>NC_090383.1:44577285-47503358 GCF_036365525.1 Heterodontus francisci | reverse complement strand
TTCGCCACCTCTCTCTCTCTCTCTCTCGCCACCTCTCTCTCGCTCTCTCTCTCGCTCTCTCTCTCGCCACCTCTCTCTCTCGCCACCTCTCTCTCTCGCCACCTCTCTCTCTCGCCACCTCTCTCTCTCGCCACCTCTCTCTCTCGCCACCTCTCTCTCTCTCTCTCTCTCTCTCTCGCCACCTCTCTCTCTCTTTCGCCACCTCGCTCTCTCTCGCTCTCTCGCCACCTCGCTCTCTCTCGCTCTCTCTCTCGCCACCTCGCTCTCTCTCGCTCTCTCTCTCGCCACCTCGCTCTCTCTCGCTCTCTCTCTCGCCACCTCGCTCTCTCTCGCTCTCTCTCTCGCCACCTCTCTCTCTCTCGCTCTCTCTCTCGCCACCTCTCTCTCTCTCGCTCTCTCTCGCCACCTCTCTCTCGCCACCTCTCTCTCTCGCGCGCTCTCTCTCTCGCTCACTCTCTCTCTCTCTCTCGGTTGCCCCCTCGCTCTGTGGCTAGAAAGGGCATGTAAAAACTATCCCCACTTCTCTGACTCTGTTATAGAATTTAAAAGTAAAATTCAACACAGTTTTATTTGAGGGAATATTCGTAAATCATTTAGTGCGGCACTAAACTGTTCAGACCAGAGGGTCCCACCTTTGATCCCTGGTTTGAATGTGAGTTGTTCGTAGTTGGAATACAAAATTCGTCTCACCTGCCCGAGTGTTAGGAGGCAGAAAACGGAAACTGACAGGGTGCTAAGATCTGATGAAGTTATAATTAAGAAAATAAATCTGAGGCTCATGCAATCATTAGAAACAATAATTCCTCTGCTCGTTGAACAATGTTGTGGGATTTCTGAGGTCCACCCAAGAGGGCAGACATAACCTCAGTTCAACATTCATCCGAAAGACGGCACCTCCAACGATGCTGGGGGAGTGCAGCAGTGCTCACATCTCTGGAATGATGTGGTTCTGCTGAGCTTGAGTTTTTAAAATCTGAGAGAATATAGGAAGAAACAAAGGCACAGGAGTTGGAGTTCGTGTAAATAATGAGTTTGTAGGCGACTGTGCAATATTGTGTGAAAATCTGATTCATTTCTGCTGGAATAAGTATATACTGAAGTAGAATTGTGTAGCCTGGGGAATAATATAAAACAATTTCTACAAAATAATCATTGGATTCATCCAGCGTAGTGCTATTCATGTATTGGGGAAACTTTAATTTGTTTGTCATGTCGTATTGACCTGCATTTATACTGTGAAATCAGCTTTGAAATTTGAGATTGAAACATATTGACTAGGTTTAATCTGATAAAGGGCGCTTTGAAGAGGAATTCATCAAGATGCGAATGGAGAGGTTGCAGGGTTGGATGAACAGAATGTGTCATCATCCTGTCGTTTCAAACAGTGAGGTGTTCCAGCTGTTCATCACTTACCGGGATGAAAAGGTAGGAAACATAAAGCAATTGAATCGTTAGTAGTGAGAAGATTTTTGTCTTAAAAAAGTTGGCTAAAGGATTTTTCCAAAAACCTTTTCTCGCCTTAGTATCTTGTAGTTCTAATATTTTAAGAACGATCTTCAATCAGTTTTGTTTTCTTAAGTAGCCCAGTGGCTGTTGTGTGCAACTAGATGGTTGCAGCCATTGCCCTGCTTCCATGCTCACTTTGGAGGGACAGGTGAAAAGCTAATTTGAAGGAGTTTTTTTTTGTGTTCAACCCTGAGGTGCAGGAGCGCTCAACTTGATTCCCACATCATTGTTTTACAACATAATGTTTGAAATTGCCCAGAAACAAGTTCCACTTTATACCATTACTCAAATTTTACTCTGTACAACACTGTTTTAGTGAACAGGCATCACAGGATTAAGAAAAATACTATTACAACCTACTGCAATTATAAATGTCTCTGAATAACATTTTTACAACCTACAACGTGATTACTACACTATAATAAACGGAAATCTGAAATAACAACAGAAAGTGCTGGAAATACTCAGCAGAATGTACATTCATCAGTTCTGATGAAAGGTCACAGACCTGAAACAGTAACATTAACACTCTCTCTCTGTCTCTCTCTGTTGCTCTCCCCTCCTGTATTTCCAGCAGTTTCTGTTTTTATTACACAATTAGTACAATTTGATCAACTGGTCTGTTCACTTTTCCAATTGCTTATATTTTAAACTAAAATTCAAGTCATGTGCAATGTTATTTTTAGAATTAAACCTGTATTGAAAGTTAAATACCGACAATCCTGATGCCCCAGTAAATAAAATGCACTGCGGAGAGTTTGCTCTTCATTTTGCAATTTGTAGTAACACCACCAGACTGAAATGTATTATTTGTGCAAACAATCCACCACTCTGAATTATTGTATAGATGTCTGAAAAAATAGTAGATTCAGTTTGAAATGGTCACCTCTTGTAAGGCCTCTAGTGACTTTTCCTGTGCTCCATAGAATTTCAATTCAAATAAATTACCCACATTTCTCCTTTAAAGGCATGTCAACAAACTTTTTTCCTTGCTGTGCTCTGGTGTCTTCTTGGCATTTCTTCACGGACTCAGATTTTGGGAAGGTTGTACTCATCTGTTGCAGGTCCGCTGGTGGCTAGTCAGGCCTATCTGTGACCGGCGGATTCTCCCACAGCGGGTACAAGTGAGGTGCAGTCATTAATAGGGGCAATTGGATCTATCCTTCTCCTTTTTCTCTTTTTCGTGTTGTTCTTCGCTCAGTCTCAAAGGTATCAGTAGCTTCCTGATGTAGCATCTCCAGGCATCACGATCTATGGCCTACATTTCCCACATGCGATGGTCGATGTGGCACACAGAGAGGGACCTCTTCAGGGAGTCCTTGAAATGTTTGCACGAGGATGGCCTCGATGCTGGTGATGTTGGCTGTTTCCAGGACTTCAATGATTGTGATACGGTCCTGCCAGGAGATCTTGAGGATGCTGCGGAGGCAATGTAGATGGAAGCGCTCTAGAAGGCGTACATGACAGCGATATAGGACCCATGACTCGCCGCCATGCAGAAGGGTGGTGAGGACTATGGCTTTGTACACCTAATGAGTTTGGTCTGTGCTCTGGGGCTGTGGTTGCTCCACACTCATTTGTAGAGTCTGCCGAATGTACTGTTTGCTTTTGAGAGCCTGTTGTCCACTTCCTTGTCTATGGTGGCATCAAACACGATGACGCTCCCCGAAGAAGTAAATTGCTTGACAGCATTCAGCTCGGTTCCCTGATGACAATGTTTGGTGGTCTACATTATTCTTGGGGTGCAGGCTGATGCAGGACTTCAGTTTTCTTTAAACTGATTTTTAGTCCGAAGAGTTGTGCAGCCTCGGGAAAATATATTGTTATACATTGCAGGTCTGACAGACTGTGGGCCAGGAGAGCACAGTCGTCGGCGAAAAGAAGTTCACGGATGAATTTTTCTTGTGTCTTTGTGTGATCCCGAAGACGCCCGAGGTTGAAAATGCCTCCATCAGCCTGGAAGCGTAAGTACGCTCCCTCCTTTAGTTCTTCCGTTGCCTGCTGCAGCATCATGTTGAAAAAGATGGAGAATAAGGTCGGGGCCGGCAAACATCCCTGCTTCACGTCATTGGAGATTCGGAAGGGACTCCAGAGGTCGCTGTTTTGCTTGACTTGTCCATACTGATTTTCATGAAACTCCTTCACCATGGCCAGGAACCTGGGTGGGCATCCAATTTTTACAAGGATTTTCCAAAGTCCATATCTGCTCACTGTATTGAATGCCATGGTGAGGTCTACGAATGTTGCATCCAGGCCTTTGTTTTGCTCACGACACTTTTCTTGTAATTGTCTAAGTGCAAATCCATGTCTGCGGTGCCTCTGTTTGCTCTGAAACCACACTGGCTCTCTGGGAGGTTTTCTTCTGCAATGGTAGGCACAGGCCTGTTCAGAAATATTCTAGCCAGGATCTTTCCAGCAATAGAAGGAGGGTGATCCCATGGTAGTTGGAGTAGTCTGATTTTTCTCCTTTGCTTTTGTACAAGGTGATGATAACAGCATCACGAAGATCCTGTGGAATTCTGCCCCTGTTCCCAGCAAGCTGTGAAAAGCTCATGGAGCTAGGTGTATAGGGCAGGGCCACCATGCTTCAAGGCTTTGGGTGGAATTCCATCAACTCCAGGGGCTTTGATGTTCTTCATCTGGCTGATGGCAGTCATAGTTTCCTCCAGAGCTGGGCTCTCATCCAGTTCTTCTTTGACGGGCTGTTGTTGGATGCGATTGATGGCAGTGTCATGCACTGTGCACTTGGCGCAAAAGAGAGTTTCAAAGTGCTCCGACCAGCGATCCAGACATGACTCCTTGTCAGTGTGTAGGATCTTGCCATTGGCACTCCTCAATGGGTTTTGGATTTGATGTGCTGGTACATAAACAGATTTTAGTGCTTCATAGAAACTGGTTTTGTCGCCATTATCAACATACAGTTGAATTTTTTCCGCAGGTGCAATCCACCAGTCATTTTGGATGTTCCTCAGTTTACATTTGAAGGGTGCTGCATGCTTGACGATAGGCTGTCTTTTTCTCTTGGCTGGCCGGCTGAGCCTGGTGAGCCTGATGAGCTGACCTTTTTATTTTTAGCAGAATTTGAATTTCCTTGTCATTTTCATCAAACCAGTCCCTATTTTTGTGCTCGGTCCGATCACCTTGTTGTAAGCATTCAGTACTGCAGCTTTGATATGTTCCCGGAGTTCTTCTGGAGTGGAATCAGCACTGAGATCAGGATGTTCCAGTCTAGTCTGTAAGCTTGATATCTGTCTCTGCAAGATGAGGTTTGCAGGTTGCTGACTCAAAATTTCTTTGATGGGTTGTCTCTAGGCCTGTTCTTGGGCTTAGGCTTGAAGTGGTCTGTATGACAGTCATCACTAAGCATGATTCTGGTATGCAGGATGTCCTTTAGGTCACACTGGCACACCAAGATGTAATCTACCAGGTGCCATTGTTTAGAGCGTGGATGCATCCATGTGATCTTGAAGTGATCTTTTTGTTGAAAGAAGGTGTTGATTATGGACAGCTGCTTTTTCTGCAGCATTCCAAGAGTAAATGTCCATTTTAGAACATAGAACAGTACAGCACAGTACAGGCCCTTCGGCCCACGATGTTGTGCCGAACCTTTAACCTACTCTAGGATCAAACTACCTACATACCCTTCATATTACTATCATCCATGTACCTATCCAAGAGTTGCTTAAATGTCCCTAATGTATCTGCTTCTACTACCACTGCTGGCAGTGCATTCCACACACCCACCACTCTCTGTGTAAAGAACCTACCTCTGACATCTCCCCGAAACCTTCCTCCAATCACCTTAAAGTTATGCCCCCTGGTGATGGCCCTTTCCGCCCTGGGAAAAAGTCTCTGGCTATCCACTCTATCTATGCCTCTCATCATCTTGTACCCCTCTATCAAGTCACCTCTCATCCTTCTTCGCTCCAATGAGAAAAGCCCTAGCTCCCTCAACCTTTCTTCGTAAGACATGCCCTCCAGTCCAGGCAGCATCCTGGTAAGTCTCCTCTGCACCCTCTCTAAAGCTTCCACATTCTTCCTATAATGAGGCGACCAGAACTGAACACAATATTGCAAGTGTGGTCTAACCAGGGCTTTATAGAGCTGCAGCATAACCTCGCGGCTCTTAAACTCAATCCCCCTGTTAATGAAAGCCAACACACCATATGCTTTCTTAACAACCCTATCAACTTGGGTGGCAACTTTGAGCGATCTATGGACATGGACCCCCAAGATCCCTCTGTTCCTCCACACTACCAAGAATCCTGTTTTTAAGCCTGTATTCTGCATTCAAATTCGACCTTCCAAAATGAATCACTTCACACTTTTTTCCAGGTTGAACTCCATCTGCCACTTCTCAGCCCAGCTCTGCATCCTGTCAATGTCCCGTTGCAACCTACAACAGCCTTCCACACTATCCTACACTATAATTTTCATTACAGTTTCCAACTCCATTGTTTCCGAGTACTCCCTTATCTGCCAGGCTGTCGCAGCCCACTCTGGCGTTAAAAACGCCAAGGATGACAATTTTGTCCTTGGGAGGAGCATTCTGGATGAGTTCACGGAAATCTGTGAAGAACTTATTTTTGTCAGCTGGGTTAGCCTTCAGGGTCGGAGCACAAATACTGGTGAGAGTTGCATGCTGCTGGTCTTGGAGGGCGAGACGCAGGGGTATGGCCGATTGGCAGGCTTGATAGTCTTCACGTGATGGTCTTCTTCACCATGAAGCCAAGAGATGTTGTTCACCTTGAGGTCTACCTGACCAATAGAGAGTGTAGCTAGCGTTGTGTTCTGTCAGGCTTGCTCCGAGAAGTGGACCTCACTCAGGGCCACCATATCAATGTCTAGTCTGGCTGGCTCATGGGTCACCAGGGCTGAGCGTGGTTGAGGGTGGCTGTGTCGCCAGTGTCGAGCATTGTTCTCCAATTCCAGAAGGCAAGTTTCAGAAATTTTCTTCTTTTCCCACCTTTTTGAAGCGAGGTTACGAGTCCACGTTTCCTTCTCTGTCATAGTTTGACCGCATTAAGAGATGCCCGTTGACTGCGTCAAGCCAACTGGGTGATCGGGAGGCGAGCATTTGTTTAGGCCGCCTTTTCTAGGCCCCTCTCCAATTCAGGAGCAAGCAGTGTTGTCCTTCAAAAAGGCTGCTTGGTCGCTCAGGTGATGTCGTCTCTCGGTAATCATCAAAACGAACAATATCCTGAGCCGGTTCTGATGAAAGGTCACTGACCTGAAACGTTTACTCTGCTTCTCTCTTCACAGATGCTGCCAGATCTGCTGAGTATTTCCAGCATTTTCTGTTTTTAATATCCTGAGACGCCTGCATGCAGGATTGGAACTGCGGGTGCCAGTGCCACCTTGCACCTGCTATTTTCACCCCTTTCCCATCGCTACAGGACTTACTTGTTGAGTTGTATTTGGGGTGGATTTCCTTCCTGCCTGCACAGTGGTGCTTTAAGGTGAAATAGAGTTTGCATTAACTGACCCCACCCTTCAAGTCTGGAGTTCATCTGTCGTGGCCCAGTGAACTGGGACAGCAGCAGTGAGGTCTCCAAGCCGTAGGTTTGGATTGACAGTTTCCTTCTCCTAGGTGGGTTGCTGACCAAGGCTTGAAGGAACCCTCCTTCCCTCATTATTTTGTCTATAGCTGGTATACCAACAATCGTAGTCCACGCAATATGGTGTAGCATGCATTTGGTCCAGAACTTGATGGTCACTTGAGCCGCTTGGAATCCTTCTGCCCTGGCTGTTCGCTTTGTCAAGAAAGACACCTGCCCAGGTGGTGTCATGTTCATCGTGTCTTCCCTCACTGCGTTTTGCCCATCATCTGAGACTGTTCCAGGGGATGGCGTTTGGGGCCAGCAGTGAGAGCTAGGATGCAGCTGACTGAAAATACAAGGGTACTACCTCTGTCTGAACACTCCATACACCCCAGTGCTCTGGTGTATTAACATTTTAATAATACATGTTCTTGGGATGAAAAGCTGCATGTTTTAGAAAGTAAGACCAGCAATATGGGTTCAGTTCTCTGCCCTGAGGTAAGTGAGTGTCAGGAGAAAACTTTAATAAAAAAAAAAATACCAAAGTGTTGTCTGCAGAAGGGAAAGAGCTGCTGGCGGGTAGCTGGTGAGTGTTCATTTTTTCTGAATCAAAATCAAGGACAAGTTTTGAGTTTAATTCTGGTAAATTCAAATGGTAGTCTAATAAATATAGGCATTTAAAAATGTTTTGAGTGTTTTAGTGCTTAGTGCTATTTAGTGTACAGAAAAAGAAAAAAAAGTTACAACAAACTAAAAATTAGATACAAATAATATAAATAATCTAGACTAAGATATGGCGGAGCAGGTTGTTTGTCTTTATTGCAGTCTGTGGAAATTTGTGGATAGTGAGCATGTCCCAAGCAAACAGATCTGCAGTAGATTTCCCCGTCTCGAATCTCTCCAGCTCAGAGTCATTGAGCTGGAGTGCAAGTTGGAGACACTCCGAAACATAAGAAAGGTTTGCTCCAGACTTCAGTCACACCTGTAGAGATGTGCAGGTTCAGAATGTGGTTGGTATAACCAATAATTTGCAGTGTAAGGGGAACCCAGATGAGATGGAGCATGAGGATCCACAAAAACTATTCAACAGCCATAATGTACTTGCTACCTTTGACAACAAGGATAAATGTTCCAATTCCGAAAGCCAGTTGGTGAAGTATAATACTGGAGCCAATCATTACTCGGTCTAACATTTATTTACAGTGATACATTACAAGCATACACCTATCTCAACCACACCACTGTTTTAGTAAACGTCTCTTTACGTGTCCTTTAGTGAAACCTCAATTAATGCCCTCCACCTGCATATAATTGTATATCAGTTTTGTTTAAAAGATTCCCTTTTTTAAAAATAAAGCTTACTTAATATGTACAAAACAAAATTTCAACAGAAATTAAAAATTACTTCCATATTCTGTACAAAGCATTGCAATGCGAGATGCCCCTCCTCTCGGACCCCGAACAATTTCTTCATACAAGAATTTCTTCTTGTAAAACAATGTGACAGTTGATGACTTGCATCAACCCATTTAATTTTAGAGATTTTCTTTCTCCCCAGCATTTGTTTCAAGCCAGCAAGGTCAATCCTCATCTTTTCTCACTCTCGCTTTTTGTAGCGTGTACATTATCCCACAATGAATGATTATCTACATAAGCATTCAATGATCTACTGTCTTCAGTCTGCCCCTTGTATAGCATCTCACTTAAAGTATTTGACGATTAGAATCCCATATTCACTGCCTGTTCGAGAGCTAGTGTTTCGGCAGCTAAGTACTTCGAACAACCCTTTTTATTTTCTTAGCTTCCCAAGCTAAGCTAAAGGGCAACAATTCCCATTTTCGCCCATCAGAAATATTATGAAACCAGCTGCCCTTGAATACCCATCAGGTAAATTAGCATGTGTACCATCACTAAAAATGACTAGTTTTAAGTTCTTTGCATCACCTAAGGATAAAAACTCAAGCACACATTTCTGCAGATTTAATTTTTTTAATGGTGTGTTTGCCTTAAAACATCCTCAACTTTATGATGATCGCATACGGGAGAAAGAGTTTCCGATAGCGCGAGAAGCAGATCTCACAGTAATAGTCCCAACGGGCATAAAAGTGCAAGCAGTGGTCGTAGTATTTAACCCCAACACATCAAAACTAGTATCTGGCCTTGTCTGAGTGCACAGCCAGTTCAACTGACCAGTCAAGCTTCACAATTGAAATAAAAACAAGAAATGCTGGAACCACTCAGCAGGTCTGGCAGCATTTGTGGAAAGAGAAGCAGAGTTAACGTTTCTGGTCAGTGACCCTTCTTCGGAACTGACAAATATTAGAAATGTCACAGGTTATAAGCAAGTGAGGCGGGGGTGGGGTAAGAGTTAACAAAGGAGAAGGTGTAGATTGGACAAGGCCATATAGCTGACCAGAAGGTCATGGAGCAAAGGCGAACAATATGTTAATGGTGTGTTGAAAGACAAAGCATTAGTACAGATAGGGTGTTAACGGACTGAAGATTGAACAGCAGCAAGTACAAACATGGAAAAAAAAACAGTGGGTAAGCAACAGTGGGTAAGCTTCACAATTGCACTGTCTCTTTTTTTAGATACAACATCATCTTTCTGTGATGACCTAGCATGATTAACTGAGATGGGAGTAACACTGTCGAAATAGAATTGTTGATTTAAAGTTGTTAGAGACTGACTCTGCTTCATATCTAAAGCATATTTAAAAGTCCCAGAATCCTGACTCCCAATATTAAATTCAACTTCAATCTTATTAACACATTTCTCAAATTCTGCAGAACCACCCCATAAGAAATCATCAACATGCATCATGAATATGTCTGAAGGTTTCCCTTTATGGTACCAATAAAACAATGCAGGATCTGCGTTTCATTGAACACAACCTATTTTCAGCAAAACCGATCTCACCGAGAAGTACCACACCCTGAAAGCATAACTCAGGCTATGGACATTTTAGTTTAGTTTCCGTTGTTTCCTTTCCGCGCCTGCTGCCTCTTTGGACGGTTTCAGAAACACTTCTCTCCGAAAAGTATTGCCCCGCATTAATGCGGCTTTTGTTGATTGATCTACATTCTCGTGAATATGTGACCAAAAAAGCTTTAAAAAAAATGATTTTCAAGATTATTTTTCCAGTGGGAGAATTCACTATAACATCTGTATCACCCACTCTTCAAACCCCCCAGCACCTAGCTTCGCTTTAGCCTTATAAATCCCATCTGCAAGAACTTTTTCGGTACTAATCCATCTATGTGACGAGGCTGGCTGTCCCTTATCTGGTACCTCAGAATAAACTCCAACCTCTCTCCAACTATTCAATTCATTTTGTTTTGCATCTCTTATTAGTTCATCCTCAAGTTTAGTGGCAGCCAGCAAAACTTCAGTCACGAGGACTTCTGCTTCTAGTTCTATTGCGAGACTGCTCCTTAGCCTTCATTTCATGGTGTAATCTATTTAAGCTGCGACCTCTGCTTGCACTTTGATGTCCATTGGGACTATTACTGTGAGATCTGCTTCTCGCGCTATCGGAAACCCTTTCTCCCGTATGTGATCATTGGATGCAGTAGTTGCCTCCGGGCTGACCATTAGAACTTGCACTTTGCTTACCGACTCCTCACTCTTATACCCAATTCTGACAGTCCATGGGCCTTGCTTCTTGGCCATCATCATGAACATTCAACCAATATTTAAACTTGCTAGTAGCTTTTCCCTCACTTTTCACAATTGTCGCATCCCTCCATTCCCTAGACCCCTTTGGAATATATGTCACCCAAGTATCCACTCTGGGCAATTGGCCTTTGGGTGCGCTAGATCTGTCCTGTGCATCATGATCATTCACATTACCACTATTTTCTCTTGATCTACCATATTCTGTTCCTCAGGACCTTCATCATAAAATGCATGAGCATTTGAAGTACAAAGTGTGTCATGGTCCTGTAGTTTTTTTTTTGGTAATATGCGGTTTGCCTTTAAGGCTTGCAAAGGATCGGTATTACTTTAAGAACCAGCAAGCCTTAGGAGTTATATGAAGGTGCATTTTCGTTGCCTTGGAAACAGCCATTTGGAGACTGCGATTCAAAGGATGCATCCTTGATACCATAGAAACAGCCACTGGGAGTGAGTCTCATGCGATACATTTGTTACAATTTAGTTTTGAACTGGCTTAGTAGTTGAAGACAGTTTGTTCTAACACACAGACACAGAGGACAGCTGGTGTTAGCACCTGGAAAAAGAGTACTCTATGATTTAAACTGAAGGAATAGGATTTTAGTCTGTTTTATTATTATCTCTCAAAATTCTTTAAAAAAAAAAGCCAAACCAAAACTCAGATCTCTGGTAATTTAAATTGAAGAAAGGGAAGTTAGACTGTGACAATCTCTTATCCCTCAAAAACTCTAAAGTCAGATTGATTCCATTGATAGTATTTGCAAGTCGTTAATTGTTGAAATTCGCCGGAGAAGGAAAGCAACGTCCTGTGAGGACCTTGCGCGACATTGGACTGTAAATTTGCAAGAACTCTAATTTTTTTCTATTTTAAATGTTGTTTATATCTTCATTGTGTTTAAGAATTTAGTTCTTCTAATTAAAGAGTTAATTTATTGATTTAAAGACACTTGGTTTGGTTAGCATCATTCGGGGGTTAATGGATGGTACAATTTGGTTGGGTCTTTCTTTAATTTGGAAAGTTTTTAATGATATGTTAGCCGATCTGTGGAGTGACGGGAATTAATTAACAGTGCATTGGTCCCGCCACAATCAGAATCGTATATTTTGAAAGTGGGCTTTGACAGAAGTAGTCAGTTGTAACAAGTGCCTCATATACTTCTATCAGCTGCTCGGAGTCTGAGATTTTGTATTTAATCCTAATTAATCGTAAGGAATGAACCTTAACAGTTTGAATGCCATGTTTGATGAATGCTCTCTTACCAGCATAACTTCTTACCTTACCAGACCCTTTCCATTCCCTATAACTCTCTCTTTTTTATAATACACCAATTCTCCTGAATTAAATTCTCTCAGATGGTCTTACACGATGCCTCAGAACTCTGTATATTCTCCAAGACTTCTGCCTTGCTGATAGTCCACCTCCCTGCATGTAAAGCATTCAAATGTGCAGAAAACAATGAACTAATTATAGTACCTTCTGGTGCAGAAGGACTATAACACAGCACAGAAGGCAACTTGGGATTTCGCCCATAGACCAATCGATAGGGACTATACCCTTCAGTTATCTGAAGTGAGTTCTTTTCATGAACCACCCATGCCAGGATGGTTGTCAACTTACAGTGTGGTTGATAAGCTAAAATTTTAGGCTGCATTTCATCGATCGCCACATGATACCTTTCACAGAACCTATTGCTGAAAGGGCTTTCAGCTACGGTATTCATGACGATAATGCTTGTGTTTTCACACATGTCGTAGAGTCATTGAATTATACAGCACAGAAACAGGCCCGCCGGCCATCAAGCACCTAACTATTCTGATCCCATTTTCCAGCACTTGGCCTGTAGCCTTGTATGCTATGGCATTTCACGTGCTCATCTAAATACTTCGACGTTGTGAGGGTTCCTGCCTCTACAACCTCTTCAGGCTGTGCATTCCAAATTCCAACCACCCTCTGGATGAAAAGATTTTTCCTCAAAATGTCTCTGAACATGTTCCCCTCCATTATCAGTCTGAAACTTAGTTGGTGCTCCAAGTCCAGTCCCTATCTGTTTTTCCATGGTTTTGTCTGTAATAACCCTTTTGTCATTACTATATATTATTGTAGAAAGACTAAATTGGGTTGCCAGGGCTATAAAATGTAAAATGGAAATATTTCTATCTTTGTCCCATACCTTTAGATCCACAGCAACTACTGGGCGGTGCAGTGGCTAGCACCACAGTCTCACAGCTCCAGCGATCCAGGTTCGGTTCTGGGTACTGCCTGTGCGGAGTTTGCAAGTTCTCCCTGTGACCACGTGGGTTTCCTCCGGGTGCTCCGGTTTCCTCCCACATGCCAAAGAATTGCGGGTTGATAGGTAAATTGGCTATTGTAAAAAAAAAATTGCCCCTAGTGTAGGTAGGTGGAGGGAGGATTGAGGGAAGGTGGGGATGTGAGAGGGAAAAATGCGATTAATGTAGGATTAGTATAAATGGGTGGTTAATGGTCGGCACGGACTCGGTGGACCGAAGGACCTGTTCTGGTGCTGTATCTCTCTATGACTCTATAACTACCTCGTTTAAGTCACGTGCCAGTGGAAGGCTTACAATAGGAATGTGGCGGCATCCTCTGATACTTTTTGCAGATTTCACACTTCTCATTAATTCTATTAGCCTCATGTACTCTTCTTCAACTACACCTGCTTCCTTTAGCAGGATTTTTAATCTTTGACAAGTAGGGTGAATCAGTTGTCAATGTTACTTGAAGACAATTTTTTTTTTCTAATTCTTATCATCTGATGCCATTAGCACATTTCTAATGCTCTGATGAGAAACATTAGGTTTTGTTAAAGGGATACAACAATGTCCTGACTGGGTAAACTGCAGATCCACTGACTTTCCAAAAACAATTGTCTTCTCATGCTCCATGTCAAGTTTCATTTGTGCCTTTTTCATAGAAAGTTTACTCAACAGCAAAGGAATCTCACTGGAGACTACATCAGTACTGATAAAAGTGGCTTACTCCAGCTATTTTAAATGGAATTACAGCTGTCGTTAGTGACTTCAATGAGTTGTCATTACCAAACCTAAAGCTAGAAGTACTTTTATATTTCTCAACCTTGCATCGATCCTCACTACTGAGTGAATCTAGATAACATCTAAACCAATCTGTTCCACATATTGTAGAACTGCAAGCATTGTCGAGCATAGCACAGTTGATCGAGTCCACGACTAACACATTCATCACAGGACTAAAACTAGTAAAATTCATTCAGATTCATCATTATCGTCATCTTCAGCCTCAGAATTCTCTGTCATGTGTCATTGCAAGGACCTGAGCTTGCCACTTTGGGCAGTTCATTGCATAATGATACTTTGAGTTACATCTGAAGCAACTATTAACTGTCCTTGGGCATTCCTGGGATTCATTTGCCTATCATTGCTTCAATTCTGTCTTCAGCTGTAATAGCCAGATCTGTTAAAGGTGCTTTCTTTCTCATTCTGCCTACTGTAGCTCTTCCATTGTACTGACGTCTGCATCCGGTATCTGGACCATTTTGAAATCCAGCAATCATTGAGTCCTCTCTTTGTGTCACTGCGGAATGTCCATTTGTTCCACCAAGGCTGCAGGGAAATGACTTTCCCCAGGAATTGTTTTCAAGGCAGAAGACATCCAACATGTAGTCTCTTCCTGAGAACAGAACACCAGTTAGAACCAAGAGCCTTTCCATATGCAACACTTCTGCACAATCCAGCAATTTAAACGCTCGCACTGAACAAGGGATCGCTAAATTGAATTTCCTCAATCTTTTCTACAGTCTCTTAAAGTCCTTGATAGATTTTGGAAAGCAAATGGTTATTCAAAGGAGAAATACATCAAAATATGGCCATGCTTCATAGACGTTTAATAGATCATCTTTCTTGTTGATTTCATCCAAGAATTCTAATAGAAGATCCAAACCTTCATCAGTATTTAACTGACCGGCATCCAATTCGCAAAATATTTTATTTCTTTTGGTAGGAAACAATGTCAAGGCCATACCTTGTTTCCTTTTTGGTAGAGATCTAATCCTTGTCCACATATCCGCTTAATTCTTCACTGACTCTCAGAACATTGGAGGGAATCATACCCCAACAATTTACACTTGCTTTCTGCCATTTCTCTCAATGTTTACTAGATCTGTAGTCTTCCATCTGATTTTTTTTTTTTTCTTAATTTCCAACTTTCATCTTTAACCAAATACCCTCAGTTACCATGTTCTCATCAAGAAAGCCAGTTGGTGAAGGATTGTACCGGAGCCAATCTTTACTCAGTCTGACATTTATTTACAGAGTGAAACATTATAAGTATACACCTCCTAATTCAACCACACCACAGTTTCAGTAAGTGTCTCTTTATATGTGTGCAGTTATATCCGTTTTGTTTAATTAACAATAAAGACTGTGGGAAGGACAGCCGGAATGTGGACCATGACACCTTGGAGCAAGAAGTGGTCCAAAGGGGTGCGTGGGGGTCAGAAGGAGGAGGGGCAGTGTAATGTGATAATTGTAGGAAATTGAATAATTAGGGGGACCGATAACATCCTTTGTAAGCAGGGTCAAGAGTCCCACATGGTATGTTGCCTCCCTGGTATCAGGCTGAAGGACTTCTTGAATTTTGGGTGGATATTAGAGAGGGAGGAGGTGGATTCAATTGTGATCCACGTTGGGACCACCACTAACATATGGAAAAGCAAGCAAGAGGCCCTGTTTGGAGAGTACCAGGAACTAGGAGCTAAATTAAAGAACTGGACCTCAAGGTTTATAATCTAGATTATTACCCGGGCCTTGTGCAAATTGGCATCAGGATAAACAGATTAGGGAAGTGAACATGTGGCTGACAGAGTGGTCTGGGAAAGTGGAATTCTGTTTCATCCTTTGTAAAACACTGGTTAGGCTTCAACTGGAGTTTTGCGTATCGTGTACAATTCTGGACAGTACACTTTAGGAAGGATATTGAGGCATTGGAGAGGATGCAGAGGAGATTGACTGGAATGACAGCAGGGATTTTAAGCTTCAGTTATGTGGCGAAGCTGGGGTTGTTCTCTTTAAAGCAGAGCATATTGAGAGGAAATTAGCAGCATATCATGAAGGGTTTCACCAGAGTAAATGAGGAAAAGCTATTTCCACTGGCAGAAGGATCAGTAATCAGAGGACGCAGATTTAAGGTGACTGGGAAAAGAACCAGAGGTGACATGAGGAAACATGTTTTATGTAGCGAGTTGTGACCTGGAATGCACTGCCTGAAAGGATGATGGAGGAACATTCAATAGAAACTTTCAAAAGAGAATTAGTTAAATAATTCGAGAGGAAAAAATTCTGGGTTATGGAAAAGAGCAGGGAAGAAAGGAGGTTGAATGTAGATCTGATAGCGATGTACAAGATCATCACAGGTTCAGATGAAGTAGACAAGTAAGTTATTTCCATTAGCTGATGGTACAAGGACTAGGGGACACAGTGAAGGTTTTGGGCAAATGATGCAGAAGGGATGTGAAGAACTTGTAGTCCTGGAAGTGGTAATGACCATGAGTGCGCTGACTACCAGGGTAGTGGAAGCGGAGACGACCAGTGATTTAAAAGGAAATTGGATAGATACTTGGAAGAAATAAACTTGCAGGACTACAAGGATAGAGCGGGGGAACGGGACTGACTAGATTTCTCTACAGACAGCCGGCATAAACTCGATGGGCTAAATCACCTCCAGAGCCATAATGACTCTGGGATACTGACACGAGCAGATAGGTGTGGGTAAAATGTTGGAAAAGGTTATAAGAGATAGGATTTATAATCATCTTGAAAAGAATAAGTTCATTAGCGATAGTCAGCACGGTTTTGTGAAGGGTAGGTTGTGCCTCACAAACCTTATTGAGTTTTTTGAGAAGGTGACCAGACAGGTGGATAAGGGTAAAGCCGTGGATGTGGTGTATATGGATTTCAGTAAGGCGTTTGATAAGGTTCCCCACGGTAGGCTATTGCAGAAAATACGGAAGTATGGGATTGAAGGTGATTTAGTGCTTTGGATCAGAAATTGGCTAGCTGAAAGAAAGGTGGTGGCTGGTGGCAAATGTTCATCCTGGAGTTTAGTTACTAGTGGTGTACCGCAAGGATCTGTTTTGGGGCCACTGCTGTTGGTCATTTTTATAAATGACCTGGATGAGGGTGTAGAAGGGTGGGTTAGTAAATTTGCGGATGACACGAAGGTCGGTGGAGTTGTGGATAGTGCCGAAGGATGTTGTAGGTTACAAAGGGACATAGATAGGCTGCAGAGCTGGGCTGAGAGATGGCAAATGAGTTTAATGCGGAAAAGTGTGAGGTGATTCACTTTGGAAGGAGTAACAGGAATGCAGAGTACTGGGCTAATGGGAAGATTCTTGGTAGTGTAGATGAGCAGAGAGATCTTGGTGTCCAGGTACATAAATCCCTGAAAGTTGCCACCCAGGTTAATAGGGCTATTAAGAAGGCATATGGTGTGTTAGCTTTTATTAGTAGGGGGATCGAGTTTCGGAGCCACGAGGTCATGCTGCAGCTGTACAAAACTCTAGTGCGGCCGCACCTGGAGTATTGTGTGCAGTTCTGGTCACCGCATTATAGGAAGGATGTGGAAGCTTTGGAAAGGGTGCAGAGGAGATTTACTAGGATGTTGCCTGGTATGGAGGGAAGGTCTTACGAGGAAAGGCTGAGGGACTTGAGGTTGTTTTCGTTAGAGAGAAGGAGGAGGAGAGGTGACTTTATGGCATATAAGATAATCAGAGGGTTAGATAGGGTGGATAGTGAGAGTCCTTTTCCTCGGATGGTGTTGGCAAACACGAGGGGACATAGCTTTAAGTTGAGGGGTGATAGATATAGGACAGATGTTAGAGGTAGTTTCTTTACTCAGAGAGTAGTAGGGGCGTGGAACGCCCTGCCTGCAACAGTAGTAGACTCGCCAACTTTAAGGGCATTTAAGTGGTCATTGGATAGACATATGGATGAAAATGGAATAGTTTAGGTCAGATGGTTTCACAGGTCGGCGCAACATCGAGGGCCGAAGGGCCTGTACTGCGCTGTAATGTTCTATGTTCTATGTTCTAAACCAGGTTGTGACCAGAGACCTAGCGGAAAAGGTAATTAGAATGATCACAAGGACTTTAAACAAGTAAGCTGGTGGGGGAAGGGCTCAGGTGGAAAAGGTAGCATGGATAATAGCTTCAAAACAAATAAAAAGGAAGAGAATAGATTAACAGTCAGAAATTGTGCTCTAGGCACCATAGGTAAAGGGAAAAATAAAACATGTAAGTAATTAAACCTGGAGAGAGAAAGAAGGACAGGTTTGGTGTGTTCTTTATACAAACACATGGAGAGTCTCAGCAGCTGGAGCGGGCCTGGAAGGAAACGGGAGCACTGGGGAGAGGATAAATTGAGGTCCAGGCTCAGGACCTATCACTTGAGGAGAGACTCAGCAGCTGGAGTGGAACAGGGCATGCTTGAGTTTGAAAGCGGGAGAAAAAACTCAAACTGTGATATTACAGGAAGGCCGTGTGTTGACTTGCAGGTATTGTAGCTTTGTTTCCCTTTCTCAAAAATTTAGGGTGTTAGTCTAAGGAGCTAGGAAATTAAAAATTTGAATTTTTAGAAAAATAAGGATTAAGTAAAACATTTGGTTAATTTTCCTATATTGAAGTGATGTCAACAAAACGGAAATGAGTAGCTTGTTTTTTTTTCAGTAGTAAGGTTTATTATCGAATATAGAGGAATGGCAGGACAGCTCTGACCTCAAGTCTGTGCTATGTGGGAATCCCGGGATGCTTCCTGTGCCCTGGATAACAATAGGTGCAGGGAGTGTCGTCAGTTGCAGCAGCACGGGCTCCAGGTTTCGGAGCTTGAGCAGCAGCTGGCATCACTGCGGCACATCTGTGAGGTTGAGAGCTTCATGGATAGCACGTTATTGGATGTGGTCAACCTGCAGCTTAAGGATATGTAGGGAGAGGGAATGGGTGACCTCCAGGCAGTCAAGACAAAACAGGCAGGTAGTGCAGGAGTTGCCTGAATGCATCTTGCTCTCCAACCAGTATTCCGTTCTGAATACTGATGAAAGTGATGATTCAACAGAGGGGTGCAGCCAGAGGCAAGTCCATGGCACCACAATTGGCTCAGCTGTACATGGGATTGTGAAGAAGACTGGAAGAGCAACAGTGATGGGAGATTTGACAGGCAAACAAGCAGGCGTTTCTGCGGCTGTAGATGTGAATCCAGGATGGTATGTTGCCTCCCTAGTGCCAGGGTCAAATATGTCACTGAAAGGCTGGGGAGGGTGAACAGCCAGTAGTTGGGGTCCACATTGGTACCAACGACATAGAAAGAAAGAGGAATGTAGTCCTGCTGACAGAATTAGGGAGGTAGGCAGGAAATTAGCAAGCAGGACCTCCAAAAGTAGTAATCTCTGGATTACTCCCAGTACCACGCACAAGTGAGTATGGAAATAGGATAAAACATATGAACATAGGAATTAGAAGCAGGAGATGGCGATTCGGCCCTTCAGAGCCTGCTCCACCATTCAATAAGCTCATGGCTGAACTGATTACTCCACCTTTCCACCTACCTCCGATAACCTTTCACCCCTTTGCTTATCAAGAATCTATCTACCTCTGCCTTAAAAATGTTCAAAGACTCTGCTTCTACCACCTTTTGAGGAAGGGAATTCCAAAGACTCACGACCCTCTGAGAGAAACAATTTCTCCTCATCTCTGTCTTAAGGGGTTGCCCATTTATTTTTAAACTATTCTAGATTCTCCCACAAGGGGAAACATCCTTTCCACATCCACCTTGTCAAGACCCCTCAGGATCATATGTTTCAATCAAGTCGCCTCTTACTCTTTCTAAATTCCAGCGGATAGAAGCAGAGTAAAATCTTTCCTCGTAAGACAGCACACCCATTCCAGGTAAACCTTCTCTGTACTGTCTCCAGTGCATTTACATCCTTCCTTAAATAAGAAGACTGTACTCAGTACTCCAGATGTGGTCTCACCAATGCCCTGCATAGCTGAAGCATAACCTCTCTACTTTTGTATTCATTTCTCCTCGCGCGATAAACATTCTATTAGCTTTCCTAATTATGTGCTGTACCTGCATACTAACCTTTAGCGATTTCTTGCACTAGGTCACCCAGATCCCTCTGCATCTCCGAGCTCTGCAATTTTTCACCATTTAGATAATATGCTTTTTTATTCTTCCTGCCAAAGTGGACCTTTTCCCACTTTCCCACATTATACTCCATTTGCCAGGTCTTTGCCCACTTACTTAACCTATCTATATCCCTTTGTAGCCCCCTTATGTCCTCTTCACAAGTTACTTTCCTACCTATCTTTGTGTCATCAGCAAATTTAGCAACCATACCTTCGGCCCCTTCATCTAAGTCATTTATATAAATTGTAAAAAGTTGAGGCCCCAGCACAGATCCCTGTGGCACACCACTCGTTACATCTTGCCAACCAGAAAATGACCCATTTATGCCTACTCTCTGTTTCCTGTTAGCTAACCAATCTTCTATCCATGCCAATATGTTAGCCCCTACACCATGAACTTTTCATAGTTATACAGAAACAGGCCCGTCAGCCCACTGTGTCTGTGTCAGCCATCAAGCACCTAACTATTCTAATCCCATTTTCCAGCATTTGGCCTGTAGCCTTGTATGCTATGGCATTTCAAGTGCTCATCTTAAATGTTGTGAGGGTTCCTGCTTCTACCACCCCATCAGGCAGTGTGTTCCAGATTCCAACCACCCTCTGGGTGAACATTTTTTTCCTCAAATCCCCTCTAAACCTCCTGCCCCTTACCTTAAATCTATGTCCCCTGGTTATTGACCCCTCCACTAAGGGAAAAAGTTTCTTCCTATCAACTCTATCTATGCCCCTCATAATTTTGTATATCTCAATCAGGACCCCCCTCAGCCTTCTCTGCTCTAAGGAAAACAACCCTAGCCTATCCAGTCTCACTTCCCAGCTGAAATGCTGCAGCCCAGGCAACATCCTGGTGAATCTCCCCTGCACCCACTCCAGTGCAATCACATCCATCCTATAGTGTGGTGACTCTAGCTGTGGCCGAACTAGCGTTTTATACAGCTCCATCATAACCTGCCTGCTCTTGCATT
This sequence comes from Heterodontus francisci, assembly GCF_036365525.1. Classification (NCBI taxonomy): domain Eukaryota; kingdom Metazoa; phylum Chordata; class Chondrichthyes; order Heterodontiformes; family Heterodontidae; genus Heterodontus; species Heterodontus francisci. The sequence goes on along the minus strand of NC_090383.1, from coordinate 47,482,495 downwards.
TATTAACCAAGGCATAGAATATAAGTATCCCATATGCCTTCCTAACCACCTTATCTACCTGTGCTGTCACCTTCAGTGATCTAAGGACAAGTACACCAAGGCCCTTCTGACCCTCTGTACTTCCTAGGGTCCTACCACCCATTGTATATTCCCTTGCCTTGTTAGTCCTCCCAAAATGCATCACCTCACACTTCTCAGGATTAAATTCCATTTGCCACTGCTCTGCCCATCTTACCAGCCCATCTATATCCTCCTGTAATCTAAGGCTTTCCTCCTCACTATTTACGACGCTACCAATTTTCGTGTCATCTGCGAACTTACTGATCATACCTCCTATATTCACGTCTAAATCATTAATGTACACTACAAACAGCAAGGGTCCCAGCACCGATCCCTGCAGTACAGCACTGGTCACAGGATTCCAATCGCAAAAACAACCTTCAACCATCACCGTCTGCTTCCTGCCACTATGCCAATTTTGGATCCAATTTGCCAAATTGCGCTGGATCCCATGGGCTCTTACCTTCTTGACTAATCTCCCATAGGGGACCTAATCAAAAGCCTCATCGAAGTCCATGTAGATGACATCAACTACTTTACCCACATCTAGACACTTCCTCGAAAAATTCAATCAAATTTATTAGACACGATCTCCCCCTGACAAAGCCATGCTGATGATCCTTGATTAATCCCTGCCTCTCCAAGTGGAGATTAATCCTGTTCCTCAGAATTTTTTCCAGTAGTTTCCTTACCACTGATGTTAGACTCACTGGCTTGTAATTACCTTGTTTATCCCTACTACCGTTATTGAATAATGGTACCACATTCGCTGTCCTCCAGTCCTCTGGCACCTCTCCTGTGGCAAGGGAGGATTTGAAAATTTGTGTCCGAGCCCCTGCAATCTCCTCCCTCACATAGCAGTCTGGGATACATCTAATCTGGGCCGAGGGATTTATCCACTTTTAAGCCCGTCCTCTGGCTCCACACACACATTACCACTTTGGTCCCTAATGGGCCCTACTCTTTCCCTGGTTATTCTCTTGCCTTTAATATACTTATAAAATGCCTTGGGATTTTCCTTTGTCTTGCCCACCAGTGCTTTTTCATGTCCCTCTTTGCTCTCCTAATTTTTTAAGCAGCCCCCCCCCCCCCCCCCACACTTTCCATACTCCTCTAGGGCCCCTGCTGTTTTCAGCCCTCTGAATCTGCCATAAGCCTCCTTTTATTCCTTTATCCAATCCTCTATATCTCTTGACATCCAGGGTTCCCTGGACTTGTTGGTCCTACCCTTCTTCATTACGGGAACATGTTGGCCCTGAACTCTCACTATTTCCTTTTTGAATGACTCCCACTGGTCTGATGTAGACTTTTCTATAAGTAACTGCTCTCAGTCCACTTTGGCCAGATCCTGTTTTATCATAGTGAAATCGGCTTTCCCCCAATTCAGTACCTTTTATTTCAAGTCCATCTTCGTCCTTTTTCCGTAACTACCTTAAATCTTAGAGTTATGGTCACTATCCCCGAAATGCTCCCCCACTGACACTTCTACCACTTGTCCGGCTTCATTCCCTAAGATTAGGTCCAGTGCCGCCCCTTGTCTTGTAGGATTTTCTACGTGCTGGCTCAACAAGCTCTCCTGTATACACTTTAAGAATTCCGCCCCCTTTAAGCCTATCCAAGTTAATATTGGGGAAGTTGAAATCCCCTACTATTATTACCTATTTTTACACCTGTCTGAGATTTGCCTACATATCTGCTCCTCTATCTCTCCCTGACTGTTAGGAGGCCTGTAGTACACTCCCAGAAAAGTGATTGATCCCTTTTTGTTTTTGAGTTCTATCCACATGGCATCATTTGAGGAACCTTATGGAGTCAAAGAGAGATACAGCACTGAAACAGGCCCTTCGGCCCACCGAGTCTGTGCCGGCCATCGACCACCCATTTTATACTAATCCTACATTAATCCCATATTCCCCACCACATCCCCACCTTCCTTCAATTCTCCCTCCATTAGGGGCAATTTACAATGGCCAATTTACCTATCAACCCAGAAGCCTTTGGCTGTGCGAGGAAACCGGAGCACCCGGTGGAAACCCACGCGGTCACAGGGAGAACTTGCAAACTCCACACAGGCAGTACCCAGAACCGAACCCGGGTCGCTGGAGCTGTGAGGCTGCGGTGCTCGCCACTGTGCCTTCTAAGATATCATCCCTCCTTACTGCAGTAATTGACTCCTTGATCACCTCCTCTTTTATACCCCACTCTGTCATGCCTCAAGATTCTATACCCTGGAATATTGAGCTGCCAGTCCTGCCCTTCCCTCAACCATGTCTGTGATAGCAATAATATCATATTCCCATGTGTTAATGTTAGTTGGCTTGTACACCATTCCCACAAGTGACTTCTTGCCTTTATGATTTACATAGAAACATAGAAAATAGGAGCAGGAGCCTGCTCCACCATTCATTATGATCTTGGTTGATCATCCAACTCAATAACCTGTACCCGCTTTCTCCACATATCCTATGATCCCTTTCGCCCCAAGAGCTATATCTAACTCTTCCTTGAAACCATACAATGTTTTGGCCTCAACTGCTTTCTGTGGTAGAGAATTCAACAGGCTCACCACTCTCTGGGTGAAGTAATTTCTCCTCATCTCAGTCTTGAAAGGTTTACCCCATATTCTTAGACTATGACCCCTGGTTCTGGACTTCCCTACCATCGGGAACATCCTTCCTGCATCTACCCTGTCTAGTCCTGTTAGAATTTTATAGGTTTCTATGAGATCCCCCCTCACTCTTCTGAACTCCAGTGAATATAATCCTAACCGACTCAATCTCTCCTCATTCGTCAGTCCCGCCATCTCAGGAATCAGTCTGGTAAACCTTTGCTGCACTCCCTCTATAGCAAGAACAGCCTTCCTCAGATAAGGAGACCAAAACTGCACACGATGTTCCAGGTGTGACCTCACCAAGGCCCTGTATAATTGCAGCAAGACATCCGTGCTCCTGTACTCGAATCCTCTCACTATTAAGGCCAACATACCATTTGCCTTTTTTACCGCCTGTTGTACCTGCATGCTTGCCTTCAGCGACTGGTGTACGAGAGCGCCCAGGTCTCGTTGCATATTCCCCTCTCTCAGTTTATAGCCTTTCAGATACTCTGTCTTCCTGTTTTTGCTACCAAAGTGGATAACCTCACATTTATCCACATTATACTGCATCTGCCATGCATTTGCCCACTCACTTAACTTGTCCAAATCACCCTGAAGCCTCTCTGCATCCTCCTCACCACTCACCCACCCACCCAGTTTTGTGTTATCTGCAAATTTGGAGATATGCAATTTAGTTGTGAATAGCTGGGGTCCTAGCACCGATCCCTGCGGTACCCCACTAGTCACTGCCTGCCATTCGGAAAAAGACCCATTTATTCCTACTCTTTGTTTACTGTCTGCCAACCAATTTTCTATCCATCGCAATACACGACCCCCAATCCCATGTGCTTTAATTTTACACGCTTATGTCTTTTATGTGGGACTTCGTTGAAAGCCTTCTGAAAGTCCAAATAAACCACATCCACTGGCTCCCCCTCAACAACTCTACTAGTTACATCCTCGAAGAATTCTAGTGGATTTGTCAAGCATAATTTCCGTTTTGTAAATCCCTGCTGACTCTGTCCAATTCTACCACTGTTCTCCAAGTGCTCTGTTATAAAATCTTTGATAATGGACCCTAGAATTTTCCCACTACCGACATCAGGCTGACTGGTCTATAATTCCCTGCTTTCTCTCTACCTCCCTTTTTAAATAGTGGGGTTACATTAGCTACCCTCCAATCTGTAGGCACTGTTCCAGAATCTATAGACTCTTGGAAGATGACCACCAATGCATCCACTATTTCTAGGGCCACTTCCTTAAGTACTCTGGGATATAGATTATCAGGCCCTGGGGATTTATTGGCCTTCAATCCCATCAATTTCCCCAACACCATTTCTCTACTAATACTGATTTCCTTCAGTTCCTCCCTTTCACTAAACCCTCTCATCTCGACCCAAACTACTTCTACATCCTGGTCTCCTGAACTTAGGTCATCCCTCTCCATTGCGCTAATACCATCATTAATTAACAGAGCTCCTCCTCCACCTTTTTTCTTAGCTTCCTGTCCTTCCTAAATGCCATGTGCCCTTCAATATTCAGGTCCCAAACTGTGTCGTCCTGCTGCCATGTCCCTGTAATGGCTATCAGATCGTACTTATTTATTTCCATTTGCACTCTCAGTTTATCTGTTTCTTGTTTCGAATGCTACATGCATTCAGATACAGAGCCTGTATTGTTGTTTTATTATTTTTGTAACCTCTAGCCTTATATGTTGATTTACTCTTAGATTTGTGCGCTCTGTCCCTTCCTGTCATGGTCGTTTTATTATTTCCCATATTAATACCTTTCTGTCTTGCCTTGTCTCTACTCCTTAATTTACCATATCTTCCCAAATTTGATCCCTTGCCCCCACTATTCAGTTTAAAACCCTCTCTACTTCCCTAGTTTTGCGGCTCGCTCGAACACTGGCCCCAGCACAGTTTAGGTGTAGACCGTCCCAACGGTACAGCCACCACTTTCCCCAGTACTGGTGCCAGTGCCCCATGAACTGGAGCCCACTTCACCACACCAGTCTTTGAGCAATGCATTAATTTCTCTAATCTTATTTGCTTTATGTCAATTTGCATGTGGCTCAGATAATAATCTAGCGATTATTACCTTTTGAGGTTCTGCTTCTTAATTTGGTGCCTAATTCCTCATACTGACTATGCAGAACCTCTTTCCTTGTCCTGTCTGTCGTCGGTACCTACATGGACTACGACGACTGGATCCTCCCCCTTATTCTGTAAGTTCCTCTCTAGCCCTGAGCAGATGTCCCAAACCCTGGCACTGGGCAGGCAACACAGCCGTCTGGACTCTCGCTCTTTGCTGCTGAAAACACTGTCAATCCCCCTAACTATATTGTCCCCAACCACCACTACATTCCTTTTTTCTCCCTCCACTTGAATAGCTTCTTGTATCAACAGATGAATGGGTGGCTGGAAAGTTGGTGCAGCAAGGCTTTAGATCCATGGGACATTCGGACCAGATGTGGTTGAGATGGGACCTGTACAGGCCGGACAGGTTGCCCCTAAACAGAGCCAGGACCAATTTCCCTGTGGGCCGAGTTGCTAGTGCTACTGGGGATGATTTAAACTAACTTGAAAGGGGTGTGGGAACCAGGAGGTAATTTTAGAGAGAAATACCAAGGTGCACAGAACACTGGGAGAGGCAGATAGCATTAGAGTAGGAAATACTAAGTTAGTAAGGGGGTAAGTGATAGTCTAAATTTAAGTTTACTGTGCATGTATGTGAATGCAGAGATTGGTGAGTTGCAGGCACAGATAGCCACGTGGAAATATGATGATGCAACTGTAATGGACATCTGGCTGAAAAAAGGGCAGGACTGGGTATTAAGTATCCCTGGATACAAGATGTTCAGGAAAGATAGGAAAGGAAAGAAAGGGGGAGTGGTGGCAGTATTGATTTAAGGAGAACATTGCAGTGCTGGCGAGAGAGGGTGTCCAAGAGGGGTCAAGGACAGAATCTATTTGGCTAGAGCTAAGGAACAGAAAATGTGCAATTACATTGCTCGGTGCAGTCTATAAGCCATCAACTAGTGGGTAGATGTAGAGGAACAAATTTGCAAGGAAATTAGAGAGGTGCAAGAATTTTGGAGCAGTTTCATGGGGGACTTCAATTACTGAATATAGACTGGGATAGCAGTAGTGTAAAGGGCAGAGAGGGGTAAGAGTTCCTAGAGCGTGTTCAGGAGAATTTTCTACAACAGTATGTTTCTCATCCAATGAGAAAGGAGGCATTGCCGGACCTGGTTCTTGGGAATGAGGTGCGCCAAGTGGATCAAGTGTCAGTAGGGAAACATTTAGGGCACTGTGATCATTGGACAGTGGAATGACAATGCTTGGTATTTATATGGACTTCCAGAAGGCATTTGATAAAGTCTATCATAGAAAACTGTTAGCTAAAGTTGTAGTTCATGGAATTCAAGGTAAATCATTGATCTAGTTAGGAAATGGACTGATGAGCGGGAGAGGGAGGGAGAGAGAGAGCAGGGATAATGGGCAGGTGTTCTAATTGGCAGGATATGACTTGTGGGGTCCCTCAGGGATCTGTGTTGGGACCTCAACTATTCACCGTATTTATTAATGACTTAGGTGATGGAATGGAAAGCCTTGTATCCAAATATGCTTACAATACAAAGATAGGTGGCATTGCAAGCAGTATAGTAACATAAAATTACAAATCGATATCGATAGATTAAGTGAATGGGCAAAACTGTGGCAAATGGATTTCAGTGTAGGTAAATGTCTGGTCATCCACTTTGAACCTAAAAAGGATAAAATAGAGTACTTTCTAAATGACGAAATGCTGGAAACCATGGAGCTCCAAAGAGACTTTGTGGGGTGGGTGGTGGAGGGAGTGGTTTGGTCCAGTACACAGATCATTAAAATGTTGTGAAGAGGTACAGAAAATAATCACAGACGCCAATGGAATGCTGGCCTTTATACGTAGACGACTCAAATACAAGGGGGCAGAAGTCATGCTTCATCTATACAAAGCCCTGGTTAGACAACACCTGGAGTACTGTGAGCAGTTCTGGGCACCACACCATAGGAAGGATATGTCAGCCTTGAAGGGAGGGTAGCGTAGGTTTATCAGAATGATACCTGGACTTGGACATTGACATTGATCACAAGGAGTGGGAGTCAGTTGCCAGCGATCGCCAGAGCTGGCGGGCAACCATAAAGGCGGGGCTAAAACGTGGCGAGTCGAAGAGACTTAGCAGTTGGCAGGAAAAAAGACAGAAGCGCAAGGAGAGTGCCAACTGTGTAACAGCCCCGACAACCAATTTTATCTGCAGCACCTGTGGAAGATTCTGTCACACTAGAATTGGCCTTTATAGCCACTCCAGGCGCTGCTTCACAAACCTCCAGGTGCTTACCCATTGTCTCTCGAGACAAGGAGGCCAAAGAAGAAAGGACTCGAGGTTTCACGAACTAGAGTTGTATTCCCTGGAATTTAGAAGGTTATGGGATGACTTGATTGATAGAAGATATTTAGGGGAACAGATAGGGTAGATTTGGAGAAACTATTTCTCTTATTTGGGGAGTCTAGGACTCGGCATAGTCTAAAAATTAGAGATGGACTCTCTGGAGTGAAATTAGGAAACACGTCTATACACAAAGAGTGGTAGATGGTTGGAACTATCTTCTGTAAATTACAATTGATGTTAGATCTATTGTTAACAAAAATCTATTAATCTCAGATTTAAAATTAACAAAAGGTGTGGGGCAAAGGAGGGCAGATGGAGTTAGGTCGCAAATCAGCCATGATCTTATTGAATGGTGGAACAAGCTCGAGGGGCTAAATGGTTGAATCCCAATCCTATGTTCCTGTGATGCATTCAAAATACCAACCTATGAAAAAATTTTCAATTGCAGAGAAAGTTGCCTGAGAAAGAACAGAGCCCATACTGCTGATCATATTTTATCCATAACTTGATGTTTATTTTTCAAAGCATGTAAAAATAGAATTTTAACAGCTATTGTTTTTTGGAGATGTGAATTTACTGTAAGTTGACTGTAATTCCATGTAGCAGTTTCAATGATCATGCTCTTTTAGTTGACTCTGTACCTGCAAACGACGTCTCCATTTCCAACTTTCCTTTCCAAAGTCTTTGAAGTGTGTTGCTTCGTAAGTCCGTGCCCATCTTTCCCTAATTCCATGTTTGAATCCCCCCAATCAGGTTTCCAGCCTGACTGAAATGCCCTTTGCTAAAGTCACAAATGACATTCTTTGTGACTGTGACCATGATAAACTATCCTTTCTCATCCTTCTCAACCCATCTGCAACTTTTGACACATTTGATACCATCCTCTCTCTCTGCCTCTCCTCCGTCATCCAACTGTATGGAACTGCCCTAGTTTGGTTCCATTCTTATCCATTTAATTATAGCCAAAGAATCATCTGCTTTGGCTTCTCTTCCCAATCTTGCTCTGTTACCTCTGGAATTCCTTGTTCTTGATCCTTTTCAATCTCTCATTTACATGGCAACATCATCCGAAAACACTTCAGATTCCACATATATGCCGATGACGCTCAGCTGTATCTTGCCACCACCTCCTTGGGCCACTCAATTGTTTCTGATTCATCATACTGCTTGCCCAATATTATAAGAGCAGAAGTTGCCCCTCATCTAAATATTGGGAAAACTAAAGTCTTTGTTCCCACCACAAACCCTGTTCCCTATCCACTGTTTCAATCCCTGGTAATTGTCTTAAGCTGAGTAAGACAGTTTGTAACCTCAGTGCTGCATTTGACCCAGAGTTTCCGACCATATATCCTCACCATCTCCAAGACTGCCTACTTCCATCCTCACGTTGCTCGACTCCAACCTTTCCTCAGCTCCTCTGCTGCAAAACCCTCATCCATGCCTTTATTACTTCTATCCTCAACTATTCCTATGCTCTCCTGGCTGGCCTCCCATCTTCCGCCCTACATAAACTTGTGCTCCTGCAAAACTCTGCTGTTCATATCTTAACTCGCTCCAAATCTCATTCACCCAACACCCCTTTAGGTGACATTCACTGGCTCCCTGTTTCACAATGCCTCAATTTCAAGAAGGGTAAAATGTGGGGACCAGCCAGGAATGTGTTGAAAAAGTCAAGTCTAGATGTACCAGAGATGAATGACACAGCAGCAGGCAATGTCAGAGATGGAGATAGGTCCTCTTGGTGATGATGCAGATACGTGGTTGGAAGCTCACCTCTGGGTCAAATATGACACCAAGGTTGCAAACAGTCTGTTTGAGCCTCAGGCAGTTGTCAGAGAGAGGGATGGAATCAATAACTAGGGAACAGTACATGGAATTTAAATCCTTGGTTAAACCTGGTTTGTAAAGTGTTCATTATTTTCTTACTCATTCCTGAGATGTAGGCATCACCGGCAAGGCCAACATTTATTGCCCTTGACAAGGTGGTGGCGAGCTGCCTTCTTGAACCACTACAATCTGCATGATGCTGCTAGGTAGGGAGTTCAGGATTTTGAATCAGCAATGATGAAGGAATGACAATATATTTCCAAGTCAGGACAATGTATGACTTGGAGGAGAATTTGCAGGTTGGGTATTTCCATGCACCTTCTTCCCTTGTTCTTGTACGCTAAGTGGGAGAGATCGCGGGTTTGAAGGTGCTGTTGAAGGAGCCTTAATGATTTGCTGCATTGCCTGTAGTGCTACACACTGCCTTTACGGTGGGCTGGATGGCGTGTCAAACAAGTTGACTGCTTTGTACTGGATGGCTCTTGAGCTTCTTGAGTGTCATTGGAGTTGCACTCATCCAAGCAATGGAGAGCATTCCATCACACTTCTGACTTGTGCCTTGTAGATGGTGGACAGGCTTTGGGAGTCAAGAGTTGAGTCATTCACTGCAGAATTCCCTGCCTCTGACCTGCTGTTGTAGCCACAGTGTTTATGTGGCTCCTCTAGTTAAGTTTCTGGTCAGTGGTAACCCCCAGGATGACTTTCTCTTGTTGAAGGTGGTCATTGCCTGGCACTTGTGTGGCGCAAATGTTACTTGCCACTTATCAGCCCAAGCCTGAATGTTGTCAAGGTCTTGCTGCATGCGAGCTCAAACTGCTTCATTATCAGATGAATTGCAAATGGAACCGAACACTGAAATAATCATCAAACATCCCTGATTCTGACATGATGGAGGGAAAGTCATTGATGAAGCAGCTGAATACGTTTGGACCTAGGACACTGCCCTGAGGAACTCTTGCAGTGATGCCCTGGGGCTGAGATAATTGGCCTCTTTTTGTGCTAGGTATAATTCCAACCAGTGGAGAATTTTCCTCCTGATTTTACATTAACTTCAATAAAATAAAAGCAAAATACTACAGATGCTGGAAATCTGAAATAAAAACAAGAAATGCTGGAAACACAGCAGATCTGGCAGCATCTGTGGAGAGAGAAGCAGAGTTAACGTTTCAGGTCAGTGACCTTTCTTCAGAGCTTCTTCTCCATTGACTTCAATTTTGCCAGCACTCCTTGGTGCCACACTCCGTCAAATGCTGCCTTGATGCCAAGGGCGGTCACTTTCACCTCACTTCTGGAATTCAGCTCTTTTGACTTTGTTTGGACCAAGGCTGCAAAGAAGTCTGAAGCTGAGTGGTCTAGGTGGAATCCAAATTGAGCATCAGTGAGCAGGTTATTAGTGAGTAAGTGCCACTTATAGCACTGTCCACAGCACCTTCCATCACTTTGCTGATGTTTGACAGTGAGCTGATGGGGTTGGATTTGTCCTGCCTTTGTGGACAGGAAATACTTGAGCAATTTTCCACAAGGTAGTTGCCTTGCCAGCTTGAACAGCTTAGCTAGAGGTGCATCTAGTTCTGGAGCACAAATCTTTCAGTGTAGCTGGGATGCTGTCAGACCCCATAGCCTTTTTTGTATCCAATGCGCTTAGTTGTTTCTTGATGACATTTGCAGTGAACCAAGCTGGCTAAAGACTGACTTATGTTAAGCCTGAGACCTCAGGAGGAGGCTGAGATTGATCACCACTTGGCTGAAGATGGTTGCAGACGTTTCAAGCCCTGCTTTTAGCCTTTGTACCTTTGGTCATACTCTGAATGATAGATTTCTTGACTTTCATATAGAGGCACTTTTTTGTGGATTTCATAATTTTGCATTCGAATAATTGCCTTTTCTGGTTTGCTAAACAAGCTTCAGCTGGTTCTGTGTGCGTTGGGGACTGGGTTCTCTTTTACCAGTGTTGTTCAATAGGTTGGCCGCCATCCATATGCGGCTAATTGGGAATTCAGATATGGTTAATTCTATTTTTGATTAGAAATTTTTTTAAATGAATAATTGACACCACTGATGTGCACGTGATCTTAATGTTCATTCACACGGCATATGCGTATGTACTTTAACCTTTTGGGGTGTTTATTGGTAAAATGGTAAGACAAGAAGCAGAGTTTGAACTGTTTTATTGTTTTTGTGTGTGCTTTACTTCTTTGTTACTTTGTGTCCACCAGAATGATTTGGAATTGGGGTGAAAACTGCAAACGTCAGCACCATGGAAACACGAATAGCGTGTATGGAGAGAGAAGCTGTCTATGTAGTCAGCTTGACCAATAACTATTCCAGGCCAGCAGAAGAAAGCAAGCCCAGCCAGTGGCAAGCAGCTCTAACAGGGCAAATCGGGCAAAGGACAATCAGCATCCACCACGTTCTAGATAGAGTGTAGGGTGGATCTGGTATATCATCTGCGAAACAACATTCGCAGCAATCACTCTAGTTAACTCAGAGCTGCTTGCAACTGCTGGACATAAAAATGAAAAGTTGCTCTAAGATGTGTTGTGCCTGATAAATCGATGCCAGAATAGCAAGCTTTTGTGAAAAAGACTGTAATGTTTAGCACATATGGTAGCTGCTCATGAGAAAAATGTACGTGAAGTATACTTACCAGTATTGTGCAATAGGCATTTTCTACAAGAATCAGTGCATTTGGCTAAATAGTGTCACCATACTTCTGTCAGTGGTTAGTCGCTGATTTTCTATTGGTCACCACTGTGTTATAGCATGTATAATTATTCATAATTTTTGAATCAGTATGTTTTCAACCCAATAAAGAAGGAAGCAGTGCTGGATCTCATTCTGGGGAATGAAGTGGGGCAAGTGGAGCATGTTTCAGTGAAAGAACATTTGGAAAACAGTGACCACTACCATCAGATTTTAAGTAATTATGGGAAAGGACCAGGAAATATCAAATGTAAAAATACTCAACTGGAGAAGGGCTAATTTCAGTGAATTGCAAAGGGATCTGGCCCTGGTGGATTGGAATCAAAGATTGGCAGGTAAAACAGTAACTGAGCAATGAGAGGTCTTCAGAGAAGAGATAGTTTGGATGCGGTCAATGTTCCGTCTAAGCTGCACATGTATCTGGAATGTACTGCGCATTGAAATAAACAGGATGCTGACAACTTTGTGAAAGCTCAGTGACTTAAAATGTAAGCTGCCCACGGACAAAAAAAGTAGTGCTCTGATGAGTATGTAGCCCACCCAGTACAAAGAAAATTTAGAGGGAATGTTGATACAGGTTAGGCACATTCCCACAAGGAAGAAATGAAGGACATCCAAAGCTGGTGTTCCCAGGCTGACTAAAGACATAGAGATTAAAATGAAAAAAAAACAATAGTTTTTTCCTTGGAAAAAGGAGTTCTAAGAATAACTGGCAGGCCTCAGCATTTCCGACAGTGTGGTTCTTCTTGGAACTACTTTTTCAAGGAAGCAACTTCTCTTTTCAGTGCAAATTCTCATGGTGTAAAATTGTCTTACTCAGCATTACCACTCTGCCCATGAAAACCTTCAAACAACTTCTATGAGAATAGATAAATAGGTAGCATAAAAGGAAACAGTGAAGTTTGTTTATAAAGAAATATGAATAAAAAAAGTTGGTGAAAGGAAGGGTGGAGCCAATTAGGGACCAAGAAAGAGATCAGCTTGTAGTGACATAGGGCATGGTGAGGTACTGAAATTAGTATTTTGCATCTGTCTATACTAGAGACACTGGCCAATGTAACAATAATGGAAGAAATAGATAAAGAAGAGGTGCTTAAAAGGCTGGCAAAGCTCGAAGTAAAAAAGTCACCCATTCTGGATGGGATGCAGCCTAAGTTGCTGAGGGATGTAGGGGTGGAAATTGCAGACACTCTGCCTTACGATCATCCAATCTCCTCCTTTGGACATGTGAGTAGTACCAGAGGACTGGAGGGTTGCAAATGTTACACTCCTGTTCAAAAAAAGGGAGAGGGATAAACCAGGTAAATACAGGCCAGTCAGCCTGTAGGCATTTTATAAACCATGACAAGGATAGTAACATTATTCAGGAGAATAATGGGAAGAGACATGGCAGATGAAATTTAATGCAGATAAATGTGAGGTATTGCATTTTTGAAGGAAGAATAAGAGACAATATAAACTAAATAGTACAATTTTAAAGGGGATGCAGAAACGGCGAAATCTGCAATTTCATATATAAATCTTTCAAGGTGGCACAAGAAGTTGATTAGGCTGTTAAAAAAAGCATTTAGGATCCTTGGCATAGAGTACAAAAGCAAGGAAGTTATGCTAAATCTTTGTGAATCACTGGTTGGGCCTCAGCTGGAATATTGTGCCTAATTCTGAGCACCAAGTTTCAGGAAGGATGTCAAGGCATCAGAGAGGCTGCAGAGGAGATTTATTGCAATGGTATCAGGAATGAGGGACTTCAGTTATAAGCAGAGACTAGAGAAGCTGGGATTGTTCTTGGAGCGGAGATGGTTAAGGAGAGATTTAATAAAGGTGTTTATAATAATTAAGGCTTTTGCTGGACTGAATAACGAGAAGCTATTTCCACTGGCAGGAGGTTTGTTTAACTGGATGATAAAGAATTAAGGTAATTGGCAAAAGATCCAGAGGTGTGATGAAAAGAATTTATTTTACGTATCGAGCTACTAGGATCTGAAATGCACTGCCTGAAAGGATGATGGAAGCAGATTCATTAATAACTTGGAAAAGTAATTAAGATAAATACTTGAAGGGGAGAAAATTGTAGGGCTTTGGGAAAAGGGCAAGAGAGTGGGACTAACTGCATAGCTCATTCAAAAAGCCGACACTGGCATGATGGGCCAAATGGCTTCCTTCTGTGCTGTAAGATTCTATGACTCATACACTCAAGAATGGAAATCATCACTAATTCCCAAGCCAACTGCTAATCAGATGTTGCTATGTTTTAGAATTTTTGACCATTTTCCCACAGAAAAGATTTTAAAATTGATGTTTCGTAGCACAACAATGTGTTACTGCAAGTAAAAGCAGAAGTGGGTTCTGAGATAGTAAATAGTTAAGATGCTACTGAAATAACCGTGATGATGTTTCCTTATAGATTGTAAATAATTAATTTAGTGGCTTGTCTCCATAATGAACACCACACACCTGATGGGGGTATTTTAATGTATCTGCCTGGCACGACACTGATGACCAGGATTAACAAGCTCTACTGCAGAGCAGTGGATTAGTTAAGTAGCTACCTAATCCAATCTGGTTGCTGCAGTTTCAGTTTCAGATATAGTTCAAATACAGAAGTCTGGGTGCAGCTTGCAAACGGAGTGCAGATTGTAAGCAGAGTGTGCAGATACAAGTTTGGTGAGTGAGGAGTTTGGTGACGGGAGTAAGAGGTGCTCCTTTTTTCTACTTTTTTCTACTTTTTTCACCCTCCAGCCTGAAGATGGCTCCAGATGAGGCTCACCATGGACCTCGACACCATGAGGGCCTGGGACGTCTGCGAGGCTCCATGGAGTGTCCCGTCCCCCCACCCTGGGCGACAGGACTTCAATTTAAATATTCAAATAAAATGAATATATTTAAATAGACTTACCTGCAAGCTTGAGGGCCCGCCGCAATCATCAGCACAGTGGCCAGCACTTCCGCCACATTGCTGTGGGTCTGGAGTCACATGTAGGCCAGACCAGGTAAGAACGGCAGGTTTCCTTCCCTAAAGGATATTCGTGAACCAGATGGGTTTTTACAACAATGGACAATGGTTTCATGGTCACCAATAGACTAGCTTTTAATTCCAGATTGATGACCTCCTTGTGGGATTACTCCTGGGCATGGCCAAGGTGGTCATCAACAGGTCCTGGCAGCAGGAGCTGAGAGAGGTCATTCAGCCCGATTGCCTGCCTCTCTTCTGCAGCTATGTCCAAACCTGAGTGTCCCTGGAGAGAGCGCACGTGGTGTCCGCCAGTACGCTTGAGGCCTTTTGCAACTGGCTAGTGCTGGGGGGACTGGAGTGCACAATCACCTCGGAATGTTATTTTAATTTGAATTGCTACATCTACTTTTAAAGTTTTTGTTTTTTGTTACTGTAAATTACTGGTGTCCCTTCAATGGGGACACTTAGTCCCCCCTTTTACGTTGCATTAGATTCAAAAAATGTATAAATTGACACAGACTGTAAATACGGTGTAAAAACAAGAAATGCTGGAAATACTCAGCAGGTCTGGCAGCATCTGTGGAGAGAGAAGCAGAGTTAACGTTTCAAGTCAGTGACCCTTCTTCAGAACTAGGAAATATTAGAAATGTAAAAGGTTATAAGCAAGTAAAGCAGGGGTGGGGCAAGAGATAACAAAGGAGAAGGTGTAAATAGGACAAGGTCACAGAATAGCTGACCAGAAGGTCGTGGAGCAAAGGCAAACAATATGTTAATGGTGTGTTGAACGACAAAGCATTAGTACAGATAGGGTGTTAACGGACTGAAGATAGAACAGCCGCAAGTACAAACATGACAAAAAAACAGTGGGTAAGCAAACTGAACAAACCAAGATGAAATAAAATAAACACAGAAAAAGCATCCGCAGTATTTTGCTTTTACTATAAATGTGGTGGTTGGGTTAGAAGGTTTATGCTTGCAATAAGTAACTCTGGAAATAAATGTGAAAGTGTGTAAAAGTTGGCTCCAATTCTATCCTTCACCAACTGTCTTTCTGAGAGAGAACAGTCCCCTGATTCCACAAGTTCTGACCTTCGTCATAAGTCTACAATTTGACTCTTTGTTACTTCTTCAAAGAATTAAATAAGGTTGGTCAAGTATGACATTCCCTTTTGAAGTCTATGCTGCCTACTCGTTTATATTTTCAGCTTGAGACAGATAAGTCTCAAGAAAGGCAGGCTCCAGGAAAGTTGAGCTATAGGAGTTATTCTGTTAAGGAAGATTACCACATTGGAATGGGGTAATGTGGGGAAATTTGATCCTAGCTGTTGCTCTGGATGTGTAATTTATTGTGGAATAAAGCAGCTGTACAATTCAAACCCAGCATTGCCTCATTTAATGTTAACTTTGTCTGCAGAGAGTTACAGAAGAAATACACGTGCAAAAGACACAGATATCCAGTTCAAGTCTCAAGTTTGAGTTCAGAATTAGCAAATTAATGAGTATGAGAATAGCTGAAGCTGGATCTTGCATCTCAGTTTTTGATTATAGTATTGCCTAACAGGATGCTTCCCCATGATGACATTATCCCCTTTAACTGTTCCTTTTTGAGTTTCCTGTACAGATCTCTAAAACTGAAATTTGAGCTGAGTAATTGGGAGTCAAATGCAGTAAGGCTAGACCTATGAGCACTCTGCTAGATGTGAATTATAAGCACTTTCAGTAACTGTAGTTGTATCCAGGAAACTAATCCATCCATTCTTGCTGGCAGCATTCACTGAAGACTAACTCTGGCTCCTTCACCATAAAGTACAATTGTTGTGTTACTTGCCCACTTTCTATCCACACAGCTAAAACAACCAAGGATTAAAAGGTGCCCTTTCTTGTGAATGAACTGCTAATAAACATAGCTAAGGAAAGGGAAATAAATAGAAAGGATTTCAGATTTTTCTCCATTTAACATTTACTTGCATTTCTGCCTCTTTTATTCACTGAAGGAATGGAAATTGGGCAAGAGGAAAACCGAAAAGGATGATATTGTTGGTGTCATGATCTTTTCAACAATGGAGCCACCAGTGGAGGATATTGGGCTACTGGATGCGTACGTATTAACTTTACAAAACTACAAGTTTAAATGCCACTAAGCTGAAAAATCAGTAATAAAAAAGCAGAAATATTTTATGTGTTGAGTATCAATTTACTTAATCTGCCTATCAGCATCACCTATGCTTTTTGATTTGAGTTTCCTCCTGTATGCTCAGCCTTCTGCTCAACCAGTTAGATTCATCTTTGGAAAGGAATCAAGTCACTCTTTGTGCCTTTGACCCTGCAGAGAACAGAAGGTTGAATTATTTAGTAAGTTTACGAAGGCCATGGATGATGGGGTTAAAGACCTGCTCAATGTGGGACAGGAACATTGGAAGAGGTGCACGGGAGGTGGGTACAAAAAACTTGTTTATCTCTGAATTACTTTACATTGATTAAAAGCTTCTGCATAGTTACTGTGGCAAAATGCTTTGTTCAACCTTAGAATACTTAGAATCATGCACACAGATGGAAGTCATTCAGCCCAGCTGGTCTGTGAAAGTCCCATAGCCCTGTTCTTGTCCCTTCCAAGTACATATTAAATTATCTTTTGAAAGTTGCTATTGAATCTTGTCTGTACTGGGTGACTTTTCTACTTTGAGCACTGCCAGTCTTTTAAGTATGTTTCCTTATCTAGTTTCTCCTTCATTGCGACATTGGCAGCATCCTGTTCTCTTGTGATGATGCAAAATATTCATTCAGCACCTCAGCCATGCCTCTTGCCGCCACAAGAAAATCTCCTTCTTGATCCCGAATTGGTACCATCTTTTCTTTTACTATCGTTTTACTATTCATATGTTTATACTCCTGCTGAAGCCCAACCAATGATTCATAAAAGTTTAGCATAACTTACTTTCTTTTGTGTTCTCAACATAAAACTAAGGATCCCATATTCTGGATTAACTACAAAAGCAAAATACTGCAGATGCTGGAAATCTGAAATAAAAGCAGGAAATACTCAACAGGTCAGGTAGCATCTGTGTGGAGAGAAACAGGATTAACATTTCAGTTCGATGACCATTGGGGTATTTGGAGATGAGGATGAAAATTTCAAGTTCAGGACTTCGGAGGACAAGGTGCCGGTGTCATTCAGCAGAGTTGGGAGTGCTGGATGAATGGAACTTGGTACAGTCAAGATATGGGTAGCTGAGATTTAAACAATTTGAAGTTAATCAAGGATAAAGGAAGGACAGACAGATGACTTGTGAACAAGCTCCCACAAACAGCAATGTGCTCGTGAGCAGATGGTCTTTATTTTCTGACCTTGATTGAGGATGAATATTGGCATGACACCAGCAATAATTCATGGAATCTTTTACATCCACCTGAGAGGGCAGACCGGGCCTCAGTTTAACGTCTCATCCCAAACATGGCACCTCTGGCTTTGCAGCAGTCCCTCAATACTGCAGTGGAGTGTCGGCCTTGATTTTTATGCTCAAGTCCTGGAGTGGGACTTGAATCTACACCCTTCTGACTCGAGGTGCGAATGGTGCCGTCTGAGCCAGAGCTGGCACATATAAGGCCTTATGAACATACAATTTAGGAGCAGAAGTAGGCCATTTGGCCCCTTCACGCCTGAACAAAGAACAGTACAGCACAGGAACAGGCCATTCGGCCCTCCAAGCCTGCGCCGATCTTGATGCCTGCCTAAACTAAAACCTTCTGCACTTCCAGGGACCGTATCCCTCTATTCCTATCCTATTCATGTATTTGTCAAGATGCCTCTTAAACGTCGCTATCGTACCTGCTTCCACCACCTCCCCCGGCAGCAAGTTCCAGGCACTCACCACCCTCTGTGTAAAGAACTTGCCTCGCACATCTAACCCCGACATGGTCATCAAACCTGCAGACAAGGGTGGTGCTGTTGTTGTATGGCGTACCAACCTCTACCTTGCAGAAGCTCAACGCCAACTCACAGACACTTCTTCCTACCTCCCTCTGGACCATGACCCCACCACTGAACATCAAGCCACCGTCCAAAGGACTGTCACTGACCTCATCCCCTCTGGAGATCTTCTCCCTACAGCTTACAACCTCATAGTCCTGCAACCCCAGACAGCCCGCTCCTACCTCCTTCCCAAAATCCACAAAAGGGACTGTCCCGGCAGACCCATTGTGTCAGCCTGCTCCTGCCCAACTGAACTTATTTCTTCCTATCTAGACTCTATCTTTGCTCCGCTGGTCCAGTCTCTTCCCACCTACATCCGTGACTCTTCTCACACCCTACGTCATTTTGACAATTTCCAGTTTCCTGGTCCCAACCGCCTCCTCTTCACTATGGACGTCCAATCGCTCTACACCTCCATCCCCCACCAGGATGGTTTGAGGGCTCTCCGCTTCTTCCTGGAACAGAGGCCCAACCAGTCACCATCCACCACCACCCTCCTCTGCCTGACTGAACTTGTTCTCACATTGAACAACTTCTCCTTCAACTCCATGCACTTCCTTCAAGTAAAAGGTTTCGCTATGGGTACCCGCATGGGTCCTAGTTGTGCCTGTCTTTTTGTGGGATATGTCGAGCATTCTTTGTTCCAGTCCTACTCAGGCCCCCTCCCCCAACTCTTTTTCCGGTACATTGATGACTGTATCGGTGCCATTTCCTGCTTCCGCTCCGAACTGGAAAACTTTATCAACTTTGCTTCCAATTTCCACCCTTCCCTCACCTTTACATGGTCCATCTCTGACACTTCCCTTCTCTTCCTCGACTTCTCTGTCTCCATCTCTGGGGATAGGTTGTCTACTAATATCCATTATAAGCCCACCGACTCCCACAGCTACCTCGACTACACCTCTTCACACCCGACCTCCTGTAAGGACTCCATTCCATTCTCCCAGTTTCTCCGTCTTCGACGCATCTGCTCTGATGATGCTACCTTCCATGATGGTGCTTCTGGCATGAACTCCTTTTTCCTTAACCGAGGATTCCCCCCCCACTGTTGTTGACAGGGCCCTCAACCCTTCCCCTCCCTCCCAGAACCGTGACCGGGTTCCCCTTGTCCTCACTTTCCACCCCATCAGCCTCCATCCTCCGCCATTTCTGCCACCTCCAGCGTGATGCCACTACCAAACGCATCTTCCCCTCCCTTCCCCTGTCAGCATTACGAAGGGATCGTTCCCTCCGCGGAACCCTGGTCCACTCCTCCATTACCCCCACCACCTCGTCCCCATCCCATGGCACCTTCCCCTGCAATCGCAAGAAGTGTAATACCTGCCCATTTACCTCTTCTCTACTCACTATCCCAGGCCCCAAACACTCCTTTCAGGTGAAGCAGCGATTTACTTGTACTTCTTTCAATGTAGTATACTGTATTCGCTGCTCACAATGTGGTCTCCTCTACATTGGGGAGACCAAGCGCAGACTGGGTGACCCATTTGCGGAACATCTCCGCTCAGTCCGCAAGCAGGACCCTGAGCTTCCGGTTGCTTGCCATTTCAACACTCCCCCCTGCTCTCATGCTCACATCTCTGTCCTGGGATTGCTGCAGTGTTCCAGTGAACATCAACGCAAGCTCGAGGAACAGCATCTCATCTACCGATTAGGCACACTACAGTCTGCCGGACTGAACATTGCGTTCAATAATTTCAGAGCATGACAGCCCCCCATTTTACTTTCATTTTTAGTTGTTTTTTCTTTTTTTCTTTTTTACATCTTTTTTTTTGCATTTATTTCATTTCATCTTAGTTTGTTCAGTTTGCTTACCCATTGTTTCTTTTCAGGTTTGCACTTGCTGCTGTTCAATATTCAGTCTGTTAACACCTATTCTGTACTGACTTTCAACACACCATTAACATATTGTTTGCCTTTGCTCCATAGGTCAGCTATGTGGCCTTGTCCAATCTGCACCTTCTCCTTTGTTATCTCTTGCCCCACCCCCACCTCACTTGTTTATAACCTGTGACATTTTTAATATTTGTCAGTTCCGAAGAAGGGTCACTGACCCGAAACTTTAACTCTGCTTCTCTTTCCACAGATGCTGCCAGACCTGCTGAGTGGTTCCAGCATTTCTTGTTTTTATCCCAGCAATTTCTTCCCTAGCCTCCCTCAGTATTCTGGGGTAGATCCCATCAGGCCCTGGGGACTTATCTACCTTTAATGCTTTGCAAGACACCCAACACCACCTCCTTTTTGATAGAGATGACTGAGGCTACCTACACTCCCTTCCCTAGGCTCATCATCCACCAAGTCCTTCTCTTTGATGAATACTGATGCAAAGTACTTATTTAGTACCTCACCCATTTCCTCTGGCTCCACACATAGATTCCCTTCTTTGTCCTTGAGTGGGCCAACCCTTTCCCTAGTTACCCTCTTGCTCTTTATATACGTATAAAAAGCCTTGGGATTTTCCTTGATCCTGTTTGCCAATGACTTCTCATAACCCCTTTTAGCCCTCCTGACTCCTTGCTTAAGCCTGCTGTGCCATTTAATAAGATCATGGCTGATCTGATTGTGGCCTCAACTCCACTTTCCCGCCTAGCCCTGATACCCTTTGACTCCCTTGTTAGTCAAGAATTCCTCTGCCTTAAAAATGTCCAATGACCTTTTCTCCATCACACTGGCGAAGAGAGTTCCAACAACTCCCAACCGTCAGAGAAAACAAATTCTCCTCATTGCTGTCTTAAATGGGCATCCCCTTATTTTTAAACTGTGTCCCCTAGTTCTTGTCTCTCCCACGTCCAACCTGTCAAGTCCCCTCAGGATCTTATGTTTCAATAAGATCACCTCTCATCCTTCTAAACGCCAATGGATACAGCCCAATCTGTCCAATCTTTCTTCATTAGATAACTGCCCCATCCCAGGTATCAGTCGAGTGAACCTTCTCTGAACTGCCTCTAATATGTTTATATCCTTTCTTAAATAAGGAGAACAAAACTGTACACAGTATTCCGGATGTGGTCTCACCAATACCCTATACACTATAGCAAAACATTCTTTTTATATTTCTTACCCCTTGCAATAAACAACAACATTCCATTTGCCTTCCTAATCACTTGCTATATCTGCATACCAACGTTTTGTGATTCGTGCACCAGGACACCCACATCCCTCTATCCCTCAGAGTTTTGCAATCTCTCTCCAGATTTAGATAATATGCTGCTTTACTATTCTTCCTGCCAAAGTGGATAAGTTCACATTTTCCCACATTCTATTCCATTTGCCAAATTTCTGCCCACTCACTTAACCTATCTACATCCCTTTACAGACTCATTATGCCCTCTTCATAACTTTCTTTCCTACCTATCTTTGTGTCATCAGCAAATTTAGCAACCATGCATTAGGTCCCTTCATCATCATTCTGAATTGTAAATAGTTGAGGTCCCAGCACTGATCCCTGTGGCACTCTAGTTGTCACATCTTGCCAACCCTTTTAGGACAGAGATGAGGAGAATCTTTTTCTCTTCAGAGGGTTGTACGACTTTGGAACACTGCCTCAGAAGGTGTTGGAGGCAGGGTCATTGAATATTTTTAAGGCAGAGATAGATTCTTGGAAGGCAAGGGAATCAAAGGTTATCGGGGGTAGATGGGAGTGTGGAATTCGAGACACAAACAGATTAGCCATGATCTTATTGAATGGCAGAGCAGGCTCGGGGGCCAAATGGACTACTTCTGCTCCTAGTTCGTATGTATGCTCTTACCATCCCCGGCACACTCTTGCCATCCCCTTTCACTTTCTTGGGAACCCCTAGCACACGCTTGGACACTGCTAGCACACTCTTGCCATCCTATGGCACACTCTTGGGCACCCCAGTACACTGTTGTGTAGCCCTAGCACATTCTTTCCATTCCCTGGCACACTCTTGGGCACCCTTGGATGAAGTCCATCAGGACCCACGGACTTGTCAGCTCACAGCTCCAACATAAAATCTGAGCTGACGTTCCTGCAGCCACAGACGCTTACTGCAGATGTGTTTGCATCCAGGAGCTCCCACATCATGCAGTCGTGACACATCATCTGCCCTCCCATCTTTATTATGTGATTTTTTTTTTTCTTTTTACTTAATTAACTTTGTAATTAACACACCCACTCTCGATACCACTAGTAAACTTTACTGATAATAAAACCTTACAATTACTGATAAATTACCCTGAGTTTTGAAAGATAAATGGGCAAAATAGCAAAATACTCACCAGCCAATCAACTTGGGACTTTCCTGTGATGTCACACCTCTAATTTCTGAGTTGTTTTTAATCTCTCCCTCTCCCTACAATGTGCTTTGCTGCTTCCGTAGTTCCTGCATTGTTTTTACTCTTCCCCCTTCCCCTCCCCTTCCTTCTCTCCGCCTTCAATGATGGCTGTTTGTCATTTGCAGATTTTTCACTATTTTCACTACTAACATGCCTTATATTTGTGGTTCTGCTGTCACACCCTTACTTTCCTTGCATTGGTGTTTTCGGTTCATCATAGCCCTGAGCAGATTTTCCGGTCACAGCAAGGTGCTGCAATGTTGTAGCTTCCGATGTGTGCGAGTTAATATCTTGATGCTGGACATTTTTTCCAATGGAGACATGGGTCGCTTTTAATGAAGTTGATAGCACACAGGCTGTTAGGCACATCTCCACTGCAGCTTCATGTGCTGTTGTCAGAAGAGCCCTTTTTGATAGTAGTGACAGTAGTGAATAAGACCTCGGGCGTACATGAACATGTTTCGCGAATGTTTTATTTTTCTCCTCCCAACGTTCCTTTCTGAAGTGGCGTAATGTTGGCTGAAACATGCAAATATGAGGTTTTCCCTGATGTCCCTTGCATGTCTCTCCATGGCCCTTATATCTATATTGGCAGAGTTGTCCTCCTCCTCACCCTCTTCATAGTCATCCTCTTCTGAGGAGAACTTGTGTTCCTCTGCCTGCAGAATGTTGCTGCGCCTAATTGCCAGGTTGTGCAATGCACAGCAAACAATTATTCGTTAGATCCTCTGTGGCACGTACTGAAGAGCCCCTCCAGACCAGTCAAGGCAGTGGAAGTGCATTTTCAGCATGACAATGGTGTATTCGATGATGGCTCTGGTGGATGCATGAGCAGCATTGCATCTCTCTCCAGCTGCACTGGGGGGATGCTGCACTGGTATCATCCATGTGCCAAGGAGGTAACACCCTTGTCACCCAGAATCCAGCCGTCTACTTCGGCTGGTTTCTTAAAAATTTCTGGCAGCTGTGAGTTCCTTAAAATGTATGAGTTGTGACAGCTCACTGGGAAATGTGCGCAAACATGCATGTCTTCTCATGTGGCCGTGGACCAGTTGTATGTTCGAAGAATGGAGGTCTTTGCAATTCACAAATGCAGCAGGCTGGTCCCACGGAGCTCTAATGGCCACATGAGTGCAGTGGATCACCCCTTGCATTCTAGGGAACCCAGTGATGGTACCGAAGACTGCAGGCTTTGCTGCTTGGCTGTCCTCATCTACAGGTTCAGTAGATAAAATCATTGGCACGAGGAAATAGGGCATTGGTCACCTTTTTGATACACCTATGGGTCACAGACTGTGATATGTCCCACTTGTCGCCCATTGATCGCTGGAGGGCCCCATTAGCAAAAAAATTGAGTGCAGCAATCGCCTAGGGGCAACTGGCATGGGATTCCTACTGAAGCCAAGCGGCTGCAGGTCATGCCACAGGATCCTACAAATTTCTGCATACATTTCACGTGACAGTCTTGGACATCTTTGGTATTGCTTTTCTGACGTTTGAAGATAATTTGTCCTCGTTCTGAGGATGCAGTGATGTGCCAGTGCCCACCTTTGATAATGCCATTCTTGGATGTAATCATTCAAAGCATCCTCACCTCCGTCTTCTGCCTGTTTCTGGCATTCAAGCATCATGCATTAAGGGAAAAGAGCCCTCCCTAGTCTCTTGCTCTGCTGTCCTTCGTGTCTTAGTAGACAAATTGGGTGTATGAGACCCCTCTCGCCGCAGCTCTTCAAATAATGGAATAAGCAGAGCATTCCAATTCAGCCCTCTGTTGTTGTCAGCTGAACCATCGAGGCAATGAGCAGTTTGCTTTTATGTGTCTTAAATTGGCAGCCAGGTGGAAATCCCACCCACTATTATTTGTTTCCTCCCACTCGCCTTGCAATCCTTGAGTGGCCACGTGGTTTGCAATATCATTCGAGAAAATGGTGCGTGTACAATTTAAGGCAAGACTCCCCATTTTCCAACCTCCTCCTGCAACCTTCCAGCCTCTACCCATCACCCTTGACCCACCCAACGTAACCTTAACCCTTCCCTCTGTTACCATTGAACCTCCCCCATTACTTGGACAGTGTCACAATCAATTTATTCATGCCATCCCTCCCTCCTGTTCCTACTCCTATTGCCATCGGCACGTCGACCCTGACCCTTGATTCTCCTTAAATCCACCTTTAATATTATTGCTGAGTCCTATTCCCCTCCCTATGATGCCGTAGAATACCCAATCCTAAGTCTTGACCCGTCTTACAGAATCTATTTGCCCTCATTGACTGTGGCCTTTCCCTCTGCCAGCCAGTACCTGTATTCACCCCACAGGTCCCCAGTGAAGGCACTCATCCCTTCCTTTAGGCCCCTCATGACCACCACCCACGCAGCTGCCCACATCCAGTTCCAGCAGCAATAAAAACCACTACACACCCAAGACGCTCCCCTGCTGCTCCATGCACCTGATCTCCCCACCCTTTTTGTCCTCCCCTGTTTCTCCATGTACACACTCCATGCATTCACTGTCATCCCCTGAGAAGAATCAGCCTTGCTGAGCATGGTGCCAAATATCCATTCCAATGTTGGCGTTCCTTGTGCTGATGAGTTCAAGACATGAAACCACTGACCTCAGGCACAACTGCACACAGCTGACTGATGTATGCCACCTTTAAACGAATGTGAACTGGGTGGCACGGGAATACAGCTCGCTGCTAACAATCTAGCAGGTAGGATTTAATTTCAACGAAGTGTAGGGTAATAAATATTCATGGTGTAGAAATGAATGCAAAGCTGCAATCCGCCACCATATGGGGAGATCCCCAGGCCACCGCAACTACGCCGCTGTCTTAATTTCAGGAAAAAACCTGCCATTGGAAATCCGACAAAACAGCTGTCACCTGATTAAGTCACCCCACGCCACCAAAGCTGCTGTTGCAGAGCCCATAAAATTCCACTCATAGCATACAATGCAGCCAGTTACAGAGAATGTCATTTGACATTTTTGCTAGAATGGTCTGAGTCATGTGTTGAATGATAGCCAATCTAAGGGAATTGTGATCGTTTTTGGAGCGTTGGACCTTCAAGAAGAAAGTGAGATGAGGTAGTTCAACATGGTTGGCTTTTTGAGGAGAGGTTTACGATAAATATTTTGAAAGGGAATGAGTTGTTGCTAGAGCAAAGGGATCTGTTACTGAAAGCAACAGGCAATGCTTTCATACTGTAGGCCAGATGAAGTAAAGCTGCTGCTATTATGCTTTAACTATGTGATGTAACCTCCATCTCTATCTTGGAACATCGTCCATTACTGTGCTTGTTATGAATTGTTTCATTTTCAACACTAAAGATCCATTTGCCTGTAGTCTGAGACTTCTGAGCCCCCTCAGTGAAAAGTGGATTGAGACAACCCAATTGTCTTTCATGTAAAACTTGCCCTGCCACCTTTTAGTGATTTGTGTATATGGACACCAAGGTCTCTTTGCTCAGCTACACTTTTCAAAATTGTGTCGTTCCATATTAGTCCTCCCAAAGTGCATCACTTCGCATTTCTATGCATTTGTCTCCATTTGCTGTATTTCTGCCCATTTCACCATCCTATCTGTCATCCTAAAGCCTATACCTATCCTCATAATGATCTTCTACTTTGCCAAGTTTTGTGTCATCTGCAAACTTTATAATGTTGCTCCTGATACTCAAGTCTAGGTTTAAAAATGTTTTAAAATAATAATGGACCCAAAACTGACTAAAACACCACTGCAAACCTCCTCCCAGTCTGAAAAACATCCATGCAACACCTGCCACTGAGTCAATTTTGTATCCGTGTTGCCAATTCTCCTTCATTCCAAGGGCTTCCATCGTCTTAATAAGCCTCCTGTGTGGCACTTTGTTGAATGCATTCTGAAAGTTCATTATTACATCTGTTACTCCAGCTTGATCAACATTTTTGTTATCACATCAAAGAATTCAATCAAATTAATCACACACAATTTACCTTTTAAAACTTCCAAGCCGTCTCATTGATTTAATCCATGCCTTTCTAAATGAAAGTTTATTTTTTCCCCGATTAATTTTTTCCAAGAACAAATCATTATTTTATTTTAAAATCCTGGCTGGATTCAAACACATGTTACAAATGTGAAATGACATTGTGCTAACTGAAAGTTCCACTCTATATTAGTCATTCGCCTCAATTTTAACCTAGCTTGCCCTGCATGCACAGGTCAGGATGGTCAGGCTTCGTCACATGCCTGCCGTGTTCCCATCCGCTGCCATTCTAAAAAGGAACATTTCAGGTATATGAGGGCTGCCCATCCCAGACTGGAGAAGACTTACTCAAAATCTGCAGTCATGGCCTGATGATATGATTGGCACCACAACTCTGTTTTAACTTGGGGAGACATAGAGGAATGTGAGGCCTGTATGATGCCAAAACCGCTAGCAAAACTTGGCAGGAACTCAGAGTGGCTAGAAGAGGCCAATGTTAAGTCATTTAAAAAACTTTTGATGAAGTTTCTTTGTGGGCCAGGAGGAGCAGGAATGTTCACCAGGCCTTGCAAGGAATCCTTGGGCCTCCTCAGATTGGCCGCCTTTTGCCCACCCACCACTGACAACTCCTTTCAGACCTCCATCCCAGCAGTAACCTTTATGTTGGCTACTGCTCCTTAAGGTCCTTGGGGGTGTTGGGCTCACTAGTTTCGGATAGGACACAGTCCTGCCAAATTTAAATGACAACTGGAATTTAAAAGAGCCCAGGCCTCATGTTCAGCTCACTGCAGGGGTTACTCTCCCAGCCCACACCTGCCTGCCTCAGACGCATCCCAAGTTAAAATTAGAGCTGCTCTTTTTTCTTACAGTTAGAAGCCTGTATTATGAACAGTTGACTTATCCCTGTTGACAATGCTGATGGGTTTTGTGTTTTCCTTTTTTCCTTTCAGCAACAAAAATGCATAATGTAATTCTAGACTGGACCTTGCTGTCATCTGCAATAATACAATTCATAGGAACATAGGAGCAGGAGTAGGCTTGATGGCCTGAATGGCCTGCCCGCCATTCAATATAGCTGATTTTCCACTTCAGTGCCTTTACCCCCACACTATCCTCATATCCCCTCATGTCATTTGTATTTAGAAATCTGTCAACCTCTGCTTTAAACATACTCAATGACTGAGGTTCCACAGCCCTCTGGGGTAGAGAATTCCAAAGATTCACAACCGTCTAAAGAAATTTCTCTTCATCTCTGTCCTAATTGGCTTCCCACTTATTTCGAAATTGTGTCCCCTGGTTCTAGACACCCCAACCAGGGGAAACATCTTAGCTGCATCTACCTTGTCTGCCCCTTGAAGTATTTTGTAGGTTTCAATGATATCTCCAGTCTGTCTTCATAGGACAGTCCCTCTATCCCGGGAACAGGTCTGGTGAACCCTCGTTGCACTACCTTTATGGCAATAATGTCCTTCCTAAGCTAAGGGGACCAAAACTGCACACAGTACTCCAGGTGCGGTCTAACCAAGGTTCTATACAATTGAAGCAAGACTTCACTATTCCTGCACTCACATCCTCTTGCGATAAAGGCTAACATACCATTAGCCTTCTTAATTGCTTGCTGCACCTGCATGTTAGCTTTCAGTGACTGATTGATGAGGATACCCAGGTCCCTTTGTACATCTACACTTTCTAATCTCTTACCATTTAAGAAATACTCTGCACATCTGTTCCTCCTACCGAAGTGGATAACCTCACATTTTTCCACATTATATTCCATCTGCCACATTCTTGCCCACTCACCTAAGTCTGTCCACTTTGCATCTTCCTAACTAGACACGTTCCCACCTAGTTTTGTGTAATCCGCAAACGTGGAAATACTACATTTGGTTTCACATCCAAATCATTGATATCTATTATGAACATCTGGGGCCCAAGCTCTGATCCCTGCAGTACCCCACTAATCACAGCCTGCCAAAGCAAAAATGACCTGTTTATTCCTACTCTGTTTTCTTCCTGTTAACCAATCCTTAATCCATTCCAATATATCACATAGAAACATAGAAAATAGGAGCTGGAGTAGGCCATTCGGCCCTTCGAGGCTGCTCCGCCATTCATTATGATCATGGCTGATCATCCAACTCAGTAACCTATTCCTGCTTTCGCCCCATACCCTTTGATCCCTTTAGACCCAAGAGCTCTATCTAACTCCTTCTTGAAAGCATACAATGTTTTGGCCTCAACTGCTTTCTGTGGTAGCGAATTCCACAGGCTCACCACTCTCTGGGTGAAGAAATTTCTCCTCATCTCAGTCCTGAAAGGTTTACCCCGTATCCTTAGACTATGACCCCTGGTTCTGGACTCCCCCACCACCGGGAACATCCTTCCTGCATCTAGCCTGTCAAGTCCTGTTAGAATTTTATAGGTTTCTATGAGATCCCCCCTCACTCTTCTGGACTCCAGCGAATATAATCCTAACCGACTCCATCTCTCCTCATACGTCAGTCCTGCCATCCCAGGAATCAGTCTGGTAAACCTTTGCTGCACTCCTTCTATAGCAAGAACATCCTTCCTCAGATAAGGAGACTAAAACTGCTCACAATATTCCAGGTGTGGCCTCACCAAGGCCCTGTATAATTGCAGCAAGACGTCCTTGCTCCTGTACGCGAATCCTCTCGCTATGAAGGCCAACATACCATTTGCCTTTTTTACCGCCTGTTGCACCTGTATGCTTACCTTCAGTGACTGGTGTACGAGAACACCCAGGACTCGCTGCATATTCCCCTCTCTCAGTTTATAGCCGTTCAGATAATAATCTGTCTTCCTGTTTTTGCTACCAAAGTGGATAACCTCACATTTATCCACATTATACTGCATCTGCCATGCATTTGCCCACTCACTCAACTTGTCCAAATCACCCTGAACTCCTCTGCATCCTCCTCACAACTCACCCTCCCACCCAGTTTTGTCATCTGCAAATTTGGAGATATTACATTTAGTTCCCTCATCTAAATCATTAATATATATATTGTGAATAGCTGGGGTCCTAGCACCAATCCCTGCAGTACCCCACTCGTCACTGCCTGCCATTCGGAAAAAGACCCATTTATCCCTACTCTTTGTTTCCTGTCTGCCAACCAATTTTCTATCCATCGCAGTACACTACCTCCTATCCCATGTGCTTTAATTTTGCTAACCAACCTCCTGTGGGGAACTTTATCAGAAGCCTTCGAAAATCCAAGTATAACATGTCCACCGACTCCCCTTTATCAATTTTGTAAGTAACATCCTCAAAAAAACTCCCAACAGGTTCGTCAAACATTATTTCCCATTCATAAATCCATGTTGATTACACCCAATCAGATCATTGTTATCCAAGTGTCCATTTATCACATCCTTTAGAATAGATTCTAGCATTTTCCCCAACGACTGAGGTATGGCTAACAGATCTGTAATTCCCTGTTTTTTTTTCTGTCCCTCCCTTCTTAAGTAGTGGGGTGACATTTGCAACCTTCCAATCTTCAGAAACTGCTCCAGAATCTATAGAATTTTAGAAGATGATCATCAATGCATCCACCGTCTCCATAGCTACCTCTTTCAACACTCTGGGATGTAGAATATCAGGTCCTGTAGACGTATCAACCTTCAGCCCCATTAATTTCTCCAATACAACCTTCTTACTAATACTAATTTCCATCAATTCCTCATTTTCCCCTAATCCCTTGGATCTCTAATTCTGGGAGATTTCTTGTATCTTCCTCGGTGAAGTAATCATTTAGCTTCTCTGCCATTTCTCTGTTCTCCATTATAAATTCTCCTGATTCTGCTTGTAAGGAACTCACATTTGTCTTAGCCAGCGTTTCCTTTTTACATACCTTGAGAAGCTTTTACAGTCTATTTTTATATTTTTTTCTAGCTTACATTCATATTCTGTTCTCCTTTTCTTTATCAGTTTCTTTGTCCTCCTTTGCTGTATTCTAAAATCCTCCCAATCCTCAGGTTTGAGGGGGACGATGCAGATATTGTAGTTAAGGAGGAAGAGTGTGAAGTATTGGATGTGATGAACATAGGAAGAGAGGAAGTATTAATGGGATTAGCATCCTTGAAAGTTGATAAATTACCAGGGCCGGATGAAATGTATCCTAGGCTGTTAAAAGAAGCAAGAGAGGAAATAGCAGAGGGTCTGACCATAATTTTCCAGTTCTCACTAGATACAGGTGTGGTGCCAGAAGAGTGAAGAATTGCTAACATTGTACCCCTGTTTAAAAAGGGAGTGAAGGATAGACCGAATAATTACAGGCCAGTCAGTCTAACCTCCTCCTCCTGAAGTCCCCAGCATCACAGATGCCAGACTTCAGCCAATTCGATTTACTCTGCGTGATATCAAGAAACGACTGAAAGCACTGGATATTGCAAAAACTATGGGCCCTGACAATATTCTGGCAATAGTACTGAAGACCTGTGCTCCAGAACTTGCCACGCCCCTAGCCAAGCTGTTCCAGTACAGCTACAACACTGGCATCTACCATGCAATGTGGAAAATTGCCCAGGTATGTCCTGTACACAAAAAGCAGGACGTCCAACCCGGCCAATTACCGCCCCATCAGTCTACTCTCAATCATCAGTAAAGTGATGGAAGGTGTCATCAACTGTGCCATCAAGTGGCATTTGCTTAGCAATAACCTGCTCAGTGATGCTCAGTTTGGGTTCCGCCAGGGCCACTCGGCTCCTGACCTCATTACAGCCTTGGTTCAAACATGGACAAAAGAACTGAACTCCAGAGGTGAGGTGATGTGAGAGTGACTGCCCTTAACATCAAGGCAGCATTTGACCGAGTATGGTATCAAGGAGCCCGAACAAAACTGAGGTCAATGGGAATCGGGGAAACCCTCCGCTGGCTGGAGTCATACCTAGCGCAAAGGAAGATGGTTGTGATTGTTGGAGGTCAATCATCTGAGCTCCAGGACGTCACTGCAGGAGCTCCTCAGGGTAGTGTCCTAGGCCCAACCATCTTCAGCTGCTTCATCAATGACCTTCCTTCAATCATAAGGTCAGAAGTGGGGCTGTTCGCTGATGATTGCACAATGTTCAGCACCATTCATAACTCCTCAGATACTGAAGTAGTCCGTGTAGAAATGCAGCAAGACCTGGACAATATCCAGGCTTGGGCTGATAAGTGGCAAGTAACATTTGCGCCACACAAGTGCCAGGCAATGACCATCTCCAACAAGAGAGAATCTAACCATCTCCCCTTGACATTCAACGGCATTACCATCGCTGAATCTCCCACTATCAACATCCTAGGGGCTGCCATTGACCAGAAACTGAACTGGAGTAGCCATTTAAATACCGTGGTTACAAGAGCAGGTCAGAGGTTAGGGATCCTGAGGCGAGTAACTCACCTCCTGACTCACCATTGCCTGTCCACCATCTACAAGGCACAAGTCAGGAGTGTGATGGAATACTCTCCACTTGCCTGGATGGGTGCAGCTCCAACAACACTCAAGAAGCTCGACACCATCCAGGACAAAGCAGCCCACTTGATTGGCACCCCATCTACAAACATTCACTCCCTGCACCACCGACGCACAGTGGCAGCTGTGTGTACCATCTACAAGATGCACTGCAGCAATGCACCAAAGCTCCTTAGACAGCACCTTCCAAACCCGCGACCTCTACCAACTAGAAGGACAAAGGCAGCAAATGCATGGGAACACCACCACCTGCAAGTTCCCCTCCAAGTCACACACCATCCTGACTTGGAACTATATCGCCGTTCCTTCACTGTCGCTGCATCAAAATCCTGGAATCCCCTTCCTAACAGCACTGTGGGTATACCTACCCCAAATGGACTGCAGCGGTTCAAGAAGGCAGCTCACCACCACCTTCTGAAGGGCAATTAGTGATGGGCAATAAATGCTGGCCTGGCCAGCGACGCCCACATCCCATGAATGAATTTTAAAAAAAATTCTCAGTACTGGGCTAATTATTGGAATCTATTCTGAGACAGTATAAACTGTCACTTAGAAAGGGACATGTTAACCAAGGATGGTCAGCATGGATTTGTTGAGGGAAAATCTTGTTTGACCAATTTGATCGAATTTTTTGAAGAAGTAACAAGGAGGGTAGATGAGGGTTGTGCAGTTGATGTGGTCTACATGGATTTTACGAAGGCTTTTGACAAGGTCCCACATGGCAGACTAGTTTAAAAAAAAAAACATGGGATCCAGAGAAATGCAGCACGGTGGATACAAAATGGAATTCAGCTTGGAGAAGTGTGAAGTGATGCATTTGGGGAGGTCAAGTAAGGCAAAGAAATACACGATTAATGGGAAAATACTGAAAGATGTAGAGGAAGTGGGCTGGAGCAGTTCAGCTATGAAGAGAGACTGAAAAGGCTAGGGTTGTTTTCCTTAGAGCAAAGAAGGCTGAGAGGGGACATGAATGAGGTGTACAAAATTATGAGGAGCATTGATAGATTAGATAGGAAGAAACTTTTTCCCTTGGCAGAGGGGTCAGTAACCAGGGGGCATAGATTTAAGGTAAGGGGCAGGAGGTTTAGAGGGGATTTGGGGAAAGAAAATTTCACTCAGAGGGTGGTTGGAATCTGGAATGCACTGTCTGAAGAGGTGGTAGTGGCAGGAACCTTCACAACATTTAAGAAGTATTTAGATGAGCACTTGAAATGCCATAGCATACAAGGCTATGAGCCAATTGCTGGAAAATGGGATTAGAATAGTTAGTTGCTTGATGGCTGGCACAGACATGATGGGCTGAAGGCTCTGTTTCTGTGCTGTTTAACTCTGGCTCTAAGTAAGGGACCTTGGAGTGAATGTCCACAGATCCCTGAAGGTAGCAATAAGGTGGTTAAGAAGACATACGGAATTCTTTCCTTTATTAGCTGAGGTATAGAATACAAGAGCAGGGAGGTTATGCTGGAACTGTCTCACTCATTGGTTTGACCACAACTTTGAGTATTGTGTGCTGTTCTGGTCTCCTCATTACAGAAAGGATGTAATTGCACTAGAGAGAGTACAGAGGAGATTTATGAAGATGTTGTCAGGACTGGAAAAATGCAGCTATGAGGAAAGATTAGATAGGCTGGGATTGTTCTCCTTGGAACAGAGAAGGCTGAGGGGAGATCTGATTGAAATGTATTAAATTATGAAGGGCCTGGAAAGAGTGGAGGTGAAGGGTCTATTCACTTTAGCAGAGAGGTCAGTGACGAGGGGGCATAGATTTAAAGTGATTGGTAGAAAAATTAGAGGGGAGATGAGGAAAATCTTTTTCACCCAGAGGGGCAGTGATGGTCTGGAACTCACTGACTGAAAGGGTAGTTGAGACAGAGACCCTTAACTCATTCAAAAGGAGTCTGGATATGCACGTCAGGTGCCGTAAGCTGCAGGGCTACGGACCCAATGCTGGAAGGTGGGATTAGAATAGGTGGATCGTTTTTTGGCAGGCACAGACATGATAGGCCAAGTGACCTTTTTCTGTGCCTTAAACTTTCTATGATTCTATTTCTGGCAATTTTATGGGCCTTTTCTTTTAATCTTATACAATCCTTAACCTCCTTTGTTATCCACAGTTGACTGTCTTTACTTTTGGGGTTTTTGTGCCTTGAAGGAATATATAGTTGCTGTAAACTATGTAATAATTCTTTAAAGACTATCCATTGCCTATGTACTGTCATACCTTTTAATGTATTTTCCCAATCCACCTCAGCCAATTTGCCCCTCATGTCTTCATAATTTCCTTTGTTCAAATTTAACACCCTGGCTTCAGATTGAACTACCTCACTTTCGAACATAATGTAAAATTCCAGCATATTATGATCACTAATCCATAAAGGTTCTTTTACAACAAGATTATTAATTAGCCCTTTCTCAATACATAATGCAAGATCTAAAATAGCCTGTTCTCTAGTCGGTTCCTCAACATACTGCTCTAGAAAACCATCCCAAACACACTCCAGAATCTTGTCTTCCACTGCAATAGTGCTCGTTAGATTTATCCAGTCTATATGCAGATTAAGGTCACCCATGATTACTGTATTACCCATGCTACATGCTTTTCTAATCTCCTGGTTAATACCATGCCCCACACTACCATTACTGTTTGGTGGCCTATAAACAACTCCTACCAATGTTTGCTGCCCCTTGCTGTTTCTTAGCTCCACCCAACCAGATTCCATATTTAGTTCTTCCGATCTGAGATCCTCACTTACTAATGTACTGATCCTATCCCTTATTATCAGCGCAACACCACCTTTTCCTTTTTGCCTGTCCTTCCTAAATGTCGAATATCCTTGAATATTCAGTTCCCAGACTTGGTCACCCTGTAGCCACGTTTCCGTTATGGCAATTGGATCATACCTATTTACGTCTATTTGGGCCTTTAAATCATCTACCTTGTTGCGAATGCTGCGTGCATTCAGGTAGAGTGCCCTTAACCTTGTCTTCTTGACATTCTGCATTCTGTGCCTAGTTGCTGCTCTCCTTTTGTTTTGCCTGCCTTCTAAAGTCACTTGCTACCTTTCTACCTCCTGTACCAGCTTTACTTCCTTCCAATTTGAGTTACCCTCAGGTTCTCATTCCCCTGACAAGCTAGTTTAAACCCTCTCCAATACCACTAGTAAATCTCCCTGCGAGGATGTTAGTTCAGGTCCTGTTGAGCTGTTGAGGTGTAGCCCTTCCATCTTGTACAGGTCCCACCTGCCCCAGAACCGGTTCCAATGCCTCAGAAATCTAATGCCCTCCCTCCTACACCAATTCTCCAGCCATGTGTTCAATCGATCAATCCTCCTATTGTTATGTTCACTCAAATGTGGCACTGGGAGTAATCCTGAGATTACTGCTTTGGAAGTCCTGCTTTTTAATTTCCCTTCTAACTCCCTAAGATCTGCTTTCAGGACCTCATCCTTCTTCCTACCTATGTCATTGATACCAATGTGGACCACGACCTCTGGCTGTTCACTCTCCCCCAGAAGGATGTCCTGCAGCTACTCTGTGACATCCTTGACCCTGGCACCAGGGAGGCAACACACCACCCTGGAGTCACGTGTACTGCCACAGAAATGCCTGTCTTATCCCCTGACTGTCGAATCCCCTATCACTCTTGCTCTTCCACTCTTCTTTCTCCCCTCCTGTGCAGCTGAGCCACCCGTGGTGCCACGGACTTTGCTCTGGCTGCACTCCCCCGAAGAACCATCGCTCTCACCAATATCCAAAAGGAATACTGATTAGCAAGCAAGATAAACTTAGGACTCCTGCACTGCCTGCCTGGTTCTCTTAGACTGCCTGGTAGTCACCCATTCCCTCTCTGCCTGCATGCTCCTAACCTGTGGTGTGACCACCTTCCTAAACGTGCTATCCACTTAGTCCTCCACCTCGCGGATGCACAACAGTGACTCCAGCTGCTGCTCGAGTTCCAAAACCCAGAGCTCAAGCTTCTTTAGCCAGTGACGCTTCCTGCAGATGTGTTCATCTAAGACACTTGCATTAGATCATAAGTGGCCAACATTTTTGTACTGAAGTACCAGAAAAAGTACCTGTATCTTTACAAAGACGCAACTTTGAAATAGCTTAGAGATATGCTTACTGATGTTTAGTGGCAGACAAGACATTTTGAAAACTAGCTTAACAATGTGTCGTTTGGCAGCTATGAACAAAAATTTGGATTTTCCCCTCTGCCCCACACTCCTCTTTCCCCTCCCTTCCACATCCAACCCCCCAGGGCCATTCCTTCTCTCATAATTCTGACCTCTGAGTTTCTCATGGCATAAATACCTCTTACATTCTTTCCTCCTTGTCTCTCTTACCCTTTTCCCTCCCGATTGCAATCTCTTGTCTCATTCTCTCTTCTATTCCCTCAGTTTCTGCAACATTTTTATTCATTTAGCCTAGTTTTGCATTCCCTCTTTTTTTGCTCTCTCTTCTTTCTCTCATCCCCTCTCTCATTCATTCCCTCATTTATTAGCAATTGTTCTTTGTCTCATGCCACGAATGGCAACATTTACCTTCTTTCCTGCTGAAGAGGCCTGTACCATTGAAGGCCTACGTTTATGGCCGTCACTAAAGTGTCGTTCCCCATTTGCTCCTTTACGGAGTTCCAGACGAGTTGGTTCTTTAAGAATTGAGTGCGGATGGCAGGTCCCTCCATGCATTCAGGCTAAAATTAAATGAAGCAAAAATTATTCTACAAGCATAGGAACATATAAACTTCAGAATTTTGGTTGGCTAATAAAACCATGATCTCTGTGTGTGCATTTTCAAATGGGCCTTGTACACACTAAATAATACTTAGAACTGTTTAGAACATTTGGAATTTCATCTGAATGATGCTCGGTTTTAAAAAAAAAACGTCCTTGTTATCCATTTGCTACCATCCAAAATGGGGATAGTAACATCTTGGAATTTTTAGTTCTGGTGAACTGCATAGGATTCTTTTTTTCTTGTTCTTTTACGGGATGTGGGTGTCGCTGGCTAGGCCAGCATTTATTGCTCATCCCTAATTGCCCTTGAGAAGGTAGTGATGAGCTGAAGGCCTGCTACCCGACCCAGACCCGACGACGTGTCGGGTTCGGGTCGGGTCACACTTCCAGATCCAGCATTCGGGCTCGGCTCAGGTCGGGCCAGATCGGACATGCTCTATCACCACCTCAGGTAAGTAACTCTAATGTTAATTTACTTTTTGGACTTTAAAGGTGGTTTTGTTACAGTTGTTTTAAGCTTATGTAGGTAAAGAACAAGGTGAAAAACGGAAGGTAAGTTAAGTAATGGTCGGGTCGGGCGTGGGAAAAAATGGAAGGACTTGGGCCGGGTTGGGGTTGGGCTTGGGCTCGGAAGGGGTTCTGTCGGGCTAGGGTCGGGTCTCATTTGCACACCTGAGCAGGCCTTTATGGTGAGCATCTGCCTCGATCCACTGTAGTCCATGTGGTGTTGGTACACCCACAGTGCTGTAGGGAAGGGAGTTCTAGGATTTTGACCCAGTGACAGTGAAGGAGCGGTGATATAGTTCCAAGTCAGGATGGTGTGTGGCTTGGAGGGGAACTTCCAGATGGTGATCTTTCCATGCATCTGCTGCCCTTGTCCTTTGGAAGATGCTGTTTAAGGAACCTTGGTGAGTTGCTGCAGTGCATCTTGTAGATGGTACACACTGCTGCCACTGTGTGTCAGTGGTGGAGGGAGTGAATGTTGAATGTGGTCAATGGAGTGTCAGTCAAGCAGGCTGCTTTGTCCTGGGTGGTGTTGAGCTCCCTGAGTGCTTTTGGAGCTGCACTCATCCAGGCAAGTGGAGAGTATTCCATCACACTCATAACTCGTAACTTGTAGATGGTAGACAGGTTTTGGGGAGTCAGGAGGTGAGTAATCGCCGCAGAATTCCCAGCCTCTGAGCTGCTCTTGTAGCCACAGTATTCATATTGCTGGTCCAGTTCAGTTTTGGTTCAATGGTAACCTTCAGGATACTGATAGTGGGGGTTCAACGATGGTAATGCAATTGAATATCAAGGGGAGATGTTTGGATTCTCACTTGTGTTGTGGCATAAATTCTCAAGACAAAGCCCCCAATCAAAATATATTATTCTGATTGCGGTGGGAGCAGTGCACTGTCGATTCAGTCCCGCCGCCCCACAAGTCGCATAACATATATCTTTCAGCTTTCCAAATCAAAGAAAGCTGCAGCCAAATTGAACGATTTGATAACCCCCGAAGGAGGTGAACCAAGCCAGGTATCTTTAGATATCAACAAATTAACTTAGAAAAAAAGACTAAAATCTTAAACACTACTAAGATAAACCAATATCTAAAGACCTTACAACTTAATTAAAAATCTAACTCCTGAATAATAAATACAATTTAAATAGACTGAGGGAGAGCTCTCCTCTTTCCTTCACGTGCCAGAACAGTCTGTGTCTCAACTGTCTCTGCAAAGCCAGTTTTTTTCCAGCTAGTTTCACAGTTAAACGGCAACATTGTATGTCCTGTCCTCTGTCTCTGAATGGTTGTATCCAGGGCAACCAAGATGCACCTTCTGTTGGTAATTTCTGAAGCCTTAAAGGTGTACTGATCTCTTAGCCTTAAAGGCACACCGCATGTTCCCCCCAAAAAAAACAGGATCATGACACTTGCTGGAGATGGTTATTGCCTGGCAGTTGTGTGATGTGAATGTAACTTGCCACATAGCAGCCCAAGCCTGAATGTTGTCCAAGTCTTGCTGCATATGGACACAGACTGCTTCTTAAGGAGCAAGCAAAGCATAGTCTTGTCTCTTTTTCCTCATGCAGTGTCATGTAACAGCTTTTTTTGGGTGAAACGTTGACTTACTTCTGGGACTTTTGACAGTATCGCTGTGAACAGATTCCAAACAGACACTCTAATTGCTTTTATTCTGCTCTTCCAAAGCATTCATTAAACACTGTAACAAAACACCAGCAAATACAAACCATTCCTGAAGGTTATTTAGAATATTCCTGCATATATCAGTCCTTATTTAAAGCCCAGACACTCTTTAAATGTATGCTTTACTGAGGAAGGGCTTAGCTCCAGCATGGCATCTTTTGGGTCACACTGAAGTAAACCTTTTGTTTACTCAGCAGGTTATGTGAGTGGGGCGGAGCTAATAAATTTGTTTGTGCACGATCTGTGGTAACAGCCGAAGGTTTTTTTTGGCATGTTCTTATGTACATAAGGCGACATACTGAAACATGCTAATGAATATATTGGGCCACTGATAATCCTCATGTTTCACTGAGAACTGTTGAATTGATTGAGGATGCCTGATGTTGACTTGGTAGAATGAGGCCCTGCTAGTTGAAGAACGGATAGGGCTAAAAATAAAGGAAGTGAAAATTTACTGTTCATTTATTTTATTAATATTGTAATCAACTTGGTGTATATTTACTTATTAAATTGAAAGTGGTTCTTCATCTCAACTTTCAATGAGTACAAACTTCTGTTTCCATTTTTTTAGGTTCCCTAATGCCATATACTATTGTTTGATTAGGTGGGCGGCTCACTTGCTCTTGGGACTTTTGACAGTATTGCTGTGTACAGCTGGCAAAACAAACACAGATGGCACTTAACTGTGCCCTGTCTGCCCTGTAATCTTTTATTGTAGTTTTATTGAGTTTTGTTGGATAAAGTTGGCATGGAATGTTTGTTTTGTGGTCATTTTTCTTTCAGTAGTGTGGCCTAGGGCACACATGGAAGGTCCGTAGCAGAGGGTTAATAAGGTATAGGACTGTTGGACAATGGGAATCTGGGGTTGTCATCACGGAAACCGGAATGAGCTGCTCATGGAACACTGATGTGCCAGCTGCCTCTCCATTGCCTCTCACACGCCTCCACCTCCCCCTCTCCCCCCCCCCCCCCCCCACCCTCACATCTCCCCACTTCCCCCCGTTCTTCACTTCCCCCCACGCTCTCCACTCACCCCCGTCTCCACTTGCCCCCCCCCCCCCCCATCTCCACTCCTTCCCCCCCCCGCCCCCAACCACTTCTCTCTTCCCCTGCCCTTCGCTTCTCTCCACTGCCTCATCTCCCCTCTTCCTGCTGCTTAACATATATTCAGCTGTAGGAGGTTAGGAGAAGGCGTCAGCTAGCATGGTGAGGTTCAAGATGGCAGTGCTGTTATCAAATCAGTGTTGCATGCTGACTGACATGATTGGCTTACACTGCATTCTTCTGTTGTATGCTTTTAACGCTCCTGCTGATGCCCTCACCAAGGTGGCATTCTCCATGGGCTGTGCCGGATGTATGTGCACATGGTGCCGATGCCATTTTGTTAACTGAACTGCACTTGTAGCGTCGATGCAGGAAGGATGTTCCCGATGGTGGAAGAGTCCAGAACCAAGGGTCATAGTCTAAGGATATGGGGTAAACCTTTCAGGACTGAGATGAGGAGACATTTCTTCACCCAGCGAGTGGTGAGCCTGTGGAATTTGCTACCACAGAAAGAGGTTGAGGCCAAAACATTGTATGTTTTCAAGAAAGAGTTAGATATAGCTCTTGGGGCAAAAGGGATCAAAGGATATTGGGGGAAAGCGGGAACAAGTTACTGAGTTGGATGATCAACCATGATCATAATGAATGGCAGAGCTGGCTCGAAGAGCCGAATGGCCTACTCCTCCTATTTTCTGTGTTTCTATGAAAGTACAGGCACACCGAGCCCCATTTTGCGACTACTATATGTTTTATTTTATAATTTTGTATATCTCTCTGTATCGATCTGTCTCTCCATCCAAATCTGTTTCCACTTCTTCCTATTTGGCTCACCTTATCTCTTTTGCTATCCTCTGCTGCATAACTAGCGACTGGAAGGTGAATGAGTGGCTTTAGGTGAGATACTACTCATCTCGGACTTCTGCTGTGCAGCTGCCCATGACGTAAAATAAAGTTGAGAATTCAATATTTGGAAGAATGTGCGCACAATATTACTTCCTGCCGCTTTCTGGCATCCTAAGTAGATGCTGTAAAGCCTGTGGATCATCATGTTCGTCATTGAAATTACTGTTTAAGTTAAAAGGTAAGTTAGGTTTCTTACAGTTTTAAACAGGGGTATACAAGCTCTCAGAGTAGCTGTAGCTAGTTAATTAGGTAACTGGCTTAAATTGGTTTCTGAGCTCTAGCAGAGCTGACACAGCATTGTTTTCAGAGTATAACTTCAGGGGACTCTCAGTGCTGCTTGTATGCACTGAGTGCTGCTGGAGGCACAGAGTGTGAAGGAGGGAGTTTGGTAAGGAGGTGAACTATAAGTTAAGAATAAATTTTAATTAAACTAATACAATAAAGATGACCGTACAGGGGATGTGTCACAGCTGCAGTGTGTGGGAGCTCCTGGTTGTCATGGCAGCCATGTGTGCAGCTTGAGGAGCTTCGGCTCAGAGTCATTGAGCCGGAGGCTGAGCTGCAGACGCTGCAATGCATCAGGGAGGGGGAAATTTACCTGCACGCTTTGTTCCAGAAGGCATTCACATCCCATAGGATAGGGTCATCTGTTTTGGTCTGTGGCCAGGGACAGGAGGGTGTGATTGCAAGATAGGCAGGTAAGGGGATCAAGAAGGTGGGAGTGGAAGAGCTTCAGCCCTTGCAATTGAGCAACAAGTCCGAGGGTCTTGCAGCTTGTATGGACAAGAGCGAGGGCTGTCGTGTGGATGAGCAGAATGACCAAGGCACCATAGAGTCACAGAGTCGTACAGCATAGAAACAGGCCCTTCGGCCCACCACATCCACGCCGACCATAATGCCTAACTATACTAATCTCACCTGCCTGCATTAATTCCATATCCCTCTATTCCTAGCTCATTCAAGTACCAGTCCAGATGCCTCTTAAATGTTGCTACTGTTCCTGCCATGGTACAGGAAGCCATTCAAGTGGGGGGAGCAAAAAGAAAAGTAGTTGTAGGGGACAGTATAGTGAGGGGGATTGACACTGTTCTCTGCAGCAAAGAGCGAGTGTCCAGAAGGTTGCATAGCCTGCCCGGTGCCAGGGTTTGGGACATCTGCTCAGGACTGGAGAGGAACTTACAGTGGGAGGGGG
The DNA here is from genome assembly GCF_036365525.1 of Heterodontus francisci. Classification (NCBI taxonomy): domain Eukaryota; kingdom Metazoa; phylum Chordata; class Chondrichthyes; order Heterodontiformes; family Heterodontidae; genus Heterodontus; species Heterodontus francisci. Next base: position 47,440,155 of record NC_090383.1, on the reverse strand, counting down.
AGGATCCAGTCGTTGTGGTCCATGTAGGTACCAACGACGCAGGCAGGACAAGGAACATGGTTCTGCATAGTTAGTATGAGACGCTAGGCACCAAATTAAGAAACAGAACCTTAAAGGTAATCTCTGGATTATTACCTGAGCCATGTGCAACTTGGAGTAGGGCAAATAAGATTAGAGAAATTAATGCGTGGCTCAAAGACTGGTGTGGTAGAAATGGGTTCCAGTTCATAGGGCACTGGCACCAGCACTGGGAAAAGTGGAGGCTGTACAGTTGGGACGGTCTACACCTGAAACGTGCTGGTACCTGTGTTCTATCAAGTTGCATAATTAGAGAAGTAGAGAGGGTTTTAAACTAACTAGTGGGGAATGGATCAAATTTAGGGAGATGTGGTAAATCAAAGAGTAGAGACAAGTCAAGAGAGAAAGGTATTGATATGGGAAACAATAAACAGACTGTGACAGGAAGGGACAGTGAGTACAAATCTTAAGAGTAAATCAGACAAGGCTAGAGGTTATGCCTGTGCTGGGACGAGGGAGCAGTATCCCAGGACATGCGCGATGCCAACATCATCACCCTCTATAAAAACAAAGGTGACCGCGGTGACTGCAACAACTACCGTGGAATCTCCCTGCTCAGCATAGTGGGGAAAGTCTTTGCTCGAGTCGCTCTGAACAGGCTCCAGAAGCTGGCCGAGTGCGTCTACCCTGAGGCACAGTGTGGCTTTCGTGCAGAGAGATCGACTATTGACATGCTGTTCTCCCTTCGTCAGATACAGGAGAAATGCCGTGAACAACAGATGCCCCTCTACATTGCTTTCATTGATCTCACCAAAGCCTTTGACCTCGTCAGCAGACGTGGTCTCTTCAGACTACTAGAAAAGATCGGATGTCCACCAAAGCTACTAAGTATCATCACCTCATTCCATGACAATATGAAAGGCACAATTCAACATGGTGGCTCCTCATCAGAGCCCTTTCCTATCCTGAGTGGTGTGAAACAGGGCTGTGTTCTCGCACCCACACTTTTTGGGATTTTCTTCTCCCTGCTGCTTTCACATGCGTTCAAATCCTCTGAAGAAGGAATTTTCCTCCACACAAGATCAGGGGGCAGGTTGTTCAACCTTGCCCGTCTAAGAGCGAAGTCCAAAGTACGGAAAGTCCTCATCAGAGAACTCCTCTTTGCTGACGATGCTGCTTTAACATCTCACACTGAAGAATGCCTGCAGAGTCTCATCGACAGGTTTGCGTCTGCCTGCAATGAATTTGGCCTAACCATCAGCCTCAAGAAAACGAACATCATGGGGCAGGATGTCAGAAATGCTCCATCCATCAATATTGGCGACCACGCTCTGGAAGTGGTTCAAGAGTTCACCTACCTAGGCTCAACTATCACCAGTAACCTGTCTCTAGATGCAGAAATCAACAAGCGCATGGGTAAGGCTTCCACTGCTATGTCCAGACTGGCCAAGAGAGTGTGGGAAAATGGCGCACTGACACGGAACACAAAAGTCCGAGTGTATCAGGCCTGTGTCCTCAGTACCTTGCTCTACGGCAGCGAGGCCTGGACAACGTATGCCAGCCAAGAGCGACGTCTCAATTCATTCCATCTTCGCTGCCTTCGGAGAATACTTGGCATCAGGTGGCAGGACTATATCTCCAACACAGAAGTCCTTGAAGCGGCCAACACCCCCAGCTTATACACACTACTGAGTCAGCGGCGCTTGAGATGGCTTGGCCATGTGAGCCGCATGGAAGATGGCAGGATCCCCAAAGACACATTGTACAGCGAGCTCGCCACTGGTATCAGACCCACCGGCCGTCCATGTCTCCGTTATAAAGACGTCTGCAAACGTGACATGAAATCGTGTGACATTGATCACAAGTCGTGGGAGTCAGTTGCCAGCATTCGCCAGAGCTGGCGGGCAGCCATAAAGACAGGGCTAAATTGTGGCGAGTCGAAGAGACTTAGTAGTTGGCAGGAAAAAAGACAGAGGCGCAAGGGGAGAGCCAACTGTGCAACAGCCCCAACAAACAAATTTCTCTGCAGCACCTGTGGAAGAGCCTGTCACTCCAGAATTGGCCTTTATAGCCACTCCAGGCGCTGCTTCACAAACCACTGACCACCTCCAGGCGCGTATCCATTGTCTCTCGAGATAAGGAGGCCCAAAAGAAAAAGAAAGAAAAGAAAGAGGTTACAGAAGAAATAAAAGGACAAAACTACAGGTTCTGTATCTGAATGCATGTAGCATTCGAAACAGAAGAGATGAACTGATAGCGCAAAAAGAAATAAATAAGTACGATCTAATAGCCCTTACAGAGACATAGCTGCAGGATGGCATAGATAGGGACCTGAATACTGAAGGGTACATAATATTTAGGAAGGACAGGAAACTAGGAAAAGGTGGAGGAGTGGCTCTGTTACTTAATGATGGTATTAGCACAATATAGAGGGATGAGCTAAGTTCAGGAGACCAGGATGCCGAAGCGGTTTGGGTCGAGATGAAAAATGATAAAGGCAAGAAGTCACTTGTGGAAGTGTTGTACAGGCCCCCTACAGTAACCACAAGGTAGGACAGGGCATAAAGGAAGAAATAATGGGTGCTTGTCAGAAAGGTACAGCGATAATCATGGGAGATTTTAATTTACAAATAGATTGGAAAAACCAGATGGGCAAAGGTAGCCTAGAATGTCTTTGGGATAGTTTCTTAGAACAGTACATTCTGGAGCCAACCAGAGAGCAGGCTATACTAGACCTGGTATTGTGCCACGAGATGGGATTAATGACCTCATAGTGAAGGCGCCCCGAGGCAGCATTGAACATATGATTGAATTTTACATTCATTTTGAGGCGGAGAAGAGTGGGTCTAAGACTAGTATTTTAAACTGAAATAAGGACAATTATGAGGGCATGAAAGTAGAGCTAGCTAAAGTGAACTGGGAAAATAGGTTAAAGGATAGGTTGATAGAGATGCAGTGGCAGGCATTTAAGTGGATATTTCGTAATAGATACGTTCCAATGAGAGAGAAAAATTCCAAGGGGAGGACTCTCCATCCGTCGTTAACTTAAAAAGTTAAAGATAGTATCAAACTTAAAGTAAAAGCATATAATTGTGCAAAGATGGGTGGCAGGTCAGAAGATTGGATGGAATATAAAAAGCAACAAAGAACAACTAAAAGATTAATAAGGAAGGAAAAATTAGGATATGAGAGAAAGCTGGTGAGAAATATAAAGAGCTCTTTGAGGGAGTAACATGTGTTGTGGATAAAAGGGAAAGGGTGGATGTACTGTACTCAGATTTCCAGAAGACATTTTATAAGGTGCCACATCAAAGGTTATTACAGAAAATAAAAGCTCATGATGTAGGGGGTAACATATTGGCAGGGATAGAAAATTGGCTGGAACCAAATGGGTCATTTTCTGTTTGACAAGATGTAACGAGTAGTGTGTGCCACAGCAATCAGTGCTGGGGCCTCTACTTTTTACAATTTATATAAATGACCTGGATGAAGAGACAGAAGGTATGGTTTCTAAATTTGCTGATGACACAAAGATAGGTAGGAAAGTAAGTTGTGAAGAGGACATAAGGAGGCTACAAAGGGATATAGATAGGTTAAGTGAGTGGGCAAGGATTTGGCAAATGGAGTATAATGTGGGAAAATGTGAAGTTGTCCATTTTGGTAGGAAGAATAAAAAGCAGACATATTATCTAAATGGTGAGAGATTGCAGAGCTCTGAGATGCAGAGGGATCTGGGTATCCTAGTGCATGAATCGCAAAAGGTTAGTATGTAGGTACAGCAAATAATTAGGAAAGCTTATAGAATGTTATCATTTATTGTGAGGGGAATTGAATACAAAAGTAGGGAAGTTATGCAGGGCATTGGTGAGACCACATCTAGAGTACAGTGTACAGTATTGGTCTCCTTATTTAAGGAAGGATGTAAATGCGTTGGAAGTAGTTCAGAGAAGGTTTACTAGACTAATACCTGGGATGGGTGGATTGTCTTATGAGGAAAGGTTGGACAGGCTCGGCTTGTATCTGCTGGAGTTTAGAAGATTAAGAAGTGGCTTGATTGAAACATATAAGGGCATGAGGGGTCCTGACAGGGTGTGTGTGGAAAGGATGTTTCCTCTTGTGGGAGAATCTAGAACTAGGGATCACTGTTTTTAAAAAAAAGGGGTCGCCCATTTAAGACAGATGAGGAGAAATTTTTTCTGTCAGAGGGTCGTGAGCCTTTGGAATTCTCTTCCTCAAAAGGCGGTGGAAGCAGAGTCTTGAAATATTTTTAAGGCAGCGGTAGATAGATTCTTGATAAGCAAGGGGTGAAAGGTTATTGGGGGTAGGCAGGAATGTGGTGTTGAGGTTACAATCAGATTAGCCATGATCTTATTGGATCGCGGAGCAGGTTCAAGGGACCAAGTGGCCTATTCCTCCTAGTTCATATTTTCAATAGATCAGTGGAAAATGTCAGAAGCAGAGAATAACAATGCAGAAAGTACTTCCCTAAGCCATCCACCTATTTTAATTTTAAAAAAACATATGAAATATTGGGTAGGGTTTGCTCAAACTCCTGAGGATAAATTAATTGCTGTGAAGATAATTGCTAGGTGTAGATTTTACTTTTAAAAGTCTTTTTGTAAGTTTTCTTTTGATATTAAGTAGCTACTGTACCTTGCACCAAATGCATTTGAAGAAATCTCACTTCCTGTTTGTATTAAGTGCAGAATAGGACCAAAACCAGACAGATAGAATCCAGGAAATGCACTAAAGCTGTCTGTTTAATATTTTGGTCTATAGCTGTTGCAACATGCCGATATATCATAAATACGCAGACAAGAATGCAAGATTGCAACCGTGTTTCTGCTTCTGTTAGTGTATCTGATCCATATCCAACCTTCAGTATAGCAATGCACCTATTTAAGAAAGATAGAGCAGACTATTTTTCTAAATGGCGAGAATCTAGGAAGTATGATTTGAGTAAAACGACTTTGGGGTCTAAGTACAGAAATCACTAAAAGTTAGTGGACAGGTACAAAAAAAATGGCTAATGGAATTTTGGCCTTTATCTCAGGACAGCTCGAATACAAAGGGGCAGAAGGTATGTTATGGCTGTCCAGAAGACTGTCGAGACCCCATCTGGAGTACTGCATTCACTTCTGGGCATCACGCCTCAGGAAGGATATATTAGCCTTCAAGGGGAAGCAGTGCAGATTCACCAGAATGATACCAGGACTAAAAGGCTTAAATTATGAGGACAGGTTGCATATACTAGGATTGTTGCGTCTTCATTATAAAAGAAAAGGTGTGTTCTAATTGAGGTGTTTAAGATGGTCAAAAGAGGTGTTGATGGGGTAGATAGTGAGAAACTATTTCCTCTGGTAGGGGAATCGAGACCTAGGGAATTAACTTTAAAATTAGAATTAGACCATTCAGGGTGATATCAGAAAGCACTTCTTCATGCAAAGGACAGTGGAATCTGGAGCACTCTTCCCCAAAAAGCTGTTCAAGTTGGATCAATTGAAAGTTTCCAAACAGAGTTTGATAGATTTCTGTTAGGCAAAGCCATTAAAGATATGGAACAAGGCAAGTAGATGGAGTTAAGGTACATCAGCCATGATCTAACCGAATGGCAGAACAGGCTTGACGAGCTGAATGGCCTACTTCTTTTCTTATGCTCCAAAGGAGCTGGAGACCCCTTTATGTACAATTCATATTGACTTTGTTTGTAAGGTACAGGAATGAAAATGTTCTGTGCTGATTCTGTTCTGTGTTCTCTTAAAGCACTGCCGAAGGAATATCAGAAGATAGGAAAAGCTTTGCAAAATCTTTCACAGGTTTTTACAACCAGTGGTTACGAAGGTAATGTGTTAGAGTTAATGTTTCCGGGTATTCTGTGTGCCTATTTGCTAGCCTCAGTCTTTAGAGATCTAAATCAAGATGATAATCTAATATGGGGTAAAATTAGCAATTTGTTAAATTATTGAACTACGAATGCACGTACTAATGGCATCATTTTTATTCACTTTTATAAGATGCTTTGCCTATCCCTCCCTGCAGCCATATTTGGTTCATACTGCTTTATGCAACATTCCTTAACTGAAATGGCTGGTACACACCTGTCCCAGGTCTCTAATAATAGTCCTCTAACTGGAGCTAGGCCACAGTAAAGCGCGATATGATACTGCTGTTGACTCGTACCCTGTGTCCATGTCGGCTTACTTCCCTGATATTCAAACTATCTCTGATTTAGCAGAAGATTGCTTTTTGCCTGACACTTTTCTAGATGTACATAAAATGTTGTTTTTGTAATGTCTTATACAGGCATATATGGGATTAGAATAGTTAGGTGCTTGATGGCCAGTACAGACACGATGGGCCGAAGGGCCTGTTTCTGTGCTGTATAACTCTGACTCTATATATCAAGCAGACAGGTGCATCATTGTATTAAAACTGGTATGACAACATTAACATACATACAGAAATTCTGATGAAGGGTCACTGACCTGAAACGTAAACTCTGCTTCTCTTTCCACAGATGCTGCCAGACCTGCTGAGTATTTCCAGCACGACTTTTTGTTTCAGATTTCCAGCATCTGCAGTATTTTGCGTTTATTATACAGAAATTCTATAATCTCTTTGCAGGTGCCCTGTCTACATATTGGTTCTTAAAACTGAAAAGTGAGATTTTGAAGGGAAAAAAGGCCCTTTTTGAAATAAATTCATAACTAAGCAACATTTGGATAGCCAAGCATGGTCCCTGGAGCATATTGGATATCTATAATCTTATTTAAGGATTCAGGAAATCATATAAATTTGCACAAAGGAAGTTCAAAAAGTTGCAAACCATCGCTTTAACTCTGATGCAATTACCGCCACAAGATTCAATACGATATTGTAAATATAGTGTTATAATCACTCCAGTGTATCTGTCAAGTTTTAAACAAATATATCCACTCTGGAATTCTTGGGTTTTTAAATTCCATTTTGGGTCCATGTTCTCTTCCTTTGTAAATGGTGCCAAGGTTAGCATACTTTGGTCCAGTATGTAAATGATAGTGCTATATTTTTTAAAAATGTGTTTTGTTGAATGATTATCCAGACAATGCATTCTATCATAGCAGTTTCGGAATCTACAACTTGAAGCCTCTTTATAATGCTATATTTCTCTCAAGGATCTCTTGACCTTACTAAGAATTAATGTCTGCTTTCTGTCTAGGTAAATTTCATTCTTGGTAGGACTTGAATGGCCTTTGTGAAATTAGCATTTTGGGATAGAGTTCTGACTTAGGTGCAATTGGCAATACTGGCACAAATTGTGCCGTTTATTTGTTAAAAAAAGGTCTGCTCAAACTCATTTGCATATCACCAAACACAAAATCTGCCATGAACCAATCAGTGTCACACTCACACAAGGGAAACTTATGAACTTTATAATGAACCTATGAAACAAACCCAAAATGAACACTTTCCTACAAAGCAAAATGGAGCCTAGAGGTCAGGTGACCTTATCTTGTATCGTTAATGCACATGAAAATTGCAAGAACCTTGAGCCAATCTTCACCTCTGGACAAGCCTTGGAGAAGGCATTAAAATGTAATCGACCCATTCTGTGTTGATGGCTACTTTTTCCAATAAATTGGATTAACAACGGCATTGCAGAATTGTTGATTCCAAATTCAAACTCAAAAGAATGGGTGTGAAAAAATTCTTCTTTATCCAGATGGAATGAAGATGAGTGACACCCAGACCCCACTGTCTAACAATGGTCTCACCATCAGACACCATTTATGAGAACAATGAGAGAAACTGGTTACATGACAGAATCCAGGTTTCTGATGGTTTTAGTAAGAGACATTCTATGCAGATAAGGCCAAAAGAAGGAAAATAAATCATACCTGGACTTCACCTTTAGCTGGAACATAACAAAAGCAGTCTGCAGCAGCGCATTCATCATCTTAAACTTCCCGAGTCTTTCTTCAGTGAACAAGGGAAAAGAATACAGGCCTGTGCTGTTTCAAGTTTTCACCCCAGGGAAAAGCAAGTTAAACAGAGGATGCTTTTAAACCATCTGACCTAAATACATCTTTTAATCTCTCTCTCTCTCTCTCTCTATGTGTGTGTGTGTGTGTGTGTGTGTGTGTGTGTGTGTGTGTATATAATATATCTGTCTGTATGTGAGAGTGGGTGAAGTTGCGTACATTTTTGTATGATAAACATTTATCTTTCTTTTAACCGTACGAGAAAACCTGTCATTTGTCTGTTCGTTGACCATAAAAACACTGGGAATAAAACACATTTTAACAAAATGGTCAGTTGAGAAGCGTAAAAGGGGCAACCATTCCTATCATCTCCCACTTGTTCGTAACATCAACCACCTGTGAGTAACTCTATTTTAAATTACTGAAATGACTTTTTGAAAAATATACAAAAATATTTTCAATTAGATTGGTGTACAGTAGTCAGTTTCTCAGTAAATTAAAAAAAAATTAAATTTAAAACTTTTCAAAATATGCCTGTTATTGTCCTGGTGCCAGATGAACCAGCTTAATTTTTGGAACCTCCTTGAAGGTCTGCAAACAAACATAATTAGCAAAAACTCCCAATGGTAATTATTTTATTCTGGAAGGTGGCCTACTTAGAGGGCAGGGCTAGGGCAGACCGCCCCGATGACATGGAGGGGGCAGGTGGTGCGTCCCTAGCAACAACGTCAAGCGCCTCTGCATAGGTGCCAATGCCATTTTTAAGGGCTTCCAGCCCTTACATTTAAATTTAAAGTTGAAAAGGGATAGTTCATTAAGATTTATTGAAAAAAAATTACATACATGTTTCCAGCCCCTCTCCCACCCCCACCCCCCAATAACCGTACACTCATACACTCATCCCTTGCCCTCTGTCCCCCTCAGCCCCCCCCCCCCCCGCCCCCACAAATACTTACCTTCTGTACCTGACTTTCCCCCAAAAGTTTGCAAACTTTTAACTTTACTCCTTCCCACCATCCCTCCACCAATAACTGAAGTTTGGGTGCTCCTCCCCTCCTCCCCCACACTGAAATGCTTACCCGCTTTCCCTTCCCCACTAGAAGGCCTAGGAGTGCAGGCTGCTGCCACCAATATGGCACCAGAATGGACGGCGGGAGTGGATAAGTATTTAATTCATTGATTAACATTTTTTTTGACTATGTAACTTTGGCTCCCATCACCAAGCAGCGCTGGAGGGGAGGGGAGGGGGGGGTGGGGTGCGCGCCATGAGGCCTTGCTGCGGCTAGCAATATGGGATTAGGCCTTCCTGACGTCGAAGTCTATGGCAGCTTGCTCCCGGAGCTATTTTCCACGCTCCCTCCTCCCATCACAACCCCCGAAACTGGGGAGTCTGTAAAATTCGCCCCTCAATTTGAGCTGAGCACAATTTGCATTTAAAATTCCACGATATTTTGTGCCAGTTACGCTGATATTGGGGATGCATCAAAAAAAAGTGCGATCGAGCAAAAACTTCAGGCCTTTGTTATTAGGGAGTTGTCTTTGTGGAAAATTTCTTTCATTGTACAGGTCATGTCATAACATTTGCAGTACAATTGGCCAAATTACTTTCATTCTTTGATTTGTTTCAGGTGAATCCATTTTGACAGATCCTTTAACTGAAGCAGGAAAGACATATGAAGAAATTGCTAACCTCTTTGCAGAACAGGTGCCAAGATGTTATTAATTTGGGTAGCAGCATCGAAAATGTAAAATAGTTATGTAACATTGATAATAATATTGGACTGTGTTCTGTGATATTGGGCTTAATTCTAGACAGTAGGCGAAAAAAATGTTGGCCCGCTCATTTAAATAGCCAGGGCGCCCAACCCCCCACCCCCCCTCCCCGAAAGCACATGGAGGGGGCAGCCTGTCGTCCACGGCAATGACAGGCACTGACGCTATTTTTAAAGGGCTGTCAGCCCTACCGGGACATTTAAATATTTAATGTGATATTGAATTAAAATAAATACATTTCTTTTGTCCCTCTCCCAAGCCTCCAATATCAATTAAAGTAATTATTTGCCCAGTCCCCTCCAAAACACTTACCTTCACAATCTGACCTTCCCCCGTCCCCCACAAACTGTAAACTATAAACATTCCCATCATCCCCTACATCCATGGCATTCATTTGACCCTGTTTTCCCCCCCAAACCCCCGCACTGAGAAATGTTCCTCCTCCCCCCCCCCCCCCACTAGTGTTGTGCCTCGTTTCCTCATACGGGGATCTGAAGACACGACAGTGCCAGCTCCTGGGGGGGAAAATCGCAGCGGAATAGCAGGAGGCAACGGGAGACTCATTAATTCAGATAATTTAATTTATTTAAATTGCGGTCCCATCACTGAGCCGGGGGTGGAGGTTGGGGGGTGCCACCACGAGGCCTTGCCGCTGCCGGCAATATCGGGCCGGGCTCGGCTGGCGTCGAGGTCCGTGGCAGGCCTCATCCGGGGCCATCTTCGTGCCCCCCCCCCCCCGCCCGCCACGGATCCCGACGTCAAGACCTCTATGGAATCCAGCCCATTATAACTGAACAGTAGTTTTATTAAATGTTTTTAGTTTTAGAGATACAGCACTGAAACAGGCCCTTCAGCCTACCGAGTCTGTGCCGACCATCAACCACCCATTTATACTAATCCTACACTAATTCCATATTCCTACCACATCCCCACCTGTCCCTATATTTTCCCTACCACCTACCTATACTAGGGGCAATTGCTAATGGCCAATTTACCTATGAACCTGCAAGTCTTTGGCATGTGGGAGGAAACCGGAGCACCCGGAGGAAACCCACGCAGACACAGGGAGAACTTGCAAACTCCACACAGGCAGTACCCGGAATTGAACCCGGGTCGCTGGAGCTGTGAGGCTGCGGTGCTAACCACTGCGCCACTGTGCCGCCCATTGTGAATTAATTAATTCATTAGTGTGGTAGTGAAGCATACTAGAGCTACAAATACTGCAAAAAGGAAAGAGTGGTAGCATATTAGTTCAAACTTGCAATTTTTGTCCATGCTGCGTTACTGGTGTACTGATTTGGAGCAAGATTCTATCTGTGAGAAGACAACAGGAGTAATTTATCTGTGGCCGCACTTGTACCACAGATGGTGCCTGGCACAGGAAGATTAGGAAAGAAAAGAAAATGCGCAAAAAAAGTGTTGACTTTGGCAAAGGAATGAGGTGCAATATCTTTCTGTATAATATTGTTCTTTATCACACTGAGATATCAGAACTTGAAATCTGAGTGCAAAAGCTGCTTTTCAGTGATATAATAGTTATGTAGAAATGTCATATGTCTTATAAACTTTTATGTTTTCAATAGCCCAAAAAAGACCTGCATTATCTGATGGAAACCAACCAGGAATACAAAGGATTACTAGGATGTTTCCCTGATATCATTAGTGTACACAAGGTAAAAAAAATCAGTATTTTTGGTGTGCAGTTTTTTGTCTTAAGGTAGATGGCTATTAAGTGATACAAAGATGGGACAAAATTAATCTAAAGCAAAACCGAGATTATTTGAAAATGATTGTGTAAAAGATCAGAAAACTGCCCAAATGATTTATGTCGTCTGAGTTGATGCTGTCCAAACTAATTTACATGGGATCACTCAGGTAATAGAAGGCAGAGGGGACCAGTGATGTTCGGGACAACCAGAAAATGGAGCAAATCTTCTTCAAGTCATTGTGGGCTGGATTTGAGATAAAAGAATAATGTGCTGACCCACCATATCACACTTCCCCCTGTACAAGTTTATTTGTGGTACAAGCTAGCATCTGAATGTTCATGGAACCATAAATTTACATAATTCATAGACTAAATTTAAATTACTTCATGACTCCATGCATACTTTAGAGTAGAAACAGAGGCACTTATAGGACAGGATTTTCCCTCCAGGGGCAGGAAACAGAGATCGGAACTGTTTCTGGATCCTGAACCCGCCTTCAGGGGAATCAGTCACTCGTGATTTTCACAAGGGCGTTCTCTTAATTGGCCTGGGAATGGTCAATCAGAGGCTTTCCAGCTTGGAAGAAGCAGCAGGCTGCAATAGAGGGTACGTAACGGAGGGGTGCTTCGAAATGGAGGCGTCCTGTCTCCAACTTTTTAAAATCTCAACCAAAAAATGGATCTTGCAGCCAGGCCACCACCTTGTGGGTGGGCGGCGGGGGGGGGGGGTGGTTGCGCCCCTCTACAAGCTGGGCTGTGATTGCTTCTACATCCAGGCAGGCAGGGTGGAGCTCTATGCCTGCGTGGAGCACAGGTTCCTTGGGCTGTCACCAGGAGGCCACTGCAGACATCTAAACTGGCTCCCACTGCCTGCGGGAACTTGGAGGCCGATTGGAAAATTGTAGTTAGCCTCCCTTTAATTGGCCTTAAGTGACTTGTGTTGACTACCCACAACTTGCAGGCAGGTAGCCCTGCCACCACCCCTCCCCCACCCCCATCCTGCCTCCGGAAAAATGGCCTGGAAGCGGGATGGAACTGGGGAATCGGCTATTTTTAGCTCCAGTCCGCCTCCGATCCCAGCCCTGGGGGGGGTGGGGTTTGAAAATCCAGCCCGTAATTTCAGATTCACCAGTCTTGGTAAGTGGGATGACAGGTCATTTTTAAAAAGTTGAGATCCTAGGTTATATTTAGATAGGGCCACAGAACACAATCACAGAGGTAATGGAAAACTGGTACAAATCATTGATTAGGCCACGGATAGAATATTGTGTTCTGTTTCGGGTGCCCTCATTCAGGAAGGATGCAAGGGGTTCAAATGAGATTAACAAAAATCATATCTGGGAGGAAGGCTTTAGTTATGAAGAGAGACTAGAAAAATTGGAGCTTTATTCACTAGCACAGAGAAGGTTGAAGAAATCTGATAAAGGTGTTTTAAAAATAGAGAGCTTTTGATAAAGGCAAGAAGAGAAAACCTACATGGTCTGCATTGGAGGGCATAAATTTAAAAACAGAAAATGCTGGATATATTCAGATACTTGGACCTGCTGAGTATAGTCAGCATTTTCTGTTTACATTTCAGATATCTAGGATCTGCGGTATTTTGCTTTGGCATAAATTTAAATATTGTGGGGGGAAAAGAGGAAAGGCAATGTGACTAAATGAAATGCTCTTTTAGATAACCAGCAAAGGAAAGAAAAAACTTGAATTCAAATAGTGCCTTTCACAACTCTAGGATGTCCCAAAGCACTTTATAGCCAATGAAGTATTTTTAAAATGTTGTCATTGTTGTCATGCAGAAAGTACAGCCGTTAATTTGCACACAGCAAGGTCCCACAAATAGCAATGTGTTAATGATCAGATAATCTGTATTAGTGATGGTGGTTGAGGTGATAAATATTGGCTAGGCACCAGATAAAACTTCCCTGCTCCTCTTCAGGGTAGTGCCATGGGATCTCTTATGTCCACCTGAATGGGCAGGAGGTGCCTCAGTTTACCGTCACATCCGAAAGGACACCTCCAATCATGCAGCACTCCCTTCACCTTGCATTGAGGTGTTGGCCTAGAATTTTATGCTGAAGTCTCTGGAGTGGAGCTTGAATACACAACCATCTGACACAAGAGGCAAGCGTGCTACCAACTGATGCGTGTTGTCATGTAAAGTCTCCATATTTTGGCTTTGCACATACGGTATAGCAATATGGTGGCCATGAGAATGAAGACAAGTGCAATGCAAATGTTGCCTACAATTTCTGTGCTATGTGGGTATTCTAGGACACTTCATGTGTGCTGGATGATCTTGAGTACAAGAAGTACCTCCAGTTGCTTGAATGCAAGACCAGGGTTTTTGCACTTAAGGAATGGCTAAAGTCACTGCAGGACATACGAGAGAACTTTCTGGAGAGCGCTTTACTGGGAGGTGCTCACCCCACAGCTACAGAGGATTCAGAAGAATAGTAATTGCATGGCCATCCAGCAGGGTAGGAGAAAGCAGTCAGTGCAGAATTCCTCTGGTGACATCACCCTCTCAAACTAGTTTTCAGTGCCGAATACTGCTGATGTTGATGAGATCTTGGGGGACTGCAGTCTGAAGCACATCTACAGCTCTGAGGCAACTGACTGCATAGGGGGTCGGCAAAGTGATGAAGTGTAGTGGATATGGGGGATTTGATAGTCAGGGGTTAGATAGCCATTTCTGCAGCTGCCAATGTGCGTCTCACATGGTGTGTTATCTCCCTGGTGCCAGGGTACGGGACGTAAGTGACATTTTGCAGTGGGAAGGGTACCAGTGGAAAGTCCATGTTGGAACCAAATGACATAGGTAGGAAAAGAATTGAGGTCCTACAGACAATATTTCAGGAATTGGGGAGAAAGTTAAAGATCAGGACTTCAAAGGCAAAATCGCTGATTTACTCCCAGTGTCACATGTTAGTGAGCATCAGAGCAGTAATGCACTTCTGGAGAAATGTTGCAGGAGCGAGGGTTTCAGATTGCTGGGGAATTGGGACCATTTCTGGGCAGCAGGGCGCTATACAATATGGACAGATCGCAGTTCAACAGGGCTGGGACCAATGTCGTTACAGGCAGGTTAACTAGTGCTGGGGGGAGCATTTAAATTAATTTGGCAGGGGGAGGGCACCAGGATGAAGCATTAGAGGAGATGCAAAGTGGACAAAGGACTGGGAGAGACAAACAGCATTAAAATAAAGAGCAGATCAGACAGAGGGGAAATACGAGACTGACTAAGATGGCTTTAAATGCATGGAGTGTGGTAAATAAACGATTTACTTATTTGGGGAGCCGCATCTCGTTTGATGCCATCATAGACAAGGAAGTGGACAATAAGCTCTCAAAAGCAAACAGTACATTCAGCAGACTCTACAAACGAGTGTGGAGCAACCACAGCCTCAGAGCACAGACCAAACTCAAAGTGTACAAAGCCATAGTCCTCACCACCCTTCTGCATGGCGCCGAGTCTTGGGTCCTATACCGCCTTCATGTACACCACCTAGAGCGCTTCCATCTGCACTGCCTCTGTAGCATCCTCAAGATTTGCTGGCAAGACCGCATCACAAACATTGAAGTCCTGCAAACAGTCAACATCACTAGCATTGAGGCCATCCTACTGCAAAGCCAACTGCGTTGGACGGGTCACATTGCCCGAATGGACGACAGTCGCCTGCCAAAGATAGTGTTGTATGGAGAGCTGACCACTGGTAAAAGGAACAGAGGGGCCCCATGCAGACGTTTCAAGGATACCCTGACAAAGTCCCTCTCTGTGTGCCACATCGACCATCGCCAAAGGGAAGCGCAAGCCATAAATCACGATGCCTAGAGATGCTACATCAGGAGGGCTAGAGACACCTTTGAGACTGAGCGAAGGACCAGCATGAAAGAGAAAAGGAGAAGGATAGATACTTCTGCACAGTGGCGCAGTGGTTAGCATCGCAGCCTCACAGCTCCAATGACCCGGGTTTAATTCTGGGTACTGCCTGTGCGGAGTTTGCAAGTTCTCCCTGTGACCATGTGGGTTTTCGCCGGGTGCTCCGGTTTCCTCCCACAGCCAAAGACTTGCAGGTTAATAGGTAAATTGGCCATTATAAATTGCACCTAGTGTAGGTGGTAGGGGGATTTCGGGAAGGTGGGGATGTGGTAGGAATATGGGATTAGTGTAGGGTTAGTATAAATGGCTGGTTGATGGTCGGCACAGACTCGGTGGGCCGAAGGGCCTGTTTCAGTGCTGTATCTCTAAATAAAATAAAATAAAATTGCCCCCAGCAGTGACTACACCTTCACTTGTACTCGCTGTGGGAGAATCTGCCGGTCACCGATAGGCCTGACTCGCCACCAGCGGGCCTGCGACCAATGAATACAATCTTCCCAAAATCTTCGTCCATAAAGAAATGCCAAGAAGAAGGGCTACATGGGATTGTGACATAGTGGCAATAACAGACACTTAGCTCAAACAAATTGAGGAATGGCCACTTAAGATGCCTGACTACCATAGGGATGGAAAAAAAAAGTAGAGGAGGTGACAGTATTCCCTAGAATTTAGAAGAATGTGAGGTAATCTCATTGAAACGTATAAAATGACAGGGTAGATGCTGGGAGGATGTTTCCCCTGACTTGGGAGTCTAGAACTGGGGGTCACGGTCAATGTTCCCTTGGTCATGCAGAAGCCCGAAAGTTGCCGCGCATAATCTGTCCACTTTAAGATATCATGCTGCACAGCCACGCAAATAAAATTTAAATGAATCGGCCATGCACTACAAAAAAGAAATAGAGGGCACATTGGTCACAATCTCTGAATAATGGGTTGACCATCTCAGAGCGAGATGAGAAATTTCTTCACTCAGAGGGTTGTGAGCCTTCAGAATTCTCTACCTCGAGAGCTGTGGATGCCCTGTTGTTGTATATATTCAAGACAGACGTCAATATATTTTTGTATACTAAGGGAATCAAAGGATACTGGGATAGTGCAGGAAGGTGTAGCTGAGCTAGCAGATCAGCCATGAACTTATTGAATGGCAGAACAGGCTCAAGGGGCCAAATGGCCTAATCCTGCTCCTCTGTTGTACTTGCGTATCAATCAAAGATAGTGTTGCAGCACTAGAAAGGGATGATGTACTTGAGGGTTCAAAGATATCATCTAGTTGGTTCGAGTTTCAGTTCATGGTGGCCTGCTACATGCTGCACAACCTTGCCATCATGAGGGAACAGCCCTTGCCACCAGCCATAAGTGAGCAGCTAAGGAGCGGGAACAGGAAGAGGTAGGGAGGAGGCAACCTGGACAGTCCCTTTTTGACTGGCCTGTCCATCCAAGTGCGATAATAGTCACACCAACCCCAATTTCCCATTCACTAAGAGTTCCAAACTTTACCTACCCCCGTCATTGATCATCACAGTGTCCACTTGGCCACAAAGCAAAAGTCGAAGGCGCCATAAAGTAAACAGTCCAAAGCAAGTTTATAAATGAAGTCAAGCCATATTGCGTACACAAGTCAATTAATCACCCTTAGTGCCGGTTTTCTGTCTGCCTTTGCCTGTCCTAATGCTTCTACACAGTGGTACTCCAGTGGTTGCAGCATGGCTGGTGGAAGGCTGATGACCTTTTCAGTGAAGGAAGCTGCAGATGACCCTGGAGGATGATCTTGAGCGGCTCTGGGCCAAGAATGCCCATCTGCAGACTGCACCATCTTTTTGACATGGATGGCAGCAGTTTGGGTTGACAGTAGCAAGTTCACCAGCAGAGTGATTGCCTGGGAGGACAAATGTCATCTTCCTCCTTGGAGCCACTACCAATTCCCTGGCCAGGGCCTCAGCAATCCTAATAATATGTTGGAGGACAGTTTTCTGGACTGCTGTAATCCTCTGCAAGCCCCTTTGCAAGCTGTAATCCACAGCCATGATGACAAGTCAGAGCTTCCATTGCAGCACTCAGACATTAGGTGGCTGCTGCTTGTGCTACAGTGGAAGCTGTGACATATTTGACATCAGCCATCAGGTGCTGCATCATGGTTGGATTCACAATTGTGCAAACAGAGTTGGCCTCCACTTCTATGTTGTAGAGGACAGGCTCCAAGCACTGCGCAAAAGCCCTGTGCCAAGTTGGTGCTGGACTCCTCCTCTCTTCTGGCAGTCTTCTCAATGTACGAAGCATTTTGCTGTGCGTACCCATCAGTGTTCTTCTGTAGGCGGCCCTATCAAAGTGATCATCTGAGTCCTTTGCAGCAGAACACGTTTTCGAGCTCTCCCTCCTGGGAGCTGGCACCTGCATTATGCTGTCCTCCTGTCCTTGCTGCAACCCTGGTGTCTCACCACATGCAGATCCCACAGCTATGCTACCCTCTAAAATACTTGCAGTTTCAGTAGCTAAGCTGGTGACTGCTGGTCAAATGGAGTGACGGTGCATCTTCATCATCGCTCTCTTGTTCCTCAACTCCCAGGTCTTGTTTTATTTCTTGGTTATCTTAGAGGAGAAAGATGTAAGGGTAAGGTTGGGGCATGGGAAGAAAGATGAAAAGGAAGTGGGATGTGAGAAGGAGGATTAGGCAAGAGGATACCATCATCTTCAATGGTTTATCTCCACCACAGGTCACAGTCTCAGCAATGCCTGTCCCAGTCATGACCAGTACTGTCTCCTACAAGGGGGTTAGGATATGCAGCCGTACCTGTCTGCCTCAGGAAGGCTCCTGCTGCCTCCAGTTGTGCACCACCTTGTCCTGCGAAAGCATGGACACTACCAGTGAGTGTTGTGCAATCTGTTTAGCTGATGTGACTGTCATGGTTGAATAGTTGGCAGTGTGTGCATCCTGGGAGATGTGAGTGTGAGGCTTGCAGCAGTGCTAAATGTGAGGGTGCAGTGGAACATATGAATGTCAGATGAGATTTCTGGTCAAGGTTTTTGGTAGTTGAGTTATGGGGGATATGGTGAATTGAGCATTGGCTGAGGCTAATGGTGCAGTTGATGGGATATGACATTTGAAGATGCATTTACTGACCTTGACCACTAACGTGAGGTCACTGAACTTCTGCAACACTGCATCCATGTCCTCTAGGCTATTTTTCTGGCATTGATCTCCATGGCTTTCTGCTCCCACTGCTTTCTGAGCATGTGTCTGGCTCCCTGTGGATATAGGATATCTCTCGTCCTTTCCACCTCCTCCACTGAGGTCTCTATTGCAATGTCTAAAAACCTTGGAGCCCAATGTCCTCCATGCTATGCCATTCTTCACTGTTTCCCAGGTCAGATTCACTTCCTGCATGACTGCCTTTACCTGCTCCAGCCACAGTGCACTTCCCCTTTAAGAGGTGCAGACAAGCTTTAAGCAGTACAAGCTAACTTTTGAAATGGTGCTAGCCACTCCCCTGCTGATGTGTTCACTGAATGAAAAGTGTGACTAGTGGGGGACAGAAGTGAAATCATTGAACTGAGCAGACAGCACAAAGTTAATGTGCTGACTGCATTGCAATCAATGGGTGCAGGTTAATTGCGAAACACAATTCCCGTGCCCATTTTTGGGGGCTATTGAAAATGGCCCACCCCCAAATCTCCTAATATAGCATGGGAAAATAAAAGTGCAAAGGACAAAAAGGGGGATGAATCTTAAAATGCGTACTGTTACGAAAGAACTTCCTTTTTTTGTTAAATTTTGAGGACTTGTGTTTTATTTGAGAAAACTGAAAAGGATTCCGTGGATGTGTTTTTCACTGGGGTCATTGAAAGGACTTGAAGGCCTTGTTTGCAAACATATACTGGAAATTTAAATATATGTTGTGACCTGTGGAGAAGTGGAACTAGAAAGAACAGTGCATTCCTCTACTTTGGTTGTAACAGTACAAGAGAACTTTGATCAGTGTGTGTCAACCCCAATGAGGAAGGAAGCAGTGCTGGATCTAATTCTGTACACTGCAATAGGACAAGCGGAGCATGTTTCAGTGGGAGAGCATTTGGGAAACAATTTTCACGCTATCATTAGCTTTAGGGTAGTTATGGAAAAGGATAAGGGTAAGGAAAAATCAAATGTGAGAATATTCAACTGGAAGAGGGCTAATTTCAGTGAGTTGAAAAAGGAATAGGCCCAGGTGGAGGAGAATTAAAGATTTGTCAGTAAAACAGCAAATGAGCAATGGAAGGCCTTCAGACAGTATAGTTTGGGTACAGACTAGACTCGTTACTATGAGGGAGAAAGGAAGGACATCCAAAGCTCGAGTTCCCTGGATGATTAAAGATACAGAAGTTAAAATGAGGCAGAAAAGGGAGACCTATGACAATTGTAAGGTTCATAATACAGTAGAGAACCAAGCTGAACATAGGCGATCTTAAAAAAAAAAAGGAATAAGAGGGCAAAGAGAGGGTATATGAGACTAGATTTGCAGCTAACATAAAAGGTACCCTAAAGTCTTTTTATAAACACATAATTAGTAAAATGGTAGTGAAAGGAAGGGTGGGGCTAATTAGGGACAAAAAAGTTCATCTTGTGAAACCAAAGGGTATTGCTGGGGTACTGAAATGAGTACTTTGCATCTGTTTTCTCTTGAGAAGGGGATTCTGCCAATGTAGCTTTAAAGGAGGACACAGTAGATAGGATAAAAACAGATAAACAGGATGTACTTAAAAGTACTCAAAGTAGAAAAGTCACCCAGTCCAGGTAAGATGTATCTTAGGTTGCTGAGGGTATAATGCAAGAGTCCCTTGCAGAGTTGCACTTAGGTTCGGAGCCATACTCTGGATGCAACAGGAATGAGTGACTCAACACCAAATGTGTTAAAATGGCAATTTTATTTAGTAATTATTAAACAATTATTAATAAAAATAGGAAGGAAAGATAACTTTATGAAAAAGTAGGAAAAAGAGTATAGAAAGACAACAAGCTTATAGCACAACTGCTATAATTGCAAATTAGTCTGTTCAAGACAGCTCCCTAAAATGGTACCGTTCTCCCTTGGTACGTACATTACCAAGTCACTGGAGAACCTTGCATGGGGCTGGACTCTCTGGTCAGTCACTCCGTCAACATCCCTTCCTCCATAGTCTTCAGTGGTTGACTAGTCCACTCTGGCTGCAGCCCTGAACATTAGATGCTGTACCCCCGTAAAGTCCAATTTCTGGCTCCATTCCAGCTTTCCGAGGCCTCAATCAGACTTTCTCAAAATAAGAGTCTGGCAACCATGAGTACAGGCACTAGGAAGCTACCCAGGCCGTTCACACATCCTTTGATGGTGTCTCTCACCTGCCATCAATTAGGTTATAATGTCCATCAATTGAACTCCATCTCCTGACTGCACACCAGAGTTGACCACCCCAAGTGCAAGGCTATCCATTGTCCTGGATTATCATTCAAGGGTCATCGAATACCGTGAGAACTGACTCCTGTTTAAACAATAGGAAATAACTGTTATTTGTTTAAAAAGCAAAACAGTAGTTTAGGCAAAATAACAGCTGCGAACATGGCCTGCTTTGACCAGCATGAAAACAACATGAAGGGGTTCTTGGGAAAAACAAGTTCACAGTTAATATTACTACTGATTATCATTGATTACATAATTGATTAATTACTTGACTTAATCAGAGCACAATCACACTTAGTTTTAAATCAATGTTCACAAAGTAACCTTTTAAAATTTAATACAGGTTTTTTTTTAAATCAAAAGCAAAGCAGAAGTAAAATGTAAAAATGTAAAGGTACAAAAAGTAGTGGCTGCAGGCGTCAGGCCTACAAGGGAAGTAAGGGTAGAAATTACAGAGGCTCTGGCCACATTCTTCCAATTCTTCGATATGGGAGTGGTACTGGAGGATTACAAATATTACATCCTGTTCAAAAAAAGGAGGTAGAAATAAACATGGCAATTACAGGCCAGTGGTGAAGATGATTTTAGAGACAATAATTAGGACAAAATTAATTGGTACTTTGGAAAATATGGGTTAACCAATGATAGCCAGCACAAATCTGTTAAAAGCAAATTGTGTTTGACTAACTTGATGGAATTCTTTGAGGTAACAGAAGGTTGATCAAGGTAGTGCAGTTGATGTATATATGGACTTTCAAAAGGTGTTTGAAAAGTGCCACGTATTGTTAGCAAAATTGAAGCCCAGGGAATAAAAGGGACAGTGGCAGTGAGGATACAAAATTGGCTAAGTGACAGAAAACTGAGAGTAGCCTTGAGTGGTTGTTTTTCAGACTAGAGGAGAGTGCTTAGTGGTGAGCCTCCCCAGCATCTGTGCTGGAACCGCTGCTCTTGTTGATGCATACTAATGACTGGACTTGTGTGTACAGGGCATAATTTCAAAGTTTGTAGGTAACACCAAAATCAAATGTAGTAAACACTAAGGAGGATAGCGATTAACTTCAGGAGGACATAGACTGGTTAAATGGGAAGACACATGACAGATGACATTTAGTAGCAAGAATGGTGAAATTATTAAGTTAGGTGGGAAGAATGGGCTGGATTTCGTTCTCCCCAGGCATCGGGGTCCATGGCAGGATGGGGGGGGGACCTGAAGATGCCTCTGGGAGAGGGCCGCATCACACCCTGACGCCAGGAGGGCTCGGCCTTATATTACCGGCAGCAGTGAGGCCTCATGGTGGACCCCTGCCCCACCGCTCGGCGACGGGATGCCCATCTGAATGTTTTAAAAAATTAAAATGAATGAATAAATTATACTTACACTGCCGCCTGATGTCCCGCTGCGATATTCGGCCCAGTGGCCAGCACTCCTGTGTCTTCGGATCCCTGTCCAGGGAAATGAAGCGCCACACTGGTGGAGAGGGAGGAGGAAGTAGGTTTATCAGTGTGGGAGGGGGGAGAATGGAGTCAAAGTAACATCATGGGTGTAGGGGATGGTGGGAAGGGTTGGAGTTTAAAGTTTATGCAGTTTGTGGGGGGGTGGGGGTGGGGGGAAGGTCAGATGGACTAGGTAAGTGCTTTTGGGGGTGGGGGAGAGGGCAAATAATTGTTATTTGGTGGGAGAGGAGCAGAAGAAATGTCATTATTTTTATTTACTTTATCTTTAAGTATTTAAATTTCCCAGTAGGGCTGACAGCCCTTTAAAAATGGCGCCAGTGCCTGCGCACAGGCCATTGCCAGGGACGGACAGCCGGCCCCCTCCACATGATCGGGGGGCCGGGGGTGACCTGCCCCAGCTATTTAAATGAGCGACATACAGCCTGCAGAGGTGGGCCACAATTTTCTTTCACCCGCTGCTGCCTTTGGCGGTGGGCACAGAAGATTCAGCCCAATGAGTGGAGGCAATATGTATAGTGCAATTTTAAAGGAAGAGCAGGAACAGACAGACCTGTGCTCTACGTACAAAAGTCTTTGAGGGTGGCAGGACAAGCATATGGGATGCTTGATTTTATAAATAGAGGGATGTCGAACAGAAGCAAGGAAGTTAGCTTAAGCTTTTATAAGATCCTGGTTAGGCTCCCAACTGCAATATTTCCAGTTCTGAGCATCATACTTTTGGAAGGAGGTTAAAGCCATAAAGTAAAGAGAAGACTTATTAGAATGGTATTAGGCATGAAAGACGTCAGTTATATGGAGAGACTAGAAAAACTGGTGGCATTTGCCTTAGAGGCAAATGTTATGGAGAGACTCAATAAGTGTTCAAAGTCTTGAAGGTTTTGATGGAGTAAATAAGGAGAAACTGTTTCCAGTGGCGAAGGGTTGGTCGCCAAAGGTCACAGTAAAGTAATTGGCAAAAAAAAAGAGGCAGAATGAGGGAAAAAAAAGTTTTGCAGCAGTTGGTTACGATCTGGAATGCACTGCCTAAAAGTGTGGTGCAAGTAGATTCAGTAATAACTGAAAATACGTGTTAAGGAAAAAGTTGTGGCATACGCAGAAAGAACAGGGAAGTGGGACTAATTGTATAGCTTTTTCAAAGAGGAATGCTAGGCTGAATGGCCTCCCTCTATCCTGTGTGATTCTATGCTTCTAAATAGGAAAAAAATGACAAATATAAATATTAAAAATGGTGTTGTCTTTCGCAAGGCTTTGCCCTGTGAAATCTCCTCTTGTTATAAGGATGGCAGGTAACAGAAGTGTGGTTAATGGGGCCACTATAGTTGAATCTGTGACCAGAACAAGTTTGTTGTGCTCAATACAGCACTCTAATTGTAAGAAATGTAAATATGTGGAACGTGTAAGTGAATTTATCTCCCATATCTTACATTCTGCTACAATATTCATCTACTGATAGTGGCAGCCAATTCTGGAAGTAATGTGTACCCTGTGTACCCAGCAAGTAACTGGTATTTAATGGAGGAACAACTTAAAGGCTAAATGTCATGAATGTGAATGAGACACCCTTGTTTGTATTCCCAGTATAATTTTCTGGTAGGAAATATAGCTCCACTTTTTCTTTGAAAATGGGGTTCTACTTTTTGTGCAGAGATCCTGTGTTGGTAAACAGCCAATGCAGAATTTTAGTCAGTGATAATCTTATTAACTGGAACTCTGAAAAGAATAGTTTTCAGGTTGTTCCAAGAGAAATTATGTTCTTGAGATTTTAATAGTTTTTTATATTGATTATTATGAATTTATGTATAGTGCCATTACTTTACAATAGGGAGCTATAGAGAAAGCTAAAGAAGGTGACAAGTTGGTTGCTTTGAATAAAGTAACACCACAGGAAAAGAACACCATGGTTAATCGTATTGGAACAATGTCCTACACATTTCAAGGTAGGTATGGAAGCAAAATGTAAAAAGAAGCAATGACTTGGTATATTTTAAATTCATGTATGCTTACAATTTTTCTTATGAGGGGGAAGTACAGTTTGGAAAGGCAGTTAACACTGATGCTTTCACAGTTGCTTCATAATGGTACTGGTGGAAATTTGGCATCTGCCAATCTTGGCCATTCTTAGTTACGATTGCCAACTCTGGTTGGAGGCATTCTTGGAGGTTTGCTCATGTCATTCTGACTACATAACCGCTACAAATGTCACTGCGTTTACATTATAACGGTGGGATCCCCTGTAGCTGAGTGTTTTTCCTTGTGGTTTCACGCTAGCAGCCATTGTGCAAGAAGCTCAAAGAACCAAAAGGATGCCTATGAGCAGGTGAAAAATGGAAACTGAGGGCAGGGAGGAGGGGAAACCATAGGTGGGGATTGATTCACAGAAGGGAAACCAAATGTGGGATTCTTCCAGTGGCTAATGGTAAATCACTGAAATTGCACTGATAGAAAAGTGGTAGCACACAGATTTTCCTCATAACCAAGATTAGTAAAATATCTCTGTATATTTAACTGGTAATGTTAATAATACTTGGACTTCACACATCAAATCAAACCAAGATGTGTTTGGGGCACTTCTCACAGGGCACATTGCCCTAAACTCAGCACAGGACAAACATTTCTAAACTACTCCCTAATCTGTGATTCAATAAAGGAAAGGTTTCATTGAATTATAGAAATTATAGCACACGAGGCCTCATTCATGCCCCAGTGCTGTGCGCTCTCCTGTAACCTCACACCCTGTTGCCACACCGTAATACAAAATTATGAGGGGCATAGATAGGAAGAAACTTTTTCTCTTAGTGGAGGTGTCAGTAACCAGGGGGCATGGGTTTAAGGTAAGGGGCAGGAGGTTTAGAGGGGATTTGAGGAAAAACTTTTTCACCCAGAGGGTGGTTGGAGTATGGAACGCACTGCCAGAAGGGGCGGTAGAGGCAGGAACCCTCACAACATTTAAGAAGTATCTAGATGAGCACTTGAAACCCCATAGCATACAAGGCTATGGGCCAAGTGCTGGAAAATGGGATTAGAATAGATGGGTGCTTGATGGCTGGCACGGACACGATGGGCTGAAGGGCCTGTTTCTGTGCTGTGTAATTGACTTTATGACCCCCCCCCCGCATCCTTTTATTTTCCTCCTTTTCAATATATCTCCTATTCCCTTTGAAATGAAGACCTTTTGAAATGAAGTTTTAGTCTCTACCTTAATAATCACATGTGGTGAAGTATCCCATGCTGTTATAGCCCTTAGCTCAAAACCTTTTCTCCTTCTTTCCAATGAGAATCTTTGTTTTCCATTCATGGAAATAATCTTTCACTATTTACCCACAGTAAGATCCATTGGTTTCACTCACCCCTTTATTGGCTGCTCCTCTCGTTGCTGCTTCCACTTACTACCTTACTGTTGCTGCTGTTTCTGGCTGTATGGGAATTGCTGACCAACCATTTCTCCCTCTCCCTTGCTTGAGCCCCAATCCCCCGAATACTAGTCCCCTTCTCTCCCATGACTTCCCATCCCCTAATCCCCTATCTCTTCCCCAATTCCCAGTCTCATTCTCTCCCCCAGGTGCCCAGTCTCTCAAGCCGCCATTTCCCATCCCCCCTTGATACCCAGTTTTCTTCTCTTCCCCCCCACACCCGCCCCAACTCGAGAGCCCATCCCATTTCATAGCATTCATGAGTTCAGAGACTTCCCGAATGGATTCCCAAGCCTCCTGCTTCCTGACTGTCCAGTTCCCTCCGGACTATGCTCCACAAAGTCCTGGCTTCCTGTATTGGTCGGACTGAGCAAGGGATTTGCCACTCTGCGGTGGAAAATTTAAATAACTGATCTCCCGGGAAGCAGGGCTCGGAGAGGTACCCTTGATTCGAGAAACACCTGGTCATCCTAGAATGGTTGAGCACCCTAATGTTAGCATATGGCTCCAAGAAATAGGCACAAATGAAAAAGAAGTCTCGATTCATATTTTTGCATTTAAGCTTATTTTTTATTCTGAAGTGTGAAACTGATGAGTTGCTTGACTTTGACTTTCATTTGGCGACATAAGACAATCAGTGAATTAAACTTCATGTCTGGCATCAATAAACTAACTTAAGAGGATCGGTACTGTGGGATGGAGGGGAAAGGTTTTTTTTTACTCTAATGTATTCCCTCTCCTAAAGGAAAATTTAGTGCAGATAAGCATTCTCTGCCCTAAATACTAATCCCAAAACTTGAACAGCATTAAAAAGCATATTAAAAGATAGCTAAAACACTGTAGTTCCAGGAATGTCTGATAATCTGTTGTGCTATTGTTCTGATAATTTCACCCGCTCTTAGACCACAAGATGGAGCCTGACGTGGCAGCACAGGGCTCTCTCACGGGGAAGTGAAAGTAAATAAATCTGAGTAGGCCTGATGTGCAGAAGCTACCTTCCTCTTGGTTGCTGAGCATTGACAGGGAACCAACGCAGGAACAGGAATAGGGCATTCAGTCCCTTAAACCTGTTCCACCATTCTGTTAGATTATGGGTAATCTGTACCTTTCTTCCATTTACCCACTTCTGCTCCATATCCCTTCACAGCCTAGGGTGTCCTGTCCTCCTGGAATAGGGAGAAATCTGAAAGGGGAAAAGGTGGGTATATATTAAAAAAAGATTAGTGTAGAAAATTGAGAATATTTTACTAGGTTATGCCATATTTTATTTTGTGTTTGTTAGTGAATAAAGATAATTTGTATAAAGTTATTAAATTCAGGCCTCATAATTTCATTACAGCTGAAATGAATCACTTCCACAGTAATCGGATTTATGATTACAATTCTGTAATGCAACACTACCTACAGCAGCAAGTCGACTTTTATGAGACGGTAGGTTGCGTAACAGATCTGCTTTCCATTTTAAGATGTTGTCGGGACAGAAGGCAAAAAGTGATTTTATTCTTTAATTTTGGGAAATACCTTGTTATCTCCACATGATTTAATTTGATTTAATAGGTGTTTAAAATCATGATGGGTTTAGATAGAGAAATTGAGAAACTGATTCCAATAGCTAAAGGGTCAATAACCAGAGGGTACCAGCTGATTGACAAAAGAACAAGAAGCAACATGAGGAAAAGCTTTTTTACACAACTGGTTAGGATTTGGAATGCACTGCCCGATAAGGTGTTGGAAATTGATTCAATAGTAGCTTTCAAAAGGGAATTGGATAAATACTTGAAGGAGAAAAAAACTGCAGAGATACAGGTGAAGGGCTGGATTTCAAAAGCCCGCTGCAAACCTTGATCTTAAGCGCGGCGGCTCATTTAAATAGCTGGGGCGGTCTGCCCCGCCCCCAATCTCATGGAGGGGACAGGCTGTCCGTCGCTGGCAGTGGCACCAGCTGCCTATGCGCAGGTGCTGGTGCTATTTTTAAAGGGCAGCCAGTCCTGCGAGCATATTGAAATTTGTAAAGAAAGATCCCCGAAAATTAAATAAATAAAATTCTTGCGCCTCTTTCCCACCCCCCCACTAGCGATTATTAGAACTATTTGCCCTTCCCCCTCCAAAACACTTAGCTTTTACATCTGATCTCCCCCCAAACTGTAGAAAGTTTAAGGTTCAACCCTTCTCACCATCCCCTACATTCATTACATTTATTTGACCCCGTTCCCACCCCCCCCACCCCCCCCCCCCCCACACTGACAAACTTACCTCCTCCCCCCCCTCCCCACCAGTGTGGCGCCATGTTTCCCTGGTCAGGGATCGGAAGGTGCAGGAGTGCTGGCCGCAACACCGAAGATTGCGGTGGGCCCTCAAGATTGGAGGTAAGTGTATTTAAATGTATTAATGTTATCATTTGCATATTTAAATTGTGGCCCCAGCCGGGGGCAGGAGGGGGTCGGGGGTTGGTGGGGTTTGCCGCCACAGAGCCTCGCCACCGCAGGGAGAATTGGGCCGAGACCAGCTGGCGTTGACGTCCATGCCGGGGCCTCATCTGGAGCCATTTTCAGGCCTCCCCTCCCCCACCCCCCGCCACAGATCACAGCGTCGAGTGCTTGTTAAAATTCAGCCCAAAGAGTGGAGGAGGTAACTCGGTTGCTCTTCAAAAGAACTGAAACAGATTCAGTGGATCGAATGAATTTTTTATGTGCTATTTTATTCTTCTATTCAGTCATTTAATTCATTCTTCACTAAAGAAACCTCAGGCATAATGACTTTTTAAAGAATACAGTCATTATATACTAGAAATTTAAAGGTCCTCTAATTATTTTGATGGGCACGGTTGTGTACGTGGCTTTCTCTCAGTCCAGAAGTAATCTGTAAACCTGCTTTCAGGTAGAAAGTACAAAGGTAGGAGAGCAGTGAGAAAGTTGCACCTCACATCACTAGGTTTTTTTGTAATGGTCCTTTTCTAATTTTAAACTAAACTGCAGGGGCAGTTGCTTGCCAATAATAGGCAGAATTTTTTGGCATTCCATTTGTTTTCTTTTAGTATCTTTCATGTAGCCAAGGTAAAACAAATCTGATGAAAGGTCACTGACCTGAAACGTTAACGTTGCTTCTCTGTCCACAGATACTGCCGGACCTGCTGAGTGTTTCCAGCATTTCTTGTTTTTACTTCAGATTTCTAGCATCTGCAGTATTTTGCTTTTATTATAAAACAAAACTTCATTTGGCCTGAAACCAGGCTCTGCAAGTTGCTATGGTTTTGTTATTCTCTATGGGGTCTTTAACAAGCTTTTTGTTTTAGTCTGCATGAAGCCATTTTAATTCAATTATATAACATTTTTGTTTATATTATGTATTTTTACTACAATTCTACTAATCAAGTCTCAGATGGGTTGAATTTGTTAAATTTTATTTCAGTAGCTCAGATGATGCAGTGGAGCCTTTCATTCCAGGCCCAATAAAGCAGCCAAAGTTTGGGAATATTGAATTGGTTTCTGACGATGGGAGAAACCTAATGAGAAATAAAAGGCAAACTTGCCCATTAACTTATCCTGTTGTGATTTAAACCACTTACTCATGATCCGAAACTTGTAGACAATACTTTGGGTAGACGGTGGTGTAGTGGTATTATCACTGGACTAGTAACCCAGAGACCCAGGGTATTTCTCTGGGGACATAGGTTCAAATCCCACCACAGCAGAAGGTGGAATTTGAATTTAATTAATAAATCTGGAATTAAAAGCTAGTCTAATGATGGCCATGAAAACATTGTCGATTGTTGTAAAAACCCATCTGGTTCACTAATGTCTTTCAGGGAAGGAAATCTGCTGCCCTTACCTAGTCTGGCCCACATGTGACTCCAGACCCACAGCAATGTGGTTAACTCTTAAATGCCCTCTGAAATGGCCTAGCAAGCCACTCAGTTGTACCTAACCGCTACGAAGTTAATAAAAAGGAATGAAAGCGGACGGACCACCCGGCATTGACCTAGGCACCAGAAACGACAACGGCAAACCCAGCCCTGTCGACCCTGCAAAGTCCTCCTTACTAACATCTGGGGGCTCGTGCCAAAGTTGGGAGAGCTGTCCCACAGACTAGTCAAGCAACAGCCTGACATAGTCATACTCACGGAATCATACCTGACAATGTCCCAGACACTGCAATCACTATCCCTGGGTATGTCCTGTCCCATCGGCAGGACAGACCCAGCAGAGGTGGTGACACAGTGGTATACAGTAGGGAGGGAGTTGCCCTGGGAGTCCTCAACATCGACTCCGGACCCCATGAAGTCTCATGGCATCAGGTCAAACATGGGCAAGGTAACCTCCAACAGATTACCACCTACCACCCTCCCACAGTGATGACTCAGTACTCCTCCATGTTGAACACCACTTGGAGGAAGTACTGAGGGTGGCAAGGGCGCAATGTATTCTGGGTGGGGGACTTCAATGTCTGTCACCAAGAGTGGCTTGGTAGCACCACTACTGACCGAACTGGCCGAGTCCTAAAGGACATAGCTGCTAGACTGGGTCTGCGGCAGGTGGTGGGGGAACCAACACGAGAGAAAAACATATTTGACCTTGTCCTCACCAATCTGCCTGCTGCAGATGCTTCTATCCATGACTGTATTGGTAGGAGTGACCACCGCACAGTCCTTGTGGAGACTAAGTCCCGCCTTCACATTGAGGATACCGTCCATCGTGTTGTGTGGCACTATCACCGTGCTAAATGGGATAGATTTCGAACAGATCTAGCAATGCAAAACTGGGCATCCATGAGGTGCTGTGGGCCATCAGCAACAGCAGAATTGCACTCAACCACAATCTGTAACCTCACAGCCCGGCATATCACCCACTCTACCATTACCATCAAGCCAGGAGACCAACCCTGGTTCAATGAAGAGTGCAGGAGGGCATGCCAGAAGCAGCACCAAGCATACCTCAAAATGAGGTGTCAACCTGGTGAAGCTACAACACAGGACTATCTGTGTGCCAAACTGCGTAAGCAGCATGCGATAGAGAGAGCTAAGCGATCCCATAACCAACGTATCAGATCTAAGCTCTGCAGTCCTGCCACATCCAGCCGTGAATGGTGGTGGACAATTAAACAACTAACTGGAGGAGGTGGCTCCACAAATATCCCCTTCCTCAATGATGGGGGAGCCCAGCACATCAGTGCGAAAGATAAGGCTGAAGCATTTGAAACAATCTTCAGCCAGAAGTGCCGAGTTGATAATCCATCTCTGCTTCCTCCTGAAGTCCCCAGCATCACAGATGCCAGATTTCAGCCAATTCGATTCACTCCGCGTGATATCAAGAAACGACTGAAGGCACTGGATACTGCAAAAGCTATGGGCCCTGACAGTATTCCGGCAATAGTACTGAAGACCTGTGCTCCAGAACTTGCCGCGCCCCGAGCCAAGCTGTTCCAGTACAGCTACAACACTGGCACCTACCATGCAATGTGGAAAATTGCCCAGGTCTGTCTTGTCCACAAAAAGCAGGACAGATCCAACCCGGCCAATTACCGCCCCATCAGGCTTCTCTCTATCATCAGTAAAGTGATGGAAGGTGTCATCAACAGTGCCATCAAGCAGCACTTGCTTAGCAATAACCTGCTCGGTGACGCTCAGTTTGCGTTCCGCCAGGGCCACTCAGCTCCTGACTTCATTACAGCCTTGGTTCAAACATGGACAAAAGGGCTGAACTCAAGAGGTGAGGTGAGAGTGACTGCCCTTGACATCAAGGCAGCATTTGACCGAGGATGGCATCAAGGAGCCCTAGCAAAACTGAGGTCAATGGGAATCGGGGGGGAATCCCTCCGCTGGCTGGAGTCATACCTAGCGCAAAGGAAGATGGTTGTGATTGTTGGAGGTCAATCATCTGAGCTCCAGGACATCACTGCAGGAGTTCCTCAGGGTAGTGTCCTAGGCCCAACCATCTTCAGCTGCTTCATCAATGACCTTCCTTCAATCATAAGGTCAGAAGTGGGGCTGTTCGCTGATGATTGCACAATGTTCAGCACCATTCGTGACTCCTCAGATACTGAAGCAGTCCGTGTAGAAATGCAGCAAGACCTGGACAATATCCAGGCTTGGGCTGATAAGTGGCAAGTAATATTCACGTCACACAAGTGCCAGGCAATGACCATCTCCAACAAGAGAGAATCTAACCATCTCCCCTTTACATTCAACGGCATTACCATCACTGAATCCCCCACTATCAACGCCCTAGGGGTTACCATTGACCAGAAATTGAACTGGAGTAGCCATATAAATACTGTGGCTACAAGAGCAGGTCAGAGGCTAGGAATCCTGAGGCAAGTAACTCACCTCCTGACTCCCCAAAGCCTGTCCACCATCTACAAAGCACAAGTCAGGTGTGTGATGGAATACTCTCCACTTGCCTGGATGGGTGCAGCTCCAACAGCACTCAAGAAGCTCGACACCATCCAGGACAAAGCAGCCCGCTTGATTGGCACCCCATCCACAAACATTCACTCCCTCCACCACCGACGCACAGTGGCAGCAGTGTGTACCATCTACAAGATGCACTGCAGCAATGCACTAAGGCTCCTTAGACAGCACCTTCCAAACCTGCGACCTCTACCACCTAGAAGGACAAGGTCAGCAAATACATGGGAACACCACCACCTGCAAGTTCCCCTCCAAGTGACACACCATCCTGACTTGGAACTATATCGCCGTTCCTTCACTGTCGCTGGGTCAAAATCTTGGAACTCCCTTCCTAACAGCACTGTGGGCATACCTACCCCAAATGGACTGCAGCGGTTCAAGAAGGCAGCTCACCAGCACCTTCTCAAGGGCAATTAGGGGTGGGCAATAAATGCTGGCCTGGCCAGCGTCGCCCACATCCCATGAATGAATTAAAAAAAACTAATTTTGGTTCATTTCTGTACACTGGGCAAGTCCTAGTCTATTAATTATTAAGTTCCTTACAGATTTGTACAGTGAGAGTTTTTTTCTCTCTAACATTATTAACCAGAACAAACAGTGTATTTAATATTGTTCATCATTCTTGTGCATGCCTCAATAGGTCCACTATGGGTCAGTTATTTTTATCACATGCTTCTGTTTCTGCTAGTCTGTGCCTCAGTATCTCCACTGGATCTGTTTCCTTCTTTTGATTTTTACTGTATATAACTTCTCCAAATAGCTTTCCACTCAACTAGGTTCTTTTACAAAATGTAGGAATCCCAGTGCTCGGTAAATCTTTTTCAAAAAGACCGTTTGTAGCTTCGATTTCTTTTTTCTAAACACAGCCTAAAAAGTGTAGGGAAAATATTCTTTGGCTAATTAGCTATGAATCAAACTTATTACAATTTTTTTTAAAATCACTATTCAAGAATTTGTGCAGCCCATTGGTTCTGAGTGGACTGTTCATGCCCACAAAGAAAGAGCTGAACTGGCTCACTGGCTTTTCTTGTTTAAAATTCTGCCATTTATTGATTCTCTGTCACACTGCTTTTCACATGTGCATGCTCTTGGCCCGCCACTCCTTCCCTTTTCCCCTCCTCTTTCTTTCTCTCCTTATTTTCTTCACATTGCAATTAAGTGTAAAGAAGAGCAATCGTAATCTGAATGTCAAAGGCTATGCAGACAATTAATTCCAGAATAAGTGCATTCAATGTTAAATTTCTGCCAGATTGGTGAAGTCAGACTGTAACCTAACTAATTCAAGTCTTGGAGCATACTGACTTAAGCTACAAGGGATAAATTGTATTAAAGAGGGACTAGTTCCACCATTGGCTGAATTACTAAGTGCACTGCAGAGTATGGAGTTAAGCCGTACAGGTTAGAAAGTTAGCTGATGTTGGCCTGAGAAGCAGTAAGGTTGCTGCTGTTGATTTTCAGCATGCATGGATCAGGGGTGCTACTCTTAATTTCTATCCAGTTACCTGCGGCGCATTGTGTAATGGCAGGCTAGGGCTCAATTGTGATGGCTAAACAGCTGAATAATCTGGCACTTGCCACAAGGATTCACAAATGAAGAGTGGTTACTTAGATGAGTGATATTACCTACAAAGCCATACTCCAGCATGATCCAATGCCTTCAGAAAAGAAGTGGTTTAGTGTTTAAGATCATAAATAACTCAACATCCTGGGGTTACCATTGACCGGAAACTTAACTAGACCAGCAATGTAAGGATCTGGGAAGGCTGGAAACTCTGCAGCGAGCAACTCACCTCCTGACTGCCAAAGCCTGTCCACCATGTACAAGGCACAAGTCAGGAGTGTGATGGAATACTCCCCACTTGCCTGGATGGGTGCAGTTCCCACAACACTCAAGAAGCTTGACACCATCCAGGACAAAGCAACCTGCTTGATTGGCACCCCATCCACCACTTTTAAAATTTCACTTCCTCCACCAAGGAGATATTGGCAACAAAGAACAGTACAGCACAGGAACAGGCCATTCGGCCCTCCAAGCCTGCGCTGATCTTGATGCCTGCCTAAACAAAAACCTTCTGCACTTCCGGGGACTGTATCCCTCTATTCCCATCCTATTCATAAATTTGTCAAGGTGCCTCTTAAACGTCTCTATGGTACCTGCTTCCACCACCTCCCCCGGCAACAAGTTCCAGGCACTCACCACCCTCTGTGTAAAGAACTTGCCTCGCACATCCCCTCTAAACTTTGCCCCTCTCACCTTAAACCTATGTCCCCTAGTAACTGACTCTTCCACCCTGGGTAAAAGCTTCTGACTATCCACTCTGTCCATGCCACTCATAACTTTGTAAACCTCTATCATGTCGCCCCTCCATCTCCGTCGTTCCAGTGAAAACAATCCGAGTTTATCCAACCTCTCCTCTTAGCTAATGCCCTCCAGACCAGGCAACATCCTGGTAAACCTCTTCTGTACCCTCTCCAAAGCTTCCACGTCCTTCTGGTAGTGTGGCGACCAGAGTTGCACGCAATATTTTAAGTGTGGCCTAACTAAAGTTCTGTACAGCTGCAGCATGACTTGGCTATTTTTATACTCTATGCCCCGACCGATGAAGGCAAGCATGCCGTATGCCTTCTTGACTACCTTTATCCACCTGCATTGCCACTTTCAGTGACCTGTGGACCTGTACGCCCAGATCTCTCTGCCTGTCAATACTCCTAAGGGTTCTGCCATTTACTGTATACTTCCCACCTGCATTAGACCTTCCAAAATGCATTACCTCACATTTGTCCGGATTAAACTCCATCTGCCATTTCTCCGCCCAAGTCTCCAACCGATCTATATCCTGCTGTATCCTCTGACAATCTTCAACACTATCAGCAACTCCACCAACCTTTGTGTCGTCCGCAAACTTACTAATCAGACCAGCTACATTTTCCTCCAAATCATTTATATATACTACAAAGAGCAAAGGTCCCAGCACTGATCCCTGTGGAACACCACTAGTCACATCCCTCCATTCAGAAAAGCACCCTTCCACTGCTACCCTCTGTCTTCTATGACCGAGCCAGTTCTGTATCCATCTTGCCAGCTCCCCTCTGATCCCATGTGACTTCACCTTTTGTATCTGTCTGCAATGAGGGACCTTGTCAAAGGCTTTACTGAAGTCCATATAGATAACATCCGCTGCCCTTCCTTCATCAATCATCTTCGTCACCTCCTCAAAAAACTGAATCAAATTAGTGAGACACGACCTCCCCTTCACAAAACCATGCTGCCTCTCGCTAATAAGTCCATTTGTTTCCAAATGGGAGTAAATCCTGTTCCGAAGAATCCTCTCTAATAATTTCCCTACCACTGACGTAAGGCTCACCAGCCTAGAATTTCCTGGATTATCCTTGCTACCCTTCTTAAACAAAGGAACAACATTGGCTATTCTCCAGTCCTCTGGGACCTCACCTGTAGCCAATGAGGATGCAAAGATTTCTGTCAAGGCCCCAGCAATTTCTTCCCTTGCTTCCCTCAGTATTCTGGGGTAGATCCCATCAGGCCCTGGGGACTTATCTACATTAATGCTTTGCAAGACACCCAACACCTCCTCCTTTTTGATAATGAGATGACTGAGACTTTCTACATTCCCTTCCCGAGACTCATCATCCACCAAGTCCTTCTCCTTGGTGAATATTGATGCAAAGTACCCATTTACACCTCGCCCATTTCCTCTGGCTCCACACATAAATTCCCTTCTCTGTCCTTGAGTGGGCCAACCCTTTCCTCTTGCTCTTTATATACTTATAAAAAGCCTTGGGATTTTCCTTAATCCTGTTTGCCAATGACTTCTCATAACCCCTTTTAGCCCTCCTGACTCCTTGCTTAAGTTCCTTCCTACTGTCTTTATATTCCTCAAGGGATTTATATCCCGCGTTATCCAAGGTTCCCGAAACTTGCCAAACTTATCCTTCTTCCTCACAGGAACATGCTGGTCCTGGATTCTAATCAACTGACGTTTGAAAGACTCCCACATGTCAGATGTTGATTTACCCTCAAACAGCCGCCCCCAATCTAAATTCTTCTGTTCCTGCCTAATATTGTTATAATTAGCCTTCCCCCAATTTAGCACCTTCACCCGAGGACTACTCTTTTCCTTATCCACAAGTACCTTAAAACTTATGGAATTATGGTCACTGTTCCTGAAATGCTCCCCTACTGAAACTTCGACCACCTGGCCGGGCTCATTCCCCAATACCAGGTCCAGTACGGCCCCATCCCTAGTTGGACTATCTACGTATTGTTTCAAGAAGCCCTCCTGGATGCTCCTTACAAATTCTGTCCCATCCAAGCCCCTAGCACTAAGTGAGTCCCAGTCAATATAGGGGAAGTTAAAATCACCCACCACTACAACACTGTTACCTTTAGATCTTTCCAAAATCTGTCTACATATCTGCTTCTCTACCTCCCGCTGGCTATTGGGAGGCCTGTAGTAAACCCTCAACATCGTGACTGCACCCTTCCTATTCCTGAGCTCCACCCATATTGCCTCGCTGCATGACCCCTCCGAGGTGTCCTCCCACAGTACAGCTGTGATATTCTCCTTAACCAGTAATGCAACTCCCCCACCCCTTTTACATCCCCCTCTATCCCGCCTGAAGCTTCTAAATCCTGGAACATTTAGCTGCCAATCCTGTCCTTCCCTCAAACAACCAAGTCTCTGTAATAGCAACAACATCATAGTTCCAAGTACTAATCCAAGCTCTAAATTCATCTGCCTTACCTGTTATACTTCTTGCATCGAAACAAATGCACTTCAGACCACCAGTCCTGCTGTGCTCCGCAACATCTCCCTGCCTGCTCTTCCTCTTAGTCCTACTGGCCTTATTTACTATGTCCTCCTCATTTACTTCACTAGCTGTCCTACTGCTCTGGTTCCCATCCCCCTGCCACACTAGTTTAAACCCTCCCGAGTGACACTAGCAAACCTCGCAGCCAGGATATTTGTGCCCCTCCAGTTTAGATGCAACCCGTCCTTCTTGTACAGGTCCCATCTGTCACTGAAGAGATCCCAATGGTCCAGATATCTGAAACCCTCCCTTCTACACCAGCTGTTCAGCCATGTGTTTAGCTGCACTATCTTCCTATTTCTAGCCTCACTGGCACATGGCACAGGGAGTAATCCCGAGATTACAACCCTAGAGGTCCTGTTTTTTAACTTTCTACCTAACTCCCTAAACTCCCCCTGCAGGAGCTCAGCACTCTTCCTGCCTATGTCGTTGATACCGATGTGTACCACAACCTCTGGCTGTTCACCCTCCCCCTTCAGAATGCCCCCTGTCCGTTCAGAGACATCCTTGACCCTGGCACCAGGGAGGCAACATACCATCCTGGAGTCTCTTTCAAGTCCACAGAAGCGCCTATCTGTGCCCCTGACTATAGAGCCCCCTATAACTATTGCTCTTCTGCGCTTTGTCCCTCCCTGCTGAACAACAGTGCCAGCCGTGGTGCCACGGCTCTGGCTGCTGCTGTTTTCCCCTGATAGGCCATCCCCCCCAACAGTATCCAAAATGGTATACTTGTTAGAGAGGGGGATAGCCACAGGGGCTTCCTGCACTGACTGCCTGCCCCTTCTAGCGGTCACCCATCTATCTGCCTGCACCTTGGGTCTAACCACTTCTCTAAAACTCCTGTCTATGACACTTTCTGCCACCTGCATACTCCTAAGTGCATCCAGTTGCTGCTCCAACCGATTCATGCGGTCTGTGAGGAGCTGCAACTGGGTACACATCCTGCAGGTGTAGTCGTCCGGAACGCTGGAAGCGTCACGGACCTCCCACATCTCACAGGTGAAGCACTTCACCCCTCTAACTGATATTTCTAGCACTAATTAGTTAATTAATATAAAATAAATACTTATTAAATCCTCACACTGAAGAGTGCCTGCATAGCCTCATCGACAGGTTTGCGGCTGTCTGCAATGAATTTGGCCTAACCATCAGCCTCAAGAAAACGAACATCATGGGGCAGGACGTCAGAAATGCTCCATCCATCAATATTGGCGACCATGCTCTGGAAGTGGTTCAAGAGTTCACCTACCTAGGCTCAACTATCACCAGTAACCTGTCTCTAGATGCTGAAATCAACAAGCACATGGGAAAGGCTTCCACTGCTATGTCCAGACTGGCCAAGAGAGTGTGGGAAAATGGCGCATTGACACGGAACACAAAAGTCCGAGTGTATCAAGCCTGTGTCCTCAGTACCTTGCTCCTTGGCAGCGAGGCCTGGACAACGTATGTCAGCCAAGAGCGACGTCTGAATTCATTCCATCTTCGCTGCCTCCGGAGAATACTTGGCATCAGGTGGCAGGACCGTATCTCCAACACAGAAGTCCTCGAGGGGGCCCAACATCCCCAGCTTATACACACACTACTGAGTCAGCGGCGCTTGAGATGGCTTGGCCATGTGAGCCGCATGGAAGATGGCAGGATCCCCAAAGACACATTGTACAGCGAGCTCGCCACTGGTATTAGACCCATCGGCTGTCCGTGTCTCCACTTTAAAGACGTCTGCAAACACGACATGAAGTCCTGTGACATTGATCACAAGTCGTGGGAGTCAGTTGCCAGCGTTCCCCAGAGCTGGTGGACAGCCATAAAGGCGGGGTTAAAGTGTGGCGAGTCGAAGAGACTTTGCAGTTGACAGGAAAAAAGACAGAGGCGCAAGGGGAGAGCCAACTGTGTAACAGCCCCGACAAACAAATTTTTCTGCAGCACCTGTGGAAGAGCCTGTCACTCTAGAATTGGCCTTTATAGCCACTCCAGGCGCTGCTCCACACACCACTGACCACCTCCAGGCGCTTACCCATTGTCTCTCGAGATAAGGAGGCCAAAGAAAAACAAAAATTAAATCCTTACTAAATTGTTACAATTAACTATATGGTCCCTAGTGCTAGATTCCTACTATAAATATTAAATACTCACTAAATACAGTAATCTCCTCCCTCTGGTTTAGTTACTCTACTTATTAATTAGTTAATTAGGGTTTTAATCAATTTTTACCAATGTTTTATTTTCAAATTCAGTACAAAGTCCCTACCAGCCAATCAGGTCACAGCTTTCTTGTGACGTCACTTTTCAGTTTTTTTTACCAGAGGTAAGTTTTTTTTTTATACTTACCGGTCTGGAACTCCGCTGTCCGAGTCTTCTCGATGAATGTAGGCCGCGAATCCCCAAGGTACGTTTTTTATACTTACCGGTCTGGAACTCCGCCCTCCGTGTCTTCTCCGTGAATGTCTATCTACAAGATGCATTGCAGTAACTCGTCAAGGCTCTTTAAACAGCACCTTCCAAACCCTCACCCTTTAGAAGAACAAGGGCAGCAGGCACATGGGAACACCACCACCTGCAAGTTCCGTTTCAAGTCACACACCATCCTGACTTGGAACTGTGTCACCGTCCTTCACTTTCACTGGGTCAAAATCCTGGAACTCCCTCCTTAACAGCACTGTGGGTGTACCTGCAGTAGTTAAAGAAGGCGGCTCACCACCACCTTCTCGAGGGCAATTGGGGATGGGCAAAAAATGCTGGCCTCGCCAGCAATGCCCACATTCCATGAACAGATTTTTTTTAAAAACTCTAATTCTGGCCTCCTGAGCATCCCTGATTTTAATTGCTCCATTATTGGTGACTGTGCCTTCAGCTGCCTAGGCCCTAAACTCTGGAATCCCCTCTCTAAACCTCTCCTCCTCTTTATCTCTCCTTCCTTCTTTAAGATGCTCCTTAAACCTGCCTCTTTGACCAAGCTTTTGGTCATCTGCCCTAATATTTTCTTATGCGGCTCAGTGTCCAATTTTTGTTTTATAATGCTCCTGTGAAGCGCCTTTGGGCATTTTATTATATTAGAGTTGTTATATGAATACAAGTTGTTCTAAACATTCAGGTTACATACATTAGGGAAGGGGGAAGGATGTAGTTGCCATGGTCCATGTCAGAACCAACAACATAACAAAGATTAGGGAAGAGGTCCTGCAATGGGAGTGTCAGGGATTGGGAGATGAATTGAAAAGCAGGACATTGCGGGTAATAATCTCTGGATTAATACTCTGTCCCCATGCCCATTTGCACATGGGTCATCAGCTCAGGAAAGTGGTGGTGCCGGAGGATTGGAGGTCTGCGAATGTTGTACCTTTGTTTAAAAAGGGAGTGAGGGATAGATTGAATAATTATAGGCCAGTTAGTCTAACCTCGTAGTGGGCAAATTATTGGAATCAATTCTGCAGGACAGGATAAGCTATCACTTAGAAAGTCACAGATAAATCAGGGATAGTCAGCACGAATTTGTTCAGTGAAGGTCATGTCTGACTAACTTGATTGAATTTTTTTTGAGGAAGTAACATGGTTGATAAGGGTAGTGCAGTTGATGTGGTCTTGGATTTTAACAAGGCTTTTGACAAGGTCCCAGAAGGCAGACTGGTTTTTAAAAAAAAAAAATCCCATGGGATCCAAGGGAATGTAGCAAGCTGGATACAAAATTGGTTCAGTGGTATGACACAAAGTGTAATTGTTGACAGGTGTTTTTGCAGTTGGAAGGCTGCTTGCTGTGGGGTTCTGCAGGGCTCAGTAATAGGTTCCCTGCTTTTTGTGGTATATATTAACGATTTGGACATAAATGTAGGGGAATGATCAAGAAGTTTGCAGACGACAAACAAATTGGCCGCATGGCTGATAGTCAGGAGGATAGCTGCAGACTGCAGCAACATATATACTGGTCAGATGGGCAGAAAAGTAGCAAATGGAATTTAACCCGGAGAAGTGTAAGATGATGCATTTGGGAGATCAAACAAGGCAAAGGAATACACAATAAATGGGAGGAAACTGAGAGGTATAGAGGAGGTGAGGGACCTTGGAGTGTATGTCCACAGATCACTGAAGGTAGCAGGACAGGTCAATAAGATGAT
The DNA here is from genome assembly GCF_036365525.1 of Heterodontus francisci. Classification (NCBI taxonomy): domain Eukaryota; kingdom Metazoa; phylum Chordata; class Chondrichthyes; order Heterodontiformes; family Heterodontidae; genus Heterodontus; species Heterodontus francisci. The sequence goes on along the minus strand of NC_090383.1, from coordinate 47,399,197 downwards.
TAAGAAGGCATATGGAATCCTTTCCTTTATTAGCCGAGGTATAGAATGTAAGAGCAGGGAGGTTATGCTGGAACTATATAAAACATTAGTTAGGTCACAACTTGAGTACTGTGTGCAGTTCTCACCTCATTACAGAAAGGATGTAATTGCACTAGAGAGGGTACAGAGCAGATTTACTAGAATGTTGCTAGTAAATTGCAGCTATGAGGAAAGATTGGATAGGCTGGGATTGTTTTCTTTCAAACAGAGGAAGCTGAGGTGAGATTTGATTGAGATGTACAAAATTGTGAGGGACCTGGATAGAGTGGCTTTACCTTAGCAGAGGGGTCAGTGGCTAGAGCCCTAGATTTAAAGTGATTGGTAGAAGGATTAGAGGGGAGATGAGGAAAAAAAATTTCAGCCAGAGGGTGGTGTGGGTGTGGAACTCACTGCCTGAAAGAGTGGTGGAGGCTGAAAACTTCATCTCATTTAAAATATGCCTGGATGTGCATCTGAAATGCTGTAACCTACAGCGCTAGAGGCCAAAAGCTGAAAAGTGGGATTAGGCTTGGTGGCTGTTAACAAATAGTTAATGCTGAGGATGACTGCAACAAAATAAGAGGATATTAATGAATTGACAGGATTTTGAGCTGGAGGTGGGGCTCCCGGTATCACATCGAAAGGCAGGGACAACCCTTCCTCTGCCTTTTCGTGCCCCCCCCCCCCCAACCCGGATCAATCCACCAGTCTTTCTAAATCAAAGTATCAGGAGGTGGGATCCCCGTCCCTTTTAAAGATGGGGATCCTGCCTCCAAGAGCTGCAGGCCAATCAGGGGGCCAGCAGCTCAGCAATATCTGCAGCGCCACCAGGAGCAGTGGCCACTGCCAGTACTGCAGAGGCCTCAGACCCAGGCCCAGCACCACAACCCCAGACCAGAGATAGGTGAGACGAAGTCACTGGGGCCAGTCTGGAAGGCCCCGGGGAGGTGGTCGTGTAGTCCAGGCGGAAGAGGTGGGGGGGTCCGGGGGTGGTTGTTCCTGGTGAGGGTCCTCCTTGGAGGGATCCCTAACCCAAAGCCCCCAGGGAGAGCGCCTCATGTTGCAAGGCGTCCTCCCGCGCGGTGGAGGCACCCCCTGTCGTTGGTAAGATCCCAGCAATGGTGGGCAGAGACCCTTAATTGGTTGTTAATAAGCCACTTGAGGGCCTCAGTTGGCCTCTGGACAGGAAGGCTGTCGTCGGCCTATCTCGCCCCCGGGAAGATTGCTTGGCAACAAGGAGGCAACGGGCCCTTCACCCTACCCCCTTCACCACCTGTTGCGATACTCCACCACCCCCCCCCCCCCCCAAACCCACCTCTGAACCTGCATCGGGGGGGCCACACAAAATCCCAGGCTACATCTTTATTTTTCGATGGCATTTCATTATTCACTAATTCATTCTTATTTTAGTCATTTACAGCACAGAAGGAGGCCATTCAGCCTATCGAGTCCATGCTGGCTCCGCACTAAGCTATTCAATCAGTCTCACTCCACTCTTGATCCCTGTAGCCCTGCAGGTCTATTTCCTTTGTGACCATCTAATTTCCTTTTGAAGTAATTGATTTTCTCTGCTAACACCATCCTTGTGGGCAGCCAGTTTCAGGTCATTGTAGAGGTATATATTGATCTATCTGTGTTTGCCAGTAATATTTTCTAGTTTATTTTCCCTAGTTCCATTCTCATCCCCTCCAGTGTTGTGATGTCTATAGCTGAGGTGTTTCCTATGTTTACTTTTCTTATCTGCTTTGGTTCCTTTCCCATTTCTAGACACAGCAATTCTATGGGCTAGCATGATAAATGTCTTGTTTTCTTTCATTCCAGGTGCCACCTGCCACCATTTAAATTATGGTCACATTCAATCTGTTCTGAAAATTTCATTCCTAATTGCACCTCCCCAGCCCTGTCCTACCTTGCCGCACCTGGACTGTTTGAGTTAGAGCAGAGGAGATTTAAGAGCTAATTTGATAGAGCTGTTTAAAATTATGAAGAAATGAGAGAGTAGATAGAATTAGACAGTTTCTAGTGATTGAGTGGTGTACAACAAGGGCAAATAGATATATGTTAAATGCAACAGATTAAGGAGAAACTTTTTTTTACACAGGATTTTGGAGCTGTGGAATGCACTTCCAGGGTTAGTGATCAAAGCAGAGATCATACTAATAGCTTAGATATGTGTTTAAAGGAAAGGGAATTAAACAAAAATAGGAACAGCACAGAATGAGATTAGGATTAAGATCTTGTGGATGATAAACACGAGCATGGATGACTTGGATCAAATGGCATATTTCCATGTTGTAATTTATATGTAATGCTATGTAATAGTCTGCAAAGGAATCCCTTCCTGTATCCTGCAAACATGCCACCCAGAGGAATGGAATTGATAGGTGGTTGTATGTTAGACTGCTGATGACTAAAGAGGGCATAATTTTGAAGAATGGGTAGAGAGGAAAAAAGAACAAATGTACAAAAGTAATATTTTAGGAAAGAAAATCAATCTTTTCCATAAGGCCGCTTAGTGAAAGATTTAATTGATAACCCCATATTTTATTGAAAGAGCTTTTGAAGGAAGAGGGCACATTGTTGAAATGTGTTTCAATTAAGGATATTTTTATTATTTCCTACTAGATTGCAGCAAAGCTGAAGCAAGCATTGACCCATTTTACAGTACAACAGTAAACCATGCCAGCACATTTAGCCTTAACTGTCCACTTGGTGGAGGAATCCCATGATCTGAAGTGTGTTTATGACCAGGAAGGAAAAGCCTAGCAAAGAAATCTCCAAATTCAGGTTATGTTTGAGATAATATTAAACCTGCAAAGCAGTTGTTTGGATCATATCGGTTACTTTTCTACTTCTCTGCAAATGGTGTGAAACTGTTTTAGCAAAGTTCTTCTGTAACTCTGTACACACATAAACTAAGTGAACTTTTTTTGTTACTTTATCCATGTCTTTCTATTTTTGTGATGCTTTTTTGTTCCTTATTTTTGTGATACATCAACTTGTTCCCTGAGGAAAATACTTTGTGGAAGACACTGACATGTGATTTCAGTTTGCTTTTCTATCTTCTATTTTGTGCAGTTTGTAAAATTTCATGTCCTTGATGCATTCTGTGAATGAAGTGGGCAAGAACAAAATTGATCTTAAAAACCAAGTTGAGCAGAGATAGCAAAGGTCATTTCGTAAAGGATTCCCAGACACCCATACAGTCAATTGATACTCATATAAGAAGTCCAGCACAATAATGAAGGCATTTAGAGGGGAAACCTTGTACTGTGCACAAACTTCTCATTGCTTATCAATTTTATATTAAGATACCAAGGATGACCTTGAGAAATGAGTCTTAAGCATTCCAGCCTTTGAACTTTCCCATTTGTTCTTGGCCAAATTTTAAACCATTACATGACACTTCATTCGCCCCCTTTTAGCAACAGCTTTAGTAAAATCATATCAAAGGTTACACCCTGGGGTCTCATTCTGAAAAGCTTATGAGAAATGGTTGATTTGCAATTTATGTTACATTTTGAAGTACATGGCAGATATGTTTTTTTGCAATAATCACCAGTTTTTTTTTGACTGCTTCCTTTATTATTATTGCTTAGGTTATCAAACTACCAGAGGAAATTGCTATTTGAAGGATTAACTGTTAATAAGGTTGAAGGCAGAATGATTGTTGTTCTCAATTGGTTACCAGTTTTTCTCAGAATCTAGCCCCTGAAGTTCAGGGACTTTGAACTCTATTCAGTTGCCAAAAATATGCAAGCCATTCTGAATACAAGTATTTCTTGTGTTGCCTATAGCTTTGCTTATATTTAAATTTAATATACAAAGATACTCTGTAATTATACAGATATGTATACGTTTATGAATCTAGGAGGATTATAAGAGCATGTTTGCACCAAAGATAAGTATTTAATTTTGTATTTACATTATTTTTGGATTATGAACTAATAAATGTTCCATGCTTACACATTTTTGAAATTTTGACTTTATACTATTCAAGCAGCAAGTTTGAGAAAAGTAAATTTAAAATCTATGGAAAATATATTGTAATGGGGGAAGAGAGAACACATCTGTACATTGACAGGGATGAAGAAAATTATGTACATAAAGCAGTTAAACTGGGTTATTTTAGAAATATAAATGCTTTCACGAACTGTATTTGCGTCCAGTGCTAGGGTTAAGATACATGAAAATTGCACTAAAATGGAAATCTTAAATTATTAAGATTTATGGACTTTAATTCTTTCAGATTTGTTATGAAATATATCTTGTGGAGTGATAACTGTACACAATGTATATAAAAATGTAAATTATCACTAATGTATTTTTTGTTAAATGCCATGTAAGGAACTTTTGTTGTAATTAAATATCAGATTTATCTTCTCAACCCTTCCATTATAATAAATTCTGCTGCGAAAGGATTCATACTCCTTATGTGGTCCTGTAAAATCCAATTCAGAGAAGAAATTTGCTCATCAAACTTTGCTTTTGGATAGTGAAATAATTTGGCAAAGAAACCATTTTGTGCAACTGAGAATGTGCAGAGAGGTCAAATGGAATGAGGTTGGGAATATACCTCTTCAATAGATAAATTATGATGAGCATAAGAAAAAGGAAATAAAAGTGTTAAGGTTATTTAAGCAACCCAAGTAGCTTCATTAACTCCTTTGCAGCAGTTGGCATTAATATTTCATAATTTTCAGTGTGGACTAAGGTAATGTGACAAGAAAAAGTATAAAATGAGTTATGAAAGCATTCCTGTAACATCAGTGTTTTGATGGTTAGAAAGCACCCGCTATATTAGTAACTGAAGTATCTTTTCATTTCACCATGAAGTCAATGAGCCCTCTTTCTCTTTTGGTTTCTTCTGAACCTATTTTGCTTTTCGTAAAGTTGTGTTTTATGTAAGTATTCCAGTGTTTTATTTGCTGTTATTTCAGTTTTTAATGACTTGTTTCATCAGAATGTCATTCAATGATGAGCATCAGACTTCAGTTCAGAAAATGGTCCAGTTCTGCCATGTCTTGACCTACAGGACAGCACCATGAAAGCAAATAGCAAATTCAGCATATGCCTTGTTTTAATAATTTTATTCATCATCCCCATCCTTCCCAATTACATAATATACTGAATCAACCTGACCAGCAAGGGTATCTGCCACTGTTGGTAGCACTGTTATAGAGAATCAGGGAATGGATGCAACAGAAAGGGAGAGTCACCTGGGCAATGCTTTCCTATACCTCCCACTGACTAATTACACATTGCTACTGGTTTGTTCTGAGGCCACAGTGTAGGGAGCACTATTTGCCTCACAGTGCCTGAGCTAGTGAGAATAAAGCTCAACCAAGTTTGCTATTCTGAATGCCATCTAGTAGCCAATGCAGGACCATTGAGAAAAGATGATGTGACGGTAAGACATGGTCTCAAAGAGGCCAGATGAGTAGTGATGTGGTACTGTTGCAGAATACCTTTGGCAGATGGCTGGAATAACTCGTCAGTCTGCTATTTCGACAAGAGATGTGTGTATCATGTAAAGGTGAACAGAGATGGGCAATAACTATCTGCCCAGAACAATGCACATGAAAAATGTTTTATTACAGTGACAAATTTCATTGTGCTTTTCAGCAAACGTCCAACAGAATGTTACACTAGGACTATGAATTTACATAATCTAAAATATGAAAAATTGTAGCAACCAAGGTATCCAGAGATTTCTGATATCACAACCTTTGTGTGATACACACACACACGTATTATATATCATTTAGTTAGTTTGAGCACTTAGTTTAAAATTTTTCGATTCATTCCATCCATTCCTTGCTCCCAGTTTTTCTGGATCTGCCACATAAGTTCTGACGATGCAATCTTCCTTATTAGTGCGTCCAATATGTCTTCCCGAGGATGTTGCTCCCTACTGTGGTTGACAGGGCCCTTGACTATGTCCGTTGCATTTCCCGCACTTGCTCTTACCCATTCCCCTCCCCTCCCAGAACCATGGTAGGACCCTTGTCTTCACCTTCCACCCCACCAGCCTCCAGATTCAACGCATCATCCTCCATCATTTTGGCACCACTAGTGTGATGCCATCGCCAAATGCATCTTTCCCTCTCTCCTTTCAGCATTCTGAATGGACCCTTCCCTCTGCGACATCCTGGTCTACGTAACCCCCAAAACCCCTCCTCCCTCCCCTTCCTATGGCACCATCCCATGCAAGCATAGGAGATGCAATACTTTCCCTTGTACTTCTTTCAATTTAGTGTACTGTATTCGCTGCTCATGATGCAGTCTCCTCTGCACTGGGGAGACTAAACGCAGATTGGGTGACCGCTTTGCAGAGCATCTCCATTCATTTTGCAAGGGTGAACCCAAGCTTCCAGTCTCTTATCATTTTACTTCTCCACTCCACTCTCACTCTGGCCTCTCTTCATGGCCTCGTACACTGGTCCAGTGAAGATCAAAGTCAGCTGGAGGAACAGCACCTTATTTTTTAATTAGGCACTGTACAGCCTTCCAGACACAACATTGAGTTCAGATTTCAGATCATAACCTCTGTTCGCATTTTATTTTGTGTTTTTTGGTTTTGTTTTTGTCAGTAATGCTTCTGCTTTCTCATTTACATCTCTTCCAGACATTTTTTGTTTCTTTCCTGTACCATTATCACCCATTTTTGCCTTGCACCATCATCCCTTTTGTCATTGATCTCCTGTCTTCCATCCTATTATAGACTTTCCCTTTTGTTCTATCCTCTTGTCTCCCATTTACTTACTTCTATGATTGGCATCCTTCCATTTGTGAGAGATGATGTGAATGCAGCCTCAGAACTTTGATGCCAGATGAGATCACTTCTTTTGATCGCTGAACAAGCTAATTCTGGAAAGGCAAAGTCTGCTGCAAGTGCCACACATGGAGTTGTACCTTGCTGGTGGTACAGGATGATCTCTGCTGACGTCTTGTTTGAGGGCTGGCGCCTGCTTTGGGAAGTTCTGAAACTACGTCATTCTGGTGGCAGATTCCTGCCCCCACAGCTGGTGTCGCCATTTGCATTAAGGGAATGAAGATGGGCAGGTGGAAGGAGTGGCAGTGGGAGAGCATTTTGGTGGTAGTGATCATAATTCAATCAGTTTTAACATGATTATGGTGAAGGACAAGCATAGAACAGGAGTTAGAGTTCTCAATTGGGGCAAGGCCAATTTTACTAAGCTGAGGAGTGATTTAGCGAAAGTGGACTGGAAACACGACTTGAAGGTAAATCAGTGTTGGAACAGTGGGAGGCATTCAAAGGGTTTAGAGTAAACATGCTCCCACAAAAAAAAAAATGGTGGGACGGCCAAATCTAGGGCCTCATGGATGTCAAAGAGCTTGCAGGGTAAGATAAGGCAGAAAAGGAAAGCTTATGTCCGACACAGAGAACTCAATGTGACAGAAAGCTGAGAGATGTATAGAAAGTGGAGGGTTGAAATCAAAAAGGAAATTAGGAAAGCTAAGGGACAGCATGAAAGAATATTGGCAAGCAAAATCAGGGTGAACCCAAAGATGTTTTATCTATACATTAAGAGTAAGAGAATAACTAAGGAAAGAGTAGGGCTCATAAAAGACCAAAAAGGTAACCTATGTGTAGGGGCGGAAAATGTTGGTAATGTTCTTAATGAATACATTGCGTCTGTCTTCACAAAAGAGGGGGACAATGCAGATATTATAGTTAAGGAAGAGGGGTGTGAAGTATTGGATGTGGTTAACATAGGGAGAGAGGAAGTATTAATGGAATTAGCATCCTTGAAAGTTGATAAATCACCATGGCTGGATGAAATGTACCTCAGGCTGTTAAAAGGAGCAAGAAAGGAAATAGCGGAAGGTCTGACCATCATTGTCCAGTCCTCACTGAATACAGGTGTGATGCCGGAGGATTGGAGGACAGCTAACGTTGTACCTTAGTTTAAAAATGGACTGAGGGATAGACCGAATAATTACAGGCCAGTCAATCTAACCGCAGTAGACGAGTAACCCAGAGACCCAGGGCATTGCTCTGGGGACATGGGTTTGAATCCCAGCACAGCAGAAGGTGGAATTTGAGATTAATTAATAAAAAATAAATCTGGAATTAAAAGTTAGTCTAATGATGGCCATGAAACCATTGACAATTGTTGTAAAAATTCATCTGGTTCACTAATGTCCTTTAGGGAAGGAAATCTGCTGTCCTTACCTGGTCTGGCTGTCATGTGACTCCAGATCCACAGCAATGTGGTTGACTCTTAAATGCCCTCCGAAAAGGCCTAGCAAGCAACTCAGTTGTATCGAACAGCTACAAAGTCAATAAGGAATGAAACGGGATGGACCACCCAGCATCGACCTAGGCACCAGAAACAACAACGGCAAAGCCAGCCCTGTCGACCCTGTAAAGTCCTCCTTACTAACATCTGGGGGCTTGTGCCAAAGTTGGGACAGCTGTCCCACAGACTGGTCAAGCAACAGTCTAACAGTCATACTTACAGAATCATACCTTACAATGTTCTAGACACTGCCATCACCATCCCTGGGTATGTTGTGTCCCACCAGCAGGACAGACCCAGAAGAGGTGGCAGCACAGTGGTATAGTCAGGAGGGAGTTGCCCTAGGAGTCCTCAACATCGACTCCATACCCCATGAAGTCTCATGGCATCAGGTCAAACATGGGCAAGAAAACCTCCTGCTGATTACCACCTACCACCCTCCCTCAGCTGATGAATCACTACTGCTCCATGTTGAACAGCACTTTGAGGAAGCACTAAGGGTGGCAAGGGCGCAGAATGTACTCTGGGTGGGGGACTTCAATGTCCATCACCAAGAGTGGCTCAGTAGCACCTCGACTGACCGAGCTGGCCGAGTCCTAAAGGACATAGCTGCTAGACTGGGTCTGCGGTAGGTAAAGGAGGTAGGTGAGGTGGAAAGGCAGAGAGGTTTAGGGAGGTAATTCCAGAGCTTGGGGCCCAGGCAACTGAAAACCTGACTACCAATGGAGTGACTAAAATAAGGGATGCTCAAGAGGTCAGAATTAGATGAGCACAGATATCTCCAAGGTGGTGAGGGAACCCAACAAGAGGGAAAAACATACTTGACCTCATCCTCACCAATCTGCCTGCCGCAGATACATCTGTCCATGACAGTATTGGTAGGAGTGACCACCACACAGTCCTTTTGGAGACGAAGTCCCGCCTTCACATTGAGGATCTGCTACCATGCTAAATGGGATAGATTTTGAACAGATCTAACAATGCAAAACTGGGCATCCACGAGGCGCTGTGGGCCATCAGCAACAGCAGAACTGTACTCAACCACAACCTGTAACCTCAGGGCCCGGCATATTCCCCACTCACCATTACTATCAAGCCGGGAGACCAACCCTGGGTCAATGAAGAGTGCAGGAGGGCATGCCAGGAGCAGCACCAGGCATACCTCAAAATGGGGTGTCAACCTGGTGAAGCTACAACACAGGACTACTTGCATGTCAAACAACGTAAGCAGCATGCGATCGCCAGAGCTAAGCGATCCCTTAACCAATGGATCAGATCTAAGCTCTGCAGTCCTGTCACATCCAGTCGTGAATGGTGGTGGACAATTAAACAACTAACTGGAGGAGGTGGCTCCACAAATATCCTCATCCTCAATGATAGGGGTGCCCAGCACATCAGTGCAAAAGACCAGGCTGAAGCATTTGCAACAATCTTCAGCCAGAAGTGCTGAGTTGATGATCCATCGTAGCCTCCTCCTGAAGTCCCCAGCATCACAGATGCCAGTCTTTAGCCAATTCGATTCACTCCACGTGATATCAAGAAATGACTGAAGGCACTGGATACTGCAAAAGCTATGGGCTCTGACAATATTCCGGCAATAGTACTGAAGACTTGTGCTCCAGAACTTGCCACGCCCCTAGCCAAGCTGTTCCAGTACAGCTACAACACTGGCATCTACCCTGTAATGCGGAAAATTGCCCGAGTATGTCCTGTACACAGAAAGGCAAGTCCAACCCAGCCAATTACTGCCCCATCAGCCTACTCTCAATAATCAGTAAAGTGATGGAAGGTGTCATCGACAGTCCTATCAAGTGGCACTTGCTTAGCAATAACCTGCTCAGTGATGCTCAGTTTGTGTTTCACCAGGGACACTCAGCTCCTGACCTCATTGCAACCTTGACTCAAACATGGACAAAAGAGCTGAACTCCAGAGGTGAGGCGAAAGTGACTGCCCTTGACATCAAGGCAGCATTTGACCAAGTATGGCATCAAGGAGCCCTAGCAAAACTGGAGTCAATGGGAATCGGGGAAAACCCTCTGCTTGTTGGAGTCATACCTAGCACAAAGGAAGATGGTTGTGGTTGTTGGAGGTCAATCATATGTGCTTCAGGACATCACTGCAGGAGTTCCTCAGGGTAGTGTCCTAAGACCAACCATCTTCAGCTGCTTCATCAATGACCTTGTGAGAACAGAATAATATGGGGACATTTAAGGTGAAATAATTAATCAATCATGTACTACTAATAAACTAACTTCGGAGCTGCAGGGAGGGACAGCTTATCAGAAATGACTTCATAGCTTCAGGGCTGCACAGACAGCTTATCAGTAGGAGTAGACTAACAGGAGAAAACTAACAGGACAGTTGTAAGCCGCTTCATAGGCTGATTGCTATACAATAGGCTATTAACATTCCAAGGAGATGGGGAGGGGGATGAGAAACTGCTAGAAGGGAAGGTGACAAGGCAGTACCCAATCAGGACATGACACCAAGAAACTGCAAAGTTTGTAAACCAATTGGGAACATAAAGGGGGTGTCACTAATGTGTATGAAGAACTATAAGAAAGGCTTGATTTCCCTGCTCAAGCAGGAGGAGACAAGGAAGAGAAAAGGAGAGGAGAGAAGAGCCCAGGTGTTGTTGGTGTTTGCTTTGCTGATGATGTAACCAAGAAGTACTGCAATAAAGTTTCTTAAAGCTACAGTCGGACTTCGTTTCTCTTTGTGTAACTAATGGGATCCAACAACCTTCCTTCAATCATAAGGTCAGAATGGGGATGATCGCACAATGTTCAGCACCATTCGCAACTCCTCAGATACTGAAGCTGTCCGTGCAGAAATGCAGCAAGACCTGGACAATATCCAGGCTTGTGCTGATAAGAGGTAAGTAACATTCGCGCCACACAAGTGACGGGCAATGACTATCTCCAACAAGAATCTAACCATCTCCCCTTGACAGTCAATGAAGGACAAGGGCAGCAAATGCATGGGAATGGCACCTGCAAGCCACACACCATTCTGACTTGGAACTATATTGCCGTTCCTTCAACTGTCGCTGGGTCAAAATCCTGGAACTCCCTCCCTAACAGCACTGTGGGTGTACCTACCCCATAGAGACTGCCGCAGTTCAAGAAGGCAGCTCACCACCACCTTCTCAAGGGCAGTTAGGGAAGGGCAATAAATGCTGGCTTAGCCAGTGATGCCCACATCCCATGAATGACTAAAAAAAAAGTACTGGGCAAAATATTAAAATCAATTCTGAGAGCCAGGATAAACTGTCACTTAGAAGGGCACAGATAAATCAAGAATAGTCAGCATCCATTTGTTAAGGGAAGATCTTGTCTGACCAACTTGATTGAAATTTTTGATATCTCTCTGCCTGTGCTTGATGATCTTCTGCAGCTACCAGTCATGTATAAGCTTGATACAGAACCCTCATTACTTGAGCTTGAAAAGGCCATTAAGTGGTAATGTGCTGGAACTCACTGACCACGAGAGTGGTGGAAGCAGAGACAATCAATGATTTCAAAAGTAAATTGGATTGCTCGCAGAGAGCTGGCATGGACTTGATGGGCTGAATGGCCTCCTTCTATGCTATAAATGACTCTATGACTCCCTAGCAGCAATGGAAGTGCCTGGAAAGGACAGAACATCAGCTGAGTTACTCAGGTCTCTAAAGCCCCACCTGCTGCCATGACTTCCTCCTCTGCTAGAGAGAAGGCTCCATCCCACAGGATATGCGTGACACCAAGTATCATCATGTTATACAAGAACAAAAGCGATCGAGGGGATTACAACAACTAGCAGGGCATTTCACTCCTCAATGTCACTGGGAATGCCTTTTCCAGAGTCATTCTAATGAGGCTCTATCGATTAGCCAACAGAATATACCCAGAGACACAATGTGGCCTCAGAGCAGGCAGATCCACAGTAGAATGACAGAATTGTTACAGTGAAGGAGGAGGCCATTCAGCCCATCATGTCCGCACCGGCTCTCCGAAAGAGCAATTCCCTCAGTTCCATTCCCCTGTCTTCTCCCCATGACCCTGCGCATTCTTCCTTTTCGTATAACTGTCTAATTCCCTTTTGAATGTTTCAATTGAACCTGCCTCCACATTTTCAGGGGCAGCGCATTCCAGACCTTAACCAATCACTGCGTGAAAAAGTTTTTCCTCATGTCATTTTTGCTTCTCTTCCCAAATATTTTAAATCTGTGCCCTCTTGTTCTCGATCCTTTCACGAGTGGGAACATTTTCTCTCTATCTACTCTGTCCAGACCCCTCATGATTTTGAATACCTCTATCAAATCACCTCTCAGCCTTCTCTCCTCCAAGGAAAACAGTCCTAACTTCTCCAATCTATCTTCCTAACGGAAATTCCTCATTCCTGGAACCATTCTCGTGAATTTTTTCTGTACTCTCTCCAATGCCCTCACATCTTTCCTAAAGTGCACACCCAGAACTGGATGCAATACTCCAGCTGAGGCCGAACTAGTGTCTTATACAAGTTCAACATAACTTCCTTGCTCTTGTACTCTATGCCCTCTTAATAAAGCTCAGGACACTGTATGCTTTATTGACCGCTCTCTCAACCTGTCCTGCCACATTCAATGACTTATGCACATATACACCCAGGTCCCTCTGCTTAAAGCCTGGCTACCCAACCCGAAACCGACTAGACCCGACTACACGTGTCGGGTTCAGGTCAGGTTGGGCTGGACACTGCTTCCGGGACGTTACAGGATCAGGCTTACCCATGATATCCCACAACTCCAGCTGACGGAATAGCCTGCTGCCAGAACAGATGAAGGAGATTCATGTCTGGTCAGGTTGGGTGCGATTAAAAAAATTAAAGGGCTCTGGCTCGGTTCAGGTTTGGGTTGGCTGTGGTCGGGTCGGGTTTTCAATTTATATCCAAGCCAGGCTATACCTCTGCTCCTGCAACTCCTTTAGAATTGTACCCTTTATTCTATATTGTCTCTCCATGTTCAACCAACCAAAATGAATCACTTCACATTTCTCTGTATTGAACTTCATCTGTCACCTGTCTGCCCATTCCACCAACTTGTCTATGTCCTTTTGAAGTTCTACACTATCCTCCTCACAGTTCACAATGCTTCCAATTTTCTTATCATCTGCAAACTTTGAAATTGTGCTCTCTATACATCAGGAAAAGCAAGGCTCCTAATACTGATCCCTGGGGAACTTCAATACAAACTTTCCTCCATGCCCAAAAAACATCCATTAGCCGTCCTCTTCTGTTCTCTCACTATTTTGTTTTAGGGCGGCACAGTGGTTAGCACTGCAGTCTTACAGCTCCAGGGACCCGGGTTCGATTCTGGGTACTGCCTGTGCAGAGTTTGCAAGTTCTCCCTGTGACCGCGTGGGTTTTCGTCGGGTGCTCCGGTTTCCTCCCACAGCCAAAGACTTGCAGGTTGATAGGTAAATTGGCCATTGTAAATTGCCCCTAGTGTAGGTAGGTGGTAGGGAATATAGGATTACTGCAGGGTTAGTATAAATGGGTGGTTGTTGGTCGGCACAGACTCGGTGGGCTGAAGGGCCTGTTTCAGTGCTGTATCTCTAAATAAATAAATTAGCCACTAACTTCAGTTATGCCTTCAGCCTCCATGTTTAAATCCTCTTTCTAGACCCTAATTGGCCCCACTCCTTTTACTATTTAAATGCCTATTGAAAACTTTGAGATTTCCTTTAATGTTAGCTGCCAGCCTCTTTTCATGCTCTCTCTTTGCTTCTCTTATTTGCTTTTTCACTTCCCCTCTGAACCTTCTATATTCAGCCTGGTTCTCAGTAGTATTTTCTACCTGGCATCTGTCATAATCACACTTTTTCTTCTTTATCTTAATCTCTACCTCTTTTGTCATCCAGGGAGCTCTAAATTTGTTTGCCCTACTCTTCCCCTTCGAGGGAACATACCTCGCCTGTGCCCGAACTATCTCTTCTTTGACAGTAGCCCATTCTTCATCTACCGGTTTTTCTGCCAGCTTTTGACCCCAATTTATTCGCCCCAGCTCCATTCTTAACCCACTGAAGTTGACCTTCCCCAGTTAATTATTCTTACTCTGCATGCTCTTTGTCCTTTTCCACAGTCAGCCTAAACCTTATGATACAATGATCACTATCCCTGAAATGCTGTCCTACTGATACTTGATCCACTTGGCCCACTTCATTCCCAAGAATCAGGTCTAGCAGTGCCTCCTTTCTCGTTGGACTTGCAATATACTGTTGTAAAAATTTTTCCTGAACACACTCTAGGAACTCTTGCCCCTCACTGCCCTTTACACTACTATCATCCCAGTCTATGTTTGGATAATTAAAGTCCCCCATTATAACTACCTTATAATTTTTGCACCTCTCTGTAATTTCTTTGCAAATTGTTCCTCCACGTCCTTCCCACTAGCTGGTGGCCTATTGACAACACAGAGCAATGTAACGACACCTTTTTTGTTCCTGAGCTCGAGCCAAATTCCGTCCTTGACCCCTCTGGGGCATCTTTATTCTCCAGTACTGCAATGCTCTCCTTAATCAATACTGCCACCCCTCTCCCTTTTTTCCCCTTTCCTATCTTTCCTGAACACTTTGTATCAAGAAATATTTAACATTCAGTCCTGCCCTGCTTTGAGCCAGGTCTCTGTTATAGCCATATCATATTTCCACATGGCAATCTGCACCTGTACCTCACCAGTCTTATTAACCACATTCCGTACATTCACATACATGCACATTAGCCCTGATTCAGACTTTTATTGCTTTCTCCCTTAATCTGACCCCACCTAATGACTTACTATTCCCTCCTCTCGTGCTACATGATCTTCTCCCCACATCAGTTTCAAGAGAAGTAGAGAGAGCAGCAAACGCCACTCGACCTTGTTTTTGTGCATCTCACAAAAGCACTTGACACCATGAGTAGGAAGGGCCTCTACCGGATACTAGAGAAAATCGGCTCTCCTCCCAAGTTTCACAGTCTTAAGGTCCTTCCATGATGACATCCATGACCCCATTAGCTTGACGGCTCCACCTCTGACAGTTTTGAGATCGAGAATGCGGTGGAACAGTCTTAGCCCCTACTCTATTTTGCAGCCTTTTCTCTGTACTCCTGCCCTCTGCTTTCCCTGCTGATATGGAAAGAATGTACCTCCACACACAATCAGGCAGGAAATTCCTCAACTTATCAAGACTGCAAGCCAAAGTGTGGCATGGCCTGATCAGAGAACTCCTGTATGGTGATAATGCTGCACTAATTGCCCAGACAGAAGACCAGCTCAAAGGCTCATGGATTGCAATTCCATACCTCTGTCATGTTCGCCCTTCACCATCAGTGTCAAGAAAACTGTCGTTATGGGACAGGCTGTTGTGTTTCCATCTGTGATCAAACTCAACAACACACCATTTAAAGCAAGCAGCAAATTCTGCTATCTGGGATCTATGGTGACAGACAACCTGTCTCTTGCTGAAGAGTTCATCACACGCATTGGAAAAGCAGCCACCAACTTTGGCCGACAAACAAAACGGGCATGGAGAAACAACAAACTGACAGGCAGGACCAAGATGCTTATCTACAAGGCTTGTATTGTCAGCACATTAATGTATGGCAGCAAAGCCTGGACAACTTACACCTACCAAGAAAAAAGTCTCAATAACTTCTGTTGCTGGTGTCTACGATGCATCACATGGAAAGATAAAGTCACCAATGAAGCAGTCCTTTCCAGGGCAAATATGCCAAGTATGCTATCGCTAATCAAGGAAAGAAGGCTTCACTAGCTTGGGCATGTGTACAAGATGGAAGATGGCCACATCATCAAGGGAGGTAGCCTGTGCCAAGAGCAGGTGCCTAAAGCTTCGATTCAAGGTTGCTGTCAAAAGAGAAATGAAAGCCCTCAACATCAATCATGACAAGTGGCAAACTCTGACGATTAATGCAAGGCTGTGTTTGCTGACAATGCAGCCACTAGATGGCGCAGTACTTGCACATGCGTAAATGCAGCCTCATGCACTGAAACTCACTGTCTGTAACGTTTTTGGCAGCTGCCAGTAGTAAAGATGGCACTACTCAATTTATCACAAAAAGAAATGAACTCAAATCCCCAGTGGCTGCGACCGCCACCTCTAGCCCACCCCCAACACTACCCCGCTCCGCGCTTCTCTTCGCTGCTGCCTCCCGCGCCTGTCTGCTTGCTGCTTGCTCCCCGCTTTGGTTACTCTTCGCTTTTCCCCCCACTCACCTCGCCGCTTCCTCCCTTCTGGTCCCCATTCCCTCCCACTTCTGCTCCATGCTCCTGCTCCTCACTCCCTCCCGCTTCTGCTCCCCACTCCCTCCTGCTCATAGTCTCCCTCCCCTCCCCTGCCTATCTTGTCATGCTCTTTCTCTCCTGCTTCCGCCGTGCAGGAAAGAGAGACGGTGATCACAGGAGGGAGTGGGGAGCAGAGGCAAAGCGGGGCTGGGGGGGGCGAAAGGTGGCGGGGAGCGAGTGGCAACATGTTGGGGCGGTGGGGAGGTGAAGTGGGGAGTAAGCGGCTGCCAGGTCGGGGTGGGGGGTTGGTGAAGGGAGGAGCGAGCAGCCAAGTGGGGAGAAGTGGCGAGGCGGGGAGCGAGTGGCGAGCAGACGTTGCAGTATGGGATGACGTTTTTGCACACATGTGTGAATTAGTCCTGACAAGCCGGGTGCTGACATAGGCTGTGCATGTGCAGCACCATACTGACAGCAAGAGTCCATTCTGCGCATGTATGAATCTGGGAGCGCTCTGATGAAGTTGGCGCTGGGCTGCATTGTCAGGAGTCACTTTGTTCCCTAAAACAAAGTGTAAAACTGCACCCTCTTGTTGGGCTTGCTACATACGGGACAAAAGAGTTCTCCTGCATGCACCTCAAGAATTCTACTCCCTCAATTACTTTCACACTAAAGCTATCCCAGTTAATATTGGGGTAGTTAAAATCCCCTAATATTACTGCCTATTGTTTTTTGCACTTCTCAGAGATTTGCCTACATATCTGCTCTTCTATCTCCCTCTGGGGGGTATATAGTACACTCCCAGCAGTGTTACTGCCCCTTTATTGTTCCTTAGCACAATCCATATGGCCTCATTTGATGAACCTTCCAACAGATCATCCCTCCTCACAGCTGTAATTGTTTCTTTGACCAAAATTGCCACACCCCCTTCTTTCTTATCCCCATCCCTATTGCGTCTGAAAACTCTGTAACCAGGAATGTTGAGCTGCCATCCCTGTCCCTCCTTAAGCCATGTTTCTGTAATAGCTATGATGTCATACGGCCACGTGTCTATCTGTGCCCTCAGCTCATCTGCTTTATTTGCTATACCCCTTGCATTGACGTAGATACCCTTGAGCACTGTCAAACTCTTTATTTTCTAACCTTTGTTTCCATTGCCTTCCAGACTCATCCATTAATTTTCTGCCTTCCTTTTTCATTTCTGATTTTGTCCCAACTGAGTCTACCCTCAGGTCCCCACCCCCCCTTGCCAAACTAGTTTAAACCCTCCCCAACAATACTAGCAAAATGTCCTGCAAAGAACTCAGCCCCGACTCTGTTCAGGTACAACCCGTCTGGCCTTTATAGATCCCATCTCCCCCAAAGTCAGTCCCAGTGTCCCAGGAATCTAAAGCCCTCCCTCCTGCACCAACTTTCCAACCATGCATTGATCTGTCTTATCTGTCTCACGTGAGAATAGCTCAGAATAGTGCTCTTAACAGCAGGTTATTTGCTTGTTCCTGTCCGTGAATACTTCCCCACCTGTGGATTTCAAAGGAGCAACTTTGGTGATAGTGGGACCGAGTGCTCTTTTGATAAGCAATTTGTATTTCTTCACATAGATTGATCCAATACTTGTTGGCACAGTACCTTGCTGTCCTTGTGCACAACTGCCTTGGTTAGTATGAGATTGTCACATGCTTTCGAGTTAGGAGACAAGTTGTAAGCCAAATGAGCTGAGCTCTTCACCTCACTGACAGGAGTCATTTCTGTAGGGTGGGTCTCAAACCAATCTTTGTTCCTGTTTCTTCCTTTGCCAAACGTGGTTATTGCGGGTTCATAGATGATTGACCGCAGAGACTTCCATGCTTCGTTATCTGGTGAGCCCTCTGAGAACTTCTGACATTTGTTGTCATGCCTCATGGATAGAATGTTAATGCACAGCATGCTATTATGTCTAGAATTGTGTATTTTCTGTAATTGCACCTTCACCCTGTTACTGACAAGCAAGTGATCAACATCACAATTTGCACTGTGATAGGTGCAGATATGAAGAACGCTGGACAGATCGCGTATTCTGGTGATTATCAGGTCAAGTTGGTGCCAGTGGCCAGATCTTGGATGGCACCATGCTACCTTGTGCTGGTGTCTGTCTTGGAAGAAGGTGTTGGTAACACAAAGTCCATGCTGTGCACAAATTTCTAGTAGCCGTTGTCCATTTTCATTCACCTTGCCAACGCCATGATGACCGAGGTACGTTTGCCATGAAACTCTGTCTGATCCACTGCTTGTATTGAAGTCCCGCAAGAGAAATAATTTTTCTCCATGTGGGAGATAGCTCCAGAATAGTGTCTAGAGTGTCGTAGAAGTGATCTTTGTCTTCGGCATTGGCATACAAGTTTGGTGCATAAGCGCAGATGATGGTAGATGAAGAGATATGAGGTATTCAGAAGTCACAACAGGCATTTCAATTATCTGTGTCAATCTGTTGTTGACAGCAAATCCCACTCCATGTTCACACTGGTTATCTAGTTTTGCCAAGCCAGTAGAAGGTACAATTGACCTCACATATTGATCCAGTGCCAGTCAGTCTAGTCACTGACCCGAAACATTAACTCTGCTCAGTTCCGAAGAAGGGTCACTGACCCGAAACGTTAACTCTGCTTCTCCTTCCACAGATGCTGCCAGACCTGCTGAGTTGTTCCAGCATTTCTTGTTTTTATTCCAGTCAGTCTAGTCTCTTGGAAAGCAGCATTGTAGATGTTGAACTTGTATAGCTCACGGTTGATCAATGCTGTCTTATTTACATTGTATGTTGACTGCAAGACCTCAAGCATGCCAGGGCACATAGCCCTAACATTCTAGCTTCCAAGCCGGAGAATCTTCACTTTTTGTTTCTTGGGTATCCATTTACTATCTGCTTGTCAGGATCCTCACACATCCATAGATGAAGACAGACTTTGGTGGGCCAGCATCTTATTGGCTGGAGGCTGCCCAGTTTGAGGCATGCGGTAATGGACCAATAGAATGTGATGATCCTTCCCACTGTTGGAGGCGACCCGTTCTGCCCTGCCCTTACCACAATCGAACTGGGCTTATAATCCATAAACTGCTACCTCCTGTGATGGTCCCCTCACCGATAAGAGTAAGGATGACATGTCCTCGCCATTGTCCCCATCATTTGTTTTTTTGGCTGTATAGCCTGGGCAGGATTTGGAGACACAGACTTGCCCAGCATCTGCAATTCCCTCTCAACCTTATAGACTGAATCCAGAGGAAGGGTGGGAGCCCCTATGTCTGGAGCCCACTCGGTTGCAGGAGTTGCTGGAAGGTACGTGCTTAAAAGGATCACCAGCCACCTATAGGACTCCACACCATTGCCTATGACTCTCTGGAGTCACTATTTGACCCACACTTCCTTCCTTTAACTTGGTTGCATCTCTAACATTTTCCAGTTCTGATGAAAGGTCATCAACCTGAAGCATTTACTCTGTTTCTCTCTCCACAGATGTTGCCAGACCTGTTGAGTATTTCTTGCATTTTCTGTTGTTATTGGATTTCCAGCATGCGCAGCATGTTGCTTTTGTTCATCTCTTAAGTGTTACATAATATAGAAAGATTTATGGCAGAGAAAGAGGCCATTTGGCCCATCATGTCTATGCTGGCTGAGAAAGAGCTATCCAATCTAATTCCACCTTCGAGCTCTTGGTCCATAGGCCTGTAGGTTAAAGCATCTCAAGTGCATATGCAAGTCAATTTTTAAATGCAATGAGGATTTCTGCCTCTACAACTCTTTCAGGCAGTGAGTTCCAGACCCCCACCACTCTGGGTGAAAAGATTTCTCCTCAACTCCTCTCTAATCCTGCCACCAATTACTCTAAATCTATGTTTCCTGGTTATTGACCTCTCTGCTAATGGAAATACGTCCTTCCTATTCACTCTGTCTAAGTCCCTCATAATTTTATACACCTCAACCCAGCCTCCTCTGTTCCAAAGAAAACAAATCCAGCCTCTACATTTTTTCTTCATAGCTGAAATTCTCCCATCCTGGCAACATCCTTATAAGTTTCTTCTGTACCCTCTCTAGTGTGATCACATCCTGTAATGCAGTGACCAGAAATGTACGCAGTACTATAGCTAATTTTTTTATACAGTTCTAATATAACTTCCCTGTTCTTATACTCCAGGCCTTGGCTAATAAAGGAAAGTATCCCATATGTCTTTTGACCACCTGGTCTATCTGTCCTGCTACCTTCAAGGATATGTAGACATACACTCCAAGGTCCCTCTGTTCCTCTACACTTTTATCATTTATTGTGTATTCCCTTGCCTTGTTTGTCCTCCCCAAATGCATTACCACACACTTCTGTGGATTGAATTCCATTTGACAATTTTCTGCCCACCTATCCATTGATCTCTTCCTGCAGTCTACAGATTTCTTCCTCACGATCAACCACACAGCCAATGTTTGTATCGTCTGCAAACTTCTTAATTATGCCCCTTACATTTAAGTCTAAAGCAGCAAGGGTTCCAGTACTGAGCCATGTGGAACCCCAAAGGAAACAGTCTTCCAGTCACAAAACACCCGTCACCCTTTGGTTCCTGCCACTGAGCTAATTTTGGATCCAACTTGCCACTTTCCCTTGGATCCCATAACCTTTTAATTTACTGATCATTCTACCATGTGGGACCTTGTCAAAATCCATGTGACGATATCAAACATGCTATCCCCATCAATCCTCCTTGTTACTTCCTCAAAAAAAGTCAATCGTTAGTCAGACACGACCTTTCCTTAACAAGTCCATGCTGACTTTCCTTGATTAATCCATGTCTTTCTAAATGACAATTTGTACTGTCTCTCAGAATTCTTTCCAACAATTTGTCCATCACTGAGGTTTGGTTGACTGGCCTGTAATTATTCATGTTATCCCTTCCTTCCTTTCTAAACAACAGTACAATATTAACAGTCCTCCAGCATCCGCCTGTAACCGGAAAGGATTGAAAAATGACGGTCAGAGCCTCCACTATTTCTTCCCTTGCTTCCCTTAGCAGCTTGGGATATATTTCATCTGGGCCTGGTGACTTATCCACTTTTAAGGATGCTAAACACCTTTATATATCCTCTCTCACTATGTTTATCCCATCCAATATTTCACACCCCTCCTCCTTAACTACAAAGTCTGCTTCGCCCTCTCTTTTGTGAAAACAGATGCAAAGTATTCATTAAGAACCATGCTAACATTCTGTGCCTCCACATACAAGTTACCTTTTTAGCCTCTAATTGGCCCTACTCTTTCCTTCATTATCCTCTTGCTCTTTATGTATTTATAAAGTATCTTTGAGTTTTCCTTGATTTTATTTGCCCATATGTTTTCATGCAACCTCTTTGCTTTCCTAATTTCCTTTTTAATTTCACCTCTGCACTTGCTATATTCCTAGGCTTTCTGCAGTATTTATGACATCTGACATAAGTTTTTTTTTGCCTTATCCTACTCTGTATGCTTTTTGACATCTGGGAGCGGTGGGGGGAGGGGTCTAGATTTGAAAGTCCCACCCTTTTTCTTCGTGGGAACATAGTTGTTCCTCCTTGAATGCCTCCCATTGCTCTGACACTGATTTACCTTCAAGTAGCTGTTTCCAGTCCACTTTTGGTAAATCACATCTCAGCTTAGTACCTTTCCCCAATTTAAAACGTTTACTCTTGGTCTATTTTTATCCTTTTCCATAATAACACTAAATCTAACTGAATTATGAACACTACCACTAAAATGCTTTCCCACTGATCATGCTTCCAGCTGCCCAGATTCATTCCCTAAAACTTAGTCCACACCTGCCTTTCTCTTGTTGGGCTTGCTACATAGTGGCTAAAACATTTCTCCTGAATACTTTTAAAGAATTCTGCATCGTCAATACCTTTTACACTGAATTTATCCCAGTTAATATTAGGGTAGTTGAAATCCCCTACTTAATACTGCCCTTTTGTTTCTGCATTTTTCAGTAATTAGGTATTTGCTCTTCTATCTCCCTTGGACAGTTTGCAGTCTATAGTATACTCCCAGCAGTATGATTGCCACTTGTTTGTTCCTCAGTTCAACCAGTAGTGGATGTCAGACAAGCAGTTTCACAAATCAGAGATAGTGGAGGGTTCGACAGAGGTGGTGATGAGATAGAGCTGGGTGTCATCAACGTACGTGAACAGCCTGATGTGTTTTTGAATGGCATTGGTGAGGGACAGCATGTAGTTGAGAAATTGAAGGGGTCCAAGGATAGATCCTTGGGGGACTCTAGAGGTAATGGTGCGGGAACAGGAAGAAAAGCCATTGCAGATGATTCTCTGGCCACAACTGGACAGATAAGAACAGAAGTAGGCAAGGACAGTCCCACCCAGCTGGATGAAAGAGAAATGTTGGAGGAAGATGGTGCAGTAAACAGTGTCAAAAAAGCTGCAGTCAGGTTGAGAAGGATGAGGAGTGATAGTTTACCATGGTCCCAATCACACACGATGTCATTTGTGTGTGAAAAAAAGGGTGTTTCAGTACTGTGGAATGGGTGGAAATCCAATTGTAAGGATTCAAACATGGAGTTGCGGCAAAGATGGGCACGAATTTGGGAGGAGACAGCAGGTTCAAGGACTTTGGAAAAGAAAGGTAGGTTGGAGATGGACACAGTAGATTGCAAGGATTGAGGGGTCAGGGGTCGGTTTTTTGAGAAGGGGTGATGATGGTAGATTTGAAAGAGAGAGGGACAATATCTGGGTGGTGAGGGAAAAATGTTAACAATATCAGCTAATATGGGAGAAATGAGAGGGGCTGCTCAAAGAAAAAGGTGCGAGAAGCACAGGAGGAGAGACCAAGAGGTGATTTGCCAGTCTGTGTGAGGCAAGTGGTGAAAGTAAAGCCAGGCCAGAAGGTTTCGTTAAGGTGGAAGGTGTCATCATCCAACAACCAGGTTTCCGTCAAGGCCATGATGTCAATCCAACCATCCGCAATAAGCTCATGGATGGCAAGGGCTGTGTTCACCTGAACGGACATTCTGGATGGAGGTGCAGAGCAGTGATAGTTGATCTGCTGGCAGAATCCACAGGGTCAGCATTGGGAGGGCTGAGTGGGATGGGAAGAAGGTTGGCATGATTAGCCCCCAGTGGGTGTGCTACACAGAAAGGTCGATGAGAGAATAGAATGGAGCAGTCGGGGTTGCTGCTCATAACAAGGCAATGACAAGTGCCTCAATGGTCCCATCAGAGGATATAAAGTGAAGAACAGAGTGAAGCTGTAGGCTTATCCAAGAGAGCCAAGCCTAGGATGGCAGCAGGCAAGTAGGAAAATTGAAGAGTGCTGAGGGATTGGGGTAGGGATTTTGGGTGGTCAGAGTACCCGAGAGGGAAGAAGTAAAAGGAGGCTTGATGACATGAAAAATGAGTAAAGAACAAAGAAGGAAGTGGGCGGGTAATAGAAGTGATAGGTTCAGGTCCAGAGTGGCAGCCAAAACATGCATGCAAATAGACACACGGGAAACTAAAGTTGCATAGATTATGATTGTTGGAGAAATCCAGATTATGCCAATTGTTGAACTCCGGACTCAGATGTTGAGAATAAACACTTTATTCCATGATATCATGGGGAACACACCTTACCTAAAGGCGGTCCAGTGCCACTCCACCGAACAAAGGAAAATCCACAACGGATATACAGTTACTCAGCCCATCCTGGCTGGACATAATCCAATCATAACGGTTATTGATTACATACATTACACATATTACCAATTTCTTTTCTTTTGGGCCTCCTTATCTCGAGAGACAATGGATACGCGCCTGGAGGTGGTCAGTGGTTTGTGAAGCAGCGCCTGGAGTGGCTATAAAGGCCAATTCTGGAGTGACAGGCTCTTCCACAGGTGCTGCAGAGAAATTTGTTTGTTGGGGCTGTTGCACAGTTGGCTCTCCCCTTGCGCCTCTGTCTTTTTTCCTGCCAACTACTAAGTCTCTTCGACTCGCCACAATTTAGCCCTGTCTTTATGGCTGCCCGCCAGCTCTGGCGAATGCTGGCAACTGACTCCCACGACTTGTGATCAATGTCACACGATTTCATGTCGCGTTTGCAGACGTCTTTATAACGGAGACATGGACGGCCGGTGGGTCTGATACCAGTGGCGAGCTCGCTGTACAATGTGTCTTTGGGGATCCTGCCATCTTCCATGCGGCTCACATGGCCAAGCCATCTCAAGCGCCGCTGACTCAGTAGTGTGTATAAGCTGGGGATGTTGGCCGCTTCAAGGACTTCTGTGTTGGAGATATAGTCCTGCCACCTGATGCCAAGTATTCTCCGAAGGCAGCGAAGATGGAATGAATTGAGACGTCGCTCTTGGCTGGCATACGTTGTCCAGGCCTCGCTGCCGTAGAGCAAGGTACTGAGGACACAGGCCTGATACACTCGGACTTTTGTGTTCCGTGTCAGTGCGCCATTTTCCCACACTCTCTTGGCCAGTCTGAACATAGCAGTGGAAGCCTTACCCATGCGCTTGTTGATTTCTGCATCTAGAGACAGGTTACTGGTGATAGTTGAGCCTAGGTAGGTGAACTCTTGAACCACTTCCAGAGCGTGGTCGCCAATATTGATGGATGGAGCATTTCTGACATCCTGCCCCATGATGTTCGTTTTCTTGAGGCTGATGGTTAGGCCAAATTCATTGCAGGCAGACGCAAACCTGTCGATGAGACTCTGCAGGCATTCTTCAGTGTGAGATGTTAAAGCAGCATCGTCAGCAAAGAGGAGTTCTCTGATGAGGACTTTCCGTACTTTGGACTTCGCTCTTAGACGGGCAAGGTTGAACAACCTGCCCCCTGATCTTGTGTGGAGGAAAATTCCTTCTTCAGAGGATTTGAACGCATATGAAAGCAGCAGGGAGAAGAAAATCCCAAAAAGTGTGGGTGCGAGAACACAGCCCTGTTTCACACCACTCAGGATAGGAAAGGGCTCTGATGAGGAGCCACCATGTTGAATTGTGCCTTTCATATTGTCATGGAATGAGGTGATGATACTTAGTAGCTTTGGTGGACATCCGATCTTTTCTAGTAGTCTGAAGAGACCACGTCTGCTGACGAGGTCAAAGGCTTTGGTGAGATCAATGAAAGCAATGTAGAGGGGCATCTGTTGTTCACGGCATTTCTCCTGTATCTGACGAAGGGAGAACAGCATGTCAATAGTCGATCTCTCTGCACGAAAGCCACACTGTGCCTCAGGGTAGACGCGCTCGGCCAGCTTCTGGAGCCTGTTCAGAGCGACTCGAGCAAAGACTTTCCCCACTATGCTGAGCAGGGAGATTCCACGGTAGTTGTTGCAGTCACCGCGGTCACCTTTGTTTTTATAGAGGGTGATGATGTTGGCATCGCGCATGTCCTGGGGTACTGCTCCCTCGTCCCAGCACAGGCATAGCAGTTCATGTAGTGCTGAGAGTATAGCAGGCTTGGCACTCTTGATTATTTCAGTAATTAGATTACTCATTAGGCATCATGTGGCTAGGTGATCAGCTCATGCAAGCCCCCTGATCATCTTGTGATGTTTCTCAGACCCCATCAATTATCCTTGAGTCTTCCTTTCACCTTTATCAAGCTTGCATTCCTGAGTGCTTCGTGCAGTCTGCAGTTACACTGATAAGAGGGGCCCTGCTTGGTGTTTGTGCTAAGCCGTACCATGCTCAAGGCTGCAAGCTAACTAACTTGTCCCACAATACCTTGGGTAAATACTCCATTTTGTAACAATATGCGGCTATACTTTCAACTTGTATATGAGTGTATATATATATGTATATTCACTAGGATTATATTAATCTACTTACTCAAATAACAGTTATAGAAGCAAAAGCTCAGCGAAACTGCTACCACAATGATACACATGCCCTGGTAAATAAACATGGAATCGCAAGGGGATAATAAGGGGGAGTCCACAGTTAAAGTCAAAAGGTCCCATGGTGGGATAAAGTTGATGTAGTGGTGGAGTCAGCTTGGAGCAGAGATGGAATAGGAAAACATCTAGAAACAGAGGGCTGGATTTTGTGGAGGAGGCGGGGCTCCCGGCGCCGGGCTGAAAAGGCAGGGGGATTGCCCTGCCCTCCACCCCACTGCCCCACCTCCAACCCCGCTTCAGGAGGGCCATAAAATCCAGAAAAAGAATAGTCAGCACGGGTGCTTTAGCAACTTCATTGCATTTTTTGAAGAAGTAACAAACTGTAGACAAGGGTAATCCAATACATGTAATATACTTGGATTTTCAAAAGGACTTTGATAAGTTACCAGATAGTAGACTCATGTCTAAAGTCAGTATGTGATTTCAGGGCAAGAAAGAGAATGAATAGCAAGCTGAAGATGTACCAGACGTACATTCAGGGGTGCAGTGCACGTTCACCAGAATGAGGGCAAAAAGGGTTAAAGAATGAGGACAGGCTGCATCGACTAGGCTTGTATTCCCTCGGGTATAGAAGATTTTGTGGTGATTTAATTGAAGTGTTCAAGATGATTAAAGAATTTGATAGGGTTGATGGTGAAAAACCATTTTCTCTGGTTGAGGAGTCCAGAACAAGACCTAACCTTAAAATTAGAGCTCGGTCACTTATTGGTTGAGTCAGGAAGTAGTTCTTCATGCAAAGGGTATGGGAAATCTGGAACACTCTCCTGCAAAAAGCTGTTGAGGCTAGGTCAATGGAAAATTTCAAAACTGAAGATTTGCATATTTGTAAAGCACAAATATGAAGGGTTACAGAATCAGGCAGGTAGATGAAGTTAAGAAACAGATCAGCCATGATTTAATTGAATGATGGAAAAAGCTTGAGGTGCTGAATGTCTTACTCCTGTCTCATAGAGTCAGAGTCATTTACAGCATAGAAGGAGGCCATTCAGCCCATCGAGTCCATGCCAGCTCTCCATAGAGCAATTCAGTCAGTCCCATTCCCCCTCTCAATCCCTGAAGGCCTGCAATTTTATTTCCTTCAAGTGGCCATCCAATTTGCTTTTGAAATCATTGATTGTCTCCACTTCCATCCACCACCCTCGTGGTCAACCTTTTTCAGGTCATTACCACTTGCTGCGTAAAAAAGTTCTTCCTCACATTCCCCCTGCATCTCTTGCCCAAAACCTTCAGTCTGTGTCCCCTAGTCCTTGCACCAATCTTTAATGAGAACAGTTTTTCCTTGTCTAACTTATCTAAGCCTATCATAATCTTGTACACCTCTATCAAATCTCCCCTCAATCTCCTTTGTTCCAGAAGAATAACCCCAGTTTTTCCAACTTAACCTTGTAACTAAAACCCCCCACCATGGAACCATTCTGGTTAATCTCCTCTGCACCCTCTCAAGGACTCTCACATCTTTCCTAAAGTGTGGTGACCAGAACTGGGCGCAATATTACTCTTTGCCTCTATTAGTGAAGCCCAAGATCTCATATACTTTACTTATCACTCTCTCAATATGTCCTGCCACCTTCAAAGATCAATGAACATGCACCCCCAGGTCCCTCTGTTCCTGCACACTCTTTAGAACTGTGCCATTAAGTCTATACTGCCTCACCCTATCCCTTCTGCTAAAATGCATCATCTCACTCTTGTCTGTATTAAATTCCATCTGTCACTTGTCTGTCCACTTCGTTAGCCCATCTATGTCCTGTTGCAGGCGGTTCACATCATCTTCATTATTTGGAACTCCTCTAAGTTTGGTGTCATCGGCAAATGTTGAAATTCTACTCTGTATTCCAAGATCTAAGTCATTTATATATAGCAAAAAAAGCAGTAGTCCTAGCACTGACCCTTGAGAAACACCACTGTCTACCATCCTCCAGTCTGAAAAACAACCATTTACCACTATGCGCTGTTTTTTGTTCTTCAGCCAATTTTTTTATCCTATTGGACACTGACCCTCCTATTCCATGAGCCTCAATTCTGTTAACCAGCCTTTTATGTGGTACTTTGTCAAAAGCTTTCTTAAAATCCACCACATTCCCTTCATCATCCTTTTCTGTTACCTCATCAAAAAATTCAGTGAGATTAGTCAAGCATAAGCTACCTTTTACAAATCCATGCTGGCTCTCCTTAATTAACTCAAACCTCTCCAAGTGCCTGTTGACTTTTTCCCTGTTTATTGTTTCTAAAACCTTATGATGTGAAACTAACTGACCTCTTTGTTCCTTTTTTTGTTCCTATGACAGTAAGGGTTAAAAGTATTTACTCAGACTGGGAGGAGGTGGGAAGTGATGTTCCATAGGAATCAGTGCTGGGACCACTGTTGTTCACCATTTATATGGAGTATTTGGACTCAGGTAATTGTGGATTTTGCAAAATTTGCAGATGATACCAAATTGGGGGTTATAGTAAATGCTGAGGAACATCACAGCAAATGAATAAACTTGCAGAATGGATGTGAAAATGACAAATGAATTTCAATATAGATAGGTATGAGGAATTTTGGTAGGAGCAAAGGGGAGGCCACATACTCCTTGGAAATTATAGTCTAAATGGAGCTGAGGAGCAAAGGGATCTAAGGTACAAATACACAAATCACTAAAAGTAGCAAAGCAGCTTACCAAGGCCATTAAAATGCAAAGCAGTGAAGTTCATGTTTAGAGGAATAGAATTGATGAGCCGAAAGATGAGGTTAAGCTTAGAAAGAAATTTATTTAGAGCACCCTTATAGTACAGTGCATAGTAAGTCTCCAAATTATAAAAATGGTAGAGGAACTAAAGAAGCTGCAAAAAGATTTTAAAGGATAATACGATTGAGAGTTTATACCAGACGGTGCCCTTTTCTCTTGAGAAAACTGACTGATGACTGAATAGAGATTTTTAAAATTATGATGCTGATAATGTAGACATAGAGACAATGGCTGGAAATTTTCGCCCCCTAAGGAGCGGGATGGCAGTGGGGGGGGGCGTAAAATGGAGTGGGAGGCTCGAGCGGCCATTCCCAACATTTACGTGGGGCGGCGGCAGCGGAAGGCAGCCCGCCCACGCCAAGCCAATCAAGGCCCTTAAGTGGCCAGTTAACGGCCACTTAAGGGCCTTCGCCTGCCACCACGGGGATTTTATCCTTGGCTGGTCAGCTGGCCCAGGCCTGACAAAAGCAGGTGGCTCTCTGACAGACTGCGGGGGCCCGCCTGGTCAGGCACCCTGTGCCTGACAGAGGGCCGCCACCGATGCCCCAACCTCCCCCAGCAAGTGAAAGGGAGGAGCGGGGTAACAGGAACAAGCGGGAAGGTGTGTGATAGAGTGGAGGGTGGGAGAGATTAAATGACAAAGATGTCATGAAATAAAAGTCAAAGAGAGTGGTAATAGCAGTAGTAAAAGACAAAGCATTTGTCCAGAGACGGTGCTGATGGCAGAATAATGGACTGCTGTATCTAATAGCAAAAACATGAAAAACAAGTTAAAGACCAGGTCATGGTCTGAAATTGTTGAGCTCAATGTTGAGTCCAGAAGGCTATAGAGTACCTAATCGGAAGATGAGGAGCTGTTCCTCAAGCTTGCATTGAGCTTCACTGGAACACTGCAGCAGGCCGAGGACAGAAATGTGGGTGTCAGAGTACAAAGAACAGTACAGCACAGGAACAGGCCATTCGGCCCTCCAAGCCTGCGCCGATCTTGATGCCTGCCTAAACTAAAACCTTCTGCACTTTCGGGGTCCGTATTCCTCTATTCCCATCCTATTCATGTATTTGTCAAGATGTCTCTTAAACGTCTCTATGGTACCTGCTTCCACCACCTCCCCCGGCAGCAAGTTCCAGGCACTCACAACCCTCTGTATAAAGAACTTGCCTCGCACATCCCCTCTAAACTTTTCCCCTCTCACCTTAAACCTATGTCCCCTAGTAACTGACTCTTCCACCCTGGGAAAAAGCTTCTGACTGTCCACTCTGTCCATGCCGCTTATAACTTTGTAAACCTCTATCATGTCGCCCTTCCACCTCCATCGTTCCAGTGAAAACAATCCGAGTTTATCCAACCTCTCCTCATAGCTAATGCCCTCCAAACCAGGCAACATCCTGGTAAACCTCTTCTGTACCCTCTCCAAAGCCTCCACTTCCTTCTGGTAGTGTGGCGACCAGAATTGCACGCAATATTCTAAGTGTGGCCTAACTAAAGTTCTGTACAGCTGCAGCATGACTTGGCTATTTTTATACTCTATGCCCCGACCGATGAAGGCAAGCATACCGTATGCCTTCTTGACTACCTTATCCACCTGCGTTGCCACTTTGTGACCTGTGGACCTGTACGCCCAGATCTCTCTGCCTGTCAATACTCCTAAGGGTTCTGCCATTTACTGTATACTTTCCACCTGCATTAGACCTTCCAAAATGCATTACCTCACATTGTCCGAGTTATACTCCATCTGCCATTTCTCCGCCCAAGTCTCCAACCGATCTATATCCTGCTGTATCCTCTGACAATCCTCATGACTGTCCGCAACTCCACCAACCTTTGTGTCGTCCGCAAACTTACTAATCAGACCAGCTACATTTTCCTCCAAATCATTTCTATATACTACAGACAGCAAAGGTCCCAGCACTGATCCCTGCGGAACACCACTCGTCACATCCCTCCATTCAGAAAAACACCCATCCACTGTTACCCTCTATCTTCTGTGACCGAGCCAGTTCTGTATCCATCTTGCCAGCTCACCTCTGATCCCGTGTGATTTCACCTTTTGCACCAGTCTGCCATGCGGGACCTTGTCAAAGGCTTTACTAAAGTCCATATAGACAACATCCACCGCCCTTCCCTCATCAATCATCTTCGTCACTTCCTCAAAAAACTCAATCAAGTTAATGAGACACAACCTCCCCTTCACAAAACCATGCTGCCTCTCACTAATAAGTCCATTTGTTTCCAAATGGGAGTAAATTCTGTCCCAAAGAATCCTCTCTAATAATTTCCCTACCACTGACGTCAGGCTCACCGGCCTATAATTTCCTGGACTATCCCTGCTACCCTTCTTAAACAAAGGAATAACGGGGCATGCATGCGGACTGAGCGGAGGTGTTCCGCAAAGCAGTGATTCAATCTGTGTTTGGTTTCCCCAATGTAGAGGAGACCGAATTGCGAGCAGTGAATACAGTATACTAAATTGAAAGAAGTTCAAGTAAATCACTGCTTCACCTGGAAGGAGCGTTTGGCGCCTTGGATAGTGAGGAGAGAGGAGGTAAAAGGGAAGGTGTTACACCTCCTGTGATTGCATGGGAAGGTGCCGTGGGAAGGGGACGAGGTGGTGGGGGTAATGGAGGAGTGGACCAGGGTGTCATGGAGGGAATGGTCTCTTCGGAATGCTGATAGGGGAGGGGAAAGGAAGATGTATTTAGTGGTGGCATCATGTTGGAGGTAGTGGAAATGGCAGAGGATGATCCTTTGGATGTGAACGCTGGTGGGGTGGAAAGTGAGGACAAGGGGAACCTCGTCGTGGTTCTGGGAGAGAGTTGAAGGGGTGAGGGCAGAAGTGTGGGAAATGGGTCAGACACAGTCGAGGGCCCTGTCAACCACAGTGGGAGGGAAAAGGAAGTCATTTCATAAGCGCTGTTGTGGAAGGTTGCATCATCAGAACAGATGCATTGGAGATGGAGAAACTGGGAGAATGGAATGGAGTCCTTACAGGAGGCGGGTGTGAGGAAGTGTAGTTGAGGTAACTGTGGGAGTCAGTGGACTTATAATGAATGTTATAAGTCAACCTACCCCCAGAAATGGAGACAAAGAAGTTGAGGAAGGGAAGTATCAGAGATGAACCATGTGAAGAGAAGGGTGTAAACTGGAAGCAAAGTTGATGAAGTTTTCCAGTTCCAGGCAAGAGCAGGAAATGGCAACGATACTATCATCAATGTAACAGAAAAAGAGTTGGGGGAGGGGGCCTGAGTAACACTTCAATTTCTATGCTTCAGGATCCTTCCTGCAGCCAGCGATATTGCCAACATCTCACAAGTTGCTGTGCATCACTGCATCAGGGAGCTGACAAAGGTCTTGTGAGCCAGAGAAGGGGACTTCATAGTTTTCTCTGTAAGCTGACATATGCAGATGGAGTACATGGCTTTGCCAGGATAGCAGGATTCCCAGTGGTGCAGGGAGCCATTGATTACACGAGCGTTGCTCTGTGGGTGCTGCACCTCAAACAGGACGTTGTACCGGAACTGCAAGAAGGTACTATTCTCTTAACATGCCATTGGTGTGTGGCAATGCACAGAGCATCATATTGGTAATTGCCACTGTCCTGGCAGCAGCCACGATGCTTTCATCCAGAGGCAGTCAGCCATTCCTGCCATATTAGAGCCAATGGCATACCAGAGGATGGCTGGTGGAGAAGGGAGGGTTTCAGATATCTGGACCATTGGGATCTCTTCAGGGACAGGTGGGACCTGTACAAGAAGGACGGGTTGCATCTAAACTGGAGAGGCACAAATATCCTGGCTGCGAGGTTTGCTAGCGTCACTCGGGAGGGTTTAAACTAGTGTGGCGGGGGGTGTGAACCAGAGCAGTAGGACAGCAGGTGAAATAAATGAAGGGGACTAGTAAGTAAGGCCAGTAAGACTAAGAGGAAGAGCAGGCAGGGAGATGTTGCGGAGCAGAGCGGGACTGGTGGTCTGAAGTGCATTTGTTTCAATGCGAGAAGTATAACAGGTAAGGCAGAGGAACTTAGAGCTTGGATTAGTACTTGGAACTATGATGTTGTTGCTATTACAGAGACTTGTTTGAGGGAAGGACAGGATTGGGAGCTAAATGTTCCAGGATTTAGAAGCTTCAGGCGGGATAGAGGGGGATGTAAAAAGGGTCGGGGGGTTGCATTACTGGTTAAGGAGAATATCACAGCTGTACTGCAGGAGGACACCTCGGAGGGGTCAAGCAGCGAGGTAATATGGGTGGAGCTCAGGAATAGGAAGGGTGCAGTCACGATGTTGGGGGCTTACTAGAGGCCTCCCAACTGCCAGCGGGAGGTAGATGAGCAGATATGTAGACAGATTTTGGAAAGATGTAAAGGTAACAGGGTTGTAGTGGTGGGTGTTTTTAACTTCCCCTATATTGACTGGGACTCACTTAGTGCTAGGGGCTTGGATGGGG
The DNA here is from genome assembly GCF_036365525.1 of Heterodontus francisci. NCBI lineage: Eukaryota > Metazoa > Chordata > Chondrichthyes > Heterodontiformes > Heterodontidae > Heterodontus > Heterodontus francisci. The sequence goes on along the minus strand of NC_090383.1, from coordinate 47,365,618 downwards.
CAGAATTTGTGAGGAGCATCCAGGAGAGCTTCTTGAAACAATACGTAGATAGTCCAACTAGGGATGGGGCCGTACTGGACCTGGTATTGGGGAATGGGCCCGGCCAGGTGGTCGAAGTTTCAGTAGGGGAGCATTTCGGGAACAGTGACCATAATTCCATAAGTTTTAAAGGTACTTGTGGATAAGGATGAGAGTAGTCCTCAGGTGAAGGTGCTAAATTGGGGGAAGGCTAATTATAACAATATTAGGCAGGAACTGAAGAATTTAGATTGGGGGCGGCTGGTTGAGGGTAAATCAACATCTGACATATGGGAGTCTTTCAAACGTCAGTTGATTAGAATCCAGGACCAGCATGTTCCTGTGAGGAAGAAGGATAAGTTTGGCAAGTTTCGGGAACCTTGGATAACGCGGGATATTGTGAGCCTAGTCAAAAGGAAAAAGGAAGCATTCGTAAGGGCTGTCAGGCTAGGAACAGACGAAGCCCTTGAGGAATATAAAGACAGTAGGAAGGAACTTAAGCAAGGAGTCAGGAGGGCTAAAAGGGGTCATGAAAAGTCATTGGCAAACAGGATTAAGGAGAATCCCAAGGCTTTTTATACATATATAAAGAGCAAGACTGTAACCAGGGAAAGGGTTGGCCTACTCAAGGACAGAGGAGGGAATCTATGTGTGGAGCCAGAGGAAATGGGCGAGGTACTAAATGAGTACTTTGCACCAAAGAGAAGGACTTGGTGGATGATGAGCCTAGGGAAGGGAGTCATGTCGTTATCAAAAAGGAGGAGGTGTTGGGCGTTTTGCAAAGCATTAAGGTAGATAAGTCCCCAGAGCCTGGTGGGATCTATCCCAGAATACTGAGGGAGGCAAGGGAAGAAATTGCTGGGGCCTTGACAGAAATCTTTGCATCCTCATTGGCTACAGGTGAGGTCCCAGAGGACTGGAGAATAGCCAATGTTGTTCCTTTGTTTAAGAAGGATAGCAAGGATAATCCAGGAAATTATAGGCCAGTGAGCCTTATGTCAGTGGTAGGGAAATTATTGGAGAGGATTCTTTGGGACAAGATTTACTCCCATTTGGAAACAAACTTATTAGCGAGAGGTAGCATGGTTTTGTGAAGGGGGGGTCGTGTCTCACTAACTTGATTGAGTTTTTTGAGGAAGTGACGAAGATGATTGATGAAGGAAGGGCAGTGGATGTTATCTATATGGACTTTAGTAAAGCCTTTGACAAGGTCCCTCATGGCAGACTGGTACAAAAGGTGAAGTCACACGGGATCAGAGGGGAGCTGGCAAGATGGATACAGAACTGGCTCGGTCATAGAAGATTGAGGGGAGCAGTGGAAGGGTGTTTTTCTGAATGGAGGGATGTGACTAGTGGTGTTCCGCAGGGATCAGTGCTGGGACCTTTGCTGTTTGTAGTATATAGAAATAATTTGGAGGAAAATATAGCTGGTCTGATTAGTAAGTTTGTGGATGACACAAAGGTTGGTGGAGTTGCGGATAGTGATGAGGATTGTCAGAGGAGACAGCAGGATACAGATCGGTTGGAGACTAGGGCAGAGAAATGGCAGATGGAGTTTAATCCGGACAAATGTGAGGTAATGCATTTTGGAAGGTCTAATGCAGGTGGGAAGTATACAGTAAATGGCAGAACTCTTAGGAGTATTGACAGGCAGAAGGATCTAGGCGTACAGGTCCACAGGTCACTGAAAGTGGCAACGCAGGTGGATAAGGTAGTCAAGAAGGCATACGGCATGCTTGCCTTCATCAGTTGGGGCATAGAGTATAGAAATTGGCAAGTCATGCTGCAGCTGTACAGAACTTTAGTGAGGCCACACTTAGAATATTGCGTGCAATTCTGGTCGCCACACTACCAGAAGGACGTGGAGGCTTTGGAGAGGGTACAGAAGAGGTTAACCAGGATGTTGCCTGGTCTGGAGGGCATTAGCTATGAGGAGAGGTTGGATAAACTCGGATTGTTTTCACTGGAACGATGGAGGTGGAGGGGCGACATGATAGAGATTTACAAAGTTATGAGCGGCATGGACAGAATGGATAGTCAGAAGCTTTTCCCAGGGTGGAACAGTCAGTTACTAGGGGACATAGGTTTAAGGTGAGAGGGGCAAAGTTTAGAGGGCATGTGCGAGGCAAGTTCTTTACACAGAAGGTGGTGAGTGCCTGGAACTTGCTGCCGGGGGAGGTGGTGGAAGCAGGTACGATAGCGATGTTTAAGAGGCATCTTGGCAAATACATAAATAGGATGGGAATAGAGGGATACGGTCCCCGGAAGTGCAGAAGGTTTTAGTTTAGGCAGGCATCAAGATCAGCGCAGGCTTGGAGGGCCGAATGGCCTGTTCCTGTGTTGTACTGTTCTTTGTTCTTTTTCCGAATAGCAGGCAGTGACTCGTGGAGTATCGCAGGGATCGGTGCTAGGACCCCAGCTATTCACAATATATATTAATGATTTAGATGAGGGAACTAAATGTAATATCTCCAAATTTGCAGATGACACAAAACTGGGTGGGAGGGTGATATGTGAGGAGGATGCAGAGAAGCTTCAGGGTGATTTGGACAAGTTGAGTGAGTGGGCAAATGCATGGCAGATGCAGTATAATGTGGATAAATGTGAGGTTATCCACTTAGGCAGATTATTATCTGAATGGCTATAAACTGAGAGAGGGGAATATGCAACGAGACCTGGGTGTTTTCGTACTCCAGTCACTGAAGGTAAGCATGCAGGTGCAACAGGCGGTAAAAAAGGTAAATGGTATGTTGGCCTTCATAGCGAGAGGATTTGAGTACAGGAGCAGGGATGTCTTGCTGCAATTATCCAGGGCCTTGGTGATGCCACACTTGGAATATTGTGTGCAGTTTTGGTCTCCTTATCTGAGGAAGGATGTCCTTGCTATAGAGGGAGTGCAGTGAAGGTTACCAGACTGATTCCTGGGATGGCGGGACTGACGTATGAGGAGAGATTGAGTCAGTTAGGATTATATTCGCTGGAGTTCAGAAGAGTGAGGGGGGGATCTCATAGAAACCTATAAAATTCTAACATGACTTGACAGGGTAGATGAAGAAGGATGTTCCTGATGGTGGATGAGTCCAGAACCAGGGGTCATAGTTTAAGGATACGGGGTAAATCATTCAGGACTGAGATGAGGAGATATTTCTTCACCCAGAGAGTGGTGAACCTGTAGAATTCGCTACCACAGAAAGCAGTTGAGGCCAAAACATTGTATGTTTTCAAGAAGGAGTTATAAAGAGTCATAAAATTATACAGCACAGTTACAGGCCCTTCGGCCCATCATGTCTGTGCTGGCATCAAGCACCAATCTATTCTAATCCCATTTTCCAGCACTTGTCCCGTAGTCTTGTATGTTATGTCATCTCAAGTGCACATCTAATACTTCTTAAATGTTGTGAGGGTTCCTGCCTCTACCACCCCTTCAGGTAGTGTGTTCCAGATTCCAACCACCCTCTGGGTGAAAAAGTTTTTCCTCAAATCCCCTCTAAATCTCCTGCCCCTTACCTTAAATCTATGTCCCCTGGTTATTGACACCTCCGCTTACAGAAAATGTTTCTTCCTATCTAACCTATCAATGCCCCTCATAATTTTATATACCTCAATCAGGTCCCCCCTCAGCCTTCTCTGTTCAAAGGAAAACAACCCTAGCCTAGCCAGTCTCTCTTTATAGCTGAAATGCTCCAGCCCAGGCAACATCCTGGTGAATCTCCTCTGCACCCTCTCCAGTGCAATCACATCCTTCCTATAGTGTGGTGACCAGAACTGTACACAGTACTCCAGCTGTGGTCTAACTAGCATTTTATACAGCTCCATCGTAACCTCCCTGCTCTTATATTCTATGCCTCAACTAATAAAGGCAAACACCCCATATGCCTGCCTAACCACCTTATCTACCTGTGCCTTCAGTGATCTATGGACAAGTACACCAAGGTCCCTCTGTACTTCCTGGAGTCCTACCATCCATTGTGGGAGGAGGAAACTCCAGGAACAGGCGTCAAAAGCCAAATGGACTACTTCTGCTCCTAATTCGCATAATCATATCCCCACTGTCAATTGTGGCAAAGCACAGCATGCAAGTGCAGAAGACATATCCCAAAAATTTTCGGCCAGATGTGCCAAGTACATGACCCTTCTCAGCCTCCTCCTGAGGTCCTCACCATCACATGTGTCTGTCTCCTGCCAATTCAATTCACCTCTCTTCCCGTCCCTACCTCTACCCAGTTTGTGTTTCTCTCCCTCCCTCAAGTTTGTTTATCTCCCTCCTTCCGTTTCTCTCTCTCCCTCCCTCCACCTTGTTTGTATTCCTCTCTCTCAGTTTATGTTTCTTTCTCTCCCTCTCGGCACTCACGCAGTTTCCAGGTGATTTTTGTTGGCCCTGAAGCCGCCATCCTCACAATCAGTAAGAGAGCGCTGTATCCCCAGCAGCAGGGTAGTCAGCTGGCCCAATTGTCGGTGAGGCCGGTTGCCCAGGTTACAGAACTAGGCCCGAACTCGACGCCGCTCAAACCGTTTTTTCGCTCAGTGCCGCTGGTGCGCAAGCGCACTTGCGGCCGACGGCACTAGAGCAGGACGCATGCGCTTTCCCGTGTCCGGACATTTGGCCACCTGCGTCAACCTTCACCTGATTGGCTGCGGAAAGCACCTTCGCTGTCGCACGTTGTCGCTTTGGTAGATTTATTTTTGTTCCAGGTTATTGAGTGTGAGGCTATTGATAGACCTTTAAATAAAGCGTCGCTTATGATAGTATTTTAGATATAGCTCTTGGGGCAAAAGGGATCACAGGATATGGGGCAAAAGCAGGAACAGGTTACTGAGTTGGATAATCAGCCGTGATCATAATGAATGGCGGAGCAGGCTCGAAGGGCCGAATAGCCGACTCCTGCTCCTATTTTCTATGTTTCTAAGCGAGGGATGCAAAACTGGCAGGAAATTAGTAAGCGAGTATGGAGGGCAGAGAAAACAATGGCTCGAAAATAGACAACAAAGGAGTTTAGTAGTGTTTAATGTTATATATGTCAATGCAAGGAGTCTGGTGAATAAGGCAGATGAGCTGATGGCACAGATGGACACTTGGAAATATGACATCATGACTGTTACTGAAACAAGGCTGTAAGAAGGACAGGAATAGCAGCTCAGCATTCCTGGGTACAGGGTTATTAGAAGAGGCAGAGAAGGGGGAGAAAAGGAGAAGGGGTCATTATATTGATTTAAAGAACAATCACAGCTGTGAGGAGGGATGATATGCTAGAAGGGGAAAATGAGGCCCTATGGGTTGAACTGAGGAGCAAAAAAAGGGAGTATACTATAGCCTCCAAACAGTTAGCGGGAAATAGAAGAGCAAATATGGTGCAAATTGTTGAAAAATGTAGAAACAATTGGGCAGTAATAGTCAAGGATTTCAACTACCCGAAGGTTATCTGGGATAAAATCAGTGTGAAAGGTATAGAGGCCACAGAATACTTAAAATGAGAGAACATTTTTAGCCAATATGTAGCAAGCCCAAGAGAAGGACTATGCCCACTCTTTCTGCCTCCACACACGTTATCTTTTTGGTTGTTAATCAGCCTCACTCTTTCCTGAGTTATTCACTTGTTCTTTATGTTATTCTAAAACATCTTTGTGTTTTCCTTTCTTTAACTTGCCTATATTTTTTCATGCCCTCTCTTTGCTTTCCTAATTCCTTTTTAAATTTCACCCTGCACTTTCTGTACTCCGAGGCTTTCTGTAGTATTGAGCTCTGGGTATCTGTCATAGCTTCCCTTTTTTACGTTATCCTATTCTTTACATTTGTTGACATCCAGGAGAATCCATCTTTGGGAGTACCAGCCTTTTTTCTCTCTGGGAACATATTTGTTCGGAACCCTCTTTATTTCCTCCTTGAGTACTTCCCACTACTCTGACACTAATTTGCTTTCAAATAGCTGTTTCCAGTCCACTTTTGTCAAAGTCACAAATGACATCCAATATGACAGTGGCCATGGTGTATGCTCCCTCTTCATCCTTCTTGCCTGTCTGCAGCTTTTGGCTTGGTAGACCACATTTTGGTAGACCACATTATCCTCTTTCAAAACCTCTCCTCCATTATCCAGCTGAGTAGAACTGCCCTCACCTGGTTTAACTTTCATCTATCCAGTCACAGCCAAAGAATCTCTTGCAATGGCTTCTCTTTGTACCTCCCACACCGTTACCTCTGGTGTCTCCCAAGGATCTGCTATTTCTCAGTTACATGTTGTCCTTCAGTGACATCATCCAAAAGCACATCAGGTTCCATATGTATGCAGGCAATACCCAACTCTACCTCATCAGCCCCTCCGCTGCCTTAGTGTTGTCGGACTGCTTTGTTTAACATCCAGTCTGGATTAGCCACAGTTTCCTCCAATTAAACATTGGATAGAGCAAAGCCATTGTTTCTGCAACTCACCATCACAAACATCGTCCCATAGCCACCAATTCCATCCCTTTTTCTGGGCACTGTTTCAGGCGGAACCAGAGTTGTAACCTTGGCATCCTATTTAACCGTGAGCTGAGCTTCCAATCCCATATTCTCTCCATCGATAAGCCTACTTTCACCTCCATTGTATTGCCCGTCTCTGCCCCGCCTCAGCCCATCTGCTACTGAAACACTCATCCATGCTTTGGTACCTCCAGAATCAACTATTCCAATACTCTCCTGGCCAGCCTTCCATACTCTACCCTCCCTAAATCTCAGCTCATCCAAAAATCTGCACATATCCTAACCCACAGGAAGTATTGTTCACCCATCACCTTCAAGCTCGCTGGCCTCCAATGCCTCAATTTTAAAATTCTCTTCCTCATGTTCACTTCCTTCCATTGAGGGAATTACGGCAGAGGAACATCAAGGAGGAGCTTGAAGCATGGACTCCAGTGTGACTTGGTTCTCTTTATTCTCCTCATCATCGTCTATTAGGGAGAAATTCCTTCTCTTTTTCTCCTCCTCATTAACATCTCGCTCCACATCATTTTCCATTGGCCCCCTCCGCCAGTGTTTGTATTGGACCTCCTGGGAAGAATTGCATTATCTAAAAATGGGTGAACATAACAGTGAAGAGTGAGAATGCTTCTGGCTGTTTATTGGTTTACAAGGATACCATGATGAATCTCTAGATCTGCATCCACTAACACAAAAAGAGAAGCAGACTATTCAGCCCCTTGAGCCTGTTCCGCCAAATATCTGTCAACCTCAGTTGTGAAAATTCCAATTGATGAGGCATCCATTGCCTTTGAAGGAGATAGTTCCAAATTTCCCATATAATTTTTGTGAAAAATTGCTTGCTGATTTCACTCCTAATTGGCCAGCTCAAATTTTATGATTGTACTCCCTTGTTTTGGAATCCCCACCATAGGAAATAGTTTATCTGTATCTGCTCTACTGAATCCCTTTTACATTTTAAACACTTTAATTAGATCACCCCTCAACCTTCTAAACTCAAGTCCAGTTTATGCAGACTGTATTCATAATTTAATTATTTAGCCCCAATATCATTCTGGTGAAATATTGCTGTACTTCCTCCACAGCCAATATATCCTCTTGAGTTACAGTGCCCAAAATTGAACATGGTACTCCAGGTGGGGGTCTGACGAATGTTCCACAGAACTGAAGCATAACTTCCTTTCCTTTACATTCCAGCCTACTTGAGATAAAGATTAACAAAAGCAAAATATTGCAGATGCTGGAAATCTGAAATAAAAATAGAAAGTGTTGGAAATACTCAGCAGGTTAGGCAGCACCTGATTCCAGCCGAAAGCTTTGGATCCACCGCTAATTACTCCAAGATATTTAGCGTTCCTCAAACCACTGCTCTCCCCCCATCTTGAGATCCATGCTCAATGCCATGCACCACCACATGCATGCTCTCAAACTCTCCTTTAGCAGCACTGCCTCACTCTACCTTAAAGCTGTCCTGGTCTACTGTTCCATTTCATTCTTCATCTCATTCAATGACTTAACCAAGAGCATTTTGTCTTCCCTTCAGATGTCAAAGATTGCAAGATGCGACAATTCTTAGATACCAATGCCCCTCTGGATCCTTCTTCTCTATCACTTTGCCCTTCACTTTCCTCTGACACCATCCCTGCTTCCAATCTCACCCTTTGCCATATTTTCACTGTCTCCTCTGATCTTCCCCTCTTTGGTCTCAGCAAACACATTCCCTTCTGCCCCCACTTCAACGAATTTTGAGTTCAGCATGAAGCTTCTTCCATTATCTTCACCTCTGTGCCCATCCTGCTTCCTGTAAGGACTCTATTCCATTCTCCCAGTTTCTCCGTCTCATATGTTCTGACATTGCCACCTTCTATACCAGTGTTTCTAACATGTCTTCCTCTTTCCTCAACTAAGCATTCCCCTCCACCATGATTGATAGGGCCCTCGATCGTACCCATCCTATTTCCCGCACTTCTTTCATGCCTTCCACTTCCTCTCAGAACCACGATAGGTTACCTCTTGTCCTCACCTTGCACCCCACCAGCTTTCACATTCAATGGATCATACTCTGCCTTTGTGAAACTCTATAGTTCCAGGTGTGAAACTTTCACATACAATAAGAAATAATTTGAAGTTCCTTAGGACTGTCTGTTCAATGATTTGAAGCTGGCTCCATATTGGTAACAGTTATGATTTTATTTACATATAAGTGAGACTTATTAGACTCAATATTTGAGCAGAAGTTTATGAAGTACGATTGAGAATTACATTCATCATTCTTCCTATTCTACACCTGTTCAAATCAATGTCTCTCCTGGCCCTACTACACTCCAAATGTTCCAAACCTTCTAGGATACACCCAAAGAACTGGAACAATGGAAAAATCAGGTATTTCCATACCTCACATTCGACCCAATCATGAGCTGGTAAGTTCTGACTCCAATCATTGGTTTTGGGCTTCCCTTATCTGTTTTTCAACTTTAGAAGAAGCTTTTTCTGTTCTTTGTTTCAGTTGTTATGGTGATGATGCAACCCAGGACATTGATAAGATGAGTTCTAACTGTAACAAAGTTTAGTGCTGCAAATATCAAAAGTTCTCAGTGATCTCTCCCAAACATGAGAGATAAGAGATAAAAGCAAGACAACTCTGAGTCTCCCTTGTTCTTTTCTAGTGATACTGAGTATGTTTTTCCAACACCAATCCCACCTCTGATGCACCCAGCATCTTGAATCACTGAAATTCCAAGGCATTATGTTTTGTTTGTGGAAAGAAGCTTTGAGAAAAGCTTAGGGTCATTTAATTCATGCCTTGCCAGGTCTGTCCTACATGTGACTCCAGACTTACAGCAATGTGGTTGACTCTGAACTGCCCTCTGAAATGGCCTAACAAGCCACTCAGTTGTACCAAAATGCTACAGAAAAGTCAAAAATGTATAAAACCAGATGGACCACCCAGCACCAACCTAGGCACCAAAACGGCAAAAGCACACCCTGCCCAGTAGACCCTGCAAAGTCTTCCTTATTAACATCTGGGGGCTTGTGCCAAAATTGGGAGATCTGTCCCACAGACCAGTCAAGCAACAACCTAACATAGTCATGCTCAACAAATCATACCTTACAACCAATATCCCAGACTCTTCCATCACCATCCCTGGGTATGTTCTGTCCCATGGGCAGGACAGACTCACCAGAGGTGGCAGCACAGTGGTATACAGTCGGGAGGGAGTGGCCCTGGGAGTCCTCAACATTGACTCTGGACCCCATGAAGTCTCATGGCACCAGGTCAAACATGGGCAAGGAAACCTCCTGCTGATTATCACCTTTCACCCTCCCTCAGTTGGTCAATCAGTACTCCACCATATTGAACACCACTTGGAAGAAGCACTGATGGTAGCAAGGGCACAGAATGTACTCTGGGTGGGGGCTTCAATGCCTATGGCTCGGTAGCACCACTAATAACCGAAATGGCCGAGTCCTAAAGGACATAGCTGCTAGACTGGGTCTGTGGCAGATGCTGAGGGAACCAACAAGTGGGAAAAACCTTCTTGACCTCGTCCTCAGCAATCTACCTGTCGCAAATACATCTGTCTATGAAAGTATTGGTAGGAGTGACAGTCCTTGAGGAGATAAAAGCCCAACTTCACAGTGAGGATATCTTCCATTGAGTATTGTGGCATTACCACCCTGCTAAATGGGATAGATTCAGAATAGATCAAAACTGGGCATTCTTGAGGCGCTGTGGGCCATCGGCAGCAGCAGAATTGTATTCAACCACAATCTGTAACCTCATGGCCCAGCTGACTCTACCATTACCATCAAGTCATGGGATCAAATTGTTGGAGCTGCGGGCTGACAAATCCCCGGGTCCTGATGGACTTCATCCTAGGGTTTTAAAAGAAGGCGCTAGTGAGATAGTTGATGCATTAGTTTTAATTTTCCATAATTCCCTAGATTCAGGGAAGGTTCCTTTAGATTGGAAAATAGCGAATGTAACTCCTTTATTCAAAAAGGGAGACAGAAAGCCGGAAACTACAGGCCAGTTAGCTTAACATCTGTCTTAGGGAAAATGTTAGAAGCTATTATTAAAGATGTTATAGCAAGGCATTTAGAAAAATTCAAGGTAATTAGGCAGAGTCAACATAGTTTTGTGAAAGGGAAATCATGTTTAACCAATTTATTGGAGTTCTTTGAGGGCGTTACATGTGCTGTGGATGAAGGGAGACTGGTGGATGTATTGTACTTAGATTTCCAGAAGACATTTGATAAGGTGCGTGATCAAAGGTTATTGTGGAAAATAAAAGCTCATGATGTAGATAGTAACATTTTGGCATGGATGGAAGATTGGCTAGCGAACAGGAAAGAGAGAGTAGGCATAAATGGGTCATTTTCTGGTTGGCAAGATGTAACGAGTGGTGTGCCACAGGGATCTGTGCTGGGGCCTCAACTTTTTACAATTTATCAAAATCAATGCATCCACTATCTCTGCAGCTATCTCTTTTAAAGCCATAGGATGCAGGCCATCAGGCCCAGTGGATTTGTTGCATTAATTTCTCCAATACTATTTCTTTACTTACACTGATTTCTTTAAGTTCCTCATTCTTGCTGGATCCTTGATTCCCCATTATTTCCAAAATGTGTTTTGTGTCTTCTACCGTGAAGACAGATACAGGTTTTGGTTTAAAACTTCTTCCATTTCCTTACTCTGAATTATAATTTCACCTGTCTCTGACTGTAATGGGCTTATGTTTACTTTTACATGCCTATAGAAGCTTTAACAATTTGTTTTTATGGTCCCAACTAGTTAACTCTCAGCCTATTTTCTCTTCATCCATTTTTGGTTGTCCAGTCATAGAGTTATAACGGTACAGAAGGAGGTTACTCGGCCCATCAAATCCATGCCGGCTCTCTGTACAGCAATCCAATCAGTCCCATTCCCCCGCTCCATTACCATTGCTCTGCAAGTTTATTTCCCTCAAGTGCCCATCCAGTTTCCTTTTGAAATCATTCATCGTCTCTGCTTCCACCATCCTTGTAGGCAACGAGTTCCAGGTCATTACCACTTGTTGCGTAAAAAAGTTCTTCCTTACATGGTCCCTGCACCCCTTGCCCAAAACCTTAAATCTGTGTCCCGTAGTCCTTGTACCATGAGCTAATAGAACAGCTATTCTTTGTCTACCTTATCCAAACCTGACAGAATCTTTTACACCTCTATCAAATCTCCCCTCAATCTCCTTTGCCCCAAAGAGAACAATCCCAGCTTCTCCAACCTAACCTTGTAGCTAAAATCCCCCATCCCTGAAATCATTCTGTTAAATCTCCTCTGTACCCGCTCAAGGACCCTCGCGTCCTTCCTAATGTGTGAACAGAATTGGATGCAATACTCTAGTTGGGGCCTAACCAGAGCTTTATAAAGGTTCAGCATACCTTCCATGCTTTTGTACCCTATGTCTCTACTTATGAAGCCCAAGATCCCAAATGTTTTACTAAGCACTCTCTCAATATGTATTTTCACCTTTCATGATATATGCACATGAACCCCCAGGTCCCTCTGTTCCTGCACACTCTTTGGAACAGTACCATTTAGTCTATATTGACTCTCCCCATCCCTTTTGCCAAAATGTATCACCTCACATTTCTCTGTATTAACTTCCATTTGCAACTTGTCTGCCCATTGTGCTAGCTTATCTATGCCCTGTTTTAGTCGATTGGTATCATCCTCACTCTCTGCTATACTTACAAGTTTGGTATCATGGGCAAATTTTGAAACTTTACTCTGTATTCCAATATCCAAGTCATTTATACATATATATATATATATATATATATATATATATATAGTCTACCAACCTCCAGTCTGAAAAGCAAACATGAGCACGACTTTCTGTTTTCTGTCCTTGAGTCAATTTTTTATCCAATTGGACACTGACCCTACTATTCCGTGAGCCTCAATTTTGTTAATCTTTTATGTGGTACTTTTTCAAACACTTTCTTAAAATCCATATAGACAACAGTTATTGCTTTCCCTTCATCAACCTTCTCTATTAATTCATCAAAAAAATCAATTAGTCAAGCACGATCTGCCTTTTACAAACCTGTGCTGCCTATAATTAATTAACTCAAACCTCCCCATGTGCTTCTTGACTTTTTCCATGATATTGTTTCTAAAACCTTACCACCATAGATGTTAAACTGACCAGCCTGTAGTTACTTGCTACTCTCCAATCCTCTTGTACCACCCCATATCTAGGGAATATTGGAAGATTATGGCAAGCCCTTCTGCTATCTCCACTCCTGACATTGACTGTCCTGTATCTAAAGGTACTTTGTCCTTGTCCGGAGGATGTACTCATGTGCCTTCACCCGGCTTCTATGATGCCTTCCCTGGAGGGAATCATTCTGAACAGCCTCCCGCTCTTCTGCTGCCTGCTGCTGAAGTTGCGGCATCAGCCGCTAAGCGGCAAGGGCTCTCCCCAGTCACATCCTCTGCTCTTGTGCCCGAGGTAGCAAGAATATTGGGTGTATGAGCTTTGTAACTGTTTGAATGAGACAAATATTAAACATAAACCTTGTTTGACCACGATTCTCAGCCTGTGAACTCATGAGCAGATAGGTTGTATGCGCCTCCCGTTGCACACAGCTGCAACTCCACCCACCCAACACTGGCCTCTTCCCACTTTGATCTACAATTCTGGCATGCTCACATGATTTCTCGTCTTATTTTGAAGAATAGTGCATATCAGATTCCAGGCAAGATCCACCACCTTCCACCCTCCTCTTGCCACCTTCCAGCCTGCCCCCATTACCCTTGACCCACCCAACATTACCTTGAACTTTCCCTATGTGACCCTTGAAGCTCCCCCCATTACCCTGGATCACATCATTATAAAAGTCTACATCTCATCTCTCCCCTCTCTGCCTGCACCCACCACCATCAATAGGCTCACTCTCACCCGAGATCCTCCAGTTCTCCATCTTAATGTAGTCATTCAATCTTATATCCGCCCTACGATTCCTTCCAATACCTAACCATGACTCTGGACTTACCCCTCCATGTGACTGTAACCATTCCCTCTGCCAGCCAGCATCCTCAGTTCACCCCACAGGACAATGTTGACAGTACTTACCCCTCCCTGTAGGCTGATTATGCACCTCACTGACATTCTCTGCTCCAACACACATTCCCCACCAACACCACCATCACTGACTCCACAACCAGAATGCTAGGCCATTCCCTCCTCTGCACCTCCAGGCACCCAAAACCCCACACTCTGCACTCCCTGGCTTCCCTTCTTTGCACCTCCAGGCATCTGAAGCCCCACTCTCTCAAGCCCTCCGGCCTCCCCCACAAAAGAACTGCCCTTACTGATCCCACACCTGGAGCCAAACATCCATTCCCAATGTTACCCTTCCTTGTGCCGAAGAGTCCAAGAAAAAAAACCACTGACCTCAGACACAACTGCACAAAACAGACTGGTGCACTCCACCTTTAAACAAATGTGAAGTGGGTGCCACATAATTCCAGTGCGTCGCGGACTTAACCTGGCAGGTAGAACTTAATTTTGAATAACAAGAAGGTAATGAGTATTCATGGTATGCAAATATATGAAAAGTTGGAACCCAACACAGGATGGTGTGAAGCCCGACCTGCTACAAACACGCTGCTGACTAAATTCGAAAATTGAACCTGCTATTGGAAATTTAAAATATCACCTCCCAGCTAATTAAGTCACCAGGCATCAGGTCCTGCAGGTCCCATAAAATTCTCCCCGATAAAACATTTTGTCATATTATGATCACTCTTCCCATGAGGCCCTTTTACTACTAAATTCGTTAGCCCCTTCTCATTGCACAATCCCAGATTCAAAATAGTCTGTTCTCTAATTGGTTCCTCGACATATTGATCTAGAAAACTATCTTGTATACGTTTCATGAACTTGTGTTCCATACTATGGGCTGGATTTTATGATTTCCCGCTAAGGCGGGGGGCCCAAAGAATTGTGACAGCTGGTGGGGGTGGAAAGCCCATCGCCGCCCTGTCACCAAGTGATTTTGCTGGGGCGGGATAGGCCACATTGGCCTTCCCCCCACCCCCAGAGGCCAATTGAGGCCCTTAAGTGGCTTATTAATGGCCACCTTAGGGCCTCTTGCCCCACCACTGGATTCTGACTAGCGGTGGGGGGTGCCTCTGCCGAGGCACCCTCCCTTCAGGCTTGAGGGGGTGTCCCTCGTGGGCTATGTGTGACCCACAGAGGTCCCCCGCTGACAAAACCTACAACTTCATGGCTCCCCTCCCCCTGGACTTCACCCCACCCTCCCACCCCACTTTGCCAGGGCCTTCCAAACTGGCCCTAGCGGCCCCACCTCACTTACCTGAGATCCAGGGTTCCAGCACTGGGCCTGGGTCCAAGGCCTTTGCAGTACCGGCAGTGGCCACCACTCCTGGTGGCGCAGCGATACTGCTGAGCTGCCGGCCTGCAATTGGCCGACAGCTATGGGAGGTGGGAGCCCTGTCTTTAAAGGGACGGAGAACCTGGTGCCGACCATGTAGGCTTCAAAACACTGGAGGATCACTCTCGTTGGGGACGGTGGCGGGGGGGGGCCATGAAAAGGCTGAGATGGGGCTCCCACCGCCTTTTTGGCCCAGCACTGGGAGCCCTGCCTCCTCCACAAAATCCAGCACGATGACTGTAAATTTGGTTTGCCCAGTTTATATGAAGACTAATGTCCCCATGATTACTATATTACCCTTATTTCATGTGCATCTAATTTATTTATTTTATTGAGATACAGCACTGAAACAGGCCCTTTGGCCCACCGAGTCTGTGCCGACCAACAACCACCCATTTATACTAACCCTACAGTAATCCCATATTCCCTATCACCTACCTACACTAGGGGCAATTTACAACGGCCAATTTACCTACCACCTGCAAGTCTTTGGCTGTGGGAGGAAACCGGAGCAGCCGGCAAAAACCCACGCAGACACAGGGAGAACTTGCAAACTCCGCACAGGCAGTACCCAGAATCGAACCCGGGTCCCTGGAGCTGTGAGGCTGCGGTGCTAACCACTGCGCCCCTGTGCCGCCCAATTTCACGCTACCGACTGGTATGCCGGTCTGCCAGCATGTTCCCACCTCTGGCATACTTTCATGGAGATAGCTTTGGGGGGGAGTGACGGAAACTTGTTTGCCAGAGGCCAGAGGATGGAGGCGGTCTCCATTAGTCTTCATATAAACTGGGCAAACCAAATTTGCAGTAATAGGGCTACATTTTGTGGAGGAGGCAGGGCTCCCAGTGCTGGGCCAAAAAGGCGGTGGGAGCCCCATCTCAGCCTTTTCATGCCCCCCCCCCCCCCCCACTGTATAAATATGGATTTATACTTTGCCTTACACTACAACTACTGCTAAGGGGCCTACAAACAACTCCCACCAATGTTTTCTGCCCCTTGTTGTTTCTTAGCTCCACCCAAACTAATTTTACATCTTGATTTTCTGAGCTACCATCCTTTCTCTCTACTGTCTGTATCCCAGCTTTTATCATCAGGGCTACCCCACCAACTTTTCCATTTTGCCTGTCTCTTCTAAAAGTCAAGTACCCTGGAATATTTTGTTTCTAACATTTGCCACTCTGAAACCTTGGAATGAATTTTCGTTCCAGGGTCCTGATCTCACTGTTGGGATGAAGTGCAGGTCAGGAACCTGGAAATACTCATGCTGGGGCCCAAGGAAGTTTTTGGAGGAGGCTACTAGTTTAAGAGGCCGTATCTGGGAGCCCTATCCAATTAAGGATGGCAGGCAGGCTCCACAGCTGGGAGAGCCAATCGGAGTGCCCCAGGCTCTGGGCAGCCAGCAGCCTCACAGGGAGAGGTGCGTGCTATCGATGTAGGTGGGAGAATGAAAGGATGCCTAAAGATGGAGGCACCCTCTGAAAACTTCAGACATTTTTAAAAATAAAAAGTGGCCAGTGCTGCCAGGCCCTCATTGTGGAGGGGAAACCTGCCACGGGATGGGTCTATGCTGTGGCTGTAAGGGTGTGGTAAATTAAAGGAGGCATCACTGGCTCCCCGGTCTGCCACCGGGAGACCGCCTCCATCCTCTGGCCTCTGGCAAACAACGGTAGCATGAAATTGCCGGCTCCGGTCCCGTCTCCTCAGCCCAATGAAAATTCAGCCCCATGTCTCTGTAACGGCTATCAGATCAAACTCATTAACCTCTATCTGTGGTATCAATTCATTTTTTGTGAATGCTTTGCAGATTCATATATAGTGCCTTTAGCTTTAACTTTTTTCTATTTTTCCCCAATGTTACCTGAGTTACTAGTGCCTCCTACCTTTGTTAAGCTCTCATGATCCACTCTGTTTATATTTACCTAACTTGCTACTCTGCTGTACAGCCCTGACATTTCTCTTACTGCTTTTGAATTTATCTTTTTCTGAATCCTCCCACTTCCCCTTCATTAGTTTACAGCCCTGTCACTGTGCTAATTATTTGATTCACCAAGACACTGGTTTCATTGCAGCCTGTTCTAATGGAACAGCTCCCTTTTTCCCTAGTACTGCTGCCAAAGGCCCATGAAGCAAAACCCCTACCTCCCACACCACTTCTTCAGCTACAAATTTAGTCTTCTAATCTGTTTCTCTCTATGTGAAATTGGCATGTATCTCAGGTAACAATCCAGAGATGACCATGTGTGATGTTCTGCATTTTAATTTCGACCCAGCCCCTCAAACTCTCTCAACAGAACCTCATTCTTAGTCCTGCCTCTGAAGTTGGTTCCTATGCGGACCACGGCAACAGGATTCCCTCCACCCCTCCTATTCCAAGTTCTTCTCCAGTCGTGAAGTCCGAGCTGAAGTTCCTCAAGGTGCAGACACTTACGCCAGATAAGGTTGTCTGGGATTGTGATGCTCTCCACAAGCTCTCACCATACTGTAGTTGCGGCACACAATATGCATTGCCACCCCCAGATAACCTTGCTTTATTTAATTAAATTTAAATTTAAATTAGGGCTTTTTTAAAACTGTTCTTCTCATTGTTTTTGTTTACCAGCTCCTTTATTTTATTATTTACTTAATTCTTACTTCTTATTTATATGTCAGATTTTAAGCTAAATTTTAAGTTATACGTCAGCTTTGAGTGGGGTTTAAAACCCTGATACTAACCATTAAGAATCAAAATCAGAAATTTACTACAGACGCGGAGGCCCGGAGTCTCCCCTTGATTGCATTGGTATTTTTGGCATAATTCAACCGAAATTGGCGTAACCAGCACAAAGGATCACAGAATTTTAAGAGCAATTCGCTGTTAGAACCCGAATAGCCAGGAGGTGAAGGACAGAACCTATTCTTTATACAATTACATGCTTTTATTTAGAGACGCATTGCATATCATGCACCTCCAAGCAAAAAACCCTCTTTCAGCCTGTTTCCATATATATGAACACAGGCGAGTCCCCAATTAATACCCACTATCTGAATGTGATTAACATTCAGTTGATATACAATTAACAGATTCCCTTCTCTCTCTTCAAATAAAAGTTTAAAAATTAGACTTCATATGTACAGTCACATTTTCAAAAAAAAATTTTAAACTTCCATACTGTATACAAAACATTACATTGCGAGACAATCCTTCTCCAGAGCCCCTAATTATTTCTTCATACATGCACTTCTTTCAAAAAAACAATCTGACAGTTGGTGGCTTGAATCCTTCCATTTCACTTGAGGGATTTCCTTTCTGAAAGAATTTGTCTCAAACTGGTAAAGTCAATCCTTAATCTTTTCTAACTCATATTTTTGTAGCGTGTATATTTCCCTTCAATAAATGATTATCTACATGATATTCAATGGGCATACTATCCTCAGTACTCCCATTGTACAAGATGTCACTTAAGATATTTGGCAAATAGAATTTCATATCTACTGCCTCCACAAGAGCTAGTGTTTCAGCAGCTACAGTACTTTTAACAATCTTTTTTATTTTCTTAGCTTCTCAAGCTAAAGGACAACATTTCCCATTCTCACCCATAAGAAAAACTGAAACCAGCTATACTAGAATACCCACCAGGAAGATTACCATGTGAAGTATCATGAAAGTTTTGTGTTCTTTGGGTCATCTGAGTATCCATTTATTCAGATTTAAATTTTGTAATGTTTATTTGCTCTTAAAATACTCTTGGCTACAATACGTAATCCACTGGAACCTTTCCCGCATCCAGGGAATTTTGGAATATTATAATCGATGGATCCACTATCTCCGCTGCCACTTCCTTTAAGACCCTATGATGTAGGCCATCAGGCCCTGGGGCCTTGTCTGCCTTCAATCCCAATAGTTTTCTCAGTACTTTTCCCCTAGTGATGATGATTGTTCTAAGTTCCTCCCTTTCTATAACCTCTGCATTACCTGTTACTATTGGGATGGTACTAGTATCCACCACTGTGAAAACTGAGGCAAAATACCTCAGTATTTCTGTGTTCCCCTCTATTAACTCCACAGTCTCATCCTCCAAGGGAGCAACATTCACTTTAGCTACTCTCTTCCCTTTTATATACTTATAGAATCTTTTGCGATCCGTTTTTACATTTTGCGCTAGTTTTCTTTCATAATTTACCTTTGTTCTTTTTATTACTTTTTTTAGTAACCCTTTGTTGATCTTTAAAAGTTTCCCAATCTTCCAGCCTGCCACTGGCCTTTGCAATATGGTATGCTGTCGTTTTTGTCTTTATGCCATCCTTAACTTCCTTGCTTAGCCATGGATGTTTTTTTCCCCCTCTTACAATCTTTCTTCCTCTCTGGAATATATTTTAGTAGGGAGGAATTGACTATCTCCTTAAACATCTGCCACTGCTCATCAACTGTCCTACGTTTTAGTCTTCCTGCCCAGTCCATTAGGGCCAAATCTGTCCTCATACCTATGGAATTACCTTTGTTTAACTCCATAACACTGGTGTGGGACTCCAGTTTCTTGCCCTCAAACTTATTTATTTATTTTATTTAGCGATACAGCACTGAAACAGGCCCTTTGGCCCACCGAGTCTGTGCCGACCATCAACCACCCATTTATACTAATCCTACACTAATCCCATATTCCTAACACATCCTCACCTGTCCCTCTATTCCCCTACCACCTACCTATACTAGGGGCAATTTCTAATGGCCAATTTACCAATCACCCTGCAAGTCTTTTGGTGGTGGGAGGAAATCGGAGTACCTGGCGAAAACCCACGCAGACACAGGGAGAACTTGCAAACTCCACACAGGCAGTACCCAGAATTGAACCCGGGTCGCTGGAGCTGTGAGGCTGCAGTGCTAACCACTGCGCCACTGTGCCGCATTGAAATTCTAGCATGCTATGATCACTCTTTCCTAGAGAATCCTTAACTATGAGATCATTAATTAATCCCACCTCATTACACAATACCAAATCTAAAATAGCTTGTTCCCTGGTTGGTTCTACAATCTATTGCTCCAAAAAACAATCTCTAACACATTCAATGAACTCTCCCTCGAGGCTACCTTTGCCAATTTGATTAATCCAGTCTATATGAATACTAAAATCACCCATGATTATTGCCTTATCTTTCTTACAGGCTCCCAGTATTTCCTGGTTCATACTGTGCCCCATTGCGTAACTACTGTTTGGGGACCAATAGATTACTCCCACCAGGAACTTCTTTCCCTTGCTATTTCTTATTTCTACCCAGACTGAGTCTACGTCTTGATCTCCAGTGCCTATATCATTTCTCACTACAGTACTTATCTCTTCCTTTACTAACAAAGCTACACCACCTCCTTTTCCTTCCTGCCTATCCTTTCGACAAACTTAGTACCCTTGGATATTCAGTTCCCAAACCTGGTTTCCCTGCAACCACGTCTCAGTAATCGCCACTAAATCATACCCATTTGTCTATTTGCGCTGTTAACTCATTTATTTTATTCCGAATGCTTCATGCATTCAGATACAAAGCCTTTAAGTTTGTTCTATTATCAAATGTCCCTACTCTTGTTGCACCAAGGAATTGTACATGATGTTCACACGTTCTGTCCCCACCTTTTAGTTTCTGGTGACAATCGGCCTCATCACTAACCTGCACTCCTACCTTCTCCTTTAACTTTGACTTCCTAATTTTCCATGCAACTGAACCCTCCCCCACACTATTTAGTTTAAAGCCCTATCTACAATCCTAGTTATGCGATTCGCCAGGACTCTGGTCCCAGCATGATTTTTAAAGTTACATTACTTTGGACTTTGTTTAAAAAAATAATTAAAAGCTAGAGGCCCTTTCCCAACACCAACCCCTGCCCCACCCCTGTCTCAGTGTTTTCTTTATTGGCCTTTATCAGGATCATTAACTTTATTCCTACCCGAACCTCCCCCCCACCCCGCAACCTCGTCACATTTCCCCTTCAACCCCTTCCCACCATCCCCACAGCCAATAAAAATGTTTTAAAATAAAAACAAGAAATGCTGGAAACACTCAGCAGGTCTGGCAGTATCTGTGGAGAGAGAAGCAGAGTTAAAGTTTCAGGTCAGTGACCCTTCTTCAGAAATGTTTTCCCTGCTCTCCTCCCCGCCGCCCGCCCCGATAATTTCACTACTCCCCCCTCCCCACCAGTATCTCGCCTTGGAACTCTGACTGGAGTTCCAAAGGCGCGCGAGTTGCAGTAGGCAGCTGTAATATCAGCTTGAAATGGCCGCCGGGACCAGGTCAGTTGATTTGCATTTTGTAAAATTAACTGCAATATTTAAAGGAAGGCCTCACTGCCAAGCAGCTGGTGGGGTGGTGGAGGGGTTGAGTGGTGGTGGTGGGGGCCGCACCGAAGCCTCGCCACCGTCAATAAAATGCGGTAGGGCCTTCTCGGCTTCGGGGGACATTGCGGGCCGCTCCCGCAAGTATTTTACGTACCCCACGCCACGACGCCTGACGTCGAGGGGCTGGTAAAATTCAGCCCACTGTCGTTACTTGTACTGTGTTTTCTTACTTTCCACTCTTTCATCCCAGGGAACTCGCTTCTTGGCCATCATCCTGAACATTCAACTAATATTTAAACTTACCAGTAGCTTTTCCTGTACATCCCACAATTGTCACATCCCTCCATTCAGTAGTCTCTTTTGGAATATATGTCGCCCATGCAGCCACTGTGGTTAATTATCTTGTGGATGTGATAGCTCTGTCATGTGTGTCATGATCACCCACATTACCACTATCCAGCCCTTGATCTACCACATTCTGTTCCTCATGACTTTCTTCACAAAACACATGAGCATTTGAGGTACAAAGTGCCTTATTTACTTCTATCAGCTGCTCAGAGTCCAAGATTTTACAATTAATTCCCATTAATCATGAGAAAGGAATCATAAACAGTTCAATTGTCATGTTTGACAAGTACTATCTTACCATCATGACCTATTATCTTACCAGGGCCTTTCCATTACCTATGATTCTCTTTGTTATAGTACACCAAATCTCCTGAATTGAACTCTGTCTCAGATAGTCTAATACAAATTTTCTCTGAACTCTACCTTATTAAAAGCCTGCCTCCCTGCATGTAAAGTGTTTAAATGCTCAGAAAAAATGGCACTAATTGTAGTACCTTCCAGAGCAGGAGGATTATCACAGAGAACAGAAAGTAATTTGGGATTGCACCCACAGACTAATTGGTAAGGACAATATCCTCCAACCATCTGAAGGGACCAGGTGAGTCACCAATTAATACCCACTAACTGAATGCAATTAATACCCAATTGATATACAATTAACGAGTGCAATTTGAGTTTCTGGGATCTTTTCCACTAGTTTTAAAAACATTGCACTGGAAATTGGCCCTGCCAGAAGTCTGGCCAGACCCCCACAGTAAATTATCACACAGAGAGTTTCTGCTAATTGTGCTTATTTGCAGGTCTTCAAAAGACTCCAGAATAAAGTTGAAACTTTTGGGCTCAGGAACACCAAATGGTATGTTTTAAAAGCTTTTCAATGTAACTTTTGTTTCAATTTACAAAGAAACTGACTACTGGACCCCACTATAACTAGAAAATTGTTATATATATTTTTTAGTAGTGAATTTCAGTAATTTAAAATCAGATTACTCAGGTGGCAGATTGACAATGTGATTAAAAATGCTTGGGCGAAAAATTGCCTCGATAGCATCGCTTGTAGCCCATGGGTGCCGGCTGCTTCCTGTGTGCCCTGCATAGCATTGATATTAAAAGAGTGCACATGGGGCGTGCCCCTGTGTGAGCCATAAGGCTGTGAATGGACCCTATCCTAACGTCACACAGCCCAACCGGCTGTGAGCCAGAATTCCTAATCGAATCATAGAAAGTTTAAGGCACTGAAAGAGGTCATTTGGCCCATCGTGTTTGTGCTGGCCGAAAAGCGATCCACCTATTCTAATCTCACTTTCCAGCATTTTGTCTGTAGCCCTGCAGATTACAGCACTTGAGGTGCATATCCAGACTCCTTTTGAATGAGTTGAGGGTCTCTGTGCCAACTACCCTTTCAGGCAGTGACATCCAGACCTCCACAACCCTCTGGGTGAAAAGGTTTTTCCTCATCTCCCCTCTAATTTTTCTACCAATCACTTAAATCTATGCCCCCTCATCACTGACCTCTCTGCTAAGGTGAATAGACCCGTCACCTCCACTCTATCCAGGCCCTGCAAAATTTTGTACATTTCAATCAGATCTCCAGTCAGCCTTCTCTGTTCCAATGAGAACAACCCCAGCCTATCCAATCTTTCCTCATAGCGGCATTTTTCCAGTCCTGACAACATCCTCGTAAATCTCCTCCGTGCCCACTCAAGGGCAATTACCTCCTTTCTGTAATGAAGTGACCAGAACTGCTCACAGTACTCAAGTTGTGACCTAACCAATGAGTTATACAGTTCCAGCAGAACCTCCCTGCTCTTGTATTCTTATACCTTGGCTAATAAAGGAAAGGATTCCATATGCCTTCTTAACCACCTTATCGACCTGTCCCCCTACCTTCAGGGATCTGTGGACATTCACTCCAAGGTCTCTCACTTCCTCTACACATCAGTATTTTTCCATTAATCGTGTATTCCTTTGCCTTGTTTGACCTCCCAAAATGCATCACCTCACATTTCTCCAGGTTGAATTCCATTTGCCACTTTTCTGCCCATCTGACCAGACCATCAATATCTTCCTGCAGCCGACAGCTATCCTCCTTGCTATCTACCACACGGCCAATCTTTGTGTCCTCCGCAAACTTCTTGATCATGCCCCCTACATTTATGTCCAAATAGTTAATATAAACCACAAAAAGCAGGGGACCCAGTACTGAGACCTGCGGAACGTCACTGGAAACAGCCATCCAGGATTTTATCCTGCTCTTGGAAATAATGGAGGCACGGGACAAATAAAATGGCAAGGGGTGCTGTGCCCAACGTTGTCCTGGCCCCTTGCCACTTTGTGGCTTCTTAGTGGAGTGGGGGGATTCCATAGCTCCGGGGGGGCCCCCCCAGCAGCGATGGCTGCACCCTCCAGAAAGACGCACCCCACCCACCATACTCCACCCCACCCTATCGCTGGGATCTGCCTGACTGGCCCCAGTGATCCCGACCCAACTCATCTGAGCCCCAGGGTCTCCTCCACCTTCAGCAATACAGGCCTCCTACAGTGCCGGCAGTGTCCACTGCTCCTGTCGGTAGTTAATTAACTACTCACCATTCAATTGCAATGAGTTGAGCGCTGGGTTTTGGAACTTGAGCAGCAGCTGGCTGCTGCGACACATCTGTGAGGTTGGGAGCTTTGTGGATAGCACGTTTATATATGTGATCACCTCGCAGCTTACCAGATAGTCAAGAAGAAACAGGCAGGTAGTGCACGACACCCCTGAGTGCATCTTGTTCTCCAACCAACACTGGTTCATCTGGGGAGTACAGCCAGAGCCAACGCCATGGCACCACAGGTGGCTCAGGTGTACAGGGGGGCACAAGGAAGACTGGAAGAGCGATAGTTATAGGAGATTCAATAGTCGGGGAACAGAGAGGCGTTTCTGTGGCCGCAGACATGAATCCAGGATGGTGTGTTGCCTCCCTGGTGCCAGGGTCAAGGATGCCACTGAATGGCTGCAGAGCATCCTGAAGGGGGGAGGATGAACAGCCAGCAGTCGTGGTCCACATTGGTACCAATGACATAGGTAGGAAAAGGGATGCGGTCCTGCAGAAAGAGTTTAGTGAGCTGGGTAAGAAATTAGCAAGGTAGTAATCTCCGGATTACTCCCAGTACCATGCGCAAGTGAGTATAGAAATAGGATAGTGCAAATTAAGGTGTGGCTGGAAAGATGGTGCACGAGGGAGGGTTTTAGATTCTTGGCACATCAGGACTGGCTCTGGGGTAGATAGGACCTGTATCGGCCAGATGGCTTGCACCTAAATAGGGCCAGGACTAAGTTCCTTGCAGGGCGGTTTGCTAGTGCTATCGGGGAGGGTTTAAACTAATTTGGCAGAGGTGTGGGATACCAAGGTGCACAGAATACTGGGAGAAATAGATAGCACTAGAGTAGAGAATAGTAAGTTATTAGGTGGGGTCAGAGTAAGGGAGAAAGTAATAAAGTCTAAATCAGAATTAATGTGCATGTATGTGAATGCATGGAGTGTGGTTAATAAGACTGGTGAGTTACAGGCGCAGATTGCCATGTGGAAATATGATGTTGCGACTCAAAAAAGGACAGGACTGGATATTAAATATTCCTGGATACAAGGTGTTCAGGAAAGATAGGAAAGGGAAAAAAGGGGGAGGGCTGGCAGTATTGATTAAGGAGAGCATTACATTGCTGGAGATAAAGGATGTCCCAGATGGGTCAAGGACAGAATCAATTTGGCTAGAGCTAAGGAACATAAAAGGTGCGGTTACATAGCTTGTTGTTCTCTATAGGCTACCAATTAGTGGGAAGGATGTAGAGGAACAAATTTGCAAGGAAATTACAGAGAGGTGAAAAAATTATAGGGTTGTTACAATGGGGGACTCTAATTATCCAAGCATAGACTGGGATAGTAGTAGTGTAAAGGGCAGTGAGGGGCAAGAGTTCCTAGAGTGTGAAATTTTCTACAGCAGTATTTTTATAGTCCAACAAAAAAGGAGGCACTGCTAGACCTGGATCTTGGGAATGAGGTGGGTCAAATGGATCAAATATCAATAGGAGAGCATTTAAGGGACATTGATCATTGTATCATAAGGTTTAGGCTAACTATGGAAAAGGACAAAGAACAATCCAGAGTAAGAATAATTAACTGGGGGAAAGCCAACTTCAATGGGGTAAGAACAGATCTGGGACAAATAAATTGGAGTCAAAGGTTGGCAGGAAAAATGGTAGCTGAACAATTCAAAGAAGAGATAGTTTGGGCACAGTCAAGGTATGTTCCCCTGAAGGGGAAAGGTAGGGTAAACAAATCCAGAGCTCCCTGGATGACAAAAGAGATAGAGATTAAGATAAAGAAGAAAAAGTGTGCTTATGACAGATGCCAGGTAGAAAATACTATTGAGAACCAGGCTGAATATAGAATGTTCAGAGAGGAAGTGAAAAATCAAATAAGAGAAGCAGAGAGCATGAAAAGAGACTGGCAGTTAACATAAAAGGGAATCCCAAAGTTTTCTATAGACATATAAATAGTAAAAGTGTGGTAAAAGGGAGACTGGGGCAAATTAGGGACCAAAAAGGGGATTTACACATGGAGGCAGAGGGCATGGCTGAGGTATTAAATGAATACTTTGTAACTGTCTTTACCAAGGAAGAAGATGCAACCCAGGGAATGTTGAAAGAGGAGGTAATTCAGACACTAGAAGAGTTAAAAATTGATAAGGAGGTGGTATTTGATCGGCAGTCTACACTTAAGTGAATAAGGCGACCACGACCAGATGAGATGCATCCAAGGATACTGAGAGAAGTGAGAGCGGAAATCGTGGAGGCACTGGCCATAATTTTTCAGTCTTCCTTAGACTCGGGGGTGGTGCCACAGGACTGGAGAATTGCAAACATTATACCCTTGTTCAAAAAAGGGTGTTAAGATAAGTCCAGCAACTACAGGCCAGTCAGTTTAACTTCGGTGGTGGGGAAAATTCTAGAAAGAATAATTTGGGACAAATGTGGGTTAATTTAAGAAAGCCAGCATGGATTTCTTAAGGGAAAATCATGGTTAACTAACTTGCCGGAGTTTTTTTTAAGAGGTAACAGAGAGGGTTGATGAGGGCAATGCAGTTGATGTGGTGTACATTGACTTCCAAAAAGCATTTGATACAATGCCGCACAACAGACTTGTGAGCAAAGTTAGAGCTCATGGAATAAATTGGACAGTAGCAACATGGATACAGAATTGGCTGAGTGGCAGGAAACAAAGAGTAGTGGTTCATGAATGTTTTTTGGGCTGGAGGAAGGTTTGTAGTGGAGCTCCCCAGGGATCAGTGTTGGGACCCTTGCTTTTCCTGATACATATTAATGACCTAGACCTTGGTGTACAGGGCACAATTTCATAGTTTGTGGATGATACAAAACTTGGAAGCATTGTGAACTGTGAGGAGGATAGTGTAGAACTTCAAAAGGACATAGACAGGTTGGTGGAATGGGCAGACAAGTGGCAGATGAAGTTCAATGCAGAGAAATGTGAAGTGATTTATTTTGGTAGGAAGAACAATATAAAATAAATGGTACAATTCTAAAGGGGGTGCAGGAGCAGAGGGACCTGGGTATATATGTGCATAAGTCATTGAAGGTGGCAGGACTGGTTAAGAGAGTGGTTAATAAAGTATACAGTATCCTGGGCTTTATTAATAGGGCATATAGCACAAGAGCAAGGAAGTTATGTTGACCTAGTATAAGACACTAATTCAGCTTCAGCTGGAGTATTGCGCCCAATTCTGGGCGCCGTGCTTGAGGAAAAACGTGAGGACATTGGAGAGAGTACAGAAAAGATTCATGAGAATGGTTCCAGGGATGAGGAACTTCAGTTATTAAAATAGATTGGAGAAGTTAGGACTGCTTTCCTTGGAGAACAGAAGGCTGAGAGGAGATTTGATAGAGGTATTAAAAATCATGAGGGGTCTGAACAGAGTAGATAGGGAAAAACTGTTCCCACTCGTGAAAAGATCGAGAACGAGAGCACACAGATTTAAAGTGTTTGGTAAGAGAAGCAAAAGTGACATGAGGAAAAACTTTTTCACACAGTGAGTGGTTAAGGTCTGGAATGCACTGCGTGAGAGTGTAGTGGAAACAGTTTCAATTGAAGCATTCAAAGGGGAATTAAACTGTTTTCTGAAAGGGAAGTGTGTGCAGAGTTATGGGGAGGAGGTGAGGGAATGGAACTGAATGAATTGCTCATTCGGAGAGCCAGTGTGAACTCAAATGGCCTCCTTCTGTGCTGTAACAATTCTGTGATTCCAAGTGTCCAATGGAGGGCCAAGCCTTCCAGCCCGCCACTGGGACCCCCGTTGCTGGCCAGTGGCTCTGCCAGGTCAAATGACTGAGCTTCTTTATCTGGGCTACATTGTTGCTCTCTTTCCTCCTCCTGGTGCTGCAGTGGCTGGGCAGGCAGCAGTTCTTCAGTGTCTGAAAGCAGGAACTCAGAAGGGGAAGTTGGTGTGAGGAAAGGGGGTTGGAGGTGGGAAGCAGGAAGTCCATGGTCACACCATCTGCAGCTTGCTCATCATTGCCAGATAGCAGGATGAGGGTGAGCTGAGATTTGAAAAAGGGAGGAAAACACCATCACCCTCAATGCTCTGAGTGATGCTGATGCCGCAGGCTCCATACTAGCAGCCCATAATGCAGACAACCTTCTTCTCCGCAGTGCTCAGAAGATGCAGTTGCCTTTTCCCTCTCTACTTCTGTTTTTCTCTCTTCTATTGTGCGTCATCTTATCATACAAGAGGGCAGAATGTCAGTCGTTGTGTAGCACTACACTTGGATGGTGTGTTTGCCATAGCTGAACAGCTGGAGGTATGTGGAGGCAGGGAGAGGTAGTTGTGAGGCTGGCAGCATTGTTAGGTGTGTGAGGGCGAGGTGGAGTACCTGAATGTCAAGTGTGATTCCTAAGTGCCAGGGAGTGCTGCTGGGTAAGTGATGGGAGTTTGCGCAGTGTGAGAGGCTGGTTTTATGGTGGGTAGGAGATTTCATGTGACGATGCATTCACTGACCTTGACCGTTAGACTTCTTGTGGCACCGCTGCCAGATCCTTGGGCTCATACTCCAGGAGTTGACCTCCCTGATCATCCCACTCCCTTCAGAGGGTGGTCCTCAAGGGCCTCCTTGTCCCCATGAGAACATCGTGTCTCTCCTCCTGCCCACCTCCCCCACTAATGCCTCCAGCACCGTATCCATCACTATGGAACCATCTATGTGCTCTGGTGTTCACTTTGCAATAATTTACATTGTAGAAAATTTTTTCTGCAGCTTCCCTTTAAGGTATAGTCTGTTTTTAAGAAGAGCAGGCTGGTTGTACCATATGATCATCAAACAATGTTACTGCCCAGTCCCTGCAGTGCCCAGAGGCCGTAGACAGCTTGGAGGGCCAGACGGCAGAGCAGGAGCTGCTCAAGCCAACACTACAATCATGCAGATGAGGTGGGTACATGAAAATTACATAGTTCCCATCTCCATCTGCATAGGCATGCTGGTTTCCAATCATGATCCCCATGTCCAAAAAACCAGGGCAACCCAATTTTTAGAGCTTTGGATTTGTGATAAACTCATTTTCAGCTGTTACAAATCTTCAATATATGAAGGAAAATCTTTTAAAGCAAATTTTTAAATTTAAATTATGTTTTAAAATGCTGCCCGATTTTGCGGGTCTGTTGCAGATTTTGCATTCAGCAATATGCAAATATGTTTCAGTGGAAACCCTGGGGGGGGTGGGGGCGGGGGGGAAGGGGAAACACTTTTCAAAATTGACATGGTGTGCAATTTGTATCATATTCCTGATGATGCCCAAATCAGAAAGTCTACCTCAATGAGAATAATTTCAATCAATTCGTCAGGCAGGAAATCCACAGGATTAGGTGGAGTGCCAGTTTCACACCCAGCCCAATATTACTTCAATAGAGAGTAAAATTAGGTGGGCTGTAAAACCAGTGTTGCTCTTGATATTGTCAGATTCCCAACAGGCAGGTGAGGTTAAAGTCATCCCTACATGCAGTTTTTGTCACAGCAGTCTCAGCCCAGTACCTAGTCCAAATTGCCCAGTGTTAATAAGTGTTAAATTGGCAGAGAAACTATAAAGCTGGCAGTTGTGCAAGTTCACATGGTGCTGTCGAAGATACTCTTTTGAGGCTTGATTTCCACATTTCATTATTGATATTTCTTCTCCTCAATGAGTTCAATGAGGACGTTTTTTTCTCTACTTCCCTTTTCTTGGGTATCTCCAGGCCTTCCAATGCTGCTGAGATTGTGTCAGAGCAACCCAGCATGACTCTGCCTCAGCTTTCCTTCCTAACAATAACCTCCACCACAACAGCTTGAATGTCAGTGGTGACTTATCGTGTGACATCTTGGGAATGGACTAACACTGGTGTTCACAATAGTGTGGTGGGCTCCATTGTGCTGGGCCACATTGGGTCTGAAGTGAGAGTTACTGCCCTTGACATCTAAGCAGCATTTGACCGAGTGTGGCATCAAGGAGCCTGAGCAAAACTGAAGTCCATGGGAATAGGGGAAAATCGTCTGCTGGTTGGAGTCATACCTAGCACAAAGGAAGATGGTTGTAGTTGTAGGAGGTTAATCATCTCAGCCCCAGGAAATCACTGCAGGAGTTCCTCAGGGTAGTCTCCTAGGTCCAACCATCTTCAGCTGCTTCATCAATGACCTTCCCTCCATCATAAGGTCAGAAGTGGGGATGTTTGTTTATGATTGCACAATGTTCAGCATCATTCACAACTCCTCAGATACTGATGCAGCCCATGTCCACATGCAACAAGACCTGGACAACATTCAATCTTGGGCTGATAAGTAGCAAGTTACATTCGCAGCATACAAGTGCCAGGCAATGACCACCTCAAACAAGAGAGAATCTAGCCATCTCCCCTTGATGTTCAATGGAATTACCATCACCGACTCCCCCACTATCAACATCCTGGGGGTTACCATTGACCAGAAACTGAACTGGACCAGCCACATGAATTCTGTGGCTACAAGAGCAGGTCAGAGCCTAGGAATTGTGTGATGACTAACTCACCTCCTGTCTCCCCAATGCCAGTCCACCATCTACAAGGCACAAGTCAAGAGTGTGATGGAATACTCTCCACTTGCTTGGTTGAGTGCAGCTACAACAACACTCAAGAAGCTCAACACCATCCAGGACAAAGCAGCCTGCTTGATTGGCATCCCATCCACCACCTTCAACATTCAATCCCTTCACCACCAATGCAGTGGCAGCAGTGTGCACCATATACAAGATGCACTGCAGCAACTCACCAAAGCTCCTTTGACAGCACCTTCCAAACCCGCAACCTCTACCACCTAGAAGGACAAGGGCAGCAGGTGCAGGTGGTGGTGGTTCCATACAAGTTCCTTTCCAAGCCACACACCATCCTGACCTGGAACTATGTCGCCGTTCCTTCACTGTCACTGGGTCAAAATTCTGGAACTCCCTCCCGAACAGCACTGTTTGGTGTACCTGCACCCCAAGGGGGCGGCACAGTGGCGCAGTGGTTAGCACCGCAGCCTCACAGCTCCAGCGACCCGGGTTCAATTCTGGGTACTGCCTGTGTGGAGTTTGCATGTTCTCCCTGTGTCTGCGTGGGTTTCCTCCGGGTGCTCCGGTTTCCTCCCACATGCCAAAGACTTGCAGGTTGATAGGTTAATTGGCCATTAGCAATTGCCCCTAGTATAGGTAGGTGGTAGGGAAATATAGGGACATGTGGGGATGTGGTAGGAAAATGGAATTCGTGTAGTATTAGTATAAATAGGTGGTTGATGGTCGGCACAGACTCGGTGGGCCGAAGGGCCTGTTTCAGTGCTGTATCTCTAAAAAAAAAAGACTGCAGTGGTTCAGGAAGGCAGCCCACCACCACCTTCTTAAGGGCAATTAGAGATGGGCAATAAATGCTGGCCTATCCAGCGACATGCACATGCCACGATCGAATTTAAAAAAAATCTCTATTCAAGTAGATGAATTTTGATTGTGTTAAAATCTCGCCCAATGTTGCTAAAAAGTTTGAAACGTTCGTTTAACTAAAGTTCCAGTTCTGCATGACTGATCTCTTGATGGGTTTTTGTTAAACAGCCAATGGAACTGTCATTACTCAAATATATTCTTGAAGTTACTATTGGTTACTAAAGATTCCCATGCCTCATTCCCCTCTGCCAAGTCCAGCTTCAAATTTTGGATTGTCCTGTTCTACACTTTATATTCTTTTAGGCACTGGGTTCTAGTATTCCTAATTTACAAGACATTCTAATTTTGAAAATTCCTTGTATGATTCCAAAAGCTCTAGCTACCTTTCAACATGTAATATCCCAACTTCATAAATCAATGATAGTCTGCAATAATTCCTTGCCAGGAAAATGTATTGATCTCCATCTGAGTGGCTAGTTTTTTTGGCCGGCACAGACACAATGGGCTGAATGGCTTCCTTCTGTGCCGTAATTTTCCTATGGTTCTATCCTTCTAAACTAATCATTCTGAATTTCGTCGTCATTTTTATTTTTGATCAGATCATGTTTGCCTTTTAAAAACGTACAGCTAAAACACACTTAGATTTTCACTGTGCTTTTGAATTTTGAGATTAGCCACTGATAGCGAATTTACCTAATTCAAATTAAATGTCTCCATTTCTGTCTAAAAACAGGCAATATTTATTTTAGTCTACAGCAAAACACACAAGGCTGGATGAAAAAATGGCAGCTCGCACACACTGGCCACATGGCACGGAGCCGCCCCGATTGGAATCGCAGCGGCTCATTAATATGGCCGCAACACCCGCTCCCCCCAGTGACGCGGAGGGGGTAGGCTGAACGACGCCGTAAACAGCATCAGCTGATGACTCAGCAGATGCTGGCACCATATTTAAACAGCAGCCAGCCCTGTAGTCAGACCAATCCAATTTAAAAACCTTTGCGCTGGAGCTTAGAAGCCAGCACAGGAGCTCCTGAACGACACTGTGAAACCAGGACACTATCAAGGCACAGAAAATGGCTGAGGAGCGAGGAAGGGTGGCCCCACGGTTCAGCGATGCCTCCCTGCTCCCTCCCTCCTCCAGGCTGCACGGGCAAGGCGTGAGGTCCTTTTCCCCAGCGACGGCAAGAAGAGGCCCTCCCGCCTGACCAAGCAAGCTTGGATGGAGATTGCAGAGGAAGCAAGCTGCCATGGGGTCACCTGCTGTGACTGGATCCAGTGCAGCAAGGGGATGAACGATCTCATTCACTTGGCAGAGGTAAGTGCCACTTTTGTTTGGGGCTTCATCTGACCTGGATTTGCCCACACATGGGTGCCACTCCTGTGTCAAACACAGGGAGGCTGGGCGGGGAGGATTGATGCCACATGGGTGTCTGCATCTGTGAAAGAGTCAATCCCTCATGTGCACCCCAGAGCATGGCACCTACATGACAGGCTAAGTCTGTCTGACACGCTGACTGTCACTCACCTTTTGCTGTAGCGCCCCGTAGTTGTATGTCAATGCTTAACTTCTGCATCCTTGCTCTTCCAGGCAAAGAGTGCGTACAATGTGAGGGAGTCCTCCAGGACAGGAGGAGGTGTGTTGGAGCTCCGACCACCAACCCAGGCTGAGGAGGAGGCCCTCGAACTACATGGTAGTCATGGAGGACGTCCAATTTCAGAAGTGGAGCTTGGCTTCCAGGCTGAACATTAATCTCTTTAACAAACTCAATTATTATCAGAAACATTTTGTTATTTGACACAGTGCTGTCAGTTAGAGAAATGTACACCAGTGAACCTAAAGCTGTGTTCTTCACATTGCATCTTGCAGGGCAGTGCTCAGAGGTGGCATCGGAGGCCCCAGAGAGTGCTGGCACCTCTGAGGAGGAGACGAACTCAGAGGAAGCAGCGTCCTGTGACACTCCCGCACTTTCCACCAGCGCAGAGACACTCACCTCGGTGGGAATGCGTCCAGCTCTAGAATCTGGGTCACAAGCTGGTGAGAGCACCACGCCCGCCCGAGCAGCTGGCTGAGGCTGAGACAGCTGAGGCTTCTAGCAGTTGGAGGACTGTGGGTGGCCAGGCCCATGCTGAGCCCCAGGTTGATGATGACCCTCTGGTGTCGACAGCACAGGGCTGGCTGGAGTTGCAGGGAGAGGTAAGACAACATCTGGCTGAAATGCCGCAGGCCATGTGCAGCCTTGAGCGGATGATGGGGGAGTCCACTCAAGCCATGACAGCTGCCATGTCCCAGGCTAATGAGTGCATGGCTTCCTCCATGGAGAGGATGGCGACCCTCATGGAGAGCCACATCCAACAGATGCATGCTGACCTGCAAACCATCATCTTGGCCATGAGCTGGATGCAGCAGTGGCTAGACGAGAGAGGGATTAGGGGCCTGGGCACTGTCTCTGCACCTGGTCCTTCTCAGGAGAGCAGCGAGGTTCCCACGAGCCTTGAGAGGGAGGAGGAGAGCCAGCCATCTATATGTGGGGTCTCCCTTCAGGACAATGTTCACAATGGCTCCTCAGCCCCTCCGCCGATGAGTCCAGCTCCAGCCACCACGACATCTGAGGAGACCCCTGCACTGGTGCAGAAGGCCCTCAGGCAGCCGGGGCCCTCCAGGCCTCGTGCGCCCAGAGGAAGACCGCCCAGGTCATCCAAAGCCAAAGGGCGTCCTGATCAGCCGCCTGCCTCCAGTCAAACTGCTAGTACACTGGTTGCACTGTGAAGGAGCACCTGCAAGTGGCTAAAAAAAGACACGATGACACATATGAGCTATCACGGGTGCAACATTTATGTTTTGTTAACTTCTCATTAATTGTGTTTCTCTACCAGGTGTCTCCGTTTTACTGTGTGAATGACGTATGCCAGCATGTGCCGACTATGTCTCCTGCCATGACGTCATTGCCCTGGAGCATTGCCCATGTGTGGAAAAATATCATCGCCATACCTGTATGCATGATGAATGCACTGCATGGGTGCAGTTATATGGGCAATGACTCCGTTATCTGCTGCCAATAGTAATGGTGACACAGATGTCACAGATGCAGGAGACTGCCTACCAGATGCAGCACAGTGATGTTATAGAATCATAGAAAGTTTAAGGCACAGAAAGAGGCCACTTGGCCCATCGTGTCTGTGCCGGCCGGAAAACGATTCACCTGTTCTAATCCCACCTTCCAGCATTTGGTCTGTAGCTCTGCAGATTACGGGACTTGAGGTGCATATCCCCCAGACTCCTTTTGAATGCGTTGAGGGTCTCTGCCTCAACTACCCTTTCAGACAGTGAGTTCCAGACCATCACCACCCGCTGGGTGAAAAGGTTTTTCCTCATCTCCCCTCTAATTTTTCTACCAATCACTTTAAATCTATGCCCCCTCGTCACTGACCTCTCTGCTAAGGTGAATAGACCCTTCACCTCCACCCTATCCAGGCCCTTCAAAATTTTCTACATTTCAATCAGATCTTCCCTCAGTCTTCTCTGTTCCAAGGAGAACAACCTCAGCCTATCTAATCGTTCCTCATAGCTGCATTTTTCCAGTCCTGGCAACATGCTCATAAATCTCCTCTGTACCTTCTCGAGTGCAATTACCTCCTTTCTGTAATGAGGTGACCAGAACTGCACATAGTACACAGGTTGAGGCCTAACCAATGAGTTATACAGTTCCAGCATAACCTCCCTGCTCTTATTTTCTATACCTTGGCAAATAAAGGAAAGGATTCCATATGCCTCCTTAACCACCTTATCGACCTGTCCTGCTACCTTCAGGGATTTGTGGACATTCACTCCAAGGTCCCTTACTTCCTCTACACTTCTCAGTATTGTCATGCTAGGCCCCCACCTGCCAAGAATGAGGCACATTAATTTTGTCATGAACATTGATTTTAAACTGTTGCTGGAGCGAGGAATGACTTGTTAAACAGATCAGACGTGGCTGGAAAATACAATTGCATATTAACAACAGTGCGTTGAAGGACAAAGGACCATTCCCTGACATATTCAACCCACAATGGACCTTGATCACCAGGTATTGTGTGTAAGAGGAGCATTCCAGAGACTGCTAAGGTGACACAATCCAGGACTGGTTAGACCAGCTGGTCACATGTCTAACTGTTCCAGGGTCTTTTGAACTAGCCACAGAGTTTGGACTGAGAGTGTGTTTGCTCCTGGACTGAAAAAACCTCTCCTGGCTGGCTCGCCGCAGCCTCTCCTGTCTGCACCCATCTTTTTCTCACGGAACTCCAAATCCAGTTAAGACATGAACCCCAAGAGAGAAAAGTCTCCTACAGCGAACAAGGTTAAGAAGAACACTGCGCCCCAAGGAAAAGCAAGATCTATCGACAACAGGGACTCTACAGTGAGCTCAAAGGACCGTAAAAAAACTCTTTGGATATTACCTCAAACTTTTCCACTTGATTTCTTCTGCTCTGTTCTGTCTCTACCTGTATGTGTGTATCACATATGCATGCGAGCATTGGTGCGTCATGTATCCGTAGGCGTTAACCAAATTAGAGTTTGTTGAATAAATTTCAACCTTTCTTCTTTAAACCTAAGAAAAGTTGTTTGTGCTGGTTTATTTGCCTTATAATTGGAAAGCAGTAAACAAGGATTCACCAAGGGGGAGCTAAAAAGACGGTGTGTTAAAAATTAAACCTTGTTACGGTAAGACCAGGTGAAGGCTGAGAGGAATGCCAAGCCCCCTTTCTCACCTGGTCGTAACAGTATTCTCCCATTATTCGTGTATTCCTTTGCCTTGTTTGACCTCCCCAAATACATCACCTCACACTTCTCCAGCTTGAATTCCATTTGCCACTTTTCTACCCATCTGACCAGACCATCAATATCTTCCTGCAGCTATCCTCCTCGCTATCTACCACATGGCCAATCTTTGTGTCATCTGCAAACTTCTTGATCATGCCCCCTACATTTACGTCCAAATTGTTAATATATACCACAAAAAGCAGGGGACCCAGTACTGAGCCCTGCCGAACGCCACTTGAAACAGCCCTCCGGTCACAAAAACAGCCCTCCGGTCACAAAAACACCCGTCAACAATTACCCTTTGTTTCCTGCCACTGAGCCAATTTTGTATCCACCTTGCTGTATTTCCCTGGATCCCATGGAATTTTTTTTAAACCAGTCTGCCATGTGGGATCTTATCAAAAGCCTTGCTAAAATCCATGTAGACCAGATCAACTGCATTACCCTCATCTATCTTTCTTGTTACTTTTTCAAAAATTCGATCAAGATCTTCCCTTAACAAATCTATGCTGACTATCCTTGATTAATCCATGCTTTTCTGAGTGATAGTTTATCCTTTGTCTCAGAATAGATTCCAATAATTTGCCCACTACTGAGGTTAGACTGAGTGGCCTGTAATTATTCAGTCTATCCCTCGCTCGCTTTTTGAACAGAGGTACAATGTTAGCAGTTCTCCAATCCTCTGGCACCACACCTGTATCCAGTGAGGAGTGGAAAATGATGGTCAGACCTTCTGCTATTTCCTCTCTTGCTTCTTTTAACAGCGTAGGGTATATTTCGTCTGGCCCTGGTGATTTATCCACTTTCAAGGATGCTAATCCCATTAATACTTCCTCTCTCACTATGTTTATCACATCCAATATTTCACACTCTTCCTTAACTACAATATCTGCACTGTCCCCCTCTTAAGACAGACGCAAGTATTCATTAAGAACCATACCAACATCTTCCGCCCCTACACATAAGTTACCATTTTGGTCTTTTATGGGTCCTACTCTCTCCTTAGTTATCTTCTTACTCTTAATGTATTGATAAAACATCTTTGGGTTCACCTTGATTTTGCTTGCCAATATTCTTTCATGCCCTCTCCTTGCTTTCCTAATTTCCTTTTTGATTTCACCCCTCCACTCTCTATACTCCTCTTGGCTTTCTGTAGTATTGAGTTCTCCGTGTCAGACATGAGCTTTCCTTTTCTGCCTTATCTTACCCTGTAAGCTCCTTGACATCCATGGGCCTCTAGATTAGGCCGTCTCACCCTTTTTCTTTGTGAGATATGTTTATTCTGAACCTCTTGAATCTCCCATTTGAATGCCTCCCACTGCTCTGACACTGATTTACCTTCAAGCAGCTGTTTCCAGTCCACTTTCGCTAAATCACTCCTCAGTTCAGTAAAATTGGCCTTGCCCCAATAGAGAATTCTAACTCCTGTTCTATCTCTGTCCTTTTCCATAATTATGTTAAAACTGACTGAGATGTGAGAGATGGGGAGCATATTCTGCTCCTCAGCAATATTAGAAGTGCTCAGCCATAAGGCGTTGCTGAGCATCCCTTGCTCTGTGCGTGTCCTGTCTGCGATGTGTCAATAATCTCCTTCCTCCCATGCGCGTATGCTGCTGCACCTCCTCTGTGTCCTCATCGTGCAAGCATGTCTCCTGCTCATGTCTCTACTTTTCCTGCAAGGCCTCCCCCCTCTGTATTGCCAAGTTGTGCAAAGCACAGCATTCGGCAACGATGTGCACTACCCTTTCTGGTGAGTACTGTAGGGCCGCACCTGACTTGATAGGCAGTGGAAGTACATCTTGAGCATGCTGATGGCCTGCTCGATGGTAGCTCGTGTTTAGCCCTGGCAGGCGTTGTATCTCTCCTCTGCATCGCTGGCAATGTTTCTCACCAACGTCAGGAGCCATGTCTGCAAAGGGTTGCCCTTGTCCCCAAGAAACCACCCCTGGATCTGAGCTGGTGCAGTGAAGAGCATTGGCACCTGGGACTGGCGCAAAATGAGTGAGTCATGGCACCTGCCTGGAAAGCAGTCACACACTTGCATGCAGTGTTTCCTGTGGTCACATACTGGCTGCAGGTTGAATGAGTAGAAGCCCTTTCTATTCAGAAATGCGGCTGGTTGTTTTACTGGAGCCTTGATGGTCAAATGCGTGTGGTCGGTGAACCCTTGCACCTGTGGGACTCCTGCAATGGCCCTAAATCCGACGGCCCTTTGGGACTGACTCTCAGGGTTTGTCCGGAAGCACACATATCCAGCGGTCCTCCTGGACAAGGCATTGGTGATCTCCCTGATACAGCTGTACACTGGTGACTATGAAACTCCACACAGGTCACCGGTGGGTCCCTGGAATGATGCGGAGGCACAAAAGGTAAGAACCGCGGTGACTTTGAGGGCCACAGGCATTGGGTGTCCAGCAAACCCCATCGGCTATAGGTTATCATTCAGCAGTGCATAGAGATGCGTCACTGCCTCTCTGGACATCTGCAGTCACCTCTGACACTGGCGCTTTGACGTATAGGTATGCTATGTGCGGCCTATAGATGGGTTGTCTTCTCAGACATTGAAAGCGCCTTGGTGGCTGCTGCTGCTCGCTTCCATGAGCTTCCACGTGGGCTGTGCCTGCCTGTTGGTTTGGCCTCCGAGGATATGGCTCCCCACGGCACTTTGATCAAGAGAGACAGGATGGACCAGCCCCAAATGAACGCTGCGGGTGAAATCGGTGCCTTCAGTGGATCAATGGCAACAATCAGAACAGAGAGTGATGTACATTGGTGCTTCAGCTGCGTTCCATCATCACCTATATGGTATGGTATGACATCACCCATACTAGTTTTGCATGAAAGTGGGAGGCAGCATGAGCACGGTCATGATACTGACGGTGCAAGGATGCAACCATCAGCCACATGACCTTCGACCCCACACAAATTTTGGCCCATATCCCACACAGAAGGGGTCATGGAGTGCTATTTCTCCCCCAAACAGTGTTGGCCGATTGTAGGGTCAGCCCCCTTCACTCCCCCCACCCTACCAAATGTTAGCGTGTGCAGAGTGACCCCCTTTACGGTAGAAGGACAGAGCAGAGTTATGTCCCGGTGATTGAGACCCCCACCCACCTTTGCCTGCTCCGAGAACTGACGCTTCATTGCTGCCAGCTTTTCACGAACGTGAACGTGAAGGCACATGAGTGCTGCACGTCCGAATGAAAATCTCAACCTGCTTCCGGAATCGTTGCGGCCTACATATTAATGAAGACCGCAATTGTTGACAACGCGATCGGTAGGTGGCGCTGTTTTGGCACATGCGCAGATACAGCATGTGCCACGAAAACGTCATAGCCAGCGACTGTTGCAGCTGCCAGGACTAAAGATGGCGCTATTCAAAAAATCACAGAGATGAAACCTAACAAACACGTGGCAGAATACAATGGCCGGAGTGAGAGAGTGGAGCGGGCCGGCGAGATCAGCGCGGGGGCCGGGAAAGGCAGCACGGGGGCCGGGGAGATCAGCACGGGGGCCGTGGAGAGCAGCGCGGGGGCCGTGGAGAGCAGCGCGGGGGCCGGGGAGATCAGCGCGGGGGCCGGGAAAGGCAGCGCGGGGGCCGTGGAGAGCAGCGCGGGGAGACCAGCGGTAGCGGTGCCGGGGAGGGAGAGGGAGAGGGAGGGGGGGGAGAAAGAGGGAGAGGGAGAGGGAGGGGGGGGAGAAAGAGGGAGGGGGGAGAAAGAGGGAGAGGGAGAGGGAGGGGGGGAGGGAGAGGGAGGGGGGGAGAAAGAGGGAGAGGGAGAGGGAGGGGGGGAGAAAGGGGGAGAAAGAGGGAGGGGGGGTGAAAGAGGGAGAGGGAGGGGTAAGGGAGGGGGAGAGGGAGGAAGGGGAGAGAGTGGGGGGAGCAGCGGAACGGAAGAGGAGTGCAGCAAAAGACTTACTGGCCAGTCCCTGGACCCGGTGACACCAAGGTCTTCGCACGCTCGCTCCCCGCGGCTCTCTACGGCCTCTCGCTTCCGGCCCTCTCCATTCAGCCGTTCCCTCCAGCTGCGGATGCCCAATCCAGTTGCTTTCTCCCCTACCCAGTTGCTTTCTCTACTTCTCCTCAGTACTTCAGGCATTGCAACTGTTTGGTCCCTGCATTTTGCATGCTCCCTCTCCCCACCCCTCCCCGCACTCCCCACCCCTCCCCCTCTTCAAACACCCCTCCCTCTGCCCCCCCACCATAGTTGAATATCTGAAGTGCAGTTGCAAAGTCGGGGAAATAGCATGCAAAACAAAACCTCAACAATTCTGGGTTTAATTATTGAAAAGTTTTATTAAGTTCATTAAGTATCTGAGGAACTGCTGTGCATGGATACATGAGTGTTGTGTCCAGCATTCCCGTTAGACAGACAGGCCGATTCTCTGCTATGCACAGCTGAAGAGATTGTTCCTGGAGAGCCTTGTGGTGAATAAAAGCTTGGCTCTCTATTCCACTACTGTATTGTCCATGTGAAGAAGGCAAAGTCACAAGAGTCTGAGCTCAGTCTATTCTTGGTGAATGTTCCCCAAGCGCATCCCAATGTTCATTCCCAATTCATCCATAAATGCAATGTTCCTTTTCACATCGTGATGAGCTCCGCAGCATGATCCAGTTGCCTTCGTTGCTTGAATGCTGACCGTAAGTCTCGAGGATTGTTTTCTCGACGGCATGTTTTACATGAAAAGAAGAAAAGCAAATCAGAGTCAGAGCTTGCCTCCCTCCATCCACTGAAATTACTGTTGCGCACACCTTTTTAAGTTCTGCAGTGAAGGCACCAATTGATAACGTCGCCAATGAAGCACTTATTACCCACCTCAGATGCAGGAATCAGCACATCCTTGTGTCCTCTCCCGCACTGCCTCCTTTGCTTGAATGCCGTCCTTAAGTGTCAAGGATTGTTTTCTCAAGGGCACGTTTTACATGAAAGAAAATAAGGAAAGAACATCAGTGTCAGAGCTTCCCTCCCTCCAATGAAATTACTGTTGAGAATGCTTTGTGTTCTGCGGTAAAGGCATGTACTGATAACACCGCCAATGAATCACTTAGTACCCACCTCAGCTGTAGGAGGCAGGATGATGTTACTGCCCCTATCTCGTGATGGTTCAATGCTGCTCTCAGGGAAAACATGAATGATGTGAGGGTGCTGGAAAAGAAGCACATTTCTTTTGGGCTATGAACATAAAGCTGGCCATTTAGCCCAGCAGTTCCCTGCCAGTGGTTATGTTACTCGTGCGTCTTTCCATCCATTCCCATTTAATCCTGCCTACTACTATCACCAGTTGTGTTCACAGCAAGAGCATTCACATTTCTGCTACCACTGGACACGGCATGCTTGTTTCTTTTAGTGCTCAGTCTCTTCTTGCTGAATGTTCCCCAAGTGCTTGACCCCTTTGGACGCCCTCTCTGCTTGACAGGCAGCAACTAGCAATTGCGGAGTCTCACAAGGCTCTGCATGGTTGTTTCAACGTCGGATGGGGTAACAGGTGGCTGTGTGTCCATGAGCACTGCCCTGATGGGTGTAGGAGCAGGTAACTGTGTGCCCATGAGCACTGCCCTGATGGGTGTAGGAGCAGGTAACTGTGTGTCCATGTGCACTGCCCTGATGGGTGTAGGAGCAGGTGACTGTGTAACTGAGCAGCAAGGAGAGGGTACCGCAGGTAGGGGAAGTGGAGATTTGAACAGGTAGGCATATGTATGGTCCATCAGATCATTAGGCCAGGGGGTGAGACGCTCAGGATCCAGGGTTTGTGACACGTGACTGATGTCCAGCGCGCGGCCACCTCCATCCGAAGGTGCTTCCGGGCAATTGTTGGGCATAGTAAATGGCTCCATCTCATCAGCCAGTCCTTGCTGCCAGCGGA
Organism: Heterodontus francisci; assembly: GCF_036365525.1. Classification (NCBI taxonomy): domain Eukaryota; kingdom Metazoa; phylum Chordata; class Chondrichthyes; order Heterodontiformes; family Heterodontidae; genus Heterodontus; species Heterodontus francisci. The sequence goes on along the minus strand of NC_090383.1, from coordinate 47,323,419 downwards.
GAGTCTGTTGCCGCAGCCAGTCCAGTCTCCTCATGAATGCTGCCGTTCCACTCTGCAGAACGGCCTGTTGCAGCTGGTACAATTGATCTGAAAGCAAGCGGTATTTTTCATTGTGGCTGAGGGGCCTTGGCTGTTCCTCTGTAATCACAATGGCAGCAGCCATGCCTGTCGTCGTTGGTGTCTAAGATGCACGCCAGCGACAATTGGGGGCGAGCCTGTCCAAAGGCAGACCCAGATGCCTCTGCACAACAACAGCACGTTTGCAGGGCAACAAAGTCTGAATGGAGAAGATGCAGCTGCAGGTAGCCTGGCCATCATGTATCTGCAGTGTGTACTGTTTGGCGCCAGAAATCACAGTCACTGTGCCTTCATCCTGCTACCTGCGGTGGCCCAGACAATGGAAATGTTTTCAGAGCAACTCACAACAAGGGCTGGAGAACATGCGGTGGCCCAGACAATGGAAATGTTTTCAGAGCAACTCACAACAGGGACTGGAGAACATGCGGTGGCCCAGACAATGGAAATGTTTTCAGAGCAACTCACAACAGGGACTGGAGAACATGCGGTGGCCCAGACAATGGAAATGTTTTCAGAGCAACTTACAAAGGCAGAGCAACTTACCTTGGAACAATCTCCTGTGTCAAATAAAAATGAAGCAAGTCTCCAAAACGAATAAATAATTCAGATAAGATGCCCGACGAAACCTCCGCTCCTTCCACTTTCAAAAAGTCGCGCCGAAGCTTTGACGCATGCGCAGAGGCCAAACTGGCGCGTCGGGAGGAAGAAATAACGCGATGACGTCATCTGCGCATGCGCACAACCTTACCGGCAGGTTGGACCGCGGCGCATGCGCAGAGGTGAATAGACTGTGTGCGCATGCGCGTACCGCGTCCTTTGCGCATGCGCAAATCAGTCCTGGAGAGTCGGACCGCAGCGCATGCGCAAGGGGCATGACACCGTCTGCGCATGTGCGCAACGCGGCGCATCCTGATGACGTAATCCGATGAAGTAGCGTTGTCATGAATTACTTTGATTAATGAATAGTAAGTATCTATTTACATATTTTAATTCGGGTCCCGTCGCTGAGCAATGGTGGAGGCGGGGGGCCACCACGGGGCCTTGCTGCTGCCGCCAAGATTGGTACGAGCCCTGTTGGGGTCAATGGCGAGCCTCATCGGTTGCAATCTTAATTCCCTTCCCGCCATCGTTCCAGGCGTCAGAGAGCCTTTAAAATCCAGTTCACATTGTCAGTTGTTTGTGAGCTCTGAATGAAGTGAAAATTACATTAAAATATCTCACAATGAACCATATAGTATTCATCTGCCTCAGTTTTCTTTTTTCTCTCCTGTAGTCACTGACTCATGCTAGTTTATGGCACCACCAGATGCTGGACATTCCCTGGTGTCTGGCTTAAGTGAATCCACATGTGTGAAACCTAAATAGTGAGTGCCCATAGGTTATTTGGAAAGTATATTACAACTGAACCTGACCCAGTCGTCATCAGATATCCAAATACATTGGGGACAATTTTAACCACCCCAGGACAGGTGGGACAGCATTAGAGGATGGGAGGCAGGTCGGTTAAATTGATAAAAATGGGAAACCTGACTGCAACCTGCTATAAACATGCCTATTTCTTGTATACCTGGGGCAAGTTTGGACATGGCCAAGTGACATACTCCTGAGAGGCGAGTCAGTGATTTGTTTCAGTTGGTAGCATTCTTGGGTTGAAAGTCCACTTCAAGCTTGTAGCATATAATCTAGACAGCGTAGCCCAATAGAAATTGCTGACTAGTTACAGATGTGTCTAAGATGACACTGTTTAGCCACATATATTATCGATAGTAGAAAACACTTAATATACTTAAATGTATTTCACGTGTGTATTTACTTCTCAAACAGCTACCATGATTCAGTAAACGAGGAAGTAAAACATTCACAATGATCAAAAACAGTCATACACTTTGATTTTCATCTTACCATTTTACCTATAAACAGACAAAAAGGTTAAAGCACACACGTGAATTTTAGCATTGAGATCACATTCACAATGACAATGTCTATTACATTTTTAGTTACTAATCAGAAATGTAACTAGCCACATCTGAATTACAAATTGGTCACATTTTGTCTGCAGCTAACGTATTGGGAAACAATGATCCAGACAGTCATTCCAGTGTAGTACTGGGAGAATGCAGTTTTATTAGGGCTGAGTTTTGTCAGATGAGCTGTTAAACTAAAGTACCATCTGCTTGGATTTATGATTCAGATGGATGGTAAACTTGCTATGACATTTTTCAAAGAAAACTCCTAGCATTTTGGCCAATATTTGTCCTTCAATCAGTGCTATCAAAAAAGATTGAGTATTTATTTATCACAAGTGCAATGCTGCAGGAATGCTGCACTGTCGGAGGTGCAGTCTTTCAGGTGAGACATTAAACTGAGTCCCCGTCTGCCTTCTCAGGTAGAAGAAAAAAAATCTCCCAGTGTCCTGGCCGACATTTATCCCTCAATTAGTATCAATAAGAAAATAGTTTATAGAATCAAAGAGTAGTGCAGCACAGAAGACCATTCTGCCCATTGAGGCTGTGCTGGCTCTTTCAAAGACCAATCCAGTTAGCCCCACTTCCTGCTCTTTCTCCATATCACTGCAATTTTTTTCTTCAAATCTTTATTTAATTCCCTTTTGAAGGCTACTATTGAATCTGTATCCACCACTGGCAGTGCATTCCAAATGAAGGCCGCTACCCGACCCGAACCCGAAGACATGTGTTGGGGTCGGTTGAGTCGCACTTCCGGGTCCAGCATTCAGGTTTGGGTCGGGTCGGGCCGGGTTGGACACGCTCTATCACAACCTCAGGTAAGTGGCTCCACTGTTAATTTAATTTTTGGACGAGAAAGGTGGTTTTGTTACAGTTATTTTAAGCTTGTGCAGATCAGCAACAAAGTGAAAAACGGAAGGTAGGTTAACTGATGGTTGGGTTGGGTCGGGTCGGGCGCAGGAAAAAATGGAAGGACTCGGGCCAGGTTGGGCTCGGGGTCGGATGTGGTTCTGTCGGGCTTGGGTCGGATTTCATTTGCAGACCTGAGCCGGCCTTTAATTCCAAATACTAATCACTCGTTGTGAAGAAAACGTTTTTCTCAAGTTGCTTCTGGCTCTTTTGCCAAACACTTTAAATCTGAGCCCTCTGGTTATCAATCCTTTAACCACTGGAAATAGTTCCTCTTTATTTACTCTGTCAAAACTCGTCATGATTTTAGACACCTCTATCAAACTTCCTTTTAGACTTCTCTGCTCTAGGGAGTATAACAACAGCTTCACCAGTCTATCCACGTAACTGTAATCTCATCCTTGGAATCATTCTAGTAAATCTCTTCTGTACACTTTCCAAAACCTTGCTGTCTTCCTAAAGTGTAGTGTTTAGAATTGGACACAAAGTTCCAGCTGAGTCCGCACTGCTGATAATATAGGCTCAGTATATCTTTCTGGCTTTTGTACTCTATACTTCCATTTATAGAGTGTAGGGTCACAAATGCCTTATTAACTGCTTTGTAAAGCTGCTGTGCCACCTTCAAAGAATTGTGCACAAACAATTCTGTCTCTTCTTGAACTCCCCTTAAAATTGTATCATTTAGTTTGTATTGTCTCTCCTCATTCTTCCCACCAAAACATAATCGCCTCACACTTTTCTGCATTGAATTTCATTCCACCAGCCTGTCTATGTCCTCTTGCAGTCTATCACCATCTTCCTCACTGCTTACTACACTTCCAAATTCTGAGCCATCTGCAAATTTCAAAACTGTGCCCCATCCCCCTAAGTCCAAGCCATTAATGTATATCAAAAACAGCAGTGGTACTGAACCTTGGGGATCTCCACTGTAAACCACCCTCCTGTACGAAAAATAGCCATTCACCACCATTCTGATCATTTATCTCATTGCTTGTTTGAGATGCTTTTGTCCCAAAAATAAACTTTATTCATAAAATTTGTAAAGGTACATTACATAACAATTCAAATTGGACATTACATAAAGTGCAAGTACAGATCAGTTTCTTTCACTGCAGTATGTGGCACTCTGAGGTGCCTCACTAAATTTACAATTACAGGTTATATTCACAATATACATTTCATATCAAACATACAGCCCAAGGGATTTTACACAGGTTCCAGCCCCTCAGTATACTTGTTTGAGGTGTTATTTCATTTGCCAAAAACATACTTTATTCATAAAATTACATAACAGTTCAAATTTGACATTATATAAAGTTCAATACAGATCAGTTTCTTTCAATACAGTACATGAGGTGCCTCACTACACTTGCCATTGCAGGTTATATTTACAGTCCCTTGGTATACTATGGTGGGAGGGTCTTAGATGGTGGCTTTTCCCCATTGAGCTTTTGCAGCAGCTGCCCCAAGCTTTAGTGCATCCCTCAGCAGGTAGTCCTGCACATTGGAATGTGCCGATTTGCAACACTAAGTTGTCGACAGCTCTTTGCACTGAAAGACAGCAAGTTTCAGGCACACCAAAGAGTACCCTTCACCAAGTTGATGATCTTCCAGCAGCAGTTGATGTTTATCTCTGTGTGCGTCCCTGGAAACAAACTGTAGAGCACGGAGTCCTGCTTTAGGGAGCTGCTCGGGATGAACTTCAACAAAAACCATTGCATCTCTTTCCAGACCTGCTTTGGAAAGGCGCATGCCCAAAGGAGGTAGGTGACAGTTTCTTCCCCACTGCAGCCACCTCAAGTGCAGTGTGCGTTGGCACTGAGACTCTGGGCATGCAAGAAGGATCTGATGGGGAGGGCCCTTCTCACCACCAGCCAAGCTATTTCTTCATGCTTGTTTGAAAATCCTAGTTTGAGGTGCTATGTGTAAGATGTCAGACACATTTCCTTACATTACAACAATGACTACCCTTCAAAAAAATAACTCAGTGGCTGTGAAGCACTTTTAGGACGTCCTGAGGTTATGAAAGGTCTGACATATTGCAAGCACTTCCTCATTTTGTTGCCATGTGAAAAGCATTTGTCTAAATAAAAAGTACTGTACTTCAAAATAATTCATTGTATGTGAAGCATTTCAGAATGTTTTTGACAGAGTAAAGTTCTTTAGAAATGCAATCCTTTCTTAAAGGTACACCTAGAAGGGAGAATTCAACAGAATGCAAACTTTCCTTTCTTCTATGCAGTTTGTATGGTAGAAGTACTTACATTAAAAAGGAAGTTTCTCTTCTCTGTAAACAATTCATATTGTTGTGCCATGAGCTCCAGAAACCATTTCCCATATCAGTTTTTGAATTGAATGTGCGTCTCATTCAGTAACTATTCAAACATATACTGATTGTACTATTTCCCAGTGGTTAATTACAGATTATCACTACTTTTTAATGTTAATAATTTGCAATTAATCTTCTTATGTAGATGTTATTACATCACTATTACAAGGTGTTGTCAATGTTGCATTTTGGTTTCGCTTTACAGAATCTCCTACTGTGATGGGCCTGTAATTGCAGGCTTATGCTTCAACAAAGTCTGATGTAGCACAGCATCAAAGATAATGATCTACCTTTTATTCTGCGTCTGGGCAATATAGTTCACCACAGAAATCTTTCAACCAACAATAAAGCCAACTAATGACTTAATTGTAAAACAAAATATACAACAGGTAGTGGTGGATTAGAGAAATAAACCAAATGGAATGCATGTATAATTGCCTCACATTCATAGCACTCATAGGCTATGCATCTGTGCCACTCTCAGCCTGTCTGATACATATTCTCTGCCTGTAGTACTTGAACTTTGGTTGCTAAACACTGTAAACATTTTAAAGGAGAGCTGCCATCTGGTAAAAGTGTTTTCCAAAACAGATTATTAATCAGAAAAGGTACACAATTGGTGTTGAAGCAATGCTATTGCATCACTGATCAAGTTGGCTGCTAAAACAGTTTCTCTTTATATCATTGGTGACCGTGCCTTCAGCAACCTAGGCCTTCAGCTCTGGAATTCCCTCCCTATACCTCTCGCCTCTATCTCACTTGCCTCCTTTACGACACTCCTTAAAATCTACCTCTTTGACCAAGGTTTTGGTCATCTGAGTTATTATCTCCTTATGTGATTCAGTGTCATATTTTGTTTTGTAATGCTCCTGTGAAGTGCCTTGGGATGTTTTAGTACATTAAAAGTGCTATATAAATGTAAGTTGTTAGATGAACTAATAGGAAAACATAAGCATTATATTGCCCAAGCCTGTGCTGTAACTGATGCAATTCATATGCAGAAAACTTCTGCTTTGCTAAAATGGTGAATATTTAAAGGGATTGTACTGTTACATTTTAGGGAATCCTGAAAAAATTGTGTGTTAAATATCAAAATATGGGTCGAAGCCCAACTATACAGAAAGGGAGCTGCAATTTTTGGCTCATGATCAGAAAAAACACTAAATAGAAACAATAAACAGTCCTACAATCACAGAATCACACAGAATAGGAAAAGATCATTTGACCCATCCTGCCTGTGCTAGCTCTTTGGCAGAGTTCTCCAATTGGTTCCACTCCCCTGCCCTTTCCCCATGGCCCTGTAAATTTTTCCTTTTCATGTATATATGCAATTCCCCTTTGAAAGTTTCTACTGAATTTGCTTCCACCACCCTTTCAGACATTGCATTCCAGATCATAACAACTCGTTGGGGGGAATTTTATGCTCTCCCCCACAGTGTGTTTGGAGACAACAAGAGCATATAATTGGGTGGGATGGTGGCGGGGGGACCCAGTCACCTTCCTACCTTTGCCAAAATTAAGTCCAGGGCGGGAAGACCTGTGAATGGCCGTCCTGCCCCACCATCAATTGAGGCCCTTAAGTGGGCAATTAATGTCCGATTAACGGCCTCATCTCACCACTGCAATTATCAGAGCAGTGGTAGGGCTGTCACCACCCAGAAAGCACAGCAGGAGAAACCACGTGGGCTGCTTGCCGGCTCTGCAGGGGGTGGGGGTGGTGTTCCTTGTTAAAAGGGTGGGACCCGCAGTGAGCCACACCCCTGCCTTTGCTACCACCACCCCCCACGACACTCTCCCCCATGACCCCCACCCCATGAGACCCCTCCCACCCTGACCTACCTGCAGCCTGGGTCCAGCACCGCTCCTGGCCTCTGGTGGGTGCTCCAATGGCAGCAGCTACCGCCTCCATGGTGGTACTACCCGGTTAAAGAGCTGTCAGCCTCTGATTGGCCGCAGCTCTCAGATGACGGGACTTCCGTCACCGGGGTCCTTGATTCCATGGAAGGCCCCTTACTGTCCAATTAACTGCCTAATTAGCACTTGATTCGGCAGGCCTCCCACAGAAGGGGCGACGTGGGGTTCTCGGCAGCACTTTTGCCAGAGGTCTGGACTCTCATTGCCCAGATAAAATCCCTGCCATTGTGTAAAATTATTTCTTATCATCTTCCCTCTTTTTTGCCAATTATCTTAAATTTGTGTCCCCTGGTTACTGACAATCCTGCCACTTGTAACAGTTTCTCCTTATTTACTCCATCAAAACGCATCATAATTTTGAACACGGCAATTAAATCTCCCTTTAGACTTCTCTTCTCAAAGCAGAACAGAATAGAAAACCCAGAAAAGATGTTTGACAGCCAGTTAAGTACTACAAAAAAAATCTGGTAGGATATGTCCATAAGGTTCAATGACATTAATGGAACTGTTGTTCAGCAGGGAGGGACAAAGCGCAGAAGAGCAATAGTTATAGGGGACTCTATAGTCAGGGGCACAGATAGGCGCTTCTGTGGATGTGAAAGAGACTCCAGGAAGGTATGTTGCCTCCCTGGTGCCAGCGTCAAGGATGTCTCTGAACGGACAGAGGGCATTCTGAACGGGGAGGGTGAACAGCCAGAGGTTGCGGTACACATTGGTACCAATGACATAGGCAGGAAGAGTGATGAGGTCCTGCAGGGGGAGTTTAGGGAGTTAGGTAGTAAGTTAAAAAACAGAACCTTTAGGGTTTTAATCTCTGGATTACTCCCTGTGCCACGTGCCAGTGAGGGTAGAAATAGGAAGATAGTGCAGCTAAACAAGTGGCTGAGCAGCTGGTGCAGAAGGGAGGGTTTCAGATATCTGGACCATTGGGATCTCTTCAGGGACAGATGGGACCTGTACAAGAAGGACGGGTTGCATCTAAACTGGAAGGGCACTAATATCCTGGCTGCAAGGTTTGCTAGCATCACTCGGGAGGGTTTAAACTAGTGTGGCAGGGGGGTGGGAACCAGAGCAGTAGGACAGCTAGTGAAGTAAATGAGGAGGACATAGTAAATAAGGCCAGTAGGACTAAGAGGAAGAGCAGGCAGGGAGATGTTGCGGAGCACAGCGGGACTGGTGGTCTGAAGTGCATTTGTTTCAATGCGAGAAGTATAACAGGTAAGGCAGATGAACTTAAGAGCTTGGATTAGTACTTGGAACTATGATGTTGTTGCTATTACAGAGACTTGGTTGAGGGAAGGGCAGGATTGGCAGCTAAATGTTCCAGGCTTTAGAAGCTTCAGGTGGGATAGAGGGGGATGTAAAAGGGGTGGGGGAGTTGCATTACTGGTTAAGGAGAATATCACAGCTGTACTGTGGGAGGACACCTCAGAGAGGTCATGCAGCGAGGCAATATGGGTGGAGCTCAGGAATAGGAAGGGTGCAGTCACGATGTTGGGGGTTTACTACAGGCCTCCCAACAGCCAGCGGGAGGTAGAGGAGCAGATATGTAGACAGATTTTGGAAAGATGTAAAGGTAACAGTGTTGTAGTGGTGGGTGATTTTAACTTCCCCAATATTGACTGGGACTCACTTAGTGCTAGGGGCTTGGATGGGGCAGAATTTGTGAGGAGCATCCAGGAGGGCTTCTTGAAACAGTATGTAGATAGTCCAACTAGGGATGGGGCCATTCTGGGCCTGGTATTGGGAAATGAGCCCAGCCAGGTGGTCGAAGTGTCAGTTGGAGAGCATTTCGGGAACTGTGACCATAATTCCATAAGTTTTAAGGTACTCGTGGATAAGGATAAGAGTAGTCCTCGGGTGAAGGTGCTAAATTGGGGGAAGGCTAATTATAACAATATTAGGCAGGAACAGAAGAATTTAGATTGGGGGCAGCTGTTTGAGGGTAAATCAACATCTGACATGTGGGAGTCTTTCAAACGTCAGCTGATTAGAATCCAGGACCAGCATGTTCCTGTGAGGAAGAAAGACAAGTTTGGCAAGTTTCGGGAAGCTTGGATAACATGGGATATTGTGAGCCTAGTCAAAAAGAAAAAGGAGGCATTTGTAAGGGTTGGAAGGCTAGGAACAGATGAAGCACTTGAAGAATATAAAGACAGTAGGAAGGAGCCAAGGAGTTAGGAGGGCTAAAAGGCGTCATGAAAAGTCATTGGCAAACAGGATTAAGGAAAATCCCAAGGCTTTTTATACATATATAAAGAGCAAGAGGGTAACCAGGGAAAGGGTTGGCCCACTCAAGTACAGAGATGGAAATCTATGCGTGGAGCCAGAGGAAATGGGCGAGGTGCTAAATGAGTACTTTGCATCAGTATTCACCAAGGAGAAGGACTTGGTGGATGATGAGCCTAGGGAAGGGAGTGCAGATAGTTTCAGTCATCTCATTATCAAAAAGGAGGAGGTGTTGGGTGTCTCGCAAAGCATTAAGGTAGATAAGTCCCCAGGGCCTGATGGGATCTACCCGAGAATACTGTGGGAGGCAAGGGAAGAAATTGCTGGGGCCTTGACAGAAATCTTTGCATCCTCATTGGCAACAGGTGAGGTCCCAGAGGACTGGAGAATAGCCAATGTTGTGCCTTTGTTTAAGAAGGGTAGCAAGGATAATCCAGGAAATTATTGGGCGGTGAGCCTTACATCAGTGGTAGGGAAACTATTCGAGAGGATTCTTCGGGACAGGATTTACCCCCATTTGGAAACAAACGAACTTATTAGCGAGAGACAGCATGGTTTTGTGAAGGGGAGGTCGTGTCTTACTAATTTGATTGAGTTTTTTGAGGAAGTGACGAAGATAATTGTTGAGGGAAGGACGGTGGATGTTGTCTATATGGACTTTAGTAAGGCCTTTGACAAGGTCCCGCATGGCAGACTGGTGCAAATGGTGAAGTCACACGGGATCAGAGGTGAGCTGGCAAGATGGATACAGAACTGGCTCAGTCACAGAAGACAGAGGGTAACAGTGGATGGGTGTTTTTCTGAATGGAGGGATGTGACTAGTGGTGTTCCGCAGGGATCAGTGCTGGGACCTTTGCTGTTTGTAGTATACATAAATGATTTGGAGGAAAATGTAGCTGGTCTGATTAGTAAGTTTGCGGACGACACAAAGGTTGGTGGAGTTGCGGATAATGATGAGGATTGTCAGAGGATACAGCAGGATATCGATCGGTTGGAGACTTGGGCAGAGAAATGGCAGATGGAGTTTAATCCGGACAAATGTGAGGTAATGCATTTTGGAAGGTCTAATGCAGGTGGGAGGTATACAGTAAATGGCAGAACTCTTAGGAGTATTGACAGGCAGAGAGATCTGTTTGTACAGGTCCACAGGTCACTGAAAGTGGCAACGCAGGTGGATAAGGTAGTCAAGAAGGCATACGGCATGCTTGCCTTCATCGGTCGGGGCATAGAGTATAAAAATTGGCAAGTCATGTTGCAGCTGTACAGAACCTTAGTTAGGCCACACTTAGAATATTGCGTGCAATTCTGGTCGCCACACTACCAGAAGGACGTGGAGGCTTTGGAGAGGATACAGAGGAGGTTTACCAGGATGCTGCCTGGTCTGGAGGGCATTAGCTATGAGAAGAGGTTGGAAAAACTCGGATTGTTTTCACTGGAACGACGGAGGTGGAGGGGCGACATGATAGAGGTTTACAAAGTTATGAGCGGCATGGACAGAGTGGACAGTCAGAAGCTTTTTCCCAGGGTGGAAGAGTCAGTTACTAGGGGACATAGGTTTAAGGTGCGAGGGGCAAAGTTTAGAGGGGATGTGCGAGGCAAGTTTTTTTACACAGAGGGTGGTGAGTGCCTGGAACTTGCTGCCAGGGGAGGTGGTGGAAGCAGATACGATAGCGACGTTTAAGAGACATCTTGACAAATATATGAATAGGAAGGGAATAGAGGGATATGGGCCCCGGAAGTGCAGAAGGTGTTAGTTTCGGCAGGCATCAAGATTGGCGCAGGCTTGGAGGGCCGAATGGCCTGTTCCTGTGCTGTACTGTTCTTTGTTCGTTGTTCTTTGAAAGATATTGACTTTTAATAGATGAATATCCAAAGGGGCAGAATGACCACAGAATTTCAATATATTATCAATTGGAAAGGGAAAAGCTTCATAACTTATCTTCAGAAAGTCTGCATGATGATCATAAGATTCAAGATTGAGAGTTACACATGAACATACAAACATACAAATTAGGTGGAGTCGGCCATTCGGCCCCTTAAGCCTGCTCCGCCATTTGATTAGATCATAGCTGATTTGAATGTGGCCTCAACTCCTATAAACTGCTTTAATTTTTGACTCAAGAATCAAGAATCAGAGTTATGAAACAGCACAATCATAAATAGATGCTGTAAATGCCACTTGGCTATGTGGTTAGCAATTATTTGAGTGGAGTGATTAACAACATAATTTTTGTCATGTGTTACGACCGAGGTGGGAGGAGTGCACTGTTTAGTCGAGTTCCACAGGTCACAACATATATTTAAATTTGTTCCCACTTACCGATACAGTCAATCATAGACTCTATTTTTAATCCCAGAAACAACAAAATTATCAGTTTTTTATAAAATAAATCTTAACCAGTAATGAAGCAAAGCATAAACACACAGATCGAAATATAAAAGTTCCCTTTTTATCTTAGCACCCACACACATGCACACACAGGTTAACCGGAAAAATAGAGGTTTCCTCTTCAGAGCTCTAGTACAAAAAAAACAAAAGAAAAACGTTGGCCAAAATACTTGCTAATTCTTGAAAAAAAAACAGAAAATATGAAAAGATGTCAGAAGTCCTTTTCTGGTTTGGCATCCCAAACACTTATAGACGGCTGTCATTGGGATCTTCCTAGAACAGTTCTTGACAGGTGCGCTGAAGATCTGTTTGGGAAGGCTTTCCAGGAAAAATTGCAGCAACAGGGGTTTCAAGCAGTTTCTTACACTTGCTTCTCAGCTTCTCAAGAGATGGAAAACTGGCAGGCTTTTTCAAAGAGCTGGAACAGATGGAGCTAGGGTTTGCTCTCTTGGCAAGTTTTCTCCAACTGTCTTTTCAAACCATTGTCCATATCCCAACTCACTGTCCAAAGCAAAACCAAAAACAATGTCACAAGAGTCAAGCCTCCTGACCCCTATAAATCTTGACTTGTCACTTCTTTGTAAACCTCTTTCCCAAGTCAAAAACAAACCCTGCTGTAATTATTTGAAGACAGATGCCTTCCAGTAACTGTTTACAATCCAAACCGCTCAGTGACCCTTGTAAAAAATACATCCATGGAATCCTTTTCAGTTTTAAAATACAAATCTTCAAAATTTAACAAAAAAATCGTAACATGCCTGGCCATTCTAGCACCTGCCCTTGTGCAGGCACAGGATTTTGTATAGAGATGCTCCTGAATAGATGAGAAGGTGCATTAATTTCAATGGTTGCCCCAACACTCACAAATCAATGAGGCTCAGAAATTTCTGAAAAAAATATTGGTGCATTAACAGCACTCTATTATTAATTCGCAAAAAAATCCAGCAGTTTGCGGTGAAGAGTTATGCCATGAATTTTGAAATTAATTGCATGTCATGAAATTGCTGGATTTACACCGTTAATGTCAATTAATCATGTTGTTGCCATTCAAGATTGGTAATTTATATTGTTAGGACTGTTCATGATGCGATTTATCGTCCTGTCACAAAACTCAACCTTGGAGGCCCAGAAGGGGACAAGTTATGCACAGGTTAGCAGGCCATAAAAAAAGCAAACCACGCACTAAGCTTTATTACTAGTGGGATAGAACTGAAAAGTAGGGAAGTTACGCTAAAGCTGTATCGAACCTTGGTTAGAAACACACTTAAAGTACTGCATACAGTTCTGGTCATCGTAACTTAAAAAGGATATAAAGGCGCTGGAGAGGCCACAGAGAAGATTTACAAGAATGATACCAAAAATGTGTGAGTATAAATATCAGGAAAGGATATACTGGCTAGTATCTTTTCTCTTGTAAAAAAGTGATGGGTGACCTTATAGAGGTCTTTAAAATTATGAAAGGTTTTTGATAGAATGGATTCAGAGAGAATGTTTCCACTTGTGTGGAATCGCATAACTAGAGGCCAGCAATGTAAGACAGTCACCAAGAAATCCATGTGGGAAATCAGGAGAAACTTCTTTACCAAGAGTGGTGAGAATGTGGAATTTGCTACCACAGGGAGTGGTTGAAGCGAATAGTATAGATGCATTTAAAGCAAAGCTAGACAAGCATATGAGGGAGAAGGGAAAAGAGGGTTAATGATAGATTTAGATGAGGAAAGATCTAGTTGGGTCGAATATCCCACGTATGTAAATGAAGTTGGGGAATCTCACTACATTAGTTACCTCTTAGATGTTTTCAAAAACTTTTTTAATATCTGTCTTGGCAGTATTTTCTACCAATCTTGCCATCTACACCCATGTTAGTATCGGACAGTAATCATTTTCAGGCCACAAAGCTGTTTTGCCACTGTAAATTAGATAGATTTCTTTCAGAAAATAATTTTGTGATATAGTATATGAATAAAAAAGCTTGTACGTTTCCCAAACCTACCCTTTCATTTACTCATTATTAATATCGCTAGGACCAATAGACCAATTCCCAAATACACTGCATTATAATGTCCTCTTCTTCTACTTGTTCTGTTGAAAAAAAAACTTTATTTTCCTGCCTTTTTTTGATCTCTCAATCTACTCCTTTTCTATCTCTCATTTCTTTTTCCGTAAATATTTGGGCTCTGATTCATCCTTCTCCTCTTTCACTCTGTTTCTTTTTCTATTTTTAAATTTGATTGGTTAACAATTGGACACAATATTCACGAGGTTCCAGGTGCACCACCTCATCGATACGCCATTAGCAATCCGTATTTCCAGCAATTTGTGGTACAAATAAAATGCAATCTGGAGGGTGAGGAAAAAAGTCCAATTTACATCACTGATCATGAGATGTGCCATTCCGGCAGTTCCTGGGCCATTCACTTTGCAAGAGGATTGTACCGTGCATAGATACGGGAAACTGTGTCATTGGCATTGTTATGTTCTGTATTAGTACACATAGTTGCTCAATGAGAATGATCAAAGAACCATTCTCAAGCATTCAAGTAGCAAGACCCTGTGTTGTGATTTTCTGTAAAGGTTTCATTTGGTTTAAATTCTGCACATATGAATGATTTGATTGAATCTATAGTTATCTGGATCCACTATTGAATAATGTCACAATAAGCAGATTTTGTGATTGAAAAATTGTTTTTTTGCTCACTTTGCAAAATTTTCATCCTAAATGGTCTCACCAGTTATTTATTGGAGGAATCTTTGTTCATTAATGGGCAAGGGAATGGGGGAACTGAAAGTTGTTTTGCTGGAAATTGGCTTTGCATGATCGGGCAACTTATCAGCTTGAACAAAATAAGTTACAAAATGATGCAAGCTCAAATTTCACTTTGCTACTTGGTTGAAGCCAGTTGAAGATTTTATCAGTGGATGATTCGTGGCACTTTACTATCTTTATTAATCACACATATTACAACATCTAAGGAACACAACAATGCCTTTTTTATCTTCTATAATTTTTGAATTTGGATCTAACATTCCCTTCTGCAGATAAGCACAGATTAATTATACAGAAAAAACCTGGGATTGCATTGAATTGTCGAGAGTGGTCTCTCTGCCTGCTTGTCCATATTGCCTGGTGTGTGCCAAGTGGCCACTAAGTATGAACATGTTAAGGTCGATTTTTACCACTCGAGGGAAGCAGGTAGGAGTGGATGGCAATCTTGCTCTGGAGTTTGATTCGGAGGCCTGATAGATTTTAACGACTATGCCTCATTTGAGGCTATGCCTCAATTGCACATCCATTTTGGATAGCTGGCCAGTGGATAGGCCATGAAAATCAGGCAGCCCATAGACTGGCCACCAGCACCAAGAGAAGGCTTCTGGCAGCAACGAACGTCATGGGGGCTTGGTGGGCTCGCAGCTGTGCAGCACAAGTCCAGACTTCCTTGCAGGCCTGGAACAGCCCTCCTGCCTATCCCAGAACTACTATGGAATGTTTTTCTAAACTTACCTTCAGTAACCTTCCTGACAGCTTTACTTGGCAGCACAGTGCTCAGGAATGGGCTAAAATGCTATTGAACCCTATGTACACCATGGTACCCCGATTTACATCTATTCATGAGGCTCCTAGTAGATCATCATCTACCGCAAAAACCAGCAGTGACAAAATCACCGACTGGTGGTGATACAGCGGGAATTGGAGCTGATCCATTTTAACCGCTCCCCTTCTACTTTCCTGCTGATTGTGAAAGTTAAGATTTTTTGTATGGTGACTCCTGGCAGATTTCTCAATGCCATTTGTAACCAGTTGGCACAGCAGTCGAACTACAATATTATCGATAATTATCACAATAAACTAAGTAAATACTCTTCAATTTTGGTAGGTAAATTTGAAACTTATTTGACTGAGGAGAGTACTTGAATATTTAAAGGAGACTTATGAGGAAAACTATGTAAGCCCCACTGACCTACTTTGAACAGAGGGAAAAGCCCGGGGGCACTGACCCACCTCAAATAGAATGAAAACCCCAGGGCACTGACCCACTTTGAACAGAGGGAAAAGCCTGGGGGCACTGACCCACCTCAAAGGGAGTGAAAACCCCAGGGCACTGACCCACTTTGAACAGAGGGAAAAGCCTGGGGGCACTGAACCACTCTGAACAGAGGGAAATGCCTGGGGGCACTGACCCGCCTTGAACAGAGGAAAAGGCCTGGGGGCACTGACCCGCCTTGAACAGAGATAAATGCCTGGGGGCACTGACCCGCCTTGAACAGAGGGAAATGCCCGGGGGCACTGACCCGCCTTGAACAGAGGGAAAAACCCAGGGGCACTGATCCGCCTTGAACAGAGGAAAATGCCTGGGGGCACTGACCAACCTTGATCAGAGTGAAAAGCCTGGGGGCACTGACCAACTTTGAACAGAGTGAAAAGCCCGGGGGCACTGACCAACTTTGAACAGAGGGAAAAGCCTGGGGGCACTGACCAACTTTGAACAGAGGGAATAGCCTGGGGGCACTGAACCACTCTGAACAGAGGGAAATGCCCGGGGGCACTGACCCGCCTTGAACAGAGGAAAAGGCCTGGGGACACTGACCCGCCTTGAACAGAGGAAAATGCCTGGGGGCACTGACCCGCCTTGAACAGAGGTAAATGCCTGGGGGCACTGACCCGCCTTGAACAGAGGGAAAAACCCGGTGGCACTGACCCGCCTTGAACAGAGGGAAATGCCCGGGGACACTGACCCGCCTTGAACAGAGGGAAATGCCCAGAGGCACTGACCCGTCTTGAACAGAGGGAAAAACCCGGGGGCACTGATCCGCCTTGAACAGAGGAAAATGCCTGGGGGCACTGACCAACTTTGATCAGAGTGAAAAGCCTGGGGGCACTGACCAACTTTGAACAGAGTGAAAAGCCCGGGGGCACTGACCAACTTTGAACAGAGGGAAAAGCCCGGGGGCACTGACCAACTTTGAACAGAGGGAAAAGCCTGGGGGCACTGACCAACTTTGAACAGAGGGAAAAGCCTGGGGGCACTGACCCACTTTGAACAGAGGGAAAAGCCTGGGGGCACTGACCCACTTTGAACAGAGGGAAAAGCCTGGGGGCACTGACCCACTTTGAACAGAGGGAAAAGCCTGGGGGCACTGACCCACTTTGAACAGAGGGAAAAGCCTGGGGGCACTGACCCACCTCAAATAGAGTGAAAACCCCAGGGCACTGACCCACTTTGAACAGAGGGAAAAGCCTGGGGGCACTGACCCACTTTGAACAGTATTAAAAGCCCGGGGGCACTGAACCACTCTGAAGAGAGGGAAAAACCCGGGGGCACTGACCCGCCTTGAACAAAGGGAAATGCCCGGGGGCACTGACCCGCCTTGAACAGAGGGAAATGCCCGGGGGCACTGACCCGCCTTGAACAGAGGGAAAAGCCCGGGGGCACTGACCCGCCTTGAACAGAGAGAAATGCCCGGGGGCACTGACCCGCCTTGAACAGAGGGAAAAACCCGGGGGCACTGATCCGCCTTGAACAGAGTGAAAAGCCCGGGGGCACTGTCCAACTTTGAACAGAGGGAAAAGCCTGGGGGCACTGACCAACTTTGAACAGAGGGAAAAGCCTGGGGGCACTGACCCACTTTGAACAGAGGGAAAAGCCTGGGGGCACTAACCCACCTCAAAGGGAGTGGAAACCCCGGGGGCACTGACTCACTTTGAACAGAATTAAAAGCCCGGGGGCACTGTCCCACCTTAAATGGAGTGAAAACCCCAGGGGGCATTGACCCATCTTGAACAGAATTAAAAGCCTGGGGAGCACTGAACCACTTTGAACAGAGGGAAAACCCCGGGGGCACTGACTCACTTTGAACAGAATTAAAAGCCCGGGGGCACTGTCCCACCTTAAATGGAGTGAAAACCCCAGGGGGCATTGACCCATCTTGAACAGAATTAAAAGCCTGGGGAGCACTGAACCACTTTGAACAGAGGGAAAAGCCTGGGAGCACTGACCCACTTTGAACAGAATTAAAAGCCCAGGGGCACTGACCCACTTTGAACAGAGGGAAATGCCCGGGGGCACTGAACCACTCTGAACAGAGGGAAATGCCCGGGGGCACTGATCCGCTTTGAACAGAGGGAAAAGCCCGGGGGCACTGACCCGCCTTGAACAGAGGGAAATGCCCGGGGGCACTGACCCACCTTGAACAGAGGGAGAAACCCGGGGGCACTGACCCGCCTTGAACAGAGGGAAAAACCCGGGGGCACTGACCCACTCTGAACAGAGGGAAATGCCCGGGGGCACTGAACCACTCTGAACAGAGGGAAATGCCCGGGGGCATTGACCAACGTTGAACAGAGGGAAAAGCCCAGGGGCACTGACCTACCTTGAACAGAGGGAAATGCCTGGTGGCACTGACCCACCTTGAACAGAGGGAAATGCCCGGGGGCACTGACCCACCTTGAACAGAGGGAAATGCCCGGGGGCACTGACCCACCTTGAACAGAGGGAAATGCCTGGTGGCACTGACCCACCTTGAACAGAGGGAAATGCCCGGGGGCACTGACCCACCTTGAACAGAGGGAAATGCCTGGTGGCACTGACCCGCCTTGAACAGAGGAAAATGCCTGGGGGCACTGAACCACTCTGAACAGAGGGAAATGCCCGTGGGCACTGACCCGCCTTGAACAGAGGGGAAAACCCGGGGTCACTGACCCGACTTGAACAGGGGGAAATGCCCGGGGGCACTGACCCACTCTGAACAGAGGGAAATGCCCGTGGGCATTGACCAACGTTGAACAGGGGGAAATGCCCGGGGGCACTGACCCACTCTGAACAGAGGGAAATGCCCGGGGGCACTGAACCACTCTGAACAGAGGGAAATGCCCGTGGGCATTGACCAACGTTGAACAGAGGGAAAAGCCCAGGGGCACTGACCTACCTTGAACAGAGGAAAATGCCGGGTGGCACTGACCCGCCTTGAACAGAGGAAAATGCCTGGGGGCACTGAACCACTCTGAACAGAGGGAAATGCCCGTGGGCACTGACCCGCCTTGAACAGAGGGGAAAACCCGGGGGCACTGACCCGACTTGAACAGAGGGAAATGCCCGGGGGCACTGACCCACTCTGAACAGAGGGAAATGCCCATGGGCATTGACCAACGTTGAACAGAGGGAAAAGCGGAGGGGCACTGACCTACCTTGAACAGAGTGAAAAGCCCGGGGGCACTGACCAACTTTGAACAGAGGGAAAAGCGGAGGGGCACTGACCTACCTTGAACAGAGTGAAAAGCCCAGGGGCACTGACGTACCTTGAACAGAGGGAAATGCCCGGGGGCACTGACCCACCTTGAACAGAGAAAATGCCTGGGGGCACTGACCCACTTTGAACAAATTAAAAGCCTGGGGGCACTGACCCACCTTAAATG
Source organism: Heterodontus francisci (assembly GCF_036365525.1). Classification (NCBI taxonomy): domain Eukaryota; kingdom Metazoa; phylum Chordata; class Chondrichthyes; order Heterodontiformes; family Heterodontidae; genus Heterodontus; species Heterodontus francisci. Next base: position 47,304,196 of record NC_090383.1, on the reverse strand, counting down.
GAGTGAAAACCCCAGGGGAACTGACCCACTTCAAAGGGAGTGGAAACCCCGGGGGCACTGACCCACTTTGAACAGAATTAAAAGCCCGGGGGCACTGTCCCACCTTAAATGGAGTGAAAACCCCAGGGGCACTGACCCACGTTGAACCGAATTAAAAGCCCGGGGGCACTGACCCACCTTGAACAGAATTAAAAGCCCGGGGGCACTGACCCACCTCAAATGGAGTGAAAACCCCAGGGGCACTGACTCACCTTAAATGGAGTCGAAAACCCCAGGGGCACTGACCCCCACCTTAAATGGAGTGAAAACCCCAGGGGCACTGACCCACCTTTAATGGAGGGAAAGCCCCGGGGGCACTGACACAGTTTGAACAAAATTAAAACCCTGGGGGAACTGACCCAGTTTGAACAAAATTAAAACCCTGGGGGCACTGACCCAGTTTGAACAAAATTAAAACCCCGGGGGCACTGACCCAGTTTGAACAGAATTAAAACCCTGGGGGCACTGACCCAGTTTGAACAGAATTAAAACCCTGGGGGCACTGACCCAGTTTGAACAAAATTAAAACCCCAGGGGCACTGACCCATCTTGAACAGAATTAAAACCCTGGGGGCACTGACCCAGTTTGAACAAAATTAAAACCCCGGGGGCACTGACCCAGTTTGAACAGAATTAAAACCCTGGGGGCACTGACCCAGTTTGAACAGAATTAAAACCCTGGGGGCACTGACCCAGTTTGAACAAAATTAAAACCCCAGGGGCACTGACCCATCTTGAACAGAATTAAAACCCTGGGGGCACTGACCCAGTTTGAACAAAATTAAAACCCCAGGGGCACTGACCCATCTTGAACAGAATTAAAACCCTGGGGGCACTGACCCATCTTGAACAGAATTAAAACCCTGGGGGCACTGACCCAGTTTGAACAGAATTAAAACCCTGGGGGCACTGACCCAGTTTGAACAAAATTAAAACCCCAGGGGCACTGACCCATCTTGAACAGAATTAAAACCCTGGGGGCACTGACCCAGTTTGAACAAAATTAAAACCCTGGGGGCACTGACCCACCTTGAACAGAATTAAAACCCTGGGGGCACTGACCCAGTTTGAACAAAATTAAAACCCCGGGGGCACTGACCCATCTTGAACAAAATAAAAACCCCGGGGGCACTGACCCAGTTTGAACAGAATTAAAACCCCGAGGGTACTGACCCAGTTTGAACAGAATTAAAACCCTGGAGGCACTGACCCAGTTTGAACAGAATTAAAATCCTGGGGGCACTGACCCATCTTGAACAAAATTAAAACCCCGGGGGCACTGACCCAGTTTGAACAGAATTAAAACCCTGGGGGCACTGACCCAGTTTGAACAGAATTAAAACCCTGGGGGCACTGACCCAGTTTGAACAAAATTAAAACCCCAGGGGCACTGACCCATCTTGAACAAAATTAAAACCATGGGGACACTGACCCATCTTGAACAAAATTAAAACCCCGGGGGCACTGACCCATCTTGAACAAAATTAAAACCCTGGGGGCACTGACCCAGTTTGAACAAAATTAAAACCCTGGGGGCACTGACCCAGTTTGAACAAAATTAAAACCCCGGGGGCACTGACCCATCTTGAACAGTATTAAAACCCTGGGGGCACTGACCCACCTTGAACAGAATTAAAACCCTGGGGGCACTGACCCACCTTGAACAGAATTAAAACCCTGGGGGCACTGACCCAATTTGAACAAAATTAAAACCCCGGGGGCACTGACCCATCTTGAACAGAATTAAAACCCTGGGGGCACTGACCCAGTTTGAACAAAATTAAAACCCTGGGGGCACTGACCCATCTTGAACAAAATTAAAACCCTGGGGGCACTGACCCAGTTTGAACAAAATTAAAACCCTGGGGGCACTGACCCACCTTGAACAGAATTAAAACCCTGGGGGGCACTGACCCATTTTGAACAGAATTAAAACCCTGGGGGCACTGACCCAGTTTGAACAGAATTAAAACCCTGGGGGCACTGACCCAGTTTGAACAGAATTAAAACCCTGGGGGCACTGACCCAGTTTGAACAGAATAAAAACCCTGGGGGCACTGACCCACCTTGAACAGAATTAAAACCCTGGGGGCACTGACCCATCTTGAACAGTATCAAAACCCCGGGGGCACTGACCCATCTTGAACAGTATTAAAACCCCGGGGGCACTGACCCACCTTAAATGGAGGGAGAGCCCCGGGGGCACTGACCCAGTTTGAACAAAATTAAAACCCTGGGGGCACTGACCCAGTTTGAACAGAATTAAAACCCTGGGGGCACTGACCCACCTTGAACAGAATTAAAACCCTGGGGGCACTGACCCACCTTGAACAGAATTAAAACCCCGGGGGCACTGACCCACCTTGAACAGAATTAAAACCCCGGGGGCACTGACCCAGTTTGAACAAAATTAAAACCCCGGGGGCACTGACCCAGTTTGAACAGAATTAAAACCCTGGGGGCACTGACCCACCTTGAACAGTATTAAAACCCTGGGGGCACTGACCCACCTTGAACAGAATTAAAACCCTGGGGGCACTGACCCACCTTGAACAGAATTAAAACCCTGGGGGCACTGACCCACCTTGAACAGAATTAAAACCCCGGGGGCACCTACCCAGTTCGAACAGAATTAAAACCCAGGGGGTACTGACCTACTTTAAACAGAATTAAAACCCCGGGGGCACCTACCCACCTTAAACAGAGGGAAAACCCCAGCTTTGAAAAAAGGGAAAAGTCGGGGGATCTATTTTAAGGTAATGATGTGTATTGTTGGGATTCCTCTGTAACCTGTCGATGGCGCTCCAGGTTGATTGAAAATTGACCAACATTGAAATGAGGTTGCAGTTTGTTCAGTCGAGGATCAAACTGTACTTCCATTGGTTGTTCTGAGCTGGACTCCGTCTACCTGGGACTGGGCGGAAAGCGGCCTTGAACAGAGGTTGCAATTGGGCGGAGGACTCGAGATTCAGGAATTTTGCCGACTTGTAATGACTTTGGGAAACTATTAGGAAATTGTTATGGGGGAAATGGGAAGCTTTTGCATTATTTTTGGAAAAAGATCCACATAAATGAAGAAAGACGACGACTACTGAAAATGAAAGCTGTTTCCGGCTGCCTCACTCTGTGATCTTTTACCTGTGTTGAGTATTTCTGTTTGGTGTTCAGCAATGGCTCTGAGCAAAGGTTTGCGAGTGTTTGAAAAGCAAGAGCCGAGCTGCTGCAGCGTTCTGCTTGAGTCCAGGAATCGGCAAGACTGTCTCCTCTTCGAGGCTGGGGCTGTGGCCATTCTCTGTAAGTAAAAGCTGACACAGCGTCCCACAACCGCGCCCGCAGCCGCAGCTTTATACCCGCAGCCTCATACCCATACCAGCAGCTTTATACCCGCAGCCTCATACCCATACCGGCAGCTTTATACCCGCAGCCTCATACCCATACCGGCAGCTTTATACCCGCAGCCTCATACCCATACCGGCAGCTTTATACCCGCAGCCTCATACCCATACCGGCAGCTTTATACCCGCAGCCTCATACCCATTTCTGCAACTTTATACCCGCAGCCTCATACCCATACCGGCAGCTTTATACCCGCAGCCTCATACCCATACCGGCAGCTTTATACCCGCAGCCTCATACCCATTTCTGCAACTTTATACCCGCAGCCTCATACCCATACCCGCAGCTTTAGATCTGCAACTTTATACCCGCAGCCTCATAACTGCACCCGCAACTTTATACCCGTAGCCACATACCCATACCGGCAGCTTTATACCCGCAGTCTCATACCCACAGCCGCAACTTTATATCCATAGCCTCATACCCATACCTGAAGCTTTATACCACGCCTGTAGCTTTATACTGCACCTGCAGCTATACTTGGCCTCCACGCTGTGTGGGATCGGCCAGGAGGGACCATTAAAATCAGAATTGAGCAGGCTCCATGCACGGAATGCACTCCTGCCAGCCCAATTTTCCACTGTTTTCTAAAGCCTGGGTGATCCAATAAATCCAGGCATAGGAAGAAGAAAAAAAATTGCCTGTAATCTTCCAAGAGCCGTACACTGAACGGTGAAAAAAAGACATGCTAGATACGTACAACACGCACATGTGGTGGAGGGGCGGAAATATTTTCCACCACATAGACCATCCTCTGCTGTATGTCAAGAAGTTAGCTGCCCCCAAAAATGACATCAGCTTTTCACTGTGACTGCCAAAGGATTCATTGATTGTGGCTGAAAATTAGATGAAGTACATTTTCCAATTATTCAGTTGGTGGGCCCCCACACCAAGAACTCTGAACTACCACTCTGCTAAATGAGATCGATTCAGAACAGATCTAGCAGCTCAAAACTGGGCATCCATGAGGAGCTGCAGAATTGTATTCAGTACAATCTGTAAACTCATGGTCAGCATATCCCCCACTCTACCATTACCATCAAGCTAGGGACAAACTCTGGTTCAATGAAGAGTGTAGGAGAGCATGCCAGGAACAACAACAGGTTTACCTAAAAATGAGGTGCCAACCTGGTGAAGCTACAACACAGGACAGCATGCATGTTAAACAGTGTAAGCAGCATGTTCTAGATAAAACTAAGTGATCCAACAACCAACAGACCAGATCATAGCTCTGCAGCCCTGCCAGGACTGGAAAATTGCAGTTATGAGGAAAGACTGGATAGGCCGAGATTGTTTTCATTCAAACAGAGGAGGCTGAGCAGAGATTTGATTGAGATGTACAAATTTGTGAGGGACCTGGATAGAGTGGATGGGAAGGGCCTATTTACCTTAGCAGAGAGGTCAGTGACTCGGGGGCATAGATTTAAAGTGATTGGTAGAAAGATTAGAGGGGAGATAAGGAAAGTTTTTTCAGCCAGTGGGTGGTGTAGTCTGGAACTCACTGTCTGAAAGAGTGGTAGAGGCAGAAAACCTCATCTCATTTAAAAGGATGTGCATCTGACGTGCTGTAACCTGCAGGGCTTTGGACCAAATGCTGGAAAGTGGGATTAGGCTGGGTGGCTCTTTTTTTCCCTCGGCCGGCGCAGACATGATGGGCCAAGTGACCTCTTTCTGGGCCGTAAACTTTCTATGATTCTATAAAGTCAACATGTAAGTAAAGAAAGGTGTGGGAAGAAGGGGACACTGGCACCAGTCCTGGGACAGGAAGGAGATGTACTATTGGTGTGGGGTGCACCTGAACCAGGCTGGGACCAAGGTCCTAGCGGAAAGGATAACTAGGGCTGTAAATAAGACTTTAAACTAATAATATGGGGGAGGGAACTGCTAGAAATGACAGGAACCTAACAATAAAATAATCAGGAAAATAGAGTAAAGGAAGGAATAAGGATAACACAAATGGCCAGAAATCGGATAAAGCCACAGAGGATGACGGTAAAATAACTACTAAAACGAGAGAGGAATAAAAAAAAATAGAAACTGTTCGTACACCGATTTACATAGTATTCAAAACAAAATGAATGAACTGGAGGCAATAATTTATAGACAGGATCTGGATATAGTAAGAATAACTGAAATGTGGCTACATAGAAAACAGATTGGCAAACAAATATTGCAGGATGTAACACATTTAGGAAGAAGAGGGAAGGAAGGGGATGGAGGGAGGTGAGGTGGAGAAGCTGTACTAGTTAAAGATAATGTAATGGCAGTAGGAAGAAAGGATGTAACGAACAGTAAAATAGATGCAGATTGATTTAAAAGATAAGGGATCCATCGCCTAACAGGGGTGTACTATAGATCGCCAAATTGTGGAAGGGAGTTGCAGGAAGAAATATGTAGGCAAATCATGAGGTGAGTGGCAGGCAGCGAATAATAATCATGGGAGATTTCAACTACCAAATAAACTCGCAGGAAGAAATGGCGGAAGGAGGAAAGGGAATGGAGTTTTTACAGTGTGTACAGCATTACTTTTTCACTCAGTATATGAGCAGGCCAACAAAAAAGAATCACTGCTGGATCTAGTAATGGGTAATGACCCAGAACAAATAAGAGAATTCAGAGAAGGAGAGTGTCTTAGTAGTAGTGATCGCAACATAATAAGGTTTAAAATTAGGATCAAGAGTGACATAACTGAGACAAAGACTGAAGTACTCAATTGGAAAAGAGCAAATTATGATGAAATGAAGTTGGAACTAAAGAAAATCTTGAAAAACAAATATAGATAAACAGTGGGAAATCTTTAAAAGAGTGATGAATAGAGTTCAAGACAGATGTGTTTCACCAAAAGCCAGCTGATTACGGGGCACTGTGGCTGAATGAAGAACTAAAGAGAAAATTGAATCCAAAGAAAAAGACATTAAAAGCACTTAGATACTAAAGAAGAGGAGGACAAAAAGGAATATGAAGAACTCAGGCAAGAAGTTTAAATAAAAAACCTATCAGGAAGGCGAAGAGAAATTACAATGTCAAATTATCAAGGAATATAAAAAGAAATAAGTTATTCTATAAACACAAATAGCATAAGGAAAATTAAAGTAGATATGCCCCCTAAAGGATAAACAGAATAAACTCGAGATAACAGACAAAGCAATGGCAGAAGTATTGAATAAGCACTCTGCTTCACATTTTACTAAAGATAACAAAATAGACACTTCATTAGAGGATGAACTGAGAAAGAATATTGTTACAATTGGGACAAGTAGAGAGAAAATAATTGACATACTAGCAAAACTAAAAGAGAATAAAACCCCAGGACTTGATTGTCTGAACCATGTATACTCAAGGAAACTAGGACTGATGTACCACAGGCACCAGAAGGAGGGAAAGTGCCAGAGAACTGGTGGACAGCCATTGTTGTTGCTATATACAAAAAAGGGAGATAGATCAAAATCTGGGGACTATAGCCAGTCAGCTTGATATTAGTGATTGGAAAGATCCTGGAATTTACACTAAAAGAAGTGATGAGAGCACCTAGACAGAAAATATAATAAAGTCAGCATGGATTCGGAGAGGCTTGGCGATAATGATCAAACCTGATAGAATTCTTTGAAGAGGGAACAAAAATAGTACATAAGGGTAATGCAGAAAATGCCATATGCATGGAATTTTGAAAGGCCTTTGATGAGGTACCACATGGTAGACTAATGACAAAGGTTAGGGCATGTGGAGTTGGGGATAAAAGCAAGATGGATAGCAAATTTCCTTTTTTAAACAAAAGCAGGGAGTAGGAGTAAAAAGTAGCTATTCAGATTGAAGGGAGGTTGAAAGTGATATTCCACAAGGATTAGGCCTGGGACCACTGTTTTTTATATATGAATGGATTGGAGAGGGTTGATGTGGAGAGAATGTTTCTACTGTGAGGGAATCCAAAACTAGGGGCCATAAATTCGAGATATTTACGTATAAATCCAGTAGGGAATTTCTTTGATAAAGACAGAAACTGCTGGAAATGCACAGCAGATCTGGCAGCATCTGTGATGAGAGAAACAGAGTTAACGTTTCAGGTCTGTGATCTGTCATCTGATGATGACAGGTCTGTAATAGGCTTTGAGCAAGTGAAAGGGGAGCAGGGGGTAAGAACAAAAGGGAAGGTCTGTGATAGGGGGGAGGGCAAAAGCAATTAAATGACAAAGACATCATGGAACAAAAAGCAAAGGGAGTAGTAATAGCCGTAGTGAAAGACAAAGTATTTGTTCAGACAGAGTGTTCATGGCAGAGAATTTCTTTGCTCAGAGTGGTTAGTATGTGGTTGAGGCAAATAGATGCTTTCAATAGGAACCAGACGAGTACATGAAAGGAAAAGGGAAAAAAGGAATAGAATGACATGCTGAAAGGCTGAGATGAGGTGGAGAAATGGACGGAGACTCATTTGGGGTATCAACACCAACACAGACTAGTTGGGCTGAATAAACTGTTTCTGTGCTGTATGTTCAATGTAATTAGAAACAAAATTCTAAACACCCCCAAATCAGTAAAAAAGATATATTTGCTGGAATCCTGCTTGTACTGAAAAGACTTGAAAGAATGGATTTATATCTTTCATTTGGAACTCACTCCACACAAAATGAAAAGTGGGTAGAATGAGTTTGAATGAATGGAATTGAGATTAAGCAACTCTCAATATCAACTATACTATGAAGTAGAAGGTAATGAATCATTTTAAAGTAGAATGATAACTTACCATTACAGACAGTTGCAGGTGCTTACAGTAAATCTACATATTTTGTTTGAGAAAGCCACTGCATCAACCTTCTGCTGTAGCTAGGTGCAAACAGGCAGAGCCTTTTGTATTTAGTCTTATTCACAGGTAAAATTTGGAGATCAAGTTCTGTTGAGTGCCCATTTTATTTCTGAGGGGAAAACCCCTCTCCAATTAGTTTCAACCCTTTTTCGCCTGGGCCACACAACAGCAGTTTGACCCTGCTGCTAATAAGCACTTGACATTAGTCTGTAATTCATTCTATTCTCCCTCCCATTCTACGGAGAGAGTGCCAGCTCCACTCAAAGCCCCCCTACAGAATTCAGAGGAATGGGGAATTGAACCCATATCCCAAAATCATGAATCATAGAATGGTTACAGCACAGAGAGAAGCTATTTTGCCTGTTAATTCCATGCCTGCTCTTTGCAAGAGCAATTTAGCTGGTCTCACTCCCCCGCCCTTATCAACATGCAAATATTTTTCCTTCAGGTGCTTATCTAGTTCTCTTTTTTCAAATTCACAAAGGTATCTGCCTCCACCGCCCTTTCAGTCAATGCATTCCCAATTGTAACCTTTTGCTACATAAAGATGTTTTTCCTCATGTTCCCTTTGGGTCTTTTGCCAGTCACTTTAAATCTGTGTCCTCTGGTTCTCGACCCTTCCATTAATGGGAACAGTTTCTCCCTGTCTACTCTGTTCAGACCCCTCATGATTTTGAACACCACTATCAATCTCCTCTCAACCTTTCTTCTCTAAGGAGAACAACCCCAGCTTCTCCAATCGATCCACCTAACTGAAATCTCTTATCCCTAGAGACATTCTCGTAAATCTTTTCCGCACCCTCTCTAAAGCTTTCACATCTGTCCTAAAGTGCAGTAACCAGAATTGGACACAATACTTTGGTTGAGGCTGATTCAGTGTTTTGTAAAGTTCAGCATAACTTCCTTGCTTTTGTACTCTATGCCTCTGTTTATAAAGCCCAGAATCCCGTATGCTCTTTAAACTATTTTCTCAGCCTGCCCTGCCACCTTCCATGATTTGTGCATGTACACCTCCAGGTCTCTCTGTTCCTGCACCCACTTTAGAATTGTACCCTTTAGTTTATATTGCCTCTCCTCGTTCTTCCTACTAAAATATATCACTTCACTCTTCTCTGCATTAAATTTCACCTACCATGTGTCCACCCATTCCACCAGCCCGCCTATGTCCTTTTGAAGTCTGAAGAAGGGTCACTGATTTGAAACGTTAACTCTGCTTCTCTCTCCACGGATGCTGCCAGACCTGCTGAGTATTTCCAGCATTTCTTGTTTTATTTCAGATTTCCAGCATCTGCAGTATTTTGCTTTTATCCTCGTGAAGTCTATCATTTTCCTTCCCACAGTTCACTATACTTCCAAGTTTTGTGTCATCAGTAGATGTTGAATCAGTAGATGCCCTGTGCACCCAAGTGATATATAAAAATCAAGAAAAGCAATGGTCCTTGTTCCCTCCTATAGTCTGAAAAATAACTGATCACTACTTTCTCTCTGCTTCCTGTGACTTAGCTAATTTTGTATCCATGCTGCCACTGCCCCTTTTATTCCATAGGCTTCAATTTTGCTGGCAAGCTTATTATGTGGCAATCTATCAAACACCTTTTGAAAGTCCATATATATACCTCATTACCCTCATCAACCCTCTGTTGCCTCATCAAAAACTCAGTCAAGTTAGTTAAACACAATTTGCCTTTAACAAATCCATGCTAGCTTTCCTTAATTAATTAATATTTGTCCAAGTGACTGTCAATTTTGTCCTGGATTATCGTTTCTAAAGGCTTTCCTAGTACCAAGGTTAAACTGACTGGCCTGTAGTTGCTGGATTTATCCTTGTACCCTTTTTTGGCACCATCCCTATATCTAAGGAGGAGTGGACGATTATGGCTGGTGCCTCTGCAATTTTCTCCCTTACTTTCCTCAGTATCCTCAGATGTATCGCATCTAGTCCTGGTGATGCATCAACTTTTAAGCACAGCCAGTCTTTCTCGTACCTCTTTTTTATCAATTTTTATCCGATCCAGTATCCTCGAATACTTTGTTGTTCACTATGACTCTACCAGCATCTTCTTCCTTGATAAAGACAGTGCAAAGTACTCACTTAATACCTCAGCCATGCCCTCTGCCTCCATGCATAGGTCTCTTTTTCAGTCTCTAATCAGCCCCACCCTTCCTCTTATTACTTTGTTACTATTTATATGCCTGTAGAAGACTTTTGGATTCCCTTTCATGTTAGCTGCCATTCTCTTCTCATACGCTGTTTGTCTCTCTTATTTCCTTTGTCACTTCCACTCTGAAAGTTTTCTATTCAGTCTGGTTCTCACTGGTATTATAAACCTGACATCTTTAGTACATCCCCTTTTTCTGCTTCATCTCACTGTCTATCTCTAGCATTGGATCAACATGCCAAGATCTTTAGGTTGTGCAGTTTTAGGCAGCATGGCATCTCAGTTGCTATAGACTGTAGAATCAATAATATTCAATCTATCCAATGTTAATAAAAGATACATCAGCATGCTTTTTTTCATAGTAATCAATGATTGACAGTCAATAAACATAGTGATCATCATTGATAGCTTTAAAAAAAAAGTACTACTGCAAGTTCCCCAGATGGCTTAATGTTGACTCCATCACCCAAAGTGGAACTGTATCATACAGGCCAGGAAAGTTCCTGAGTCAATACGTTGTCCATATGCTTAGTTATTTGGATAGTGGTAGTAAGTGTGGTACTATTGGACTCCGCAGATTTGGGGAGTAGTCATTTCTGTCCTTGATCACTATCCACTCACCTCTGTGGGATGCATGTTAGGTGAATTCAGAACTGGGCTCAGCTGTGATGCTTGGTGGTGGAGGGCATGGGTAGGGTGTGGGCAGGAGGAGGACGGACAAAAGAAGACCACAACATATTTCCTCCTCAAAACTTAAAGAACCCTACCAATGAAAATATTTATTTCAATTATGCATATTATTTCTGTTTTGTAATTTATAAAAGCCTGCATTGATCCCCAAAAATTCTCATTTAACTTTTTATATGCAGTTGTTAATTACAAAGAGATTGCTGAAACTAAGCTGTCATGTTGTGGTTGATGTCGTCATGGATGGAACTGCCGCTGTACACTCCCATTCATCTGCTGTCTGACCTGTGGGATTGTTTCATATACATCGCGCACATTAGCTTACCTGAAAGTTCACAACAGCAAGGATGACAGCAACAACCTGAACAATTGACAATTTTATAGAGTTCCTTGTGTAAGCAAATATTTAGAGCATTTCACAACGTGAAATCAATATCAGCTAGGTTACAAAGGAACCTGGGTGGTGGGGTATGAATATGAAAAAAAGAATTCAGAGGCCTGGTCAAAGGATAGATTTTAACATAAATTTCAGTCATCACTTCCCTGTACTCTGGAATTGCACCCCAAATCCTTCCACCTTGCAATATCTCTCTTTACTTTCAAACCATATGCTTTCAACTACATTTCTGTCCATTTTCCTGAAAATTCCTTTCTGCTGTGTATTCAATTACACCACCCTCCCTGCTGCTGCAAAGCACCTTATGATTTGTTACAGTATGAATACCGTCCTATGCTAGTGTTTATAACCAAAAATTGACCTGTTGAACTGACACCTCTTTTTGTTGTATTTCTTTTCAGTAAATGATATACCCTCATAGCACCCATATACCAATTGTATCCTGTCCATGGCATATCAGCAGAAAATAGCACAAGGATTTATGAAGGATACTAAATCAAAATGAAATAAATTGAATATCAATCATATTACTAAAACGGGCAATATCAAGCTTCTCCAGTACTCTGTGACATTTCAAAGGATTTCAGTGGGTAGAAATGTTCAAAGGTTGTGCAATATTTTAACGCAAGTCACTGCTATCATTTGACATCAAGTCTTCACTTCCTTCAGTATTAAGGGACACAGTTTTCATGACAAACTGTTGGGCAAACCTCTTCCTGTTTGCTTACAAACAGCAATGCGATGATGTAAATCACATTGAAACACTTGCGCATGATGTTACTGTGACGGAAATGGTGCGTGCCTCCTTCTTCAAACAAACAGTTTGCTGAACATTTTTGTGAAGAATGCATTTTAAATGAACTTTTTGAACATATTTTAGTATATATAATAGTTTCTTTTCTCTGATTTCCTGAAATATTGCATAACAAAGAAAATTACACAAGCTTTAAATATTTCAATTCCTGAAATGCATAAACCCACTAACGCTGAATTCCTTGAATTCTGTGAGTTACAAAGAGGGGTGGATTTTCTTGTGTATTTAGTGGCCAGAGACAGCAAAATTGCTCTAAACACTGAGCATTCAGAAGCCCATATCATGATGGTGACAGCATGGGATATGACCAGCTGAGGGATGGAAAGCAGAGAGTAGTGGTGAATGGTTGTTTTTCAGACTGGAGGAACATATACAGTAATGTTCCCATGGGGTTTGTATTAGAAACATTGTGAGTTTTGGTAAATATTAATGACCTGAACTTGAGAATACAGGGCATAATTGCAAAATTTGGAGATGGCATGAAGCTCAGAAATGTAGTAAACAATGAGGAGGATAGTAACAGACTTTCGGAGGGCATAACAGATTGGTGAAATGGGCAATGACATTTAACGCAGAGAAGTGTGAAGTGATACATTGATTGGCATCGTTCCATCTGCGAGAGATGATGGGACTGCAGCCTCAGAACTTTGGTGAGGTCAGATGCGATCATCTGCTGCACTTTGTTTGAAGGCTGAACAAGCCATTTCTGGAAAGGCAAAGTCTGCCACAAGTGCCACACATGAAGTTGTTCCTTGCTGTTGCTGAGGATGATCTCTGCTGACGCCTTGTTTGCAGGGCTGACATCTGCTTTGAAACTTCTGAAACCATGTGTCATTCTGGTGATGAATTCCTGCCACAGCTGGTGTCGCTATTTGCATCAATCGTCAGCTAGAGTTCCCCACTTGTCGTGATTGATGTTGAGGGCTTTCATGTCTCTTTTGACAGCATCCTTGAATTGAAGCTTTGGGCACCTGCTGGTCTCTTGGCATGAGCTATCTCCGCATATAACACATCCTTGGTGATGCAGACATCTTCCATCCCCTGCACATGCCCAAGCTAGTGAAGTCTTTGCTTGATTAGCACTAGCATATTTGGCATCATTGCCCTGGAAAGGTAGGCTTCATTGGTGACTTTGTCTTTCTATGTGATGCCAAGGATGTGTTGTCGACACTGGAGATGGAAATTATTGAGCCTTTGCTGCTTCCTGCCTGCCAGTTTGTTGATTTTCCATGCTAGTTTTGTTAGTCAGTCAAACTTGGTGGCTGCCTTCCCAATGCGTGTGCTGAACTCTTCATCAAGAGACAGGTTGTCTGTCCCTGTAGATCCAAGGTAGCAGAATTGGCTGATTGCTTCTGTGTTGTTGAATCTAATCACTGGCGGAAACACAACCCCCTATTTCATAACTACAGTTTTTTTGACACTGAGGGTGAGGGAGAACATGACACAGGCATGGGACAGACAATCCATGAGCCTTTGGAGCTGGTTTTCTGTCTGGGCAACTAGTGCAGCATTCTCAGCATACAGGAGTTCTCTAATCAGGACATGCCACACTTTTGTCTTGGCTTTCAGTCTTGATAGTTTGAGAAGTTTCCATCTGATTGTGTGTGGAGGTACACTCCTTCCATATCGGCATTGAAAGCATAGGTCAGGATGACAGAGAAAAAGATATAAATCACAGTAGGTGCAAAGGCTGTTTCACCGCATTCTTGATCTCAAAACTGTCAGAGGTGGAGTCTTCGAACTGAATGGTGCCGTGCATGTTATCATGGAAGGACCGTATGAGACTGCGAAGCTTGGGAGGACATTCGATTTTCACTAGTATCCAGTAGAGGCCCATCCTGCTTAGTTGTCAAATGCTTTAGTGAGATACACAAAAGCAAGGTAGAGTGGTGTTTGCTGCTCTCTCTACTTTTCTTGAAGCTGACATAGGGAGAAGATCATGTGTACTGTGGATCTGCTTGTTCTGAAGTCACATTGTGCCTCCGGGTATATTCTGTTGGCTATTTATTTTTTATTTATTTTATTTAGAGATATAGCACTGAAACAGGCCCTTCGGCCCACCGAGTCTGTGCCGACCATCAACCACCCATGTATACTAATCCTACACTAATTCCATATTCCTACCACATCCCCACCTGTCCCTGTATTTCCCTACCACCTACCTATACTAGGGGTAATTTATAATGGCCAATTTACCTGTCAACCTGCAAGTCTTTGGCATGTGGGAGGAAACTGGAGCACCCGGAGGAAACCCACGCAGACACAGGGAGAACTTGCAAACTCCACACAGGCAGTACCCAGAATTGAACCCAGGTCGCTGGAGCTGTGAGGCTGCGGTGCTAACCACTGCGCTGCCCTAGCCACTGCGCCACTGTGCTGCCATAACCACTGCGCCACTGTGCCGCTCATAATAGGTAATGGAGCCGCATTAGAATGACTCTGGCAAAGGCCTTCCCAGTGACATTGAGGAGTGAGATGCCCCAGTAGTTGTCGCAATCCCCTCGAAAGCTTTTGTTCTGATATAACGTGTTGATAGTGATGAGGTTTGCATCATGCATATCCTATTTGACAGGGCCTTCTATCCAGCAGAGGAGGTTGTGGAGGTATGGCAGCAGGTCCAGCTTTCCATACTTGAGCAGCTCATCTGGTATTCCGTCCATTCCAGGTGCTTTCCTTGCTGCATAGTGAGTCGATGGCTTTTTCAAGCTAAAGTAATGAAGGTTCTGCAGCAAGCTCATACATGACAGGTAGCTGCAGAAGATCATCAAGCACAGGCAGAGAGATATCCATCTCACATGAGTATAGCTCAGAATAATGCTCTATACAGCGCACCATTTGCTTGTTCCTGTCAGTGAGTACTTTCCCATCTGTGGATTTCAGAGCAACTTTGTTGATGGTGAGGCCAAGTGCTGTTTTGATAATGTCATACATAGCACGAAGGTTATCATTGTCACTAGCAGTTTGTATTTCTTTGCATAGATTGAAACAATACTTGTTGGCACAGTGCCTTGCTTTTCCTGTGCACAACTACCTTGACTAGCATGAGATTGTCACATGCTTTAGGGTTAGGAGACAGGTGGTAAGCCAGGTGAGCTGTGCTCTTCACTTCACTGACCAGAGTCATTTCTGTAAGGTGGGTCTTGAACTTGCAGGACAAGTTGATAAGGTTGTTTCAAAAAAAACAAATGTGATCTTTGGTTTTGTTAATAGATGCATACGGTACACAAGCAAAGAAGTTATGGTAAATCTCTATGGGTACCATACTTTAGGAAGGAGGGTGCAGAAGAAATATACTAGAATGGTACTGGGGTTGAGGGACTTCCATTAGGTGGAGAGACTAGGGAAACTGGTGCTGTTGTCCTCAGAGCAGAGAAGGTTAAGAGGAAATTTGATAGAGGTGTTAAAAAGGTTTTGATAGAAGAAATGAGAAGAAACTGTCTCCACTGGCAGAAGAGTCAGAAATAGTCCATACTATGAAAAAAAGAAGGGCTTGCGTTTATAAAGCACTGTTGTAATGTAGCAGCCAATTTGTGCATAACAAGGTCCCACAAATAACAATGTGATCATCACCAATGGTGATGTTGGTTGTGGGATAAATATTGGATTCCCTTGCTCTTATTCAAAATAGGATTTTTTTATGTACACTTAAAGGAAAGACCATGGTTTAATGTCTCATCTGAAAGATGGCACCTCTGACAGCGCAGCACTCTGTATCAAAGCAGATTTTGCTCAAGTCTGTGGAGTGGGACTTGAATTTACAGCTTCTGGCTCAGAGGCAAGAGTGCTACCACTGAGCCACAGCTGACACCACAACATTATGGTTTGCTGGTGTATGATGTAATGTGTAACCTTGTATACAGTGATATAGATTCTGTATTCAGTAACAAGTGCCTTTTAACATCTGGGCTTCACTAACATCTGATCCCCATTGTAGCAAATCAAAGACCTTGAACTGTGACAGCATCAATCAGCTTGTGTAGACAAAAGACTGACCGAAGTGTACAATTTGTATTCCAAAGATTAAGTTAATGTCAAAGTCAAGGCTGCTGCGATGATGGGAACCCCTACTCAAGCAGATGACTAAAGCATTATCATTGTGGAAATATTTTCACTGATAAGATTTCAGAGTAAAAGCTTCCATTAACATCCTCTGATTTGCCTGGTACTGTGCAGAACAAGATAATCTGAAGGTTAATGTAAGTGCTCACTGCAGAACTTGCCTGAATTTAAACTCAATATCAAGAAGTGCTGCAGTGTCCTTTCTTAGAGCTAAAAGAATCAATGGATATGGGGAGAAAGCGGGAACTGGGTACTGAGTTTGGATGATCAGCCATGATCGTATTGAATGGCGGTGCAGGCTCGAAGGGCCGAATGGCCTACTCCTGTTCCTATTTTCTATGTTTCAAATTGGAGGCCTGTTTTTTTTTATTCAGCCTAGACAGAAAGAATGAAAAATCTCATCAGGCTGTAAAGGTCCAATGAGAAGTGCAATATGCAGCATGATGATTTTACCCAACTCAGTGCTAGCAATGGAAAAGCCTAACAGAAACTTAATGCTGCCCTTAATGTTAGATGTTGAGTCAATCCAGGTCGCATCTCCTCATGCCCAACTCTGGGAGTAGGCCACCTACTGAGTTTGTGAATGGTGCAGAGAACTAATGACTGAGTGAAAATAAGAGTTTTAAAATGGAGGGGAGATGAAATGATCAAATAGATCATATTTGGTCCTCTGCTACTATGCTGAATTTCTCCATGCCCTGAGTTTTGTTTTATGGGAATAGATGCTAAAGCTCTTCCATCATTTAATGTCATTATTGTCTGAATTCAGTTGGATCTCACATGTCACATTGTAATAGCTGTTTTTATTTTTCAGCATTGGAGGAGAAGGAGGTTGTGAAGGGTCATTATGTGAAAATAATGGATGCATATGGCTGTTTGGGTGTGCTCCGTATAAAGTGTGGTAAGTGGAAAGATGGCCTTGTGCGAGCTTCATTTATCTGATGGAACAGGATTGGTCAAAGCTAGAATCTTATTAGATTTCGCAAGGATGTGCTCATTTTTATAAGTTATCAGGATCTTAATACTGAGTTCCGAACAGCATGATTCTGTGCTGTGACATTCTATCAACCTAATTTTACTAAAACTCCCATTGCTTGGGAATCTTTTGGCACTGGCACTTGCTTTTTCATTTTTATTGTCTGCTTAATTATCATTCGTTATATTTTGAAAATTCTATCTCATTTCCTACTGCTACATGATGAAGAATCATATTATACAGAGGAGGCCATTCAGCCCATTGTGCCTGTTCCGACTCTTTGAAAAAGCTATTTAGTTAGTCTCACTCCCCTGTTGTTCCATATAGCCCTGCAAATTTTGTTCTTTTCAAATATAGATCCAATTCCCTTTTTAATGTTACTATTGAATCTTCTTCCACTATCCTTTCAGGTAGTGCATTCCAGATCTTGACAACTCGCTGCGTAAACCAAATTCTCCTCATCTCACCCTGGTTCTTCTGCCAGTTATCTTAAATGTGTGTCCTCTGGTTACTGACCTTCCTGCTATTGGAAACAGTTTACCTTTATTTACTTTATCAACACCCTTCATCATTTTTAAAACCTCTTATTAAATCTCTCCTTAACCTTTTCTGCTGTAAGGAGAAAAATCCTGGCTTTTCTAGTCTATCCTCATAACTGAAGCCCCTCATCCCTTATACCATTCTGGTGAAGCTCTTTTGCACCCACTCCAAAGTCTTGACATCTTTCTTAAATTGTGGTGCCCAGAATTAGACACAGTTTTTAAAAAAGATTTACCCTAACTTGCTTTCTTACTGTGTGGGCTCAATTTTAAATAGGGTTGTATTTGGGACAGGCAAGAGAGAACCCCTTGCAGCGACCTCAGTGTGAGACCCGGGCCATTTTAGTTCCCGGGCCTTATTTAAATAATGCAGGACAGCCTCCCTCACGAAACTGGCAGGATTAATATCAGGGCCATCGGGTGGGAGCGGACCCCGGATAGAGAGCTTTGGGATGCCAACGGAAGAGTCCCCAGATAAAGTTGATATTGGGCAAGGGCTTTGGAAGCCATATAAATCAGGAAATCAGAGGAGCATGTAACAAGGGTAGTGTATTAATTGTGAGCGACTTTAATCTTCATATTCAACAAACCCCCAAATGGGCAAAAGTAGATTGGAGGACAAGTTCATGGGATGCATTTGAGACAGTTTTCTAGAACAATATGTTGAGGAACCAGGTAAGGAAAGTAAAAGGGCAGGTGTAGCAGCTCCTGCGCTTGCGTGGAAAGGTGCTGTGGGAAGGGAATGGGTTGTTGGGGACGATTGAGGAGTGGACCAAGGTGTCATGCAGGGAATGGTCCCTTTGGAATGCTGAAAGGGGAAGGAAGGGGAAGATGTATTTGGTGATGGTATTACATTGGAGTTGGTGGAAATGGCGAAGGATGATCCATTGAATATGGAGATTGGAGAGGCGGGGTGGAAGGTGAGGACAAGGGGAAGCCTATCATGGTTCTGGGAGGGAGGGTACAGGATGAGAGCAGAGGTGTGGGAAATGGGTCCGACATGGTTGAAGGCCCTGTCAACCACAGTGTGGGGGAGGGGTGGTGGTGGGCTTCCACAGTTGAGGAAAAAGAAAGACCTATCAGAAGCACTGGTGTGGAAAGTTGCATCATCAGAAACAATTGTGATGGTAATGGAGTAACTGGGAGGATGGAATGGAGTCCTAACAGGAAGCAGGGTGTGAGGAAGTGTAGTTGAGGTAGCTGTGGGAGTCAGTGGGCTTATAATGAATATTTGTTGATAGCTGTCCCTAGAAATGGAGACAGAGAAGTCGAGAAGAGAAGGGAAGTCTCAGAGATGGACCGTGTGAAGGTGAGAGACGGGTGGAAATTAGAAGCAAAGTTGATGAGGTTTTCCAGTTCATGGTGAGAGTAGAAAACGGTACCGATACAGTCATCAATGTACTGGAAAAAGAGTTGCGGAGGGGGCCTGAGCAGGACTGGAACAAGGAATGTTACACATATCCCACAAAAAGCCAGGCATAGCTAGGACTTATGGGAGTACCCATAGCAACACCTTTTATGTGGAAGAAGTGAGATGAGTGAAAGGAGAAGTTGTTCAATGAGAGAACGAGTTCAACCAGGCAGAGGAGGAGGAGGATGGTGGTGGATGGGGACTGGTTGGACCTTCCGTTCAAGGAAGAAGCAGAGTCCTCACCGTCCTGATGGGGGATGGAGGTGTAGAGAGATTGAGCGTCCATGGTGAAGAGGAGACAGTGAAATTGGAAACTGTTAAAGTGATGGAGGGCATTGAAAGTGTCACAGGTATAAGTGGGAATAGACAAGGGGATATAAAGTAGAGTCAAGATGGGAAGAAATCAGTTCAGTGGGGCAGGAACAGTCTGAAATGATAGGTCTAACAGGGTAGTCATGTTTATCGATCTTGGGAAGGAAGTAGAAGCGGGCTTTTCGGGTGGGGAACTGAGGTTGGAAACCATGGAGGGAAGATCTCCAGAGGAGGTGATGCCAGTGACAGTCTTGGAACCAATAGCTTGATGTACAGTGGTGGGGTCATGATCCAGAGGGAGGTCGGAGGAACCATCAGAGAGTTGGCGTTTGGCCTCTGCTAGGTGGAGGTCAGTTTGCCAATGTTAGGGTTGGACCTGAGAGAACGGAATGCAGCAAGTTCAGAGGGAGACTGGTTAGAGTGAGTGAGGGGAGTAGAGAAATTGAAACAGCTCATGTCACGCCAGCAGTTCTCAATGAAAAGATAAAGAGAGCGTAAGAGGCCAGAGGGAAGGGTCCAGGTGGAGGGCAAATACTGGAGCTGGGTAAAAGGATCCACTGTGGTGGGGCGGGGGGAAACACTCTTGACCAAAGAAGTGGGCGCAGAGGTGAAGGCAATGGAAGAAGAGCACAATGTCGTGCTGAGCTCCAAACTTCAATGAGCTGGGAGTGTAAGGGCATAGAAACATAGAAAATAGAAGCAGGAGTCGGCCATTCGAGCCTGCTCCGCCATTCATTATGATCATGGCTGATCATCCAACTCAGTAACCTGTTCCCGCTTTCTCCTCATACCCTTTGATCCCTTTAGACCCAACAGCTATATCTAACTCCATAGAAATAAGAGATAAAGCTGAGGCTTATAAAAATATTAATATTGGCTTGTGCAGTACATCACATGTTCCCTGATAGTTGTTACAGAAAAAGATAGTGCATATGGAGGAAAACATTCTTCAGTGAGGGAATTTTGTTATCTAACCAATCTAACCAGCGAAACCTTTCAATTCAGTCAAGTGGTTGTTCACGGAATTGGCACATATTACACTGTTGTTGCTTAGTTCACTGGCATACAACTGCCATTCACCACCAGATTTGCTTAGACTGCATCAAAATATTCTGGGCCTGACTCGACACAGTCAAAAAGTTTTATTCCGGCATCTCCCCCGCACCCGCATCTGAGCCACCATCTCGTCCCCCACTCCCATGTCAGCTGCCCCACTTCAATCCTGTTCCACTATTCAGTTAGATCATGACTGATCTGCTTATTAACTCCATTCACTTGTCTTGGTTCTGTAACCCTTGCCTAACAAAAATCTATCAATCTCAGTTTTGAAATTTTGAATTGACTTAGCCTCAACAGCACTTTTAGCAGGGGGTGGGGGGAGTTTCACATATTTCCCCTTTGTGTGAAGAAGTGTTTTTAATATCACTCCTGAATAGTCTGTCTGTTGTTATAAGGTTATGCCTGCTTGTTCAGGACATTCCTCACCAGCGGAAATAATTTCTCTCTGTCTAACCTCGAAAATTCTTTAATTATCTTAAATACTACAATTAGATCACCACGTAATCTTCAATACTCAAGGGAATACAAGCCTAGTCTATGCAAACTGACCTCATAATGTAATCTTTTAAGTCCCAGTATTATTCCGGTGAATCTGCACTGCAAAGGTGTGCGGTGCCCAGAACTGAACCCAGATAGGGCATAATCATATCTTTATATCAATGTAGCGTAACTCCTACCCCTTGTATTCCAATGCTTTGAGATAAAGGTGAACATTCCATTAGCCTTTAAAATTTTTCTTTTTTAATTGTTCGCTAGCGTTTAGTTATTTCTGTGCTTAGACCCCTAAGTCGCTCTGCGCATCCACAGTTCTGAGCTTCTCAGCATTTAGTAATTACTCTGATTTATTTTTCTTGGGTCCAAAGCGGGTGACCTCACACTTCCCACATTGAACTCCATCTTCCGCAATTTTGCCCACTCACTTAATCTATTAATTTTCCTTTGCAATTTTCTGTTCCTATTGTTACGAGCAGGTGCGAAAGGTGTCTGAGGTACATTTCAGCCTTTTCCTGGTCTTACTGTAACAGTGAATCCTTGTTCACTGCTTTCCAATTATAAGGCAAAGAATAGAGCACAAACAGGCCTTCTTAGGTTTAAAAAAGAAAAGTGAAATTTATTAAAACTTAAACTCTAATTCAGTTAACGCCTACGGATACACGCTGCACCCATGCTAGCATGCATACGCGATACGCACATGCAAATAGAGACAGAAAAGAGCAGAAGAAAAATAAAGTGGAGAGATTTGAGGCAATCTCTGAAGAGGGGTTTTTGTTACTGTGCTTCGAGGTACCTGTAGTCCTTACTTGTAGGTAGACCTTGCTTTTCGTTGGGGCCCAGTATTCTTCTTAAAACCTTGTTCACTGCAGGAGACTTTTCTCTCTTGGGGTTCCTGCGTCTTCAATGGATTCCAAAGCTGGTGAGAACAAGATGAGAGCAGACAGGAGAGATGTTCTCAGTCCAGGAGCCAGGAGCTTTCTGCCAGTTTAAAACTCTGTGGCAAGTTCAAATTCCTGCAACAGCCAGTTAGTCATATAACTAAAATAAAAACAAGAAATGCTGGAATCACTCAGCAGGTCTGGCAGCATCAGTGGAAAGGGAAGCAGAGTTAACGTTTCGGGTCAGTGACCCTTCATCGGAACTATAACGAAACTGGTCTTGCCACGTCTTCTGTGTATTCGGCCATCTGAGCAGTTAACCTGAATGCTAGTTCCTCCACCTTCAACATCTGGTAATCAAAAGTGCACTGTGGATTAAATTGGAGTAGTCCCTTTGTCCTTTCCAAGTACTGTCTGTTAATATGCAAAATATGCCTCTCCAGCCAAGGATCCATTGTGGGTTTTTTTTTTTACCCAGTTCTTTCTTCACTTCCGTAACAGTTTAAAATTAATGTTCATGTGGCAAAATTAATATTCCTCATTCTTGGCAGGTGGGGCCCTGCATGATACTATCAACATTATTTACTGACACCTAAATGAGTATTGTCAGCAAACTTGGATATAATGCTTACTGTTCCTTCATCTTAAGCAATTTATAAATTCAGTGACACTCTGGTACAGATCCATGGAGGACACTACAAGTCACATCCTACCAATTCAGCTGTGGCTGCCCCTTCCTAAACCTCTCTCCCTCTCTCTTCTCTTTTAAGATGCCCCTTAAAACCTACCTCTTTGACGAAACTTTGGTCACCTGTCCTTATATCTCTCTGTATGACTCAATGTTAAATTCTATTTGGTACCACTCCTGTGAAGCACCTTGGGATGTTTTATTACATTAAGGGCACTATATAAATGGAAGTTGTAAATGTATCCATGATCTCTACTCTCAGTCTCCTACCTCATAACTAATTCCTTGCCTATGTTAATAGGTTAACCCCCCCCCCCCCCCACCCCGCCCTCCTTTGTTCAAAAAAGGGCAGGACTTGGTATTAAATATTCCTGGATACAAGGTGTTCATGAAAGATAGGGATAGAAAGAAAGGAGGAGGGGTGGTAGTATTAATTAAGGATAATATTACAGTGCTGGAGAGAGAGGATCTCCTAGAGGGGTCAAGGACATTATTTGGTTAGAGCTAAGAAACAGAAGCACCATTAAACTTACAGGGTGTATTCTGTATACCACCAACTGGTGGGAAAGATATAGAAGAACACATTTGCAAGAAAATTACAGAGAGGTGCAGAAATTATAGTGTAGTTATAATGGTGGACTTTAATTATCCTAATAGAGACTGGGATAGTAATAGTGTAAAGAGCAGAGAGGGGGAAGATTTTCCAAAGTGCTTTCAGGAGAATTTTCTACATGAATATCTTTCCGGTCCAACGAGGAAGCATAAATCTGAAATAAAAACAGAAAGAAAGCATTGCTGGATCTGGTTCCGGGGAATGAGGTGGATCAAGTGTCAGTGGGGGGATTTTAAGGGGACAGTGATCATAGTATCATAAGGATAAAAGCAAAATACTGCAGATGCTGGAAATCTGAAATAAAAACAGAAAGTGCTGGAATATACTCAGCAGCTCTGGCAGCATCTGTGGACAGAGAAACAAAGTTAATGTTTCAGGTCTGTGACCTTTCATCAGAACTGGCAAAGGTTAGAAATGTAATAGCAAGTGAAAGTGGGGGCGGGGGGGGGGGGACTGCTGGGGTGAAGTGGCGCAGTGGTTAGCACCGCAGTCTCACAGCTCCAGCGACCCGGGTTCAATTCTGGGTACTGCCTGTGTGGAGTTTGCAAGTTCTCCCTGTGTCTGCGTGGGTTTCCTCCGGGTGCTCCGGTTTCCTCCCACAGCCAAAGACTTGCAGGTTGATAGGTAAATTGGCCATTATAAGTTGCCCCTAGTATAGGTAGGTGGTAGGGGAGCATAGGGACAGGTGGGGATGTGGTAGGAATATGAGATTAGTGTAGGATTAGTATAAATGGCTGGTTAATGGTCGGCACAGACTCGGTGGGCCGAAGGGCCTGTTTCAGTGCTGTATCTCTTAAAAAAAAAATCTAAAAAGGAAGTTGTGTGATCGGGCAGAGGGCAGGAGAGATTAAATTACAAAGACGTCATAGAACAAAGGCAAAGGGAGCCCTAATAGTTGTAAAAGACAAAGCATTAGTCCAGAGAGAGTGTTAGTGGCAGAATAATGAACAGCTCAGTCCAAAAGCACAAACATGAAACACAAGTTTAAGGCAGGCACATAGTTTAAAAATAAATAAATAAAAAGAAGCCAGTCATGCTCTGAAAATGTTGAACGTAATGTTGAGTCCAGAAGGCAGTAGAGTACCTAACTGGAAGATGAGGTGCTGTTCCTGGAACTTGTGTTGAGGTTCACTGGAACACTGCAGCAGGTCTAGGACTGAAATGTGGGCATGAGAGCAGGGTGGTGAATTAAAATGGCAAGCAATCGGAAGCTCGGGGTCATGCTTGCAGACTGAGCAGAGGTGTTCCGCAAAGCGGTAATCAATTCTGCGTTTGGTCTCCTCAGTGTAGAGGTGACCGCATTTTGAGCAGCGAATGAAGTATACTAAATTGAAAGAAGTACAAGTAAATTGCTGCTACACCTGACAGGAGTGTTTGGGGCCTTGGTTGGTGAGGAGAGAGGAGGAAAAAGGGCAGGTATTACACCTCGTGCAATTGCATGGGAAGGGGACGAGATGTCGGGCGTGATGGAGGAGTAGACTAGGGTGTTACGGAGGGAATGATCCCTTCGGAATACTAACAGAGGAGGAGAGGGGAAAATTTGTTTGATGGTGACATCACCTCAGAGGTGGCAGAAATGGCAGAGGATGATCTTTTGGATGTGGAAGCTGATGGGTGGGAAGTGAGGACAAGGGGAACCCTGTTGCGGTTCTAGGAGAGAGGGGAAGGGGTGAGGGCAGAAGTGCAGGAAATGGTTCGGACACAGTCGAGGGCCCTGTCAACCACAGTGGGGAGAATCCTTGGTTGAGGAAAAAGGAAGACATATCAGAAGTGCTGGTGAGGAAGATTGCATCATCAGAACAGATGCATTGGAGATAGAGAAATTGGGAGAATGGAATGGAGTCCTTACAGGAAGTAGGGTGTGAGGAAATGTATTCAAGGTAGCTGTGGGAGTTGGTGGGCTTGTAATGAATATTAGTGGACAGCCTATCCCCATAAATGGAGACAACGAAGTCGAGAAAGGGAAGGAAAGTGTCGGAGATGGTCCATTTGAAGGTTAGAGAAGGGTGGAAATTGCAAGCAACGTTGTTAAGTTTTCCAGTTCATGGCAAGAGCAGGCACCGATACAGCTATCAATATACTGGAATAAGAGTTGGGGAAGCGGGCTTGAGTAGGACTGGAACAAGGATTGTTCGACGTACCGTACAATTTCTCTGAATCCGGTTCCGCTTGTCCAGCCTCCACATCCAGAGGATCATGCTCTGCCATTTCTGCACCTCCGGCGTGATGCCACCACCAAACACATCTTTCCCTCCCCTCTACTGTTAGCATTCCGAAGAGATTGTTAACTCCATGATGCCCTTGTCCACTCCTCCATTACCCCCCAACACCTCGGTACCTTCCTATGCAATTGCAGGAGGTGTCGAAGTATGGTAAAAGGAGGGGTAGTGCTGATTAGGCACCAAAAAGGGGTTTTACGCCTTTATCAAGGAAGAAGATTCTGCCAAAGTCATAGTCAAAGAGGAGGAGGTTGAGGCACTGAATGGGCTAAAAATTGATAAAGAGGAGGTATTAGAAAGACTGGCTGTACTTAAAGTTGATAAGTCACCAGGACCGTATCAGGTATATCTGTGGATACTGAGGAAAGTAAGGATGAAAATTGGGGAGGCACTGACCATAATTTTTCAATCCTCCTTAGATACAGGGATGGTACCAGAGGACTGGAGAATTGCAGATTTACACTCTTATTCAAAAAAAAAGGATAAACTCAGCAACTTGGGTGGGGGACTTCAGTGTCCTTCACCAAGAGCGGCTTGGTAGCACCACTACTGACCGAGCTGGCAGACTCATAAAGGACATAGCTGTTAGACTGAGTCTGCAGCAGGTGGTGAGGGAAAAATATGCTTGACCTCGTCCTCACCAATCTGCCTGCCGCAGATGCATCTGTCCATGACAGTACTGGTAGGAATGACCATATCACAGTCCTTGTGGAGACCAAGGCTCACCTTCACATTTAGGACACCCTCTATCGTGTTGTGTGGCACTACCACTTGCTAAATGGGATAGATTTTGAACAGATCTAGCAATACAAAACTGGGCGTCCATAAGGCGCTGTGGGCCATCAACAGCAGCTGAATTATACTCAACCACAATCTGTTACCTCATGGCCCGGCATAACCCCCACCCTACCATTACCATCAAGCCAGGGGACCAGCCTTGGTTCAATGAAGAGTGCAGGAGGGTTAGCCAGGAGCAGCACTAGGCATAGTTCAAAAATGAGGTATCAACCTGGCGAAACTACAACCCAGCACTACTTGTTGTCCAAACTGTGTAAGCAGCATGCGATAGACAGAGCTAAGCGATCCCATAACCAACGTATCAGATCTAAGCTCTGCAGTCCTGCCACATCCAGCCATGAATGGTGGTGGACAATTAAACAACTAACTGGAGGCGGTGGCTCCACAAATATCCCCATCCTCAATGATGGGGGAGCCCAGCACATCAGTGCGAAAGATAAGGCTGAAGCATTTGCAACAATCTTCAGCCAGAAGTGCCGAGTTGATGATCCATCTTGGCCTCCTCCCGAAGTCCCCAGCATCACAGAAGCCAGACTTTAGCCAATTCGATTCACTCCGCGTGTATCAAGAAACGACTGAAGGCACTGGATACTGCAAAGGCTATGGGTCCTGACAATATTCCGGCAATAGTAATGAAGACCTCTGCTCCAGAACCTGCCACTATCAACATCTTGGGGGTTACCATTGACGAGAAATTGAACTGGACCAGCTACATAAATGCTGTGGCTACAAGAGCAGGTCAGAGGCTAGGAATTCTGCGATGAGTAACTCACCTCCTGACTCCCCAAAGCCTGTCCACCATCTACAAGGCACAAGTCAGGAGTGTGATGGAATACTCTCCACGTGCCTGGATGGGTGCAGCTCCAACAACAATCAAGAAGCTCGACACCATCCAGGACAAAGCAGCCCCGCTTGACTGGCACCCCACCCACCAACTTCAGCATTCACTTCCTTCACCACCAATGCACAGTGGCAGCAGCGTGTACCATCTACAAGATGCACTGCAGCAACTCACCTCCGACAGCACCTTCCAAACCCGTGACCTCTTCCACCTAGAAGGACAAGAGCAGCAGATGCATGGGAACACCAGCACCTGCAAGTTCCCCTCCAAGCCACACACCATTCTGACTTGGAACTATATCGCCGTTCCTTCACTGTTGCTGGGTCAAGATCCTAGAACTCCCTTCCTAACAGCACTGTTGGTGTACCTACACCCCAAGGACTGCAGTGGTTCAAGAAGGCAGCTCACCACCACCTTCTTCAGGGCAATTAGAGATGGGCAATAAATGTTGGCCTAGCCAGTGATGGTCACATCCCACGAACGAATAAAATAAAGACTTGGAAGTATTGTGTACTGTGAGGAGAATAGTGATAGACTTCAACAGGATGTAGACAGGCTGGTTGAAGGAGCAAACAGATGGCAGATGAAATTCAATGTAGCGAAGCGTGAAGTGATACATTTTGGTAAGAAGAATGAGGAGACTCAATACGATTCTAAACTGGGTGCAGGAGCAGCAGGATCTGGGGAGTCATAGAGAGATACAGCACTGAAACAGGCCCTTCAGCCCAACAAGTCTGTGCCGACCATCAACCACCCATTTATACCAATCCTACATTGATCCCATTTCCTTCACACATTCCCACCTTCCCTCAATTCTCATACCACCTAGGGGCAATTTACAATGGCCAATTTACCTATCAACCCGCAAGTCTTTGGTATGTGGGAGGAAACCGGAGCAAACCCACTGTCACAGGGAGAACTTGCAAACTCCGCACAGACAGTACCCAGAACTGAACCCGGGTCGCTGGAGCTGTGAGACTGCGGTGCTAACCACTGTACCGCCCCTGCATATCTGCTTCGTCCCCCTCTTTTGTGAAGACAGATGCAAAGTATTCATTAATAACCAAACCAATATCTTCCACTCCTACACATAAGTTACCTTTTTGGTCTTTTATGGGCCCTACTCTCTCCTTAGTTATCCTTTTACTCTTAGTGTATTGATAAAATATCTTTGGGTTCAGCTTGATTTTGCTTGCCCTCGCTTAGCTTTCCTAATTTCTTTTTTTATTTCACCGCCCCATTTTCTACACTCCTCTCGGCTTTCTGTAGTATTGAGTTCTTGGTGTTGGACATAAGCTTTCCTGTCTGTCTTATGGGGCTGTAGATTTGGCCGTCTCACCCTTTTTCTTTGTGGGAACATGTGTAGTCTGAACCCCTTGAATCTTCCCTTTGAATGCCACCCACTGCTCTGACAATGTTTTACCTTCAAGTAGCTGTTTCCAGTCCGCTTTTGATAAATCACTGCTCAGTTTAGTAAAATTGGCCTTGCCCCAATTGAGAACTCTAACTCCTGTTCTAACTCTGACCTTTTTCATAATTATGTTAATACTGATTGAATTATGATCGCTACCACCAAAATGCTGTCCCACTGCCACTCCTTCCACCTGCCCATCTGCATTTCCGAAAACTGAGTCTAAAACTGCGCCCTGTTTTTGGACTTGCTACATACTGGCCAAAAGACTTCTGAATGCAGCTGAAGAATTCTGATCCCTCAATTCCTTTCACACTAAAACTATCCCAGTTAATATTGGGGTAGTTAAAATTCCCCTACTATTACTGCCCTATTGTTTTTGCACATCTCAGAGGTTTGCCTACATATCTGCTGTTCTATCTCCCTCTGACTGTTTAGGGGTCTATAGTACACTCCCAGCAGTGTGATTGCCCCTTTTTTGTTCCTTAGCTCAATCCCTATGGCCTCATTTGATGAACCTTCCAACGTATCATCCTTTCTTTCTTTCTTATCCCCCTCCCTATCGCGTTTGAAAAGCCTGTAACCAGGAACATTGAGCTGCCATTCCTATCCCTCCATAAGTATTGCAATCTGCTATTTCCTGTTTTTCCAATTGCTGTATCTCCTTTACCTTTCTTTAAGTGATCCACATTACCCTTTGCCGCCCTCTTTCTCTTGATATACTTGCAAAATCCTGTTGTGTTGTCCTTAATAGCCCTTACAAATTTTTTCCCATATTCCCTTTTTGCAGCTCTTACTGCTTTCTTTGTATCCCTTTACGGTTCTTTATATCTCTCAGTCCACAGGACCTCTACCATTCTTTTCATTTGTGTATGCCCTTCCTTTTAGTTTTAAACTATCTCTCACTTCTCTTATTGACCAATGTTGTTTCACTACACAATTGGAGCTCTTGCCTTTTAAGGGGGATTTACAGGTCTTGTATTCTACCAAATACTTCAGAACACCTTTTTGATCCCAACACCAAATTAAAGCATGTTATGGTCACTGTTCTCTTACTGTTCAATTGTTGACTCATTCTGGCTCATTACACATCACTAAATGTTGTGATATGGCCGATTTTCTTGTGACTGCAAGACATATTGTTCCAGAAAACTGTCTAGAATACATCAAGAAATTCACTAGTTTTGGGATTCAAGCTATTTTGCTTCTCCCAGTCTATGTGAAAATTAAAGTCTCTGCATTTTCAACAGACTTCTCTGATCTCTGCTGTTTTTCTCAGTTTTTAACTTTACACACTTGTTTTCATCACTCTTGTTTTCTATATATTTTTTTTCTGAATTTGAAGTATTTATATTACAATTTATGATCTGGACTTCACTCGTATCTCTCTTTTAGGCTATTTTCACTGCTGTCCCAGACTTTATTGGTTTTAAGTAATTTCTGCATTCCTATTGATCCTTTCAGCCAGGAACTTGGCCCCAGCCTGGTTCAGGTGCAGCCCATTTCAGTGGTACAGCTCCTTCCTGTCCCAGGACTGGTGCCAGTGTCCCATGAAATGGGGTCATCCTTTGCCACACCACTCCCTCAGTCACATATTTACTTTCCTGATTTGTTTGTTCCGATGCTAATTAGCATGTGACTTGGACAATAGTCCTGAGACTACCACCCTTGAAGCCCTCGCTCTTTCTAACTCTGGTCTCACTCTCTGACGCCTCCCCATCTCTCTGACGCCTTCCCATCTCTCGGACGCCCTCCCTCTCACCCACCTCTCACAACACCCTGCCATCCACTCTGTATCAACCCTCCTCCCTCTGACCCCACTTCTCTCTGACCCCACTCTCTGTGGACACCGCCCCCCCCCCCCCCAACACCTCCTCTCTCTCACCGTCCCTCCGACTCTCACATGCCAATCATGGCATCTCACCTCTTTATGTACTTGTGCCATTCCCTTTTAAATCATGTTTGTCTCCCGCTCAATAGCCACCTGATAAAGGATCCCACACACTAATAGTCTTTAGTTCATGAACCTTCCTCCTCCCATTCCCCAATGGTTCTTGCAGTGGGAATGCTTGTTTCCATCCCGTTGTTCTCCATTCACCCAGCATTAGAAACAATCTTTCACTGTTCACAGTAAGGTTTTACTTACTGGCTGCTCCCATTCTCCACATTGCTGCTGCTGCTGGTTGCACTGAAAATGCTGGTCATCACGCCCACCACTGACCCCCAATTCTAGCTCGAATCCTAATCCCCAGACTCCCTCTCACCTGAGCCCCAATTCCCTCAATCCCCAGTTCCCTCTCTTCCCAACACCCATCCCTATTCACCTACTGTTCCAGATTTCCCTGACTTGCGATACTCCAGACCTTGTGATCCACCCAACCCACACGATTGCCCTCCGACCCGTGTGATCATCCTCCCAACCCACGCGACCCCCCCCCCCCCCCAAGACCCCCATGATTGCCTGCCCTCCCCAATACTCCCAATTGTTCCATCTGTTATTGGTAGCAATGGGATGGGGGTGGGGGCGTTGATATGCTGAGCATGGGCTGTGGTGTGTGGGGGCCCTGCTGTGGAGGGAAAGTTGAAGAAGGAACTCCCAGGCTACCAGCAGGCAATGTTGTCAATGTTGGAGACACAAGAGTTCTTTGCCCCACTCCAGGACAGTCCTATCTCTATCCCTCCCAATTTTCTGTCTCTCTCGTCTGTTCCTAAGGCTCTCTTTGCTTCAGTTTCAAAACTACCATCATTGTCCCCCCCCCCCCCCCCCCCACCTCAAAAAAAACTACCCGACCGCTCTGTCCTTCTAAACTGCCACTCCATTCTGGCTGAATGTCCATCCTAAAGACCTTTCTCCTCTGTAATATCGCCCATAAAGAATCAGTTTCTGAATTTACCTTTATTATATTTATACTAAATCGCACATATACTGAAACTTGGTGTCGTACTCTCCTAGTCCCCTTATCGAATCATAGAACAGGACAGCACAGAAGGAGACCATTTCGCCCATCAGGTCTGCACTGGCTCTTTCGAAGAGCAGTCCAGTTAGTCCCACTCCCCTGCACTTTCCCCATAACCCTGCAGTTTTTTTGCCTTCAAGTATTTTTCTAATTCCCTTTTGAAGGTTACTATTGAATCTATATGCACCGCGCTACTAGGCAATGCATTCAAAATCCCAACCACTCGCTGTGTAAAATATTTTTCCACATTTTGCCTCTGGTTCTTTTTATTTAAATCCACACCCTCTTGTTACCAACTCTTCAGCCATTAGAAACCATTTCTCTTTATTTACTCTATCAAAACCCAGTGTGATTTTGAACATCTCTATCAAATCTCCTCTTAGCCGTCCCTGCTGTAAGGAGAACAAACCCCGCTTTTCCAATCTTTCCATGTTAACTGTAATCCCTCATCCCTGGAATCATTCTAATAATACTATGCTTGCCTTGAATGTCAAGAACTCCATCATGTAGCAACAGTCTTATATAGATGAGGTAGAGATACATCCATGATGTAAGTTTTGTGTATATTTACACCACTTTGATCAACAGAAAAGTAAAGAGCACATTTGCTTATTTCCCCATCCCCCAAAATCCTGTAAATTAGAAGTAAAAGAGTGAGTAAGCAAATATGTTCTTTATATTTTTGGAAAGATGAAAATGAATGGTCCCATGGTGTATGATTAATTTTGTACACTAAGTAATAGTGTGGTTGCTCTTATTCTAATTCTACCAAAGACAAATAAATGGATGGTATTGTACAACACTGTCACTCTCGGCCTAAATCGATAAATTACTTGCTCTCTGAAAGTGCTGTTTGGTGGCAAAGCACTCTCTCGTAATGCCAGGAATTCTCAAATGTGTACCAATTTTGTTATTCTACATAAACCAAATTACTCAAGTGCAGTAAAACCCTCATCAGTAAACCCACTCCAAAGCAAAGTTTTTAATTAATTGAATATGTTTGCGTATGTTTGTGGTATGTTTTTTGCTGTTCTGTCTATAAATAACTTCTATAAATTCCTAAAACGCAGGCACAAATCCTGTTAGACCTGAAAGTCAGGTTTTTTTTGCACAGTTGCTCTCAATGTGCTGAGAAGGGATCAGTTATCAACAGGTCACTGAAGAGCTTTGGCTTGTCAGTTTCATAGATAGTTACTAACTGATTGAAATGTGATCGGAAGGGCTTGAGCTAATCTTGAGAGCAATGCAGAAATTTTGGTTCACCAGTTCATGAATGTACTTTGCAATTTCTATGTGTAATTGTATTCTAACTGACTTACAATGTTAACTGAGAACCTTCTTGGCAATGTCAGAAACAGCAGCTTAGCTGTGTAGCTAATCCATCACCTGATCTGCTGGCTCACAATTTCACCATCCCCAGTGACTCTCAGCTCCCCTGTGCATCTGCCTGTGAAATTGATACTGTTCCAATAACTAAATACTATTACACCATCAAAATGTTATTGATTTGGAGGTGGGTTATTGAACCAAAGTTAAACTGATCAAATTGGCCTACTCTCCCCTGCTGCAATCAGAAATGCCTCCTGTGGAATTGTTGAGAATGATTCTCTGACCGTGTTTTCGCCCGGTCTATTATGCAAGTTAACATTTATGTGATTTGTAAAGCACTTTATTGTGAAAAGCTGTTGAAGGGAAATGTATATGCTTGCTCGCAGGTTTAACTGAAGGATAGAAACTGATTCATCCAAACTCCTGCTTAATTGACTTACTTTGTTCACCAAAGCATTTACTGGATTCCAAAAACTATTTGCAGTTGCCCATTAGAAGGTAAATTTTCTCTCTTTAGGTGAGAGCTACAGTTTCTTTGGTTCTATTCAGCTGCATAAATTGGAGGATGCTGTTAAAGGGCACCATTCCACTTTTTTGACCGCCTACATAAATTGAATTTTAAAGGCCCATTGAACTTAAATTTGAGCGGTAAACATAATGTGCTAATATGATTATGGAACCATGGTAAACACTTTCGCTGTTGAGATTGATAGACAAACTGCTTTTAATTTTGATTTGATTGGCTTATAAACTTGAATAAATAGAAGAAGAGTCACTGTCATAAAGTAGGAAAAATAGTATTTTACTGATGATGAGAGGAGAAATTTGTTGCACCAAAGCTTATATTTGGGATGAGGATTAAGGATCATCCAGATATTAACATTGCATTTGGCTTTGAGAAGTTTGAAGTTGCTCTTTGATTAGGTTACCAGAGACGGGCATTCTGCTAATGCGACCAAACAGCACCTACTATGCAGATTAGTGATTTTCCAAGTTTTTCATCTATTTCCCAAAGAGGGTGACATGCCTAATTCTACAAGCAGCAGTAGGTCCTCTGTACCTCGCTTAGCTGACCTTACCTCATATGGACAGTGAGTGTCAGAGGGCTAATTGACCATAGGGAACATCACACCCCTACCTGTGCACACCACACACTGTTGGATTAAGAGTGGAAATTCTGTTCAATGCTAATGTTTTCTAATCTCTCATCTGATTAATTTTAATGTT
Organism: Heterodontus francisci; assembly: GCF_036365525.1. Taxonomy (NCBI): domain Eukaryota; kingdom Metazoa; phylum Chordata; class Chondrichthyes; order Heterodontiformes; family Heterodontidae; genus Heterodontus; species Heterodontus francisci. Next base: position 47,270,094 of record NC_090383.1, on the reverse strand, counting down.
AACCCATAGTGTCCCCACCACTATTCCAAGTAATTGAACACAAAACTGACTAAAGCCAAGCTGGTTTTTGTAGCTCAGTATCACATTGAATAGTACATTGACATACTGAATGATTACTTTTGCCCTCTTTGCCTCTATTGTTATCAATTATATTTTGTTCCGATTTCCTCCACCCCTTGATATCAGCTTTTCAGTGTCTTAAGTCGTTTCCCTCCTTGATTTCTGTCACCCTTTGCCCGGGGCAGCAGAAATCACCCTGAGATCCTTCTCCTCACCTACTGCCCTGCTTCCTTTCAAAACTGAAGTCATCACGCCTCTTCCCCAAAATCTATGCCCGATCCTTCTGTTTTTGCAGATTATCATTCCATCTACAACCTCCTTTTCCCCTCTCGACTCCTTGAATGGGTATTGCCTTCTGAATCTGTGCCCATCTTTCTAGCAACTCCATGTTTGAATCTCTCCAAGCAGGTTTCCATCCCGCCACAGCACTACAACAGCTCTAATCAAAGTGACAAATGGCATTTCCTGTTACTGTGACAATGGTGCACTATTATTTCTTGTCCATTAACAGGATTGACCACACAATTCTCTTCCAATGCTACTCAGATGTTGTCAAGTTCAGTGAGACTGCCTTCGCTGGTTTCAATCCTAATCAGAGCATCTCCGGTAATGGTTTTGCTTCCTGCCCTCACTTCAATATCTCTGGAGTACCCCAAAGATTAATCCTCAGCCCCCTCCACTTCCTCATTTCCGTGCTGCCCTTTGCCAACATCATCTGAAGACAAGTGGTCAGTTTTCACAAGTACATTGACTACACCCAGTTCTACTTCACTACCAACTCTCTTTACCCTTCCACTTTCTCTGTGATGTCAGACTTCTTGTCATCCAGTTCTGGTTGAGCCACAGTTTAATTCAGTTAAACATTGAGAAGATCAAAACCATTGTCTTCGGTCTCCACTACAAATTTTGTACCATAGACACTGGGCCGGATTTATTCTGGCAACAGGCCAGAAGGTGGGGGAGAACCCTCCTCGGCCCTCCGTTGGACCCCCGTTGCAATTCCAAGGCAGGTAGCCAATTAGCTGTCTGCCGTCGGGGATGCCGTCCCTTTAAGGGATTAGCTCCTGCCTCCAGAGCTGCTGACTGTCGTGATTGTACGTGTGGGCTTGAGTATTAGAGACTATATGGTACTTGGAAGTGAAACTGAACATAGATTTGTGCTTTAGGGAAAACACGTAAACTGGGGGTTGTTGTAAGGTTAGATAGGCTTTGTATCCATAGTGAGCAGCAGTAAGCAAGAACTCTGCAGAAGTCTTTTTATTAAAGCTTGTTAAATCTTTGTTAAAGTTAAATCTGTGACTTCAAGTGTGATTTTTCAGCCTGAGATGACATTGGCAATGGGGATATACCGAGAAACAATACAGAGGTAAATTTGGAGATATTTAGGATTATATCATGGCATTTGCTGGAGCTGATATGTCTGCAGTCTGGGGAATTAATCCAACGGGTGATGCCAGTTCCGTCAGTGTGAAATGGAAAGCGTGGCTGGAGGAGTTTGAAGCATATGCTGATAGTCGTGGCTTGTTTTTGGATGGGGCGACGGAGGTGCAGAAAGCACAGCGATGGGCCTTATTGCTGTTCAGTGTGGGCGCGCCACTGAGGGAGACTTTCAAAATGTTGCCTGACATGAGAGAAAAGGTGGATTATGAACGTGGTGGCGCCAAATGCCATGTTCCAAAGGCATGTTTTCCATCAGATGAGACAGAAAGAGGGTGAAACAGTAGCCTAGTTTGTGACTCGTTTGAGACAGGCATCGGATGGATGCAATTATGTTGCAGCAGATCTGAATAACCAGATAATGGATTAGGTGGTCCAACATTGCAAATTGGATAAGTTGAGGCACAGGCTGCTGGAGCGAGGAAGTGACTTAACGTTGGATAATACTTTAAAAATAGCGGCTTCATTGGAAGCAGTGGATGGACAAGTTCACAGCATGAAACTTAAACCCATTTCCACCATCGGCACGACAAAATCTGAGGTTAATCGAGTGACACAACGGAATCCAGGTACACGTAAATGTAAATAGCAAAAGTCTGAGAAAGAGTGTTTCAGATGTGGCAACTTGGGGCACTATGGAAGAGGTGATTGCTGCCCTGCCAAGGGAAAGAGATGTAGAAAATGTGGGGGCAGAGACCTTTTTGCCAACAAGTGCAGAAGCAAAGCTGAACAGAGTGGGAAGTCTGGCAAACCACGAAAAGGAAATAGGGATGGAAGTAGTACAACTGTGAGATGAGTTGAAGAAGATGCAGTGAGTGAGAACACGAATAGCAATCGTGGATAAATGTTTTCTGTCAATGGAAGCAACCATGAGAAAGTTCCAGTGATTGTTGGGGGTGTTGAAGTGAGCATTATTGTAGATTCAGGCAGTGACAGTAATGTCATCACTGTGGGAGGAACTGAGGACAAAGAGAATCAAGTGCACATCTCAAAAATGTGTCAAAAAGCTTTATCCTTACATATCTAAAACCCCACTTCAAGCTGTTGGATGCTTCACTGTGAGTGTCAGCTGGGGATCAGAGTAGAGGCAGAATTCGTAGTGATTGAGGAGGATGGTGAGCCTCTTCTGAGTAGAGAAACTGACCAAGCCTTGGGGGTGCTACATATTGGATTGAAAGTGAATTTTGTGAATTCCTATGCAGAGCTTTGAGATGAGTTTGAATCAGTGTTTCAAGGAATTGGGAAGTTGCACAACCACTGAGTGAGATTAAAAATTGACAAGGACGTGAAGCCTGTAGCTCAGCCTGTATGCAGAACATCTTTTGATTTGAGAGGGAAAGTTGAGGCAAAGATCAAGGAACTGGCTGACCAAGACATCATAGAGCCAGTTGAAGGACAAACACACAGATCTTCACTAGAGAAGGAAGCTGAATCATTCGTGCAGTTTGTGGCAGTTCCTGCTACACCCAGAGCAAGGACAGCTAGAGAGATTGAAAGAGAATCAGACAAAGATCCAGAATTGAATGACATCAGACAGAGAATTCAAGCTGGAAATTGGGAGAATTGCCCATTCAGAGAGTACATTATTACACGAGATGAACTGTGCACAATTAGGAAGTGTGTTCTCCGAGGTAACGGACTTATAGTGTCACAAAAGCTTAGGCCTAGACTAGTGATGCTAGCTCATGAGTCACTTGGGACTGGTTGGTACTAAGCAAAATGTACAAACCAAAGTATGGTGGCCAGGGATGGAGAAAGATGTGGAACAGTTTGTCAAAACATGTCATGGATGTCAACTTGTCAGCAGACCCAATCCACCAGAACCAGTACGCAGGACACTGTTAGCAGCTGGACCATGGGAGGATTTAGCAGTTGACTTCTTTGGTCCATTTCCATCAGGAGTGTCTATACTAGTGGTGATTGACTATTACAGCTGTTATTATGAGTATGTGGTAATGAAGTCTACAACAGCAGAGAAAACAGTGTTTGCATTGACTGAAATATTTGCAAGGTATGGTCTACCAGTCACTCTGTATTCAGACAATGGGCCACAATTCCGTTCGCAGACCTTTGCAGATTACATGCAAGTCACAGGTATTCACCAACACAGAGTAACACCTAAATGGCGACAGGCAAATGGGGAAGTGGAAAAACAAAGCCAATCCTTCAAGAAAGGCTGAGGGTAAAGACTGGAAGGAGATGTTGTTGTCATATGTGGCCATGTATCGAGCAACTACACACACAACAATGGGAAAGAGCCCAGTTGAGTTGTTATTTGGATACAAAATACTGTTACGAAAGTGCTTCCATTTTTTAAAATAATTTATTTTTTTGAGGACTTGTGTTAAAACTGAAAAGATTCCATGGATGTATTTCTTTTAACCAAGTTCCCCGATAGGACAAAATGTTGTTTGAAAGCTGCCAGTGCTGGAGGCCACCTGTGATTTGGGCTCAGAGCAGCAGAACCTTTGACCTGGAACAAAATGATTACAGAGAAGTCACATGTCAAGGTTTGTGGAGGTCAGGAGGTTGACTCACTGGGGTTTGAACATTGTTTTCAGTTATTTATGGTGTGCACTGTTTGAAGACAGTTGGTGTTTTCCTGCCAAGTAGAAGGGAGATCACCCAGCTTGCGTCTTTCTCTACCTTTTTGAAAAAATCCTGCCAAGATCCAGTGTGAAAAAACAATCCCTGGTGCCGTATAGCTCCCGAGGAGCTGAAAAAAATCCTGCGATTTAAGTGTGTGCTGGCGGAAAAACCTTAATGCCACATTTCTCCTAGAAAGCCTACTAGAATCATTCTCGACATCTCCAGAACAGGCTGCTTCTGAAACGATCCTAGTGACCTATCTCTGTATACCCGGATGCCAGACCAAAAAAGGGACAACTGACTTCCTTTCATATCTTTCTTTTTTCGCCAAGAATTAGCAAGTATTTGGCCAAAGTAGTTTTTTGTCTTTTATTTTTGTCACAGACCTCTGCAGAGTGAATTTCTGTATTTTTGCCAGTGTGTGTGTGAGTATAGTTGGGGAATTTAAAAAAAGGGAGCTTTCATATTTTAATCTGTGTGTTAATGCCTTGTTTCGTTACTGGTTAAGTCTTGTTTTGTAATAAACTGATAGGTTTGTTGTTTACTAAAGAAACCTGGTTGGTGTATTTTGTTCTGGGATAAAAAAAAATAGAGTATATGATTGGCTGTATTGGTAACTAGGTAAACATTTTGTCATGCTAGGCCCCCACCTGCCAAGAATGAGGCACATTAATTTTGTCATGAACATTGATTTTAAACTGTTACTGGCGTCAAGAAAGGACTTGTTAAACAGATCAGCCGTGGCTGGAAAAGACATTTGCATATTAACCGACGGTGATTGGAAGGACAAAGGACCATTCCCTGACACATTCAACCCACAATAGACCTTGAGCACCAGGTATTGTGTGTAAGAGGAGCATTCCAGAGACTGCTAAGGTGATACAATCCAAGACGTGCTCAGACCAGTTAGTCACATGACTAACCTGCTTGGCAACCTGGGTTTTTCTGAATTGTACAGTTTGAACTGAGAGTGTCTGTTTGCTCCTGGACTGAGAAGATCTCTCCTGTCTGCTCTCATCTCTTTCTCACATGCCTCTGAATCCATTGAAGATACATGAACCCCAAGAGAGAAAAGTCTCCTCCAGTGAACAAGGTTTAAGAAGAATACTGGGCCCCAACGAAAAGCAAGAGCTACCTACAATCAAAGACTCGAGAGTAAGTTCAAAGAACCGTAACAAAAACTCTTCAGATATTGCCTCAAACTTTTCACTTTATTTTTCTTCTGCTCTTTTCTGTCTTTATCTGCATATGTGTATCATGTATGCATGCTAGCGTGGGCGCATCGTGTATCCATAGGTGTCAACCGAATTAGAGTTTAAGTTCAAATTTAATAAATTTCCTCTTTAAACCTAAGAAAACCTGGTTGTGCTGGTTTCTTTGCCTTATAATTGGAAAGTGGTGAACAAGGATTCACCAAGGGGGAGCTAAAAACACTGTGTGTTTAAAATTAAACCCTGTTATGGTAAGACATGTTGCGGGTTGAAAGGGAACCCTAGACCTCTTTCTCACCTGGTTGTAACAATTTAAGTAGATGTTGTGATCCGTGAAGAAGTGGAACTAGAAAAGACGTCTCCCGGACAGTCGTAACATATAATTGGGGGCTCATTGTCTGTGATACCCAAAGCCGACAACAATTGTAAGTGGGGTGATACTAATTGAAAAGAGGAAAAGAAAAAAAGAGGTTTCTTGTGTATTAGAGTAAAGTTTACACTACCGAAATGTCTTTGTCAGTTGCTATGACCTTTCTGGGGTAGGAGGATGTATCTCTGAGTGATTTGAGAAACTGAACCAGTCTAGGCTAAAGGATTTGGCAGAATTGTTGGTGGTAGAGTTAAAACCAGGAGCTAAGAAAGCAGACGTAATTGCAGTAATAGCACAGCATTTGCAATTAGAAGAAGAAGGCAAAAATTCGGTTGCAGATGAGGCAGCTTGAACTTGACAAAGAAAAAGAAAAAGCAATAGAATTGGAAAAACTTAAGGTTGAATTTCAACGAGAAAGTGAAAAAGGAAGGGAATTTGAATGAAAAACGATGGAACTAAGACGAAGGAGTGGTCTTGACTGCAATTAAAATTTTGGTGGGGAAAGATCTGACTCCAGCCCAGGAGCCAGTGGAGAGCTGTTTAAATTTGTACAAGCCCTCCCGAAATTTGAGGAAAGGGATGTAGAGGCATATTTTATTTCTTTTGAAAAGATAGCCAGACAGATGAAATGGACGAAGGAAAGCTGGACACTGCTTATGCAAAGCAGGTTGATGGGCAGAGCTCATGAAGTTTATGCCATGCTTTCTGAGGAGGCTTCTGCAGATTATGAGATTGCAAAAAAGGCTATTCTCACTGCTAATGAGTTAGTCCCTGAAGCTTATAGGCAGAAATTTCGGAACCATCGGAGACAGGCTGGGCAGACTTATATAGAATTTGAGAGGGGAAAGCAAATTAATTTTGATCGTAACATCTAATTAGTGGAGTATGCATGCACTAAAGGTGGAGGCCATGTATGAGAACCTTAAGAAAATAATTCTCCTGGAAGAATTTAAAAGTTTACTCCCTCCATTAGTAAGAACCAATGTAAAGAACCAGAAGGTTTTAACAGCCAGACAGGCAGCTGAGATCGCTGATGATTACAAGCTTGTTTACATGCCCAAATCCTTGGTCCGTCACCCCTACAAACCCAATAAGGATAGAAGGTGGGAGGTGAAAAGAAGGCAGGTAGCTGGGGACAAGAAGGGACAGCTGGGAACACTCTGGGATCTCCTCCTCATGCTAGAAATGAAGGTGCTGAGGGTGGAAGTGAGGTCCGAAAGCCTAAGTGTTAGCATAGTCACAAGTTGTGATACCTTCGTGCAGAATGCTGGAAGTTGTGGGATAAACCCATGAGACGTATTGGGGTGCACAAGGCCAATGCACAGAACGGGGCCCCTGACTGGGAGTACGACAGATCAGGCTGTAGTTCTGACTGCAGCTGTAAGGCCAAGTACCAAAACCACTATGCGTGTGGGGGACGTGAACAAGATACATGAGACTTATAGGGAATTCTTGTCAAAAGGAAAAGTAACTCCTTATCCCTCAAGTGAGGTAGGTAAACCTATAGTTATACTTAGGGATACAGGAGCCACCTAAACTCTGTTGCAGGTGGGAAGGCATAACTTTTCCACCAGAGAGCGCATTGAATGCCAAGGTTTTAATGAATAGTATTGGCTGGGAGTATATATCCTTACCTTTGTATTGGGTGCACCTAGATTGTGACCTAATGTCTGGAACGATAACTGTAGGAGTTGTCCATAGTTTGCCTGTAGTTGGAATGATTTGGCTGGAGCGAAGGTAGTAGCTTTTCCAGTAGTCATAGAAAAACCAAGTGAAGTTAGAGACAGAACAGTTGCAGGAAAAGGTTCCAGGAAATTTTCCTTCATTTGTCGTGACCCGAACAATGGCTAAGCAAGTTCCATTGTAGGTAAAATTGGCACCACAGTCAGATAGTCAAATATCTGAAGGAAATGTTAAATAAATCTTCTCTGATCAAGGCTCAGCAAGCCGATCCAGAGTTAAATAAAGTGGCATACTCGGCTCTAACGGAAGCTGAGGCAAAGGGAGTTCTGCAAGGATACTATATTCAAAATGGGATTCTGATGAGGAAGTGGAGACCACCTCACAGACCTGCAGATGAAGAATGGACAGTTGTTCACTAGATAGTGGTACCACCCAAGTATCGCTGGGAAATATTATGGATAGTCCATGAAATTCCTATGGCGGGACATGTGGGGATTTGACAGACGCAATCACGTATAGGTCAACATTTTTTCTGGCCAGGTCTTTCCAAGGACATGGTGCAGGGGGCCAGGAGAATGCGGGCATGCCACCCCTTGCCATTTTGTGAGCACCCTCCCTGCCTCTGTTCCCATCTCCAAGGGCAGGATAAAATCCTGTCCGTTCATTCCGTCTTCCTGTCTGACACCTGACTGAGGTCGACCGAGGTTGTTCACAACCTCACTGTCTTATTGGACCCCAGACTGAGGAGTTACGTGACTGAGATAAATTCTAGTTAGACCACTTGAACAGTACTGCATTCGCAGCTCTGGGCACTACAGTCAGAAAGGATGTATTGGCCTCGGAGGGAATACATCGCTGATTCACCAGAATGATACCGGGGCTAGAAGGGTTAAATTCCCATACAGGAAATACATTCTAAATCATAACAACTCACTGAGTAAATAATATTTTTCTCACCTGACCCTCTCCCACCACTGCGCCCCCCCCCCCAATAAGCATAAAAGTAATAACTTGCCCTCTCCCCCGACCAAAACACTTAAGTTGTGCTGCCGACTTTCCCCCACCCCACCAAAGCTCATCAACTTTATTTAAACATTACCCCTTCCCACCACCTCCTAGACTAATGAAATTAATCTGACCCCACCCCACCCACCCCCCCGCCACTGAGAAACTGACCTGCTCCCGCCTCCCAACCAGTGTCCTGCCTTGGATCTCTGGACGGGTATCCGAAGACCCGAGGGTGCTGGCCACCAGCACGAATATCGCCCCGGAATGGATGGCGGGAGCAGGTAGGTCATTTATTCATTCATTTACTTTTTTTTTTAAATATACAGGTTTGACTCCCATCACTGAGCAGCCGGAGGGACACCATGAGGCCTCGTCGCCGCCGGCAACATCGGGCGGGGCCTTCCCAGCATCGAGTCCCATAGCAGGCCTCTGCCAGAGGCAGGTTCCAGCCCCCCGCCTTGACCACCACATCGGGGGGTCTGAAAAATCCATCCCTTTAAACTCCAGCCCCATTGAGATGGGGATGAATATTCCATTAGCCTTTTTAGTTATTTATTGTACCTGTCCCATTAATTTTTAGTGATTTCTGTACTTGGATCCCTAAATCTTTCTGCTTCTCCACAGTTCCTAGCTTTTGGCCATTTAGAAAATGCTCTGATCTATTGCTCACAGTTTTGACTACCCACTTTACCTATCAATGTTCCTTTGCAACTTTCTGCTCCCATTCACACTATTTTTTGTGCCATCTAACTTGGTGTTGTCAGCAAAACTTGGATATTTTCCTTCATCCAAGTCATTTAAAAATATAATGAAAATCTGAGGCGGAACTTCAGATGATAATTGTCCAAGAGTAGGCAGATCAAGTCCACTCTCTCGCATGCACACTTATGATCAAAAGGTTTTCTGCATAGCAATCAGGAATGGGAAATATGGCCAATTTTCTTCTGAAAATGAATTCTCACCCAGTGCACCTAGAAGAAATGAGGTGTCCAGGAATTAATTACCAATGCTTGATAGACAGAACAACTCTGTATGAAACGAGCCAGTAAAATGAAGACATGCAATTTCACTTCATTGGATTCTCCATCAGGCACTTGGGTTTGCGTACCTGCCGTTGTTATATGCTTCTGACATTATTTTTCTTCCTTTTCACTGAAAAGCTGAATAAGTGAACTACATGAAATTAAATTAAGCCTGTGAAATGTTCAATACTGTGTTGATATTCTGTAAAATCTAATAGTTATTTTGACAATGTTCTGAATCCATGGATAGTCAGAAATAAACCCATAGTTTGACTTCCTTTTTAACTGAGTATGGGCTACCTTATAACAATAACAACTTGCATTTAAATAGCACCTTTAATGTCATAAAATATCACAAGGTGCTTCACAGGAGTGATATCAAACAAAATTTGACCCCAAACCACTTCAGGATTTATTAGAACAAGTGTCCAAAAGCTTGCTCAAATAGGTGGGATTTAAGGAGTGTTCTCAAGGTAGAGAGAGAGGTGTAGTGGTGTGTGGATGGAATTATAAATGGTCGGGCCCATGCAGCTGAAGGCATGACTGCTAATGGTGGAAGAATTAAAATCGAGAACAGGCAAGAGGCCAGAATTGGAGAAATGCAGAGATCTCAGAGGGTTGTAGGGCTGGAGGAGGTTATGAAGATATGGAGGGTAAGGCTGTGGTGGGATCTGAAAACGAGGATGAGAATTTTAAACTGCAGGCGTTGCTCAACTTGGAGCCAATGTTGGTCAGCTAGCAGAGGGGTGATAGGTGATTGGGATGGTGTGAGTTAGGATACTGACAGCAGAGCTTTGGATGGGGACAGTTTAAAATGTCACCTCTATAATGTCTTGTTCGATATCTTGACTTTTGTATTTCTCTTATTGACCGTTTTTGAGAGAACCCAGTATTTTTTGCAGACTCCTGCAAATTCTCATTTCATCGCTTCCAAGCAAATGCTGTGAGTTTTTCAGAACAAAAGCAAAATACTGCGGGTGCTGGAAAACTGACAGAAAAACAGAAAATGCTGGAAATACTCAGCAAGTCTGGCAGCATCTGTGAAGTGAGAAACAGAGTTAACGTTTCAGGTCGTGACTTGTCATCAGAACTGAGTTTTTAAATCTATACTCTTCATTTCCAGGTGACTCAAGGCTCTGCTTTCTGGTTCTGGTGACAGGATGTACATCTGTCGGGAGGATCCGTGACACTGACATTTGCAAAATTACCACAACGGATTTTGTTCCACTTCAAGAAGAGACAGCAGATGAAGAGCGAGTCACTGCCTTGCGGAAACTTCTGAATTCTGGGATGTTTTATTTTTCATCAACTTCGGGTTCGACTTTTGATCTCAGTCTCTGTGCACAGAAACAATATGCAAAGGATCCTGAGGCAGGAAGCCTTTTTTTCTGGTAAGCTGATTGTTTTAATTGGTTTAGTTGTATCAAAAAATGGTTATCTCCCTAAAATACTAAGACGATCCCTGTCTCCACAGAGTCTGCAATGAGCTATAGAGACCACAAAGCACCAGGTTCCATTCCTCATATATGATCTGAGCAGGAATAGCAATAGTGGTTCTACAACTGCCATAGAGTTAGGGGAGTTCAGAATTCAGCCAGGATTTCTGCTCTAATTGCAAGAGCAATTCTTTCTGGCAAATATGGAAGTTGGATGAAGTTGGCTCCACTGACATTCCCTAGCTGTAAATTGAAGAGGGCAGGAATTTAGCAGTTAGATGCACAGTTTTAATTTTGTGCCTGAGTCAGATGATCCTTGAAGCACTGGTGCATCTGTAATAATACTGTGGCTACAAGAGCAAGTCAGAGGCTGGGAATTCTGCAGTGAGTAACCCACCTCCTGACTCCCCAATGCCTGTCTACAAGATGCAGGACAGGAGTGTGATGGAATACTCTCCACTTGCTTGGATGAGTGCAGCTCCAACAACACTCAGGGAGCTCGACACCATCCAGGACAAAGCAGCCCAGTTGATTGACATCTCATCCATCACCAGTGCACAGTTGCTGAATGTACAATTTATAAGATGCACTGCAGCAATTTGCTGAGGCTCCTTCGACAGCACTTTCCAAAACTGCAACCTTTACCACCTATAGGAACAAGGGCAGCAGGCACAAGGGAACACCACTACCTGCAGATTCCCCTCCAAGCCAAACACTATCCTGACTTGGAACTATATCACCATCTTTTCACTGTAACTGGGTCAAAGTCCTAGAATTCCCTCCTTAACAGCACTGTGGGCGTGCATAGACTGCAGCGGTTCAAGAAAGTGGCTCACCACTGCCTTCTCAAGGACAATTAGGGATGGGCAATAACAGCTGGCCTTTCCAGCAATGCTCATTGAACAAAAGAAAAGAAAAAGTCAGTTTTTGTATCTTAAAGCTGCTGTGCCATTCAGTGATCTTGTTGGATAAATCAAGTAGGTCAATCCAAATCATATAGATTTGGATATATTTTGGCCGGGTGGATGATGTGGGTGCTTGTTTCCACTGTTCACCTCCCAATTGACTACAGCAAGTGTTTTTGTTACTAGCGTTTTTAAACTCCTTGTGTTTTATTTGTCAAATAACCAGACGGATGACAGGTTTTCTCGCGGGTAAAAGAAGTAACTATTTTAAACAAAGCTCGAAATGATCGCAACACCACTCATGCACACATTCACTCTCACACTCACTCTCGAGAAGATAGATAGAAAAGTACAGGTTAAGAGGTGTTCAGAGTTCAGGTTGTAAAAGTCTGTTGTTTCAGGAATGACCTGTGGGATTCCCTCAGAAGGTGAATTTTAAAGTTGCAGGCCTGTTTGCTGGTTGTCTGGTATTCGTTGGGCTGTTGCAGACTCCTGGTGGTTCACTTTGGGTTGAAGATGGTGCTGACGTCTTAGGTCAATTCTCACCAGTAGAAAAGTCATTTTTGCAAAGGCACTCTCTTGGCTCTGCTGTAGCTAGCTTTCAACTTGTCTCAGCAGGGTTCAACTGTTTTGGCTGAAAATGATCTCTCTCTCTCGCTCTCAGCCTTGCTGGAACTCAAGATGGCTTTTTGTTGCACTGTGTTGCTGAGGAGAGACCAGACTGATGATGATGTCTCTAGTCCTGTCCTGAAAAGACTCCCCCTATGTTCCTCAAAACAATTACCTTTTAAGGTGAATTTTTACAAGGGTTGGCTTTGCCCATGTGACTTCAGGTTTCTGTCCTAGCTGGGCTGTATAATGGCCCCCATGATGGCCTCATTCTGAGATGAGGGTGGTTCACACACCGTTATAATTGAATTTCTTTGGAGACAAGAAGTCTGAGAAAGGTCTTGTCTTACTGTGTTTGAGTACAGCTTACATCCAGGTATGAGCATCAGTTACAGACGGGGCTTAATTGATTTTCAGTCTCAGACACAGATGTGGATTTGAGTGCAAGAGATGCTGACGGTCATATGTCTTGTCCTTCATTTTGTTGTGAGCACATGTACCAGTCTCTTTAAAATTGTTTGAATTTTTTATCACTTTTCAGTTTGGTTCTGTATTTTCATCGCTACACTTCTTGTGAGCGTGACAGATGCCAGAGATAAATGAATAAATTGTCTATATTAATATCAGCAGAAAATACAAGCAAGCCACTGGGCATGAAATTCAGATCTGCAGTGCCTCTGGAGATGGCGCCATGGAAGCTGGAGGGTCTCTGAGTGGGCCGTATCATGCCTCCAGCTGCTTCCTGTGTGAACTGCTTATCGCCCTATGTTGGGAAGGGTACTCATGTGGGCAATGCCTGTGTGCATCAAAAATCTTCCAACTGTTGCTATCATGATGTCACACAGACCTACTGGCCGATTTGATGCTGTTTTTGCAGATTTGGACAACATGAGTCCATTCAATGTATTCGCTTGTCACTCACCAAAGAAAATGCGGTTAGCAGCAACAGGGGCTCAGCAGTTGCATTATTTAAAGGGCCAGGCACCCAACCTGCAGGCAAGATAATTTAATATAACTTCTGCTATTACAAAGTCTCTGGAAGTAGAGTGTTTTTGGAGGTGTTGTGGTGAGTTCCTGGATTTGGCAGGGAGTGTTGCTGCATCCTGACAGAGAGAACAGAAGAGTAGGTGACCTGTCTGCCCAAAGGCTGAAACAAGTATGGCGGCTGCAGTTCCAAAGCCTTTGCAGCATGACAGGGAGATGGAGCACAAGCTGCGGAGGGAGCAAGCTCTGTGTGATACCCTCTACCAAGTTGGAGCATGGCTCTTCCATGCTCCTTGAACACAAGATCATGAGAACTGGGTGCAGGAGTAAGCCATTCAGCCCCTCGAGACTGCTCCACCATTCGATAAGATCATGGCTGATCTGATTGTGGACTCAACTCCACTTTCCTGTTTGTCCCCCATAACCCTTGACTCCCTGTCGATCATAAATGTGCTCAGCATCTTGGTGCTCATCCTCATCAACGTTCTCCAGTTTGCTGCCCCATTGACATTCTCATCTGAATCTCCTGTAGCAGAATGCGTCTGCAACCTTACCTTCTGGTGAGTTGGCACATGAACTAATCTTTCCACCTAGCCTGGCTGCAGCCACCTGATGCCTGACGATTCACCACGTACAGATCCCAGTGCTCTGCTAGCTTCTCAGGTACGCACAATGTCAGTATCTGAGATGGTGGTTGCAAGGGTCAGATCAAGTATTGGAGCCTCATCATCAGTGCTGTGCTGTTGTCCTCCCTGTTCCTCCTGGGACTGCTATGTCTGGGGAGGCGGGAGTCCTTGGGTATCTGAGAGCAGGAAATCAGAAAGGGAAAGGTTGGGTTGAGGGAAATGAAGTAGAGTAGAAAGCAAGTGGTCTGTGGTCACACCATCCATAGCTTGCTCATCATGTCAGAAAGCAATATAAAGGTGAACTGGGAGTTGAGAACGGGCATAAGGCAAAAATATCCCAGCAACCCCAATATTCTCAGCGACACCAGTGTTACGACTGAGGCGGGAGCAATGCACTGTCAATTCAGTCCCATCACTCCACAGGTTGCAACATATTATTAAATTTTTCCCACCTAACCGGAAAACAGCCAAATTAAACACTTTATTAACCCCAGATTACAATACACCAAACCAGGTATCTTTAAACAACAACAAATTAACTATTTATTAATAAACTAAATCTTAAATATTATTAAGATAAATATATGTCTAAAGGCCTTACAACTTCTTATTGAACCTAAACCCCATGCAAACACATATACATTCAAAAACTATCGGTTCACCGGTTTTAAAAATGGTGTTCTTAGGAATAAAGCAAGGACTGCGTTTGCTGACAATGTATCCACTAGGTGGCGCAGTACTTGCACATGCACAAATACAGGCTCTTCAGCTGGAATGTCAGTGTCTGTGACGTTCAGGCAGCTGCCAGGATTAATGATGGCACTGCTCAGTTTATCACAGGAAATGCTTATGGCTAGATCGTTCTAGCAAACTGACCTTACATTAAGTTGGATGGAAGCCCAGTAATATGCTACTATGTAGTTATAGGATACTTACTGTGTTCCTCAGATTCATTTTATATTCCAGGAATCCTATTAAATACAAAAGGAATTTTATGATTGAATTTCCATTGGAAGATAGTGAAGTGGCACCCCGATTGATGGAGAAGAAAATCGGGCAGAGTATAAAATGTGCTGCCAATTCATTATCGTGATTCGTTTATATGACTGACCAAGACTAATTTCACCTGAGTGCAGCTACTAGCTCTCGCCCCACTAGCTGCTCTCCCCCCTTGGCAACTCGCTTTCTCCCCCTCCTCCCTGCCTGCTAGTTATATGCCGCGCCGCTATCCTCCTCTCAGCCACTCGCTTCCATGTTTGATCAGTCACCACGCGGCACCTGAAGAAGCAAGGCGGGCCACAATGGGGCGACGTAGGACCGAGCGGCTGAGAGGAGGGAAGCGGTGCTGCCTGGAACTAGTGGCTGGGAGGTGGGGGGGAGGGGGTTTGGGAGAAGTGGGAGCGAGCGGCTGGAGAGTGGGATGGTATGTAGCGAGAAACAATTGGCCAGGAGAGTGAGGGGTAGAGCATGGCTACCTGACCCAAATCTGATGGGACCTGACGACATGTGTTGGGTTCGGGTCGGGTCGCTCTTCCGGTTCCAGCATTCGGGTTCGGGTCGGGTCACAGATTGGACACACTCTATCACCACCTCCTGTATGTGGCTCCAATGTTAATGGAAATGAGTATATCAGTATTCACCAAAGAGAAGGACTTGGTGGATGATGAGTCTAGGGAAGGGAGTGTAGATAGTCTGGGTCATGTCGTTATCAAAAAGGAGGAGGTGTTGGGCGTCTTGCAAAGCATTAAGGTAGATAAGTCCCCAGGGCCTGATGGGATCTACCCCAGAATACTGAGGGAGGCAAGGGAAGAAATTGCTGGGGCCTTGACAGAAATCTTTGTATCCTCATTGGCTACAGGTGAGGTCCCAGAGGACTGGAGAATAGCCAATGTTGTTCCTTTGTTTAAGAAGGGTAGCAAGGGTAATCCAGGAAATTATAGGCCGGTAAGCCTTACGTCAGTGGTAGGGAAATTATTAGAGAGGATTCTTTGGGACAGGATTTACTCCCATTTGGAAACAAATGAACGTATTAGCGAGAGGCAGCATGGTTTTGTGAAGGCGAGGTCATGTCTCACTAACTTGATCGAGTTTTTTGAGGAAGTGACGAGAATGATTGATGAAGGAAGGGCAGGGGATGTTGTCTACATGGACTTCAGTAAAGCCTTTGACAAGGTCCCTCATGGCAGACTGGTACAAAAGGTGAAGTCACACGGGATCAGAGGTGAGCTGGCAAGATGGATACAGAACTGGCTCGGTCAAAGAAGACAGAGGGGAGCAGTGGAAGGGTGCATTTCTGAATGGAGGGATGTGACTAGTGGTGTTTCGCAGGGATCAGTGCTGGGACCTTTGCTGTTTGTAGTATATATAAATGATTTGGAAGAAATGTAGCTGGTCTGATTAGTAAGTTTGCGGACGACACAAAAGTTGGTGGAGTTGCGGATAGTGATGAGGATTGTCAGAGGATATAGATTGGTTGAAGACTTGGGTGGAGAAATGGCAGATGGAGTTTAATCCGGACAAATGTGAGGTAATACATTTTGGAAGATCTAATACAGGTGGGAAGTATACAGTAAATGGCAGAACTCTTAGGAGTATTGACAGGCAGAGAGATCTGGGCGTACAGGTCCAGAGGTCACTGAAAGTGGCAACGCAGGTGGATAAGGTAGTCAAGAAGGCATACGGCATGCTTGCCTTCATCGGTCGGGGCATAGAGTCAAAAATTGGCAAGTCATGCTGCAGCTGTACAGAACTTTAGTGAGGCCACACTTAGAATATTGCGTGCAATTCTGGTCGCCACACTACCAGAAGAACGTGGAGGCTTTGGAGAGGGTACAGAAGAGGTTTACCAGGATGTTGCCTGGTCTGGAGGGCATTAGATATGAGGAGAGGTTGGATAAACTCGGATTGTTTTCACTGGAACAACGGAGGTGGAGGGGCGACATGATAGAGGTTTACAAAGTTATGAGGGGCATGGACAGAGTGGATAGTCAGAAGCTTTTTCCCAGAGTGGAAGTTACTAGGTGACATAGGTTTAAGGTGCGAGGGGCGCAAAGTTCAGAGGGGATGTGTGAGGCAGGTTCTTTACACAGAGGGTGGCGAGTGCCTGGAACTTGCTGCTGGGGAAGGTGTTGGAAGCAGGTACGATAGCAACGTTTAAGAGGCATCTTGACAAATACATGAATAGGATGGGAATAGAGGGATACGGTCTCCGGAAGTGCAGAAGGTTTTAGTTTAGACAGGCATCAAGATTGGCACAGACATGGAGGGCCGAATGGCCTGTTCCTGTGCTGTGCTGTATTGTCCTTTGTTCTTTGTACTTTTTGGACTTGAAATGTTGTTTAGTTAGTTTTTTTAAGCTGAGTTTGATAAGCAACAAAGTGAAAAATGGAAGCTAGGTTAACTTATGGTTGGGTCGGGCACAGGAAAAATGAAAGGGCTCGGGCTGGGTCAGGCTCAGGTTGGAATAGGTTTTGTCGGGCTTGGGTCGGGTTTAATTTATAGACCCGAGTCGGCCTTTAGTGGGGGCGAGCAGTGAGGTCTGGAGCGAGCGGCTGAGGGGAGGAAGTGTCGAAGCCTGGAGCGAGTTGCCGAGGGGGGAGGGTGGCTAGTGGGGCGGGAGCGAGTGATGGGGATCGAGCTCCAGCCTCAAAGTCACCCATTCAGCCGCTTCCTTCAGCCGAGTGAGGGACCCAATGATGCTTTATTGCGCATGCACGAGAATGGATGGACCAAGCGTGGATATGCGATGACGTAATCCCGCGCATGCGCCGCTTAGTCCTGGCAAGATGTAGCTGCGCATGTGCACAGCTTGGCGTACTCTGATGACGTCACTGGGCCGCTGCGTTGTCAGGAATCACTTTGTAAAATAAGTAACTGGGTTGTAAGTCCTGGTGGGTTATGTTCCCTGTTGATGTGGTGTCCCAGAGTAGAATAATCAGATGCCACTCAAAGTCTCCAGGCGAATTCGACGAAAAAGTCTTTAATGGATAGGCATTCAAAGTATTTCAGGTACAGCAGGCGTCACACAGTTCTTTCAACAAGGAACACAGCAACAGGTCTATTTGGATTTTCAAATTGGCAGTCCTTTGGCAGAAACTTCACTGAGAATTCCTGCAAACACAAACATGCAATAGATTGAGTTACTTAGGTAGCAAAAACTTCTTAGAGTTTCAAAGTAAAATAGAATTTGCTACATCCAAGAATAAAAATGTTCTTTACAGGGGTTTTTTCCTCCTTAGGCCAAGATAGTTTGAGCTCAATGTAGATTTTCTCTGTTGAGATATAGACAGCTTCTTTTCAGTAAGCACACTTCGTTGGGCTCCGGATCAGACTGGTTTCAGCCAGTCCCTGCACACAGTTAAATTGAAACATTACAGCACGTCTCCTGCTGTTACCTAGGGAGCAGGCTGTTGTGGCACTGTTCTCAAACAATCAGTGCTGTATCTCTAAACTAAACTCTCTGTCTTAAAGGTACACTGTTTTGAACAAAGGAGAAAAAAATAGTTCCATGACACCGGATACCACAGTGTTACGGTCACGTCATGTGGGGTGTGGGTGGTTCCCACTGTTCAACTCCCAATTGACTGCAGCAAGTGTTTTTGTTAATAGAGTTTTAACCTCTTTGTGTTTTATTTATCAAATAAACAGACAGTGACAGGTTTTCTTGTAGGTTTAAAACAGAGGATTAATTATTTATTGAGCAATATTCATTATCCCAAAATTGTCGCAACTGCACCCAGATACACAAGAAGGGACAGATCGAGAGGAAAAGGGTTAAATGGTTTGATGTGAGATAGGTGTTCGGGTGTTCATGGTAAACCTGTTGAATCTTCTCGGAGATCAATTTCTCTGTAATGTTGCAGACCTGGGTTGTTTGTAGATTCCTCTGTTGGTTGAAATTTCAGTCCAAAGACAGCGCATTACTTTCAATTCTCTGCTGCATAGGTTGAAGTGTAGAACTCACAGCAGGGCACCTTTTTTGGCTTGCTGGATGTTCTCCCAGCTCTCAGCTGAACAGGCTTTGGTGATGTTTCTCCTCTCTGTCTCTCTCCCCCTCTCTCTCTTTCTCCAGAGATGATCTCACACCTTGCCTCTGTTGGGAGACATAACTCTTCCTCTCTGTGGTGACCGACAATTGCCCAGGATGTGGCTACTTCATACCTTTGTTTCAGAGGAACCCATTCAATTAAATAAATGTCACCTTGATAAGTTCAGGATGGGTGTAATTGACACCTCTTTGCTTAGAATGTACCCTTTTGTCCTTACCAGACAGTAAGGCTGTTTGAATATACAAGGCCAGGTCTTTTGACCTTCGATGGCCATTTTTCCCAGCACATTGTCCACTTTTAAAAGGAAAAGTCCATTTTTTTTAACTCATCAGTTTGAATTCTGTATTTTCAATCGCTGCACTTCACATGAGCATAACATCTCCCCTAAAAGGGAAAAAATGAAATTCCTTGGATTTCATTAATTTATTAATGATAAAAGTGCAATTCCTTGGATTTTATTTTTATGTTGTTTGTTTTTTTGGATTAGAAAGAAAGAAAAAAAGTAAGAAGACATAGGGGTCACACCACTGCACACATGGCACCCACACCGCAATCTTATAACTGCTACAGCTGGCACTGTCTGTAACAGCCATTTCTTGTTCAAGTTTGAGTTTTACATCATCCTTTTTTCAGATGAGGCACAATTATAATTGAATTTCCTTTTTTGGCATTGAAGTTTTGCCCCAGGATAGTTTCTATTTCGAAAGTTTGGTGTTTGTTTTATCCATTGCCCGCTTTCAATTCCTAGCTATGTGGTATCGGAATGTGGTTGGATTTCTCTAGCATCTGTTTGCAGTACTTTGGGAGAGACACCTTTTCTGTTTCATGGCTTGTAATATGCAAATTTCCATTACTGCATTGTTCTGGGTCGTTTGCAAATTCCACTGCTGTACAAGCTTTAAACCCGTAACTGCTGTTTCCACACCACGTGGGTTTAATAGTTCAGGTTTTGGAACATTGATAATTCTTATCTCACGGATGATAGAGGGTGATAAATTAATTTTTAGCCGCTGTGAGGCATCTGGGTTTTTCTCCTGCACTTTGTCCTTAGTGAGTTCTGAATCCGTTTTGCTGGGTTTGGTCAGGTTTGAATTTACAGCCTGACCCTTTGACTTTTCCATGGGCTCATCCACAATGACCTCACTTTTAGTTTTCTAGTGGCTTTCACAAGTGTTGCTTACCTTAAGGTATTTTACCTTCCCTTTTCCTTTTATTTCGGGCATAGTCTTTTCCCCGAATCTGCTCCATGTCCTCAGCGACACTACTGCTCGCAAGTGGTTATCCAGTTTCCGTTACACTCTCCTGTAGTACTTCAGCTAGGTGAGGCATCTCCTTCCCTCTTGGTTTGCCTGTTTAGTAACTTTCCTTGTCCCGATTTAAATCTTTAAAGAAGGTTTCAGCTAACCTAGTCTCTGGTGCTTTACCTTCAACCTTTGTTGCTTTTATTTCAGCTCCTTTAAATTCTTCTGGCTCTATCTTGGCCTTTTTAAAATTCCTCTGGCTTTATTTTGTCCTTTTTAAATTCTATTGGCTTTCCTTTAGCCTCTTTAATTTTTACTGGCCCAATTGAATCCCCCCCCCCCCCCCCACCCCCTGTCACCCCATGGAATTTTTTGAACTTCCTCAGCCCTGTGCAGCCTTGCAGAGTTTTGTTTGTTTGTTTCCCTCAGTTTCTCCAGTGTCCGTGGATTGTCCTGGACCTTCTGGGTACAATACTGTGCTTCCTGCCAAGTCATTGCCCAGCAATAGGTCGACCCCCTACATTGGTAAGCTCAGAATGACCCTGACTGTCACTACCCCGGTGACCAACTTACTCTGTAGGTAAACCTTAACTAAGGGAACCTTCAAGTATTTGCCAGTAAGCCTTTTTACCTATACCGTGGTATTTCTTCTGCTTTCAGGTGACATTTCTGTAAACTTGGCTGCCAGTGTTGTGCCTAATACGCACTTACTCTTAAAGAATCCGCGGAATCTGATTGGTGAAAGGTATATCAATATTTTATTCACACACTAAATCATCAAGTACAAGCTCTCACTAATTGTACAGTTTCAAAACTCATCAAAATACAAGCTCTCACTACTTGTACAATATACTAGCCGTCAAGACACGAGATGATCAGTCTCGGACTTGCGGCTGCTCTTCTGCTCTCTGAGCCCCTGGCTCAGGGTATCTTCTCGAGTGTTCTTCCCCGGAGTTCCCATGCCTTTCCTAGTTTCAGTCAGGGGTTAAATCTTGTTTCCAAGACCCGCCCCTCTTACTTACTCATAGGGGTCTGGTATAATGATATAATAATTCCTTATTTGGCTCAGTGTGAACCTGTTCAAAACTTCACAGTTTCCCATTGTCTATTATGAGTTTAATCATATCTGGTGTCCATGACCACTCCCTTTATCTGCTATGTGCAAGGACTGTGTCTGGGATCCTCCTCAACATCTTTTCTATACCATCTACAATTTCTCGGCCATCTGTGTGCTGTGACACCTTTCTACCCATCCTCCCGATGCTTCAACACACTGTTCGTTGTTGTGTTACTAGCCCCTGTGTTTTAACTAAGTTATTATGTGTTTTTGCTATATGTGTTTTTTCTGGGTCTACAGTCCCCCCTTTGATCCTGCAGGGCTACACCGAAGGGATCACACTCTCATGTCTCTTAGGTAGTACACGTGCAATTACAATTTCACTTTCAAAGCAGAAGCATAAGCAGTGTAATATTGAAGAAAGCACAATTGAAACACCACTATTGCATAATCAATCAATTGTACGAACATAATACAGTTGCAATTTCTTTCTTAACTCAATTTAAATATATATGAATAGGTTATACAATTATCCTCAAGTTACATAACTAATTGTCTATCTTTTATAGAGCAAGTTCGAATACTGATTGCCTTTAAGGTAGCTGTCCAACCTGTGTTCATACATCCTGTCACATTGCTTAATTAGTTTCTTAAGTTTCCAAATTAAGTACGTCACATATAACCAAAACCACTAACAGGACATGGGAGATAATTCTAAACCAGGGGTGCATCTGCACATTTGACCTCCAGTTCCATAAGTCCTCCCACCAAGTAGAATCATTTATCTCGTCAATCTCATCTTGTAGCATCTTCGACTGTTGTCCAGGTTGTAGTACACTACACCAACGGCTTCTAGCTGCTATCTCTCTTTACCCAAGCGCGTGGGCAATGGCTGAATAATATATTTGTATTTCCAGAGGTAATTTATCAAGTCCTCCTTAATACTTTCTGTCACAGTTATCATTTCCGTCTTTCGTTTATGTATGTCCACCAACTCCATCTTCCCTACTCTGGTTGATATTTGTGGGTTGAAACAAAACATACTGTTGCTCACCGGACAAGTCCGGTTATGTCCATACTGGTACTCCTTCGCCGTAGTGGTTAAACAATATCTTGCCTTTCCCATATAGGCCACATGGGTTAGCCCTGACAATGCTTTCCTAGTCTCCATGTTGCAATTTACAGTGGCATTAAATTCACATTTTGATTCTGCTGTTTTATATATAGGATGAGGACATATGACCACCTGGTTTTCTAGACTACACTCAGACAATGTTGTTCCAACTATCTCTTTTGCAAATTCCACAACATAGGGTAAAATATCATAGTATTTTATGTAATCTTTTCCCCTTATCACCCCTATATTTTCTACTTCATATAATTGCATCCCTAACTTATCTCTCGGAATTACAGGTATTCCCAATACTACTCCAATACTCATAGATCTTGTATTTACACACTCCTGACCTTTCCATACCTTAACAAGTTTTCTGAGTTGGCACCTGGTAATTTTATCATTTGTGTGACTAGCTAAGTTCTCCAACTGGGTGTCATTTATCTAAACTGGCACCTGTCCTGCATCAATTTGCCTCAAATTTTCCTTCGTTTGTTCTAACATCCACGAACTGTATTCACTACAAGCTCTTTCATTATTTGAAATGTCATGGCCCTCCTTTACCTTTTCTATTATATCATTAATAGTGTGAGCATGACCTTCCAGTACTCTCACCAGTCCTGTCACTGTATTCGTCAGATCCTGTCCTACTTTAGCTACACCACTTCTGTGCCTTTAGTTCCTTTTTCAAAATATATTTTACTAGCTGACTGAGAGTTCTAACCTTCTGGTCCACATTTTCCAAATCTATAGTATTGACAATTGAAGTTCCCGTATTAAAGACCGTAGCTGTTACGTTCACTAAACTACGTTTACCCCTCTTTCCCTTTATTATTCCCTCATGACAGAATTTTTGTCTCAGCAATTGTTGTAGTAATACCTTGTACAACTCTCGGGTCTTAGGGCACCAGTCAGGTAGCTGGATATCTGAGATATTCAATATTGCCGCTACCAACTCATGCTCTATATTATCATATAAAATTTTATTAGTTTTTATTATCGTAAGTCCATTTTCTGGTCCTGCAGTTAAGGCAAGGCAAGGGAGATCAGTCACTTGTGGCTGCTGGGTCGTAACCTTACTCATTGGTAATTCGGATGTGGGGGTAACCGTGGGGGTTGGTGCTTTTTGTCCGTTTAATCTCACGACCTGGCATAGGAACTGTCCTTTTTTATTTTCCCCAACACAATAGATAGGAGCCATTAGCCCCTATCATTGTGTGGTTTCACACATATTGATCGGTCTTTACAGTCTTTATCATCACACTGCCATACAGGGAACTCGGGGACGGGGGGGGGTCCCTTTTGGGCAATCGACAGATACCCATTGTTCGATAGTAACATTTATAAGAAAGACCCACCGCAATTTGTCCCTGAGTCTGGGACTTCCATCCTCCTGTACATGTAATCCACATCCTGTCTGCCTAATCCCGTCCTCCACTGTAGAGGAACGATCAACAAAAAGTTTTGAGTGCTGGTTTGATTGCTGGCTCCTTCTCTTGTACACTCCCCAATGATTTTGACACAAAAGGTCCCTGGAGGGCCTTTGCTGTCAAAACCTGACACACCTGGTAGATTAAATTGTCCACTAAAATAAACACAAAAAAAATACTGTGGATGCTGGAAATCTGAAACAGAAACAAGAAATGCTGGAAATACTCAGCAGATTAAATTGTCTGCCAGGCACGTAGTAGTTCTTTTTCAGGAGATTATATAAAGGGGCTGCCTTTAAGGCAAGTCCATCCATATGGTTCCTGCAATACCCAACAAGGCCCAAAAATGATCTCAGAGCCTTAGTATCTTGTGGTAGGGGGAGTGTGAGGATTGTCTGTACTCGCATCTGCTCTATCTCAAGCTTTCCCTGTGTTGTAACTATTCCCAAATAGGAAACCTTTTCCTTCATTATCTGTGCCTTTCTCGGCTTAACTTTCACTCTGACCTTCTAGAGGAAGGTTGAATATCTACGGACTATTATTAAATTGCTGAAGAGACACGTCCAGGTGTACTGTAGTCCTTGGAATGTAAACGCAAATTTATATTGACACTCTTGTGCCAGCAGTGTGGACCAGAACCCACTGTTAATGTCCAACACCGTAAACCACTTAGACTTTTTTTTTTGTTTTCTAAAACTTTGATTGTCCTCTTAAATATCAGATAAATTTCCCTTTTGAGTGCTTTAAATAACCACTCATATCAATTAATTTGTGTTTATCAATTCCAATTTCTTATGTCCAGACTTGGTATTGCATTTTTTTTACATTAAAGGCAGAAGTGCTTGCGACTATCTCTCCTTCTCCAGCACTTTGTCTCATTGATAAAGATGCTGTGACATTTGATGTCTGCAATTAAGTTCTTAAATTCTTAAAGCTGCTGGATCTCTTGCAGTGGCATCAGTTCTCATGTGGCCTTGGAATCTACTATCACCTGCTTCAAAAAAACCCAGAAAGAATCCATTGTGGCTCTACCCCTGAGCCCAATGGGTTAATTTGTCAAATTCTATCTGTCAATTTAGAAATGTAAGATTTAATAATGTCCAATATACGTAAATTTTACTCTCAGCAATGCAAAAATTGTGCGGGGGTTAAATGGAAAAACAATAGCTGCAGCAGGGTTAATTTCTTTGTTTGTCTCCAAGGGGGGCGGAGCAAAACATTCTCAGCTGCGTAACCTTTTTTATGATCGAAAAGAACTACACTGCATTTTAAACTTTTTTTCAATTCTTTTGGTTTCCTTAGGGTTTGAAAATAACAAAATCATTATGATCAGCTTCAAAGGAAAGCATCCCAATCAGGAAAGACAGCATTTTAGATTAAACTGCAATTGTTTCCAAACTGTTGGCATCTTTTGTAAGAGGTTTCTCATGCCAGGATTTTTTTAATAGCAAAGGTGATTCCAAATTCCAATTCACTGCAATAAATATTTAAAAATCAAAACTGCCAATGTTATATGAATGAGTCTTATGTCCGGAACTGAAGACTCCTCCAAAACTTGACATAATAAACGAAAGTTCATTGTGGCCACAAATGAAATTTCCAGTTTTTCAACTTAACAGGTCAGTTAACCTAAATAGTATAAACTTAACTCAGACTTAGTAACGTATAATACTTATTAACTACACACAGAACAGAATAGCAGGTGCTTTTTTTTTAAAGATGGTAAATTACATCATTTTTCTTGTTCTTCAGGTGCCTTTTCAAATGAGTGTAATAAAACCAAAAGCTTAAGAAAAAGTTATTTAACATTATTATAACAGAAGATTTAACATCAGCTTCTTAAACAAACTTTAAACAGACAGCATCTTTCCCATATCTCCTTTGTTTATCCTTCTCTCCCTTAAACCAATATCCAATTCCTGACATTTGCTGCTTAAAACAGTCAGTAAAACATGTCTTTAATTTAAAATGCAAAAAAAAACAAGAGCAGATTTTAAGCTTTGGGTCCAATTAAAGCACTGTTTTAAACTTCAAATTGGATTTCTGCCAAACATCTTCAGACCTTCAAGGCTGAAGCTTATCTCTTAGAAAATTGTTCATTGCCTTTTCACAGTTGCAAAACCAACTTTTAAAATTAAAATAAAACTTTAACTTAAAATATAATTCAATTTTATATCCCATTCCTGGGTGCACAATCTTAAATTGAAATGAATACACTCAACAATCACTTTTCACACACATTCAATTCCAAACAACTTAGAAAATTGATTCCTGTAATGGGTTATGAATTCAAAGTACCAAAATCTGTGTCAGATTCCCTGTCCCGATGCCAAGGAACACACAGGTTTAGCTAGTTCACAACCAAAATAGGTTCCCACGAAATATGTGAAAAAATAGAAAAATTAACAGATTCATTCTTTCAACATCAAGGCCAGACAACAAAGAGTTAATGACAGTTAGTTCCACAGAACACAGGCTGCAAATCCCAAGGACATTCATTTCATTCGTGGAAGCTTCCAACATTCACACATTCGAATCAAAAGACACAATAACTTGTTTTTACTCACTTGAAATTTCATTAAAACATAGTCTTTTTATGTCACTCTGCCATAAACTTTGTCATGGAGCCCTCTGGCCTTATCTGCCAAGTTGGCCCGATTTAAATTGTCATTGTCATCATCCTCCGTATCCAAAAAAGTGCATATTATGCCCCTCTGTGCTGAGAGTTGAGACTGTAGTTTACTTATTTCCTGCTGACATTTGGTATGATCCGCTGACTGGTACACCTGCTCCTTCTGTAAGCAGTGCGGAACCGTCAATGCGGTCTGTAAGTCAGAGCGTTTCTGTTCCGCTCCTGTGAGCTGTTCCTTCACCTTGTCCGCTTCCCCCTCAGCCTTACTGTGACTGTACTCAGCCTTTTTGGCCTGAGACTGGAATTGGATTAAATGCACTACCTATGCTAAACTAATGGTTTCTGCCTACAGGGCCCCATCATGCCCCTCATCTTTTCTTTTTCTGACTTTTGCAACTCCTGCTTCAATGGATCCCTGACCCGTGTACTGAGGGCCACCTATCCTCTAAGTACCCCCTCAAAACAGACCCCTGGCCCGTGAGGTTTTCCCGAATCCTTAACTAAGGCAGTTAGGCAGAAGGTTAAAAAGCAGGACCTCTAGGGTTGTAATCTCAGGATTACTCCCTGTGCCACGTGCTAGTGAGGGTAGGAATAGGAGGATAAGGCAAATGAATGCGTGACTGAAGAGCTGGTGTAGGCGGGAGGGCTTCAGCTACTTGGATCATTGGGATCTCTTCTGGTGCAGAGGTGACCTGGACCTGAAGGGGACCAATATCCTTGCGGGGAGGTTTGCTAGTACTACTCGGGAGGGTTTAAACTAGTCTGGCAGGGGGTGGTGGGATCCAAAGTAGTAGTCTCTCTGATGAGATAGTTGAGGCAAATGTAGAGGTTAAAGCAAGCAAGTCTAGTAGGCAGGCCGGGCAGGACAGTGAGCGTGGAAGGTCTGGTAGGCTAAACTGCATTTAGTTTAATGCAAGAAGCCTTACAGGTAACGCAGATGAACTCAGCGCATGGATCGGTACATGCGATTGTGATATTATAGCTATTTCGGAAATGTGGTTGAGGGATGGGCAGGGCTGGCAGCTCAATGTTCCGGGGTACTGATGCTTCCGGCGTGACAGAGGTGGAGGGAAGAGAGGAGGGGGAGTTGCACTATTGATTAGGGAGGACATCACGGCAGTACTTAGAGAGGATATCCCGGGGGGAACGTCCAGCAAGGCCATATGGGTAGAACTTGGAAATAAGAAAGGGATAATCACTTTGATGGGATTATACTATAGGCCCCCCAATAGTCAGAGGGAATTGGAGGAGCATATATGTAGGGAAATCACAGATAGGTGTAGGAATTATAGGGTCGTAATAATAGGTGATTTTAACTTCCCCTAATATTGACTGGGACCTCCTTTGTGCTAAGGGATCAGATGGGGAAGAATTTGTTAAGTGTGTTCAGTATAGTTTCCTGAAGCAGTATGTGGATGGC
Source organism: Heterodontus francisci (assembly GCF_036365525.1). Classification (NCBI taxonomy): domain Eukaryota; kingdom Metazoa; phylum Chordata; class Chondrichthyes; order Heterodontiformes; family Heterodontidae; genus Heterodontus; species Heterodontus francisci. The sequence continues at coordinate 47,242,212 of NC_090383.1, read as the reverse complement.
CCTACTAGAGAAGGGGCTACACTCGACCTCCTTTAGGAAATGAGGCCGGGCAGGTGGTTGATGTGTCAGTGGGGGAGCAGTTTGGGACCAGTGACCATAACTCTATTAGTTTAGTTTTAGTTTAGTTTAGAGATACAGCACTGAAACAGGCCCTTCGGCCCACCGAGTCTGTGCCGACCATCAACCACCCATTTATACTAATCCTACACTAATTCCATATTCCTACCACATCCCCACCTGTCCCTATATTTCCCTACCACCTACCTATACTAGGGGAAATTTATAATGGCCAATTAACCCATCAACCAGCGTCTTTGGCATGTGGGAGGAAACCGGAGCACCCGGAGGAAACCCACGCATACACAGGGAGAACTTGCAAACTCCACACAGGCAGTACCCAGAATTGAACCCGGGTCGCTGGAGTTGTAAGGCTGCGGTGCTAACTGTGCCGCCCAAGATAGCTTCAAGATAGTTATGGAAAAGGATAGGACTGGTCCTCAAGTTGAAGTCCTAAATTGGGGGAAGGCTAATTTCGATGGCATCAGACAGGAACACTCAAAAGTTGAATAGGAGAGGCTGTTTACAGGTAAAGGGACGTCTGGCAAGTGGGAGGCTTTTAAAAGTGAGATAGGAAGAGTTCAGGGCCGGCATGTTTCTGTTAGATGGAAAGGCAAGGCTGGCAAGTTTAGGGAACCTTGGTTGACGAGGGTTATTGAGGGTCTGGTCAGGACAAAGAAGGAGGCATATGTCAGGTATAGGCAGCTGGGATCAAGCGAGTCCCTCGAGGAGTATAGGGGATGTAGGAGTACACTTAAGAAGGAAATTAGGAGGGCAAAAGGTGGCTATGAGATTTCCCTGGCAGATAAGATAAAGGAGAATCCTAAAAGATTCTTTGTTCTTTGGTCTCCTTATCTCGAGAGACAATGGATACGCGCCTGGAGGTGGTCAGTGGTGTGTGGAGCAGCGCCTGGAGTGGCTATAAAGGCCAATTCTAGAGTGACAGGCTCTTCCACAGGTGCTGCAGAAAAATTTGTTTGTTGGGGCTGTTACACAGTTGGCTCTCCCCTTGCGCTTCTGTCTTTTTTCCTGCCAACTGCTAAGTCTCTTCGACTCGCCACACTTTAGCCCCGCCTTTATGGCTGCCCGCCAGCTCTGGCGAGCACTGGCAACTGACTCCCACGACTTGTGATCAATATCACAGGACTTCATGTCGCGTTTGCAGACGTCTTTAAAGCGGAGACATGGACGGCCAGTGGGTATGATACCAGTGGCGAGCTCGCTGTACAATGTGTCTTTGGGGATCCTGCCATCTTCCATGCGGCTCACATGGCCAAGCCATCTCAAGCGCCGCTGACTCAGTAGTGTGTATAAGCTGGGGGTGTTGGCTGCCTCGAAGACTTCTGTGTTGGAGATACGGTCCTGCCACCTGATGCCAAGTATCCTCCGGAGGCAGCGAAGATGGAATGAGTTGAGACGTCGCTCTTGGCTGACATACGTTGTCCAGGCCTCGCTGCCATAGAGCAAGGTACTGAGGACACAGGCTTGATACACTCGGACTTTTGTGTTCCGTGTCAGTGCGCCATTTTCCCACACTCTCTTGGCCAGTCTGGACATAGCAGTGGAAGCCTTTCCCATGAGCTTGTTGATTTCTGCATCTAGAGACAGGTTACTGGTGATAGTTGAGCCTAGGTAGGTGAACTCTTGAACCACTTCCAGAGCGTCTAATGATTCTATAAGTATATTAAGAGTAAAAGGGTAGCTAGGGAGAGAGTAGATCCCCTTAAGGATCAGTATGGTAATCTATGTGTGGAGCCACGGGAAATGGGTGAGGTCTTAAATGAATACTTCTCGTCCATATTTACCATGGAGAAGTTCATGGAAGCTAGTGAGTTCAAGGGAGGGAACAGCGATATTCTGGAGCATATCAACATTACAAGGGAGGAGGTGTTGGAGGTTTTGAAGTGTATTAAGCTGGATAAATCCCCAGGGCCTGACCAGGTGTATCCTAGGATGCTCTGGGAAGCAAGGGAGGAGATTGCTGGGGCCCTGGCTGTGATTTTTGTATCATCGTTAGCCACGGGTGAGGTACCGGATGACTGGAGGATAGCTAATGTTGTGCCTTTATTTAAGAAGGGCAGCAGGGATAAGTCAGGGAACTACAGGCCGGTGAGCCTTACATCAGTGGTGGGAAAGTTATTGGAAGGGATTCTGAGAGACAGGATTTATATGCATTTGGAAAGCCACAATTAGTCTGATTAGGGATAGTCAGCATGGCTTTGAGCGTGGGAAATCATGTCTCACGAATTTGATTGAGTTTTTTGAGGAGGTGACCAAGAGGATTGACGAGGGCAGGGTGGTGGACGTTGTCTACATGGACTTTAGCAAGGCCTTTGACAAGGTCTTGCATGGTAGGCTGGTCCGGAAGGCTCGAACACATGGGATCCAGGGTGAGCTAGCCAATTGGATACAAAATTGGCTTGGTGATAGGCAGCGGGTGGTAGTGAAGGGTTGTTTTTCAGATTGGAGGCTGGTGACCAGTGGTGTGCTGCAGGAATCGGTGCTGGGCCCTCTGTTGTTTGTCATATATGTTAATGACTTGGATGTGAATGTAGGGGGCATGATTAGTAAGTTTGCAGATGACACCAAAATTGGTGGTATAGTGGACAGTGAAGAAGGTTCCAAAGAGATCAACCGCAGCCTATCCAATCTTTCCTCATAGATGCAATTCTTCAGTTTTGGCAACATTCTTGTAAATCTCCTCTGTACCCTCTCCAGTGAATTACATCCTTTCTGTAATGAGGTGACCAGAACTACACACAGTACGTAAGTTGTGGTCTAACTAATGTTTTATATAGTTCCAGTATAATCTCCCTGCTCTTATATTCTATGCCTCGGCTGATAAAGGAAAAGATTTCATATGCCTTCTTAACCACCTTATCGAAGTGTCCTGCTTCCTTCAGGGATCTGTAGACATATACACTTCAAGGTCCCCCACTTCCTCTACACCTCTCAGTATCCTCCCATTTATTGTATATTTCTTTGCCTTGTTTGACCTCTTCAAATGCATCACCTCACACTTCTCTGCGTTAAATTCCATTTGCCGCTTTTCTGCCCACCTGACCAGTCCATTGATAGCTTCCTGCAGTCTACAGCTACCTTCCTCGCTATCAACCATGCGGCCAATTTGTGCCGTCTGCAAACTTCTTGATCATTCCTCTAAATTTACATCCAAATGGTTAATATATACCACAAAAAGCAGTGGACCCATTAGTGAGCCCTGCGGAACCCCACTGGAAACAGCTCTCCAATCACAAAAACACCCGTCAACAACTACCCTTTGTTTCCTGCCGCTGAGCCAATTTTGTATCCAGCTTGCTACATTTCCCCTGGATCCCATGGGCTTTTATTTTTTAACCAGTCTGACTTGTCAAAAGTCTTGCTAAAATCCATGTAGGCCACAACAACTGCACTACCCTCAACAATCCTCCTTGTTACTTCCTCAAAAAATTCGATCAAGTTAGCCAGACATGACCTCTTAACAAATCCATGCTGACTATCATTAATTAATCCATGCCTTTTTTAGTGACAGTTTATGCTGTCTCTCCAAATTGATTCTAATAATTGCCCACTACCAAGGTTAGACTGACTGGCCTCTAATTATTCGGTCTATCTCCCACTCCCTTTTTAAACAAAGGTACAACGTTAACAGACCTCCACACGTGTATCCAGTGAGGATTGGAAAATGATGATAAGACCTTCCGCTATTTTCTCCCTAGCTTCTTTAAACAGCCTGGGATACATTTCATCTGGCCCTGGTGATTTATCCACTTTCAAGATTGCTAATCCCCTTAATACTTCCTCTCTTCCTATGTTTATCACATCCAATACTTCACACTCCTCCTCCTTAACTGCAATGTCTGCATCAACCCCCTCTTTTGTGAAGACAGACAGAAAGTATTCATAAAGAACCAGATCCACATCTTCTGCCTTCACACATAGGTTACCTTTTTCTTCTTTTATGGGCCCTACTCTTTCCTTAGTTATCCTTGGTGTTTGACATAAGCTTTCCTTTTCTGCCTTATCATACCCTGTTAGCTCCTTGACATCCAGGGGCTGTAGATTTGGCAGTCCCACCCTTTTTCTTTGTGGGAACATGGTTACTCTGAACCCCTTGTATCTCCCCTTTGAATGCCTCCCACTGCTCTGACACTGATGTACCTCTAAGTAGCTGTTTCCAGTCCACTTCTGCTAAATCACTTCTCAGCTTAGTAAAATTGGCCTTGCTCCAATTTCAAACTTTTAACCCCTGTTCTATCTCTGTCCCTTTCCATAATTATGTTAAAACTAACTGAATTATGATCATTACTACCAAAATGCTCTTCCACTGCCACTCCTTTCACCTCCCCAGCTTCGTTACCTAAAACCAAGTCGAGAACTGCGCCCTCTCTTGTTGGACTTGCTACATACTGGCCAAAAAAGTTCTCCTGAATGCACCTTAAGAATTCTGTTCCCTCCATTCCCTTCACACTAAAACTATCCCAGTTAATATTGGGGTAGTTAAAATCCCCTACTATTACTGCACTATTGTTCTTGCACTTCTCAGAGATTTGCCTACATATTTGTTCTACTATCTCCCTCTGACTGTTTGGGGGTTGGGGGTGGTGGGGGGGGGGGGTTCTATAGTACACTCCCAGCAGTGTAATTGCCCTTTTTTGATCCTTGGCTCAATCCATATGGCCTCATTGATGATCCTTCTAATATATCATCCCTCCTCACAGCTGGAATTGCTTCTCTAAAATTGCCAGCCTCCCTCCATTTTTATCCCCCTCTCTATCTCATCTGAAAACCCTGTAACCAGGAACGTTGAGCTGCCATTCCTATCACTCTTTAAGCCATGTTTCTGTAATAACTATGATATCATACTGCCACATTTCTATTTGTGCCCTCAACCTGTTGGCTTTCTTTGCTGTACTCCTTACATTGAAGTAGATACCCTTGAGCGCTGCCAAACTCTCTTTTTTCCCCATCGTTTGTTTCCTCTGCCTTCCAGACTCACTCACTAATTTTATGCCTTCCATTTCTGATTTTGCCCCATATGAGTCAACCCTCAGGTTCCCATCTCTCTGCCAAACTAGTTTAAACCCTGCCCAATTGCACTGCTTCATATGCGTCCCTGCTATCTCTTCCTAGCCTGTAAGACTTACTCGACCCAAATTTTAAAATAGTCACTTGGTAGTACAGAACTTGAGTATTGCTGAAAATAGAGACATTTTGTCCAAGCTATTCATCTTGCACTCATCAGGCCATTTCGCAATGCAAATGTAAGGGGAAGCAACAAATTTATACTGTATGAGAAGAGAGTGCTGATTGTTTGGCAAATGGACTCTGGTAGAGGCGTTACCCTGAAAAATGCACCAGTTTGTGGTGACTGACAGTTAATTGCCAAGCTTTGTTTGAAATTTTAACCAGGCAGCTTGACTCTGATTGGTCAAAGCATTGCCCAGAGGAATGAACCAGTCACTTTTTTTGTTTAGCTGAAACAGGCACAATGTGTGTACATGTTCTTTCTGTCTGCAAAGAACAGGGCCCTGCGCAAATGCGCCACACTGCGAGCCTGGCTGACAATTTTAATTTGGTTGTCAGCGTAATTCCTAGCACACTGAGGATTATTTAGCAAATATTGTCCAATCACAGAATCACATCTAATGTTGGACACCGTGTTTTGAGTTTCGCAAGCGCGGGCTGGTTGGGTATGGCCTGTACCTTGACCATTGCGAACAGTAGAAGGGACATGGTGCTTGATACTATCCACCAGCCTTTGGGACGTACAGCCTATATACCTAGCATCACACCGGCATTGAAATTCATATATCACATTACTCATTTGTGTGATGGACAGTACGTCTTTTTGGCTTGACGGCAGCATCGATCTTAATTATGACCGGTTCTGCACAACATGAATTAGAACATAGAACAGTACAGCACAGTACAGGCCCTTCGGCCCACGATGTTTTTTTTTTAGAGATACAGCACTGAGCCGAACCTTTAACCTACTCTAAGATCAAACTAACTACCTACCCTTCATTCTACTATCATCCATGTACCTATCCAAGAGTCGCTTAAATGCCCCTAATGTATCTGCTTCTACTACTACCGCTGGCAGCGCATTCCATGCACCCACCACTCTCTGTGTAAAGAACCTACCTCTGACATCTCCCCGAAACCTTCCTCCAATCACCTTAAAATTATGCCCCCTGGTGATAGCCCTTTCCACCCTGGGAAAAAGTCTCTGGCTATCCACTCTATCTATGCCTCTCATCATCTTGTACCCCTGTATCAAGTCACCTCTCATCCTTCTTCGCTCCAATGAGAAAAGCCCCAGCTCCCTCAATCTTTCTTCGTAGGACATGCCCTCCAGTCCAGGCAGCATCCTGGTAAATCTCCTCTGCACCCTCTCTAAAGCTTCCACATCCTTCCTATAATGAGGCGACCAGAACTGAACACAATATTCCAAGTGTGGTCGAGCCAGGGCCTTATAGAGCTGCAGTATAACCTCGCGGCTCTTAAACTCAATCCCCCTGTTAATGAAAGCCAACACACCATACGCCTTCTTAACAACCCTATCAACTTGGGTGGCAACTTTGAGCGATCTATGGACATGGACCCCAAGATCCCTCTGTTCCTCCACACTACCAAGAATCCTGTCTTTAAGCCTGTATTCCGCATTCAAATTCGACCTTCCAAAAAGAATCACTTCACACTTTTCCAGGTTGAACTCCATCTGCCACTTCTCAGCCCAGCTCTGCATCCTGTCAATGTCCCGTTGCAACCTACAACAGCCTTCCACACTATCCACAACTCCAGCAACCTTCGTGTCATCGGCAAACTTGCTAACCCAGCCTTCCACTTCCTCATCCAAGTCATTTATAAAAATCACAAAGAGCAGAGGTCCCAGAACAGATCCCTGCGGAACACCACTGGTCACCGAGCTCCAGGCTGAATACTTTCCATCTACTACCACCCTCTGTTTTCTATGGGCCAGCCAATTCTGTATCCAGACAGCCAACTTTCCCTGTATCCCATGCCTCCTTACTTTCTGAATGAGCCTACCATGGGGAACCTTATCAAACGCCTTGCTAAAATCCATATACACCACATCCACTGCTCTTCCTTCATCAACTTGTTTTGTCACATCTTCAAAGAATTCAATAAGGCTTGTGAGGCATGACCTGCCCCTCACAAAGTCATGCTGACTGTTTCCAATCAAACCATGCTTTTCCAAATAATCATAAATTCTGTCTCTCAGAATCCTCTCCAATAATTTGCCCACTACCGACGTAAGACTGACTGGTCTATAATTCCCAGGGTTATCCCTATTCCCTTTCTTGAACAAGGGAATAACATTTGCCACCCTCCAATCATCCGGCATTACTCCAGTGGACAGTGAAGACGCAAAGATCATCGCCAAAGGCGCAGCAATCTCTTCCCTCGCTTCCCGTAATATCCTTGGGTATATCCCGTCTGGCCCCAGGGACTTATCTGTCCTCATAGGGGCGGCACAGTGGCGCAGTGGTTAGCACCGCAGCCTCACAGCTCCAGGGACCTGGGTTCGATTCCGGGTACTGCCTGTGTGGAGTTTGCAAGTTCTCCCTGTGTCTGCGTGGGTTTTCTCCGGGTGCTCCGGTTTCCTCCCACAAGCCAAAAGACTTGCAGGTTGATAGGTAAATTGGCCATTATAAATTGTCACTAGTATAGGTAGGTGGTAGGGAAATATAGGGACAGGTGGGGATGTTTGGTGGGAATATGGGATTAGTGTAGGATTAGTATAAATGGGTGGTTGATGGTCGGCACAGACTCGGTGGGCCGAAGGGCCTGTTTCAGTGCTGTATCTCTAATCTAAAAATCTAATCATATCATTCAAAATTTCCAGCACATCCTCCCTCTTAACCTCAACCTGTTCGAGCATATCAGCCTGTTCCACGCTGTCCTCACAAACGACCAGGTCCCTCTCACTAGTGAATACTGAAGCAAAGTATTCATTTATGACCTCCCCTACCTCCTCCGACTACAGGCACAAGTTCCCTCCACTATCCCTGATCGACCCTACCCTCACTCTGGCCATCCTCTTGTTCCTCACATAAGTGTAGAACGCCTTGGGATTTTCCTTAATCCTACCCGCCAAGACTTTTTCATGTCCCCTTCTAGCTCTCCTAAGTCCATTCTTCAGTTCCTTCCTGGCTACCTTGTAACCCTCTAGAGCCCTGTCTGATCCTTGCTTCCTCAACCTTAAGTAAGCTTCCTTCTTCCTCTTGACTAACTGTTCCACATCTCTTGTCATCCAAGGTTCCTTCACCCTACCATCCCTTCCCTGCCTCATCGGGACAAACCTATCCAGCAGTCGCAGCAAGTGCTCCCTAAACAACCTCCACATTTCTGTCGTGCATTTCCCTGAGAACATCTGTTCCCAATTTATGCTCCCCAGTTCCTGCCTAATAGCATTGTAATTCCCCCTCCCCCAATTAAATATTTTCCCATCCCGTCTGCTCCTGTCCCTCTCCATGACTATAGTAAAGGTCAGGGAGTTGTGATCACTATCACCGAAATGCACTCCTACCGATAGATCTGCCACCTGGCCTAGTTCGTTGCCAAGCACCAAGTCCAACATAGTCTCCCCTCTAGTCGGCCTATCTACATATTGAGTCAGGAAACCTTCCTGGACACACCTGACAAAAACTGCTCCATCCAAACTATTTGCACTAAGGAGGTTCCAATCAATATTAGGGAAGTTGAAGTCACCCATGACAACAACCCTGTTACTTCTGCACTTTTCCAAAATCTGCCTCCCAATCTGTTCCTCCATGTCTCTGTTGCTATTGGGGGGTCTATAGAAAACTCCCAACAAAGTGACTGCTCCTTTCCTGTTTCTGACTTCCACCCATAATGACTCAGTAGACAAACCCTCCTCGACGACCTCCCTTTCTGCAGCTGTGATACTATCCCTGATTAGCAATGCCACTCCCCCACCTCTTTTACCTCCCTCCCTATTCCTTTTGAAACATCTAAACCCCGGAACATCCAACATCCATTCCTGCCCCTGTGATATCCACGTCTCCGTAATGGCCAGAACATCGTAGCTCCAAGTACTGATCCATGCTCTAAGTTCATCACCCTTATTCCTGACACTTCTTGCGTTAAAATAGACACACTTCAACCCATCATACTGGCTGCAACTTTGCCCTGTCAACTGTCTAACCTTCCTCACAGACTCTCTGCACTCGGTATCTGCCTGTTGAACAGCTACCCCATCCACTGATCCGTAGCTCCGGCCAAGTGATTGGGCGAATTGTTACAACCAGTTTTGAGCAAGTTCTCCACATACACGGTGAAGGAGTCCTTCACATTTGCAAAGGCCATACAGGAATTGCATATCGATAGCAATGCTCATTTGACATTGCTAGCCTATTCACCAATGTACCACTTAAGGAAGCCATAGATATTTGTGCTGTAGCACTATATCATGGCGATCTAGGCCTGCCACCATTGCGTGAATCAGTATTTATTGAACTCATGAACTCGAGCATTTGAGTTCAGTTTTAATGATTCCATGTATGCCCAAATAGATGGTGTTGCCATGGGATCCCCTCTTGGCCCAGCTCTCGCAAGATCTTTGTTGGGTTCCATGAGAAACGTGTTTTCGAGGAAATGGCACCTAACCTTCTAACTCTTGCATATTTCCGATATGTAGATGATACGTTTGCTAGATTTGAATCTGCAGCTGCATGTAATAATTCCCTTGCATGTCTTAATGGGCTCCATCCTGCGTTCAAATTCACCTTTGAAATGGAGCACTCAAATGATATCCAGCAATCGAAAACCAGATGTTTAATTCTTTTAAATTCAGTGTAAGTCTGTGCTGGTCTATTTTGAATTTCTGTCTATAGGCTTGGGTGCTGACTCATATGCATTTAGAATTGCCGTTTTAGTTTGTTCATAGTCAGAGGAACTCTCTTCTGATAACAGAGAAAGCTTCACGAACCCTACCCACGAACCCACCTTTTAAGAGGAGAGTCCAAAATTCTTTCAGCCATTTTAGCCTGGTAGCTATTTTCTCAAATGAGCTAAAATATGACTTAACCTCCTCCATATTAAATTTTGGAACTAACCGTGAGTGTCTCAGTGCATCAAATTTTTCTCTAAATTGGGGATAATATTTGGGTGGCTGGTAGCATTTTTATTTTGGCTTTGCAGCCTCAAACTGTTTCGCCTGTCTTTCCTCTTTCTCCTTGTAAAACCCCTTTACTTCACTTTTCTTTTGAAGCTGAAACTGTTCCTTCCTTTTTCTTCTGAAACTGCATCCCTCTCTTTTCAACTGCAACTGTATTTCTTCCCTTTTCATCTGCAACCGAATTTGAGCTAGAGCTACCTTTTCAGACTCAGATTTCATGCTTTCTTCTTCTGATTCAGGGATAAATTTAAAATGGTTAGCTCGACTCTTCACCAGTTCAAGTTTCTTTGCTTTTGTTTGAAAGTGATTCCCACCTCTGTAGCTAAGCTGTTTAAATCTTCAATACTTAATTTATTTAACTTATCATGGGATATATCTCCCTGCCCTACAAACTCCTTAGCATTAAATGTGGCCATTTCTAGCACGTGGAGAAAAAAAATACAAGAAAACCTGTTTGTTTACTTTTCCACAATTTGAGAGGTCAATTTTCCTGCTGTTTTCAAATCTCTCACTTATTTAGTTTAGTTTAGTTTAGAGATACAGCACTCAAACAGGCCCTTCGGCCCACCGAGTCTGTGCCGACCATCAACCACCCATATATACTAATCCTGCACTAATCCCATATTCCTACCACATCCCCACCTGTCTCTATATTTCCCTACCACCTACCTATACTAGGGGCAATTTATAATGGCCAATTTACCTACCACCCTGCAAGTCTTTTGGCTTGTGGGAGGAAACCGGAGCACCCGGAGAAAACCCACACAGACACAGGCAGAACTTGCAAGCTCCACACAGGCAGTACCCAGAATTGAACCCGGGTCGCTGGAGCTGTGAGGCTGCGGTGCTAACCACTGTGCCACCCTGGCAGTTTAGATCGTGGCTTCGGCCCCCATTTTGTTATGGCCACATGATGAGGGGTGTGGGTGGTCCCCATTGTTCAACTCCCAATTGACAGCATCAAATGTTCTTATTTCTAGGGTTTTTAACCCCTTTGTGTTTTATTTGTCAAATAAACAGACAGCGGCAGGGTTTCTTGTAGGTTTAAAACAGAAGATTAATTAATTATTGAGCAATATTCATCAAGAATCTGTCCTTGGCTCGCTCCAATTTTTCATCCACAAGCTGCCCCTTGCTGACATTGGTTTCCACATGTGTGCTGATGACACCCAGCTGTACCTCATCACCACCCCTCTCGACCCCTCCGGTGTCTCTAAATTGTTAGACTGCTTGTCCAGCATCCAGTACTGGATGCACAGAAATTTCCTCCAATTAAATATTGGGATGACTGAACCCGTTGTCTGCGATCCCCATCACAAACTGCGCTCCCTTGCTACTTCCTCTATCCTCCTCCCTGCCAACTGTCTGAGCCTTAACCAGGCTGTTTGAAACCTTGCTGTCATATTTGACCCCGAAATGAGCTTCCAACCAAATAGCCACACTGTCAGTAAGGCCACCTATATCCACCTCCATAATATTTCCCGTATCTGCCCCGCCTTAGCTCATCTGCTGCTGAAACACTCATTCATGCCTTTGTCACCTTACTATTCTAATGCTCTCCTGGCTGGTCTACCACATTCTACCCTCTAAACTTGAGGTCGCCTAAAACCCTGCTGCCCATGTCCTAACACACACCAAATCCCATTCACCTGTCACCCCTGTGCCTGCTAACTTACACTGGCGTCCAGTTAAGCAACGCCTTGACTTTTAAAATTTTCATCCTGGTGTTTAAATCCCTCCATCGTCTCTCCCCTCTCTACCTCTAATCTTCTCCCACCCCACTGCCCTCCGAGATATCTGCGCTGCTCTAATCCCGGTCTCTGAGCATCCCCGATTTTAATCACTCCACCATTGGACGGTGCCTTGGCCCTAAGCTCTGGAATTCCCTCCTTTAACTTCTCCCCCTCTCTACCTCACTTTCCTCCTTTTTAAGACGATCCTTGAAACCTACCTCTTTAATCAAGTTTGAGGACATCTGCCCTAATATCTCCTTATGTGGTTGGGGTCACATATTGTTTTATAATGTTCTTGTGAGGCACCTTGGGATGTTAAAGGCGCTAATAAGATCAAGTTATTGTTGTAGGGGAGAACCGAGCATTTGGACTGAGTGCTCCACCTGTATGGGGGTGGAGGATTGAGTGCTTGGCCTATATGGGAGTGAAGTGGGGTGGGGGAAAGGGGGTGGTATGGTCTGAGCACTCTGCCTATATTGGGACTGAGTGTTCCACCTATATGGGGGGAACTGATTCCTTCACATGTATGGATGGATTGTAACTCTTGTGCTGAGGGGGGGTTAAACATCTCTTTCTATGCTGCTGGAAGCAGTTAGCAACATGTAATTTAATTTACAGCTGTATGAATGAAGTATAGGCTGCCATCGACAACAGTGCTGTAATGTGAGTGCAAAGTTAGAGAAGCCTCGATTAGAAAAGGTAATTTAATGTAGGTTGTGCATGTTTAATTACTAAAGAAGAAATAGTGCCACATAAGGAATACTTTCAGCTTTGGTAAGATTACAGCTGATACGCTTTCTTTCTCATTTGGATGCATGGGAGTGATATTACAGATATTATCAAACTTGCATGAATAAAAACAAAGAGTTCCAACCTCAGAAGAACATTCCCTACTGCACCGAGATTAAAAGACCATATGAGTGTGATGCAAAACGCTTGTGTGTATACACATTTTGGTGTTCTTTTGTTTCAAGACAGTTGGGTAAGGGAAGTACCTTTTTGAAGGACATTGGTGAAGTAGATAAGTTTTTACAACTATCTGCTAATTACATGGTCACCATTACTGCCACTAGCTTTTTTTCCTTATTCTAGGTGTATTTAATAAACTGAATTTAAATTCCCCAGCTGTTGTGAGATTTGAACTCATCTCTGGACAATTAGTCTAGGCCTCTTGATTAGTCCAGTAATATAGCCACTATGCTACCGTTCCTGGTGCTTGAACTTTACCTAACCTAATGAACATCCACATCTGTATAGTTGACCATTAGCTTTATACCAAGTGTAATTATAGTCCTATTATACCAGTACAAACAGTAGACCCCTGGGATCTTCCTAAAACAGTTCTTTTCAGGTGATGGTGACAATCAGTTTGGGCAGGCCTTCCAGGAGAAATGCAGCAACAGAGTTTCAGGCAGGTCTTGCAGAAGGAATGCAGCATCAATTTCTCTATTTCTTATACTCTCATCTAAAAGCTTCTCAAAGAGATGGAAAAACTGGCAGGCTTTTCAAAGAGCTGGAAAAGGCTGAATTGGGGTTTGTCCTTGGCAGGTCGATTCTTTAACTCCTTTTCAGGACACTATCCATATCCCAACTGTCTGTCCAAAGTAAAACCAAAAACATCTCAGGAGTCAAGCCTCCTGACTCCTATCAATCTTGACCTGTCATTTCTCTGTAAACATCTTCCACAAGTCAACAAAAGTCCCCTGCTGGGTATTTATCTGAAAACAGGTACCTTTCAGTAACTGTTTTTCACAAGCCAAATCCAAAAGACCTTCTGATGACCTCTTTTTAAAAAAAAAAGACAAAATTCCAGCATCTATGGAATCTTTTTTCAGTTTGAAAACATAAATCCTCATAATTTAACAAAAAATGGAAGCACTCATAACACTGTAGCAATGTAGGGATGGTAATGATGAATGAAAACCTCCATTCTAGATGTGTATTCAGCATGTGAAGTTGAACAATGCAAAACATTTTTGTTCAAGAATTTTGAATTTTAAATGAATTGCAATTTCTCTACTCGTATCTCTACACAATGAAATGGGCGATACATAGCAGATGACATTTAATGCAGAAGAGTGTGAAGTGATGTACTACGGAAGGAAGAATCAGGAGAGGCAATATAAATCAAATTATACAATTTTAAAGGGGGTGTATGCACAGAATCGTTGAAGGCGGCAGGACAAGTTCATTTTTTTAAATTCGTTTTCGGGATGTCAGCATTGCTGACAAGGCCAGCGTTTGTTGCTGGTGAGTTGGTAACCAGAGGAGATAGTTTTAACATAATTGGCAAAAGAATTAAAGGGGAAATGAAGAGAATATTTTTTCCCAGGGTTGTTGAGATCTGGAATGCACTATCTGAAAAAGTGGTGGAAGCAGATTCCTGAGGAATTTTCAAAAGGTAATTGGACATGTACATGAAGGGCTTTTGCAGGATTACGGGAAAAGCTGGGGTGTGGTGCTAAATTGGACATCTTTTTCAAAGAGCCCACACAGGCACGATGGGCCAAATGGCTTGCATCTGTGCTGTGAGATTTGATAATTCCATGATTGTCATCAGTTTATGTTCAGGTACTACAGTGAATAGAGTAAAAAGTTAAACAACATTGCGTATGGGATATCCTCCATTGACTCTTGTTTGATGGGAGTGGATTTAATTTCTAGAACTTGGCATTGCAATTTGATGACTGTGGGTAAGAATGCAATGAATGAGTAGGGATTGCCAATGCCAGTGTATGAGGTACTGTGCCAGTTTTCTCTGAAAGCAGTGATAGGGAAATAATCTGCTTGATCTTTTTTGCTTCTGAAAAATGGCGGACAATTTCTACTTATTGTTTGTCTCTGTGTGACTTGGTTATAGGAATCGGACTTTACATGTACATCTCAAGCAGTACCAGGTCAACTGCTCCGATTGGCTACTGAAGGTGATCTGTGGTGTGGTGGAGATCCGCACAGCCTATGCTACAGAAAAGAAGGCAAAGGCATGCCTGATATCGCGGCTCAGCTGTGAACGAGCTGGTGCCAGTTTCTATGTACAAGGAACTGATGATGATGGACATGTGTCCAACTTTGTTGAAACAGAACAGGTATTTTAAACATTTAAAAAAAAAGGACTTGCATTTATACAGTGTCATTCACAACCACAGGCTCATGTGGAGCCTAAAAACTGGCACAAAGTTGTTGCACCAAATGCCTGTTTCTGTGCTGTAAATATTATGTAATAACAGATTGCATTGTATTACATGCAGAACTAAATCCTGTCTTAATTCCAAAAAATGTTCTATTAGCCCCAGCCACATGCAAAATATAAAAATACAAAACCATGGTATTGCCCTAATGATAATGTGTTATGATAATTGTCATAGATGCTAGTGATTTCCCAAGTTCTTTTGGATGAGAACCTACTGAATTTATCAGCAATAAGGGATTATTTGTGTATTTTAGTATAAATACAATGAAGCACAAGCTGTTAAGAAATTGGCAAATGGAGGTTGCCTTCATTGCAATTACTTTTTATATGTCTGCCTACTGAAAGTAGTGCTGATAAAACAATAACAAGGTACTTTATGTAACTGTCAACTTAGTATCTAACTTAATCTTCATTGTGATCTGTAAACAAGTAGATGTTTATATTCCCGCTGCTTATTTATTTATTTACTTAGAGATACAGCACTGAAACTGGCCCTTCGGCCCACCGAGTCTGTGCCGACCAACAACCACCCATTTATACTAATCCTACATTAATCCCATATTCTCTACCACATGCCCACCATTCTCCTACCACCTACCTACACTAGGGTCAATTTACAATGGCCAATTTACCTATCAACCTGCAAGTCTTTGGCTGTGGGAGGAAACTGGAGCACCCGGCGGAAACCCACGCGGTCACAGGGAGAACTTGCAAACTCCGCACAGGCAGTACCCAGAACTGAACCCGGGTCACTGGAGCTGTGAGGCTGCGGTGCTAACCACTGTGTCGCTCTGCCGCTCTGTTTAAAGATGTCGTTGTTTAATGAGCTTGCATATAGGAGTGAAATAATTGCCTCAGAGGTTCCTGTGGCTGCTAACCGGCCTTAACGCTGGCCAGCTGTAGTAGGCCAGCAGGGGTTCGGGCTCAACTCATGAATCATATGCAGATTTTTCTAAAGATGCATAAGGTTCAAAAGTGGAGCCTATGCTTGTGTATTAAACAAGGGTCCGACGTGGATTAAAACTTGGGCCGAGATTTGAGGTGGGTCCTCTAGAGGTTTGGGTCTAGAAATTCAGATGCAATTTTTGGGTGGTAAACAGCTTACATAGCTCCCTATATGAGAAGCAGGAAGTGCACTATCCACCATATTGGATTAGTTAGATGCACTGGCAGCAGGAACGCATGTCTGAAATATTTAAAGGGGAAAATGATTAAATTATTCAGACCTGCTTTCGATTTTTGATCGCTTCAGCTCTTTCACCATGTACTGAATTCTCACAGCCAACAACATTAACCAGCAGAAAGGCTCCCATACTCACCTGAATGTGGAGCCAGGAGAGCAGGAGTGCTCCTCCCGACCTACAGTAAAAGAATAAAAGCAAAATACTGCGGATGCTGGAAATCTGAAATAAAAACAAGAAATGCTGGAACCACTCAGCAGGTCTGGCAGCATCAGTAAAAGAATGTTGCTGATTGCTGCTACCATACCCACCCGACCGTTTTCACACCTTTCCTTGCCCCCCGCTGAATTTTTAGGTTAGTAAGTCTAAATGTTTAGTATGAATGTTAGAATTAGCATGGATATTAAGGTGTATTAAGTTAGAAGCACAGAACTTATTGATATTTTCATTTTGCTGATATCTAGCTTGGGATGTTTTTGCATCTGCCATGGGATTTTATTGTTTCTATCCAAACTTATAGTTCTTTTCTGCTCCTAGGTAATTTACTTGGATGATGCAGTGTCTTCTTTTGTCCAGATAAGAGGATCGGTCCCAGTATTTTGGGAGCAGCCTGGACAGGTAACATGGGACTGGTTTAGTTTTTCCTATTTCGAGCAAGGCAATTTCTGCACTGTGTATATATAATTAGGAAAAAATGAAAATACTAACAGGGATAGGAGATTGCAGCTTCTTTTGGTGGCTTTTGATAAATGTATTACCTATTTAAGCTTTGCTGTTGTGGTTTCTTCTTATCAAACCATTTTGTTTGAATGACAGCCATTTTTTATACACCAGGGTACTATTATATATAACCTGCACTGTACACCAATGCAGTCATCTGGTTTGCTGATTCAATATACTTCCACAAGCAGAAGCTAAATTCAATTCATTGCCGTCTATAATGCATTTTATTTGTTTTTTTAAGCATTCTGTGTTTGTTTATATTAATGTTTTAGAATGAAATGATCTCTGACACATAGATTATCAATCATAACTAATGGCAAGAGTGGAATTGCTGAACCACAGTCAAAACCTTACAATGATCAGAGGAAGAAATATGGGATGAATGGCACTTGCATGTGATTTATTTGTTAGGGAAATTTGTGAAGTTTTCCTTGCCCTCTCTGCCCTTCACGTATGAATCCAGTGGCAACATGAGGTTGAAACTTCTGGAGATGGCGTGAGTTGCAGTGGATGGCCATCAGTATCTGATGCACCTACACTGAAATCCTGAACTTTCAACAAAACATTGTGACCAGGCTTTCATAGCTGGAGGCTAGCATATCTACGCAGTCCACCTAATTCACTACAGCAGTCCTGGTGCAACAAGGAGATGAGTGTCTTTACAACCCAGACCTAGTTTAGCTCATGAGCCTATGCATGGTGACTATTTGGAGCCATAGATAGAATTGTGTAAGCAGAGAGGACCAAAGATTGGGGATTATCCAAGGAATGTGGCATGCATCCTTGCACATATCTGCTAAAAATCTGAAATTCATGTAACTCTTTCTTAATCGTAGTTAACTGTTGAGTTTATGGTGGGTGCAATATGGTACTATGGGAGACCAGGCAGAGGGATCATGATGTAAAAGTATGCTCAATTCGTGCTGTCTGCTGATTAACATGATTGCTGTGTACAGCCAGTGCTAACCGTGCTGGTCATTGGCTGTACACATCAGGAGGGGGATTACTACCGAGTCCATTATGCTACTTAATGGCAGCCAGCACCTGACTGCAACAATCATTGGAAATTGTGAGCTGAAATCGCTGAAGCTGAGGGAAAGCAGGCATCACAATTCTCTGACGCTGCACCTGACGCCTTGGTACAGAAGGAGGAACATCCTCTATTTATCTGCGGGGATGGATGCGGGGAACGCCTTCCAGGCACTCGATGCACAGGCAATGGGAGGTTACTGATGAGGTGAAGGTGAGGAGCATGGCTGCTTGGACATGGATGCAGTGCAGGAAGAAGATCAATGACCTGACAAGTGTTACCAAAATAAGAACTTCAAATGAGTTCTCATTACAGCTGCACCATCCATAGCCTTATCAAATTCTGAATTTACAGCACTCCCACCTCGAACCTGTAATCTGCTACAATTAGAATAGCACAGTTCCATTAATGTCTTTCACCTCACCCTCACAAACTCAGC
The DNA here is from genome assembly GCF_036365525.1 of Heterodontus francisci. Taxonomy (NCBI): domain Eukaryota; kingdom Metazoa; phylum Chordata; class Chondrichthyes; order Heterodontiformes; family Heterodontidae; genus Heterodontus; species Heterodontus francisci. The sequence goes on along the minus strand of NC_090383.1, from coordinate 47,223,691 downwards.
ATTATTACAAATATCCGCAATTCATATCTCACAAGCACATTGACAGCTATTCAACCATGACAGTGGCACTACCTAAACAACTCCCAACATTCTCACGAATACACTTCCCTCTTGAATGCAGGAGAAAGTGGTGCATAACAAGGAACAGATGCCACTGGTGGAGGAGCAGCATGACGGCACAATCCTTCCCCCATTGAGGAGACGGTGCTGTCCATAATGGGAAAGAGCAGAGTGGATGTTGTGGCCACTTGTGATGCTGGAGGACACACTGAGCAGGGGTTTGTCATACTTAATCCTCCTCCTCTCTTCTCACTTCTCCTTCAGCCCACACACTCAATGACAAATTGCGGATAGTGTCAACACACACTTCTTCCTCTCTGCTCTCCGCACTCCACAAGCTAACTCTTGTCCCTTCTTCATGTCAGCTCGTGGGAATGGAGAAATCCCTCAACCAGTGCAGAAAGAGGATGAGAGTGATGATGAAGATGCACCGTCATTTGATCTGACTCTTGCAGCCACCAGCTCAGATACTGACACTTTAGAGGTTAAGTTAGAGGTGGGATCTGCATTACTGGACACCAGTGTGCAGGAACCAGGGCATGGAAAAGGATAGGTACTCGCTTGCCGGAGGGTGAGGTTACATATTACTGCTGCTGAGAACTCGGATGTGGATGTTGATCTGCCAGGCTACAGAAGAATACCGATGGGCTTGCAGCGGAAAATGCTTGGTGCACTAGGCAGCCTGCTGGAGCAATTGTGCACAATGCCACAGAGCATGGAGGACTCAGGTCTTTGTGTGGAGATGGAGCCCATTCTTTCTAACATGGAATGAACGATCAGCTTAATCATCTGAAGAACTCGCCATGATGGAGCATCTCATGGCAAATGTAACAGCTTCCGTCATGGCAGAAAATGCTGCCATGGAAGCTTAGACGGCTGCCATCTTGACTCTGGGAACCACTGTTGAAAGGAGTTTTCAGGTTGTCGCAACACTTCCTGCTCTATTCTCCCAGCGATCACTAAGAGTGCTGAGGTGCCACCCCAGGAGAGTGGGATTGGCTTCATGAAGGAGTAACCTGCTGTCCTCTCCTCACTCAGGCTGACAGCATACCTGCTCCCACGTCTAACCACTCCACCAGTGCTGATGCTGATGCCTGTGAGCAGCTAGCCTGGACTGCTACAGTCCAGGCCAAGATGGAGCAGCCTGCAGTTGGGCCTTCTAGGCCCAGTGCTGTTTAAGGTTGTCCTCCATGGCTATCTGCAATTTCCTGACTGCAAGGTCAGCAACCTTACACCACCGAAGCTACAGCCATGGGAAAACAATTCAGAGACGCACCAGGATAAGTGAAGGAACATGAAAGATATGTGCTAAGGGAATGCACAAAGGTGATTTATTTAATTTTGTATAAGTGTAAGATTAGTGTGCCAGAATCTTCTATCAAAATAATAGGAAGACTAATGTCACTCATGGTTATTTATGGGTTAATGGTACAGCAACTTCAGGCTGCATGGTTAAATGTGAATATGAACATCCAGAAGTTGTTTTGCTCCACTATTAGTTTTGCGAAAACAACATCTCGCCCTGAGTTTCCTTTTTTTTTAAAGAATTTTCAGAGTGTGCCCATTAATTACTCACTAAACTCATTATCTAAAGTTAAGTTTTGTCATTACAAATGTAAATACCTTTTGATGATTTGATAAGTATAGGAACATAAAAATATAGGGGCAGGAGTAGGCCATTCAGCCCCTCGAGCCTGCCCCACGTTCATGGCTTATCATCCACTTCAATGCCTTTTTCCCACACTATCGCCATATCCCCTTATGTCATTGGTATTTAGAAAACTGTCAATCTCTACTTTTAAACATACTCAATGACTGAGCTTCCACAGCCCTCTGGGGTAGAGAATTTCAAAGATTCACAACTCTCTGAAAAAGGAAATTTCTCCTCCTCTCTGTCCATACTCCAGGTGCGGTCTCACACAAGGACATCAAGGTCCCTTTGGACATCAACATTTCTCAACCTCTCACCATTTAAGAAATACTTTGCATTTCTGTTTTTCCTACCAAAGTGGATAACTTCACATTTTTCCACATTATATTCCATCTGCCATGTTTTTGCCCACTCACCTTAGCCTGTCTAAATCCCCTTGAAGCCTCTTTACATCCTCCTCACAACTCACATTCCCACCTAGTTTTTGTGTCATCAGCAAACTTGGAAATATTACATTTGGTCCCCACATCCAAATCATTGATGTAGATTGTGAATAGCTGGAGCCCAAGCACTGATCCTTGTGGTACCCCACTAGTCACAGCCTGCCAACCTGAGAATGACCCATTTATTCCTACTCTCTGTCTTCTGTCTGTTAACCAATTCTCAGTCCATGCCAGTATATTACCCCCAATCCCATGTGCTCTAATTTTGCTGACTAACCTCTTGTGTGGGACCTTATCGAAAGCCTTCTGATAATCCAAATACACCATATCCACCGGTTCCCCCTTATCTATTCTGCTAGTTACATACTCAAAAAAAACTCCAACAGTTTTGTCAAACGTGATTTCCTTTCATAAATCCAGGTAGACTCTGCCTAACCCTACCATTAGTTTCTAAGTCTACAGTAATCACATTTTTTATAATAGATTCTAGCACTTTCTCTACTACTGATATCAGGCTAACATTTCTGTAGTTCCTGTTTTCTCTCTCCCTCCTTTCTTAAGTAGTGGGGTTACATTTGCTACCTTTCAATCTTCAGGAACTGCTCCAGAATCTATAGAATTTTGCATCCATTATCTCTACAGCCAGCTCTTTCAACACTCTGGGATGTAGATCATCGGGTCCAGGGGAATTATCAACTTTCGGTCCCATTACTTTCTCCAGTATTACTTTTTTACTAATGCAACTTTCTTTCAGTTCCTCATTCTTGCTGGACCCTTGGTTCTCTAGTATTTTTGGGAGGTTTTTTTGTATTTTCTTCCAGGAAGACAGACACAAAGCATTTGTTTAGTTTCTCTGCCATTTCCTTATTCCCCATTATAAAATCCCCTGTCTCTGCCTGTAAAGGGCCCACATTTGCTCATCTTTTCTTTTCTGCATACCTATAGAAGCTTTTACAGTCCGTTTTTTTATGTTTCTTGCTAGTTTACTTTCATATTCTATTTCCTCCTTCAGTTTCTTACTACTCCTTTTTGAACTCTAAAATGCTTCCAATCCTCAGGCTTACTACTTTTTTGGCAATTTTATAAGCCTCTTCCGTAGATCTATTACAATCTTTAACTTCTCTTGTGAGCCATGGTTTGATCACTTTTCCTGCTGGGTTTTTGTGCCTCAAAGGAATGTAAATTTGTTGTAAACCATGTATTAATTCTTTAAAAGTTAGCCATTTCCTGTCTACCGTCATTCCTTCTAATGTCGTTTCCCAGTCTACTGCAGCCAACTTGCCCCTCATACCATCGTAGCTTCCTTTGTTTAGATTTAAGACCCTAGTTTCGGATTGAACTGCATCACTTTCAAACTTAATGTAAAATTCCATCATATTATGGTCACTCTTCCCTAGCGTCTCTTTTACAACAAGATTATTAATTAGCCCTTTCTCCATTGCACAATTGCTTTGCTCCAGCCATAGTTCCAAAGGACTATAGGCATCTCTCCCCATTAGAGAGACAGTTGGTGATGTATAGCTTGAGGGTCACCATTCCTCACCCTCAAGTGTGGGGCAAGGCAAGGGGGCAGGCTTATACAGGAACGACCACAATCGATACAAGGATTGAACCCGCGCTGTTGACATCTTTCTGCATCATACACTAGCCGTCTAGCCAACTGAGCTAACCAACCCCCTACTCATTGCACAATACCAGATCTAAAATAGCCCATTCTCTAGTTGGTTTCCCAACATACTGATCTAGAAAACCATCTCATATACATTTCAGGAATTCGTCCTGCATAGCATTAGTACTAATTAGGTTTACCCAGTCTATATGTAGATTGAAGTCCACCATAATTACTGTATTACCCTTGTTACATGCACCTCTAATTTCCTCATTTGTACCATGCACTACATTACCACTACTATTTGGTGGCCTACATTAATCCCATATTCCTACCACATCCCCACCTTCCCTCAATTCGCCTACCACCTACCTATACTAGGAGCAATTTACAATGGCCAATTTACCTGTCAACCTGCAAGTCTTTGGCTGTGGGAGGAAACCAGAGCACCCGGCAAAAACTCACGCAGTCACAGGGAGAACTTGCAAACTCTGCACAGGCAGTACCCAGAATCGAACCCGGGTCGATGGAGCTGTGAGGCTGCGGTGCTAACCATTGCACCATTGACATGCTGTTCTCCCTTCGTCAGATACAGGAGAAATGCCGTGAACAACAAATGCCGCTCTACATTGCTTTCATTGATCTCACCAAAGCCTTTGACCTCGTCAGCAGACGTGGTCTCTTCAGACTACTAGAAAAGATCGGATGTCCACCAAAGCTACTAAGTATCATCACCTCATTCCATGACAATATGAAAGGCACAATTCAACATGGTGGCTCCTCATCAGAGCCCTTTCCTATCCTGAGTGGTGTGAAACAGGGCTGTGTTCTCGCACCCACACTTTTTGGGATTTTCTTCTCCCTGCTGCTTTCACATGCGTTCAAATCCTCTGAAGAAGGAATTTTCCTCCACACAAGATCAGGGGGCAGGTTGTTCAACCTTGCCCGTCTAAGAGCGAAGTCCAAAGTACGGAAAGTCCTCATCAGAGAACTCCTCTTTGCTGACGATGCTGCTTTAACATCTCACACTGAAGAGTGCCTGCAGAGTCTCATCGACAGGTTTGCGTCTGCCTGCAATGAATTTGGCCTAACCATCAGCCTCAAGAAAATGAACATCATGGGGCAGGATGTCAGAAATGCTCCATCCATCAATATTGGCGACCACGCTCTGTAAGTGGTTCAAGAGTTCACCTACCTAGGCTCAACTATCACCAGTAACCTGTCTCTCGATGCAGAAATCAACAAGCGCATGGGTAAGGCTTCCACTGCTATGTCCAGACTGGCCAAGAGAGTGTGGGAAAATGGCGCACTGACACACTCGGACTTTTGTGTTCCGTATCAGGCCTGTGTCCTCAGTACCTTGCTCTATGGCAGCGAGGCCTGGACAACGTATGCCAGCCAAGAGCGACGTCTCAATTCATTCCATCTTCGCTGCCTTCGGAGAATACTTGGCATCAGGTGGCAGGACTATATCTCCAACACAGAAGTCCTTGAAGCGGCCAACACCCCCAGCTTATACACACTACTGAGTCAGCGGCGCTTGAGATGGCTTGGCCATGTGAGCCGCATGGAAGATGGCAGGATCCCCAAAGACACATTGTACAGTGAGCTCGCCACTGGTATCAGACCCACCGGCCGTCCATGTCTCCGCCATAAAGACGTCTGCAAACGCGACATGAAATCGTGTGACATTGATCACAAGTCGTGGGAGTCAGTTGCCAGCATTCGCCAGAGCTGGCGGGCAGCCATAAAGACAGGGCTAAAATGTGGCGAGTCGAAGAGACTTAGTAGTTGGCAGGAAAAAAGACAGAGGCGCAAGGGGAGAGCCAACTGTGCAACAGCCCCGACAAACAAATTTCTCTGCAGCACCTGTGGAAGAGCCTGTCACTCCAGAATTGGCCTTTATAGCCACTCCAGGCGCTGCTTCACAAACCACTGACCACCTCCAGGCGCGTATCCATTGTCTCTCGAGATAAGGAGGCCCAAAAGAACTGTGCCGCCCATTATCAAGTCATATTCATTTATTTCTAATTAGTCGTCAACTTATCTATTTTGTTACAAATGCTGCGTGTTTTCAGATAAACAGCCTTAAGCTTTGACTTTTTACCATTATTACTCATTCTAATTTCTGCTGCACTCTTCTGCTTATATTTTCTGCCCCTTCCTGTCACACTTTGATTACCGTTCGCCTCTTCGCTACCCTGCACCTCGGCTCTCTCGTTTTTTTTTGATTTTTTAAAATTCCCTTCAATTGAACCCTCCCCTCTACTAATTAGTTTAAAGTCCTATCTACAACTCTAGTTAGACGATTTGCCAGGACACTGGTCCCAGCATGGTTCAAATGGAGCCCATCCCAACAGAACAGCTCTCTCCTCCAGTACTGGTGCCAGTGCCCCATAAATGAGGACCCATTTCTCCCACACCAATCTTTGAGCCACACGTTTACCTCTCTAAACTTATTTACCCAATGCCAATTTGCACGTGGCTCAGGTAGTAATCCAGAGATTATTATCTTTGTGGTTATACTTTTTAATTTAGCCCCGAACTACTCATAGTCCCTCAGCAGAACCTCTTTCCTAGTCCTACCTATGTCGTTAGTACCTACATAGACCACGATAACTGGATCCTTCCCCTCCCACTCCAAGTTCCTCTCCAGCCCAGAAGAGATGTCCTTAACCTTGGCACCAGGTAGGCAACACAGCCTTCAGGACTCCCTGTCTTTGCCGCAGAGAACAGTATCTATTCCCCTAACTATGCTATCCCCTATTACTACTACATTTCTCTTTTCTCCCCCCACTTGAATGGCCCTCTGAACCACGATGCTGTGGTCAGTTTGCTCATCCTCCCTGCAGTCTGTGCCCTTGTCCACACCGGGAGCAAGAACCTTGTACCTATTGGATAAGGGCACTGGCTGAGGCACCTCCAAAGCTAAATTCTGGATCCCCATACCTGCCTCACTCACAGTCACACCTTCCTGTCCCTGACCACAGTCCAAATTTGATGTAATTAATCTAAGGGGTGTGACTGTCTCCTGAAACACAGTGTCCAGGTAACTCTCCCTCTCCCTGAAGTGTCGCAGTGTCTGCAGCTCAGACTCCAGCTCATCAACGCTGAGCTGAAGGTCTTTGAACAGCTAACACTTGCTGCCGATGTGGTCACTGTGGATCTCACCAGTGTCCACCAGCTCCCACATACTGCTGCTGTAACACATCGCCTGCCCAGCCATCTCTATTCTATTTAATTAATTAATTTGGATGTTAAATATTTTAAAAGTGAATTTCTCTCTTGCACCAAGATGCCACACTGCACACTTCTCATAGTTAGTGTACATGTACATCTTGGATGCCATTTTGGGTCCTTAGGTTGCAGAGTAGCAGCTGAAAAATGGGCACTATGCAGTAAAGGCCGGCTCGGGTCTGCAAATGAAACCTGACCCGAGCCCGACAGAACCACATCCGAACGGAGCCCGACCCAGCCCTAGTCCTTTCATTTTTTCCAGCGCCCAACCTGACCCGACCACCGGAATGTTCAGTTAACCTAGCTTCTGTTTTTCACTTTTTAAACTTGTGCAGATAAGCAACAAAAACTGTAACTGGACTTGAAAGGTTGTTTACAAAGTACATTAAGATTGGAGCCACGTACTGAAGGTGGTGATGGGGTGTGTCCGACCCGGCCCGAATGCTGGCCCCGGCAGAGCTACTCGACCCGACCCAAACCCAACACATGTTCGCTCCTGTCGGGTTTGGGTTGGGTAGCCATGCTGTACTGTGTGGCCCAATTTCTAGGCCCATATTTCCAGTTTTGAGTTTTCTGAAATAAGGAAAGCAGTACAGCTGCTTTATCCATTGTTCTAAAAGCAGTACTATATTTTAACAAAGCATCTCGTGAAGCCTTGATCTTGGTGAGTCGGGCTACACCGACTTTCCCCCAATAACATCTCCATCCTGCCAAACTCCAACAGAAATCTAGCATTTATTCTTGCAGCGCTGCCCCCACCCCTCCAGCAGTGACACATATAGTACACAGTCTAGTATTTTTTTTAAACTCTGTTAATATAACCTTTAGTTGAATGAAGTTTTGAAATTTTGAAAAATAATTGAACAGTAACTGGTAAAAGCCAAAGAACAATATGCCAGCACAGTTCAGTTCAACAGTGGAATGGGGTGGATGAATCCTGGGAACGTGGATGCAGTTTACATTTTCAAACTGTACAGCCTGATTTCAGCTGTCATAGTCACAACTCTGGGCAAACATGACCAAGCCCAAGTTTTTAGGAGCTGCTGGGAGCTTCAAGTAGAAACTTTAATAACAACATAAAAATCAAATGACAATTTTGTGGATAAACTCAATCATGTTATTATGAAATATGTAGTTTAATTTTTTTTAAATATTTTGTTTAACCATCTCAACACTCCCCCCCCCCCCCCCCCCCAACTGCCTTTTCAGCCATTAGAACATTTAGTTACTGAGGAAATCTTCGTTGGATTTTTTTCAGAAAGCATTTTGAGTGATTTGTATTAAAAAGGTGGAATTGAGTACACTGCAGGGCACTCGCTCAAAACTGTCCAGTGATTACTGCTGAAAAGTATATGGGGGAAAAATTGGATATGGCCTGTTAACGGGCGCAAGGATTACAATTAACTCACACACTTTGTTGTAATGCAGGCAGCATGCAAACTTCATGCTGTCTTCTAATTTAAATGATTGGCAGCCCAGCACTAAACATGCTGCTGAGTGGCTACATGCCACAGCACAGGCTCCAGGTTTGTGCGAGGCTAGCACCACTTAAACTAGCCTGCCTTACTTAACCCAGTCTATGCATCTTAAGGGGGAGGTGCATTCTGGTTGCAGCAAATGCTGGAAGTGGTGGGAAGACTGTCTGACCTGCAAGAAGAGTGAAAATGGCACAACAGGACAAACAGCGTGTTCCAACGTTCTTCGATGCAGCACTGGAGGCATTGGTGCAAGAGGTGTAAAGGAGGAGAGAGATCCTCTTCAGGAAGCCACCTAGACAGACATTGTGAAGGCAGTGGGAGCAAGTAACAGTAGCAGTCGATGTTAGCAATCTAACATTCTGATGAAGGGTCACTGACCTGAAACGTTAACTCTGCTTCTCTCTCCACAGATGCTGCCAGACCTGCTGAGTATTTCCAGCATTTCTTGTTTTTATTTCAGATTTCCAGCATCTGCAGTATTTTGCTTTTATTTTATATTAGCAGTCTAACCCTGAGGACCTGGATGCAGTGTAGGAAGAAGTTTAATGATCTCAGACGAGCATCCAAGGTCAGTGGATGCATCTTCAAATGCCGTATCCTTACAGATGATCCACTAGCATCACAGACTGCTCTATTTACCACCCCAGCTTCACTCACTACCAAGGTTTTCTATCAAGCACCACTCACGCCTAATATTCATAGTCATATCTCACCCTCACACATAGCATTGCTGAAAGCCTCACGCCAAGATCTCTCAGCTTGTACACACGTCCAGCAATTCAACTGTGACAGGCACATCAACCAAACACATTGCACAATACTCACTGACACACCACCCTCTATCTTGCAGGGCAGGGTGGCACATAATGCAGGCAGCAGCACCTAATTGCTGGGGACAGACACGACTGCATGTCCTCGCCCCTATGGAGGAGACGTTGCTGCCACTCATGGCTGTGGTCATGACTGAGGCCGTGGCCAGTGGTGGGGCTGAAACCATAGAAGTTGATAGTGTGTCCCGACTTAGCCCACCTTCTCATATCCCACCTTCCCCTCATCCCACAATGTCTGATATATAAACTGCAGATTGTATAAGCATGTACCTCTGCGTTTACCCTACTTCTCACCACAACCTTACCCTTGTGTCTTTCCCCTTTCGAGTACCCAAGAACTGCCAGTGCTGGTGCGGGGAAGGTAAAGTGTACGAGGAGGAGGAGACTGATGATGAAGTAACACAGTCACTTGATCTCACACTTGCAGCCATTAGCTCAGATACTGACACTGCCGTCCTATTGATCTGCTCTCAATCATCAGCAAAGTGATGGAAGGTGATTTCAACAGTGCTATCAAGTGGCACTTGTTCATCAACAACCTGCTCACCGATGCTCAATGTGGGTACCACCAGGACCACTCGGCTCCAGACCTCATTGCAACCTTGGTCCAAACATGGACAAAAGAGCTGAATTCCAGAGGTGGGACATCAAGGTGGCATTTGAGTATGGCATCAAGGAGCCCTGCTAAAAATGATGTCAGTGGAAATCCGGGGGAAAGCTGTCCTCTGGCTCGAGTCAAACCGAACACAAAGGAAGATGAGTGTAGTTGTTGGAGACCAATCTTCTTAGCCCCAGAAAATCTCTGCAGGAGTTCTTCAGGCCAGTGTCCTCGGCCCAACAATCTTCAACTGCTTCATCAATGAGCTTCCCTCCAACAGAAGGTTAGAAGTGCGGATGTTCACTCAGTGTTCAGTTCCATTTGCAACTCCTTAGATAATGCAGCAAGACCTGAACAACGTTTGGGCTTGGGCTGATAAATGGCAAGTAATATTCGCACCACACAAGTGCCAGGCAACGACTATCTCCAACAAGAGAGAATCTAACCATCTCCCCTTGACATTCAATGGCATCACCATTGCTGAAGTCCCCTCCATCAACATCCTGGGGGTTACTGTTGACCAGAAACTTAATTGGACCAGCGTTACAGATAATGTGACTACAAGAGCAGGTCAGAGGCTGGAAATTCTGTGACGAGGAACTCACCTCCTGATTCCCTCCCAAAAGCCTGCCCACCATCTACAAGGCACAAGTCAGGAGTGTGTTGGAATACTCTCCATGTGCCTGGATTAGTGCAGCTCCAACAACACTCAAGAAACTCAACACGTTCCAGGACAAAGCAGCCCGCTTGATTGGCACCCCATTCACCAGCTTAAACATTCACTCCCTCCACAACAACACACAGTGGTAGCAGTGTGTACCATCTACAAGATGTACTGCAGCAACTCGCTAAGGTTCCTTCGATAGCACCTTCCAAACCTATGACCTCTACCAGCTAGAAGAACAAGGGCAGCAGACACATGGGAACACCACCACCTGCAAGTTCCATTCCAAGTCATGCACCATCCTTACTTGGAACTATAGCGCCGTTCCTTCACTGTCAGTGGGTCAAAATCCTAGAACTCCTTCCCTCACAGCACTGTTGGTGTACCTGCCCCACATGGACTGCAGCGGTTCAAGAAGGCAAATCACCACCACCTTCTCAAGGGCAATTAGAAATTGGCAATAAATGCTGGCCTTGTCAGTGATGGCCAAATTCCATGAACGAATAAAAAAAACTATGTGAACTTTAGAGGATAGCATAGAAGTAGGGCCTGCACATGGTGAGACACCGAGTACATGTAGCCTGCAGCCAGGATAGCGGAAAGGATAATGCAGCTCCCTGGACATTGACATGGCGCACAAATTCTGCTGCAGGGGACTCATATGAGGATTTCAGTGGGGCGGCATATAGATAAAGGCATGTGCAATGAAAAGTCTGGTTCATTGGCAGGCTTGCCAGAAAGCCTGCTAAAATTGTCAAGGAGCACCTACTTGGCACAGAGCTTTGCACAAAGCTTGGTATCCATTCTTTACAGCGGGGAAGTGTGGGCAACTCCATGAAAACACTTGTGGACCCGGCCATGCCGCAGCATCTGATGGCCAATGTCTCAGCTTCTATTGCAGCACAAGCAAAAGCCACCTAATGTTTGAGTGCTGCAGTGGAAGCTCAGAGTGAAATCATGCAAGCTCAACTTGGTGCCATACAGGCTCAGACTACTGCCACCATCATGGCTGCGGATACCAATGCTTAAAGGGACTTGCAAGGTCTCACAGCAGTTCAGCAATCTGTCCTGCAACACATTACTAAAATTGCTGAGGCACCATCCTGGGGGGGGGATGGCAGTGGCTCCATGTAGGATGAACCTACTATCCTCTCTCAAGATAAACACCAATTTGTCCTCTCACAACTGCCACTTTACCAGTGCCTGCCAGCCAGCCTATGCCAAGGTGGTGCATTTTGAAGGTGGGCCTTCTAGGATCAGAGCAGTTCGAGTCATCCTGCAGGGCCATCTGCATTCTCTCCCAGTGAAAGTCAGCAGCCTTCCACAGGCCATGCTGCAACTGCTGTGTCGGAGCATCAGGGCAGGCAAAGGCACACAGAAGACAGGCCCTAAGGGAATCCACAAGGATGATTGGTTGAGTTTTGTATGGAATATTGGATGTTTTGCTGGATAAAGTTGATTTAGAATGGTTGTTTTGTGATTGCTTTTACTTCAGCATTGTGGCCAAGAGTCAGTGTGATGGTCAGTGACAGAGGGAAGGTAAGGTGTACAGAATGGGGATTTTGGGTTGTGCTCGGTGGGACTGTCATCAAATCATAGATAGGCCATCTGTAACGGGAAGGTATTGGCTGCCTGCTTCCTTATCTCTTCCTCGTCTTCCCCCGCCCATGCCTCCTGCTCCCTCTGCAAGCAGCTTGTCATCTCCTGTGTCACCTCTGCTCCATCTCCCTCTTGTGCTGCAGGCCAAGGTGGATGGTAACTTTAGCACCCATTGATTGGAAGCAAGTGGTCTAACCAGAACCTTGAAGTCAAAGCCAAGAGCTTCTCCATATATCCTTGCCAGGATATGGTGTCCAGAACTAGGTCAATAATTTGCCTTCAATTCCATGAGCTTCAACTTTAGCTACCAGTCTCTTTTATGAAGGATTTTATCAAATGTCTTCTGGAAGACTGTAAATAACTCTTTACAATTGAATGGCCAGCTGATGCTGGCAGACTGATTTTCCAGAGACCTGCATGCTCCCTTAGAAACATACCTCAGTAGGAGGGAGCAGGGAGTGAGAGAGAAAAAATTGGAGGGAAAGAAAAGGATTATGACCCTGGCCAATATACAAAGGTTTGCTAAAGTCATCTGATCTTCTGTTTCATTTTGTAGGTTGGCTCTCACCACCTGCGGCTGACCCGAGGTATCGAAGCCAATGCCCCTGCTTTCGACAGGTAATGCTTTATTGAAAATCACTCTTATGATACGAACAGTACTGAGTCTGCATATCATACAATCTTCTGATTAGAAAAATAACACTATAACAACACCACCTTGTATTTATATAGTACTTTGAGTGTAATAAAACATGCCAAGGCACTTCACAGGAACATTATAAAGCAAAATATGAAACCAAGCCACATGAGAAGATATTGAGTCTTGGCCAAAAAGGTAGGTTTTATGGAGTGTCTTAAAGGAGGAAAGCGAGGCAGAGAAGTAAAGAAGGAATTCCAAAGCTGAGTAGGCCTAGTCAGCTAAAGGCACAGCCACCAGTGGTGGAGCAGTTAAAATCGGGGATGCTCAAGAGGCCAGAATTAGAGGAACACAGGTAACTCGGAGTGTTCTGGAGCTGGAGGAGATTACGGAGGAAGAAGGCTCTGGAGGTATTTGAAACTATGGATGAGAATTTTAAAATCAAAGTGCTGCTTAACAGATAGACAGTGTAGGAAGTACAAGTAAATGGCTGCTTCACCTGGAAGGAGTGTTTGGGGCCTTGGATGGTGAGGAGAGAGGATGTAAAAGGGAAGGCATTACACCTCCTGCAATTGCATGGGAAGATGCCGTGGGAAGGGCGCCCTATGTTTTGACAATTTCCAGTTTCCTGGCCCAAACTGCCTCCTCTTCACCAAGGATGTCCAAAATCCCTATACCTCCATCCCCCAGCAGGGCGGTCTGAGTGCTCTCCGCTTCTTCCTTGAACAGAGTCTCAACCACTCCCCATCCGCCTCCCGCCCCCTCTGCCGGGCTGAACTGGTTCTCACATTGAACAACTTCTCCTTCAATTCCACACATTTCCTCCAAATTAAAGGTGTTCCTATCGGTACCTGCATGGGTCCTGGTTATGCCTGTCTTTTTGTAGGGTATGTCGAACACTCCTTGTTCCAGTCCTACTCAGGCCCCCTCCCCAACTCTTATTCTGGTACATTGATGATTGTATCAAAGAACAAAGAACAGTACAGCACAGGAACAGGCCATAAAGAGGAAGAGGGTAACCAGGGAAAGGGTTGGCCCATTCAAGGACAGAGATGGGAATCTATGCGTGGAGCCAGAGGAAATGGGTGAGGTGCTAAATGAGTACTTTGCGTCAGTATTCACCAAGGAGAAGGACTTGGTGGATGATGAGCCTAGGGAAGGGAGTGCAGATAGTCTCAGTCATCTCATTATCAAAAAGGAGGAGGTGTTGGGTGTCTTGCAAAACATTAAGGTAGATAAGTCCCCAGGGCCTGATGGGATCTACCCTAGAATACTGAGGGAGGCAAGGGAAGAAATTGCTGGGGCCTTGACAGAAATCTTTGCATCCTCTTTGGCTACAGGTGAGGTTCCAGAGGACTGGAGAATAGCCAATGTTGTTCCTTTGTTTAAGAAGGGTAGCAAGGATAATCCAGGAAATTATAGGGCGGTGAGCCTTACGTCAGTGGTAGGGAAATTATTAGAGGGGATTTACTCCCATTTGGAAACAAACGAACTTATTAGCGAGAGACAGCATGGTTTTGTGAAGGGGAGGTCGTGTCTTACTAATTTGATTGAGTTTTTTGAGGAAGTGACGAAGATGATTGATGAGGGAGGGGCAGTGGATGTTGTCTGCATGGACGTTAGTAAAGCCTTTGACAAGGTCCCGCATGGCAGACTGGTACAAAAGGTGAAGTCACACGGGATCAGAGGTGAGCTGGCAAGATGGATACAGAACTGGCTCAGTCACAGAAGACAGAGGATATCAGTGGTTGGGTGTTTTTCTGAATGGAGGGATGTGACTAGTGGTGTTCCGCAGGGATCAGTGCTGGGACCTTTGCTGTTTGTAGTATATATAAATGATTTGGAGGAAAATGTAGCTGGTCTGATTAGTAAGTTTGCAGACGACACAAAGGTTGGTGGAGTTGCGGATAATGATGAGGATTGTCAGAGGATACAGCAGGATATAGATCGGTTGGAGACTTGGGCGGAGAAATGGCAGATGGAGTTTAATCCGGACAAATGTGAGGTAATGCATTTTGGAATGTCTAATGCAGGTGGGAGGCATACAAAAAGTGGCAGAACCCTTAGGAGTATTGACAGGCAGAGAGATCTGGGTGTACTGTTCCACAGGTCACTGATGTTGCCTGGTCTGGAGGGCATTAGCTATGAGTAGAGGTTGGAAAAACTCAGATTGTTTTCACTGGAACGACGGAGGTGGAGGGGCGACATGATAGAGGTTTACAAAGTTATGAGCAGCATGGATAGAGTGGATAGTCAGAAGCTTTTTCCCAGGGTGGAAGAGTCAGTTACTAGGGGACATAGGTTTAAGGTGCGAGGGGCAAAGTTTAGAGGGGATGTGCGAGGCAAGTTCTTTACACAGAGGGTGGTGAGTGCCTGGAACTTGCTGCCAGGGGAGGTGGTGGAAGCAGATACGATAGCGACGTTGAAGAGACATCTTGACAAATATATGAATAGGAAGGGAATAGAGGGATACGGGCCCCGGAAGTGCAGAAGGTGTTAGTTTAGGCAGGCATCAAGATCGGCGCAGGCTTGGAGGGCCGAATGGCCTGTTCCTGTGCTGTACTGTTCTTTGTTCTTTATTCGGCCCTCCAAGCCTGCGCCGATCTTGATGCCTGTCTAAACTAAAACCTTCTGCACTTCAGGGGCCCATATCCCTCTATTCCCTTCCTATTCATATATTTGTCAAGATGTCTCTTCAACGTCGCTATCGTACCTGCTTCCACCACCTCCCCTGGCAGCAAGTTCCAGGCACTCACCACCCTCTGTGTAAAAAAACTTGCCTCGCACATCCCCTCTAAACTTTGCCCCTCGCACCTTAAACCTATGTCCCCTAGTAACTGACTCTTCCACTCTGGGAAAAAGCTTCTGACTATCCACTCTGTCCATGCCACTCATAATTTTGTAAACCTCTATCATGTCGCCCCACCACCTCTGTCGTTCCAGTGAAAACAATCAGAGTTTATCCAACCTCTCCTCATAGCTAATACCCTCCAGACCAGGCAACATCCTGGTAAACCTGTTCTGTACCCTCTCCAAAGCCTCCACATCCTTCTGGTAGTGTGGCGACCCGAATTGTACTCCGTATCCCAAGTGTGGCCTAACTAAGGTTCTGTACAGTTGCAGCATGATTTGCCAATGTTTATACTCTATGCCCCAACCGATTAAGGCAAGCATGCCGTATGCCTTCTTGACTACCTTATCCACCTGCGTTGCCACTTTCAGTGATCTGTGGACCTGTATGCCTGTCAATACTCCTAAGGGTTGTGCCATTTACTGTATACTTCCCACCTGTATTAGACTTTCCAAAGTGCATTACCTCACATTTGTCTGGATTAAACTCCATCTGCCATTTCTCTGCCCATTTCTGTTACTTCCAGCCTGATGCCACCACCAAATGCATCTTCCCCTCCCCTGTCAGCATTCCGAAGGGACTGTTCCCTTCGTGACACCCTGGTCCACACCTTGACTGATCTATATCCTGCTGTATCCTCTGACAATCGTCATCACTATCCGAAACTCCACCAACCTTTGTGTCGTCCGCAAACTTACTAATCAGACCAGCTACATTTTCCTCAAAATCATTTATATATACTATAAACAGCAAAGGTCCCAGCACTGATCCCTGCGGAACACCACTAGTCACAGCCCTCCATTCAGAAAAACACCCTTCCACTGCTACCCTCTGTCTTCTATGGCTGAGCCAGTTCTGTATCCATCTTGCCAGCTCACCTCTGATCCCGTGTGACTTCACCTTTTGTACCAGTCTGCCATGAGGGACCTTGTCAAAGGCTTTACTGAAGTCCATGTAGACAACATCCACTGCCCTTCCTTCATCAATCATCTTCGTCACTTCCTCAAAAAACTCAATCAAGTTAGTGAGACACGACCTCCCCTTCACAAAACCATGCTGCCTCTCGCTAATAAGTTCATTTGTTTCGAAATGGGAGTAAATCCTGTCCCGAAGAATCCTCTCCAATAATTTCCCTACCACTGATGTAAGGCTCACTGGCCTGTAATTTCCTGGATTATCCTTGCTACCCTTCTTAAACAAAGGAACAACATTGGCTATTCTCCAGTCCTCTGGGACCTCACCTGTAGCCAACGAGGATACAAAGATTTCTGTCAAGGCCCCAGCAATTTCCTCCCTTGCCTCCCTCAGTATTCTGGGGTAGATCCCATCAGGCCCTGGGGACTTATCTACCTTAATGTTTTTCAAGACGCCCAACACCACCACCTTTTTGATATCGACATGACCCAGACTATCTGCACTCCCTTCCCTAGACTCATCATCCACCAAGTCCTTCTCTTGGGTGAATGCTGATGCAAAGTACTCATTTAGGACCTCGGCCATTTCCTCTGGCTCCACACGTAGCTTCCCTCCTCTGTCCTTGAGTGGGCCAACCCTTTCCCTGGCTACCCTCTTGCTCTTTATATACATATAAAGTGCTGCTCCCTGCTCTCGTCCCGAACAGGAAAACTTCATCAGATTTGCTTCCAATTTCCACCCTTCTTCCACCTTCACATGGTCCATCTCCAACACTTCCCTTCTCTTCCTCAACCTATCTGTCTCCATCTCTGGGGATAGGCTGTCCACTAATATTCATTATCAGCCCACCGACTCCCACAGCTACCTCGACTACACTTCCTCACACCCTGTCTCCGGTAAGGACTCCATTCCATTCTCCCAGTTTCTCTTTCTCCGATGCATCTGTGCAACTTTCCACAACATCGCTTCTGATCTGTGTTCCCTTTTCTTCAACTAAGGATTCCCCCCACTGTGGTTGACAGGGCTCTCGACCATGTCCGACCCATTTCCCGCACTTCTGCCCTCACCTCTTCCCCTCCCTCCCAGAACTGCAACAGGCTTCCCCTTGTCCTCACTTTCCACCCCACCAGCCTCTGCATCCAAAGAATCATCTTCCGCCATTTCTGTTACTTCCAGCCTGATGCCACCACCAAATGCATCTTCCCCTCCCCTGTCAGCATTCCGAAGGGACTGTTCCCTCCGTGACACCCTGGTCCACACCTAGACCCATTCCCACGGCGCCTTCCCATGCAATTGCAGGAGGTCTAATACCCGCCCTTTTACCTCCTCTCTATTCTTCACCCAAAGCCCCAAACACTCCAGGTGAAGCAGCGATGTACTTGTACTTCTTTCAATTTAGTGTACTGTATTCACTGCCCATAATGTGGTCTCCTGTGCATTGAGGAAACCAAACGCAGATTGGGTGACTGCTTTGTGGAACACCTCAATCCACAAGCATGACCCCTACTTCCAGTCCCCTGTTTTTTTAATTCACCACTCTAATCTCATGCCCACATTTCTCTCCTTGACCTGCTGTACTGTTCCTATGAAGCTCAATGTAAGCTTGAGGAACAGCACCTCATCTTCTGATTAGGCACTCGACAGTCTTCTGGACTCAGTATTGAGTTTAATAATTTCAGAGCATGACTACCATTTTTTATTTATTTATTTTATTTTTTAGCCATGTGCCTGTCTTAAACTTGTTTTTCATGTTTTTGCTTTTGGACAGAGCTGTTCATTATTTTGCCATTAACACTCTCTCTGGACTCATGCTTTGTCTTTCACTCCAATTCTGAGCACTACCTTTTGGCTTTTGTTCTGTTACATCTTTGTCATTTAATCTCTCCTGTCCTCCGCCCTATCACAGACCTTCCCTTTTGTTCATCTCCCCTGCCCCCCCACCCCGCTTTCACTTGCTCAAAGCCTATTACATTTCTAACTTTTGCCAGTTCTGATGAAAGATCACAGACCTGAAACGTTAAACTCTGTTTCTCTCTCTGCAGATGCTACCAGACCTGCTGAGTATTTCCGACACTTTCTGTTTTTATCTCTGCTCCCCCCTCATTGGGCTGGAATTGTACTGATCAAGAAAGTTTAATTGTATACATTTGAGGAATTTCCCCCCATTTCCTTTCCCGTTATACTCTTTCTTTTCCCCCAACCTACATTAGGATAACTGAAATCTCCCAACTTTACTGTTTTTAGATATATCTGAAATTTGCTTGCAATTTTGTTCCTCCATCTCCTTCCCATTATTTGCTGGTCTGTACCAAGTCATGGTTAAGTTCCCATTCCTGATCTCTTTGAGCCAGGTTTCTATTATTGCCACATATATCATCATCTCATGTGGCAACGTCTACCTGCAATTCACCAACTTTATTGGTCACATTCTGTGCTTTTACTCACATGCACTTCAAACCTGCCCTACTCTGCTTAGCATTGCTCTCCTTTCTGATCCCTCCTATTTCTGGATAACTGTTTATTTTAATACTGTTTGTCTCTCGTCGCTCTCTATGTTTGTTTCTCCTCTCTGATGCTTCATCCTGGTTCCCCTCCCCTTGCCAAATTGGTTTAAATTGCTTTTGGCATTGATTGAAGAAAAAATATTGCCCAGGTGACTGGGAGAATTCTCCTGCTCTTATTCAAATAGTGCCATGGCATCTTTTATGCCAACCTGAGAGGGCAGACAGGCTCTCAGTTTAATGACTGATCTGAAATATGACACCTCTGACAGTGTAGCACTCCCTCAGTGCTGCACTGAAGTGTCAGACTGGTTTATGTGCTCAAGTCCTGGAGTGGGAATTGAACCCACAATCTCCTAACTCAGGCAAGAGTGCTACCATTGAGTGAAAGCTGACAATTATACTAAGTATATTTCCATCTATGATTCACAGCTGATTTTATACAATGTGTGAATGAATATATGATTAAAATATATTTTATATGTTTGCATAGTATAAAAGTATAATTGTAAAGATACAAAGCGTATCAAGGCACCTATATAGTCAGTAAAAATGTAGGAATGATTTTTTTTTCAGACACTTGCTTTTGCTGAGAGAGCAGTATGGAAATCAAGTCATTGTCAACCTGCTGAGAATGAAGGGAGGAGAGGAGGTCCTCAGCAGAGCATTTAAGGTATGGATGCCATCAATGGAGAATTGCATTGAATATTTTATGTACACTGTAGAATTGTGGATTGGTCTGTAAGTTGGTCACTATCTGTGGCCATCTGCTGCCATCCATTGTGCTCTCCTCACTAAATCCTCCCTTCTGCTGTTTAAGCTCCCCTGATTCTAACAGTGGGTACATTTTTAGCCCAAACTTCAAGTTAACTGCTAGTTTAAACATCCTCCGTCTGCTGGTACAAACCCCATTACCTGACCTTAACTTGTGAGCTCTGATTTTGTCTTGTGAGCTCTTATTTTGCAAGCTCTGAAAAAAAGTTTTTGGCGACAAAGACCTCAAAGCTGGCATCAAGTTCATGGCCTACAGGGCCGCAGTGTTACCTGCCCTCCTGTATGCATCGGAAACATGGACACTGTACAGCAGATATCTCAAAGCCCTGAAAAGAAATCACCAGTGTTACCTCCGCAAGATCCTGCAAATTCATTGGCAGGACAGGCACTCCAATATCAGTGTCCTCTCTCAAGCCAATACCTCCAGTATCCAGACACCGGTCATAGCTAGGCAGTTACGTTGGGTGGGCCACATCGTCCGCGTGCCTGACACGAGACTCCCAAAACAAGCTTTCTACTCCGAGCTCCGTCACGGCAAGAGGCTACCAGGAGGGCAGATGAAAAACTACAAGGATGTCCTTAAAGCCTCCCTGAAAAAATGTGAATCTCTTGCCCGAGACCGCCCAAAATGGAGAAGACGCATCTGCGAAGGTGCCAGCTAGTTCAAACAACGTCGACACACCCAGTCAGCGACCAAGTGCAAACAACGGAAGGAGTGTTCGGAAATTTGAGCATCCCATTCACTCGCCTCACCAAACACCACTTGTGTGTGGATCCAGAATTGGACTATTCAGTCACCTGAGAACCCACAACCCTGGAGTGGAAGAAAGTCATTCTTGTTCCCGAGGGATTGCCTAAGAAGAAGAAGGAGGTCACTATCTCAGTGCAGAATCTCAATGGTGTGTAACTTTTGAAATTGAGTATTAAACTGACTTTTAACCTGAATTTATCTCTGGAGGGAAAAATGGTTTGATGAGAAATTATTTGAGGGGGCATCAAATGAAGCTTTATGGGTAGAGTTCAGGAATAAAAAAGGGACAGCCACATTGCTAGATGTTTATTATAGACCCCCAGATAGTCAGCGGGAAATTGAGGAGCAAATATGTGCGCAATTTGCAGAGGTGTGTAAAAATAATAGGGTAATTATATTAGGTGATTTCAACTTTCCCAACATTAATTGGGATAGTCATCGTGTTAAGGGCTCGGATGGAGTGGAGTTCTTAAAATGCATACAGGGGAACTTTTTAGCTCAATATGTAGAGGATCCAACAAGGGAGGGTGCAGTGCTGGACCTAATTCTGGGGACTGAAGCTGGACAGGTGGTTGATGTGTTGGTGGGGGTGCATTTTGGTGATAGCGACCACAACATGGTACAATTTAAGCTTGTTATGGAGAAAGAAATAGACAAGTTGCAAAAAAAGGTTTTGGATTGGGGTAGAGCGAATTTTGGTAAAATAAGGCAGGATCTGGCCAAGGTAGACTGGAAAGAGTTACTTGACGAGCAGTGGGGGCATTCAAAAAGGAAATGGGGAGGGTACAGGCCCAACATGTTCCCTCTAAGGTAATAGGTAGGAGCAACAAGCCCAGAGAACCATGGATGACCAGAAACATTCAGGGTACGATGAGAAGGAAAAGAGAGGCTTTTAGCAAATACAAGAAGAGCAAATCAACGGAAGCATTAGTGGAGTACAGAAAGTGTAGGATGGAGCTCAAGAAAGCAATTAGGAGAGCAAAGAGGGGATATGAGAAAGCTCTGGCTGGTAAAAGTAGGGAAAATCCCAAGATATTCTATAAGTTGGGCGGCACAGTGGTTAGCACCTCAGCCTCACAGCTCCAGCGACCCGGGTTCAATTCTGGGTACTGCCTGTGTGGAGTTTGCAAGTTCTCTCTGTGTCTACGTGGGTTTTCTCCGGGTGCACCGGTTTCCTCCCACAAGCCAAAAGACTTGCAGGTTGGTAGGTAAATTGGCCATTATAAATTGCCCCTAGTATAGGTA
Source organism: Heterodontus francisci (assembly GCF_036365525.1). Lineage (NCBI taxonomy): Eukaryota > Metazoa > Chordata > Chondrichthyes > Heterodontiformes > Heterodontidae > Heterodontus > Heterodontus francisci. The sequence continues at coordinate 47,201,848 of NC_090383.1, read as the reverse complement.
GGTGGTAGGGAAATATAGGGAGAGGTGGGGATGTGGTAGGAATATGGGATTAGTGTAGGATTAGTATAAATGGGTGGTTGATGGTCGGCACAGACTCGGTGGGCCGAAGGGCCTGTTTCAGTGCTGTATCTCTAAAAAGTAAAAAAATAACTAAAAAAAAAGTTATCAATGGGAAGAGGATAACCAGGGAAAGAGTAGGGACCAAGGGGGAAATTTGTGGGTGGAGCCAGAGGATATTGGTAGGGTGTTGAACGAATACTTCACATCTGTCTTCACCCAAGAGAATGAGGATGTAGATGTGGAACTCAGAGAGAGAGACTGTGAGGTTCTTGAGCAAATTGTCATAGGGAGTGACAAGGTATTGGAGGTTTTGGAAGGCTTAAAAGTGGACAAATCTCCAGGTTCGGAGGATTTGTGTCCCAGGATGCTGTGGGAGGCGAGGATGGAGATTGCAGGGGTTCTGACCCTAATTTTTAATTCCTCTCTGGCCATGGGGGAGGTGCCAGAGCACTGGAGAACAGCTAATGTGGTCCCATTATTTAAGAAAGGTTGTAGAGATAAGCCAGGGAACTACAGACCAGTGAGTCTCACGTCAGTGGTAGGGAAACTATTGGAGAAAATTCTGAAGGAGAGAATCTATCACCACTTGGAGAGGCAAAATTTGATTAGGAATAGTCAGCATGGCTTTGTCAGAGGGATGTCATGCCTACCAAATTTGATTGAATTTTTTGAGCATGTGACCAGGTGTGTAGATGAGGGTAGTGCAGTTGATGTAGTTTACATGGATTTCAGTAAAGCCTTTGACAAGGTCCCACATGGGCGACTTATCAAGAAAGCAAATGCTCATGGGATACAAGGTAACTTGATAAGGTGGATTCAAAATTGGCTTAGCTGTAGGAGACAGAGTGATGACAGACGGCTGTTTTAGTGACTGGAAGCCAGTGTCAGTGGCGTACCACAGGGATCTGTGCTGGGTCCCCTATTGTTTGTCATTTATATAAACGACATAGATGACTATGTGGGGGGTAGGATCAGTAAGTTCGCGGATGACACAAAGATTGGCCGAGTGGTTAACAGTGAGGTGGAGTGTCTTAGGTTACAGGAAGATATAGACGGGATGGTCAAATGGGCAGAAAAGTGGCAGATGGAATTTAATGCTGAAAAGTGTGAGGTGATACACTTTGGAAGGAGTAATGTGACACGGAAGTATTCAATGAATGGCCTGACACTGGGATGTTCCGAGGAACAAAGGGACCTTGGTGTGTTTGTCCATAGATCTCTGATGGCAGAAGGGCAGGTTAATAGGGTGGTGAAAAAGGCATATGGGACACTTGCCTTTATCAATCGAGGCATAGATTACAAAAGCAGGGAGGTCATGTTGGAGTTGTACAGAACTTTGGTAAGGTCACAGCTGGAGTACTGTGTGCAATTCTGGTCGCCACATTATAGGAAGGATGTGATTGCATTGGAGGGGATGCAGAGGCGATTCACCAGGATGTTGCCTGGGATGGAACATTTCAGCTATGAAGAGAGATTGGATAGGCTTGGTTTGTTTTCACTGGAGCAGAGAAGACTGAGGGATGACCTGATCGAGGTGTACAAGATTATGAGGGGCATGGACAGGGTGGATAGGGAGCAGCTGTTCCCCTTAGTTGAAGGGTCAGTTACGAGGGGTCACAAGTTTAAGGTGAGGGGCGGGAGGTTTAAGGGGGATTTGAGGAAGAACCTTTTTACCCAGAGGGTGGCGACTGTCTGGAATGCCCTGCCTGGGAGGGTGGTAGAGGCGGGTTGCCTCACATCCTTTAAAAAGTACCTGGATGAGCACTTGGCACGTCATAACATTCAAGGCTATAGGCCAAGTGCTGGCAAATGGGATTAGGTAGATAGGTCAGGTGTTTTAATGCATCGGTGCAGCCTCAATGGGCCGAAGGGCCTCTTCTGCACTGTATTATTCTATGATTCTGTGACATGGGGCTTGACGAACTGCTGTTCTACTTCAGGTGATGAGTTTGAATCTAGTTCTGCCGGGTGAGACAGAAGTTTTTGCTCCAATGGCTGGTCAGGTTCCAATTGAAACCAGCCCGCAGTGATTATTTTAAAATCAAAATACTGCTGAAACACTAAAATAAATACAGAAAATGCTGGAACTAGTGAGCAGGTCCGGCAGCAACTGTGGAGAGAGGAATAGAGTTAATCTTTCAGGTCATTGACCTTTTGTCAGAACTGAAAAAACTTAGAGATGGAGTAGGTTTTAAGCAAGTACAGGGGCAGGGAAATGGAGGAGGAGGGAAAAGAACGAAATGTTTGTGATAGGGGGGAAGATAGGAGAGATTAAATGACAAAAGGGATGATGGTGCAAGGCAAAAGGAGATGATAATCGGACAATGGAAGAAATAAAAGATGAGTCTAGAGGAGGTGTAAATGAGAAAAGCAGATTCTTTAGCAACATCTGCTGTCCAAAGAAAATTAGGGGCAGCGGTTATGGTCAGTCCGGAAGGCTGTAAAGTGCCTCATCAAAAGATGAGGTGCTGTTCCTTGAGCTTATGTTGAGCTTCATTGGAGCAGTGTAGGAGACTGGGAATATAAGTCAGAGTGGGAATGGGACAGAGAATTAAAATGACAGGTGACCAGCAGCTCAGGGTCACGCTTGCAGAATGAATGGAGCAGTCACCCTATTTGCATTTGGTCTCCCCAATGTAGAGAAGATAGCATCATTAGTAGTGAATACAGTATGCGAAATTGAAACAAGTAAATCACTTTCATGTGGAAGGAGTTTTTGGGGCCTTGGACAGTGAGAAGGGAGGAGGTAAAAGGGCAGATATTGCACCTCCTGCACTTGCCTGGGAAGATGGCCATGGGAAGGGGAGGGTATGTTAGGATGATTGAGAAATGGACCAGGGTGCCGTTGAATAAATGGCCTCTGCGGAATGCTGTAAAGGGCAGGGAGGCGAAGGCGGTGGCATCACACCGAAGGTGGCAGAATGGAGGAGGATGTCGGGGGAGTGAAAAGGAATGTGTTAGTGATGGGGAACAGTATAGTCAGGGAATAGATACTGTTCTCTGCAGCCGCGACAGGGTGTTCCAAAGGTTAAAGACATCTCCTCGTGACTGGAGATGAACGGAGTGGGAGGGGGAGAATCCAGGTGTTGTGATCCATGTAGGAACCAGTGACATCGGTAGAATAATGTTCTGCAGCGAGAGCTTGAGGAGTTAGGGTCCAAATTAAAACACAGAACCTCAAAAGTTATAATCCCTGGATTGTTAGCTGAGACATGTGCCAATTGGCATAGGGTCAGGCAGATTAGAGAATTAAATGCATGGCTGAAAGAGTGGTGTGGGAAGAAGTAAAACCTGGCTTGGGTATAAAATTAAAACCCGACCTGGACCCTACCCGACAACAGCCAACCCGAACCCGACCCGGGCCCGAGTCCTTTAATTTTTTTTAAATGCCCGACCCGACCCGAAAATAACAAACATATTATTGGAACAGAAAAAAATCGTAGATTATAACGAAAACAATACTAAACAAAACAGCACACTCCAGCCCGACCCGACCCAAGCCCGAATGCTGGACACAGAGTACAGACCTGACCCGACCTGCACCCGACACGTGTAGTCGGGTTCAGGTCGGGTAGCCAGGCTTTAGGAAGAAGGGGTTTTGATTCATGGAGAACTGGTACCAGTACTGGGAAAAGAGAAAGTTGTTCCGTTGAGATGGGCTCCACTTAAACTGAACTGCAATCAGCATCCTGGTGAATGTGGGCTTTAAACTGAAAGGGGGGAGGGCCAGGCTCAGGTGAATGGAAATTGAGAAATCTAAAGAGAAAATTTGAGGCAATAGAGCAGTATAGCGATTTGGGTAAGGACAAGCAGAGTAGAACAGGAAACAACACCAACAACTGATATTTATATTGCCCCTTTATGTTATAAAATGTCTCAAGGCGCTTCACAGGAACATTATAAAACAAAATATGACATTGAGCCACATGAAAGCTTGGTAAAGGAGGTGGACTTTAAGGAGTGTCTTAGAGGAGGAAAGAGAGGCGGAGAGGTTTAGGGAGGGAATTCCAGATCTTAGGGCCCAGGCAGCTGACAGCACGGTCACCAATAGTGGAATGATTAAAATCAGGGTGCTTAAGAGGAGTGTAGATATCTGAGGGTTGTGGACTGGAGGAGATTACAGAGATAGGGAGGGATGAGGCCATAGAGGGTTTTGAAAACAATGATGAGAATGTTAAAATTAAGATGTTGCTTGACCAGGCACCAGTATAAGTCAGTGAGCACACGGGTGATGGATGAACAGGACTTGGTGTAAGTTGATACATGGGCAGCAGAGTTGTGGATGACTTCAAGTTTACGGAGAGTAGAATGTGGGAGACAAGCCAGGAGTGCATTGGAATAGTCAAGTCTAGAGGTAACAAAGGCATGAATGAGGTTTTCAGTGGCTGCAAAACAGCTATAGTGATGTCCCACCAGGGAAGGAACCAGGGAAGTGTTTCCAGATATTAGTCTAGAAAGTAAAGATATGGCAGGGAACCTCAGCACCATCGAATGCACATCCTGTGCCGTGTGGGAAATCTTGGACACTTCTCGTGGCCTGGACAACATCATTTGCAGGTAGTGTTGCCAGCTAGAGCAGCTCAGGCTCAGGGTTTTGGAGCAGTGTCTGGAGTCACTATGGGGCATCTGTGAGACTGAGAGTTCGTGGAAAACACATTTCTGGAGGCACAGCTTAAAAATGTGCAGGCAGAGGGGGATGGGTGACTGCCAGAAGGACCAGGCAGGCAGGCAGGGCAGGGATTTCATGAGTGTATCTCACTCTCCAACCAGTATTCGTACTGATGAGAGTGATGGTTCCTCTGGGGAATGCAGGCAGAGGTAAGTCCAAAGCACCATGGGTGGCTCAGCTGCATGGAGGGGCGGAGGAAGAAGAGTGGAAAAGCAATAGCGGTGGGGGATTCGATAGTGAGGGGAACAGACTTTTACAGCTGCACCCGTTACTCCAGGATGGTAAGTTGCCTCCCTGGTGCCACAGCCAAGGATGTCATTGAGCGGCTGCAGGACATTCTGAGGGGAGAAGGTGAACAGCCAGAAGTTGTGGTCCGTATCGGCACTAATGACATAGGCAGAAAGAGGGATGAAGTCCTGAAGGAAGAGTTTAGGGAGCTAGGAGAGAGATTGAAAAGCAGGATAAAGGTAGTAGACTCTGGATTACTCCCGGTGCCACATGCTCACGAGTACAGAAATAGGAAGATGGATTGCCGCGACATTGGAACTATTTCTGGGGGAGGTAGGACTTGTACAAGTCAGACTGGTTGCATCTCAACAAGCCTGGATCCAATATCCACATGGGGGGTTTGTTTGTGCTGTTGGGAAGGGTTTAAATGAGCTTGGCAAGGGGTTGGACACTCGAGAGTAGATTCAGAAAGGAGAGAAGAAAAGTTGGAAATGGAAGCCAGAAAATTTATCTTGTTTGGAGGACAGAGGAAACAAAGGCTAGAAAATGCACAAGTAATTTTGGCAGTGCTAAATGGTATATTCTTCAATGCAAGAAGCCTAGGGAATAAGACAGATGAGCTGAGAGCACAGATTGATGAGGGAATTTGATATTATAGCTATTACTAAGAGATGACTGAAAGAAGAACAGGAATGGCAGCTCAACATTCATGGTTGCAGCGTATTCAGAGGAAGTAGAGGGGGGGATTAAAAAAAAAACGGAGGGGATGGGGTGCAGTTATAGCTGTGAGGAGGTGTGGTCATCAATGAGATCATCAAATGAAACCATATTGGTTGAACTGAAGAACAAAAAAGGGGGAGTCACACTACTAGGAGTGTCCTATAGACCTCCAAACAGTCAGAGGAGATAGAAGAGCAAATATGTAGGCAAATCTTTGAGAAGTTCAAAAACAATAGGGCAGGAATAGTGGGCGGTTTCAACTCCCCCTATATTAACTGGGATAGAATTAGTGTCAAAGGTATAGAAGGAGCAGAATTCTTCAAATACATTCGACAACCTTTTTTAGCCAGTATGTAGCAAGTCCTACAAGAGAGGGAGTGGTTCTGGATTTAGTTTTAGGGAATGAAGCTGGGCAGGTGCAAGGGGTATCAGGTGGGGAACACTTTGGTGGAAGTCATTATAATTCAGTTAGATTTAGAGTAGTTATGTAAAAGGACAAAGATAGACCAGGAATAAAAGTTCTCAATTGAGGAAAAGTTGATTTTACTAAGCTATGTGACTTAGCTAAAGTGGACTGGATACAGCTACTTGAAGGTAAATCAGTGCCAGATCAGTGGGAGGCAATTGAGGAAGAGATAGTGAGGGTTCAAAGCAAGTATGTTCCCTTAAAGAAAAAGGCTGGGACTAACAAATCCAGAGCCTCCTGGATGTCATGGAGCTTGAAGGAGAAGATAAAGAGGAAAAGGGAAGCTTCTGTCAGATACCGAGGGCTCAATACTGTGGTGAACTGAGAGGAGTATAAAAAGTGTAGGGTGAAATTAAAAAAGAAATTAGGAAAGCAAAGAGAGGGCATGAAAAAATATTGGCAATTAAATTCGAGGAAAACCAAAAGATTTTTTATAAATGCATAAAGTACTAGATAATAACTAAAGAAAGAGTAGGGCCGATTAGGGGGCCATCGGACTAACCTGTGCGTGGAGGCTGAGGAGGTGGATATGGTTCTTATTAAATACTTTGCATCTGTTATCACAAAAGAAAGGGATGAAACAGACATTGCAATCAGGGAAGAGGAGTGTGAAATATTAGATGAAGTTAACTTAATGAGAGAGGAAGTATTAATGAGTTTAACATCTTTGAAAGTGGATAAATCCCCAGGCCTGGACGAAATATATCTGAGGCTGTTCAGGGAAGCAAGAGAAGAAATAGCAGAGGCTCTAACCATCATTTTCCAACCCTCTCTGGCTACTGGTGTGGTGCCAGAGGACTGGAGGACAGTTGATGTCGAACCATTGTTCAAAAACGGAGAAAGGGATAGACCAAGTAATTACAGGCCAGTCAGACTAAACTCGGTGGTGGGAAAATTATTGGTAAAAGTTCTGAGGGACAGGATAAATCCTCATTAATGAAGCCACAGATTAATCAAAAACAGTCAGTACAGATTTGTAAAGGGAAAGACATGCCTGACTAACATGGTTGAATTTTTTGAGGAGGTAACAAGGAGGGTCAATGAGGGTCATGCATTTGATGTGTATGGATTTTGATAAGGTCCCTCATGGCAGACTGCTCACAAAAGTAAAATGCCTTGGGATCCAAGGCAAAGTGGCAAGTTGGATCCAAAATTGGCTCAGAGGTAGGAAGGAAAGGGCATTGGTCTTTGGGTGTTTTTTGACTGGAAGGCTGTTTCCAGTAGGGTTCTGCAGGGCTCAGTACTAGGTCCCTTGCTTTTTTGTTGTATACATCAATGATCTGGACTTGAATGTAGGGAGTATGATGAAGAAGTTTGCAGACAATACAAAAATTGGTTGATAATGAAGAAGAAAGCTGTAGACTGCCGGAATATATCAATGGGCTGGTCAAATGGGCAGAACAGTGGCAAATGGAGTTCAGTTTGAAGAAATGTAAGGTAATGCATTTGGGGAAGGTTAATAAGGCAACGGAATACACAATAAATGGTAGAATATTAGGAAGTGTAGAGGAACAGAGGGACCTTTGAGTGCATGCTCACAGATCCCTGAAGGACTGGTAGATAAGGTGGTTAAGAAGGTAGACGGGATACTTGCCTTTTTAGCCCAGGCATAGAAGACAACAGCTGGGAGGTTATGCTGGAATTGTATAAAACACTGGTTAGGCCACAGCTGGAGTATTGCATGCAGTTCTGGTCACCGTACTAAATGTGATTGCATGAGAGAGGGTATGGAAGTGATTTACCAGGATGTTGCCTGGACTGGAGAATTTTAGTTAAGAGGAAAGATTGGATAGGCTAGGATTGTTTTCTTTGGAACAGAGGATGCTGAGGGGAGACCTAATTGAAGTGTATAAAATTATGAGGGGTCTAGATAGAGCAGATAGGAAGACCCGTATTCCCCTTGGTTGAGAGGTCCATTATCCAGGGGTATTAATTTAGGGTAAAAGATAGGAGGTTTAGAGGGGATTTGAAGAGAAATTTTTTCACCCAGAGAGTGATGGGGATCGGGAACTCACTGCTTGAAAGGGTGGTAGAGGCAGAAAGGCACAAAACATTTAAAAAGTACTTACATATGCACTTGAAGTGCCGTAACTTACAAGGCTATAGACCAAGAGCTGGAAAGCGGGATTAAACTGGATGGCTACTTGTCAGCCAGCCCGGACATGGTGGGCTGAATTGTATCCTGTGCTGTAAAATTTAAAGATCTATGGTTCTCTGATGAGCTGAGACAAGGGTGAAATCAGTGTTCCTGAGGTAGAAATGGGCGATCTTAGTGATGGTGGTGGCAAGCTTATCTTGGGGCAAAACATGACGCCAAGATTTCGAACAGTCTGGTTTAGTCCCAGACTATTATCAAGTCATTTTAAACAGACTCCAGAAGCTGGCTGAGCATGTCTACCCTGAGGCACAGTGTGGATTTCGAGCAGAGAGATCCACCATTGACATGCTGTTCTCCCTTCGCCAGCTACAGGAGAAATGCCGCGAACAACAGATGCCCCTCTACGTTGCTTTCATAGATCTCACCAAAGCCTTTGACCTCATCAGCAGACGTGGTCTCTTCAGACTACTAGCAAATATCGGATGTCCACCAAAGCTACTAAATATCCTCACCTCATTCCATGACAATATGAAAGGCACAATTCAGCATTAGCCTCATCAGACCCCTTTCCTATCCTGAGTGGTGTGAAACACGGCTGTGTTCTCACACCTACACTGTTTGGGATCTTCTTCTCACTGCTGCTCTCACATGCGTTCAAGTCTTCAGAAAAAGGAATTTTCCTCCACACTAGATCAGATGCCAGGTTGTTCAACCTTGCCTGTCTAAGAGCGAAGAACAAAGTACGGAAAGTCCTCATCAGGGAACTCCTCTTTGCTGACGATGCTGCATTAACATCCCACACAGAAGAGTGTCTGCAGAGACTCATTGACAGGATTGCGGCTGCCTGCAACGAATTTGGCCTAACCATCAGCCTCAAGAAAACATGGGACAGGACGTCACAAATGCTCCATCCATCATTATCGGTGACCACGCTCTGGAAGTGTTTCATGAGTTCACCTACCTAGGCTCAATTATCACCAGTAACCTGCCTCTTGATACAGAAATCAACAAGCGCATGGGAAAGGCATCCGCTGCTATGTCCAGACTGGCCAAGAGAGTGTGGGAAAATGGCGCACTGACCCAGAACACAAAAGTCCAAGTGTATCAAGCCTGTGTCCTCAGTACCTTGCTCTACGGCAGCGAGGCCTGGACAACGTATGTCAGCCAAGAGTGACGTCTCAATTCATTCCATCTTCGCTGCTTCTGGAGAATCCTTGGCATCAGGCGGCAGGACCATATCTCCAACGCAGAAGCCCTCGAGGCAGCCAACATCCCTAGCATATACACCCTACTGAGCCAGCGGCGCTTGAGATGCACGGAAGATGGCAGAATCCCCAAGGACACATTGTACAGCGAGCTCGTCACTGGTATCAGACCCACCGCTTTAAAGACGTCTGCAAATGCGACATGAAGTCCTGTGACATTGACCACAAGTCGTGGGATTCAATTGCTAGTGATTGCCAGAGCAGGCGGACAGCCATAAAGGCGGGGCTAAAGAGTGGCGAGTTGAAGCGACTTAGCAGTTGGCAGGAAAAGACACAAGCGCAAGGAGAGAGACAACTGTGTAACAGCTCCGACAATTAATTTTATTTGTAGTGCCTGTGGAAGAGTCTGTCACTCTAAAATTGGCCTTTATAGCCACTTCAGGCGCTGCTTCATAAACCACTGACCACTTCTGGGTGCTTACCCATTGTCTCTCGAGACAAGGAGGCCAAAGAAGAAGAAGAATTATCAAGGAGAGGGATGGAGTCGGCAGCTAGCAAACGAAGTTTGGAGTGGGGACCGAAAACAATAGCTTCACTCTTCCCAATATTTAATTGGAGGACAGAAAATTTATTGGTAATAGTGCAATAGTGAATAATGTTCACACAAAGAATAGTGGTAGAAAAATAAAATTGAAGGCTCTTTATCTGAATGCACAAAGCATTCGTAATAAGTTAGATGAACTAGCGGCACAAATAGAGATGGGTTTGATATAATCGCCATGACAGTGACACGGTTGCACGATGACCAAGGTTGGAAATTAAATATTCTAGGGTACTTAACATTTCAAAAAGTCAGGCAAAATGGAAAAGGAGGAAGAGTAGCACTGAGAATAAAAGATGACATAAGGTTAGTCGTAAGAAAGAATCTTGGCTCAGAAGGTCAGGAAGTAAAATCAGTATGGGTGGACTTTACGAATAACAAGGATCAGAAAACGTTAGTGGGAGTAGTTTATAGGCCCTTAAAATATACTGTTGACAGAGCATTTAGCAAGAAATAATTGGAGCTTGTAACAAAGGCAATATAATAATGGGGGATGTTAATCTTCATATAGGCTGGGCAAATCAAATTGGCAAAAAAAGTCATAAGATGAGTTTATAGAATGCTCTTGCAATAGCTTCCGAGAACAATATGTTGTGGAAGTAACTAGGGACAACGCTGTTTTAGATCTAGTATTGTGCAATGAGGCAGGGTTAATTTGTAAACTTAACAACAACTTTATATAGCGCCGTTAATGTAATAAAACTTCCCAAGGCACCTTACAGGAGCAAGGGGAGACAGTGGTAATGTTACTGGGCTAGTCTTTCAGGGGCCCAGGCTAATGATCTGGGGACACAGGTTCAAATCCCACCACAGCAGCTGATGGAATTTAAATTCAATTAATAAATTTAGCCAATAAAAAAAATCTGGAATTGAAACCTAGCCTCAGTAGTGGTGCCATGAAACTAATTTATTGTTATAAAAACCCATCTGGTTCACTAATGTCCTTTAGGGAAGGAAATCTGCTGTCCTTACCTGGTCTGGCGGACATGTGACTCCAGACCCACAACAAAGTGGTCGACTCTTAACTGTCTGCTGAAATGGCCCAGCAAGTCATTCAGTTGTCAAGGGCAATTAGGGATGATTGCCAGTGATACCCATGTCCCATGAAAGAATTATAAATTTGAAGGCATGGCCACCAATGGTGGAGCAATTAAATTTGGGGATGCTCAAGAGGCCAGAATTAGATGAGCGCAGATATCTCATATGAACGTACGAATTAGGAGCAGAAGTAGGCCACTCGGCCCCTCGAGCCTGCTCCACCATTCCTCAAGATCATGGCTGATCTGATTGTAACCTCAACTCCACATTCCCGCCCACCCCCAAAAACCTTTCACCCCCTTGCTTATCAAGTATCTCTGCCTTAAAAATATTCAAAGACTCTGCTTCCACTGCCTTTTGAGGAAGAGAGCTCCAAAGACTCAGGACCCTCTGAGAGAAAGATTTTCTCCTCATCTGTCTTAAATGGGTGACCCCTTACTTTTAAACATGACTCCTAGTTCTAGATTCTCTCACATGAGGAAAAATCTTTTCCACATCCACCCTGTCAAAATCCCTCAGAATCTTATATGTTTCAATCAAGTCGCCTCTTACTCTTCTAAACTCCAGCAGATACAAGCCTAGCCTGTCCAACCTTTCCTCGTAAGACAACCCACCCATCCAGGTATCAGTCTCATAAACCTTCTCTGAACTGCTTCCAACGCATTTACATCCTTCCTTAAATCATCTCATCTTCATCTTTGGCCTCCTTGTCTCGAGAGACAATGGGTAAGCGCCTGGAGGTGGTCAGTGGTTTGTGAAGCAGCGCCTGGAGTGGCTATAAAGGCCAATTCTAGAGTGGCAGACTCTTCCACAGGTGCTGCAGATAAAATTGGTTGTTGGGGCTGTTACACAGTTGGCGCTCTCCTTGCGCTTCTGTCTTTTTTCCTGCCAACTGCTAAGTCTCTTCGACTCGCCACGCTTTAGCCCCGCCTTTATGGTTGCCCGCCAGCTCTGGCGATCGCTGGCAACTGACTCCCACGACTTGTGATCAATGTCACAGGACTTCATGTCGCGTTTGCAGACGTCTTTAAAGCGGAGACATGGACGGCCGGTGGGTCTGATACCAGTGACGAGCTCGCTGTACAATGTGTCCTTGGGGATCCTGCCATCTTCCATGCGGCTCACATGGCCAAGCCATCTCAGGCGCCACTGGCTCAGTAGGGTGTATATGCTGGGAATGTTGGCCGGCCTTGAGGACTTCAGTGTTGGAGATACGGTCCTGCCACCTGATGCCAAGGATTCTCCGGAGGCAGCGAAGATGGAATGAATTGAGACGTCGCTCTTGGATGACGTACGTTGTTCAGGCCTTGCTGCCATAGAGCAAGGTACTGAGGACACAGGCTTGATACACTTGGACTTTTGTGTTCTGTGTCAGTGCGCCATTTTCCCACACTCTCTTGGCCAGTCTGGACATAGCAGTGGAAGCCTTTCCTATGAGCTTGTTGATTTCTGCATCGAGAGACAGGTTACTGGTGATAGTTGAGCCTAAGTAGGTGAACTCTTGAACCACTTCCAGAGTGTGGTCGCCGATATTTATGGATGGGGCATTTGTGACGTCCTGTCCCATGATGTTCGTTTTCTTGAGGCTGATGGTTAGGCCAAGTTCGGTGCAGGCAGCCGCAATCCTGTCGATGAGATTCTGCAGACACCCTTCAGTGTGAGATGTTAATGCAGCATCGTCAGCAAAGAGGAGTTCCCTGATGAGGACTTTCCGTACTTTGGTCTTTGCTCTTAAACGGGCAAGGTTGAACAACCTGCCACCTGATCTTGTGTGGAGGAAAATTCCTTCTTCTGGAGACTTGAACGCATGAGAGAGCAGCAGGGAGAAGAAGATCCCAAACAGTGTAGGTGCGAGAACACAGCCCTGTTTCACGCCACTCAGGATAGGAAAGGGGTCTGATGAGGCGCAGCGATGCTGAATTGTGCCTTTCATATTGTCATGGAATGAGGTGATGATACTTAGTAGCTTTGGTGGGCATCCAATCTTTTCTAGTAGTCTGAAGAGACCACGTCTGCTGACAAGGTCAAAGGCTTTGGTGAGATCAATGAAAGCAACGTAGAGGGGCATCTGTTGTTCACGGCATTTCTCCTGTACCTGGCGAAGGGAGAACAGCATGTCAATGGTAGATCTCTTTGCTCGAAATCCACACTGTGCCTCAGGGTTGACACGCTCAGCCAGCTTCCGGAGCCTGTTTAAAGCGACTCGAGCAAAGACTTTCCCCACTATGCTGAGCAGGGAGATTCCACGGTAGTTGTTGCAGTCACCGCGGTCACCCTTGTTCTTATAGAGGGTGATGATATTGGCATCGCGCATGTCCTGTGGTACTGCTCCCTCGTCCCAGCACAGGCAAAGCAGTTCGTACAGTGCTGAAAGTATAGCAGGCTTGGCACTCTTGATGATTTCAGGGGTAATGCCGTCCTTCCCAGGGGCTTTTCCGCTGGCTAGAGAATCAATAGCATCACTGAGTTCCGATTTTGTTGGCTGTACGTCCAGCTCATCCATGACTGGCAGAGACTGGGCTGCATTGAGTGCGGTCTCAGTGACAACATTTTCCCTGGAGTACAGTTCTAGGTAGTGTTCCACCCAGCGGTCCATTTGGTTGCATTGGTCAGTGATTGTGTCCCCTGATTTAGATTTGAGGGGGGCATTCTTCATGATGGTTGGCCCAAAGCCCTCTTAATGCCATCATACATTCCTCTGATATTTCCGGTGTCAGAGGCCAGCTAAATATTACTGCAAAGGTGTTGCCAGTAGTCATTTGCGCAGGGCCTGGCTGTTTTGTGCAGTGCTTCTTGCTGCTTTAAGTGCAACGGATGTTAACTCGCTGGGGGCTTTCTTGTAGTTCAGCAGTGCAATGCGCTTAGCGGCTATGACAGGTTCCAGCTCTTCAATGTGAGATTGAAACCAATCTGCATTCCGCTTCACACGTTTGTCATAGGTGGTCTTTGCTGAGTCATAGATGGCGTCTCTGATGTGGGCCCACTTGGACCAATAGTGTACACAGTACTCCAGATGTGCCCTGTATAACTGAAACATAACCTCCTTCGCAATAAATGATAACATTCTATTAGTTTTCCTGATTACTTGCTGAACCTGCATATTAGCCTTTGGCGATTCATGCACTAGGACACCCAGATCCCTCTGCATCTCAGAGCTCTGCAATCTCTCACCATTTAGATAATATGCTTCTTTTTTATTCTTCCTGCCAAAATGGACAATTTCACATTTCCTCATATTATACTCCATTTGCCAGATCTTTGCCCATTCACTTAACTATCTATATCCCATTGTAGCCTCCTTATGTCCTCTTCATAACTTACTTTCCGACCGTTCTTTGTGTCACCAGCAAATTTAGCAACCATACATTCGGTGCCTTCATCCGAGTCATTTATGTAAATTGTAAAAGGTTGAGGCCTAGCACTGATCCCTGTGGCACACCACTCGTTACATCTTGCCAACCAGAAAATGACCTATTTATACCTACTCTCTGTTTCCTATTAGCTAGCCAATCTTCTATCCATGCCAAAATGTTACTCCCTACACCATGAGCTTTTATTTTCCGCAATAACCTTTGATGGGGCACCTTATCAAATGCCATCTGGAAATCTAAGTACAGTACACCCTCCTTTATCCACAGCACATGTTACTTTCTCAAAGAACTCCAATAAATTGGTTAAGCATGATTTCCCTTTCACAAAACCATGTTGACTCTGCCTGATTACCTTGAATTTTTTGAAGTGCCCTGCTATAACATCTTTAATAATAGCTTCTGACATTTTCCGTATGATAGATGTTAAGCTAACTGGCCTGTAGTTTCCTGCTTTCTGTCTCTCTCCTTTTTTGAATAAAGGAGTTACATTGGTTATTTTCCAATTCAATGGAACCTTCCCTGAATCTGGGGAATTTTGGAAAATTTAAACCAACGCATCAACTATCTCACTAGCCACTTTTTTTAAGACCCTAGGATGAAGTTCATCAGGGCCCAGGGAACTTGTCAGCCTGCAGCTCCAACAATTTGTTCAGTACCACTTCCCTGGTGATTGTAATTTTCTTGAGTTACTCCCTCCCTTCCATTTCCTGATATACAGCTATTTCTGGAATGTTACTTGTATCCTCTATGGTGAGGACTGATGCAAAATACCTGTTCAATTCATCTGCCATCTCCTTATTAACCATTATTAATTCCCCAGACTCACTTTCTATAGGACCAACACTCACTTTGTTAACTCCTTTCTTTTTAAAATATCTATAGAAACTCTTACTCTCTTTTTATATTTCTCGCCAGCTTTCTCTTATACTCTAATTTTTCCCTTCCTATTAATCTTTTAGTCGTTCCTTGCTGCTTTTTATATTCTGTCCTATCTTCTGACCTGCCACCCATCTTTGTGCAATTATATGCTTTTTCTTTAAGTTTGATACAATCTTTAACTTTTTTAGTTAACCATGAATGGTGGGTTGTCCCTTGAAATTTTTTGTTCACGTCCTGTCCGCTGGCAGGACAGACCCAGTAGAGGTGGCGGCATAGTGGTATACAGTCGAGCGGGAGTTGCCCTGGGAGTTCTCAACATCGACTCTGGACCCCATGAAGTCTCAGGGCATCAAGTCAAACATGGGCAAGGAAACTTCCTGCTGATTACCACCTACCGCCCCCCCACTTACCCCACCTCAGCTGATGAATCAGTACTCCACCATGGAGGAAGCACTGAGGGTGGCAAGGATGCTGAATGTACTCTGGGTGGGGGTCTTCAATGTCCATCACCAAGAGTGGCTCGATAGCACCACTACTGACCGAGCTGGCTGAGTCCTAAAGGACATAGCTGCTAGACTGGGTCTGTGGCAGGTGGTGAGGTAACCAACAAGAGGGAAAAATATATTTGACCTGGTTCTCACCAATTTGCTTGCCGCAGATGCATCTGTCCATGACAGTATTTGTAGGAGTGACCACCACACAGTCCTTGTGGAGACAAAGTCCCGTCTTCACATTGAGAATACTCTCCATCGTGTTGTGTGGCACTATCACCGTGCTAAATGGGATAGATTTCAAAAAGATCTAGCAATGCAAAACTGGGCGTCCATGAGGCGCTGTGGGCCATCAGCAGCATCAGAATTGTACATAACCACAATCTGTAACCTCATGGCCCAGCATATCCCCCACTCTATCATTACCATCAAGCTGGGGGACCAACCCTGGTTTAATGAAGAGTGCAGGAGGGCATGCCAGGAGCAGCACCGGGTATACCTCAAAATGAGGTGTCAACCTGGTGAAGCTACAACACAGGACTACTTGCATGCCAAACTGCATAAGCATGCGATAGACAGAGCTAAGTGATCCCATAACCAACGGATCAGATCTAAGCTCTGCAGTCCTGCCACATCCAGCCATGAATGATGGTGGGCAAATAAACAACTAACAGGAAGAGCTGGCTGCACAAATATCTCCATCCTCAATAATGGGGGAGCCTAGCACATCAGTGCAAAAGATAAGGCTGAAGCATTTGCAATAATCTTCCGCCAGAAGTGCCGAGTGGATGATCCATCTCGGCCTCCTCCTGAAGTCCCCAGCATCACAGAAGCCAGTCATCAGCCAATTCGATTCACTCCGCGTGATATCAAGAAAAAACTGAAAGCACTGGATACAGCAAAGGCTATGGGCTCTGACAACATTCTGGCAATAGTACTGAAGACCTGTGCTCCAGAACTAGCCGTGCCCCTAGCCAAGCTGTTCCAGTACAGCCACAACACTGGCACCTACCCAGCAATCTGGAAAATTGCCCAGGTATGCCCTGTCCACAAAAAGAAGGACTTGTCCAAACAGGCCAATTACTGCCCCATCAGTCTACTCTCAATCATCAGTAAAGCGATGGAAGGTGTCGTTAACAGGGTTATCATGTGGCACTTGTTTAGCAGTAACTTGCTCAGTGGTGCTTAGTTTGGGTTCTGTCAGGGCCACTCAGCTCCTGACCCCATTATGGCCTTGGTTCAAACATCGACAGAAGAGCTGAACTCAAGAGGTAAGTGAGGTGAGAGTGACTGCCCTTGACATCAAGGCAGCATTTGACTGAGTATGTCATCAAGGAGCCCTAGCAAAACTGAGTCAATGGGAATCAGGGGGAAAACTCTCCGCTGGTTGGAGTTGTATCTAGCGCAAAGAAAGATGGTTGTGGTTGTTGGAGGTCAACCATCTGAGCTCCAGGACATCACTGCATGAGTTCCTCAGGGTAGTGTCCTAGGCCCAATCATCTTCAGCTGCTTCATCAATGACCTTCCTTCAGTGATAAAGTCAGAAGTGGGGATGTTTGCTGATGATTGCATAATGTTCAGCATCATTCGTGACTGCTCAGATACTGAAGCAGTCCGTGTAGAAATGCAGCAAGACCTGGACAATATCCAGGCTTGGGCTGATAAGTGGCAAGTTCCATTCGCACCACACAAGTGTCAGGCAATGACCATCTCCAACAAGAGAGAATCTAACCATCTCCCCTTGACATTCAATGGCATTACGATCGCTGAATCCCCCACTTTCAACATCCTGAGGGTTACCATTGATCAGAAACTGAACTGGAGTAAACATATATACACCGTGGCTACAAGAACAGATCAGAGGCTAGGAATTCGTCGGCGAGTAACTCACCACCTGGATCCCCAAAGCCTGTCCACCATCTACAAGGCACAAGTCAGGAGTGTGATGGAATACTCTCCACGTGCCTGGATGAGTGCAGCTCCAACAACACTCAAGAAGCTTGAAAACCATCCAGGACAAAGCAGCCCGCTTGATTGGCACCCCATCCACAAACATTCACTCTCTACACCACCGATGCACAGTGGCAGCAGTGTGTACCATCTACAAGATGCACTGCACCAAGGCTTCTTAGACAACACCTTCCAAACCCTCAACCTCTACCAGCTAGAAGGACAAGGGCAGCAAATGCATGGGAACACCACCACCTGCAAGCTCCCCTTCAAGCCACACATCCTCCTGACTTGGAACTATATCGCCGTTCCTTCATTGTCGCTGGGTCAAAATCCTGGAACTCCCTTCCTAACAGCACTGTGGGTGTTACCCAACATGGACTGCAGCGGTTCAAGAAGGCAGCTCCCCACCACCTTCTCAAGGGCAATTAGGGATGGACAATAAATGCTGGCCTAGCCAGGGGCTCCTACATCCCATGAATGAATAAAAAAAAATCTATTCTCCGTATTCTGAAATATCCCCTTAAATGTCTGCCACTGCATCTCTATTGACCTATCCCTTAACCTACTTTGCCAGTTCACTTTTGCTAGCTCTGCTTTCATACCCTCATAATTGCCCTTATTTAAGTTTAAATTACTAGTCCTAGACCCACTCTTCTCTCCCTCAACTGAATGTAAAATTCATTCATATTATGATCACTACTCGGAGGTTTGTTGGGGTAGAGAACATTACAGAGATAGGGAGGGGCGAGGCCATGGAGGGATTTGAAAACAAGGATGAGAATTTTAAAATAGAGGTGTTGCTTTACCAGGAGCCAATGTAAGCAAGCGAGCAGAAGAATGATAGGTGAACGGGACTTGGTGTGGGTTAAGACGTGGGCAGCAGAATTTTGGATCTTAAATTTACTGTGGGTAGAATGTGGGAGACCAGCCAGGAATTGGAATAGTCAAGTGTAGAAGTAACAAAGGCATGAATGAGGGTTCAGCAGGAGATGAGCTAAGGCAGGGCCAGAGTTGGGCATTGTTACATGGGCGGCGCAGTGGTTAGCACCGCAGCCTCACAGCTCCAGCGACCCAAGTTCAATTCTGGGTACTGCCTGTGTGGAGTTTGCAAGTTCTCCTTGTGTCTGCATGGGTTTCCTCCGGGTGCTCCGGTTTCCTCCCACAGCCAAAAGACTTGCAGGTTGATAGGTAAATTGGCCATTGTAAATTTCCCCTAGTATAGGTAGGTGGTAGGGGAATATAGGGACAGGTGAGGATGTGGTAGGAATATGGGATTAGTGTAGGATTAGTATAAATGGGTGGTTAATGGTCGGCACAGACTCGGTGGGCTGAAGGGCCTGTTTGAGTGCTGTATCTCTAAATCAAAATCAAATCTAAAGGTGGATGTAGGCAGTCTTGGTGATGATGCGTATATATGGTCAGAAGCTTATCTATGACACCAAGCTTGTGAACAGGCTGTTTTAGTCACATTCTGTTATTGGGAGACAGATGGAGTCGGTAGCTCGGGAACAAAGTTTGGAGGGGGGCCAAAAACAGTGGCTTCACCCTTCCCAATATTTAATTGGAGGAAATTTCTGTTCATCCAGTACTGGTTGTCAGATAAGCAGTCTGATAATGGAGCAACAGTGGACGAGTCAAAAGAGGAGGTGGTGAGGTAGAGCTGGGTATCGTCAGCATATGTGGAAACCACTGCTCTGCTTTCCAATGATGTCGCCGAGAGGCAGCATGCAGATGAGAAATAGGAGGAGCCAAGTCTAGATCCTTGGGGGA
The DNA here is from genome assembly GCF_036365525.1 of Heterodontus francisci. Lineage (NCBI taxonomy): Eukaryota > Metazoa > Chordata > Chondrichthyes > Heterodontiformes > Heterodontidae > Heterodontus > Heterodontus francisci. The sequence continues at coordinate 47,182,299 of NC_090383.1, read as the reverse complement.
CACTCGAAGTAATGGCATTGGAACAGCTAGAGAAGCCATTGCAAGTGAGTCTCTGCCTACGATTAAATGGATAAGAATGGAACCAGGTGAGAGCAGTCCCACACAGCTGAACGACAGTGGAGAGGCATTAGAGGAGGATGGTGTCATCAACTGTGTCAAAGGCTGCAGACAGGTCAAGAAGGACGAGGAGGGATAGATTACCTTTGCCACAGTCACATAGGATGTCATTTGTGACTTGGATAAGAGCCGTTTAGGGACCATGGGAGGGCGGAAACCTGATTGGAGAGATTCAAATGTGGAGTTCTGGGAAAGATGGGGATGGATTTGGGAGAGGAAAACACGCTCATGGACTTTAGAGAGGAGAGGAAAGGGAGGTTGGAGATGGGATGATAGTTTGGAAGGACGATGGGATCTAGGGTTGTTTTTTGAGGATGGGGTAATGACGGCAGATTTAAAGGAGAGGGGGACAACACTTGAAAAGAGAGAACCATTAACAATATCGGCTAGCATGGACCCCAGGAGAGAATTTTAGGTTGTCAGCAATTTAGTGGCAATAGGGTAGAGAGAGCAGGAGGTGGGTTTAATGGACAAGATGGGATCAGAGAAGCATGAGGGGAGATAGGAGAAAAATTAGAGCAACATGCAAGTTCAGGGCTAGAGCAGCAGGGAACTTTAGAGGAATTTTAGCCCGGTGGGCTAGTGGAAGATTGGGCAGAGGAAGCTGATCAGATGGTCTCGATCTTAAAGAGACAAAGAAGCGCATGAGCCTCTCGCATTTATTGTTGGAGCTGAGAATGGAGGAAACAGGGGAGACGTGTTCAAGAAGATGGTTTGCATTGGAGAAAAGAAGCCAGGGTTATCTTTGCATTGCAGAGTGATCCTGGAATAGTGAGCAGTTTTAGCAGAGGAGTGCAGGACCCGATAGTGCTTTATGTGGTCTAGTTGTCCCCCATATCCTTGTGTGTCTGTGGGCTGCAATTTCCAAGCTCGCTGCTGATCTTGGCAGTGAGCGTCAAAGATGGTGACCCGCCCGCACGGGCTTTACTCCGATGAGCCGCCGTGATATTAAACGCGGCGGCTTGTTTACATGGCCAGGGCGGACCGCTACCCCAATGACATGGAGGGGGCAGGCGGTGCGTCCCTAGCAACGGTGTCAAGCGCCATTGCATAGGCGCCAACGCCATCTTTCATTAGCATTTTTAAAGGAATAGTGAGTTCAATTTTATTAAAAACAATTGTATAGGTTTTCCTAGCCTCTCTCCACCCCCCACCCCACCCTGCTGCCCCCAATAACTAAACACTTCATTCCTTGCCCTCTCCCCCGCAAAATACTTACCTTGTGGAAGGCTTTCATCTTTAACCCTTCCCACCATTCCCGTGCGGGAGTGCACGAATATTGCACCGGGAGTGGGTATGTATTTAAATCATTACTTTTAATAAATTTAAATATTTAAATATTGATGCTGCCGCCGAACTTTTTCCGGCCACCCCCGCCATGAACCCCGACGCCCGGGGGGTCTGTAAAATTGGTCCAGTGTCCCAAATGCTCCTTACAAGTGAAACAATTCACTCATACTTCTTTTAATTTACTATACTGTATTCGCTACTTACGATGCGGTCTCTACCTTGGGTAGGACAAACAGTTTGGGTAACCTCTTTGCAGAACACCTCCTTTCAGTCTGCAAGTGTGATTCTCTGCCCTAATCCCACTCTGGTGGCTGATGACAGAGAGGTCAGTGAAGCTCAATGTAAACTGAAGGAACAGCGCCTCATCTTTCCATTAGGCACTTTACAGCCTTCAGGACTCAACAGTGAGTTCAACAATTTCAAATTTAACTTCTGCCCCAATTTATTTGGACTGCAGTTGTTTGTGATGATTCTTGTGGTGATTCTGCTTTACCCATTTACACCTCCTCTTGACCCATCTTTTGTTGCTTCCCTTAACTCATTATATCTCCTTTTGCCTTGCACCATCATCCCTTTTGTCATTTAATTTTTCCTGCCTTCCACCCTATCACAGACCTTCCCTTTCGTTCTTCACCCATCCCCCCCCCTCCCCCCCCCCCCCCCGACTTTCCCTGTCTCTGCACCTGCTTAAAACCTGTTACACCTCTAACTTTTTTCAGTCCTGATGAAAGGTCATCAACCTGAAACGTTAACTGTGTTCTTTCTTCAAGATGCTGTTGGACCTGCTGAGTGCAGTATTTTTTTGTTTTTACTGCAATCATTAATGTCCATTCATTCACATTGGAATCTGCAGAACTAATTTCTTTGTCATTATTTTTAACTGAATACCTCTGTCCCTCCCTATCCCTCCATTAAAAAAAAAATAGAATTATTTTCCCTCCCTAATTTGCTACTTTCCATCACCTTTAGATGGAAGGATGAGATGAAAGGGTGGATATAAATAAAGCTGTAAAATCTGTTGACATGGGGTACACTTGTGTTAAATAGAATTTTGTTCTGTGAGGCTATGGAACTTGAATATGAAACTGAAATTTTAACACTGGCACTTCTGAGCTTAAGAGAGCATTTTGTTGAAAATATTATTTTCTCCTCTCTGTACAGAATTTTCTCACTCATGTATAATTTATCCATCGAAAGGGTGGTTGCTTGACATCCTCCCAGATTTCTATCCAATGTGCATGTTCTAGGGGGAATCATGATTTAGGCTGAACTGCACACTGCGCTGTTGGTTTTCTGGTATCCTTCCCTCTCTCTGTGGAGAAGTACTTAGACCTCATTCAGATCTTTCCCAATGCTTGATGTGTGATAATTAAACTCGATATTACTGGATTAAAAGTACTACCTATAAGTTTTATTTCCTTTCTGACTAGAAACTGATGTGGGCCTCTGCTCATGCTCCTGATACACCAATGATAAACTTTGACTATTACCACTGTATGAAAGGTGGAAAGGTGGAGAAGCTGCACTTGTTGCTAAAACCTCAGCTGCAGGAACACTTGGAGCAATTTGGCTTCTTCAGCAGTGGTGAGCATGTACGTCTTTGGTGAGTCTTCGGGTTTTCTCATTTTACTTCTATACTGCAGATGACATTATGAGACTGCATCATTCATATGAAATTACAATTATTCTTTTCTGCTTAGCTTACACAGTCCATTTAGTCAGGTTAGCTAAAAGAACCATGCTCTCAAAGCCTGCATTAATACAACAATATGTAATAGAAATTGATTAATACAGGGATAAAAGGCTTATTGTAATTTAATAGCTTAAGAAATTTAGCATCAGGGTGAAACATCCACTTCCAAAAAATGTTTGACACAGAGGCTTGATGGAGTACTCCACTAGAATTTGTGCTGGTTTAGATTGATGAGTTGGGATGAAAGTCTTCACTCTGATAGCTGTAAGGATTCTAAATATTAGGAGCTTTGGAAGGCTGAATCCAGTTTCCAGTGGGATCAGGCTATAATGCAAATTCTTTTGCAATTTGATGAAATTGCAATATTACTCAGGCCATAAGGAAGGCCGCTGTGAGAAATTGAAAAAATTCACATTAAAACGATTATGAGCTTCATGTTAAAGCAGCATGTCATGCTGGAAAAGAATGAATGTTCACCGTTAAAGCACTTTACTGAGGAAAAGAGAGATCCCTAATTCTGCATCTTTTTATGCCCTGGCAATCCTCGACGTGCTTAATGCCAGCAAAATTCTTTAAGTGATCCATTTTCCACCACTAAGGTCCTCACCCCATTGAGCACAGCAGTTTCCGCATCTCACATCATAATGTCAAGATGCAAATTTGTTCAAACACCTCATTGTGTTGTTGGCATAATGCGATTCTGACAATACATTGCTGCGCCGTAGCTTTTGAGAGTGTGCACTAAATTGAACCTGGAGTGACCTGAATTGGGTCTTTTAAGATGTACATCCTACAATTAAATATTTTCTACTTTAAATTTGGGTATCATTTACCTTTTAAATAAATTAGTGTGCAAATATAGAGACTTCCCACTGTACACATCTCGGGTTTTTTAGTTTGTGCACTCAATTAGAGCAACCAATGTAGCTTTAGAGTAGAAAAATTTGGACCTGTCATTGACTTTTCTAAAATTAAAAAAGTGAACAAGTTTTAAATCTGGTAGTCAAATAGGTCTGAGGAAGGCCAATTGTAGGCAGGTTCAGGCATTCGTCTTGACTTGGCACTATATTGCCATTCCTTCACTACCGTTGAAACTTGGAACTCCCTTCCTAACAGCACTGTGGGTGTGCTTACACCACATGGACTGCAGCAGTTCAAGAAGGCGGCTCATCACCACTTTCTCAAGGGTAATTAGGGATGGGCAGTTAATGCTGGCCTTGCCAGTGACGCCCACATCCCATGAGTGAATAAGAAAACTTGTCCAATATGGCTCTTAATTTTCTACCAGATTGTTGTTTCTAAAAGCTTCCCCACCACTGACATTAAACTGATTGGTCTGCAAAAACCAGGTTTATCCTGCTCCCCTTTTTTGAACAAGGGTACAACATTTGCAATCCTTCAGTCCTTAAGCAGTACCTCGGTATCTGAGAATGATTAGATGATTATGGCCAGTACTTCTGCAACCTGTACCCTTGCCTCCCTCAGCATCTTAGGATGTATCATGTACAGACTAGGTGACTTATCCACTAGCCAGTGCTTCTGCTTTATCTATTTTTATCTGATTCAGTATCCCGATAACCTCCTTGTTTAACAAAGTTTTGGCAAAGCCATCTTCTTTGCTAAACGCTGATGCAGAGTATTCATTTAGTACTCAGTCATGCCTTCTGCCTCCACCAATAGATCTTCATTTTGGTCCCTAATTGGCTCCACTGCTCCTCTGACAATCCTTTTGCTCTTAATATGCCTGTGGAAGACCTTTAGATTCCCTTTCATGTTAGCTGCCAATCTATTCTCATCTGCCCCTTTGTGTCCCTCACCGCCCCCCCCACCACCCATTTTCTTTTTCTCTCCTCTGTACTTTTTCTATTCTCTCTTGTATTGTCTCATTGGCATCTCTCATACAGCCTCTTTTTCTGCTTCATCGCACTGTTTAATTCCTTTGTCACCCAGGGAGCTCTGGTTTTGGTTGCCCTCCCTTTCCCCCTTGAGGTAATGTACCAAACTGTACCTGAAGGGAAGAGGCAAAAGTCTGCCCACCCCTTGCCCCCAAAGAATGTTCTGTATCCACTCAATGATGTCCCCTACGCTGCCACCATGGAGGCAACATACCAAATGGGCCTCACATTTCCTTCATTGTTCATTGACATTTCTGAATCCCGGTCTTTGACTCAAATTTACTTGGACTGGACCCCTCCTCAATTCACTGAAATTAGCCCTCGTCCAGTTAAGTGTTTGTATTCTAGATTTCTGTTTGTCCTTCTCCATAACTAATATAAAACTTATGATCACTGTTGCCGAAATGCTTCCCACTGTGACATTCGCCACTTGACCCACTTTATTTCCCAGCATTAGATCCAGCAATGCCACTTTCCTCATGGGGCAGGAAGCATGCTGAACAAGAAAGTTCTCCCATATACACTTCAAAAATTCCTCTCCCTCTCTGCCCTGATATAATCACAGCCCCATTCAGTAATGGGGTAGTTAGTCTTCTATTATCACTAGTTCATGCACCTCTCAGTAATTTCCCTGAAAAACTGTGCCTTTATCTTCTCCTCACTATTTGGTGACCTATAAAATATACGATCTAGCATAATAGCTCCTTGTTTGTTTCGTAACTCCAACCAAGTTAACTGTCTTTTACCCCCTCAAGGACATTCTTTCTAGCACTGTAATATTTTCTTTAATCAAACCTGCTACTCCCTCCTTTTTTTCCTTCCCTATCTTTCGTGAATACCTTATACTCAGAAATATTAATAATCCAGTCCTCTCCTTTTTTGAGTCAGGTATCAGTTATCGCCACTACACCATATTCCACGTGGCTAGTTGTGCCTGTAGCTCATCAACCTTATTAACCATTCTTCATGCATTTACACACATGCACTCCAAACCTAACTTAGATCTCTTCGTATTTTCTGTGATCCTAGCTAATTCTATATTATTTCTGTTTCTCTCAGTGCCCTGTGCACCTTATTTCGACTTTTTAATACTACATTTTGGTGCTCAACCTCCTGTTGAATTATTTTAAGGTTGCGTTTGCTGACAACGCAACCACTAGGTGGCGCAGTACTAGCACATGCACAAATACAGCCTCTGCCACTGAAATATCACTGTCTGTGATGTTCAGGCAGCTGCCAGGATTAAAGTTGATGCTGCTCAATTTATCACAGGAAAACAACCTCAACCCGAAAATCCCCTCAAAGGTTGCCATCGCTGCCTCCGTCCCACCCCCAACAGTCCCCCGCTCCCTCTTGCCATTGCTTCATTTGTAGCATTTCTTGGATGTCTCCTGCTTAACTGTTGGGATTTTTTTGGATAAAGACAGAAGATCTCTAGTATGATACTGCCATTGAAATTTGGATATAAAGCGACTTTCTATGGGACGGTAAAGTCAACATTTACACTGAAGTAAACCTTTCAGGACTGCGATGAGGAGAAATTTCTTCACCCAGAGAGTGGTGAGCCTTGTGGAATTTGCTACCACAGAAAGCCGTTGAGGCCAAAACATTGTATGTTTTGGGTCTAAAGGGATCAAGGGGTATGGGGCGAAAGCGGGAACAGGTTACTGACTTGGATGATCAGCCATGATCATAATGAATGGCGGAGCAGGCTGAAAGGGCCGAATGGCCTACTCCTGCTCCTATTGTCTATGTTTTTATGTAATTCAACTATGGCAGAACACTACCCAAACATTTTTTTCAACATTCTTACTAATACTGAGACACTGGATGGGCTAAAAATTGATAAAGAGGAGTTATTTGATAGGCTGGTTGTACTTAAAGTTGGTTAATCAGTCACCAGAACTGGATGAGGTACTTCCTTCAGCATCCTTGAAAATAAGGGTGGAAATTGCGGAGGCTCTAGCTGTAATCTTCCAATCCTCCTTGGATACAGGCGTGGTGCCAGAGGACTGGAGATTTGCAAATGTTGTCCAAGGAAGGGTGTAAGGATGAGCTGAGCAACTACAGGCCAGTTAGTTTAACCTTAGTGGCGGGAAAGTTTTTAGAAATGATAATTGGGGACAAAATTAACAATCACTTGGACAAATGTGGATTAATTAAGGAAAGCCAGCTGGATTTGTTAAAGGCATTTCATATTTAACTGACCTGCTTGAGTTTTTTGATGAGGTAACAATTTCAGATAGTTCATTCCAGATCACTATAACTCATTGCATAAAACCGATTCTTTTTTCTCCTCTGGTTCTTTTGCCAATTATCTTAAATATGTTCGTTTTGGTTACCAACCCACTTGCCAGTGGAGTCGGTTTCACCTTATTTACTCTTATCAAATATCCTCATAGTTTTAAGCACCTCTTAACCTGCTTTGCTGACTTTGGACCGCAGTCAGCTGGGATTAGATCTGGTTCAATTCCACACTGAGCAATGTCGTTGCCAATTGATTCATCAAAGGAAGGGAGGTATTTATTAAACTTTAACAGATAAGCCTATTTAGTTTATACCAATGCATCTGAAAATTGATAGGCAAGTTTCCTTTAAATTTGTATTTACATCACATAGCTGAGGGCAGATTGCCTGAAGGATCAGGATAATGCCATGGCACATTTAGCATCCCTATTTGCACAGGGTAGGTAAACAAAACAATGACATCATGCTACGTGATGGTTTAATAAGAAGACAATATCACTCAAAGAAATGTTTCCATAAAAGAAAATGTGTGTACGGTTGGCACAATGTTACAGCTGTCTAATTTTGTTTTTATTCATTCATGGGATGTAGGAGTCACTGGCAAGGCCAGCATTTACTGCCCATCCCTAGTTAGGTAGCGATACAGTATTGAGCTCCTTAGGTTGGAAACGATTTTCATTTTTAAATTTACTTTCAAAACATGCCTGTTAGTGTCCTTGCACCCAAAATTTCCAGCTTAATTTTTGGAGCCTCTTCAAAGGCCCACAAATGAATGCAATTAGCGGAAACTCCCAATTCTGTTTAATTCACCTTGGGGACATTGCCGGTTTTGTGTGTGAGGCCTGCTTCTAGTGCAATGCTTTTAAAAGTAGTGTAAAAGTTTGTGGAAACTCAATTTGCGCTGAGCACAATTTGCGCTTAAAACCCCTTGATCTTTTTCAGCAGTTACACTGATACTGGGCATTCACACCTAAAGAAAAGCCCAATTGAGTAGAAACTGCAGGCCTTTTTCTGTTTCTAACCTAACCTTTAGGTGGAGACAGTGGCATAGAGGTAATATCAATCTAGAGGTGCAGGCTAATGCCACGGGGACACGGGTTCAAATCCCACCATGGCAGATGGTGGAATTTAAATTCAATTAATTAATAAAAATCTGGAATTGAAAGCTAGTCTCAGTAATGGTGCTGCGAAACTATCATCGATTGTCGTAAAACCCATTTGGTTCACTAATGTCCTTTAGGGAAGGAAATCTGCCGTCCTTACCTGGTCTGGCCGACATGTTACTCCAGACCCACAGCAATGTGATTAACTCTTAATTGCCCTCTGAAATGGCCTAGTGAGCCATTCAGTTGTCACAGTTGTCAAGGCCAATTAGGGATGGGCAGCAAATGCCTGCCTTGCCAGTGACACCCACATCCTCTGAAAGAATAAAAAAAACCTGGCCAATTATTTGATGTCAAGACAGATATAAGAAACATTTGTTGCATTCATTCTGTCACTCAGTTATATCCCTTATAACTGTAACAACTAAGACTATAGTTGATGCACACTTCTGTGTCAGCAGTACAATAATCAACAAAGCTTCCAAATCTCCAGACACAGTATCAAGAATCTTCAGAGAAGTACACTTTTGCTGAAAATTCATTGCTACCATAAATTACAATACCACTGACAATTGATTGTTTCTGCATATGATCCTTAGCAACATGACTCCGTCTTCTGGTGTTAGAGGGATATCAGAGTTTGCAGCCTCAAGACGGAACAACTTTCTACCTATTCTACAGAAAGTAATACTCAAACTTCTAGCATTAACTATATATATTCTTTTAAGTTTTCAGACTGGAACGCTCAGAACAAACTGCCTTGATTGTCTGGATCGGACCAACAGTGTCCAGTCTTACGTGGCATTGGAGGTAATCATTTTAGTTATTGAAGAAAATTGATGGAGGGAGAGTTTGAATGTGATATTAGTTTATTGTTACAGGGATTGCCTTATTAAAATATAACATTATAGGAACATGAGTAGAGGAATAGGCCACTCTTGAGTCTGTTCTGCCATTCAGTTCGATCATGGTTGATCTGTATTTGAATTCCATCTGCCCGTCTTGGTTCCATAACCCATAATACCTTTGCCTAACAAAAATCTATCAATGTCATTTTTTAACTTTTAAATTTTCAATTGACCTAGCCTCAACAGCTTTTTGGGGAGAGAGTTCCAGATTCCACTTCCTTTTGTGTGAATTATTGCTTCCTGACATCACCCCTGAGCAGTCCATCTCTAAATGTAAGGTTATACCCCATATTCTGGATTCCCCCACCAGAGGAAATAGTTTCTCTCTATCTACCCTAACAATTTCTTTCATCATCTTAAAAGTGTCAATTAGAGCACTCCTTAATCTTCTAGACGCCAGGGAACACAAACCTAATCTATGCAACCTGTCCTCATAATTTAGCACTTTTCGGCCTGGTATCATTCTGGTGAATCTGCACTGCATTCCCTCCAAGGCCAATATATTCTTCTTGAACTGCAGTGCCCAGAACTGAACACAATATTCCAGATGCAGTCTAACCAGAGCTTTATTTTAACTTTAGCAATACTGCCACCCCTTTGTACTCTAGCCCCTTGAAATGAGGGTCAACATTTCATTTGCCTTTTAAATTATTTTTTGTAGCTGTCCAAATATATATCCAGATAGGCAGCCTGGACAGCTCTAAGCAACATCCAAGACAAAGAAGGATACTGATAAATGTTGGACTCTTTGGAGCTGCATGCTGATAGGACCTCCATTGATGGCTAACTGTCTGTCTGATAGTGTAGAGACCAAGTGGTTACACTGGACCAGGTAGTACCCATTTTTCACCTTTAGGCACAAGCCCAAGTCCTCATTCACTAACAGTCCCACACACTGAGCCTATCTTCTTACAACCACCATCACATTGTCCTCTTTCACTAAACACTGATTGTTTATTCCCTCACTTGTAAAAGCTGACATCAAATGAAAATCCAAAACAAAATTTAGCAAATCAATAATCTCAAACTGACGACAACATTAATATGTTGTCTGTTCCTCATGCTCTTATATTTATCCTGGTGCTGTTATGAGATGCTTCTCCAGTGGCTGGAGTTTGTGAGCTGAAAGGCTTTGAAACTTTCATTAAGGAAACTGCAGATAGCCTTGGAGGATGGCTTCGGGTTGTTCTGTGCTGGCTGGCTGACAGGCACCAATAAAGGTGCAAGCTGAATGACGGATGTGGAAGTAGATATGCTGTCATTCTGACAGAGGACAGCAGGTTGCTCTTCCATGGAACCAGTCCCATTCTCATGGGGTGGCACCTCAGCACTCCTAGTGCTCTATTCAAGAATAGAATGTTGGAGTGCTGTGATGCCCTGGAAGCTCCTTTCAACAATGGCACTCAGAGCTAAGCTGGCAGCTATCTGAGCGTTCAGGCAGCATTCTGTGCTGCAGTGGAACCTGCTTTATTTGTCATGAGATACTCCATCATGGTGGGTTCCACAGCTGACCACTTGTTCCACATTGGAAAGGATGGGCTACAAGCTCTGCACAAAGCTCTGTGATAGATTGTAGGTGGTGTTCATGCTCCATGATATTGTGCACAAAGCTCTTCAACAAGCTTCCCAGTGCACCAAGCAGTTCTTGGCGTATACCCATTTGGCTATAAATTACGCTGAGTGTCAGTATCTGTGCTGGTGGCTGTGAGAGGGATGTCAAATGATGGCACATCTTCATTATCACCATCACCATCTTCCTGCAGTAGCTGAGGGACTTCCACATCCTGGAGAACTGAAATCAAAACATGGCAAGGGTTAGGTTGTGGTTTGGGGAGAGCAGAGAGGAAGTAGTATATGATGACACAATCTGCATACTGTCATGCAGTGTGTGTGAGCTGAGGGAGAAGAGAGAAGGAAGATTAGATCTGAAGAACCCGAGAAGTGTGAGGTAATGCATTTGGGGAGTGCAAACAAAGCAAGGGAATACAAAATAAACGGGAGGATATTGCGAGGGGTAAAAGAAGTGAGAGACCTTGGAGTGCATGCCCACAGATCCCTGAAGGTGGCAGGACAGGTAGATAAAGTGGTGAAGAAGGCATATGGAATGCTTTCCTTTATTGGCCGAGGTGTAGAATACAAAAGCAGGGATGTAATGCTGGAACTGTATAAAACGCTGGTTAGGCCACAGCTGGAGTATTGCGTACAGTTCTGGTCACCACATTACAGGAAGGACATCATTTCTCTGGAGAGAGTACAGAGGAGATTTAAAAGAATGTTGCCAGGGCTTGAAAATTGCAGCCATGAGGAAAGATTGGATTGACTAGGGTTGTTTTCCTTAGAAAAGAGGAGGCTGAGGGGTGACTTAATTGAGGTGTACAAAATTATAAGGGGCCTAGATAGAGGATGCAGAAAGGACCTGTTTCCCCTAGCAGACAGGTCAATTACCAGAGAGCACAGATTTAAGGTGATCGGTAGAAGGATTAGAGGGGACCTGAGGAAAAACTCTTTCACCCAGAGGGTGGTAGGTGTCTGGAATTCACTGCCCAGATCGGTGGTGGAGGCAGAAACCCTCAACTCATTTAAAAGGTACCTGAACCTGCAACTGAAGTGCTGTAAGCTGAAAGGCTACGGACTAGGTGCTGGAAGGTGGGATTAGATTGGGTGGCTAGTTTTTTCAGCTGGCGCAGACACGATGGGTTGAATGACCGCTTTCTGTGCTGTAACTTTTCTATGGTTTCAATGGAACCCCTGCTCGGTATGGCCTCCAGTGGCCACAGCATCCACTCTGCTCTTTCCCATTATGGACAGCACCGTCTCCTCAATGGAAGAATGGATGTGCTGCCATGCTGCTCCTCCACCAGTGGCTGTCTGTTCTTTTTGTTATGCACCACCTTCTTCTGCAAGAAAGATGGAAGTGTATTAGTGAGAATGTTGAAAAAAAATTGTTTGGATAGTGTTCTGCCATAGCTGAATTACATAGAAACATAGAAAATAGGAGCAGGAGTAGGCCATTCGGCCCTTTGAGCCTGCTCCGCCATTCATTATGATCATGGCTGACCATCCAACTCAGTAACCTGTTCCCGCTTTCGCCCCATACCCCTTGAACCCTTTAGACCCAAAACATACAATGTTTTGGCCTCAACTGCTTTCTGTGGTAGCAAATTCCACAGGCTCACCACTCTCTGGGTGAAGAAGTTTCTCCTCATCGCAGTCCTGAAAGGTTTACTTCAGTGTAAATGTTGACTTTACCGTCCCATAGAAAGTTGCTTTATATTCCAAATTTCAATAGTAGTATCATACTCGAGATCTTCTGTCTTTGTCCAAAAAAATCTGAACAGTTGAGCAGGAGACATCCAAGAAATGCTACAAATGAAGCAATGGCAAGAGGGAGCGGGAGACTGTTGGGGGTGGGACGGAGGCAGTGATGGCAACCTTGGAGGGGATTTTCGGGTTGAGGTTATTTTCCTGTGATAAATTGAGCAGCATCAACTTTAATCTTGGCAGCTGCATGAACATCACAGACAGTGACATTTCAGTGGAAGAGGCTGTATTTGTGCATGTGCTAGTACTGCACCACCTAGTGGTTGCGTTGTCAGCAAACGCAACCTTAAAATAATTCAACAGGAGGTTGAGCACCAAAATGTAGTATTAAAAAGTCGAAATAAGGTGCACAGGGCACTGAGAGAAGCAGAAATAGAAAATAGGAGCAGGAGTAGGCTATTCGGCCCTTCGAGCCTGCTCCGCCATTCATTATAATCATGGCTGATTATCCAACTCAGTAACCTGTTCCTGCTTTTGCCCCATATCCTTTGATCCCTTTAGACCCAAGAGCTATATCTAACTCCTTCTTGAAAACATACAATGTTTTGGCCTCAACTGCTTTCTGTGGTAGCAAATACCACAGGCTCACCACTCCCTGGGTGAAGAAATTTCTCCTCATCGCAGTCCTGAAAAGTTTACCCTGTATCCTTAGACTATGACCCCTGGTTCTGGACTCCCCCACCATCAGGAACATCCTTCCTGCATCTACCCTGTCAAGTCCTGTTAGAATTTTATAGATTTCTAATGAGATCCCCCCTCACTCTTCTGAACTCCTGCGAATATAATCCTAACCGACTCAATCTCTTCTCATACGTCAGTCCTGCCATCCCAGGAATCAGTCTGGTAAACCTTCGCTGCACTCCCATTATAGCAAGAACATCCTTCCTCAGATAAGGAGACCAAAACTGCACATAATATTCCAGGTGTGGCCTCACCAAGGCCCTGTATAATTGCAGCAAGACATACCTGCTCTTGTACTCGAATCCTCTCGCTATGAAGGCCAACATACCATTTGCCTTTTTTACCACCTGTTGGACCTGCATGCTTACCTTCAGCGACTGGTGTACGAAAACACCCAGGTCTCACTGCATATTCCTGTCTCTCAGTTTATAGCCATTCAGATAATAATTTGCCTTCCTATGTTTGCTACCAAAGTTGATAACCTCACATTTATCCACATTATACTGCATCTTCCTCACAATTCATCCTCCCACTCAGTTTTGTGTCATCTGCAAATTTGGAGATATTACATTTAGTTCCCTCATCTAAATCATTAATATATATTGTGAATAGCTGGGGTCCTAGCACCGATCCCTGCGGTACCCCACTAGTCACAGCCTACCATTCGGAAAAAAACCCATTTATCCCTACTCTTTGTTTCCTGTCTGCAACCAATTTTCTATCCATCGCAATAAACTACCCCCAATCCCATGCGCTTTACCAACCAATCTGTAGGAACTGTTCCAGGGTCTATAGAATCTTGGAAGATGACCACCAATGCATCCACTATTTCTAGGGCCACTTCCTTAAGTACTCTGGGATGCATACCATCAGGCCCTGGGGATTTATTAGCCTTCAATCCCATCAATTTCCTCAACACCATTTCTCTACTAATACTGATTTCTTCAGTTCTTCCCTCTCTCTCTCTAAGCCGTGTTCCCCAACATTTCTGGTATGATATTTGTGTCCTCCTTTGTGAAGACAGAACCAAAGTGTGCATTTAGTTGGTCAGCCATTTCATTGCTCCCCATAATAAATTCCCCTGTTTCTGACTGTAAGGGACCTACATTTGACTTCACCAATCTTTTTCTCTTCACATAACTATAGAAACTTTTACAGTCAGTTTTTATGTTCCCCGCAAGCTTGCTCTCGTACTCTGTTTTCCCCTTCTTTATCAATCCCTTGGTCCTCCTTTGCTGAATTCTAAACTGCTCCCAATCCTCAGCTCTGTTGTTTTTTCTGGCAAATTTATATGCCTCTTCCTTGGATCTAATGTTATCTCTATTTTCCCTTGTAAGCCATGGTTTGGCTACCTTTCCCCTTTTACTTTTGCGCCAGACAGGGATAAACAATAGTTGCCAAGTGTGCGTGTGAGGTCTGAGTTGTTAGTGGGAAGGTTGTAATAATGCTAAGCTTGTGAGGGTGAGATTAAGGCTATTAAAGGAACTGTGCTATTCTGATTGTCACAAATTGTAGGTTGGTGGGGAGATGGGAGGGCTGTGGATGGTGCATGCAGCTGCTATGAGAAGCCAGTTGAAGTTCTTACTTTCATAACACTTGTCAGATCATTGATCTTCTTCCTGCACTGCTTCCATGTCCAAGGAGCCATGCTCCTCGCATTCACCTCATCGGCAACTTCCTCTCGTTGTGCGTCGGCTGCCTGGCAAGTGCCCAGCCCCTTAGGGGTTACAGAAGGGCCATCCTACATTCTACTTCCTTCACCAAGACCTCGAGTGCAGCAGCAACAAATCTTTGTGCATGCTCTCTGCCAGCTTCTACCATGTAACCTCACAGATAATTTGCTTTCAATTTGCAGCCACAAACCACTTCCCCTTTAAGAGGTGCTGGCTGCCTTTAAGTAGCATCGTGTACATTCCCAATATCGGGTCTGTTACTCATGCGTGCAGTCATTGAACAGCAAAGTAGCGCTGGGTAAACGCATTGATCATGTAAATTAGCAGATAGCATGGATTTTACATGCTACCCCCATTGCAATCAACGAACGCAAATTGATTGTGGACCCTGATCCGTGCGCCCCTTCTTCTGCAGTAATCAATTTCATCCCACTGAAATTGTCAATTTCTGTGAATCTTGTGAAATAGCATTAAATTTAGAATTTCTTAGAAGATATTGTCTGTGCATCTGTATTTTATATGTAGCCACACTCCAACCTGCTAGTGGCTCAGAGCAGTAGGACATAAGTTTGCGTCCAGTTTTCCACTCACCGTGGTAATGCAATGAATTTCCCTACAGTGACAGGACAAAAATGGTCATATGAGTCATCACTTGTTGCCTCCTACCAAACTTAAAAGCAGCATTGGCAGACAACTGTATTCTCAGCTGGGAAATAGTTTGTGTTCTGTGGTGACTAAGAAAATAAAGATATCAAAAATGAGGACCATAAATATAATTTCAGCTAACATTCTTAAAACAAAGCTGTTGATGCTGTTTCATTACTTTGGAGTCATGTTCTTATCTCTTCATAGGTTTTGTACAGCCAGCTAGAGAGTCTGGGAATGGCCATTAAGAAGACTGTAGTGGAGCGTTTTGTGGAGTTTTACAAGACAATGTGGTCATTGAATGGGCATAATTTAAGCAAGATCTTTACAGGAAGTCGTGCACGAGAGGGAAAAATGAAGGTAATATAAATGGAGTGCATTTTAAGTACAGATCTTTTTTTAATTAGTGTATGTGTGCAATATGGTTTCTTTTAGCCATTACAGAGAAATTTACTTCTAAAACCCCATTATTTAGGCTCCCCATCAATTGGTAAAGTGAGCCAGAATGATGTAAGCCAGAGAGACCAAATATGTTTTAAGTCCCGTGGCTGGTCAATGCAGACTTAGCTTGGGAAGACATTAGCAATACTATAGTTGATTTCATTCTAGCCTGGGCTAGGAAAAAGAAACATTTAAGAAAAATTAGCCAGGGCTCCTGCTGCTGCCCATTATCCAGTGAGTCTTGCTGGTGAGAATAGAATTGGGCTGCCCCTATGGCTGAGTAAGCAACTGACATTTGTTGTTCTACACTTCCACATGAAGAATGTCCACTCCAGTAAGGTCATGAGTACAGCTAGCAAAAACTGAATCATAGGGTAGGGGATGGACTAGGGGATGATCTTACTGGACTAGTAATCCAGAGTAAAGGCTGGCTACCCGACCCAAACCCAACGGGACCCGATGACATGTGTCGGGTTTGGGTCGCACTTCCGGGTCTGGCATTTGGGCTCGGGACGGGTTGGGCCGGGCCGGACACGCTCTATCACAACCTCAGGTAAGTGGCTCCAATGTTAATTTACTTTTTGGGCTTGAAAAGTGGTTTTGTTACAGTTATTTTAAGCTTGTGCAGTTAAGCAACAAAGTGAAAAACGGAAGGTAGGTTAATTGATGCTCTGGTCAGGTCGAGCGCAGGAAAAAACTGGAAGGACTCTGGTTGAGCTTGGGGTCGGATGTGGTTATGTCGGGCTTGGGTCGGGTTTCATTTGCAGACGGGAACCGACCTTTAATCCAGAGACCTGGATTAATGCTGTAGAGACATGAGTTCAGTTCAAATTAATGACAAAAATTCAACTAATGAATAAATCTGGAATAAAATGCCAGTCTCATGAATAATAATCATGAAACTACTGGATTGTTATAAAAAAGCCATCTGGTTCACTAACGTCCTTCAGGGGAGGAAATCTGCCGTCCTTATCCGGTCTGGCCTACACGTGACTCCAGACCTATAGCAATGTGGTTGACTCTAAACTTTCCTCTGAAATGGCCTATCAAGCCATTCAGTTGTATCAAACTGCTACAGAAAAGTCAAATAAGCATAAAAGCGGATGGATCACCCAGAATCGACCTAGGCGCTGAAGTGACAAAGCACACCCTACCCAGTCGACACTGCGAAGTCTTCCTCACCAACATCTGGGGACTTGTGCCAAAATTGGGAGAGCTGTCCCACAGACTAGTCATAATCGCCGACATAGTCATACTCACCGAATCATACCTTACACCAATGTCCCAGACTACTCATCACCATTCCTGGGTATGTCCTGTCCGAGTGATTTTGAGGCAAGGACCTTTCCAATATTGGAGGAAATTTCTGCTCAACCGGTACTGGGTGTCGGACAAGCAGGGTGACAAGTCAGAGATAAAAACAGAAAGTGCTGGAAATACTCAGCAGGTCAGGCAGCATCTGTGGAGAGAGAAGCAGAGTTAATGTTTCAGGTCTGTGACCTTTCATCAGAACTGGCAAAGGTTAGAAAAGAATTAGGTTTTAAGCAAGTGAAAGGGAGTGGGGGTGGGGGGGTTGGGTTAGTGGGGAAGGGAACAAAAGGGAAGGTGTGTGATAGGGCAGAGGGCAAGAGAGATTAAATAACAAAGTTGCCTTGAGATAAAGGCAAAGGGAGTTTTAATGTTTGTGATGAAAGACAAAGCATTAGTCTAGAGAGAGTGTTAATGGCACAGGGAAAATGCTGGCGAGACCTCAGGCCAGTAAGTCAACTTGGCTGCTTTAGCCCTTCTGACACACCATTCCCACCCAGTGACAGGTTGAAATTGGCCCAATGTAGTTTATTTGGAACGTTCATGGGTATGGTGCTCAATGTGTCAAGTTGGTAGTAACTGGAGGCACAGTGGCGCAGTGGTTAGCACCACAGCCTCACAGCTCCAGTGACCTGGGTTCAGTTCTGGGTACTGCCTGTGCGGCGTTTGCAAGTTCTCCCTGTGACTGCGTGGGTTTCCGCCGGGTGCTCCGGTTTCCTCCCACAGCCAAAGACTTGCAGGTTGATAGGTAAATTGGCCATTGTAAATTGCCCCTAGTGTAGATAGGAGGTAGGAGAATTGAGGGAAGGTGGGGATGTGGCAGGGAATATGGGATTAATGTAGGATTAGTATAAATGGGTGGGCTGAAGGGCCTGTTTCAGTGCTGTATCTCTCTATGGAGCAAATATTAACCTTTTTGTCCCAATCTCTTCAAATCATTCTGGAACACAGGAACATCCCAGTCACTATATTTTCGGGAAAAATGAATATTTCCACACCATGATATCACCAAAAACTTTTTTCTCCATCCACCAACTTGCACTCATTGGCCAACTAAAAATGTCATGGCAAAAGGGTAATATACATTGCAGCTTAGTGTGCAGAGAAGAATACATCTATGTTACCTGGCAGCTCAATGATCTAGCAGAGATTATGGCCTCGATATTAGCTCCCCCTCCCCATCTAACATGTGGGAGATGGTCAGGCTGGTTGTTAAAATGTGAAAATCGCCCAACATGTTCCCAAACCCGACACTGATGTCACCAGGCAATTTTCATGATAACCGTCTGTGGGTCCTGCTATGGGGAGGTGGGGAAGTGATAAATGTATTTAAATTGGGATCTTATGCTTAGTAAGGGCCCCAAATTGATTTCAGGTATTGCAGCATGGGTTTCCCCTGGGTTGGTAAGGTCACCAGGGAAACAGAGGCATGATTGGGCAGATGTTTATTTTGGTGCTTAACTTTCTATATGAAAGCTCTGCAGTCATAGGTGTTTCCTCAGTTCATTGTAGGCTATAGTTTGGTTACAGTATTTGGCTACAGATAGTGATTTTTAGACTCTGGGGTCGGCAAGGAGGATTATGTACGTTGCCATTATTGCAGTGCAGGAAGCGAAGCACCAGTAACAGCATTGAGCAGCAGGTGGGCAGTAGAGAATGCAGTGGCAGAGAACCTGGAGGAGTCCAACGTGATTGTAAATGGGATGATGATGCAGGACTTTTCAGCTCTGCAATCCACCATGGAGCATGTGGCAAGCTCTATGGCAACTGTAGCTGGCCACTCACAGGTCACTGCTGACAGTCATCATATTCTGCATACAGACTTAGAAGGCAGCTGTGCAGACTCTGGCTGCAAGTGTCTCGACCTGTCTTGACGAGATGTAAACAGACTAGGCTGGGCTTCCGAGGCATCACTGATTTCCTCAACACTGTTCTCTCATGGACAGACAGGACTGACGCCAACTGCCAACACAAATGGATTATTTTCCAGGGCAAGATATGTAACGTTTCTCTGTGATGAAGACAGTCAATAGAGTGAGTATTGTGGTTTGCATTTCTGGTAGGCTTCCGACAGGTGTAGAGTGCTACAGATTGCATGCATGTGGCAATCGGTACATTACCTGATCAGTCAGGAGTATTTCTGAACCACAAGCACTTCCGGTCCATCAATATTCAATTCCTCTGCAATCTTAAAAAGAATTCCATGCAGGTCTGTGCTTGATTTCCTGGGAGCTTCCGTGAAGCCAAACTGCTTCAGCCAAATATTTCCACAATGTTTGTGCCTGACAGGATGACTACTTGGGGATAGGGGATACCCCTTCAATCCTGACTTACGAAACATCTGAGGAACCCCTCCATTCATCCACAGGAGCAATGCCAGCCATATCGCCATGATGCAGGAATGCTGAAGTTAAGGTTCAGATGGCTTGACGGGTCAGGATGTTCTGTATAGCATTTGGGGATCAGTGTTGCATGCTGTGTCCTTCAAAACATTGTGCAGACACGTCTGGAGGTTCAGAATGTTGAAGACGTCATGACTCCCCATTGGATGAGTAGAACAATGATAATGGAGATGATGGGGACCCAGATGCATGGCCATCAGATCATATTGGCGCCTGTGATGCAAGGGATGCTTTAATAGCACATAGTTCGGTTGGACCAGTGTCAACTACACCAACGATACCCCCTCGCACAAACAATCATGTAACCCTCAATGAATTTGTCCAATATCTCACAGCTTGAGATTCAAATCATCTCTTCATCTTCCACACCCATTAAGTTGAAATCTGGCTGTGAAATCTGCATTCAGCCATAGAACACAAGGGAGTGGTCTTGTTTTTCTATTTGCTTATGGGATGTGAAGTCACTGGCAAGGCCACCATTTGTTGCCCATCCGTTATTGTCCTTGAGAAGGTGGTGGTGAGCTCTCTGCCATTGTTGACAGTGTACCTGTCAGCCATGCTGATAGCTCAGTCAGTCCCTGCTGTACCTCCAGCATTCTCTTTTTCAGTGCTTGCCCCAGTGGTAATGCATCTCTGACCTGATCAGCAGAGCTTGGAGAAGTGGTGGCCTCCAGTGCATAATCTCATCAGTTGTCCTTTCCACCATCTTCTGCTCTTGCTCACTTGTGCTGTGAGATTAACCAAGTGTTGTCCCATCTACCTGTTTATGTGGACCAGCTTAGCTGCTGGTATCTATGTCGGTGCCTGCGATACATGTTTTATGTAATGGTGCACCCTCTGAAGTTATCAGCTCCTCTGAGGAGTCTTTGTTCTCTTCCATCAGAGGCTCTTGATCTTTATGAGGAGAGAAGAAAGGGATAGTACTTTTTTTTTTATTCATTCATGGGATGTAGGCATCACTGGCCAGGCCAGCATTTATTGCCCTACCCTCATTGCCCTTGAGAAAAGGTGGTGGTGAGCTGCCTTCTTGAACTGCTGCAGTCCATTTGGAGTAGGTATACCTACAGTGCTGTGAGGAAGGAAGTTCCAGGATTTTGACCCAGCGACAGTGAAGGAACGGTGATACAGTTCCAAGTCAGGATGGTGTGTGACTTGGAGGGGAACTTGCAGGTGGTGGGATTCCCATGTATTTGCTGCCCTTGTCCTTCTAGTTGGTAGAGGTCACGGGTTTGGAAGGTGCTGTCTAAAGAGCCTTGGTGCATTGCTGCAGTGCATCTTGTAGATTGCACACTGCTGCCACTGTGTGTCGGTGGTGGAGGGAGTGAATGTTTGTAGATGAGGTGCCAATCAAGCGGGCTGCTTTGTCCTGGATGGTGTCGAGCTTCTTGAGTGCTGTTGGAGCTGCACCCATCCAGGCAAGTGGAGAGTATTCCATCACACTCCTGACTTGTGCCTTGTAGATGGTGGACAGGCTTTGGGGAGTCAGGAGGTGAGATACTCTGCTCAGGATTCCTAGCCTCTGACCTACTCTTGTAGCCACGGTATTCATATGGCTACTCCAGTTCAGTTTCTTGGTAGCCCCTAGGATGTTGATAGTGGGGGATTCAAAGAACAAAGAACAGTACAGCACAGGAACAGGCCATTCGGCCCTCCACGCCTGCGCCGATCTTGATGCCTGCCTAAACTAAAACCTTCTGCACTTCCGGGGTCCGTATCCCTCTATTCCCATCCTATTCATATTTTTGATTAGAGATACAGCACTGAAACAGGCCCTTCGGCCCACCGAGTCTGTGCCGAACATCAACCACCCATTTATACTAATCCTACACTAATCCCATATTCCTACCAAACATCCCCACCTGTCCCTATATTTCCCTACCACCTACCTATACTAGTGACAATTTATAATGGCCAATTTACCTATCAACCTGCAAGTCATTTGGCTTGTGGGAGGAAACCGGAGAAAACCCACGCAGACACAGGGAGAACTTGCAAACTCCACACAGGCAGTACCCGGAATCGAACCCGGGTCCCTGGAGCTGTGAGGCTGCGGTGCTAACCACTGCGCCACTGTGCCGCCCTCACATATTTGTCAAGATGCCTCTTAAACGTCTCTATGGTACCTGCTTCCACCACCTCCCCCGGCAACAAGTTCCAGGCACTCACCACCCTCTGTGTAAAGAACTTGCCTCACACATTCCCTCTAAACTTTGCCCCTCTCACCTTAAACCTGTGTCCCCTAGTAACTGACTCTTCCACCCTGGGAAAAAGCTTCTGACTATCCACTCTGTCCATGCCGCTTATAACTTAGTAAACTTCTATCATGTCGCCCCTCCACCTCCGTCGTTCCAGTGAAAACAATCCGAGGTTATCCAACCTCTCCTCATAGCTATGGTATACCATAGCTATGGTAATGCCGTTGAATGTCAAAGGGAGATGGTTAGATTCTCTCTTGTTGGAGATGGTCATTGCCTGGCACTTGTGTGGCACGAATGTTACTTGCCACTTATCAGCGCAAGCATGGATATTGTCCAGGTCTTGCTGCATTTCTACACGGACTGCTTCAGTATCTGAGGAGTCACGAATGGTGCTGAACATTGTGCAATCATCAGCGAACATTCCCACCTCTGACCTTATGATTGAAGGAAGGTCATTGATGAAGCAGCTGAAGATGGTTGGGCCTAGGACACTACCCTGAGGAACTCCTGCAGTGATGTCCTGGAGCTCAGATGGTTGACCTCCAACAACCACAACCATCTTCCTTTGCGCTAGGTATGACTCCAGCCAGTGAAGGGTATTCCCCCTGATTCCCATTGACCTCCGTTTTGCTAGGGGCTCCTTGATGCCATACTCGGTCAAATGCTGCCTTTATGTCAAGGGCAGTCACTCTCACCTCACCTCTTGAGTTCAGCTCTTTTGTCTATATTTGAACCAAGGCTGTAATGAGGTCAGGAGCTGAGTGGCCCTGGCGGAACCCAAACTGAGCGTCACTGAGCAGGTTATTGCTAAGCAAGTGCCGCTTGATGGCACTGTTGATGACACCTTCCATCACTTTACTGATGATTGAGAGTAGGCTGATGGGGCGGTAATTGGCCGGGTTGGACTTGTCCTGTTTTTTGTGTACAGGACATACCTGGCCGATTTTCCATATTTCAGAGTGGATGCCAGTGTTGTAGTTGTACTGGAGCAGCTTGGCTAGGGGCGTGGCACGTTCTGGAGCACAGGTCTTCAGTACTATTGCCGGAATATTGTCAGGGCCCATAGGTTTTGCAATATCCATTGCCTTCAGTTGTTTCTTGATATCACGCGGAGTGAATCGAATTGGCTGAAAGCTGGCATCTGTGATGCTGGGGACTTCAGGAGGAGGCCTCCAGCTAGTTGTTTAATTGTCCACCACCATTCACGGCTGGATGTGGCAGGACTGCAGAGCTTAGATCTGATCCGTTGGTTATGGGATCGCTTAGCTCTGTCTATCGCATGCTGCTTATGCAGTTTGGCATGCAAGTAGTCCTGGGTTGTAGCTTCACCAGGTTGACACCTCATTTTGAGGTGTGCCTGGTGCTGCTCCTGGCATGCCCTCCTGCACTCTTCATTGAACCAGGGTTGGTCTCCTGGCTTGATGGTAATGATAGAGTGGGGGATATGCCGGGCCATGAGGTTACAGATTGTGGTTGAGTGCAATTCTGCTGCTGCTGATAGCCCACAGTGCCTCATGGATGCCCAGTTTTGCATTGCTAGATCTGTTCGAAATCTATCCCATTTAGCACAGCGATAGTGCCACACAACACGATGGACGGTATCCTCAATGTGAAGGCGGGACTTCGTCTTCACAAGGACTGTGCGGTGGTCACTCCTACCAATACTGTCATGGACAGAAACATCTGCGGCAGGCGGATTGGTGAGGACGAGGTCAAGTATGTTTTTCCCTTTTGTTGGTTCCCTCAGCACCTGCCACAGACCCAGTCTAGCAGCTATGTCCTTTAGGACTCGGCCAGCTCAGTCAGTAGTGGTGCTACCAAGCCACTCTTGGTGATGGACATTGAAGTCCCCCACCCAGAGTACATTTTGTGCCCTTGCCACCCTCAGTGCTTCCTCCAAGTGATGTTCAACATGGAGGAGTACTGAGTCATCAGCTGAGGGAGGGCAGTAGGTGGTAATCAGTAGGAGGTTACCTTGCCCATGTTTGACCTGATGCCATGAGACTTCATGGAGTCCAGAGTCGATGCTGAGGACTCCCAGGGCAACTCCCTCCCTATTGTATACTACAGTGCCACCACCTCTGGTGGGTCTGTCCTGCCGGTGGGACAGGACATACCTGGGGATAGTGATGGCGGTGTCTGGGACATTGTCTGTAAGGTATGATTCTGTGAGTATGACTGTCAGGCTGTTGCTTGACTAGTCTGTGGGACAGCTCTCCCAACTTTGGCACAAGCCCCCAGATGTTAGTAAGGAGGACTTTGCAGGGTTGACAGGTGCCTAGGTCGATGTGGTCCGTCCGGTTCCATTCCTTTTTATTGACTTGGTAGCGGTTCCGTACAACTGAGTGGCTTGCTGGGCCATTTCAGAGGGCATGTAAGAGTTAACCACATGGCTGTGGGTCTGGAGTCACATGTAGGCCAGACCAGGTAAGGAATGCAGGTTTCCTTCCCTGAAGGACATTAGTGAACCAGATGGGTTTTTACAACAATCGACAATGGTTTCATGGCCATCATTAGACTAGCTTCTTAATCCCAGATTTATTAATTGAATTCAAATTCCACCTTCTGCTGTGGTGGGATTCGAACCCATATCCCAGAGCAATACCCTAGGTCTCTGGGTTACTAGTCCAGTGATAATACCACTACGCCACCGCCTACCCGTACTTGAGAATGTTGATTAAGGTTGTCAATGTTCTGAGGTCCACTGAAAGTGCTTTGTGGGAGATGTGGGTATGAGAGATTAATCTTGTCACCCTTCCCCACTGGACCTTCAGCCTCACCATCACCAACACTGAGGGAACTTGATCTCCCATCAAGTGCCTCCTCCATTGGAGAAATCGTTGCAATTTCTTGGGATCCTCCACTGCCCTCACCCTCTCCCTGGCATTCATCTGCAACTGTGGCACAACATACCTATGAACGGATACAAAAGCAAAATACTATGGATGCTGGAAATCAGAAATAAAAACAGGAAATGCTGGAAACCCTCTGAATGGATCTGAGGAATGTGTCCATCCGATGGATGCAGTGCAAACAGTGAAAGGTGAAAATCAGTCATGTGCATAAGGAGTGTGAGTGGCATGCGTTAGGATGGTGCCTTTTCAGGATGTGTGATGTGTGCTTGGAGGTGAGTGAGCTCATACAAGATAATATGAGGATTGTCGTTACTGTCAGTGATGGAGGGAGAATACAGGAGGTGAACATGCTAGGCATTGTCTCTGTCTCATTAGTTATGATATCTGATGCTGAGGAGTGACAGAAATGGAATAGGACTGACAAGACAAAGTGAGAGGGGATGCAGTGTAAGATCTGTGAAAATATATCCGTATGGTCACCTTTCCTGGCCTAGTCAGGCCATTGAACTGCTTGTAGCACTGAATCCATGACCTGGGGGTCACACTGCTGCTTCTGACCTCCTCTGCCATCTCTAGCCAGCCCTTCTAGGTGGTGGCGGCAGGGTTCTTTTTCCCAGCAGCTGGAAACAGCAGCGCCCTCCTGCTCCTTACTGCCCCCAGAAGTACATCTGGAGACACATCAGATCATCTAAGAGCAGCCTTTCCTCTTCTTGCACTCATTTTCCACTTCCTGGTTAGTTTTTTCCTATCAGACTCTGCAAACATCCTCCTCCCTTTCATCTCTGGACTTGGACCTTTAATTAGATGAGGGAAAATCACATCATGCAGGCCCGTGTCGTGCCCTGTGAAATGCAGTGGCAAGGTGACATTCGGAAGTAAAATGATAATGGAGCATTTAGGATGAAATCAACCATTCCCACATGTCGCTTGTTCATCACCAACTATTGGGTCCCCTGCTCCCGTTTCTGTGTTAATATCAAAGCCAATGATTGTGATCCCTGATGGTGTGATGGATTCTATGCATCACTTTGGTAATCTGCTAATGATATATGCAAATATATGAAGACATGAATTTCAGGCCTTTTTAAGGGAAAACCGATGTCTAAGTAAATTCAAAACACCCCCTATATGTATGGTGTGATCAAATCTTCATTATTGCAGATTAGGGATCATTTCCGACATAGTAAGAAATACCATCTCTTTATATAGTATTTTATCACATCAAGGTGCCTCTAAAGTACTGTATGACAACACTTTCTGAAATGTTTTCATGTAGGTGACCACAGCATGACAAACAGCAAATGAATGATGATCATTTTTTGGTGATGTTGGCTGAGGGAGGATTATTGGTCAGGACACAGGGAGTACTCCCCACTCCTCCTCCAATCGTGCAAAAGATCGTTTGCGTCTACTTGAGCAGGCAGGCACAGCCTTTGCCTCAT
Source organism: Heterodontus francisci (assembly GCF_036365525.1). Lineage (NCBI taxonomy): Eukaryota > Metazoa > Chordata > Chondrichthyes > Heterodontiformes > Heterodontidae > Heterodontus > Heterodontus francisci. The sequence continues at coordinate 47,156,080 of NC_090383.1, read as the reverse complement.
TCAAAAGATGGTACCTCCAACAGTGCAAAGTCCCTCAGTATTGCTTTCATGGCTGTGGTGTAATCCCATCAGCTTTGGACTGAGCTGAGGGCGTTACCAACTGATCCAAGCTGACACCTGATAGGTTAGGAATTGTGAAAATTGAATTAGGTGAAACTGTTTCTATGAACTCCATTGATAAAGTATTTGTGTTTTTCAAGGTAAAAGATGGAGCGCGCTCTGTATCCCGAACAATCCAGGCCAATTTCTTTGATGGAGCTAAACAAGAAGCTATTGATTTGCTTCTCATGGGGGATTTTTACAGTGAGGATTATGCAGATAAGGCAAGGATGCTGATGGACAACAGTGTACTTTTCAGTAAGTAGCCATGTTCATGACAGACTCATTACAATGTTTCTAACTGTAATCTGTCTGTTCCAGGACTTTCAAAACTGTTAAATTCCTGCCATTAATGCATCTTTTCTTCTGTCCTGTACTTTTCAGTCATGATGGTATCCTCTGCTTTAACTGAAGGTCAGTAATATGAAATGATGATAGATTTCTAATTGTTTCATTGTCCTATAGCACCTCCTGGGATTTTGCAAGCTATGTGTGAACGACATGTAGAATACACCAATGTCAAGTGTGCTCGCATCAGCATTGGGACCTGGAATGTAAATGGTGGCAAACAGTTCAGAAGCAACGTGCTCAGTACTGTGGAGCTTAGTAGTTGGTTACTTGATGCTCTCAAACAGAGCGAAATACCCAAATTCCAGGGTAAGCTGCAGATTTAACTACTACCAAACTACTTAATATATCTGGATAATGGCTGTTATTAGAAATTTCAGATTTAAGTGGTTGAGTGCATGGAAATACAGATAGAAGCTGTTTAACCGAGGATGTAGCTGGTACAGAAATGTGTCCTACAACACGACAAATGAGCAAACTCCGAATAATAACATCCCCTCAAAGATGAGGATTGGAACTGTGTAATCTAAAAAAATTCTAAATTTTAAGTTGGCACCGTACTGCAACGTGTTGAAGCTCCAATGTCTTGTGGTACAAGGCACTAAGAATTGAGCAACAATTCTCCATTTGGTGATTTCCTATTTTAGACATGCTTTCAAGGAGATATGGGTACCTTGAACCACCCCATAACAATAGAGGAAAAAGCTGAAGTCACCATGCTACTGCGCAAATCTTTTGTACCTGGTGGAGGAGTGTCGTGGCATTGTTAAAACAAAAACAGATGCTGGAAATCTGAAATAAAAACAGAAAATACTGGAAAACGTTCCGCTGATCTGGCAGCATCACGGAGAGGGAAACAGAGAAAGGGAGAGGGAAACGGTCACAGACCTTTCCCTTTCTTTCTTGCCTGCCTCCATCCCCTTTTCTCTGGCTCTGTACTTGCTTAAAAATAATTTGGGTGGAATCTTATGAGTACTGGAGCAGTGGTTAAGAGCTAAAGTTGTTAAACTTGAAGTTAAGGCTGGAAGGTTGTAATGTACCAAATAGAAAGATGAGGTACTGTTCCTTGGCTTTGCATTGAGCATCATTGGAACAGTGTAGGCAACTGCGGACAGAGAGGTCGGAGAATTAAAGTTGAGCTCAGGGTCCCAGACTGAACAGAGGAGTTTAGCAAAGCAAAGTATCATTGTTAAAAGCCTGGGAAGGCGAGAGAGTTTTGCATCATGTATGAAGACCAAACTATCTCCCACAACTCATCAAAAAAAATCAATAATAGTAAAAATAAATAAATTCTTGGAAAAATGTTAATATTTGCATAAGAGGAGGATACTGCCAATGTAGCAGTAAAGGAGGATATAGTAGAGAAATTGGATAGGATAAAACATGAGATACAGAGAAGGCACCTAGAAGGTTTGCAGTGTTCAAGGTAGAAAAGTTCAGCTGGGATGCATCCGAAGTTTCTGAGGGAAGTAAGGGTGGAAATCAAGGTGGTTCTGGCTCCAATCTTCCAAACATCTTTAGATATAGGAGTGGTGCCAAGGGCCTGGAGGATTATAAATACTACCCTCCTGTATTAAAAAAAAAAGGGGAGATGGATAAACCCAACAGCTGTAGACCAATCAGCTTCGCGTTGGTGACTAGGCAACTTTTAGAGACAATAATCTGGGACAACATTAATTGGCATTTTAAAAAAATGGGTTGATAAATGAAAGCCAGTACGGATTTGCCAAAGGAAAATCATGCTTGACTAACTTAACTGAGTTCTTTGAAGTAACGGAGACCGTTGATGAGGGTAGTATGGTGATGTGTATATGGACTTGCAAAAAGCAGTTGATAAAATACGATTTTAACAATAGTCTTGTTAGCAATACTGAAGCCCATGGGATTAAAGGGGCATTGCTGTGTGGATACTTAATGGGCTAAGAGACAGAAAGCAGAAAGTAGTGGTGAGTCATTGTTTTTCAGACTGGACAGAACTGTGTTGGGACCACAGTTCTTTTCGATATATATTAATAGCCTGGACTTGGGTATACAGGGCTTAATTTCAAAATTTGCGACTTTCGTGTCATTTGCAAACATAGTAAACAGTGAGGGGGTTAGTAAAAGATTACAGGACTTCAGAACAACATAGACAAACAAATGAAATGGGCAGACACATAGCAGGTGAAACTTTATGCAGAGAATTGTGAAGTGATTGTTTTGTTAGGAAGTATCAGGAGAGGCAATATAAACTAAATGGTCCAATCTTAAATGGGATGCAGGAACTGAGAGACCTGGGAGTGTATATACACAAGTCTTTGAAGGTGGCTGGACAAGTTGAGAATGCTGTTAGAAAGGCATAGTTATAATCTGGAATGCATTACCTGAAAGGATGGTGGTTGCAGATACAATAATAACTTTCAAAAGGAAATTAGAAAAATACTTGAAGGGGGTAAATGTGGCATTATAAATGGAGGATGAAGAGTGCAAAAGCAAGGAAGTTATGCTATACCTTTATAAAATACTGGTTAGGCCCCATTTTGAATATTGTTGTCAGTTCTGGGCACCATACTTTAGGAATGATATCTAGGCCTTAGAGAATTTGCAGAGGAGACTTATTAGCACGGTATCAGGGATGAGGGACATCAGTTACATCGAGAGGTTAGAAAAGCTGGTATTGTTCTTGGAGCAGGAATCACTCAAGTTTTGTTAAGATTTAGATCAATGACATGAATAAGAACAAAGAACAAAGAAAATTACAGCACAGGAACAGGCCCTTCGGCCCTCCAAGCCTACACCGATCCAAATCCTCTATCTAAACCTGTCGCCTATTTTCTAAGGGTCTGTATCTCTTTACTTCCAGCCCATTCATGTATCTGTCTAGATACATCTTAAAAGACGCTATCGTGCCCACGTCTACCACCTCCGCTGGTAATTCGTTCCATGCACCCACCACCCTCTGCGTACAGAACTTTCCACGCATATCCCCCCTAAACTTTTCCCCTTTCACTTTGAACTCGTGTCCCCTTGTAATTGAATCCCCCACTCTGGGAAAAAGCTTCTTGCTATCCACCCTGTCTATACCTCTCATGATTTTGTACACCTCAATCAGGTCCCCCCTCAACCTCCGTCTTTCTATTGAAAATAATCCTAATCTACTCAACCTCTCTTCATAGCTAGCGCCCTCCATACCAGGCAACATCCTGGTGAACCTCCTCTGCACCCTCTCCAAAGCATTCACATCCTTTTGGTAATGTGGCGACCAGAACTGCACGCAGTATTCCAAATGTGGCCGAACCAAAGTCCTATACAACTGTAACATGACCTGCCAACTCTTGTACTCAATACCCCGTCCGATGAAGGAAAGCATGGCGTATGCCTTCTTGACCACTCTATTGACCTGCGTTGCCACCTTCAGGGAACAATAGACCTGAACACCCAAATCTCTCTGTACATCAATTTTCCCCAGGACTTTTCCATTTACTGTATAGTTCACTCTTGAATTGGATCTTCCAAAATGCATCACCTCGCATTTGCCCTGATTGAACTCCATCTGCCATTTCTCTGCCCAACTCTCCAGTCTATCTATATTCTGCTGTATTCTCTGACAGTCCCCTTCACTATCTGCTACTCCACCAATCTTAGTGTCGTCTGCAAACTTGCTAATCAGACCACCTATACTTTCCTCCAAATCATTTATGTATATCACAAACAACAGTGGTCCCAGCACGGATCCCTGTGGAACACCACTGGTCACACGTCTCCATTTTGAGAAACTCCCTTCCACTGCTACTCTCTGTCTCCTGTTGCCCAGCCAGTTCTTTATCCATCTAGCTAGTACACCTTGGACCCCATGCGCCTTCACTTTCTCCATCAGCCTACCATGGGGAACCTTATCAAACGCCTTACTGAAGTCCATGTATATGACATCTACAGCCCTTCCCTCATCAATCAACTTTGTCACTTCCTCAAAGAATTCTATTAAGTTGGTAAGACATGACCTTCCCTGCACAAAACCATGTTGCCTATCACTGATAAGCCCATTTTCTTCCAAATGGGAATAGATCCTATCCCTCAGTATCTTCTCCAGCAGCTTCCCTACCACTGACGTCAAGCTCACCGGTCTATAATTACCTGGATTTTCCCTGCTACCCTTCTTAAACAAGGGGACAACATTAGCAATTCTCCAGTCCTCCGGGACCTCACCCGTGTTTAAGGATGTTGCAAAGATATCTGTTAAGGCCCCAACTATTTCCTCTCTCGCTTCCCACAGTAACCTGGGATAGATCCCATCCGGACCTGGGGACTTGTCCACCTTAATGCCCTTTAGAATACCCAACACTTCTTCCCTCCATGGTTTGAATGGTTTGAAAAATATATAATGTTTGATCAGAATTGTTACAGTATTTCAGCACTATTTGTTAAAATGTCATCCTTTTTGTTCTTTGTATAGATAATGAGAGCTACCCACCAGATATCTTTGCTGTTGGATTTCAGGAAATGGTGGGACTCAATGCAGGAAATATTGTCAATGCTAGGTGAGCATTGTTACTTTGCTTCTAAGTGGATGATTAAAGAGTAGATTAATGATTAATGATTAATTTTATTCGCATTGATACCAAATACGCTATTATCATTGTAACTGTGATGAATTGTGACTAACTTACATACCCAACATTAGTTCATTGCCATGTAGATCTTTCCAATAATGCAAGATATGCAAACTATCTATATGCAAATTGGAGCATGTATTCAATATGCTCAAAGAGAGAATCTTATCCATGTGACTGTTATCCAATTTACTAATTGAAAATAAAAACTGCCAATGCTGGAAATCTGAAATTAAAACATCTAATATAAATATCATATTTTCAAGTTAGATTTATTATACTGTAGAGTTTTCCATATTTCTCAATTCTTTAGATATCATTGGTTGATTAGGTAAAGTACTCTAGCAGTGCTATACCTAATAATATATTGCAAAGATTTTTTAAACTTTACCACAATTTTTTGCAGCACAACGAACAAGAAAATGTGGGCAGAACAGCTTCAGAAGGCAATCTCCAGGACACATAAGTACATCATGCTGTCTTCGGGGCAACTTGTCGGTGTCTGTCTGTATATTTTTGTCCGACTCCATCATGTGCCCTACATTAGGTTAGCAGCTGCTACTTGAAGCTAAATTTTATTTTACTAAATTCTATTGAAATGGTTGGATTTTGTAACTTAATGCACCACCTTTTTAAAGCTCTTTAATTGACTTCAATCTCTATCTCACCTCCCCTTGCCCTTTCTCCTCTGAATTCACTGCCTTGCTGACCTTCCTAAAACATTTCTTCCATTTAAATTCTTCTACTCATGTCCACGACCACCCCTTCAAACTTGTTATCTTCCACCACCTCTCTACTTTCATGGTCCCAGTCACTGATGAGGCCATCTGTAACCATTTTCCTGTATCCCTCACCACCCACAACCCTCCACACCACTTCTAACCCATTTCATTTTGCATCCTTCCCTGGAAAAAACTGTTTCCCTGAGCTATTTGCAAGCCCTTTCAAACTCGTAACTGCCTAGCCTTTGACCTTCCATTCGCCCGGACACTTAAGTTGTTGATTTGCTCAACCACTTCCTCACCTCTGTCTTTGCAGCAAAACTTTTACTCACAGCTGTCTCATTGTACCCCTGGTACCGCCCCATGTTCACTTCTCAAATCTAAGGGATGCAATTTGAGCACATTTGTCACATAACTGCTTTTGCCATCTGTCATTAGATCTGATAGGACTGTGTCAAATGCTATCGAGTCTCACTAATCTCAGCTAAGATCATCGACTAATCTGGAATCTTCCTGGGGAGCAAAGACAACCTCTGACTTCTTTTCTCCATCACTAATCATCTCCTTTAAATCTCTTTACCCTTCTCTCTACATCTTCACATTCAACAAGTTGGTTCTAGGTCCAACTACCTTCACCTGCTTTATCAATGACCTTCCGTCCATGATAAGGTCAGAATTGCAGCCGTTTTCTGATGATTGGAGCAGTCAGCTCCATTCTCCATTCCTGAGGTAATGAAGCAATCAGTGCCTGTATGCAGCAAGACCTGGACAACATCCAGGCTTGGGCTGATAAGTGGCTCATAACATTTGTGCCACACAGTTGCCACAAAATGACCATCTTCAACAAGAGAGAGTCTAACCACCTCCTCTTGACATTCAATGGCACTACCATCACCAAATCTCTCATCGTCAATATTGGGGGTGGGGCTTCCATTTGCCAGAAACTCAACTGTGATTACTGGAGCCAGCCATAGCTAGGTATTTTGTGGGGAATGCCTCATGCCCTGATTTCTCAAAGCCTCTCCAGCATCTACAAGGCACAAGGCTAGATGGGTGGAGCTGCAACAACACTCAAGAAACTCAACACCATCCAGAACAAAACAGTTTGCTTGATGGGTAGCTGATAAACCATCTTAAATGTCCACTCCCTCCACCTCTTCCTGGCTGCTCCAGCAATCATGTTAATCAGCAGGCAGCACAGATGTTAAGTGCTGCCTTCATTGCAATAAACAGGTGCAGCTTAATTGCGGAGAGCAATCTCCCTTGGTAACCAATTTACGCACCACGCCGACTTCATCGTCCTTCATCGCTGTTCGGATAGAATCCTGGAACTTCCTAGCTAATAGCACTATGTAAGCTCCTTCACCACATGAACTGTAGTGGTTTATGAAGTAGGTTCACCACCATCTTCTTGAGAGCAACTAGGGATGGGAAATAAGTGTTGGCCTTGCCAGCAATCCCTACATCCCGAGAAGGAATAAATAAAAGTGCGGGCTGTTCTTCGTCACTACGTTGAAGACCATCCGTCAAGTGTCTCTGCTGTTTCTGCCTGCCTTTTCCCTTCCCACCAAGCCAAAACTCCCCTTCGGCTCCCTCCTCTACTAGCCCTAATAACGCATCTTTCTCCAGTTTTTCTCCCATCTCCCATCCTGTCCATGAGATTCCATTCCCACACAAACCTGACAACCCAACTTCCCTTCCTGGCTCCCACTTTATCTTACATTGTAGATGATTTCTTCTACTCAGGTATGTCTGTCTTACTTTCAAAACCACCATTATCACCAAACCTCCGCCATCACAAACCCTGCCGTCAACTCTTCTCTCTTGCAAACTACCATCCTGTCTCCTCCTCCTGTCCTAAATTGTTGAATGCATTGTTGCCTCCCAAATCTATACCCATCTTTCCTGCAGCTCTCAGTTTGAATCTCTCCAATCAGGTTCCATCCCTGTCACAATCCTGAAATGGTCCTAATCAAAGTTACAAATAATATCTTCTGTCATTGTGACCATGTTGCATTAACCCTCCTTGAGCTCCCTGCAATCTTTGACATGATCAACCACACCATGTACATCCTATGCCTCTCCTCTGTTGTCCATCTCAGTAAGACTGCATTCGCTTGGTTCACACCTGCCTACCTAGTAGTAGCCAAAGCTCCAGCAATGGCTTCCCCTAGGTTGTTTACTTGACCCCCCACCTTCCTCATCTACAAGCTGTCCCTTGGCGACATCTTTCAAAGACAGCTTCCACTTGTAAGCCGATGACACCCAACTCTACATCTCCAGCCCCACCTTCAAACCCATCCACTGCCTCTGTTGTGAGACTGCTTGTCCAACATCCAGTTTTGGATGAGCTGCAATTTCCTTGACTAAACATTGGGAAGACCAAAGCCGTTACCTTTGGCCTCAACAAACTCTAAACCCTTGTCACCACTTGTAACTCTTTCCGCAGCCAATTTTCCTGACTGAAGCAGACTGTTTATAAGCGCAGCGCCCTATTTGACCCTGAGCTGAACTTCTGATCCCATGACCTCTCCACTGGAAAGACTGCCTATTTCATCTCAGTATATTGCCTGCTTCTGCTGCTGTCTCAGCTCATCGACTGCTGAAACTGTCATTCATGCCTTTATCAAATTCAGGCTTGACTATTCCAGTGCTCTCCTGACTGCCCTCCCATCCTTCACTCCTTCCATAAACGTTAGCTAATTCAAACCTCTGATGTCTGTATCCTATCCCAATTCCTGTTTATTCATCATCCCTGTTTGCGGCTGCCTGCAATGAATTTGGCCTAACCATTAGCCTCAAGAAAATGAACATCATGGGGCAGGACATCAGAAATGCTCCATCCATCAATATTGGCGACCACGCTCTGGAAGTGGTTCAAGAGTTCACCTACCTAGGCTCAACTATCACCAGTAACCTGTCTCTAGATGCAGAAATCAACAAGCGCATGGGAAAGGCATCCACTGCTATGTCCAGACTGGCCAAGAGAGTGTGGGAAAATGGCGCACTGACACGGAACACAAAAGTCCGAGTGTATCAGGCCTGTGTCCTCAGTACCTTGCTCTATGGCAGCGCGGCCTGGACAACGTATGTCAGCCAAGAGCGACGTCTCAATTCATTCCATCTTCGCTGCCTCCGGAGAATACTTGGCATCAGGTGGCAGGACCGTATCTCCAACACAGAAGTCCTCGAGGCGGCCAACATCCCCAGCTTGTACACACTACTGAGTCAGCGGCGCTTGAGATGGCTTGGCCATGTGAGCCGCATGGACACATTGTACAGCGAGCTCGCCACTGGTATCAGACCCACCGGCCGTCCATGTCTCCGCTTTAAAGACGTCTGCAAACGCGACATGAAATCCTGTGACATTGATCACAAGTCGTGGGAGTCAGTTGCCAGCGTTCGCCAGAGCTGGCGGGCAGCCATAAAGACGGAGCTAAAATGTGGCGAGTCGAAGAGACTTAGTAGTTGGCAGGAAAAAAGGCAGAGGCGCAAGGGGAGAGCCAACTGTGCAACAGCCCCGACAAACAAATTTCTCTGCAGCACCTGTGGAAGAGCCTGTCACTCTAGAATTGGCCTTTATAGCCACTCCAGGCGCTGCTTCACAAACCACTGACCACCTCCAGGCGCGTATCCATTGTCTCTCGAGATGAGGCCAAAGAAGATGTCCTCATTGAGCTACATTGGCCCCTAGTACCTAACACTTCAGATTTAAAATGTTCATTCTTATATTTAAATTCCTTCACACCTTTTCCTCTGCCTATCTCTGAAACCTGCTCTAACCTTCGACAACCCGCTCCCCAAACTTTCTCCAACTCTGGCCTCTTCTTCATCCCCCTGAATTCAGCCATCTAGGCCCCACCTTCTGGAATTCTTTCTCTACACTTCTCTGCCTTCCCAGCTCACTCTCCTTCTTTAAGACCCTCTTTAAAATCAAGCTGTTTTGGTCATTCCTCCTAGTATCTCCTTCTTTAGCTTGACATTCTTTTCTTCATTGGATTCTGTGAAGTGTTTTGCCTATATTAAGAGTGCTATATAAATGCATGTCTTTTGCTGTAATTTATATTTAAATAGACTGTTGACTCTTTGTGATAATAGCTGAGTTATTTTATAAATATGAATTTATGTCCATCTTTTAAAGAAGAAGGTACTTTATGCTTGGGATCTCAACAAGTTATTACCAGGGAAGGAGTTTGAATGTAAAAGCTGTTTGTAATGTCTTTATTACAATTAGAGAACTCTTTTGGGATCGTTCATGATCAGCATAGGCCCCAATCTGATGAATTCTACTCAGATATTCATATCTGAGATGGTTTAGTATTCTTTCTTGGTTGTCCAGACCTGGATTTAGGGCCTTAAATTTTGAAAGTTTTGTTATATTGTTCTGAGATATTGGTGGCATAAGAGCATATTTAACAGAAACACGGTCAGCTGAAGTGTGAACAGTTTTCTGACTTCACATCTTCCTCAAAATTGTCACTTGATGACATGGGGATTTTTGGACATACCGAGGCTAGCCAGTTTGTTAGTTGATCCACAATCAGCTGTACTTGAAACATTGAGAAGTGGGATTTCATAATAATGAGATTTCACATTTCCCAACTCCAAACCTGAACAAAATTAGGATCATGATTGCTTTTGCTAAAGTCTATCTTTCCTTCTCCTTCGAACTTTCCTTTTGTCCACCCTATCGCTACGAAAAGTGATCCCTCTTACCTTTCAAATCACAGCCCAGTTGCCCTTACATCAGCACTTTCTATGGTTGGAGTCAACTTTCAAATTGCATCATCTTCAAAGTTCTGAGATAACCCATGTCTACTCGTATGGGTGTCAGTATGGCTACTCCAGTAATAATCACCTTGCCGATGTCATGCCTTTTTGAAACTGCTATTGAATGCCATCGTGAATCATATGTCACTCACTGTCTTAGAAATTTTCAAAATTTAGGCAGAGTACGTCATAGTGGACACCATCACAAATCTTTGGTCATAGCTATCATGTTTTCTCTCAGATTGCTCAGTCTGTACAATAGCTGTGTGTTCACCCTCTCGTTATTTTCCCCATTAACTCAAGATTTGCCCAGGGCATTCTTTCCTCTCTCATTCTGTTCCTTCTTATCAGTAACTATATGCATTTCTTATCCAACCCCGCCCATATTTGTTGACAATTGCACTCTACATTCATCAACTTCCCTCAATTATTTTGACATCCATGGATATAACCTGCAATCCTCTGATTGTGTAGCGGCTAAGTTACTATATTTCGTTGTTCTCCATGCCCTTAGTGCGGTAATAAAATCTCATTCAATTTTTTAAAACGACTGTTTTCAAATCTAACCAACAACGACTGTCTCTTCATTGTAACTTGGTTATGGGCATCCTTGGCCTCACAATTCTGTCTGACCTCACAATCCTCTCTGACCTCAAATTAAGCTCCCATATCTTCTCCATGGATGAAGCTATGGAGAAGTTCACACACTAGGCTCTGGAATATCCTGGCTGCAAGATGAGGGCTCTGGATGCTCAGTCAATGAGTATATTCAAGACTGAGATGGATAGATTCTTGGGCACTAGGGGAATTGAGCGATATGGAGATAGGGTAGAGAAATGAAATTGATATAAAAGTTCAGCCATGATCTTATTGAAAAGTGAAGCAAGCTCTAGGGGCCATATGGCCTAATACTGCTCCTATTTCTTTTGGTCTTAATAAATAAAACAAGTAGGGAAAAGGGAAGCAAAACACAAATAAGAAACATGTTTCATTCTTCTTTCTCTTTTTGCAGAGAAGTTGCTGTGGATAGGGTGAAGACTGGGATGGGAGGAAAGGCTGGGAATAAAGGAGCAGTGGCTGTTCGCCTGCAGTTTTACAGCTCCACACTCTGCTTTGTATGCGCTCATCTGTCAGCTGGACAGTCACAGGTGAAAGAAAGAAATGAAGATTATAGAGAAATCATGCAGAAACTCAGCTTCCCAATGGTATTTATTCTTCCTACTATTATGACCTCAGTGAGACCATTAACATTAAAATACGAGATATGAACCCCTGGACTAATTTAAAGAATTACATGACAAGATTTCATATTTTAAGACTTTTATTATGACAACTAGAAGAAATCTCTATTAACTAAATAGTATTTTGTAAGTATAATATTCATTACAAAGAAAGTGTGTAGTGGATAGCAAGTAGACACTGAGCCAGAGGGGGAGTGGCAGGTGGAAAGAGCAGCAAGAGGATCAGGCGGTGCAAAAGCATGGTGAAAGAGGAGGGAGGGAGTTGACAAGGCAGAGATGCTGAGCAAGGAGCAAGTTGGTAAAGGATTGATCACCCACAGTAGAACAAAGAGAACAGATTAGGAAGAAGTAGGTTGATGTTGATGGACTGGAAGGTGAGCTCTGGGGTGTAGAGCTGGAGCAGTTCAAGAATGTAGCGGGGAGAGAGGCTGTGGATAGATTCGAAGATGTGTTTTTTTTATTTTATTCATTCATGGGATGTGGGTATTGCTAGGAAGGCCAGCATTTATTGCCCATTTCCTAATTATCCTTGAGAAGGTAGCGGTGAGCCAACTTTTTAAACCACTGTGGGGAAGATACTTTCGTAATGCCATTAGGTAGAGTTTTCCAGGATTTTGACCCAGTGACAGTGAAAGAACGGCGATATATTTCTGAGTAAGGATGGTGTGCGACTTGCAGGGAAACTTCGAGGTGGTGGTGTTCCCATGTGCTTGCTGCCCTTGTCCTTCTAGGTGATCGAGATCGTGGGTTTGGGTGATGCTGTGAAAGAGGCCTCGCTGAGTTGCTGTAATGGAACATAGGAACAGGAGTAGGCCATTTAGCCCCTCAAGCCTGTTTCGTCATTCAATGAGATCATGGCTGATCTGGAACCTAACTCCATATACCCACCTTTGCCCTATATCATTTAACATCTTTAGTTAACAAAAATCTATTTATGGCAGTTTTAAAATTAACAATTGATCTAGTATCAATTGCCCTTTGCAGAAGAGAGTTCCAAACCTCTTCCACCCTTTGCATGAAGAAGTGTTTCCTAATTCCACTCTTCAAAGGTCTGGCTCTAATATTTTGACTATGACTCCAGTCCTATGCTCCCCAACTAGTGGAAATAGTTATTAAAACAAGAAATGCTGGAAATCCTCAGCAGGTCTGGCAGCATCAGTGGAGAGAGAAGCAGAGTTAACGTTTCAGGTCAGTGACCCTTCATCAGAACTCGTGGAAATAGTTTCTCCAAATGTACCCTATCTCTTCCCTTAATATCTTGAAAACTTTGATCAAATCACCACTTAACCTTCTAAATTCCAGGGAATACAAACCTAGTTTGTGTAAAACAGAAGCAAAATACTGCTGTTGCTGGAAATCTGCAATAAAAAACAGAAAATGCTGGAAATACTCAGCAAGTCTGGTAGCATCTGTGGACAGAGAAACAGAGTTAACACTTCAGGTCAATGACCTTTTCCCAGTTTGTGTAATCTCCTTGTAATTTAATCCTTGGAGTCCAGATATCATTCTGGTAAATCTACTCTGCACTCCCTCCAAGTCCAATATATCCTTCGTAAGGTGTGGTGCCCAGAACTGCTCTCAGTACTCGAGGGCTTTTGTACAGCTGAAGCATGATTTCTACCCCCTAGTATTCTATTCCTCGAGCTATAAAGGCCAGCATTCCATTAGCCTTTTCGATTATTTCCTGTACCTGTTCATGACATTTTAATGATAAGTGTACCTGATATGTGTAGATGTCATTAGCTGGACTGGAACAGCTTGGCTTGGAGCAAAGCTAGTTCTGGAGCACAGGTCTTCAGCACTACAGCTGGGAAGTTGGCAGGGCCCATAGCCTTTGCGGTATCCAGTACATGTAGCCATCACATGGAGGGAATAGAATTGGCTGAAGACTGGTATCTGTGATGGTGTGAACTTCAGAAGGAGGCCGAGGGGGATCATCCACTCAGCTCTTCTGGCTGAAGATGGTAATGAACAATGTTCCATCTAAGGTGCGCCCGCAGCCACACAGCAATCAAGAATGTGCAGTGTATTGAAATAAGCAGGCCGCTCATAACATCTCGCTCAATTGGGCTGAGCATCAAACCAGAACTGCAAAGGCTCGAATGGCTGGAGAGAGAGTGGCACAAAGTGCAGTTGTGATTGGAGGAGCAGCGAGCGGGGAAAAGAGGAAATCTATGATCGGAGGAGCTGCAAGCAAGGAAGAGACAGAATCTATGATTGGAGGAGCAACGAGCATGGAATGAGGGAATCTGTGATTGGAGGAGCAGCGAGTGAGGGAGAGAAGAAATCTGTGATTGGAAGAGCAGAGAGTGGGGAAGAGAGGAAATCTGTGATCAGAGGAGCTGCAAGCAAGGAAGAGACAGAATCTGTGATTGGAAGTGAGCGTGGAAGTGAGGGAATCTGTGATTGGAGGAGCAGCGAGCAGGGGAGAGAAGGAATCTGTGATTGGAAGAGCAGAGAGTGGGGAAGTGAGGGAATCTGTGTTTGGAGGAGCAGTGAGCAGGGGAGAGAAGGAATCTGTGATTGGAAGAGCAGAGAGTGGGGAAGTGAGGGAATCTGTGTTTGGCAGAGCAGCGAGCAGGGAAGAGAAGAGAGTGGGGAAGTGAGGGAATCTGTGAATGGAGGAGCAGTGAGCAGGGAAGAGAAGGAATCTGTGATTGGAGGAGTAGCGAGCTCGAGCGGGATGTAGGAGGAGGTGTGTCCAGAAGTGAGCAGCGTGCGATGACAAGGGTGGGAGGAGAGGAGCCCCTGGAGAGTCTGAGCTTCAGAAGGTGAGAGTGCTCTGGATTCATTGGTCAAGGGTTACATGGAACATAGGAAAATAAGAGCAGTAGAAGGTGATTCGGCTCCTCGAGCCTGCTCTACCATTCAGCTAGATCATGGCTGCTTTTCTACCTCAACACCATTTTCCCGCCGTACCCCATATCCTTTGGTATCTTTAATATCTAGAAACCTGTCAATCTCTGTCTTGAACAGATTCAATGATTGGCCTCCACAGCCCACTGGGGTAGAGATTTCCACAGATTCACCATCATCTGAAAGAAGAAATTCCTCCACATCTTAGTCGTAAATGGCCTACCTCTTATTCTGAGACTGTGCCCCCTGGTTCTAGACCCCCCCCCCCAGCCAGGGGAAACATCCTTCCTGCATCAACCCTGTCGAGTCCTTTAAGAATTTTATATGCTTCAATGAGATCACCTCTCATTCTTCTAAACTCTAGAGAATACAGGCCCAGTCTCTTCAATGTTTCCTCATAGGAAAATCCTGCCATCCCAGGAATCAGTCTGGTGAACCTTCTTTGCACTCCCTCTATGGCAAGAATATCCTTTCTTAGGTAAGGAGACCAAAACTGTATATAATACTCCAGGTGCAGTCTCACCAAGGTTCCATACAATTGCAGCAAGACTTCTTTACCCAAATCCTCCTGCGATAAAGACCAGCATACCATTTGCCTTCTTAATTGCTTGCTGCACCTGCATATTAGCTTTCAGTGACTTATGAACAAGGACACCCAGGTCCCTTTGGACATCAACACTCCCTAATTTCTCACCATTGAAAAAATACTCTGCATTTCTGTTTTTCCTATCAAATTGGATAACTTCCCATTTTTCCACATTATATTCCATCTGCCATGTTTTTGCCCACTCACTAAGACTGTCTAAATCTCCTTGAAGCCTCTTTGCGTCCTCCTCACAACCCCACCTATTTTTGTGTCATCAGCAAACTTGAAAATATTACATTTGGTCCCCACATCCAAATCATTGATATAGATTGTGAATAGCTGGAGCCCAAGCACTGATCCTTGTGGTACCCCACTGGTCACAGCCTGCCATCCTGAGAATGACCTGTTTATTCCTACTCTCTGTTTTCTGTCCATTAACCAATTCTCAATCCATGCCAGTGTATTGTCCCCAATCCCATCTCCTGTAATTTTGCCTACTAACCTCTTGTGTGTAACCTTATTGAAAGCCTTCTGAAAATCCAAGTACATCACATCCACTGGGTCCCCTTATTTATTCTGCTAGTTGCATCCTCCAAAAATTCCCAACAGGTTTGTCAAACATGAAATAAAAACAGAAAGTGCTGGGAATACTCAGCAGGTCTGGCAGCATCTGTGGAGAGAGAAGCAGAGTTAATGTCATCAGAACACATGACAAACATGATTTCCCTTTCATAAATCCATGTTTACTCTGCCCAATCCTACCATT
Organism: Heterodontus francisci; assembly: GCF_036365525.1. NCBI lineage: Eukaryota > Metazoa > Chordata > Chondrichthyes > Heterodontiformes > Heterodontidae > Heterodontus > Heterodontus francisci. The sequence continues at coordinate 47,140,103 of NC_090383.1, read as the reverse complement.
ATTTTCTAAGTGTCCAGTTATCGCATCCTTTATAATTGATTCTAGCATTTTCCCTACTACTAATGGCAGGCTAATAGGTCTGTAGTTCCCATTTTCTCTCTCCCTCCATTCTTAAATAGTGGGTTTACATTTGTGACCTTCCAATCTTCAGAATCCATAGAATTTTGGAAGATGATCACCAATGCGCACGGGCGGCACAGTGGCGCAGTGGTTAGCACCGCAGCCTCACAGCTCCAGCGACCCGGGTTCAATTCTGGGTACTGCCTGTGTGGAGTTTGCAAGTTCTCCCTGTGTCTGCGTGGGTTTCCTCCGGGTGCTCCGGTTTCCTCCCACAGCCAAAAGACTTGCAGGTTGATAGGTAAATTGGCCATTATAAAAATTTCCCCTAGTATAGGTAGGTGGTAGGGGAATATAGGGACAGGTGAGGATGTGATAGGAATGTGGGATTAGTGTAGGATTAGTATAAATGGGTGTTTAATGGTCGGCACAGACTTGGTGGGTCGAAGGGCCTGTTTCAGTGCTGTATCTCTAAATCTAAAAAAAAAATCTGAATGCATCCATTATCTTTACAGCCACCTCTTTCAACACTCTGGGATGTAGATCATCAGGTCCAAGGGATTTATCAACTTCCAGTCCCATTAATTTTTCCATTACTACTTTTTTACTAATACTAATTTCTTTCAGTTCCTCATTCTAGCTAGACCCTTGGTTCTTTAGTATTTCTGGGAGGTTTTTTGTATTCTCCTCCGTGAAGACAGACGCAAAGTATTTGTTTAATTTCTCTGCCGTTTTCTTATTCCCCATTATAAAATCCCCTGTCTCTGCCTGTAATGGGCCACATTTGTCTTTACTAATCTTTTCCTTTTTATATACCTTTAAGCTTTTACAGTCCATTTTTTTGTTTTTTGTTAGTTTACTTTCATATATTTTATCTTTCTTTATCTGTTTCTTGGTCCTCCTTTGCCGAATTCTAAAATGCTCCCAATCCTCAGGCTTACTACTTTTTTGGCAACTTTATAAGCCTCTTCCCTAGATCTAATAACATTTTTAACTTCTCTTGTATGGATCACTTTTCCTGCTGGGTTTTTGTGCCTCAAAGGAATGTAAATTTGTTGTAAACCGAGTATTAATTCTTTAAATGCTAGCCATTTCCTGTCTACCGTCGTACCTTCTAATGTAGTTTCCCAATCTACCTTAGTCAACTTGCCTCTCATACCTTTGCAGTTTCCTTTGTTTAGATTTAAGACCCTAGTTTCGGATTGAGCTACATCATTTTCATACTTAACTAATATTCTACCATATTATGGTCACTCTTTCCTAAAGGCTCCTTTACAACAAAATTATTAATTAGTCCTTTCTCATTGCACAATACCAGATCTAAAATAATCTGTTCTCTAGTTGGTTCCTCAAAATACTGTTCAATAAAACCATCTCGTGTACATTCCAGGAATTCGTCTTCCACAGCATTAGTGCTAATTAGGTTTACCTAGTCTATATGCACATTGAAGCCCCCCATGATTACTGTATTATCCATGTTACTTGCACCTCTAATTTCCTGATTTATACCATGGTCTATAAACAATTCCTACCAATGTTTGCTGCCCTTTGCTGTTTCTTGGCTCTACCCAAACTGATTCTACATCTTGATCTTTCAATCTAAGATCCTCTATCACTAATCTACTGATCTCATCTTTTATTAACAGTGCTACCCCACCTCCTTTTCCTTTTTCCCTATCCTTCCTAAAAGCCAAATACCCTTGAACATTCAGTTCCCAACCTTGGTCACCCTGTAGCCATGTCTCCATGATGGCAATTAGATCATACCTGTTTACTTCTATTTATGCTGTCAATTCATCTACCATGTTGCAAATGCTGTGTGCATTCAGACAGAGTGCCTTTAATCCTGTCTTTTTATTATTTTCACAAGCTTCTAGCCTTATCTACTGGTGCATTTTTAAGTTTATATGCTCTGTTCCTTCCTGCAACACTCTGATTATCATTACCCTTATTGCTACCTTGCTGTCTTGCCTTCTCTCTTTCTTTAAATTATCGTATCTTCCTTCACTTGATCCCTCTCTCCCATTATTTAGCTTAAAGCCCTGTCTACCGCCCTAGTTATGTGACTCACCACATCACTGGTCCCAGCACAGTTTAGGTGAAGACCATCCCAACGGTACAGCTCCCATTTTCCCCAGTACTGGTGGCAGTGCCCCATGAATTGAAACCCATTTCTCTCACACCAATCTTTGAGCCACGCATTTAACTCTCTAATCTTATTTACCTTACACCAATTTGCTCGTGGCTGAGGTAATAATCCAGAGATTATTGCAGATTATTACCTCTGAGGTTCTATTTTTTAATTTAGCCCCTAGCTGTTCATACTCCCTATGCAGAACCTCATTCCTAGTGCTATCTATGTCGTTGACCATGACAACCGGATCCTCTCCTTCCCACTGCAAGTTCCTCTCCAGCCCCAAGCAGATGTCCCAAACCCTGGCACTGGACAGGCAACACAGCCTCCTAGACTCTCGCTCTTGGCTGCAGAGAACTGTGTCTATCCCCCTGACTATGCTGTGCCCTACTACCACTACATTCCTATTTACTCCCCCCGTTTGAATGGCTTCCTGTACCACAGTGCCATGGTCAATCTGCTCGTCTGCGTTCCAGCCCTCCCTCTCATCCATACAAGTTGAAAGAACCTCAGACCTGTTGGGCAAGTGCAAGGGCTGAGGCTCCTCCACTTCTGCCTTCTCAGTCCCGATACCTGCTCCACTTGCAGTCACGCCCCCGTCCCTGACCACTGAATAAATCAGAAGACCCTATCCATGACTGCCTTCTAGAACAAAGTGTCCAGGTAACTTTCCCTTCCCTGATTTCCCTGATGCATCACCATGTCTGCAGCTCGGCCTCCAGCTCATCAACACTGAGATGTGGGACATATGAGGAGAGGTAAAATGGAACGTGTGAGGGCAGGTAGAATAGGACTTGTGAGAAGTAGAATGGAGCTTATGAGAGAAGAGGTCGACTGGGATCTGTGAGGGGAGAGGGAGAATAGGATGTGTAAGAAGAAAATTAGAATAGGACTATAGAGAGAAGAATGGGACACGTGAGAGGGCAAAGCAAATGGAGCATATGAGGAGAGAGAGAGGGAATGGGACCAATGAGAAGAGATGTTACAATGTGTGAGAGTAGAAATATGCTGTGACTTCTTAGAGCAGAGGTATATTGGGACCAGTGAGAGGTGGAGGTGGAATGGTGCCTTCAAGAGAAGGAGAATAGGACCAGTGGGAGGACATCACCTCTAAGGTGCGCATGCCGGCTGTATATTAATCTGGAACGTACTGCACATTGAAATAAAATGATCACTCACAACTTTGTGAAAGTTCAGTGACTTTTAAAATGTAAGCTGCCCATGGACAAGAAAGTAGTGCACGGAGGAGTTTGTAGCCCACCCAGTGCAAAGGAAATTTAGAGGGAACATTGGTTACAAATGCTTCAACCTTGTGTTTTGCATTCACCTGCTGAGCTTCACCATTGTTGAGGATAGGACTATTGGTGGAGCCTCGTCCTCACATTAATTGTTTTAATTGTCCACTATCATACACGACTGGATGTGGCAGGACTGCAGCGCTTTGATCTGATCTGTTGGTTGCTCATCTCTCTCTATAGTCTGCTGCTTCCTCTGTTTAGTCACAAGTCACTTGGTCTGGATGGGATGCATCTAGGTTGCTGAAGGAAGCTGGGATGGAGATAGCTGAAGCTCTGAGCACAAACTTTAATCTTCCTTTAATATTGGAGTTGTCCCAAAAGACAGGATGATTGAAAATGTTGCAATTCAAAAAAGGAGAGTAATAAAACTGGTAACAGCAGGACAGTCAGTCTAATGTCAGTGGTGGGAAAACTACGAAAAACCATTGTCACGTGGACAGAATTCATCCTCACTTGGAGAAACGTTGATTAATAAGGGGCAGCAACACAGATTTGTTAAAGGCAAATCATGTCTGACTAACCTGATTGTGTGATCTGATGAAGTAACAGTGAATGTTAATGAAGTTAGTACAGTTATGTTGTACTCATTTGATAAAAGTACTTCAGAACAGATTTCTTTGGAAAATAGAATATTGATTCTTGGGTGAGGGTGTTGCTGGCAAGGCCAGCATTTAAACCCTATACTTAAGTGCCCTTGAGTTGCTGCAATGCATCTTGTAGATGGTACACACTGTTCCCACTGTGCACTTGTGGTAGAGGGAGTGAATGTTTAAGGCGGTGGATGGGGTGCCAATCCGCCGCCCAGGGTACATTCTGTCCCTTTGCTGCTCTCCGTGCTTCTTCAATGTGGTGTTCAACATGGAGGAGTACTGATTCATCAGCTGAGTGAGGGAGGGAGATAGGTGGTAATCAGCAGGAGGTTTCCTTGCCCATGTTTGACCTGATGCCATGAGATTTTATGGGGTCTGGAGTCAATGTTGAGGACTCCCAGAGCCACTCCCTCCTGACTGTATACCATTGTGCCACCACCTCTGGTGGGTCTACCATGCTGGTGGGACAGGACATACCCAGTGGTGGGCCTCACAGCTCCAGCAACCCAGGTTCGATTCTGGGTACTGTCTGTGCGGAGTTTGCAAGTTCTCCCTGTGACCGTGTGGGTTTTCGCCGGGTGCTCCGGTTTCCTCCCACAGCCAAAGACTTGCAGGTTGATAAGTAAATTGGCCATTATAAATTGCCCCTAGTGTCGGTAGGTGGTAGGAGAATGGTAGAGTATATGGTAGGGATTACTGCAGGGTTAGTATAAATGGATGGTTGTTGTATCTCTATGACAATGATATGTTAATCCTATGCACCTCTGTTCATTTCACTTCAGAGCCATCCTACTACTCTTGTAATTGATTCAAAAATATCTATCCTATTCCTTTAATTTGGTTGCATAATACTTGATTTTGCTTTCTTGTGACAGGGAAGGAATGTTTTCTCCCATGACTATGTATTCTGGTGTGGAGATTCAAATTTCCGCATTGATCTTCCATACGAGGAAGTCCTCCATCACGTTAAGAGACAGGACTGGAAAGCTCTTCAGGCCTATGACCAGCTGCAGCAACAGAAGACTGACAACAAAGTGAGTGCAAAGAACAATGGGAAGGAAATAAAAATGGATTTGTTTTCATATTGCAGTGCTTTTATCCTATTGTAACAGTCACCGTTTAACAGAGGATATTGGATGAACTTATGAAAGCATTGCAGTACTAAAATAAAAGCAATAAGATGTTCTAGTGAGGAATGTGTTGGGATTTGTATGTGAAATGAAGAATAAAAGGACAGCTAGCAGTTTTATTTAGAAGGATGTAACACAATGGAGAAGTCTATGTCACAATTATGAGAACAAGGCTCTTAAGTTATTTATCAACAGCGGTGTATATTATCATTGATTTATAATAAGTTAGTAAAAGAAATTTTCTTTAACTTTATACAAAGAAGAAAACTGCCCCAGCATCCAAATCTTCTGTCACAGGTTTACGCACATTATCAAGTGCTCTTTGCAGTGTATCTATGTTCTTGTTTTTCATGTGCATTTGGCTGCTTGATTTCAAGTCTTGTATTTCCGCTGGTATTTATTTGTTCCTTATAAGGCACTCTTATGAACAATATTTGCATATTGATGTAAGAGCAAGTCCCGGGCGGAGAAGTGAGGAGGGGAGTTACATGTGCCAGACGCGGAAAAAAACTTAGTGAGTTGGATTCTCCGATTTCATCTTGAATGACTGATTAGAATTTTTCCTTCTGGGTTTTGCATCTCCAAGCTGCGCAGTGATGCACACTCACATGACGCTATATTAAGGGCAATGCAGGAAGTAATTAACATGAATTCACAAAGAGCAGATTGAGTGATGCTTCCCTTGAATTACTGCTTGATGCAGTCAGGAGCAATGGGAGGAAGAAATCTGCTGTTGTAGCCAAGAAGGCATGATTGAAGGTAGCTGAGGGGGTGAGCAGCAGGAGCACTGTGCCCTGGTTATTGGCTTCAGTGCAGAAGTGGTTTAATGATCTAACCAGGTCAGAATAAGTGAGTATGTCGAAGAATAATCAGACTTGGCACGGGGAGTACTCGCAACCGACTTTTATTAACTTGTGCACAAGGAGAACAAACACAGTAGAGCTCACATTGAGACTCAGTGCGATGTTCTGAAGAATTTCACTAAAACAATGGCAATTATACTATTCTGCAACCAATAATCTTACAATAATAGTTCAATCCTTAATTTGCATTCTAAAGCACCAATAATATTACAATTCAGTTTTTGCTCTAAACGAATAAGATACAGTAATTTTCAATCCTTCGTTTACATATCTGTCTCACCATTGGCCTTGCAGCTGGTACAGCGCAATAACAGAAAGAGACATTATGCTTCAACAACACTCTTCTTATCTCATCACCCAGACATGACACATTCCTAAGGAACAGTTAGTGTGAGAAACATACTGACCAGGCAAACCCACACCCTTGTCCAAGGGTGGCTCACCTCAGGTTCCACAAGTACAGTTGCTAATTCACCTTCATCCTGTGATGGAAACACCCACACCCCTAACCCCACCCTCAGTTTGTCTTGGACTCCCATCAAATCATTCCTCACACCTACTTAAGTTTCAGGAACACCCTTCCTTCACAGCCTATGCACTTCCTCCCTCACCTCCCCATTTATCCATCCACCACTGCCACTCACCCCAGTCCTTATGCAATGTGATGCATCTCTCTGATAGTCTGTTCTTTCCGTTCTTGTCGGAGAAGAGAGTGTAAAATGCAAGGGAGAGGGGGAGGACTGGAGGTGGCCTGCCACAAATAGTCCAGCTTACATATGCAGAAGAGGAGGCCATGGAGATAAGTGACACACCTCCAACCCTCTCAGTCAGAGGTAGAGACAGGGAGCTTGCAGATAGCTGGTGACCGAATTACAAATATCTCTGATAACATATGCTGACGTTATTTCATCAATGACTTAACTATGGTGATTGCCAAGTTTGCAAATTTGCCACTTTTCACTTCCAGTGCCTTAACAAGTAGAACAAGAGCCTGTGGGCATGTATGATGATAATTTCTCAAAGGAAATTCCTTCTGAGGGTGCACTGTCACAGGATGTGCAGTTATGCACCAGTGCAGTTACTTGCATTTCAGTGGGTCCAGTTAGAGAGTTAGTTAGGGTTTCACTTCGTCACTCACTCCTCACGTGAGCATGAGCAGAAACTGATGGTAAGGACAGCTGTGAGGAGTCCTCAGTCCTTTCCAAGCTCTGCTTGACTGGATACAGATACTGAACCTGGAGGCCAATGTTGAGAAGGAGAATGAGAAAGATAGAGCAGCAATGTTGTGGGATATTGACAGACGTGTCAAGCACACTCTTGGAAATGATGGAGGTGTCCAACTCCAACAGTCTGGATTGGTGTCTCGGTTAATTGCGAGAATGTCTGTCATGGAGAGAGTGGCTGCCTCTGTGCTTCAGGTATGGCTGTCAAGTGAGTCCATACAGGCCATGACCATGACAGTACTGGAGATCTCTGCTGCCTTAAACAGGATGACAGATACCGTATCCATGGCCTTACAATGTGTCACTGATCTTCACCAAGCTGCTGTCCAACAGAGTAGTAGGAATAACATGGCTGTGGCCCAGGCGAGGGATAATGGCAAAGGTGAGCATGGAAGTGGGAATTCCACTTAAAGTGCTCTCACTTCTCACCCATTGTCTTCCCCCGCATCCCCCCCCGCCCCCCACAATGCAGTACCCAACATGTTGCCTCATCTCCCAATGACTGAATCTGTCCCTGCACAGATGCATGTCTCAGGGGCTCCAAAATCCAGACATCATAGACTAAAACTATCTTAATAGCCAGGACAGGAATCCGAGCAGCCTGCATTTACCTCTGCTGAAGCTATTCAGGATGCACAACATAGAAGCAATATGAAACATAATTCAAAGCAATTATATTCACCAAAGCTTGAAGACGCACTTCAAAAAACATGGCTGCTTTTTTTCCTTTTTCTTATAATGGCACGTAAAATTTATTGATTAGCGTCACTTGGGGCGGCACAGTGGCGCAGTGATTAGCACCGCAGCCTCACAGCTCCAGCGACCTGGGTTCTGTTCTGGGTACTGCCTGTGCGGAGTTTGCAAGATCTCCCTGTGACCGCGTGGGTTTCCGCCGGGTGTTCCGGTTTCTTCCCACAGCCAAAGACTTGCAGGTTAGGTAAATTGGCCATTGTAAATTGCCCCTAGTGTAGGTAGGTGGTAGGAGAATGGTGCGGATGTGGTAGGGAATATGGGATTAATGTACAATTACTATAAATGGGTGGTTGTTGGTCAGCACAGACTGGGTGGGCCGAAGGGCCTGTTTCAGTGCTGTATCTCTAAACTAAACTAAACTTCCACGTCTTGCCCATTATTACGTCCTGAGTGCCAACTCACTCTTTCACGTGCTTCATGATTAATGTCAATATACAATGGGACCCATGAGGCAGATGTTCAATGAGTGTAGGCATGGCCAAGGGACTGTTTTGTGTAATAGTTAGGCGTAGTGGTGGTGGGAACCAGCGGGGGGATTCCATTTTAAATTCTTCTTCCAATGTGAGTAACTAGCTGAATGTTCAAACTATTAGGGAACCCCGGCTGGTCTAGCCATGAATGCCCTGTCTTCATGTTGCTCTTTGTCCTCCTCCTCCATGTTCTCAACATTAGAAGATGTCTGATGAGCATCTTAGTCATCCTCCACCTCTAATCCTCTTTGTTGCGCAATGTTGTGCGGGATGCAGCATACCACTATGATACTGTAGATGATTGCTGGTGAGTACTGAAGGGGGCCTTGAGACCTAGCTAGGCATCTGAAGCGCATCTTCATTTGCTGATGGCTTGCTTGAAGATGCACTTGGTGGTCAAGTGGCTCTCATTGTAGCACTCTTGCGCCTCACTTGTGGGGTTCCTCAGGTGTCATGAACCAAGATTCAAGGGGCTATCCCTTGTCTCCTATGAACCAGCCTGCTTCCCGGGACAGAGGTTTGCAATGGTGAACTCCCACAGTATAAAAGCATTGTGACAGTTCCCAGGGAATCTGGCATACATCTGCATGAACTTCTCCTTGTGGTTGCACACCAAGTGTTCATGGAATATTGATAAAACTTTCCATTGATCTGTTAATCCTTGGGTCAACACATGGGTCCAGTCGATGTTGCCTTGTACCTGTCGGAAGCCAGCCAGGATGCCACCTCATTCTGACTATTGTGGTTGCAGAGGAAGTTGGTATAAATCGATGTCCTGTCAAACAAGCCGACTGAGGGACCCTCGAAATAGCAACATAGGAACAGGAGTAGGCCATTCAGCCCCTCTAACCTGTTCCACCTTTCAGATAGCTTTTAACCCACCTTGGTTTTATACCCTTTTATACCCTGGGCTAGCAAAAGTCTATCAATCTCAAATTCAGTATTATTAATTAAGCTAGCATCTACTGTTTTTGTGGGCGAGAGTTCCACACTTCTGCCATCCTTTGCATGGAAAACGGGAGGAGTTTTATTCTGATGGCAGGGATCTTGACATCTGGAAGAAGTGACGCCGAAAGTGATCGCCTCTTCTCTGGAAGGCCCGCCGAATCTAGTGCCAATCAGGCACTTAAGTGGACAGCAGCGGGCCGTCCACAGGATCAAGGACCCCGTCTCTGGAAGTCCCATCCTTGGAAAGCTGCTGACCAATCAGAGGGCAGCAGCTACAGTGCTACCGCAGAGGTGGTGGCTGCTGCTGGAGGAGCACCTAATGGAGGCCGAGCAGTGTCGCGGGACCCAGGCCTCAGGTAGGTCAGGGCAGAAGGGATCTTGCAGGGGGAGGAGGGAGGTCGGCAGCAAGGACAGCTAGATGTCTCTCAGTGGGCCCCCCCCCCCCCCTTCCTCATGCTGGGTCCTGCGTTCAGGCACTAAGTGTGTTTTAACGAGGGACCCACCCCCCACCCCACTGGAGCCGGGAGGCAGCCTGCACTGTTTTTGGTACCGTGCTTCCCGTGCGACGACAGGGCCGCCCGCTGCACAGCTAATTGTGGCTGCGATGGGTAAAGGCCCTTAATTGGGGTTTAATTGCCCAGTTAAGGGCCTCAATTTGCAGCGAGGCCAGTGAACGGCTTTCCCACTCTGGACTAAATTTTGGCAGAGGTGATGTGAACGCCCCACCCGCCACCATCCCACCCAATTTCATGCTTTCCCCACCTCCAAACCTGCTGCGTGGGAGAGCATAAAATACCCCCTAAAGTGTTTCCTATGAGTGGCCTGACACTGGGTTAGAGGTTATGTCACCTTTTCCTAGATACGCCAACAGCAGAAAAGGTTTCAACCTGCCCTTTCAAAATCCTAAAAATGTCAACCAAATCACCCTAAACCCTCTATATTCCAGGGCATATAAGCCTAGTTAATGGAATCACTCCTCATATTCCAACCTTTGGAGCCCTGATATCATCCTGATGAATCTATGCTGCACTCCTTCCAAGGCTGATATATCCTTTCTAAGATGCAGTGCTGAAAATTGTACCCAGTACTCTGGATGTGGTCTAACCAGGGCTTTGTATAGCTGTTGCAAAACTTTCTGCCCTTTATATTCTAGTCCTCTCATTCCATTGGCTTTTGATTTGATTATTTGATTATTTTTTGTACCTGACGACTGTATTTTAGTGATCTGTGTAAACGGACCCCTAAATCTCTTTGAACCTTCACTGTTCCTAGCTTTTTGCCATTTAGAAATTACTCAATCTATCTTTTATTGGGTCCAAAGTGGATGACCTCACACTTAACTGCACTGAAATGCATCAGTGGTTTCCAGATTATTGTGAGTTTTGTGACTAGCCAGCCGATATTTTATCATAGCTAAGATGTGTAAATATTAATGTTGTGCGCTTCTCAGTATGAACATTACACTCTGTTGGAAAAGATTATTTCTTCTTTGGCCTCCTTGTCTCGAGAGACAATGGGTAAGCGCCTAGAGGTGGTCAGTGGTTTGTGGAGCAGCGCCTGCAGTGGCTATCAAGGCCAATTCTAGAGTGACAGACGCTTCCACAGGCGCTGCAGATAAAATTGGTTGTCGGGGCTGTTACACAGTTGGCTCTCCCCTTGCACTTCTGTCTTTTTTCCTGCCAACTGCTAAGTCTCTTCGACTCGCCACTCTTTAGTTCCGCCTGTATGGCTGTCCGCCAGCTCTGGCGATCGCTGGCAACTGACTCCCATAACTTGTGGCCAATGTCACAGGACTTCATGTCGCGTTTGCAGAAGTCTTTAAAGTGGAGACATGGACGGCCAGTGGATCTGATGCCGGTGACGAGTACAATTCAGTTAAACACAGAGCTTCAAACATTGCAATTATTAGCTTTTCTGATACAATCCATCAGTTTGGCTCAAAGAGCTTTCTTGTATCCTTCAAGAAGAATTTCTTTCTAAAGCTTAATTGTCTACAATATTAATGCCTTCAAAATTAAATAAAATGTAATTCTTTCACTTAGATTTTTAAAGATTTCTTTGAAGGCACCATCAACTTCGCTCCAACATACAAATATGATGTGGGAACAGATATTTATGACAGCAGTGACAAATGCAGAACTCCTGCTTGGACTGATCGAGTGCTGTGGTGGAGAAAAAAATGGCCTTGTGATACGTTGGGTATGATTATAACAAAATTGAAACTGTAATCAAGCTGTAGCTAAAATTGTGTAATATCTAGACCGTAAAGAACTAGCAATTATAATAGATGCCGTAATGTTTAAGCCACAGAACAGTTGCCTCCACTGAAGGAGAGAGCCAATTTGCCTATATATAGACCTTTCTTTAAAAAGACACATTAGTTTGTTTTTATGTATGTCTGTTAAGGTAAATATAGAACAATAATTTTCACTTGTGTACAATGAACACATCATTTTTGTTGATTGATATTAGTTGATCTCTGGTGACACTCTTCATGAATTTAATTGGACTGCCTAAAGATCAGTGCTTAATTTAACGTAATTTTACTGGATGAGCACTTACATTATTCTTTCCATCTTTTCTGACCAAGTTCCTGCCACTCCACTGCACACATTTCCATCTTCTCAAGTAGTTAGTATGTCTGCTTGTGAAGCAGGTGTTGCTTCTTGTGGAATTGAATTCAGGCGGCGGTTCAGTTAAATGGCCGGGGCGGATGGCCCCCCCACCCCCCCCCCCCCCCCGAATTCATGGAGGGAGTGGGCGGTCCGTCCCTGGCAATGGCATCAGCAGCCTTTGCGCAAGCACTGACGCCATTTTTAAAGAACTTTGGGCCCTTCCATTTATTTTAAATTTTTGGAGGGAGAAGTTGCAAAAAATTTTTAAAACATTTAATATGCCCCTCTCCCACCCCCCTAATAACCATGCAATGCAATACTTGCCCTCTTCCCCCCTGCCCCAAGACACTTCCCCTGCCCACCTGACCTTCCCCACCCAAAAGTTCATAAACTATAAACTTTACCCCTTCCCACCATCCCCTACACCCCATGCCCCCCCCCCCCCACCCACCCCGCACTGAAAAACTTACCCGTTCCCCCTCCCCACCAGTGTTCCACCTCGGATCCCTGGACTTGGACCCGAAGGCGTGGGAGCGCCGGCTACCGGCACCAATATCGCAGCGGGACGAGAGGCAGAGGCGAGAAGGTAATTAATGCCTTTATTTAAATTTATTTAAATATGTAAATTTTGCTCCCGTCGCTGAGCGGCATGGGGGCTTCTCCGCCACCGGCAATATCGGGCTGGGCCTTCCCAGCGTCGAGGCCCATGGCAGGCCTCTGCCGGAGGCATTTTACCGCTCCCCCCTGCCACAATCCCACCCCCCCCCCACCCCCCCAACCCCCACATCGGAGGGCCTGTAATAGTCAGCCCATCATTTCATTTAGCCAGATTTTGGAAGAACTGGTTCTGTTTCAGATTTCCTCCCTTTGACTCCTAGGGTGTTAAACCCAATGCTGTTGTTAATTCCTTTGAGGTTTCCAGGTAAACTGATAACTCGTACATCTATGTACAATGTTGCCAATCCCAACAGATGTACCTACCACGCACTTACTTGTTGAGCATACAATAATTCCGATAATGAAACAGAATAAATATTTTCCATTAAAGTAATAATGCTACTAATTAAATCAAGGTAATAAGTAACTTTGATCTTAAAGTGAATAAATGTTGTAAGATCATTCATCAGTATTTTCAATTTACTGCATTTCAGGTATAGATTTAAAAGGGTGTGATTATGAAACAGAGATAAAGGTCAAGAACATGTGGACACCAGGTGATCTGCTGTATTATGGGAGAGCAGAGCTGAATGCATCTGATCATAGGTGTGTAACAGTGGCCCTGTTTTCATTATGGATGTCAAGATATTTTAGGAGGGTTTGCAATTTGCAAATTTGTTTCAGTGGTGAATATCTCTTTTCACCAAAATGAATCTTTTGCAAGTAGTTCTTCATGCATTTTCATTATTCAGAGAAATATGAGAAGGTGATATAAATTAAGATATTACTGTTATCTTTACCTTTCTGCAGTGTATGTTCATGTGGGTAGATCTGGCTGTGTCAGAGTCCAGTGGACATTTGGCATTTTATTGACTATTGAACAGATAAAAGGTGTTCAAACCTGTCAGCACAATAAATGATGGTGTATTATTGATTGTCTGCCACAAGATGTCACTGATATATGTAGTAAAATACTAGATCATATCTTTTATTTTATTCTATATTAAAAATCTTGGGGGGAATTTTATGCTAGCCCTCGCAACAACGTTGGAGGCGGGGAGAGTATATAATAAAGGATGGTGTTGGACGGGGAACCCGCCATCTTCCCACTTCCACCCCAATTAAGTCCAGGATGGGAAGGCCCGTGGACGGCCTTCTCGCTCCGCTGCCAATTGAGGTCGTTAAGTGGGCAATTAATCCCCAATTAAGGGCCTCATCCCGCCTCAACCGGCAGGAGAGCCTGTCACTGCATGGGGAGCTCACCAAGCAAACAGGCTCATTAAAAGGCACAGTGCCTGATCGTAGGACTCGTCTTCGGGAGGGTGTGGGGGGGGGCCTGCTGAGAGTCACCTGCCCCCCCCACCGCCCCTGCTGCCAAACCCTCTACAACTCCTCCCTTCCCCCCCTTGACCCCCACCCTGCGAACCCCTTCCTGCCATGACTCACCTGTAGCCTGCGTACAGTGCCTCCAGTAAGTTCAATACCGGCAGCAGCCACCGCCTCTGCGATGGTGCTGCTCACTTAAGGAGCTAATGGCCTCTGACTGGCCGGCAGCTCTCAGAGAGCAGGACTTCTGTCGCCGGAGACCTTAATCTCAGGGAAGGCCTGCCGCTGTCCACTTAGTGCCTAATTGGCACGTAATGCCGTGGGCATCCCAGAGGAGGAGACACGGGGCTCTCACCGGCGCTTTTGCTGGTGGCCAAGACCCCTGTCTCCCGGTCTTTGTGTGTCCATTCATTTCGTATCCCCAAACTTTACTTCCTGCTATCACAAATTTTTGATCATGCTCTTTATGTCCAAATTTAACATTTTAAATACCAATTATAGTGGTAATTCCAAACGAAAATAGATCCTGGTGACACTGTAGTTGCAACCAGCGGTCTTAAGGTGGTGGTGTAGTTCTACGAGATCCTCTGACTCATTGAACAATACTATAGGTTTACTCATAGGTATTTAATGTCTTGCTTATCGTGCAAAGTGTAACATTTACTTCTTGTCATACATAATATTTTCTCCCAATTTCTTATTTTTGGCAATTCTGGCCACAAAATTAATACATTTATATATTCACTGAACCATCTTGCAATTGATAGGGTGATGCACAAATATATTCCATCTCAAACAAGTTGCTGCAGCTAAATATGACATGCAAATGTATTAATTCGTATTCACTCCTACACTAATTCATTGGTTTAGTCAGCCTTTTGCTCTTAACCAAATTTGTTGTTTGACCGGCTTCATTAATGTTTATATGTGAAGACCTCAGACTTTCTCGAAAGTCTGGACTTGAAATTTATGTTTTGGCACACAGCACATGCTGCGGTCTGAGTACCGACACAATTTCTCATCAGAAATCAGGATTTTTCCATTGCAAGCAAAATGTTGTTTGTCCTGTGATAGGTTTTCTTTCTTCGAAATGATTCAGAACAAACTTTCATTTTTTATTCATATATTGTTTGCATTTTAACTATTATTGACAGCTGAATTAAAAAACTTAGGTTTTACCTCTGCAAAATTCAGATCAGTCAGAGGCAGCTGTCCTTTCTGTTATTTATATTTAAAGAGCCAAACAATATACATATTTATTTATCTTTCTCAGTGGAAAACTGCTCCCCTCTTTATTTTGGCTTTGTTGAAGAAATAAATCCTTTTTTTTTCTCAATCAAGTATTACAAGATAAAGTGATTTTTTTTTCGACTGGCAGACTAATTTGTGTATGAGAGGGAGGGACGTAGACAGAAAGAGCCTGATTGACGAACTGAGAGAGAGAGGCACAGTGAAAGTGGGAGAATGGTTGTGTGTGCTAGAGACAGAATAAGTGTGTGAGAAAGAATGACGATATGAGAAGGATTTTAGAGATAGTGGTAGCATAATGGTAATGCAGAGGCCTGGACTAATGCTTCATTAGACATGAATTAAAAAGCCACCATGGCAGCTGGGGGAATTTAAGTTCAAGGAAATCTGTCATCCTTACCTGGTCTAGACTACATGTGACTCCAGACCCACATCAATGTGGTTGACTCTTAACTGACACTGAAATGGCCGAGCAAGCCACTCAGTTGTACCTGGCTTAGCACCACCTGCTCAAGGGCAATTAGGGTTTAGTTTAGTTTAGTTTAGAGATACAGCACTGAAACAGGCCCTTCGGCCCACCGAATCTGTGCCGACCATCAACCACCCATCTGTACTAATGCTACACTAATCCCATATTCCTACCACATCCCCACATTTCCCTACCACCTACCTACACTAGGGGCAATTGCTAATGGCCAATTTACCTATCAACCTGCAAGTCTTTGGCATGTGGGAGGAAACCGGAGCACCCGGAGAAAACCCACGCAGACACAGGGCGAACTTGCAAACTCCACACAGGCAGTACCCAGAATTGAACCCAGGTCACTGGAGCTGTGAGGCTGCGGTGCTAACCACTGCGCCGCCCTTGGGCAATAAGGAGATGCTAACATCCAAGAACGAATAAACAAAAGATAGAAGGACTTATTATGATCCCAGGAGATTTAGGGAACCATGTACAGAAATTACTAAAAGGTGGCAGACAGGTACATGGCCTTCATCTCAAGGAGGCTGGAGCACAAAGAAGTGGAAGTTATACTACTATTACGACCAGGTGAGAAAGGGGTCTAGGGTTCCCTCTCCGCCTTCACCTGATCTTACCACAACAGGGTTTAATTTTAAACACACTTTTTTTAAAACTCTCCCTTAGTGATTCCTTATTCACTAACTTCCAATTATAAGGCAATGAAACTAACCAAACAGGTTTTTTTATGTTTAATGCAAAAAGATTGAACTTTATTAAACTTAAACTCTAATTCGGTTAATGCCTACGGATACGCGACACGCCCACACTGGCATGCATACACGATACGCACATGCAAATAGAGACAAAAAAGAGCAGAAGAAATAAAGTGGAAAAGTTTTAGGCAATATCTGAAGATGGCTTTGGTTACTGTTCTTCGAGCTCGTTGTAAAGTCCTTGATTGTAGATAGGGCTTGCTTTTTGTTGGGGCCCAGTATTCTTAAACCTTGTTCGATATAGGAGAGTTTTCTCTCTTGCGGTTCATGTGTCCTCAGTGGGTTCAGAGGCTTGTGAGAAAGAGATGAGAGCAGACAGGAGAGGTCTTCTCACTCCAGGAGCAAACAGTCTGTCTCAGTTCAAACTCTTTGTACAATTCAGAAAAACCCAGATTACCAAACAGGTTAGTCATGTGACTAGCTGGTCTGACCATGTCTGTTTGTGGATTCTCTTGACTGAGCTGACCCTTCTTACACACAATACCTGTGCTTCTTACACACAATACCTGGTGTTCAAAGTCTGTTGTGTGTTAAATTGGAGCAGGGAATAGCCCCTTTGTCCCTCCAAGCACTGTCTGTTAGTATGCAGATGTTTTTTCCAGCCACGGCTGATCTGTTTAACGAGTCATTTCCTTGCTCCAGCAACAGTTTAAAATCAATATTCATATGACAAAATTAATATGCCTCATTCTTGGCAGGTGGGGGTCTGCATGATACTAAAATTCTGTAAAGATCTGGTTAGACCACATCTGGAGTACTGTGTTTGGTTCCAGGTTCCATACCTCAGGAAGGATAAATTGATCACAGAATCACAGAATTGTTACAATGCAGAAGGAGGCCATTCAGCCCATTGTGTCCACAATGGATGTTATCTATATGGGCTTTAGTAAAGCCTTTGACAAGGTCCCGCATGGCAGACTGGTACAAAAGGTGAAATCACACGGGATCAGAGGTGAGCTGGCAAGATGGATACAGAACTGGCTCGGTCATAGAAGACAGAGGGTATCAGTGGATGGGTGTTTTTCTGAATGGAGGGATGTGACTCATGGTGTTCCGCAGGGATCAGTGCTGGGACCTTTGCTCTTTGTAGTATATATAAATGATTTGGAGGAAAATGTAGCTGGTCTGATTAGTAAGTTTGCGGACGACACAAAGGTTGGTGGAGTTGCGGATAATGATGAGGATTGTCAGAGGATACAGCAGGATATAGATCGGTTGGAGACTTGGGCGGAGAAATGGCAGATGGAGTTTAATCCGGACAATTGTGAGGTAATGCATTTTGGAATGTCTAATACAGGTGGGAGGTATACAGTAAATGGCAGAACCCTTAGGAGTATTGACAGGCAGAGAGATCTGGGTGTACAGGTCCACAGGTCACTGAAAGTGGCAATGCAGGTGGATAAGGTAGTCAAGAAGGCATACGGCATGCTTGCATTCATCGGTCGGGGCATAGAGTATAAAAATTGGCAAGTCATGTTGCAGCTGTACAGAACCTTAGGTAGGCCACACTTAGAATATTGCGTGCAATTCTGGTCACCACACTACCAGAAGGACGTGGAGGCTTTGGAGAGGGTACAGAGGAGGTTTACCAGGATGCTGCCTGGTCTGGAGGGCATTAGCTATGAGGAGAGGTTGGAAAAACTCGGATTGTTTTCACTGGAACGACGGAGGTGGAGGGGCGACATGATAGAGGTTTACAAAGTTATAAGCGGCATGGACAGAGTGGATAGTCAGAAGCTTTTTCCCAGGGTGGAAGAGTCAGTTACTAGGGGACATAGGTTTAAGGTGCGAGGGGCAAAGTTTAGAGGGGATGTGCGAGGCAAGTTTTTTACACAGAGGGTGGTGAGTGCCTGGAACTTGCTGCCAGGGGAGGTGGTGGAAGCAGATATGATAGCGACGTTTAAGAGACATCTTGACAAATACATGAATAGGAAGGGAATAGAGGGATATGGGCCCCGGAAGTGCAGAAGGTGTTAGTTTAGGCAGGCATCAAGATCGGCGCAGGCTTGGTGGGCCGAATGGCCTGTTCCTGTGCTGTACTGTTCTTTGAATGCTTCAGTTGAGCCTACCTCCACCATACTCAGGCAGCGCATTCCGGACCTTAACCACTCTCTGCGTGAAAAAGATTTTCCTCATGTCACTTTTGCTTCTCTTACCAAATACTTTAAATCTGTGCCCTCTCGTTCTTGATCCTTTGACGAGTGGGAACAGTTTCTCTCTATCTACTCTGTCCAGGCCCCTCATGATTTTGAATACCTCGATCAAATCACCTCACAGCCTTCTCTTCTCCTTGGAGGGGGGTGCAGTGCAATTTCCCCACAATGAAACTGAGGTTAAAAGGGTTAAATTATGAGGTTGCATAGACTAGGCTTCTATTCCCTGGTGTATACAAGAATAATGGTGATCCAATTGAGGTGCTTAAGACAATTAAATGATTGGATAGAGCAGATATTTCTTATGTTCTTGTAAACATCAAGAGATACAGGGATAGCGCAGGAAAATGGTGTTGAAGTAGGAGATGATCACATTGAATGGTGGAGCGGGCTTGAAGGACTGAATGGCCTATTCCTGCTCCTGTTTCTTATGTTCTTATGTTCTTACGTTCCTATAGAGAAAAGCAATTTCCTTTGGTGGAGGAGTTCAGAACAAGAAAGCATAACCTTAAAATTGAGACGGGAACGTCACACAAAATGGCAAGCGGTGCCATGCCCGATGTTGTCTGGGGTGGGGAAGGCTGAGGCCAATTGAGACCCTTAAGTGGCCAACTGATGGCCGCTTAAAGGAAGCGTTCCGCCTCAGCTGGGATTTTATGGAAGTTGCAGGGGTGTGCTGCTGCATGGAGATGCGTGGAGGGCCCTCCTGGCAGCGATGGCCACCGCCCCTGTCAAGACCCCACCCTCACCAACAGCCCATCCCCCCCCCCCACCCCTTCACCGGGGCCTGCCTGAATGGCCCTGGTGACCCTAACCCCACTTATCTGCATCCCGAAGTCGTCTCCATCTTCAGCACTGCAGACGCTGCTGGTAATGCAAAGCCTCCAGCCCTCTGGCAGCTCTGGAGGTGGGAGCTCATTCCTTAAAGGCATGGCAGCCGAGACAGTGGACAGTTAATTCACCGTCCGCTGTGAAATAGCAAGGGGAAGCCGACGGTGGACCCAGGCGGGTCTGCTCTCACTTTCCAGCCCGTCACCGGGACCCCAGTCACCAGGATAAAATCCTAAAGCTAGGCCATTCGGGGATGCTGTCAGGGAGCATTACTTCACACAAAGAGAAGTGGAATCCAGAACTCAGTCTCCAGGCAAGTTGTTGAGGGAAGATCAATTGAAAATTTCAAAACAGAGACTGATAGATTTGTTAGTCAAGTGTACTAAGGAATATGAAACCATGGTGAATAAATAGAATTTAGATATTGATCAGCCATGATCTTAATGAATGGCAGAACAGACTCGAAGGGCTGAATGGCCTATTCTGTTCTTATTAACCAACGCTGCCCACACCTTGTCCCTAATCTGTTTCTTGCTGTTAGACAGCCATATCCTGCTGGTGTACAGTTGACAATACAGTAACTGGATTTTGCACTTTAAAAATGCTTTCAGTGAGACAATGGGAAGTGAGGTGGGGGGGAGAGACACCCTTATTCCCTGGCCTTCTACAAGGCTTGATGGATGCATTTCCAATGGGAGTTGAGATGTTTTATGGGTAAGTTCCACTGGATACTGAAATATATATGGATTTACAATTGCTCTATGATTCATCTTTTCCCCATAGACAGTATTTGGACAGTGACTTTAACTGAGCAAGCCAGATTAAGAGCGAAACATCACAACAGGTCATCAATCTGAAACATTAACCCTACCTTCCTCTTTCCACAGATGTTGCCTGATCTGACTGTTTCCAGCATTTTCTGTTTCTGTCACAGTGTGCTCAGATGACCTGTGAGCCAAGAGATAGAAACATAGAAAACAGAAAATTTGTGACACAGAAGGAAGCCATTCGGCCCATCGTGTCTGTGCTGGCTGAAAAACAACTATCCAGCCTAGTCCCATTTTCCAGCTCTTGGTCTGTAGCTCTGTAGGTTATAGCACTTCAAGTACATATTGTTACGTTCGAGTGAGGAGGATTCGAAGGGCTTCCCTCTTTCCCCTGTCCTTGTTTGATCACAACAGGTTTAATTCTTTCTTAAAGTGGATGTCCTGGCCAATTCAGTAGGTGTTTGATTGGTTCTTGTTATGATCATAACAAGTAAGTAATCAGACAGGTTTTATTGAGTTATCAAAGAAAGAGGTTAACTTTATTGTATCTAAACTAAACTAATAAAATAATAACGTGCCAACTTTCACTCACACACACACACTAGAGGTTTACACACACACAAATAGGTTACAGAGTGGGGAAAGGTAGATTGGTTGAGTTAGCGGCCATAAAAAAGGTATACAGTCTGTAGAGTTCGGTGATTCAGCTGGGTTCCAGCTGAATTCAATGGTCCTGAGGCTTTTAGTTTGAAGAGGTAGTTGACTGGTTTGGTGAGTCTTTTGGAGATAGCGATGCGATGATTTCCTCCAACAGGTTTCTGATTGTAGCCGGAGTATGCAAAGTGGTCAGTCAACAAGCAGGATTTGAAAGCTTTTAGGCTGGAATGGAGAGAGAGAGAAAGGGACCCCCACTTTGGGTCTGCTCATGTCAGAGTCCAGTTGCTTCTCCTCTGCTGCAGAGAAAAACACCAGCTTAAAACCACAGATGGGGAAGGGCTTATTTCATGACAGTCACTCAGTGGCTCAAACATAACAGTTAGCAGTATTTTATTCTGCTTGTTGAGAGAACAGGTAGTTCCCTTAAACTTCCTGGGTACTGGTTCTTGCTGGGATATTAGCAGAAGTTTTGTCTCTCTCCTCACAAGCATTGCAGTGTAGGATACAGTGTTGCCAATTAGATGATCATCTTAAGCTGAAAGGATGACTTTGCTGGCAGCTTGTCTTTTAAAAAAAAAATAAATTCAGATCTCCAGTCAGTGCATTGGCATAATGATATCCATTTTTTGTTTAATGCGATAAGGATTTCTGGCTCTACATCCCTTTCAGCAGTGAGTTCCAGAGCCCCAATATCTGCTGCGTGAAAAAAAAATTCTCTCCAACTCCTCTCTAAGTCTTCTGCAAATTACTTTAAATCTATGCCCCCTGGCATTGCTAACAAGACCTGCATTTATTGCTCATCCCTAGTTGGACTTGAGATGTTTGGTGAGCCGCCTTCTTGAACCATGAGAGTCTACGTGGTGAAAGTACTCGGTGTTCGATAGGGAGTTCCAGGTCTTTGACTCAGCAATCTTGAAGTAATGACCATATATGTCCACAATGGGATGGTGAGGGACTTGGAAGGAAACTTGGAGGTGATGTTCCCAGCACCTGCTGCCCTTGTCCTTCTAGGTGGTGGAGGTAACAGGTTTGAGAGATACCATCATAGAAGCATTGGTGAGTTGCTGCTGTGCATCCTGTAGATAGAATATGCACTGGTGGTGAAGGAAGTGGATGTTTAAGGTGGTGGATGAACTGCTGATCAAGCAGATTGCTTTGTCCTGAACTGTGCCAAGCTTCTTGAGTGTTGCAGCTGCACCCATTCAGTCAAGTGGAGAATATTTGATCACACTTCTTATTTTTCCTTGTAGGTGGCTTTGGGGAGTCAGGAGGTGAGGGACACACCACAGAATTCCCAGCCTCTGACCTGCTTTAATAGTTATGGCATTTATGTAGCTGGTTCAGTTGAGTTGCTGGTCAATGGTGACCACCCCCCAGGATGTTGATGGTGGAGGGTGGGGGAGATTTGATGATGATAGTACATTGAATACCAAGGGGAGATGGTTAGATTCTCTCTTGTTGCAGATGGTCATTGCCTGCCGCTTGTGTGACACAATGCTACTTGCATCTTATTTGCCTAAGCCTGATTGTTGCCCAGGTCTTTCCGCACGTGGGCTTGGATTTCGTCACTTTCTGAAGAATGACAAATGGAACTGAACACTGTATAATCATCGGTGATCAGTCTCACATCTGACACGATGAAGAAAAGGTCATTGATGAAGCAGCTGAAGTTGGTTGGGCCTAGGATGCTGCTCTGAGGAACTCCTGCAGTAATGTCTAAGGCAGTAACTATTTCTACATAGTTGCACGTCCTTTGGCACCTTGATATACTTCTGTAGTCCTGTAATTTGGGTGTGAGTATATTATTGGGTGCAAAACCCGGAATATCCTGAAATCTTGTGCAACGCAATATTGTAATCATGGCGTAATACTGATTTTCAGCATAAAAATGACTTCCTTGGGCCCATTCTGCAAAACCTCTGCTGAGACTATCCACCTCTCATTAACATCGCTCCACCCCCTTGCAAAACAAGACAGAATGTACCTCTGATGTTTCAACAACATGGGAAGCACCTGTGAAGTCAGAGTCCATGACTTGTTAGTCCAGAATAAATAAAAGCAAAATAGTGCAGATGCTGGAAATCTGAAATAAAAACAAGAAATGCTGCCAGACCTGCTGAGTATTTTCAGCATCTGTGGAGAGAGAAGCAGAGTTAACGTTTCAGGTCAGTGACCCTTCATCAGAACTTGTTAGCCCAGGGCTCCCTTCCAACTGGACTCTCCAGAAAGGTGGAAACATCCTCTTCCATTTTCAAGTTTTCCTGGTCCTTAGAACTAGCAGGCCAGTTAACTTGCCTTCTCTCATTAGCTGCCCCTGTGTGTTATCTCTTTACTATTCCTGGTACAGGTGAGCTAGGTGACTTTGATGCTGTTTGAGTGACCTGGTGATAATGAGGCAAGTATGTTTCCATGAAAGAAAAGAGGAATGGGCCTCTGGCCTTCCATTTCCTTCTCATTCACGAGCTCAATGTGAGCCATAACAAGACCTGGATCCACTTCCTATTGCTCCTCTGGAAGCATCTCCCTCTCCTTCTCCACCTTCGCCTCCTGTTTCATCTCCTCGACTTCTTACTCCTCATCCACCACAATGACTTACTTGGGCGAGTATGGTGAGTCGTACCTTCCCAGCTCTGGTAAGGTCACTGAACTTCTTTCCACATTGCTGCTCTACCATCGGGGTCATGGAGCTGGCACTCTCAATATTCTGCCATTTCTCTCCATGCCTTCTGGGAGCCCAGGAGTCAGTACCACTTTTCCATTATTTCATTGAGGAGGACCCATAGGTCGCCGTCAACAAAGTTTCAGTTTTCTTTCTGCTAGCTTTGGTCTCGATTTTAGTGGTCAGTGGGAAATGCTGTTGAGACACTGGAAACACTCTGGGCGACCAAAAGAATTTAAAGTCTCCAAAGAAAGTTGTCCCCATCCTCTTTTGTAAGGCTCCATGTGAATTCCCTGTGAGCAAGTAAGTTATTCTGAATTCACACTGCTTTTTTTACTCCAATTTTTACATTCCAGCATAGTCAAATATGGTCCTTTGAAATTTTGTTGTAAATTGCCATCATCAAAATGCAAAAGCTGCCTTAAATTTAGTTGTAAGTTGTAAGTTACATTATTGCAGCAAAGTTTGTCAGGGTGCATGGGATGAATTTGAGTACAGAAAAATGATGAGTTTGGTTCGGGCCAGATGTAAACTTTTTAAATCTGTAAACTGACCACAACCCACTGACTTCTGGGTTTAATGGAGGTAGGACAAGTTAATGAGCCTGGCAACCTCCGATTTAACCTAGTTTGCAGGTTTTACAGTGGGTGGCTGAGTTTTCCAGGCCTTGGGAAACCTGGCAGCTGAAATGAGGTGAGGACAGCTTTGGGAAGAAGGTAAATGCCTACACAGCAGTGCTTGTGGGCTAGGTGGAGCAGTAGTG
The DNA here is from genome assembly GCF_036365525.1 of Heterodontus francisci. Lineage (NCBI taxonomy): Eukaryota > Metazoa > Chordata > Chondrichthyes > Heterodontiformes > Heterodontidae > Heterodontus > Heterodontus francisci. The sequence goes on along the minus strand of NC_090383.1, from coordinate 47,115,725 downwards.
CTTCTCTCCAGCGCCCCCACGCTCCCCCTGGTTCAGACCCTCACCCCATACAAAGCCCCCAGAGTCAGGGATTGGAAGCTTTTTGCTATGTTTTGTTTTTAGATCAATTATATTCCTGAAAACATTAAGTGACAATGGCCGGGATTTTATCTGGGCGTCGGGGGTCTCGACTACTGACAAAAGCGCCAGCAAGAGCTCCGCATCGCTTCCTCTAGGGGAAGGCCTGTCGGATCGATCCCAATTAGGCACTTAAATGGACAGTGGCAGACCTTCCCCAGGATCAAGGACCCTGGCAACAGAAGTCCCACCTGCTGAGATCTGTCAGCCGATCAGAGCTGGCAGCTCTTTCACTGAGCAGTGCCACCGCAGATATATTTGTGCATCACCTTTTAACCATAGTAGTTGGGCTGGTTACTGTACAGCTAAGTATAAACAGTGGCATTGGCATCCCATAGTGCGTCACCATGTCAGCTGTGGATTTGACACAATGCAAATCCACTTTGTTAGGTCTCTCTCTTGTCAGCAGAATTAATATCCACATTTTTCGTTAAAAATATGAATATTGCACTCACCACTATTTTGCTTGAAATTAAGTTATTTGCAATATTTGAATCTGTGGCTATGATTTTTTAAAAAGGTGTAGGTAACATTGTGAATTATGGTTATATTAAAGGCAAAACTTTGATGCTGTTTACTTAAGTGTTAATGCATCCACAGCAGTTTTAATGTTGGTATTTCTTCTTGCATACTTTTACAATCCTCCTCTTCACACTTCAAATACAGGCCTGTCTTAGCTGTCTTTGAAGTGAATACTCAGGAAGTGGATATTTACGCACGAGAGAAAGTATTCCAAGAAATTACATCTTCCCAGGGACCATCAGATGCAACTGTGGTGATATGTCTCAAAGGACCAACCAATGAAGAAAGGGAGGAAATTCCAGATGACCTAAGAAATGAAATAATTAATTTCTTTAAGAGTTATGGCACTATTTTATTGCTGAGGTAAGAGGTGGTTATTAGTAATAAACAACCCTGAAAACAGTGGTTTATTTGACCAGTCTTTTATCTTTGTTTTTTTTATCGAAATCAAGAGCTTAGACAAAAATGATAATTATTGATGTGCCATCACAAGCAAAAAACTTTTTCTATTGCATATCTCAATCAAGTGTGAGCAGCATGTTTAATAATGTTGTGTAACCTATTTCACTTTGAGAGTGCTATATTTACCTTCGTGTTGATAGATTCAAATTGACAGATTAAGTAAATGGGCAAAACTGTGGCAAATGGATTTTAATATAGGCAAGTGTGAGGTCATCCACTTTGGACCCAAGAAGGATAGAACAGGGTACTTTCTAAATGCTGAAAAGCTAGAAACAGTGGGGGTCCAGAGAGACATAAGGGTCCAGGTACAAAGATCATTAAAATGTTGTGAACAGGTACAGAAATAACCAAAGAGGCTAATGGCATGGAAGCCTTTATATCCAGAGGGCTAGAATACAAGGGGGTAGAAGTCATGCTTCAGTTTTACAAAGCCCTGGTTAGACCACACCTGGAGTATTGTGAGCAGTTCTGGGCACCACACCATAGGAAGGATATACTGGCCTTGGAGGGAGTGTAGCATAGATTTACTAGAATGATACCTGGACTCAAAGGGTTAAATTATGAAGAGAGATTACACAAACTTGGGTTGTATTCCCTGGTTTTAGAAGGTTAAAGGGTGATTTGATGGAAGTTTTCAAGATATTAAGGGGAACAGATAGGGTAGATAGAGAGAAACTATTTCAGCTGGGTGGGGAGTCTTGGATTAGGGAGCACAGTCTACAGTCTAAAAATTAGAGCCAAACCTTTCAGGAATGAAGTTAGTAAACATTTCTACACAAAAAGGGTAACAGAAGTTTTGAACACTCTTCTGTAAATGGCAGCTGATGCTAGGTCAATTGTTAATTTTAGATGTGAGATTTATAGAATTTTGTTAACCAAAGGTGTTAAGTGGTATGCAGCAAAGGCCCATATGGAGTTAAGTCACAGATCAGCCACAATCTCATCGAATGGCGGAAGAGGGTCGAGGAGATAAACGGCCTACTCCAATTCCTATGTTCCTATGCTATGCGAATGAATTCCTGTTGCATTTAATTTGCTGCAAAGCATTGGTATTCTGAGCCATGCTTTCTGCCTCTGCTGTGCTAATAGCAAGAGAGTTCTGTGATATTGTTGATCTAAATCTTGTGCATCCAACCTCTAGGAAACTGAAAAAAATTGTTTTGGTAGATTAGTGCTACTGATGTGTTACTGTGTATTGTGACCCTGCTTTTCCCTCCTTGGTTTTGCTAAAGACTGCTTGACATGATGGTACAGTAACTGTATTACTATATTCCTGTTAGGTTTGATCATGGACAGATGCTGGTAACTTTTCAGGATAGCCGGATGGCTCTGAAAGTTTTGGATCTAGATGGGAAAAAAGTAAGTCTGGTTTTGGTGCGGAATGGTCTCAATTTTATGCCCCAGCATGTTGAATTAAAATGCTGTCAATCATTATATCAGTGCAGAAACTGAACTTGTGAGCATACTTTGCATGTGTGTGTGTGAGATTCAATTTATCACAATAAACCTTGCTGTCATTTTATCTTCTATTCAGACACTTTTCTTGCATTTTTCGTCTAATATGCAACTAATTATTGATTCATCCGATCAAAACATAAACGACATAACAATCATTATTGATTTGAGAATACATAGAATAAGCCATAGGAGCGATTTTTAACTCCCTCCACCTAGTGGAAATAGGTCAGGAATGCCATTAAAATTAAGATTTAGGACTCACTGTCCTTTTATTGCTTGGTTCCTGCCTGCTACCATGTTAACTGCAGAGATTTCTTAAGTGACCCAGGCCTGAAGCAAGCAGTAATCTCATTAATATATTCAAATTGCGTTTGATTAGAACCCCAACTAATTTTAGCATGTAAAAATATTCGCATGCCTTGCACTTAATCTCTTGAGTAAAACCTAGTGCAAAGGTTTGCAAAACAATGGGACTAAGTGGCGACAAATCCTCTGGACCTGACCACCTGAATTTTAGGGTTTTAGAAGAGGTAGCTGCAGAGATAATGAATGCATTGGTTTTGATCTTCCAGAATTCCTTAGATTCTATTGGAAGGACTGCAAGGTAACAAACATAACCCTGCTATTTAAGAAAGGAGGGAGAGAGAAAACAAGGAACTATAGGTCAGTTTAGCCTAACATCAGTTTTGGGCAAAATAATTGAATCTACTATTAGGGACATAGTAACAGGGAATTTAGAATATCATAATATAATCAAGCAGAGTCAACACAGATATATGAAAGGGAAATCAGGTTTGCTTTAAAAGTACACTGCTTACAAATTTGACAAGTTAAAAAGGCACTTTTTTAATGGATAGCACAATAATAGCTTAATATTATTTTCACCCAAGTATCAACCCATAGTGCTTTTCTTACAACTACCTTACCACTGATATGAGATGCACCCACAGTGGCTTCATCGTGGCTGGAGGAAGGCTCTTTTGTTAAAGCATGGACCCTTGCTATGCTTGTGATGGGCACATTTTGGCCTGAGAGTGCTTGCCTGCAGGCCACAGTCTCCTGTTGACTGCAGTACCTCCACAACTGAGTCTGAGAATCTGGGTGCTCCAAAATGACTTGGAAGTAATGTGAGGGAGGGGGCATAAGAGGCAGCTTATCTTTTTTTAGATAAAAACAGAATTGAGGAAAATAGTTTGATTTGGAACAAAATTGATATTTTAAATAACAAAGACTTGGGCGGCACAGTGGTTAGCACCACAGCCTCACAGCTCCAGCAACCCGGGTTCAATTCTGGGTACTGCCTGTGCGGCGTTTGCAAGTTCTCCCTGTGACCTTGTGGGTTTTCACCGGGTGCTCCGGTTTCCTCCCACAGCCGAAGACTTGCAGGTTGTTAAGTAAATTAGCCATTATAAATTGCTCCTAGTATAGGTAGGTGGTAGGGGGATGTGGTAGGAATATGGGATTAGTGTAGGATTAGTATAAATGGGTGGTTGATGGTTGGCACAGACTCGGTGGGCCAAAGGGCCTGTTTCAGTGCTGTATCTCTAAATAAAATAAATAAAGATGCAGAGAAGATTTATTAGAATGGGACCAGGGATGAGGGTCTTTAGTCGTGTGGAGAGTCGAGAGAAACTGGGATTGTTCACCTTAGACCAGAGAGGTTTAAAGGGAGATTTTATTGAGGTATTCAACATTATGAGGGGTTTTGATATAGTAGAGAAGAAGAAACTGTTCCTGCTTGCAATAGTATTGGTGACCAGAGGATACAGATTTCAGGTGATTGACAAATGAACCAGAGGGGAGATGAGGAGATTTGTTTTGATTAAGCAATTGTTATAATCTGAAATGCATTGAAAATGTGGCAGAAACGTGTTTTTAGAAAGTCTTGTGTAATTATTTATTTATGGTGTTCCACCAACTTAAAATTAATGCGATTTAACACCTTCAAGGTTAATGGCAGAGTGATGAGTATAACACCCCGGACCAGAGACTGGCTGAATGATTTACATGAAGAAATTAACATAAACAGGAACAGTATTGTACCGATGTCTCCAACTGCAAATTCTTGCCTGCTCGAAGAAACCTTTGATTTCAACAGCCTGGATTATGACACTGAAGGTAGTTCATATGCCACATGAGCTTTCTATTATATTGCTACCAAGTATCATTAAAAATTCAATGGCACATTGGTGTTGATGCTCCAGCATGCGATTTTCTGCATGGTGAGTTCAGAATTTCATCCGTGCTATTCGCAAATGTTGAGTAGAAAGCAGATTACCCTGAACTGTACAACAAACATCCAAACGCCTGATCAACAACAACATCCTCAATAATAGCTCTAACTTGTGCAGACCTAGAAAGCTGCCAACATTACAGCTTGATTAATTTGTATCAACTTCTTCGGATTATTGTTCTATCTGTGCATTTTCTGTCAAGTTGCAAGATATGATTGGCATTCGTAAAACACATTTGCCAATCATAATCTGTAATCTGTGCTGGTGCCAGTGGGACCTTGACACTTGTGTCCTTACAGTGCTTCTATATGGTCTTTTGCTGTCTCCAGTCTACCACCTTTGCTGTTCAGTTAACAAACCTAGACACATTCATAGTCAATGAAGTGTGGTGTCATGAGTGTATTTTCTGGAAGGAGGGATCGTTGGTGGTAGAATAATTAGTACTGTTGTTCTCCCATCAACAATCTCTCCACTCAACAGCAATTAAAAGCATTTAAAATTACAGGTGGGCTAGATGTACAGTATCAATGTGCTTTTGCCAACCAAGGACTTTTTATATATTTTGATTGTAGATTACAGTATTCAACAATTAAAAATGGGTGATGACAGGTTTGAACTGAATTCAGAGACTTGAGCACATAATCCAGGCTGGCACTTCTGAGTACTGAGGGAGTGCTACACTGTTGGAGGTGCCATCTTTTTTGGATGAGATGTTAAACCCCATAAGCCCTCTCAGGTGGACAAAAAAATCCCATTGCACTTTCTGAAGAAAAGCGGAGAGTTTTCTGATGTCCTGGCCAACACATCCCTCAGCCAACAGCATCATAAATAAATTATCAGGTCATTTATCACATCGTTTTTCTTGGGATTTTGCTGTGTGCAAATTGTTTGCTGTGTTTTCATAACTATGATAGTGATTGCACTTTAAATGTATTTCATTTGCTGTGGAGTGCTTTGGAATTTCGAAGTTGTGAAAGACACTCCCAAATACAATAAGAGCAAAATACTGCTGATGCTGGAACTCTGAAATGAGAACAGAAAGTGCCCGCAATACTCAGCAGGTCTGGCAGCATCTGTGTAGAGAGAAATGGAGTTGACGTTTCAGGTCTGTGACTGTCTGCTTCTCTCTACACAGATGCTGCCAGACCTGCTGAGTATTTCTAGCACTTTCTGTTCTCACTCCCAAATACAAGTTCAGTCTTGAATGGTAAAATGATGTGGGATACCTTTGGGTAATTCTGTGTGTACCACTCACACGTAATAACCCTTAAACCAATCTGAGGCTTCATAAAACTTTTGAAGTGCCAATTATTTACCAGTGTATTAGCAAGTACTAGTGAGAAAAGTGAACCTAGAACATACAAAATGGGTACAATAGCCTAGTGGTTATGATAGTTGACTAGCACATTCAGATACCACCACCAATTGTGGAATTGAATCCAACTAAATCCAGTAATTTGTGGGCTGTGAAAGCTGCAGGATTGTTGTAGACATCCAATTAGTTCATTAATGCCCTTAAGGGAAAGGAACCTGTCACCTCTACCTTTAAACATCACTCCTGTCCGACATTGTGTGGTTGAATATTTATGCACTCCGGCAATCTAGGGATGTGTAATAAATGCTACCTTGCCTATGTCACCCAAATCTAAATAACAAATGAAAAAAAAAATGTCATCAGTGAACTAAACAGAGTAAATCATGGCCCATACATGCAGCACAGCTTTTTCCTGTCTGTATGGCTGTGCAGTAATAATTTGCCTATTAAGAGCCCTGAGTACATTCAATAACCTATTTATCTTTCTGCAATAGTTTGTTTCGTCTCAAAGACAAAAAGTGTTGTTCTTCTGGATAAAACTGATTTAAGATTATGAAAATAATTTGGCCTATTTTGGTGTTGTCCAAGAGTTAACCTGAAGGTTTTCTGGAATAAAATTAAAGTATGAAGTAATCTTTTCTTTACATAACTGCATGATAGTGTCTTAACAGTGAGGCGGTTTATCATACGATCTACTGAATGCATGTTATGATTTGTTGCATTAAATTCCCATGGTAACATGTCTGTTAGGCATTGATGATACTTCAGTTACCTCTATATTGGCATTCTTTTAATTTTGATTCCAGTAGGCTGAAATCTGTGAGCTGGCCCCTAGCATTAATTTAGAAATTTAATTTAATTTAATTTAATTTGGAGTTTAGAAGAGTTAGAGGCAACTTGCTTGAAACATATAAGATCCTGAGGGGTCTTGACAAGGTGGATGTGGAAAGGATGTTTTCTCTTGTGGGAGAATCTAGAACTAGGGGGTCACTGTTTAAAAATAAGGGGTCACCCATTTAAGACCGAGATGAGGAGAAATTCTTTCTCTTGGAGGGTCGTGAGTCTTTGGAATTCTCTTCCTCAAAAGGCAGTTCAAGCAGAGTCTTCGAATATTTTTAAGGCAGAGGTAGATAGATTCTTGATGAGCAAGGGGGTGGAAGGTTATCGGGGGAGGTGGAAATGGGGAGTAATCAGTTCAGCCATGAACTTATTGAATGGCGGAGCAGGCTCGAAGGGCCAAGTGGCCCACTCCTGCTCCTAATTCGTATCTATGTATGTATGTATTAACATACAAACATGAAAATTCTGAACGGGAAAGGACATATTGGTCCATCCGATCTGTCCCACACAGACTTTTGCATTTATTGCTCATCCCTAATTGACCTTGAAAAAGTGGTGGAGAGCAGCCTTCTTGAACTGCTGCAATCTGTGTGGTGTAGGTACACCCACAGTGCGACCTCCCTGCATCCTCCTCGTAAGTATTTGGTCCATTTTGTCTACTAGATGTAAAGAATCAATTGCATTTATATGATTCTCTCATTCTCCGTGGACTTTACAAGCAATGGATTATTTTTGAACTGTAGTCACCCATATTATGTTGGCAAACACAGCAGCCAATTTGCACACAGCAAAATCCCCACAAACATCAAATGAATCTACTCCAGGCATTCTCAATCCTTTTGCCTCTGAGCCCTCCCCCCCGCTATTAAAAACTCCATGGACCCCTGCAGCACAAGTATTTTTCTGTGTAAAACTCAGTTATACAATTAAACATATATTTATTATTATTTTTGTTTTACTTAATGTGAATCATATTACTGGTGCTGTGCAACAAGCCTTTGATTTGGGGAGGTATCTTCTACAGGCACATGTGTATGGCATGGTCAATGTTTCTCCTGGCTCAGTATTTGTGTTCATTGATGTCACTGCTGAAAATCCAGCTTTGCATAAGTAGGTTGTGCTAAATGGGGCCAACACTTTCAGTGCTGGAGAAGAAGCAGTATTGAATTGATCAGAGCAGTCAACGTCTCCAATACCCGGAGTCCGCACTGTCTCCAATAGAATAGAATTAGGGAACAGTACAGCACAGAAGGAGGCCATTTGGCCCATAGAATCTGCACTAGCTAGTTTGAAGAGCAATCCAGTTAGTCCCACCATCTGGCTCTTTCCCCACATTCCTACAATTTTCCTCCTTCAAGCATTTATCCAATTTTCTTTTGAAAGCTACAATCGAATTTGTTACCACCACCCTATCAGACATTATGAGTCTGCTTGTTGTCTATCACCAGTTGGAACACCATAGGCTGTAGAACCCTATAACTGTGCTTACAGGAGCATTATTTAAACAACCTTACAGCTCCAGGGCATCACCAACATTCCTAAACTCGAAGAAGGGTCACTGACCCGAAACGTTAACTCTGCTTCTCTTTCCACAGATGCTGCCAGACCTGCTGAGTGAATCCAGCATTTCTTGTTTTTGTTTCAGATTTCCAGCATCCGCAGTATTTTGCTTTTATTCCTAAACTCTCTCCAGCATGACAGCAGTCTTGAAACAATTACTACTAATTTTCCTTCTCTTGCTTTGGTTTCCTCTCCTTCTATGTTTAAGTAAATGATTAATGTTTTTCTCTGATTCTGCGGGTTGTTCCTAACACTTCCCCTACATATTTCTGTTCAATTCCAGTTGCAAGCCTGTTCTACACACAGAATTAAAAGGGCCTATTTTTCCCCACCCATAGCTTCCAGCCATCTTAATTTTTCTGACCATTTTTAGGTTCTGCTTTTGCCAGCTTTTTCTCTTGAAAGGGATGGATTCTGTAGGCTTGCCTCTCCCTGGGGTTTCCTGCTGCCTCTAACTGGGTGGTAAATAGCTTCCATCCAAATGTCTCAGATAGCTCTGGGTTGGTTGCTACACAGTTTCAATGCCTGGAGACCCCTCTCTATCGAAATTTCTATCCCCACGCTCCCTGATAATTCAGACAGAATGGCTTGTGCCATCCAGAAGCACAGGGTGGGGAGCAGCTTTGGGAGAGAATGGGAATAAATCAATCATCATGCAGTCGTAAAGTAAAATTTTATTGTTAGATCTAGAGTGGAAAGTATATTAAAAATGTTGTCTGCAGTTTAGTTATAATGTTGAACTTTGTAAAAGAATTGCTGGCTGATGAGAGAGGTGAGAAATCAGGCAGGTCAAATGACTGGTATGATGATGGCTGTGATCAACAGTCAGTAAGAGCTGAATCGATCCAGTGGCTAGATTGATGGTGTTGGGAGACACCACGGAGCAGCAACAGCAAACCCCTAAAAATTTTCTAGCAGACGCCCGGTTGAGAACACATGCTCTATTCTGTAAAATGCAGTACGTTGTTGAAATGAACCAGATGCATATCTTTTCTCTGTAGGAGATATAGATGAAGATTTAGATGAAATTGTTCCACAGCACTTGGTGACAGGACAAACAGTGAATCAGAAAAATGCACCAGAAGAGGCTCCAGAATGTAATGTTAAAGAGGTCTCTGAGTTTCAGTTACTCAACAGGCTGCCACAGCCTCAAAAAGAAGAAATAATAGGTATGTAATCACTTTTCGAACATGATCAACATCAATATTACTTATTTTACTAAAAGCTGGGTTTTTTTCCTATTAGCTATTCTGTGGCATCTAAATATGCACCTCCTATTTTAGACAATGTGGAATTTACCACAATTAATCAGGAGATGGCTCCTCGTAGTAAATTTCGACCACGTACAGCAAGCAGATCTGTGTCAGTGCCTGACCGACCTCAGCCTCCACAAAGACCGCCTCCTCCAAGTAAGAACTATCATACTGTTACTTCTCAAGTAAATAGGTCAATATTGTAGTAAACCTAGTGTTTGAAGGTCAACAAACATTTATTTAATCGGTTTTATTTTGTACTGAATATCAATCATTTTTATTTCTAGCTATACAAAGCATGAAGAAATCTGCCTCCGATATTTCCCTTTCATCTGAAGAAAGTCTTTTCCAGGCCTTGACCTTGAATTCAACCCAGATTCTTCCAAGAACAGCTCCACAATCTGTAAATTATCTAGTTGAAATTCATAGAGTAATGAGGCCATTGCCCATTGTGCCTGTGCCAGTTCTTTAAAAGAGCTGTACAGTTAGTCTCTGCGCCCTGAAAATTTTTCTTTTTCAATTGTTTATTCAATACCCCTTTGAATGTTAGTATTGATACAGTATTGATACAGTGCCACCACCTTTTCAGCATTCCAGATCAGCATAACTTGTGTGAAACAATTTCTCCATCTCCCTTCTGGCTTTTTTTTTGCCAATTACCTAAAATCGTTGTTCTGGTCACTGACCTCCCTGCAAATGGAAACTGTTTTTTTTCCTGTATACTCTATCAAAACTCCTCAAAATTTTGAACAATTCTATTCAATTTCCCCTCAACCTTCCCTGCTCCAAAAAGAACAATTGCAGCTTCTCTAGTCTCTTCATATCACTGAAGTAGTTTACAGCAGGAGTTAAGTGTTGCGTTTAAATTGTGTGAGAAAGACAGCATCAAGACTGAAGGACACGTTAGGTTTTCTTGCCCAATTAAGAGTTTTATATAATAATGTACAGAGGATAATCATAGAATGGTTACAGCACAGAAGGAGGCCATTTGGTCCATCGAGTCTGCACTGGCTCTGCAAGAGTAACTCAGCTAGTTCCACTCCCCTACCCTTTCCTCATAACCCTGCAATTTTTTTTATCTTCATTCAGGTGCTTATCCAAATCCCTTTTGAAAGCCACGATTGAGTCTGCTTCCACCACCCTCTCAGGCAGTGCATTCCAGATCCTAACCACTCACTGGTTAGACCACATCTGGAATATTGTGTAGAATTCTGGGCACTGCACCTTAGTAAGGATATATTGTTGGAAGGTGTGAAGCACAGGCTTATCAGAATATTGAGGAGAGATTACATGACCTAGGACAAAAGCATTATACTGCTGGAGATCTGAAATAAAAACAGGAAATGTTGGAAATAGTCAGCTGGTCAGGCAGCATTTGTGGAGAGAGAAACGGAGTCAACATTTCAGCTCAATGATATAAACTAGGCTGGTATTCTCTAAAATATAGAGGGTTCAGATATGATATGATTTAAGGTTTTTAGGATTTTGAAAGGAATTGATATGGTAGCTAGAAATATTTTTCGCTGGTCGGGAGTTTAGGACAGGGGGACATAACCTTAAAATCGAAGCATGCCATTCAGGATAGAAAAATAGGAGCAGGAGTAGGCCATTCGGCCCTTCGAGCCTGCACTGCATTCAATACAATCATGGCTGATCATCCAAACTCAGTACCCAGTTCCCACTTCCTCCACGTATCCCTTGATTCCTTTAGCCCTAAGAACTATATCGAACTCTTCCTTGAATATATTTAATGATTTGGCCTCAACTGCTTTCTGTGGTAGGGAATTCCACAGGTTCACCACTCTCAGGGTGAAGAAATCCCTCCTCATCTCAGTCCTAAATGGCTTACCCCTTATCCTTAGACTGTGATCCCTCATCCTGGACTCCCCCGCCATCAGGAACGTCCTTCCTGCATTTAGTCTGTCCAGTCCTGTTAGAATTTTGTAGGTTTCTATGAGATCCCCTCTCATTCTTCTAAATTCTAGAAAATTCAAGCCTAATCGACCCAATCTCTCTTCATACGTCAGTCCTGCCATCCCAGGAATCAGTCTGGTGAACCTTCGCTGCACTTCCTCCATAGCAAGTACATCCTTCCTCAGATAAGGAGACCAAAACTGCACACAATACTCCAGATGTGATCTCACCAAGGCCTTGTATAATTGCAGCAAGACATCCTTGCTTCTGTACTCAAACCCTCTTGCTATGAAGGCCAGAATACCATTTGCCTTCTTAACTGCCTGCTGCACCTGCATGTTTACTTTCAGCAACTGGTGCACAAGGACACCCAGGTCTCGCAGCACCTCTCCCTTTCCCAATCTATCGCCGTTCAGATAATCTGCCTTTCTGCATCCTCCTCACAGCTCCCACTCCCACCCAGCTTTGTGTCATCTGCAAACTTGGATATATTACATTTAATTCCCTCATCTATATCATTAATATATATTGTGAATAGCAGAGGTCCTAGCACTGAACCCTGCCATACCCAGCTGTCTGCCACTCGGAAAAAGACCCATTTATTCCTACTCTTTGTTTCCTGTCTGCCAACCAGTTCTCTATCCATGTCAGTACCTTGCCCCCAATCCCATGTGCTTTAATTTTGCACGCTAATCTCTTATTTGGGACCTTATTGAAATCCTTCTGAAAGTCCAAATAAACCACAGCCACTGGTTCTGCCTTATCTATTCTTCTGGTTACATCCTCACAAAATTCCAGTAGATTTATCAAGCATAATTTCCCTTTCGTAAATCCATGTTGACTTTGTCTGATCCTGTCATTGTTTTCCAACTGCTCTGCGATTACATCTTCTATAATGGACTTTAGCATTTCCCCCACTACTGATGTCAGCCTAACTGGTCTATAATTCCCTATTTTCTCTCTACTTCCTTTTTTAAATAGTGGGGTTACATTAGCTACCCTTCAATCCGTTGGAACAGTTCCAGAGTCTATAGAATTTTGAAAAATGACCAGCAATGCATCTGTATTTCTAGGGCCTCTTCCTTAGGTACTCTGGGATGTAGATTATCAGGCTCGGAGGATTTATCGGCCTTCAATCCCATCAATTTCCCTAATGCCATTTCTCTACTAATACTGATTTCATACAGTTCCTCCTTCTCACCAGACCCTATGTTCCCCAATATTTTTGGGAGGTAATTTGTGTCCTCCTTTGTGAAGGTAGAACCAAAGTATGTATTCAATTGGTCTGCCATTTCTTTGTTCTCCATTATAAATTCCCCCGTTTCTGACTATAAGGGACCCACATTTGTCTTCACGAATCATTTTCTCTTCACGTATCTAGAAGTTAGGAAATACTTCTGCATATAAAGGCTGTTAGCAGTATGGAACTCTCTCCCACAGAAAGCAGTATGTGCGAGCTTAATGAATAATTTTATACTGAGATTGAGAGATTTTTGCTAGCCAAGAATATAAAAGGATATGGAATCAAGAAGGTGGATGCAGTTAAGGTACAGATCATCCATGATCTCATTGAATGATGGAAAAGGCTTGAGGGGCTGAATGCTCTACTCCTATTTGTATGTTCCTATTAAATCTCCCCTTAATCTTCTCTTCTGTAAGGAGAACAAACCCAGCTTCTCTAGTTTCTCCATATAACTGAACTCCTGCATCCTGGTATCATTCAAGTAAATCTCCTCTGAAACCTCTCTAAGGCCAAGACATCCTTACTAAAATGCAGTGTCCAGAATTGGACACAATAATCCTGCTGGGGCCTAACTGTGATTTATAAATGTTCAGCGTATCATCCTTACTTTTGCACTCTATGGGGGTAATTTTAAGGGCCACAAATGGGTGGGAGGTTAAAATATTAAAAACATGAAACAGGAACCCACCCACCTTGAACCCACACACTTCTTGCAGGTGACCAATCCGCTTACAGGAAGCAGGCTGGTTATTGAAATCTTTTCTATTTGACCAAGGTTTCTATTTTAAACATGCCAACTGGGTTTTCTGGGTCTCGGGAAACCCTTGAGGTAAAAGGAGGTGCAAAGGACTGGACTTGTAAGATAAGTGCCCGTACAGCACTGCTTGTGGGCCAGGAGATGCAGGAGTGTTCCCTCCCGATCAAAAAGCCACCTCTGCGATCTCCCCACTGCAACTCCCCAATCACTGACAGTCCCATGATCACCAACCTCTGATCGCTCCCTGATCACTGACCAATCCCTCCCCATGCCTCCCTGATCACCCAGTCTCCCCAACCACCTTGATCTCTGAACTCTCCCCCACCCCCCAACCCCCCGATCATCCCTAAATGCACCCAGCCACGCTATACCCAACCTCCCATGATCTCTACCCCCAACAACTATGGAACTTACTTTATCCTGGACTGTGGCTTTTTCTGGAGAGTTTCCTGCTCAACAGGCAGCGGACGAGGTTTAAAAAAGCCTACATACCATGGAGCTAAAACTCCACGTTGCTCAAGGAAGTCCAGATTTCTGGGTTTCTTGACCATCATAGCTCCTTCAACACTAACCCCCCCCCCCCCCCGCCCACATCATCTCTGTCAGAAACCCTGCCTCCATCGAATATCAGAGCCTGTTTCTCTGTTTATGAAGCCAAGGATTCCGTCTGCTTTTGTAAATGCCTTCTCAACTTGACCGACCTGCAAAGATTTATGCAAATACAACCTTAGGTCTCTGCTCCTCCACGTGTACCATTTAATTCACACTGCCTTTCTTCATCCTTCCTTTGATTGACAGCTCTAATAATTAACCTCTGGGTAGGGGGAAAATCAAAAGACAATTTGTCTTTTTGTCTAGCTAGGAACATAGAACAAGAAACATAACTGAAGTCAGATCCAGGAGGAGTGCTGAGGGAGGAATAGTGAGCAAGGTGTTTTTTTTCTTGAGCTAAAGCTGGTCAGATATTAGAAAGGGCTAACCAGAGAAATTGAAAGTATAGTATATGTTATTTGTTACAAGGACTGATGTAGAATCAAATTGAAGTGGGCGATTGACTACAAATGTTTGCCAAGTTATCAATTTTAAAATAAACTAGTTTGTTGATTAGTCTGCTTCTAAGATTGGGGAAGTGCATGAAGAGGTATGTGCAAGATTACAGTATCTAATTCATTTAGCTTTATTGTTACAATCCTCAGACACACTATCTACGACCAGATATTCGTAAGATATGGTAAATTCCTGATTGTAAGGGATGCACAGTCCCCTCATGGCAGAGATCAGTGATGCTGAATCTGACAAAATATTTAAAGTGGAACTGGAATTTGTAATGATAACTTTTACAAAATGTAAACCATGTTATTAATGTCTTGTTCTTATTCTTAATATAAAGCTGCTTTTAAGTTAATTTCTTCATTCCTCCCCCCCACCCCCCCCCCCCCCCCCAAAACACAAAAGGCCATCCTTAGCTATGGTTCTGTATAGGGTTTTGTCTGATGTGTTTTAATTTTTTGATATTTAAATTGAACTCAACATAATCATGTTTCTCAGTCTTCATCTAGAACTGGAATTGGCAAACCATATAATGTGAAACAAATTAAAACAACATCTGCTAGAGAAGCAGAACAGGCAATAAAGCATCTAATGGAACTGAAAACAGGTGAGCATGTCATGTAAGGTGTGATTCCAGTATACTGTTGCCTGTCCAACAATGTATGAATAAAAGATGAGAACAGATTATGAGTGCAACATCACTAATATATTGGGAAAACTAAATGAACAATCTAAAGATTTTACTACTGTAGTATCTTATCAAGGTATATTTGTTGAGAAAAAGCTTCTGGAGCCAGTACAAATATTCAGTAAAAAAAATATTGAAACAATTTTCCATAATTGGATTCACTACAAAATGATACAAATTCAAAGGGCATCATCCTATTAAATTAATAATGGTGGACTTTTTTTTGCAATTGGTCTATATTAAAATACCACACTTGGCATATTTGTTTGCATTACGAACATACGAATTAAGAGCAGGAGTAGGCCACTCAGCATCTCAAGCCTGCTCCACCATTCAACAGGATCATGGCTGATCTAATTGTAACCTCAACTCCACATTCCTGCCTACCCCCAATAACCTTTCACCCCCTTGCTTATCAAGAATCTATCTACCTCTACCTTAAAAATATTCAATGACTCTGCTTCCACTGCCTTTTGAGAGAAAAAATTCTCCTCATCTTTGTCTTAAATGGGCGACCCCTTATTTTTAAACTGTGTTCCCTAGTTCTAGATTCTTCCACAAGAGGTAACATCCTTTCCATATCCACCCTGTCAAGACCCCTCAGAATCTTATATGTTTCAATTAAGTCACCTCTTACTCTTCTGAACTCCAGCAGATATAAGCCTAGCCTGTCCAACCTTTCCTCATAAGACAACCTGCCCATTCCAGGTATTAGTCTAGAAAACTTCTCTGAACTGCTTCCAATGCATTTACATCATTCCTTAAATAGGGAGACCAATACTGTTTACAGTACTCCAGATGTGGTCTCATCAATGCCCTGTATAGATGAAGCATAACCTCCCTACTTTTGTATTCAATTCCCCTCGCAATAAATGATAACATTCTATTAGCTTTCCTAATTATTTGCTGTACCCGCATACTAACCTTTTGCAATTCATGCACTAGGCCACCCAGATGTCTCTGCATCTCAGAGCTCTGCAATCTCTCACCATTTAGATAATTTGCTTTTTTATTCTTCCTACCAAAATGAACATTTTCACATTTTCCACCTTATACTCCATTTGCCAGATCTTTGCCCACTCACTTGACCTATCTATAATCCTTTGTAGCCTCCTTATGTCCTCTTCACAACTTACTTTCCTTCCTACTTATGTGTCATCAGCAAATTTAGCAACCATACCTTCAGTCCCTTCATCCAAGTCATTTATATAAATTGTAAAACGTTGAGGCCCCAGCACAGATCCCTGTGGCACACCACTCGTTACATCTTGCCAACCAGAAAATGACCCATTTATGCCTACTCTCTGTTTCCTGTTAGCTAGCCAATCTTCTATCCATGCCAAAATGTTACCCCCTACACCATGAGCTTTTATTTTCTACAGTAACCTTTGATGTAGAACCTTATCAAATGCATTCTGGAAATCTAAGTACTCTACATCCACCTGTTCCCCTTTATCCACTGCACATCTGACTTCCTCAAAGAACGTCAATAAATTGGTTCAACATGATTTCCCTTTCACAAAACCATGTTGACTCGGCCTGATTACTTTGAATTTTTCAAAGAGCCCTGCTTTAGCATCTTTAATAATAGCTTCTGACATTTTCCGTAAGACAGATGTTAAGCTAACTGGCCTGTAGTTTCTTGCTTTCTGTCTCCCTCCCTTTTTGAATAAAAGAGTTACATTGGCTATTTTCCAATCTAATGGAACCTTCCCGAATCTAGGGAATTTTGGAAAATTAAAACCAACACATTAACTATTTCACTAGCCACTTCTTTTAGGACCCTAGGATGAAGTCCATCAGGACACGAGAACTTGTCAGCCCGCAGCTCCAACACTTTATTCAGTACCACTTCCCTGGTGATTGTAATTTTCATGAGTTCCTCCCTCCCTTCCATTTCCTGATTTACAGCTATTTCTGGTGTTACTTGTATCCTCTATGGTGAAGAGCGATGCAAAATATCTGTTCAATTCAACTGTCATCTCCTTATTTTCCCTTATTAATTCCCCAGACTCACTTTCCATCGGACCAACACTCACTTTGTTAACCTTTCTTTTTTAAATATCTATAGAAACTCTAACTGTCTGTTTTCGTACTTCTAGCCAGTTTTCTCTCATACTCTAATTTTTCCCTCCTTATTAATCCTTTAGTCGTTCTTTGCTGCTTTTTATATTCTGTCCAATCTTCTGACCTGCCACCCATCTTTGCGCAATTATATGCTTTTTCTTTAAGTTTGATACTATCTTTAATTTTTTTATTTAACCATAGATGGTGGGTCCTCCCCTTGGAATTTTTCTTTCTTGTTGGAATGTATCTATTCTGTGTATTCTGAAATATCCCCTTAAATGTCTTCCACTGCATCTCTATTGACTATCTCTTAACCTAGTTTGCCAGTTCACTTTAGATAGCTGTGCTTTCATGCCCTCATAATTGTTCTTATTTAAGTTTAAAATACTAGTCTTAGACCCATTCTTCTCTCCCTCAAACTGAATGTAAACATATTATGATCGCTGCTGCCTAGGGGTGCCTTCACTATGAGGTCATTAATTAATCTGATCTCGTTGCATTGTGTGAGTTGAGTATGTGGGATATCCTGCAGGTGGCATATGGATGTGTGAATAGAATAATAGTGGCAGTGCAGTGTGTGGAGGCAGTTGTATAATACAGTCAGGACAAATTGAAGGTGTATTTTGTCTCTGCACAGTAGTGCTATTGATGCAATGTGAGCTCAATGTCGTAAATAATTTGAGTGTCATTACTTACATCATTTCAAAGTCCTTTCACATTTTATTGTTTATGACTATTCATAATAAGAATGTAAGAAATAAGAGCAGGAGTAGGCCATCCGGCCCTTCAAGCCTGCTCCACCATTCAATAAGATCTTTGATAACTCCTCCACTTTCCTGCTTAACCTCCATATTCCTGGATTCCCCTGGGATCCAAAAATCTTATTGAGCCCAGTCTTGAATATGTTCAATGACTGAGCATCCACAGTTTCAAGGTAGAGAATTCCAAAGATTCACAACCCTCTGAGTGAAAAAATGTCTAATCTCATTCCTAAATCGCTGACCCCTTATCCTGAGACTATGCCCCTAGTTCTAGACTCTCAAACCAAGGGAGACATCCTCCTGGCCTCTACTCTGCTAAGTCCTCTCAGAGTCTTATATGTTTGAATGAGATCATCTCTCATTCTTCTAAACTCCTGAGACTATAGGCCCATTCTACTCAATCTCTCCTCTCACAATAACCCTCTTGTCCCAGGAATCAAAAATAGTGAACCTTCATTGCAACCCTGTAGTTAAAGTATATTGTTATGAGATGGTGAGAAAGGTGTCTGGGGGTCTTTTGCAGTCTTCACCTGGTCTTATCGTAACACGGATTTATTTTGAACACAGTGTTTTGAGCTCCCCCTTTTGTGAATTCTTGTTCATAGCTTTCCAATTATAAGGCAAAGAAACCAACACACCAGGTTTTCTCAGGTTTAAAGAAGAAAAATGAAATTTATTAAACTTAAACTCTAATAAGGTTAACGTCTACGGATATATGAAGCGCTCACGCTAGCATGCACATGCGATGTACACATGCAGATAGGGACAGAAAAGAGAAGAGGAAACTATAAAGTGGAACAGTTTGAGGCAATATCTTGTTACTGTGCTTTGAGCTCACGGTATAGTCCTTTTGTAGGTAATTCTTGCGTTTCGTTGGGGCCCAGTATTCTGCTTAAACCTTGTTCAGGTAGGAGACCTTTCTGTCTTTGAGGTTCACGCGTTTTCACAAGATTCAGTTCCGTGGGAAGGAGATGGAGGCAGGCAGGACTGGGGGTGTTCTCAGTCCAGGAGAGGAGTGCTTTCTGAGTTCAAATCCCTTGTTGGAAGTTCAAATCTCAACAGCCAGCTAGTCAGGTGACTAAAACTGGTCGGACCACTTCTTCTGTGTTTGTGGATTCTGCTATCTTAGCAGTCAACCTAGAATGCTAGCTTCCCCCACCTTCAACATCTGGTAATCAAAAGTCCATTGTTGGTTGAATGAGTCAGGGTATGGCCCTTTTTCCCTTGTTCAAACACTGTCTGTTACCATGCAAATGTCTTTCCAGTCAGGGGCTTGCAATTTTAAGTTTTAATGTTTATGTGGCGAAATAATGTATGCCTAAGTCTTGGTCGGTGGGGGGCTTGCCTGACAATATCCTTCCTTAGGTAAGGAGGCCCAAACTGTACACAGTACTCCAGTTGTGGTCTCACCAAAGCCCTATACAATTGCAGCAAGACTTCCATACTCTTGCACTCCAACCCCCTTGCAATAAAGGCCAACATAATTGTTGTCTTCCTAATTTCTTTTCAACACCTGCATGTTAACTTTCTGGGTTTCTTGTACAAGGACATCAAAATCCCTCTGAATAATATAGTTTTGCACCATTTTTAAAAATTCCGTTTTTCTAGACTTTCTACCAAAGTGAATAAGTATACATTTCCGACATTATACTCCGTCTTCCACCATCTTGCTCACTCACCTATCCCTATTGCAGACTCTGTGGGGGAAATTTTATGCTGTTCCCATCGTCAGGTTTGGAGGCAGGGAGAGCATATAACCTTCCCACCTCCACCCAAATTAAGTCCGGGGCGGGAAGGCCTGTGAACGTCCTTCCTGCCCTACTGCCAATTGAGGCCCTTAAGTGCCCAGCGGTGGGTGGGCCTGGTGCCGCACAGGGAGCAACACGTCAAGCAAACCTTGTGTGGGTTGCTTTATGGCTCCGGGGGTGGAGGTGGGGGGGGGGGGGGGCGGTTCCCTTGTTAAAAGGCACTTAGTGCCTGAACAAGCATCCCAGCATTGGGAAGGGTGGGGGGGCAGCGCACTGAGACCTACCACCCCTGCTCTTGCTGCCGACCCCCCCTGCAACTCCTCCTCCATGTCCTACACCCCAAGAAACCCTTCTGCAGTGGCGCTGCTCAATGAAAGAGCTGTCGGCCTCTGATTGGTGTGCAGCTCTCAGCAGGTGGGACTTCCGCTGTTGGTGTCCTTGATCCCATGGAAGACCCGCTGCTGTCCACTTAAGTGCCTAATTGACACTTGATCTGGCGGGCCTTCCCCAGAGGAGTGATGTGGGGCTCTCGCTGGCGCTTTTGCCGGTGGTCGAGAACCCCGTCACCCGGATAAAATTCCAGCCTTTGTGTGCACCTCACAGCTTACTTTCGCACCTCGCTTTGTATCGTCAACAAAGTGGGATACGTTACTTTCAGTCTGCTCATCTAAATCATTGATGTAGATTGTAAATAGCTGAGACCCAGGCACTGACCCTTATGGCACTCCATTGCAACAACCTACCAACCTGAAAATGACCCATTTATTCCTATTTGTATTCTGTCCTTTAACCAATTATCTATCCATGCTAATATATTACCCACAGTTACATTGGCCCTAATCTTGTGCAATCAAGGATTGGGCTGAAGAAGCGTTGCAGTTCAGTAAAAGCAAAATACTGCAGATGTTGGAAATCTGCAATAAAAACAAAGTGCTGGAAAAACTCAACAGATCTGGCAGCATCTGTGGTGAGAGTAACAGGGCTGGATTTTACCATCTCCCCGACATCATGGCAGGAACGCCCGGAAATTACCTCTGGGGGAGGCCTGTCATGGGCCTCGGCGCCAGGAAGGCCCTGTTCCATTTTACTGGTGGTGGTGAGGCCTCGTGGTGGCACCCCTCCCCCCACCCCCCGCCACTCAGCGATTATTAAAATATTATTTATATAAAATGTCTTAAAATATCTAAATCCATTTAAATTACTGAATTAATACTCACCTTGTTGTGACGGCCGTACCATTGTGATATTCCGGCTGGTTGCCAGAACTCACGCGCCTTTGGATCTCTGTTTGGAGAACCGAGGTGGAACATTGGTTGGGAGGGGGGAGTAGGTAAGTTTTTAGGGCAGGGGTGGGGGGTTGGGGGGGAGTGGGAAAAACCATAGCGATTGGTGGAGGGGAAAGGGTTGAAGGTGAAAGTAAAGAAAGCTCAGGGGCAAAGGGTCGGGATCGCGAGTTTACTTTCTTTGGCATTTTGGCGGGAGAGGGGGCATTAATAGTGTGTAGTCATTGGGGGAGTGGTGGGAGAGGGGATTGAAACTTTTAATAAATTTTCCTTTTGATTTTTCCGGTCAGGTAACTTTAAATATTTAAATTTAAATGAAGGGCTGAAAGCCCTTTAAAAGTGGTGCCGGCACCTGCGCAGTGGCACAGGATGGCGTTGCCGGGGATGGAGCTCCCACCCTCCCTACGTCATCGGGGGCAGGCAGTCCGGCCCAGACTTGTAAATGAGCTGCCACGCTAAATATCGCAGCTGCTCCGCAGGGCAAATCCCACGCTTGTGCCCCGCCGCATTTGAAGGGCGGCGAGCTGGAAATTTTCTGGCCACAGAGTTAACGTTTCGTTAGCTCCATTTCTCTCTCCACAGATGCTGCCAGACCTGCTGGGTATTTCAAGCACTTTCTATTTTAAGTTTTGCAGTTCCTTTGTAGGCCAAAAGGTAAACAAACACACGCATACACACACACACCCCACACAAGCCCCACTCTCACACTAGGCCTGGAAGTGAGGTGAACACCAAAAAGCCATAAGGGGAGGTTAGCTGGCCCTTTCATGAATGTAATCAAGGTTAAACAGATTATCATTCATCTTTGGGGCAACCATCTCAAGCAATTCATGAGAAGGTCATTTGTTGAAAGGTCATGCAGTGCATGACCGGCAGTAATCAACTCACCGTAGAATTGAGAGATTGCATGAACTATTTGTTTTAACATTTGACCTGATCCTGATTACACTGCTCTCTGTAATCATAAAAGCAGCACATTCCAAAATGAGAACTCCACGTAATGCCATTACTGTGCAAACAGGTTTTCCCTACATAGCCACCCCATTTTTATCTGTTTTATTAAGCTGAGGCCCAAACAATCCAGAGCAAATGGCAATAGTGACACACGAGCTGCAGCAGCTGCACTGTTTCCATTGTGACGGGATGCATTGCTAGTGGTTTGTGGTCAACAGCGAATGCAGAACATACAGTGAGGAGCCAACTCAGTAACTGCAACTCCACCATCTCATAAATCAAGAAGCAAGCTCTTAAAAACCAAAAGAAGTTGCTATTTTTTACCAAACATAAACCAATATAGATTGACAGTTGGTATATAAACCTTATTAGTGGCTAATTTCATCTTTTAACAGGTCAGAGCACTTTACAAAAACTACATTACAACATTTGAAAATGCTTTACAAAAAACATCTAAATTAAGATCTTGCCTCCACCCTCCCATCACAGTAGAATGATACAGCACAGAGGAGGCCATTTGGCCCATCATGCCAGTGCCAGCTCTTTGAAAGAGTTATATCCCATTAATCGCATTCCCTTGCTCTTTCCCCATAGCCCTGTAAATTTTTTACCTTCAAGTATTTATCCAATTCCCTTTTTCCCACCTCTAATTTTAGATACCTCCACTTGCTGGGTTAATAGTTCAATTGGTATCTGATCCAAGTAACCCTTCAGTTGGCTATTCAACATAAAGGGCATCAGAGATGAAGACAATTTTGTTTTCATCCAATATCCACACAGAGGGCTGAATTTTATTGAGGCGCCACCGTCAGTGGCAGTTCCCTTTGAACTTGGCGGCGCGTCCGCATTCGCCGACTGTCAGCGATCGCGGGGGCTCATTAAAATTACGGCGCTGAGCCGTGCCCCCCCATTTTAAGCACCCCAGCACCTGCTTCCTGACAGCTGTCAAAGAAATACTTACCTGACTGCTGAACAGTGGGGCTGCTGTCAATCTGGCAGCAAAGCAGAAAGTGCTGCAGAAATCCAGCAGGTCAGGCAGCATCTGTGGACAGAGACGCAGAGTTAACTTGTCCAAGTTCACAGACCTGAAATGGCACTCTGGGCCTGGCTGTGAGAGTCCATCCTGAAGCGGACATCCTCACTGACCCTCCGGTGCAGGGCATTGGTAACCTCCCTGATGCTGCGGGGCACTGCTGACTGTGTGACCCCTCTAAGGTCTCTGGTGGGCCCCTAAAAGGCTGCAGAGGCATCAGGCGTGAGAACCACTGTCACTATGAGGAACAAAGGCACGGGAGGTATATAAGATGATTAAGGAGATTGACAAAGTAGACGCAGAGAGGATGTTTCCTCTGGTGGGGTAATCTAGAACGAGAGGTCATAGTTTTAGGATAAGGGGTAGCAGATTTAAAACAGAGATGAGGAGAAATTACTTCTCTCAAAGGGTCGTGAGTCTGTTGAATTCACTACCCCAGAGTGCGGTGGATGCCGGGACATTGAGTAAATTTAAGGAGGAGATCGACCGATTTTTAATTAGTAATGGATTGAAGGGTTATGGAGAATGGGCAGGAAAGTGGAGTTGAGGCTGAGATCAGCCATGATCGTATTGAATGGTGGAGCAGGCTTGAGGGGCTGAATTGTCTACTCCTGCTCCTAGTTCTTATGTTCTTATGTTCAAGTGAAGAACACGAATCCCTGCCATTTGATAATGAGGACTCCTCAGAAGGGCTCATTTGGTGGGGCCTCTCAGACAATTAGGTAGGATGTAACCTGGTGCAGCAGACCACGATTATCCATTAGACCTGTTATATATGTATATATTGTTATACTATCTGTAAAGTGTTAGGAACTAATTAGCTAGGAACTAGTTTTTATGTGCAAGTGTTTCAATGGGGGTCCACATTCACGGCTGCACTGGGAAGTCATGTTATATGCAACATAAGAATCAGGCTCTACAGCACAAAGCATGGTACTGTAATAAACAAGACTGACTCCAGCCTTTTCCAAGTTTAAAGTGTGATTCTTTCCAACATTTGGGAACCAGAAACAACATAAAGACGAAACTTGGTGGTAGCGAGTGTCTGTGAGTAAACCTAGAGCATTTTTTAAATGATCAGATTGAGAAAAGTGACCCAAATTAGTACCAGAGAGAGAGAAAGAAAAACTGAGTGACTCTTGCAAAAACTCAAAAAAAAAAAAGTGGTGCCGCCACCATGCGGTGGGGGGCCGTACCAAGGTCCTGCTGCTGCGGGTAAAATGCAGCAGGCCCGCCTCGACGTCACTGGTTGAGGCGAGCCTCTCCCCGCAGAATTTTGCCGGCCCCCACGCCACGACCTGCCTTCTGACTTCAACAGCTGCAGCCACCGCTGAAGTCGCTCACACCACTGGCAGAGTTTTCTCTCTTCACCAGGCATCCAACTTACTCACAGTTTCAGCCGCTGCCAGCCTCACTTCTGACCTTACAGCAAAGGTGCGCAGCAAAATCTTGAGATTTTGAGCCGTCTCACGAGAAGCGAGGGAGGTATAATTTTACCGAGAATTGCACCTCTCACTATCAGTTTTAGAGAGTTGGCATGTCTGGTGACATAGGACCAGCCCTGAGAAAGATGCCACAAATAATGAGTGACACACACATGCCATGATCTCCCCAGCACCCTCCCACATCTCTGTACGAGTCAGATTATCCAGAAGATGTGATGAAAATAATGGCATTTGCTTCAAGAAAGGAACAGGGTTGTAGCTATTGGTCTGGTCCACTGTTGTTTTAAACAGGATAGATATGTAAGCAAAATACTGATTTTTCCAATTGAATGAAACATCTACAGCTGCATTTTAACAGCACTGGGCAGTAAAGTGTTTTTTTTTTACATTCTCTTTCTGTTTCAGCAACTTTGAATTCAGAATCCAACTCAAAGCCAAATCCAATCCAGTCAGTTCCCAAGTACCCGTCTACTTTACCTCTTCCTGAGAAGCATCATGCACCTCATTCTGCTTCTTCAATACCTCTGTTACCTGCTCAGTCACTTACTCGAAGTCATTCTCCTGCTAGACCAGCCCCTCCAAAAGGGATGGGAATAAAAGGTGACTTGGTAAGTCATTTCAATTATCTTTTACTGTGAAATGTCGACTTTATATTTGAAATGAAGGACATCTATATTGAGAATAGACCACTTTGCTCAATTTTGGCAACTAGTGTCAGCATCCAACACTCCCCAGATTAGATCTAGAATGGTCAGGTACAGTGAGCTCCTTGCTACCATAACCCAAAAATGTGTTTGACCCCAAGCTCTATCTCTTGCATTCCTTTTGTCAGATCAGTACTAAATTGTGAGGAGCGTTTTTCAGGTGGCTACAGATTGGTTTAAGACTGCCTTAGTTTTTTGAATGCTTTTATAGATTTTTTTTTTTTGCATTAATCTAGATAATTTGAATCTAAGGCCCAGAGTTAAAGTGGAATTTGTGAATCTGCTGAACTGCTCATCTGCTCTTAGTTGGCAAGTAACAAGATTGAGCATTAATCTTTCAAGTCTGAGTAGTAAAATAATCCAAATAGGAACATATCAACAGGAATTGGCCATTCAGCCCCTCAAAACCATTCCAGCATTCAATTAGATCATGGCTGATCTACATCTTAACTCCATCCACCATTTTATTATATGTTCATAGGATGTGGGCATCACTGGCAATGCCAGCATTTATTGCCCACTCTTAATTAACCTTGAGAAAGTGGAGGTGAGCTGCATTCTTGAACAGCTCCATTCCATCTGGTGTAGGTACACGCACAGTGCTGTTAGGAAGGGATTGGAGAGTGGCAAATGTGACACCTTTATTCAAGAAAGGGTGTAAGGACAGTCCTATCAACTACAGGCCAGTTAGTTTAACATCGTTGGTGGGTAAGGTTTTTAAAAAAAATAATCAGGGAAGAAATCAACAGACACTTGGAGAGATTTTAGTTAATTTAGGAGACCCAGCACAGATTTGTAAAAGGCAAATTGTGCTTGACTAAATCTAATTGAATTTTTTGATGAAGTAACAGAGAAGGTTCATGAAGAGAATGTGGTGGATTTTGTTTATATAAATTTTAAGGAAGTGTTGCCTCCGCCCCCACCCCCCCTGCCAATCTCGTGGCGGGGGCAGCATTGGTGACACCATTCAGGATGCCGGAGCAGGTGCTGGCACTATTTTTAAAAGGCTGCCAGCCCTGCAAACAGTTCAAAATAATGCAGATTTGACCCCTTCCCCCCATACACTAAATAATGCAGAGTTGACCCCTTCCCCCCCATACACTAAATAATGCAGATTTGACCCCTTCCCCCTCCATACACTCTATTATGCAGAGTTGACCCCTTCCCCCATCCACAAAATATTGCAGAGTTGACCCCTTCCTCCCCATCCACAAAATATTGCAGTGTTGACCCTTCCCCACCCCATATCTAAAAAGTATTGAAGAGTTGAACCCTTTTCCCCCTTCTCCTTACACACAACAGAGTTGACTCCTCACTTGCACCCCCCCACCCCCCACCATCTGTACTCAGAATGCAGCACTGACCCCTTCCCCTCCTCGGTGGCACCAGCTGCTCCGGGATGGGAAAGCAAAGGTGCGTGAGTGCCGCATGTCACGCTAAAGATCGGGAACAGATGGGAAGATCGCGGCAGATGACATGGTAATGTATGCAGATAGATATTTTAAATATTTAAACCAGGGTCCTGTCGCAGAGCAGCGGAGGGGCCGCCACAGAGCTTCCCTGCCGCCAGGAAGATTGGACCCGGCAATCTCAGCATCGAGTTCCGTGGCGGCCGCTGCTGCTCCGATTCTCTGGCCCCCCGCCACCAAACCCAACGTCGAGCTCATCGAGCTTTGAAGGTGGCAGGACATATTGAGAGATTAGTTAGTAGGCAGCTCACCACCACATTCTCAAGGGCAATTAGGGATGTGCAATAAATGCTGGCCTGGCCAGCGACGCCCACATCCCATGAATGAATAAAAATAAAAGCATATGGGCTTCATAAATAGAGGCGTTGAGTACAAAAGCAAGGAGGTTATGCTGAATCTTTATAAAGCTCTCGTTAGGCCCCAATTGGAGTATTGCATCCAGTTTCTGATCACCACACTTTAGGAAAGATGTGAGGGTGCAGAGGAGATTCACTAGAATGGTTCCAGGGCTGGGGGATTTTAATTACAAGGTTAGGTTGGAAAAGTTGGGGGTGTTCTCCTTGGAGCAAAGGAAATTGAGGGGAGATTTAATAGAAGTGTACAAGATTATGACAGGCTAGATAGGTTGGACAAGGAAGAACTGTTCCCATTAACTAAATGGTACAAGGATTAGGGGACACAGATTGAACGCTTTGGGAAAGAGATGCAGGGGGAATATGAAGCAGAGCATTTTTATGCAGCGGGTAGTAATGCTGTGGAACTTGCTGCCTACAAGGATGGTGGATGCAGAGACAATCAATGACTTCAAAAGGAAATTGGATGGTCACGTGAAGGAAATAAACTTGCAGGGCTACAGAGATTGGGCGGGGGAGTGGCACTGACTGGATAGCTCTATGGAGAGCTGGCATGGAGTCGATGGGCCGAATGGCCTCCTTCTGTGCCATAAATAGCTCTATGACTTTATTACCCATTACCACTATTCTCTTTACTATCTCCTAATCATTTCCCTGTGCAAGCCAAGGTTGCTTGTAATTCCAGGTACTCATATTTGTCTCTTAGAGTCATAGAGTAATACAGCACAGAAACAGGCCCTTCGGCCCCTCGTGTCTGTGCCAGCCATCAAGCACCTATCAATTCTGATCCTATTTTCCAGCACGTGGTCCGTAGCCTTAATGTCCGCAGCTGCCATATGAATGCAAAGTAAAGGAAATAAGAGAGAAGCAAGAGAAAACACCAAACTAGCAAAGAAAAACAAAAGAAAATGGGGACAGATGTAATGATCAAAAATTGTTGAACACAATGTTAAGTCCAGAAGTTTGTAAAGTACCCAGTCGAAAGATGAGGTGCTGTTCCTCAAGCTTGCGTTGAGCTTCATTAGAACACCATAGCAAGCCGACGACAGAAAGAACAAGGTGGAGAATTAACATGACGGGTGACTGGAAGCTCGGGGGCCATGCTTAAGGATCCGCAAAGCGATCACCAGTCTGCGTTTAGTCTCCCCCGTGTACAGGAGACCACATCATGAGCAGTGAATACAGTATACTAAATTGAAAGAAGTACAAATATATCACTTTCACCTGAAAGGAGTGTTTAGGACTGTGAATGGTGAGAAGGGAGGAGGTAAAGGGCAGTTGTTGCATCTCCTGCGCTTGCATGGAAAGGAGGTGACTGAGGAGTGGACCAGGGTGTTAGAGAGAACAGTTCCTTCGGAATACTGAAAGGGGAGAGGAGTGGAAGATGTGTTTTGTGGTGGTATCATGGTGGAGATGGCAGAAATGGTGGAGCATGATCCGTTGAATACAGAAGCTGGAGAGATGGTCCAGGGTGAGGTAGGGGGAAGTGTCAGAGTTGGCATTCATTCTCTGCTAGATAGAGGTTGGTTTGCCAGACAACAACAGCACCACCCTTTTCTGCAGGTTACATCTGGTTCTTCTGCCAATCACCTTAAGACCGTGTTCTCTGGTTACTGACCCTTCTACCACTGGAAATCATGCCTCCTTATCAAAACTCTGCATGGTTTTGAACACCTCTATCAAATCTCCCCTGAGTCTTCACTGGTTTAAGGAGAACAACCCCAGCTTCTCGAATAACTGAAGTCCTTCATCCCTGGTGCCATTCTAGTAAATCTCTTCTGCACCCTGTCCATGGGCTTGACATCCTTCCTAAAGTGTGATGCCCGGATTTGAATACAATACTCCAATTGAGACCTAACTATTAACATTTAGCATAACATCCTTTCTTTTGTACTCAGTCTGTATTTATAAAGCCCAGCATCACATATGCTTTTTTCTTGACATCTTTTTTTAACAGCCTTCTCACTTTAAGAACTGAAGAAATAGGAGCAGGAGTAGGCCACTTGGCCCCTCGAGCCTGCTCCGCCATTCAGTAAGATTATGGCTGATCTGATCGTGGCCTCAATTCCACTTTGCTGCCTGCCCCCCTACCCTGTCTACTACATTCAAAGATTTGTTTACATACACTCCGAGGTCTCTGTGTTCCTGCACTCCCAGATAAATTGATTAAATTAGCTTATATTACCTCATTCTTCCTACCAAAATGTTTCACTTCACTCTTATCTGCATTAAAGTTCACCTGCCCATTTCAGCAGTCTATGGCATCCTGAAGTTTGTTACTATTATCCTCATAGTTTACTACATTTTCAAGTTTTGTGTCATCTGCAAACTTTGTAATTATGCCCTGTATGCTTAAATCTAGTTCATTAATATATATCAAAAAGACCAGTGACCCTAATACCAACTTCTGGGAACATTAATGTAAACTTCCCACCACTCTGAAGAACAACCACGATTTTCTGCTTTCTGTCCCTTGGCCAGTTTTGTATCCATGCTGCCACTGCCTCTTTAATTCCATGGGCTTTAATTTTGCCAACAAGTCTATTGTGTGATGCTTTATTAAACGCCTTTTGAAAGCCAAGATACACTTCGACCTCACCCCACTACCCTTATCAACTTCCTCCGTCACTTCATCAAAGAACTGAATCACGTTAGTCAAACATGATTTGCCTTTAACAAATCCATGCTGACTTTCATTTATTAGGCAATACTTTTTCAAATACCAATTAATTTTGTCCCGGATTATTGTCTTTACAATTTTCCCCACCTAAACCTAGGTTTACTGGCCTGTAATTACCAAATTTATGCCTCTCCCTGTATTTGAGTGGAGTGTAATATTTGCAATAAAGACAGACAATGCAGGAAATACTCAATTGGGGTGTAGGTGGGAATGTGACAGGGTCCACACCCGCCACCATCCTGCCTGATTAAATGCCCTCCCCGCCTGCAAACTCACCATGGGGAGAGGATAAAGTACTGCCCAATGTGTCAGGTCAATGACCTTTCATCAGAACTGGATAATGTTAGAGATGTAACAGGTTTGATGCAGGTATTTATTTTATTTTTTTATTTAGTGATACAGCACTGAAACAGGCCCTTCGGCCCACCGAGTCTGTGCCGACCATCAACCACCCATTTATACTAATCCTACACTAATCCCATATTCCTACCACATCCCCACCTGTCCCTATATTTCCCTACCACCTACCTATACTAGGGGCAATTTATAATGGCCAATTTACCTATCAACCTGCAAGTCTTTGGCTATGGGAGGAAACCAGAGCACCCATGCGATCACAGGGGAAACTTGCAAACTCCGCACAGGCAGTACCCAAAATCGAACCCAGGTCACTGGAGCTGTGAGGCTGCGGTGCTAACCTATGCGCCACTGTGCTGCCCTGGAGTACTTTGGACCTATCAGGTTTACCAAGTCCACCACAAAGGGTTGATTTAGTTCAGTTTCCATCATCACATCATCTTGGAACTACATTGCCCCAAAAAGAACCTATTTACTCCTCACCCCCACCCCCACCCCCAAAGTAGATAGCTCCGTAAAAATATCAGGAGACCAACAGCAGTAACTGAAAGCTTGTTTGTTAACTTAATTAGAAGTGATCAAACAGAATTCATTACTCATTATTCCACTGTTAATGACTTTGCTATACCATTTCTAACTACTTATTGTAAAATTAGGACTAAAGTACTATTTTCACATACCAATAACACATCGCAGCGAAGTTAAGACAGTAACCAAAGCCTGCAGTTAATGTGACTCCTGGAATATACAAATAAGTAATCATGTTATCACTTTAACACATTATATTTTAGTTAATATCACATATTTGTACTCAATTTTAACAAGCATGTTCTTACTTCAACAGAGTATCAGTTCAGAGGCTGGGAATAAAAAGGAACCGAAATCATATAAAACGGCCGCACCAGATTTTTACCCACTGGGCAACTCTGCATTAATGACATATAAAAAAAATTCTGAAATATTCAAGCAGATACCCACACAGTCTGCGCTGAATGATACACATGAACCAGAGGAGCAGCGTGGCAGCGATAGAACTTCACAGAAACTTTGTAATGACCCAGACACTGTCTCAGAAGATACAATTGCTCCAATTGCACCTCCCCGCAGGAAGAAAATTGCAGCACCTGATCCTCAAATTGACCACAGTTCTGCTGTGAAATCATTTCACAGTAATCCCAGACAGAATCTTTTCCATGCATGTGGGACAGAAAGCAATAACCATCCCTTAAAACTGTGCAAGACTAATACATCATTTAGCAACAACTCTTTTAGGTCTCTTCAAGAAAGTAGACCTTCATACTGCAACTGGATGGCCGATGCCTCTAATCTTTTTGACTCATCCAAATATCAAAGCAACCTTAAGATTAAACCACCTATGTTCAGTCAAGATACAAATGATGTTGAAACAGAGCTTGCTGCTGGTTTCAAGGATGAAGGAATATCTCGTAAAGATGCAGACACTACCTGGAATGATGAATGTCTTTCTTCAAAAGAATTGTAGCAAACTGATTGCAAGCAGCAGTAATCAGGCCCTAGGTTTATCACAATGCTTCAAATTGGCCAGTCAGTGACCTTAAACTGTTGTCTATGATTCCTGTTTGCCCTATGGAAAGCTGAAGGATTTTTTTTTTTTGAGAAACCTTTTCTTATCACCTTGTTTAACAGATATTTCTGAATAACAAAATACCATAGAAAACAAAAAAAAACACATCTATATATAGAAACCTGTATGATCTTTATTCTTCACAAGTCTTTTCACAAATTAAAGTAAAACTCAGTCACTATGAGTCTAATTGATTATGTGCTTTATATTTATTATTTGTATGTATTACCATTTAATTTATTTACAACAAACAAAAAAGCAGTGGCATAAACTGAACAGAATGGATGATTAGAGGTGCAATTACTGCCGTAATAGGCAAGATAAGGGCTCATGGAGTTGGAGGTAATATATTAGCATGCAAAGAGGTTTGGTTAATAGACAGGAAGCAACAGGTGGGTATAGGTGGGGCACTTTCACATTCGTAAAAGTGAATAGTGGAGTGCCGCAAGGATCAGTGCTGGGACCACAGCCATTTACAATCTATATTAATGACTTAGATGAAGAGACCGAGAGTAATGTATCTAAGTTTGCTGATAATACAAAGGCAGGTGGAAAGGTAAGCTGTGGAGAGGACACAGAGGCTGCAAAGAGATATAGACAGGGTAAGTGAGTGGGCAACAAGATGGCAGATCGAGTATAGTGTAGGGAAGTGTGAAGTTATTCACTTTGGTCGTAAGAATAGAAAAGCAGAATTTTTTAAAAGGTGTGAAACTTGTAAATGTTGATGTTCAAAGAGACTTGGGTGTGCTTGTACAAGACAGGATGGGAAAATATTTAATTGGGGAGGGGGAATTACAATGCTATTAGGCAGGAACTGGGGAGCATAAATTGGAAACAGATGTTCTCAGGGAAATGCACGACAGAAATGTGGAGGTTGTTTAGGGAGCACTTGCTGCGACTGCTGGATAGGTTTGTCCCGATGAGGCAGGGAAGGGATGGTAGGGTGAAGGAACCTTGGATGACAAGAGATGTGGAACAGTTAGTCAAGAGGAAGAAGGAAGCTTACTTAAGGTTGAGGAAGCAAGGATCAGACAGGGCTCTAGAGGGTTACAAGGTAGCCAGGAAGGAACTGAAGAATGGACTTAGGAGAGCTAGAAGGGGACATGAAAAAGTCTTGGCGGGTAGGATTAAGGAAAATCCCAAGGCGTTCTACACTTATGTGAGGAACAAGAGGATGGCCAGAGTGAGGGTAGGGCCGATCAGGGATAGTGGAGGGAACTTGTGCCTGGAGTTGGAGGAGGTAGGGGAGGTCCTAAATGAATACTTTGCTTCAGTATTCACTAGTGAGAGGGACCT
Organism: Heterodontus francisci; assembly: GCF_036365525.1. Lineage (NCBI taxonomy): Eukaryota > Metazoa > Chordata > Chondrichthyes > Heterodontiformes > Heterodontidae > Heterodontus > Heterodontus francisci. The sequence goes on along the minus strand of NC_090383.1, from coordinate 47,082,559 downwards.
GGTCGTTTGTGAGGACAGCGTGAAACAGGCTGATATGCTCGAACAGGTTGATGTTAAGAGGGAGGATGTGCTGGAAATTTTGAATGATATGAGGACAGATAAGTCCCTGGGGCCAGACGGGATATACCCAAGGATATTACGGGAAGCGAGGGAAGAGATTGCCGCGCCTTTGCCGATGGTCTTTGCGTCCTCACTGTCCACTGGAGTAGTACCTGATGATTGGAGGGTGGCAAATGTTATTCACTTGTTCAAGAAAGGGAATAGGGATAACCCTGGGAATTATAGACCAGTCAGTCTTACGTCGGTAGTGGGCAAATTATTGGAGAGGATTCTGAGAGACAGGATTTATGATTATTTGGAAAAACATGGTTTGCTTAGAGACAGTCAGCATGGCTTTGTGAGGGGAAGGTCATGCCTCACAAGCCTTATTGAATTCTTTGAAGATGTGACAAAACACATTGATGAAGGAAGAGCAGTGGATGTGGTGTATATGGATTTTAGCAAGGCGTTTGATAAGGTTCCCCATGGTAGGCTCATTCAGAAAGTAAGGAGGCATGGGATACAGGGAAAGTTGGCTGTCTGGATACAAAATTGGCTGGCCCATAGAAGACAGAGGGTGGTAGTAGATGGAAAGTATTCAGCCTGGAGCTCGGTGACCAGTGGTGTTCCGCAGGGATCTGTTCTGGGACCTCTGCTCTTTGTGATTTTTATAAATGACTTGGATGAGGAAGTGGAAGGCTGGGTTAGCAAGTTTGCCGATGACACAAAGATTGCTGGAGTTGTGGATAGTGTGGAGGGCTGTTGTAGGTTGCAACGGGACATTGACAGGATGCAGAGCTGGGCTGAGAAGTGGCAGATGGAGTTCAACCTGGAAAAGTGTGAAGTGATTCATTTTGGAAGGTCGAATTTGAATGCAGAATACAGGCTTAAGGATTCTTGGTAGTGTGGAGGAACAGAGGGATCTTGGGGTCCATGTCCATAGATCGCTCAAAGTTGCCACCCAAGTTGATATGGTTGTTAAGAAGGCGTATGGTGTGTTGGCTTTCATTAACAGGGGGATTGAGTTTAAGAGCCGCGAGGTTATGCTGCAGCTCTATAAAGCCCTGGTTAGACCACACTTGGAATATTGTGTTCAGTTCTGGTCGCCTCATTATAGGAAGAATGTGGAAGCTTTGGAGAGGGTGCAGAGGAGATTTACCAGGATGCTGCCTGGACTGGAGGGCATGTCTTACGAAGAAAGGTTGAGGGAGCTAGGGCTTTTCTCATTGGAGCGAAGAAGGATGAGAGGTGACTTGATAGAGGGGTACAAGATGATGAGAGGCATAGATAGAGTGGATAGCCAGAGACTTTTTCCCAGGGCGGAAAGGGCTATCACCAGGGGGCATAATTTTAAGGTGATTGGAGGAAGGTTTCGGGGAGATGTCAGAGGTAGGTTCTTTACACAGAGAGTGGTGGGTGCGTGGAATGCACTGCCTGCAGTGGTAGTAGAAGCAGATACATTAGGGACATTTAAGTGACTCTTGGATAGGTACATGGATGATAGTAGAATGAAGGGTATGTAGGTAGTTTGATCTTAGAGTAGGTTAAAGATTTGGCACAACATCGTGGGCCGAAGGGCCTGTACTGTTCTATGTTCTATGTTCTAACGCATGCAGGTATAGCAAGCAATTAGGAAGGCAAATGCAAGGTCTTTAATGGCCTTTAATGCAAGGGGATTGGAGTACAGGAATAAAGAAATCATGCTGCAATTGTACAGAGTTTTGGTGAGATCATATCTGGAGTACTGTGTGCAGTTTTGGTCTCCACACTTAGGAAAGGATACACTTGCATTGGACACGATACAGCAAAGGTTCACTAAATTGGTCCCTGGGATGAGAGGGTGAGTAAATTGGGCCTATATTCTCTGGAGTTTAGAAGAATGACAGGCAATCTCATTGAAACATACAAGATTCTGAAGGGGCTGGATACGGTAGACACTGAGAGATTGGTCGGCATTTTACATGACGTAAACAATGGTGGTCCACCCATGCGGACCGCATATCACGGAGCCGCTGCGTTATTCAGTGCGGCGACTCATTTAAATGGCCGTGGCGGACCGCCCACTCTGAGGACATGGAGGGGGTGAGGTGTCCGTCCCCAGCAATGGTGTCAGGTGCCATTGCGCAGGTGACGATGCCATTTTTAAAGGGCTTCAAGCCCTTCCATTTAATTTAAATATTTAAATATATAGTGATTTAAAATTGATTCAAAAAAATTAAATAAAGGTTTCTAGCCCCTCCTCCTCCCCCCCCCCCAACCAAATAACTATACAATTCATTCCTTGCCCTCTCCCCACAAAAATTCTTACCTTGTGTTCTTGACCTTCCCCCTCACCACAGTTCAAGAACTGTGAACTTTACCCCTTCCCACCATCCCCTACACCAATCAGATGAGTTTGACCCCGCTCCCCCCCCCTGCCCCCCCGCACTGAAACACTTACCTACTACCCCCTCCCCACCAATGTTCCGCCTTGGATTCCTGGACGGGGGTTCTGAAGACGCAGAAGTGCCGGCCACCGGCAGCAATATTGCTCCGGAATGGACGGCAGTCGTAGCTAAGTCATAAATTTATTTATTTAAATACATTTAAATATTTAAATGGGGCTCCCATCTATGAGCAGCAGGGGACTGCCACAAGGCCTCACCGCCGCCGGCAATGTGGGGCCGGGTCTTCCTAGTGTCAAGGCCTGTGGTGGGTCTCTGCCGGAAGCATTTTCCACCCTGCCCTCCCCACCACCGCCACAACCCCCGACATCATGGGGGCTATAAAAGTCAGCCCATTCTTTCCACTGGTCGGGGAAGCTAAAACACGGAGGCACACTCTCAGGATAAGGAGCTGATCATTTGGGACTGAGATGAGGAGAAATTACTTCACTCAAAGGGTTGTGAATCTTTGGAATTCTCTACCCTAAAGGGTTGTGAATGCTCCATCGTTGAATACATTTAAGGCTGGGATAGATAGATTTTTGGTGTCTCAGGGAATCAAAGGATATAGGAAGTGTGTGGGAAAGTGGAGTTGAATCCTAAGATCAGCCATGGTCATATTGAATGGCGGAGCAGACTTGTTGGGCCATACAGTCTACTCCTGTTCCTATTTCTTGTGTTCTCCCAATATCCAGTATCTGCTACATGTGGAAATGCTAACCAGAGGCCTTGACATGGTGGAGAGCAAATTAGGGGACTGATTAGAAACATATGCTACACACAGAAAGAAGCCATTTGGCCCATTTTGCCTGTGCTGGCTGTTAAAAATGCTATCCAATTAGTTACACTCCCCTGCTCTTTCCCTATGCTCTGAAAATATTTCCATTTCAAGTATTTATCAATTTCCTGTCAAAAGTTACTATTAAATCTGGTCCCACCAACCTTTCAGGCAGTGCATTCCAGATTGTAACAAGTCACTGCATAAAAAATAATTCTTCTGATCTCACCTCTGGTTCTTTTGCTAATTATCTTAAATCTGGTGTCATCTGGTTATTGACCCTTATGTCAATGGAATTAGTTTCTCCCCATGTATGCCATTAAAGCTCCTCAAAATGTTCAGTCTCCCCAATCTTTACTCTGAAGAGCACACTACTAGCTTTTCTAATCTCTCCACATAACTGAAGTCCTTCATGTCTGGTACCATATTAGTAAATCGCCTCTCAACCCACTCCAAGACTTGACATCCTTCCTAAAACCTGGTGCTCAGAATTGGACACAATACTCCAGTTGAGGGCAAACCACTCATTTTATAAAGTTTTAGCCGAACTTCCTTGCTTTGGTACTTTATGCCTCTGTTTTTTAAGCGAAGGACCCATGTGCTTTTTAAACAACCTTATCAACTTGGACTGCCACCCCCAAAGATTTGTGTAGGTAAACCCTCACAATGGCGAGGTTGTACAGCAGCAGAATACCACTACAAATCGTGGTGCCTGCTCAGCTGAGTACTGCAGAACTCTTCCAGGGGAGTGTACAGTTCTGATCGTCACACTATAGGAAGGATGTGATTGCACTGGAGAGGGTGCAGAGGAGATTCACCAGAATGTTGCCTGGGCTGGAGCATTTCAGTTATGAAGAGAGACTGGATAGTCTACGGTTGTTTTCCTTAGAGCAGAGAAGGCTGAGGTGGGGACCTGATTGAGGTATACAAAATTATGAAGGGCATTGATAGGAAGAAACTTTTTCCCTTAGCAGAGGGATCAATAACCAGGGAGCATAGATTTAAGGTAAGGGGCAGGAGGTTTAGAGGTGATTTGAGGAAAAACTTTTTCACCCAGAGGTTGGTTGTAATCTGGAACTGCCTGAAGGGGTGGTAGAGGTAGGGACCCTTAAAACATTTGAGAAGTATTTAGATGTGCACTTGAAATGCCATAGCCTACAAGGCTACGGGCTAAGTGCTGGAAAATGGGATTAGAATAGATAGGTGCTTGATGACCAGCACAGACACGATGGGCTGAAGGGCCTGTTTCCGTGTTGTATGACTCTATGAGCCCAGGCAGTGGAATTGTTGCTTCAGTATGCCATTGGTCTGTTCTATCAACTTTCTTGTGGCAGCATTGCTCTCGTTGAATGCCTCTTGTGCACTTGTGTGTGGGTTGCGACCTGGAAACATGAGCCATGTTGTCAGCAGATAGCCCTTGTGGCAGAATAGCCACGCTTTGATTTGCTGTGGTGGTTAAAATACAGCTGGCACAAAGGACTGCCACAGGATGAATGCATTGTGATGGCTGACTGAGTACTGGGCATTGACCTACATGGTTCACTGCCAATGGCTACACTCCAGCTGCACATTGAGGCAGTGGAATCCATTTTGGTTCAGGTACATGGTAGAGTTAACATGAAGTGCACACAAAGCAGTGTGCATGCAGTCAATAGCACCCTGCACCATGGGGAAGCCCGCAATCCTTGCAAACCCAGGTGCTGACTCCACCTGTTTCTGGTAAGAGGGGATGCGATGAAGCTGTCTCTCTTTGCATAGACGGCCTCAGTGATCTCTCTTATGCAAACTGTAAGATTTTGCTAATATCTCCAGCAATAGCCTGGAAGGAACTAGATGCATAAAAGATCATAGTCATAGTCACCTTGACAGCCACTCGCAATGTGTTCTTTGCCTGAGGTTGGAGTTTTAGCTGCAGCAGTTGGCAGATTGCAATGATCATCCCCTTAGTGAAGTGTCTATGTCTCAAACACTGATTATTGCTGAAGCTCAGGTAGGAGAACTGCTCCCTAAAAATCCTGGGCATTTTACGCCTCCTGCCAAGAGTCCTTCCCTTCCTCCTCCACCTCCCTCTTGTCGAAGCTTGTCCTGCACTGTTTGCTTCTACTCATTTTCTCAGTTATGCTCAATTCCACCCCCCATGTAGATTTTGAAACTTTAAACTTATAGAAAGCACCAAGCAACAACTTGTATTTATTTAGTGTCTTTAATGTAATAAAATGTCCCAAGTGCTTCACAGGAGCATTACAGAGGAAAATTTGATACTGAGCCACATAAAGAAATATTAGAGCAGATGACCAAAAGCTTTGCCAAAGAGGTAGATTTTAAAGAGCAAATTAAGGGAGGAAAAGAGATAGAGCCAAAGAGATTTAGGGAGGGAATTCCACAACTTAGCACTTTGGCAGCTGACGGTACCAGTGATGAAGCAATTAAGATCAGGTGTGCTCAAGAGGGCAAAAGTAGAGGAGGGCAAATATCTTAGAGGATTGTGGGGCTGGAGGAGATTACAGAGATAGGGAGGGGCAAAGCCATGGAGAGATTTGAAAACAAGGATCTGGATTTCAAAATCGAGGCATTGCTTAACCAGGAGCCAATGTAGGTCAGTGAGCACAGCGGTGATAGCCAAACACGACTTTGTGTGAGTTATAGACATGGACAGCAGAGTTTTGGATGACTTCAAGTTTATGGAGGGTAGAATGTGGAGTATGTTAGAACAGTCAGGTATAGAGGTAACAAAGGCATAGATGAGGGTTCTGATAGCAGGTAAGATGAGGCAGGCACGAAGTTGGGCGATATTATGGAGGTGGAAATAGGCAGTCTTAATTATGTCGTGAATATGTGGTCGGAAGCTCATTTTGGGATCAAAAATGATACCAAGGTTGCAACAGTCTGATTCAGCCTCAGACAGTTGCCAGGACAAGGGATGGTGTCAGTGGTAAGGGTGTAGAGTTTGTAGTGGGGACTGAAAACAATGGCTTCGGTCTTCCTGATATTTAATTTGAATATTGCTGAAAATAGAGACATGTTGTCAAAGCTTTTCGTCTTGCACTCATCAGGACAATCCGCAAGAATAACCAATGTAAGGGAAAACAACAACTTATACTGTATGAGAAGAGAGTGCTGATTATTGAGGTGTTGCCATGGAGAATGCACCAGTTTACGGTGACTGACAGTTAACTGCCAGGTAGCTTGACTCTGAGTGGTCAAGGCATTGCCCTGAGGAATGAACCAGCGAATAGCTGTCACTTATTTTAAAATACTCAATCGTAAAATAAAAAACAGTGGCCGAAATCTTATGCTCCCCGTGGGCTGGAAGCGGGCTGGGGTGGGGGGGTGTGTAAAATTGAGTGAGAGATGGGGTGGGTTGGGGCGGGGGGGGTGGTGCCGTTCCTGTCGCCTGCCTGTGCCGACTGCAATTTTACGAGTGGCGGCGGCAAGAAATGGCCCGCCCGCCCCAGGCCTATTAAGGCCCTTAAGTGGCCAATTAACTGCTACTTAAGGGCCAACTCCCGCTGCCGCTGGTATATTACAGGTGGCTCCTGTGCAACAAAGGCTACCTGCTGATGACATGGTTCATGACTCCAGTTCACAACCCATGTATACATGCGCAGCAGCCATACAACGAGAACCATGATTCCACAAGAAATATAATAGAGCAAAACTTTTGGCATGCTGAAGCAATAATTCCAGTTTGGAGAGCCCTGCAGTACTCGGCTGAGTGGGCTTCAAGACTAGTACTGCTATGCTGCATAACCTTGTCATCATGAGGGAACAGCCCTTGTCATCACCTAACAGGTGAGAAGCTGAGCACCAAGAGGAGGAGGAAGATGTGGAAGAGAAGAAGGAGGAAGAGGAATGCCTAGGGTACGTGAAGAACTATTTCAAGTGTAAAAGCAGTAACCTCAACCACAATTCCCCATTCACCAGCAGTCGCACATCCCTTTCTTCCCTCTGTTACTCACCATCACATTATCCTTTTAGCGACAATGCAAAAATAAAAGCCAACATAAATAAAACATTTCAAACAAAATGTAACACCGCAGCCTCACAGCTCCAGGGACCCGGGTTCGATTCTGGGTACTGCCTGTGTGAAGTTTGCAAGTTCTCCCTGTGACCGCGTGGGTTTTCGTCGGGTGCTCCGGTTTCCTCCCACTGCCAAAGACTTGCAGGTGATATTTAAATTGGCCATTGTAAATTGCCCCTAGTGTAGGTAGGTGGTAGGGAAGACGGGATTACTCAAGGGTTAGTATAAATGGGTGGTTCTTGGTCGACACAGACTCGGTGGGCCGAAGGGCCTGTTTCAGTGCTGTATCTCTAAATTAAATAAAATAAATAAATCATGCCATATTGCATACAAACTTCAACTAATGACTCTTGTGCATTCCCTAGGTGCCTGTCTTCCATGTGTTTGCCTGTCATAGTGCTCCTAAGCAGTGCTACCCCAATGGCTGCAGCATGGCGAGTGGAAATTTGCTGACTATCAGTGAAGGAGATTGCAGTTGGCCTTAGAGAACGAGCTCGAGCAGCTCTGGATCGAGAGGGCCCGGCTTCAGGAGGCACTATCTCGGCATAGGCAGCAGCAGTCTGGCTGGCTAGCTTACAGTCAACAACAAGGGCACTGACAAAGTGGCAGGGGTGGGGGTACAAATGCTGCCATCCTGAGAGAGAACAGCAGCTTGTGCTGTATGGAGCCACTGCCATTTTCACGGAGCAGTGTCTCAGCAATCTCATTAATCTGTTGGAGGACAGATTGCTGGACTGCTGTGACACCCTGCTAGCTCCTTTCAACACTGGTATCTACAGCCATGATGGCATCAATCTGAGCTTGCATGACACAAATCTGAGCTTCCAATGCAGCTGATTGTGTTGCAATCGAAGCTGAGACATCTGCCATTCAAGTAGCATCATAGTCGGATCCACAGCTTTGTGAATGGAGTTAGACACCACTTCCATGCTGAAAAAGATGGGCTCCAAGCTGGAAAGCAAAGTGCGCAAAGCTCTGTGACAAGTTGGTGCCAGATTTCTCCATGCTCCTTCATATTGACTGCATGCTTTTTGCAGGCTTTCCAATGCACCCAAGCATTTTGTTGTGTCGGCCTATCAACCTTTCTCTGTAGCTTGGCTCATCAAAGTGCACATCTGTATCCTCTGCAGCAGAACTCATGTCAAACCTCACCCTCTGGGAAGCAGGCACCCATGATATCCATACCCCCGTCCCCCCGCCCTGTCTGCATCGCACTTGTGCCCCGTTTCTTGCCTTTTGCAGTTCCCATCTCTACGCTATCCTCTAAGATAGATGCAGTGTCAGTATCTGAGCGAGTGGCTATGAGTGTGAAATCAAGTGATGGTGCTGTATTTTTATCATCACTCTCTTGGGGTTCCTCCACTGCCTGGCCAGGTTGTACTTGTTGGGTACCTGAAAGGAAAGAGGCACAAGTTTAAGGTTGTGGTGAGGGCATTGGGGGAAACGTAAGAGGTGCACGCTTACACTATCTGCAGCTTGTAAATCTGAAGAGATTGTGGGATGTGAGAAGGAGGAATAGGTATCGGGATACCGTCATCTTCAATGTATTCAGCCCGGCCACTGATCACAGCCTCAGCAATGGCCCTTCTGATAATGGCCAGCACCGTCTCCTCCATGGGGGTTGAACTTGCAGGCGCGCTTTTCCCACTGGTTAGTCTCTGCTGCCTCTGGTTGTTACGCCACCTTCTCCTGCAGCAAAATGGAAATGTGTCAGTGAGTGCCATGCAATATATTTGGGTGAAGTGGCTGCCATGGTTGAACAGATGACAGAGTGTGCAAGCTGTGAGAGTGGGTTTGAGGCTTGCAACATTGCTAAGTGGTGAGGCTGAGGTGAAGTATATGAGTGTTAGGTACGAGTCGTGATTGATAGAGTTTATTAGTAGATGAGTGAAGGGGGTGTGGTGATTCTACTGGCTGATGCTAGTGGTGCAGTTGGTAGCATATGGCATTTGGAAATGCATTGACTAACCTTGACCATTTTTGTGAGGTCATTAAGGCGCTGGCAACACAGTGCCCTGGTACTTGGGGCTGCACTCCTGGCATTGACCTCCATAGCTATCTTCTCCCACTGATGAAAGGTCACAAACCTGAAACTGCTGCCAGACCCACTGAGTATTTCCAGCACTTTTTGTTTTTATTATCATCTCCCACTGCCTTCTCACCATGTGTCTGGAGGGCCTCCTGGTCCCCTCTGGATGCAGGACTTCTCCAGTCCTCCTCCTCTGCCAAGTCCAATGCAGAGTCCAAAAACCTGTGTGCCCGCACTCTCCTATGTTCAGCTGTTCTTTTCCTTTTCCCAGGTCAGGTTCAGCTCATAAAGGACTCCCAGCACCTGATTCAGCCACAATGCGCCTCCCTTTTAAGAGTTGCAGGGTAGCTTTAAGCAATGCTCACAAGTTATGATTTTGGGCTCTCTGTTGATGCATGCAGCCAATCAATAGCGTGGTTAGTGCTGCCTATAAGGCAAACTATATAGCAATTCCTATCTTCCTGCTATTCAGTATATGTAGTGAGGTTTTCACTGCTGGTCCAAATTGAAACTTGGCCTTAGTGGTTAAAAGATTTGGAAAAAAGCCCTGTCAAAAGTCTGTCTGAATTGCTGTTGAGCTGTATAAAAGAGAAGGACTACAGGTTAATTCTACAGGGTGGGGAGAGGTAACTAGAGGGGGGATGGCATGAGATTTGAATAAAATAAGGCAAAATTTATGTTTAGGTAACATCTAATCAAGCATAGAAGATTTAAGCAAACAGCTGTGATCAATTCAGTGTGTGTATGACTTAAACAATCAATGTAAGTGGATGGTAATAATGGAAAATTTCAGATTACTGAACAGTTAAAGCAGTTGTTCACTAATGTTAATTAAAAACATTACACTGGGCGGCACAGTGAAAGACTTGCAGGTGATAGGTAAATTGGCCATTGTAAATTGCCCCTAGTGTAGGTAGGTGGTAGGGAATATGGGATTACTATAGGGTTAGTATAAATGGGTGGTTCTTGGCCGGCACAGATTCAGTGGGCCGAAGGGCCTGTTTCGGTGCTGTATCTCGGCACAGTGGCGCAGTGGTTAGCACCGCAGCCTCACAGCTCCAGGGATCCGGGTTCAATTCTGGGTACTGCCTGTGCGGAGTTTGCAAGTTCTCCCTGTGACCGTGTGGGTTTTCGCCGGGTGCTCCAGTTTCATCCCACCGCCAAAGACTTGCAGGTGATAGGTAAACTGGCTGTTGTAAATTGCCCCTAGTGTAGGTAGGTGGTAGGGAATATGGGATTACTGTAGGGTTAGTATAAATGGGTGGTTCTTGGTCGGCACAGACTCGGTGGGCCGAAGGGCCTGTTTCAGTGCTGTATCTCTAAATAAATAAATTACATCAATTGGAAACTGTTCACTATAGTCTTGTATGTTCTCCCAAGAGATGTATTTGTCCGATTGCAAATGATAAAAATGGAGAGCAGTCACACTGGGCTGAATTTTGTGCCCACAGCAGGGCTCCTGGCACGGAGCTGAAAAGGCAAGGGGAATCCCGCCTTGCCCAGCTGGAACCCCTCACCCCTGGAGCGATTCTAAGGCGTCAGGCCAATTAATAGCCAGGCACCAGGATCCCTGTCCCTTTAAGGACAGGACTCTCGCCGCCAAGAGCCGCTGGCCAATCACAGGGCCGGGGGCTCAGCAGTATCAGCAGCGCCACCAGGAGTGGTGGCCACTTCTGGTACTGCAAGAAGCCTTGGTCCCAGGTCCAGCGCTGGATCCCGGATCCACAGTAAGTGAGGCAATGTTGCTGGGGCCAGACCAGCAGGCCCTGGTGAGGGTGGGAGTTTAGTGCAGGGGGAGAGGGAGTCAGGGAGGTACAGGTTTTCCTTGTCGGGGCCCTCTGTGGGCCGCAGATCGGCCACAGAGGAGGGCCCCCCACCCAAGCCGCAAGGGAGGTTGCCTTGTTTTATGGGGCAACCTCCCCAAATGGCAGTGGCCTATCCCGCCCCAGACAAAATTGTGGGAAGAAATGGGTCCGCCGCACCCCACACCTCCCGTCGCAATTCTATGGGCCCCCCTGCCTCTGAACGCATCGCATAGGGGCCCATAAAATTCAGGCTAATGTGATAAATGGTGTGTAAAAATTACCTCAACTTTTTAATGTTACTGCTAAATGAATCATATTTTAACCTTACAGAAAGGCTCCTGAATCAGAGTGCGCTTCTGCCAAGTGTCTTAGGCTTATATATATTTTCTTTATGGCCATCAACAGGATATACATGTCTGGTTAAGTTGTGGTGTATGCAGGATCAAACAGAACTCCCATATAAATGAGAGGAATTATTAATAGGTAAACATTTAATGTATACTAATAAAACTAGTAAATTTAACACTGATTTAAGGAAATTATTTTTCAGACAAAGATTGATCCACATACAGAATGGATTACCAGACAAAGTAGTAGTGAAAAAAACGTGAATCATGTTAAAAAGCAGTCAGATGCTACAACTTTCTAGATGGATGAAGAACATTCCCTATCCATTAATTATCAGATGTTCACTTTCCAATCTTTTAACTGACGGTAAACCGCTGACGATAAACGGGTTATCACCTGCTAAAGTACATACAAATACATGAATTAGGAGCCCCTCAAGCCTTCTCCACCATTCATAAAGATCATGGATTAAGTAAGACGATGTCTGAATGTCAAAGGTCTAATAATTCGCCTCTGTAGCACCCCTGGAGTCACAGCTATAGAAGCTGGACTTGCCAAAAAAGGTGAGTGCACCACTTCGGCCACTTCCACATGGACTGCATGGTGTGCCATGCTTGTTAGGGTGCTAGCGTGGGAATGCCATACGTGCACCAGAAATTTTGACAGTGGGCAGATTGTGAGGTGCCAGACTGATATGCACATTCTGCTAATCTGAACCACACATGTCTAGTTAACGGCATGTCCTAAACAATTCCCAGCTGAACATATGGGCGGCACAGTGGTTAGCACCGCAGCCTCACAGCTCCAGGGACCCGGGTTCAATTCTGGGAACTGTCTGTGTGGAGTTTGCAAGTTCTCCCTGTGTCTGCGTGGGTTTCCTCCGGGTGCTCCGGTTTCCTCCCACCGCCAAAGACTTGCAGGTGATAGGTAAATTGCCTGTTATAAATTGCCCCGAGTGTAGGTAGGTGGTAGGGCATATGGGATTACTGTAGGGTTAGTATAAATGGGTGGTTGTTGGTCAGCACAGACTCGGTGGGCCGAAGGGCCTGTTTCAGTGCTGTATCTCTAAATAAAAATAAAATAAAAATAAATAAATAAAATTCCTGCCAACTAAAAGGCCACACAGCCAACTTGTAGGTGAAGTGCTTTTCCAAAGTTTGTGGAAGTATTGTGGTGTGTTCTGGGAGAAGTTTTGGTGATTTACAGGGGAGACTGTGGCATAGTGATAATGACATGGCTAGTAATCCAGAGCCCAGGCTAATGCCCAGGAGAGACAGGTTCAAATTCCACTGTGGTAGCTGGTGGAATTTAAATTCAATTAATTAATTTTAAAAAACTGGAATTGAAAGCTAGTCTCAGTAATAGTTTTATGGCACTATCATCGATTATTGTAAAAACAACTTTTAGGGAAGGAAATCTGCAGTTCTTACCCAATCTGGCCTACATATGAAGTTATGGCAGATTTATTTGCAGTCCCTTTTGGTCTGCAATGCAACAAGGAGATGGTGCTGAGGCTGCAGAGAAGGGGAAGCTTTACGTGGAGGGAGAAGGAGGAGGGGTCTCCACAGAATGCCCTACCCATGAAAGGTTTTCACGGAACACTTCTCTTACCTCCACCATAACCAGGAGCAATGTCTGAGGCACCTACAATTCACCAAGGAGGTAGTCACTGAACTGTGCCACCTCCTTCTACAGGACCTAGACTTGCACAGTAGGGCAAGGATGGAGCTGCCAGTGACTACGAAGATAACCGTCACCCTCAACAGAAACTGATCTTTCCAGGTGGGAGCAGGTGTCATGGATAACATTTCCCTGCTCACAGCCCACTGCTGCATCAGGGAGGAGATGGAGACCTTGTACACCAGGAGGGGGATTTCACCATCATTTTAGCAGAGAGAAGCAGGAGGAGCAGGCACATGGCTTTGCCAGGGTAGTAGGATTCCCAATGTTGCAGGGAGCCATTTACTGCACACACGTGGGCCCCAGACAAACAGAGAGAGGCACAGGAACCACAAGGGCTAACATTCCATCAACATGCAGTTGCTGTGCGACCATGCCCAGAACATCATGTCAGTGAATTATCATTCTCCTGGCAGCAGCCACAATGTATTCATCCTGAGGCAGCCAGCTGTTCCTGCCATCTTTGGGCTACCAAAATGAACCAGAGGTTGGCTTCCTAGAGACCAGGGATACCCTTTAGTTTAGAGATACAGCACTGAAACAGGCCCTTTGGCCCACCGAATCTGTGCCGACCATCAACCACCCATTTATACTAATCCTACACTAATCCCACATTCCTACCACATCCCCACCTGTCCCTATATTTCCCTACCACATACCTATACTAGGGGCAATTTATAATGGCCAATTAACCTATCAACCTGCAAGTCTTTGGCATGTGGGAGGAAACCGGAGCACCCGGAGGAAACCCACGCAGACACAGGGAGAACTTGTAAACTCCACACAGGCAGTACCCAGAATTGAACCCGGGTCGCTGGAGCTGTGAGGCTGCGGTGCTAACCACTGCGCCGCCTCTCAACACATAGTTCATGACTCCCCTCTGCCAGCTAACCACATGATGACAATGCACCTATAATGTGAGCCATGCAGCAGAAGAAACATTGTGGAGCAAGCCATCAACATCCTCAAACAATGGTTCCACTGTCTGGACAGCTTGGGGGGAAGCCTCACCAGAGTGAGTGTCCAAGTTCATGGTGGTCTGCTGCGTCCTACATAACCTCGCTATCATTAGGGCACAGCCCTTGCTCACCAGAGGCCACCTCGGGAAGAAGAAGAGGCTCACTGGCTCTTGGGTATCTGAAAACATAAATGCAGGACAGTGTTGGGTTGAGGGAAGGGGAATTGGGTGGAAAGCAAGACATGCCTGGTCACACCATCTGCAGCTTGCACTTCATGCCAGAGAGTCGGATGAGGGTGAAGTGGGATTTGAGAAGGGGCGTAAGAATCATAGAATGGTTACAGAACAGAAGGAGGCCATTCGGTCCATTGAGTCCATGTCAGCTTTCTACAAAAGTAATTTGACTAGTCCCAGTCCCCCGTTCTTTCTCCGTAGCCCTCCAATTATTTTTCTCTTCAGGTGCTTGTCCAATTCCCTTTTGAAAGCCATGATCAAATCTGCCTCCACCAACCTTTCAAGCAGTGCATTCCAGATCCTAACCACTCGCTCTGTAAAAAGGTTTTTCCTCATGTCACCTTTTGGTTCTTTTGCCAATCACTTTAAACCTATTTCATCTTGTTCTCAACCCTTCTGCCAATGCCAACAGTTTCTCTCTATCTGCTCTATTAGGCAAGAAGATTCTGTCATCCTGAACATTCTCGACGATGTTGAATGCAATGGACTGTCAGCCGTCTCCATGATGCAGAGCACCATCTCCTCAGGAGATGCGGGTGTGCCTGTCTCGCTCCAGTTCTGGTCTGCTCCCTCTTCTTGTGGACCACATTGGCTGACTAGAGAGAATGAAGAATGTTAGTGATTGTGCTTGGGTGATGTTCCTGCTATGGTTTAATAGCTGGAGGTTTGTGGAAACAGTGAGAAATGGGTGTGAGGGTAAGGTGCAGTTTTTGAATGTTAGGACTGAGTCCTGATTGCTGACGGGTGTGTGATGGGGCTGTGGAGCTTTGAGCAGCATCAGAGGTTGGTTGTGCGGTGGTTATGAGATGTCCTTTGACAATGCATTCACTGACTTGGACGACCTGTGTAAGATCATGGAACTTCTTGCAGCACCGAATCCAGGTCTTTGGGAGTGAGACTCTGGAAATTGGCCTCCCTGGCCATCTGCTCCAATTCCCTTCTCAGGCCTTGAGGGTCTCCTGGCCTCCCATGGAAACATTGTTTCTCTCCTCCTTTAAACCTTGTGCACTAATGCCTCCAGAACTGCATCAGAAAACCTGAGATTCCTCTCTCTTGGCAGTTTCTCTATTTGGGATGCTTCTCATTGCAGCCAATTCCTGCACAGGCAGTCAGCAGCAGCATCCTTATGATGAGTGCAGTTCCCCTTTAAGAGGGGCAGGCTAGCTGAAACATGTGCTAGTCATGCACACTGCTAGGCCCCCTGTTGAGTGTTCAGCCAGCCAGCAGTGTGAGTCTTGCTCGGCTGGACGCCACGATCATGCAAATGAGGAGGCAGCATGAAGTTTGCATGCTTCCTGCCTCAGTGGGAGCAGGCACAGGCTGATTGAGAATTATGACCCCTGCACCTGGAAGCAGGAGCTATTGAATATTTTCCCCACAGTAGTTAGTCAACTAATATTGCAAATGGGTAAGTATACACACAGTTGTCCAAAATTAGACAACACTCTGCATTATGATTCTAATTCTATTCCTAATGGCAACATTTCCCTTGCATTCTCCCTCCAACAAGGGATTAGACAGGACTTTCCCTTGTTTTTGCCCTAAACATAGACAATCAGTAGTCATGGGGAACTACTGGAACCATTGCAGAGTTTCCCTGCTCCCTTCACTTCCACATGGAACCAAAACAATGCAAAATCACATTTAATTTTTGAAACATTAGTCACCAGAATATTTTATAAGTGTCTATGTTACTGTAAAATGCTCAAATCAAATTGAAGACATTCTGCCTAAATGCAAAATTGATCCATGTCTCAATTTTACCTTGTTTATTTGGCAGTAATTGTTTGTTCAGTACAAGCTGTTCCACAGAAATAATTCAGTTGCCAGCTGCAGGGCATTCCAGTGATGTAACAACACACTGAGATTACAAAATAAGGATGTCAGTAGGAGAACAACACTGACAAGTCCAATCTTTGTTTTGTAAAACAGGTCTGCCAAATCACCCAAGTTTGAATTGGCATTCCTTTTGTTTAACAACTGGACTAATTAAGAGTCCCAGGAAAACTGAAATTTGAATTTAAACATTGTCGTCATGATAAACAATCGCTAAAGCTCCACATCATTCCTATCCTCTTATACCTCACTGCTGCTTACTCCTACTTGCTGCTCCTGCTCCACAAGAACCAACTGAAGAAGTAACAAAGAAAATAAATAGCATGCAAGCACTCTGGTAGATTTTATAAATTAAAAGCTGTGCCACAGAGCTTCACTTAATTAATTTTGATATGGAAAATGGCCCTAGCTTTGCACCCGAACTCCCAGTGGGTGTTCTCTTCACTTGAATCGCTTCTCTCTTTGTTTTCTCAATTAACAGCTAAGGTAAATAGAAATGATAATTGTATAGGTGAGTGGATTGCAAAATCATCACTAGGAGATAAAGAGCTCCCTTAAGCCCAAAGGATGCAGATTTGAATGTTTATAGGGCAGAACTGGTGTAACCATGCAGCAAATCTGGCTGGACCACATCAGGCTTAGAAAAAACATTTGTGTTCCCATTTATGTTACCCACTAATCTATTCTCATGCACTCTCTTTTCCAGTCTTATTTCCTTTTTCAGTTTTCCTCTGCACTTTCTGTATGCAGCTTAGTTCTCCACTGTGTGACATTTATCATAAACCTCCTTTTTCTGTTACATTTTAATCTTGATGTGTTTAATCATCCAGAGAGCTCTAGCTTTGAATGCTCTTCCTTTCCCACTCAAGGGATTGTGTCTGGTCTGTACCCGAGCTACCTCCTCTTTGAAGGTGTCCATTACTGTTTCATCTGTCAGTCTTTGATTTCAATCTACCTGGGCCTGATCCCTTTTCAACTCACTAAAATTGGCCCTCCTGCAGTTCAGTATTGTTCCTTGTCCTTTTCCATAACTACACTAAACCTCATGAAATAGTGATCATTGTTTCCCAATTCCTCTCCCACTGAAACATGCTCCATTTCCCTGCTTCATTCCCCAGAATTAGATCTAAGACTGGAGCAAAATTGCTGACATGGACTCGTTAGGCTGAATAGCCTGTTTCTGTGCTGTATATTTTAAGTGATTTATACTTCCTTTATCATTGGGCTGGAGATATACCAATCAAGAAAGTCGTACACATTTCAGGAATCCCTCCCCCTCTTTGCCTTTTAGATTCCTATTTTTCCAGGATAATTAAATCCCCCAATATAATTACTCTAAAGTTATTGCATCTTTCTGTAAGTTGCCTGTAAATCTGCTCCTCTATCTCCTTCCCACTATGTGGTGATCTGTTGTGCACACACAGCAGCATAAGAGCTTCTCCATGTTCCTCAATTCTATCCAAATAGATTTTGTCTTTGAACACTCAAGTACATAATCCTTTTCCAGTGCTGTAACAGTATCGTGGATACTGCAACCCCTCTCCATTTTCCCTTTTTTTTAATCTTTCCTGAATACCATGTAGCTAGGAATATTAAGTTCATAATCCTCCTCTTGTTTGAGTCAGATCTCCATTATTGCCATTATATCATGTTACAATTTTACACCAACCTATTAACCAGGATTTGTGCATTTTCACATATACTTCCCAGTCTGCCTTGCATTTCCCCAGTCTGATCCAACAACATATATTTATATAGCACCTTTGACATAGTGAAACATCCCAAAGTGCTTCACAAGAGCGTTAACAACAAAATTTAACACTGAGAAACATAAAGAAATATTAAGGCAAATGACTGAAGGTTTTGATTAAGAGAGCGTCTTAAAGGAGGCAAGAGAGGCCGAAATGTTTCGAGCGGAACTCCCAGAGCTTAGGGTCTTGGCAGATGAAGGCATAGTCACTAATGATGGAACAATTAAAATTGGAGATGCACAATTGGAGGTGCACAGCTCTCTCCGAGGGTTGTAAAGCTGGAGGAGGTTACAGAGGTAGGGAGCAGCGAAACCATGGAGGGATTTGAAAACAAGGACAAGAGTTTTAAAATTGAAGGGCTTGGATTTTCACTGGGGGGCGGAAAATGGAAGTTGGGACCATTTCCCGGTCCCAAACCCATCCCCAGGGGGGAAGCAGAAATGGGCCCCGAGTTTCATGGGGGCGACCACTTAATTGATATGGAGATGGATTTAGTGGCCAATTGGGGGTCGTGGAGATGGGAACAGAGGCAGGTCAACTCAAGTGTGGGCCTGATTTAAACTCACCATGGCAGCCATTACTGTGGCTGCCTTTTCACTGCTGTGACTGGACAGTGAAGGAGCACAGAAAACCTCATTGCCATGATGTCTCAAGAGAGCCAGATGCCTGACACCCAGGCAGGGCAGCCCCTCGTTTTTCAGATGCGGACCTGGTGGTGATGCTGGAGGCCATGAGGGAGAGGAGGCCACCCATACAGACCAATCAGGGTTTGATGGATATCGCTGACACTGTCAGCAGCAGAAGCATGGTGAGAAGAACCTGCATCGAGTGCAGGAAAAGGTTTAATGACCTGATACACTCTGGCAAGGTGAGCACTACCCCCAGCCCTCAGGACAGGCCTCTGAGTGTGCACACTCCAGCAGACACACCAGCTAAGGAGCGTCAGGGCACATGCTGCTCTTGAACAATAGAGGGGTTTGTGCACAGGCCACTTCCTAACCCCTCAGAATGGCTCAGAGCCATGGTGCTGATGAGGACCTGTCACCACTGAAACATGCACCATCCAATGAATTGAAGCAGTTGCCATTGGTCATAGACGACAGCAGTGCCTTATTATGTGTTTTTGTCCTTGTAGGAGAAACGGGCACATAATGCCCAAGAGAGGACCCAAACAGGTGGAGGAATATTCTACCTTCACATCATCACAGCAATGGAGGATACAGCGATGGAAGTAGCCAGGATTGTAGACCACGAGGAAGTCGGCCCTGGCAAAATGATGGAGGTGGTGATTACAGAGGGTAATGCGGTCATTAAGAGGATGCATTGCACTCCACCCCATTCGACAGCATGCCGAACACTGAAATAAAAGTAAAATACTGCGGATGCTGGAAATCTGAAATAAAAACAAAGTGCTGGAAATACACAGCAGTTCTGGCAGCATCTGTGGAGAGAGAAGCAGAGTTAACGTTTCAGATCTGTGACCTTTCATCAGAACCAGCAAAGGTTAGAAACGTAGTAGGCTTTGTGTATAAATAGAGGCATTGAGCACAAAAGCAGGCAAGTTATGCTGAACCTTTGTAAAGTTCTGTTTAGGCCTCAACCGGAGTATTGCATCCAGTTCTGGTCACCACACTTTAGGAAGGATGTGAAGCTCCTTGAGAGGGTGCAGAGGAGATTTACCAGAATGGTTCCAGGGATGGAGGGTTTTAATTACAAGGTTAGGTTGAAAAAGCTGAGGGTGTTCTTGGAGCAAAGGAAATTGAGGGGAGATTTAATAGAGGTGTTCAAAATTATGACAGGTTTAGATAAGTTAGACAGGGAAAAAATGTTGCCATTAACAAATGGTGCAAAGACTAAGGGACACAGATTGAACGTTTTGGGGAAGAGATGGAGGGGGAATGTGAAGAAGACCTTTTTTACACAGTGAGTGGTAATGACCTGGAACTCACTGCCCACAAGGGTGTGGAGACAATCAATGACTTCAAAAGGAAATTGGATGGCCACTTGAAGGAAATAAAATTGCAGGGTTACAGGGTTCAAGCGAGGTAGTGGGACTGACTGGATAGCTCTGTGGAAAGCCAGCATGGACCCAATGGGCCGAATGGCCTCCTTCTGTGTCATAAATGACTCCATACTTATGTCTATGACTTCCCTTCAGTTGTCATCACTTAAATATAGGGAAACTAAGTGGATGCTTTACTTAAACATTTTAATCTCCCAGCTGCTTAGAATCACTCTCTAACTTTGGAGAAAGGGAAACACAACAGCAATACTCACCAGCTAATCTACTCACAGCTTTCCTGTGATGTCATTGTTAGATTTTTTTTTCCTCCACTTTTTTCAAACTCTGGTGTGCCCTGGAACGCTGCTGCTGCTGTGTCCTCAGGTAAGTGAAAGGCCCTGCTCCTAGCCCTCAATTTATCCTCTCCCTGGTGCTATTGATTGCTTCCAGGTCCACTCCAGCTCCCGATTCTCTCCTCAGGTCCTCAGCTGATTCTTGGAAGGACGCAGAAGCGAAGAAATTCAAAGCCACAGTGACTTTGATGGCCACTGGCAGGGCATGGCGACCAGTGCTGCAAGGTGTGAAGTCTTCAGCGATGTGGGCACAGATGTTTGTGACCATCTGCCTGGAGAGTCGCAGTCTCCTGCGGCACTGGGTCTTGGTCATGTCAAGATAGCTCCAACTTCGCCGGTAGATCCTCTGCCAAAGGTATGGCCTCCATGTCCATCCTGCCCCTCCTCTGTCTCCTCTGCCCTTTAGATGCCAGGTCACTGGTCTTCCTGCGGAGGGAGTTGCTTCTTATTGCCACTGAGCCCAAAATTGGAGAGCTGTGCCCCCATTGCCAGCTGCTGCCTTCCTTGTGGTCAGGTAGCTGTCAAGTTGTTCTTGGCAGCCTTGTGCCCTGCTCTTATGTCCCCACAATGCCAGGAGTGTTACGACCCCCTGTGCTGTCTGAGCACTTACTGCGCACTCTCCCTGCCACCTGCACTAGGTCAAGGACACCTGTTTGTCAATGGCCGAGTCCCCCTCTGCACCATAAACCCTTTTATAGGGCTCAGGTAATTCCCTGGGCCTCTCTTCACCTGGTCTGCCCCAGACAGTGCGTGCAGCCTGTGTGCCCCCGCGAAAATCTCAACATCTCCAATTAACGAGTTCGTAATGAGCTCCTTAACCAACTTAATTGGCATTAATCAGGGATTAGGTCGGATTGCGGAGCCTCCCTTCCCACCAACCTGGTGATCATGGCCGGTGCCCGGAGCGATGTCGGAAAACCAGCTTGCCGTCCAGTGCCAGTATTTTCGACGTCTGTCCGCACCCCCCTTTCCTGCTGCCCAGCAGGACCCAAAGATCCAGCCTGAGGTGTTGTTTAACTGGGAACCAATGTATGTCAACAGGCATGGGGGGAATGGATGAATGTGACTTGGTGCAAGTTAGGACATTGTCAACAGAGATCTCTCCTTTTTCTGAGCAGCTGTTTATTCTCATGCTATTTGTCTGTCCCAGTCCTTGTGCGCCTTGTTTCTCCTCTCAAATGCTTCATCCTGACACCTTTCCACCAGCCAAATTAGTTTAAACCCTCCTCCACAGCACTAGTTAACCTTCCCGCAAGGATATTGGTCCCAGCCCTGTTGAGGTGCAAACTGTCCAACTTGTACAGGTCCCTCCTCCCCCAACCTGCTCCCAGTATCCCAGGAATCTGAAGCCTTCTCCCTTACACCAGGTCTCCAGCCATGTTAATCTGCCTTATTTTACTGCTTCAATACTCATTAACATGTGCTATTGGGAGTAATCCAGAAATTTGTACCTTTGAGGTCCTGCTCTTTAACTTCCTCCTTAACTCCTGAAACTCTGATTGTAGGACCTCAACCCATTTCATTCTTATGCTGTTGGTTCCAACATGGACCACAACTTCTGGCACCATGGAGGCAATACACCATGTGAGACTGAAGTCAATGGTTGCAGAAAATGCCTGTGCAATCCTCTGACTATCAAATTCCCTATGACCTCAGCATTTCTACACTCTGCTGTGTCCCCCTATGTAGTATTTTACTTGACCATGCTCCAAATTTGCTCTGGTAGCATCATACACACTGATGTTCAGCACTGAGAATCAGTTTGTGAGTGCCACACTCCCGAAGGATTCCTGCACTGCTGAATGACTATTCACTTCCTATCCTTCTGAACTCACTATGACTGCAGGCTGACCACCTCTTGGAAGGTGCAATCCAGGAAATTCTCAGCCTGTTGTATGCCTTGCAGCGAATCCAACTGCTCCTCAGCTCAGAAACCCTGACCTTGAGCTTGAGGAGCTGAAGGCACTTCCTGTACAAGTGGTTATCTCGGACAACTTGGCATTCCCACATGTTACAGGAATTGCAGGTAATGGGTCTCAGCTGTTCCATCATTTACTTAAAAGTTTATCTACTTATCTTGCATATTTGCGTTAGTTTAGTGTTCCCTTAACGCCTATGACTGAAAACCTTTACATCCCTCTTCTCCATGCCCATGCAGACAGTAAAGCAACCATGCTGTGCTAAGATTCAAAACTAAGCACCACTGTGCCTGTATCTCTGAATGCGTCACACAATCTGAATATCACAGTTTACAGCTTTCTCAATAAGGAAACTATTGGTAAGAACTATTATCATCATGAAGCGAACATAATTGTGCCAGACTCGGCTCAGTTGTTAGCATGGTCAACTCTGTGTTAGAAGATTGTGGGGACAACCTTTGGCAGCATGTTCAGGTGCTAATGATCCTCTGTGGTGTTCAAGATGGAGTCTTGAGCTGAAATGCCAGTTAAGCCCACATTTAATACAAGGTACCATCTTGGTAAATAAGTTGAAGTCTAGACTAGGAATGGCCACCCAGAAGCTCGTCAAGGAACTGATTGCACATAAAATGTCTCCTAATGTTCATTAAAGAGGTTTCACAGTATTTTAGTGGATAGTGCGTGTCTTAGCGCCCTCTCCTAATAGAGACCAGCTGACAGAGGCTCCTGACCTCATTACAAACTTGGTCCAAACATGAACAAAAGAGCTGACCTGAAGAGGTGAGGTGAGGTGAGAGCAATTGCCATCGATGTCAAGGCAGCATTTGACTGAGTGTGGCATCAAGGAGCCCTAGCCAAACTGAAGTCAATGGGAATCGGGGGGAAAACTCTCCACTGGTTGGAATCATACCGAGCACAAAGGAAGATGGTTGTGGTTGTTGAAGGCCAATCATCCCAGGACATCACTGCAGGAGTTCCTCAGGGTAGTGTCCTAGGGTCAACCACCTTCAGCTGTTTCATCAATGACATTCCCCCTATCATAACGGCAGAAGTGTAATGTCTACTGATGGTTGTGCAATGTACCATTCGCGACTCCTCAGATACTGAAGCAGCCTGTATACAGCTGCAGCAAGACCTGGACAACATTCAGACTTGGGCTGATAAGTGGCACATTACATTTACGCCACATAAGTGCCAGGCAATGACCATTTCCAACAAGAGAGAATCTAAGCATCTCCCCTTGAAATTCAATGGCATTACCATTGCTGAATCTGCCACTATCAACATCCTGTGGGTTACCATTGACCAGAAACTTGTCAGCAGGTTAGTGGCTGGGAATTCTGCGGCATGTAACTCACCTCCCTAAAGCCTGTCCATCATGTACAAGGCATAAGTCAGGAGTGTGATGGAATACTCTCTGCTTGCTTGGATGAGTGCAGCTCCAACAATGCTCAGGAAACTCAACACCATCCGAGACAAAGCAGTCCATTTGATCGGTACCTCATTCACCACCTTAAACATTCACTCCTTCCACCACCGACGCACAGTGGCAGCAGTTTGTACCATATACAAGATGCACTGCAGCAACACACCAAGGCTCCTTCGACAGCACCTTCCAAACCCACGACCTCTACAACTTAGAAGGAGACACATGAGAACACCATCACCTGCAAGTTGACCTCTGAGCCACACACCATCCTGACTTGTATCTGTATTGCCTTTCCTTCACTGTCGCTGGGTCAAAATCCTGGAACTCCCTTCCTAACAGCACTATGGGTGTATCTACAGCAGATGGACTACAGCGGTTCAAGTAGGCAGCTCATCACCACCTTCTCAAGGGCAATTAGGGATGGGCAATAAATGCTGACCTTGTCAGCGATGTCCACATCCCATGAAAGAATTAAAAAAACAGCGCTGATGTTGATTTCAAGCATTAATTAAAGCTATACGTACCATTTCATGTCATTCCTGCTGAAGCTATGAAGAAAATCCATGAAACACATTGCAGACTTTCTGGGACACTTTGTCAAGACTTCACCAACACTCATGCAACATTTATTCCTGAAATTAGCTGGGACTTTCCCTAAAAAGAATATTTATTTTGCCACTCCATCTTATTGGACACATTATAGCAGTCACCAAGGAAAATGATGCTTAGTTAGTGCATCTTGCTAGGGTCGCACTTGGTCTGGATGAGGAATGAGAGGAGGACATGCAACCAGGCACAGCACCACCAGCTGTTGCAAGAGAGAGGGCAGGATGGTGAGGTGGCGACCTCACACATGCGAGTACAGGATATCCCTCTTCCTCTGGACCTCCTCCACCAAGACCTCCAGTGTTGTATCTGAGAACCTGTGCACCCTCTCCTTGGTCTTTGAGCCATCCTGCAACATGCCACTGTGTGCCAGTCAGCCCACTCCACATCTTCTGCGGAAGTGGCTCCGAGGAGCCCACAAGCTGGATTTAATTCCCAGCCTGACGTTGGCTACTGTGGCACAGTGGGGGGGTGGGGGTGGCGGCAGAGAATTGGAGTGCAGCAGCCCCCACGGAACCCAAGGCCGGGATTGCAGGACCTGATCTTCCCGGGGGCGGGATAAGCCGATGTCGGCCTTCCCGCCCATAGGCAAAATAAGGGCATCTTCCCACTGCTGCTGGGATCTTACCAGTGGTGGGGGGCGGTCAGGGGCTTCCGCCATGCGGGGAGGATGCCTTGGAAAACAAGGTGCCTCTCTGTGGGCTTGGGGTGGTCCCTCCTTCGAGGGCAATTAGTGGCCCACGGAGGACCAACCCCAAGAACCACTGTACCGCCCAAGACCTCACCCCCCTGGACTGAACGCACACCCTCCCACCCACTCCCTCAACTTTGCCAGGACCTTCTGGACCGGCCCCGGTGACCCCGCGTCACCTACCTCGGGTCCGGGGTTCCATCGCTGGGCCTGGATCCAAGGCCTCTGCAGTACTGGCAGTGGCCACTGTTCCCTGTGGTGCTGTCGATACTGTTGAGCTGCCAGCCCTGTGATTGGCCAGCAGCTCTTGGGGCGGGATCCCTCTCCCTATTAAGTGTTTAAAGGGATGGGAACCCCGCCTCCTTAAACATTGACCCCAAAAGACTGGAGGATGACTCTGGGAGTCAGTAAAAAGGTCGGTTGGCCAGGCTTTACTGCAGAATACAGAGTCCAGACTGCACGTTTCCCGCCTTGACATCCTGAATGTTCATTTGAAGATTACTTTCCGGAGCAAGGCAGCACTGTCCAAGTCCAGCCCGACGCGAGCCCGAATGCTGGACCCGGAAGAGAGACCCGACCCGACCCGACCCGAATCTGACACATGTCGTTGGGTCTGGTCGGGTTCGAGTCGGGTAGCCACGCTTTAATTCATATGCCTGTTCAATGCATAGAGGAGCAAGTTCTCCCCTGGTCCTGGTGCTAGATTATTTCAAAGATCTTCATGTATTTTTGTTTTTTGGTTTGAACCTTTCAATAAAGCACTCCACATGTTACTCTCCCTAAAGTCCAGTTTTATTTTAAAATGCAGATTCTTAAAAAAAAGTCCAAACCATTTAATACATAAAAGATTCTACAAAAATAATTATTCACTTGGTATGACATTCAGATAATGAAACAGTGTGTATCCTCAAACTGAACTAGTTGATGGTTACCCTCTCTGGGGGACTAACTGCCCTCTATTTAAGATGACATTACACTTACACAGCACTTGATACATTTGTCAGCTACATCATTATACCAAGGGGAAATTAAAGATCAAACCATCACATCAGGTAAAATTAAAGAGCACTTTAAAATCTCACTTAATTAGACTGGTCAACACTTATCCATCAACAAATGTGTTAAGTGTTATGTAAACTGTAGTTTCAGGCCTTAAATAGTGGGACAGTTCTTAATCTAGTTGAGTATGTGCCCCTCGAGCAAGAAAGCTGACTGCTACAGTAATTGGGGGGGTGGGGTGGGGGGGGGGGGGGAGGACCCAAATGATATAAATCTCACTTTGAAAAGTGCAACAGCATTTATACTAAAAGATAACAGTTTGTAATATTTTTGTTGGAGAGATCTGATTTAATCTGCAGTCTGTATGTTGTTTAAATCTGTAATATTTAGCATTCGAAATTTGTAAAATAAATATACTTGTGGCACAGTATGTCTGGTGCTCTTTAAAGGATAAGGTGTTGGTTCACACATGTGACTTTCCCATGTAGTAGGTTACAATTGATCAGGTCCTGCATTCCTCCAGCGCACTGAGGAATGGAAAATCCTGGGTCCTGGTTTTTAAACAGGATTGGTATTGAGTTGGGACCTGCTATGTTTGGGCTAAATTTTACCAGCCCTTCGTGAGTCCCAACAGCGGCACCAGATCTGGGTGCCATCGCTGCATGTTACGTGCGCAGCCGGCCAACTGCGATCAAGCAGCAACCAGCCCATTTGAATGCAGGATGCATGGGGTCTGTCCCATTGGAGGAGGGGGTGGGTGATGAGGTGCTGATGGTGTTCAACTGAGACAAACGCAGATGCTGGTGTCATATTTAAAGCGCTGCCAGCCCTGCTTGAACTGCTGCTTCACTTGGTGAGTTTGATGCTGGTTTGCCTTTGTGCTGCTGACTGTAGACCCTGTCTTGGAATGCTGCAGTGCTGGTGACCAAGGCCTCATAAGGCCAGAAGCTGAATAGGAGCCAAGAGTGACCATGTTAGGAGGTAGACATCAGGTGACCCCAAGGTTTAGCAATGCCTCCCTACTGATTATCCTCCAGAATGTAAGGAAAAGGTGAGAGCTCCTGTTTCCAAGGGACAGCAGGATGAGACCCTCCCGCCTGATCAAGCAAGTCTAGATGGAGATCGCAGAGGAGGCCAGCAGCTATAGGGTCACCCCCCACAGAACTGGGTCCAGTGCCGCAAGAGGATCAATTGCTTCCTTCTCTCCGCCAAGGTCCTCCATACCAATCCCATCTTTGGAGCTTGCAGTGGGCACATCGGTGGGAGCATGACATGGCAAGGGGCTGAGGCAACAGCAGATCATGTCAGATGCATGGCTGCATCTCCAAGACAGCAGCCTTTTGTCCTAGCTTGCCTCATGCAAGTCCCTTGAGAGCAGACAGGAGGAGGAAGCATTTGGGAGCCCCCACCAGGGGCCAAAGGCTGTTGCTTGAACAAGTGTCCTGCTGGTCTCCATGGGAAGACTGACAGTGTCCCTCTTTCTGCTCACAGGGGAAAATGGCCCACAACACTAGGGAAAGGGTAAAGACTGGAGGTGTGATCCTGGATAGCCGAGAACTGACCCTGAAGGATGGGAATATTGGAGTGGATTATACTAGAGTATGGAATTATTAGAGTGGATTATACTGGAGGATGGGAATATTGGAGGGGATTATACTGGAGGATGGGAATATTGGAGTGGGATATACTAAAGTATGGGATTATTGGAGCGGATTATTCTGGAGGATGGGATTATTCATAGAGTCATAGAGTCGTACAGCATAGAAACAGGCCCTTCAGCCCACCGCATCCATGCCGACCATAGTGCCTGTCTATACTAATCCCACCTGCCTGCATTAATTCTATATCCCTCAATGCCTTGCTCATTCAAGTACCTGTCCAGATGCCTCTTAAATGTTGCTACTGTTCCTGCCTCCACCACCTCCTCAGGCAGATCATTCCAGATACCCACTATTCTTTGTGTGAAAAATTTACCCCTTTGATCCCCTTTAAACCTCCTCCCTCTCACCTTAAATCTATGCCCTCTTGTTTTAGTCACCCCTACTATGGGAAACAGACTCTGGCTATCTACCCTATCTATGCCTCTCATAATTTTATATACCTCTATCATATCCCCTCTCAGCCTCCTTTGCTCCAGGGAAAACAGACCCAGCCTATCCAATCTCTCTTTATAACTCAAGCCCTCCAAACCAGGCAACATCCTTGTGAATCTTTTCTGCACCCTCTCTAGCTTAATCACATCTTTCCTGTAGTGCGGCGACCAGAACTGCACACAGTACTCCAAGTGTGGCCTAACCAACATTATGTACAACTGTAACATGACGTCCCAACTCTTGTACTCAATGCCTCGGCCAATGAAGGCAAGCATGCCATACGCCTTCTTCACCACCCTGTCTACCTGTGTTGTCACTTTCAGGGAACTATGTACTTGCACCCCAAGGTCTCTCTGCTCAACAACACTCTCCAGGGCCCTGCCATTCACTGCATATGTCCTGCCCTGGTTTAACTTCCCAAAAAGCATCACTTTGCACTTGTCTGCGTTAAATTCCATTTGCAAATCCCTTGTCCACTTTCCCAGTTGATCTATATCCTATTGTAACCTTAGACAACCTTCTTCACTGTCCACTATACCACCAATTTTGGTGTCATCTGCAAACTTACTAATCATGTCCCCTACATTCATATCTAAGTCATTAATATATGTGACAAACAACAAAGGGCCAAGCCCCAATCCCTCCAGCACACCACAGGTCACCGGCCTCCAATCTGAAAAACAACCCTCCACTACCACCCTCTGCCTCCTATCACCAAGCCAATTTTGTATCCAATTGGCTAGCTCACCCTGGATCCCATGTGTTCGAACCTTCCGGACCAACCTACCATGCGGGACCTTGTCAAAGGCCTTGCTAAAGTCCATGTAGACAACCTCCACCATCCTGCCCTCGTCAATCCTCTTGGTCACCTCAAAAAACTCAATCAAGTTTGTGAGACATGATTTCCCACGCACAAAGCCAAGCTGACTATCCCTAATCAGACCTTGCCTTTCCAAATGCATATAAATCCTATCTCTCAGAATCCCTTCCAATAGCTTTCCCACCACTGATGTAAGGCTCACCGGCCTGTAGTTCCCTGGTTTATCCCTGCTGCCCTTCATAAATAAAGGCACAACGTTAGTTATCCTCTAGTCTTCCGATACCTCACCCGATTCGAGTGGATTATTCTGGAGGATGGATTTATTGGAGTGGAATATACTGGAGGATGGGAATATTGGAGTGGATTATATATAAGGATGGGATTATTGGAGTGGATTATACTGGAAGATAGGAATATTGGAGTGGATTTTACTGGAGAATGGGAATATTGGAGTGAATTATGCTGGAGGATGAGATATTGGAGTGGATTATGCTAGAGGTCGAGAATATTGGAGTGGATTATACTGGAGGGTGGGATTATTGGAGAGGATGAGACTGGAGGGTGGGATTATAGGGGAGGATTACACTGGAGGTTGGGATATTGGAGTAGATTATTTTTTTAGATTAGAGATACAGCACTGAAACAGGCCCTTCGGCCCACCGAGTCTGTGCCGAACTTCAACCACCCATTTATACTAATCCTACACTAATCCCATATTCCTACCAAACATCCCCACCTGTCCCTATATTTCCCTACCACCTACCTATACTAGTGACAATTTATAATGGCCAATTTACCTATCATTTACCATTATGATGGAGGATGGGATATTGGAGTGGATTATGATGGAGGTTGGGAATATTGGAGTGGATTATAATGGAGGTTGGGAATATTGGAGTGGATGAGACGGGAGGGTGGGATTATTGAAGAGGATTATACTGGAGGATGGGAATGTTGGTGTAGATTATAGAACAAAGAACAAAGAAAATTACAGCACAGGAACAGGCCCTTCGGCCCTCCAAGCCTGCGCCGATCCAGATCCTCTATCTAAACATGTCGCCTATTTTCTAAGGGTCTGTATCTCTTTGCTTCCTGCCCATTCATGTATCTGTCTAGATACATCTTAAAAGACGCTATCGTGCCCGCGTCTACCACCTCCGCTGGCAACGCGTTCCAGGCACCCACCACCCTCTGCGTAAAGAACTTTCCACGCATATCCCCCCTAAACTTTTCCCCTCTCAATTTGAACTCGTGACCCCTAGTCATTGAATCCCCCACTCTGGGAAAAAGCTTCTTGCTATCCACCCTGTCTATACCTCTCATGATTTTGAACACCTCAATCAGGTCCCCCCTCAACCTCCGTCTTTCTAATGAAAATAATCCTAATCTACTCAACCTCTCTTCATAGCTAGTGCCCTCCATACCAGGCAACATCCTGGAGAATCTCCTCTGCATCCTCTCCGAAGCATCTACATCCTTTTGGTAATGTGGCGACCAGAACTGCATGCAGTATTCCAAATGTGGCCGAACCAAAGTCTTATACAACTGTAACATGACCTGCCAACCCTTGTACTCAATACCCCGTCCGATGAAGGAAAGCATGCCGTATGCCTTCTTGACCACTCTATTGACCTGCGTTGCCACCTTCAGGGAACAATGGACCTGAACACCCAAATCTTTCTGTACATCAATTTTCCCCAGGACTTTTCCATTTACTGTATAGTTCACTCTTGAATTGGATCTTCCAAAATGCATCACCTCACATTTGCCCTGATTGAACTCCATCTGCCATTTCTCTGCCCAACTCTCCAATCTATCTATATTCTGCTGTATTCTCTGACAGTCCCCTTCACTATCTGCTACTCCACCAATCTTAGTGTCGTCTGCAAACTTGCTAATCAGACCACCTATACTTTCCTCCAAATCATTTATGTATATCACAAACAACAGTGGTCCCAGCACGGATCCCTGTGGAACACCACTGGTCACACGTCTCCATTTTGAGAAACTCCCTTCCACTGCTACTCTCTGTCTCCTGTTGCCCAGCCAGTTCTTTATCCATCTAGCTAGTACACCCTGGACCCCATGCGACTTCACTTTCTCCATCAGCCTACCATGGGGAACCTTATCAAACGCCTTACGTCCATGTATATGACATCTACAGCCCTTCCCTCATCAATCAACTTTGTCACTTCCTCAAAAAATTCTATTAAGTTGGTAAGACATGACCTTCCCTGCACAAAATCATGTTGCCTATCACTGATAAGCCCATTTTCTTCCAAATGGGAATAGATCCTATCCCTCAGTATCTTCTCCAGCAGCTTCCCTACCACTGACATCAGGCTCACCGGTCTATAATTACCTGGATTATCTCTGCTACCCTTCTTAAACCAGGGGACAATATTAGCATATATGAGGATGGGATTATTGGAGTGTATTATACTGGAGGATAGGAATATTGGAGTGGATTTTACTGGAGGTTGGGAATATTGGAGTGACTTTTGCCGGAGGATGGCATATTGGAGTGGATTATACTGGAGGATAGAATTATTGGAGTGGATTACGCTGAAGGACTTGATTATTATCTTAGGAGAATTTCTCTTCAATAATTTATTTTCTTACCGCTCTGGCAGCCAGTAGCACTGCTTGGCCTTTGTCTTTCTCATCCTCCTGTTCTTCCTTGTCCCCTTCTTCAAGTGGATTATACTGAAACATGGGATTATTGGAGGGGATTATACTGGAGGATGGGAATATTGTGGTGTATTATCGGGGAGGATGGGATTATTAGAGAAGATTATACTATAGGATGGGATTATTGAAGTGCATTATATTGAATGATGGGTTTATTGGTGTGGATTATACTGAAGGATGGGTTAATTGAAGTGGAATATACTGGAGGATGGGAATTTTGGAGAGGATTATACTGGAGGAATGGAACATTGGAGTGGATGATGTTGAAGGATGGGATTATTGGAGAGGATTATTCTGGAGGAATGGAACATTGGAGTGGATGATGTTGAAGGATGGGATTATTGGACAGGTGTATACAGGAAGATGGGTTTATTGGAGAGTATTAGACTGAAGGAAGGGTGGGGGTTTGCTTAGGAGAATTTCCCCTCAATAATTTATTTTCTTACCGCTCTGGCAGCCAGTAGCACTACTTGGTCTTTGTCTTTCTCATCCTCCTGTTCTTCCTTGTCCCCTTCTTCATCTGGTTCCTGCACTTCTTGCCCCAGTGGCAGCTGCAAAGTTTGGTCCTTCTGAGTGGCATAGCAATGTAGCATGCAGCAAACCACTGCTAATCTGACTCACACTGCACGACTCCTCCTGATCCACCCAGGCACCGAAACGTTTATTGGGGGATGCCTATGGTTCGCCCAATGAGTGCACTGGTTTGAATGCGGCTCTCAGTGCATTGACACTCAGCATATGTGCCCGGGTTCCATTCCAGAGTCCTGAGCCAGGTGCAGAAGCGATACCTCTTGTCTCCAAGAAGCCAATCTAACACCCACTACTGTGGGTGGAAAACAGAGGATTGAGGACTGGTGCAGTGTAAAGGCATCATACCACTGCCAGGCTATTGGGCACAGATATGATTATTTGCTGCCTGTGGTCACGCACCTCTTGAATATTTATGGCCCGGAATTTCTGTCATAAAACATAGCTGTTTTATCCTGGCGAGAACATCGGATAATGAGTGTGGTCAATGAGACCATGCCCTTGGGGGAATCCAACGATGTGGGAAAATCTTGCACCTTGCCTTCTGATTGGCAGGTTGCAATGGGAAGGTGATGTTTTGCTCTCTCCTTGCCATCTGCTTGGTGGTCGTATGGACCAAGTACTGACTTATGTTGATGATATCACATGTTGCAGCCTGGAATGAACCATAGGTATAGAAGTTGAGGACCACAGTTACCTTCAGAGCAACAAGCTCTGGTCTTTGGTTTCAATTCAGTTGATCGCTGCCTGCTGATGTGCAGCCTCCTCACACACTGCTCCTCTGACATGTTACGGCATCCTGTTCCAGAACACCCGACGACTGTAATGCTTTCTTCGTCTTCTTTGAGCCTCTACAGTTCTTTTCTGCTGCTGTTGCTGCAGCTGCAGCTGTTGCTGTGGATGGTGTTGTTGCTGCTGTTGTTGTTGCTGATGATATTGCTGTTGCTGTTTTTGCCATTGTGTCAGTCCCAATTGTAATTTCCAGAAACATTTCCATTTTGTTTTGCACTCCTGCAGCTAATGAAATCCAACAATGCAGCTGCAGCCTAAAATCAGCAGTGCAACTGCTGTGTACTAACATAAAGACCAACTAATGCCAAAACCCAGCCAAAGCATATAACAAATCCCCTATAGCCAAACATGACTTTCCAGTGACTTGCATTTGCAGTCCTAATTCAAAGACCAAGACCCTTATCAACTTGTTTTAATGAAGCCAGTATTAATTTTAGATGACTGCGAGGCAACGTATTCTCCAATTTATTTTGGAGTGCACGAGCGATTTGTTTAAGTGTGCGGTCCTTTTAAATTTTTTTGGGTGGCCATGAACACACGGTAACTTGTTCGCGGCCTGCATGGGGACTTTCATGTGTGTGGCCGCACAGCTTAGAGGGAACATTGTCTCTTAATGCTCATCTTTACCAATAATGACTACTATCAGTAAGGGTAATTTGCAACTCCAGTGCTGAATTCATGCTCTAAAAATTGATGAGACACAAAGTAATTTCTAATCCATTATCTGGACATTCACCTCATTTGCTGTCTGTTAGATCTTGCTGTATGCAACCTGGCTGTAACAATACATAACGACAGTGGGCACTTTAAAAGTTAATTTGCCATGAATCACTTTGGAACAATATGGGGATGTGGAAAGGCACTCGGTGAATATAAATATTTTCTTTATAGTTAAGGGCTTAGAGTTGATGCAGGGCACAGTCAGTCAACTTCCAGGATAACTATTAGCTGAACTACTTTCTACTGCCAAATATAAAGAATATTTCCATGAACAGCTCTGAAGACAGGAAAACATTCAGTGTTATGGAATGGAAAAGGTAGTCATTAATCATACATGAAATAACTGCAACTGGCAGTTTGGAAAAAATAACATTGAAACTGTAAAATCATAGGGTCATTAGTTATGAGTACGCAGAACAGTCATTCATTCTTTGCTTCTGTATAATTTTGAATCATAGAATCTGACAACACAAAAGGAAATAATTCAGCCCATCGTGCCTGCGCCAGCTCTTTGAAAGAGCTGTCTAATTTTAAACCCACACCACAGCTTTTCCCCTGTAGCCCTCAAAATTAGTCTTATTGCCCTTAGAAAGTTGCTATGGAATCTGCTTCCTTCACCTTTTTCAGGTAGTGCATTCCAAATCTTAACAACCCTCTAAAAAAAACACCTCATTTTCCCTCCAGTTTTTTGACAATTATATTAAATCTATGACCTTTGGTTACCGATCCATTTGTCTATCTTATATTCTTTTTTTAAATTTCCCCCTGCACTCTCTTGATTATTCTAGTAATTTTCTATTTTATTCTACACCTGACATTTGTCATAAAACATTTACTATTTTATTTTAATTTCAATTTCCTTTGTCATCCAAGGAGCTCAAGCATTGTTGGAAGTGTAACAGGTTTTAACTAAGTATGGAGGGAGGGAAAGGGGGCAGGTGAGAAAAGAACAAATAGGAAGGTTTGTGATAGTGTGGAAAGGAGAGATTAAACAACAAGAGGGATGATGGTACAAAGCAAAAGGGGGTGGTGATAGAACAATATAAGAAACGAAAGATGGGTCCAGAGGAGCTGAAACTGACATTACCAGCAACTACTCTCCACAAAGATGGGAGCAGTGGTTATGATCTGAAATTATTGAACTCAATGTCGACTCCAGAAGGCTGAAAAGTGCCTAGTTAGTTGCTCTTCCTCAACCTTCCATTGATCTTCATTGGAACAGTGTAGGACGCTGAGGACAGAGAGGTCAGAGTGGGAGTGAGGTGGTGAATTAGAATGATGAGACTGCAAAGCGATCAAAGCGTTAGGTCTCCCCATGTAGAGAAGCTCACATTGTGAGAGCAAATAACGTATACTAAATTGAAAGCAATACAAGTAAATTGCTGTTTCATCTGAAAGGGGTATTTAGGGCCCTGAATGGTGGGAAGGGAGGAGATAAAAGGCCAAATGTTGCACCTCCTGCGCTTGCACAGGAAGGTGCCGTGGAAAGTGGAGGAGGTATTGGGGGTGATTGAAGAGTGGAGGAGGGTGTTGCAGAGGGAATGGCTTCTTTGGAAAGGGGAGGGGAGGGAGGGGAAGATATCTTTGGTATTGGCATCAGGCTGGAGCTGGTGGACATGGCGGAGAATGATCGTTGAATGTGGAGGCTGGTGGGGCAGACGCTGAGGACAAGGAGAGCCCAAGAGTTAATGCCACAACTGGACCATCTAAAGTGTACTGGGCAGGAGGTCATTGAGGCCACAACTTTTCCATAAATCAGGTGTACTTCATTAATGTGGCTGTAGACATTTGCTGTTCCAGGTG
This sequence comes from Heterodontus francisci, assembly GCF_036365525.1. Taxonomy (NCBI): domain Eukaryota; kingdom Metazoa; phylum Chordata; class Chondrichthyes; order Heterodontiformes; family Heterodontidae; genus Heterodontus; species Heterodontus francisci. The sequence goes on along the minus strand of NC_090383.1, from coordinate 47,047,211 downwards.
CCCCATGCTGTAGAAACCTGTGCTCTAGAGTTCTAAGTTCTTTGTATTTTTATGTACCACTATACAAGCTTTATTACTTTATCTGTAAATGTAGATGTGGTTCATTTCTGGGTGACAATTTTTTGCATGCATCTTTACAAATATTTAATTAAAAGTGCAATTTTAGTCTTAGCTGCTCACCAAAAACTGCTTGGTTGAGCACTGAAAATTGCTGTTCCTCCAGTACCCACAAGGAAAGCTTAAGTCTCTCCTGTTGCAATCTTGTGCTCGTGTCTCGATCATGGGACCCCTGTGGGATAGCCCAACAGCCAATCCAGCCACTTACCTGGTGCCAGTGGGCAGCCTCTGAGCTACACAACTTTTCATCGCTTCCACCCATAATGGATGCGGTCAGTTGGCAGTTTTTAAATGAGGGCTGGCCATTAAAATGGACGGATGTTCATTTTGACATGAGCTGGCAGGAAATTAATTCACTGGTAATTAAAATCCAGGCTAAAATTTCAGTTACATTGCCCCATCAGATCTGCACAAGTTTTCATTTTTGGAAGTTCTATTCCTTTTTTTGGGGGGAACTGCAGTGGCCTCGTCATCTCCTCTGCTGGCTCTTTGTTACAGCAACCCAATGTGAATACTCCTATCCTTCTCACTGTATGTTTGTCTGCTTCTAATATTTATCCTTTTAAAGGTTACAGTGATATGTGCCTCAACCACTTTCTGTAGCAAAGAAATTGCATGTCCAACAACCGTGTATGTATATGTATGTAGTATGTACAGGATCTGACCCAATAAATTGGAATCAAAGGTTGGCAGGTAAAACAGTAACTGAACAATGGGCAGCCTTGAAAGAAGAGATAGGGCACTGCCAAGGTATATTCCCACGAAGGGGAAAGGTAGGGCATACAAATCCAGAGCGCCCTGGATGACAAAAGAGATAAAGAAAAAGTTTACTTTATGGCAGATGTCAGGTGGATAATATAACTGAGAAACAGGCTGAATATAGAAGATTCAGAAGGGAAGTAAAAAAGCAAATAAAAGAAGCAAAGAGAGAGTATGAAAAGAGACTGGCAGCTAACATAAAAGGGAATCCAAAAGTCTTCTATAGGCATATTAATAGTAAAAGGGTGGTAAAAGGAGGAGTGGGGCCAATTAGGATGAAAAAGGGGATTTATGCATGGAGGCGGGGGCATAGCTGAGGTATTAAATGAATATTTTGCATCTGTCTTTACTAAGAAAGAAGATGCTGCACAGATCATGGTGAAAGAGGAGGTAATAAAGACACCTGAAGTGTTTAAAATTGATGAGGAGCAGGTATTGGTTAGGTTGTCTGTACTTAAAGTGGATAAGGCACCAGGGCTGGATGAGATGCATCCAAAGATACTGAAGGAAATGAAAGTGTAAATTGCGGAGGCACTGGCCATAATTTTCCAGTCTTCCTTAGACTCAGGGGTGGTGCCAGAGGACTGGAGAATTGCAAATGTTACACCCGTGTTCAAAAAAGGGTGTAAAGATAAGCCCAGCAACTACAGGCCAGTCAGTTTAATCTTGATGGTAGGGAAGCTTCTAGAAACAATAATTCGGGACAAAATAAATAGCCACTTGGGCAAACATGGGTTAATTAAGGAAAGCCAGCACAGATTTGTTAATGGAAAATTGTGTTTAACTAACTTGCTAAAGTTTTTTGATGAGGTAACAGAGAGGGTTGACGAGGGCAATGCTGTTGATATGGTGTACATTGACTTCCAAAAGGCATTTGATACATTGCTGCACAACAGACTTGTTAGCAAAGTTATAGCTCATGGAATAAATGGGACAGTAGCAATATGGTTACAGAATTGGCTGAATGACAGCAAACAAAGAGTAGTCATTAATGGATGTTTTTCGGGCTAGAGGAAGGTTTGTAGTGGAATTCCCCAGAGATCAGTGTTGGGACCCTTGCTTTTCCTGATATATATTAATGACATAGACCTTGGTGCACAGGGCACAATTTCATAGTTTGTGGATGCTATGAAACTTGGAAGCATTGTGAACAGTGAGAGGATAATACAGAACTTCAAAAGAATGTAGACAGGTTAGTGGAATGCGCAGACAGGTGACAGATGAAATTTAATGCAAAGAAGTGTGAAGTGATTCATTTTGGTAGGGAGAACACAGAGAGACAATATAAAATAAAGGGTACAATTCGAAAGGGGGTTCAGGAATAGAAGGACCTGGATGTATATGTGCATAATTCATTGAAGGGGGCAGGATAAATTGCAGAGTGGTTAGTAAAACATACAGCATACTAGGCTTTATTAATAGGGGCATAGAGTACAAAAGCAAGAAGTTATGTTAAATTTGTTTAGAGCATTGGTTCAGCCTCAGTGGGAGTATTGCGTCCAGTTCTGGATGCCACACTTTAGAAAAGATGTTAGAGAGGGTGCAGAAAGAAATTCATGAGAATGGTTCCAAGGATGAGGAACTTCAGTTACGTAGCTAGATTGGAGAAGGTGGGACTGTTTTCCTTGGAGAAGAGAAGGTTGCGAGGAGGTTTGATAGAGGTATTCAAAATGATGAGGGGTGTGGACAGAATAGATAGAGAAAAACAGTTCCCATTAGGTGGAAGGATTGAGAATAAGAGGACACAGATTTAAGGTAATTGGCAAAAGAAGCAATGATGAATAAGGGAAAACTTTTTCACACAGTGAGTGGTTAGTATCTGGAATGCACTGCCTGAGAGTGTAGTGAGGTGTAGTGTAGTTGAATCATGACATTCAAGAGGGAATTGGATTATTATCTGAAAAGGAAGAATGTATAGAGCTTTTTTTTAATTCATTCATGAGATGTGGGTGTCGCTGGCCAGGCCAGCATTTATTGCCCATCCCTAATTGCCCTTGAGAAGGTGGTGGTGAGCTGCCTTCTTGAACTGCTACAGTCCATGGGAGGTAGGTACACCCACAATGCTGTTAGGAAGGGAGTTCCAGGATTTTGACCCAACGACAGTGAAGGAATGGCGATATAGTTCCAAGTCAGGATGGTGTGTGGCTTGGAGGGGAACTTGCAGGTGGTGATGTTCCCATGCATTTGCTGCCCTTGTCCTTCTAGTTGGTAGAGGTCGTGGGTTTGGAAGGTGGTACACACTGCTTATAGATGGTACACACTGCTGTCACTGTGCATCAGTGGTGGAGGGAGTGAATGTTTGTGGATAGGGTGCCAGTCAAGCGGGCTGCTTTGTCCTGGATGGTGTCGAGATTCTTGAGTGTTGTTGGAGCTGCTCCCATCTAGGCAAGTGGAGAATATTCCATCACACTCCTGACTTGTGCCTTGTAGATGGTGGACAGGCTTTGGGGAGTCAGGAGGTGAGTTACTCACTGCAGAATTCCTAGCCTCTGACCTGCCCTTGTAGCCATGGTATTTATATGGCTACTCCAATTCAGTTTCTGGTCAATGGAACCCCCTAGGATGTTGATAGTGGGGGACTCAGCAATGGTAATGCCGTTGAATGTCAAGCGGAGATGGTTAGATTTTCTCTTGTTGGAGATGGTCATTGCCTGGCACTTATGTGGCATAAATGTAACGTGTCACTTATCAGCCCAAGTCTGAATGTTGTCCAGGTCTTGCTGCAGCTGTATACAGGCTGCTTCAGTATCTGAGGAGTCGCAAATGGTACATTGCACAACCATCAGTAGACATTACACTTCTGACCTTATGATTGAAGGAAGGTCATTGATGAAGCAGCTGAAGATGGTTAGGCCGAGGACACTACTGTGAGGAACTCCTGCAGTGGTGTCCTAGAGCTGAGATGAGTAACCTCCAACAACCACAACCATCCTCCTTTGTGCTAGGTATGACTCCAACCAACGGAGAGTTTTCCCCTGATTCCCATTGACCTCAGTTTTGCTAGGGCTCCTTGATGCCATACTCGGTCAAATGCTACCTTGATGTCAAGGGCAGTCACTCTCACCTCACCTCTTGAGTTCAGCTCTTTTGTCCATGTTTGAACCAAGGCTGTAATGAGCTCAGGTACTGAGTGGCCCTGGTGGAAGGTGGGGGAGTGGCACTAGGTACTGTCCTTCAGAGAGCCAGTGCAGACAAAATGGGCCCAATGGTCTCCTTCTGTGCTGTAACAATTCTGTGATTCTGTGAAATCTCTCCTAGCCTTTTTCCTCACTCTTCTTGTGATGTATATCATTAATATTTCCGATGTGTTTTCTGCCTTAGAAATTGGCAGTATTTGAGGCCACATATACAATTTTATTTTGCTTTTTTTATTAGCCCTTGAGTATATTTACAGGCTGCGTTACAAATTTTTTGAAATATAATCCTTCAAACATCACTTTAACATATCTCAGCACTTGGGAAAAGAACAATCAACACAACATTCCTTAAAATCCACAACCTTCTGCTATCCATTAATATAAATTCTTATCTCAAATGTAATTCTTGGCTTTCCTTTCCAACCAAACCTGTACAAGCCCATAAGTTTTTTGCTTTTTCATTTGCAGGGCAAATTTTGTAAAGACATACATGTAACACAGGAACAGGAGTAGGCAATTCAACCCCTCAAACCTGTCCCACCATGCAATTAGATTGTGGTTGATTTGTTCCTCAACTCCACAGTAGACCTTTGCTCCATACTCCTTGACACCCTTGCTTAACAAAGCTCTATCAATCACAGTTTTGACAAATTAAATTGACCCAGTACCTACAGCATTTTAGGGGAGAGTTTTAGATTTCAACCAAAATATTTACTGAGTTCTATCCTGAATGTTCCATCTTTAATTTTAAGATTAAGCTCTCTTGTTCTGGATTTGCACAACAGAGGAAATAGTTTCTCTGTATCCACTCTATTGAATCACTTTATCATTTATCTAAACTTAATGGAATACAAACCAATTTTATACAACCTGCCTCATAATTTAACACTTTATACCCAGTATTATTCTGGTGAATCTGTGCTACAAACCCTTCAAGGCAAACATATCCTTCCTGAGGTACCCAAAACTGAACACAGTGCTCCAGATGCGGTTCAGCATTTCCAGTTCCCATGGAATGATCAGAAGTTTCCCAAAACTGGTGATAGTTTTCCTGAGCACTGTCACCTGCTGCCTGGGAGTTCAGCGATACAACGATTTAAATTTTCCACTGCAGTGGGCCCCCCGTCCAACTCCATGGTGTCTCCTGCTGCTGCTCAGTGGAGTCTCCTGCTCAGTGGCATCACCCACAGAGAGCTGCACCCAGCTGGTATGCAGCCTGGAGAGGGTTGAGGAGCAGGGAATCGGTCAGGCGTTGGGGGTTGGGCAGGGTGGGGTGCGGATATCAGGCGCTCTGACATTGAGGTGGGAGCTCTGGAATCGGGAAGCTGTGGAATTGAGGTGAGGGTTCTAAAATCTGAGGGGCTCTGAAAACTCTAAAATTGGGGCCTCTGAAATCAGGTAGGCTCTGAAATTGGAGCGGGTTGAGGGAGTCCAGGGAAAGGTGGCTTGGGGACAGAGATGGGGTCTGGGGAAAGAGCGAGATTAGTGAATGGAGACTCAGGGCTGAGAGGGAGACTGAGGAATGGACGCTTGGGGAGAGATTGAATTTAGGAAATATGGGTACGGAGAGAGAGAGAGGGATTTGGGAATGGTGGCTCGGGGATGAGAGTTGGATACTGGGGAATCAGGGCTTGGGGATAGAGGGATACTAGGGACTAGAAGCTTGTGGGAGAGAAGGAGATTAGGGAAGAGGGGCACAGTGAGTGAGAGGGATTTTGGTAATGCGGGCTTGTGGGGAGAGTTGGAAACTGGGGAATAGGTGCTTGGGGGAGCGATGAAGATTGGGAATGGGGCCTCTGGGAGAGACAGATGCAGACTGGGGAATGGAGACTCGTGAAGCGAGGAAGATGGGGATGGGTGATTATGGGATTGGTGGTTGGGCGATTGGCGTCAAGTGGCAGGTGGAGATTTGGGTAGGACCATCCTTTTCGGCAGATCAGTGAGCTGCAGCAACTTGGTGAGTAGAAGCATCACTGAGAGAGGAACAGCCAGTAAGTGGGGGAGTGAAATCTGGGGACCTTACTGTGGGTAAATACTGAAAGTTTGTTTCCATTGCTGGGTGAATGGGGAATGTTGTAATTTTTGGAACTCTATGAAAACTCTCTTTTTCCGAGACTGAGCCCAGGGAGTGGTTTGGAAATGTTGCTGCTGAGCTGAGTTTAGGATGATGTGCCCTGTGAGAAGTACCGCAAACACTGAGTTCACTGACCTTTGTACAGTCTCTCCCTTCAGTTCAAGTTGGTCTGTACTGGCCCAATTTGATCAGTGAAGTAAAATTACAGATTAGATCCGACTGAGGTTCCCAGTTCAGAATTGTCACCTTCTCATGGAACATATAGAGTTCAAGGAGAGAAACGGGGCCGTTTAAAAGTGGCATCAACTGGGGAGTCTGACTATATCTTGCGCAGTGATGGGAATTTCTGGTTATGATTCCAGGGTAAATATCAATGGACTATAGGAGTACTTTAGTACTATAGTACTATACTACTAGTTACATATAAACTATAAATAGGTTATTGTATTACTGTTGGTTACAAGGGGAATCTAGGTGTTACCAGTATTACTATTAGTTATCAGTTTCAGTGAGTTTTCAGTAGTTACTGATGGAATCAAAACTCCTCCCCTCTGGTTTCCTCTCTGTAAATCACTCCCTCACTTTTTGTTTCCCCTCTGTAAACCGCTCCCTCACCTCTGGTTCCCCTCAGTAAAATACTCTCTCACCTTTCGTTTCCCCTCAGTAAATCACTCCCTTACCTTTGGTTTTCCCTCTTCTCCACACTTAGTTGCCCCTCATGGTGTTCATTTCTGTGAAGTGTCTGGGATGTTTTATTATATTAAATGCAAGTTGTTGTTTCTGTAAATGAATATATCCATGTTGTAAATTCATGATTGCTCTTTCATTGCCTTGTTGATTTACTCAAATTTTGCCTTAAGAAAATGTCTGCAAATCAGAATTGAAGATCTAGGTAAAATAGAATTCAAATGCAAGGGAAATGGTTAGACAAACTACTACTGAGTTCTTTTCAAAAATAATACATGAGAAAGTGGCAAAAATTTATCAAAAGTTGAAATTTCTCCAATAGTTTTAGATAACACTTCAGGCTATCATCTAGTTTTCTTCACTTTCTCGCGGAACTAAAATTTGTATCTGAATAAAAACATTAAAAAATTACAAAATTTCCATGAAAATAATTAGCCTTAGTTTTATATCAGCATTTTCTGTATTTGAAGTGCTTCCAATATGTCTGTCACACTTCAAAGCATCAAAAGAATATAAAATAAAAGCAATAATTTCATGTTGGTCTCTTCTCACATGGAAATTTACAAGTACCTCCCAATCTGCAAACTTTCCTCAATAATAGCTACTAACCTCTAAGTAACCTCAGAGCTTTCAGCAATTAGATTCCAGTCATTAAGGGGCAAGCCACTTAAAATACAGAACCACTTTAGATCAGAATCATATGGTGTGTGTTACAAGGCATAACATGCCTATCATTATAAAACAGTGGTTGGTATTTTTCAGAGACGTCAGGACCGAAAGCAGGGGGTGACCCTGCTTCAGCGGGAAGAGGTGATTCAAGGCCGATATTTATGGGTGGCAGCCAATTAAGTGGCTGCCGCCTGGGCTGCCATCTAATTAAGGATGGAGGCCTTCCCCCAAGAGCTGTCGGCCCAATCAGAGGGTGAGCTGTGCCACCGGGAGCGGTGGCCACTGTTGAGGCTGCAACTGGAGGTGAGGGCGCATTGATGGACATGAGCCCTCAAAGTAAGGTAAGTGGGGTCTGGGGTCACTGGGGTCAGTCAGCAGGCCCTGGTGAGGGGAATTTGGTCACTGAAGTCAGGTGGTGCCGATGCCACGGGGGCTGGGGCTACGTGGGGCAAAGTGTGATTAAAAAGGAGGCTCCCCACCAACCTTGGAACCTGCTAGGAGGCTGACAGGGTTTACCTGGCAGTGTCCCCATGCAGCAGAGGGCTCCCCTCCCCCCGACCACCCTGCACTGCTGGTAAATTACCAGCGAAAGCAGGAAGAGGTTCTTAATTGACCTCTTAAGTGGCTCAATTGGGCTCCGGGTGGGTGGGCCGTCTGCCACCTTTCTCACCGCTGGCAAAATGACATAGTGGCAGGAAGGCATTGGGCAAGCCACCCCATGCCTACCCATGCCATTTTGATAGCCTTCCTGCCTTCGAGCTAGTCCCCAAAGGTAAAATTCCAGCCAGTAGATCGTTTCAATTTACTGGGAGCAATGCCACAGAATTTCCACTAGTATAGTATAAATCTAATGATAAATGTTGGACTCAGTGGCAACTACTACAAAAATTAATAGTATAGAACAAAGGGAGCTAGAGTCCCAAAGAGTGATTTAGCAGAGATGTACATTGTATAGAACGAGGTCTACAGGGACTGAGATGTTCATGGGAAATTCTTTACCTTTTCAGTGAAAGTTTTCAACTGTTCTTCATATTATTAAAAAAAATTACACTGTTTCTCCCATTCAACAAAATTGTTCCTTTGCTCAGTAAATTGCCTCTGAGTTGGGTGTGGTGGAGAAGGGGAAATTTGGCCCCAATCTTATTGTCTTATCTGTAGTTTTTAACTTTTGGACATCTTTAAATTTTTTTCTGTAGGTTTCATGCCCAGATTCAGCCTGATTGACAGGCTGCTTGCTTGTTGGGTGGGAAATCCTGTAGCACATAGCTGCAAACGGGTTGAGAGCAGATAGGTCTAGAGGGGGTATGGGAGAGATCATTGGGTGGTGTTGGTGGTAGTCGGGGGTGATCTGATTGTTGTGCAGTGGAAGATGGTTGTCGGAGGAGGCAGATTGCGGTTGGTGGGGGTCCGATTGCGGGGGCATGGGAAAGCAAACAGATCACAGTGGGGTGATTTACTGGTTAGCTAGTTGAGCCTGGCGGAACAGCTTCTGCTCGTCCTGGCCCACAAGCGGTGTTATAAAGGCACTTACTTTGTGGATTCAGCCCTTCTCACTTCCTGCCACCTGCCAGGTTTCTCGAGGCCAGGGAAACCTAGCTGACTGTGGATAAAAATAGAATCTTGGTTAAAATGAAGGCACACAGCCTAATTAAAGTATTCAAATGACCAGCCCACCTCCTGAGAGCAGATTGGTCACCCATCCCTCATCTCACATTTGTTAAAACCAGCTTGTTCCAGATTTTTTACTTTTTAACCTCCCACCCAAACCAAACCCACCTGTTTTGGGGAGGTTAAAGTTCTCCCTTTGAGCCTCATTCCAGACTGAGCATATCATCTGGTCTGATACTTCAGTACTAAGAGTGTGCTGCATTTCTGGAGGTACTGTCTTTTGGATGAGACACTAAACCTTTAGGCATGCTCAGCTGGGCATAACAAATCCCAAACCACTATTTGAAAAAGAACAGGAAGTTCCATTGGTGTCTTGGCCAACATTTCTCCCTCAGCCAACACCATTAAAAATATTATTGCTCATTCATTTGGTTGCTGTTTGTGGGACCCTCTGTGCAAACTATTCGCCTACATTATAACAGTAACTGTACGTCAAAAATTGGCTATGAAGTGCTATGGGACATTCTGAGAACACGAAAAGCCAGTATAAATGCAAGTTCTTTCATCTCTAATTTGTTTGAGATGCTGAATGTGTTGAAATGGATGATGAGCTGAAAGGCTATGTGGCACATTATCTGATGCTCACAAATGTGGAATGTGCTGATACTAGACATTTGACTTCGATCTCCCAGTGTTTGGCAGTTATTTCTTTCCAGATTGTGCACATCTTTAAATGTGGTGTGTGCAAATAGACAAAAAATTTCTGCTGCACATATTTCCTGTGTTAGGACTGGCCAACAAAAACTGTGGAAGCTCATTAAATTTCCGAGAAGACGACTGAATTGCAGTCTAACTATCAAGTAAGGACAAACCTGAAACACTAGGATAAGTATTCCTTGGCTAACTCAGCTTGTCTGATCCCAAATTTCTCAGAGCAGATTTTGAACTCAAGTTTGGTGAGTTTCAAGCTGCTTTCCCTTGTCCAGAACAGTAGAACTAGAGGGCACAGCTTGCATTTCAAGGTGGGTAAATTCAAAACCTATCGGCAGATACATTGGCCCTGATATTACCATGGTGAGTGCAATGGAACAGCAGGAGGATGGGCATGGTAGCAGGCGACAAATGTGCAACCTGGTAGGATGGGTAGTAATGCCGATTTCAATGGGGTTGCCTGATTATGTCTTTACTTCCAGTTTTCATGTTTTCACTGCATGTCAGCAGACATGAGGCAAACCTGCATGACACAATTTCACCTCGACTATTTAAAGGCCCAGTTCAGAGATGAAACAGAGGAGGAGGTTTGGATATTGCAACAGTGCTGTTTGAAGGAGAAAAGTCATTGATACATCTGGAAAAAGAGCAAAGACAGTGCCAAGGTTCACTGAGTCATGCCTGGATGTTCTGCTGGGTGCAATAAGGACCAGGAGGGAGGTTCTTTATCCCAGAAATGAAAAAAAGATACCTGCTGCTACTAGTAAGAAAATGTTTTTTTTTATTTGTTTCATGGGATGTGGGCGTCACTGGCTAGAGCAGCATTTCTTGCCCATCCCTAATTGCCTTTGAGAAGGTGGTGATGAGCTGCCTTCTTGAACTGCTGCAGTCCATCTGGCACCGGTACACCCACAGTGCTGTTAGGAAGGGAGTTCCAGGATTTTGATCCAGCGACAGTCAAGAAACAGCAATATATTTCCAAGTCAGGATGGTGTGTGGCATGGAGTGGTACTTGCAGGTGATGGTGTTCCCATGCATCTGCTGCCCTTGTCCTTCTAGGTGGAAGAGGTTGCGGGTTTGGAAGCTGTTGTCGAAGGAGGTATGGTGAATTGCTGCAGTGCATCTTGTATATGGTACACACTGCTGTCATTGTGTGTCAGTCGTGGAGAGAGTGAATGCTGAAGGTGATGGATGGGCTGTCGATCAAATGGGCAGCTTTGTCCTGGATGGCATTTAGCGCCCTGTGTGTTGTTGGAGCTGCACTCATCCAGGCAAGTATTCCATCATATTCCTGACTTGTGCCTTGTAGATGGTGGGCAGGCTTTGGGGAGCCCGGAGGTGAATTACTCACTGCAGAATTCCCAGCCTCTGACCTGCTCTTGTAGCTGCAGTATTTATATGGCTGGTCCCATTCAGTTTCTGGTCAATGGTAGCCCCCAGGATGTTGATGGTGGGGGGTTCAGTGATGGTAATGCTGTTGAATGTCAAGGGAAGATGGTTAGATTCTCTCTTGTTAGAGATGGCCATTGCCTGGCACTTACATGGTGCGACGGTTGCTTGCCACCGATTAGCCCAATCTTAAATAAAAGCAAAATACTGCGGATGCTGGAAATCTGAAATAAAAACAAGAAGTGCTGGAACCACTCAGCAGGTCTGGCAGCATCTGTGGAAAGAGAAGCAGAGTTAACGTTTCGGGTCAGTGACCCTTCTTCCAGAAGGTAAAACCATACACTGTCTTACAACCAAAATGTTTGTACGTTTTCTGCCCCTCCAGGTGTGCTCTGCTGCTACTGGGCTTGTCCAATCAAAGGGGCGCTTGTCACTTCTCTGCCCCTGTTACCAGGGCTTTTGTTCTATCTTTAACTTGAGTCATGTGACAACCAGTAACATTGTTGTCAATCCGGCTCCCTCAGTGTCCTCTTGATGGCTCTCTTTTTAAAATAAACTGGTCCAGCATTTATTCAGTTTAACTATAAGTTCCTTTAAAAAATATTTTAACAAAAAACAGGGTCACTTTCATAACAGTAGTGTCGACTGTACCCCAGAACTACCTAAGCTAGTCTAGTACAAATACATTATTGGCATCTACCCAACAAAGTGCAAAATTTCCCAGGTATGTTCTGTCCACAAAAAGCGGGATATATCAAAACCAGCTAATTACCATCTCATCAGTTTATTCTCAATCATCAGCAAAGTGATGGAAGCTGTCATCAATAGTGTTACCAAGCAACACTCACACAGCAATAACCTGCTCACTGATTAACTAACTTGCTTTGAGTTTTTTGATGAGGTAACAGAGATGGGTGGTAATGCAGTTGATGTGGTGTACATGTACCTCCAAAAGACATTTGATAAAGTGCCACATAACAGGCTTGTCAGCAAAGATGGAGCTCATGGAATAAATGGGACAGTAGCAACATGGATATGAAATTGGCAGAGTGAATGGAAACAGAGAGTAGTTGTGAAAGGTTATTTTCGGACTGGAGGAAAGTATATAGTGGGCTTAGAACCATAGAACCATAGAAAAATTATGGCACAGAAAGAGGCCATTCAGCCCATTGTGTCCATGCTGGCCTGAAAAACTAGCCGCCCAATATAATCCCACCTTCCAGCAGTTGGTCCTTAGCCTTGCAGGTTACAGTACTTCAGGTGCATATCCAGGTACCTTTTAAAAGAATTGAGGGTTTTTGTCTCCACTACGATTCCTGGCAGTGAATTCTAAACATCCACCACCTTCTGGGTGAAAATGGTTTTCCTCATGTCCCTTCTAATCCTTCTACTAATCACCTTAAATCTGTACCCCCTGGTAATTGACCTCTCCGCTAGGAGAAACAGGTCCTTCGTATCTTCTCTATCTAGGCCCCTCATAACTTTGTACACCTCAATTAAGTCATCCCTCAGCCTCCTCTGTTCTAAGGAAAACAACCCTAGGCTATCCAATCTTTCTTCATAGCTGTAACCTTCAAGCCCTGGCAACATTCTTGTAAATCTCCTCTGTACTCTCTCTAGAGCAATTATGTCCTTCCTGTAATGTGGTGACCAGAACTGTACGCAATACTCCAGCTGTGGCCTAACCAGCATTTTATACAGTTCCAGCATTACATCCCTGCTTTTGTATTCTACACCTCGGCCAATAAAGAAAGCATTCCATATGCCTTCTTCACCACTTTATCTACCTGTCCTGTCACCTTCAGGGATCTGTGGACATGCACTCCAAGGCGTCTCACCTTTTCTACCCCTCTCAATATCCTCCCATTTATTGTGTATTCCCTCACTTTATTTGCCCTCCCCAAATGTATTACCTCACACTTTTTTGGATTGAATTCCATTTGCCACTTTTCCGCACACTCAACCAAACCATTGATATCATTCTGGAGTCTACAGTTATCCTCTTCACTATCAACTACACGGCCAATTTTTGTGTCATCAGCAAATTTCCCAATCATGCCTCCCACATTTAAAGTCCAATTCGTTAATATATACCACAAGCAGCAAGGAACCCAACACTGAGCCCTATGGAACGCCACTAGAAATCGCTTTCCATTTGCAAAAACATCCGTATACTACTACCCTTTTCTTCCTGTCACTGAGCCAATTTTGGATCCAACCTGCCACATTCCCCTGTATGCCATGGGCTTTCATTTTACTGACCAGTCTGTCATGTGGGACCTTGTCAAATGCCTTACTAAAATCCATGTAGACCACATCCACTGCACTACCCTCATCAATCTTCCCTGTTACGTTCTCAAAAAACTCAATCAAGTTAGTAAGACATGATCTTCCCTTAAAAAATTTGTGCTGACTATCCCTGATCAGTCTGTGACTTTCCAAGTGGCAGTTTATCCTGTCCCTCAGAATTGATTCTAATAAATTACCCACCACCGGGGTCAGACTGACCAGCCTATAATAATTTGGCCTATCCCTTGCACCCTTTTTAAACAATGGTACAATGTTTGCAGACGTCTAATTGTCTGGTACTTCAGCTGTATCTGGTAAGGATTTGAAGATGATCCTCAGAGCACACGCTATTCCCCCCTAGCTTCCTGTAACAACCTGGGATGGAATCCATCTGGTCCTGGTGATTTATACAAATTTAAGGATGTCTGACCGTCTAATACTCCCTCTCTCATTATGCTTATCATATCTAATATTTCACACTCCTCCTCTTTAACTGCAATGTCTGCATCAACCCTCTCCTTTGTGAAGACAGAGACAAAAAACTCATTAAGAGCCCTGCCCACATCTTCTGCATCCATGCATTAGTTCCCTTGTACATCTCTGATGGCCCTACGCTTTCCTTAGTTCTCCTCTTGATAAAACATACTGATAAAACATCTTCGGGTTTTCCTTGATTTTACCTGCCAATAATTGTTCATGTCCTCTCTTGGCTTTTCTAATTTCCTTTTTTACTTCACCCCTGCACTTTCTATATTCCTCTCAGCTTTCTAAAGTATTAAGATTTTTGTGCTTGTCATAAGCTTTCTTTTTCTGCTTTAATTTACCCTGTAAGCTCCTAGATAACCAGGGGGTTCTAGATTTGGCAGTACCGCCCTTTATCTTTGTGGGGACATGCCTACACTGTGTCTGTAGTATCTCACTTTTGAGTGCCTCCCACTGGTTTGCCACTGATTTTCCTTCAAGTAGCTGTAGCCAGCCCACTTTTGCCAGGTCACCTCTCAGTTTGGTAAGATTTGCCTTCCCCCAATTTAGAACTTTTACTCTATTTTATCTTTGTCCTTTTCCATGATTATGCTAAAACTAACTGTATTATCGTCACTATCTCCAAAATTGTCGCCCACTTCCTCCACTTGCCCAGCTTCATTACCGAAGACTAAATCTAGAATTGCGCCCCCTCTCGTTGGGCTTGTTACGTGCTGGCTAAAAAAGTTCTCTTGAATGCAGTTCAAGAATTTTGTGCCCTCTTTGCCCTTCACACTGTTTGTATCCCAGTTGATATTAGGATAGTTGAAATCCCCAACTATTATTGTCCTATAGCTTTTACACGTAGAAATTTGCCTACGTATTTGTTCTTCTATCTTCCTCTCACTAGTTGGGGGTCTATAGTACACTCCTAGTAGTGTGGCTGCCCTTTTCTATCTCTGAGCTCCACCTATATGGCCTCATTTGATGATTCATTAAGCATATCATTCCTTCTCAAAACTGTTACTGATTCCTTAACTAATAATGCCACCCCCCTCCTTTTTTATCCCCCTCTATCCTGCCTGAAAACTCTATATCCAGGGATGTTGAGCTGCCATTTTTGCCCTTCTTTAAGCCAAGTTTCCGTTATAGCAATGGTATTGCGTTGCCATGTGTCTATCTGTGCCCTCAGCTCATCGGCTTTATTTACCATACTCCTTGCATTTAAATAAATACCCTTTAACACTGCCAAATTCCTGTGCTGCAAACTTTTTAACGTTTGCTTCTTCTGTCTTTCAGAGTCACACGCTAATTTTCTGCCTCCAGTTCCCTGCCCTGAAATTGTCCTATCTGAAACTGCCCTCAGGTTCCCATCCCCCTGTCAACTAGTTTAAACCATCCCGAACAGCACTTGCAAACCTTCCTGCAAGGATATTTGTACCAGTCCTGTACAGGTGTAGACCGTCTGGCTTGTACAGGTCCCACCTGCCCTAGAATCGGTCCCAATGCCCCAGAAATCTGAAGTTCTCCCTCTTGCACCATCTCTCCAGCTGGTATATTTTCCTATTTCTACACTCACTAGTACGTGGCCTTGGGAGTAATCCAGAGATTACTACCTTTGAGGTCCTGCTTGCTAATCTCGTTCCTAACTCCCTAAACTCTGCCTGCAGGACTTCATCCCTCTTTCTTCCTATATCGTTGGTACCAATGTGGACCACGACCTCTGGCTGTGCACCCTCGCCCTCTAGAGTGTTCTGTAGCCGGTCCGTGATATCCATGACCCTTGCACCAGGGAGGCAACGTACCATCCTTGAATCATGTCTGCAACCACAGAAACGCTCAAGCTTCTGCAGCCGGTGACACTTCCTGCAGATGTGTTTGTCAAGGACACATGGTGCGTCCATGACTTCCCACATGCCATAGGAGGCACTGGGTTCCCCATTGATAGGTGTTGGGATCCCTGTGTTTCTTGATCTATATTAATAAGCTAAACATGGGTGTACAGGGGACAATTTCAAATTTTGAGGATAGCACAAACTTGGAAATATTGTGAACTGTGAGGAGGATAGTGATAAACTTCAAGAGGACATAGACAGGCTAGTGGAATGGGCAGACAAGTGGCAGATGAAATTTAATGCAGAGAAGTGTGAAGTGATTCATATTTGTAGGAAGAATTTAGAGAAGCAATATAAATTAAAGGTTACAATTCCAAAGTGGGTGCAGGAGCTTAGGAACCTGGGAGGATATGTACACAAATCATTGAAGGTTGCAGGGCACGTTGAGAAAGCGGTTATTAAAGCAAATAGGATTCTGGGCTTTATAAATAGGGGCGTATAGTACAAAAACAAGGAAGTTATGATAAACTCGTATAAAACACTGGTTCGGCTTCAACTGAAGTATTGTGTCTAGTTCTGGGCATCACACTTTAGGAAGGATGTTAAGGCATTAGAGAGGGTGCAGAAAAGATTCATGAGAATGGCTCCAGGGATGAGGAACTTTAGTTATGTGGATAGATTGGAGAAGCTGGGGCAATTCTTCTTGGAGAAGAGAAGATAAAGAGGAGCTTTTATAAGGTGTCTGGACAGAGTAGATAGGGAGAAACTGTTCCCATTGGCAGAATGGTCGAGAACCATAGGTTACCGATTTAATGTGATTGGCAAAAGAAGCAATGGTGACATGAAGAAAAACATTTTTGCGCTGTGAGTGGTTAGGATCTGGAATGCGCTACCTGAGAGTGTAGTGGAAGCAGATTCAAACAAGGCCTTCAAAAGAGAATGGGATAATTATCTGAAGAGAAAAGATTTGCGGGCTACAGGGAAAAGGCGGGGTGAGTTGCTTTTGCAGAGAGCCGGCATGGACACAATGGGCCGAGTGGCCTTATTCTGTGCTGTAATCATTCTATGATTTTATGATGCTCAATTTAGATTCACCAGAACCAGTCGACCCCAGACTGTATTCCACCCTTGATCCAAACATGGACAAAAGAGCTGAATTCCAGAGGTGAGGTGAGAGTGACTGCCCTTTGACCAGATGTGATACCATGAGATACCAAAATGCAGACATCAAAAGGGGATCAGAAGCAAAACTATCCAGTGACACAAAGGAAGATTGTTGTGGTCATTGAATGCCAATCATTTCATCCCCAGGACATTGCTGCAGGAGTTCCCCAGGGTAGTGTCCTAGGTCCAACTTTCTTCAGCTGCTTTATCAATGACCTTCCTTCCATCATATGATCAGAAGTGGAATTGTTCACATATGTTTCACAGTGTTCATCATTCACAATTCCTTATATAATGAAATAGTCCATGCCAGCATGTGGCAAGACCTGGATAACAAACAGGCTTGGGTTGATAAAAAAGAAAAGAAAGTCTTGCATTATATAGTGCCTTTCACAAACTCAGGATGCCCAAAGTACTTTACAGCCAATGCAGTACTTTTGAAGTGTTATCACTGTTGTAATGTAGGAACCATGGCAGCCAATTTGCATAAAGTTCCCACAAACAGCCATGTAATAACGACCAGAAAATTCTTTTTTTTAGTGATATTATTTGATATTTATTTATCCAGGACACCCCTGCTCTTCTTTGAAACACTGCCATGGGATCTGTTATAGCAACCTGAGAGGGCAGATAGGGCTTCGGTTTAATGCCTCATCCTAAAGACAGCAGTTCAGAGAGTGCAACATTCCCTTAATACTGCACTAGAGTGTCAGTTTACATTTTTGTGCTCAAGTTTCTGGAGTGGCACTTTAAACGCACAACCTTTTGACTCAGAGACAAGAATGCTGCCCGCTGAGCCACGGTTGACTATTTGCAAGAATGCACTGCAGCAACTGACAAAGACTTCAGCGGACTTCCCAAATCCATGATGATCACCACCTGGAACGACAAAGATTGCAGGTGCGTGGAAACACCATCACCTCAGAGTTTCCCTCAAAGTCACACACCAGCCAGACTTGGAAATATATTGTTGTTACTTGGCCAAAATCCTGGAACCCTCCACCTAACAGCATAGTGGAGTATCTTCACCACATGGACTGCAGCAATTCAAGAAGAAGGTCTACTACCATATTTTCAAAGACAATGAGTGATGGATAATAAATGCCCGTGATGCCCAGTTTCTGTGAACGAATTTTTAAAAACTTTGATCATGTAAATAATGTAATTTTTAAGGGATTGGGTTCCTATGTGCTCAGTAAATCTTTTCTTAAAGGACTGGATCATCTGTCTCAGGCAGCTGCCAATAGCAGCAAGAAAAAGAGCTGCAAACAAGAAATGCAATAGGTCATGTCTGAATTGCATCACTCGGCTTAGTGATCTACAGTAGTTAACACGGTGACATTCAAAAATGGGAGTGAGGCATCACGCAGATATGGTGTAAGAGATTGCTTTTCAGGATGGAATGAAAGTTCATCTAAAAGTGTAAAGGGTACACAAGTAGGGAGATGTCTCAAAACTCTAATTGGATTCCAATTGAATCAGCAGCTGAAGAGAAGAGAATTGTGTAAGTTATTATTGGGTTTTTAGAAGGTTTACAATGATACCTGACAACCTAGATAGAGAGACTGAGGTCTTAATTAGACGTGAAGTGCCAGGGCTGGTGGTGCAGTTTGACCCTCGTTGATGCATTCACAGAGGCATATGAAAGAATGGGCCTTAAGCTAAACATCCGGAAGACAATGGTCCTCTACCAGCCTGCTTCTGCAGCGCAACACTGCCCCCCGACTATCAAGATCCATGGTGAGCCACTGGACAATGTGGATCACTTCTCATACCTTGGGAGCCTTCTCTCAGGAAGGGCAGACATCAATGATGGAACTCAGCATCGCCTCCAGTGTGCCAATGCATCCTTTGGTCATCTGAGACCTCAAACCTGGCACCAAGCTCATGATCTACAGGGCTGCGGTGTTACCTGCCCTCCCGTATGTGTCGGAAACATGGACACTGTACAGCAGACTTCTCAAAGCCCCTGGAGAGATATCACCAGTGGTGCCTCTGCAAGATCCTGCAAATTCAGTGGCAGAAGAGATGCTCCAATATCAGTGTACTCTCTCATGCCAACATCCCCAGTCTAGAGACACTGGTCATGACTAGTCTGTTACGTTGGGCGGGTCACATCGTCCTGTCACGGAACTGTATTTTTTTTCTCCTCTGTTTGAAACAGTGTGCCTTTAAGATTCTGTTAAAATCAGTGTACCTTTAAGACAGAGAGAGAAGTGTTAGATTTCTGAGAACAGTGTGCCACAGCTGCATTTGTTACCTAGGTAACAGCTGGAGAGTGACGAGGTCGTATGGTATAATGTTTCAATTTAACGGTGTGCAAAAACCAGCTAAAACCAGTTTTTGAGAGACACTAGCGAAGCATGCTTACTGAAAGAAAGAGCTGTCTATTTCTCTCAGCAGAAATTTTACAATGAGCTACAGGCTATATTAACTGTCTAAGGAGGAAAAAATCCTTTGAACAGACCATTTGTATTGCTGGAGGTAGCAAAATACCTTTTCTTTACTTCCAATCCAAGAAGTCTTTGCTTCAAGATTGAATCTCTCTTGACTAATTGTGTTTTCTGGAATTCGCAATAAAGTTTCGATTGAGAGACTGTTGGTTTTAAAGTCCGAGTGGACCCACTGCTATACTCCTTGTTTAAAGAACTGTTTGATGCGTGCTGCAGCCGAAGTGCTTTGAATGCAATCAAGAAAAGTAGAGACTTCGAGTGGCTTTGATTATTTTTACACTAGGATACCTCACCCATTGGGAATGTAACCCACAAAGACTAACAACCCAGTTATTTATTTATTCTTAAGAAACAGCTAATTTTTAAAACATCATTTTTTAAAAGCAATCAATTAACCATTTATTTTTGAGTATATGTGTGTGAATGGGGGAGTTAGGTTAAAATAAGAGGTCATAAGGTCTTTATTCTTAGGTTTATATTAATAGTGTTTAAGTATTAGTTTTTAATAAATTGTTAATTTGTTGTTGTCTAAAGATGCCTGGTTTAGTCTGTTTTATTCTGGAGGTTACTAGATTGTTTAATTTGGCTGTTTTCTGGTTGGGTGGGAAAGCTTTAATAATATGCTGCGACCTGTGGAATGATGGGACTGAATTGGCAGTGCATTGCCAATTCGGTCGTAAGAGTCTGTATGCCTGACACAAGACACCCAAAACAAGCTTTCTAGTCCAAGCTCCATCACGGCAAGGGGCAACCTGGATGGCAAAGGAAAAGCTACAAGGACCGATTCGTGGGAATCTCTTGCTCGAGACCACCCAAAATGGAAAAGAAGCATCCGCAAAGGTGCCAGCCAGTTCGAACAATGTTGATATGCCCAGGCAGCGACCAAATGCAAACAATGGAAGGAGCATTCAAAAATTTGAGCATCCCATTCACTCGCCTCACCAAACACCACCTGCTCACCTGTGGCAGAGTGTGCAGATCCGGAATTGGACTAGTTAGTCACCTAAGGACCCACAACTCTGGAGTGGACGAAAGACATCTTCTTCTTCTCAGGCAGTTGAGGAGGAGGAGGAGGAGGAGGAGAAGTAGTTGTTGTTTGATAGCATGCGGGAAACGGGGAAGCAAGCTCAGCATGTCTGTCAGTGGCGTTTAACTCAGCCACCTTGTTGATTCCCATCGAATCAGTGGCAGTGGGCATGATGTGGATCCACATGGTGCTGTCTCAACTCCATCTTTTCAAGGGACACTCCAAACATTCAAGTTGAAGGAGTTTGGAGCTGGGGAGAAATGTGAGGCAACTGTCAAAATGGAGTTCAGACAGGCAAAGGCTGTGTCTTTTATCACTGATACCTCCCTGGATGTGTTGCTGGGGGCAGTGAGGAGCCGGATAAAAATACTCTTCCCTACCAACAGGAGGAAGAAGCCTGCAGTGGATTGGAGTTGGTTGCAGTTTGTGGAGGAGATCAGCAGCAGGAGCATGAAGCCATGCTCCTGGATTCAGTACAGAAAGCGCTTTAATGACCTAAGCAGGTTATCAAACGCGAGTACAGTTGCACATTCACTTACATCCTGCTGTATTTATTGTACTATCTTGTCAGTGTGCTATTTGTATTGAATGAGGAAAGAAGACTCTGGGCCAAAGCAACAGGAGCTTATTTACAGGAGTCTTCTACTAGGGTATCTACATGAACACTGAGCAGCACGAGGCACATACTCATGCCATCACATCCTGTGATGATGCTTAAGGTCTATATACATAATCTACCCAGCAACAGCTTATGTACATTATAAGACATTTCCTCCAAAGTCTCTGACTTCATTCATCAGATCTGTAATGCTGTGGGATTCTCACGACTCTGCCATAGTGTGTTCTTCTTTCACTTGTTTGGGGTATTGAGTCTTTCAGTTCTTCCTCACTTTCCTGTGGGTGAGTGGAACTATCGGATGACTCAGGTTCTCTGTCTTCACTGTTGTCTGAGTTATCTGATGTTACTTGTGTCACCAGTTCATCAACTCTCTTGGGAAGCTGATTCTCTTGATCCATCAATTCTTTAATAGGAGATTCCAGTACCTATGATCTTCTATTTCTCCTTATCCATCCTTGGTCTGTCTGGACTATGTAATGCCAAGGATAAGGGGATTTCTCCATTACTTCCCCATATTGACTCTGGTCTTTAATCCAAACCAAATCTCTAGGTCGTAGGTCTGTTTGGTTCTTTGCTCTGTAACACCTATCATGATTCTCCAGTTTAGACAACCTTTCTTTCTCTTCTCTCACCCTCACCCTTTCCCGGGCCTCAGCATCAGCATGTGGCTGAAGGGTGCTGTGGGTAGTTGTGTCCTCAACTTCCTAGCCATTAGCAACTCACATGGAGCCAGCACATTCTGTAGTGGCGTTGATTTAAATCCTAGCTGAAAATCCTTGTTCTTTTTCAGTAGCATTTTCATGGTTCGAACACCTCTCTTTGCTTCTCCATTACTTTGGGGGTACCTTGGTGAACTCATAACATGGGCAAATCCATATGTTTCTGCAAACTCCTGGAAAGCCTCATTTGCGAATTGTGGACCATTATCTTAGAGTCATAGAGTTATACAGCACAGAAACAGGTCCTTCAGCCCATCGTGTCTGTGCCGGCCATCAAGCACCTATCTATTCTAATCCCATTTCCTAGCTCTTGGCCCGTAGCCTTGTATGCTATGGTATTTCAAGTGATCATCTAAATACTTCTTAAACGCTGTGATGGTTCCTGCCTCTACCACCCCTTCAGGCAGTGTGTTCCAGATTCCAACTACCCTCTGGGTGAAAAAAGTTTTCCTTAAATCCCCTCTAAACGTCCTGCCCCTTACCTTAAATCCATGCCCCCTGGTTATTGACACCTCCGCTAAGGGAAAAAGTTTCTTCCTTTCTATCCTATCAGTGCCCCTCGTAATTTTGTATACCTCAGTCAGGTCCCCCCTCAGCCTTCTCTGCTGTAAGGAAAACAACCTTAGCCTTTTCAGTCTCTCTTCATAGCTGAAATGCTCCAGCCCAGGCAACATCCTGGTGAATCTCTTCTGCACCCTCTCCAGTCAATCAAATCCTTCCTATAGTGTGGTGCCCAGAACTCTACACTGTATTCCAGCTGTGGCCTAACTATTATTTTATACAGCTACATCATAACCTCCCTGCTCTTAGAGTCATAGAGAGAGAGAGAGACACAACACTGAAACAGGCCCATCAGCCCAACGAGTCCACGCTGACCATCAACCACCCATTTATACTAATCCTACATTAATCCCATTTCCCTCTCACATCCCCACAGTTCTCATACCACCTACCTACACTAGGGGCAACTTACAATGGCCAATTTACCTATCAACCCACAAGTCTTTGGCATGTGGGAGGAAACTGGAGCACCCGGAGAAAACCCACGCGGCCACAGGGAGAACTTGCAAACTCCGCACCGACAGTACCAGAACTGAACCGGGGTCGCTGAAACTGTGAGGCTGCGGTGCTAACCACTGCACCACTGTGCCGCCCAACCACTGCGCCACTGTGCTGCTTTATATTCTATTAACCACTTATATTCTATGCCTCGACTAATAAAGGCAAGTATCCCATATGCCTTCCTAACCACCTTATCTACCTGTGCTGCTGCCTTCAGTGATTTATGGACAAGTACACCAAGGTCCCTCTGACTCTCTGTACTTTCTAAGGTCCTACCATCCATTGTATATTCCCTTGCCTTGTTAGTCCTTCCAAAATGCATCACCTCACACTTCTCAGGATTAAATTCCATTTGCCACTGCTCCGCCCATCTTACCAGCCCATCTGTATTGTCCTGTAATCTAAGGCTTTCCTCCTCACTATTTTACATACCACAAATATTCGTGTCATCTTCGAACTTACTGATCATACCTCCTGTATTCACGTCTAAATCATTAATGTACACTACAAACAGCAAGGGTCCCAGCACCGATCTCTGAGGTACACCACTGGTCACTCGCAAAAACAACCCTCGACCATCACCCTCTGCCTCCTGCCACTAAGCCAATTTTGGATCCAATTTGCCAAATTGCCCTGGATCCCATGGGCTGTTACCTTCTTAACCAACCTCCCATGCGGGACTTTATCAAAAGCCTTACTGAAGTCCATGTAGAGTACATCAACTGCTTTACCCTCATCTACACATCTAGTCACCTCCTCGAAAAATTCAATCAAGTTTGTTAGACACTTAAATCTTAGAGTTATCCCCGAAATGCTCCCCCACTGACACTTCTACCACTTGTCCAGCTTCATTCCCTAGGATTAGGTCCAGTACCGCCCCTTCTCTTGTAGGACTTTATACGTGCTGGTTCAAAAAGCTCTCCTTTATGCACTTTAAGAATTCCGCCCCATTTAAGCCTTTTGCACTAGTTAGTATTGGGGAAGTTGAAATCCCTTACTGTTACTACCCTATTATTTTTACACCTCTCTGAGATTTGCCTACATATCTTCTCCACTATTTCTCCCTGACTGTTTGGAGGCCTGTAGTATACTCCCAGCCAAGTGATTGTCCCCTTTTTGTTTTTAAGTTCTACCCATATTCTACCCACTCATTTGAGGAACCTTCTAAGATATCATCCCTCCTTACTGCAGTAATTGACTCCTTGATTAACAGTGCAATGCCACCTCCTCTTTTACCCCCTCCCCTGTCACACCTGAATAATTCTATACCCTGGAATATTGAGCTGCCAGTCCTGCCCTTCCCTCAACCATGTTTCTGTGATATCAGAGATCACTAGGTCTGGAATGCCATGTGTGGCGAAACTATCTTTCAGTGACTTTATTAAGGCTCCAGAAGTCTGTCCATGTATTGGTTTGACTTCAACCCATCTCGAGTAATAAATCAACAAAATGAGGAAAACGTTCCCTTTATACTAAAACAGATCCGTTCCCAGGTGCCCCCATGGCTTGGACGGCAACAAAGACGACATCAGTGGCTCTCTAGTATCCTGTCTGGTAGTAGCACATGTAATACAATTGGAGATCATATCTTCAATCTCCTTGGAAATCCTTGGCCACCGTACTGAGTTCCTAGCTCTTGCTCGACACGTGGTGATTCCTAAGTGACCTTGATGTAATTTCTCCAGGGCATCTAATCTTAAAGCCCTAGGAGTAACTAGTCTTTCGTCATAGACTAGTAAGTTGTCGACAATAGTAAGATGGCTTCGTTGCTCATAATACTTTCTCAGGATTGGGTTATTCGGCATATATTCTGGCCAACCTTCTTGGCAAAACTGTCTTACTTTTTCACCGACTTCGTCCTCTTTCTGTAGGTTTTTAATCTGGTATAACCTTTGAGCAGTTGCCAGCAAATCTTCAGTTATAACTAAAGCAAAGACTTCCACTTCCTCCAAGAATGCAACGTCTCCCAGTTCAGGTAGATTGTTTGATGTTCACGATAATGCGCCAGGTGTCACCTGATGCTTCCCTGGGACATATTCAGTTGTTGTGTCATTTCACATTAGTCATAGTTGAAATCTCTGTATCCTTGGGTGTAACCTTGCTACCTCCTTGGAATTAAGCAACGTTACTCGTGGCTTGTGGTCAGTTTCAATCTTGACCTTGATGCCCAGTACATAGTCCGAAAACTTTTCACACGCCCATGTTGCTGCTAATGCTTCCATTTCAATCACTGCATACCTTCGTTCTGTCTCTGACAGTGAACAAGACGCAAAGTACACCAGCCTGTGTCGTCCAACTTTTTGAACTTGGAACAGGACTGCACCTAATCCTGTTGACAATGTATCTGCTGCAAAAATGGTCACTAGTTTAGTTTAGTTTAGTTTAGAGATACAGCACTGAAACAGGCCCTTCGGCCCACCGAGTCTGTGCCGACCATCAACCACCCATTTATACTAATCCTACACTAATCCCATATTCCTACCACATCCCCACCTGTCCCTATATTTCCCTACCATGTACCTATACTAGGGGAAATTGCTAATGGCCAATTTACCTATCAACCTGCAAGTCTTTGGCATGTGGGAGGAAACCGGAGCACCCGGAGGAAACCCACACAAACACAGGGAGAACTTGCAAACTCCACACAGGCTGTACCCAGAATTGAACCCGGGTCACTGGAGCTGTGAGGCTGCGGTGCTAACCACTGCGCCACTGTGCCGCCCAACTGCGCCACTGTGCCGCCTATAATGTGCTGATAATAGTTCCGGATCATAATGTGCTTAAACCTCTGGTGAAATCAACATTTCTTTGATCTCCTCAAAAAATAATTTTTCTGGCACTCTCCCCAGCACCAGGCAACTTTAGCAGTTGTCTTAGAGCTTGTTATTAGTGGCTATATTTTTTAGGAATTTCCCTACCAGGTTAACCATACCCATGAATCGCTCTAGATCTGTTATATTCCTTGGCTGTGGGAAATCTTTTATCGTCTTCATCATCTGTGGATCTATCGTGAGTCCAGCTCCATCAATTATGTGGCCAAGGAGCCTCACTGTCAACTGTGAGAATACACACTTGTCTTTTAATGTTAGCCCGCCTCTTGTCATCTGTATAATATTACTCTTACCCTTGCGTCGTGTTCTTCTTGGTTTGCTCCATGAGTCAGAACACCATCCATGTGGCACATGATTCCCTCCAAACCTTTGAGGATTATAGACATCGTCGACTGGAATATTTTTTGTGCCAATGAAATGATGAAAGGCAATCTGTTGAAGCAGAATCTGCCAAAGGGCGTGATAAAAGTGGTTAACATTTTCAACTCCTCATCTAAAGGCAACTGCCAGAACCCACTATTTGCATCCAACTTTGTGAATATGGAGCTTTTTCCCAATTTGGCAAGTCTGTTGTTGACTGATGCCATTGGGTGAATTTCTCTCTCTACCTCTTTGAGTTGCGTAAGGTCCACACAAATCCTAATAGACCCGTTTGGTTTCCTTACTGGGACAATCCTGTATCTCTCTATGATCTCTATGAAATGATCTATGATCCCAGAGCACCAGCTAGTGGGTTTTGTTACTGCGGAGATAACTCCTTGGCATCACTTTCCTTCTTCACTTTTTCTATGAGTGGGTTTGGGACCTTTCTCTGTGTGAATGAACATACTGGTTCTGCCTCTTTATTGAGGGTAATATGGTACTTTGTTTTTAATTTCCCGAAGCCCTCGAATAGTTTGGGGAATTCCGATATATAATTGCTGAGCTGTCTCTAATGTCCTTTGATTTCTTCCACTCTGTATACCTGCTTTAAAGCTAGGCACGCTTTTTTACTAAGGAGCAAATCGACTTGGTTCCTAATAATATATCGTGTATCCTGGATTGTGTTGTTTCTGTCTGTTAAGGTTGTCTGTATTTCTCCACAACGTTCAACAGAATCCCTCCTGGCCCGTATAATTATTTGTTGGTTTTTCTGAGCCTTTCTTCCCTCAGCCAAGCTGTTTGACCAGACAGGATAGAAACTGCTGCTCATGTATCTAATTTGAATGTGGTTTTATTTTCTCCCACTAAAATATCTGCTTCCCAACAATCTTGTTCTTTTCCCTACACTTCTCCTAGGAAGGGAGTATTAATTGTTTGATCTTCCTTTATTTCTTCTATCATTTTACCCGTCTGCAGCATTTGTTTTCTGCTGTGACAGACCTGCTGAAAGTGCCCATTTCTCTTGCACCGGAAACATTCAGTTTCCCAGGCTGGGTAATTTTCCTACCAGTGCTGCTCCCGGCCACCCCGACTGCAATTTAGTGTTGCTGCCTGTAGGTGTGTTTCCGACCTCACGGGCTTTCTGGCACTATTACTCTCTGCCTTCTGAATGGACTCGACTGATTCCAGAATTTGAGGCTGGACTCCCCGATCCCCCCCGAACTAGTAGTCGATTACTCTGCTTGGCTGCTCAATAAAATGGCTTTTTTCGAAGTCAAGTCATCTTTCAACTGAAGCGGGTCTGACAGCATTTTCTCTATAACCCCAGTTATTATTCTGTCCCGAATCAATTCCTCTTGCAGACCTCTATAGTTGCAATTCTCCACTACTTTATATAGATCATTAATAAATGAATCAATACTTTCACCAACTTTCTGGGTGCACCTGTTAAACTTAGCTCTCTCCATGATTACATTTTTCCTGATCTGAAAGTATCCTTCTAATGCTTTAATCACCATGCCATATGGGGTTTCTTTTTTGTCGATCCCCTGGGTAATCAGAATGTCATCTGCACTGTCTCCCATGGCGTAAAGCAAAGCACTGACCTGTTCTTTGTCCAATTATGCTGTTAGACATGATGCGGAACGGTACTTTTTTGAATCTTCGAATTCCTCTTGGCCACGCTTCAGCCTGGTTGGGCCCTGCCGCTTGCTCGAACCTTTCTGGTCATGGTATTTCCACGTTTCTTCAAAGTCTTCAATTGCTTCCGTTTTCTTATGCGTTGCCACCATTTACTATCTTGTCAATGTGCTAATAGTATTGAATGAGGAAAGTAGACTCTGAGTCAAAGTAACAGGAGTTTATTTATAGGGGTCTTCTTAGTAGGGTAGCTAAATGAACACTGAGCAACATAAGGTACAGCCTCGTGACATCACATCCCCGGTGATGATGATTAAGGTCTATCTACATAATCTACCCAACAACAGCTTATGTACATTATACTCCACTTAACACTCCACACTCTCACTTTACCTTCTCAAGCCTACTCTATCACTCCTTACACCCACTTACCTTGCAGGCGCAGTGATCCAGCTCTGCCTATGCACTTCCTCACATTCCCATATATACATCCATCACTCCCACTCAAACTGATCCTTATGTAACATCGTGCCTCTCCCACATACCACCCTCACCAATGCATTCCATCCATCTGCTGTACAGATGCCACTACACTCACTCGTACATCTCTATTTTCCTTCCATGCATGAGAAAAGAGCACAGAACACCAGGGAGAGGCAGAGAACAGGAGGGGGCCCTCTGCAGATACCACAGATCAAAACTGCACTGGAAATAAGTGGACTTTCGGTGGCCTAGCCGTCGAAGATGGGGAAACAGGTAGCTCCTAGTGACCTGGTGACACAAATAAAAGCCTCCCACATGTCATGCAGCACTCAATCATGTTAACTTGTATTCAACAGCAAGTGAAATATTATCTTCTTCATAATTATAACTTGCAAAATTCTTACCTTGCCAGGACAAATTCATGTCTTTTATTTCTCATCAGGCCTTCACATGTACAGCACAAGTTGATGGATATGATTGGTGACAAGTTTTCAGAGGAGCTGAGTCCTTCAGTGGTTTCATCATCACAGGACTCATGTGGACCATGCACTAGCTCAGATACACACACTTCAGTGGGACTAGTAAACAGATAGTTGGGCTTTTACCTGGTGACTCATACATCACAAGTGAGCAAGAGCAGATGGTGGAGACAGGGACAGCAGTGGAGGATCCATGTCAGAAGGTGCAGCCCTTTCCAGGCTCTGCTTAACTAGACACAGATGCGATGAAGAGGAGAATCATTGAGCAACAGCAATGTTCAACACATTGACAGGCCTTCAAAGACTTACCACGATTGCAGAGAGATTGGAGGAGTCCACCTCAAGCATGGGGGGGCGGGTGTGGTGGGGGAGGTGGGGGTGTGAGGGATGATGTCACAGGCCACTGAGATGTTGTTTTCTTCCATGATAGAGTGGCCAGTGGCATGGACCGTCATGCTCTCTAATTGAATGAGTCCCTGCACACCTTCAACACCACTGTGCAGACAATGGATGCCAACATGCCTGCCACCTTAAATGGATGACAGAGTCCTTGGCTTTGGCTGTACTGATCTGCATCAAAGTGTTCTCTTGCACAGCGGTAGCAGTGAAGTGCAGCTGGGCCGTGAGAGGGATGATCGTCAGTCAACTAAATATTGGTGGTTAGAAAAATATTGCAATTCCTACGAAAGGACAAAATTGAAAGATATCTAGATGAAAAATATAATAATGAACAGCCAGCATGGTTTTAAAAAGGGAAAATCTTGCTTGACCAACATCATTGAATTTTTTGAAGAGGTTACAGAGTGACTATCCAATGGTAATGAGTAGATGTAATTTATCTAGCTTTCCAAAAGGTTTTTGATCAGGTGCTACATAATGAATTAGGTCAGAGCAAAGGGTGTCAGAGACAAGTAACAGAATAGATAGCTAGCTGGCTGCCAGAGCGTAGGGGTAAAAGGTAGCTATTCAGAATGACAGAAGTTGCAAAGTGGGGTCCCACAAGGAGCAGTGCTGGGATCACTGTTATTCATAATTTAAATCAGCAATTTAGACTTTGTAATCAAAACACAATTTCAAAATTTGCAGTTGACACTAAATTTTGGGGTGGGGGGTGGGGGATGGTGGGGAGGCACCAATAGTCAATACTGAGGGGGACTGCAACAAATTACAAGAAGACATTAGTAAACTTGCAGAATGGGCACATAATTTGCAAATAAATTTCAACATAGATAAGTGTGAGGTATTACATTTTGGTAAGAAAAATGAAGAGGTGACATATTACTTGGACAATAAGAATCTAAATGGGGTAGAGGAACAAAGGGCTACAAAGGCAAAATACTGCAGATGCTGGACATCTGTGGAGAGAGAGAAACAGAGTTAATGTTTCAGGTTGATGATTTTTCATCAGTACTGGGAAATGTTAGAAATGTATTAGGTTTTAAGCAAGTGGAAGGGGGGAGGATGGTAACCTCTTTGTTAAATTTATTAATACAATTGAAAATGGGTTTATCGTGAAAAATAAGCATTTTTAATGAGGGTCACATGGTATAAACCCATATTGTTGAAGCAAATTGTATCCGTCAACTAGTCATGGGTAACACAACTGATAATCTGCTGGTTCTGAATGTTCCAAGTCCAATTTCACACATGTTCTGAAAAAGGGTCACTGACCTGAAATATTAACTCTGCTTCTCTCTCCACAGATGCTGCCAGACCTGCTGAGTATTTCCAGCATTTCTTGTTTTTATTTCAGATTTCCAGCATCTGCAGTATTTTGATTTTATTTTATTATGGTAATCTGCTGGTGTACATGTCTCAATCATTACATTCATTGAAATTTCCTTCCCAACCCCATTCTGCAGTTGGCTGCTCTGTTTTGATTTAAACTAATAGACATCTGAGTATTTTCATTATTGTGCGAATGCACGAGTAGCATCGATTTTTAGAAAAAATCAGGTTGGATAAACAACCTATTGTGTGTGAAATTGGACTTGGAACATTCAGTCAAATATGGTAAACTTTATAATTTCTGTTATGAAATGTTAATTAAAAATGACACCTGATTCGTGCTCAAAGAACTGTGGAGTATTTCTTGGACGTCTCTTTAAAAGAATTTTGTCATGATTTATACATTATAACTTGAAGCTGCAATTACAGAGAATTTAGGAAAAATGCACGCCAGAAAATGTTATTTTTCTGTCAGGATTTCCATTTATTTCCAACAGTATGAACTATAGCTGACTTTACACTGAACAGCTCTATTTCTCTGTCTCGCACTTGGCAACAACACTTTCCCACCTCTTCCTCCAGCACTCTGAATATACTCCTCACTTGTCCTTCACCACCAAACACAAAAGGACAATGTACCACATCGCGTGATTCACAGCAGCTACTAACTGTCATGAGTTTCTTTGAGTTATCTTAAGCAACACAATGAGGTACGTGGATGCCAGTTCCTTGAAGATCTCTAGAAGGTTTATTAACAGCAAAGCTAGTACATACAATACAGAGCAAACTATATACAAAACCTTTGTCCAGGGTGTTTCAGTGCAGAGTGACTATGGCTTCTAGTCACATGACTATATCCTGGTACTTAGCTCATTAGCATACTGAGTTCTTAAAGAGATATTACTCTTAAAGCGATCATACAACGTCCCTTTCTTTCCAAAGGGAAGTCGCGTAAGTAAAAACACATAAAAGTGGATTATATCAAAATACAGGGTTGGAGATTATAAAATTTAAAAGTATAAGGATAGGGATTGTGATATTTATGAGTGCAGAAGCTTAAGAGTCCATATATCGTTTTGGTGGTTTGACAACTCTTCCAGATCTTGTTATGGTATAACCTTCTGGGGATGTGGATTTCACCCTTGTCTGTTTTTGGCTTGCAGACATGTTGTCAATGTGTTGGTTGCTGTCGGTTGTTTCATCACACCCTCATCACCGGAATATGTTCTTTCGAATCCACTCTGCACAATTGGAGTATTGCACACTTCTCTTAATTGGCTTTGGTTTCTCCTCAGCACTGCTCTGTTAGATATTGTAAACTCGTAAGACCTAGGCTCACTGCATTCTTTGGATACTTTTGCGGGTAACCATGTTCTCAATTTGGGGTATATGAACCTGACCTTTTGTCCTACATGTAATTGGGTAGTTCCGCCCCTGCATGTTTGTCATGCACCATCTTCATTCGCCCTTGTTTTTCGAGCAGTGTCTCCTGCATTTCAGAGAATTTGGACAGATGATGGCTTAGCAGAATCGTTCTCACTTGTCTGTCAAACATGATCTCTGTTGGTGATGGTAAGTCCATATCCATAGGTGTAGCTCTGTGGTGTAACATGGCAATGCAAAAATCTTGTTTCGTTGTCCTACACTTCAGGATAAGTGAGTTAACTGTGCGAACCACTTGCTCGGCGAGACCATTAGATGTAGGGTAATGTGGTGCAGACCTCACATGGTTTACGCCCCATTTGGCACACATATCCCTGAAAGGTATGCCTGTATACTGTGGCCCGTTGTCAGAAATAATTTCAGGTGCACCAAATAGACTGAATATGGCACTCAATGGGCTGAATTCTATAAGCCCACCGAAATGGCGGCCTGCCTGTGCAGGCCGCACACCAAACAACTGTGGCGATTCCAAGCACGGTGCCTCATTTAAACAGCTTCGGGTTGGCCACCCCCCCCGATCACGTGGAAGGGACAGGCTGTCCGTTCCCGGCAATGGCGTCAGCTGCCTGTGCACAGGCGCTGATGCCATTTTTACAGGGCTGTCAGCGCTACCGGGACATTTAAATATTTAAA
This sequence comes from Heterodontus francisci, assembly GCF_036365525.1. NCBI lineage: Eukaryota > Metazoa > Chordata > Chondrichthyes > Heterodontiformes > Heterodontidae > Heterodontus > Heterodontus francisci. The sequence continues at coordinate 47,014,832 of NC_090383.1, read as the reverse complement.
GTGAAATTGATTTAAAATAAATGAATATATTTCTTTTGCCCCTCTCCCACCACCCCCCAAATATCAATAAAATTAATTATTTGCCCTTCCCCACCAAAACATTTACCTTCACAATCTGACCTTCCCCCCACAAACTGCACCAACTTTAAACTATAACCCTTCTCACCATCCCCTACACCCATGACGTTCATTTGACCCCCATTCCCCCTCCCCCACACTGAGAAACATACCTCCTCCCACCTCCCCACCAGTGTTGCACCTCATTTCTCCGGACAGGGATCCGAAGGCATGGCAGTGCCGGCCACCAGGATGAAGATTATGGCGGGACATTAGGAGGCGACGGAAGAGTCATTAATTCAGGTAATTTAATTAATTTGAAATATTTAAATAGCAGTCCTGTTGCTGAGCGGCGGCGGTAGGGGGGCCGCCACAAGGCCTCATCACCGTTGGCAATATCGGGCTGGGCCCTGCTGGCGTCAAGGTCTGTGCTGGGCCTCATCCGGGGCCATCTTCATACCCTTGCCCCCCTGCCATGGATCCTGATGTCGAGGCCTCTCTAGAATCCAGCCCACTCGCTCTCCGCTTCACCCCCCCCCACCCGAATCTGTCGGCCACTCGTTCTCCGCTTCACTCCCCCACCCTTACCTGTCGTCAAATCACTCCCCCACCTCGCCACTTCTCCCTCCTCTGCTCTGCTCCCCGCTCCCTTCCACGATCACTGTCTCTCTTCCCAACATGGAGGATGTGGGGGAGAGAGAGAGTGACAAGATAGACAGGGGAGGGGACAGGAGGGAGACTGCAAGCAGGAGGAAGCAGGGAACGGAAGCAGGAGGGAGCAGGGAGCAGCAGCAGGAGGGAGCGGAAGCGGGGAGCAGAAGTACGAGGGAGCAGATGCGGGGAGCAGAAGCAGGAGGGTGACGGGAGCAGAAACAGGAGGGTACAGGGAGCAGAGCACAGGGGAGGAAGTGGCAAGGCGAGTGGGGGAGAAGCAGCGTGTTGCCGGGTTTGGGAGAAGTGGCGAGGCGGGGGGCGAGGGGCCAGCAGTAGGGCGCAGGAGGCAACGGCGAAGAGAAGCGCGGAGCAGGGTACTGTTGGGGGTGGGATGGAGGCGGCGTTCGCAGCCACTGGGGATTTGAGTTTCATTTGATTTTGTGATAAATTGAGCAGTGCCATCTTTACTACTGGCAGCTACCAAAAACATCGCAGATAGTGACGTTTCAGTGCATGAGGCTGCATTTGCGCATGTGCCAGTACTGCGCCACCTAGTAGTTGTGTTGTCAGAAAATGCAGTCAATTTTAAAGCAGTGCCCCCTAGTTCTGGACATACCCACAAGAGGGAACACATCCACCTTGTAGAGACTGTTCAGGATCTTATGAACTTCAATCAAGTCTTCTCTCACACTTCTAAACTCCAATGAAAACAAGCCCACTCTGTTCGAACTTTCCTCGTAAGACAAACCACTCATTCCAGGTATCAATCTAGTAAACATTCTCTGAACTGCCTCCACCACATTTACATCCTTCCTTAAATAAGGAGACCAAAACTTCACATGTTTAGTTTAGTGATGCAGCACTGAAACAGGCCCTTTGGCCCACCGAGTCTGTGCCGACCATCAACCACCCATTTATACTAATCCTACACTAATTCCATATTCCTACCACATCCCCACCTGTCCCTATATTTCCCTACCACCTACCTATACTAGGGGCAATTTATAATGGCCAATTAACCTATCAACCAGCAAGTCTTTGGCATGTGGGAGGAAACCCACGCAGACACAGGAAGAACTTGCAAACTCCACACAGGCAGTACCCAGAATTGAACCCGGGTCACTGGAGCTGTGAGGCTGCGGTGCTAACCACTGCGCCACTGTGCCGCCCCATCCAGGAACATTTTTTATAATTCTGTTCATATGCTGCTGAAACAGATCTTGACTGACAGATAGGTTGAAGGGTAGTCTCTGTAAGCAATATCTTCCAAATGGTGTTCTGAGGGTGGTGTCTTCCTGAGATTCCTTAGCTATGTGTACCGACCAATATCCATGTTTAGCATCCAACCTGGAGAAGAATTTGGCTCCTGTAAACTGGGGATTCAATTCCTCTAGTATTGTGGGGGCATCTATTTAGGGAGAGGTTTAGACCCTCTTAGACATACCCTGATTCCTCCATCCTTCTTTCGTACGCACGTAATTGAGTTGCACCAGTCTATGTGATTGCGCGACGGATGATGCCGTTGCATTCTATGTCATCCAACTAGAGTTTAAGCTTTTCTTATATGTGCACTTTCTGGGAGGGTCAATTGATGGAATTGCATCCTTGGAGGTGTGGTATGGCATTGCCTTTGAAATCTCCTATCGCGTCGAACCTGTCCGGGTACATTTGTTGTAAATCCTTGACTGACTCAATGTGGGTACCCTTGGTCTCTTCTGCTGTAATGGGTAGCTTGGTGATCCCAATGGATAGTCACAATGTTGAGGTCCTTACATGCTGGTGGTCCTGCCACTGCTGATCTGCTTGTGTCCACCAGGTAAAATATTTATGGTTTCCATGCCAACTTGCCATAGTCGCATTGTATTGTTAGTGTGCCACTGCAAGGGATGGGTGACACATTGTGCGCAGTTAACTTTGCAGTTGTCAGTTGTATCATTAATTTTCAATGACCCTGGTCCATATCCTTCAGGATTCAGACTGGTAGGATATTTGCACTAGCTCCCATGTCAATCCTGAGTGCCAACTTTCTTTGAGCACTTGATATTAATCGTAGCAAAAGCTTCCAGTTGTCTGACTTCATCAACAAAATGTGTCAGGGTCACAATGTAAAACGCCTGCTTGTCTTCTGGTTGAGAATTGCTCCACTCTGAGTCTTGTCTCAAGTCTATTTCACTGTGGGCTTTGTGTGTCAGCTTGTGTTTACGCAGGTCTCTGGCGCTCTCCTTGCTGCTGTTGCCATGCTGCTGCACCTGTCTTCTGTTTGTTTGTTTCCTATTGTGACTTCCGTCTGTGTCTTTGGAACCAGATTTCTTGCATTGCAGGCAGGCCCAGTATCCTTTTGCATCGCACTCCTTGCACAGATCTTGAAATGCAGGACAACTTTGTGGTGAGTGGGACAAACCACACCTACCTCTCTGCTTGTTTGCTTTTTATGACCTGTTTACTGTGGGTTTCCCCTAGTGCTTGCAGATGCTGTTGTCCGGCTACAATGGCTTCGTATTTCCTGCCATCTTCGAGCAGCGCATCAATGCTGTGAACTTTCTTTTCCCCCCCAAGAGGTCTTTTTGAACCATTTCAATAGGTGTTGAGACAATCACCAGTTCCATTATTTGCTCCGACAGCTCAGTTTCTGAAAAATTGCCTTTGTTTCCCTTACTACGGCATCTACTGACGAATTGATCGATTGATTCCTGTGGCTGTTGCCTGTAGGACATCAATTACAGGCAGTGAATTCTAAAATTCACTCTTATCCCAAGCTGATCGTCTCGCACTTTCCATATCTTTGTGGGATCTTTCTGGTCCTCTTCAGAGAAGCCAGAAGTATTGATTCTGACCCCTCATTTCCAACTGTTGTCAATATTTTCATGGCCTGCTTCTCTGGTTCTGCAACCGCTTGGTCTATGAAGCATAACTGCATTCTTTGTTTAAAAAGTTTGAACTCGGATAGGATATCAATGGCCTTCCAGTTCATGCTAGGAAATTTGATATCCATCTGTCTGCTGTTCCTTTGCTTTCTGCTCTATATTTATCTTTGTTCAGCTCTGTGTTTGCCTTCAGCACTGTACTTACTATGACTTTCCTATTTGTGGCTTAAAACTTATTTTAAAACTTGCTCTATTAACGCTGCACTGTTCCGCCTTTAAAAATTTCTTTTTTTTAGACTAGCTCCTTTGACTGAGTGTAACAGGTGCTTGACTGTTTTTTTCTCTTTCAGCACTTGACTTGTATGTTTATACAGCTGTTCGATAGGCAGTTCAAGGGTTTTTCTCTTTGCTTTTTTTTCTCGAGTTTATTTATCTTCTTCGCACTTGACTGGTTTAATGATTTTTTTCACCTCGACTGCTTTAATGGAGTCTCGGGGGTTTCTGCGCCTTTTTTAACTATCAGACTTTTTTTTACAGTTTGCATGGTTTTCAGGGTTTTCCTCTTTTTTTCTCTCACTCACATGGAGCCTTTAGAAAATGATTCTTTTTAAAAAGCTCTTCAAGGGCTTTTTTTAAAACCAGGATTGCTCCATTGTTAGCACAATGACTCGCCTGATTGGTTGCTTTTTAACCACGCTTCCATTCCATGGAGCTTTCTTCAGCCTTCTAAGGTACGAGTGGCATGGACAGAGTGGATAGTCAGAAGCTTTTTCCCAGGGTGGAAGAGTCAGTTACTAGGGGACATAGGTTTAAGGTGCGAGGGGCAAAGTTTAGAGGGGATGTGCGAGGCAAGTTTTTTACACAGAGGGTGGTGAGTGCCTGGAACTTGCTGCCAGGGGAGGTGGTGGAAGCAGATACGATAGCGACATCTTGACAAATATATGAATAGGAAGGGAATAGAGGGATATGGGCCCCGGAATTGCAGAAGGTGTTAGTTTCGGCAGGCATCAAGATCGGCGCAGGCTTGGAGGGCCGAATGGCCTGTTCCTGTGCTGTACTGTTCTTTGTCCTTTGTTCTTTGTACATAGCTTTCTTTCACTCTTTTCAGGAACTTGTTTTAAAGTTTCTTGTTGCTTCAAATTTTATCTTCTGTTTTCTGTACTCCTTTTAAATTTTGTTTGCTGTTTTACCCGTAGTCTTCAAGCTTATATCTTGTCTTTTCACCACCGCTTCCACCATATAACGAGGTTCTTGAAGCAACACAATGAAGTACCTGGATTCCTTGAAGATCTCTAAAAGGTTTATTAACAGCTAAACTAGTACACACAATACAGAGCAAACTATATACAAAACCCTTGTCCAAGGTGTTCCAATGCAAGTGACTATAGCTTCTAGTCACATGACTACATCCTGGTACTTAACTCATTCACATACTGAGTTCTTAAAGGGACATCACTCTTAAAGTGATTGTACAACACTAACAACATTCTCTTCTCTCTTCATAGCTATTGAAAAACAATAAGCTTTTCTGATGACGTCTTTCTAACTTCACATTCAGCCACTTTCTTTCAATTGAACACCTCCCCATCCTATTCACCACTTGTTTCTTCTCCATCTCAATGTGCATATATCCCCCCAACAGTCACTCACTAAATCTCTCTCTCTCTTTGTCTAGAAAATTAATGGCTCACAACACAAAGGAGAACATTCAGGCCCATACCAATGTGGAAGAGGCAGCCCTTGAGATCATAGGCTCATTGAGAATGAGAAGTATCACAGATGGTGACACTAAGCAGGGTGTCTGCATTTTACTTGTCCCTTCAAATAATCTCAAGCAGCTGCATATACAGCCAGTTTGACAACTTCATATGGCTACATACTGAAGCCTCTTGTCTGTAGTGCAATGCTAACTCATGCCTGTCTCCTTTCTCAAGGTCCTTCTCAGATTAGGACCCTGAGCAAGAGGATTTGGAGCAGGACACCCTAACTAAAGAAGCACCGTCATGCACTCCTTAGCACCAGTACAGAGTTGGCACCTTGGGTGTGTTAGACAATGAGTCAGAGAAGTCTGCACATGGTGAAGTATGCAGAATGAGTCAGCAGGATCAGGGACTAGTGGAATTAAAGCAGAATACTGCGGATGCTGGAAATCTGAAATAAAAACAAGAAATGCTGGAACCACTCAGCAGGTCTGGCAGCATCTGTGGAAAGAGTAGCAGAGTTAACGTTTCGGGTCAGTGACCCTTATTCGGAACCTCCTTCTTCTTCGGTTCCGAAGAAGGGTCACTGACCCGAAACGTTAACTCTGCTACTCTTTCCACAGATGCTGCCAGACCTGCTGAGTGGTTCCAGCATTTCTTGTTTTTATTTCAGGGATTAGTGGAACTGACAGCCTCAGAGACAGTTCACCTTTTCACATTTGGAGCTTCTGTCTGCAGTGTAATTTCATAAAATAAAGAAAATAAAAACTTGCATTTATATAGCGCCTTTCTGAACCTCAGGATGTTCCAAAGTCCTTTACAACCAATGAAATACTTTTGAAGTGTACCACTGTTGTACTGTAGGAAAGGTGGCAGTCAATTTGCACACAGCAAGTCCCCACAAACAAAAATAAGATAATGAGCAGTTTCACAGGCTGGAACCATTGTGATTCACCATTTAGGTCATTGATTAGCACTTTGGAACTGGAAGTATATCAAAATTTACAGATAACACCAAATTGGTGAGTATATTGAATATGGAGGGGGCCTCTGAAAAATATAAGACTTGACAAACCTTGAGCTTGTAAATGGCAAACTAATTTCAATATAGTAAGTGTGAGGTGATGTATTTTGCTAGGAGGAATAAGGAAGCCATCTACTACTTGAAAAATAGGGGGTGAATTTTAACCCCAAAAACAGATGGATTTGAGTCAGGTGGGATGTTAAAATATCTCAAATCTGAACCCAAACCACCTTGAACCCACCATATCAATTTTAAAAGAGGTGGGAAGGGGGAATGGGCAACAAACCTGCTCCAGGTGTTGGGGAGGCTCACTTAAATATTTTAATGAGGCTGCCTGCTTCACATGTTTTCTCCATTTTAGATTTAACCCCAGCCTTTAATCCGGGCCTTGGGAAACCAAACAGCTAAAGGGAGGTGAGAACTTCTGGATTTATCAGATAAGTGCCTTCCAACACTGCTTGTAGGACAGGAGGAGCAGGTTTGCATCCCCCCAGCCTCGGAAAGTTACCTGTAAACCACTCAGCAATCGGCTGACTGTGCCTCCCCTTCCCCCACCATGATCGGAACTCCACTTTCCAAACTACGATCTCCCATCGACCCTTCTAAATTCCCCCTCCCCTGACCTGGCCTCCAACCTCCCCCCTCCCCCACCTTCGATCTTTCCTTCCCTCATCTCCACTCCCTGACTGTGGGCCGCTGCCAAAAGCTTATTGGCAAATGAGCCTTTCAATCTGGCTGACTGCAACTGGGTAACGGAGACAAAAATTATAAACCAGATGTTAAATTCAGCAGGACCTGAGAGAGGTCCATTCTCCAATGTTTCCCCGAATACAAAACAGCACCAGTGCTCCCTACCTGTCTCCCCACAAATATCAGGACCTAAGAGTTTAAATAATTTAATGGTACTGATTCACAAATCATTAAAATTAGAAACACTGGTTAACAAAGCCAAATAAAGAGAAAACAAAAGTACTGGGGTTTATTTCTAGATGAATAGAATTCAAAAGCAAAGAAGTTAAATCTATATGGAACCTTGGTTCGAGTTCTGTAAGAACCACACTTAAGCCCAATTCTGATCTCTGTATGACAAAACGCTATAGAAGCACTGGCAAAGTACAGAAAAGATTTACAAGAATGTTACCAGAACTAAGAAGGTACAACTAATGGTTTAATATCTCATCCAAAAGGCAGCACTTCTGACAGTGCAACATTCTCTCAGTGCAACATTAGTATTAGGCTCAATTATGCAGAGGGAGGCGTGTGGTTTAGTTCAATTCAGTTTAGAGATACAGCACTGAAACAGGCCCTTCGGCCCACCGATTCTGTGCCGACCATCAACCACCCATTTATACTAATCCTACACTAATTCCATATTCCTACCACATCCCCACCTGTCCCTACCACATACCTATACTAGGGGCAATTGCTAATGGCCAATTTACCTATCAACCTGCAAGTCTTTGGCATGTGGGAGGAAACCGGAGCACCTGGAGGAAACCCACGCAGACACAGGGAGAACTTGCAAACTCCACACAGGCAGTACCCAGAATTGAACCCGGGTCGCTGGAGCTGTGAGGCTGCGGTGCTAACCACTGCGCCACTGTGCCGGTATTGTCAGTGGACTAGTAACCCAAAGACCCTGGGTATTGCTCTGGGGGCATGGGTTCAAATCCCATCACAGCAGAAGGTGGGATTTGAATTCAATTAATAAATCTGGAATTAAAAAGCTAGTCTATGGCCATGAAGCCATTGTCGATTGTTGTAAAAACCCATCGGTAATGTCCTTTCGGGAAGGAAATCTACTGTCTTTACCTGGTCTGACCCCAGACCCACAGCAATGTGGTTAACGCTTACATGCCTTCTGAAATAGCCTAGCAAGCCACTTAGTTGTATCTAACTTGCTACAAAGTCAATAAAAAGGAATGAAATCGGACGGACCATGTGGCATCGAACTAGGCACCGGAAACGACAATGGCAAACCCAGTCCTGTTAACCCTGCAAAGTCCTCCTTACTAACATCTGGGGGCTTGTGCCAAAATTGGGAGAGCTGTCCCACAGACTAGTCAAGCAACAGCCTGACATAGTCATACTCACGGAATCATACCTGACAGACAATGTCCCAGACACTGCCATCACCATCCCCGGATATGTCCTGTCCCACCGGCAGGACAGAAGAGGTGGCGGCACAGTAGTATACAGTCAGGAGGGAGTTGCCCTGGGTGTCTTCAACATCGACATCGGACCCCATGAAGTCTCATGGCATCAGGTCAAACATGGACATGGAAACCTCCTGCTGATTACCACCTACTGCCCTCCCTCAGCTGATGAGTCAGTACTCCTCCATGTTGAACAGCACTTGGAGGAAGCACTGAGCGTGGCAAGGGCACAGAGTGTACTCTGGGTGAGGGACTTCAATGTCCATCACCAAGAGTGGCTCGGTAGCACCACTACTGATCGAGCTGGCTGAGTCCTAAAGGACATATCTGCTAGACTGGGTATGCGGTAGGTGGTGAGGGAAAAACATACTTGCCCTCACCAATCTGCCTGCTGCAGATGCATCTGTCCATGACAGTATTGGTAGGAGTGACCACCACACAGTCCTTGTGGAGATGAAGTCCTCCCTTCACAGTGAGGATACCCTCCATTGTGTTGTGTGACACTAACACCATGCTAAATGGGATAGATTTCAAACAGATCTAGCAATGCAAAACTGGGCATCCATGAAGTGCTGTGAGCCATCAGCAACAGTAGAATTGTACTCAACCATAATCTGTAACCTCATGGCCCGGCATATCCTCCACTCTACCATTGCCAGGAGACCAACCCTGGTTCAATCAGGAGGGCATGCCAGGAGCAGCACCAGGCATACCTCAAAATGAGGTGTCAACCTGGTTATGTTACACTGCAGGGCAAACTGCATAAGAGCTAAGCGATCCGATAGCCAACGGATCAGATCTAAGCTCTGCAGTCCTGTCACATCCAGCCAGGAATGGTGGTGGACAATTACACATCTAACTGGAGGAGGTAGCTCCACAAATATCTCCATCCTCAATGATGGGGGAGCCCAGCACATCTGTGCGAAAGATAAAGCTGAAGCATTTGCAACAACCTTAAGCAAGAAGTGCCGAGTTGATGATTCATCTCGGCCTCCTCCTGAAGTCCCCAACATCACATATGCCAGACTTCAGCCAATTCGATTCACTCTGCGTGATATCAAAAAATGACTGAAGGATTTTCTGGATACTGCAAAGGCTATGAACCCTGACAATATTCCTGCAATAGTACTGAAGACCTATGCTCCAGAACTTGCCATGCCCTAGCCAAGCTGTTCCAGTACAGCTACAAGACTGGCATCTACCATGCAATGTGGAAAATTGCCCAGGTACGTCCAGTACACAAAAAGCAGGACAAATCCAACCTGGCCAATTACCGCCGCATCATCCTACTCTCAATCATCAGTAAAGTGATGGAAGGTGTCATCAACAGTGCCATCAAGCGGCACTTGCTTAGCAATAACCTGCTCATTGACGCTCAGTTTGGGTTCCGCCAGGACCACTCAGCTCCTGACCGCATTAAACCTTGGTTCAAACATGGACAAAAGAGCTGAAATCAAGAGATGAGGTGAGAGTGACTGCCCTTGACATCAAGGCAGCATTTGACCGAGTATGGCATCAAGGAGCCCTAGCAAAACTGAGGTCAATGGGAATCAGGGGTAAACTTTCCGCTGGTTGGAGTCATACCTAGCCGAAAGGATGCTGGTTGTGTTTGTTGGAGGTCAATCATCTCAGCTCCAGGACATCACTGCAGGAGTTCCTCAGGGTAGTGTCCTAGGCCCAGCCATCTTCAGCTGCTTCATCAATGACCTTCCTTAAGGTCAGAAGTGGGGATGCTCGCTGATGATTGCACAATGTTCAACATCATTCGCAACTCCTCAGATACTGAAGCAGTCCGTGTAGAAATGCAACACGACTTAGACGATATCCAGGCTTGGGCTGATAAATGGCAAGTAACATTCGCACCACACAAGTGCCAGGCAATGACCATCTCCATCAAGAGAGAATCTAACTATCTCCCCTTGACATTCAATGGCATTACCATTGCTGAATCCCCCAACTATCAACATCCTAGGGGCTACCATTGACCAGAAACTGAACTGGAGTAGCAATATAATAGCAATTTGGGCGGCACAGTGGCGCAGTGGTTAGCACCGCAGCCTCACAGCTCCAGGGACCTGGGTTCGATTCTGGGTACTGCCTGTGTGGAGTTTGCAAGTTCTCCCTGTGTCTGCGTGGGTTTCCTCCGGGTGCTCCGGTTTCCTCCCACATGCCAAAGACTTGCAGGTTGATAGGTTAATTGGCCATTATAAATTGCCCCTAATATAGGTAGGTGGTAGGGAAATATATAGGGACAGGTGGGGATGTGATAGGAATATGGGATTAGTGTAGGATTAGTATAAATGGGTGGTTGATGGTCGGCACAGACTCGGTGGGCCGAAGGGCCTGTTTCAGTGCTGTATCTCTAAACTATAAATACTGTGGCTACAAGAGCAGGACAGAGGCTAGAAATCCTGCGGTGAGTAACTCACCTCCTGACTCCCCAAAGCCTGTCCAGCTGCTACAAGGCACAAGTCAGGAGTGTGATGGAATACTCTCCACTTGTCTGGATGGGTGCAGCTCCAACAACACTCAAGAAGCTCGACACGATTCAGGACAAGCAGCCTGCTTGATTGGCACCCCATCTACAAACATTCACTCCCTCCACCACCGACGTACAGTGGCAGCAGTGTGTACCATCTACAAGATACACTGCAGCAACGCACCAAGGCTCCTTAGACAGCACCTTCCAAACCCGCGACCTCGACCAACTCGAAGGATTTAGGCAGAAAATGCATGGGAACACCACCACCTGCAAGTTCCCCTCCAAGCCACACACCATCCTGACTTGGAACTATATCGCCGTTCCTTCACTGTTGCTGGGTTAAAATCCTGGAACTCCCTTCCTAACAGCACTGTAGGTGTACCTATCCCACATGGACTGCAGCTGTTCAAGAAAGCAGCTCACCACCACCTTCTCAAGGGCAATTAGTGATGGGCAATAAATGTTGGCCTGGCCAGCGACGTCCACATCCATGAATTAATTAAAAACAAAATGCACTCAAATCTCTGCACCTAGATTTGAACCCACAACGTTTTAAACTCAGACTACTTAATAGAATTTTTTGAGGAAGTGACAAAGTTGATTGATGAGGGAAGGGCTGTAGATGTCATATACATGGACTTCAGTAAGGCGTTTGATAAGGTTCCCCATGGTAGGCTGATGGAGAAAGTGAAGTCGCATGGGGTCCAGGGTGTACTAGCTAGATGGATAAAGAACTGGCTGGGCAACAGGAGACAGAGAGTAGCAGTGGAAGGGAGTTTCTCAAAATGGAGACGTGTGACCAGTGGTGTTCCACAGGGATCCGTGCTGTGACCACTGTTGTTTGTGATATAAATAAATGATTTGGAGGAAAGTATAGGTGGTCTGATTAGCAAGTTTGCAGGCGACACTAAGGTTGGTGGATTAGCAGATGGTGAAGGGGACTATCAGAGAATACAGCAGAATATAAATAGATTGGAGAGTTGGGCAGAGAAATGGCAGATGGAGTTCAATCAGGGCAAATGCGAGGTGATGCATTTTGGAAGATCCAATTCAAGAGTGAACTATACAGTAAATGGAAAAGTCCTGGGGAAAATTGATGTACAGAGAGAGTTGGGTGTTCAGGTCCATCGTTCCCTGAAGGTGGCAACGCAGGTCAATAGAGTGGTCAAGAAGGCATACGGCATGCTTTCCTTCTTCGGACGGGGTATTGAGTACAAGGGTTGGCAGGTCATGTTACAGTTGTATAAGACTTTGGTTCGGCCACATTTGGAATACTGCGTGCAGTTCTGGTCGCCACATTACCAAAAGGATGTAGATGCTTTGGAGAGGGTGCAGAGGAGGTTCACCAGGATGTTGCCTGGTATGGAGGGCGCTAGCTATGAAGAGAGTTTAGTTTAGAGATACAGCACAGAAACAGGCCCTTCGGCCCACCGAGTCTGTGCCGACCATCAACCACCCATTTATATTAATCCTACACTAATTCCATATTCCTACCACATCCCCACCTGTCCCTATATTTCCCTACCACATACCTATACTCGGGGCAATTGCTAATGGCCAATTTACCTATCAACCTGCAAGTCTTTGGCATGTGGGAGGAAACCGGAGCACCCGGAGGAAACCCACGCAGACACAGGGAGAACTTGCAAACTCCACACAGGCAGTACCCAGAATTGAACCCGGGTCGCTGGAACTGTGAGGCTGCGGTGCTAACCACTGCGCCACTGTGCCGCCAGAGGTTGAGCAGATTAGGATTATTTTCATGAGAAAGACGGAGGTTGAGGGGGGACCTGACTGAGGTGTACAAAATCATGAGAGGTATAGACAGGGTGGATAGCAAGAAGCTTTTTCCCAGAGTGGGGGATTCAATTACTAGGGGTCACGAGTTCAAAGTGAGAGGGGAAAAGTTTAGGGGGGATATGCGTGGAAAGTTCTTTACGCAGAAGGTGGTGGGTGCCTGGAACGCATTGCCAGCGGAGGTGGTAGACGCGGGCACGATAGCGTCTTTTAAGATGTATCTAGACAGATACATGAATGGGCAGGAAACAAAGAGATACAGACCCTTAGAAAATAGGCGACATGTTGAGATAGAGGATCTGGATCGGCGCAGGCTTGGAGGGCCGAAGGGCCTGTTCCTGTGCTGTAATTTTCTTTGTTCTTTGTTCTTTGTACTAACTCTGAGCCATAGCCAACACATGTGCCAAATAAACTTATTAATTTGTATTGTCAGGATGTCACTGATATGATAGTTATTTCAATGTTCTTTATTGTAGGGGTGTAGGATGCCAAAGGAGGAAATAAGGATTGTTAATGTGGAACATTGGAGAGTTGTGAGCAGGTCAGCCATAGCTCCGTGCATTCAAGTCATCCCTAGCTGCAAAGTGTGGTGGTTGGTCCAGCTCTTCTGCTCCTTACTTGCCATCGCCCAAGTTTTCCTTATCAGATATGGGAATTCCTCAGTCATTCCACTTTTGATAGCAATAATGTGCAACATGAAGCACACCAATGAAACTCTCTGGGCTGTACTGATGTAAACTACCAGACCTATCCAGGTATCTAAGCCATTGCTTCAAGAGCCTAATTGTGTTAATTCCAGCACTCTGGTTATAGCTGTTCTCTGTGGACATACTGGAGTTACGAACAGGTGTTAAAAACTCTCTGTGACAGGGTAGTCCTTGTTCCTTAGCAACCTTTCTCTGATTTTCCTTAGTCATTAAAATAGTGGGAAAATGGTTGACTGATGCAGGATGAAGGAATCTGGACAGCTGCCTGGAAACTTGGCACAGATCTGCATTATTCTATGGCAGTGCTCACTGACCAGCTGCATATTTATTAAATGAAATACTTTCCTATTACGAATGCTCTTGGCTGGTGTTCTGCTGCCCTGTTCAGCCTCCTGCACACAAGGCAAGCAGCCACTGCAGCAAATCCCAATGCCTTTCATCGGCTTTTTACTCAATAGCCCTGGCCAAGAAGACAATGGTGACCTGCTTGATGCATGTATGAAGAACAGATTGAGAGATACAGAAAATGTCCCTTGTAGCACCCTGGATAATGGCCCAAGGACTTTCACTGTAAGTGCCAAAGCGTAACCACCTGGCCCAGCAGGCAGTTGGATATGTTGCAGGACTTCAGAGCTCTGTGACAAGCCATGAAATTGGATAAGACCCATAAACGAGTGCAGGGATTGTGTTGAGTGATTAACCTATGCCTGTTGTTTGCAATGCAGGCAGCACTCAAAGTTTATGCTACCTGTTCATTTGTAGGATTGCTGTGTGCAAAATGTGCATTTGAGAAGCTGCATGCCTGAACAGTGGTGTGAAATCATGAGAAGCTCGTGCATGTTCATGTCAGCCTGCACGACTTAAAAGCAGGCTGCATCTCTTAAAGGGAGGTGCATTTTGACTGGAGTAGGTGCTGGAAGTGAGTTTGACCTGGGAAAGATATAAGAGTGGCTCAACATGCAGAGAGTGGGTCACAAGATTCTTCCAATGCAGCACTGGAGGCTTTGGTGTAGGAAGTGAACAGGAGGAGAGAGGCCCTTTATCCATAGGAAACCAGGAAGCCCTCCAAAAATACATTGCAAAGATAGTGGGAGCAGGTAGCCATCATGGCCAATGCAACCAGTCTCGCTCTGAGGACCTGAATGTAGTGACGCAAGAACATCAATGATTTCACTTGAGTGGTCCAGGTCAGTGAATGCACCAACTGCACCAGTAGCGTCACACGCTACTCAATGGACCACACACCTATGACTCAGCTACCAACAATCTCCATCAATCGTGACTTATACCTCACATTCATAGCTTCACCTCACTCTCATACACTTAGCACTGCTCTAAGCCTCAAGCCCACCTCACAGCTTACACACACGGCCAGCTATTCAGCCAATGTTAATTGTATATTGAGTGCTTAATTATATTGAGGTGGTGGGCATTAATTAGGGATTCACTTGTGCTTTTAAATATAGGAGCAGACTGAAACTGTGATGGTTGGGTTTGGAGGTATGTATTTGTAATGTGTATCTCTGTAAGTAATAACTTATAATGCGTGTAAAGATTAGGCTCCAGTTCTATCTTTCACTGTCTGACTTCTGGAATAGAACAATCATGACAGGCACGTCACCAAAACACATTGCTTGACACTCATTAACACACTTCTCTCTTGCAGGACAAGGTGGTGCACCACTGAAAGGGTCAGGCGTGGCTGCACTTCCTAACCCTGATGGCTTGCCATCATTGGAGGAGCCATGGCAGAAGCCCTGGCCAATGGTGTGGTGGAAAGCATTGAAAGTGACAGTATGCTGATAGTAAATCCTCCTCACATCCCATTGTTATACTCCAGAAGACAAGGTTGTGAAGGATAGAACTGGAGCCTATCTTTACACACTTTTATAACCATTTATTTATATAAATACAACTACAAGCATTTCCTTCCTAACCCAACAACCACTGGCATCTGCAAGTTCTGAAGAAGGGTCACCGACCTGAAATGTTAACTCTGCTTCTCTCTCCACAGATGCTGCCAGATCTGCTGAGTATTTCAAGCAGTTCATGTTTTTATTTCAGATTTCCAGCATCCGCAGTGTTTTGCTTTTATTTATTATTCCACAAATTCAGTCTGTTCCTATTTATTTATTTTAATACAAGTTAATCCCCAGTTAATGCCCACCACTTACATACAACAAATGTATAATGAATAGATTCCCTTTTCTCTCTTTAAATAAAAAATAGTTGATCTGTACAATAAAAATTTCAGAACAAGTTAAATCAAAGACATCCATATTCTGAGAAAAGCATTACATTGCAAGATACCCCTCCTTCAGACCCCTAACAATTTCTTCGTACATCCAATTATTTTTGTAAAACTATCCGACAATTGATGACTTGCTTCCTTCCGTTTACATTTAGAGATTTCCTTTCTCTCCAGCATTTGTTTCAAGCTAGCAAGGTCAATCCATAACCTTTTCTCTCTCAATTTTCTTAGTGTGTACATTATCACACAATGAATGATTAGCTGCATAACATTCGATGGGTAGACTATCTTCAGTATGACCCTTGTACAGAATCTCATTAAAAAAATTTGACAAAACGTATCCCATATCCACTGCCTCCACAAGAGCCAGTGTTTTGGTAGCCAAAGTACTTTTAATAACCCTTCTTATTTTCTTAGCTTCCCAAGCGAAAGGACAACATTTTCCATTCTCACATCAGAAGTATAACCAAAAATATCTAGTTTCTTGTTCTTTGGGTCACTTAAGGATGGGAACCTAAGTACACATTTATCCAGATTTAACTTTCTTAATGCTTTATTTGCCCTTAAAACATTCTCTAAGGTATTTCATCGTAGTAAGTAACTGCAACACATCAAAACTGGCATCTGGTTTAGCCTGAGTGCACAACCAGTTCAACTGACCAATCAAATTTTGCAATTGCTTTGTCTCTTCCTTAAATGTAACATTATTTTGTGTGATGACCTAATACAATTAACTAGGATGAGAGTAACACTCTCTAAATAGGACTGTTGATTAAATTTATTCCAGATCTATTTTGCTTAATATCTAAACCTTAATACTTAAAAGCTGCACAAGATTAACTCCCAATTTTAAATTCTACCCTAATCTTAATAACACATTTGTCAAATTCTGCAGTACCAACCCATAAGAAATCATCAACGTGCATTATGAAGAGGCCTGAAAGCTTTCCTTTATGATACCAATAAAACATTGCAGGATCGGTTTGTAGTTGATCACAACCTATTTTCAGCAAAACAGATCTCACCAAAAAATACCACAGCCTTGAAGCATCATTCAGGCCATAGAAACATTTGTTCAGTTTCTGTAGTTCTCTTTCTGCATCTGCTGCCTCTTTGGGCAGTTTTAGAAACACTTCTCTCTGAAAAGTATCTCCCTACAGGAATGCAGCACTTATGTCGATTGATCTACACTCCCATGAATATGTAGCCAAAAGAGCTAAAGAGATTTTTAAGTGTACTTTTTCAGTTGTGGGAGAATCTGTTCTAGCATCTGTATCACCCAGTTGCTCTTCAAAACCTCTGTCAGCTAACCTTGCTTTAGCCTTAGAAGCCCATCTGCAAGGACTTTTTCAGTACAAATCCATTTATGTGACAAGGCTGGTTACTCCTTATCTTGTATCCAGAATAAACTCCAAACTATCTCCAACTATCTAACTCCCTTTGTTTTGCCTCTCAGTTTATCCTCAAGTTTATTGGCAACCACCAAAACGTTATGATCATGGGGACTTCTGATACTATTTCTGTTCCAAGACTGTTCTGTGGCCTTTACTTCATTATCTAATCTATTCAAGCTGTGTCCTCTACTTCCACCTTTATGTTTAACAGAAAAGGCCTATAAAGTTGCCAGAAATAGTAATAAACCTGAGGATTGGGAGGATTTTAGAATACAGCAAAGGAGGACGAAGAAACTGATAAAGAAAGAGAGGACAGAATATGAATGTAAGCTCGCAAAAAATCTAAAAACAGTGTAAAAGCTTCTATAGGTATGTAAAAAGAAAATGTTTGGCTAAGACAAATGTGGGTCCATGATAAGCAGAGTCAGGAGAATTTATAATGGGGAATAGAGAAATGTAAGAGAAGCTAAATGATTACTTTGGGTTGAATTTTACCAGTCCCTCGATGCTGCAGGTTGCGGCGCGGGGGCTGGTAAAACGTTGGGGAAGAGGCCCGCCTCGACCCGCGATGTTGAGAAGGGCCCACCGCATATTACCGGCGGCGAGGGATCTCGGTGTGGCCCCCCCACTGCCTGGCGGCGGGCCCTTTATCTGCATATTTAAATCAACAGTAATTACATTCAAATTAACTTACCTGTTGTCCCACGCCAGTTTTACGGCCTCCGTTAGGCTTTCATGCAACTTCAGAACTCCTCACTGAGTTCCAAGGCGAGAAACTAGTGGGGAGGGGGGAGTAACAGAAATTTCAGGGCGGGAGGGGTGGAGGAGCGGGGAAATCAATTTTTATTGGATGTGGGGATGGTGGGAAGGGGCTATAGGCCAAATGTTATAAGTTTAGGAGGTAAAGGTCGGGTAGGGAAAAAGGAATGTGTTGGTCATTTCGGTCATGGGGAAGGGCCATCTACATATTTCTTATTGGTTAATAAAAATTTTATACTGCTGCCTGTTTAAAAATTTGAAGTAATTCTAAGAGCTTAAAGCCCTTTAAAAATGGCACGGCGCCTGTGTGGTGGTGTCGGATGCCATTGCTGGGGACATGGATGCCGCCGCGACACGTCATCGGGGCGGGTGCTCTGCCCCCACTATTTAAATGAGCCCCCATGCAAAATATCATGGGGGCTCTGTGGTGGCTGCTGAGTGCGGCCACCCCACCGAGTTTAAAGGGCGCCACTCCTTTGTGTCTGTCTTCACTGAGGAAGATACAAGAAATGTCCCAGAATTAGAGATCCACAAGATTAGGGAGAATGAGGAATTGAAAGAAATTAGTATTAGTAAGAAGGTTGTATTGGAGAAATTAATGGGGCTGAAGATTGATAAGTCCCCAGGACCTGATATTCTACATCCCAGAGTATTGAAAGTTTTAGGGGATTCTATAGTCAGGGGAACAGATAGGCGCTACTGTGGCCGTCAACGTGACTCCAGGATGGTGCGTTGCCTCCCTGGTGCCAGGGTCCGGAATGTCACTGAACGGCTGCAGGGCATCCTGAATGGGGAGGGTGATGAGGCAGAGGTCATGGTACATGTTGGTACCAATGACATAGGTAGAAAGAGGGATGAGGTCTTGCATCAAGAATTCAGGGAGTTAGGCAGTAGACTAAAAAGCAGGACCTCTCGGGTTGTAATCTCTGGATTACTCCCAGTGCCACGTGCTAGCGTATAGAAATAGGAGAATAGCACAGATGAACGCGTGGCTTAAGAGTTGGTGCAGGAGGGAGGGTTTTAGATTCCTGGACCACTGGGACCGTTTCTGGGGAAGGTGGGACCTGTACAAGTGGTACATCTGAACCAGAGGGGGACTAACATCCTTGCTGGTGGGTTTGCTAGTGCTGTTGGGAAGAGTTTAAACTAATTTGGCAGGGGGAGGGGATGCAGACTCCTAGCAGAATAGGGACACAGCTAAACACAGGAAAGCAAACAGGTCAGAGGGAATACAGTGGAAGTAAGTTTCAAGGGCGTAAGACCAGGATGGAAGGCCTCTACTTCAATGCCAGGAGTATTGCAGGTAAAACGGATGAGTAAAACGGATTGACACATGGAATTGTGATATAGTAGCCATCACGGAGACATGGTTGAGGGAGAGGCAGGATTGGCAGCTCAATATCCCGAGATATAGAATCTGCAGGCGAGACAGAGGAGGGGGTAAAAGAGGAGGGGGCATTGCAATATTAGTTACGGAGTCAGTTACTGCAGTAAGGAGAGATGATATCTTGGAGGGGGCATCAAATGAAGCTTT
This sequence comes from Heterodontus francisci, assembly GCF_036365525.1. NCBI lineage: Eukaryota > Metazoa > Chordata > Chondrichthyes > Heterodontiformes > Heterodontidae > Heterodontus > Heterodontus francisci. Next base: position 46,995,453 of record NC_090383.1, on the reverse strand, counting down.
ATGGGTAGAGTTTAGGAAGAAAATAGGGACAGCCACATTGCTAGGTGTTTATTATAGACCCCCAGATAGTCAGCAGGAAATTGAGGAGCAAATATGTGCGTAATTTGCAGAGGTGTGTAAAAATAATCTGGTAATTATATTAGGTGATTTCAACTTTCCCAACATTAATTGGGATAGTCATCGTGTTAAGGGCTTGGATGGAGTGGAGTTCTTAAAATGTACACAGGAGAACTTTTTAGCTCAATATGTAGAGGATCCAACAAGGGAGGATGCAGTGCTGGACCTAATTCTGGGGAATGAAGCCGGACAGGTGGTTGATGTGTTGGTGGGGAAGCATTTTGGTGATAGCGACCACAACATGGTACAATTTAAGCTTGTTATGGAGAAAGAAATAGACAAGTTGCAAAAAAAGGTTTTGGATTGGGGTAGAGCGAATTTTAGTAAAATAAGGCAGGATCTGGCCACGGTAGACTGGAAAGAGTTACTTGTTGGGAAATCTACAGACGAGCAGTGGGGGGCATTCAAAAAGGAAATGGGGAGGGTACAGGCCCAACATGTTCCCTCTAGGGTAATAGGTAGGAGCAACAAGCCCAGAGAACCATGGATGACCAGAAACATTCAGGGTACGATGAGAAGGAAAAGAGAGGCTTTTAGCAAATACAAGGAGAGCAAATCAATGGAAGCATTAGTGGAGTACAGAAAGTGTAGGATGGAGCTTAAGAAAGCAATTAGGACAGCAAAGAAGGGATATGAGAAAGCTCTGGCTGGTAAAAGTAGGGAAAATCCCAAGATATTCTATAAGTATATCAATGGGAAGAGGATAACCAGGGAAAGAGTAGGACCCATTAGGGACCAAGGGGGAAATCTGTGGGTGGAGCCAGAGGACATTGGTAGGGTGTTGAACGAATACTTCACATTTGTCTTCACCCAAGAGAATGAGGATGTAGATATGGAACTTAGAGAGAGAGAGACTGTGAGGTTCTTGAGCAAATTGGCATAGGAAGTCACAAGGTATTGGAGGTTTTGGAAGGCTCAAAAGTGGACAAATCTCCAGGTCCGGACAATTTGTGTCCCAGGATGCTGTGGGAGGTGAGGGTGGAGATTGCAGGGGCTCTGACCCTAATTTTTAATTCCTCTCTGGCCACGGGGGAGGTGCCAGAGGACTGGAGAACAGCTAATGTGTCCCACTATTTAAGAAAGGTTGTAGAGATAAGCCAGGGAACGACAGACAAGTGAGTCTCACGTCAGTGGTAGGGAAACTATTGGAGAAAATTCTGAAGGAGAGAATCTATCTCCACTTGGAGAGGCAAAATTTGATTAGGAATAGTCAGCATGGCTTTGTCAGAGGGAGGTCATCCCTAACAAATTTGATTGAATTTTTTGAGCATGTGATCAAGTGTGTAGATGAGGGTAGTGCAGTTGATGTAGTTTACATGGATTTTAGCAAAGCCTTTGACAAGGTCCCACATGGGAGACTTATCAAGAAAGCAAATGCTCATGGGATACAAGGTAACTTGATAAGGTGGATTCAAAATTGGCTTAGCTGTAGGAGACAGAGAGTGATGACAGATGGCTGTTTTAGTGACTGGAAGCCAGTGTCCAGTGGCGTACCACAGGGATCTGTGCTGGGTCCCCTATTGTTTGTCATTTATATAAACGACATAGGTGACAATGAGGGGGGTAGGATCAGTAACCGCGGATGACACAAAGATTGGCCGAGTGGTTAACAGTGAGGTGGAGTGTCTTAGGTTACAGGAAGATATAGACGGGATGGTCAAATGGGCAGAAATGTGGCAGATGGAATTTAACGCTGAAAAGTGTGTGGTGATACACTTTGGAAGGAGTAATGTGACACGGAAGTATTCAGTGAATGGTCTGTCACTGGGAAGTTCCAAGGAACAAAGGGACCTTGGCATGTTTGTCCATAGATGTCTGAAGGCAGAAGGGCAGGTTAATAGGGTGGTGAAAAAGGCATATGGGACACTTGCCTTTATCAATCGAGGCATAGATTACAAAAGCAGGGAGGTCATGTTGGAGTTATACAGAACTTTGGTAAGGCCACAGCTGGAGTACTGTGTGCAATTCTGGTCGCCACATTATAGGAAGGATGTGATTGCATTGGAGGGGGTGCAGAGGCGATTCACCAGGATGTTGCCTGGGATGGAACATTTAAGCTATGAAGAGAGGTTGGATAGGCTTGGGTTGTTTTCGCTGGAGCAGAGAAAACTGAGGGGTGACCTGATCGAGGTGTACTAGATTATAAGGGGCATGGACAGGGTGGATAGGGAGCAGCTGTTCCCCTTAGTTGAAGGGTCAGTTATGAGGGGTCACAAGTTTAAGGTGAGGGGCGGGAGGTTTAAGGGGGATTTGAGGAAGAACTTTTTTACCCAGAGGGTGGCGACTGTCTGGAATGCCCTGCCTGGGAGGGTGGTAGAGGCGGGTTGCCTCACATCCTTTAAAAAGTACCTGGATGAGCACTTGGCACATCATAACATTCAAGGCTATGTGCCAAGTGCTGGGAAATGGGATTAGATAGACAGGTCAGGTGTCTTTAATGCATCAGTGCAGACTCGATGGGCCGAAGGGTCTCTTCTGCACTGTATTATTCTGTGATTCTGTGATTCTGAAAGAGGTAGCTATGATGATAGTGGATGCATTGGTGATCATCTTGCAAAATTCTATAGATTCTGGAGCAGTTCCTGCAGATTGGAAGGTAGAAAATGTCACCCCACTATTTAAGAAGGGAGAGAGAGAGAAAACAGAGAATTACAGACCGGTTAGCCGTACGTCAGTCATTGCGAAAATACTAGAATCTATTCTAAAGGATGTGATAAATGGACACTTGGATAATAATGATCTGATTGGGTATAGTCAACATGGATTTATGAATGGGAAATCACGTTTGACAAACCTGTTGGAGTTTTTTGAGGATGTTACTAATAAAATTGATAGAGGGAAGTCAGTGGACGTGGTATACTTGGATTTTCAGAAGGCTTTTATTAAAGTCCCCCACAGGGGTTGGTTAGCAAAATTAAAGCACATGGGATAGGAGGTAAGATACTGGTATGGATTAAGGATTGATTAACAGGCAGAAAGCAGAGAGTAGGAATAAATGAGTCATTCCTGCGTTGGCAAGCTGTGACTAGTGGGGTGCTGCAGGGATTGGTGCTTGGGCTCCAGCTGTTCACAATATATATCAATGATTTGGATGTGGGGACCAAATGTAATATTTCCAAATTCGCAGATGACACAAACTAGATGGGAATGTGTATGTGAGGAAGATGCAAAGTGGCTTCAAGGGGATTTGGACAGACTTAGTGAGTGGGCAAGAATGTGGCAGATAGAATATAATGTGGAAAAATGTGAGGTTATCCACTTTGGTAGGAGGAATAGATGTGCAGAGTATTTATTAAATAGTAAGAGATTAGAAAGTGTAGATGTACAAAGGAACCTGGGTGTCCTTGTCAATAAGTAACTGAAAGCTAACATGCAGGTGCAGCAAGCAATTAGGAAGGCTAATGGTATGTTAGCCTTTATCGCAAGAGGATTTGAGTACAGGAGTAGTGACGTCTTGCTTCAATTGTATAGAACCTTGGTTAGACTGCACCTGGAGGACTGTGTGCAGTTTTAGTCCCCATACCTTAGGAAGGACATTATTGCCATCGAGGGAGTGCAAAGAATGTTCAGCAGACTTGTTTCCAGGATGCCGGACTGTCCTGTGAAGAGAGATTGGGGAAACTGGGCCTGTATTCTCTAGAGCTCTGAAGAATGAGAGGTGATCTCATTGAAACCTACAAAATACTTAAAGGGATAGACAGGGTCGATGCAGCTGAGATGTTTCCCCTGGTTGGGGAGTCTAGAACCAGGGGTCACAATTTCAAAATAAGGGGGAAGCCACTTAGGACAGAGATAAAGAGAAATTTCTTTACTCAGAGGGTTGTGAATCTTTGGAATTCTCTACCCCAGAGGGCTGTGGAACCTCAGTCATTGAGTATGTTTGAAGTAGAGATTGACAGATTTCTAAATACCAATGACATCAGCGGATAGAAGGATTGTGTGGGAAAAAGGCATTGAAGTAGATGATCAGCCATGATTGTATTGAATGGTGGAGCAGGCTTGATGGGCTGAATGGCCCACTCCTGCTCCTGTGTTCCTATGTTTCTTATGTTCCTATGTCTGCTGGGGTCTACTACTCAGAAATCTGTCTTTTACACTATTGGAGGCTCTTTCTCTGGTAAGTGATCTTTTTCTAATACTAGAGTCACTTCGGATTCACTATCGGTTCTTTAACTGTACTTTCTTACTCTCCACTATTTCACCCCATTATGCCAGTCCATGGACCTCATTTCTTGGCCAGCATCCTGCTCATTGGCTTTTCCTGCACATCCCACAATTGTCACATCCCTCTATCAATTAGACCCCACTGGAATATATGTCACCCAAGTACCCATTCTGGGCAACTGGCCTTTGGATGTGTTTGCTGTGTCATGATCACTCACATTATCACTATCCAGCCCTGATAAACCACATTCTGTTCCTCAGCCTTTGATCACTTCAGTGTTTTGTGTACTAGTTGCCTCATTTATTTCTATCTGCTGCCCAGAGGCTGAGATTTTGTAATTTATTCTGATTAATTGTGAGGAATAAACCTTAACAGTTTGATTGCCATGTTTGATAAGTACTGTCTTAACATTAATGACCTATTACCTTACCAGGGATAAAAACAGAAAATGCCGGAAATAGTTAGCACGTCTGGCAGTATATGTGGAAAGGGAAATAGAACTAACATTTTCAGTCAGTGACCTTTCATCAAAACCCCTTATCAGGGCCTCTCCATACCCTATGACCCTCTCTTTTACAGTATTCTAAATCTCCTCAGATGGTCTTATACAAAGCCTTAGTGTTCTCCAAACTTCCTCCATACCTCAGCCTTGATGAAAGTCTGTCTCCTTGCATGTAAAGCATTCAAATGTGCAGAAAAAAATTGAACTAATTTTAGTACCTTTTAGAGCAGGAGGACTATCACACAGTACAAAAAGCAATTTGGGATTTTCTTGATGGGTGGCCCAAAAGCTCTCTTAATGCCATCATACATTCCTCTGATGTTTCTGGTGTCTGAGGCCTGAATATGACTGCATAGGTGTTGCCAGTAGTCATTTGCGCAGCGCCTGGCTGTTCTTTGTGCAGCGCTTCTGGCTACTTTAAGTGCTACGGATGTTAACTCGCTGGGGGCTTTCTTGTAGTTCAACAGTGCAATGTGCTTAGCGGCTATAACAGGTTCCAGCTCTTCAATATGAGATTGAAACCAGTCTGCATTTCTCTTCACAAAATTAAAATTAGGAAAAACTTCTACACACAAAGGGTGGTAAAAGTTTGTAACTCTCTTCTGCAAATGGCAATTGATGCTAGGCCAATTATAAATTTTAATTTTGGGATTCATGTTTTTTGTTAACCAAAGTGAAAGGATATGGGGGAAAGTGTGTAGGGAGTTAAGTCACAGATCATCCATGATTGTACTGAATGACAGAACAGGCTTGAGGGGCTACTTTTGTTCCTATGCTCCTGTTCCACCTTCACAGGTTTTCTATTCCCATCTCCACCTTTACAGGGGCACTCTTCCAATCTCCACCTTTACAAGTGCTCTCTTCCCTTCTCCACCTTCACAGGTTTTCTCTTCCTGTCTCCATCTTCATTGGTGCTTTGCTCCTTTACCCAACTTCACAGGGACACTCTTCCCTTCTCTATCTTCACTGGTGCTCTCTTCCATCCCCACCTTCACAGGGACACTCTTCCCTTCTCCACCTTCACAGGGACACTCTTCCCTTCTCCATCTTCACTGGCGCTCTCTTCCATCCCCACCTTCACAGGGGCACGCTTCCCTTCTCCACATTTAACAACTCTGAAGAGCTGTTTAGCCAGGTTGAGCATGAGTTACACTGACAGGGCATGATAGTGTATGAGTTTTCTTCCTGACTGTAATGTTTAAATTGTTTTTTTTGGATCTTAGGCCATAATGGTTTGTTGATTTTATAGCACTTAAGAAGTATTTTGAAATCAGTGGATGTAAATTCACAGGCAGTGTCCATGACTTTCCATAAGGGCTTACATAGGGCATGGTTCCAGCTGCAGCATGTGTTTGGACTATTTAGGTGCATCCTGAGAAGAAGGTAATTTGTTTCCACAAACTGACATCCCTCAGCTTTGACAATTTATAAAAGCGTAGAAAAAAATATCGTAATGCTCCTACTATTTGTACTTCGGACAATATGGCAGAAATATTGGTATGTCACTGCCCCCCATCCCCCAAATATAGCATGCTCCTTCTTGCATTCCCTGACCTGTTCTATAGTCCACCACAGCACGCCACCATCACCCCCACCCTTCATCAACCCACTCCCCTAATAGTGTTGGTATGGGACCGTAATGTTGTGCGGTGGTGACTTCACCTTTAAGCAACTGTACTTTTAAGAGGTCAGGCCACTGATGACATCATCAGGCATATATAAGGAGACACCAGTCCAGCACACATGCACAAGCAAGGAAAAGATTTGCATCATGCAATGTAGATAAGTAAGACAATAAATAGTGTTTGTGTTGAATCTGAATATAAAGCCTGCAGTAGTCATTTAAAAAATACTTAATAAAACAGCACAACACTACAGGGCCTATGTGGTCAACAGCAACATTAGAGAATTGATAGCAATGGGAATAGAATCCATCCCCCAATTCCTTCCAAAGGTACTTGTTTCTAGCTGGAAATGCGGTCTGGTATTCCTGGAAGATTATTATTCACTCTGATTGCTTGTTTCCACTCATTTCTGCTCTGGAATGTTTTGGATTGAGGAGGATTTACACTCAAATCAGTCATACTTCACGTAAACAGCATTAACTCAGAGTAATGACTGACAGTTACCTGAATGTAAGCAGGTTCTTTAACCTAGTGAAATATCCCAATATGCCTCACAGGGAATTCACAGAGTGGGTGCTAAGCCAAAGCAGGAGATAAAATTGCCAACTCTGGTTGAAAGCATTTCTGGAGGTTTGACCATGTGACATCTGATTATATCAGGTGGTTTGATGCATACACTGCCTGAAACCCACTCCCAGTTCCAATCCCACCCCCTGCCAGTCAGGGTTTTCCATTCTTCTGCTAAGTCTGCAGACTTGAGGCTGCACTCTGCCTCTTACATGGTCACTTTCTCTTTTCTATTGTTCATGATCAGTTTTGTTTGCAATTTAAGAATGGAGAAAACTTAATCCTTGAATCCAGAAATGAAAAGTGAAATCTCAAGAATTACATTTTGGTCAGAATAATTTGCATTTATACATTATATTTTACATAATAACCTTCAAGAGCATAGATACTGAGTGTAACGTGTTCCTTATGTTGTCTACTGCAACATAAATGAGATGCATGGGGAGTCCAGTTGGTTGAAGATCTCAAACAGGTTTATTAACAGCTAAACTATTGTATACAGTGGCAAACTATTTACAGAACCTTCTTCTGGGTGTTACAGTTGCAGAGTGACTCTGGCTTCAGTTGCAGAGTGACATGACTATCTCCTGGTACTCAGCTCATTAGCAGCTATAAGACCTTATAGGGGCATTACTCTTGAAGGCAATCATACAACACTGAGATATATTGGTGGTGTTAGGTGAGTTGATCAAAAGTCAGATTGTGCAGAGGCTTGTAAAGGTGGGAAGGAGGTGGCAATCCAGAGAGGTTTGGGAGAGAGTTCTAGCTGTTGCAGGAGTTGGAGGGAGGAAACCCAGAGCTGGAGAATTGAAGAACACAGACTGTAAGGTTGAAGGAGGTAAGCGAATTCATGTGAGATGATGAAAAGCTTTATGTACAAGACCAATGATTTTGGATTTAGTGTATTGGGATCAATAGAGCTTGGCAAGGACGGAGGTGGCGCATGATTGGACTTTGTGTAGGATGGAGTTTGTAAAGCTTAAGCAGTGTGAGCTTTGAAGAAAAGAACAACATGTCATGCTAATTAATAGCAATTACGACAGTTGTTTATCCAGCTGAAGGACACAGATTTACTTCTCACCAGAACCGTCTGGAAACTTTCAGAATATAATTTACTTGATGGAGTAGATAAGGAGGAACTGTTTTCGCTAACAGGAGAGTTGATAACCAAGGGAATCAGGTTTAGAATAATTAGCAAAGCATCCAGCGAGGGATATGAGGTGAATTATGGAGGCAGGCGAGCGTGAAAATTATTCAGTTTCCCGTTGCCATTGTGACTGCCAGTGATTTTGCTCAGGAGGAGGGAAAATGGAACCCGGCAACCCGGCCGATTCAGATAATAGGCTAGTTGATCTTGTTAACGAGCTTGTCAGCTTGTTAAGGGCTAGTTTGCAATTTTCATGGGACGCATGAATTCCATGATCGATCAGGAACAGTCCAAGTGGAAGGAGGGGGCAACACAGAGGGGAGCCAGTCATGGCCGCGCCATACAATTAGCCTGGCCCATAAAAGGGTGCATAGCTGAGAAGGGCACTCAGCCATTGGCGCACAGCTAGCATCGGGTGAGCAGAGTTAGTGGAGCAAGTGGTCTGTGTGTGCTTGGGCAGTGGAGGGAGTTGTGGCCCTTCAGGGGTCGTGAGGCCATTTAAGGGGGTGGGGTCCACTACGCATTGTGAGTGCAGCCCACCAAAAGCAAGGCAACAGCTGGACATGGGATAAGGTACTTGGAGATAGGGTCGATAGCGAAAAAGCATCAACATCCTCAGGAGCAGATGGAGAGCCGTGGGCATGAGGAAGGAAGGGGATAGAAACAAGGGGCAGGAAGGCAATGAGGGCGATACTCTTAGCATTGAGTGTACTACTGAAAAGCTACCTGGATATGTCAGAGAATCAGTTGCACAGGAGACTCTACCTATCTAGGTAGATGATGACTGAGATTTGTACCCTCATTGAGGAGAACCTCAGACCTCGCAGTTCTGCTCGCCATGCCCTCACCATGTGAAAGTCACTGTGGCCTTGAACTTCTTCGTCTATGGCTCAGTCCAAGGATCAGCAGCGGACCTTGGTGATGTCTCGCAAGTGGCAGCAGAAGAGATGGCTACTCACCCCTTTATGTGACCCTGGAATGTATGGAAGAGAGGTGCATTGTGGTCGTCTGCTGTGCTCTCCACAGCATGGCTTTCCAGAGAGGTTTAGACTTTGAAAAGAGTGACGTGCTCGATTGACACAGTTCATTGGAGGAGGTTGAAGTGGAGGAGGATGGTGAGGAGGAGGAGGAAGATGCACTGAGAGGGGTGCCCATGTTGTGCAGGGAGGTGGCCAGGGTCAGCTCAGGAATTTAACCTCTCATCAGGATGGCGTGGATGCCTGGGCACCGAGATAAACATCAACTGCTGCTGGAGGACTATCAATTCGGTGAAAGATGCCCTTTGGTCTGCCCGAAACTTGCTGGTCTTCCAGTGAAAAGAGTTATCCATGACTGAATGTTACAGACTGGCACATTCCAAGGTCCAGGACTAGGTGCTGAGGGACGCACTAAAGTTTGGGGCAGCCGCAGCAAAGGCTCAATGGGGAAAGACCACTGTGTAAGGTCCCCCCACCAAGCTAAATGGAGGGGCTGGATCCATGGAAAACCCCTCGAACTGTATCGGGAAAATTTTCGTTTGCTGTAAAATGTAAAAATGTATATGGCATGAGAAATGAAATGGAAGGGTTGTGAGGCAACTCATGATTGTATTGAAGGAAACTGATCTCCTTTGCATTGTTTGTATTTTTTGACTTGGTGCTGTTTGAAACTGTTTGGTAATGTATTTTTTCTTTACAGATTTTTATGTATAAAGTATATTTTTGAAATTTAAAAAAAATCTCATCCCAGGCATGTTTCACCTGAGTGCTTCTCATCCAGCAGGAGTAACTGCGCTTGAACTCACTTTGATCTACCCATGAGAACACTTCCATTGAAGACACAACCTTGAATAGATTCACTCTTACTGGCAATGCATGGTGCAGATCTGTCCAGCGGTCTCACTGTCCCCGTTAAAAACCATGGCTTCCTTTCACCACTTCATTCCTCATTTCCAGTTTTACCATTAAAGAAGCTCACATGTCTTGGGTTATGCCTCAACATTTACAGTGTTAACAACCAATCACAATGTGCACTTTAACAAGTGAAATAAACCCCAGTGAACCGCTCAGTGCTCTGACCAACGTGGTGCTCCCCTCGGATGAGGTGGAGGCAACCCACTTGCATGTGTCTATTTGTGGCTGTGATGCCCATGGCAGTCGTCCTCGTCGTGGAGGTGCCATGGGGCCCACATGCCATGGGGGCACCTCCAGAGGTTGCTGCACCGGCCTCAATGCTGGGGCAGCCTACCTCATAGGGCACTGCTGCACAGATAGTCCATCAGTCAAAGGTGTCAAGGAGGCCAATGATGGTGATAGTGCCCCATAAGGGGTGGCACGCTCATCCTCATTGGCAACTGCCTCAGCCCTTGGATGGCATCCTGGATCACTAGAGGGAACCACCAGACGGGGTGCAGCTAGCATCCACTCCATGCATCGTTGCACCATCAGCGCCACTGATCGGTCAATGCTACACAGCATTGCATGCAATTTGTGCATGCCAGTGTTCTGTTCTTGCATCCACTCAGAGTGTTGCACCATATGGTTCCCCATGAGGTTGGCCACTCCCTCAGTGGAGGTACTTGTGTGTTCCACGCCCTGTGCCTGGGCGGAGCTCATGAGCTGAATGGACACCTCCATTCTCAGTCCATGACGTTGCACTGCCTCAGGGAACATTGACCTGTAGGTACACATCTCACACTGCAGGTCAAAGTAGAGCCACCTTGCGTGTGACTCCCCAGGCCCTGTATCTGTGCCAGCTGAGCATGGCTGTGGCTGTCCTTCATCATTCAAGGGGGCTGCCCACAGCTGCCTCTGTCACTTCCTCCTGCTCTTCACTCAGTGCCACACTTTCTGATCGCATGCAAGGACCCACTGATGTGAGTGTATCTGTGTTGGTGGAGAGTGTACTTGAATGATATGACAGTCTGGGGCTACTGGTTTGGTTTCTGGAGAGGCCCCGGTGATGCTGCTGCTCTTTCATGCTCCTGCTCCACAAATGACCCTGTGGGAGAATAAGAGGGAGATCATGAGAACTCGCCTGTGACGGCTTTGCAGTGCTGAGACTTCCCAATGCAGCTGAGTCTCTGGCATGCTGTTGGACGGGGAGAAGAGCACTCCATCCCTTTCATCTACATAATTCCATTTCTCCTTCTCTTCCAGCTATTCCCATCTCTCCATCACCCACTTAGTCAAGTGGGGCCACTGACTCCTCCATGGCAGTGAGGATGGTGAGTTGGGGCACTCCTCCTACTGAGTACATCCTCTCCCATAAATTCTGTGCCCTCTTCCCTTGCAAGGACAAAGGAGAGAAAGATAAGGCAATGCTGACCTCTCTCACCAATTCCAGTGGCTATTTAAATAACAAGATGCATGTATCATTGTTGCCTGGTCCTCAACAGTGCTAGGGCATGGGTGACAGCTCATTAATTACCCTGGTCACACATATCTCCCATGCCAGGAACATCATGCAGCCTTGGGTTGCTCAGGTGGTGTGGCTGCAGACCTGGACGTCTGTCATCTGGGTCCAGTATTGCACTCACCTTGCCAGAGTGGAGAAGTTCAGTAAACGTTTTGAAGCATTGCACCCAGTTCCTCTGGCTGACACTTTGGCTGCTCACAATTTCTGCCACCTATAGCCAGGGCTGCATTGCTTGTCTGTGTGGCCTTCTAATGCCTTCTGGAAACAAGACCTCTCATCTCTCTCTCACTGCCTTCAAGTCTGAGGATTGAGAGTGTTTTAGAAACCAACAAAGGGCCACCAAAAAGTTTATAAAGAAGGGGAAAAATAGAATGAGAGTAAACTCGTCACTAATATAAAAACAGATTGTAAGAGTTTTTATAGATATATAAAAATGAAGAGAGTAGCTAAAGTAAATGTTGGTCCCTTAGAAGCAGAGACAGGAGAAATTATCATGCGGAATGAAGAAATGACAGAGACATTGAACAAATATTGTGTGTCTGTCTTCACAGTAGAAGATGCAAGTTTCATACCAGAAATAGATGGTAACCTAGGAGCTAAAAAGAGTGATGAAATTATAGAAATTAATATCAGCAGAGAAAAAGTACTGGAGAAACTTAAGGGACTAAAATCTGACAATCCCCAGGATCTGATGGCCTACGCCCTAGGGTTCTAAAAGAGATAGATGTGCAAGCTATGATTTTCCAAAATTCCTTAGATTCAGGAACAGTCCCATCAGATTGGAAATTGGCAAATGTTACACCACTTTTCAAGAAAGGAGGGAGAGAGAAAACAGTGAACTTCAGGCCAGTTAGCCTAACATCAGTTGTTGGGAAAATGCTGGAATCTATTATTAAGGAAGTCTTAACAATGCACTTAGAAAAGCATAGTTTGATTAGAACAATTCAACATGGTTTTACTAAAAAGAAATCCTTGACAAATTTATTGGAGTTTTTTGAGGATGTAACTAGTAGGGTAGTTAAAGGGGAACCAATAGATGCAGTATACCTGGATTTCCAAAAGCTATTTGATAAGGTGCCACACAAAAGGTTAATAGGCAAGATAAGGGCTCATGGAGTTGGGGGTAATATATTCGCATGGATAAAGGATTGGTTAATGAGCAGGAAGCAAAGAGTGGGCATAAATGGGGCATTTTCAATTTTGCAGGCAGTGAATAGTGGAGTGCCGCAAGGATCAGTGCTGGGGCCTCAGCTACTTACAATCTATAATGACTTAGATAAAGAGACAGAGAGTAACGGATCCAAGTTAGCTGATGATACATGAGTAGGTAAAATGGTAAGCTGTGAAGTGGACACAGAGAGGCTGCAAACAGATATAGACAGGTTAAGTGAGTGGGCAACAAGATGGCAGATAGAGTATATTGTAGGGAAGTGTGAAGTTATTCACTTTGGTTGTAAGAATAGAAAAGAATATTTTTTAAAAGGTGTGAAACTTTTAAGGGTTGATGTTCAAAGAGATTTGGGTGTGCTTGTACACGGAACGCAGAAAATTAGCATGCAGGTGCAGCAAGCAATTTGGAAGGCAAGTGGCATGTTGGCCTTTATTGCAAGGGGATTGGAGTACAGAAATAGAGAAGTCTTGCTACAATTGTACAGGGTTTTGGTGAGACCACATCTGGAGTACTGTGTGCAGTTTTTGTCTTCACATTTAAGAAAGGATACTCTTGCATTGCAGGTGATGCAGCGAAAGTTCACTAACATGGTCCCTGGGATGAGGGGGTTGTCCTATGATGAGAGACTAAGTAAATTGGGCCTATACTCTCTGGAGTTTAGAAGAATGAGAGGCGATCTCATTCAAGCATACAAGATTCTGAAGGGGCTGGATAGGGTAGACACTAAGAGATTGTTTCTGCTGGTTGAGGAATCTAAAACATGATGGCACAGTCTCAGGATAACAGGATGATCATTTAGGACTGAGATGAGGAGAAATTACTTCACTCAAAGGGTTATGAATCTTTGGAATTCCTGACCCCAGAAGGTTATGGATGCTCCATCGTTGAATACATTTGAGGTTGGGATAGACAGATTTTTGGTCTCTCAGGGAATCAAAGGATATGGTGAGCAGGCGGGAAGCCTAAGATCAGCCACAATCATACTGAATAGTGGAGCAGAGCCGATGGACCATTTGATCTACTCCTGCTCCTATTTCTTGTGTTCTTGTGTTCCAACACCACCTCAAAGGCTACATCTGTGAACCGTAGGGCAGCCACGTCTGGGTGCCAGTTCTGTGCTTCTCCTGCTGAGCTCAAGCCTCTATGGGAGTTCTAAACAGCAGCCACAGTAATACCTGCAGTCATGACTTTAAATTGGGGCCACACTTTACAAATTCCACCTCAGTCCCATACAAGCTGCCATGAATTGGTCACCTAACCCAGCCAATTAGTAGCTGACATCAGAGAAAATCCAGTGCCAAGTGCTAGCAAGAGTAGAAATAGGAAGATAGGGAGAATCAATGGGTGGCTTGAAGCATGCTGCAGGTGGAAGGGTTTCAGATTGTTGGGGTATTGGGATCAGTTCCTGGGCAGGAGGCACCTATTCAAAAGAGACGTCTAGCACCTTAACAGGACTGGGACCAAGAACCTCGCGGGGAGATTCACTAGTGTGGTTGGGGAGGGTTTAAACTAAATCGGCAGGGGAAAGGCACCAGCATATAGAGGTAGAAAAGAGGAATAAGGTGCATAATATGAGAGTGTTAGACAGTACCAGAGAAGGGAGTAGTTCTGTATTACATGGGAGTGGACTGAGAAGGACTACAAGGAATGCAAAGACAGGATTACAATGCATGTATTCAAATGCACAAAGTATGGTGAATAAGGTTGGTAGGATAGCAGTATGGGACTAATGGGCACATGGCTTAAAAACGGCGAGGACTGGATGCTTAGTATACAAGGATATAAAGTGTTCAGCAAAGTTAGAAAGTCAAAAAGAGAGGTGGGTTGGCAGTACTGATTAGGGAAGACATTGCAGAGTTTGAAAGAGGGTATGTCCTTGAAGGGACAAAGACAGAATCTATTTGGTTAGAGTTGAGGAGCAAAAAGTGTAGGATTACATTACTAGGAGTATTCGATAGACCTCCAAATAGAGAGATAGAGCAGCAAATTGAAGGGAAATCACAGAGATATGCCAGAAATATAGAGTGGTGACATTGGGGGGCGTTAATTATCCAAATATCAATTGGGGCGGCACAGTGGCGCAGTGGTTAGCACTGCAGCCTCACAGCTCTAGGGACCCGGGTTCGATTCTGGGTACTGCATGTGTGGAGTTTGCAAATTCTCCCTATGACCGCGTGGGTTTTCGCCAGGTGCTCCGGTTTCCTCCCACAGCCAAAGACTTGCAGGTTGATAGGTAAATCGGCCATTGTAAATTGCCCCTAGTGTAGGTTGGTGGTAGGGAATATGGGATTACTGTAGGGTTAGTATAAATGGGTGGTTGTTGGTCGGCACAGACTTGGTGGGCCGAAGGGCCTGTTTCAGTGCTGTATCTCTAAATAAAAAAATAATTTTAGAGTAAAAGGAGGGGGAGGAATTTCTGATTTGTGCTCAGGAGAACGTCCTTGATCAGTATGTTCTCAGCCCAACTAGAAAGGAGGCATTGCTGGATCTGGTGCTGGAGAATGAGGTGGGCCAAGTGTCTGTTTAGTTTAGTTTAGTGATACAGCACTGAAACAGGCCTTTCGGCCCACCGAGTCTGTGCCGACCATCAACCACCCATTTATACTAATCCGACACTAATTCCATATTCCTACCACATCCCCACCTGTCCCTATATTTCCCTACCACCTACCTATACTAGGGGCAATTGCTAATGGCCAATTTACCTATCAACCTGCGAGTCTTTTGGCATGTGGGAGGAAACAGAAGCACCCGGTGGAAACCCACGCAGACACAGGGAGAACTTGCAAACTCCACACAGGCAGTACCCAGAATTGAACCCGGGTCACTGGAGCTGTGAGGCTGCGGTGCTAACCACTGCACCACTGTGCCACCCACTGTTGGGGAGCGCTTGGGTAAGAGTGATCATCGTATCATAAGGTTTAGACTCGTAAAGCAGAAAAGCCAGGAACCAAATAAGGCAGAATGTTTAGATTGGAAGAGGGCTAATTTCAACACAATCAGAAGGGATCTAGCTAGGGTAGAATGGAACCAAAGACTGACAGGAAGATAAAAGCAAAATACTGCGGATGCTGGAAATCTGAAATAAAAACAAGAAATGCTGGAACCACTCAGCAGGTCTGGCAGCATCTGTGGAAAGAGAAGCAGAGTTAACGTTTCGGGTCAGTGACCCTTCTTCGGAACTGACAGGAAGAGTTTTATTGGAACGATGGGTTATCTTTAAGGAAGAGATACTTCAGGTACAGGCTAGGAACATTCCAAAACGGGCAAAAGATAGGGGAACCAAGAACAGGGCTCTGTGAATGATGAGGGAGATAGAGATTATGATGAAACAAAAAAAAAGAGAGTGCATGATGCATGTCAGGTGAACTCATCAAGTGAGAACCAGGTCATATACAGTAAGTTAAGAGGGGAGGTGAAGAGGAAAGTAAGACTGGCAAAGAGAGAATACAAGAACAGAATGGTAGTCAACATAAAAGGGAACCCAAAGATCATCAACCGGCATGTAAATAGTAAGCAGGTAGTAAGAGGTGGAGTGAGGCTTATTCGGTTCAAAGAGGGAAATATATGCCGAGAGAAACAGGGCAAGGCTAATATACTGACTGAGTACTTTGTATCAGTGCTCACTAAGGAAATGGAATCTGACAAAATATCAGTAGCAACAGAGAGAATAGAGGCAATGGA
Organism: Heterodontus francisci; assembly: GCF_036365525.1. NCBI lineage: Eukaryota > Metazoa > Chordata > Chondrichthyes > Heterodontiformes > Heterodontidae > Heterodontus > Heterodontus francisci. The sequence continues at coordinate 46,979,079 of NC_090383.1, read as the reverse complement.
TAGGATAAAAATTGAGAAGTGGGTGGTACTAAAAAGGCTGGCTATGCTGAGGGTAGACAAGTTACCTGGTCCAGGTGGCTTGCATCCCAGTTTGCTTAAGGAATTGGGGGTGGAGATAGTGGAAGGCTTACCATAATTTTCTAATCATAGAATCATAGAGTTATACAGCACAGAAACAGGCCCTTCGGCCGAACGTGTCTGTGCCGGCCATCAAGCACCTAACTATTCTAATCCTATTTTCCAGTACTTGGCCCATAGCCTTGTATGCTATGGCGTTTCAAGTGCTCATCTAAATACTTCTTAAATGCTGTGAGGGTTCCTGCCCCTACCACCTCTTCAGGCAGTGCGTTCCAGATTCCAAACACCCTCTGGGTGAAAACATTTTTCCTCAAATCCCCTCTAAACCTCCTGTCCTTTACCTTAAATCTATGCCCCCTGGTTATTGACCCCTCTGCTAAGGGACAAAGTTTCTTCCTATCTATCCTATCAATGCCCCTCATAATTTCGTATACCTTAATCATGTCCCCCCTCAGCCTTCTCTGCTCCAAGGAAAACAACCCTAGCCTATCCAGTCTCTCTTCATAGCTGAAATGCTCCAGCCCCGGCAACATCCTGGTGAATCTCCTCTGCACCCTCTCCAGTGCAGTCACATCCTTCCTATAGTGTGGTGCCCAGAACTGCACTCAGTATTCCAGCTGTGGCCTAACTAGCATTTTATACAGCTCCATCATAACCTCCCTGCTCTTATATTCTATGCCTTGGCTAATAAAGGCAAGTATCCCATATGCCTTCCTAACCACCTTATCTACCTGTGCTGCTGCCTTCAGTGATCTATGGACAAGTACACCAAGGTCCCTCTGACCCCCTGTACTTCCTAGGGTCCTACCATCTATTGTATATTCCCTTGCCTTGTTAGTCCTCCCAAAATGCTTCACACTTCTCAGGATTAAATTCCATTTGCCACTGCTCCACCCATCTTACCAGGCCATCTATATCGTCCTGTAATTTAAGGCTTTCCTCCTCACTATTTATGACACCACCAATTTAAAAGTGCGAGTTCATCCATTTGAACCAAAGATGGATAGATGAGAGTATTTCCTAAATGGCAAGAAGCTAGTTGATGGAGTCCTGCAAGAGTCCCTGTGTGCAGACTGCAATCTGAACAATTGACCTGTTGAATGTACTGCTAGATGCACTGATCTTGGATTCAAAGCTTGTATTTTATTCTGAGACAGTCCTTTACTGGAAAATAAAACCAAAAGCTTCAGAGTTCTGGGAAAAGAGAACTGGTTTGGACCAGTTAAAAACACAGGATAGAGTCATATAATCAGAGGTGTGACCAGAGCTATTCAAACACAGAATACAGACTGCAGTGTTGAAGCAAGCAGCGAGCTGTTGTTTTTTATTAAAAAAAAGACATGCTGCTATGATTGGAATTGGTTTTCTGGGAGCTGGCATGTGGCAAATATGAGATCTGAAGGACTTTATGGATGTAACTGGTAGCATCTTTGCTGACAGGACTGCCCAGAAGATCTGTGAGATCTATCTTTGATGTATCTGATAATTAACGTGTAACCTTTAAGCAATATAGACCATGATTTAAATGTTAGTTCATGTTTAATTTATGTTAGTTTTGAGTGTAGAGTAAAATTTATCAAAGCAAAATCTTGCCCATTTGTTTTTTTCCCCTCTAAACTGGGGTCAGTTGGTGGATTGGATTCTTTTGGTTTGTGATCTTGTTACGAAAGTATTTCCATTTTTTGTTAAATTTTGAGGACATGTGTTTTAAAACTGAAAAAAGAATTCCATAGATGCTGGACTTTCTATTTTTTTTTAAAAAGAGGTAATCGTGAGGTCTTTTGAACTTGGTTCCTTACTGGAAGTCACCTGTCTTCAGATAATTAGCCAGTAGGGGCTTTTTGACTTGGGGGAGATGTTTACAGAGAAGTGACAGGTCAAGATTTATAGGGGTCAGGATGCTTGACTCTTGAGATATTGTTTTTGGTTTTGCTTTGAACAATGGTTTTAAAAACCAGCCAGGAGAGCAGTCACCCCAGCGCAGCCTTTTCCACCTCTTTGAAAAGTCTGCCAGCTTTTCCATCTCTTTGAGAAGCTCTTAGAACCGAGTGTAAGAAATAGAGAAATTGATGCGACATTTGGCCTGAAAGGCCTGCTTGAAACCCCGTGACGCTGGGAAAGCCTGCCGGATATATCCTCGATGCCGGCTGAGCGAATTGCTCCAGAGAAAGATCACAGTGACAGTCGTCTACATGTATTTGGAATGCCAAACCAAAAAATGGACAAGTGACATCTTTCCATACCTTCTCTGTTTTTCTTCAAGAATTAGCAAGTATTTGGCCAAAGTATCCTTTTTTGTCTTTTTTTTTTGCAACAGAGCTATAAAACGAAATTCTCTATTTTTCGGCGGGGGTGAGGTGTTTGAGGGGCTAAGGTAAAAGGGAACTTGCATATTTCACTCTGTATGTTAATGCTTTGCTTCATTACTGGTTATGCCTTGTTTTATAATAAACTAATAATTTTGTTGTTTATTAAAGAAACCTGGTTGGGGTATTTTATTCTCGGATAAAAATAGAGTCTATGATTGACCATATCAGTAACTGGGTAAACATTTAAATATATGTTGTGACCTGTGGAGAAGTGGAACTAGAAAAAACAGTACACTCCTCCCGCCTTGGTCGTAACAATCTCCACGGGGATCATAATATTAGGAACTGTGGAAGTGCAGAAATTGAGGTCCAAGGACAGAAATCATGAATAACTAGTGGACAGATACAAAAAATAATTAAATGGCTAATGGAACGTTGGCCTTTATTTCAAGTGAGCTGGAAAACAAAGGTGTGGAAGAGGGAGGCAGTGGCGTAGTGGTAATGTCACTGGACTAGTAATCCAGAGCCCATGCTGATGCTCTGGGGACATGGATTCTCATCCCACCATGGCAGATTTCTTTTAGTCGTAAAAACCCATCTGGTTCACTAATGCCCTTCAGGGAAGGAAATCTGCTGTCCTTACCTGGTCTGGCCTACATGTTACTCCAGACCCACAGCAATGTGGTTGACTCTTAAATGCCCTCTGAAATGGCCTACCAAGCCACTCAGTTCAAGGGAATTAGGGATGGACAATAAATGCAGGTCTAGCCAACGATGCCCACATCCCATAAATGAATTAAAAACTAAGTTCTGTTACAGCTGCACAGAGCTCTGATTAGACCCCAGCTGGAGTACTACATTCAGTTCTGGGCCGTACACTTTAGAAAGGATATATTAGTCTTGGAGAGGGTGTGGCACAGATTCACCACAATGATATCAGGGATAAAAGAATTAAATTAAGACAGCAGGTTGCATAGACTAAGTTTGTATTTCCTTGAATAAAGAAGATTAATCTTCCCCAGAAACAGGGGAGGTGCCAGAGGATTGGAAAGTGGCGAATGTGACACCCTTATTCAAGAAAGGGTGTAAGGACAGTCCTAGCAAATACAGGCCAATTAGTTTAACACCAGTGGTGGGTAAAGTTTTAGATACTATAATCAGGGAAAATATTAATGGATGCTTAGAGGAGTTCAAGTTAATAAAGGATAGCCAGCATGCATTTGTAAAAGCTAGATCATGCTTGACTAATCTAATGGAATGTTTTGATGAAGTAACAGAGAAGGTTGACGAAGGGAATGCAGTGGATGTATTTTATATGGATTTTAAGAAAGCGTTTGACAAAGTACCACATAAAAAGCTGGTTAACAAAATTGAGGCTCATGAAATAGGAAGGCCAGTGTCCAACTGGATAAAAAATTGCTTAAGGACAGAAAACAGTGAGTCATAGTAAATAGTTGCTTTTCAGACTGGTGGATGGTAGACAGTGGTGTTACCCAGGGGACAGTGCTGGGACCACTGTTTTTTTTGCTATACATAAAAAACTTGGATCTTGAAATACAGAGTAGAATTTCAGAATTTGCCATTGACACCAAACTTAGAGGTGTGGCAAACAGTGAAAATGATGGGAACTGCCGGCAACAGGACATAGATAGGCTAATGGAGTGGACAGACAGGTGGCAGATGCAATTTAATACTGATAAGTGTGAGGTGATGCATTGGTAGAAGGAATAGGGTGAGACTATATATATATATTTTTTTATTTAGAGATACAGCACTGAAACAGGCCCTTCAGCCCACCAAGTCTGTGCTGACCAACAACCACCCATTTATACTAACCCTACAGTAATCCCATATTCCCTACCACCTACCTACACTAGGGGCAATTTACAACAGCCAATTTACCTATTACATGCAAGTCTTTGGCTGTGAGAGGAAACCGGAGCACCCGGCGAAAACCCACACGGTCACAAGGAGAACTTGCAAACTCCTCACAGGCAGTACCCAGAATCGAACCCGGGTCCCTGGAGCTGTGAGGCTGCGGTGCTAACAACTGCACCGCTCTTATTCAATGGCACCATTCGAAAGAGTGAGCAAAGGGACCTGGGGGTGCATGTGCATCAATCTTTGAAGGTGGCAGAACATATTGAGAGAGTGGCTAGTGAAGCATATGGGATTTTGGGCTTCATAAATAGAGGCATTGAGTACAAAAGCAGCTGAACCTTTATAAAGCTCTGGTTAGGCTGCAGCTGGAGCTGGAGTATTGTGTCCAGTTCTGGTCACTACACTTCAGGAAAGATATGAAGGTCCTGGAGAGGGTGCAGAGGAGGTTATTAATGAAGCAGTTAAAGATGGTTAGGCCTAGGACACTCCCCTGTGGAACTGCAGCAGCGATGTCCTGGGGCTATGAATCAGCAAACTGACAGTGTATTTCAGTAAAGATTGATACTCATTGAGAGCATTTGGCAACAAGGGAGCTTAATCAACAACTTGTTAAAAGTAGTTACCAAATCCAATTGGCACAAAACCTGCAAAAGAACAGGCCCATTGTATGACTTGGAAACTAAAACATCAGCTTCTAAATGCTGTGACTCCTCAGCATAAAATCTGAGCCATTGTCAATTCCTGAGTTATACCATTGGAAAGAATCCATTCAAAATTCATAAACTGTAGGCATCAATATATTTCAAATGGAATTTAGCTGCTGACATGAAATTGAATTTGCTGTGGTCCCCTCACAGTTGATAGCCTGTCGACACGCAAGGGGAGAAAGTTGGCTTGGACGCACCCATCTTTTAAAGCACACACAGCCTGCTAAGGCTCAAAAATAGGTTCTGAGATGTGCTTGCATATTTCTGACAGTAAGTGTACCAGATGCCATCTTGGTGAAGGGGTTGCTCTAAATTTTCTTTGTTTTGCACACTCTGTTTATTTCAATGTGCAGTACTTGAAAACATTTTGTGTGGGTGTACAGACATAGGGCCTCCCCATAGGGGAGGCGGTGGCGTAGTGGTATGGGGAGCCAGTGGCCTAGTGGTATTGTCACTGGACTAGTAACCCAGAGACCCAGGGTGTTGCTCTGGGGACATGGGTTCAAATCCCACCACAGCAGAAGGTGGAATTTGAATTTGAATTCAATTAATAAATCTGGAATTAAAAAGCTAGTCTAATGATGGCCGTGAAACCATTGTTGATTGTTGTAAAAACCCATCTGGTCCACCAATGTCCTTTAGGGAAGGAAATCTGCTGTCCTTACCTGGTCTGGCCTGCATGTGACTCCAGACCCACAGCAATGTGGTTGACTCTTACGTGCCCTCTGAAATGGTTTAGCAAGCCACTTAGTTGTATCTAACCGCTACAAAGTCAATAAAAAGGAATGAAACCGGACGAACCACCCAGCATCGACCTAGGCACTGGAAACGACAATGGCAAACCCAGCCCTGTCGACCCTGCAAAGCCCTCCTTACTAACATCTGGGAGCTTGTGCCAAAGTTGGGAGAGCTGTCCCACAGTCTAGTCAAGCAACAGCCTAACATAGTCATACTCACGGAATCATACCTGACAGACAATATCCCAGACTCTGCCATCACCATCCCCGGGTATGCCCTGTCCCACCAGAAGGACAGACCCAGCAGAGATGGTTGCACAGTAGTATACAGTAGGGAGGGAGTTGCCCTGGGAGTCCTCAACATCGACTCCGGACCCCATGAAATCTCATGGCATCAGGTCAAACATGGACAAGGAAACCTCCTGCTGATTACTACCTACCGCCCTTGCTCAACTGATGAGTCAGTACTCCTCCATGTTGAGAAGCACTGAGGGTGGCAAGGGCACAGAATGTACTCTGGGTGGGGGACTTCAATGTCCATCACCAAGAGTGGCTTGGTAGCACCACTACTGACTGAGCTGGCCGAGTCCTAAAGGACATATCTGCTAGACTGGGTATGCGGCAGGTGGTGAGGGAACCAACAAGAGGGGAAAACATACTTGACCTCATCCTCACCAATCTGCCTGCCGCAGATGTATCTGTCCATGACAGTATTGGTAGGAGTGACCACCGCACAGTTTTTGTGGAGACGAAGTCCCGCCTTCACATTGAGGATACCCTCCTTCGTGTTGTGTGGCACTACCACTGTGCTAAATGGGATAGATTTCGAACAGATCTAGCAATGCAAAACTGGGCATCCATGAAGCGCTGTGGACCATCAGCAGCAGCAGAATTGTACTCAATCACCATCTGTAACCTCATGGCCCGGCATATCCCCCACTCTACCATTACCATCAAGACAGGAGACCAACCCTGGTTCAATGAAGAGTGCAGGAGCGCATGCCAGGAGCAGCACCAGGCATATCTCAAAATGAGGTGTCAACCTGGTGAAGTTACAACACATGACTATCTGCGTGCCAAACTGCGTAAGCAGCATGTGATAGTCAGAGCTAAGCGATCCCATAACCAACGGATCAGATCTAAGCTCTGCAGTCCTGCCACATCCAGTCGTGAATGGTGGTGGACAATTAAACAACTAACTGGAGGAGGTGGCTCCACAAATATTCCTATCCTCAATGATGGGGGAGCCCAGCACATCAGTGCAAAAGATAAGGCTGAAGCATTTGCAACAATCTTCAGCCAGAAGTGCCGAGTTGATGATCCATCTCGGTCTCCTCCTGAAGTCCCCAGCATCACAGATGCCAGACTTCAGCCAGTTCGATTCACTCCGCGTGATATCAAGAAATGACTGAAGGCACTGGATGCTGCAAAGGCTATGGACCCTGACAATATTCCGGCAATAGTACTGAAGACCTGTGCTCCAGAACTTTCCAGGCCCCTAGCCAAGCTGTTCCAGTACAGCTACAACACTGGCATCTACCATGCAATGTCCAAGATTCCCCAGGTATGTCCTGTCCACAAAAAGCAGGACAAGTCCAACCCGGCCTATTACCACCCCATCAGCCTACTCTCAATCATCAGTAAAGTGATGGAAGGTGTCATCAACAGTGCCATCAAGTGGCACGTGCTCAGCAATAACCTGCTCAGTGATGCTCAGTTTGGTTCCGCCAGGGCCACTCAGCTCCTGACCTCATTACAGCCTTGGTTCAAACATGGACAAAAGAGCTGAACTCAAGAGGTGAGGTGAGAGTGACTGCCCTTGACATCAAGGCAGCATTTGACCGAGTATGGCATCAAGGAGCCCTAGAAAAACTGAGGTCAATGGGAATCAGGAGGAAAACAGTCCGCTGGTTGGAGTCATACCTAGCGCAAAGGAAGATGGTTGTGGTTGTTGGAGGTCAATCATCTCAGCTCCAGGACATCACTGCAGGAGTTCCTCAGGGTAGTGTCCTAGGCCCAGCCATCTTCAGCTGCTTCATCAATGACCTTCCTTCAATCATAAGGTCAGAAGTGGGGATATTCGCTGATGATTGCACAATGTTCAGCACCACTCGTGACTCCTCAGATACTGAAGCAGTCCGTGTAGCAATGCAGCAAGATTTGGACAATATCCAAAGTGATAAGTGGCAAGTAATATTTGCGCCACACAAGTGCCAGGCAATGACCATCTCCAACAAGAGAGAATCTAACCATCTCCCCTTGACATTCAATAGCATTACCATTGCTGAATCCCCCACTATCAACATCCTAGGAGCTACCATTGACCAGAAACTGAACTGGAGTGGCCATAGAAATACCATGGCTACAAGAGCAGGTCAGAGGCTAGGAATCCTGCGGCAAGTAACTCACCTCCTGACTCCCCAAAGCCTATCCACCATCTACAAGGCACCATCTACAAGCCAAAAGACTTGCAGGTGATAGGTAAATTGGCTGTTGTAAATTACCCCTAGTGTAGGTAGGTGATAGGGAATATGGGATTACTGTAGGGTTAGTATAAATGGGTGGTTGTTGGTCGGCACAGACTCGGTGGGCCGAAGGGCCTGTTTCAGTGCTGTATCACTAATAAAAAAAAATAATAAGTCAGGAGTGTGATGGAATACTCTCCACTTGCCTGGATGGGTGCAGCTCCAACAACACTAAAGAAGCTCAACACCATCCAGGACAAAGCAGCCCACTTGATAGGCACCCCATCTACAAATATTCATTCCCTCCACCACCGATGCACAGTGGCAGCAGTGTGTACCATCTACAAGATGCACTGCAGCAATGTATCAAGGCTCCTTAGACAGCACCTTCCAAACCCGTGACCTCTACCAACTAGAAGGATAAGGGCAGAAAATGCATGGGAACACCACCACCTGCAAGTTCCCCTCCAAGTCACAGACCATCCTGACTTGGAACTATATCGCCGTTCCTTCACGGTGGCTGGGTCAAATTCCTGGAACTCCCTTCCTAACAGCACTGTGGGTATACCTACCTCAAATGGACTGTAGCGGTTCAAGAAGGCAGTTCACCAGTATATTCTCAAGGGCAATTAGGGATGGGCAATAAATGCTGGCCTGGCCAGCGATGCTCACATTCCATGAATGAATAAAAAAAAATCTGAAGTCCATAGAGGGTCCCTGGTGGCAAAGGCCACCCTCACCGCTATGATCCCCTCCCCGCCACACTTACCAGGGGTCTGGGGCTCCAGCAATGGGCCTGGTGCTGGACCTGGTGTTGTGCTGGCAGTGGCCATTACTCCCAGTGGCGCTGCTGGTACTACTCAGCTGCCAACCCTCTGATTGGCTGGTAGCTCTTGGAGGCAGGATCCCTGTTCTGAAAGGAACGGGGACCCTGACACTGGGTGGTTAATTTCCTGAGCACCATTGAATTGCGCCGATGGTCTCTGAAGGGCCAAGGTTGGGCTCCCCTCATTTTTTCGGCCCAGTGTTGTGATCCCCACTGGCTCCACAAAATTCAGCCCAAGGTATCTTAAATGATACCGCAGCCCGTGCGGTACCATCTAGATTGCTGTATGGTCGTGCGAGCATGCAGCTTAGCAAAAGCATTGACTGATAGCATGGAGAGCAGGCCTAATATGAAGATAATCAGGGCTGAATTTAATGGACCTCCTGGAGGCGGGTTAGGAGGCGGGTGGCCCATAGCATTGTGGCGGGAGACGGAGGCAGCAGGCCCATCACCCTCCTCTTGCGCCAGAATTTATTTGGGGGTGGGATAGGTGAAGATGGCCTTCCTGCCCAGAGGCCAAGTGAGGCCTTTAAGAGACCTAATATCAGCCACTTAAGAGCCTCTTCACGCCACTGGAATTATGTCAGCGGCAGGGGGAGGCCTCTGCCACATGGGGAGGTTGCCCAGTAAAATGAGGCAACCTCCCTGCATGCTTGGGGGCGGCCCCCTCTGTGGGCAATTTGTGACCCATGGAAGGCCCCTGCTGGCAAACCACCCACCACCCTGAACCCCTCTCTTTCTGCTCTCAATGTCCACTCTCCCCCCCACCCCATCGCCAGTGCCTGCTGGACTGCCCCTGGTGATCCTGCTTCACTTACCTTTCACCTGGTTCTCCAGCGCTGGGTCTGGTTCCAAGGCCTCTTGTAGCACTGGCAGTGGCCACCGTTCCTGGTTGGCAGCTCTTGGAGGCAGGATCCTCATCCTCAAAGGAATGGGGATCGCTGGCCAGGTCCTGTAAAATCGTGCTGAGGGGACTCCAAATGGCCGAAGCGGGCTTCTAACTGCCTTTTCGGCCTGGTGCCGGGTGTCCCGCTGGCGCAGGTAAATTCACCCCTTAGTGTACAATGCCACAGTGCTATGTTTGAACCGGTGGCAGCAGTCTGAACTGGCGAGGCGCAAGGTAAGAACATAAGAAACAGGAGCAGGAGTAGGCTACTTGGCCCGTCGAGCCTGCTCCACCATTCAATAAGATCATGACTGATGTGATCGTGGCCTTAACTCCATTTACCTGCCTGCTACCCATAACCCTTGACTCCTTTGTAGATCAAGATCTGTCTAACTCAATCTCCACTGCTCTCTGAGGTAGAGAATTCCAAAGATTAACAACCTCTGAGAGAAGAAATTCCTCCTCATCTACATCTTAAATGAGAGATCCCTTATTTTGAAACTGTGCCCCTAGTTCTAGATTTCCCATGAGGGGAAACATCCTCTCAGCATCTACCCTGTCAAGCACCGTCAGAATCTTACATGTTTCAATAAGATCACCTCTCATTCTTCTAAACTCCAAGGAGTATAGGCTCAACCTTCCCTCATAAGACAATCCCTTCATCTCAGGAATCACCCAGTGAACCTTCTCTGAACTGCCTCCAATACAAGTATATCCCTCCTTAAATAAGGAGATCAAAACTGTACATAATACTCTGATCTCACCAATGCCTTGTACAGTTGCAGCAAGACTTCCCTGCTTTTGTACTCCATCTCCCTTGCAATAAAAGCCAGCATTCCATTTGCTTCCCTAATTACTTGCTGTACCTGCAAGCTGTCTTTTTGTGATTCATGTTTTAGTACACCCAGATCCCTCTATACTGCAGCATTCTGCACTCTCTCTCCATTGAAATAATATTCAGCTTTTCAATTATTCCCACCAAAGTGGACAACCTCACATTGTCCACCTTATACTCCATTTGCTAATTTTTTGCCCAGTCACTTAACCTATCTATATCCCTTTGCAGACTCTTTATTGTCCTCCACACGACTTGCTTTCCTATCTTTCTTTGTATCGTCAGCAAATTTGACTACAATACACTCAATCTCTTCATCCAAGTCATTCATATAGATTGTAAATAGTTGAGGCCCCAGCACTGATCCCTGTGGCCCCCCACTAGTTAGGGTTTGCCAACCTGAAAATGGCCCATTTTTCCTGACACTCTGTTTCCTGTTAGTTAGTCAATCCTCTATCCATGCTAATACATTACGCCAATGCCATGAGCTCTTAACTTGTGTAATAACCTTTTCTGCAGCATGTTATCGAATGTCTTTTGGAAATCCAAATACACTATATCTACTGGTTCCCTTTATCCACCCTGCTTGTTACATCCTCAAAGAACACTAATACAGTTGTCAAAAACAATTTCCCTTAGGGCGGCACAGTGGCGCAGTGGTTAGCACCGCAGCCTCACAGCTCCAGGGACCCGGGTTCGATTCCAGGTACTGCCTGTGTGGAGTTTGCAAGTTCTCCCTGTGTCTGCGTGGGTTTTCTCCGGGTGCTCCGGTTTCCTCCCACAAGCCAAAAGACTTGCAGGTTGATAGGTAAATTGGCCATTATAAATTGTCACTAGTGTAGGTAGATGGTAGGGAAATATAGGGACAGGTGGGGATGTTTGGTAGGAATATGGGATTAGTGTAGGATTAGTATAAATGGGTGGTTGATGTTCGGCACAGACTCGGTGGGCCGAAGAGCCTGTTTCAGTGCTGTATCTCTAATCTAATCTAATCTAATCTAAAACCATACAAACATACGAAATAGGAGCGGGAGTAGGCCAATCGGCCCCTTGAGCCTGCTCCGCCTTTCAATACGGTCATGGCTGATCTGATTGTAACCTTGGCTCCACATTCCCCCTACCCCTAATAACCTTTCACCCCCTTGTTTATCAAGATCTATCTACCTCTGCCGTAAGAATATTTAAAGACTCTGCTTCTACTGCCTTTTGAGGAAGAGAGTTCCAAAGACTCACAACTCTCTGGGAGAAAATATTTCTCCTCATATCTGTCTTAAATGGGCGACCCCTTATTTTTAAATAGTGACCCCTAGTTCAAGATTCTTCCACAAGGGGAAACATCCTTTCCACATCCACCCTGTCAATCAACTCATCTCTTACTCTTACCTCGGGGATTCGCGGCCTTCATCCAGGGAGAAGACTCGGAGGGCGGAGTTCCGGAGCGGTAAGTATAAAAAACTTACCTCGGGGATTCGCGGCCTTCATCCAGGGAGAAGACTCGGAGGGCAGAGTTCCAAAGCGGTAAGTATAAAAAACTTACCTCGGGGATTCGCGGCCTACATCCAAGGCGAAGACTCGGAAGGCGGAGTTCCGGAGCGGTAAATATAAAAACCCTACTTCGGGGATTCGCAGCTTACATCCAGGGAGAAAACTCGGAGGGCGGAGTTCCGGAGCGGTAAGTATAAAAAACTTACCTCTGGTAAAACATACTGATAAAAAAACTGAAAAAGTGACGTCACAGGAAAGCTGATTGGCTGGTAGGGAATCTGTACTGAATTTGAAAATAAAACATTGATAAAAATTGATTAAAACCCTAATTAACTAATTAATAAGTAGAGTAACTAAACCAGAGGGAGGAGATTACTGTATTTAGTTAACATTTAATATTTATAGTAGAAATCTAGCACTAGGGACCATATAGTTAATTGTAACATAATTTAGTAAGGATTTAATAAGTATTTATTTATTTTAAATTAATTTATTAATTAGTGCTAGAAATGTCAGTTAGAGGAGTAAAGTGCTTCACCTGTGAGATGTGGGAGGTCCGTGATGCTTCCAGCGTTCCGGACCACTACATCTGCAGGAAGTGTACCCAGTTGCAGCTCCTCACAGACCGCATGGATCGGTTGGAGCAGCAACTGGATGCACTTAGGAGCATGCAGGTGGCAGAAAGCGTCATAGACAGAAGTTTTGGAGAAGTGGTTACACCCAAGGTGCAGGCAGATAGATGGGTGACCGCTAGAAAGGGCAGGCAGTCAGTGCAGGAATCCCCTGCGGCTATCCCCCTCTCTAACAAGTATACCGTTTTGGATACTGTTGGGGGGATGGCCTATCAGGGGAAAACAACAGCAGTAGCCAGAGGAGTGGCACCATGGCTGGCACTGTTGTTCAGCAGGAAGGGACAAAGTGCAGAAGAGCAATAGTTGTAGGGAACTCTATATTCAGGGGCACACATAGGCGCTTCTGTGGACATGAAAGAGACTCCAGGATGGTATGTTGCCTCCCTGGTGCCAGGGTCAAGGATGTCTCTGAAAGGATAGGGGGCATTCTGAAGGGGGAGAGTGAACAATCAGAGGTTGTGGTACACATCGGTACCAACGACATAGGCAGGAAGGGTGATGAGGTCCTGCAAGGGGAGTTTAGGGAGTTAGGTAGAAAGTTAAAAGACAGGACCTCTAGGGTTGTAATCTCGGGATTACTCCCTGTGCCACATTTCAGTGAGGCTAGAAATAGGAAGATAGTGCAGCTAAACATGTGGCTGAACAGCTGGTGCAGAAGGGAGGGTTTCAGATATCTGGATCATTGGGATCTCTTCAGGGACAGGTGGGACCTGTACAAGAAGGAGGGGTTGCATCTAAACTGGAGGGGCACAAATATCTTGGCTGCGAGGTTTGCGAGCGTCACTCGGGAGGGTTTAAACTAGTGTGGCAGGGGATGGGAACCAGAGCAGTAGGACAGCAGGTGAAATAAATGAGGGGGAACTAGTAAATAAGGCCAGTAAGGGTAAGAGGAAGAGCAGGCAGGGAGATATTGTTGAGCACAGCGGGACTGGTGGTCTGAAGTGCATTTGTTTCAATGCGAGAAGTATAACAGGTAAGGCAGATGAACTTAGAGCTTGGATTAGTACTTGGATGTTGTTGCTATTACAGAGACTTGGTTGAGGGAAGGACAGGATTGGCAGCTAAAGGTTTCGGGATTTAGAAGCTTCAGGCGGGATAGAGGGGGACGTAAAAGGGGTGGGGGAGTTGCATTACTGATTAAGGAGAATATCACAGCTGTACTGCAGGAGGACACCTCGGAGGGGTCATGCAGTGAGGCAATATGGGTGGAGCTCAGGAATAGGAAGGGTGCAGTCGCGAAGTCAGGGGTTTACTACAGGCCTCCCAATAGCCAGCGGGAGGTAGAGGAGCAGATATGTAGACAGATTTTGGAAAGATGTAAAAGGTAACAGGGTTGTAGTGGTGGGTGATTTTAACTTCCCCTGTAGTGACTGGGACTCACTTAGTGCTAGAGGCTTGGATATGGCAGAATTTGTAAGGAGCATCCAGGAGGGCTTCTTGAAACAATATGTAGATAGTCCAACTAGGGATGGGGCCGTACTGGACCTGGTATTGGGGAATGAGCCCGGCCAGGTGGTCGAGGTTTCAGTAGGGGAGCATTTCGGGAACAGTGACCATAATTCCATAAGTTTTAAGGTACTTGTGGATAAGGATAAGAGTAGTCCTCGGGTGAAGGTGCTAAATTGCGGGAAGGCTAATTATAACAATATTAGGCAGGAACTGAAGAATTTAGATTGGGGACGGCTGTTAGAGGGTAAATCAACATCTGACATGTGGGAGTCTTTCAAACGTCAGTTGATTAGAATCCAGGACCAGCATGTTCCTGTGAGGAAGAAGGATAAGATTGGCAAGTTTCGGGAACCTTGGATAACGAGGGATATTGTGAGCCTAGTCAAAAAGAAAAAGGAGGCATTTGTAAGGGCTGGAAGGCTGGGAACAGACGAAGCCCTTGAGGAATATAAAGACAGTCGGAAGGAACTTAAGCAAGGAGTCAGTAGGGCTAAAAGGGGTCATGAAAAGTAATTGGCAAACAGGATTAAGGAGAATCCCAAGGCTTTTTATACGTATATAAAGAGCATGAGGGTAACCAGGGAAAGGGTTGGCTCACTCAAGGACAGAGGTGGGAATCTATGTGTGGAGCCAGAGGAAATGGGCAAGGTACTAAATGAGTACTTTGCATCAGTATTCACCAAGGAGAAGGACTTGGTGGATGATGAGACTGGGGAAGGGTGTGTAGATAGTCTGGGTCATGTCGTTATCAAAAAGGAGGAGGTGTTGAGCGTCTTGCAAAGCATTAAGGTAGATAAGTCGCCAGGGCCTGATGGGATCTACCCCAGAATACTGAGGGAGGCAAGGGAAGAAATTGCTGGGGCCTTGACAGAAATCTTTGTATCCTCATTGGCTACAGATGAGGTACCAGAGGACTGGAGAATAGCCAATGTTGTTCCTTTGTTTAAGAAGGGTAGCAAGGATAATCCAGGAAATTATAGGCCGGTAAGCCTTACGCCAATGGTAGGGAAATTATTAGAGAGGATTCTTTGGGACAGGATTTACTCCCATTTGGAAACAAATGAACTTATTAGCGAGAGGAAGCATTGTTTTGTGAAGGGGAGGTCGTGTCTCACTAACTTGATTGAGTTTTTTGAGGAAGTGATGAGGATGATTGATGAAGGAAGGGCAGTGGATGTTGTCTACATGGACTTCAATAAAGCCTTTGACAAGGTCCCTCATGGCAGACTGGTACAAAAGGTGAAGTCACACGGGATCAGAGGTGAGATGGCAAGATGGATACAGAACTGGCTCGGTCATAGAAGACAGAGGGGAGCAGTGGAAGGGTTTCTTTCTGAATGAAGGGCTGTGACTAGTGGTGTTCCACAGGGATCAGTGCTGGGACCTTTGCTGTTTGTAGTATATATAAATGATTTGGAGGAAAATGTGTAGCTGGTCTGATTAGTAAGTTTGCGGACGACACAAAGGTTGGTGGAGCTGCAGATAGTGATGAGGATTGTCAGAGGATACAGCAGGATATAGATCGGTTGGAGACTTGGGCAGAGAAATGGCAGATGGAGTTTAATCTGGACAAATGTGAGGTAATGCATTTTGGAAGATCTAATACAGGTGGGAAGTATACAGTAAATGGCAGAACCCTTAGGAGTATTGACAGGCCGAGATATCTGGGCGTATAGGTCCACAGGTCACTGAAAGTGGCAACGCAGGTGGATAAGGTAGTCAAGAAGGCATACGGCATGCTTGCTTTCATCAGTCGGGGCTTAGAGTATAAAAATTGGAAAGTCATGCTGCAGCTGTACAGAACTTTAGTTAGGCCACACTTAGAATATTGCGTGCAATTCTGGTTGCCACACTACCAGAAGGACGTGGAGGCTTTGGAAAGGATACAGAAGAGGTTTACCAGGATGTTGCCTGGTCTGGAGGCCATTAGCTATGAGGAGAGGTTGGATAAACTTGGATTGTTTTCACTAGAATGACGGAGGTGGAGGGGCGACATGATAGAGGTTTACAAAGTTATGAGGGGCATGGACAGAGTGGATAGTCAGAAGCTTTTTCCCAGGGTGGAAGAGTCAGTTACTAGGGGACATAGGTTTAAGGTGAGAGGGGCAATGTTTAGAGGGGATGTGCGAGGCAAGTTCTTTACACAGAGGGTGGTGAGTGCCTGGAACTTGCTGCCAGGGGATGTGGTGGAAGCAGGTACAATAGCGACGTGTCAGAGGCATCTTGACAAATACATGAATCGGATAGGAATAGAGGGATACAGTCCCCGGAAGTGCAGAAGGTTTTAGTTTAGACAGGCATCATGATCAGCGCAGGCTTGGAGGGCCGAATGGCCTGTTCCTGTGCTGTACTGTTCTTTGTTCTTTGTTCTAAACTCCAGCGGCTACAAGCCTAGCCTGTCCAATCTTTCCGTATAAGGCAACCCACTCATTCTCTGTATTAGTCTATTAAACCTTCTCTGAACTGCTTCTAATGCATTTTCATCCTCCTTAAATAGGAGACCAATATGTTGACTCTGCCTGATTACACTATAATTTTCTAAATGTCCTGCTACTACATTCTTAATAATTGACTCCAGCGTTTTCCTAATGACAGATGTTAGGCTAACTGGCCGATAGTTTCCTGCTTTCCAGCTCCTTTTGTGCTGTAACAATTCTCTGATTCTGTCTCCCTACTTTCTTGAATAGAGGAGTTACATTTGCAGTTTTCCAATCCACTGAGACCTTTCCAGAATCTAGTGAATTTTGGAAGATTACAACCAAGGTATCCACGATCTCTGCAGCCACTTCTTTTAAGACCCTAGGATGCAAGCCAGCAGGTCCAGGGGCCTTGTCAGCCTTTCGTCCCATTAGTTTCCCTAGTACTTTTTCTCTAGTGATAGTGAATGTTTTACGTTCCTCCCTCCCTTTGCCTCTTGAGTTTCTCCTATTTTTGGGATTTTTTTGTGTCTTCTACTGTGAAGAAAGATACAAAATACTTGTTCAAAGTCTCTGCCATTTCATTATTTCCCATTATTAATTCCCCAGTCTATCCACTAAGTGACCAACATCGACTTTAGCTACTCCTTTTCTTTTTATATACTTGTAGAAGTTCTTACTGTCTGTTTTTATATTTGCTAGTTTACTCTCCTATTCCAACTTCTCCCTTTTTTTTAGCTATCCTTTGCTGGTTTCTAAAATTTTCCAATCCTCTGGCCTACCACTAATATTCGCAGCATTGTACGCCTTTTCTTTCAATTTGGTACCATCCTAACTTCCTTCGTTAGCCGCGGATGGTGAATCCTTCTTGTAGAGTCATTCTTTCTCAATATTATATACCTTTGTTGAGAGTTAAGAATTTTCTCCTTAAATGTTTGCCATTGTTTATCTCTTGTGTTACCTTTTAACCTATTTTCCCAGTCCACTGTAGCCAACTCTGTCTTCATACCTTTGTAATCACCTTTATTTAAGTTTAAGATACTAGCTGCAGACCCAAGTTTCTCACCTTCAAACCGAATGTGAAATTCTATCATGTTATGATCACTCTTGCCTAGAGAATCCTGTACTATAAGTTTTTTAATTAACCCTGTCTCATTAAACATTACTAGGTCTAAAAGAGCATGTTCCCTGGTTTGTTCCAGAAGTATTGTTCTAAGAAGCTGTCCTGAATACACTCTGTGAAATCACCTTTGTGGTCAGGATCACAGTGAGGCATGTTGCGAGCAGTGTGAAGCAGACCCCAAGAGCAGTGTGAAGCATACTGGGATCGGAACTGTGTGAAGGAGACTGGGAGTATTTTGAAGCAGACTGTTCTCCCTTGCAATGTTTGTATTTTTTGGTGCTGTTTGGAAACTGTTTGGCAATGTAATTTTTACAGATTTTTATGAATAAAGTATATTTTGGAAATAAAAAAAAAAAAAATTTTTGAAGCAGACTGTGATAACAGCAGTGTGAGGCAGATTGGGAACAGTGTGAAGCAGACCATGTTTGGAACAGTGTGGAGCAGACTGAGATCACTATTATGCAGGCTAGAAGCAATGTGAAACAGGCCAGGAGCCGTGTGAAGCAGCTGATTGGTGAGTAGCTGGTGAGACTTTCTTTTTTTAAGAAGCTTAATAGGGTCATAAAGAGAGGCATGGCAGGGCAGCTCATACTGGCGGAGTGCACATCCTGCTCCATGTGAGAACTCCAGGCCACTTCTCTTGTCCTGGACAACCACATGTGCAGGAAGTGCCTTCAGCTGCAGCAGCTCGAGCCCCGGGTTTCGGAGCTTGAACAGCAACTGGCATTACTGCAGTGCAATCGTGTGGCTGAGAGTTTTGGGGAGAGCACGTTTATAGAAGTGGCCACCCCGTAGCTTAAGAGTATGCAGGCAGAGAGGGAATGGGTGATCGCCAGGCAGTCAAGAAGGACCAGGCAGGTAGTGCAAAAGTCCCCTGAGTGCATCTTGCTCACCAACCAGTATTCCGTTCTGAATACTGGTAGGAGTAATGTTCCTCTGGGGTGTGCACCCCCAGTCTAGACCATGGCACCACGGGTGCCTCAGCTGTAGCGGGGTGTGTGTGGGGGGGGGGGGGTCTGGAAGGAGGAAGTTTGGAAAAGCAATAGTAATGGGAGTTTTATAGTTAGGGGAACAGACAGGCATTTCTGCGGCTGCAGACGTGAATTCAGGATGGTATGGTCTCCCTGGTGCCAGGGTCGAGGATGTCACAGAGCAGCTGCAGAGCACTCTGAGG
This sequence comes from Heterodontus francisci, assembly GCF_036365525.1. Taxonomy (NCBI): domain Eukaryota; kingdom Metazoa; phylum Chordata; class Chondrichthyes; order Heterodontiformes; family Heterodontidae; genus Heterodontus; species Heterodontus francisci. The sequence continues at coordinate 46,960,075 of NC_090383.1, read as the reverse complement.
GGTGAGTGTGAGCAGCCAGTAGTCAGTAGTCAGTGGTTCATATTGGTACCAAGAACATAGGTAAAAAGAGAGTTGTGGGCCTCCAGGCAGAATTTCGGGAGCTAGGAAAGAAACTAGCAAGCAGGACCTCAAAGGAGTAATCATCGGATTACACCTGTTACCACGGGTAAGTGAGTATAGAAATAGGAGGAAAGAGCAGATGAATACAGGCTGCAGAGATGCTGCAGGAGGGAGGGCTTTAGATTTCTGGGACATTGGGATTGGTTCTGGGGGAGATGGGAGCTATACAGGCTGCACGGGTTGTACCTGAGTAGAGCCAGGACCAATGCTCTTACGGGGCGATTTGCTTGTGCTATTGAGTAGGGTTTAAACTAACTTGGCAGGGGTGTGGAAACCAAGAGATAAAATTAGAGAGGAATACCAAGGTGCACAGAGAATTGGGAGAGACAGATAACACTAGAGTAGGAAACAGTAAGGCATTAAGTGGGGCCAGAGTAAGAGGGAATGTAATAAGGTCTAAATTAGGTTTACTGTGCATGTAGAGGAATGCAGAGTATGGTAAATAAGGTTGGTGAGCTGCTGGCACAGATAGCCACATGGAAATATGATGTGATGATAACGGAGACCTGGCTCAAAATAGGGCGGGACTGGATACTAAATATTCCTCAATACAAGGTGTTCAGGAAAGATAGGGAAGGAAGGAAAGGAGGAAGGAGTTATTGATTAAGGAGAACATTACAGTGCTGGAGAGGGAGAGGATTTCCTAGAGGTCTCAAGGACAGAATCTATTTGGTTAGAGCTAAGAAACAATAGAGGTACCATTACATTGCTGGGTGTATTCTATAGGCCACCAACTAGTGGGAAGGATATAGAGGAACAAATTTGCAAAGAAATTACAGAGAGGTGCAAGAATTATAGAGTAGTTATAATGGGGGACTTTAATTATCCTAATATGGACTTGGATATAATACTATAAAAGGCAGAGCGGGGCAAGGGTTTGTAAGAGTGTGTTCAGGAGAATTTTCTACATCAGTATGTTTCCAGTCCAATGAGGAAGGAGGCATTGCTGGATCTGGTTCTAGGGAATGAGGTGGGACAAGTGAATCAAGTGACAGTAGGGTAACATTTGAGGGACAGTGATCAGAATATCATAAGGTTTAGGTTAACTATGGAAAAGGACAAGGAGCAATCCAGAGTAAAAATAATTAGCAGGGAAAAGGCCAACTTCAATGGAGTGAGAAGGAATCTGGCCTAAGTAAATTGGAATCAAAGATTGGAAGGCAAAACTGTAACTGAACAATGGGTTGCCTTTAAAGAGGAAATAGCTCGGTACAGTCAAGGTACACCCACAAGGGGAAAGGTAGGGCAAACAGATCCAGAGCTCTCTGGATGACAAAAGAGATAGAGAGTAAAGTGAAGCAGAGAAAGGGTGCAAATGACAGAGGTCAGGTGGATAATACAAGTGAGAATCAGGCTGAATATATAAGGTTCAGAGGGAAAGTAAAAAAAACAAATAAGAGTAGCAAAGAGAGAGTATGAGAAGAGACTCACGGCTAACATAAAAGGGAATCTACAAGTCTTCTATATCAAATAAATAATAAAAGGATGGTAAAAGGAGAAATGAGGTCAATTAGGGACCTAAAAGGGGATTTACACATGGAGGCAGAGGGCATGGATGAGGTACAAAATTAATACCTTGCATTTGTCTTTGCCAAGGAAGAAAATGCTGCCCAAGTCATGGTGAAAGAGAAGGTAGTTTAGACACTGGATGGGCTAAAAATTGATAAAGAGGAGGTATTAGATAGGCTGGCTGTACTTGATTTTATGAGTCCCGCAGTGTTCCCAACAGTGGGACTGGAAGTTGGAGTAACTTCTGCTTCCCCCATTTTTCCTGTTTTACACATGATTATATATGTAAATGAATCATGCAGTGACGGGCATGGGGGACACATGGGATTATGTGACGGGGACGGCCTTTCATTGGTGGAACCCATCATCACTGGACCAAGCACTACGATCGCCACAGCTATAAAACATTCTGTGCTTGCAGCCTCTAGGATCAGATGCCATGTAAGTCTCTGCATAGGAATCTGAATTGAAGCTTGAACTTAATTCAAATTGCTTTTGCCTCCCTTAATTTTTGTAATCCAGCACCAACATTACATCATTTATTTTTCCCTGCAGCAACAGCAAAGAAAATGTCTCTTTAAGACAGAGGGTAGACAAGGCATGCAGTGAAATGCATGAGCAACCTTGGTGCCATACACAAAACGATTGTGCACAAAGTTGACGATTGGCATTGTTGATGCGCTTGGATGTGTTGTGCAAAAGCCAGTCCTGAATGATTGATGTCAGTGCATGTGTACAATGGTTGTGATTCATCTTTTGACAAGTCATTAAATCTGCATTGTGCAGGGCAAACACACCCACTACCAAAGATAGGTGGAGGTGTCCCAGATATCAGAGTCCTGATACTGGCTGAAGAGGAGGCTGCAGAAATTGTGAGAGAGGAGTGAGGCAGGATCCTCAAGGCGTAAGGATGATGTATCATCTTCAGTCTTGCAGAAATGTGTGCACACCGAAGGAAAGTGTGTGTACTCGTGCTCAGCTGATGCTTAATGTGCCTCGGTTTGATCTTAAGATCATAAGATCATAAGAACTAGGAGCAGGAGTAGGCCGTCCGGCCCCTCGAGCCTGTTCCGCCATTCAATAAGATCATGGCTGATCTTTTCGTGGACTCAGATCCACTTACCTGTGCTCCCACCGTATCCCTTAATTCCTTTATTGTTCAAAAAGATATCTACCTTAGCTTTAAAGACGTTTACTGAAGAAGCGTCAACTACTTCACTGGGCAAGGAATTCCATAGATTAACAACCCTCTGGATGAAGAAGTTCCTTCTTAATTCAGTCCTAAACCTGCTCATTCTAATCTTGAGGCTATGCCCTCTTGTCCTTGCTTCACCTGCCAGTGGAAACATCCTCTCTACTTGTATCTTATCTATTCCCTTCATGATTTTATATGTTTCTATAAGATCCCCCCTCATTCTTCTGAACTCCAATGAATATAATCCCAATCTACTCAGTCTCTCCTCATAAGCCAACCCCCTCAACTCCGGAATCAACCTAGTGAACCTCCTCTGCACCCACTCCTGTGCCAGTATATCCTTTCTCAAGTAAGGAGACCAAAACTGCACACAGTACTCCAGGTGCGGCTTCACCAGTACCTTATACAGCTGCAACATAACCTCACTGCTTTTAAACTCAATCCCTTTAGCAATGAAGGACAAAATTCCATTTGCCTTCCGAATTACTTGCGGTACCTGCAGACCAACCTTCTGCGATTCATGCACAAGAACACCTAGGTCCCTCTGCATAGCAGCATGCTGCAACTTTTTACCATTCAAGTAATAATCCTTTTTCCTGTTACTCCTACCGAAATGAATGACTTCACATTTATTAACATTGTATTCCATCTGCCAGACCTTTGCCCACTCACTCAATGTATCTATGTTCCTCTGCAAAGTTTCAGTCATCTGCACACTTTGCTCTGCCACTCATCTTAGTGTCATCTGCAAACTTTGACACCCTACACGTGGTCCCCAACTCCAAATCATCTATATAAATTGTAAATAATTGCGGTCCCAACACCGATCCCTGAGGCACACCACTAGTGACTGCCAACCAGAATAGCACTCATTTATCCCCACTCCCTGCTTCCTGTTAGTCAACCAATCCTCTATCCATGCTAATACTTTACCCCTGACGCCATGCATCCTTATCTTATGCAGCAGCCTCTTGTGCGGCACCTTGTCGAAGGCCTTTTGGAAATCTAGGTACACCACATCCACTGGGTGCCCATTGTCCACCTTGCTCGTAATGTCATCATAGAATTCCAAAAGATTTGTCAAGCATGACCTGCCCTTCATGAACCCATGCTGCGTCTGCCCAACGGGACAATTTGATAGCCTCCCTTATTTCCTTAGACACCCATGGCAGATTACCCCTTTTCTTCCAGTCCTTCCTTTTCACTGGAATATACTTTTGCTGAGCACTTTGAAAAATTGCTTTGAAAGTCCTCCACTGCTCGTCAACTGTCCCACCGTAAAATCTTTGTTTCCAGTCCACTTCAACCAAGTCCTCCCTCATTCTATTGTAGTCCCCCTTGTTCAAGCACAGGACCCTGGTATTGGATTTTATCTTCACACTCTCCATCTGTATTCTAAATTCAACCATACTGTGATCACTCCTTCCAAGAGGATCCCTAACCATGAGGTCATTAATTATTCCTGTCTCATTACACAGTACTAGATCTAGGATAGCTTGCTCCCTCATCGGTTCCATTACATACTGTTCAAGAAAACTATCACGGATACACTCAACGAATTCCTCCTCAAGGCTACCCTGACTGAGCTGGTTCAACCAATCTACCTGTAGATTAAAATCCCCCATGATAATTGCCGTACCATTTTTACAGGCATTAGTTATTTCTTTGTTTATTGCCCGCCCCAATGTGATGTTATTATTTGGTGGCCTATAGACTACGCCTATCAATGACTTTTTCTTCTTAGAGTTTCTAAATTCCACCCAAATGGATTCAACCTCATTTTCCATAGAACCTATATCATCTCTCAGCACCGCCCTGATGTCGTCCTTGAGTATCAGAGCTACACCACCTCCCTTACCTTCCTGTCTGTCCTTCCGAATAGTCTCAAAGATGAAGCCAAAGCCCCAGAGGGTGCACCATCACCTGCCTGTTCGTCCATCTCTGTCAGCGCAGATACATCCACATGGTCCGCGGGGGGTTTAAGATTAGAATGTGGGTCATAATGTGATGTGCATGACACAGACACGTCCCAGCAGCTGAGGGAGCATGTGCTAGCCAGGTCCCCTGACAATTGGAGGACTGCTGGAGACCAGGCCCCTGCTCAGTCCCACACTCATGATGATCCTCAGTTTGTTGCTATGAGAAGTCTGCTTGATGTGCAGAAAATTCATGTGGAAAATATGTCGGACAGGCCTGAGGTCATGGCTTTGTGCGTGCCATGGAGGAGTCCATGCAGACCATGATGTCTGCCATGTCCCAGGCATTTGAGCTTACGGCTTCCTCAGTCGAAAGTTTGGCGAGCTCCGTGGTGCATCTGGTTGAGCACTCGAGCCATATCCACTCTGACCTGCACACCATCACTGTTGCCGTGGGCTCCATGCAGCAGGGTCTAAGTGAGGGGGGGACAAGGAACCTGGACCTCCATCCAGGTGCTCCTTCCCCCTCAGGGAGACAGACAGGTGCCATTGTGCACAAAGATGGAGGAGAAGCTCATGCCAGCTGCCTCTGGGCTGCCTTCTCAGGAGACCCCCAGGGAAAGCGGCGTCTCGTCCTCCTCCCCCGACATTGACAGCCTTACCTCCAGCAGGCGAGCACATGGGGGATACTCAAGCACATTACTGCAGACTCATAGTAGGATGGAGCCATCACGGCTCCATTTTGGCAGGAAGAATAAAAAAAGAAGCATATTATCTAAATGGTGAGAGATTGCAGAACTCTGGTGTGCAGAGGGATCTGGGTGTCCTAGTGCATGAACCACAAAAGGTTAGTATTCAGGTACAGCAAGGAATTAGGAAAGCCAATAGAATGTTATTGTTTATTGTGAGGGGAATTGAATACAAAAGTAGGGAGGTTATGCTTCAGTTATACAGCGCATTGTTGAGACCACATCAGGAGTACTGTGTATAGTATTGGTCTCCTTATTTAAGGAAGGATGTAAATGCATTGGAAGCAGTTCAGAGAAGGTTTACTAGACTAATACCTGGAATGGGATGGTTGTCTTATGAGGAAAGGTTGAACAAGCTAGGCTTGTATCTGCTAGAGTTTAGAAGAGTAAGAAGCGAAATGATTGAAACATATAAGATCCTGAGGGGTCTTGACAGGGTGGATGTGGAAAGGATGTTTCCTCATGGGAGAATGTAGAACTAGGGGTCACTAATTAAAATAAGGGGTTGCCCATTTAAGACAGGGATGAGGAGAAATTCTTTCTCTCAGAGGGTCATGAGTCTTTGGAATTCTTCCTCCAAAAGGCGTTGGAAGCAGAGTCTTTGAATATTTTCAAGGCAGAGGTAGATAGATTCTTGATAAGCAAGGGGGTGGAAGGTTATCAGGGTAGATGAAAATTGGGAGTTGAGGTTACAATCGGATCAGCCATGATCTTGTTGAATGGAGGAGCAGGCTCAAGGGGCCGAGTGGCCTACATCTGCTCCTAATTCGTATGTCCCTTCAGAGGACGCCCGCCATGGTGATCCACAGTGTCAGGGTAGCAGCTGGACATAGTGGGAGAAAATAGAAAAAGAAACAGTTTTGAGCATGAAGGTGGCATGGGTGCTGTAAATATTGTGCAACACTTCCAGAAGTTTAAATAAGCTTTACTTTAATACTTGATGCACTCTCCTAAATCATTTGCTTGCTTTCATATGAAAAGGAAAATGTTCATCCTAAGGCAGGAATGCACTGATGTTTGCAAAGCATTTCAGAAAATGTCCAGCGTTCATTTCTCATTCTTATTTGAGCTTTCAGTTTTCAATGATGGCTATTTGTCTTTTGATGATTATTCACTTTTTTTACCACCGACATGCATTACATTGTGGTTCTACAGTCACACCCTTACTTTCCTTGCATTGGTGTGTTTGCGGTTCCATCGTAGCTCAAAGATTTCATCTGTCAATCACATCAAAGTACCGCAAAGCTTCTTTTAGATTACAGACCTAAGGCGTATGTGAACATATGTGGGAATTTTTATTTTTCTCTTACCAGCGTCGCATGATGAAGTGGCTTATTGTTGGTTGAAACGTGCAAATATGAGGTTCGCCTTGATGTCAATTGTATGTCTCTCCATGGCCCTCATATCTATAATGGCATCGTTGGCATTGTTGTCCTCTTCCTCACCCTCTTCATAGTCATTCTCATCTGAGGAGGCCTGCTGTTCCCACTGTTCCTCCGCCTGCACATTTTTGCCACCTCTAATTGCAAGGATGTGCAAGGCACAACAGACAAAGATTGTCACAGGACAACAGTCTTGCTTGTACTGTGTCTTTATTGAACTGCCTTCTGGTGGTTGCCTGCAGTGAGTGCCTCATGGTAAAGGTTACATGACTACAGCATGCCAAGAGGCACATTACAGTATTGCATTTCTCTCCCAAACATCCCCTTTTCATACAAATAAAGGAAGGAATTATCATTTACACTGTGAGTTGCAGAAGTTACCCACTGTGCACACAACTTTTCTCATGTATTAGCAGTACCTTATTCTCGTCAGTCTCTCCACATGCATTGCACACAGGCTTTAAATCGTGCTCATCTCTTAACACACACATGGTGCGTGTATGCGTTGTCATTGGCTGTTCATCTAGGTGATTTTCCTTCTCTGGGGAATGTCGTTCACATGTTACTTGTTGTCATGGTAACTGTTGTTCCAATTCTGTTGTTGGGGTGCTGTGGACCTCTAGGACTGATGGTTGATCTGTGATCTGTGCAGATGGTGAGTTCACATTTTCCTGATCGGCCGCCTGCAGCGAAGGAACAGCTTCTCCAGTTGTGTGTATGTGCCTGCAGTTGCAACAGTATATCTGGTCATTCACTTCCACCGTGTACGATTGAGGTGGCAACTGCTCTACACAAGTCCCAAGTTGCCACTTGGGCTGACTCTTGTTGAGAGTGTTGAAGGGTTGTACCCTGACTGTCTCTCCAATGCTCAATTCTGGCAATGGTTTGGCAGTTTTGTCAATGAAATTTGGCTTTCTGCTGTTTCACCTTGATTTTGTCACTCACTACTACTTCTGACTTCAGTAGATTTTTTGCTATTGGAAGAGTGGTTTGGATGTGGCGTGACGTTAGTCTTTGTACTGGACTACTTTCTATGTGTTTCTCCACACGAGGATTGCCTTGTGCTGGATTTGCTTGATTTCTTTCTGATTCCTTTGGCGATTTTCACTGCCACCTCAGCCTTTCCATTGGACTGGGGATAGGGTGGAGATGATGTATGATATTGAATTTCCCAATCCTTTATGAAGCAGCTGAATTCTTCACTTGTGAAATGAGGGCCATTGTCGCTCATCACAATGTCTGGAATGCTGTAGCGACTGAGGTGTGCTTTCAGGCATTGTACAATCTCACTGGTAGTCTTTGAAGTCAGCTGATCTACCTCCTAGTAGTCAGAATAGTAGTCTACGGTGACAAGATAATCAGTTCCTGCGAGAGTGAAGAGGTCTCTCCCAGCTTCATCCATGGTCTGTTTGGGATGTCATGTGTCATCAGTGGCTCTTTAACTTGCTTATCTTGGTACTCGATACATGCACTGCACTGGCTGATGTGGTCCTTGATTTCATTGCTCATGTTTGACCAGTCGAGCACTTCTCTTGCCTTCCTCAGACTTGACTCAATTCCTTTGTGGCTTGCATGGATGTGCTTTAGCATCTCTCCTCTAACTCCTTAGGGATAATGACTCTATTTCCTTTGTACATGATGTTGTCTTGGGCTGTCAATTCACCTTTCTAAGCCCAATGCACTCAGGAGTGTCCTTGATGCTTTCAGGCTATCCTTTCATCACTACTTCTCGCAACACTTGGAGGGGCGGCACAGTGGCGCAGTGGTTAGCACTGCAGCCTCACAGCTCCAGCGACCCGGGTTCAATTCTGGATACTGCCTGTGTGGAGTTTGCAAGTTCTCCCTGTGTCTGCGTGGGTTTCCTCCGGGTGCTCCGGTTTCCTCCCACATGCCAAAGACTTGCAGGTTGATAGGTTAATTGGCCATTATAAATTGCCCCTAGTATAGGTAGGTGGTAGGGAAATATAAGGACAGGTGGGGATGTGGTAGGAATATGGGATTAGTGTAGGATTAGTATAAATGGGTGGTTGATGGTCGGCACAGACTCGGTGGGCCGAAGGGCCTTTTTCAGTGCTGTATCTCTAAACTCTAAACTAATATGCATCCTACTGGGTGGTTCGCTTGACTTGTCTGTCATGTTCAATGTCTCTGCTGGGTCAATAACTTCCAGAGCATGTTGAGCTGCAGCTTCACATTGGATCTGGAAGATTTCACACTCTGTCGTAGCATCCTCTACTTTCTTTATTGGGGGTGCTGCTCTCGACAGCATGTCAGTGATGTACATCTGTTTCCCTTGCTTGTATTTCACATCCAGATGATATCTCTGTAACCAGAGTAACATTCTTTGCAGACGCTTTGGAGCAGATAGTAGTGGCTTAAGGAAAGTGCTTTGAAGTGGCTTGTGGTTGGACTCAACTGTCACTTTTGTCTCTTCCAAGTTGGTATTGATGAAAATGTTCACAAGCAAAGACAATGGCCAGGCACTTTTTCTCAATCTGAGCGTAGGGTTGTTCCGTTTGTGTTAATGCCCTGGATGCAAATGCAACCGGTTGTTCTTGCTGCATTAAGGTTGCTCCAAGTCCTGTCTCGCTGGCGTCACACTGCAGGGTGACTTCATCATTTATATCATAGTATCTCAGCACTGATGTTGCCGTCACTAGTTGCTTGAGTTTAGTGAACGCTGCTTCTTGTTCTGTGTCCCCAATACCACTGCACGTCCTTGGCAGTGAGTTGGCGTAGTGGTTCACACTCTGATGACAAATTGGGCAAGAATTTTAATAAATAGTTGACAAAACCAACAAATATTTGCATTGCTTTTACATTTGTTGGTCGCTGCATCACTGCTACTGCTCTCACCTTTCCAGGATCCGTGCAAAGATCTTTTGCTGTCAGTACATGACCTATGTACTTGCCTTCGGGCATCTTTAATTGCAATTTTTTCTTGTTCAGCTTCAGGTTCATCTGGCGAACTCTGTCTAGCAGTCACATTAGATTTTGATCGTGGTCAGCAATGGTTTCTTCCATTGCGTCTCCGCATCCATAAACTAGCAGATCATCCACTATAGCTTACACTGTGGGAAGATCACTAACTATCTCATGCTGTCTGCGGTGATACTCCTCTGGAGCCGTGGAAATGCTAAACAGCATGCACAGCCATCTGTATCTCCCGAACGGCATCCAGAATGTGGTTAGAAAGCTAATGCTTTCATCCAGCTTCACTTGCCAGTAGCCATCCTTCACATCTAATATAGTGAAGATTTTTGCCTTTGCAAGTTGTGGCAAAATTCCTTTGGTTGGCATGGGGTAGTGAGATCTCTTCAGAACTTTATTTGGATCCTTTGGGTCGATGCATACTCTCAGCTTTCCAGGTTGTTTCACTGCTACCATGCTGTTAATTCATTCTGTAGGGGTTGCCACTTTCTTGATTACTCCATTCTTTTCCAGCTCTTCTATCTTGTCGTTCAGGCTGGCCTTGAGGGCAGCTGGAACTTTCCTTGGCAGATGCAGAATTGGTCTTACCCTCTCATCTACTTCAAGATGATATCCTCCAGAAAGACAGGAAGACATCCTGAACCTGTAAATACATCGTTGTACTCCTCTAGGATCTGTTCAGCGGTGAATGGTTTAGTGTGCTGCGACACGTTGCAAATCACGTTTTGCATGTTGTAGACGTGCTCCAGCTGAGATGAGTGGCTTTTGCTAACCATCTATGATCTGGAACTCCAGATCTTCGTTCTTGTCTTTGCATTGGGCTCTCAGAAAAATTTGCCCTCTCGGCACTAGTATGGTGCCATCATATAGCCTCAACCTTACCTTTGAGGCTTCATTTGTGGATCGCCATGTTGAGTCACTTCGCACAAGTCTGTGAAGGTCATGATGTTGCATAACGCACTGATGTCTATCTGACACTTTATGTTGACTTGATGTTTTTGCCATGCTAGGTCCCCACCTGCCAAGAATGAGGCACATTCATTTTGTCATGAACATTGTTACTGGAGTGAAGGGAGGACTTGTTGAACAGATCAGCCTTGGCTGGAAAAGACATCTGCATATTAACAGATGGTGTTTGGAAGGACAAAGCAGCCATTCCCTGACATCCAACCCACAATGAACTTTTGATCACCAGACGTTGAAGGTGGGGGAGTTCGCATTCCAGGTTGACTGCTAAGATGGCGGAATACACAAATGGACATGTTCAAACCAGCTAGTCACAATACTAACCTGCTGGGCAATCTGAGTTTTTTTTAATTTGTACAAACAGTTTGGGCAGAAAGCTGTTTGCACCTGGGCTGAGAAGATCTCTCCTGGCTGGCTTGCCACAGCCTCTCCTGTCTGTCTGCTCCCATCTCTTTCTCACAAGCCTCTGAATTCACTGAAAACAGATGAACCCCAAGAGAGGAAAGTCACCTACAGCGTACAAGATTTAATAAGGCTACTGGGCCCCAACGAAAAGCAAGATCTACCTACAATCAAGGACTCTACAGTGAGCTCGAAGAACCGTAACAACAACTCTTCAGATATTGCCTGAAATCTTTCCACTTCATTTTTCTTCTGCTCTTTACTGTCTCTATTTGCATGTGTGTATCGCATATGCATGCTAACGTGGGGCATGGCGTGTATTCGTAGGCGTTAACTGAATTAGAGTTTAAGTTTAATAAATTTCAACTTTTCTTCTTTAAATCTAAGAAAGCCTGTTTGTGCAGGTTTCTTTGCCTTATAATTGGAAAGCAGTGAACAAGGATTCACCAAGGGGGAGCTAAAAACACGGTGTGTTTAAAATGAAACCCTGTTAAGACCAGGTGAAGACTGATCTCTTTCTCACCTGGTCGTAACATTATCCTTCTGCAGTCATCATTCCAACAGTCACAAACCATATTGACCTGACTGAACCAACCTGTTGTATGGTGTATAGTGATTCATTGGAATCTTTGGTTGATATCTCTCCAGTGGCCATCTATACCTGCTTGCTGTGCTTCCTTCTAGCCAACACTTGTGTCCAAAAGGATTCAGCTTCTTGCAGTGAGAACACTGTTTTCCCCACGCTGGGCATGCCTTCTTTTCCTTTGTGTGATGTCCTCCCCAGTATTTGCAACCTAACCTTTGTCCATCATCTTTCTGCCCTTTCGGCCTGGAATGTCTATCAGCATAATGCAAGGTCTGGTCTGTTCTGCCATGAATATGGTCTAGCTGCTGATTTACAACCTCAGCGCTTCTGCACATGTCAATCGCTTTCCTGAGAGTAAGTTTATCCTCTCTTAGTAGATGTGCTCTCACTGCTGTATCTCTTGTGCCTAAGACAATCCTGTCTTTAATTAGATCATCTTTTAGTTGCACAATTTCACAGGATTCTGTGAGCTGTGTTAATGCAGTCACATATTGATCAATGGACTCTTTTTCACCTTCGGTTCTAATATTGAACGCATACCATTCATAAGTTACATTCACTTGAGGTTCAAAGCGTGCCTTCAAGGCTTTCAAAATTCCTGCCGTCCATTTTTTTTGTTCTTTGGAAAGATTTAGGGTGGAATACATTTTGTAACAGTCTCTTCCCAACAGTGATAAAAGTGTAGCTACTTGTAGTTCTCGTAGTTCTGTCCGTGCAAGTGGCAAAACTGCCAGTTCTGCTTCATATCACTTTCATTTCGACTGGTGCTGGGAGAGGAAGATTTGCAGCCAATGTGTCTTAGCCAGTGCTTTCAGCGATTCTTTGTTCCTTTTTCTGTGGCTTCCTGTGGCTTTTACAGCTTACTGCAGCGCTGAACATTTTTGTGTTCCTCTTTTAGTATAAAATAAAAGCAAAATACTGCAGATGCTAGTGATATGAAATAAAAACAAAGTGCTGGAAATGCTTACGTCTGGCAGCATCTGTGGAGAGAGAAGCAGAGTTAATGTTTCAGGTCTGTGACCCTTCATCAGGTTTTTTATTCCTCTTTTAGTAGCTGTGCTTCTATACAGTTATTCAACACTCAATCTCAGCTCCACTCTGACACCATGTTACGAGCTTACAGGACAACAATCTTGCTTTGTGCCTGTGTCTTTATTGAACTGCCTTCTGATGGATGCCTGCAGTGAGTGCCTCATGGTAGAGGTCAAATGACAATGGCAAGCCTGGAGGCACATTAGTACAGTATTTCTCTCCCAAATACCCTCTGTGGCCTGCACTGAACAGTCCCTTCAGACCGGTCAAGGCAGCGGAAGGGGATTTTCAGCATGCCAATGGTGTGTTCACTGATGGCTCTGGTGGATGCACGAGCAGCATTGTGTCTCTGTTCATCAGTGCTTGGGGGATGCTGCACTGGTGTTATCAACCATGTACAAAGTGGGTAATCCTTGTGACTCAGGAACCAGCAGTCCACTTTGGTTGGTTCCTCAAAAACTCCTAGCAGCTGTGAGTTCCTCAGAATGTATAAATCACGACAGTTCCCTGGGAAATGTGTGCAAATATGGATGATTCTTCTCTTGAGGACACAAACCAGTTGTATATTTAAAGAGTGGAAGCTTTTGCGATTCACAAATATAGCAGGCTGGTCTCAGGGAGCTCTAATGGCCACATGAGTACAGTTATTCACACCTTGCACTCCAGGAAAATCAACAATGGCACTGAAGGTCGAAGACCTTGCTGCCTGGCTGTCCTCTTTTACAGGTAAGTTGATGAAATCATTGGCACATCGAAAAAGTGCATTGGCCACCTCTTTGATGCGCCTATGGGTAACAGACTGTGATATGCCACATATGTCACCCATGGAGCCCTGGAAGGCCCCACTAGCAAAAAAATTGGGAGCAGCAATTGCCTTGGGGCAACTGGCATGGGATTCCCACCAAACTCAAGCGGTTGCAAGTCATGCCGCAGGATCCTACAAATTTCTGTGACCATTTCACGTGACATCCTTAGGTGTCTCTGGCATTGCCTCGCTCACATTTGAAGGTAATTTGTCCTTGTGCTGAGGACGCAATTATGTGCCAGTACCCATCTTCGATAAGGCCGTTCCTGAATGTTATCATTTGGAGCATCCTCACCTTCCTATTTTGCCTGTTGCTGGTGTTCAGGCATCATGAGTTGAAGGAAAAGAGCCCTCCTTAATCTCCCTCTGCTCTTCTTTGCGTGGTACTAGACAAATTGGGTGTATGAGACCTTTGTCGCTGCAGTTTTTCTGAACAATAAATAAGCAGAGTGTTGCAATTCAGTCCTCTGTTGCCAGTCAGCTGAAACATTGAGGCAATGAGCAATTCACTTTTCTGTGCCTTAGAATTGCAGCCAGGTGAAAGCCCCACCTATTATCATTTGTCGCCTCCCACTCTCCTTGCAATCCTTGAGTGGCCACGTGGTTTGCATTATTGTTGGAGAAAATGGTGCATGTGGAATTCAGGGCAAGTCTCCCCACCTTCCAACCTCCTCCTGCAACCTTCCAGCCTGAACCCATCACCCTCGACCACCCAATGTTACAGTAACCCTTCCCTCTGTTACCATTAAACCTTCACCCATTATTGTGCACAGTGTCACAATCAATTTATTCATGGCATGCCTCCCCACCCCATTCCTACTCCCATTACCATTGACATGGTGCCAGGGTGGCACAGTGGCACAGCAGTTAGCACCGCAGCCTCACACCTCCAGCGACCCAGGGTCAGTTCTGGGTAGTGCCGGTGTGGAGTTTGCAAGTTCTCCCTGTGACTGTGTGGGTTTCCGTCGGGTGCTCCGGTTTCCTCCCACAGCCAAAGACTTGCAGGTTGATTTGTAAATTGCCCCTAGTGTCGGTAGGTGGTAGGAGAATTGAGGGAAGGTGGGGATATGGTAGGGAATATGGGATTAATGTAGGATTAGTATAAATGGGTGGTTGATGGTCGGCACAGACTCGGTGGGCTGAAGGGTCTGTTTCAGTGCTGTATCTCTCTAAGAGTTCTAAGACATGCTGATTCTGACCCTTGATCCTCCTCTATTCGACCTTAATATTATTGCCGCGTCTTGTTCTCCTCCCTACGATGTTGTCAAATATCCAACCCTAACTCTTGACTTTCCCTTCTACAGAATCCATTTTCCCCCATTGACTATAACTGTTTCCTCTGCCAGCCAGTACTCTGAATTCGCCCCACAGGTGCCTGACATTGTCAGCACTCATCCCTCCCTTTAGGCCCCTCATGACCATCTGTTGACTGTAAAACTCTAACCAACCCATCACCTCCGCTGCCACCCACATCCAGCTTCAGCAGCAATAACAACCACTACACACCCTGGACGCTCCATTCCATCCTCCCAGACAAACATCCATTGCAATGCTGGTGTTCATTTTGTTGATGAGTTAAAGAGAGAACACAGACCTGAGACTCAATTGCACAAAGCCGACTGTTGCACACCACATTGAAACAAACGTGAACTGGGCGGCATGGGAATAGTGCTCGCTTATCACTTAATCTGGCAGGCAGGACTTAATTGTAACTAAGTGTAGGATAATGAGTATTCATGGCATGTAAATGAATGCAAAGCTGCAATCTGCCTCTGTGCAGAGGGGACCCCGGAACGCCACAAACATGCCGTCAACTTAATTTTTCTAAGATATTGTTTGTCGGGACTCTGGAAACCACCTCCTGCCTAATTAATCACCCCACACACCACCAAATCCATTCTTGCAGAGCCCATAAAACTCCACCCAATAAGTCACCAGGACCAGATAAGATGCATCCAATGATACTTGGGGAAGTAAGGGTGGAAATTGCAGAGACTCTGGCCACAATCTTGCATATGTTACACCATTGTTCAAAAAACAAACCCAGCAACTACAGGCCAGTCAGATTAACCTCAGTGATGGGAAAGCTTTTAGAAACAAAAATTCAGGACAAAATTAATAGTAACTTGGACAAACTTGAATTATCTAAGGAAAACCAGCATGGATTTGTTAAGGGTAAATCGTGATGAATTAACTTTCTTGAGTTTTTTGATAAGGTAACAGAGTGGGTCGGTAATACAGTTGATGTGTACCTGGACTTCCAAAAGGCATTTGATAAAGCGTCATATAACAGGCTTGTCAGCAGAGTTTGAGCCCATGGAATAAGTGGGAGAATAGCAGCATGGATTCAAAGTTGGCCGAGTGACAGGAAACAGAGATTAATTTAAATGGTTATCAGACTGGAGGAAGGTCTATAGTGGGGATCCCCAGGGATCGCTGTTGGGACTACTGCATTTCTTGATCTATATTAGTGACCTAGACTTTGGTGTAAAAGGCAAAATTTCAAAATGTGCAGATGATACAAAACTTGGAAATATTGTGAACTGTAAGGAGGATAGTGATAAACTTCAAGAGGACATCGGCTGGTAGAATGGGCAGACAAGTGGCAGATAAAATTTAATGCAGAAAATTGTGAAGTGATTTATTTTGGTAGGATGGACAAAGAGAGGCAATTAAAATTAAAGGGTACAATTCTAAATGGGGTGTAGGAACAGCGACCACCTGGGGGTATGTGTGCACAAATCATTGAAGGTTGCGGGGCAGGTTGAGAAAGTGGTCAATAAAGGATACAGGATCCTGGGCTTTATAAATCAGGGCATAGAGTACAAAAACAAGTAAGTTTTGATAAACCTGTAGAAAACACTGGTTCAGGCTCAACTGGAGTATTGTGTCCAGTTCTGGGCACCACACTTTAAGAAGAATGTTAAGGCATCAGAGAGGGTGCAGAAAAGATTCACGAGAATGTTTCCAGGGATGAGGGACTTCTGTTACATGGATAGGTTAGAGAAGCTGAGTCTGTTCTCCTTGGAGAAGAGAAGATTAAGAGGAGATTTGATAGAGGTGTTCAAAATCATGAGTGGTCTCAACAGAGTAGATAGGGAGAAACTGTCCAATTGATGGAAGGATCCAGAACCAGCGGACACCGATTTAAGGTAAAAGAAGCGACAGCCAACATGAGGAAAAAGAAGTTTTACGTAGTGTGTTGTTGTTAGGATCTGGAATGCACTGCCTGAGAGTGTGTTTGAGAGAGATTCAATCGAGGCCTTCAAAAGACGACTGGTTGATTATCTGAAGAGGAAAGATTTGCAGGCCTACAAAGAAAAGGCGGGCAATTGGGACTAGGTGAGTTGCTCTTTTAGAGAGCTGGCACAAACACAATGGGCCAAATGGCTTCATTCTGTGCTGTAGCCATTCTATGATTCTTTGCCAATTTGATTTGTCCAATCGATAGGAAGATTAAAATTGCACACAATTATTGCAGTACCTTTCTTACAAGCCCCCATTGTTTCTTGATTTATACTCTGTCCTACTTCTTTGGCCTCCTTATCTCGAGAGACAATGGGTAAGCGCCTGGAGGTGGTCAGTGGTGTGTGGAGCAGCGCCTGGAGTGGCTATAAAGGCCAATTCTAGAGTGACAGGCTCTTCCACAGGTGCTGCAGAAAAATTTGTTTGTCGGGGCTGTTACACAGTTGGCTCTCCCCTTGCGCCTCTGTCTTTTTTCCTGTCAACTGCAAAGTCTCTTCGACTCGCCACACTTTAGCCCCGCCTTTATGGCTGCCCACCAGCTCTGGCGAACGTTGGCAACTGACTCCGACTTGTGATCAATGTCGCAGGACTTCATGTCGCGTTTGCAGACGTCTTTAAAGCGGAGATATGGACGGCCGGTGGGTCTGATACCAGTGGCGAGCTCGCTGTACAATGTGTCTTTGGGGATCCTGCCATCTTCCATGCGGCTCACATGGCCAAGCCATCTCAAGCGCCGCTGACTCAGTAGTGTGTATAAGCTGGGGATGTTGGCCGCCTTGAGGACTTCTGTGTTGGAGATATGGTCCTGCCACCTGATGCCAAGTATTCTCCGGAAGCAGCGAAGATGGAATGAATTGAGACGTCGCTCTTGGCTGACATACGTTGTCCAGGCCTCGCTGCCATAGAGCAAGGTACTGAGGACACAGGCTTGATACACTCGGACTTTTGTGTTCCGTGTCAGTGCGCCATTTTCCCACACTCTCTTGGCTAGTCTGGACATAGCAGTGGAAGCCTTTCCCATGCGCTTGTTGATTTCTGCATCTAGAGACAGGTTACTGGTGATAGTTGAGCCTAGGTAGGTGAACTCTTGAACCACTTCCAGAGCGTGGTCGCCAATATTTATGGATGGAGCATTTCTGACGTCCTGCCCCATGATGTTCGTTTTCTTGAGGCTGATGGTTAGGCCAAATTCATTGCAGGCAGCCGCAAACCTGTCGATGAGACTCTGCAGGCACTCTTCAGTGTGAGATGTTAAAGCAGCATCGCCAGCAAAGAGGAGTTCCCTGATGAGGACTTTTCGTACTTTGGACTTCGCTCTTAGACGGGCAAGGTTGAACAACCTGCCCCCTGATCTTGTGTGGAGGAAAATTCCTTCTTGAATGCATGTGAAAGCAGCAGGGAGAAGAAAATCGCAAAACGTGTGGGTGCGAGAACACAGCCCTGTTTCACATCACTCAGGATAGGAAAGGGGTCTGATGAGGAGCCACCATGTTGAATTGTGCCTTTCATATTGTCATGGAATGAGGTGATGATACTTAGTAGCTTTGGTGGACATCCAATCTTTTCTAGTAGTCTGAAGAGATCACGTCTGCTGATGAGGTCAAAGGCTTTGGTGAGATCAATGAAAGCAATGTAGAAGGGCATCAGTTGTTTGCGGCATTTCTCCTGTATCTGACGAAGGGAGAACAGCATGTCAACGGTCGATCTCTCTGCACGAAAGCCACACTGTGCCTCAGGGTAGACGCGCTCGGCCAGCTTCTGGTGCCTGTTTAGAGCGACTCGAGCAAAGACTTTCCCCACTATGCTGAGCAGGGAGATTCCACGATAGTTGTTGCAGTCACCACGGTCACCTTTGTTTTTACTACAGTGTGGCCTATAAACTACTTCCACCTGTAATTGCTTTCCTTTGCTATTTCTTATCTCCACCTGAACTGATTCTACATCTTGATATTCTGAGGCAAGCTCATTTCTGACTATTGCCCACCACCTTTTCCTTTCTTCCTATCCTTCTGAAATGTCAAATATCCTTGAATATTCAGTTGCCAGCTTTGATCACGCTCTCTAATGGTTATCGTACCTTGCCCATTTATTTCTATTTGTGCTATCAGTTCATTCATCTTGTTATGAATGCTGCATGCATTCAGATAAAGAGGCTTTAACTCTGTCTTTTTACCAGTTTGCCTAGTTTGACCCTATCTGCTGGTGTAGGCTTATGTTTGTACACTCTGTCCCTTCCTGTCACACTCTGGTTATCATTACCCGTATCACTACCCGGCACTATTGCCTTGTCCTTTCTTGTTAACTTTCTTTAACTTTGGGGCGGCACAGTGGCGCAGTGGTTAGCACTGCAGCCTCACAGCTCCAGCGACCCGGGTTCAGTTCTGGGTACTGCCTGTGTAGAGTTTGCAAGTTCTCCCTGTGTCTACGTGGGTTTCCGCCGGGTGCTCCGGTTTCCTCCCACAGCCAAAGACTTGCTGGTTGATAGGTAAATTGGCCATTGTAAATTGCCCCTAGTGTAGGTAGGAGAATGGTGGGGATGTGGTAGAGAATATGGGGTTAATGTAGGATTAGTATAAATGGGTGGTTGTTGGTCGGCACAGACTCGGTGGGCCGAAGGGCCTGTTTCAGTGCTGTATCTCTAAATATAAAAAAAAATAAATAAAATAGCCTAGAACACACTGCTCTAAGAAATTGTCCTGAATACACTCTATGAACTCATTTTCCAGGCTACCTTTGTCAGTCTGATTCGTCCAATCTACATGTAGATTAAAGTCCCGCATGATTATTGTGGTAACTTTCTTACATGCCCCATTTATTTCTTCCTGTATACTCTGTCCTACCGTGAAACAACTGTTAGGGGGCCTATAAACTACTTCCAGAAGTGACCTCTTACCTGTCCTATTTCTTATCTCTACCCGAACTGATTCTACATCTTTCTCTTTCGAGCTAAGGTCATCTCTCACTACTGTACTAATGACATCCTTAATTAACAGAGCTACCCCACCACCTGTTCCTAGCTTCCTGACTTTTTTGAAATGTGAAATATTCTTCAATATTCAGGGTCCAGCCTTGGTCACCTTGCAAATCATGGCCGGAATTTTACGCCACCCCAGTGAGCCGGATGGTGGTGGTGGAGGGGGGGTGGGTGGGGGGGTGGTGGTGGCGTAAAATTGAACAGGAGACTCCGGGAGGCCTTCCCGACCCGCTCCTGCCTCTGCCTCACTTTACGTGGGTCAGCGGCGGTGGAGGGGGGGGGGGCGAGAAATGGGCCGTCTCTTCAGTCCAATCAAGGCCCTTAAGTGTCCACTTAACGACCACTTAGGGGCCTTCGCCCGCCTCCACGGGGATTTTACCTGTGGCAAGCGGGTGTCCGGGAGACGTGAAAGGCCACCCAGTGAATCCTGGTGGCCTCTCGGTGCACCAGGTTGGGTGGGTGGAGGCCCGGACAAATGGGCACAGGGAGCCCGATTGAGGGCTGCCCCAACCACCCCCAGGACCCGAAACACCCCCTTCCCCCCAAATGGCCATCATTGCTTCGCCGGGGTGCGACCGATTAGCCCGGTGAGGCAGCCCGATCTTACCTGGACTCCTGACTCCATGTCCTCAGCTGGGATGCAGTACCAGCAGTGGCCACCGCTCCCAATGGTGCTGCTGGGACGAAGAGCTGCCAGCCCGATGATTGGCCAGCAGCTCAATGAGGCGGAACTTCCTCTCTCAAGCGGGTGGAAGTCTCGCCTTGGAACAATTAAAGCCCGGGGACCAGTAAAATGCGGTTCGGATCCCCGGGCTGGGTGGAAGTGGGTTCGCCACCGACTTTTACGTTGGTGGCCAGCTCCCGTCTGATGTAAAATCCAGCCCCATGTCTCTGTAATGGCTATCAGGTCAGACATATTTATTTCCATCTGTGCTAACAATTCATCCATTTTGTTATGATGCTGCATGTATTCAGATACAGAGCCTTTAACTCTGTCTTTTTACCATTTCTGCAATCTCTGGCCTTATCTTCTGGTGCATTCTTATGTTTGTACGCTCTGTCCCTTCCTGCCACTCTCTGGTTATCAAGTTGCTACCCTGCTCGATTACCTTGTTGTTTCCCTTTGATTTACCACATCTCCTCTCACATGACCCTTCCACCGCTATTTAGTTTAAAGCCCTTTCTACTGCCCTAGTTATACCACTTGCCAGAACACTGGTCCCAGCATTGTTCAGGTGAAGACCGTGCCAACAGTACAGCTCCCACTTTCCACAGTACTGGTGCCAGTGCCTGGTGAATTGAAATGAATTTCTCCCACACCAGTCTTTCAGCCACGCAGTCATCTCTCTAATCTTATTTACTCGACAGCAATTTGCTTGTAGCTCATGTAATAATCCAGAGATTATTACCTTTGAGGTTCTGCTTTTTAATTTAGCCCCTAGCTATTCATACTCTCTATGCAGAACCTCTTTCCTAGTCCTATCTATATTGTTGATACCCATGTGGACCATGACAACTGGATTCTCCCCCTACCACTGCAAGTTTTCCTCCAGCCTTGAGCAGATGTCCCAAACCCTGGCACTGGGCAGGCAACACAGCCTTCTGAACTCTCATTCTTGGCTGCAGAGAACTGTGTCTATCCCTCTGACTATACTATCTGTCTCCTACTACCACTACATTCCTATTTACTCCCCCACTTGAATGGCTTCCTGTATCATGGTGCCATTGTCTGTTTGCTCATCCACCCTGCAGTCCTTGCTCTCATCCATACAAGCTGCTAAAGTCTCAAAACTGTTGGACAATTGTCAAGGCTGAGGCTCCCCCACTTCTACCTTCTTGATCCCCATACCTGCCTCACTTGCAGTCACACCCCCGTTCCTGACCACAGACAAAATCAGACGACCCTATCCTAAAGGGTGTGACTGCCTTCTGGAACAAATGCCTCTTCCCTGATGCATCGCAGTGTCCATAGCCCGGCCTCCAGATCATTAACTCTGAGTCGAAGCTCCTCGAACCTTGGACACTTACTGCAGATGTGGTTGCTGTGGGTCACACTGATGTCCACTTACTCCCACATACTACACCTGGAACACCTCGACATTCTTATTGTGTTTTAATTAACTATTTAATTAATTATTCAATTCATTAATTAATTAATTTATTTTTAAATTAATGCCACTGCTCAACAGCCACATACATTACTAATTTAAACTTTAGTAATACCAATAAACTTACCACTTATAAGGTAGCTACTTGAGGGTTATTTAAAAAAAGAAAATTTTACAGTTTTCTATTTTTCCAGCTATTTACACACAAATCCGAACAGCAGTTACTTACCAACCAATAAACTTACAGCTTTCCTGTGATGTCACTGTTAGTTTTTTTCACTCTTTCTTCAAAGCCAGCGTGTGCCAACTTCCAGCCAGAGCCACACCCAGGAGACCAGAACTCGAGGCAGTGGACTTGTGAGAAAAAACACCTGAGAGGGAGAGTATAAATCCAGACCAAGGTTCAGGGCCTACACTTACCTGGGAGACCAGACAGGCAGGCTAAGTAGGCCCTGAACCTTGGTCTGGATTTATACTCTCCCCCTCAGGTGTGTTTTCTTGTAGGTCCGCTGCCTCTAGCTCCAGTCTCCCAGTCAAGTGTAGGTCCCGAACCTTGGTCTGGATTTATACTCTCCCTCTCGCAGGTCTGCTTTTGAGCCTTTGTGGATACAGGACATCTCTACTCCATTCCACCTTTTTCCACCTCTAGACCTGAGAATAGCACAAAGATTGTCACTTTGAGTTTATAACTCATTACAGCGGTCCATATTTCGAGAGTGCATAGAAATATGAAAGCGTGAATGTGATTATTGCATGCATTCATTCCAGTTTAAGATTTTGCACACTGAATTAAAGGAAAACAAAACTTTTGATTAAAGTTGACTTGTGGATCTATGGGAAGGAGAAATGTTCAGTGAAAAGTTTAAATATGAGAATTGTAAGTATGCTCTGAAGAGATCTGTAACTGGTGTTGAGATGTTGCAATGTTCAGCCTCCCCCTTTTCATTATGTCATTACACCACTCCCATATAAAAGTGTTAAGAATTTTGCAGGGGGTAATGGGATTGGGTGAGGACAAAAAATGAGAGTTTGCAATTTTGAATTAGTACAAAATGGGATATTGTAGATAACATCAGGAATTGGAATTTGGTTTAAGTAAGGGAAAGGATAAATTAATCTATAATGGAATAAAGGAGAAATGAACAAACATTTTTTTTTCCATCAAAGAACAAAGAAAATTACAGCACAGGAACAGGCCCTTCGGCCCTCCAAGCCTACGCCGATCCAGATCCTCTATCTAAACCTGTCACCTATTTTCTAAGGGTCTGTATCTCTTTACTTCCTGCCCATTCATGTATCTGTCGAGATACATCTTAAAAGACGCTATCATGCCCGCGTCTACCACCTCCGCTGGCAACGCGTTCCAGGCACCCACCACCCTCTGCGTAAAGAGCTTTCCACGCATATCCCCCCTAAACTTTTCCCCTTTCACTTTGAACTCGTGTCCCCTTGTAATTGAATCCCCCACTCTGGGAAAAAGCTTCTTGCTATCCAACCTGTCTATACCTCTCATGATTTTGTACACCTCAATCAGGTCCCCCCTCAACCTCCGTCTTTCTAATGAAAATAATCCTAATCTGCTCAACCTCTCTTCATAGCTAGCGCCCTCCATACCAGGCAACATCCTGGTGAACCTGCTCTGCACCCTCTCCAAAGCATCCACATCCTTTTGGTAATGTGGCGACCAGAACTGCACGCAGTATTCCAAATGTGGCAGAACCAAAGTCCTATACAACTGTAACATGACCTGCCAACTCTTGTACTCAATACCCCGTCTGATGAAGGAAAGCATGCCGTATGCCTTCTTGACCACTCTATTGACCTGCGTTGCCACCTTCAGGGAACAATGGACCTGAACACCCAAATCTCTCTGTACATCAATTTTCCCCAGGACTTTTCCATTTACTGTATAGTTCACTCTTGAATTGGATCTTCCAAAATGCATCACCTCGCATTTGCCCTGATTGAACTCCATCTGCCATTTCTCTGCCCAACTCTCCAATCTATCTATATTCTGCTGTATTCTCTGACAGTCCCCTTCACTATCTGCTACTGCACCAATCTTAGTGTCGTCTGCAAACTTGCTAATCAGACCACCTATACTTTCCTCCAAATCATTAATGTATATCACAAACAACAGTGGTCACAGCACGGATCCCTGTGGAACACCACTGGTTACACGTCTCCATTTTGAGAAACTCCCTTCCACTGCTACTCTCTGTCTCCTGTTGCCCAGCCAGTTCTTTATCCATCTAGCTAGTACACCTTGGACCCCATGCGCCTTCACTTTCTCTATCAGCCTACCATGGGGAACCTTATCGAACGTCCATGTATATGACATCTACAGCCCTTCCCTCATCAATCAACTTTGTCACTTCCTCAAAGAATTCTATTAAGTTGGTAAGACATGACCTTCCCTGCACAAAACCATGTTGCCTATCACTGATAAGCCCATTTTCTTCCAAATGGGAATAGATCCTATCCCTCAGTATCTTCTCCAGCAGCTTCCCTACCACTGACGTCAGGCTCACCAGTCTATAATTACCTGGATTATCCCTGCTACCCTTCTTAAACAAGGGGACAACATTAGCAATTCTTCAGTCCTCCGGGACCTCACCCGTGTTTAAGGATGTTGCAAAGATATCTGTTAAGGCCCCAGCTATTTCCTCTCTCGCTTCCCACAATAACCTGGGATAGATCCCATCCGGACCTGGGGACTTGTCCACCTTTATGCCTTTTAGAATACCCAACACTTCCTCCCTCCTTATGCCGACTTGACCGAGAGTAATCAAACATCTGTCCCTAACCTCAACATCCGTCATGTCCCTCTCCTCGGTGAATACCGATGCAAAGTACTCGTTTAGAATCTCACCCATTTTCTCTGACTCCACGCATAACTTTCCTCCTTTGTCCTTGAGTGGGCCAATCCTTTCTCTAGTTACCCTCTTGCTCCTTATATATGAATAAAAGGCTTTGGGATTTTCCTTAACCCTGTTTGCTAAAGATATTTCATGACCCCTTTTAGCCCTCTTAATTCCTCGTTTCAGATTGCGCCTACAATCCCGATATTCTTTCAAAGCTTCGTCTTTCTTCAGCCACCTAGACCTTATGTATGCTTCCTTTTTCCTCTTAGCTAGTCTCACAATTTTACCTGTCATCCATGGTTCCCTAATCTTGCCATTTCTATCCCTCATTTTCACAGGAACATGTCTCTCCTGCACGCTAATCAACCTCTCTTTAAAAGCCTCCCACATATCACATGTGGATTTACCTTCAAACAGCTGCTCCCAATCTACATTCCCCAGCTCCTGCCGAATTTTGGTATAGTTGGCCTTCCCCCAATTTCGCACTCTTCCTTTAGGACCACTCTCGTCTTTGTCCATGAGTATTCTAAAACTTACGGAATTGTGATCACTATTCCCAAAGTAGTCCCCTACTGAAACTTCAACCACCTGGCCGGGCTCATTCCCCAACACCAGGTCCAGTATGGCCCCTTCCCGAGTTGGACTATTTACATACTGCTCTAGAAAAGCCTCCTGGATGCTCCTGTCAAATTCTGCTCCATCTAGACCTCTAACACCAGGTGAATCCTAGTCAATGTTGGGAAAATTAAAATCTCCTATCACCACCACCCTGTTGCTCCTACATCTTTGCAGTGTTGTCTCTTTAAACACTAACATGGATGTTTGGAGCTTACAAGCTGTGTGAAATTCTTCCTTCTTGACTCTTTTTGGTGTAAGAATGTTGAGGAGTATTGTTTAACTGTGAACGTTAACTTTTTCTTTAGTTTCATTACTGTTGTTTCGAAAGGCGCCTGAAGGAGGAACAGGAAAAATGACATAATTTATCTTCCGAAGAAGGATCACTGACCTGAAATGTTAACTCTGCTTCTCTTTCCACAGATACTGCCAGACCTGCTGAGTGGTTCCAGCATTTCTTGTTTTTATTTCAGATTTCCAGCATCTGCAGTATTTTGCTTTTATTATAATTTATCTTTTCTTGTTTATGCACATTCTGTTCTGTATTTAGTTAATAATTATCCTTAATTAGATTGGAATTATTAAGGTTAACTTGTTAAGTTGTGAGAACCTGCATTTCATGGAGGCTGCAGTAAAGTTCTGGTTATTAAGGTAAAATATGTGGGAATTTTAATTCTAGATATAAAATTCACACATATAAGAATTGGCAGTTTTGAATTTTGTACATGTTTCATGGTGTGAATTGGAATTTGGGACATTTGGGTTGATTCTAGTTGTTTAATCACCTTGGTTATATGAAAAATCTTGGGTTGGAAACCTTTTTTAATAAAATGCTTAAAAAATGTTTGGAAACAATTGGAGTTTAAATTTTAAGTTTCTAATTTGATAGATATAATTGGACAAATTAACCCATTGGGCTCTTAAGCAGAGCCACAATGGATTCTTTGTTTTTTTATTCTAAACAGATGATCATAGTTTTCAGGTCCACATGAATACTGCAGCAAGAGTTCTGACAGCAAGAGATAACATCTGCAGACATCCAATGTCACAGCATGGTGACTAATTAAACTAACGGCTTTGCCTTTGAAAAACTTGCCTTTAACCTACTTAGTGTTCTTGGTTATCTTTGGAGACAGAGAGCTCAAGAAGGGGAGATATTAATTACAAGAGTTCTGTCTTTAATGTAAAACCACCAAGCCTGGACATCATTGTTTCTGAGATTGAAATTGATCCAATAAATTGATATGAGTTGCTATTTCAAGCACTCAGGAATGGGAAAGTTTACTGAAGGTTGAAGGGATTTATTAAAAGGGATTTATTTTTATTAAAAGAAATTAATGAAAAACAGTCTAGGTTGTTCTTGAATATCAAAGAATAAAGATTTTTTTGGGGGGGTTAAGAAATAAAATTGAAAATAGAGAAAAGTATTTGAATTTGGGGTAATTTTGGAATGATAAAATGTCAGGCACAATATAATTTTTTTGAGAAATCAAAGTTTGTCCAAAATAAAGGATAGACAGACAAAATGTGATAATGCCTGGAATTAAGTGGAAATGTTTGATTTCTGTTTTAAAGTCCTTGTGAGAATATTTTATTGGACTGTAAAGTTTCTCCAGGACTCATGAATGCGATAGAGTGGTAATGGATGGGATGGCACTTCGGATAGGGATAGAGACAGGAAGATCACACCCCCAAATAGGAATTTAAAAAATAGCCTGGGTATAATCCAATGAAAGGTTTGCTAGTAAGTCACAGGAATGGCAGCTGGGGAGTCAGGTGATGGTACGACGCTATGTGAGGGTGGGTGTGTTTGAACCCCTGTACAAGGGATCGTACAGCATAGTAGATAAGGCCAGCCCATGGTATATGTGGTTTGGTTACCAAAAAAGTTAAATGGATAAGGAATAGTTCCAACTTGAATGATATTGTAGCATGATGTTCACCATGAATGGTTCCTGTAATATTAAATCTGACTGAAGTGGGTCTGCAAACTGGGGTAAGCCACAGACAGCATAATTATATGGGAAAATTATGTGAGAAATAATGAAGGAATTTTGGGAAAGAGTCAGGACAATGTTGGCAGAATATTAGACAAATAAATTGGAAAGTTTCTCTTGGACATGTTTATATCCATTTCTATGAACTTTTTAAGGAAGTTGTATTTGACGGTTTGACCACTACCTGAGGCAGTGGGGCCATGTAGGGGGAGATAAATTAAGATCTTGAGACAGATAGCCCTCCAATCTTTTGACAAGATTACCTGAAAGTCCAAGAAGAACTTGTGTCAGATGCCTGGTGTGGCATGAGTTGGGGATACTCGTGTAAGGGCAGAATTTAATGTGACCGTTTAAGGCTAGAATGGTGACATGGGGGACGAAGAATTGCATCGGAACTGTCCACCCAGAAATCTGGTGTCGTAACATCTGTTCCGGATTTTGTCAGTACCAAGAAAGCACCATGGTGGCATTGATGCTGGCGGCACTGATGCCCTGGCATGACGGGAAGCTATTTTAAATTGCTGAACTGCTTCTTTAAATGCATTTAAATCCAATTATTTCTGATTTAATGATTGGCCCTCGATTTTGTGAATGGCGAGTGGCTTTGGGTTCACGTCCACTAAAACCTGGTGGCACCAAGGTGAGAGGTCATATTGCCACGATGGGGAGACGATACTGAGCATTGCTGTATTGGGGAAGAGGGGGCTTTGGAGGCCATTGTTGGACTGTACTGCTAAGTGCTCTGCCAGGGGGTCTGGGGTCTCAGGCTCTGCAAGAGGGTTCGGGGTCTCGGAGCTTTGCAAGGGAGTTCGGGTTCAAGGGGGCTCTGCAAGGGTTTAGTGTGGGATTGGGGGAGCTGTATTGGGTTACCAAATTGCTGTGTGATTTGTTTGGTTGCTCACACTGCTGGAACAGAGGGAGGGCCATCAGCAAGTTTAGGCTCTGATCCCCATTAGGGATCCACCGAGAGAATTGTCAAAAGCTCAGTTGCCAAGGTAGGGTGGTGTCTATCAACAGTGATCTGCAGGCCCACAGGTTACCTGGCATGGGTCTCATGCACCCTGTGTTCTTGGACCCCCGTGGTGTGATGTGGTGCCTCCGATGGAGAGAGGGGCAGGAGGCTGCTGCGCCTATCTGTGAAGCTCCGTGAGGAGAGCAACAGCAGTCAACCAGGCCAAGAAGGGCCCACCAGTGTCACAGAGAATACTGGTCTTGGATCAGCTACCTACTGTGGGCAGCACAGTGGCACAGTGGTTAGCACTGCAGCCTCACAGCTCCAGCGACCCGGGTTCAATTCTGCGCACTACCTGTGCGGAGTTTGCAAGTTCTCCCTGTGACCGTGTGGGTTTTCGCCGGGTGCTCCGGTTTCCTCCCACAGCCAAAGACTTGCAGGTGATAGGTAAATTGGCTGTTGTAAATTGCCCCTAGTGTAGGTAGGTGGTAGAGAAATGGGATTACTGTAGGGTTAGTATAAATGGGTGGTTGTTGGTCGGCACAGACTCGGTGGGCCGAAGGGCCTGTTTCAGTGCTATATCTCTAAATAAAAAAAAAAATGTCTGAGTGCCGTTGTCAATGAAGACTGTGGTTCTCCAGGGAGGTCATCACTGACTTATGCTCCCTCCTGCAGGCCGAGTTCTGACCTCTGGGATTTGGGGGTCATCCTATGCCAGTGGCACTGAAGATCACAGTGGCACTAAACTTTTAGGCATTTGGATCTTTCCAGGGATCTGCTGGGGTCGTATGTGAGATCTCACAGGCAGCAGACCACTGCTGCATCACAGAGATGATCAATGCCATGTTCAAGAGGGCCAGTGACTATGTCTACTACTGGAACGACCCTGACAGTCAGGCCGAGAGGGCCATCAGGTTTGGGACCATCGCTGGATTCCCCCAGGTGCAAGGTGTGACAAATTGCACGCATGTGGCCATCAGAGCTCCAACGGACCAGCCAGCCACCTTCAATAGGAAGGGCTTCCATTCCATCAACATTCACTGGTCTGTGACCACTGAAAGCATTTCCTGCAGGTGTGTGCCTGTTTCCCAGGAAGCAGCCATGACGCCGACATACTTCAACAATCCCAGGTGCCACAGCTTTTCAGGTCTCCCTTTTGCTTTCAGGGATGGATTTTCAGGGAAAAGGATACCCATTGAACACTTGGCTTCTGATGTCTGTGAGGAATTCTCACAATGAGGTGGAGAAGAGGTACAACATTTGCCACGGCTCCACTTGAGCAACTATTGAGCGGGCCATTGGGCTACTGAAGATGAGGTTCTGCTGCCTCCGTTGATCTGGTGGAGCCCTGAAGTAGGCCCCAGTGAGCGTCTTGCATATCATAATGGTGTATTGTGCTCTGCACAATCTAGCACCGCAGACGGGCGAAACCTTGTATAACGATGAGATGCCTGAGTGGCACTTATCCACCAATGAGGAGGATGCAGAGGCGGGAGAGGGGCAAGCAGCAATGGATGGTGAAGACATGGCGCTGGAGGCCAGACATGTTGAGCGATGCGCAAAGGAGGCAAGAGACAACAAAGAATAGTACAGCACAGGAACAGGCCATTCGGCCCTCCAAGCCTGCGCCGATCTTGATGCCTGTCTAAACTAAAACCTTCTGCACTTCCAGGGACCGTATCCCTCTATTCCCATCCTATTCATGTATTTGTCAAGATGCCTCATAAACGTTGCTATTGTACCTGCTTCCACCACCTCCCCTGGCAGCAAGTTCCAGGCACTCACCACCCTCTGTGTAAAGAACTTGCCTCGCACATCCCCTCTAAACTTTGCCCCTCGCACCTTAAACCTATGTCCCCTAGTAACTGACTCTTCCACCCTGGGAAAAAGCTTCTGACTATCCACTCTGTCCATGCCACTCATAACTTTGTAAACCTCTATCATGTCGCCCCTCCACCTCCGTCGTTCCAGTGAAAACAATCTTAGTTTATCCAACCTCTCCTCATAGCTAATGCCCTCCAGACCAGGCAACATCCTGGTAAACCTCCAAAGCCTCCACGTCCTTCTGGTAGTGTGGCGACCAGAATTGCACGCAATATTCTAAGTGTGGCCTAACTAAGGTTCTGTACAGCTGCAGCATGACTTGCCAATTTTTATATTCCATGCCCCGACCGATGAAGGCGAGCATGTCGTATGCCTTCTTGACTACCTTATCCACCTGCGTTGCCACTTGCAGTGACCTGTGGACCTGTACGCCCAGATCTCTCTGCCTGTCAATACTCCTAAGGGTTCTGCCATTTACTGTATACTTCCCACCTGTATTAGATCTTCCAAAATGCATTACCTCACATTTGTCCGGATTAAACTCCATCTGCCATTTCTCCGCCCAAGTCTCCAACTGATCTATATCCTGCTGTATCCTCTGACAATCCTCATCACTATCCGCAACTCCACCAACCTTTGTGTTCTCCGCAAACTTACTAATCAGAACAGCTACATTTTCCTCCAAATCATTTATATATACTACAAACAGCAAAGGTCCCAGCACTGATCCCTGTGGAACACCACTAGTCCATCCCTCCATTCAGAAATGCACCCTTCCACTGCTACCCTCTGTCTTCTATGACCGAGCCAGTTCTGTATCCATCTTGCCAGCTCACCTCTGATCCCGTGTGACTTCACCTTTTGTACCAGTCTACCATGGGGGACCTTGTCAAAGGTTTTACTGAAGTCCATATAGACAATATCCACTGCCCTTCCTTCATCAATCATCTTTGTCACTTACTCAAAAAACACAACTAAGTTAGTGAGACACGACCTCCCCTTCACAAAACCATGCTGCCTCTCGCTAATAAGTCCATTTGTTTCCAAATGGGAGTAAATCCTGTGCTGAAGAATCCTCTCTAATAATTTCCCTACCACTGATGTAAGGCTCACCGGCCTATAATTTCCTGGATTATCCTTGCTACCCTTCTTAAACAAAGGAACAACATTGGCTATTCTCCAGTCCTCTGGGACCTCACCTGTAGCCAATGAGGATACAAAGATTTCTGTCAAGGCCCCAGCAATTTCTTCCCTCAGTATTCTGGGGTCGATCCCATTAGGCCCTGGGGATTTATCTACCTTAATGCTCTGCAAGACGCCCAAAACCTCCTCCTTTTTGATATCGACATGACCCAGACTATCTACACTCCCTTCCCTAGACTCATCATCCATCAAGTCCTTCTCTCTGGTGAATACTGATGCAAAGTACTCATTTAGTACCTCGCCCATCTCCTCTGGCTCCACGCATAGATTCCCTCCTCTGTCCTTGAGTGGGCCAACCCTTTCCCTGGTTACCCTCATGCTCTTTATATACATATAAAAAGCCTTGGGATTCTCCTTAATTCTGTTTGCCAATGACTTTTCATGACTCCTTTTAGCCCTCCTGACTCCTTGCTTAAGTTCCTTCCTACTGTCTTTATATTCCTCAAGGGCTTTGTCTGTTTCCAGCCTTCTAGTCCTTCCGAATGCTTCCTTTTTCTTTTTGACTAGGCTCACAATATCCCTCGTTATCGAAGGTTCCCGAAACTTGCCAGACTTATCCTTCTTCCTCACAGGAACATGCCAGTCCTGGATTCTAATCAACTGACGTTTGAAAGACTCCCACATGTCAGATGTTGATTTACTCTCAAACAGCCGTCCCCAATCTAAATTCTTCAGTTCCTGCCTAATACTGTTATAATTAGCCTTCCCCCAATTTAGCACCTTCACCCGAGGACTACTCATCCTTATCCACAAGTACCTTAAAACTTACGGAATTATGGTCACTGTTCCCGAAATGCACCCCTACTGAGACTTCGACCACTTGGCCGGGCTCATTCCCCAATACCAGGTCCAGTACGGCCCCTTCCCTAGTTGGACTATCTACATATTGTTTCAAGAAGCTCTCCTGGATGCTCCTTACAAATTCTGCCCCATCCAAGCCCCTAGCACTAAGTGAGTCCCAGTCAATATAGGGGAAGTTAAAATCACCCACCACTACAACCCTGTTACCTTTACATCTTTCCAAAATCTGTCTACATATCTGCTCCTCTACCTCCCGCTGGCTATTGGGAGGCCTGTAGTAAACCCCCAACATCGTGACTGCACCCTTCCTATTCCTGAGCTCCACCCATGTTGCCTTGCTGCATGACCCCTCCGAGGTGTCCTCCCGCAGTACAGCTGTGATATTCTCCTTAACCACTAATGCAACTCCCCCACCCCTTTTACATCCCCCTCTAACTTGCCTGAAGCTTCTAAATCCCAGAACATTTAGCTGCCAATCCTGTCCTTCCCTCAACCAAGTCTCTGTAATAGCAACAACATCATGGTTCTAAGCACTAATCCAAGCTCTAAGTTCATCTGCCATACCTGTTATACTTCTCGCGTTGAAACAAATGCACTTCAGAACACCAGTCCCGCTGTGCTCAGCAACATCTCCCTGCCTGCTCTTCCTCTTAGTCTTACTGGCCTTATTTACTAGTTCCCCCTCATTTATTTCACCTTTATAATTACCCATTTCCAGCAACCTGATGTCCGCTCACAGAGAAACGAATAAAGACTCACCTCAATGCATGTCGTCTGTCGCCTCCTTTCTATTTGTGTTCCCTGACTTGCAACCAACTGCAATGCCCGCTGGTCTCCATGGGAGAACATATGTTAATGAGGGCTGTGGTCTCATTGGCATTACACTGAGGGGGAAGAGGAAGTCAGAGGCTTACAATTGGGGCATTATGAAACATGGCTGTCAGACAGTGATGGCTAATGATTTGTAAAAAGAACTTTTTAATTCATCATTACATTACATATTTCCTATACCCGAGAGTCCCAAAGTGTGGCTAGGTGATCTTAATCAGTTTGTGAGTGCTCCTGTATAGTGTGATCACTGCAACAGCAGCTGTGCTGGAGGCAGGCTGCTGATTAGTCTGCCCCTATGGCCTGAGATGATTTCAGCGGCCGTCCTCTGGCTGCCTGAGGCCTGGAAGGTCCCAGCTACCTGAGGGTGTTGTGCATGGGTGCAGGACTCTCCGAAGGTGTCATGGCTGCTGGAGCTGGGCTTACTGGCGAAGGGGCTGAGGAGCCAGTGTCTACACTCAGTGCCCTGAGTGGAGCCCCCAGCTATGGAGGCCAGCCTCTCCTCCTCTCTTTCAGGGATCACTTAAACCTCCCTGCTCACCAGAGAAGGCTGAGGAGCTGAAGATGACTCCAGGTGCCTTGTCCATCTCTTGCCTTGCCACTGCTATATTGAGCTCATGGTCAAGGTGATGGTGTGCTGGTCTGCGTGCATCTGTGGGATCTGGCTCTCCACGAGGGTCGCCAACCTCTTGATGGAGGAAGCCATGTGCTCACACACCTGAGACATGGCAGCACGCATGGCGTAGATGGAGTCGTCCATCGTCTGTTCATGGCTGTGCATGGCCTTTGGCATCTCTGCCAGATGTTGTCTTACCTCTCTCTGCAACTCCAGCATGCCCTGTGCTGTTGAGACCAGAGGCTCATGATCAGCCTGGAGCTCAGCATGGGCCTGGCCACCCACAGTCCTCTGACTGTCGGAGGCCTTGGCTGTCTCAGCCTCAGCCAGCTGCTTGGGTGCATTTGTGGTGCTCTCATCAACTTGTGACCCTGATTCTACAGCCGGGCAGTTACCCATCGAGGTGAAAGTATCTGCACTGGTGGAAGGTGCAGGAGAATCATGGGACAGTGCATTCTCTGAGTGGTCCCCCTCCTCAGAGGTGGACGACTGCCCCCCCCCCGTGGTTGCGGTCTCCTGTGCACGCTGACCTGCATGAGAGGATACAAGCATGTGTAGTTAGGCTCTTCTGATCTTGTCGTGTCAACCATGCATGATATGGGTCTCCAAAATTAATGAGTATGTCGATGGAAGTCAATCTTTGTCTTGTGCAGGGACTCCAGTCTTCTAGTGCGAAACTGTGCAGCTGCCCTGGGTCCCCATCATTTCCAAGGCCTCTTCCTCAGCGGTGGTGAGAGGACGCAGATCAGGGATTTTTCCGCCAGTCCAGGCTGTCTCCCTCTGTTGTGGGCCCTCTTGTCCTGCAAGAGGAAGGCTGTCTCTAATAGAGATTGGCAGAGAGATCAACATGATAGTTCTGCTATTGTCAGCCCCGCATCCCCTACTGGGAGATCTGATATCTCTCATGCTGACACACATTGTCAGGAGAGTTAATGGGGGTGAGCTGTGAAGGAAGATGGCCTGTGGCCGAGATGCAGCAATCCATCTGTCAGGATGAGGTGATGCTTTAGCTCCTCTGCCATCACCGTTGTAGTGCTACCTTCCCCATACCACACACCCTCCCGCCGACTCACATGCAATCTCCAAAAAGGAGAGTGGTATTGAGCTTAACAAAGCTGACAATGACTCTTAAGCAGGAGTGAATGCAGGGCTGGCAAGCTTTTAAATATGGCACTAGCACCTGCACTAGAGTCATTTGACACTGTAATCGGCAACTTGCATCCTACCCCCGCCTCGTGATTGAGAGCACCCACGTCTCCACTGTGGAGAATGGCGGCCACCGAAGTGATGGATGGAAATGGAACCCATTTCCCAGCCCGTGCCAGGACAGGCGGTGGGCTCATTAAATTCAGCCCTAAGTGTGCAAATGTGATTTTGCGTGTGAAGCAATTAATGGGTCGGATTTTGTTCTAATCCCAACAGCGGGTTTCGTGGCGGGGGTAGCCGGGGAATCAGGGCAGAATCGCCCGCCACAGAACCCAATGCCAGGAATCCTGGTTTCGATACTCCAGGGGGCGGGATAGGCTGAAGACCACCTTCCCACCCAGATGCCATATAAGAGTCCCTTCCCACCACCGCTGGGATCTTATCAGCAGTGAGAGAGGGCCGCCGCCTCGCAGGGAGGATGCCTTGTAAAATTAGGCACCCTCCCTGCGGGCTTGGGGGTGTCCCTCCTTCATGGGCAATTTGTGACCCACAGAGGACTCCCCCTCTGGACAACTGTACCCCTCACGACATCCTCCCCTTGGAGCAAATGACCAGCCCCCGCAGGACTTCCGAACTGGCCCCGGCGACCTCTTTTCCAGGGTTCCACCACAGGGTCTGGGTCTGAGGCATTTGCAGTAGCCACTGCTCTCGGTGGTGCTGCCAATGCTGCTTTGATTGGCCGGCAGCTCTTGGGGGCAGGATCACTGTCCCTTTAAAGACTTAATAGGGTCCCACCTCCTTAATCTTTGACCCCAAAAGACTGGAGGATAGCTCGGGGCGGGGTGGTGGGGGGGTGGGGGGGGGGTGGGGTTGGGTTGCTGAAAAAATGCAGAGGTGGGTCTCTCCCCGTCTTTTTGGTCCAGCACCGGAAGCCCTGTCTCCTGCACAAAATCCAGCCCAACATGTGGAAATGCATGGTGAATTTCATCCAAGAATGGGTCTCAGGCATGCTACTTGCACAGTATGAAATGATTAATGTGGCCAGTAGAATGAGACAACATTTTAAATCATCAAGGCATTGACACATAGTCCATAGAGAAACAAAATTTGAAATGATCAGATTGGAATTAAGCACACCAGTAATGGTCAAAGGGAGTAAAATTAAATAGTATTCATTAAGAATTATTCACAAAATGGAGACAGGTGAAGAGAGAGCTGGAGAATCTTAAGTCCATGCTTGACCTGTTGATTCAAGCTTATGTGCTTACTATCTTGGAATTAGTTGCCTCTTGTGGAAGTATATGGATTGTTGGGATATATGTGGAGGAGTTTTCCAGTATATTACATACCACCTTTGCCAGAATACTTGGTAGAGTCTCAACACAATTATTATGCCTTAGCCCAGAAACATATAACGAAATTGATCATGTTGTTAGAGAAGACAATGGCAAGACAGTGTAAGTGCCTGTCACCCATATTTTTTAGGTGCATAGCCACTTGAGGTAGGCATGTAAGAAGCTGTAATATTCTAGACTAACTTGATGACATTTTAAGTGAAATTTGTGGTTGAGATTTGCAAACATTATTCAACCCGGGGGCATCAGTAATACAGATAAAAGATGAAATGTGTTTTGCTTTAGCCAGTTGTCAGGCTGCATTTCCAGATAAACAAGATTGATGGTTTGTGATTTAAAAAAACATTTTTGAAGCCATAGAATGTTTAGTAAGAAGCAACAAGTCATAAAATAGGGTTGAAACCAACAAACAGCCATACTTCAAAACTGTGTTTTGCTTTGATGCAAAGTTAGAACTTTAGTGAAACACCAACTTGCAATACGTCTGATAAGAAATGAAACTGGATGCAAAGAGCGTGGAGTCACAATGTCTGTTTGGGGTGGGGGGGTGGTTGCAAAACCCAACCATAGAGGTAAAAAGTAGGCAATGCTAAACACGTTTTAAAAAATGCAAATGTGCACATGTTTTGAAAGTCACAAGAAGAAACTGACACATGCTGACATTGATTATTTGTCTTTTGAAATGCAGAGAAACTAACTCCACAAGAAGCTGTGTTTTTATAAGTTTTATTAGATTAACTCTGTCTTTAATTTACCAAGCAACAACTTGTAACAAGTCACTAATTTGAGGGACTCTGATTGTTTAATTATCTTGGTGATCCTGGAATGTGTGACCAGGAAGAGAAGCTGCTGTTGTGTTTGCTGATAACAATCTAATGACAAAGACATCTGCATGATCCAAGAATGATGGAAAATTACTAAAGGAAGTTTAAGAAACATGGAACTTATCATGATGAGATTCAACGCTATCATTTAAACAAAGAATTCAAAATATCATTGGACAATTGTAGCTTAAGGTGGCTTTTGACAGTACAACCCTGTCAAGAAACATCCATGCCCACCTTGGAAAGAAGGGTAAAAAGATCATTGTAAAGAATGATTTGGTGCTGCAGTTGAGCAACTTGGTCAGTTACTGAAGTGTACCATCAATAGGAGCTGACCACTCACTGGGTGATTTTATGTATAACTTCTTATAATGTATCTGTAACTGTTATGCAGACCCCCACCTATCAAGAATGAGACATTTTGATTTCATCATATGAACATTGATTTTAAACTGTTGCTGAAGTGAAGAAATGACTGGTTTGAAGATCACCAGACACTTGGCTGGAAGAGCATTTGCATACTAAGAGACAGTGCTTGGAGAGACAAAAGAATTGATCACTGATTCAATTCCAGAGATTGGTCTGACAATGGTTCCACATGGGGGATCTGCAGCTGGAGGGAACGGCTGGATGGAGAGGGCTGGAAGCGAGAGGCATTAGAGAGCCGCGGGGAGTGAGTGGCCAAAGACCTTGGTGTCGCCGGGTGCGGGGACCAGCCGGTACGTCTTTTGCCATTGCACGTTTATGGTGCATGCGCAGAAAAATGCACTCCTCCTTCCACCCCCCTAAAGTCGCAGACTGTGACATTTTAGTGGCACATGCTGCAGTTGTGCATGTGCGACAGCATCGCCACCTAGCGGTAGCATTGTCAGCAAATGCAGCCTAAAATTAAACCCTGTTGCGGTTACACCAGGCAAAGGCTGAGAGGGAACCCCTAGACCCCTTTCTCACCTCGTTGTAATAGTAACTACTTAATGTATTCTATTGGTAATGGGTGTTGTGTATCGCTAACAGGTACATTGTATTGCTAACTAATATTCCTACCAAACCTCGTAAAGACATTGGCATTTAATTTGGGCTTTGAGTGTTGTTTCATTATTTTTTGTAATTCTCGTATCCGAACTGTAATGTTTCAGGTGTGGATGTTTACATATTACAGTAACCAATCATAATAAAGGGCCCCTTTAGAGTCATAGAGAGATACAGCACTGAAACAGGCCCTTTGGCCCACCGAGTCTGTGCTGACTAACAATCACCCACTTATACTAATCCTACATTAATCCCATATTCCCTACCACATCCCCACAATTCTTCTACCACCCACCTACATTTGGGGCAATTTACAATGGCCAATTTACCTATCAACCTGCAAGTCTTTGGCTGTGGGAGGAAACCGGAGCACCCAATGGAAACCCACGCGGTCAGAGGGAGAACATGCAAACTCCGCACAGGCAGTTCCCAGTACCCTTGTTGATGCATGCAGCTAATGAACAGCGCGAGGGATGCTGGATACATGCAGAAATCAATTAAAAGAGCAGGCAACACAAATTTAACACGCTGCCTGCATTACAATCAACTGGCACGAGTTAATTGCATACTGCGATCCCTAGTAATCGCATACAGCAATCCCCAGGCCTATTTTCGGGAATTAGCCAATTTCTCCTCCGCACTGTCTGTGCTCTTAAATAAAGACTAGGCACAAGGCTGCTGGAATCTGTGGAACTTTACTTCACTACCTTTGGGCTGTGGGAAATGAAGAGAAAAGAAAGCTGAAAAACAAACACAATCATTTATTTTTCCTACAGTCAAGTTACTTTTCCTAACCTAGATTTATTTATGTGAAATTGCAGTAACTGGCTGCAGTTTTCACAATAATTTCACTCATTGAATTAGCATAAAGTTTACAGAAAGACCTTTTTTACCTTTTATTTATTGCTGTTTTTGGTTATTCATAAGGACACAGTTATTAAAAAATACTTGAATTTATATAATGCTTTTCAGGTCCTCAGGGCATCCCAAAGTGCTCTGTAGCCAATGAAATGAAGTCATTGTTGGTCATTGGTGATATGTCGGCAAATCTCACAGCTAATTTGTGCATGGCAAAGGCTGAGAAATAGCACTGAGATGACCTACCAGTTGATCTGTTTTTGAAAATATTGATGATGTATTGTTGGCTGGCAGACCTCCCCTACTCTTCTTCAATTAGTGCCATGGATGCTTTACAGCCATCGAAAGGAGGACACAGGGGTTGGTTTAATGCCTCATCTGAGAAACAGCATCTCCGACAGTGTAACACTCCCTCAGAACTCCACGGAAGTGCAATCCTAGATTATGTGCTTGAGATCTTGGAGTGAAACATAAACATGCAACCTCTGATTGAGAGCTGAGAGTGCTAGCATTGAATCAAAACAGTTACGATCAGGTGAGGAGGGGTCACAAGGCTCCCCTCTTGCCCTTCCTCTTGTTTGACCCCAACAGGTTTTATTCCTTTCTTAAACAGTGGTTGTGCTTACCACCTCAGTGTGTGTTTTACCTTTTCCTTTGTTGTGATGGTAAAAGGACCAATCGGACATGTTTTCTTGAGTTTAAAGAAGAGGTGAGTTTATTGTACATAAAAAAAAAACTAAACCCAATCTACATAATAAAATAACGCTACACTTTCACTCATTCATGCACACAGGAATCATACACACAAATAGAGTACAGAGTGATAAGAAATAGTTTGGTTTGGATTAGAGTCCAGAACACGTAAAAATAATACACAGTCGGTGAGGTTGGGTGATTCCGTTGTCTTCCAGCTGAAGTTGTGATCCTGAAGTTCTGGGTTGATCGTTGTTCTTGGAGACAGTTGTGTAGAGGGTTTCCTTCCTGGGGTCTTTGTCTTGGATCTAGTTGCAGGCAGCTAGGCTTTGCACGCCCCACACAAGGTCTTCTGGAGAGACAGAGACATACACACACCCCTTCTGGCTTCTGCACAGATTGTGTCTCTGGCTTGTCAACTGTGTGTAACAAAACTGTTTTACAAAGCCTGGGGAGACGGTCATATGGTTCTCCCTTTGTTTTTAATGATGTCCAAAGTCTACAACCCAAAACGTCTCTCAGGTGTTCTTGTCATTATTTACCCCCTGGAGTGACGGATCCACTCATGAATTCCTCAAGATGGATGTCTTGCTAGTGAAAGCAATCTCAGGTAGTTCAATCAATAGGGCAAACCATTGTGTTGGGTAAAGGCTAATCAGACATGCAAATCCACTTGGTGCTTTTGAATGTGAAAAGGTGTTCACATGCAAAAGCTGGCAGCCATTTTTAGCTGTGGCAAAGTCTTTGTAAAAGTTAAATGCAA
Organism: Heterodontus francisci; assembly: GCF_036365525.1. Lineage (NCBI taxonomy): Eukaryota > Metazoa > Chordata > Chondrichthyes > Heterodontiformes > Heterodontidae > Heterodontus > Heterodontus francisci. The sequence goes on along the minus strand of NC_090383.1, from coordinate 46,919,786 downwards.
TATTCCAGCTTTCCTTTTTTAAGTTTAATGTAGATTTCCAATCGATGAATGAAAATATCCTCTTTTGGCAAAGCAGGTTTTCTTGACAAGACTAACACTTAAAGTATCAGTTCTGATAAAAGAGCATTGAACTAAAACATTAACTCTGTTTCTCTCTCCATAGATGCTGCCAGAACTATTGTGTATTTTCAGCATTTCCTGTCTTTACTTGAAGTACTTAACTTGCTAGAAAAAAGCAGTAAAGCAAGAAACAGAAGGTGGCCATAAGTAGGAACATTGTAGGAAGCGGGAAACAGGGGTATGCCATTCAGCCCCTCGAGCCTGTTCCACCTTTCAATTAGATCTGTATCTTAACTCCATTTTCCCACCTTGGTTCCATATCTCTGAATAACCTTTCCTAAAAAAAATCCATTAATCTCAGTTTTGATATTTTCAATTGACCTAGCTTAAACAGGCCTCATTTTCTACTTTTAATATATATTAGCAGTTGTCATGTGCTGTTGCTTCAGGATTGTCTCGGGTCTACAGCAGTGTTTCTAAGGTTTATCACTATCCCACACAAAGATCACATGAAACAGAATCAATAGTAACTTTCAAAATGGAATTGCATACATACGCAAGAAGAAATATTTGCCGAGCTATGTGGAAAACAGCAGGGGAGTGGGACTAGAGTATTGCTGAAAACAGAGGCATTTTGCCGAAGCTTTTCGTCTTGCACTCATCAGGAACAATTAATGGGAATACCAATGTAAGTGAAAGCAACAAATTTATACTGTATGAGAAGATTGGTTGGCAAGTGGACTCTGATTGGTAGAGGTGTTGCCATGGAGAATGCACCAGTTTATGCACTATAAGATATGCCTCGTAAATAGGGCCCGAGCCATTTGCCAACCATGCAAGCTTGATGCTGAAATAGGGTGAATCAAAGGCATCCTGCATGACGATGGCAACTCTGATCAGATCAAAGAACAAAGAACAGTACAGCACAGGAACAGGCCATTCGGCCCACCAAGCCTGCGCCGATCTTGATGCCTGCCTAAACTAAAACCTTCTGCACTTCCGGGGACCGTATCCCTCTATTCCCATCCTATTCATGTATTTGTCAAGATGCCTCTTAAACGTTGCTATCGTACCTGCTTCCACCACCTCCCCTGGGCAGCAAGTTCCAGGCACTCACCACCCTCTGTGTAAAGAACTTGCCTTGCATATCCCCTCTAAACTTTGCCCCTCTCACCTTAAACCTATGTCCCCTAGTAACTGACTCTTCCACCCTGGGAAAAAGCTTCTGACTATCCACTCTGTCCATGCCGCTTATAAATTTGTAAACCTTTATCATGTCGCCCCTCCACCTCCGTCGTTCCAGTGAAAACAATCCGAGTTTTTCCAACCTCTCCTCATAGCTAATGCCCTCCAGACCAGGCAACATCCTGGTAAACCTCTTCTGTACCCTCTCCAAAGCCTCCACGTCCTTCTGGTAGTGTGGCGACCAGAATTGCACGCAATATTCTAAGTGTGGCCTAACTAAAGTTCTGTACAGCTGCAGCATGACTTGCCTATTTTTATACTCTATGCCCCAACCGATGAAGGCAAGCATGCCGTATGCCTTCTTGACTACCTTATCCACCTGCGTTGCCACTTTCAGTGACCTGTGGACCTGTACGCCCAGATCTCTCTGCCTGTCAATACTCCTAAGGGTTCTGCCATTTACTGTATACTTCCCACCTGTATTAGATCTTCCAAAATGCATTACCTCACATTTGTCCGAATTAAACTCCATCTGCCATTTCTCCGCCCAAGTCTCCAACCGATCTATATCCTGCTGTATCCTCTGACAATCCTCATCACTGTCCGCAACTCCACCAACCTTTGTGTCGTCCGCAAACTTACTAATCAGACCAGCTACATTTTCCTCCAAATCATTTATATATACTACAAACAGCAAAGGTCCCAGCACTGATCCCTGTGGAACACCACTAGTCACATCCCTCCATTCAGAAAAGCACCCTTCCACTGCTACCCTCTGTCTTCTATGACCGAGCCAGTTCTGTATCCATCTTGCCAGTTCCCCTCTGATCCCATGTGACTTCACCTTTTGTATCAGTCTGCCATGAGGGACCTTGTCAAAGGCTTTACTGAAGTCCATATAGATAACATCCACTGCCCTTCCTTCATCAATCATCTTTGTCACTTCCTCAAAAAACTCAATCAAATTAGAGAGACACGACCTCCCCTTCACAAAACCATGCTGCCTCTCGCTAACAAGTCCATTTGTTTCCAAATGGGAATAAATCCTGTCCCGAAGAATCAATTCTCACTGTATATCGCGCAAACTTATAAATGGGCCCAAGGCCGTCATTTTCGGCCCTGAAAAGTGCCCAGTCTACCTCAGATTACCCTGGAAAGGTACTGCATCCCAAAAATTTGGGCAACAGGTGATGCTAGCTGTTTCACGCTGCTATTGTGCTGTTCGTCACTAACAGGATGCTGGGTCAAGCCAAAAAAGACATTCTGCCTACCACACAAATGAATAATGTGGTATATGAATTTCAATGCCAGTGATGCTGTACGTCCCAAAGACTGGCACATCATATCAAACATCCCTTCTGCTGTTTGCAATGGGCAAGGTACAGACCCTACCCAACCAGCCTGTGCTTGCAAAACTCAAAACACTGTGTCCAACATTAGATGTGATTCCACGATTGGACAACATTCGCTAAATAATCCTCAGTGTGCTAAGAAAAATGCTGACAACCAATTTAAGATTGTCAGTCAGGCTCGCAGTGTGGTGCATTTGTGCATACTGGAAGCTACATAAATGAATACATATGGCTCTGTTGTTTGCAGACAGAAAGAACATGTACACACATTGCGCCTGTTTCAGCTAAACAAAATGAGTGACAACCATTCGCTGGTTTACTCCTCAGGGTAATTCCTTAACCAGAGTCAATCTGCCTGGTTTAAATTTCAAACAAAGCTTGGCAGTTAACTGTCAGTCACTATAAACTGGTGCAGTCTCCATGGCAATGCCTCTACCAATCAGTGTCCACTTGCCAATCAGCACTCTCTTCTCATACAGTATAAATTTGTTGCTTTCCCTTACATTGGTATTCCCGCGAATTGTCCTGATGAGGGCAAGATGAAAAGCTTTGACAAAATGTCTGCTTTCAGCAATACGCAAGTTCTGTACTACCAAACGACTATTTGGAGTGGAACTAATTGGCAGCTCTTTCAGAGAGTTGGCACCGGCAGAATGGATTGAATGCCCTCCTTCTGTACTGTATGTTTCTATGATTCTATGCTGTCCATTCTGCTTATGAAGATCATGCATTGCATTGGTGAAGTGCATGTGGGAATTACAACATTACTGCTACAACTGATAAAGCTGACTCTCAGCATTCAAGCTGGAGGCCAATTGACACCTCGGCAGAAAAATCCAGTGGAATTTGGGGAGCTGAGATAGTAGAGGTAGTGAGGATTGGGGAGGCAAGGGTGCTGACAGGGTTAAGGTTGGGTATGAGGCCTACATGACTATTCCCAGTGGAGGTTGATCCTAGATTGTAAGTACTTTTACCTTGTTTATCCATTTAATGGGACTGCAATGATTCAAGGCAAAGGTCCATCGTCACCACCTCTGTGGGACAACTGAAATTATTCACGGTGCCCACATCCCAAGACCACTTGCACTATATTTGGTTCTTGAATCTAATTGGTCCTTTAATACATGGTTCTGGGAGCCGATTGGTGACATGGTTTTGGGATTTGACTGATTGAAGGAAGAAACATCTCTGGGTAGTGTCTATAGCATTGAACAAAGAGACTACAATCACAAAGACACAATAACAATCTCAGAAAATATTTTAAGCAATTTCACTGGCTCTCTTTCTCCTGCATGTCTGTTCATTGATTTTAATTAGTAGCTTGCTTTTTTTTATTTGAAGTTGGGCTAAGACAATCAGCATTCCCAATGACTGGGCTCTTTTGGTGGATATCAAGTGTGAGTTAGGAATGTGCAAGTGTTACACACACTTTTCATATATGTTGTTTTCCGATGTGACACTTTAGATGTGATGGGTGAAGTATATTTCTTGTGCACTACAAAGTAGATGCAAGCCTATTAATTCTATAGATTAGGAGTTTGGACAGGGATATAGAATCACAGAATCAAGGCCATTTGGCCTGTCTATGCTGGCTCTCTGTAAGAGGTATTCAGCTAGTCCCACTCCCCTGTCTTTTCCCTGCACATTTTCTCTCCAAAATAATTATCAAATTCCCTTTTGAATGCCACTATTGAATCTGCCTCCACCACACTCAGGCAGTGCGTTCCTAACCACTGGCTGTGCAAAAAAAGTTTGTCCTTGTGCCGTCTCTGGTTCTTTTGCCAAGCACTTTAAATTGGTGTCCTATGGTTCTCAATCCTTCCAAAAATGGGAACAGTTTCTTCCGATCTACTATGTATAGACCTCTCACGACTTTGAATATCTTTGTCAAATCTTCACTTAATCGTCTCTTCTCGAAGGAAAACAGCCCCACCTTCACCAATCTACCCATGTAACTGAAGTCTCTCAACTCTGAAACCATTTTCGTAAATATTTTCTACACCCTCTCCAATGCCTTCACATCCTTCCTAAAGTGTGCAGCCCAGAATTGGACACAATGGGAGGGACCCGACCAGCATTTTATGGGTCTCCGGGCTTTAATTGTCCCGAGGTGGGACTTCCACCCGCTTGAGGGAGGAGGTTCCGCCTCAGTGAGCTGACAGCCAATCAACTGGGAGCAGTGGCCACTGCTGGGACTGCAGCCCAGCCACGCCATGGAGCCAGGGCTTCAGGTAAGTTGAGCTTGCCTCGCTGGGGGTGGTGGTGATTGGTCGTGGTGGCGAGGCAAGGGTAGTCGGTTGGTGGGGGGGTGGAATATTGGGTCCCGGGGGTGGGTTGGGAGGTGGGTGTGGCCCTCAATTGGGCACTCTGTGCCGGACTGCCATGGCACCCCCCTCACCCCCCGGCGCGTGGAAAGGCTGGCAGCTATCGCTGGGCGGCCTTTCACGTCCCCAGCACACCTGCCTGCCACGTGTAAAATACCCGCGGAGGCGGGCGAGGGCCCTTAAGTGGCCACATAAGGGCCTTGATTGGCTTAGAGTGAGCAGGCTGTTTTCCCCTCCCTCCCCCCGCCCAACCGCCGTAAAGTTAGCTGGAGAAGGGAGCGGGGTTGGAAGGCCTCCCAGAGCCTCCTGCTCAATGTTATGCCGCCCCCACACGGCCCACTGGGGTGTGTAAAATGCAGTTCAATAGTTCAGTTGAGGCTGAGCCAGTGTTTTATAAAGGTTCACCATAACTTCCTTGCTTTTGTATTTTAGGCCTCTAATTAGAAATCCCAGGAGCCCGTATGCCTTATTAACCACTTTTTCAACCACCTCCAACAATTTTTGCACAATCTGAAAGGTCCCTCTGCTCCTGCAACCCATTATAATTGTATCCTTTATTTTACATTGCCTCTCCTCATTCTTCCAACCAAAATGTATCACTTCACATTTCTCCGCATTAAATTTCACCTGTCACGTGTCTGCCCATTCCACCAGCTTGTCATTGTCCTCTTGAAGTCAATCACTATCCTCCTCACAGTTCACAGCACTTCTAAGTTTTGTGTGATTTGCAAATTTTGAAGTTGTTCCTTGCACACCCAAGTCTAGGTCATTAATATAGATCAAGAAAAGCAGTGGTCCCATGGGAAACCCCACTATAAACCTTCCTCCTGCCCAAAACACAACCGTTTAACCACTATGCTGTATTTCCTGTCACTCATCCAAGTTTGTATCCATGCTGCCACTGTCCCTTTTATTCCTGGGCTTCAGCTTTGCTGTCAAGCCTGTTATGTGGCACTTTATCAAATGCCTTTTGGAAGTCCATGTACCCCACACCAACCGCATTACCCATAAATCTTTTGTTACCTCATCAAAAAACTCAATTAAGTTAGTTAAACATAATTTGCCCCTAACAAATCCATGCTGACTTTCTTTAATTAATCCACAGTTGTCCAAGTGATAATTAATTTTGTACCGGATTACAATTTCTAAAAGCTTTTCCACCATCAACGTTAAGCTGACTGGCCTGTAGTTGCTGGGTTTATCCTTGCACCCTTTTTTTGAACAAGGATGTAACATTTGCAGTTCTCCAGTCCTCTGGCATCACCCCTATATCTAAGGAGGATTGGAAGATTGTGGCCAGTGCCTCTGCAATTTCCACCCCTACTTCCCTCAGTATTTGCGATGTATCTCATCTGGTCCTGGTGACTTATTAACTTTATGAACAGCCAGCCTTCTAATACCTTCTCTATCAATTTTTAGCCTCAACTACCTGCTCTTTCGTGACAGCTTTGGCAGCATCATCTTCCTTAGTAAAAACGATGCAAAGTGCTAATTTAATACCTCAGAAATGATCTTAGCCTCCATATATAAATCCCTAATTGGCCGCAGTCCTCCATTTACCACCCTTTTATTATTTATATTTTGACTTTTGGATCCCCTTTTATGTGTGAGGCAATATCTTTAAATGTGCAGATAATACCAAAACAGGAAGATAGAAAATATTGAAGAACAAAGCAACCAGATTGATATGGATTTAGGTAACTAGGCAAATAGTGGCAGATGTAGTTTAGTATGGGTGTGTGTAAATTAATTAATATGCTATTAAGGAAGTAAAAGGAGTAAGACTTAAATGGAAAATAGTATGGTGAATAAGATATATCTGCTGTGGTATGTAAATTTATGAAACTATCCACAGCATACTTAATTGCAATATTGGAGAAAGGAGAGATGTCATTATTGGAATACTAGTAAAGAAACCATCAGCTGGAACAATGAGGCTCATGTGGAAGGAAATTGCTGTGGCTGTGAGTTTGACCTCCCCAACTCCAAAGATAGAGTGTTAGAAGATATTTAATAACTTCATTAGAGCAGAATATTGTCAATTGAATAACAGGTCAGATAAATGAAACGGAGTAGAAATGGGTATTATCTGGCCCAATATTCAACCAGTACTCTTTGGACTATCTTATTGTTCCTTTCCTCAGGAGCAATCTAACTTGGTAGCACTCATGGCAATTATCTCACATCCGGTAATGTATGCCATCAAATTGAGGTCTTTCACCCTAAGTCCTTGCTTACTTACACATCCATTCCATGACTGCTGATAGACTGAGATGCTATAAGCTGGAGACTGCAGATGAGAATGGCGGCTGGATTTTCAATCGGGTCAGGAACTGGAAATGGGGGCTAGTTCTGGGTCCCAACTCTGCAAGGCATGCTTTAGACACACCTGCCACATACTTCAATGCTCCAGGTAATTAAAAGCCAGGGAGTGGGCTTGCCGTCCAATCAGAGACAGCAAGTAGGCTGCCAATGCTAGAGGGCCAACGGGAGCCCCTGATGTTCCCTGGCATTATGCGCTGGGGCTGGATTTTTAAAAAGGTTGTGGTGCGGATCAGAGGCATGTGGGCACGCAATTTGGTATTGCCAGTCTCAGTGCCAGTTCCCCACCTCGATCCGAACCTTGAGCCATTTTGAATGAGGATGGCTCAGTGACATATCCGCTGCCCACCTTATTGTTCATTAAGGGGCCTATTAAGGCCCTGTTCCCACACTGACTGGAATCTCCAGTTGGCAATGCGGGTAGCCCACATTGGCCTGGACCGGCCAATATGGTGGGTTCAGGGTGGGGGTAGGGGTGGGCAATAGATCACACAATGGAATCCCCACCACCCCAGACCCATAATGGCCACCAGCCATAGCTGCAGCTTATAATAAAATAAAAATAACTGACCTCCACTTGTCCCTCACTTTCTCCATGTTCACATCAGCAGCTTCCACCTTGGGAAGGAGGGCTTCCGATTGGAGTGCTGGATGGCCTCCCATTGGTCCTCCAGCATCCAGAGCCCACTTGGCATACCTGAGTGGACAGCGAGCCCGCTCTCTGGCCTGTAATTATGCGGAACATTGAAGATTGTGGTGAGCATGCCTAAACAACGCCATGCAGGGTCGGGACCCAGAACTAGCCCCCATTTTCAGTTCCCAACCCGATTGAAAATCTAGCTCCAGGTCACTGCAGAGTAAGTGCATATATCAGCTTTTAACAGTGCATGAATAGGTAGTGCTGGGAACTCTGGCCTGCAAGAAGGGGATAGAGGAGTGGGAATCACTGTGCCTTTACTGAGATCATTGTAAGGTATACCCTTTTTTACTCAATGGTCGTAATTTTTCGTTTGCTGGGAGGCTGCGTCCACCAGCCGAAAAGTCAGTTGTAAGCCTGCCTCCGCTGAGCCTGGGGAGCCAGACCAGGATTTTTCGCTCCACAGGCTGTTAATTGGTCCTGGGCGGGACTTCCACCTCCTTGAGGCAGGAAGTCCTGCCGAATGGAGCTTCCGACCAGTGGGCTGGCTACTCTTAGTCTCGCAGCGCCACCAGGAGCAGTGGCCACTGCTGGGACTACACCCAGCCATCGCAAGATGATCAAGGACGGCCCTGGAATAAAGGTACGCTTTTAAGGCCTCGCCAGGGACAATTGGTTGGGCCCTGGCGAGGCAAGGGGGGTTGGTTAGGGGGCCGGGGGGAGTGTTGTGCACTGGGGGCAGCTGGGGCTTCGGAAGCGGCCCCCCTTGGAGCACAGGGTGCCCGATCAGGAGAGCCCCCCGCCAGCCCACCTTGTTTCACCAGGCGGGGTTTCTGAGACCTCAGCCGCCCGCCAGCCAAGGGTAAAATCTCGGTTGCGGTGGGCGGAGGCCCTAGGCCCTTAAGTTCCAGTTAAATCGGCTACTTAAGGGCCTTGACTGGCCTGGGGTGGGTGAGCCGTTTCTCACCACTGCCCCATGTAAATTTGCAAGAGGCAAGAGTGAGATTGGGAAGGCCCCCCCCCCCCCCAATCTCCCACTCAATTTTACGCTCCCCCCGCTACCAGCCCACTCGATTGGGGCGGTGGGGCAGCGTAAAATTCCGGCCAATGTTTCTAAGTATTCTTCAATTTCTGCACCAGCTAACAGTTTCTGCATGAGGTCCGCAAAGAAGCTGATTAGGTAGAATGCTGTTCATGCACATCAGATTAGTGATTTTTTTTTTTCTCCGAGGCTGCAGTTGGAGAGAAAAATTATGATGCACAGGAGAGTGCAGTACTCTACATGGTCATCTCAGGGGTCCTGCCAGCAGAATATCAGGCACATATTCTGTGTGACCTCTCCCCAAAAAAGTGGCAGATGGCTGGGATAGTAATAGAAAAAATGGACGCCCCAGGAGCATTTGCAATCCTTCCGGCACTTGAGAGATTGAGGCAAGCCAAGTAACTTAATGTGGAGGCACTGAATGACTAGTTTTGGGGGAACATCGGAGAGTTCAGGTTCAACTGTATGACAAATTATAGAGGGGAGTATCTCAGAGGGACTGAAAGATGTTCAGTTTACTCTCCCAGGATTGAATGATCTTTGTCATTCCCCGAGGTAGATTCTCCCGATTGGTGTAACCAGAATCCTATAACCAGTACCATTGTTACATCTGGTATGTGCACCTCTGTGGCTAGGTTCCCTCACAGCAGCAGCACAGGGGGTAATCCAGCAAATCCTGCAGATGTTTTAATTCTTACAGAACCAGTCTGCCAAAAAGCCCATGACACATGGTCAGTTTGTCTTGTGTCTAACCGAGGGCTGAGAGGCCATCCCAATATTTTGCAGCTGTCGTCTACATCTCATACCCCAAAGGCCTCAGAAAAATGTTAGAAAAGGGAAGAGAAAAGCTCATGTAGTCACAAGGGGGTTGCACAGTAACAGAACCAAAATAGATTTTTGTAAATAGTTGCAATAAATAACTGGAATATTTCATGTATGGACTGTTTGCTTGTTTCTCTATGATATTGAGGATCAGGTAGTGTGCCAATATTAAAGCTCAGAGTTAGGATGTGAAGACTGTTGTATGTTTGTTTGGTATGCTGCCACCTTAATATGCTTAGTTAATCTACCTTGGAAAGATTTCTTAGTCTGCAATAATTAACCTTTATTACATTATAACTATGTACAGCTTCACACCAGTCTGTGTGACTCCTCCAAAGCCACGCTGCATCTCCCTACAAGTATCTCTCATACGTGAGCTCTTACATGACCATGGTAGGAGATAGTCTTTACATTTTCTCAACATTAACCCTTTCAGACCCTTATACTACAAAGACTAGCTGTGAGGAGCAAGGATTTTATGTAGACCACAAGGAGTTTGGTGAGAAGTGGGAGATTTTTGCTGGGTTGAGACTTCCAAATAAAAGTGTTCTACTCATCTGAGAAGGTGCCCTGAATGAGTCTGTCCCTTAGATCTCTAGCAGCCCGGCTTACTCAGTTGTTAGAGCATGAGACTCTTATTCTCAGGGTCGTGGATTTGAACCCCACATTGGGCGATTGTTTTGAGAAATGTGAGGTAATGCATTTGGGGAAGGCTAACAAGGCAAGGCAATACACAATAAATGGTAGGATATACTGAGAAATGTAGAACAGAGTGCATGTCCACAGTTCCCCGGACTGGATAGGTAGATGAGGTGGTCAAGAAGGCACACAGGATAGTTGCCTTTAGGAGCCAAGGCATAGAATACAACATCTGAGAAGTTATGAAATAAAAACAAGAAATACTGGAACCACTCAGAAGGTCTGGCAGCATCTGTGGAAAGAGAAGCAGAGTTAACGTTTCGGGTCAGTGACCCTTCTTCAAATCTTTCAGATTTCCAGCATCCGCGGTATTTTGCTTTTATTTTATCTGAGAAGTTATGCTGGAACTGTATAAAACACTATTTTGGCCACAGCTGGAATACTGTGTGCAGTTCTGGTCACGGCACAATAGGAAAGATGTGATTGCACGAGAGACGTGACAGAAAAGATTTAACAGGATGTTGCCTGTACTAAAGAATTTTAATTATGGGGAAAGATTGAGTAGGCTAGGGTTGTTTTCTTTTGAACAGAGGAGGTTGAGGGGAGACCTAATTGAAGTGTATAAAATTCTGAGGGGTCTAGATAGAATGGATAGGAAGGCCCTATTGCCCTTGGTAGAGTTGTCCATAACTAGGGGGCATAGATTTAGGGTAAAAGTTAAGAGTTTAGAGGGGATTTGAGGGGAATTTCTTTTCACCCAGAGGGTGGAGAAGACCTGGAACTCACTGCCTGAAAGGGTGGTAGAGGTAGAACCCCTCAATGCTCAAAAAGTACTTGGATATGCAGTTGAAGGTGTGTAGCCTTGTAGGTTACAGCACAAGAGCTGGAAAGTGGGTTTAGCTAGATGACTACTTGTCGGCCGGCGCAGGCACGATGGGCCGCATGGCCTCCTTCCAAGCTGTACCGATCTATAATTCTATTGCAACTGTTCTTCATGGGCTGGGACTACAGCATCTGTGGCAATGTCTGGGACTTGTACTAACAGTCCTTTCCTGACTGCAGTGTTATTAAGTATACTGTGACGGAAACCACACCTGCCAAAATGAAACATATTAATTTTGTCATATGGAATGTTATTTTTGAACTATTACCAGACCTTTAAATAACTTGTTTAAAAAAGACCACAACAGTGGTTGAAAACATGGCTGCACATTTGCATTATAAAAGACAGTTGCATGAAGACGACAATGGGAGTATTCCCTGATTCAATTAGCCAGATGGGTTTTGTCAATAGTGATGATCAAGAGACATTGAGAGTCATTGAGCCAGCATTCCACCACGCCTCCCCCCCCACTCCACTGAGTGTGTCTGGTAAGCTTGGAGGAATCCACAAATCTCACAGGCGAGGCTGCTCCAAACAATGAGCCAGTCACATGACTAACCTGCTGGCCAACCCGAGGTTTTTTGAATTGTGCCTGAAAGAACAGTTTTTTTTTGTTGAAGAGACTGCAATTGAACTCCAAGAAGAGAGCACCTCTCTCTCTCTCATGCAAAGTTTCAAGGACCCACGGAAGTAACTTAAGCCTCAAGACTGAAGATCAGCGAAACAAGTTTGAAAGTGTGCACTGGGCCCCAATGAGAACTGCAAGTCTTAACTTCACTCAAAGACATTACATCTAACTCGAAACCAGTAACTGAATTTCCATCTACTACTTCAAACCTCCCCCCCCCTCAATTCTTTCTCTTCCTCTGTCTCTATTTGTGTGTGTTTATCGCGTATGTATGCTAACGTGGCTGTGTCTCGTATTCTTAGTAGTTTTAACTGAGTTTGAGTTTTAAGGTTAATAAACTTGCACCTTTCTTGTTTAAATCTGAGAAAGCCTGTCTGGTTGATTCCTTTGCAATTACAATTAGAGAGCAATGAGCAAGGATTCACTGAGGGGAAGCTAAAAACAGTGTTTTAAAAATTAAACCCTCTTATGGCCAAATGAGGAAAAGGGAGAGAGGGGAGCCCTAGACCCCTGCCTCACCTGGTTGTAATACAACACAACATACTGGCATAATTAATGACAATGATGGGGCATGTAGCAAGGAGCCCTTGGACCTATCTAGATATCATAACTTTCCTTTGAGTATCCCAATAACTAGCTCAATTCTGATCCTTGTCTTCATGTATGCTCCACAGTAGCACTCTGTGCATTGATGGTCCTATGGAGGCCTCATGAGCCATAGAAGTAGTGAGTATCCCTAGTCATCCAGCAACCATTCTGAACCTTGCCTTTGCTGGGAAGGCAGTAGTCCTGGAATTTAGGACCAGGAAATGTCACCCCATTCTAACTCTACCATTTGCCTGTGGTTGCCATAAGGTTGGTGGGGATTTTTCTCAAGTTTCTTGAAACTCTGGAGAACTTATGCTGGCCACTTCTTCAGCAGAGCCCTGGTAGACATTGGGTCTCGCACAAATTCTTTGCCCTGCAAAGGCATAATTACTAACATAAGTCCTCCTGCAATCCAGGTATTTCAGGACCAATATGGGTTGTTACTGTATAAAGTGTTGGCCATATCCCATCTAATACATTGCATGCAGTTTTGATTAGCTTATCAAAATAATTTTGGCTGGAGAGGGTACAAAGGGAGAAATAGGATAATTCCAGAAATCTGGAAATTCTGGCGGTTTGTGAATTTGAAATCAGTTTAAACAAAAATTCAATCGGGAATAAAAGCCTCCTACTTTTAAAAGTGACCAAGAAGCAGATTGTTGATAAAAACCCAACTGGTTCACTAATGTCCTTAAAGTGAAGGAAACCTGCTGACTGGTCTATACATCCAGTCCCACACCACTGGGATTAACTCCTAACTGCCCTCTGAAATAGCATTGCCAGTGGGTTTTTTTTAAAACCTAGCCACTGCATTTGCATCTGACCTCTGGGTTTCTTGACCAATTAGAGCAGGTGGTTGAGATGCCGATCTGCATCAATCTCTTGCAGATCCACGACTTGAAAAGGGACCTTGCGAAGGGTCATAGAAACATAGAAAATAGGAGCAGGAGTAGGCCATTCGGCCCTTCGAGCCTGCTCTGCCATTCATTATGATCATGGCTGATCATCCAACTTAGTAACCTGTTCCCGCTTTCGCCCCATACCCTTTGATCCCTTTAAACCCAAGAGCTATATCCCACTCCTTCGTGAAAACGTACAATGTTTTGACCTCAACTGCTTTTTGTGGTAGCGAATTCCACAGGCTCACCACTCTGGGTGAAAATAAATTTCTCCTCATCTCAGTCCTGAATGGTTTACCCCGTATCCTTAGACTATGACCTCTGGTTCTGGACTCGCCCACCACTGGGAACATCCTTCCTGCATCTACCCTGTCAAGTCCTGTCAGAATTTTATAGGTTTCTATGAGATCCCCGCTCGCTCTTCTGAACTCCAGCAAATATAATCCTAACCGACTCAATCTCTTCTCATACGTCAGTCCTGCCATCCCAGGAATCAGTCTGGTAAACCTTCGCTGCACTCCCTCTATAGCAAGAGCATCCTTCCTCAGATAAGGAGACCAAAACTGCACACAATATTCCAGGTGTGGTGTCACCAAGACCCTGTATAATTGCAGCAAGACATCCCTGCTCCTGTACTCGAATCCTCTTGCTATGAAGGCCAACATACCATTTGCCTTGTTTTCCGCCTGTTGGACCTGCATGCTTGCCTTCAGCGACTGGTGTACGAGAACACCCAGGTCTCATTGCATATTCCCCTTTCTCAGTTTATAGCCGTTCAGATAATAATCTGCCTTCCTGTTTTTGCGACCAAAGTTGATAACCTCACATTTATCCACATTATACTGCATCTGCCATGCATTAGCCCACTCACTCAACTTGCCCAAATCACCCCGAAGCCTCTCTGCATCCTCCTCACAACTCACCCTCCCACCCAGTTTTGTGTCATCTGCAAATTTGGAGATATTATATTTAGTTCCCTCATCTAAATCATTAATAAATATTGTGACTAGTTGGGGTCCTAGCACTGATCCCTGCGGTACCCCACTCGTCACTGCCTGCCATTTGGAAAAAGACCTATTTATCCCTATGGTTTTCTGTCTGCCAACCAATTTTCTATCCATCGCAATACACTACCCCCAATCCCATGTGCTTTAATTTTACATGCTAATCTCTTATGTGGGACTTTGTCAAAAGCCTTCTCCAAGTCCAAATAAACCACATCCACTGGCTCCCCCTTATCAACTCTACGAGTTACATCCTCGAAGAATTCCAGTAGATTTGTCAAACATGATTTCCCTTTCGTACATCCATGCTGACTCTGTCCGATTTTACCACTGTTCTCTAAGTGCTCTGCTATAAAATCTTTGATAATGGACTCTAGAATTTTCCCACTACCGATGTCAGGCTGACTGGTCTATAATTCCCTGCTTTCTGTCTACCTTCCTTTTTAAATAGTGGGGTTACATTAGCTACCCTCCAGTCTATAGAATCTTGGAAGATGCCCACCAATGCATCCATTATTTCTTGGGCCACCTCCTTAACTACTCTGGGATGCATACCATCAGGCCCTGGGGATTTATCAGCCTTCAATCCTATCAATTTCCCCAACACCATTTCTCCAATACAGATTTCCTTCAGTTCCTCTCTCTCACTAAGCCCTGTGTTCCCCAACAATTCTGGTATGATATTTGTGTCCTCCTTTGTGAAGACAGAACCAAAGTATGCATTTAGTTAGTCAGCCATTTCTTTGTTCCCCATAATAAATTCCCCGGTTTCTGACAGTAAGGGACCTACATTTGTCTTCACTAATCTTTTTCTCTTCATATACCTATAGAAACTTTGAGAGTCAGTTTTTATGTTCTCTGCAAGCTTGCTCTCATTCTATTTTCCCCTTCTTAATCAATCAATCACTTGGTCCTCCTTTGCTGAATTCTAAACTGCTGCCAATTCTCAGGTCTGTTGTTTTTTCTGGCGAATTTATATGCCTCTTCCTTGAATCTAATGCTATCTCTAATTTCCCTTGTAAGCCATGGTTTGGCTACCTTTCCCGTTTTACTTTTGCACCAAACAGGAACAAACAATTGTTGCAGTTCATCCATGCGCTCTTTTAATGTTTACCATTGCTTTTCCACCGTCGTCCCTTTAAGTAACGTTTCCCAATCCATCATAACCAACTCGTGCCTCATACCTTCGTAGTTTTCTTTACTAAGATTCAGGACCCTAGTCTCAGAATCAACTACGTCACTCTCCATCTTGATGAAGAATTCTGTCATATTATGGTCATTGATCCCCAAGGGGTCTCGCACAACTAGATTGTCAATTATTCCTCTCTCATTACACAATACCCAGTTTAGGATGGCCTGTTCTCTAGTTGGTTCCTCAACATATTGGTCCAGAAGACCATCCTGTATCCACTCCATGAATTCCTCCTCTACAGTAATGTGACTAATTTGATTTTACAATCTATGCAGATTAAGGTCACCCATAATTACAGATGTTCCTTTATCGCATGCATCTCTAATTTCCTGTTTAATGCCATTCCCAACATCACCACGACAGTTTGGGGGTCTATATACAACCCCCACTAACATTTTTTGCCCCTTACTGTTTCTCAGCTCTACCCATACAGATTCCACATCATCAGAGCTAATATCTTTCCTCACTATTGCGTTAATTTTCTCTTTAACCAGCAATGCAACTCCACCGCCTTTTGTTTTTTGTCGGCCCTTCCTAAATACTGAATATCCCTGGATGTTAATTTCCCATCCCTGGTCACCTTGCAGCCATGTTTCCGTAATCCCGACTATATCATACCCGTTTACATCTATTTGCGTGATTAATTCATTCACTTTATTACGAATGCTCCACGCGTTAAGGCACAAAGCCTTAAGGCTTGTCTTTTTAACATTACTTGCTCCTTCCCACTATTTTTCACTGTGGCCCTGTTTGATTCTGGCCCTTGATTTCTCTGCCTATCACTTCTCTTATTTTGACCATAATTCCGTAAGTTTTAAGGTACTTGTGGATAAGGATAAGAGTAGTTCTCGGGTGAAGGTGCTAAATTGGGGGATGGCCAATTATAACAATATTAGGCAGGAACTGAAGAATTTAGATTGGGGGTGGCTGTTTGAGGGTAAATCAACATCTGACATGTGGGAGTCTTTCAAACGTCATTGATTAGAATCCAGGACCAGCATGTTCCTGTGAGGAAGAAGGATAAGTTTGGCAAGTTTCGGGAACCTTGGATAACGAGGGATATTGTTAGCCTAGTCAAAAAGAAAAAGGAAGCATTCATAAGGGCTAGAAGGCTGGGAACAGACGAAGCCCTTGAGGAATATAAAGAAAGCAGGAAGGAACTTAAGCAAGGAGTCAGGAGGGCTAAAATGAGTCATGAAAAGTCATTGGCAAACAGGATTAAGGAGAATCCCAAGGCTTTTTATATGTATATAAAGCGCAAGAGGGTAGCCAGGGAAAGGGTTGGCCCATTCAAGGACAGAGGAGGGAATCTATGCGTGGAGCCACAGGAAATGGGCAAGGTACTAAATGAGTACTTTGCATTGGTATTCAAAGAGAAGGACTTGGTGGATGATGAGTCTAGAGAAGGGAGTGTAGATAGTCTGGGTCATGTCGATATCAAAAAAGGTGGTGTCGGGCGTCTTCAAAAACATTAAGGTAGATAAGTCCCCAGGGCCTGATGGGATCTACCCCAGAATACTGAGGGAGGCAAGGGAGGAAATTTCTGGGGCCTTGACAGAAATCTTTGTATCCTCATTGGCTACAGATGAGGTCCCAGGGTACTGGAGAATAGCCAATGCTGTTCCTTTGTTTAAGAAGGGTAGCAAGGATAATCCAGGAAATTACAGGCCAGTGAGCCTTACGTCAGTAGTAGGGAAATTATTGGAGAGGATTCTTCGGGACAGGATTTACTCCCATTTGGAAACAAATGGACTTATTAGTGAGAGGCAGCATGGTTTTGTGAAGGGGAGGTCGTGTCTCACTAACTTGATTGAGTTTTTTGAGGAAGTGACGAAGATGATTGATGAAGGAAGGGCAGTGGATGTCTACATGGACTTCAGTAAAGCCTTTGACAAGGTCCCTCATTGGAGACAGATACAAAAGGTAAAGTCACACAGGTGGTGAGCTGGCAAGATGGATACAGAACTGGCTCGGTCATGGAAGACAGAGGGTAGCAGTGGAAGGCTGCTTTTCTGAATGGAGGGCTGTGACTAGTGGTGTTCCACAGGGATCGGTGCTGGGACCTTTGCTGTTTGTAGTATATATAAATGATTTGTAGGAAAATGTAGCTGGTCTGATTAGTAAGTTTGCGGATGACACAAAGGTTGGTGGAGTTGCGGATAGTGATGAGGATTGTCAGAGGATACAGATCGGTTGGAGACTTGGACGGAGAAATGGCAGATGAAGTTTAATCCGGACAAATGTGAAGTAATGCATTTTGGAAGGTCTAATACAGGTGGGAGGTATACAGTAAATGGCAGAACTCTTCGGAGTATTGACAGGCAGAGAGATCTGGGCATACAGGTCCACAGATCACTGAAAGTGGCAACGCAGGTGGATAAGGTAGTCAAGAAGGCATACGGCTTGATTACCTTCATCGGTCGGGGCATAGAGTATAAAAATTGGCAAGTCATGCTGCAGCTGTACAGAACTTTAGTTAGGCCACACTTAGAATATTGCGTGCAATTCTGGTCGCCACACTACCAGAAGGATGTGGAGACTTTGGAGAGGGTACAGAAGAGGTTTACCAGGATGTTGCCTGGTCTGGAGGGTATTAGCTCTAAGGAGAGGTTGAAAAACTCGGATTGTTTTCACTGGAATGACGGAGGTGGCGGGGCGACATGATAGAGGCTTACAAAGTTATGAGTGGCATGGACAGAGTGGATAGTCAGAAGCTTTTTCCCAGGGTGGAAGAGTTAGTTACTAGGGGACATAGGTTTAAGGGGCAAAGTTGAGGGGATGTGTGAGGCATTTTTTTTTTTTTGTACACAGAGGGCGGTGAGTGCCTGGATCTTGCTGCCGGGGGAGGTGGTGGAATCAGGTAAGATAGTGACGTTTAAGAGGCATCTTGACAAGTCCATGAATAGGATGGGAATAGAGGGATACAGACCCCGGAAGTGCAGAAGGTTTTAGTTCAGACAGGCATCATGATCGGCGGAGGCTTGGAGGGCCGAATGGCCTGTTCCTGTGCTTATTCCCCTTACTGTCTTTTGTTCTTTTCTTTGATCCCCCTTCCCACTCCTTGCAAAGGTTCCCATCCCCCTGGCATTTTAGTTTAAACCCTCCCCAACTACTCTAGCAAATACCCCCCCAGGACATCAGTCCCTGTCCTGCCCAGGTGTAACCTGTCCAGTTTGTACTGGTCCCACCTCCCCCAGAACCAGTCCCGATGTCCCAGGAATCTAAGACCAACCCCCTCACACCATCTCTTCAGCCACGTACTCATCCAATATATCCTGCTATTTCTACTCTGACTAGCATGTGGCACAGGTAGTAATCCTGAGATCACTCCCTTTGAGGTCCTACTTTTCAAACTTACTTCCTAATTCCCTATATTCTGTTTTTAGGACCTCATCCTTTTTTTTTTTAAACCTACGTCATTTGTACCAATATGTACCACGACCATTGGTTGTTCACCCTCCCCCTTCAGAATTGAAACACTGTAAAAGTGTCATGGCAAAGCCAGGAACTTCACAGATGGGGTCTCAAAGTGGAAAGGCAGCACCATGTGTTTCCGATGTATCTCCGGACATGAGCCTGCAGGGAGATTCTGTTTCCATGGATGGGAGGAAGAAGGTGGCCTCAAAGAACAAGCAGTAACTGGAGTTGAATTCACCAAAAACCGTTCTTGATAACTGTCTGTATAGTTGTCAGTGGCTGATTGTCAAGCTTCTCACTATGGTTCTCTGTAGCCAGGTTCCAGAGAAAAGGCGCTGAATCTTTCAAGTCCACTTGTTAGCCAGAAGCGACTGATGCTAAAGGATATTAAACGTCCTTATTCCCCAGATTGGCAGTTTTTCTCATACCACTGCATTGTTGCCCATGTGGAGGCAGTGGAGGAGGCAGAGTGGCCTCCCCCGATGATGTCACCGGGGGCGGCCGCCATGTCCCCGGCAATGGTGTCCAGCGCCACCACGCAGACGCAGGCACCATTGTTAAGGGGCTTCAAGCCCTTCGAAGCGATTTCAATTTTTAAAGTGATATTTTGCTGTACTGAGTAAAGAAATTTAAACAAATGCTGCAGGACCTTCCACACCCACCCCCCCATTGTTTGTTTTCAGTGCAATATGAAAAACATGAACATTATTCCAAACCCAAACTTTCCCCCCAACCTCTTCACACCACCCCCACAACCAATAGGTATTTTTTCCCCCACTCCCCCACCCCTCCATCCCTGATAATTTAATTCCTCCCCCTCCCCACCAGTGTCTCGCTTTGGAACTCCAATGAAGTTCCGACGGCATGCGAGTCGCGGCTGAGGGGCTGTAAAATCGACATGGGATGGCCGTCGTTGGCAGCTAAGTTAATATCCCGTGGGGCCTTTTCGGCATTGTGGGTCGAGGCGAGTCGGTGCCGCAGGCATTTTACAGGCCTCCCCACCACGTTCCATGGCGTTGAGGGGCTGATAAAATTCAGCCCTATATTTCATAATGTCTTGCCAGAGGCCAGCAGGCAAAGCGAACACATGAGAATGGAAAGCTTCTCCATTGTGCAGGATGTCATTAACTGAACACACCATTTTGTAGGAGCCACATGTCAACTCTGAGAATGGGGGAGACAGTGGCATAGTGGTAATGCCACTGGACTAGTAATCCAGAGGCCCATGCTAATGCCCTAGGGACACAGGTTCAAATCTCACCACGCCAGCTGGTGGAATTTAAATTCAATTGATTAATTAAAATCTGAAACCAGTCTCAGTAATGCTGACCATGAAGCTATCATTGATTGTCGTAAAAACCCATCTGGTTCACTAATGCCATTTAGGGAACAAAGTCTGCATCCTTACCTGGTCTGGCCTACATGTAACTCCAGACCCACAGCAAGTCACTCAATTCAAGGGCAGTTAGTGATGGACAACAAATGCCTGACAGTGATGCCCACATCCCACGAAATAATTAAAAAAAAATGCACCCCAACCAAAAGGGATTCCACTCCCTCAATGTTCAGTTGGTGTGTGACTACATGCAAAGAATCAAAAATGTCAATGCCCACGATCCTGGCAGCAGTCATGATGCTGCATTATTGGAGTCCATGGATCCAACAGGATGGACGGCAAAGTCGTGAACAAGATCAGGGTACAGCTATCATAAATCTTTGTCACTGGTTGGCTGTTTCTGATGGGGCACATGGCCTCACCTTGACAGAAAGGTTATTGTGGTGATCAACTGGAGTTTTTAAGAACAATGATAACCATCAAAAAAGCATATACTCACAGCACTGGGTGATAGGAGGTGTGGCTTTGCTCAATTTACCATTTATTTCAGGTCGATGTTTTTCATCAGAACTGGAACTGTTAATAGCAAGAACACAGTCAAGGAAAAATGTTGGGGTTAGCTGGTAAGGAAAGAACAAAAGGAAAGGTCTGTGATAGGGTGGACTGGAGGAAAGATTAAATGACAAAAGTGGGCATTGACAGTGATGGAAGGCAAAAGGGGGTGCAATTGTGACAAGAAACAAAAGATGGGTCCAGAGGAACTGCAAATGACCACAGCAGAACCATTATGAGCACCTGATGTCTGAATAAACTGGGCAGAGGTTATGATCTAAAATGGTTAAACACCATGTTGGGCTGGATTTTACAGCACCACCCACCCAGACATCGGGGGTTGGAAGGCCTGGCCCGATATTGGCGGTGAGGCTTCGTGGTGGCCCCTCCACCGCTCGATGACGGGACAAAAATTTACATAGGTGAATATATTAAAATAAATGAATTAATGACTTATCCGCTCCTGCCATCCATTCTGGGGTGATATTGGCGCCGGTGGCAGGTCCGCTCTACCCTTTGGATACCTGTTCGGAGATCCGACACGGGACACTGGTGGGGAGGGAGGGATAGGTAAGTATTTCAGTGTGCGAGAGAGGGGGGGGAAAACAGGTCAAACTAATCTGATTGGTGCAGGGGATTGTGGGAAGGGGAGAAGTTAAAAGTTTGTGAACTTTGGGGGAAGGTCAGGTACACAAGGTAAGTATTTCGGGGGGCAGAGGGCAAGGAATGAGTGTATGGTTATTGAGAGGGTGGGAGAGGGGCTAGAAACATTTATTTATTTTTTTAAATAAGTTCTAATGCTTTAAAACTTTAAATTGTAATGTAGGGCTGGAAGCCCTTTAAAAATGGTGCCGGCACCTGTGCAGTTGCGCCGTCATTACCGGTGCTGGACCGCCCGCCTCTTCCATGTCACGGGAATGGAGGGGTGGGGGCAGTCCACCCTGGCCGTTTAAATGAGACGTTGCACTGAATATCACGGCGGCTCCGCGACGTCCGGTCCACGCGGGCGGACTGCCATTTATCTGAGTGGTGAGCTTGTAAAATCCAGCCCATTGAGTCCAGAAGGCTGTAATGTGCATTTTCGAAAGAGGAGGTGCTGTTCCTTGAGCTTCATTGGAACAGCGTAGGAGGCCGCAGCCAGAGTGGGAGTAGGTCAGGGAATTGAAATGGTAAGCAACTGGCATCTCTGGGTTATGCTTATGGGCCGAACATAGGTTTTCAGCAGATCTACGTTTCATCTCCCCTTTTTACCCCTGGCTCTGTTCTTGCTGATAAATTGTTAGATCTCTAACCTCTTCCAGTTCTGATGAAAAGTCATCAACCTGGAATATTAACTCTTTCTTTCTCCATAGATGGAGAGATAGATAGCTGACCTGCTGAGTATTTCCAGCATTCAGTTTTTATTTCAGATTTCCAGTATCCCCAGTATTTTGCTTTTGTTTTAGGGTAAATCAGCATTCACAGCACCTGGTGCGCAGCATTCTGCAAGCTCAGTGAACAGGGAGTAGCAGCAGAGACCTGTTATGTCAGTTGTTGTTATCCCAAACCCCCTGGGCTCTTGAGCTTTTTGGAACTTCCCTCAGAAAACAAATAAGTGCAAATCATGCCAATGCGTAGAATTATTTGGATAGGTGGTTGAAGATAAAGGAGGAGAACATCTGGGAACAATTAGGACTACCTGTGGTGTGGAAGATAAACACCAACACGGACTAGTTAAGCTGAGCAGCCTG
Source organism: Heterodontus francisci (assembly GCF_036365525.1). NCBI lineage: Eukaryota > Metazoa > Chordata > Chondrichthyes > Heterodontiformes > Heterodontidae > Heterodontus > Heterodontus francisci. The sequence continues at coordinate 46,897,174 of NC_090383.1, read as the reverse complement.
TTTCCTTGTTTAAAAAAAAATTAAGAGATACAGCACTGAAACAGGCCCTTCGGCCCACCAAGTCTGTGCCGACCATCAACCACCCATTTATACTAATCCTACACTAATCCCATATTCCTACCACATCCCCACCTGTCCCTACATTTTCCCTACCACCTACCTATACTAGGGGCAATTTCTAATGGCCAATTTACCTATTAACCTGCAAGTCTTTGGCATGTGGGAGGAAACCGAGCACCCGGAGGAAACCCACGCAGACACAGGGAGAACTTGCAAACTCCACACAGGCAGTACCTGGAATTGAACCCAGGTCGCTGGAGCTGTGAGGCTGCGGTGCTAACTACTGCGCCACTGTGCCGCCCATGTAATGGCCTGTGTAATTCTATATCCTTGCAAGAAACGAGGAGTCAAAGGTTCCTATTGTAATGAGAAAAATCCTGGTGTTTGAGCATTCTTCAGGTGTCGGGACACCCATCATATTACCGACACAAGGGTGTGACTTTGAATCCTCATGGACTGGAGGATATTCAGAGGATCCTGAAGGTAAAGCAAAGCTGTTACTGCAATAACCCTACTCCCAGACTGATGTAAGCAGCGGCTAGAAGGTCTTCCAGGCCTGCCACCATGCCTGGTTTCCTGCCTGATGTTCATGTAAAGGCCCAGTTGGGGGCAGAAATAAACATGTTTTCTGTACTGCAAAAGTGACTACACTTCAGAAGTACCTCATCGACTGTAAGGTGCTTTGAGGCAGCTTGAAGTTGTGAAAGATGTCTTTCTTATGTGAAGAGAAAAACATGGGCAGCTACTTCCTCACTGGTACGCTGCACCTCAGGTAATAGACTCAGAATCATTGCGCCACAGAAGGAGGGCATTTGGCCCATCGAGTCCACGCTGGCACTCTGTAGAGAATTCCAATCAGTCCCATTCTCCTGCTCTATCTCTGTAGCCCCGCAAGTTTTTTTTCCTCAAGTGTCCATTCAATTTCTTTTTGAAATCATTCATCGTCTCCACTTCCACCATCCTCATAGGCAGCGAGTTCCAGGTCATTAGCAATCAGTGCGTAAAAAAATTCTTCCCCACATCCCCTCTATCTCTTGCCCAAAACCTTAAATGTGTCCCCAGTCCACTGCTATCAGTTAATGGGGACAGCTTTTAAGAACGCAAGAACAGAAGAAAGAAGGAGTCGGCCATTTGGCCCCTCGAGCTGCTGCACCATTCAATAAGATAATGGCTGATGTGATCGTTGCCTCAACTCCATTTTCCTGCCTGCTCTCCATAACCCTTGACTCGCTTGTAGATCAAAAATCTGTCTAACTCAGCCTTAAATATATTCCATGACCAAGCTTCCACTGCTCTCTGGGGAAAAAGAATTCCAAAGATTAATGACCCTCAGAGAGAAGAAATTCCTCCTCATTTCCATCTTAAATGGGACACCCCTTATTTTGAAACGGTGCCCTCTAGTTATTGATATTCCCAAGAGGGGAAAAATCCTCTCAGCATCTACCCTCAAAATCTTACATATTTCAATAAGATTTCATTCTTTTAAATACCAATCAATATAGGTCCAACTTGTTCAACCTTTCCCAGAAATCAATCCAGTAAACCTCTGAACTGCCTCCAAAGCAAGTAAATATTCCTTAACTAAGGAAACCAAAACTGTATGCAGTACTCCAGGTGTGGTCTCACTAATACACTATACAGAAATAGCAAGACCTCCCTGCTTTTATACTCCAACCCCCTTGCAATAAATGCCAACATTCCATTTGCCTTCCTAATTATTTCTGTACCTGCATGCTAACTTTTTGAGATCCCATATAGAAGGACACCCAGATCCTTCTGTACAGCAGCATGCTATAGTCTCTCTATTTAAAAATTTTGCTTCTCTATTCTTCCCACCAAAAATGTACAATCTCACATTTCCCCACATTATACTCCATCTGCTAATATTTTGCCCTCACTTAAACTATCTATATCCCTTTGCAGATTCCCTGTGTCTTCCTCACAACTTGCTTTTGTCAAGAAATTTGGCTACAATATACACTGTCCCTTCATCCAAATCATTCATATAGATTGTAAATAGTAGAGGCCCCAGCACTGATCCCTGAGACACCCCTCTAGTTACAGTCTGCCAACCTGAAAATGACCCATTTATGCCGACTCCGTTTCCTGTCAGTTAGCCAATCCTCTATCCATGCTAATATATTTTCCCCAACGCCATGAGTTCTTATTTTGTGTAGTAACCTTTCATGTGGCACCTTATTGAATGCCTTTTGGAAATTCAAAAACACCACATCTACTAGTCCCCCTTTGTCCACCCTGCTTGTTACATCCTCAAAGAACTCTAATAAATTTGTCAAACAGATGAACATATTAGGAGCAGAAGTAGGCCATTCAGCCCCTCTAGCCTGCTCCGCCATTCAATAAGATCATGGCGGATCTGTTTGTGTCTCAAATTCCATACTCCCATCTACCCCCGATAACCTTTGATTCCCTTGCCCAACAAGTATCTATCTACCCCCACCTTAAAATTATTCAATGACCCTGCCTCTAATGGGACAGGCCTGGCATTGACCAGGATACAAACCCAGGCCTCCCGCATGGCAGGTAAGAATTCTACCACTGAACCTCCAGTGCAATCACTGATTTCTCTTTCATAAAACCATGTTGACTCTGCTTGATTGTACAATGATTTTCCAAATGTCTTGCTGCTACTTCCTTAATGATGGATTCCAGCACTTTCCCAATGACCGATGTTAGGCTAACTGGCCTATTGTTTCCAGCTTTCTTCCTCCCTCCTTTCTTGAATAAAAGCATTATATTTGTGGTTCTCCAAACCACTGGGACCTTTCAAGAATCTAGGGAATTTTGGAAGATTACAACCAATGCATTCCTTATCTCTGCAGCCATTTCTTTCATGACCCTAAGATGCAGGCCATTAGGTTCAGGGGACTTGTCATTCTTTTAGTTTTCCTAGTACATTTTCTCTAGTGATAGTAATTGTTTTAAGTTCCTCCCTCCCTTTTGGCCCTTGATTTTCTACTATTATGGGGATGCTTTTCGTTTCTTCTTCCATGAAGGCAGATACAAAATATTTGTTCAAAGTCCCTGGAATTTCCTTGTTTCCCATTTTCATTCCCAAATCTCATCCTCTAAGGGCCCAACATTTACTTTAGCTGCTCTCTTCGTTTTATATACTGTCTATTTTTATATTTCTTGCTAATTTCCTCCCATATTCTAAATTTCTCCCTCTTTTTTTTTTTTTAAAGTCACACTTTGCTGGCTTCTAAAATTTTCCCAATTGTCTGGCCTACCACTAATCTTCACAGAATTATATGCCTTTCAATTTTATACCATCCTTAACTTTGAGGCAGCTATGGGTGGTTCATCCGTCTCGTGGAGTCTTTCTTTCTCTGTGGAAGATGTCATTGTTGAGACTTATGTTTCTGTGTCTGCCTTATCTAAACTTGTCATAATCTTGTACACCTCCATCAAATCTCTCCTCAATCTCCTTTGCTCTATGGAAAACACCGATTTCTGCAAGCTAGCCTAGTAGCTAAACCCCTCATTCCTGGAACCATTCCAGTAAATTTCCTCTGCACTCCGTCAAGGACCCTCATATCCTTTCTAGTGTGGTCACCAGAACTGGATACAATACTCTAGTTGTGTTCTAACCAGAGCTTTATACAGGTTCAGCATAACTTCACTGCTTTTGTACTCAATACCTCTATTTATGAAGTGTTGTATATTGTTATATTATCTGCAAAGAGGTCAGAATTAATTAGCTAGGAACTAATTGTTATGTTTAGGTGTTTCAGAGGGCCGCATTCATGGCTGCACTCGAGTCATGTGACATGTAACAAGCAGTCCCTACCAGATAGCATGGAAGCTGAACGAAATAAACAAAGTGCTCCAGCTTTTCCAAGTCTAACGTATGATTATTTCTAACTTATGGGAACCAGAAGACATAATATGGTGGCAGCAGGTGTCTGTGAGTAAAGCTAAACATTTTAAATGGATTTAATGCTGACTTGGATTGAAAAGAATTTACCTAAATTAGTATCAGAGAAAGAGAGAAACTGAGTGAATCGTACGAAAATGAAATGACTACCAGCACAGCAATGAATGCACAGTTACAGCCCATAATGAATTGGGAAGCTGATGATAGAAACATAGAAAATAGGAGCAGGAGTAGGCCATTTGGCCCTTCGAGCCTGCTCTGTCAATCATTATGATCATGGCTGATCATCCAACTCAGTAGCCTGTTCCGGCTTTCGCCCCGAGAGGCCATAGGAGGCATTTGAGAAATTTAAACAAAAGTGCAGATTGACATTCAGTAGTTTTCTAGAAGGCACTAGCAAAGAGGAGAGGATCAGCTATATCACTCTGTGGGCAGGAGATGAAGGATTAAATTTGTTTAATAGCTGGGGAACCGAGTAATGAGGACAGCAGAAACAGACAAAATATTTGAAAGATTCAGCACCCATCTCCAGCCAAAATCAAATCATAGGATCTACCAATATGAATTTCAAGGCCTCAGACAGGAATCAGATGAGCCTATTGACAATTTTGCAACAAGATTGAAAAAAATGTACCTGGAAAATGTAAATTTAAGGACACAGATGAAAGGCTGATAGATCAGCTAATCTGGGGTCCTACACATCCTGCAGTACAAAAAGCTGTAATTCGAAAGGACAAACTCACAATATTGTAGGCTGTAGACACTGCCAGAGAACATGATGCCACGAGCCGACAGATGAAGCACTGACTACCCAAATGGCTAGCCTTCAGTTAAGCCAAGAGAAAGGCAACAGGGTTGATGAGGTGAAACAGCAACAAAAGAATACACACCAGACAGAGAGAAAGATGTACAGTAGCTGTGGACGACCACATGAATTCACAAACAGAAGGAAATGTCCCGCCAATGGATCAATCTGCAGAGTGTGTGGAAAGGTCAATCTCTGGGAAAAGATGTATAGAACAAAAGAAGGTGGTTGACGAGTCAACAGAGACAGATCAACAGGGTAAATTGGTAGGAAAAGAAACCAAAACATACCCTGGAAGATGACGATGTGTTTGAGAACATGGTAGACGTATATCAATTGCTAATATATGCAGGTGGAGGATGTTAATTGGAGTTTTACTTGAGCACATACAAGGAGACACCTACTGAGATTGTGAAGGTTTGGAGTAAGGAGTTACATGTTTGTTATCCTTTTACTCTGTATAAGGAATGTAACATTGAGTAAAGATTGGCTCCGGCATCATCCTTCAACAACAAGCTTTCTAGAATTTAACAGACATAGAACCATACAAGTAGTTGAAATGTCTGGATGAGACAGTTTCCAGAAAAAAGTAATTCACAGAATCATTCAGCTCTGGAACAGGGTGAGAAATAAGCCCACAACGATAAATCTGTAGGCGATGCTTGATACCAGACCATAGAGTAACATCATCCTGTTCAGACTATACCAGAAGATCTTCCCTGAAAATTTGGAAGAAAGTGGTTAACCAAGGAAAAGGTGTTCGGAAACTGAAACAATGTCACGCTAACAGCATATGGGGGAACTGAGATTTGACAGCAAGGAACAACCCAAATCAGAGGGACAAAGATAAAGATGTTAACTATGTTCTACTTCACTGAAACAGATGGTCCAACTATCCTGGGGTTAAGCAGTTGTGAAGAGTTGCAGATTATCTCAGTAAACCATGAGATGAAGGAGGTGACACGGAGGGGTGAAGATAGTACACCCGTTGAAAAGCACCCTCTGATCAGAAGCAAAGATGATTAGATATCTCTGGGGCGGCACAGTGGCGCAGTGGTTAGCACCGCAGCCGCACAGCTCCAGCAACCCGGGTTCAATTCCGGCTACTGCCTGTGTGGAGTTTGCAAGTTCTCCCTGTGTCTGCGTGGGTTTCCTCCGGGTGCTCCGGTTTCCTCCCACATGCCAAAGACTTGCAGGTTGATAGGTTAATTGGCCATTATAAATTGCCCCTAGTATAGGTAGGTGGTAGGGAAATATAGGGACAGCTGGGGATGTGGTAGGAATAAGGGATTAGTGTAGGATTAGTATAAATGGGTGGTTGATGGTCATCACAGACTCGGTGGGCTGAAGGGTCTGTTTCAGTGCTGTATCTCTAAACTAAACTAAACATATAAAGATTCATCACCTAGTGAACATAACACCACCGAAACGGAGTCGAATTACAGGTGAGACCAGAAAACTGGGGGAGTTACAGATGGTCTCTCAGCAAGTGATCCAGGGATGGCCTGATAAAGATACAGAAAATACAGCCAGCAGGACAGCAGTACTGGTCTACCAGAGATGACATCACACTAGAAGATGGCATTCTGCAAGCCAGATCCAGAATAACTATATCAAAAACCACGCAGGAATAACTTCTGAAGAAGATACACGAGAAGGCCACCTTGGAATGGAGAAGTGTAAACTAAGAGCCAGATTAGCTGTGCACCGGATAGGCATATACAAAGACATTGAAAACATGATGTCTACATGCAAAGTATGCCAAAAGTACAGAAACATACAGCAGAAAGAGGAGATGATAGCTACTGAAGTACCACCCAGACCATGGCATACTGTAGGAGCCTATTTATTCACACACAATCAAGAATGGTATCTTATAGTCGCAGATCACCACTTAAAATTCCCTTTTATCTGGAAGGTGAAAAACTTGAGCCACAACAATCATCTCAGCCGTACGAGTTTGGTTCGCTGAGCAAGAGATTCCTGAAAGATTAATATGTGACACCCTATTCACTTCCAGAGAATTTAAGGAATTCACTGAACAGTATGGGTTCAACACCATGATCTCATCACCAGACTACCCGCGGGAACACTGGTTTATGGAAAGACACGTCCAGACTGTCAGAAGAACCCTTGCGAAATGCTGAGAGATGAAGGAAGACACAAACCTGGCTTCATTGTCACTTCAATCCACACCTCTCAAGGCAGACATGAAATCACCTGCAGAGCTGTTGAATGGAAGAAAGTATAAAACAACTCTGCCAAGCAAAATACATCCTCCAAGTGACCAGGAGGAAGTGAGACAACAACTCACTGAAGCACAGGTAAGTGGAGATCAACACTTCAACAAGCATGCTAAATCCTGACCTGAGTTTTTGAAAGGACAAACTGTACATGTATCCGATCCAATCATGAAAACCTGGAGCCCAGCAAAATTTATTGGTGAAGCTCAGACTCCGAGGTCACACATCATTGAGACTGAAACCAGTAAGCAAATGAGAAAGAACAGAGTCCATATTTGACCTACACCTAAACTGGAAAAACAGAACAGATCAACAAAACTGGAATCATCATTACCCAGCAAGACAACACAAACGTCACCAGCAAGTGACACATTAGCAACGGCAAGCACAACTCCTATAACACCAGGAACAACACGCACAACATTGCCTGTACAACGTGCCAGCTCACCACGGAGAGCAAAGAATACCAAATCTACAAGATGGAGGCACAACGTCTTACCACCTAAGCGATACCGTGAATTTAGAAAAGAAAACAAGCTATGAAAAAGACTCTAAATGTTGATTGTTAATCTTTAGTTTAGAAGAAAAGTTAATGATTTGGAACGGTTATATTGGTATAGAAGCATTATTTTTTAAAGAAAGGGGATGTTATATAATGTTATATTATCTGTAAAGAGCTAGGCACTAATTAGCTAGGAACTAATTGTTATGTACAAGCGCTCCAGGTGCCATGTAACACTACACCATTCTACCAGGCAGCATGGAAGCTGAATGAAATAAATAAAAAGCTCTAGCTTTCCAAGCCTAAAATGTGATCATTTCTAACTTATGGGAACCAGAAGACATACTATGAAGCTCAAGATCCCATATGCTTTGTTAACTATTCTCTCAATATGTCCTTTCACTTTCAAAGTTCTATGACCATGAGCATCCATGTCCCTCTGTCCCTTTACAATCTTTAGAACTGTGCCATTTAGTCTATATTGCCTCTCCCTACTGCCAAAATGCAGCACCTCACACTTCTTTATATTAAATTCCATCTGCCACCTGTTTGTCTATTGTGCTAGCCTACCGATATCCTGTTGCAGTCAATTGGTATCATCCTCACTGTCTGCCACACCTCTAAGTTTGGTATCATTTGCAAATGTTGAAATTTTACCCTGTATTCCAATGTCCAAGGCATTTATATATATCAAAAAAGCAGTGGTCTTAGCACTGGCACTTGGCGAACACCATTGTCTACCATCCCCCAGTATGAAAAGCAACCAGTTACCATGACTTGCTGTTTGCTGTCATTAAGCCAATTTTTTTTTTAATCCAAGCTGATACTGACCCTCCTATTCCATGAGCCTCAATTTTGTTGACCACTCTTATGTGGTACTTCGTCAAAAAGTTTGTTAAAATCCATAGAGACAACATCCATTGCTTTCCCTTCATTAAACTTCTTTGTTACTTCATCAAAAAATTCAATTTATTCAAACATAATCTGCCTTTTACAAATCTGTGCTGGCTCACTTTAATGAAACCTCTCCAAGCACCGATTGATTATTTTCCCTGATTATTGTTTGTAAAGGTTTACCCACCACTGTAGTTAGTAGGAATATCCTTACATCCTTTCTTGAATAAGGGTGTCACATTTGCCACTTTCCAATCCTCTGGCACCTCTCCCACATCTAGGGAAGATTGGAAGATTATGGCAAACGTTTCCACCATCGCCAGTCCAAATTCTTTTTGCAACCTGGGATGCGAGCCATCCGGACCAGCTGACTTATCCACTTTAAGCATAGCCGGCCTTTCCAGTATTCCTTCCTATCAGTTTTCATGATATTTTGCGCAGGGGCTCATTTAAATGGAGGGGGTGGAGTATCCGGCCCCTATGACGTAGAGTGGGTGGCCGCTTTGACCTCGGTAATGGTATCCGGCACCACTACGCAGGCGCTGGCGCTATTTTTAAAGGGCTTCAAGCTCTTAGAAGATATTGAATTTCTAAAGGCATTTAACGTTGTCATTAAGAAATTACATAAAAGCTGGAGGCCCTTTCCTACCACCCCACCCCACCCCTCACCAATGTTTGTTTTTGGGCCTATCGCTCCAAAATTAACTTTATTCCCAACCCAAACTTCCCCTCCTCAAACCTCATTACCTTTGCCCTTCAACTCCTTCCCACCATCCCCACAGCCAATATAAAGATTTCCCCCAACCACCCCACTCTGATAATGTCACTCTTCCTCCCTCCTCCTCCCAAAGTTGCAGGAGTTCTGGCTGGCAGCCGGAATATTGGTGTTGGACAGGTGCCGGGACAAGGTAAGTTGATTTGCATTAATTTCAATAGGCCCCAGTAAAATGCGGCAGGGCCTTCTCAGCATCCATCCCCCGCCACGACTCCAGGCGTCGGAGGGCGTGTAAAATTCAGCTTCTGGTGTGAGAAGCTGACAGACAAGCCTAGGGCAGTTACAAATTAAAGGGGTTCCTATATTTATTTAGTAAGGTGGGATTAGGAAGTGTAAAGATCCTGCACAATGGGAACCCCTTTTAACTTGGAGATGGTGGCAAGAATTTTATGCCCCACCCCCAGCCCCGAGAGGGTGCTGGAGGTGGGGGGTTTGAGTAAAATTGAGTGGGAGGCAGGGGGTGTCGTTCCTGTTGTCTTCCCGTCCCCACTGCAATTTTCTGATTACCAAGGGAGGTGACAAATGGCCCACCCACCCAGGCCAATTAAGGCCCTTAAATGGCCAGTTAATTGCAAATTAAGAACCTTCTCCCACCATCGCTGGGATATTACCAGCAGCAGTTGGGTCTTTTGCCAGCTGCAGAGGCCACCCAGTTAAACCTGACTGTTCTCTTGTGGGCTGGGGAGGCCTTCCTAATTGGGTACCCTGTACCTGTGGAGGGCCTGCCCCCACAGCTCATGCTGCCCCAGCTGGAGCACCTCCCCCCCTTCGACCAATCCCCTACCCCAGCTGATAGTCCCCAGTGAGACCCCACACGCTAATATTAATTCCAGGGCTTCCACCATTGCTGCTCCAATCGCAGGATGCAATCCCAGCAGTGGCCACGGCTTCTGGTGATGCTGCTGGGACTGAAGAGCTGCTGGCCTGCTGATTGGCTAGCAGCTCTTAGAGGCAGGACTTCTGGTCTCAAATGGCCACAAAATCACAGTGCGTTTCCAGGCCTAGTGGAGGCAGGCTCACTTATGTTTTGGGCAGTGGACGGGGCTTCTGCCCTGACATAAAATTTCAGTTGGTATGTCTGCAGCTATTTTATTATATTCTTGTATCATATTATATTATTCATATGATTTTCCAGAGCAGAGAAGATTTGGAGTTGGAAATAATTTAAATTGCTATCTGGGACATCCCATATGTATCACTTGATTATGGAGATAGATGATGCAGGGACTCACTGTTGGGTTTTTGATGTGTGTGCTTGCTGATTCAGTCAGTTGGCTTTTGGAAGTCAGATGGATTCAGTAACAAAGAGGCCATCAGGGACTAGGTGTTTCTGTTTTGAGGCAAGCCAATGCTCAAGCTGGGATGTCCAGATTCGGGAAGTGATCTCATACCTCAGAAGATAGGGGAGGAATTAAGGAAATCAAAGTGAATTCCTAAGAACTGTGGTACACTTTGGATCGGTCCCAGGAGAAGTGAACAAACCACCAAAATCCTGTAACATATAGGAAAATTCTTGAGGTGGAAGGAACAGTCAAATCAGAATGTTTTGTTAAGATTTCGGGTTTGAAATATACATCTTCATGTTCTGTTAAGATTTTATGTTTAAAATATAATTGTTTCCAAATTGTACTGTTAAGGTTGTAGTGTTTTGCATTGTTTAACTCTTGTACAGTAAAGGTTTTGTTTAAAATGTGAAATTTTGTGGTGTAATTCTTCCAGTACTAACTGAGAATTCGACTTTCACTTTTTAAAAGTTAATGATCCCTGATGGGATTGTAACAAACTGGGGACTCTTGGCAGGATTTTGGATCCACAGACTGAAACAGATATGCTGGTATTTGCTAAAGTTTAAGCAAACACTATTTCATGGTGACTTTCACTGTATTTATTGAAAAGCAGAATGGCTTTGTCAATTGCTAAGACTTTTCTGGGATGGGAAGATTTACCCTGGAGTGTTTTAGAACAATCAAGAGTTAATTTAATGGCATTAGCAGAAGAGTCGAAGGTAGAGTTAAAAGCAAGGGTTAAAAAGCAGAAATAGTTGGAGACTTTAGCACAGCATTTGGAATTTGAAGAGGAAAAGTTGACGCAGATAAAATACAGATTGAGTTAGTTAGGATTCCAATGCAAATGAAGCAACTTGAATTGGAAAAGAGATAGAGAAAAACAAAAAACTTGAATTAGAGGTTCAAAGAGAAAGGGAAACAAGCCAATTTGAATTGGAAAGATAAAGGCTTTGTTCATGTGGACAGGGAATAACTAATAGTTTGGATGATGATTCAAGTTCAACTCCAGATTTTGATTTAGCAAGACATAATCACCTAGTGTCTAAATTCACTGAGGAAGGGATTGAAAGGTATTTTGTCTCATTTGAGAAAATTGCTACAAAGTTAAATTGGCCACAAGAAACATAGACCATTCTTTTGCAGTGTCTTAATGGGAAATGCTTTGGATGTTTATTCAAGCCTTTCAGAGGAACTGTATTTCGATTATGAGACAGTTAGAAATGTGGTACTTAATGCATATGAGTTGGTTTCAGAAGCTGATCAATTAAAATTTGGAAATTTGAGGAAGAAACAGAATTAACCTTTAATAGAATTTGCTCGAGAAGAAAAGAAATTACTTTTGATAATTGGTATTGTTCAATGAAGCTTGACCAGCATTTTGAAAATGTGTGAGAGGGGTGTTGTTAATTAAGGAATTTAAAAGTGGTATTCCGGCTGATATCAGCACACATCTAGACGACCTAATAGTTTCTAATATAAGACAAGCTGCTGTTTTAGTTGATGAACATAATTTATCCCATAAGCAGCCAGGGGGCAGTAGATCTCCGTTTGCAAGCCCACACAGGATTTGGAGACATAGACCAAATGATATTGAACCAATTTCTGAGTACAAAGAAGGACATAGCCGAAATGAGACGACAGATGCTTCTCAAAGTGGTAAAAAAGACAATATGGAGGAGAGGAGCAAGTCAAAAAGACCAACATGTTTTCATTGTTATAAGGTTGGACACGTAAAAGTGTTGGAAATTAAAACTGAAAGCTGTACCTTTAGTGAGTGTGGATACTGTTTCTTCAAAGTATACTGCAAGAAAGGATGAAGCTGATGAAAAACCAGCACGGTCTAATGTATTTACAATGGATGCAAATAGGGGTGTTAAAGAGTATGAGGGTTTTATATTTGAAGGGGAAGTCACTAAATTTGTGTCTAAGGAAAGACCCAAAAAGACTGTTATCCTGAGAGATATGGGTTCAGCACAGAGCTTAATGTTAGAAAAAGATTTAGGCTTTTCTTCAGAGAGTTCACTGAATAAAAATGTCTTGGTACAGGTTATTGATGGGAATTGTGTGCCCATCCCATTGTAGAAAGTGAATTTAAACTGTGATTTGGCAAAGGGGTATGTTATTGTTGGTGTTATATCTAAACTACCCATTAATCAGGTTGTCTTTATTTTAGGAAATTATCTCATGGGAGATATGGTTTTGCCATTTTCTGGAACGGTAGGGAAGTGTATGAGAACTGCTCCTGTGTGTATAGACCTCTCACCTGTTTGTAATCCTCTTAGACCAAAAGAGTAAATTAAATAATGATACAGATGTATCCACACCATTAATGGACTTAACAGTCAGCAGAATTTCAAAATAAAAGCTCTCCCCAAGAAAGACTGAAACCCCTGAAGGGTTAATGAGACCTGACACTGAATCAAAGGTGCCTGCCAATGATGCTGACACAACACAGGATACAGCAGCAGGAATCCAAACAAAAGATAATTTGAAACCCCAAAGTGTTTGAGATGATATCATTCAGGAGTTGCATGAACAAAATCAGTGTTAGAACAGAAAGTGGAAGTCTAAAATGAAGAAGCTATTGACCGCACACTCAGCTTTAAACAAGGCTTGTTGTGACTGGGATTAGGAAAAACTGAAAGAATACAACCTGTTTAAAAACCAAACCAAACAAGAATATCAAGCATTCTTATTGAAACATCAAGATAATTTGAACAACCTTCTTAACGTGGCTAAAGAAAATTTTGACCAACAAAAGAATGAGTTATTAATGCAGAAATAAGAAATTCTAAACATGCTATCTCAAAAAGCGAATTCAAAATGGTTGATTCTAGAGAATAAAAGTAAGGATATGCCTGTAGTTAAGTAGAAGGAAAGTGGTTTAACTGTGGGATTATTTGGGACATTCATTTCAAACTTAAACAATGAAGAATCAGGAAATATGAATGAGAATAAAGTTCAGAAGGTGAAATATGAACAGACTGATTCAAAGACTGAGACTGAAAATGCACACATGGATAACAATGAGGAAGCCTCCAATTACAGACATCACATTTACTGGTATGCAAAAGCCAGAGGGACTATCAGAATCATCGTTTACCCAGAGATATGGTGAAAATTTGGATTTTCATACACAAAAGATGACAACTTCTAGAAAACACCAGAAAAAGAAACATTCAATCTTAATTAGATCATGGTCTCTGGTTACGGATTCAGCAAAGGAATATTGTCAAGATGGACTATCTGGTGGACAACGGGGAAGACTGTTATGGGTATTACATGTGATAAGGTAGTTGCTTAAGTGTATAGCATAGTATAAATTATTTTGTGCTTATTCTTGTGAATGAAAATGCATCACTATGGTGATGCATTTTCATTTTTTTCCTGGGGAAGGTGTTACAATCGCTTGGTTTATGGTCTGTATTAATTTTCTAGAGGCAACTTTAAATTTAGGAATTGATTTTTTAAATGCAAGACAAATGAAAACACCTGGTTTGAGAAGCTGGCAAACCATCCAAAGGCAGTTATAAATCAAAGGGTGGCCTATGTTTATATAGTAAGGTTATTTTGGGAAGTGTAAAGACCCTACACAATAGGAATTCTTAATTTGTTGATGGAGACAGTGTGTCTGCAGCTACCTCAGTCAGTGGTTTAAATTATTCATATTATTTCCCAGAACAAAGAAGATTTGGAGTTGGAAATAATTATTTTAAATTGCTATCTGGGACATCCTATATGTACCACATTGCCATGGAGCTAGATGATGCAAGGGGTGTCTGTTGGTTTTTGAGGTGTGTGTTTGCTGATATGATCAGTCAGCTGCCTTTTGGAAAGCTGTTGATTTTTAGACAAGCAGTTGGCTTTTGGTAAAGCAAGTTGGTTTTTGGAAAGTTGCTGGCTTTTGGAAGTCAGTTAGACTCAGGAGCAAAGAGGCCATCAGGAACCAGGGGTGCTTCTGTTTTGAAGCAGGTCCGTGCTCAAGCTGGGAAGTTCAGATTTGGGAGGTGATCTCATACCTCAGAAGATAGCTAAGGAATTAAGGAAATTGAAGTGAATTCCTAGGAGCTGTGGTACACTTTGGATTGGCCCCAGGAGAAGTGAATAAACTGCCAAGTTCCTGTAATGTATAGGGAAATTCATAGGGTAGAAATAACAGTCAAATAGGAGTGTTTCATTGAGATTTAGAGTTTGATGTGTATGTCTTCATGTTCTGTTAAGATTTTATGGTTTAAAATATAATTGTTTCCATTTTGCAGTGTTAAGTTGGTCATGTTTTGCTTTGTTTAACTCTTGTACAGTAATGTTTTTTGTTTATAATGTGAAATCTTATGGCGTAATTCTTCCAGTAATAACTGGGAATTTGACTTTCTCTTTTTAAAGTTACAGTCCCTAACAGTGTCGTAACACTTGGTAAACACTGATAGAAAGTACTCATTGATGCCCTGTGCCCCTAAGCATATCACCTTCACTGTGTTTAACAGGCCCCACCCCACCTCTTACTACCCGCTTACTATTTACATGCTGGTAGAAAATGTTTGGGTTCCCTTAAATGTTAACTGCCATTCTATTCTTATATACTCTTTTTACCAGTCTTATTTTCCTCTTCAATTCCTCTCTCAACTTATTGCATTTGACCTGGTTCTTGATTGAAAAATTCACCCGACATACATCATACGCCCTCTTTTTTGGTTTCATCATATCCTTTATTTCACTCGTCAACCAAGGAGCCCTGGCTTTAGTTCTCCTACCTTTTGCACTTATTGGAATGGCCTGTACCTGAAACATCTCTTCCTAAAGATCACCCATTGTTCTGTTAGTTTTCCCTCTAAATCTTTGTTTCCATTTTACTCCAGCTAGAATCCCCTCTTATCCCATTGAAGTTAGCCCTCTTTAATTTATAAGTTCGACTTTAGATTGTTCCTTGCCCTTCTCCATTGCTAACAAAATCTTATGACACAAAGATCACTCTTATCCAATTATTGTCCAACGACACTTGGTCTACTTGGCACACCTCATTCCTGAGCACCAGATCCAGCAATTCCTCCTTCCTCATTGGACTGAGAACATACTGGTCAAGGAAGTTCTCTTGAACACATTTCAGAAATTCCTCCCCCACCTTTCCTTTTTCTCTAACATTAATTTCCCAAATATGGATTGGGATAAAATCCCCTACTACCACCACTATATAGCTTTTGCATATATCTGTCATTTCCCTGCTGATTTGATCCTCTATCTTTCACTTTTTGGAGGCCTATAGAATAATCCCAGTAGCATTATCATACCCTTTTTGTTCTCAGTTCAAACCAAAAGTATTCTGTCTTTGCCCCATCAAGGACATCCTCCATTTCTAACACTACAATGTCTTCCCTAATCATTACTGCCACCCCATCGCCCTTTGTTCTTTCTATATCTTTTCTGAGCACTTTATATCCTTGAATATTAAACACCCAGTCCTCACCATTTTTAAACCACTTTTCACTTATTGCTACCACATCATACGCCCAAATGGCTGTGCTTGTCGCTCAACAACCTTATTCACCACATTTCGTGCTACATACATGAATTCTAAACCTGTTTTTGTATTCCTTGTAGTCCTTCTGATCTGTTCCTATCCAATATGGTACTACTTCCTTCTCTAATACAATCCAACACTCTCACTCTTAAGCCCCTTATACCTCTTTTCTACTTGTATATGCTGGTGACCATTCCCCTGTCAATTTAGTTTAAACCCTACCCAACCATACTAGTGAACATCCAGGTGAGCACATTGATCCCAGTCCTATTGAGATGCAACTTTTCCTTTTGGATAGGTTCTTCCTGCCTCAGAAATGGTCCCAATTCCCCAAGAATTTAATGCCCTCCCTTCTGCACCATGCCTCAAGCCACGCATTGATCCTCCCTATCTTCCTATTTCTACTCCTTACACTTGGCACTGGGAGTATTCCAGAGATTACTACCTTTGAGGTCCTTTTTTTTTTATCTTCCTCCCTAGCTCCAGAAAATCTGACCCTAGGACCTCAATACCTGTTCACTGTCATTAGTATGATGTGTACCACAACTTGTCTCACTCCCTTCCCCCTACAGAATATTCTGCACCCTCTCCATAATGTCCTTGAACGTGACCCCATTGAAGCAACATACCATGCAGGACTCACAATGACTATTACAGAAATGCCTGCGGGGTAAGCACCACCTGGAACATACAATCCAGGAAACTCTCCTGATCCCTAATGCTCCACAGTGACTTCAGTTGTCCCTCAAGCTCAGAAATCCTGAGCTTGAGCTCAAGCAGTTGCAGACACTTCCTACATGCATGGTTCCCCCAAGGGCCATGAAGTGTCTAGAAGTTCCCACATAGCACTGGAATTTCAAACAGGTGTCAGATGTTATCCATGGTTGGAGAAAAAAAATCCCTATTCTCTTTTATAATCTAGTTAGTATCTTCTATAAACTATTAATTTTAATTAATGCCTCTTGACCTGTTTTGTGCAGTTCCTGTTGTGACCAAATGGAACCATCGAGCTAAATCTCCCTTTCTATAATTGGAAGCTGCATGCAATGGAGGCATTAATGTTACTGTGACAAAACCACACCTGCCAAATGGAAACATGTCAATTTTGTCATATGGAATACTATTTGAACTTTTACTGGACATTGGTCTTTTTAAGCAAGTTATGCCCAAAGAACTGAATGGCTGAAAACATGGCTGCACATTTGCATTCTGAGTGACAGTTGAATAGAGAGACAATGGAAGTGCTCCCTGATTCGATTAGCAAGATTGGGCTGGCAACAGTGATGATCCACATCTTGTCTGTGTAAGAGCTAGCACTCCACCACACTCTCCCCTCCCCCACCGAACGCGACTCGGGAACTTTTGAAATCAACAATCCTCACAGGCGATGCTGTTTCAAACAAAGAGCTGGTCACATGACTAACCTGCTGGCCAACCTGGGAACTGTTCTTGAATTGTGCCTTACAGAAAGCTTTGGGGCAGACTGCAATTGAACTTCAAGAAAGCACCTCTGGACACACAGAAGCAACTTAAGCCTCAAGACAGAGGACCTCTTTTCAACCTGCTGGTACCAGCAAAACAAGTTTGAGTGTGTGCATTGGTCCCATCGAGAACAGAGTCTTAAATCCAATCAAGGTCTTTACATCCAACCCAAAGACAATAACTGAATTCCATTTACTACTGCAGACCCTTCCCCTTTAATTATTTCTCCTCCTCTGTATCTATTAGTGTGTGTTTATCACGTATGCATGCCAGTGAGGTTGTGTCAAATATTTTTAGTAATTTTAACCGAGTTAGAGTGTTAAGGTTAATAAACTTACATCTTTCCTGTTTAAACCTAAGAAAGCCTGTCTGATTGGTTTGTTTACAACAACAGAAAGCAGTGAGCAAGGACTCACTGAGGTGAAGCTAAAGACACTGTTAAAAAATTAAACCTGTTACAGGCAAACCAGGAAAGGGGGCAAGAGGGGAGCCTGAGACCCCTTCCTCACCCAGTCGTAACAGTTACCATCATGAATTAGACCAAATGTGAGCTAAAGTTTATCTAATCTACAAAGTGTGTTGCTCCCATATCTGAGGGTCCAATTGTCTTGGTTTCCATTATATAAGCATATTTATAATAAACCTATACTGTCCTATAAAAGTATCTCACATTATGGAGTTATCTTTCCATTCTATAAAAACAACAATTTTCAATCATAAGGGATCTTAAAATTAAAAAGAAAAATACCCCATTTCTCAGCTAACTAGATGGAAAAATTAGAAGAATTTGTCCAAAAAGGTAAGTTTTGAGAAGGCTTCAAAAGGATGAAAGAGAAGTAGGGGGTCAAAGTGCTTCAAAGAGAGTTCTAGAAAGTAAAGTGAGTAAGCTGAAGGATCTGCCTCCAATGAACCCATCTTAGTCCCAGGACATCACTACAGGAGTTCCTCAGGGTAGTGTCTGAGGCCTAACCATTTTCAGCTGCTTCAATGACCTTCCCTCTGTCATAAAGATCAGAAGTGGGGATGTTCGCAGATGATTGCACAATGTTCAGCACCATTCGCAACTCTTCAGATACTGAAGCAGCCAGTCTCCAGATGCAGCAAGCAGCAAGACCTGGACAACATTCAGGCTTGGGCTGATAAGTGCCACACAATTGCCAAGCAATGACCATCTCAAACGAGAGAATCTCCCTTTGATGTTCAATGGCATTACCATCGCTGAATCCCCCACCATCAAAATCCTGGGGGTTACTATTAAGCAGAAACTGAACTGGACCAGCCACATAAATACTGTGGCTACAAGAGCAGGTCAGTGGCTAGGAATTCTGCAGTGAGTAACCCATCTGCTGATTCCTCAAAGCCTGTCCACCATCTACAAGGCACAAGTCAGGAGTGTGGTGTGAATACTCTCCACTTGCCAGGATGGATGGAGCTCCAACATTCCAGAAGCTTGACACCAAGAGGACAAAGCAGCCTGCTTGATTGCCACCCCATCTACACCTCCAACAGTCACTCCCTTCACCACCAACACAGTGGCAACAGTGTATACCATCTACAAGATGCACTGCTGCAACTCACCAAGACTTCGACAGCACAATCCAAACCTGCGACCTCTAACCACCTTGAAGGACAAGGGCAGCAGATGCATGGGAACATCACCTGCAAGTTCCCCTCTAAGCCACACACCATCCTGACTTGGAAATATATCGCCGTTCCTTCACTGGTACTGGGTCAAAATCCTGGAACTCACTGTGGGTGTACCTACACCCCAAGGACTGCAGCAGTTCAAGAAGGCATCTCACACCACCTTATCATGGGCAATTTGGGATGGGCATTAAATTCTGGCCCAGCCAGCGGCACCCACATCCCATGAATGAATAGAAAAAAAACTCAGATCATTGCCAACAGCATTGAACTGCAGGATGGTACTCATTGAAGCCTCTACATTCACTTGAGACACTACTGCAGCTGGAGGGGTGATAATTACTGGAACTCAGCTGCTGCACAGAGCCAGCACCAGAGAAATTCTTTCGCCTAGCAGAACATAGCACCTTTCAATGTTGATGTTAACTGCCAAGAATTAGCAATGGGCTTTAAAAGCACACCACAGTGCTGGCATTGACATCCTCTGTTAATCCAAGGTTGGAAACTGGAAATAGTGCAGGCACTACTAGCATTCATTAGAAATGTCTTCACTTTGTACATCAATCTCCATAGGATGCCTGTTATCCCAAACATGGCCAACATAATGACATACAAAAAAAATCAACTTTCAAAAGAGGATTAAAAAATACAGTGTAGAGAATTGTGAAGTGATGCATTTTGGAATGTAAAATGAGGAGACGTAATATAAATTAGTTAAAATTTTGAAGGGGTGCAGGAACAAAGACACCTGGGAGCCCTCGTACACAAATATTTGAAGGACAAGTTGATAAGGCATACAAAAAAGCATATGGGATCCTTGACTTTATATGTAGAGCCAGAGAGCACAAAAGCAAAGAAGTTATGGTCAATGATTATAAATCATTGGGTTGATCTCAGCTATTGTGTCCAATTCTGGGATCCACATTTTACAAAGAATGTCAAGGGGAGGCAGTGGCATAGTGGTATTGTCACTGGACAAGTAACCCAGAGACCCAGGGTATTGCTCTGGGGACATGGGTTCAAATCCCACCACAGCAGAAGGTATTTGAATTGAATTAAAAGCTAGTCTAATAATGGCCATGAAACCATTGTTGATTGTTGTAAAAATCCAACCAGTTCACTAATGTCCTTTAGGGAAGAAAATCTGCTATCCTTACCTGGTCTGGCCTACATGTGACTCCAGACCCACAGCAATGTGGTTGACTCTTACATGCCCTCTGAAATGGCCTAGCAAGCCACTCGGTTGTATCTAACCACTATGAAGTCAATAAAAAAATGAATGAATGAAACCGGATGGACCACCTGGCATCGACCTAGGCACCAGAAATGACAATGGCAAACCCAGCTCTGTCGACACTGCAAAGTCCTCCTTACTAACATCTGCGGGCTTGTGCCAAAGTTGGGAAAGCTGTCTCAGACTAATCAAGCAACAGCCTGACAGTCATACTCACGGAATCATACCTTCCAGACATTGCCATCACCTTTAGCAGATCTAGCTATTAGAGCAGAAGACAAAATTGGAACAAAAATAATGGGCAAATGAATCCCAGGATGGCAAAGGAACAGTTAATACTTGCTTTATGCAGTGAACTGCCTAAAGCGAAGAGGCAGGGTCCTTGAAATGACACATGACAGAGAATTCTGAGGAAGATGATGCATCCAAACAAATTATACAAGGAGTTTTAGTCCCCTAGCTTAGCATGGTGCTGGAGGGAGGGCTTCAGATTCCTGAGGCACTGGGGACTAGTTCTGAGCCAGGTTGCACCTCAACAGGACTTGGGCCATTGTCCCAGCAGGGAGATTCACTAGCCTGGTTGGGGAGGGTTTAAACTAAATTTTCAGGGGATGGCACCAGCATATGAAAGTAGACGATAAACATGAGGACCAGACACTACACAAATACGCAAAACATGAGGACCAGAGACTACAAATATATACTAAATAATATTAGGACTGGACACTACACAAACATCTATTCTCTCACTATTTGGAGGCCTGTAGAATTCCCCCAATAGCACGATCATACCCTTTTTGCTTAAAAATCTAACCAAATGGATTCTCTCCTTGCCCCAAGGACATCCTCTCGTTCCAACACTAATCAGTACTGGCACACGTCCATTTTCCCTTCCATAACTTTTCGGAACACTTTGTATCCGTTAATATTAAGCACCCAGTCCTCACCATTTTTTAAGCCACATTTCCATTATTGCTACTCTATCATATTCCCACGCAGTTATTTGGACTTAGAGCTCACCAACTTTATCCACCATGCTTTGTGTGTTTACATACACGCATTCTAAACCTATTCCTATTTAATACTGTACTACTTCATTCTCAAGTACTATCCAACACTCACTCCTTTATGCACCATATACCTCTACAAAATTGACTAAGGGACTGAAAGAAAGTGGTGGTGAAAGATTGTTTTTCAGACTGGAGTGAATTATATAATGGCATTCCCCAGGGATCACTTTTAGGACCACTACTCTTTTTGAAATACATTAACGACCTAGGCTTGGGCATAACTTCAAAGTTCGCAGATGGCAGAAAACTAGGAAATGTGGTAAACAATGAGGAGAATAGTAACAGACTTCAGGTGGACAGTTGAAATAGACAGAAACATGGCAGATGAAATTTAATGCAAGTCTGAAGTGATGCATTTTAGTAGGAAGGAGGAGAGGCAATATAAACTAAATGGTACAATATTAAAGGGGGTGCAAGAATGGAGAGACCTGGGATTGTGTGCACATAAATCTTTGAAGGAGGCAGGACATGTTGAGAAAGCTGTAAAAACAGCATATAATAGAAGCATTGAGTGCAAAATCAAGGAAGTTATGCTGAACCTTTACAAAATAGTAATTAGGCCTGATACGGAGAATTGTGTTCCATTCTGGGCACTGCACATTAGGAAAGATGCCAACACCTTGGTGAAGGCACAGAAGAGATTTACTGGAATGGTACCAGGGCTGAGGGACTTCAGTTATATGGAGAGACTAGAGAAGCTGGAGTTGTTCGCTTTAGAGAAGAGATGAGATTTAACAGAAGTGGTCAAATTCATAAATGGTGTTGATAGAGTTAATAAGAAACCGTTTCCAGTGACAGAAGGGTTGGTAACCAAAGCACACAGGAAGATATAGACGGGATGGTCAAATGGGCAGAAAAGTGGCAGATGGAATTTAACGCTGAAAAGTGTGAGGTGATACACTTTGGAAAGAGTAATATGACACGGAAGTATTCAATGAATGCCTTGATACTGGGAAGTTCCGAGGAACAAAGGGACCTTGGCGTGTTTGTCCATAAGTCTCTGAAGGCAGAAGGGCAGGTTAATAGGGTGGTGAAAAAGGCATATGGGACACTTGCCTTTATCAATCGAGGCATAGATTACAAAAGCAGGGATGTCATGTTGGAGTTGTACAGAACTTTGGTAAGGCCACAGCTGGAGTACTGTGTGCAATTCTGGTCACCACATTATAGGAAGGATGTGATTGCATTGGAGGGGGTGCAGAGGCGATTCACCAGGATGTTGCCTGGGATGGAACATTTAAACTATGAAGAGAAGTTGGATAGGCTTGGGTTGTTTTCACTGGAGCAGAGAAGACGGAAGGGTGACCTGATCGAAGTGTACAAGATTATGAGGGGCATAGACAGGCTGGATAGGGAGCAGCTGTTCCCCTTAGTTGAAGGGTCAGTTACGAGGGGTCACAAGTTTAAAGGTGAGGGGCGGGAGGTTTAAGGGGGATTTGAGGAAGACCTTTTTTACCCAGAGGGTGGCGACTGTCTGGAATGCACTGCCTGGGAGGGAGGTAGAGGCGGGTTGCCTCACATCCTTTAAAAAAGTACCTGGATGAGCACTTGGCACGTCATAACATTCAAGGCTATGGGCCAAGTGCTGGCAAATGGGATTAGGTAGACAGATCAGGTGTCTTTAATGCATCGGTGCAGACTCGATGGGCCGAAGGGCCTCTTCTGCACTGTATTATTCTGTGATTCTGTAAAGGTGATTGGAAAAGAACCAGGTGAAAAGAAGAATCATTTTTGCTTAACAGCGAGATTTTATGAACTGAAATATACTGCCTGAAAGGATGGTGAAAGCAGATTCAATAGTAACTTGCAAAACAGAATTGGATAAGTATTTGAAGGGGAAAAATAATCACAGGACAATGAGGAAAGAGGAGGGGAATGGGACTAGTTGGATAGCTCTACCAAAGAGCCAGCATAGGCACGATGAACCAGATGGCCTCCTTCTGTGCTGTAACATCCTATGATTCCAAGCACATGAAATGAGGATTTTTTGCAACCATTTCTGGGTGCTACAAATGACCTTAGGGCTCCAAAGGTTCTCTGTGCTCATGTGTGGGGAGCATTTCTTTGGTCTCCATATAGTTGAAGGCGTCAGTGCGTGCTCAATGGACGTCTGCTGGAAATATGCAGAGCAAGCTGATCACGATGTCAGTCAGGGTGCAATGCTGATTTGACGCCAGCGGTGCCATTTTGAAGTCCTGGGGTTGAGATGAGTGGCCTCCAATGCCCACTAACATCTTCCTTTGTGCTACTGTTTTCACCAGCGGACAGCCTTCTCCCCGATTCCCATTGACTTCAATTTTGCCAGGACTCCTTGATGCCACTCTGTCAAATGCTGCGTTGATATCAAGGACAGTCATTCTCAATTCACCTCTGGAATACATCTCTTTTTTCCACGTTTGGATCAAAGCCATAATGAGGTTTGGAGCCAAATGGCCTTGGCACAATCCAAATTAAGCAGTGAGCAGGTTATTGCTGAGTAAGTGCGACTTGACAGCAATATCAATGACACCTTCCATTACTTTGCTGATGATTGAGAGTAGACTTATAGGGCAGTAATTTGCTGGATTGGATTCGTCCTTTTTGTGGACAGAATGTATCTGGGAAAATTTCTAGATTGTTGGGTAGATGCCAGTGTTAGAGTCAGAGTCGTACAGCATAGAAACAGGCCCTTCGGCTCACCATGTCCATGCCGACCATAATGCCTATCTATATTAATCCCACCTGCCTGCATTAATTCCATATCCCTATGCCTTTCTCATTCAAGTACCTGTCCAAAATGCCTCTTAAATGTTGCTACTGTTCCTGCCTCCACCACCACCTCAGGCAGCTCATTCCAGATACCCACTATTCTTTGTGTGAAAAATTTACCCCTTCGATCCCCTTTAAACCTCCTCCCTCTCACTTCAATCAATGCCCTCTAGTTTTAGTCACCCCTACCATGGGAAACAGACTCTGGCTATCTACCCTATCTATGCCTCTCAATTTTATATACCTCGATCATGTCCCTTCTGAGCCTCCTTTTCTCCAGGGAAAACAGACCCAGCCTATCCAATCTCTCTTTATAACTCAAGCCCTCCAAACCAGGCAACATCCTTGTGAATCTTTTCTTCACCCTCTCTAGCTTAATCACATCTTTCCTGTAGTGTGGCGACCAGAACTGCACACAGTACTCCAAGTGCGGCCTAACCAACGTTATGTACAACTGTAACATGATGTCCCAACTCTTGTATTCAATGCGTCGGCTGATGAAGGCAAGCATGCCATATGCCTTCTTCACCACCCTGCCACTTTCAGGTAATTATGTACTTGCACCCCAAGGTCTCTGCTCAAAAACACTCTCCAGGGCCCTGTCAGTCACTATGTCCTGCCCTGGTTTAACTTCCCAAAATGCATCACTTCGCACTTGTCTGCATTAAATTCTTTTTGCCAATCCCTTGTCCACTTTCCCAGTTGATCCATATCTTGTTGTAACCTTAGACAATCTTCTTCACTGTCCACTATACCACCAATTTTGGTGTCATCTGCAATCTTCCTAATCATGCCCCCAACATTCTCATTCAAGTCATTAATATATATGACAAACAGAGGGCCCAGCACCGATCCCTGCGGCACACCACCATTCACTGGCCTCCAATCTGAAAAACAACCCTCCACTACCACCCTCTGCCTCCCATCACCAAGCCAATTTTGTATCCAATTGGCTAGCTCACCCTGGATCCCATGTGTTCGAACCTTCTGAACCAGCCTACCATGCAGGACCGTGTCAAAGGCCTTGCTAAAGCCCATGTAGACAATGTCCACTGCCCTGCCCTCGTCAATCCTCTTGGTCACCTCAAAAAACTCAAATTCAAGAGACAGGATTTCCCACGCACAAAACCATGCTGACTATCCCTAATCAGACCTTGCCTTTCCAAATGCATATAAATCCTGTCTCAGAATCCCTTCCAATAACTTTCCCACCACTGATGTAAGGCTCACTGGCCTGCAGTTCCCTGGCTTATCCCTGCTGTCCTTCTTAAAGTCACAACATTAACTATCCTCCAGTCTTCCGGTACCTCACTCGTGGCTAACGATGATACAAAAATCTCTGCCAAGGCCCCAGCAATCTCCTCCCTTGCTTCCCATAGCAAGCTAGGATGTACCTGGTCAGGCCCTGGGGATTTATCCACCTTAATGTGCTTCAAAACCTCCAACACCTCCTCCTTTGTAATGTTGATATGCTCCAGAATAATCACAGTTCCCTCCCCTGAACTCACTAGCTTCCATGACCTTCTCCACAGTAAATACAGATAAGTATTCATTTAACACCTCGCCCATTTCCCATGGCTCCACACAGATTACACCACTGATCCTTAAGGGGACCAACTCTCTCCCTAGCTACCCTTTTACTCTTAATATACTTATAGAATCTTAAGATTCTCCTTCATCTTATCTGCCAGGGATAATCTCATGGCCCCTTTTCACCCTCCTAATTTCCTTCGTAAATATAGTTCTACATCCCCTATACTCCAAGGGACTCGCTTGATCCCAGCTGCCTCTACCGGTCAATCAAGGTTCCCTAAACTTGCCAGCCTTGCCCTTCAATTCAACAGGAATGTGCAGGCCCTGAACTCTTCCTATCTCACTTTTAAAAGCCTCCCACTTGCCAGGCATCCCTTTACCTGTAAACAGCCTCTCCCAATCAACTTTTGAGAGCTCCTGTCTGATGCGATCGAAATTAGCCTTCCCCCAATTTAGGACTTCAACCGGAGGACCAGTCCTATCTTTTTCCATAACTATTTTGAAGCTAATAGAGTTATGGCCACTGGTCCCAAAGTGCTCCCCCACTGACACATCAACCACCTGCCCATCCTCATTTCCTAAGAGGAGGTCGAGTGTAGCCCCTTCTCTAGTAGGACCATCCACATACTGCTTCAGAAAACTATCCTGGACACACTTAAATTCTTCCCCATCTGATCCCTTAGCACTAATGCAGTCCCAGTCAATATTAGGGGAAGTTAAAAATCACCTATCACAGCCCTATATTTCCCACACCTGTGATTTCCCCACATATATGCTCCTCCAATTCCCTCTAACTATTGGGGGGCCTATAGTATAATCCCAAAGTGATCACCTCTTTCTTACTTCTAAGTTCTATCCATTTGGCCTCACTGGAGGTTCCCCCGGGATATCCTCTCCAAGTTCTGCTGTGATGTCCTCCCTAATCAATAATGCAACTTCCCCTCCTCTCTTACCTCCACCTCCGTCATGCCGGAAGCATCGGTACCCCGGAACATTGATCTCCCAGTCCTGCCCATCCTTCAACCACATTTCTGTAATAGCTAAAATATCTCAATCCCATGCACCGATCCATGCTCTGAGTTCAACACACACACACAGAGAGAGAGAGAGAGAGAGAGAGAGAGAGAGAGAGAGAGAGAGAGAGAGAGAGAGAGAGAGAGAGAGAGAGAGAGAGAGAGAGAGAGAGAGAGAGAGAGAGAGAGAGAGAGAGAGAGAGAGAGAGAGAGAGAGAGAGAGAGAGAGAGAACGCTTACCAGCAGCACTGTGACCTCGCAGCCCCTCCGATCTTTAATCGCGCTTTTGGATTTTACCTCAGGGAAGAAGCCACTGTTGATGCTGATGTCGACCAGAGTTGCTGACTCCGGGAATCTCCAACTCGGGGCTCTGCCGATCCCAGGCCTGTAACCAGTCCTCAGACCCACACACCTGCCCCATTGAAGTATTTTGGATCCAAGAACAGTTTCAAGTTTCCAGGTTTTTTCACTGCTGCCATGCTGATCCAGTCTGTAGGAGTTGATACTTTTTTGATTACTCCCATCTTTTGAAGTTCCCCCTCTTTCTTGTCTTTCAGGCTGGACTAGAGGACAGCTGGAATTCTCCTTGGAAGATGTTGAGTGGGCCTCACACGGTTATCTACTTCAAGATGATAACCAACTGGAAAGCATCCAAGACCTATGCAAACATTGCAATCTGTCAGGATTTGTTCATCAGTTCCGAAGAAGGGTCACTGACCCGAAACGTTAACTCTGCTTCTCTTTCCACAGATGCTGCCAGACCTGCTGAGTGGTTCCAGCATTTCTTGTTTTTATTTCAGATTTCCAGCATCCGCAGTATTTTGCTTTTATTTTTGTTCATCAGTCAATGGCTTGGTGTCATGCGAAACATTGCAAATCTGATACGTGGAGGGTTAGTAGCACAAGCTTTTCATTTGTTTTAGCGGAGATAAAGGGAGGTTTAGTATCCACTACCTGGAACTGAAGTTATTCTTTTTTCATCTTACATTGGACTCTCAGCTTGGTTTGTCCTCTTGGGGTGAGCATTGTTCCTCAACTTTACCTTAGACAGCTTTAAATTCCAGTCACTGATATTAAGTTCCAGAAAGCTTGTTATGGAAAGATAATGCTGGAGCTGATATTTACTCAGTTTCACATTTAGTGTGCAGAATAAAAAGATTACAAACATGTCGCTCCTCGGTCAACCTTCCCCTGTCCCAGTGAGTGTCTGCTTGTAAGTGCAGAACTAAAACCCCCAATTAACACCCTTCACTTGCATATAATCAAACCATTGACACACCATTAACAGATTTCCTTCTTTCTTTTACAATACAACCTAGACTAATATACTCACATTTCAAAATTAATTCCATATTATGCATAAAGTATTAACATGCTCAAAGAATATTTCAAAATAAATTCCACATTGGGTACAATGTTTTTACATTGAGAGACACACCTCCTCTAGCACCTCTTAATTTCTTTGTACCTGCATTTCTTTGTGAAACAGATAGCTAATGACTTGCATTTACCCATTTAAGTTTGGAGATTTCCTTTCTCTCCAGCATCTGTTTCAAACCAGCAAGGTCAATACGTAGTCTTTTCTCACTCACTTTGTAGAGTGTACATTGACCCACAAAGAATGATTATACACATAATATTTCAATGGGTATTCTATCTTCAGGATGTCCCTTGTTCAGAATTTTACCCAAAATATTTGACAAATAGAACCTCATATCCACTACCTCCACAAGACCCAGTGTTTCTGCAGCTAACATGCTTTTAACAACCCATTTTATTTTCTTAACCTTCCAAGCTAAGGACAACATTTCCCATTTTCACTCAAATATTATGAAGCCAGCTGCATTCAAATACCCATCAGCAAGATTAGCATGTGAAGCATCACTAAAAATGATTAGCTTCATGTTCTTTGGGTCCAGATTTAGTTTTTTTCCAACATTTTATTTACCCTTAAAACATTCTCCACTTTTGAATGTTTAATCATTGTGCTTAACTCCAGCACATCAAAACTAATATCAGGCCCAGTCTGAGAGCCCAACCAGTTTAATTGACCAACTAGACTTCACAATTACTCAATCTCGGCTTTAGATCGATCATCTTTCTGTGATGACCTTACACGATTAACCAGGATGGGAGTAATACTCTAAATAGGATTGTTCATTCAAACTTAGTCCAGACTTAGTCTGCTTAATATCTAAGCAATATATTTAAAGGCCCCAAAAGCCTGACTCCCAATCTTAAATACTGCCCTAATAGAACATAGAACAGTACAGCACAGTACAGGCCCTTCAGCCCATGATGTTGTGCCGACCCTTTAAGCTACTCTAAGATCAAACTACCTACATACCCTTCATTCTATTATCATCCATGTACCTATCCAAGAGTCGCTTAAATGTCCCTAATGTATCTGCTTCTACTACCACCGCTGGCAGTGCATTCCACGCACCCACCACTCTGTGTAAAGAACCTACCTCTGACATCTCCCCGAAACCTTCCTCCAATCACCTTAAAATTATGCCACCTGGTGATAGCCCTTTCCGCCCTGGGAAAAAGTATCTGGCTATCCACTCTATCTATGCCTATCATCTTGTACACCTCTATCAAGTCACCTCTTATCCTTCTTCGCTCCAATGAGAAAAGCCCTAGCTCCCTCAACCTTTCTTCATAAGACATGCCCTCCAGTCCAGGCAGCATCCTGGTAAATCTCCTCTGCACCCTCTCTAAAGCTTCCACATCCTTCCTATAATGAGGCGACCAGAACTGAACACAATATTCCAAGTGTGGTCTAACCAGGGCTTTATAGAGCTGCAGCATAACCTCACGGCTCTTAAACTCAATCCCCCTGTTAATGAAAGCCAACACACCATATGCTTTCTTAACAACCCTATCAACTTGGGTGGCAACTTTGAGGGATCTATGGATGTGGACCCCAAGATCCCTCTGTTCCTCCACACTGCCAAGAATCCTGTCTTTAAGCCTGTATTCTGCATTCAAATTCGACCTTCCAAAATGAATCACTTTACACTTTTCCAGGTTGAACTCCATCTGCCACTTCTCAGCCCAGCTCTGCATCCTGTCAATGTCCCGTTGCAACCTACAACAGCCCTCCACACTATCCACAACTCCAGCAACCTTTGTGTCTTAACATATTTCTTAAAATCCGTAGTACCACCCCATAAGAAATCATCAACGTGTATCATGAAGATGCCTGATGGTATCATAAAGGGAAAGTAATAAAACATTGCAGGATCAGCTTTTAGTTGAACACAACCAATTTTCAACAAAACAGATCTCAGAGAAATACTACACCCTGGAACCATCATTAAGGCCAAAGACACATTTGTTCATTTCCATAATTTTCCTTCTGTATCTGCTGCCTCTTTAGTTGGTTTCAGATACACTTCTCTCTGAAAAGGATCATCTTGCAGAAATGCAGCTTTTATGTTGATGAATATGTGGCCAAAAGAGCCAGAAAGATTTAAGATTACTTTTCCAGCCGAGAGAGTCCACTCTAACATCGGTATTCCCCAGTTGTTCTTCTAAACCCCTCGCAACTAACCTCGCTATAGCCTTATAAGTTCCATCAGGAAGGACTTTTTCCAGTACAAATCCATCTATGTGACAAGGCTGGCTTTCCCCTATCTGGCACTGCAGAATAAACTCCAAACTCTCTCCAACTCTAATTCCCTATGTTTTTCATCACTTATTAGCTTATCCTCAAGTTTATTGGCAGCCACAAAAACTTCATAGTCATGAGGACTTCTGCTTCTAGTTCTATTCTGAGACTGCCCTCTAGCCTTCATACTATGGCCTCTAATAGCACTTTGATGCCTTTTGGAACTACTGCTCGAAGATCCCCCTCACACTTTATCGGAGGCTCTTTCTCTAGTATGTGATTGCTTCCTTACGCAAGAGCCACTTCCTGACCCACTATCAAAACTTGCACTGCGATTTCTTACCCTCCACTCTTTCACCCCACTCTGCTAGTCCATGGCACTGGCTTCTTGGCCATCTTGAACATTTAACCAATATTTAAACTTGCCTGTAGATTTTCCTGCACGCCCCACAATTGTCGCATCCCTCTATTTATCAGACCCCTCTGGAATATGTCATCCAAGTACCAACTCGAGACAATTGGCCTTTTGAGCATCATGTTCGGATACATTATTATCCAATTCTTGATCTACCTGTGCCTCAGGACCTTCATCACAAAACACATGAGGTACAAGGTGCCTCTTTTCCCTCTAACAGCTGCTCAGATTCTGAGATTTTGTAATCAATCCCAATTAATTATGAGGAATCAAACTATTGAGGTTCATTTCCATGCTTGATAACCACCATCTTACCATCACAACTGATTACCTTACCAGGAACCTTCCATTCCCTAGGGCCCTCTTTCATAATAGACTAAATCTCCTGAACTAAATTCCATCTCAGATGGCCTCAGCTGTGACTTCTCAGGGACCTCAGCCTTGAAGAAAGCCCGTCTCCCTGCATGTAAAGCATTCAAGTGTGTAGAAAAAAAACCAATTGATAGGGATTATATCCTCCAACCATCTGAAGTGAATTCTTTGCTTGAACCACCCATGCCAGGGCAGTTGTTAACTCAGTTTGGCTGGTCACCTAAGATCTTATGTAACAATTCATCAACCACTGTGTGATTCCTTTCACAAAGCCCATTGCTGAAAGGACTTTCAGCTGTAGTATTCATAGCCATAATGTTCATGTTTTCACACATACCTCTGAATTTGTCATTGGCAAATTCCTCTCCATTATCTTTTAGATTAGATTAGAGATACAGCACTGAAACAGGCCCTTCGGCCCACCGAGTCTGTGCCGACCATCAACCACCCATTTATACTAATCCTACACTAATCCCATATTCCTACCAAACATCCCCACCTGTCCCTATATTTCCCTACCACCTACCTATACTAGTGACAATTTATAATGGCCAATTTACCTATCAACCTGCAAGTCTTTTGGCTTGTGGGAGGAAACCGGAGCACCCGGAGAAAACCCACGCAGACACGGAGAACTTGCAAACTCCACACAGGCAGTACCTGGAATCGAACCCATGTCCCTGGAGCTGTGAGGCTATGGTGCTAACCACTGCGCCACTGTCAGAAACTTAGCTCGTGCCCCAAGCCCAGTCCCTATCCATTTTGCCATAATTTTGTCTATAATTACAGTTTTATCCTTAGTTATTATTGTGGAAATACTAAATCTAGTTGCTCAGTCTATAAAATGTAGAATGAAAATATTCTTGTCTTTGTCCCATACCTTTAAATCCATGGCAACTACCTCGTTAAAGTCAAGTGCCAATGGAAGGCTGACAATAGGTGTCCTGATACTTTTTACAGATTTCACACTTTTCACTAATCTCATCTATTATCCTCATATATTCAAATCACACCTACATCTTTTAGTAGGGTTTTTAATCTCCAACAAGGAGGATGAGCAAATTGTCTATGTAACTAAGACAATTTGCCTTTTATCTCTGATTTGTAACACCTGATGTCATCAACACCTCTAACACTGACTAGAAATAACAGGTTTTTGTTAACGGATACAATAATACCCTGGTAAATTGCAAATTCACTGGCTTCCCAAAAACAATTGCCTTATTATGCTCCATATCAAGTTTTATCTGTGCCTTTTTCATTGAAGGCTTACTCAACAGTAAAGGTATCTCACTGGAGACTACATCAGTACTGATAAAGTGGCTTACTCCAGCTATTTTACATGGGATTACTACTCTCTCCAGTGACTTCACTGGGTTGTCATCACCAAACCTAAAGCTGGTAATTATGCTCTTGAATTTGTATCAATCCTCACTACTGAGTGAATCGAGATAACATTATAACCAGTCAGTTCCACATACTGTTGATGTACAAGGACTATCCAGTACGGCACAGTTGAACAAATCTGCAACCAACACATTCATTACAGGACTAAAATTCCTTCAGATCCATCAGTATCTTCCCCTTCTGGCTCAGAATTCTCTGCATCGTGTGTTATTTCGAAGACTCTACCCCTCCACTTAGGGCATTTCCATTGTATAATGATACTTTGAGTCACATCTGAAGCACTTAC
Organism: Heterodontus francisci; assembly: GCF_036365525.1. Classification (NCBI taxonomy): domain Eukaryota; kingdom Metazoa; phylum Chordata; class Chondrichthyes; order Heterodontiformes; family Heterodontidae; genus Heterodontus; species Heterodontus francisci. Next base: position 46,864,376 of record NC_090383.1, on the reverse strand, counting down.
AAACTGTTCCTTGGGCATCCCTGGGATTCATTCACCTATTATTGCTGTTTAATTTCAGTCTTCCACTGTAATATTCAGACCTGCTAAAAGTGCTTTAATCCTCATTCCTCCTGTCTTTAATTCTTCCATTGTACTTAGGCTGCTTCCAGTATCTGGATTATTTCTATATCTTGTAAACATTGTGTCCTCCATTCTTTGTGTCACCGCAGAAAGCCCTGCTTGTTCTACTACCAGGGCTGCAGGAAATGACTTACCCCAGGAATTTTTTAAGGCCATGGACATTTGGTCAAACAGGGAATCTTTGTCCAAGAATCAAACCCCGGTTAGAACCAGGAGCCTATCCACGTGCGACACCCTAACACAATTTAGCAATTTAAAAGCTAGCACTCAACCAGGGATCTCCAAATTGAATTTCTTCAATCTTCTATACAGTCTGATAAAGCCCATGATATATTCTTCCATTGAATAACCATCTGTTTTCTGAAATCTATCAAAGTTTGACCATGCCTCATATGCATTCAAAAGGTCATTTTTCTTGTAAATTTGATCTAAGAATTCTAACAGAAGATTCAACCCTTCATCAGTATCCAACTGATGAGCATTAAGTTCACAAAACACTTTACTTCTGATTTTACTTTTGGTAAGAAGTTTAGTTTAGTTTAGAGATACAGCACTGAAACAGGCCCTTCGGCCCGAGTCTGTACCGACCATCAACCACCCATTTATACTAATCCCATATTCCTACCACATCCCCACCTGTCCCTATATTCCCCTACCTATACTAGGGGCAATTTATAATGGCCAATTTACCTACCAACCTGCAGGTTTTTTGGCTGTGGGAGGAAACCGGAGCACCCGGAGAAAACCCACGCAGACACAGAGAACTTGCAAACTCCACACAGGCAGCACCCAGAATTGAACCCGGGTCGCTGGAGCTGTGAGGTTGCGGTACTAACCACTGCGCTACTGTGCTGCCCATAGTGATAATGCCAAGGTCATACCTTGTTTTCTTTTTGGTAGAGATGTAACCAGTGTCCACATATCCACTTCATTCTTCTACTGGTCATATGGTTCAGACTCTGAGAACACCAGAGGGTAATCATATCCTAACAATTCACACTTGCTTTCTGCCATATTTTTCATAATAGCCCTTGAGATTTTAGCTTTCTATCCAAATTTTTTTTTCCTATTTTCTAACCTTCAGCTTTAGGCAACCATTCTGTATTACCTTGTTAAATTTCAGAAAGTTTGTTAATGGAAAGATAATGTTGGAGCCTATCTTTACTCAGTTTCACATTTATTGTAGAATAAAATGATTACAAAATGGAGCCCCTCATTCGAACCCTCCCCCATCCCAGTGAGTGTGTGCTTATAAGTGCTCAACTAAAACTCCAATTAACACCCTTCACCTGCATATAATCAAACTATTGACACACAATTAACAACCAACTTGTTCAATTTCACACAAGTCTGTGAAGCTCATGATGTTGCATGCAGAACAAGGTGTCTCTGACACCTCACAAGCTTGACGCTCTCCATCTGCAATCATCATTCCAACAGTCACAAACCACTTTCTACCTCGAGACTTGATGGCGCCAACATGTTCTAGGGTATAGAGCAATTCATCAGAATCATCATTTGACATCTCTCCATCAGCCATCTTTAACAGGCTTGCTCATCTTCTTTCCAGCAAAACATTTGTGTGCAAAGTGGTTCAGCTGCTTGCAGTTCAAGCGGTGCTTTCCCCACGCTGGACATGCTTCCTTTTCCTTCTTGTGGTATCCTCCACCGTATTTAAATCCAGTGCTCTGGCTTTGATCTTTCTACTGGGCCTTCTAAAAGTTTTCCTTCCTTTGCATCATCGACTTGTGCTTCGAAGACTTGGATTGCCTCTTAGCAGAATGCACAGCCTCATCTGTCCTCCCATCAATACTCTTCAGCTGTTGATTGGTCACCCCAGAGCTTCTGCACATGTTTTCTTGAGAGTCAGCTTCCCCTTTCTCAGCAGACGTGTTTGCACAGCGGGATCTATTGTTCCTAAAGACGATCCTATCTCTGATGAGATGATGTTTCAGTTGCCCAAACAAGACTCAGCTAGATGTCTCAGTACAGTCACATATTGATCAATATTCTCCTTCTCTTCCTGAGCCCCAGTGTTAAATACATAGTGGTCATAAATGACATTAGTAGAGCATTCAAAGTTGGTCTTCAAGGCCTCCAAAATCTCCCAAGTCTTGCTTTTCTTCTCTTTAGTGAGATCTAGGGTGCAACACAGCTTGCAAACTTCTTCCCCATCAACGATAACAGAGTTGTTACTCTTATCTGTTTGGGTTCCTTGTCTAACACTGTGGCCATCTCATAATTCCGCCACTGAGACTGGAATAATTGCTAATTTCTTCTCAAATCTCCCTTCATTCCCATAGCAGCAGGTACTGGAAAATTCAAAGCCATAATGACTTCCCATCTGGTGATGCCCTGTGCAATGTTGCAGACAGGAGTTGTTTTAAACTCTGATGTTTTGCACACCTGCTCTCTGTCGTACGGCTATCAAAATTCTCTCAAATTCAGGCTACTCACTTTTGACATCCCCCGGAGCGGACTGGGAGGTGGGGGAGTGGGGAGCATAAAATCAAGTTGGGGTGGGGGGGGGGGTGCCATTCCCGTCGCCTACCTGCCCTCGCTGTTATTTTACCAGCGGCGGGGGAGGTGGCAAATGGCCAATCTGCCCCAAACCAAGTGAGGCTCTTAAATCACCAATTAATTGCCATTTAAGGCCATTCTCCCTCCGCTGCTGGTTTATTACTGAAGCGGATGGGCACGTCGGCGGCACCTGATGGAGGCCACCCAGTAATACCTGGCGGCCTCCTTGCGGGCAGGGGTGGGCACCCTCTTGATTGGAGGGCACTCCTCAGCAGCACAGACCACACCCCTAAAACAATCCCCCCTGCCCTACATTCTGACCCCCATACCCCTCCCTGTGGCTTAGCTGATTTTTCCCAGTGAACCCTACCCCCATTTAACTTTTGCAGGGTGGGCGCCGTCCAAGCAGTGGCCATCGCTCCTGGTGGTACTGCTGGTACTGAGGATCTGCCAGCCTTCTGATTGGTTGGCAGCTCTTGGAGGCAGGACTTCCTGCCTCAGAGGGGTGGAAGTTCCGACCAAGGCCAATTAAGGGCCTGGGCCACGTAAAATTGCAGCGTGGCTTCTAGGCCCAGCAGAGGCGGGCTCGCCCCTGACTTTTTTACCAGTGGGTGGGGCCACCGCCATAAGGTAAAATTCCAACCTATGTTCCATGTGGTGTAGAAAATGGCTCCTGTCAAAAGCCTTTATTTACATATCATAACGTCGGAGGCCATGTGTACAGCAAGCCAAAGTGTACAAAAGTATTTATCCAAACACTGCGTTCAGCTCAGCCGTTTCTTGATATCATGTGGAGTGAATCGAATTGTCTGAAGACTGGCATTTTCACATATCTTTAATATACTGCTTTATGAATAATTATCAAATTCTCTTTTAAAAGAATTAATGGATGTTAATTCAACAAAGGTTTGTGGCTAAGAATTTCACATTATAAACCCCTTTTCTGTAAAGGCAATTTTCATAACCTTCCCTTTATTCTTTTTGTGATTATCTTAAATTTGTGCCTCTCATCACCATCGAGCTTACCAATAGAATCAGTCCATCACTACTCACAGCACAAAACCATTCAAAATTTACAAGCTGTCAGTTAGATTATCCCTTTAACATTGTCTGCTCCAGTTCAGAAAGACTGGCCTTTGTAGGTTAAACATAAATGAATGCACTTGTTTGAATTGCTACTTGAATAATATCTTTTCACAGTCTATTCATTAAGTAATTCTAAAATCTTTTGGATTTTCCACTGCGAGCATCGTAATGTATAGCAAGGAAACCCAGACATCATTAAAACATACTGTCATGTTTTTTACCCCCCAGTTACTATTACCTCAGTGTAATTTCCACATTACTTTCAGATGGATTTTTGTGCGGGTGAGTCAGACAGAAAATGATAACACATTACTATAGTTTTAAAAAAGCAGGAAGGGAAACATTTTTGACAAAGTAAATATTTTCTCATTTCAACTGAAACAGTATTACCAAGTGAGATATCTGATTTAATTGTAGAAAAATGCAGCACAAGTCAAAATGAAAGAGTAAATTACAATCTTTCCAATTTATTTAAACCCCAGCTCATATAAACATTACCCAACACATTAAAAGGGCACCAAAGTAATCAAGGTGTGTTTTTCACAACATTACTAAGTGAGAGCATGGTGATTTGTGCTCACTATTCTCACACAGGGACTGAATTAATGCATCTATGCTACAGACTGAGGCTTAGTTACTTTCTCAGTGGAACAGCTCGACATCCTTGTTCATATTTGTGGTGATTTGGCCCAGGAAAGTTGTCTGGCTGCTTGAGTGCTGCTCCAGTTTTTTTTTATATTCGTCTTTCATGGAAAGTGGGCATTGCTGGCAAGGCCAGCATTTGTTGCCGATCCTTGATTGCCCTTGAGAAGTGGTGGCGAGCATCCTTCTTGAACCATTGCAGTGCATCTGATGTAGGTACACTCAGAGTGCAGTTAGGAAGGAAGTTTCAAATTGTTGACCCAGCAACAGTGAAGGAACAGCAATATAATTCCACGTCAGGATGGTATGTGACTTGGAGGGAACTTGCAGGTGGTGGTGTTTCCATGGGTCTGCTGCCCTTGTTCTTCTACGTGGTAGAGGTCACAGGTTTGGAAGGTGCTGTCGAAGAAGGTTTGGCAAGTTCCTGCAGTGCATCCTGTAGATGGTACACAGTGCTGACACTGTGCGCCGGTGTTGGAGGGAGTGAATGTTGAAGGTGGTGGATGGGGTGCTAATCAATCGAGCTGCTTTGTCCTGGATGGTGTTGAGCTTCTTGAGTGCTGTTGGAGTTGCACTCATCGAGTCAAGTGAATAGTATTCCATCACACTCCTGACTTGTGCCTTGTAGATGGTGGACAGGCTTTGGGAAGTCAGGAGGTGAGTTACTTGCCGCAGAATTCCCAGCCTCTGATCTGCTCTTGTAGCCACGGTATTTATGTGGCTGGTCCAGTTTCTGGTCAATGGTGACCCCTCTGGATGTGGGGGAATTCAGCAATGGTAATGCCATTGAACGTCAAGGGCAGATGGTTAGATTCTCTTTTGTTGTCGATGGTCATTGCCTGTGGCAGGAGCTGACTGGTCCTGACAGAATGCAAACTGAGCACTAATAAGTAGGTTGTTGGTGAGTAAGTTCTTGATAGCACTGTTATTACAATCACCTGGTCCATGGTTTGTATTAATTTTCTAGAGTTAACTTTTAACTTGGGAATTGATTTTTTTAAATGGAAGACAAATGAAAACACCTGGTCTTAGAAGCTGATTAAACAACCCGAGGGTAGTTACAAATCAATGGGTAGCCATGTTTATTTAGTAAGGTCATAATGGGAAGTTTGGAGATGGAATGCCTGCAGCTGCCATCATCAAGGGTTTAAATTATTCAAATAATTTCCCAGGACAAGGAGAGGATTTAAAGCTGGAGGTAATTGGCTTAAATTGCTATCGGGGACATCCTACATGTACTACACTGTGATAGAAATAGATGATGCTGGGAGATGGGTCAGAGGGGCTTTTTGATCTGTGTGTTTGTTGAGATAGTCAGTTAGTTGGCTTTTGGAAATGGTTGGCTTTGAAAGTAGGTGGGCTCAGCAGCAAAGAGGCCCAGGTATGTCCTGCACACAAAAAGCAGGAAAAGTCCAACCCAGCCAATTCCGCCTCATCAGTAAAATGATGGAAGGAGTCATCGACAGTACTATCAAGCAGCACTTGGTTAGCAATAACCTGCTCAGTGACGCTCAGTTTGGGTTCCTCCAGGGCCACTCAGCTCCTGACCTCATTACAGCCTTGGTTCAAACATGGACAAAAGAGCTGAACTCAAGAGGTGAGGTGAGAGTGACTGCCCTTGACAACAAGGCAGCATTTGACTGAGTATAGTATCAAGGAGCCTTAGCAAAACTGAAGTCAATGGGAATCAGGGTGAAAACTCTCCGCTGGTGGAGTCATACCTAGCGCAAAGGAAGATGGTTGTGGCTGTTGGAGGTCAATCATCTCAGCTCCAGGACATCACTACATGAGTTCCTCAGGGTAGTGTCCCAGGCCCAACCATCTACAGCTGCTTCATCAATGACCTTCCTTCAATCATAAGGTCAGAAGTGGAGATGTTCGCTTATGATTGCACGATGTTCAGCACCATTCGTGACTCCTCAGATACTGAAGCAGTCTGTGTAGAAATGCAGCAAGACCTGGACAATATTCAGGCTTGGGCTGATAAGTGGCAAGTAACATTCATGCCACACAAGTGCCAGGCAATGACCATCTCCAACAAGAGAGAATCTAACATCTTGCCTTGACATTCAATGGCATTACCATCGCTGAATTCCCCCACTATCAACTTCCTAGGGGCTACCGTTGACCCGAAACTGAACTGGAGTAGCCATATAAATACCGTGACTACAAGAGCAGATCAGAGGCTAGGAATCCTGCAGTGAGTAACTCACCTCCAGACTCCCCGAAGCCTGTCCACCATCTACAAAGCACAAGTCAGGAGTGTGATGGAATACTCACCACTTGCCTGGATGGGTGCAGCTCCAACAACACTCAAGAAGCTCAACACCATCCAGGACAAAGCAGCCAGTTTGATTGGCACCTCATCCACAAACATTCACTCCCTCCACCACTGACGCACAGTGGCAACAGTGTGTACCATCTACAAGATGCACTGCAGCAATGCACCAAGACTCCTTAGACAGCACCTTCCAAACCTGCGACCTCTACCAACTAGAAGGTGGCAGCAAATGCATGGGAACACCACCACCTGCACGATCCCCTCCAAGCCACATACTATCCTGACTTGGAACCTTTTCGCTGTTCCTTCACAGTCACTGGATCAAAATCGTGGAACTCCCTTCCTCACAGCACTGTGGGTGTACCTAACTCACGTGGACTGCAGCACTTCAAGAAGGCAGCTCACCACCACCTTCCCAAGGGCAATTAGGGATGGGAAATAAATGCTGACCTATCCAGCATCGCCCATATCCCATGAATGAATAAAAAAAAAAGGAAGTTGAGAAAACCAGATTCGTGAGCTGTTGAAGGTGAACTGGAGGATTTGCCTAGCCAAAGCTAGAAGGAGAGTCACCAGGAAATCTCAAACCTTGAAAGACAGCTGAGAAATTAAGGACATCGATGTGAATTCCCAAGAGCTGTGGTACACTTTGGATTGGTCCCAGGAGGAGTGAACAAACCACCAAAATCCTGTAACATAAAGAGAAATTCTTGGGCATGAAAGTTAAAGTCAAATAGGAGTGTTCTGTAGGATGTTAAGTTGAAAATATAAATGCCTCAAGTTGTAGCGTTGCTAGTAGTTATTTTCTTGCACAGTAAAGATTTTAATTAAAATGTGAAATCTTGTGGTGTACTTTTTTCAATAATACCTAGGAATTCGACTTTGTCTTTTTAAAAGTTAACGGTTCCTACCGGGATTGTAAAGCTGTCGACGACACCTATCATCACATTGCTGATGATTGAGAGTAGATTGATGGGGCGGTATTTGGTTGGATTGGATTTGTCCTGCTTTTTGTGGACAGGACATACCTGGGAAAGTTTCCACATTGTCGGGCAGACGCCAGTGTTGTAGCTGTACTGGAAGAGCTTAGCTGGGTGTGCGGCTAGTTCTGAAGCACAAGTCTTCAGTACTATTGCCAGGTGTCAGGGCCCATAGTCTTTGCTGTATCCAGTGACTTCAGCCATTTCTTGATATCACATGGATTGAATTGAATTGACTGAAGACTGACATCTGTGATGGTGGGGATCTCAGGGAGAGGCCAAGATGGATTGTTCACTAGGCACTTCTGGCTGAAGATGCTTGCAAATGCTTCAGACATGTCTTTTGCCCATTATAGAGGATTGGGATGTTTGCGCAGCCTCCTCCTCCGGTTAGTTACTTAATTGTTCACCATTATTCATGACTGGATGTGGCAGGGCTGCAGAGCTTTGATATGATCCATTGGTTGTGGGATTGCTTAGCTCTGTCTATTGCATGCTGTTTTTACTATTTAGTATGTACGTAGTCCTATGTTGTAGCTTCACCAGGTTTGCCTCTCATTTTTAGCTATGCCTGGTGCTGCTCCTGGCATGTTATCCTACACTCTTCATTTAACCAGGTTGGTCCCTTGGATTGATAGTAATGGTAGATTGAGGATATACCAGGCCATGAGGCAACGGATTGTGGTTGAATAAAATTCTGCTGCTGATGATGGCTCACAGCACCTCATGGATGCCCTGTTTTGAGCTGCCAAAGCTGTTCTGAATCTATCCCATTTAGCATGGTGGCGGTGCCACACAACACGATGGACGGTATTTTCAGTGTGAAGACGGGACTTCGTCTCCACAAGCACAGTGTGGTGGTCACTCCTACCAATACTGTCATGGAACTATGCATCGTCACAAGTAGATTGGTGAGGGCGAGGTCAAGTAGGGTTTACCCTCTTGTTTCCCTCACCACCTGCTGCAAGCCCAGTCCAGTTATGTTCTTTAGGACTCAACCAGCTCAGTCAGTAGTGGAGCTACTGAGTCACTCCTAGTAATGGGCATTGAAGTCCCCTACCCAGAGCACATTCTGTGCCCTTGCAACTCTCAGTGCTTCTTCCAATTGTTGTTCAACATCAAGCAATCCTACAACCAATGGATCAGATCTAAGCTCTGCAGTCCTGCCACATCCAGCCGTGAATGATGGTGGACAATTAAACAACTAACTGGAGGAGGTGGCTCCACAAATATCCACATCCTCAATGATGGGGGAGCCCAGCAGATCAGTGCGAAAGATAAGGCTGAAGCATTTGCAACAATCTTCAGCCAGAAGTGCTGAGTTGATGATCCATCTCGGCCTCCTCCTGAAGTCCCCAGCATGACAGATGCCAGACTTCAGCCAATTCGATTCACTCCACGTGATATCAAGAAATGACTGAAGGCACTTGATACTGCAAAGGCTATTGGCCCTGACAATATTCCGGCAATAGTACTGAAGACCTGTGCTCCAGAACTTGCCGCGTCCCTAGCCAAGCTGTTCCAGTACAGCTACAACACTGGCATTTACCTGGCGATATGAAAAATTGCCCAGGTATGGCCTGACCACAAAAAGCAGGACAATTCCAACACAGCCAATTACTGCCCCCTCAGTCTACTCTCAATCATCAGCGGGCGGTACAGTGGCGCAGTGGTTACCACCGCTGCCTCACAGCTCCAGCGACCTGGGTTCAGTTCTGGGTACTGCCTGTGTGGAGTTTGCAAGTTCTCTCTGTGACTGCCTGGGTTTCCACCAGGTGCTCTGGTTTCCTCCCACAGCCAAAGACTTGCAGGTTGATAGGTAAATTGGCCATTGTAAATTGCCCCTAGTGTAGGTAGGTGGTAGGAGAATGGTGGGGATGTGGTAGGGGATATGGGATTAATGTAGGATTAATATAACTGGGTGGTTGTTGGTCGGCACACACCCGCTGGGCTGAAGGGCCTGTTTCAGTGCTGTATCTCTAAATAAATAAATAAAATTAATTAAAGTGGTGGAAGTTGTCATTAATAGTGCCATCAAGCGGCACTTGGTTAGCAATAACCTGCTCAGTGACGCTCAGTTTGCGTCCCACCAGGGCCAATCAACTCCTGTCCTCATTACAGCCTTGGTTCAAACATGGACAAAACAGCTGAACTCAAGAGGTGAGGTGAGAGTGACTGCCCTTGACATCAAGGCAGAATTTTACTGAGTATGGCATCAAGGAGCCCTAGCAAAACTGAAGTCAGTGGGAATCAGGGTGAAAACTCTCCGCTGGTCTGAGTCATACCTAGCGCAAAGGGAGATGGTTGTGGTTGTTGGAGGTCAATCATCTCAGCTCCACGACATCACTGCATGAGTTCCTCAGGGTAGTGTCCAACCAGCTTCTTCAACAATGACCTTCCTTCAATCATATGGCCAGAAGTGGAGATGTTCACTGATTGCACAATGTTCAGCACCATTCGCAACTCCTCAGATACTGAAGCAGTCCGTGTAGAAATGCAGCAAGACCTGGACAATATCCAGGCTTGGGCTGATAAGTGGCAAGTAACATTTGTGCCACACAAGTGCCAGGCAATGACCATCTCCAACAAGAGAGAATCTAACTATCTCCCCTTGACATTCAATGGCATTACCATCACTGAATCCCCCAGTATCAACATCCTAGGGACTACCATTGACCAGAAACTGAACTGGAATACCATATAAATACCATGGCTACAAGAGCAGGTCAGATGCACTTCAGTCCCACGCTCCTGATCTTTGGGCACCCGGTGCGGAGGGGCTTGGGCCGGGAGGAGGATCTCCTCGTCGGTCTGCTCCTGGGCCTGGCCAAGGTGGCAATTCACAGGTCCAGGTTGCGGGCCGTCGGGGGTTCCGTCCTCCCCGATTGCCTGCCCCTCTTCCGCGGTTACGTTCGCGCCCGGGTGTCCCTGGAAAAGGAGCATGCGGTGTCCGCCGGTACGCTTGAGGCCTTCCGCGACCGGTGGGCACCGCAGGGACTGGAGTGCATCGTCGACGCCGAGAATGGCATTTTAATTTGAGTTTTTTGTTTATTTATCTGTTTTAATAAAAAAAAAGAGCAGGTCAGAGGCTAGGAATCCTACGGTGAATAACTTCCCTCCTGAATCCCCAAAGCCTGTCCACAAGGCACATGTCAGTAGTGTGATGGAATACTCTCCACTTGCCTGGATGGGTGCAGCTCCAACAACACTCAAGAAACTTGACACCATCCAGGACAAAGCAGCCTGCTTGATTAGCACGCCATCTACAAACATTCACTCCCTCCACCTCTGACGCACAGTGGCAGCAGTGTGTACCATCTACAAGATACACTGCAGCAATGCACCAAAGCTCCTGAGACAGCACCTTCCAAACTCACGACCTCTACCAACTAAAAGGACAAGGGCAACAAATTCATGGGAATACCATCACCTGCAAGTTCCCCTCGAAGTCACACACCATCCTGACTTGGAACTATATCACCGTTCCTTCACTGTCGCTAGGTCCAAGTCCTGAAACTCCCTTCCTAACAGCACTGTGGGTGTACCTACCTCACCTGGATTGCAGCAGTTCAAGAAGGGAGCTCACCACCATCTTCTTTCTCAAGGGCAATTAGGGATGGGCAATAAATGCTGGCCTAGCCAGTGACGCCCACATCCCATGAATGAATTTTGAAAAAGTACTGATTTATCAACTTTGGTAAGGCAGTCGGTGGTAATCAGTTGGAGATTTCCTTGCCCATATTTGACCTGATGCCTTGTGACTTCATGGGGTCTGGAGTTAATGTTGAAGACTCCCTGGGAAATTCCCTCCTGATTGTTTACCACTGTGTTGCCACCTCTGGTGGATTTGTCTTGCTTGTGAGACAGGACATACCCAGGGATGGTGATGAAAGAGCTGGGACATTGGCTGTAAGCTTTGATTCGCTGAGTCTGACTTTGTCAGGCTGTTGCTTGACTAGTTTGGGGGACAGCTCTCCTAATTTTTTGCACAAATCCCCAGATCTTAGTAAGGGGAACATTGCAGGGTTGACTGGGCAGAGTGTGCCATTGGCCAGAATTTTACTGTTCTCTGTGGCTCTGGGGCAGAGCGCCTGAAGCGGATGAGGGCTCCGATCCCGCTCTGCGTCTCCTGGCCACCGGCATCATGCGCGGGGCAGCCAATTAGCGGCCCCGCAGCATATCTGTGAAATGAAAGGGCGTGCGCGGGCGGGATGATATTCAGCATTGGGGGCGGGGCCATATCCAGGAATGGCTGATGTAAGCACTTGAAAAGGTTTACTGCAATGAAATTGAACAATTAGTTCTTACCTGGCTTGACATTAAGACATCAGTGGCATTAGGTCTGGAGTATTAAAAGCTTTACACCTGCAAGGAGAGAAGGACTGGCAGAGTACAGGAGAAGTACAAGAAGTGATGGAGGAGAGAAGCATGCACTCAGCCCCCCAATTTTCAGATGATTCACTGCAGGTCCTCCTTCAGGCAGTTGAGGAGAGGCGGGAGATGCTCTTCAATCCAGATGGTAGAAGGCGACCCTCCCAAGTGACCAAGAGGGCCTGGCTGGAGGTCGCGGAGGAGATCAGCAGCCATGGCGTTGTAAGGCGGTCATGGATCCAGTGCTGCAAGCGCCTCAATGACCTGCTTCGCTCTGCCCGGGTAAGGGGCATTCCTCATTCATCTAATTGTTAATGTGTCAAGGGAGGGTATATGTGTACTCATGATGCAATGTGGAAGCCCTGTATGATCATTGCTTGGCTGCTGCCTTGCATTGGGACGCAAGGTGGGCAACTCTGAGATGAACGATGATGCGAAGGTGTTCAAGTCACGCTCAGCACTGGCACAGCAGTTAAATGCAACATCAACCCCTTTGGGTGATATGCCAACTAATATGTTTAAATTCAGTATTTTTGTTTAATTAGGAAAAGAGGGCACACAATGCCCGAGAGAGGTCCCGTACAGGTGGTGGCGTGGCCAGTCAGGCATTCCTGAGTAGAATGGAGGAAGATGCTTTGACGATAGCAGGGGGTGGAAGGAGGACGCATCGTTGCAGAAGGTGAGGCTGGTGGACATGGCCACGAGAGTGAGTGATCCAGAATGTGGTGTAAGAGTGTATTTGGTGGGGGAGGGTGGTGGGTGGAGGAGTGGCGGTGGGATAATGGTGTGGTGATTGTCAAATGCACTGAATTTTGCCCTCAAATGTGACATCACACAGATGTGAACATAATGGAGTCAAAAACATGTGCTTAAGTCTGGATTGCTGATCAAACTGATCAATATGATTTTCCCAACAGGTGAAACACAGCATGGGCCAGGAAGCGTCTCCGTTGCCCAACCATCCACCTCTGAGGTGGAGGAGGGGGCCTCAGAGGGTGCACCATCACATCCTCGCGATACACCAAGTACCAGCGCAGATAGTTACACATTGGTGGGGATTAGCGTATCCGGGGAGTCGAATTCACATACAGGTGTGAGCACAGCACAGTTGCTGGGCCATCCACTAGAGGCAGAAACGGCCGATGCCTCACACACTCGGAGGAGTGTGGGATGCCAGGCCAGTGCAGAGCCACAAGCTGATGACATGCCTCTGGAGACATCCATCCAGAGTATGAGTTCAGCAAACTCTCAGGCATTTGAACATCTGGCTTCCTTGGTTGAAAGACTGGCAGCTGCAGTGGAGGGGCCAGTTCTGGATGCAATTCGTGACCTCAGAGCGAGTGTGGCCTCCCTGGACCAGAACACCAAAGAGCAGAATCTGATGTACTGGTGACAGGTCGAGGCCGCTCATCCCTCTGATGTCACCATTGAAGACCAGCCGATCCTCACGAGGGCACAGGGGCAGCAGATCACATGTCGGAGCTCCTCTCAGGGCGCCTCTGATGCAACTCCTCGCTCTCTCTGCCAGGGACATGTGAACCGCGAAATCCCAGGGTGTTAGAGGGTGCTCATGATATTTATCAAGAGAACCCTAAGTTGCCACGGCCCTCACGGCCGCAAGCATGCAGAGGACGTCCGCCAAAGTCATCACAAGCAGGGCGGTAAACAGATCAGCCACTTGCCTCTGGTGAGTTGGTGGCGAGGGATCATCCACCCGAATGAGCGCTCGGAAACGATATAAAAAATCACTTTGACATCACAACTGGTTCACTGGGTGACATGTAAGTTATTTATTTGATTTGTGTAAGAAAAAATTGAAATAAATTTGGTGTTTTGACTATTTGACATGTCATTCCTGAAGTCACATACAACATCGGCACAATGGCGCAGTGGTTAGCACCGCAGCCTCACAGCTCTAATGACCCGGGTTTCGTTCTGGGTACTATATCACCATTCCTTCATTGTCGCTGGGTCAAAATCCTGGAACTCCCTTCCTAACAGCACTGTGGGTGTACCTACCCCACATGGATTACAGCAGTTCAAGAAGCCAGTTCACCACCACCTTCTCAAGGGCAATTAGGGATAGGCAATAAATGCTGGCCTGGCCAGCGACGCCCACATCCCATAAATGAATTTTAAAAACTGCCTGCGCGGAGTTTGCAAGTTCTCCCTGTGACTGCGTGGGTTTCCGCCGGATGATCCGGTTTCCTCCCACAGCCAACGACTTGCAGGTTGATAGGTAAATTGGCCATTGTAAATTGCCCCTAGTGTAGGTAGGTGGTAGCAGAATGGTGGGGATGTGGTAGGGAATAAGGGATTAATGTAGGATTAGTATAAATGGGTGGTTGTTGGTCGGCACAGACTCGGTGGGCCGAAGAGCCTGTTTCAGTGCTGTATCTCTCTATGACTCTATCATTACTCAACACAAGTAGTTTTAAATGTGAGGTTACACACTTGGGTTGCGCTCCTCATGATGTGAAGGCTTGCATCGTCACATTATCTCTCCCCCTGAAGGTGAGTGAATTTGCCCTCTCAGATCCTCACAATGACTCCGCTCATTTTTGTGAAAATGTATATCCTCTCAATGGAAACACCTGCCTATTAGAGACTCCCTGGTCTCTCTAGCACTTAGAGCCAAATTACATTCAGCTTCCTCTCCCTGATCATCATGTGACTGATGCCCAGCTTCGTCATCAGAAACTTCATCATCATCTGATGATACATCGCGCTGACATTGATCATCCTCCAGGGCCTCTCCATTTTCAATCGCCTGGTTATGCAAAGCACAGCAGACAACAATGATTCTTGAAACCCTTGATGGTGCGTACTGCAGAGCGGTCAAGACACCTAAATCTCATCTTTAGTAGGCCTATAGTTTGTTCGATTGTCACTTTGGTGGCGGCTTGGCTCTCATTGTATCATTCCTCTGCATTACCCCTTGGGTTCCTCACTAGTGTCATGTACCATGTCTTCAGAGGATAACACCTGTCACCAACTATCCATCCCTCCATTCTGTCTGGAGGACTGAAAAGTGCAGGCACCTGGGAGTTTCGGAGAATGAAAGCATCATGACAACTCCCAGGGTAACGTGCACACACCAACATGATTCTCTTCCAATGATCACAGATGAGCTGAACGTTTATTGAATGGAATCCCTTGCGGTTCATGAATGCCCCCGACTGTCCAGCTGGTGCTCTAAGGGCCACATGAGTACAATCTATAATGCCTTGTACCATTGGGAAGCCAGATATAGTGCTGAAGCCTCTGGCTCTCTCAGCCTGACTAGTGTTGTGCGTCTTGAACGTGATGAAATGGTTAGCACGTTGGAACAATGCATCAGTCACAACCTTTATGCAGTGGTGTGCTGCTGCTTGTGAGACACCGCACAAGTCTGCCGCTGAGGCTTGGAAGGAGCCTCACGCATAGAAGTTAAGAGCTATTGTAACCTTTAGAGTGACCAGCATTGGATGGCCACCGATACAGTTTGAGGCAACATCCACTATCAGCATCTCACAAAGAGATGTGACAGTCTCCCGTGACAGCTGCAGTCTTCTTCTGCACTGGCGTTCTGACAGCTGTAGGTAGTTCAGACGCGGTTGGTATGCCCTTCCTGCTGGGTAGGCATGTCTCCCGACATGTGTTCGCTCCCGGGCGACTCTGCCACCTGCTGTTCCTCCAACATTACGAGGATGCACTGGGGCAGCTTGTTGCACGCTTCCCTGCCCATTTGTCCTTCTGTCCCTCATTGAGGCACAGTCCTCCTCATCTGATGATCTACCTCCAGAGTGAACAATTCCCATTGTTGTGCAGCAGACCAGATGCTTTGACCACAGGTATTAGCTTCCAGCTGTTCGGACTGGCTCACGAAAGCCCATTCCTTTCACCAAATAACTCAGAGTAGATGGGTCCCGATCAGCAGTGCATAACATTCAGATGAACCCTTCTGCACAAGCTGCAAGTAACACCCCTTGTTAGGACACACAAATAACATCTGAATTAATAAAGAGAAAAAATAAAAGTTGTACCTCCAACTCCCTCATGAATCAATGCCTGCCACCCTCTTGAACCTGCCGGGTTCCTGAAACGCCCCACGACCCGATTTACGGCTGTAAAGTCAGACTGCAAGCGTAAAATTGCTGTCAATTGCTTTTTTAAGTACCTTAACAAGCTTTCAATTGCTTGTAGTCGGGTGGCGAGCGCAGACTCGATCTCGCCCGACATCCAATGCTGGTTAAATGGCGTCTGCGTGTAATGACGCCGGGGACCTGGCCCAACGTCATCATGCTCCGTTTTACCTTCCAGCCGCCTCCAATGGGACCCGATTCCTGATGGTAAAATTCCGGCCATTGTCTTTTCTGCTGCCTAGGTTGATATCGCACGGTCTCATCGAGTCATAGTCGTACAGCATAGAAACAGGCCCTTCGGCCCACCGCGTCCATGCCGACCATAATGCCTACCTATACTAATCCCACCTGCCTGCATTAATTCCATATCCCTCTATGTCTTGCTCATTCAAGTACCTGTCCAGATGCCTCTTAAATGTTGCTACTGTTCCTGCCTCCACCACCTCCTCAGGGAGCTTATTCCAGATACCCACTATTTTTGTGTGAAAAATGTACCCCTTTGATCGCCTTTAACCTCCTCCCCTCTCACCTTAAATCTATGTCCTCTAGTTTTAGTCACCCCTACCATGGGTCTGTTCAGTTGTATTATTTTTTGATGTTTCTGAAGTGGTTTGGTACAAATGAATGGCTTGTTAGGCTATTTCAGCTGGCAGTTAAGAGGCAACAACGTAGAAACATGGAATCAGCCGATAAATAATTCAAGAACTGTTTGACTCTTGAGTCTGACGGGGTCAAATTTCCATCCTGGTTCAGGGCAGAGAGTAGATCAGCCACTCCTGGATCAAGGATGGTGAACAGGTGGATCAGTGCCAATGGCTGTAATTTGGGGAAGAGCTCTATTCCTCAGTTATTATACCTCTTTCATATTCAAGCAGTTATCAATTAAAAGAGGTGCTTTTGGGCACCACTAATAAACGACTAACAAGTAAAAACATTGATATTTAAATGAGCACATCAATATAAAATTTTGTTCCGATTGTTGATCAAGCACTCCAGTTCCTCCCTGTGCACACTGGTCATGGGAGGCGTTGAGCATATTCTGATGAAAGGTCACTAACCTGAAATGTTAACTCTGCTTCTCTCTCTACAGATGCTGCCAGACCTGCAGAGTATTTCCAGTACTTTCTGTTTTAACCTCAAGTGTATTGGTGGACACTGTGTGCTCCATCTCCATGGACGGAAGTAACTGCAGAAGAGAGACAGGCAGTTGGGCTAAACGATCCCCCTCAACGGCATGCTGCCTGGACCGGTTAATGGCCACCTTCGCCTTGTCCAGGAGCAGTCCCACCAGCAGGTCCTCTGACCTGCTCCCTCCCCTTCGCACCAGATGGCCAAAGATCAGGAGGGTGGGACTGAAGTGCGGCCAAATATTGAGGAGCAGCTCCATCAAGTAGTGAAACAGGGGCTCCTCAGCTATTCTATCTGTTTTTTCCCAAGTGCAAGATGAGTTGCTCTTGCAAAGAACCACCATGGACAGGACAGGCCAAATGGCCTCATTCTGTGCAGTAACCATTCTATGATTTTATGATTCTAAGTGCCATTTATTGGCAGAAAGGCCATTGTCAAATCTTTTTTTTGACACTCCCTCTCCACGTCAAGGTGATGTTTGGCAACTATATGAGGAATTCCATCTAGTACGCCCTTATAAGGCCTGAGCAGAACTCTTTGTCAGTTGAGGCAAAGGCAAAATACTGCAGATGCTGCAAATCTGAAATAAAATCGAAAGAAAATGCTGGAAATGGAGTAGGTCAGGCAGCATGATGACCTGAAATGTTAATTCTGTTTCTCTCCACGTATGTTCTTATTTCTTGCCAGTTGAGAGTTGCTGGCGTCCCAGTGAGACATTTTGAATGGCTCTAAACCTTCTGAAGAGAAAAGGATCGATTACCTTTCTGAGGAGGACTCCTTTGCTTTACAACCCTGGGAAGGCTTTAGGGCTTTTCATCTCTTACTTGGTGACCGGAGCGGCGGCTGGCGGACCTGGGAGGAATTGCATCCTGTGTGGGACCTGAAAAGCAGAGAGCAGGGCTCGAGGCCCTTACTTACCTGGAGACCGGAACAGCGGCAGGCTCTCTCGCTCTCTCTGTGTCAGCACGTGCTGAGATTCGAAAGAGGAAAAAAAATACTTAGTGACATCACGGGAAATCTGCAAGGTGATTGGTTGGGTAAGTAACAGCTGTTAGTGCATTTAAATAGCTTAAAAAAAGGGAAAAGTTTTTTTTTGAAAAAACCCCTCAAAATCTACTGTATAAGTGATAAGGTGAGTACTACTAAAGTGTGTTTTTTTTAATTAGTGTAATTTATTAAGGACTTTAGATTGTAGTGCATAGTGTTTGGAGTAGAACAAGGATCCTACTGTAATTAGTATTTTTTATAGGGAGTAACTAAGTAATCTAAAGGTAAGTCATGGCAGGAGAACTCAGCCCCGTGATATGCTCCTCCTGCACCATGTGGCTACTGGCTACCCGCATTACAGAGCTGGAGCTGTGGGTGGATTCACTGTGGAGCATCTATGATGCTGAGGACATCGTGGATAGCACTTTTAGCGAGGTGGTCACACCGCAGGTTATGGCTGCACAGGCAGAAAGGGAATGGGTGACCACAAGGCAGAGTAGTAGGTGCAGGCAGGTAGTGCAGGAGTCCCCTGTGGCCTTCCCCCTCTCAAACAGATATACCACTTTGGATACTGTTGGGGGGATGGCCTTCCAGGGGAAAGCAGCAACAGCCACGTTCGTGGCACCACGGATGGCTCTGCTGCACAGCGGGGGAGAAAAGACTGGGAGAGCCATAGTGATAGGAGATTCAGTTGTAAGGGGAACAGACAGGCCTTTCTGTGCCGCAAACGAGACTCCAGGATGCTAGGGTCAAGGAGGTCTTGGAGCAGCTGCAGGACATTCTGAAGGGGGAGGGTGAACAGCCAGTGGTCGTGGTACTTGTCGGTACCAATGACATAGGTAGAAAAAGAGATGAGGGCCTGCAAGATGTATTTAAGGAGATAGGAGCTAAATTAAAAAGCAGGACCTCAAAGGTAGTAATCTCAGGATTACTTCCTGTGCCACATGTTAGTGAGTACAGGAACAGGAAAATAGACCAGATGAATATATGGCTGGAGAAATGGTGCAGGAGGGAGGGATTTAGATTCCTGGGACATTGGGATTGGTTCGAGGGAAGGTGGGACCTGTACAAGTGGGACGGGTTACACCCAGGCAGGACTGGAACCGATGTCCTCGCAAGGGCATTTGCTAGTGCTGTTGGGGAGGATTTAAACTAGAATGGCAGGGGGATGGGAACCTGAGCGGGGAAACTGAGGAGGAGGAAACAAGGATAGAAACGGAAGACAGGAAACAAAAAGGCAAAAGTGGAAGGCATAGAAATCAAAGGCAAGAAACAAATAGGGCTATAGTGCGAAATAATGCTAAGGTGACTAAGAATGTTAAAAAGAAAGCCTAAAGACATTGTGTCTCAATGCGTGGTGTATTCACAATAAGGTAGGCGAATTAACCGCACAAATAGATGTAAATGGATACGATATCGTTGCAAGTACAGAGACATGGCTGACCAAGGATGGGAACTGAACATCCAATATTCAATATTTAGGAAGAACAGGCAAAAAGGGAAAGGAGGTGCAGCAGCATAGTTAGTAAAAGAGGAAATAAATACAATAGTGAGGAAGGATACTAGTTTAGAGATACAGCACTGAAACAGGCCCTTCGGCCCACCGAGTCTGTGCCAACCATCAACCACCCATTTATACTAATCCTATACTAATCCCATATTCCTACCACATCCCCACCTGTCCCTATATATTTCCCTACCACCTACCTATACTAGGGGCAATTTATAATGGCCAATTTACCTGCCAACCTGCAAGTCTTTTGGCTGTGGGAGGAAACCGGAGCACCCGGAGAAAACCCACGCAGACACAGGGAGAACTTGCAAACTCCACACAGGCAGTACCCAGAATTGAACCCGGGTTACTGGAGCTGTGAGACTGCGGTGCTAACCACTGCGCCACTGTGCCGCCCCAAGCTAGCTAGAGAATCCTGATGTGGAATCTGTATGGGTGCAGCTAAGAAATACCAAGGGGCAGAAAACATTGGTGGGGGTTGTATATGCACTCCCAAACAGCAGTGGTGATGTAGAGGATGGCATTAAAGAGGAAATTAGAGACACATGCAATAAGGGTGCAACTGTAATTATGGGTGATTTTAATCTACATATAGATTGGGCAAACCAAATTAGCAATAATACTGTAGAGGAAGAATTCCTGGAGTGCGTACGTGATGGTTTTTTGGATCAATACGTAGAGGAACCAACTAGAGAACAGACCATCCTAGACTGGATATTGTGTAATGAGAAAGGATTAGTTAACAATCTTGTTGTGCGGTGTCCCTTGGGGAAGAGTGACCATAACATGCTAGAATTTCTCACCAAGATGGAGAGGGAGAGAGTTGATTCCGAGACTAGGGTCCTGGATCTAAATACAGGAAGCTATGAAGGTATAAGGCGTGAGTTGGCTATGATAGATTGGGGAACATTACTTAAAGGATTGATAGTGGATAGGTAATGGCTAGCATTTAAAGAGCGCATGGATAAATTACAACAATTGCTCATTCCTGTATGGCGCAAAAATAAAACATGCTCAACTGTGGCTTACAAAAGAAATTAGGGATAGTATTAGATCCAAGGAGGAGAGATATAAAATGGCCAAAACAAGCAGCAAACCTGAGGATTGGGAGCAGTTAAGAGTTCAGCAAAGGAGGACATAGGGATTGATTAAGAAGGGGACAATAGAGTATGAGAGTAAGCTTGCAGAAAACATAAAAACTGAATGTAAAAACTTCTATAGATATGTGAAGAGAAAAAGATTAGTGAAGACAAATATGGGTCCCTTACAGTCAGAAACGGGGGAATTTATAATGGGAAACAAAGAAATGGCTGACCAATTAAATACATACCTTAGTTCTGTCTTCACAAAGGAGGACACAAATTACCTCCCAGAAATGTTGGGGAACATAGGGTCTACTGAGAAGGAGGAATTGTATGAAATCAGTATTAATAGGGAAATGGTGTCAGGGAAATTGATGGGAATAAAGGCCGATAAATCCCCAGGGCCTGATAATCTACATCCCAGAGTACTTAAGGAAGTGGCCCTAGAAATAGTAGATGCATTGCTGATCATTTTTCAAAATTCTATAAGACTGTGGAACAGTTCCAGCGGATTGGAGGGTAGCTAATGTAACCTCACTATTTAAAAAAGGAGGTAGAGTGAAAACAGGGAATTATAGACCGCTTAGTCTGACATCTATAGTGGGGAAAATCCTAGAGTCCATTATAAAAGATGCAACAGCAGAGCACTTGGAAAACAATGACAGGATCGGACAAAGTCAACATGGATTTACGAAAGGGAAATCATGCTTGACAAATCTACTGGAATTTTTTGATGATGTAACTAGTCGAATCGATAAGGGAGAACCAGTGGGTGTGTATTTGGACTTTCAGAAGGCTTCCGATACGGTCTCACATAAGATGGGGGTAAGGTACTGACATGGATAGAGAACTGGTTGGCAGACAGGAAACAAAGAGTAGGAATAAACGGGTCTTTTTCCGAGTGGCAGGCAGTGACTAGTGGGATACCGCAGGGATCATTGCTAGGACCCCAGCTATTCACAATATATATTAATGATCTTCTTTGGGCCTCCTTATCTCGAGAGACAATGGATACGCGCCTGGAGGTGGTCAGTGGTTTGTGAAGCAGCGCCTGGAGTGGCTATAAAGGCCAATTCTAGAGTGACAGGCTTTTCCACAGGTGCTGCAGAGAAATTTGTTTGTCGGGGCTGTTGCACAGTTGGCTCTCCCCTTGCGCCTCTGCCTTTTTTCCTGCCAACTACTAAGTCTCTTCGACTCGCCACATTTTAGCCCCGTCTTTATGGCTGCCCGCCAGCTCTGGCGAACGCCAGATATAGATGATATAGATGAGGGAATTAAATGCAATATATCCAAGTTTGCAGGCGACACAAAGCTGAGTGGGAGTATGAGCTATGAGGAGGATGCAGAGAAGCTCCAGTGTGATTTGGACAAGTTGAGTGAGTGAGCAAATACATGGCAGATGCAGTATAATGTGGATAAATATGAGGTTATCCACTTTGGTGGCAAAAACAGAAAGGCAGATTATTATCTGAAAGGTGATAGATTGGGAAAGGGGGAGATGCAGCGAGACCTGGGTGTCCTTGTGCACCAGTCGTTGAAAGTAGGCATGCAGGTGCAGCAGGCAGTTAAGAAGGCATAGGGTATGTTGGCCTTCATAACGAGAGGTTTCATGTACAGGAGCAAGGATGTCTTGCTGCAAATATACAAGGCCTTGGTGAGACCACATCTGGAGTATTGTGTGCAGTTTTGGTCTCCTTATCTGAGGAAGGATGTTCTTGCTATGGAGGGAGTGCAGCAAAGGTTCACCAGACTGATTCCTGGGATGGCAGGACTGACATATGAAGAGAGATTGGGTCGATTCGGCTTATATTCGCTAGAGTTTAGAAGAATGAGAGGAGATCTCATAGAGAGCTACAAAATTCTAACAGGACTGGACAGACTAGATGCAGGAAGGATGTTCCTGATGGTGGGGGAGACCAGGACCAGGAGTCACAGTCTAAGGATAAGGGGTAAGCCATTTAGGACTGAGATGAGGAGGGATTTCTTCACCCAAAGAGTGGTGAACCTGTGGAATTCTCCACCATAGAAAACAGTTGAGGCCAAAACATAAAATATATTCAAGAAAGAGTTAGATATAGTTCTTAGAGCTAAAGGGATCAAGGGATCTGGGGAGAAAGTGGGAACAGGTGGGGTTAAATATGACACCACGGTTGCGAACAATCTGGTTTAGTCTCAGACAGTTGCCAGGGAGAGCTACTCCGGATCACATGAAGGTCAAACATGGGCAAAGAAACCTCCTGCTGATTACCACCTACCGCCCTCCCTCAGCTGACGAGTCAGTACTCTTCCATGTTGAACACCACTTGGAGGGAGCACTGAGGGTGGCAAGGGCATAGAATGTACTATGGGTGGGGTCTTCAATGTCCATCACCAGGAGTGGCTCAGTAGCACTACGACTGACCGAGCTGGCTGAGTCCTAAAGGACATAGCTGCTAGACTGAGTATGCGGCAGGTGGTGAGGGAACCAACAAGAGGGAAAAACATACTTGACCTCGTCCTCACCAATCTGCCTGCCACAGATGCATCTGACCATGACCGTATTGGTAGGACTGATCACCACACAGTCCTTGTGGAGATGAAGTCCCGCCTTCAGGTTGAGGATATCCTCCATCGTGTTGTGTGGCACTACCACCGTGCGAAATGGGATAGAATTCGAACAGATTTAGCAAGTTAAAACTGGGCATCCATGAGGCACTGTGGGCCATCAGCAGCAGCAGAACTGTACGCAACCACAATCTGTAACAACATGGCCCGGCATATCCCCCACTCCACCATTACCCTCAAGCCAAGAGACCAACCCTAGTTCAATGAAGAGTACAGGAGGGCATGCCAGGAGCAGCACCAGGCATACCTCAAAATGAGGTGTCAACCTGGTGAAGCTACAACCCAGGACTACTTGTGTGCCAAACTTCGGAAGTACCATGTGATAGACACATATAAATGATCCCATAGCCAATGGATCAGATCTAAGCTCTGCAGTCCTGACACATCCAGTCTTGAATGGTGGTGGACAATTAAACAACTAACTGGAGGAGGTGGCTCCACAAATATTCCCATCCTCAATGATTGGGGAGCTCAGCACATCAGTGCAAAAGATAAGGCTGAAGCATTTGCAACAATCTTCAGCAGAAGTGCCGAGTTGATGATCAATCTCGGCCTCCTCCTGAAGTCCCCAGCATCACAGATGCCAGTCTTCAGCCAATTCATTTCACTCCACGTGATATCAAGAAATGACTGAAGGCACTGGATACTGCAAAGGCTATGAGCCCTAACAATATTCCTGCAATAGTACTGAAGACCTGTGCTCCAGAACTTGCCGTGCCCCTAGCCAAGCTGTTCCAGTACAGCTAGAACATTGGCATCTACTTGACAATGTGGAAAATTGCCCAGGTATGACCTGTACACAAAAAGCAGGACAAGTCCAACCCGGCCAATTACCGCCCCATCAGTCTACTCTCAATCATCAGTAAATTGATGGAATGTGTCATCATCAATGCCATCAAGCAGCACTTGTTTAGCACTAACCTGCTCACTGACGCTCAGTTTGTGTTCTGCCAGGGCCACTCAATTCCTGACCTCATTGCAGCCTTGGTTCAAGTATGGACAAAAGAGCTGAATTCAAGAGGTGAGGTGGGAGTGACTGCCCTTGACATCAAGGCAGCATTTCACCAAGTATGGCATCAAGGAGCCCTAGCAAAACTGGAGTCAATGGGACATAAGAACATAAGAAATAGGAGCAGGAGTAGGCCATTCAGCCCCTCAAGCCTGCCCCGCCATTCAATAAGATCATTCCTGATCTGTCCCACCCTCAACTCCCTGCTCCACATAACCCTCAACTCCCTGAGATTTCAAAAATCTATCTACCTCCTCCTTAAATAAATTTAGTGACCTAGCCTCCACAACTCTCTGAGGTAGAGAATTCCAGAGATTCACCATCCTCTGAGAGAAGAAATTCATTCACATCTCCGTTATAAATGTGTGACCCCTTATTCTGTAACTATGTCCCCTAGTTCGAGATTCCCCCACCAGTGGGAACATATTCTCAACATCTACCCTGTCAAGCCCTCTTAGAATCTTATATTTTTCAATACGATTACCTCTCATTCTTCTTAAACTCCAATGAATAAAGGCCTAACCTGTTTAGCCGTTCTTGATAAGACAACCCCTTCATCCCAGGATTCAGCCTTATGAACCTTTTCTGAACTGCCTCCAATGCTAGTATATCCTTCCTTAAATACTGGGACCAAAACTGTAAGTAGTACTCCTCACCAACACCCTGTACAATTGTAACAAGACTTCCTGATTTTTAAACTCTAACCCCCTAGCAATAAATGCCAAAATTCCATTTGCCTTCCTAATTACTTGCTGCACCTGCATGCTAACTTTTTGTGTTTCATGTACAAGAACACCCAGCTCCCTCTGTATTGCAGTATTTTGTAGTCTTTCTCCATCTAAATAATAATCTGCCTTTTTATTCTTCCTACCAAAGTGGATGACCTCACACTTTCCCACATTAAACTCCATCTGCCAAGTTTTTGCCCACTCACCTAACCTATCTATATCCGTTTGCAGATTATTTGTGTCCTTATCACAACATGCCTTCCCACCTTTTTGTATCATCAGCAAATTTGGATACAGTACACTCTGTCCCTTCCTCCAAGTCATTAATATAGATAGTAAATATTTGAGGCCCTAGGACCGATTCTTGTGGCACCCCACTAGTTACGGCTTTCCAACCTAAAAAAGACCCATTAATCTCGACTCTCTGCATTCTGTGTGTTAGCCAATCCTCAAACCATGCCAACACATTACCCCCGGAGCTCATATTTGGTGCAATAACCTTTTATGTAGCACCTTATCGAACGCCTTCTTAAAATCCAAATACACTACATCTACTGGTTCCCCTTTATCCACTCTGCTTGTTATATCCTCAAAGAACTGTAACAAATTTGTCAAACGTGATTTCCCTTTCATAAAACCATATTGACTCTGTTTGATTGCATTATGTTTTTCTAAATGTCCTGCTATTTCTTCCTTAATAATGGATTCTAGCATTTTCCCAATGACAGATGTTAAGGTCTATAGTTTCCTGCTTTCTGTCTCCCTCCCTTCTTGAATAGGGGCGTCACATTAACTGTTTTCCAATCTGTTGGTACCCTACCGGAATCCAGTGAGTTTTGGTATATTACGACCAATGCCTCCACTATCGCTGCAGCCACTTCTTTTAAAACCGTTGGATGCAGGCCATCAGGTCCTGGTGACTTGTCTGCCTTTAGTCCCATCAGTTTGTCCAGCACCTCTTCCCTCGTGATAGAGATTGTTACAAGTTCCTCCCTCCCATTTACACCTTGTTCATCTATTATTATTGGGATGTTTATAGTGTTCTCCACCATGAAGACCGATGCAAAATATTGGTTTAGATTATCTGCCATTTCCCTGTTCTCGGTTATTAATTCCCCAGTCTCATCCTCTAAGGTTCCCACACTTACTTTAGCTACTCTCTTCCTTTTTATATACCCGTAGAAGCTCTTACTGTTTGTTTTTATATTTCGGGGATCGGGGGAAAACTCTCTGCTGGTTGGAGTCATACCTAGCATAAAGGAAGATGGTTGTTGGAGGTCAATTATCTCAGCTCCAGGGCATCACTGCAGGAGTTCCTCAGGGTAGTGTCCTAGGTCCAAGCATCTTCAGCTGCTTCATCAATGACCTTCCTCCAATCATAAGGTCAGAAAGTGGGGATGTTCACTGATGATTGCACAATGTTCAGCAACATTCGAGACTCCTCAGATACTGAAGCAGTCCGTGTAGAAATGCAGCAAGACCTGGACAATATCCTGGCAAGTAACATTCGTGTCACACAAGTGGCAGGCAATGACCATCTCCAACAAGAGAAAATCTAACCATCTCCCCTTGACATTCAGTGGCATTACCATCACTGATACCTCCACTATCAACATCCTGGGGGTTACCATTGACCAGAAACTGAACTGCAGTAGCCATATAAATACCATGGCTACAAGAGCAGGACAGAAGCTAGGAATCCTGTGGCGCATAACTCACCTCCTGACTCCCCAAAGTCTGTCCACCATCTACAAGGCACAAGTCAGTAGTGTGATGGAATACTCTCCACTTGCCTGGATGGGTACAGCTCCAAAAGCACTCAAGAGCCTCGATACCATCCAGGACAAAGCAGCCTGCTTGATTGGCACCCCATCTACAACATTCACTCCCTCCACCACCGAAGCACAGTGGCAGTAGTGTGTACTACCTACAAGATGCACTGCAGCAATGCACCAAGACTCCTTAAACAGCATCTTCCAAACCCGTGATCTCTACCACCGAGAAGGACAAGGGCAACAGCTGCAGGGGAACACCCACCACCAGCAAGTTCCCCTCCAAGCCACACACAATCCTGACTTGGAACTATATCATCGTTCCTTCACTGTCACTGGGTCAAACTCCTGGAACTCACTTCTTAACAGCACTGTGGGTGTACCTATTCCACATGGACTGCTGCGGTTCAAGAAGGCAGCTCACCACCACCTTCTCAAGGGCAATTAGGGGTGGACAATAAATGCTGTCATAGCCAGCGACGCCCACATCCCATGAACAAATAATAAAAAAAGGTAAACTATCTCCCCTCACCTGTCTTGACCAGTCTGCAGCCTTTGACAAGGTTGACCACACCATCCTCCCCCAACTCCTCCATCATCCAGCTGGGTGGGACTCATAGCCAGAGAATCACCTGCATTGACTTCTTTTTCCACTCCTGCACTATTACTTCTGGATTCCCCCATGGACATAACATCGGCCCCCTTCTATTTCTCATCCACATATTGCCCCTCAGTGACATCATCTGAAAATATGTCAGGTTCCACAAGTACACTGACGGCACCCAGCTCTACTTCACCAGTATTACTTTTGACCCCTCCACTGTCTCTAATTTGTGATACTGCTTGTTGACATCCACTACTGGATGAACAGAAATTTCCTCCAACTAAATATTGGGAAGACTAAAGTCACTGTCTTTGGACCCCTCCCAAACTCCATTCCCTAGCCACCAATTCCATCCCTCTCTCTGGCAACTCTTTGAGGCTTAACCAGACTATTCTCGATGTTGGTGTTGCATTTGATCCCAAGATGAGCTTCGAACCACTTATTGGTTCCATCACCAAGACCGCTTACTGCCACCTCCATAGCAACAACCTTCTCCACCCCTGCCTGTTTCATTTACTGTTGAAACCCTCATCCATGCCTTTGTCACCCCTAGATTGACTATTCCAATGCTGTCATGGCCAGTCTCCCATCTTCCACCCTCCATAAGCTTTGGCTCATCCAAAGCTCTGCTGCCTGTAACTTAAGTCGAATCAAGTCCCATTTACCTATCACCCCTGTGCTCGCAGACCTGCATTGTCTCCAGGTTCAGCAACGCCACAATTTTAATATTCTTACCCTTGTTTACAAATCCCTCCATTGTATCTATACTCGCTATTCTTCAACCTCATCCAGCTCTATAACTCTCTTAACTCTTTAATCGCTCCTCATTGGTGGCCATGCCTTCATTATCTAGGCTCTAAACTTTGGAATTCCCTTCCTAAATCTATCTGCCTCTCTCTCCTCCTTTAAGATACTCCTTTAAAACTTACCTCTTTGATCAAGCCTTTGCTCATCTGTACTAATATCTCATTATGTGGCTCGGTTTCAAATTTTGTTTGATAATTCTCCCGTGAAGCGCCTTGTGCTATTTTATTGCGTTAAAGGCATGATATAAATGCTACGTGTTGTTGTTGTTAAATAGGTAAGAACAGAAGAACATAAGAAATACAAACAAAGGGTAGACCATATGGCCCATTGAGCCTGCTACGTCATTCAATATGATCATGGCTGATCATCGGCTTCAAATCCATGTTCCCGGCCACTCCACATATCCCTTGATTCCCTTGTGGGTGAAAGAGAGGGATAGCGAGATATCGGAACAGGATGGGCACACAGGATAAGGACTACTGCTTGTGCACGGGATAAACACCAATAAGGACTTGTTTGGCTGAACAGCCTGTTTTTGTGTTGTGTTTTCAATGTACCCCTCCACTGTCTCTAATTTGTGACGCTGCTTGTCTGATGTACAGTACTGGATGAGCAGTAATTTCCTCCATCTAAATATTGGGAAGACCAAAGTCACTCTCCTTGGATTCCCAACCCCCCCGCCCGCCCCCCACCAAACTCCATTCTCTAGCCACTAATTCATTCAATTAATAGAAATTGCATTCAACGCAAATTGAGTTCCTGTGGTCATTTAGAATAATAGAGTCATAGAGTTTTACAGCACAGAAACAGGCCTTCGGCCCAACGAGCCTATATCGACCACCAAGCACCTCTCCTAACTAATCCCATTTCCCCGCACTTGGCCCGTAGCCTTGTATGTTATGACGTTTCAAGTGCTCATCTAAATATTTCTTGAATGTTGTGAGTGTTCCTGCCTCCACCACCTCCTCAGGCAGTGTGTTCCAGATTCCAACCACCCTTCGGGTGAAAAAATTCCTCGTCAACTCCCCTCTAAACCTCCTGCCCCTTACCTTAAATCTATGCCCCCTCTCCGCTAAGGGAAAAAGTTTCTTCCTATCTATCCTATCAATGCCCCTCATAATTTTGTATACCTCAATCAGGTCCCCCATCAGCCTTCTCCGCTCCAAGGAAAACAACCCCAGTCTATCTAGTCCGTCTTCATAACTGAAATGCTCCATCCCAGGCAACATCGTGGTGAATCTCATCTGCACCCTCTCCATTGCAATCACTTCGTTCCTATAGTGTGGCGATCAGAACTGTACACAGTACTCCAGCTGTGGCCTAACCAGCATTTTATACAGCTCCATCATAACCCCCCTACTCCTATATTCTATGCCTCAGCTAATAAAGGCAAGTATCCCATAAGCCTTCCTGACCACCTTATCTACCTGTGCTGCTGCCTTCAGTGATCTATGGACAATCACCCCAAGGTCCCTCTGACCCTCTGTACTCCCAAGGGTCCTACCATCCATTGTATATTCCATTGCATCGTTAAACCTCCCAAAGTGCATCACCTCACACTTCTCAGGATTAAACTCCATTTGCCACTGCTCCGTCCATCTTACCAGCCCATCTATATTGTCCTGTAGTCTAAAGCTTTCCTCCTCACTACTTATGACACCATCAATTTTCGTGTCGGCTGCGAACTTACTGATCATACCTTTTATATTCACGTCTAAATCATTAATGTACACTACAAACAGCAAGGGTCCCAGCACCGATTCCTTTATTAGCCGAGGCATAGTATATAACAGTAGAGGGGTTATGATGGAGCTGTATAAAACGCTGGTTAGGCTACAGTTGGAGTACTGTGTACAGTTCTGGTCGCCACACTATAGGAAGGATATGATTGCACTGGAGAGGATGCAGAGGAGATTCACCAGGATGTTGCCTGGGCTGGAGCATTTCAGTTATGAAGACAGATTTATGCTAGTTTAGAAATCACTGTGTTCAAAGCCAGTTCCATTGACAAAACTGGCGATGCCTCAAGGTACGTTAATCACCATTGAGAGCTTTTGTTAACTGTACTCATTTGCAGGCCTTCAAAGAAACTCTAAAAGTTAAACTGGTTCTTTGGGTGCAAGGGCAATAATAGGTGTGTTTTCAGCATCAATTCATGTCTTACCATTTATCACAAGTGAAAAGGCCACTTACCAGATAGCAACCAAATATTGGCAAGACGGCTAAGTGGTGGAAAGAAATAATATTTATTTGACTCAAAAATAAAACAGAAAGTTATTGAACTAACATTGTGTAACACACCTGTAATGTTTTGAAAATTGAATTGTGCATTTTGATCACTTGAGGCTACCATGTACACACATGTGAGTCAGCAAAGGGAAAGTGAAAGTAAAAACAAAAATAAAGATGAATCCATGGTGTTCCAACAGCATGCTGTCTCTGTCTTTGTCTCATATCTCTTACTAAACTCGGCTAACCCTTACTCCAGTCCCAAGAACACCACAATGACGACAAGGTAGATAGAAAATTGATGGTGAAAACAGGAAACATTGCCTTCAGGTATGACATTTTTGGAAGGTTTTTGTTTTCTCTCTGAAGACAGCATTTTAAGTTGGAGACTGTGTTAGAAACACACAGGAAGCTTGTACAGTATATACACACACATATCTCTCCAAAATAATTATCTAATCAAAAAAATATAATCTCGGATTATTGCAGAGAAGTTTCCTCTGAAAGGAACGCGATCCTGAATCCTTGATCACGCATTATCATTGCGTTGCTGATCAATATGGCATTGTCTATGCCCAGTCTACCACCTTTTGATGTACATTCAGAGCCATCATATTCCCACGTTGGCAAATGTGGCTGCGATGTTTCAAAGGGACAATGACTTTGCAATCATAGATGACAACAGGTAGAAGGCCTTACTTTTCCACTGTGGAGGTGAAGAATTAGAAGATAAATTTGAGATACTTATGCCTGAGCAGAATGTCTATGAATCAGCAAAAAAATACACTGACAACCTACTTTACACCCAAGAAAAATACCATATATGAAACTATTGTCTTCCGATGCACTAAGCAAGAAGCAACCAAGATAATTGACCAATATTGCACGTAATTGAGGCAACTAGCAATCAAATGTGACTTTGGTGATGTTGAACATGTCTAACGGGAAATCAAAACACAAATAATCGAAGACTGTCTTTCTAGTAAACTATGCTGAAATGCTGTTGAGAAAGACAGAAAGCTGTCAGAGCTGTTGGAGTTTGCAAGATCACTGTCGCTTTCAGAGTCCACAGCTCCAAGTTCCACACTCCAAGTTCAACTCCTGTGAACACTATTCATCGCTCATGTGCCACAAAACTACCTGCAAAGCAACAACAGCAGTCTCACAAACAGAGTTGTGACTTGTCCAAAGAATGTTTCCACGGTGGTGGTGCTTACTGATATGAGTGTCCTGCTACTGGTCAACAGAGTAAAGCTTGTGGAAAACCCAACCAGCTTGTTTGTGTTTGTTGCTCATCAACAAAATCAACTACTAAGATGAATACCAACGGAAGGGTATCACGTATGCATACCACAGCAAAAAGGCAAGAGAATGTAGCTGATGTAGAGGCGGACAACCCTGAACATGCCTTTGTCCTCTCTCTCAGACACAACAAACAGCTATGCATGACAGTGTCCACTGGCTGTTCAGACATAGATACTCTAATAGATACAGGAGCATAAGTCAATGTCATGGGAGACAAAACATTCAACAAACTTCAAGATTGTCCCATTTTCTACAAACCAATGAATACAAAAGTTTTCCCTTACAACAGTGACAAACCAGTGAAAATCCTCAGGACTTTTGAAATGTCAATCTCATTCAAAGGCACTAGAACGAAAGCTCTATTCGATGTCATATCTGGAGAATGTGACACACGCATCAGTTTCCACACAGCAACAGATTTGCACATGGTTGCAGTCTCATTTGCGATTCCTACGCATAAAAACAACAACATTTTCGAACTATATGCTGATCGCTTCACTGGTATCAGAAAACTGAAGGGTATTACATGCAAGGTGCATGTAGACCCTAATGTGCCCCCAGTTGTGTATCAATGGCAACGAATACCATTTCATGTCAGGAAACAGACAGAGAGGGAACATCAACACCTACCTGACCTTGACATTATTGAGAAAGTTGGGGATGAGCCTACCCCTTGGGCCTCACCCATACAAGTCTTCAAGAAACCCAAGAGCCAGAACAGATTAGAATCTGCGTTGATATGCAATCACCAAACCAAGCCTATGGCTGGAATTTTACACCACCCCCCCCCCGCAAGAATGGGATGCCAGTGGGGGGAGTGCGTAAAATGGAGTGGGAGGCTCGGGGGCCCTTCCCGACTTGCTCCCGCCTCCGCATTTTACGCGGGGTGGCGGCGGCGGAAAATGCCCGCCCGCCCCATGCCAATCAAGGCCCTTAAGTGGCCAGTTGACAGCCACATAAGGGCCCCCACCTGCTGCCATGGGGATTTTACCGGTGGCAAACGGGCAGCCCAGGCCAGGGAAAAGCCACCTGTTAAAAGGAGGCGGCTTTCTGGCGGCCTGGGGGGGGGGGCCTCCTAATCAGGCACCCTGTGCCTGATGGAGGGCTACCCTTGATGCCCCAGCCACCTCCAATGCCCAACACTCCCTTGACCCCTCAATCAACCACCCTTGCCTCATTGGGGCCTGACCAATCACCCCTGGTGAGGCCCCAAAAACCTACCTTTTCCCAGCGCCATCCTTCCTCTTCTTCTTGAAGCTGGGTTGCGGTCCCAGCAGTGGTTACTGCTTCCAGTGACGCAGCTTGGATTAAGAGCTGCCGGCTCGCTGATTGGCTGGCAGCTCCATTAGGTGGGCCTTCCTGCCTCAATGAGCTGGAAGTCCCACCTCAGACCAATTAAGGGTCTGGGGACCGTAAAATGCGGTCTGGATCCCCAGACCAGATGGAGGTGGGATTACCACCAACTTTTCGGTCGATGGATGGCTTATATCCGATGAGAATAAAATTCCGGCCATTGTTACGACCAAGTCAGGAGGAACACACTGTTAATTCAGTCCTACTTCTCCACGGATCACAGCATGTCAATGAATTTTCCCACCTACTGAAGAATAGCCAAAGTAGACACTCTATTTGTCCCCCAGAATAAAGCACACCAAACTAGGATTCTTTAAACAACAACATTAACTATTTATTAGAAAATAAATAATATGTTTCCAGTTTCCTCCCACAGCCAAGGGCTTGCAGGTTGATAGGTAAATTGGCCATTGTAAATTGCCCCTAGTGTAGGCAGGTGGTAGGAGAATGGTGGGGATGTGGTAGGGAATATGGGATTAATGTAGGATTAGTATAAATGGGTGGTTGTTGGTCGGCACAGACACGGTGGGCCGAAGGGCCTGTTTCAGTGCTGTATCTCTCTATAAACTCTATAAACTATGAGTCTTAACTACTAATGAGATAGATCTATATATATGAAAAGCTCCTTAGTTCCTTAGCCCTCATGCACACACATATACATTAAAAAAAACAGTTAACTGGGAAAAAAAGGATTTTGGTTTACAGCTGTTTCTTAGGAATAGAGGGAATAATAAAATAAATCAGTTCTTCATGTTCTTGTAGAAAATCTTTGGTTGGGTGAGGTGTCCCAAAGTTGAATAGTCGGATGCCACTCACATTCTCTCTGGGCGAGGTTGATGAACAGTCTCTGATAAGTAGGTAAAAGCAAAATACTGCGGATGCTGGAAATCTGAAATAAAAACAAGAAATGCTGGAACCACTCAGCATCTGTGGAAAGAGAAGCAGAGTTAACGTTTCGGGTCAGTGACCCTTCTTCGGAAGGCCCTTGTTTTGATAAGTAGGTGTTCAAGGCAATTTGACTACAGCAGGCATCACAAAGATCTTTCAACAGGGGTGCAGCAACTGGTCTGCTCAGGACTCATAGGAGCAACACAGCAATAGAGGCTTTGTTCAGGTTCCAGGATTTCTCAAAACACAGGAGGCAACAGGAATCTCACTGGATGCAGGGATTCTTCAGAGGCAGAAGGCAATAGGAATCTGCCACATTCCAAATGCAGGATTTCTTTTCAAGAGATGCAAGTCTCCTTTACAGAGAGAGGTCTTTTTCTGGGCCTCCAGGCAAGTCAGGTCTGAGTTTCAAAAATGCCTGCTCTTTGTCCAACTCGCTGGCATTTTAAAAGTCCAAAGTGAAAGTAAAAACCTTCCTGAGCTGATCACATGACAGACAGTGAGTCTCCACTGTCTTTTAAAGTGTTGCTTTGAGGAGGCCAAACCCTGGCTGGCTTCCTTGAAACTGCTTGCTTCTCCTATTCTTGCATACAAAGTCAACAACCAAACATTCCAGCTATTTGCAGGTGTTCAAGTCCACTGAAAATCCTTTTTTCAGTTTTTAAAACACACAGAAGTCTAAGATTTTAGTACAAAAATAAAACCTTTTGTAACACCATACAATGAGAAATACACTTGACACCAACAATTGATGATATGGTAGAGAAAGCGAATGGTGCTAATCACTTTGCTAAACGTGACCTCAATGAAGGCAACCACAAAATTGAGTTTGCAGAAGAATCAATATATCTTACTGTATTCTCCACTCACATCAGACTTTTCCGATACAAGAGGCTCAACGTTAGTCAACTCAGTAGCTGGGGTGTTTCAGTACTTGATTCAATCTGTACTTCCAAGAATTGAAGGCATGCTGAACATCAGTGATGACATTCTCATCTATGGTCACACTGAAATCGAACTCGAGACACACCCACATGCATGCCTACAACATCTCAAAGAATGTAACCTCACCTTGAACAAAGACAAGTGTTTGTTTAATGAAAGCAGAATTGAATTCTTCAGTTATGTGTTCAGTGGTGAACGAGTATCTCTTGATCCATGGAAAGTTGAAGCCATTGCAAATGCTGCAGATCCTACAAATGAGCAAGAAGCCCGGAGTCTGCTGGGACTCAACACATACTGCAGTCATTTCATTCCTGACCTCGCTGTGCTATCTCCACGCACCCCTCCCCCCCACTACGCAATCTGACAAAAGAGACCACCAAGTGGGAATGGACTAAATCACACTAACAGTCAGTACACCAGAACAAATGACGGTTTTCAGCAAGTTGTACAAATGCCTATTTCGACCCTGAGAAAACCAACCAGCTAATTGTGGACGCAAGCCCGGTTGGCTAAGGTGCAGTTCTCCTACAGAAAGGCAAGACAGGTATTCCATCAATTGTTGCAATAGCAAGCAGATTGTTAACACATGTAGAGCAACGTTACTCGCAAACAGAGAGAGAAGCGTTCTCAATCACATGGGGTAGCTTACACTTCCATCTCTATTTGTATGAAAACAAGTTTAAAGTAATAACTTAGCTTGTTCAACAATCCACATAGCAAACCACCCACTCAAATAGAACACTGGATACTCAAACTACAAGAGTATGTGTTCCATGTTGAGTATCAGCCAGGCAAGCTCAACCCAGCCGATTATCTTTCAGGACATCCGTTGCCGACATTCGGTCCTACCAGTCGTGAGGAGAAGGTTGCTGAACAATATCTTAACTACATTAGCAGAAATGTGGTGTCAAAGTTGTTAAAACTAGCTAATATCAAAGAAGCAACAAAACAAGAAGACACTTTGCAATGTATGAATCTCGAAACTGGGACGACGTGATCGAGAAAGTATCTACAAACAAAATTGTTCACACACTACAAGGTCTTCACAATGATTGAAATGAGCTCACCGTAACAACCATATCTGATCTTGTATTACACAGCAACTTTATTGTCATTCCACACGCATTAAGGGAATGTTTTGTTGATATAGCACATGAAGGACATCAGGAAATAGTCAAAAACAAACAGCTCCTTAGGGAAAAGGTATGGTTCCCTGGAATTAACCACATGATAGAGCACAAAATCAATCTGCATTTGCCATGTCAAGCAACCACAATATCAAATCTTCATGATCCTCTCAAAATATCTGAACTATCTCTAGGACCATGGATTGAAGTCAACATTGATTTCACAGATTTGCCCACAGGCGAACACCTACTTGTCACTGATGACTACAGCAGCTTCCCAATCATGGAATTAGTTACGTCAACTTCAACAAAAGCAGTCATCCCAAAGCTTGACAAGATTTTCGACTTGTTTGGAAACCCTCAAATGGTAAGAATTGACAATGGACCCCCATTCAGCAGCAATGCGTCCAGTAAATTCGCGAACCACCTAAAGTTCACTCATCAAAAAATCACACCCTGTTGGCCAAAAGCTAATAGAAATATAGAAAAATAGGAGCAGGAATAGGCCCTTCGGCTCTTCGAGCCTGCACCGTCATTCAATATGGCTGATCATCCAAACTCAGTAACCTGTTCCTGCTTTCTCCCCGTATCCTTGATTCCCTTATCCCTAAGAACTATATCTAACTCTTTCTTGAATATATTTAATGATTTGGCCTCAACTGCTTTCTGTGATAGAGAATTCCACAGGTTCACCATTCTCTAGGTGAAGAAATCCCTCCTTATCTCAGTCCAACATGGCTTACCCCTTATCCTTAGACTGTGACCTGTGGTCCTGGACTCCCCTGCCATCGGGAACATCCTTCCTGCATCTAGTCTGTCCAGTCCTGTTAGAATTTTGTAGGTTTCTATGAGATCCCTTCTCATTCTTCTAAACTCTAGCGAATACAAGCCTAATCGACCCAATCTGTCTTCATACATCAGTCCTGCCATCCCAGGAATCAGTCTGGTGAACCTTCACTGCATTCCCTCCATAGCAAAAACATCCTTCCTCAGATAAGAAGACCAAAACTGCACACAATATCCAGATGTGTTCTCACCAAGGCCTTGTATAATTGCAGCAAGACATCCTTGCTCCTGTACTCAAATCCTCTCGCTATGAAAGCCAACATACCATTTGCCTTCTTAACTGCCTGCTGCACCTTCATACTTACTTACAGCGACTGGTGCATAAGGACACCCATAATTCACATAATGAAGAAGTCGAGAAATTTATGCGTATTTGAAAAAGGTGACACGTACAGCTACAGCTGAGAAGAAATCATGGTTGCAAGAGCTCTGTCACTTACTTTGTAATTACAGGGCGACGCCTCACCTGACTAGTGGAAAACCTCCAGCTACACTCATCTATCCTGAGCTAATGATCAACATGTATGCAAACACGATCGAGAACAGAAGGGTTGAATGAAAGTAAATGCAGAGTGAAACATAAAATTTACAGCTACACTGCATAAGGCAGAAGATAAATGTGAAATGTGATGGTCATGTTGGAAAGCAAACAACCCCTTATGATCCAACCATTTGTTGTGACCAACACAAAAGGATCAATGATCACTACTAAGCATGGTTCACAGATCATCACAAGAAAACAGCGTGCAGATTGCAAGCTGGGTGTGGAGATACGAGTTTGGTGAGAGGCGAGTTCGGTGAGTGGCTAGTTCCGTGAAGGGTGGAGGAAGTGCTCCTTTTTTTCCTACATTTTTCACTCTCCAGTAATTGGTTCTTTTCGGTGCAGTGGAAGGAGCTGGTTGGTGAGTAACTGGTAAGCTATTGTACTTATAATAGTCTGTAAAGTTAAGGTATGGCAGGGCAGCTCAGCCGAGTGGAATGTACAGCCTGTGGCATGTGGGAAGTCATAGACACACCACGTATCTAGACACATCTGAAGGACGTCTCATAGGCTTCACAAGTATTTGCATACTAAAAGACGGTGCTTGGAGAGACAAAAGGATTGCTCACTGATTCGATTAACAGAGATTGGGCTGGGCAATGGTGATCCACATGTTGTTGGGGTAAGAGACAGCACCTCACCTTCCAGCCCCCACTCCCCCCCCCCATCACCGAGAGCTTTGGAATCCACAAACGCAGAAGTAGGTAAACCAGCTAGTCACATGATCAACTTGGAGTTTTGAATTGTGCTCTCAGGACAGTTGGGTCAGACTGCAGTTTGCAACCGAAGCTGGAACAAGACAGCCTCTCTCCTGGCTGGCTCTCTCTCGTTTTCTCACAAGCCTCCGGACCCACTAAAGTCACGTAATCCTCAAGAGAGAAAAGACTCCTACATCGAAACACGTTAAAGCATGCACTGGGCCCCAACGAACAGCAAGACCCACCGGCAACCAAAAGACTAACAATCAAACTCAAAGGGCAGTAAATATAAACCCAACTATTGCTTCAAACTTTTCCCCTTTATTCTTTTCTACTTTTTCTGTCTCTATCTGCATGTGTGTTTATCAAGTATGCATACTAGCGTGGTCACATCATGTTTTCGTAACCGTTATCCGAATTAGAGTTTAAAATTAATAAACTTCCACCTTTCTTGTTTAAATCGAAG
Organism: Heterodontus francisci; assembly: GCF_036365525.1. Taxonomy (NCBI): domain Eukaryota; kingdom Metazoa; phylum Chordata; class Chondrichthyes; order Heterodontiformes; family Heterodontidae; genus Heterodontus; species Heterodontus francisci. Next base: position 46,825,620 of record NC_090383.1, on the reverse strand, counting down.
AAAACCTGTCTGGTTGATTTCTTTTCCTTACAATTGGAAAGCGGTGAACAAGGATTCACTGAGGGGGGCGGGGGCTAAAACACAGTGTTTTTAAAATTAAACCCTGTTACAATTAAACCAGGCAAAGGCTGAGAGAGAGCCCCTGGACCCCTTCTCACCTGGTTGTAACACCTGATTTAGACTTCATTACTTTCTCCCTTACTCTGATCCTACCTAATAACTTACTACTCCCTACTGTAGTGATATCTATCTCCCCCCAGTATTCTTGCACCTTGGTATTCCTCTCTGATATTTCCTCCTGGTTCCCACACCCCTGACAAGCTAGCAATTTTACTTCCCTTTGATCTCAGCTCCCTCTCAGGTTTCCATCCCCCTGCCAATATTGTTTAAACCCTCCCCAATGGAACAAGAGTCATAGAGTCATAGTCATAGAGACATACAGCACAGAAACAGGCACTTCAGCCCATCGTGTCTGTGCCACCCATCAAGCACCTATCTATTCTAATCCCATTTTTCAGCACTTGGCCCATAGCCTTGTATGCTATGACATTTCAAGTGCTCATCTAAATAATTCTTAAATGTTGTGAGGGTTTCTGCCTCTAACATCCCTTCAGGCAGTGCGTTCCAGATTCCAACCACCCTCCAGGTGGAAAAGTTTTTCCTCAAATTCCCTCTAAACCTACTGCCCCTTACCTTAAATCTATGCTCCCTGGTTATTGACACCTCAGCTAAGGGAAAAAGTTTCTTCCTATCTACCCTATCTATGCCCCTCATAATTTTGTACACATCAATCAGGTCCCCCCTCAGCCTTCTCTGCTCGAAGGAAAACAACCCTAGCCTATTCAGTCTCTCTTCATAGCTGAAATGCTCCAGCCCAGGCAACATCCTGGTGAATCTCCTCTGCACTCTCTCCAGTGCAATCACACCCTTCCTATAGTATGGTGCCCAGAACTGTACACAGTGCTCCAGCTGTGGCCTAACTTGCGTTTTATACAGCTCCATCATAACCTCCCTGCTCTTACATTCTATGCCTCAGCTAATAAAGGCAAATATCCTGTATGCCTTCCTAACCGCCGTATCTACCTGTGCTGCTGCCTTCAGTGATCTATGGACAAGTACACCAAGGTCCCTCTGACCCTCTGTACTTCCTCGGGTCCTACCATCCATTCCAAATTCCCTTGCCTTGTTAATCCTCCCAAAATGCATCACCTCACACTTCTCAGGATTAAATTCCATCTGCCACAGCTCTTCCCATCTTACCAGCCCATCTATATCGTCCTGTAATCTAAGGCTTTCCTCCTCACTATCTATGTCACCACCAATGTTCGTGTCATCTGTGAACTTACTGATCATACCTCCTATATTCACGTCTAAATCATTAATGTACACTACAAACAGCAAGGGTCACAGCACCGATCCCTGCGGTACACCACTGGTCACAGGCTTCCAATTGCAAAAACAACCCTCGACCATTACCCTCTGCCTCCTGCCACTAAGCCAATTTTGGATCCAATTTGCCAAATTGCCCTGGATCCCAAGGGCTCTTACCTTCTTAACCAATCTCCCATGCGGGACCTTATCAAAAGCCTTACTGAAGTCCATGCAGACTACATCAACTGCTTTACCCTCATCTACACATCTAGTCACCTCCTTGAAAAATTCAAACAAGTTTGTTAGACATGATCTCCCCCTGACAAAGCCATGCTGACTATCCCTGATTAATCCCTGCCTCTCCAAGTGGAGATTAATCCTGTCCCTCAGAAGTTTTTCCAATAATTTCCCAACCACTGATGTTAGACTCACCGGCCTGTAATTACCTGGTTTATCCCTGCTACCCTGCTTGAATAATGGTACCACATTCACGGTCCTCCAATCCTCTGGCACCTCTCCTGTGGCCAGATAGGATTTGAAAATTTGTGCCAGAGCCCCTGCTATCTCCTCTCTTGCCTCAGAAAATAGCTGGGGATACACCTCATCCGGGCCTGGGGATTTATCCACTTTTAAGCTCGCTAAAACCGTTAATACCTCCTCCCTTTCAATGCTAATTTGTTTGACAATATCACAATCCCCCTCCCTGATCTCTACACCAACATCGTCCTTCTCAATAGCGAACAGCGATGAAAGTAATCATTTAAAACCTCACCTATGTCCTCCGGCTCCACACACAGATTGCCACTTTGGTCCCTAATGGGCCCTACTCTTTCCCTACTTATCCTCTTGCCCTTAATATACTTATAAAACGTCTTGCGATTTTCCTTTGTCTTGCCCGCCAGTGTTTTTTCATGTCCCCTCTTCGCTCTCCTAATTACTTTTTTAAGTACCCCCCTATACTTTCTATACCCTTCTAGGGCCTGTGCTGTTTACAGCCCTCTGAATCTACCATAAGCCTCCTTTTTTTCTCCTTTTCCAATCCTCTATATACCTTGACATCCAGGGTTCCCTGGACTTGTTCGTCCGACCCTTCACCTTTACGGGAACATGATGGCCCTGAACTCTCACTATTTCCTTTTTGAATGACTCCCAGTGGTCTGATGTAGACTTTCCTACAAGTAGCTGCTCCCAGTCCACCTTGTCCTGATCCCATTTTATCATATTGAAATCGGCCTTTCCCCAATTCAGTACCTTTATTTCCGGTCCATCTTTGTCCTTTTCCATAACTACATTAAATCTTACAGAGTTATGGTCACTATCCCCAAAATGCTCCCCCACTGACACTTCTACCACTTGTCCAGCCTCATTCCCTAGGATTAGGTCCAGTAACGCTTCTTCTCTTGTAGGACTTTCTATGTGCTGGCTCAAAAAGTTCCCCTGTATGCAATTTAAGAATCCTGCCTCCTTTAAGCCTTTTGCACTAAGACTATCCCAGTTAATATTGGGGAAGTTGAAATCCCCTACTACCTATTATTACCCTATTATTTTTACACCTCTCTGAGATTACTAGCAAATCTCCCTGCGACGATATTAGTCCCACTCCTGCTAAGATCCAACCAGTCCACCTTGTACAGGTCCCACCTGCCCCAGAACTGATCCCAATACCTCAGAAATCTGATGCCCTCCCTCCCACACCAGTTCTGGGAGTAATCCTGAGATTTGAGAGCGGCGCAGTGGTTAGCACCGCAGCCTCACAGCTCCAGCGACCCGGGTTCAATTCTGGGTACTGCCTGTGTGGAGTTTGCAAGTTCTCCCTGTGTCTGTGTGGGTTTCCTCCGGGTGCTCCGGTTTCCTCCCACATGCCAAAGACTTGCTGGTTGATAGGTTAATTGGCCATTATAAATTGCTCCTAATGCAGGTAGGTAGTAGGAAAATGTAGGGATACATGGGGACGTGGTAGGAATATGGAATTAGTGTAGGATTAGTATAAATGGGTGGTTGATGGATGGCACAGACTCGATGGGCCGAAGGGCCTGTTTCAGTGCTGTATCTCTAAAAAAAAAATTACTGCTTTTGAGGTCCTGCTTTTTAATCTCCTTCCTAGCTCCCTAAAATCTGCTTTTAGGACCTCATCCCCCTTCTTATCTGTCATTGGTGCCAACGTGGACCATGATCCCTGGCTGTTCACCCTCCGCCAGAAGAATGTCCTGTAGCAATTCCGTGACATTGTTGACCCTGGCACCAGGGAGGCAGCACACCATTCTGGACTCCCATCTGTAGCTGCAGAAATGCCTGTCTGCTCCCCTAACTAACGAATTCCCTATCACTACTGCTCTTCCACTGCTCTTCCTCCCCTGCTGTGCAGCTGAACCACTTGTGGTGCTACAAACTTGGCTCTGATTGCACTCCCCTGAGGAACCAACACCCTCACCAGTCACCAAAATGGAAAATCAATTAGCAAGTGAGATCATCTCAGGGGACTCCTGCACTATCTGCCTGGTTCTCTTAGACTGCCTGGCGGTCACCCATTCCCTATCTGCCTGCATTCTCCTAACCTCCCTAAATGTGCTATCCACGTAGTTCTCTGCCTCACGGATGCACCACAGTGACTCCAGCTGCTGCGCGAGTTCTGAAACCCGGAGCTCAAGCTCCTTCCAACCACAGATGGTCTCTTCAAACAAGTCATCTTTTCACTCCAGCAACAGTTTAAAATTGATGTTCATAGGACAAAATTAATATGCCTCATTCTTGGCAGGTGGGGGTCTTCATGACACAAGGTTAATGTGCATGTATATGAATGCACAGAGTGTGGTTAATAAGATTAGTGAGGTACAGGTGCAGACTGACATGTGGAAATATGATATGGCGAAAACAGAGACCTGGCTTAAAGAAGGACAGGACTGGGTGTTAGATATTCCTGGATACAAGGTGTTCAGGAAAGATAGGAAAGGGAAAAGGGTGGAGGGGTGGCAATATTGATTAAGGAGAGCATTGCAGTGCTGGAGAAAAGGGATGTCCCAGAGGAGTTGAATACAGAATTAATTTGGCTAGAGCTAAGGAACTAAAAAGGTGCAGTTACATTGCTCGGTGTTGTCTATAGGCCACCAACTAGTGGGAAGGACATGGAGGAACAAATTTGTGAGCAAATTACAGAGAGGTGCAAAAATTATAGTCTAGTTATAATGGGGGACTTTAATTATCCAAACATAGACAGGGGTAGTAGTAGTGTAAAGGGCAGTGAAGGGCAAGAGTTCCTAGAGTGTGTTCAGGAAAATTTTCCACGACAGTATGTTGCTCGTCCAATGAGAAAGGGGGCACTGCTAGACCTGGTTCTTGGGAATGAGGTGGGCCAAGTGGATCAAGTATCAGTAGGAGAGCATTTAGGGAACAGTGATCATTGCATCATAAGGTTTAGGCTAACTATAGAAAAGGACAAAGAGCAATCCAGAGTAAGAATAATTAACTGGGGAAAAGCCAACTTCAATGGGGCAAGAATGGAGCTGGGGCGAATAAATTGGAGTCAAAAGTTGGCAGGAAAACCAGTAGCTGAACAATAGGCTACCTTCAAAGAAGAGATAGTTTGGGCACAGTCAAGGTACGTTCACTCGAAAGGGAAAAGTAGGGCACACAAATCCAGAGCTCCCAGGATGACAAAAGGGATAGAGATTAAGATAAAGAAGAAAAGGTGTCCTTATGACAGATGCCAGGTAGAAAATACTATTGAGAACCAGGCTGAATATAGAAGCTCCAGAGGGGAAGTGAAAAAGCAAATAAGAGAAGCAAAGAGAGAGCATGAAAAGATACCGGTAGCTAACATTAATGGCAATCCCAAAGTTTTCTATAGACATATAAATAGCGAATGGGGTAAAAGGAGGAGTGGGGCCGATTACGGACCAACAAGGGGATTTACACATGGAGGCAGAGGACATAGCTGAGGTATTAAATTAATACTTTGCATCTGTCTTTACCAAGGAAGAAGATGCAGCCCAGGCAATGGTGAAAGAGGAGGTAATTCAGACACTAGAGAGGTTTAAAATTGATGAAGAGGATATATTAGATAGGCTATCACCTCGTCCCCTTCCCATGGCACCTTCCCATGCAATTGCAGGAGGTGTAATACCTGCCCATTTACCTCCACACTCCTCACTATCCCAGGCCCCAAACACTCCTTTCAGGTGAAGCAGCGATTTACTTGTACTTCTTTCAATGTAGTATACTGTATTCGCTGCTCACAATGTGGTCTCCTCTACATTGGGGAGACCAAGCGCAGACTGGGTGACCGCTTTGCGGAACATCTCCGCTCAGTCCGCAAGCAGGACCCCGAGCTTCCGGTTGCTTGCCATTTCAACACTCCCCCCTGCTCTCATGCTCACATCTCTGTCCTGGGATTGCTGCAGTGTTCCAGTGAACATCAACGCAAACTTGAGGAACAGCATCTCATTTACCGATTAGGCACACTACAGCCTGCTGGACTGAACATTGAGTTCAATAATTTCAGAGCATGAAATTTTACTTTTATTTTTAGTTATTTTTTTCTTTTTCCTTTTTAAAAATTTTTTTTTGTGTTTTATTTTATGGAATCTTAGTTTGTTCACTTTGCTTACCCACTTTTTTCATGTTTGCACTTGCAGCTGTTCAATTTTCAGTCCATTAACACCCTATCTGTACTAATGCTTTGTCTTTCAAGACATCATTAACATATTGTTTGCCTTTGCTCCATGATCTTCTGGTCAGCTATTCTGTGACCTTGTCCTATTTACACCTTCTCCTTTGTTATCTCTTGCCCCACCCCTGCTTTACTTGCTTATAACCTTTTACATTTCTAATATTTGCTAGTTCTGAAGAAGGGTCACTGACCTGAAACGTTAACTCTGCTTCTCTCTCCACAGATGCTGCCAGACCTGCTGAGTATTTCCAGCATTTCTTGTTTTTATTTCAGATTTCCAGCATCCGCAGTATTTTGCTTTTATATTAGATAGGCTATTTTTACTTAAAATGGATATAACACCAGGACCAGATGAGATGCATCCAAGGATGCTGAGGGAAGCGAGGGTGGAAATCGTGGAGGCACTGGCCATAATTTTTCAGTCTTCCTTAGACTCGGGGGTGGTGCCAGAGGACTGGAGAATTGCAAACATTATACCCTTGTTCAAAAAAAGGGTGTAAAGATAAGCCCAGCAACTACAGGCCAGTCACTGTAACTTCGGTGGTGGGGAAACTTCTAGAAAGAATAAACCGGGACAAAATTAATAGTCACATGGATAAACGCGGGTTAATTAAAGGAAAGCCAGCATGGATTTCTAAAGGGAAAATCATGTTTAACTAACTTGCTGGAGTTTTTTGAGGAGGTCACAGAGAGGGTTGATGAGGGCAATGCAGTTGATATGGTGCACATGGACTTTCAAAAGGCATTTGATACAGTGCCACACAACAGACTTGCGAGCAAATTTATAGCTCATGGAATAAAAGGGACAGTAGCAACATGGATATGGAATTGGCTGAGTGACAGGAAACAGAGAGTAGTGGTTAATGGATGTTTTTCAGGCTGGAGGAAGGTTTGTAGTGGAGTTCCCCAGGTATCAATATTGGGACCCTTGCTTTTCCTGATATATATTAATGACCTAGATCTTAGTGTACAGAGCACAATTTCAAAATTTGCAGATGACACAAAACTTGGAAGCATTGTAAACTGTGAGGAGGATAGTGTAGAACTTTAAAAGGACATAGACAAGTTGGTGGAATGGGCAGACAGGAGGGACATGGAGAGACAATATAAAATAAAGGGTACAGTTCTGCCACGAACAACAGATGCCCCTCTATGTTGCTTTCATTGATCTCACCAAAGCCTTTGACCTCGTCAGCAGACGTGGTCTCTTCAGACTACTAGAAAAGATCAGATGCCCACCAAAGCTACGAAGTATCATCACCTCATTCCATGACAATATGAAAGGCACAATTCAGCATAGCGGCACCTCATCAGACCCTTTTCCTATCCTGAGTGGCGTGAAACAGGGCTGTGTTCTCACACCTACACTGTTTGGGATCTTCTTCTCCCTGCTGCTCTCTCATGCATTCAAGTCTTCAGAAGAAGGAATTTTCCTCCACACAAGATCAGGTTGTTCAACCTTGCCCATCTAAGAGCGAAGACCAAAGTACGGAAAGTCCTCATCAGGGAACTCCTCTTTGCTGACGATGCTGCATTAACATCTCACACTGAAGAGTGTCTGCAGAGACTCACTGACAGCATTGCAGCTGTCTGCAATGAATTTTGCCTAACCATCAGCCTCAAGAAAACGAACATCATGGGACAGGACGTCAGAAATGCTCTATCCATCAATATCGGCGACCATGCTCTGGAAGTGGTTCAAGAGTTCATCCACTGAGGGCGGCACAGTGGCGCAGTGGTTAGCACCGCAGCCTCACAGCTCCAGGGACCCGGGTTCGATTCCGGGTACTGCCTGTGTGGAGTTTGCAAGTTCTCCCTGTGTCTGCGTGGGTTTTCTCCGGGTGCTCTGGTTTCCTCCCACAAGCCAAATGACTTGCAGGTTGATAGGTAAATTGGCCATTATAAATTGTTACTAGTATAGGTAGGTGGTAGGGAAATATAGAGACCAGTGGGGATGTTTGGTAGGAATATGGGATTAGTGTAGGATTAGTATAAATGGGTGGTTGCTGTTCGGCACAGACCCGGTGGGCCGAAGGGCCTGTTTCAGTACTGTATCTCTAATCTAAAAAAAAACTATCACCAGTAACCTGTCTCTCAATGCAGAAATAAACAAGCACATGGGAAAGGCTTCCACTGCTTTGTTCAGACTGGCCAAGAGAGTGTGGGAAAATGGCGCACTGACACGGAACATAGAAGTCCGAGTGTATCAAGCCTGTGTCCTCAGTACCTTGCTCTATGGCAGCGAGACCTGGACAACGTATGTCAGCCAAGAGCGACGTCTCAATTCATTCCATCTTCGCTGCCTCCAGAGAATCCTTGGCCTCAGGTGGCAGGACGGTATCTCCAACACAGAAGTCCTTGAGGCGGCCAACATCCCCAGCATATACACCCTACTGAGCCAGCGGCGCTTGAGATGGCTTGGCCATGTGATCCGCATGGAAGATGGCAGGATCCCCAAGGACACACTGTACAGCGAGCTCGTCACTGGTATCAGACCCACCGGCCGTCCATGGCTCCGCTTTAAAGATGTCTGCAAACGCGACAAGTCCTGTGACATTGTTCACAAGTCGTTGGAGTCAGTTACCAATGATCGCCAGAGCTGGCGGGCAGCCATAAAGGCGGGGCTATAGTGTGGCGAGTTGAAGAGACTTAGTTGTTGGCAGGAAAAAAGACAGAAGCGCAAGGGGAGAGCCAACTGTGTAACAGCTCTGACAACCAATTTTCTCTGCAGCACCTGTGGAAGAGTCTGTCACTCTAGAATTGGCCTTTATAGCCTCTCCAGGCGCTGCTTCACAAACCACTGACCACCTCCAGGCGCTTACCCATTGTCACGCGAGACAAGGAGGCCAAAGAAGAAGAAGAATAGTTCTAAAGGGGGTGCAAGAGAAGAGGGACCTGTGCATATGTGCATAAGTCATTGAAGATGGCAGGACAGATTCAGAAAGCGGTTAATAAAGCATTCAGTATCCTGGGCTTTTTTACTAAGAGTACAAGAGCAAGGAAGTTATGGTGAACTTGTACAAGACACTAGTTCGGCCTCAGCTGGAGTATTGCATCCAGTTCTGGGTGCCGCACATGAGGAAAGACGTGAGGGCATTGGAGAGAGTACAGAAAAGATTCACGAGAATGGTTCCAGGGATAAAGAACTTCAGTTATGAAGATAGATTGGAGAAGTTAGAACTCTTTCCCTCAGAGAAGAGAAGGCTGAGAGGTGATTTGCTTGAGGTATTCAAAATCATGAGGGGTCTGGACAGAGTAGACAGAGAGAAACTGTTCCCACTCATGAAAGGTTCGAGAACGAGAGGGCACAGATTTAAAGTATTTTGTATGAGAGGCAAAAGTGACATGAGAAAAACTTTTTCATGCAGAGAGTTGTTAGGGTCTGGAATGTGCTGCCTGAGAGTTTTTAGTTTAGTTTGGTTTAGAGATACAGCACTGAAACAGGCCCTTCGGCCCACCGAGTCTGTGCCGACCATCAACCACCCATTTATACTAATCCTACACTAATTCCATATTCCTACCACATCCCCACCTGTCCCTATATTTCCCTACCACCTACCTATACTAGGGGCAATTGCAAATGGCCAATTTACCTATCAACCTGCAAGTCTTTGGCATGTGGGAGGAAACCGGAGCACCCGGAGGAAACCCACGCAGACACAGGGAGAACTTGCAAACTCCACACAGGCAGTACCCAGAATTGAACCCGGGTTGCTGGAGCTGTGAGGCTGCGATGCTAACCACTGCGCCACTGTGCCGCCCATGAAAAGGAAGAATGTGCAGGGTTGCGGGGAGAAGGCAGGGGAATTGAACTGAGTGAATTGCTCTTTCGGAGAGCAGGTGAGGACACGATGGGCCTTCTTCTGCACTGTAACAATTCTGTAATTCTGTGAATGCACCAATCTTTAAAGCACTGAAAACACCACTTGTAAGCATTGAATCCAATTCAGGTATAAACATCTCAGATGAAGAACTTGAGTCAAGTGAGACTACAAGTGGCTTGAGAGATGGTGCAGGAGGGAGGGGTTCAGATTTTTGGGACATTGGGACCGGTTCTGGGGGAGGTGGGTCTATGACAAATTGGACGGTCTACACCTGGGCCGGACTGGAACCAATGTCCTTGGGGGTGCTTTTGCTAACGCTGTTGGGGAGGGTTTAAACTAATGTGGCAGGGGGATGGGAACCAAATGAGGTCAGTGGAGAGTAAGGAGGTAGTAACTAAAGCCTGTAAGGAACTAGATAATGAAGTCAGCGTGACTAAGGGAAAGAGTAGGCAGGGAGCAGATGATGAAAGCAAAGGGACTGGTGGTCTGAGGTGTATTTGTTTTAATGCAAGAAGTGTAGTAGGTAAGGCAGATGAACTTAGGGCTTGGATTAGTACCTGGGAGTATGATGTTATTGCTATTACTGAGACTTGGTTAAGGGAAGGGCATGATTGGCAACTAAATATCCCAGGATACTGATGCTTCAGGCGGGATAGAGAGGGAGGTAAAAGGGGTGGAGGAGTTGCATTACTGGTCAAAGAGGATATCACAGCTGTGCTGAAGGAAGGCACTATGGAGGACTCGAGCTGTGAGGCAATATGGGCAGAACTCAGAAATAGGAAGGGTGCGGTAACAATGTTGGGGCTGTACTACAGGCCTCCCAACAGCGTGCGTGAGATAGAGGTACAAATATGTAAACAGATTATGGAAAGATGTAGGAGCAACAGGGTGGTGGTGATAGGAGATTTTAATTTTCCCAACATTGACTGGGATTTACTTAGTGTTAGAGGTCTAGATGGAGCAGAATTTGTCAGGAGCGTCCAGGAGGGTTTTCTAGAGCAGTATGTAAATAGTCCAACTCGGGAAAGGGCCATACTGGACCTGGTGTTGGGGAATGAGCGGGGCCAGGTGGTTGACGTTTCAGTAGGGGACTACTTTGGGAATAGTGATCACAATTCCGTAAGTTTTAGAATACTCATGGACAAAGACGAGAGTGGTCCTAAAGGAAGAGTGCGAAATTGGGGGAAGGCCAACTATACCAAAATTCAGCAGGAGCTGGGGAATGTAGATTGGGAGCAGCTGTTTGAAGGTAAATTCACATTTGATATGTGGGAGGCTTTTAAAGAGAGGTTGATTAGCGTGCAGGAGAGACATGTTCCTGTGAAAATGAGGGGTAGAAATGGCAAGATTAGGGAACCATGGATGACAGGTGAACTTGTGAGACTAGCTAAGAGGAAAAAGGAAGCATACATAAGGTCTAGGCGGCTGAAGAAAGACGAAGCTTTGAAAGAATATTGGGATTGTCGGCGCAAAATGAAACGAGGAATTAAGAGGGCTAAAAGGGGTCATGAAATATCTTTAGCAAACAGGGTTAAGGAAAATCCCAAAGCCTTTTATTCATATATAAGGAGCAAGAGGGTATCTAGAGAAAGGATTGTCCCACTCAAGGACAAAGGAGGAAAGTTATGCGTGGAGTCAGAGAAAATGGGTGAGATTCTAAACGAGTACTTTGCATCGGTATTCACCGAGGAGAGGGACATGACGGATGTTGAGGTTAGGGACAGATGTTTGATTACTCTAGGTCAAGTCGGCATAAGGAGGGAGGAAGTGTTGGGTATTCTAAAAGGCATTAAGGTGGACAAGTCCCCAGGTCCGGATGGGATCTATCCCAGGTTACTGTGGGAAGCGAGAGAGGAAATAGTTGGGGCCTTAACAGATATCTTTGCAACATCCTTAAAGACAGGTGAGGTCCCGGAGGACTGGAGAATTGCTAATGTTGTCCCCTTGTTTAAGAAGGGTAGCAGGGATAATCCAGGTAATTATAGACCGGTGAGCCTGACGTCAGTGGTAGGGAAGCTGCTGGAGAAGATACTGAGGGATAGGATCTATTCCCATCTGGAAGAAAATGGGCTTATCAGTGATAGGCAACATGGTTTTGTGCAGGGAAGGTCATGTCTTACCAACGTAATAGAATTCTTTGAGGAAGTGACAAAGTTGATTGATGAGGGAAGGGCTGTAGATGTCATATACATGGACTTCAGTAAGGCGTTTGATAAGGTTCCCCATGGTAGGCTGATGGAGAAAGTGAAGGCGCATGGGGTCCAAGGTGTACCAGCTAGATGGATAAAGAACTGGCTGGGCAACAGGAGACAGAGAGTAGCAGTGGAAGGGAGTTTCTCAAAATGGAGACGTGTGACCAGTGGTGTTCCACAGGGATCCGTGCTGGGACCACTGTTGTTTGTGATATACATAAATGATTTGGAGGAAAGTATAGGTGGTCTGATTAGCAAGTTTGCAGACGACACTAAGATTGGTGGAGTAGCAGATAGTGAAGGGGACTGTCAGAGAATACAGCAGAATATAGATAGACTGGAGAGTTGGGCAGAGAAATGGCAGATGGAGTTCAATCAGGGCAAATGAGAGGTGATGCATTTTGGAAGATCCAATTCAAGAGTGAACTATACAGTAAATGGAAAAGTCCTGGGGAAAATTGATGTACAGAGAGATTTGGGTGTTCAGGTCCATTGTTCCCTGAAGGTGGCAACGCAGGTCAATAGAGTGGTCAAGAAGGCATACGGCATGCTTTCCTTCATCGGACGGGGTATTGAGTACAAGAGTTGGCAGGTCATGTTACAGTTGTATAGGACTTTGGTTCGGCCACATTTGGAATACTGCGTGCAGTTCTGGTCGCCACATTACCAAAAGGATGTGGATGCTTTGGAGAGGGTGCAGAGGAGGTTCACCAGGATGTTGCCTGGTATGGAGGGCGTTAGCTATGAAGAGAGGTTGAGTAGATTAGGATTATTTTCATTAGAAAGACGGAGGTTGAGGGGGGACCTGATTGAGGTGTACAAAATCATGAGAGGTATAGACAGGGTGGATAGCAGGAAGCTTTTTCCCAGAGTGGGGGATTCAATTACAAGGGGACACGAGTTCAAAGTGAAAGGGGAAAAGTTTAGGGGGGATATGCTTGGAAAGTTCTTTACGCAGAGGGTGGTGGGTGCCTGGAACGCATTGCCAGCGGAGGTGGTAGACGCGGGCACGATAGCGTCTTTTAAGATGTATCTAGACAGATACATGAATGGGCAGGAAGTAAAGAGATACAGACCCTTAGAAAATAGGCGACATATTTAGATAGAGGATTTGCATCGGCGTAGGCTTGGAGGGCCGAAGGGCCTGTTCCTGTGCTGTAATTTTCTTTGTTCTTTGTTCTTTGTCAGACGATTTCCTACTTGTGAGAGAAAACTTAAGAAATACTTAAGTGACTATGTTACAAAGTGAACTATTTATTTTTAGGTTTATTGTTTACATTTTTGGAAACAAACCATTGAAATATGCTATGTCTCTCAATTAATAAGGGCAAGGATGTAGACGCGGGCACGATAGCATCTTTTGAGATGTATCTAGACAGATACATGAATGGGCAGGAAGTAAAGAGATACAGACCCTTAGAAAATAGGCGACAGGTTTAGATTGCATTGTGCATTTTGTTCACTTGAGGCTATCATACACATGCACGTGAGCAAGCGAAGGGAAAGTGAAAGTAAAAAAAAAAGAAGAATCCATGGTGTTTCAACAGCATGCTGTTTCTGCCTCTCTTACATCTCTTACTAAACTCAGCCAAACCTTACTCTAGTCCTGAGAACATCACAACACCCATGTGCATATCCTTGTGCAACTACAAACTACTCTTCCTTTCACCTCTGTGGCTGTGTCTGCTTAGTTCCTTGCTCTGACTACTGAGCTGCTTATAGTTACTGTCCTCTGAGTTTTAGAGACCGTGAGGGTCCCATGGAAAACTGCTCCACCTGCATCTGTGCAGGGGCAGACTCGCCCATTGGGACACTAAGCAGTATGTCGGGTACTGGCTGAGGGGTCCATGTCCTATCAACAGCTTTACTTTTGTTATCTCTTGCCCCACCCCCGCTTTATTTGTTTAAAACCTATTACATTTCTAACCTTTACTAGTTCTGATGAAGAGTCACTGATCTGAAATGTTAACTCTGCTTCTCTGTCCACAGATGCTGCCAAACCTGCTGAGTATTTCCAGCATTTCTTGCCTGAACGTGTTTATTGCCTGAAGTGTATGGAGCCTGGGGCCTGAAATTGCTGCAGCTGTGCTTGTTGCTTAGATCTTAATAACTTTGGCTGTACTTTGTTTCGTAGTTAACCTCAATAGTAATTCATAATGTTGTAGATTGCTGCTTTAATCACTAACCTGAATAGTAATTTGTAGTAGTGTTGCTAGAAATCAATCTTTGTGCTTAAATTGTGGATTGATCACTGCTTCAATTGCAGTAGAATATTTTGAGTTTAGCAGCTGTATTTTAACAAAATTAGTAATCCATGGTAGCTACCTGTGAGCTTGCAATTTGTAATGTTAACGAGTTGATTGTGGATTGATTGCTGTTTCAATCACAGTCGTGATTTGTGCTTCCTTATAGCTATATTAATGTGATTCAGGCTCCAGGCAAGGCAGGCAGCAAGCAGAGCAGAGAGAAGGTTCCCAGGTTTTCCGATGTGGCGCTGGAGGCATTAGTACAGGATGTGCAAAGGGGAGAGAAGCAATATTTCGCCAAGGAGCCAGGAGGCCCTCAAGGCAGAAGGGAGTGGGAAAGGGAGGACTATTCCCAGAGCCTGTCCCCGAGGACATGGCGACAGTTGTTGGTGTGGTGTGGAGGAGAAGTCATGTAAAAATGCATTCACTGGCTTTGACCACCTGTGTGAGCTCATTAGACTTCATTTGGTGCTGCTACCAGGTCCTTGGGTCCAGACTCCGGCAGTTGACCTCCCTGGCCACGTGTTCCCACTCCCTTCCTAGGGTGATCCTTGAAGGCATTCTCTCCCCATGTGGAACCATGGCTTCTCTCCTCCTGCCCACCTCCACCACTAATGCCACCAGTGCCATAGCCTTCACCCTGGAATACTTTCCCTGCCCTGGTGTTCACTTTGCCATTATTTAACTTGCAGCTTCCTTTTAAGAGGGAGAGCTTGCCTTTAAAAAGAGCTGCAACACATGGTTTCTGAACAACGCTATTCAGCCTCCCGTTGAACACAGCTTTTAGAAACGATAATCTAGGTTAAAATTAACAGTCACTTGGACAAATGTGGATTAATTAAGAAAAGCCAGCACAGATTTGTTAAGAGCAAATCATGTTTAGCTAACTGGATTGAGTTTTTGATGTGTAACAGAGAGGGTTGATGAGAGTAATGCAGTTGATATGGTGTACATGCACTTCCAAAAGGCATTTGGTAAAGTGTCACAAAACAGGCTTCTCAGCAAAGGGACCATGGCAGCATGGATACAAAGTTGGCTGACTGACAGGAAAGGAGTGTGGGTGCAAAAATGACCCTCCCCCTTCACTTGCTAAATGCCTATAACATTTCTAACTTTTCCCAATTCTGAGGAAAGGTCAATAAACTGAAACGTTAACTCTGTTTCTTTCTCCACAGATGCTGCCTGACCTGCTGAATACTTCCAGTATTTTCTGTTTTTATTTCAGATTTCCAGCATCTGCAGTATTTTCTATTGTATCATTCTAGTAAATCTATGCTGCACTCTCTCCAAGGCCAATATATCCTTCCTCAGGTGTGGTGCTCAGAACTGCTCACAGTACTCCAGCACTTTGTATAGTTGAAGCATGGCTTGTATTCTATTCCTCTCGATATAAAGGCCAGCCAATTTGATTATTTTCTCTAACTGTTCAAGACAGTTTAATGATCTATGTACCTGGACCCCCAAGTCTCTTTGGACCTCCACTGTTTCTAGCTTTTTATGATTTAGGAAGTTCCCTGTTTTAGCCTTTATAGGTCCAAAGTTGATGATTTCACATTTGCCTACATTGAAATCCATTTGTCACAGTCTTGTCCATTCACTTAATTTTTTTTTATTGATACAGCATTGAAACAGGCCCTTCGGCCGACCAACAACCACCCACTTATACTAATCCTACACTAATCCCATATTAATCTATTAATATCTTTTTTGTAATTTTATGTTTACATCTACACTGCTTACAATGCCGCCTATCTTTGTGTCACTGGCACATTTCGATATGTGGCTTTCTATCAATCACCTAAGTTGTTAATAAATATATTGAATATTTGAGACCCCAGCACAGATCCTTGTGGAACACTACTAATCACATCATACCAATCAGAGTACCTGCCCATTATACCTACTCTCTGACTCCTGCCACTCAGCCAATCCCTAACCAGGCCAACAGTTTGCCTTCAATTCCATGAGCTTCAACTTTAGCTAACAGTCTCTTATGAAGGCTTTATCAAGTTGCAGGAGATTGTCTGGCTCACTGATAGATATGAATGGAACCTGAAGCGGGCAGTCTCGTCCAACTGGACCCACGGACAAGAGGCATTGGAGAAGGATGCTGCAGTCAACCATGTCAAAGGCTGCAGACTGGTTGAGAAGGATGGGAAGGGATAGTTCATCATGGTCATAGTCACATAAGATATAACACATAGGATATGACTTTGGTAAGAACTGTTTCAATGCTCTCCGGGGCAGATACTTGTTTGGAGGACTTCAAACATGAAGCTGTGGAAAAGATAGGCAGGGATTTGGGAGACTGCAACACATTGAAGAACTTTGGAGAGGAAAGGGAGATTGGAGATGAGGCTCTGGTTTGCAAGGACAATGGGGTCAAGAATGATATCTTTTGGCGGGTGCGGGGGTGCTGTGGCTGTGATTTGAAAGGGGGATGGAACAGTATCAGTGTAAAGGGAACCATTAAAAAAATCAACAAGAATGGGGGCCAGAAATGAAAGTTGTGTAGTTAGTGGCTTGGTGGGAATAGGGTCAAGGGAGCAGGATGTATTATCTCATGAACAGAGTGTGCTCAAAGTAAGCATGAGGGAGGATAGGAGAGAAACTAAAGAAAGATTCTGGGCTAGGGCAGGAGGTAAACCTTGGCTGTAGTTTGGCCCGGCAGGCTAATGGAAGGGAGGGAGGTGGCAGAGGCAGCTAAATGACTGGTTTCAATCTTAGTGACAAAGAAGTTCATGAGCACCTTGCACTTGCTATTGTAGATGAGGGCAGAGGGGCAGGGGAGAAGGGTTGAAGAAGATGGTTTCTAGTTGAAGAAAAGTGCTGGGGCTATCTTTACTTTCCAGGATTATCCTGAATTATTGAGCAGTTCTGTCAAAGGGCAGGAGCACATTAATGCTTTATTTGTCTAGGCAGATCCAGACTGCACCCCATATTGCCTTGTGTGATCCACATCAACACCCTTGAGTATTTATCAATTGAAAGGGATTCCACTTCCTCAATTGCAGCTGGTTTATGATCAAAGGCAGCACATCATTCAGGTCAGTGCCCGTTATCTTGGCAGCAGTCATATTTCCTTCTGTTCCAGTCTTCTGTGCACCATTATTCAAACCAGACCTCCAAGTTAAAGGTGATTAGATGATAAGGGTTATACCTTCCAATCATGGTTCATGACTCCAATTAGGAACCCATGCACAGCTTCACAGCAGGAGTACAATGAGAGCCATGCTGCCACTAGAAACATAATGTAGTTTGATGGGTTTGATGTAGTCAGTGCAGTTGATGTAGTTTACATGGATTTCAGCAAAGCCTTTGACAACGTTCCACATGGGAGACTTATCTGGAAAGCAAATGCACATGGGATACAAGGTAACTTGCTAAGGTGGATTCAAAATTGGCTTAGCTGTAGGAGACAGAGAGTGATGACAGACGGCTGTTTTAGTGACTGGAAGCCAGTGTCTAGTGGCGTACCACAGGGATCTATTGTTTGTCATTTATATAAACGACATTGATGACTATGTGGGGGGTAGGATCAGTAAGTTCACAGATGACACAAAGATTGGTCAAGTGGTTAACAGTGAGGTGGAGTGTCTTAGGTTACAGGAAGATATAGACGGGATGGTCAAATGGGCAGAAAAGTGGCAGATGGAATTTAACGCTGAAAAGTGTGAGGTGATACACTTTGGAAGGAGTAATGTGACACGGAAGTATTCAATGAATGGCCTGACACTGGGAAGTTCCGAGGAACAAAGGGACCTTGGCGTGTTTGTCCATAGATCTCTGAAGGCAGAAGGGCAGGTTAATAGGGTGGTGAAAAAGGCATATGGGACACTTGCCTTTATCAATCGAGGCATAGATTACAAAAGCAGGGAGGTCATGTTGGAGTTGTACAGAACTTTGGTAAGGCCACAGCTGGAGTACTGTTTGCAATTCTGGTCGCCACATTATAGGAAGGATGTGATTGCATTGGAGGGGGTGCAGAGGTGATTCACCAGGATGTTGCCTGGGATGGAACATTTAAGCTATTAAGAGAGGCTGGATAGGCTTGGGTTGTTTTCACTGGAGCAGAGTAGACTGAGGGGTGACCTGATCGAGGTGTACAAGATTATGAGGGGCATGGACAGGGTGGAAAGGGAGCAGCTGTTCCCCTTAGCTGAAGGGTCAGTTACGAGGGGTCACAAGTTTAAGGTGAGGGGCGGGAAGTTTAAGGGGGATTTGAGGAAGAACCTTTTTACCCAGAGGGTGGTGACTGTCTGGAATGCCCTGCCTGGGAGGGTGGTAGAAGCGGGTTGCCTCACATCCTTTAAAAAGTACCTGGATGAGCACTTTGCACGTCCTAACATTCAAGGCTATGGGCCAAGTGCTGGCAAATGGGATTAGGTAGACAGATCAGGTGTCTTTAATGCATCGATGCAGACTCGATGGGCTGAAGGGCCTCTTCTGCACTGTATTATTCTGTGATTCTGTGATGATCAGGCAAACAACTGACAAGTGCATGCAACACTTCCACTGCCTGGAATGTTCCAGTTGTATTTTGCAGTACATCCCTGAGCGAGTATCTTGATTTGTGATTGCCTGCTGCATGCTCCACAACTCCACCATCATTAAGGGTCAACCTTTACCACGACCTGCAAACAAGTTCAGGAGGAGGAGCGGGATGAAGAGGAGGAGGAAAGGTGAAATAAGAAAGAGGCAAGGATTTAGTTGTGGTGTGGGGAAAGCATAGAGGAAATGTGTGTTAATACCATCTAAATCTTGTCATGTAGAAAGTGTGGTATGAGGGAGATGTTAGAAGAGTGAAGGGGGATTGTGCATGAAAAGACCATGCCTAGTGCCACCTCCCGCATCATCAGCAGCCAGGGCCTGCACTCTGTCCTTTCTTAAAATGGCTGGGACTGTTTCCTCAATGGTGGACATTGCACTGGTCCTCCACCAGTGGCTGTCTGCTGACTCTTTTTAGGCCCCATCCTCTCCTGCAGGAATGAGGGGAGTGTATTAGTGAGAGACCTGCAAGGTGATTAGGAAATGTGGCTGATATGGTTAAATAGCTGTCATTGTGTGTGTGAGATGTGAGTTGCAGGTGTGAAGTTTATAAAGGTTATGAGTGTGTGAGAATGAGGTGAAGAATATGGTGAAATGTGCTGTGCTGATTGGAGAAGAGTGTATGGTTTTGAGGAAGGGGACTACTCTGGTTATGTGGCTGTAAGTGATGCAATTGTGTTGAGAAGGTATGTCTTTACAACTGTCATGGAGGCCCCACCTGCCAAGAATGAGGCATATTAATTTTGTCATTTGAACATTAATTTTAAACGGTTGCTGGGAAGAAGAGAAGGCCTGTTACAAGGGCTGCCAGACACTTAGCTGCAAAACATTTGCATACTAACAGACAGTGCTTGTGGAGACAAAAGGACCATTCCCTGATATATTCAACCCACAATGGATTTTGATCACCAGAAATTGAAGGTGTAAGGAAAAGCATTCCAGACTCTGCTAAGGTGATACAATCCACAAAAGCCAGGACTGGTTAAACCAGCTGGTCACATGACTAACAGGCTGGTTCAGGGTTTTTTGAACTAGCCACAGAGTTTTTGATCTGAAAAAAGACTGCTCCTGGAGTGAGAAGACCTCTCCTGTCTGCTCCCATCTGTCTCTCACAAGCCTCTGGACCCACTGAGGACACATGAACTTCAGTCTCCTACATCAAACAAGGTTTAAGAAGAATACTGGGCCCCAAGAAAAGCAAGACCTACCTACAATCAAGGACTTTACAGCGAGCTCAAAGAACAGTAACCAAAACCATCTTCAGGTATTGCCTCAAACTTTTCAGCTTTATTTCTTCTGCTCTTATCTGTCTCTATCTGAATATGTTGTATCGCGTATGCATGCTAGCGTAGGCGTGTCGCGTATCTGTAGGTGTTAACCGAATTAGAGTTTAAGTTTAATAAAGTTCAACCTTTTTTCTGTAAACCTAAGAAAACCTGTTTGGCTAGTTTCTTTGCCTTATAATTGAAAGTTAGTGAACAAGGATTCACTAAGGGGGATTCACTGAAAAAACAGTGTGTTTAAAATAAAACCCTGTTATGGTAAGACCAGATGACGGCTGAGAGGGAACCCTTGACCCCTTTCTCACCTGATCGTAACACAACTCTGGTCAAATCATCAGACTTCTTGAGGTACATAACTTGGGGAGTCATCCTCCTGGCATTGATCTCATTGGTACTCTCCTCAACTCTCATCCCAATGCCTTCCTCATTAGCAGCCTGGAGGGCTTCCTCCACTCCACGTTCTGCACGAAGGCTTCCAGTGCAGCATCAGAGAATATTAGTGCCTGCTCTCTCCCAGCTTCAGCCTTTTGAGTGATAGGTTTTACACAGCAGTTCGACAGAGCACTTCTTGCAGAGGTGCTGGCTGCCTTTAACTAGCGAGGATTGCTCCCTTTATTGGGGCCTCCCAACAGGCATGCAGTCAATGAACAGCTGGCTGCATACATAGATCATTGAAATGAGCAGGCAACACAGATTTCACATGCTGCCTGCATTCCTGTCAACTAGTGTAGGCTTACCACACATCGTCCCTGTAACGCGCATTTTACACATCAATTGAATGTCTAGGCTATTGTTTTTATGTAGAATTGGAAACCTTAAACTGACAGAGCAGTCGATCTGACTGATATCCACCGAGAGTCTTCAAGGAGATAGGACGGGTGCTGAAACAATTCCTTTCCCATATCTTTAATAGTTCACTGTGTCTTGTATAGATCTCTTAAACTGTACGGAGGCTAACATACCCAAAATCTTTAAAAACAGAAATAAAATAAATCTAGGTAACTATAGGCACATTAGTTTGATACCAGTAATATGGAAAAGGCTTGACGAAATTATTAGGTATGCAATATATGACCTTTCTTAAACAGAGAAAGCTATCAGTACCATTAAATCCTGGACAGTATGACGGTCCGCACTATCAAATTGTTTTTGAACTATCAGTCACATTCCAAGACTACCACACAGAATTAGTAGAGAAAATAATTTTAATTCCAGAGAGATACTTGGTTTTCTTAGTAACTGGCTTCCTGGATGCTATATCCCTTTAGTTCAGAATGAGCAGTATTTTTGGATGCAAAATTCTAACAAAAAATTACTGTGCACTTGTTTCCTTCTAAAATAAGCTAGAAATCACAAGACTTTCCAATTCATTTAGCCGTAACAGTGCAGAAATGGGGCAGATTATTTGACTGTGTGCAGAGCTTGGCACACTGATAACATACATTGGGAGATTGGGTATGGAGACAAACATTTCCTTTTCTGCAGCTCAATCCATTCATTCATGTAAAGTTATTACACTTTACCCCAAAACCTAACCTGTCTTTCCCCTGCAGAGATGCTATCTGACTTCTGTGTATTTCCAGCATTTGTTGTTTTTTCTCTTTATTTATTAATAATATATTATAATATAATATGATGTTATTGATAAATACTGTAAAAGGAAGAAAGTCTTGGATTTATACATTGCATTTACCTCAGAATTTCCTAAAGTACTTTACAGTGAAATGCTTTTGAAATATTGCACACTTGAAATGTATGAAATGTGGCAGCCAATTTGCACACTGCAAGGTCCCACAAAGAGTAATGTCCCAAAAACAGCAGCAAACAGATAATCTGGCTGGATTTAATGCTGGTGGTGGGGGTCCCGCTGTTGGGCCTAAAAGCAGGGGGTAAACCCATTTTGGCAGTCAGCAGGATCTAGAGCTGCATCTTGTCAGCAGCAGCCAATTAATTGCCTACTGCTGGGGTGGCCGTCCCTGTTAAGAACGGCCACATACCCTCAAGAGCTGCTGGACAATCGGAGGCCCAACAGCTCAGCAGCCTCAGTAGCGCCACTGGGAACGGTGGCCACTGCTGGGGCTGCATCTGGAGGAGGCCGAATCCTGAAGGGCATATCTGCCAGACTGGGCCTGCGGCAGGTGGTGAGGGAAACAACAAGAGGGAAAAACCTACTAGACCTTTGTGATGGAAAACCACACCTGCCAAATGGAAACATATTAATTTCGTCATATGGAACATTATTTGAACGTTTACTGGACATTGAAATAACTTGTTTAAAAAGACCACAGGACTGAATGGCTGAAAACATGGCTGCACATTTGCATTCTGAGAGACAGTTGCACCAAGAAACAATGGAAGTACTCCCTGATTCAATTAGCCAGATGGGTTTTGTCTATAGTGATGATCAAAAGACATTGAGATTCATTGACTGTGTAAGAGCCAGCATTCCACCCACCCACCACTGTACCACCCCCCCCCCCCCCCTCCATCCCTGCCCCCACCACCACACTGAGAGTGTCTGGTAAGCTTTGAGGAATCCACAAACCTCACAGGCAAGGCTGTTTCAAACAAGGCGATAGTCACATGACTAACCTGCTGGCCAACCTGGGGTTGATTGAATTGTGCTCACAGTAAAGTTTTGAGACAGACTGCTTTTTGAAAACCAAAAGAGAAGCAAGGTCTCTCTCTCTCTCACACACAAAGTTCCAGGGACCCACAGAAGTAACTTAAGACAGAAGACCAGTGAAACAAGTTTGAAATTGTGCACTGGGCCCCAACGAAAACTGCAAGACTCAACTTCAATTAAAGACTTTGCATCCAACCCAAAACCAATAACTGAATTCCATCTACTACTTTAAACCTTACTTCCTTTAATTCTTTCTCCTCCTCTGCATCTAGTGTGTGTGTGTTTATCGCGTATGCATGCTAGCGTGGTTGTGTTGCATATTCTTAGTAGTTTTAACTGAGTTAGAGCTTTAAGGTTAATAAACCTACACCTTTCTTGTTTAAATCTGAGAAAACCTGTCTGGTTGATTTCTTTACAATTACAATTAGAGAGCAGTGAGCAAGGACTCACTGAGGGGAAGCTAAAAACACTGTGTTTAAAATGTTAAACACTTTTACGGCCAAACCAGGAAAAGGCCAAGAGGGGAGCCCTAGACCCCTTCCTCACCTGGTCGTAACACTTTGTCCTCACCAATTTACGTGTTGCAGATGCATTTGTCCATGACAGTATTGGTAGGAGTGACCACCGCACAATCTTTGTGAAAACAAAATTCCTTCTTCATACTAAGGGTACCTTCCATCGTGTTGTGTGACTCTACCACCGTACTAAATGGGTTAGATTTGGAACAGATCTGGCAGCTTAAAACTGGGCATCAATGTGGTGCTGAGGACCATCAGCAGCAGCAGAATTCTATTCAAACACAATCTGTAACCTCATGTCCCAGAAAATCCCTCACTCTACTATTACCATCAAGCCAGAGGATCAACCCTGGTTCAATGAGGAGTGCAGGAGTGCATGCCAGGAGAAGCACCAGGCATACCTAAAAATGAGGTGTCAACCTAGTGAAGCTACAATACAGGATTACTTGCATGCCAAACAACGGAAGCAGCATGCAATAGACAGAGCTCAGCAATCCCACAACCAACAGATCAGAGCAAATTTCTGCAGTCCTGCCACATCCAGTCATAAATGGTGGTGGACAGTTAAACAACTAACAAGAGAAGGAGGTTCCACAACGATGGGGGAGTCCAGCATATCAGTTAAAAAGATAAGGCCAAAGCATTCACAACCACCTTCAGCCAGAAGTGCTAAGTGGATGATCCATCTTGGCCTCCTCCTGAGGTTCCCACTATCACAGGTGCCAGTCTTCAGCCAATCCTATTCACTCCACATGATATCAAGCAATGGCTGAAGGCATTGGATACTGCAAAGGCTATGGGCCCTGACAACATCCCTGCTGTAGTACGAAAGAATTGTGCTGCAGAACTAGCCGTGTCCCTGGTCAAGCTGTTCCAATATAGCTACAACACTGGCATCTACCCTACAATGTGGAAAATTGTCCAGTTATGTCCTATCCACAAAAAGCAGGGCAAATCAAATCTGGCCAATTACAGCCTCATCAGTCTACTCTCAATCAGCAGCAAAGTGATGAAAGGTGTTGCCAACAGTGCTATCAAATGCCACTTAAACAGCAATATCCTGCTCATGATACTCAGTTTGGGTTCAGGCAGGGCCACTCGGCTCCTGACCTCATTACAGCGTTGGTCCAAACATGGACAAAAGAGCAGAACTCAAGAGGAGAGGTGAGAGTGATTGCCCTGGATATCAAGGCAGCATTTGACCGAGTATGGCATCAAGAAGACCTAGCCAAACTGAAGTCAATGGGAATCAAGGGGAAAGCTCTATGCTGGTTAGAGTCATACCTAGCACAAAGGAAGATGGTTGTGGTTGTTGGAGACCAATCATTTCAGCCCCAGGACATTGCTGCAGGATTTCCTCAGGGTAGTGTCCTATACCCAACCATCTTCAGCTACTTCATCAATGACGTTCCCCTCAACATAAGGTCAGAAGTGGGGATGTTCGCTGATGATTGTATGGTGTTCAGTACAGTTCGCAACTCCTCAGATACTGAAGCAGTCCTTGTCTATATGCAGCAAGAACTGGACTGATAAGTGGCAAGTAACATTCGAGCCACACAAGAGCCGGGCAATGATGATCTCCGATAAGAGAGAAGCTAGCCCTCTTCCTTTGACATTCTTTGGAATTACCATTGTTGAATCACCCACTATCAACTGTTATCAAAGTACTTCCATTTTTAATATTTTTTTGAGAACTCATGTTTTAGAATTGTGGATATGAATTCATTTGGAGGACTGAAGAGATTCTGTAAATGTTGGACATTTCTTTTTAAAAAGGTGACTATAAGGACTTGAGCTTTCTGTTTGAAAACAACCTTTACTGGATGTCACATGTCTTAAGATAAATAAGCAACAGGAGTCTTGGTGATTAGATGGAGTCGTTTACAGAGAAGTGACACATCAAGATTTATGGTGGTCAAGTGTTAGTTTTGTTTTGAATATTGGTTTGAGTCAGTTGAGGGTCATCCTGCTCATAGAGAAGACCAGTTTATCCTCTTCTCCACCTCTCTGAGAAACACTGAGAATCCAGTGTGTGATATCTGAAACCCCTGATGCCGCATTTCTCCTGGAAAGCCTGCCAGGCTAAGCCTCGAAGTCACCTGAAGAGAACTGCTCCAAAAAGATCCCAGTGACAGCTATCTAGGTTTATTTGGATGCCAGAATAAAGGGACAACAGATATCATTCCATGTCTCTCCTTTTCCTTCAAGAATTAACAAGTATTTGGCCAATGTTACGAGCTCACGGTACACCAGTCTGGGTCTTTAATGAAACTGACTGTAATGGCTGTTTGCAATCAGAGTACCACATGGTATAGGTCACATGACTACGACAAGCCAGGAGGGACATGGTACAGTATTACATTTCCATCCCCCTTTTCATCCAAAAACCCCCCCAAAAAATTTGCATGCATTATCATGGACACTGTGAGTTGCCCAAGTTATCCATTATACACACAACTGTTCTCATGCTTTAGTAATGCATCATTCTTGTCAATCTTTGCACATGCATTGCATACATAGTCATTACATTGTGCCGGTCTCTTAATGGTGTGCGTGCACATTGCTGTTGGTTGCACATTGCTGTTGGTTGCTCATCTGGTTGATTTTCCTTCTCTGGCGAGTGTTGTTCCCTTGTCACTTGTTGCCGCGGTAACTGTTGTTGTTACATTTCCGTTGTTGGGGTGCTGTGCACCTCTAGGGCTGTTGGTTGATCTGTGGTCTGTGCAGTTGGTGAGTTCTCATCTTCCTGATCGGCCACCTGCCGTGAACGAACAGCTTCTCCAATTGTACGTGTGTGCCTACTGTTGTGACGGTATCTCTGGTCCTTCACTGCCACTGCATATGATTGAGGTGACAACTGCCTGATGCAGGTCCCAAGTTGCCACTTGGGCTGACTCTTGTTTGTACCTTGACTGGCTCTCCAATGCTCAATTCTGACAATGGTTCGGCACGTTTTGTCAAAATGAAATTTGGCTTTCTGTCATTGCACTTTGATTTTGTCTGCCCACTCCGCAGAATCTGAGCAGTCCTTCCCCACAACCTCCACTTCGGGCGCCTAAGCAAATGACTGCCAGATCTTCCTCTTCCTCGCTGTCTGTATGACTTGCGTCACCTTGCAACCGGTAAAGGCATTCCTGTTCCAGTGCCGGTGCCTGCTCCTGTAGGTCATCTCCTGGGTTTTCTCTTTCTGCATGTTGAGGGTTACCAGTCCAAGCTTTAGACTTGCTTCGGCTGGGATGAGTGGCTTTTGCTTGCCGTCTACGATTTGGAACTCCAGATCTTCATCCTTGTCATTGCAATGGGCTCTCAGAGTAACTTGTCCTCTTGGCACTAGTATGGAGCCATCATATTGCCTCAACCTTACTTTTGAGGACTTCATTTTTGGATTTGCTATGTTGAGCCACTTCACACAGATCTGTGAAGGTCATGATGTTGCATGACGCACCGGTGTCTATTTGGCACTTTATGTTGACTTGATATTCTCCTTCTGCAGTCATCATTCCAACAGTCACAAACCATTTATCACCGATTGACCTGTCTGAAACAATCCGTTGTACATTGTATCGTGATTTGTCAGAATCTTCGGCTGATGTCTCTCCAGTGGCCATCTGTACCTGCTACTTGTGCTTCCTTCTAGCCAAGCACTTGCGTGCAAAATGATTAAGCTTCTTGCAGTGAGAGCACTCCTCTCCCCATGCTGGACATGCCTTCTTTTCCTATGCGTGATGTCCTCCGCAGTATTTGCATCCTGCCCTTTGTCTGTTATCTTTCTGCCCTTTCGGTCTGGAATGTCTATTAGCATAATGCAAGGCCTGGTCTGTTCTGCCATGAATATGCTCTAGCTGCTGATTTACAACCTCAGTGCTTCTGCACACGTTGATTGCTTTCCTGAGAGTCAGTTTCTCCTCTCTCAGTAGACGTGCTGTCACTGTGAGATTTCTTATGCCTAATACAATCCTGTCTTTAATTAGATCATCTTTTAGTTGCGTAAATTCACCAGGATGCTGCGAGCTGTGTTAATGCAGTCATTTATTGATCAATGGACTCTTTTTCACCTTGGGTCCTAATATTGAACACATACAGTTCATAGGTTATGTTCACTTGGGATTCAAAGTGTGCCTTCAAGGCTTTCAAAATTCCTGCTGTCCATTTTTTTCATTCTTCAGAGAGATTTAGGGTGGAATACACTTTGTAACAGTTTCCATTAGCACAGATTCAATTAGAGATGAAGAGGTTAGAACTAGAATTTCAGGACAGAGAAAAGGAGCGAGCATAAATGTTATTAAAAAGCAAAATAAAGAATCAGATTTCCGAGATTCTCCTTATTATCCTTTTCAGGTAATTGTTGTGAAATATTTGTTGCAAACCATTTTGCATGAAGTTTTTTGGAATCCTTCTTTGGTCCAGAAAACAATAAATCAGCTATTATTCAATAGGTTAACGTCGACTTGCTGTTGGGCCGCACTGAGTGGGGCAAATCTGCGAAAGGACCAGCTGGAAATAATGGTGCTGTCTCAACACATGCTGTTGACTGAAAGTTAGCTGATTTATAGGGCAAATGATCCTGTTTGAGAGATACAGACTGGGTGCTTTATTATTTTTTGCGATAAATTAAATCCCATGGAAAATAACTTGTGAGTAGCAGCTTTGTTTTGCACTCATCTCCCAGGCAACTATTTCAAACATTACATCACAGCTTTGGGGCTCAGATGATATCATTATAACTGGATTCCACTATATTAAGCATGGAAGTTGTAACTAATCAACTGGCATACACTGCTGTGATTACAACTTTTTTGTGAGACATCAAACCAGACAGGCTGCAACTCATCTTACAACTTGGATACTGTAACTTATCCATGTGCTCTTACCTTCCAGCTGAATATGTGACTGAAGTTAATCATTTAAAATAAATGCATAAATGCTTCATTAAACTCTTTTGGAGACGGTTGACTTTTTCCAGTAGATCTGAAACATTTGAACCTGCAGTCTACCAGATGTAGGTTATAAAGGTTATCTGTCTGATGTTTGTTATACTGTCATGCTGCATTCTATTTGTAAGTACAATATGCCAGAACATATCTTCAAAAGCCTAAAACAAATACTAATGTTCACACTGATTCTCCCTGTAGAACAGGGGTGTCCAAATTAAAGCCCATTGGGCCACATGCAACTAGTCTGGCAATTCAGCTCTGGAAGTCCAGACTTCCTATTATGCTTATGTTTCTTCCTCATCGTTTTATGCTATTTGAATTTTGTGAGCCTGGAGGTTTGGAAAGGGCTGCACTTAGCACTGTTTAGGATTTATAATTGTGGATAACTCCTAAATCAGAACACCAAGATCTGTTAATATCAGTAACTTGAAATACATGAGAACTAATGGTAACATAGATTTAAACTTAATGGGCATTATCAGAACTGTCAAGGGGAGGTGAGTTTGGGAGTGTGCAGGAGTTAAATCCCCAAAAAGTGAAGTCAGGTTGGGATACTGACATTATCCCACCAACTTTCCAAGTTTCATCGGGGCAGGTTTGCAGGCAAGCAGGGAATCCCCCTTGGAGCTGTTGGGTAAGGAATTGCCATATGCAGATAGGTACTGCAGTTTTAACCAAACATTCTGTCTTTAACAGCCAGCACACCTATTTCCTGAGTTGTTGGCAACTCGCCAAGGTCAACCAGGCAAGTACACAGTGGGGAGTGCTTCTTCAGTGAAACTGACAGCCGAGGAAAGCTTTGAACAGTGAAACTGAAGATCTCCAGTCATGTCCAGGTGCTCACAGCACTTATTCTGAGTGTGCTTTTGACAGCTGATCACCACCTTCTTAGAAATCAGTTCACCTGTCTTGTGCTATACTCACCTCGAGCTACACTTCCTTCCTGCCAAACTTCACCACAGCATGGGAGCAGCTTGAGCAGCTCTACCCTGCACGTCTGATGAAGAACAAGAGGAGAAGCAGCAGCAACAGGAGCAAAACCAGCCCCAGCCACGTTCTCCTCAGCTGCATGCTACTCCACAGGGCAAAGGGGATGGACACCGAGATCCAGCTCCAAGGAGGCAAAACCCGCAATGCAGGGTCTACAGGCAGAGGATCAGCTTTGTCAACATGTGTGAGCACCAGTACCTCGGAAGGCTCAGGCTTTCCTGCCGAGTTGTTGCTGACATCTGTAGTCTCCTGGAACAAGACCTCCTTCCCAGTGTTTCGATGCCTACAAGTAACCTACTTGCCGAAGTCAGGGCTTTAATTAATCCAGATGGGTGGGTACTCAATGCTGCAATGTTAGGAGATAGTAATGAGGTGTTTTTAAATTGAGTTTTACTTAGATTTAAATTTAATGTCTCCAACACAGGTTTCCTTGGGCTAGGGAAACTGATCAGTGAAATGGAGGCGAGATTGAGCTGCAATTCAGGTGGGTATTTAAATTTGCGAATGCCTCATCTGAATAAAAGTTCACTTAGTACATCTGGTGTCCCAGCACCCTTTGGCAAACATTTGGTAGAGTGTTCTTGTGGGGATATAGCATTTTCTAAACTTTGGATGCTTTCAAACTGATAAGATCAGGATGGGAGGCCCGTTAATATATTTGACAGCCCATCCGAAGAGGAAGACCATCACCATCCACGGCAGTGACAACGTGCTGTGGTGGGATCAGTACAGGATCTATGTACAGGAGAGAGATGCACAGGAGGGAGATGCACAGAAGGGAGCCAGATGTTACAGGGAACATTACCCACGTTACAGGGTTTACACACAGTGGCTCAACTTCCTTGATCGCTCGGAAGAGCAGTACTTCCACAGGCTGATGTTGTCATGTCAGGTATCAGCAGCCTCATGTTACGTGAGCAGCATCATGTGGTGGCCACATGTTATCAATGGCATCAGCGGAGGTAGAGGCAGGCTGCTTACATCCATGAACTGACTGCTGAGATGTTTTTGGCATACAACATCTAGGTTTTGGAATCCCTGAGGACCCTGCCAAAGACTGTTCCAGCTGTACCTGTGCAGGGGCAGCCTTGGCTATCAGGAGTGAGGCAGCGTGTGGTGTAACTGAAGGGGTGGCAATGGGTCAGAAGTGGAAGGGATTTGAATGTAGTTCCCACTTCTATGCCCCCTTTCACCATTACCCTTCTTCTGGGCCACATCACTCCTAACACTCTTGGAGAGCAGCTTGGTGAAGGTCAGTGACACATTGTAAGGCCACAGATACTTTATCCAGTTTAAGGCAGCAGACATCTCCTGCACAGCCACAGTCATGGCCTGCATGGACTTATTTGAGGGCCATACTTTAAGCTCCATGGAGGTGGCCACTCACTCCATTCTCTCCAAAGTGCAACAATTTGGGTTGGTGCATGACTGTAGCTCCTGTGACGGTGTACTCTCAGACAGAATGATGTTCTCTGAAGAATCATCGTCATTCATGTCCTGCGACATTTGCTGTAAGTGTGAAGACTCTGGATGAAAAAAGAAAGGGATATGATGTGGGCGACACAGTGTCACAGTGGTTAGCACCGCAGCCTCACAGCTCCAGCGACCCTGGTTTGGTTCTGGGTACTGCCTGTGTGGAGTTTGCAAGTTCTCCTTGTGACCGTGTGGGTTTCTGCTGGGTGCTCTGGTTTCCTCCCACAGCCAAAGATTTGCAAGTTGATAGGTAAATTGGCCATTGTAAATTGCCCCTAGTGTAGGTAGGTGGTAGGATGTGATAGGGAATATGGGATTAATGTAGGATTAGTATAAATGGGTGGTTGTTGGTCAGCACAGACTCGATGGGCCAAAGGGCCTGTTTCAGTGCTGTATCGCTCTATGATATAATCGTAGCAAAATCACAATTGGGGCAATCACCATACTTATTCTTCTCAGAGTTCAGCTATTAATAAAATAAAGTCAGCATACGTGTGCCAGATATTTGTAATTCTGTCACTTGCTATCTGCAAGTTCTCTGCTTCTCCATGTTTGATTGCGAGGGACACAGAAGTGCCACTTATCTCCTGGTCACCCTAATTTCAGTTTGAGGGAGAGAAGAGTGGGTCCAAGACCAGTATTTTAAACTTATATAGGGCAATTATGAGGGCATGAAAGCAGAGCTAGCTAAAGTAAACTGGCAAATTAGGTTAAGGGATAGGCCAATAGAGATGCAGTGGCAGACATTTAAGGGGATGTTTCAGAATACACAAAATAGATACATTTAAACAAGAAAGAAAAATTCCAAGGGGGTGACCCGCCATCCGTGGTTAACTAAAAAAGTTATCGTATCAAACTTAAAGAAAAAGCATATAATTGCGCGAAGATTGGTGGCAGGTTAGAAGATTAGACAATATAAAAAACAGCAAAGATTGACTAAAAGATTGATCAGGAAGGTAAAATTAGAGTAAGAGAGAAAGCTAGCTAGAAATATAAAGACAGATAGTAAGAGTTTCTATAGATATTTAAAAAAGAAGAGTTAACAAAGTGAACATTGGTCCTATAGAAAGTGAGTCTGGGGAATTAATAATGGATAATAAGGAGATGGCAGATGAATTGAACAGCAATTTTGCATCGGTCTTCACTATAGAGGATACAAGCACATCCCAGAATTAGCTGTAAGTCAGGAAGTGGAAGGGAGGGTGGAACTCAAGAAAATTACAATCACCAGCGAAGTGATACTGAACAAATTGTTGGAGCTGCGGGCTGACAAGTCCCCAGGTCCTGATGGACTTCATCCTAGCGTCTTAAAAGAAGTGGCTAGTGAGATAGTTGATGTGTTAGTTTTAATTTTCCAAAATTCCCTAGATTCGGGACGGTTCCACTAGACTGGAAAATAGTAAATGTAACTCCTTTATTCAAAAAGGGAGGGAGACAGAAAGCCAATTAGCTTAACATCTGTCTTAGGGAAAATGTTAGAAGCTATTATTAAAGATATTATAGCAGGGCACTTAGAAAAATTGAAGGTGATCAGGCAGAGTCAACATGGTTTTGTGAAAGGGAAATCATGTTTAACCAATTTATTGAAGTTCTTTGAGGGAGTAACATGTTCTGTGAATGAAGGGGAACTGGTGGATGCATAGTACTTAGATTTCCAGAAGGCATTTTATAAGGTGCCACATCAAAGGTTATTGTGGAAAATAACAGCTCATGCTGTAAGGGGTAAAATACTGGCATGGATAGAAGATTGACTAGCTAACAGGAAACAAAGAGTAGGCATAAATGGGTCATTTTCTCGTTGGCAAGATGTAACGAGCAGTGGGCCACAGGGATCTGTGCTAGGGCCTCAAATTTTTACAATTTATATAAATGACTTGGATGAAGGGACTGAAGGTATGATTGCTAAATTTGCCGATGACACAAAGACAGGTAGGAAAGTAGGTTGTGAAGAGGACATAAGAGGGCTACAAAGCATATAGATAGGTTAAGTGAGTGAGCAAAAATCTGGCAGATGGAGCATAATGTGGGAAAATGCAAAGTTGTCCATTTTGGCAGGAAGAATAACAAAGAAGCATATTATCTAAATGGTGAGAGATTGCAGAGCTCTGAGATGCAGAGGGATCTGGGTGTCCTAGTGCATGAATTGCAAAAGGTTAGTATGCAGGTACAGCACATAATTAGGAAAGCTGATAGAATGTTATCGTTTATCGCAAGGGAAATTGAATACAAAAGTAGGGAGGTTATGCTTCAGCTATACAGGGCATTGCTGAGACCACATCTGGAGTACAGCGTACAGTATTGGTCTCATTTAAGGAAGGATGTAAATGCGTAGGAAGCAGATCAGAAAAGGTTTACTAGGCTGATACCTGGAATGGGTGGACTGTCTTATGAGGAAGGATTGGACAGGTTGGGCTTATATCTGCTGGAATTTCAAAGAGTAAGAGGCGACTTGATTGAAACATATAAGATCCTGAGGGGTCGTGACAGGGTGGATGTGGAAAGGATGTTTCCCCTTGTGGGAGAATCTAGAACCAGGGGTCACTGTTTAAAAATAAGGGGTCGTCCATTTAAGGCAGAGATGTGGAGAAATTTTTTCTCTCAGAGGGTCGTGAGTCTTTGGAACTCTCTTTCTCAAAAGGCAGTGGAAGCAAAGTCTTTGAATAAGTTTAAGGCAGCGGTAGATAGATTCTTTATAAGCAAGGGGGTGAAAGGTTATCGGGGGTAGGTGGTAATGTGGAGTAATCAGTTCAGCCATGAACTTATTGAATGACGGAGCAGACTTGAGGGGCTGAGTGGCCTACTCCTGCTCCTAATTCGTATGTTCGTATGTTCATATATACTCCTTTGCATTAGTGAGCTTGTCTGTTTGTGGCAGCCCACCTCTAGTCTTCTCTCTCCTTTGCATTTTTCGCTCTCTTCTCCTACAAGTGGTGAAAAAATGGACCTGTGGGAGATTGAAGGTCAGGTACTCATCCGATGGAAGCAGTGCATTCAGTGAGGGTGACTGTGAGACACATGCAGCATGTTGCATAAAGATTGGGGTGAGTGTCAACATGGATGGATGGGAGACGATGAAGTGCATAAAAAGCGATGGTTGGGTGCTGCTGAAAGTTGAGTGGGTGTGATGAGTGATGTGATGGAGAATGCTTTGTAAGACAGCAGGAAAGGGGAGGAGGCCTTAAACTGCAAGATGTAGCTGGATCAGCAAATGCATTCACTTTTCCTGGCCTGGTTAGGTCATTAAAGCGCTTCCTACATTGAAACGACACCTGGGCACAAAGCTCCAGTCGCTCACCTCCTCAGCCACCTCCAGCAGCAAGTTATTTCTTTTTCCTTTTTTTTACTTGTTCTTGGGATGTGAGTGTCACTGGCAAGGCCAGCATTTATTGTCCATCCCTAATTGCCCTGAGAAGGTGGTGGTGAGCCGCCTTCTTGAACTGCTGCAGTCCATGTGGTGTAGTTACACCCACAGTGCTGTTAGGAAGGAAGTTCCAGGATCTTTGCCCAGCGACAGTGAAGGAACAACGATATAGTTCCAAGTCAGGATGGTGTGTGGCTTGGAGGGCAACTTGCAGATGGTGATATCCCATGCATCTGCTGCCCTTGCCCTTCTAGGTGGTAGAGGTTGCAGCATGGAAGGTGTGGTGAAAGGAGCCTTGTTGAGTTGCAGCTGTACGTCTTGCAGATGATACACATTTCTGTCACTGTATGCTGGTGGTGGGGGGAGTGAATGTTTAAGGTGGTGGATGGGCTGTTGATCAAGTGGGCTGCCTTGTCTTAGACGGAGTCAAGATTCTTTAGTGTTGTTGAAGCTGCACTCATCCAGTCAATTGGAGAGTATTTCATCACACTCCTGACTTCTGCCTTGTAGATGGTGGACTGGCTTTGGGGAGTTAGGAGGTTATTTACGCACCGCAGAATTCCCAGTCTCTAACCTGCCGTTGTAGCCACAGTATTTATATGGCTGGTCCAGTAAAGTTTCTGGTTAATGGTAACTGCCAGGATGTTGATAGTGGGGGAATTTAGCAATGGTAATGCCATTGAATGTCAAGAGGAGATGATTAGATTGTCTCTTGTTGGAGATGTTCATTAACTGGCATGTGTGTGATGTGAATATTACTTGCCACTTGTCACCCCGAGCCTAAATGTTGTCCAGATCTTGCTGCGTGCAGTTGTAACACCTGAAAGAATAATGGGTTTGGCTCTCCCAGACTCTCAGAACATAATCAAGGATCCAGGGGCTCTGAAGGTGCACACTTGAGTTGAAAGTTTTAACACCAGGAAGCAAAGGAAAGCCCAGATGTTTCTGTTGTGGCCAGACTTGTGCACTCTGTATATTGAAAAGGCAAATAACTATTGACTTTTGATTCTGGATAAATTCAACAGACTTTCATAAGTCTGGAGGCTGTAAGGAAGACCAGAAGACACAAGGACCAGCAGTGGCAACCTTTCAAAAGGGTCTTTGATCTGGGTTTTTTTTCGTATGGTAACCAGGATCCCTGTCATATCTGTAGGTACAGTTGGTGTGAGGTCACAAGTCTCCTCTGAATCCTTCTAACACAACAGTAAAAATCACAGCTTTTTAAAACATAATTATAATACAAAATCTTCGGCAATTTCAGCCTCATCTCCAGTTGAAATGATGATAGAAAAGAGCCTTGAATTGACTGCATTATTTCATACTGATGTTCAATGATATGCACCAAATAGTGTCCTGGTTCACAGGTTTGGACACTTCACCAACTGCTGTTGTTTGCAAGTTTTTATCAGTGATATGTGGCACATACAGAAGCTTAGAGGACAAACATTTTTTAGCCAGATATTGTTACCTTAATGGTTAGTGACCATTACTCAGTCATCTGAAGTATTCAATAACTTCTACATATTTAAATCTAAAGACTCTTTACATTAAAGAAGGAACTTGCCTTTCACATTGTCAGGAAATGTCAAAGTGCTCCATAACAAGTGAATTGCTTCTGATGTGCAGTCACTGGTGTTATCGAGGGAATGTAAGAAATGGGAGCTGGAGTCAGCCATTTGGCCCTTTGAGCCTGCACTGCCATTCAACAAGATCAAGTCTGATCTACCTCAATTCCACCTTCCCACACTATCCCCAAATCCCTTAATTTCCTTTGTAGCCAAAAATCTATTGACATCTGTCTTGAACTAGTAGAGTTGATGAGGGGGAGCCAGTGGATGTGGTTTATTTGGACTTTCAGAAGGCTTTCGAAAAGTCCCACATAAGAGGTTAGCATGTAAAATTAAAGAGCATGGGATTGGGGGTAATGTATTGCGATGGATAGAAAATTGGTTGTCGGACAGGAAACAAAGAGTAGGAATAAATGGGTCGTTTTCTGAATGGCAGTGGGGTACCGCAGGGATTGGTGCTAGGACCCCAGCTATTCACAATGTACATTAATGATTTAGATGAGGGAACTAAATGTAATATCTCCAGATTTGTAGATGACACAAAACTGGGTGGGAGAGTGAGTTGTGAGGAGAATGCAGAGAGGCTTCAGGGTGATTTGGACAAGTTGAGTGAGTGGGCAAATGCATGGCAGATGCAGTATAATGTGAATAAATGTGAGGTTATCCACTTCGGTAGCAAAAACAGGAAGGCAGATTATTATCTGAACGGCTATAAACTGAGAGAGGGGAATATGCAGCGAGACCTGGGTGTTCTCGTACACCAGTCGCTGAAGGTAAGCATGCAGGTGCAACAGGCGGTAAAAAAGGCAAATGGTATGTTGGCCTTTATAGCAAGAGGATTCGAGTACAGGAGCAGGGATGTATTGCTGCAATTATACAGGGCCTTGTGAGGTCACACCTGGAAATTTTGTGCAGTTTTGGTCTCCTTATCTGAGGAAGGATGTTCTTGTTATAGAGGGAGCGCAATGAAGGTTTACCAGACTGATTCCTGGGATGACGGGACTGACGTATGAGGAGAGATGAGTCGGTTAGGATTATATTCGCTGTAGTTCAGAAAAGTGAGGGGGTTCTCATAGAAACCTATAAAATTCGAACAGGACTTGACAGGGTAGATGCAGGAAGGATGTTCCCGATGGTGGGGGAGTCCAGAACCAGGGGTCATAGTCTAAGGATACGGGATAAACTTTTCAGGACTGAGATGAGGAGAAGTTTCTTCACCTAGAGAGTGGTGAGCCTGTGGAATTCGCTACTACAGAAAGCAGTTGAGGCCAAAACATTGTATGCTTTCAAGAAGGAGTTAGATATAGCTCTTGGGTCGAAAGGAATCAAAGGATATGGAGGGAAAGCGGGAACAGGTTACTGAGTTGAATGATCAGCCATGATCATAATTAATGGCAGAGCAGGCTCGATGGGCCGAATGGCCTACTCCTGCCCCTATTTTCTATGTTTCTATGTTGAATATACTCAATGACTGAGCATCCACAGCTCTCTGGGGAAGAGAATTTCGAAGATTCACAACCCTTTGAGTGAAGAAATTTCTCCTCATCTTAGTCCTAAATAGTCAACCCGTTATTCTGGGACTGTGACTCCCATGTTCTAAATTCCCAGCCAGGGGAAACATTTTCTCAGCATTTATCCTGTCAAGATCCTAAAGAATTTTACATGTTTCAATGAGATCACTTCTCATTCTTCTAAACTCCAGGGAATAAAGCCTAGTTTACTTTATATATCCTCATTGGACAATCCCCTCATCCCAGAAATCAGTCCAGTGCACCTTTGTTGCACTTCCTCTAGGGCAAGTATTCCCTTTCTTAGGTAAGGAAACCAAAACTGCACACAGAACACCAGGTGTGGCCTCACCAATGCTCTGTATAATTGTAGTAAAAAAGGATTTAGAAGCTTCAGGCAGGATAGAGGAAATGTAAAAGGGGTGGGGGAGTTGCATTACTGGTTAAGGAGAATATCACAGCTGTACTGCGGGAGGACACCTCGGAGGGGTCATGCAGCGAGGCAATATGGGTGGAGCTCAGGAATAGGAAGGGTGCAGTCACGATGTTGGGGGTTTACTACAGGCCTCCCAACAGCCAGCGGGAGGTAAAGGAGCAGATATGTAGACAGATTTTGGAAAGATGTAAAGGTAACAGGGCTGCAGTGGTGGGTCATTTTAACTTCCCCTATATTGACTGGGACTCACTTAGTGCTAGGGGCTTGGATGGGGCAGAATTTGTAAGGAGCATCCAGGAGGGCTTCTTGAAACAATACGTAAATAGTCCAACTAGGGATGGGGCCGTACTAGACCTGGTATTGGGGAATGAGCCCGGCCAGGTGGTCGAAGTTTCAGTCGGGGTGCATTTCGGGAACAGTGACCATAATTCCATAAGTTTTAAGGTACTCGTGGATAAGGATAAGAGTAGTCCTCGGGTGAAGGTGCTAAATTGAGGGAAGGCTAATTATAACAATATTAGGCAGGAACTGAAGAATTTAGATTGGGGGCGGCTGTTTGAGAGTAAATCAACATCTGACATGTGGGAGTCTTTCAAACGTCAGTTGATTAGAATCCAGGACCAGCATGTTCCTGTGAGGAAGAAGGATAAGTTTGGCAAGTTTCGGGAACCTTGGATAACGCGGGATATTGTGAGCCTCGTCAAAAAGAAAAAGGAAGGGCTGGAAGGCGAGGAACAGACGAATCCCTTGAGGAATATAAAGACAGTAGGAAGGAACTTAAGCAAGGAGTCAGGAGGGCGAAAAGGGGTTATGAGAAGTCATTGGCAAACAGGATTAAGGAAAGTCCCAAGGCTTTTTATACGTATATAAAGAGCAAGAGGGTAACCAGGGCAAGGGTTGGCCCACTCAAGGACAGAGAAGGGAATCTATGTGTGGAGCCAGAGGAAATGGGCGAGGTACTAAATGAGTACTTTGCATCAGTATTCACCAAGGAGAAGGACTTGGTGGATGATGAGCCCAGGGAAGGGAGTGTAGATAGTCTCAGTCATCTCATTATCAAAAAGGAGGAGTGTTGGGTGTCTTGCAAAGCATTAAGGTAGATAAGTCCCCAGGGCCTAATGGGATCTACCCCAGAATACTGAGGGAGGCAAGGGAAGAAATTGCTGGGGCCTTGACAGAAATCTTTGCATCCTCATTGGCTACAGGTGAGGTCCCAGAGGACTGGAGAATAGCCAATGTTGTTCCTTTGTTTAAGAAGGGTAGCAAGGATAATCCAGCAAATTATAGGCCGGTGAGCCTTACGTCAGTGGTAGGGAAATTATTAGAGAGGATTCTTTGGGACAGGATTTACTCCCATTTGGAAACAAATGGACTTATTAGCGAGAGGCAGCATGGTTTTGTGAAGGGTAGGTCGTGTCTCACTAACTTGATTGAGTTTTTTGAGGAAGTGACGAAGGTGATTGATGAAGGAAGGGCAGTGGATGTTATCTATATGGACTTCAGTAAAGCCTTTGACAAGGTCCCTCATGGCAGACTGATACAAAAGGTGAAGTCACATGGGATCAGAGGGGAGCTGGCAAGATGGATACAGAACTGGCTCGGTCATAGAAGACAGAGGGTAGCAGTGGAAGGGTGCTTTTCTGAATGGAGGGATATGACTAGTGGTGTTCCGCAGGGATCAGTGCTGGGACCTTTGCTGTTTGTAGTATATATAAATGATTTGGAGGAAAATGTAGCTGGTCTGATTAGTAAGTTTGCGGACGACACAAAGGTTGGTGGAGTTGCGGACAGTGATGAGGATTGTCAGAGGATACAGCAGGAAATATATCGGTTGGAGACTTGGGCGGAGAAATGGCAGATGGAGTTTAATCCGGACAAATGTGAGGTAATGCATTTTGGAAGGTCTAATGCAGGTGGGAAGTATACAGTAAATGGCAGAACCCTTCGGATTATTGACAGGCAGAGAGATCTGGGCGTACAGGTCCACAGGTCACTGAAAGTGGCAACGCAGGTGGATAAGGTAGTCAAGAAGGCATACGGCATGCTTGCCTTCATTGGTCGGGGCATAGAGTATAAAAATAGGCAAGTCATGCTGCAGCTGTACAGAACTTTAGTTAGGCCACACTTAGAATATTGCATGCAATTCTGGTCGCCACACTACCAGAAGGATGTGGAGGCTTTGGAGAGGGTACAGAAGAGGTTTACCAGGATGTTGCCTGGTCTGGAGGGCATTAGCTATGAGGAGAGGTTGGAAAAACTCGGATTGTTTTCACTGGAACGACGGAGGTGGAGGTTTACAAAGTTATAAGCGGCATGGACAGAGTGGATAGTCAGAAGCTTTTTCCCAGGGTGGAAGAGTCAGTTACTAGGGGACATAGGTTTAAGGTGAGAGGGGCAAAGTTTAGAAGGGATGTGCGAGGCAAGTTCTTTACACAGAGGGTGGTGAGTGCCTGGAACCTGTTGCCGGGGGAGGTGGTGGAAGCAGGTACCATAGAGACGTTTAACAGGCATCTTGACAAATACATGAATAGGATGGGAATAGAGGGATACGGACCCCGGAAGTGCAGAAGGTTTTAGTTTAGATAGGCATCAAGATCGGCACAGGCTTGGAGGTCCGAATGGCCTGTTCCTATGCTGTACTGTTCTTTGTTCTTTGTTCTTTACTCTTCTACTCCAATCCTTTTGTAACAAAAGCTAATGTACCATTTGCCTTCCTAATTGCTTGATGTGCCCAGAATCATAGAATCATAGAATCATAAAATCATAGAATCATTACGGCATTCTATGTAACGATAGACATTCGACCCATCGCATCCGTGCTGACCCTCCTCAGGAGCAAGTCATGTACTGTCCCCTCCCCATATACCTGCACATTCCTCCTTTTCATATATTTAGAATATTTAGAGAATGTAGAAAAATTTACGGCACAGAAAGAGGCCATTCTGCCCATCATGTCTGTGCCAGTCGAAAAATGAGCCACCCATCCTAATCACATTTTTCAGCACTTGGTCCATATCCCTGGAGGTTACAAAACTTCAGGTGCATATCCAGACACCTTTTAAATGAGTTGAGGGTTTCTGCCTGTACTACCCATTCAGGCAGTGAGTTCCAGACCCCTACCACCCTCTTGGTGAAAAAATCTTTCCTCATCTCCCCTCTAATCCTTCTGCCAATCACTTTACATCTATGTCCCCTAGTCATTGACCTTTCTGCTAAGGGAAATAGGTCCTTAACATCCATTCAATCCAGGCCCTTCCCAACCTAGTACACCTCAATCAAATTTCCCTTCAACCTCCTCTGTTCCAAGGAAAACAACCCCAGCCTTTCCAATCTTTCCTCATAGCTGCAATTTTCTAGTCTTGGCAACATCCTCATAATTCTCCTCTGTACCTACTCTCGTACAATTACATCCTTTCTGTAATGAGGTGACCAGAACTGCATGCAATACTCAAGTTGTGGCCTAACTAGGGTTTTGTATAACTCCAGCATAACCTCCCTGCTCTTATAATCTATACCTCGGCTAGTAAAGGAAAGGATTCCATAGGCCTTCTTAACCACCTTATCGACCTTTCCTGTTACCTTCAGGGATCTGTGGCCACGCACTCCAAGATCCCTCACTTCCTCTACACCTCCCAGTATCCTTCCATTTACTGTGTATTCCTTTGTGTTATTTGACCTCCCAAAATGCATCACTTCACACTTCTCTGGGTTGAATTCCATTTGCCACTTTTCTGCCCACCTGACCAGTCCATTGATATCTTCCTGCAGTCTAAAGCTTGCCTCCTCATAATTAACCACGCGGCCAATTTTTGTGTCATCTTGAAGATTCCCCCTACATTTACATCCAAATCATTAATATACACCACAAAAAGCAGGGAACCTAATATTGAGCCCTGTGGAACCCCACTGGAAACAGCCATCCAGTCGCAAAAACACCCTTTGTTTCCTGCCACTGAGCCAATTTTGTATCCATCTTTGTCTATTCCCCTGGATCCCATGGGCTTTTATTTTGTTAACCAGTCTGCCATGTGGGACCTTGTCTAAAGCCTTGCTAAAATCCACACAGGCCACATCACCTGCACTACCCTCATCAATCTTCCTTGTTAACTCCTCAAAAAATCTGATCAAGTTAGTCAGACACGATCTTCCTTTAACAAATCCATGCTGACTGTCCTTGATTACTCCATACCTTTCTAAGTGACAGTTCATCCTGTCTCTCAGAATTGATTCCAACCATTTGCCCACTACTGAGGTTAGACTGACTGGCCTGTAATTATTCAGTCTATCCCTCACTCCCTTTTTAAACAAAGGTACAATGTTAGCAGGCATCCAATCCTCCAGCACCATACCTGCACCCAGTGAGGACTGGAAAATTATGGTCAGAGCATCTGCTATTTCCTCCCTTGCTTCTTTTAACTGCCTGGGGTATATTTCATCTGGCCCTGGTGATTTATCCACTTTCAAGGATGCTTATCCCCTTCATACTTCCTCTCTTGTATATTGATCACATTGAATATTGCACACTCCTCCTCCTTAACTACAATGTCTGCATCGTCCCCCTCTTTTGTGAAGACAGATGCAAAGTATTCATTAAGAACCATACCCACATCTTCTGCCTCTACGCATGGGTTACCTTTTTGATCTTTTATGGGCCCTACTCTTGCCTTAGTTATCATCTTACTCTTAATGTATTGATAAAACATCTTTGGGTTCTCCTTG
Organism: Heterodontus francisci; assembly: GCF_036365525.1. NCBI lineage: Eukaryota > Metazoa > Chordata > Chondrichthyes > Heterodontiformes > Heterodontidae > Heterodontus > Heterodontus francisci. The sequence continues at coordinate 46,783,357 of NC_090383.1, read as the reverse complement.
ATTTTACTTGCCAATATTCTTTCATGCCCTCACTTTGCTTTCCTAATTTCCTTTTTGATTTCATCCCTCCACTCTCTCCTCCTCTCGGCTTTCTGCAGTATTGAGTTCTCGGTGTCTGACATAAACTTTCCTTTTCTGCCTTAACATACCCTGTAAGCTCCTTGACATCCAAGCGGCTCTAGATTTGGCCATCACTCCCTTTTTCTTTGTGGGATCATGTTTACTTTGAACTCCTTGAATATCCCCTTTGAATGCCTCCCACTGCTCTGACACTGATTTACCTTCAAGTAGCTGTTTCCAGTTCACTTTTGCTAAATCAGCTTAGTAAAATTGGCCTTACCCCAATTTAGAAATTTAACTTCTGTTCTGTCTTTGTCCTTTTCCATTATTATGTTAAAACTGACTGAATTATGATCACTACCACCAAAATGTTCTCCCACTGCCACTCCTTCCACCTGCTCAACTTCATTTCCTAAAACTAAGTCCAAAACTGCACCCTCTCTTGTTGGACTTGCTATATACTGGCCACTTCAACCATTCTGTTCCTTCCATTCCTTTCACACTTAAACTATCCCAATTAATATTGGGGTAGTTAAAATCCCCTACTATTTCTACCCTATTGTTTTTGCACTTCTCAGAGATTTTTCTACATATTTTCTCTTCTATCTCCCTCTGGCTGTTTGGGGGTCTCGTACCCTCTCAGCAATGTGATAGCGCCTCATTGTTCCTTAGTTCAATCCATATGGCCTGATTTGATGAACTTACTCTCATATCATCCCTCCTCACAGCTGTAATGGTTTCTTCAACCAAAATTGCCAACCTTTTTATCCCCCTCTCCATCTTGTCTGAAAACCCTGTAACCAGGAATGTTGAGCTTCCATTCCTGTCCCTCCTTAAGCCATGTTTCTGTAATAGCTATGAATACCATACTAACACATTTCTATCTGTGCCCTCAGCTCATCTGCTTTATTTGCCATACTCCTTGCATTGAATACTGCCAAACTTTTAAAAAATTTTCTATCCTTTGTTTCCTCTGCCTTCCAGACTCATTCACTAATTTTCTGCCTTCCATTTCCAATTCTGATTTTGTCCCATCTGAATTCACTTTCAGGTTCCCATCACCCTGCCAAACTAGTTTAAACCGTGACCAACAGCACTAGCAAGTGTCCCCTTAAGGATAAAAGCAAAATACTGCGGATTCTGGAAATCTGAAATAAAAACAAGAAATGCTGGAACCACTCAGCAGGTCTGGCAGCATCAGTGGAAAGAGAAGCAGAGTTAACGTTTCGGGTCAGTGACCCTTCTTCCGAAGAAGGGTCACTGACCTGAAACATTAACTCCCCTTAAGGATATTTGTCCTGCTTTACAGGTCCCACTTCCCCCATAACCAGTTCCAGTGCCCCAGGAATGTAAAGCCCTCCCTTTGCACCATCTCTCCAGCCATGCATTCATCTGCTCTAACATCTTATTTCTATGCTGACTAGCATGTGACACAGGGAGCAATCCAGAGATTACTACCTCTGAGGTCCTGCTTTTTAATGTCTTTCCTAACTCCTTAAATTCTGCCTGCAGGATTTCATCCCTTTTTCTACCTATGTCATTGGTACTGATATAGACCACGACCTCTGGTTGTTCACCCTGCTCCTCCAGAATGCTCTGCAGCTGCTCAGTGACATTCATGACCCTGGCACCAGGGAGCAACACACGATCCTGGATTCACGTCTGCAGCCGCAAAAACACCTGTCTTCTCCCCTAACTAGAGAATCCCCTATCACTATTGCTCTGCCAGTCTTCCTTGTACCTCCCTGTACAGCTGAGCCACCCATGGTGCCATGGACTTGGCTCTGACTGCACTCCCCAGATGAACCATCACCCTCATCTGTATTCAGAACTGAATACTGATTGTAGAGTGGGATGCACTCAGGGGACTCCTGCACTATCTGCTTGTTTCTCTTTGACTGACTGGTGGTCACCGGTTCCCTGTCTCCCTGTGTACCCTTAAGCTGTAGGGTGAGCACATCTATAAACATGCTATCCACGAAGCTCTCACCCTCACAGATGCACTTGCATGCTAACTTTCTGTATTTCATGTACAAGGACACCTAAATCCCTCTGAATGCAAACATTTCCCAGTCTTTCACCATTCAAAAAATATTCTGCTTTTTTATTTTTCCGACCAAAGTGGATAACTTCACCTTTCGTCTCATTGTATTCCATCTGCCATGTTCTTGCCCACTCACCCAACCTGTCTATATCCCTCTGCAACCTCTTTGCGTCCTCCTCACCACTTACTTTTCCACCTAATTTTGTATCGTCAGCAAACTTGGATTGTTACACTCAATCAGCTCATCTATGCTATTAATATAGAATGTAAGTAGCTGAGGCCCAAGTACAGATTCTTGCAGTACCCCACAAGTTACAGCCTGACAACCTAACAATGTCACGTTCTTTCCTACTCCCTGTTTTCTGTCCGTCAACCAATCCTCAATCTATGCTAATATATTACCCCAAATCCCATGAGTCCTAATTTTGTGTAATAATTTATTGTGCATCATCTTATCAAATGCTTTTTTGGAAGTCCAAATACACTACATCCACAGGTTCCCCCTACTAGTTACATCCTCAAAAAACTCAAGCTCATTTGTCAAACATGATTTCCCCTTCAGAAATCCATGTTGATTCTGGTTAATCATGTACTGATTTTCTGAGTGCCCTATTACCAAATCCCAAATAATAGATCTGGTGATTTTCCTACTACTGATTTTAGGCTAACTGGCCTATGGTTCCCCTTTTTATCTTTTTCCTTTTTTAAATAGTGGGGTTATGTTTATTACCTTCCAATCCTTGGGGACTGTCCTGGAATATAAGGAATTCTGGACGCTCAAAATCAATGCATCCACTATCTCTGTAGCTACCTCTTTTAAAATCCTAGGATGCAGGTCGTCAGGTTCAGCGGATCTGTTGCCATTTAGTTCCATTAATCTCTCTGGTGCTATTCCTTTACTTTTACTGATTTCTGTAAGTTCCTCATTATCGCAAGAACCTTGTGTAAGATCTCTGTTTGTAGGCCTCTGGAAGAAAACATACTGCAACACCTTCTGGATTGCTGCTGAAAACAGAACCTTTATTTTTGACTCCCCCTACTAGCACACTGCGAATGCTCCAACTAACATGTACGGTGGCCCCAAATGAACAATACACTACATCCCTCTCCTTCTTGGTAAAGGAGAGGTATATCGCTTTTTGTTTTTCTTTGAATCGATACAATATTCAAACTTCCAAGACAAGCTATCTGTTTCATAGTGTGTTTTAATGGTTTGCTTATATTGTTCTTCTTAGACATAACTTCCCTTTGAAACATAATTGATTAAGTATGGCGGACATTTACAAGTAGGATATCAATGTGTGACATCAGATGTTGTCTCATTTAATTCATGTGCTTCACCTGAAGTGTCAATGTCTGGATTGGGCGCAAAGCTTGTGGATGGTCTTTGCAACACTTTGAAGAGTGACACATTTCGTGTGATGATTTACGAACCACGCTGATCAGTGATCAGCGATCCTTTTGTGTTGGTCACAACAAATAGCTGGATGTCATAGGGGGCTGTTTGCTTTCCAACATAACCATCACGTTTTACAAGCACTTTGTTTCCTGGCTTTAGCAGTTTAGTTCTGAATTTTATGCTTCACTCTGCGTTTGCTCTCATGTGATCTTTCTGTCCTTGATCACGCTCACGTACATGTTGATCATTAGCTTTGTGGGGTAAGAGATGTGTTCATAGGATGTGTGAAGATAAGCGTAGCTGGAGACCTTCCAGTGGTCGAGGGATGTAATTGCGAAGAAAACAATACAACTCCTACTTCCGTGACTTGCTCTCAGCAGTAGCTGTATATGGAGCACTTTTTACCAAGTACACATGAATCTCTCAACTTCTCCATTCACCCCTGGCCGATAGGATGTGATTTTTTGGTGGGTTAAGCTTGCCTGGCTGATACTTAGCATGCAATTCGTACTCTTGTAGTTTGAGTATCCAACGCAGATTGTTGAACAGGCTCACTCATGGCCTATGATCAGCTCTCACTTCAAACTCGCTTCCATAGAAGTAGAGATAAAAGTGTAGGATGCTGCATTGATTGAGAATGCTTCTCTCTCTGTTTGCAAATATTATTGTTCTACAGGTGTTAACAATCTGCTTGCCATCACGACAATTAATGGGTGGTTTACTCAGGGTCAAAGCAGGCATTTGCAATTTGCTGCCAACCGTTGTTTGATCTGGTGCACAGCTTGTTTGTGCAATTTAGTCCATTCCCACTTGGTGGTCTCTTTTATCAGATCGCGTAGGGTGGCAGATTACGTAATGAGGTCAGGAATGAAATGATTGCAGAATGTCATGAGCTCAAACAGACTCTGGAGATCTGCAGCATTTGCAATGACTTCAAATTTCCGTAGCTCAGGTGACGCTCCTTCACTGCTGAATACATGGCCGAAGAATTCGACTCTGCTTTCATTGAACAGGCACTTGTATTTGTTCAGGGTGAGGCTGCATTCTTTAAGACGTTGTAGGCATGTGTGTAGGGTGTGTCGAGTTCACTTTCAGTGCAACTATCGGTGAGAATGACATCACTGATATTCAATGCGCCCTCAAGTCCTTGCAGTGCAGGCAGATTCATGTGCTGAAATACCTCAGCTGCTGAGTTAACTGTAAAGTTGAGCCTCTTGCATCAAAAGAGCCCGATGTGAGTGGTGAACACTGTACGGTACCCTAATTCTTCTGCAAACTCAATTTGAAGGTAGCCTGCATTGAGGTCAAGTTTAGCAAAACGTTTGGCACCATTCATTTTCTCTATGATATCGTCAGTTGGCAGTGTCAAATGTCTTTCTTGTTGTATTGCTTGGTTTGGTGACTGCATCTCGTCGCAGAGTCTGATCTTGTTCTCGCTCTTGGTTTCTTGACAGCTTGTATGGGTGAAACCCAAGGGGGGGGGTTCACCATTCTCACTGATGCCAACGTCAAGCAAGCACTGAAGTTCTTTCTCTGTCTGCTTTCTGACATGAAACAGTATTCGTCTATGTTGATGCACAACTGGACACACCTTGGGATTTGCATGCAGCTTACATGTGGAACTCTTCAGTTTGCTGATACCCATGAAGCGGTCAGCATACAGTTCAAGAATGTTGTTGGTATGCGTAGGAACTGTGTATGTGACTGCAATCATGCAGATCTGTTACTGTGTGGAAACTGATGAGTGTATCACTTTTTCCAGATATGACATAGAATACAGCATTCCTTCTGGTGTATTTGAAGGTGACTGGCATTTCAAAAGTCCCAAGATCTTTCCATTGTTTGTTACTGTTGTAGGGGAAGATTTTTGTATTCCCTAGTTTGCAAAGGATGGGGTAGTCCTGAAGTTTGTTGAACATTTTGTCTCCCATGACATTCACAGATGCTACTGTATCCATTAGAGCATCCAATTTCGAGCAGTCAATGGTCACTGTCTCATGTGGCTGGTTGCAATGTCCGGAAGAGAGCATATATTCAATGGCATCTATCTTTACATTGGTTGCATTCTCTTGCCTTTTTGCTGTGGTACATGTACATATATTTTGGTATTATTAGTCTTAACAGTTGATTTTGCCAATCAGCGGCAAACACAAACAAAATGGTTGAGTTTCCCCCAAGGCATGTTCTGGGTCATGAGTTAAAGGTCACCTGGACTAATCGTTTTTCACAAAGCTCTGCTTCGGAGCAAGTAGGGACTGCAAACTTTAGAACAAATACCTAGTTTCTTTGCTGTAATGAAAGTGTTTACCTTGACATTGTTGCTATTTAACTTTAGTGGAATGTCTTTCCATGGCTTTCCAGCAGCAGGGCATACTCTCTGGTGTGGATAAGCACCACCACAGTGGAAACATTGCTTGGACAAGTCATGATCTTGTTTACGAGATTGTTGTCATTGCTTTGCAGGTGGTTGCCTGGCACATGAACGATGAACACTGCTCACAGGAGTTGAGCTTAGTGTGGCAGTTGCTGTTGGCAACCTCAACATCAGCAACTCTGGACTCTGAAAGGGATAGCAATCTTGCTAACTCCAGCAGCTGTGACAGCTTTCTGTCTTTCTCAAGTGCTTTTCTGCATATTTGACTAGAGAGGCAACCTTCAGTGATTTGTGTTTTGATTTCCCATTCGACATGTGCGATGTCAGCAAAGTCACATTTGGTTGCCAGTTGTCTCAATCGTGTGCAATATTGATCTTTGTCTTATTTCCTTCTTGGTAAGTTAATTGGGAAATAATTGTTTTGCATATTGCATTGTTCTTGGGCATGAAATAAGTTGTTTGTGCATTTTTTGCTGAATCGTAGTCATCTTGCACAGGCACAAGTGTCTCAAAAATATTTTCCAATTCTTCACCTCCGTCATGGAGAAACAAGGTCTTTTTTCTCTCACCATCAGTGATTCCAAAGCCCACGATTGCACCCTTGAGTCGTCACAGCCACTTCAGCCAACTTGGGAACACAGATGAGAGCTCAGAGGGCATGTCAAAATGTGATAGGTTAGGCATAGCCATCACCATCTCGATCATCAGTGCAGCAATAGTACACGATCAAGGATCCAGGATAAAGTATTACAGGCACAATCACACAGACCTTGTCTAAAGTAATAATGGCAGGTGAAATAAACAAATGCACATTTTATGGGGTGCTTCAATCCTGCAATAAATTCTTCTCTAAGGGTTGTGCCGACCAAACTACCCTTGCATTGGTGTATGAGCCAAAATGGCTGTCCTGCATTAGCTACGCAAAGATACAAGGCCTGCTGTGTACAAACCTCAACATATTTGACAATCTGCATTACATGAAATTCACAACTGAAAGCACAGTGACTTACAACTAGCTATAAAGTAAATATACATCCCATCTCATCGCCATTGCAAGAACTCTGTGGATCTCTGGAAGATAACACACGGGACCACCTTCTGGGTTACTGCTGAAAACCGATCCTTTATTTTTGACTCCCCCTACTGGCACACTGCGCATGCTCCACCAAACACATATGGGTGGTCCCAAATGAATAATACACTACAGCTTGGTTCCCTAATATTTCCAAAATGTGCTTTCTGTGTCTTCTATTTTGTCCACTTAGTCCCTGCAGAAATGGCGGGACCATTTTCGGGTTGGGGCCCAAGTTCCAAACGGGCAGCCTTTGCCGCGGCTCTTTCCCAAAGCAAAGGCAGTAACATCCCACCTCCAGGCTTCTTGACCAGTTAGGGAGGATGGGCGGGATGATGCATCCATTCTGTCAAAGGAAAGATTTCCAATTAAAGGTACCATAGCATGGGTTAGAAGGGCTCACCAGCACTTGGATTTTTGAAACTGCAACAACCACAGAAATATAGAGGAGACCTGGGAAGGCTGCCCCTCCCCCCCACCCCCTTCTCGCATGTTTACCTAGAGTTCCTGCAGCACGATCTGTGGGGCTGCAGTGAGGTGAGCTCTCCCAAGGATGGGAGGAAGAGGCCAACATCTTCAACCAAGCAAGTGTGGATGTAAGTGGCCAAGGAAGTCAGCAGGAGGAGTGTGTTTCCTCGAACCTGGAGGCAGTGCACCTAGTGGATCCAGGACCTCAGGAGGGCATGACAAGTGCGTGGTGCAACATCTTCAGTTTGCCAATACCCATGAAGCGGTCAGCATACAGTTCAAGAACGTTGTTGATATGTGTAGGAACCACCTGCAAAGCAATGATAACAATCCCGTAAACAGAATCATGACTTGTACAAGCAATGTTTCCACTGTGGGGGTGCTTATCCACACCAGACAGTATGTCCACACTGTGACTTTCCCAGCATTCTCCTGCACAGCATACCTCAGGTCAACATACCTTGCAGCTCCACTCATTCCTCTCTATAATTTCACCTGTTTCCACCTCACAGCCCCATCTGAACAGCCGACATGCACACTCATCCTCAGTCTATTACTCTTCTGCACTCATCCCTCACAGTCACTCTCCACAAATGGTAACCTTCCCTCCTCTCCTACAAGCCATTACTAACGCTCACAGCTCTCTACTTTCTCTCCTTGCAAAAGAGAGCACATTACTTGGTGAGAGGCAGAGACCCGGGGCAGGAGTGGTCGGATAGTCTTTCAGCGACAGGCACCATGTATGTCTTTGCTAATGCATTCCCATCCGATCACTGGGAAGGAGGTATTGTTCCAGGAGGCTGCAGATGTGAATAGCAACCTGCCATGAAAGCCTGAACCTCCTGAGACACTGGTGCTCAGAAATGTCGAAAGAGTTGATTCTGTAGACCCTGTGTTGGGGGTCTTGCTTCCTTCCAGATGGATCTGATGCCCGTCCTATCTACCCTGTGGAGGGGTATGCTGGTGCTGCTGCTGGTGTTGTTCCTGCTGGAACTGTTGGCAGTGGCATGGTTTCTGTTCTTGACAATCAGCAGAGGGTGGATGGTGGAACTGCATAAGCTGTTCCCATGCTGTGGTGAAGGCTGGGAACAGAGGAGTGCAGCTGAAGGTGAGTGAAATGCTAGACAAGTGAAGTGCCTTCCAAGAAGTTGACAATCACCTGTCAAGCAGTGAAAGCACTCTCTAAGAGACGAAATGCTTTGAACACCAGTCTCTCAATTGCCATGACGGTAGCTTTTCTATGTTACTGATCAAAGCCTTCCCACTTTGTTAGTTTCACTGAAGAAGCTCTTTCCTCTGTGCACTTGCCTCGATGAGGCTGATGAGGTGCAGACACAGCGTGGAATCTGTGCAGTGTTGGGAAAGAACAAATTTATTGTTAATAATTAGAAATAGAACATTACAGCGCAGTACAGGCCCTTCGGCCCTCGATGTTGCGCCGACCTACACTATTCCATTTTCATTCATATGTCTATCCAATGACCACTTAAATGCCCTTAAAGTTGGCAAGTCTACTACTGTTGCAGGCAGGGCGTTCCACACCCCTACTACTCTCTGAGTAAAGAAACTACCTCTAACATCTGTCCTATATCTATCACCCCTCAACTTAAAGCTATGTCCCCTCGTGTTTGCCATCGCCATCCGAGGAAAAAGACTCTCACTATCCACCCTATCTAACCCTCTGATTATCTTATATGTCTCTATTAAGTCACCTCTCCTCCTCCTTCTCTCCAACGAAAACAACCTCAAGTCCCTCAGCCTTTCCTCGTAAGACCTTCCCTCCATACCAGGCAAGATCCTAGTAAATCTCCTCTGCACCCTTTCCAAAGCTTCCACATCCTTCCTATAATGCGGTGACCAGAACTGCACGCAATATTCCAGGTGGGGTCTCACCAGAGTTTTGTACAGCTGCAGCATGACCTCGTGGCTCCGAAACTCGATCCCCCTACTAATAAAAGCTAACACACCATATGCCTTCTTAACAGCCCTATTAACCTGGGTAGAAACTTTCAGGGATTTATGTACCTGGACACCAAGATCTCTGTGTTCATCTACACTACCAAGAATCTTCCCATTAGCCCAGTACTCTGCATTCCTGTTACTCCTTCCAAAGTGAATCACCTCACACTTTTCCGCATTAAACTCCATTTGCCATCTCTCAGCCCAGCTCTGCAGCCTATCTATGTCCCTCTGTACCCTACAACATCCTTCGGCACTATCCACAACTCCACCGACCTTCGTGTCATCCGCAAATTTAATAACCCACCCTTCTACACCCTCTTCCAAGTCATTTATAAAAATGACAAACAGCAGTGACTCCAAAACAGATCCTTGCGGTACACCGCTAGTAACTAAACTCCAGGATGAACATTTGCCATCAACCACCACCCTCTGTCTTCTTTCAGCTAGCCAATTTCTGATCCAAAGCTCTAAATCACCTTCAACCCCATACTTCCGTATTTTCTGCAATAGCCTACCGTGGGGAACCTTATCAAACGCCTTACTGAAATCCATATACACCACATCCACTGCTTTACCCTCATGCCCCTGTTTGGTCACCTTCTCGAAAAACTCAATAAGGTTTGTGAGGCACGACCTACCCGTCACAAAACCGTGCTGACTATCGCTAATGAACTTATTCTTTTCAAGATGATTATAAATCCTATCTCTTAATTGCCTTTTTAATCATCTCAATTGCTTTCCTGCCAGACCCATGGAAGTTTCCTGTTGGGTGCGCAACCCGTGTCAGGGAAAGCCAGAAGGGGGCGGAATCATGTCAGGATCCCGACCCGACGTCATTTTTTGGGACTTCCCCACCCCACACATAATGGAATCTATATCCATCTAGCTGGGAAACTTCTGCATCATTATTTGTTTAATATCTCTGCCATTTCCTTATTCCCCATTATAATTTCACCTGTCTCTGCCTCTAATGGGCCCATGTTTACTTTCATTAATCTTCAATTTACATACCTTTAGAAATGTTTACAACCTGGTTTTATGTCTCTTGCTAGTCTACTCTCATATTTTCTTACCTTATCAATTTCTTGGTTCTCCTTTTCTGAATTCTAAAATCCTACCAATCCTCAGGTTTACTACTCTTATTGGCAACCTTAGAAGCCTCTTCCTTTGATCTAATATTACTTTTAACCCCTCTTGTTAGCAGCAGTTGGATCACTTTTTCTGTGGGATTTTTGTGCCTTAAAGGAGTGTATATTTGTTGCAAATTATGTACTAATTCTTTAAATGCTAGCCAGTTTTTGTCTGCCATCATATCTTTTAATGTAGTTTCCCAATCTACCTTAGCCAACTCGCCCCTCATACCTAAGTAATTTGCTTTGATTAGAATTAAGACACTAATTTCAGACTTAACGAAATCACTTTCAAACTAAATATACAATTCTATTACATTATGGTCTCTCTTCCCCAGAGCCTCCTTTACTACAAGATTATTAAGTAACCCTTTCTCATTGCACAATATTAGATTAAAAATAGCCTGTTCCCTAGTTAGTTCATCAACATAAGGATCTAGAAAATTATTTTGTGTGCATTTCATGAACTCGTCCTCCACATTATCACTGTAAATTTGGTTTACTCAGTCTCTATGAAGTTTAAAGTCCTGCGCGATTACTGTATTACCCTTATTACATGCTTCTCTAATTTCCTAATTTATACACTGTGCTACATTACAACTACTGTTAGGGGGCCTATAAACAACTCCCACCCATGTTTTCAGCCCCTTGCTGTTTCTTGTTCCATCCAAACTGATTTTTCTGACTTTTTGAGCTAAGATCCTTTCCCTCTACGGTCTTTATCCCAACCTTTATTATCAGGATGACCCCTCCTCTTTTTCCATTTAGCCTATCTCTTCTAAAATTTAAGTATCCTGGAATAGTCAGTTCCCAACCTTGGTCACTTTGCAACCACATCTCCGTAATGGCTATTCGATCAAATCTATTAATTTCTATCTGCACTATTAATACATCTAATTTGTTCATAGGATCATAGGACCCTATGATGGCCCATTGAGTCTGCTCCACCATTTAAACATATCATGGCTGATCATCTGCCTCTACGTCATTTTTCCCTACTATCCCCGTATCCCTTGATGTTGTTAGTATTCAGAAATCTATTGATTTCTCTCTTGAACATGTTCAATGATTGAGCTTCCACAGCCCTCTGGGTTAGAGAATTCCACAGATTCACCACCTTCTGAGTAAAGAAATTCCTCTTCATCTCAGTCTTAAATGACCTGTCCCTTATTCTGAGACGGCGTCCTTTGTTCCAGACTCACCAGCCAGTGGAAACATCTGATCCACATCTACTGTGTCATGCCCTGTAAGAATTTTGTAAATTTCGATGCATTCAATGCATTTGTGCATTCAAATATAGTGACCAGGATTTTATGTGGCCCGCTGATGTGGGGTCGGAGGCTGGAGGCACAGAGGATCATGACAAATGGCGGGTGGGGGTGGGGGGTGGTGGGTAACATAGAGCCCGTCACCAAACAATCTTCCCAGGGCTGGGATAGGCCAACGACGGCCCCATTTTTAAAGAGACAGGGATCGTGCCTCCTGAAACTTAGATTTAAAAAGACCAGAGGATCGCTCTGGGGGAACGAAAAGACAGAGGCGAGCTTTCCCCTTCCTTTTCAGCCCAGTGCCAGGAGCCCCACCTCCAACACAAAATCCAGCCCAATATCTTCAGTTTTGACCTTTTTCTAATTTTCCCTGACTTCACCTTAGTCACTAATGCCGTTTGTTATTCTTTCTGTCTCTTCCTGAACCACTCTGCTTACTTTTACCCAAAACACTGCTCTATTCTAGAGCCTTGACATTTTCCTTGCAGCTTTTGAATTTTTCCTTTCCAGAATCCTTCTACCAACAGCCCACACCCCCATCCACAACCTTTATTATTTTAAAGCCCTGTCCACAGCCCTAATTATATGATTTGTCAGGACACTGGTCCCATCCCAACGAAACAGCTCCCTCTTTTCCCACGACTGATGCCAGTGGCCCAAGAAGCAAAACCCGCTGCCTCCAACACCACTCTTTCAGCCATGCATTTAACCTTCTAATCTGTTTATCCCTGTGCCAACTGGCGCATGGATCAGGTAACAATCCAGAGATTACAACCTTTGAAATTCTGCTTTTTAATTTGGACCCTAACTCCTCAAACTCTCTCAGCAGAACATCATTCCTAGTTCTACCTATGTTGTTGGCTCCCATGCGGACCACAACAACTGGATCCTCCCCTAATCACTCCAAGTTCTTCCCCAACCGCAAAGAGATGTCTTTAACCCTGGCACTGGGCAGACAGCACAACCTTTGCACATGTAGTCGTGGCTGCGGGATCTATCCCTCTGACTATACTGTTCCCTATCACTACCACATTTCTTTTTTCTCCAATTACTTGAATGGCCTCCTGCACCCAAACAGCAGTGAGATAAATTAATCTGTTTTGCTGTCTTTGAGGGATGAGTCTTGCCAAAGACAATAGAAATACTCCTTAGACAACAAAGGCTTAGTGGTAAGATCCTCATATGGATGCCAAGGTTGTGGGCTCAAGCCTCATTCCACAGACTTGAGTAAATCATCTAGGCTGACACTCAAGTGGAATATTGAGGGTATGCTGCACTGTCAGAGGTGCTGTCTTTCTAATGAGATGTTAGACCAAGGCCCCGGCTGCCCTATCAGGTGGACGTAAAAATTAAGATGGCACTATTCAAAGCAGAGCAGAGGAGTTCGCCTGCTATCCTGGCCAACAGTTATCCCTTAACTGTTGGTGTATATGGATTTTATCAAGGCGTTTGATAAGGTTCCCATGGTAGGCTCATTCAGAAAGTAAGGAGGAATGGGATTCAGGGAAAGTTGGCTGTTTGGATACAAAATTGGCTGACCCATAGAAGACAGAGGGTGGTAGTAGATGGTAAGTATTCAGCATGGAGCTTGGTGATCAGTGGTGTTCCACAAGGATCTGTTCTGGGACCTCTGCTCTTTGTGATTTTTATAAATGACTTGGATGAGGAAGTGGAAGGCTGGGTTAGCAAGTTTGCCGATGACACGAAGGTTGCTGGAGTTGTGGATAGTGTGGAAGGCTGTTGTAGGTTGCAACGGGACATTGACAGGATGCAGAGCTGGGCTGAGAAGTGACAGATGGTGTTCAACCTGGAAAAGTGTAAAGTGATTCATTTTGGAAGGTCGAATTTGAATGCGGAATACAGGCTTAAAGACAGGATTCTTGGTACTGTGGAGGAACAGAGGGATCTTGGGGTCCATGTCCATAGATCGCTCAAAGTTGCCACCCAAGTTGATAGGGTTGTTAAGAAGGCGTATGGTGTGTTGACTTTCATTAACAGGGGGATTGAGTTTAAGAGCCGCGAGGTTATGCTGCAGCTCTATAAGGCTCTGGTTCGACCACACTTGGAATATTGTGCTCAGTTCTGGTCGCCTCATTATAGGAAGGATGTGGAAGCTTTAGAGAGGGTGCAGAGGAGATTTACCAGGATGCTGCCTGGACTGGAGGGCATGTCCTACGAAGAAAGATTGAGGGAGCTGGGGCTTTTCTCATTGGAGCGAAGAAGGATGAGAGGTGACTTGATAGAGGGGTACAAGATGATGAGAGGCATAGATAGAGTGGATAGCCAGAGACTTTTTCCCAGGGTGGAAAGGGCTATCACCAGAGGGCATAACTTTAAGGTGATTGGAGGAAGGTTTAGGGGAGATGTCAGAGGTAGGTTCTTTACACAGAGAGTGGTGGGTGCGTGGAATGCGCTGCCAGCGGTGGTAATAGAAGCAGATACATTAGGGGCATTTAAGCGACTCTTGGATAGGTACATGGGTGATAGTAGAATGAAGTGTCGGTAGTTAGTTTGATCTTAGAGTAGGTTAAAGGTTTAGCACAACATCGTGGGCCGACGGTCCTGTACTGTGCTGTACTGTTCTATGTTCTATGTTCTATTTTTAACAAACATCTTAAAACAGATTATCTGGTCATTTATCATATTGCTGTTTGTGTGACCTTGCTGTGCACAAATTATCTGCTGGGTTTCCTACATTACAAGGAGTGTCTACACTTCATTGACGATGAACAACAACTTGGATTTATATAGCACCTTTAATGTAGTAAAAGATCCCAAGGTGCTTCACAGGAGAATTATCACACACAGCTACATAAGGAGGTTTTAGGGCCGATGACCAAAATCTTGGTCAAAGAGGTAGTTTTAAGGAGCATCTTAAAGGAGTGAGAGAGGCTAAGAGGTTTAGGGAGGGAATTCCAGAGCTTAGGGTTCAGCAGCTGAAAGCATGAACACCAAGGACGCAGTGATTAAAATTGGGAATGCTCAGGTGGCCAGAATTGGAGGAGCGCAGATATCTTGGAGGGCTGGAGGAGGTTAACAGAGAAAATGAGGGGCAAGGCCATGGAAGGATTTGAAAACAAGGATGAAAATTTTAAAATCTAAGCAATGCTGAGAGCCTATGTAGGTCAGTGAGCAGAGGGGTGATGGGTGGATGGAACTTGGCATGATTAGGGACATGGGCAGCAGAGTCTTGGATGACCTCTCATTTATGAAGGGGTGAACATTAGAGGCCAGCCAGGAATGCATCAGAATAGTCAAGGTAATTGAGGCATAGATGAGTGTTTCAGCAGCAGATGAGCTGAGGCGGGGTAGAAGTTGGACGATGTGACAGAAGTGGAAATAGGCAGTCTTAATGATGGCGCCGATATGTGGTCGGAAGTTCATCTCGGGGTCAATTATGGCACCAAGGTTGCGAACATGTGGATCAGCTTCGGTTACCAGGGAGAGGAAGGAATTGGTGGCTAGGGAATGGAGTTTGTTGTGTGAACCGAAGACAATGGCTTTGGTTCCCAATATGTAATTGGAGGAATTAGGGCGGCACAGTGGTGCAGTAGTTAGCACCGCAGCCTCGCAGCTGCTGCGACCTGGGTTCGGTTCTGGGTACTGCCTGTGCGGAGTTTGCAAGTTCTCCCTCTGACCGTGTGGGTTTCCGCCAGGTGCTCCAGTTTCCTCCCAAAGATTTGCAAGTTGATAGGTAAGTTGGCCATTGTAAATTGCCCCTAGTGTAGGCAGGTGGTAGGAGAATAGTGGGGATGTGGTAGGGAATATGGGATTAATGTCGGATTAGTATAAATGGGTGGTTGTTGGTCCGCACAGACTCGGTGGGCCGAAGGGCCTGTTTCAGTGCTTTATGACTCTATGAAACTTCTGCTCATCCAGTACTAGAGACAGTGGATCAGTTAAGAGAAGCAGTGGTCAGGTAAAGTTGGTTGTCAGCAAATATGTGGAAACTGAGGTTGTGTTTTTGGATGATGTTGCCGAGGGGCAGCAAGTAGGTGAGAAATAGGAGGCAGCCAAGGATCGATCCTGGTGCTGGAACTGGGCCAGAAGCCATTGCAGGTAATTCTCTGGCTTCGACTGAATAGATAAAAATGGAACCAGGTGACAGCAGTTCCACATAGCGGAAAGGCATTGAAGGAGGATGGTGTGGTTAACCATGTCGAAGGGTCATGAAGGATGAAGAGGGATAGTTTACCTTCGTCACGTAGGATGTCATTTGTGACTTTGACAAGAGCCACTGCAGTAACAGCGGAAACCTGACTGGAGGGATTCAAATGTTCTGATGAAAGGTCATCAACCTGAAACATTGGGCTGAATTTTATGCAGGTGACAGGCCAGGCCAGAAAGGCGGGGGAACCCACCTCAGCTGTTTGCGGGACCCTCGGTGGCATTTTACAGTATTCAGGTGATTAACTGCCTTAAAGGGATGGGAATCCCACCTCCAAGAGCTGCTGGCCAATCAGACGGCCGGCGGCATAGCAGTCTCAGCAGTGCCATCAGGAGCGTACCCACTGCCGGGACTGCACCAAGATGCAAGAGGCCTCTGTGGTCCATTGATTTCCTAGGCAGGAGCCCACAGGGAGGCCGACTGTGTAGTATACGTAAGAACTGAGCAATTTGTTATAATACCCTCTCTGTTAGGGAGGTGTAAGCTCGGCTGCCCTCTCTGTTTGGGGAGGCGTTAATAAAGCTTGTTGAATAATGGCTGCTAGCAGTGAGTTCACATTATGTTTACTCTGTGAAATATACAACAGAAAGATGATGACGAGACAGAAATTAATTCATTTTTGCATTTCATTTGAGAAATTATGGTCTGAAGAACATTGTGACACACTTTTTGGAGCTCCCAAAGTTGATTTTGAGGAAGTTTGGGCCATTTGAAAGATTGCTCTGTGTGTCAACACATCGTGTTCAGGTTCAACTCAGTGAGTCAGCACGGTACATAATTGAAAACAATGGCAATTAAAGACATATTTTGGGACAATGGGGGAATTCAACACTAACAAAGAGGACTGGTGTAATTACAAACAAAGGTTACACATTTGGCTGAAAGCAAGTAAATTGAAGATGAGGATAGAGTAAATGTTTTCCTCACCGTGATGGGGCCAGATTCTTTTGAGGTGGTGTCTAACCACTGTTGCTCATGAGACTCCAGTATTATGGACTATTTTGAAATTAATGAGATTCTGGACTCATATTATGGCGTGATTAATAATGAAAGTGCACTGCGAGTTGCATTCCATGAAAGGAAACAGTAGCCAAGTGAGACTATTGCAGATTATATTCTAGAATTAATGAAACTTTCTCGTCAATATGGGCATGGCACAAACTTAGAAGTCAACCTTACAGACACATTTGTAAGAGGTCTAAAGAACAGTAAAATCTAGGCCAAGGTGCTGAGTAAAGGCAATAAGCTGACATGGAAGGAGGCTTGCGATGAGGCCACAGCCATGGAAATGGTAGGAAGTGATAGTTGCAAATTGCAAGGAAGTTCCTTTCCTGAGCCAGCAGGGGAGGTCCACTGATTTCAGTGGAAACTAGGCCATGGCAGCCAAGTTCACAGATTCAGACTCAGAAATACCACTGTTGCCATGGTAGCCACCAACCATCTAAATGCCCCCATTTTGAGTCAAAGTGCTATGCCTGTGAGAAAGTCAGTCATATGCAGATGGCACGCAGAAGCAGAGGAAACAGTAATGTTCCAGGTTGCAGTAATGCTCCATGTTGAGGTCGTGGTGCACCTAAAGCTAGTTCTGGATCCTGGAAACGCTCGAATGCGCACATGATAGATATGGAAACAGAAGTTGATGTTATTCAGCAGGAAGATCAGAGTTGTTACTCACTCAGACAGCAAGAGAAACAGCACATGGAAGATAAGAGTAAAAGGGTTGAAGATAAAATTCCAGCGTCCACAGTAAAAATCAAAGTCAGAGATACATAACTTACTTTCATCGTTGATACAGCTGCAGCAGTGTCTGTTATCTCAGAAGGAGATTATAAGAAGTCCCTAAGTCACCTTCCCTTACATAAAACTGGTATGAAACTGACTTGTTATTCCAATAACAGTATTCCAGTGTTGGTGAAGTTAGTGTTAGGGTGGAATATGATGATGTACATGCGCATTGAGGAAGTGCTAAGAGAGCACAAAGTGGTCTTCGAGCAAGTAGGAACAACTGATAGGCGTCACAAGGCCGAAGTCAAGATAAAGCACAATGTACAGCTTACATTTTGCAAAGCTAGGCCAGTGCCTTATGCACAGTTAGAAGCAGTAAGTAAAGAGCTGCATAAGTTAGAAAGAAAAGGAGCAATTAAGAAGGTGAAGAGCAGTGAATGGACCACACCCATTGTGGTAGTTCAAAAAGCAGATGGGTCCATTCGGAGCTTATAAAGAAATGGTAAGTAAGGTAATTGAAAATGATACTTACCCACTGCCTGCTAGTGATGATTTGTTTTCTAATTTCATAAATGGGGAGGTGTTCAGTAAGGTAGCTCTGTTAACAGACTAGAGCAAGGAATTGCTTACCATTCAAACACACAAAGAATTGTACCATTACGAGAGGTTATCATTTGGGGTGTCTACTGCTCCCGTAGTGTTCCAGAGCATCATGGTTCAGGTACTAAGTGAGATGAAAGGAGTGTGCTGCTTCTTGGATGACATTTTAATTTATAGCAAGACAGAAAAAGAGCACATTGCAAGGTTGAACAAAGTCCTAGATCCTATGGCATCAAAGCTAAAAAGCACAAGTGTTTCCTTGTGGTGTCAAGTGTAACATATCTGGGTCACCAAGTGGATGGTGAAAGTATCCACCTAATGTAGGAGAAGGTTGAGGGGATTTTGAAAGCAAAGAGACCAGAGAACAAAGAACTTAGAACATTCATAGGAATTGTTGTGTATTATTCTAAGTTCATCCCGACTTAGCTAATACATTCACTCCATTGTATCAACTGCTCTAAGATGAAATAGATCAGGAGTGGTCTGTGGAGTGACAGAATGCATTTGAAGAAGTGCAGAAAGTAATGTAAAAGTGATGCTGTTTTGACCTACTATGATTCTAAGAAACAATTGGTTTTAGCATGCGATGTCTCACACAGGGGTTAGGTGTGGTGTTATCACACATAATGGAAGACAGTGTGAAGAAGTCTGTAACATATGGTTCACGTACTTTAGGGAACTCAGAGCAAAATTACTCACAAGTTGAGAAAGAGGCATTAGCAATCATATATGGTGTTACAAAGTTCCATAAATACCTATATGGTAGTAAGTTCATTTTGTTAACTGACTATCAAGCCATTACGATCATATTTGGTTCAAAGATGAGAGTACCATCTCTAGCAGCAGAGATGGGCATTGATTTTGATGGCCCATCAATATATTAAATATCGTAAGTCAACAGATCATGCAAATGCGGATGTTCTTTCGAGATTTCCTGTGAAGACTGATTCATTTTTCGCCGATAGGTTACTGGTGAATTACTTTACATACACAAATGACATGCCAGTGTCTGCCAGAGAAATTCGTGGAAAAAGCTCACAAGAAGTCAAAGATTGTATCAGATCAAAGGAAGAAGTTTATAAAGTTGCAGCATTTTAGAATTCAACAAAGGAGGACCAAGAAACTGATAAAGAAAGAGAAAATAGAATATGAAAGTAAACTAGCAAGGAACATAAAAACGGACTGTAAAAGCTTCTATAGGTATGTAAAAAGGAAAAGATTAGCAAAGACAAATGTGGGCACATTACAGGCAGAGACAGGATAATTTATAATGAGGATTAAGGAAATGACAGGGAAACGAAACAAATACTTTGTTTCTGTCTTCAAGGAGGAAAATACAAAAAGCTCCCAGGAATACTAGAGAACCTGGGGACTAGCAAGAGTGAGGAGCTGAAAGACCTGGACAATATCCAGGCTTGGGCTGATAAGTGGCAAGTAACATTCACGCCACACAAGTGCCAGGCAATGACCATCTCCAACAAGAGAGAATCTAACCATCTCCCCTTGACATTCAACGGCATTACCATCGCTGAATCCCCCACTATCAACATCCTAGGGGCTACCATTGACCAGAAACTGAACTGGAGTAGCCATATAAATACCGTGGCTACAACAGCAGGTCAGAGGCTAGGAATCCTGAGGCGAGTAACTCACCTCCTGACTCCCTAAAGCCTGTCCACCATCTACAAGGCACAAGTCAGGACTGTGATGGAATACTCTCCACTTGCCTGGATGGGTGCTGTTCCAATAACACTCAAGAAGCTCGACACCATCCAGGACAAAGCAGCCCACTTGATTGGCACCCCATCTACAAACATGTACTCCCTGCACCACCGACGCACAACGGCAGCAGTGTGTACCATCTACAAGATGCACTGCAGCAATGCACCAAGGCTCCTTAGACAGCACCTTCCAAACCCGCGAGCTCTACCAACTAGAAGGACAAAGGCAGCAAATACATGGGAACACCACCATCTGCAAGTTCCCCTCCAAGTCACATACCATTCTGACTTGGAACTATATCGCAGTTCCTTCACTGTCGCTTGGTCAAAATCCTGGAACTCCCTTCCTAACAGCACTGTGGGTCTACCTACCCCAAATGGACTGCAGCGGTTCAAGAAGGCAATTAGGGATGGGCAATAAATGCTGGCATAGCCAGTGACGCCCACATCCCATAAATGAATAAACTGTAAAAGCTTCTATAGATATGTGAAGAGAAAAAGATTAGTGAAGACAAATGTGGGTCCCTGACAGTCAGAAACGGGGGAATTAATAATGGGGAACATAGAAATGGCAGACCAATTAAATGCATCCTTTGGTTCTGTCTTCACAAAGGAGGACACAAATTACCTCCCAGAAATGTTGGGGAACATAGGGTCTAGTGAAAAGGAGGAACTGTATGAAATCAGTATTAGTAGCGAAATGGTGTTAGGGAAACTGATAGGATTGAAGGCCGATAAACCCCTGGGGCCTGATAATCTATATCCCAGAGTACTTAAGGAAGTGGCCCTAGAAATAATAGATGCATTGCTACCCATTTTTCAAAATTCTATAGGCTCTGGAACAGTTCCAACGGATTGGAAGGTAGCTGATGTAACCCCATCATTTAAAAAAGGAGGTAGAGAGAAAACAGGGAATTATAGACGGTTAGTCTGACATGAGTAGTGGAGAAAATGCTAGAGTCCATTATAAAAGATGTAATAGCAGAGCACTTGGAAAACAATGACAGGATCGGACAACATCTACATGGATTTACGAAAGGAAAATCATGCTTGACAAATCTACTGGAATTTTTTGAGGTTGTAACTTGTAGAATAGATAAGGGAGAACCAGTGGATGTGCTGTATTTGGCCTTTTAGAAGGCTTTCGATAAGGTTCCACATAAGAGATTAGCATGCAAAATTAAAGCACATGGGATTGGGAGTAAGGTTCTGACGTGGACAGAGAACTGGTTGGCAGACAAGAAACAAAGAGTAGGAATAAACGGGTCTTTTTCCAAGTGGCAGGCAGTGACTAGTGGGGCATCGCAGGAATCATTGCTCGGACCCCAGTTATTCACAATATATATTAATGATATAGATGAGGGAATTAAATGTAATATATCCAAGTTTGCAGATGACACAAAGCTGGGTGGGAGTGTAAGTTGTGAGGAAGATGCAGAGAAGCTCCAGTGTGATTTGAACAGGTTGAGTGAGTGGGCAAATACATGGCAGATGCAGTATAATGTGGATAAATGTGAGGTTATCCACTTCGGTGGCAAAAACAGAAAGGCAGATTATTATCTGAATGGCAATAGATTGGGAAAGGGAGAGGTGCTGCGAGACCTGGGTGTCCTTGTTCACCAGTCGTTGAAAGTAAGCATGCAGGTGCAGCAGGCAGTTAAGAAGGCAAATGGTATGTTGGCCTTCATAGCGAGAGGATTCGAGTACAGGAGCAAGGATGTCTTGCTGCAATTATACAAGGCCTTGGTGAGACCACAGCTGGAGTATTGTGTGCAGTTTTGGTCTCCTTATCTGAGGAAGGATGTTCTTGATATGGAGGGAGTGCAGCGAAGGTTCACCAGACTGATTCCTGGGATGGCAGGACTGACGTATGAAGAGAGATTGGGTCGATTAGGCTCATATTTGGTAGAGTTTAGAAGAATAAGAGGGGAACTCATAGAAACCTACAAAATTCTAACAGGGCTCGACAGACTAGATGCAGGACGGATGTTCCTGATGGCGGGGGAGTCCAGGACGAGGGGTCACAGTATAAGGATAAGTGGTAAGCCATTTAGGACTGAGATGAGGAGGGATTTCTTCACCCTGAGAGTGGTGAATCTGTGGAATTCTCCAGCACATAAAGCAGTTGAGGCCAAATCATTAAATATATTCAAGCAAGAGTTAGATATAGTTCTTAGGGCTAAAGGGATCAAGGGATATGGGGAGAAAGTGGGAACAGGGTACTGAGTTTGAATGATCAGCCACGATCATATTGAATGGCAGTGCAGGCTCGAAGGGCCGAGTGGATTACTGCTGCTCCTATTTTTCTGTTTCTATGTTTCTAAATAGCATAGCTACCATGAAAGAGAATCTACTTAAGTACATGAGGGAGAAAGGAATAGCAGGATATGCAGATAGGGTTAGATGAAGTAGGGTGGGAGGGGACTTGTATGGAGCATAAACCTCAGCACAGACCAAATGGCCTGTTTCTGTGCTGCAATTTAATGTCAATTAGTTCATCTACATATAGGGCTGAAGTTTACCAGCCCCTCGATGCCGTGGGGTCATGGCGGGGTGGCCTGTAAAATGCTAGCAGGCGTGGCCCGCCATGACCCATGACGTCAAGAAGGTCCCGCCGGATAATAGCGGCAGTAGTGAGGCCTCCACTAAATATTTCAATGAGCATTAATGAAATGCAAATAACTTATCTGTCGACGGTAGCTGTCCCACGCCAATTTTACAGCTAACCAGCCACGACTTGAGTGCCTTTGGAACTGGAGTTCCGAGGCGAGACACTGGTGGGGAGGGGGAAGGAATAAAATTATCAGGGTGGGAGAGGTAGGGAAGCAGGGAAAACACTTTTTATTGGCTGTGGGGATGGTGGGAAGGGGTTGAAGGGAAAATGTGGGAAGGTTGGGGGGGCAAGTTCATGCTGGGACCAAAATACATTTCCATCAGATCGGACAATAAAAACACCATTGTGGGGGTTGGGAAAGGGCCCACATCTTTTAATGTTTTATTTCAAGAACGTGTTGTTGCAACGCTTTAAAAATTTATATTAACCGGAAGGGCTTGAAGCCTTTAAAAATTGCACCGGCGCCTACGTGGTGGAGCCGGACACCGTTGCCGGGGACAGGGTGGCCGCCCCCTCTACATCATCGGGGGCAGCCGCTCCACCCCCTCCATTTAAATCAGCTCCCGCGCATAATATTGCTGGAGGTTTTCTGGCGGCACTTCCATGTCGGAAGGCCGCTGCTTTCAGCCCTTAGAAACAACTCACAGTGATGGATACTAAATGCAAATCACTGTTTCGCTTTCAAATTGTCAGTGATTCATACGTTGACCTACTTATTGCAGCATTCCATTGTTCTGACCACCAAGCAGCCAGTGTTCCAACTGGTGATAGGTGGTTTCATGTTGCCTGATACTCTTGTGGAAACAGATTCAATAATTGCTTTCAAAAGGGAATTGGATTAACACTTGAAGAATAAAACATTGCAGATATGTAGGGAAAGAGCCAGGGATTTGGATTGTTCTTTGGAAGAGCCAGTGCAGACATAATGGGCTGAATGGCATTCTTCTGTGCTGTGCTGTTCTATAATTGACATAAAATGGGGGAGGGGACAAACTATTTACCAGTATTGTGGCTTTTTGCGAGTTAATGTGTACTACAGCTGATTCAAATGTGAATGCAATGCAACATTATCTGAGTTACAGCACAAGTAACAATGCTTTTAAAGGACTAAACAATTCTTGTTTTAGAATAACTTTTAAGGGTTTAAAACTAATCTGGGAGACAGCAAATCATGCAGTAGGACTGCCTATTGCTAATATATAAATGTACACTGGGTCCTGCCAAAATCTAAAAAAAAGGAAATGGATGGTCTCATCTGGTGACCACAGTCTAGGTCTGTGAGCCATAAATAAAGCACCTGGAAAAGTATTCAGTCATTTGGAGAAAAAAGACATTTACCATCCACGTAACTCTTTCCACCTAAGGGTTTTCCCATACACTAAAGCAGACTAGACTTCAATACTTTACTGAATTTACTGTTTTAGTTCTATTCTTTTTGGCTTCCATGTACTAATGCTGACTCTTTTAATCGCTGTCTGGGATTTACTGGCATTCACTTTCCAGTGTTTAGCACAAGTATATGGCACTTCCCAAACTATGCTCCTTGCTCTTCAGTTTTGATTATCTTTTACTTCAGAGTGGATACGTTAGGGAGCACTTGTAAGTGGAGCACTTACAATTCATCTGCTGAACAGAAGACTTAGGGCTGAATTATACCGCTGGCTTTGGGACCCCAACATCTGGGTGAAAAGTGGGTCCCAGGCCCACACTTAGCTGCCAGTTTGCTGTCCAATTAAGGACGGCGGGTGAGTTCCCAATGCTGCTAACCCAACTAGAGGGCTGTCAACTCCAAAGCCTCAGCTGCGCCACGAGGAGAGGTGAGCACTGCTGAGACAGTTCAGAGACTTTGGGGTGTCTAAAAATGGAGGCACCCTCAGACAAGTAAGTAAAAATTATAATTCAGGATGTCCAAGGGCTGTAGGCCATGCTGATCACAGGACAACTCTTCTGGTGAGGCGGGGAGGGGTGGATTGTTGGGGCAGCGGGGGCTGTCTTCCCTGCCTGTGGCTCTGTCTTTAGGCCATGCAGCCTCCGACTCCAATGGTTTCCTGGACTTTCGGAGCGGGGCATGAGGGAGTTGTGAGGGGGGGCACTCCAGTGTCGGCAAAATGCTGTAGACCCCATAAAATTGGGCCCTTAATTATGCAAATTGGCTGCCCACCTTCATGGAGCGGGCAGCCAACTCATCTTGCAGCCCGTCACTTGGAAACTTCCCTGGTGGTGAGACAGCAACAGCAAGGTGTCCTGACATGGCTCCCTGCTATGTTACTGCCCCCCCCGCCTCCATTCCCACCACCCGGATGCCAGTAAAATTCGCCCCTAACTTTTGATGTCAAGCAGGACTGAGTTATACCCCTCTCAACAGAGGCATGAACACAGTATTTGACATTGTGACAGACTTGTATTCATTTTCTCCTCGGATTAAAAAAACAGTGTGTGCCTTTAAGACTGAGCACAGGGTGCCAGCTGCACCTGATCCTAGGCCACAGCAGGAGAGATAGGTCACATGGTATAATGTTTCGATTTCACTGTGTGTAAAACTGGCAAAAAACAGCTGAAACCAGTTTTGGGAGCCACCAGCGAGGTGTGCTACTGAAAAGAGCTGTCTATTCTCTCTCAGCAGAAATTCGACAAGGAGCGACAGGCCAAGTTAATTGCCTAAGGAGGAAAAAAAGCCTATTTTTTTGAAGAGACCATTTGTCTTGCTGAAGGTAACAAAACTCCTTTTCTTTACTTCCAAGCCAGGAAGTATTTGCTTCAAGATTGAATCTCTCTTGACTGATTGTATTTTCTGGAATTCACCAGTGGTCTTGATGCCTGCTGCAGCCAAAGGGGAGGCGGTGGAACAGTGGTATTGTCACTGGACTAGTAAACCAGAGACCCAGGGTATTACTCTCGGGACATGGGCTCGAATCCCACCACAGCAGAAGGTGGAACGTAAATTCAAACAATAAAAAATCTGGAATTAAAAAGCTAGTCTAATGATGGCCATGAAACCATTGTCGATTTTTGTAAAAACCCATCTGGTTCACTAATGCCCTTTAGGGAAGGAAATCTGCTGTCCTTAACTGGTCTGGCATACATGTGACTCCAGACCCACAGCAATGTGGTTGACTCTTACATGCCCTCTGAAATGGCCTAGCAAGCCACTCCGTTGTATCGAACTGCTACGAAGTCAGTAAAAAGGAATTAAATCGGACAGACCACCCGGCATCGACTGAGGCACCAGAAACGAGTAAAGCAAAACCAGACCTGTCGACCCTGCAAAGTCTTCCTTACTAACATCTGGGGTATTGTGCCAAAGTTGGGAGAGCTGTCCCACAGATTAGTCAAGCGACAGCCTGACATAGTCATACTCACAGAATCATACCTTTCACACAATGTCCCAGATACAGCCATGATTATCCCCGGGTATGTCCTGTCCCACCGGGAGGACAGACCAAGCAGAGGTGGCGGCACAGTGGTATACAGTAGGAAGGAAGTTGCCCCAGGAGTCCTCAACATCAACTCTGGACTCCATGAAGTCTCATGGCATCAGGTCAAACATGGGCAAGGAAACCTCCTGCTGATTACCACCTACTGCCCTCCCTCAGCTGATGAGTCAGTACTCTTCAAGTTGCACAGCACTTGGAGGAAGCACTGAGGGTGGCAAGGGTGCAGAATGTACTCTGGGTGGGGGACTTCAATGTCCATCACCAAGTGTGGCTCGGTAGCACCACTACTGACCGAGCTGGCCGAGTCCTAAAGGACATAGCTGCTAGACTGGGTCTGTGGCAGGTGCTGAGGGAAACAACAAAAGGGAAAAACATACTTGACCTCGTCCTCACCAATCTGCCTGCCACAGATGCATCTGTCCATGACAGTATTGGTAGGAGTGACCACCGCACAGTCCTTGTGGAGACAAAGTCCCGCCTTCACATTGAGGATACCCTCCATCGTGTTGTGTGGCACTATCACTGTGCTAAATGGGATAGATTTCGAACAGATCTAGCAATGCAAAACTGGGTATCTATGAGGTACTATGGGCCATCAGCAGCAGCAGAATTGTACTCAACCACAATCTGTGACCTCATGGCCCGGCATGTTCCTCACTCTACCATTACCATCAAGCCAGGAGACCATCCCTGGTTCAATGAAGAGTGCAGGAGGGCATGTCAGGAGCAGCACCAGGCATACCTCAAACTGAGGTGTCAACCTGGTAAAGCTACAACAGAGGACAACATACGTGCCAAACTGCATAAGCAGCATGTGATAGACAGAGTTAAGCGATCCCATAACCAACGGATCAGATCTAAGCTCTATAGTCCTGCCACATCCAGCCATGAATGGTGGTGGACAATTAAACAACTAACTGGAGGAGGTGGCTCCGCAAATATCCCCATCCTCAGTGATGGGGGAGCCCAGCACATCAGTGCGAAAGATCGGCAGAAGCATTTGCAACAATCTTCAGCCAGAAGTGCCGAGTTGATGATCCATCTCTGCCTCCTCCTGAAGTCCCCAGCATCGCACATGCCAGACTTTAGCCAATTCGATTCACTCCTCGTGATATCAAGAAACGACTGAAGGCACTGGATACTGCAAAGGCTATGGACCCTGACAATATTCCGGCAATAGTACTGAAGACCTGTGCTCCAGAACTTGCCACGCCCCTAGCCAAGCTGTTCCAGTACAGCCACAACACTGGCATATACCCGGTAATGTGGAAAATTGCCAAGGTATGTCCTGTACACAAAAAGCAGGACAAGTCCAACCCGGTCATTTACTGCCCCATCAGTCTACTCTGTATCATCAGTAAAGTGATGGAAGGTGTCATAAACAGTGTCATCAAGCAGCACTTGCGTAGCAATAACATGCTCAGTGACACTCAGTTTGGGTTCCGCCAGGTCAACTCAGCTCCTGACCTCATCACAGCCTAGGTTCAAACATGGACAAAAGAGCTGAACTCAAGAGGTGAGGTGAGAGTGACTACCCTTGACATCAAGGTAGCATTTGACCGAGTATGGCATCAAGGAGCCCTAGCAAAACTGATGTCAATGGGAATCAGGGGGAAAACTCTCTGCTGCACCTAGCACAAAGGAAGATGGTTGTGGTTGTTGGAGGTCAATCATCTGAGCTCCAGGACATTACTGCAGGAGTTCCCCAGGGTAGTGCCCTAGGCCCAACCATCTTCAGCTGTTTCATCGATGACCTTCCTTCAATCATAAGGTCAGAAGTGGGGATGTTCGCTGATGATTGCACAATGTTCAGCACCATTCGTAACTCCTCAGATACTGAAACAGTCTGTGTAGAAATGCAGCAAAACCTGGACAATATCCAGGCTTGGGCTGATAAGTGGCAAGTAACATTCACGCCACACAAGTGCCAGGCAATGACCATCTCCAACAAGAGGGAATCTAACCATCTCCCCTTGTCATTCAATGGCATTACCATCACTGAATCCCCCACTATCAACATCCTGGGGGCTACCATTGAACAGAAACTGAACTGGAGTAACCATATAAATACCGTGGCTACAAGAGTAGGTCAAAGACTAGGAATCTGCGACTAGCTCACCTCCTCAATCCCCAAAGCCTGTCCACCATCTACAAGGCACAAGTCAGGAGTGTGATGGAATCCGCTCCACTTGCCTGGATGGGTGCAGCTCCAACAACACTCAAGAAGCTTGACATCATCCAGGACAAAGCAGCCCGCTTGATTGGCACCCCATCCAGCACCGTCAACATTCACTCCCTGAACCACTGACGCACAGTGGCAGCAGTGTGTACCATCTACAAGATGCACTGCAGCAACGCACCAAGGCTCCTTAGACAGCACCTTCCAAACCCACGACCTCTACCAACTAGAAGGACAAGGGCAGCAAATTCATGGGAGCACCCCACCTGCAAGTTCCCCTCGAAGTCACACACCATCCTGACTTGGAACTACATCGCTGTTCCTTTACTGTCACTGGGTCAAAATCCTGGAACTTCCTTCCTAACAGCACTGTGGGTGTACCTATCCCACATGGACTGCAACAGTTCAAGAAGGCAGCTCACCAGCAGCTCTCAAGGGTAATTAGGTAAGGGCAATAAATGGTGGCCGAGCCACCGACGCCCACATCCCAAGAATGAATTTTTAAAAAGCCTATCTACTGAATAGACTATTTCATCAAAACTGTGTGGAGACTTCGAGTAGCATTTGATCATTTTCACATTAGAATACCTCACCCACTAGGAATGTAACCCACAAAGACTTATTTATTTATTTATTCTGATGAAACAGTTAATTTTTTAAAACACATTTTTTAAAAGAAACCGGTTAACTGTGATTTTTGAGTGTATGTGTGTGAATAGGGGAGTTCGGTTAATATAAGAAGTTATAAGGTCTTTAGACATAGGTTTATCTTAATAGTGTTTAAGATTTACTGTTTCATAAATAGTTAACTTGTTGTTGTCTAAAGATACCTGGTTTGGTCTGTTTTATTCTGGGGTTTACTAGAGTGTTTAATTTGGCTGTTTTCCGGTTGGGTGGGAAAACTTTAATAACATGCTGCGACCTGTGGAGTGATGGGAATGAATTGACAGTGCATTGCTCCCACCTTGGCCGTAATGGCATTCAGTACCGTACTGAGGGAATGTTGCTGGGTTGGAACTGCCTTTCAGATGAGATGATAAATTCTCAGGTGGGTGTAAAAGATCCTAAGGCACTACTCAAAGAGGAGCAAGGGAGTTCTCTTGATGTTTTGGCCAATATTTATTCCTCAGCTAACATAGCTAAATACAGATTCAGACTTCTAGTAATATGTGGCGCAAAATTAATTGGAGTTGAAGAATAAGGAAAAGAATCCAACTTAAGGCATTCACGAGATGCCCTACTTCAGCCAATTCTGGGCCATGGTATAACATTTTACTTGTAATTAATCAACTAACTTATCCTGAGGATTGGTACAGCACATCCACTGGTAATAATATAAATGCATTGATTATGTGATGGAATGGATTTGCACTTTATCCCTTCATCCTCGGATCTAGGTTTGAATCTACCCTAGACTGGTGACAAAAAGATGTTCCCTCTTTGATGGCTGTGCTTGTGTGGTGTGAAACAAGTTTAGGCAGTTTCCGTCCAATTCCTAGTGTAAAATTGCCTCGACTTTAGCACAAGCTAACAGTAAAACTGACAATCTCCCTCCGAGAAGATCACAAGGATGATGTTAATGGAAAGTGTAAAAAATTGACACTGGTGCAAGTAAAAGGACTCTTCTGAGTTTGGGGTTGAAGCACGTCATTGCAGTAGAGCAGAAGCTTTCCTCTGCAGATGGGCAATGCTATAGGTGGCCTATTTGGACAGTAGCTGATATTAATAGATGATGTTATAACCAGGTGAGAAAGGTGTCTAGGGGTCTGTTGCTGTCTTCACCTGCTCTTATTGTAACAGGGTTGAATTTTAAACACTGTATTTTGAGCTTTCCCTTTGTGAATCCTTGTTCACAACTTTCCAATTATAAGGCAAAGAAATGACCACAAACAGGCTTTCTTTGGTTTAACGAAGAAAGATGAAATTTATTAAACCATGAACTTAAACTTTAATCCGGTTAATGCCTACAGATATATGACACTCCCACGCTAGCATGCACACACAATACACACATGCAAATAGGGACAGAAAAGAGCAGAAGAAAAGATAAGTAGAACAGTTTGAGGCAATATCTTGTTGCTGTTTCTTGAGCTCACTGTAGTCCTTGATTGAAGATATAGTCTTGCGTTTCATTAGGGCCCAGTATTCTTTGTATATCTTGTTCGCATAGGAGATTTTTCTCTCTCTGAGTTTATGTGTCTTCACAAGATTCAGTTCTGTGGGGAAGAGATGGAGGCAGTCAGACAGGAGAGGAGGTCATTCTTGCTTCAGTTTCAGGAGACATCCTCACTTCATGATCACATGGCTTTGTCTGAGTTCAAATCCCTTGTTGGAAGTTCACATTCTCTGCAACAGCCAGTTAGTCATGTGACTAAAAGTGGTCTGACCACTTCTTCTGTGTAATGGGGAAGCAACAACTGGGTCCCCATTGTTCCAACACTGCTAGTACTATAGTCCTTCTAGTCAAGGACTTGCAATTTTAAGTTTTAATGTTCATGTGGTGAAATAATGTGTGACTCAGTCTTGGCAGGTTGGAGATTTGCCTGACAATGGAAAAAGTGGGAAAATATTCCTTAGTTCTTGAACGGAACGAAAAGTAAATACATCCAATTTAGTGTCAGTATAGCTCAGCTGCTAACACTCTTCCTCTAAGTCAAAATGTTGTATATTCAAGCCTCACTTCAGGTCTTAAGCACATAATCTAGGCTGATACTTCATTGCAATACTGAGGGATTGCTGCATTATCAGAGGTGCTATGGTTTGGATGAATATTAAGGAGCGGCTCCTGCCTAAAAGTTTTCACAGTCATAAAATGTTCCTTCGAACTATTTGAAGAGTAGTAGCGAAATTCTCCCAGTATCCTGACCAATATTCCTCTGACAACCAAAATCATATGAACATAGGAATAGGAGTAGGCAATTTAGCCCCTCGAGCCTGTTCAGAGAGTTCAGTTCAGAGATACAGCACTGAAACAGACCCTTCGGCCCACCGAGTCTGTGCCGACCATCAACCACCCATTTATACTAATCCTACACTAATTCCATATTCCTACCACATCCCCACCTGTCCCTATATTTCCCTACCACCTACCTATACTAGGGGCAACTTATAATGGCCAATTTACCTACCAACCTGCAAGTCTTTGGCATGTGGGAGGAAACCAGAGCACCCGGAGGAAACCCAAGCAGACACAGGGAGAACTTGCAAACTCCACATCAGGCAGTAACCAGAATTGAACCTGGGTCGCTGGAGCTGTGAGGCTGCGGTGCTAACCACTGCGCCACTGTGCCGCCCGTTCTACCATTCAATGAGATTATGGCTGATCTGCAGCTTAATTCCATTTATCATAGAATCACAGAACTGTTACAGTGCAGAAGGAGGTCATTCGGCCCATCGTGTCCACACTGGCTCTATGAAAGAAAAATTCACCTAATGTTATTCCCCCACCTTGTCCCCGTAACCCTGCACATTCTTCCTTTTCAGATAACAGTCTAATTCCCTTTCGAATGCCTCGATTGAATCTGCCTCCACCACATTCTCAGGCAGTGCATTCCAGACCTTAACCACTCTCTGCGTGAAAAGGTTTTTCCTCATGTCAGTTCTGCTTCTCTTACCCATTACTTTAAATCTGTGCCCTCTTGTTCTCAATCCTTTCACAACTGAGAACTCTCACTACGTACTCTGTCCAGACCCTTCATGATTTTGAATACCATTCTCGTGTATTTTTGAACTTCCAACAAGGGATTTGAACTCAGACAAAGCCATGTGATCATGGAGTGAAGATCGCTCCTGGAACTGAAGCAATTACCTCTTCTCCTGTCTGCCTGCCTCCATCTCTTCCCCACAGAACTGAAACTTGTGAAGATTCTCTCCAATGCCTTCACATCTTTCCAAAAGTACAGTGCCCAGAACTGGACGCAATACTCCAGCTGAGGCCGAACTAGTGTCTTATATAAGTTCAACATAACTTCCGTGCTCTGGTACTCTATGCCCCTATTAATGAAGACCAGGATTCCGTATGCTTTATTAACCACTCTCTCAACCTGTCCTGCCACCTTCAATGACTTATGCACATAGACACCCAGGTCCCTCTACTCTTGCACCCCCTTTAGAATTGTACCCTTTATTTTAAATTGTCTCTCCATGTTCTTCCTACAAAAATAATCACTTCACATTTCTCTGCATTGAACTTCATCTGCCACCTATCCACCCACTTTAAGCCCATTTGCAGTTCTGCATTATCCTCCTCACTGTTCACAATGCTTCCAAGTTTGAAACTGTGCCCTGTACACCAGGGTCTAGGTCATTACTATATATCAGTAAGAGAAAGGGTCCCAATGCTGACCCCTGGGGAACTCTACTACAAACTTTCCTCCAGCCTGAAACATATTCATTAGCCACTACTCTTTGTTTCCTGTCACTCAGCCAATTCCATATCCATGTTGCTACTGTCCCTTTTATTCCATGAGCTATAACTTTGCTCACAGGTCTGTCATGTGGCACAGTATCAGTCCAAGTACACCATATCAACAGCATTGCCCTCATCAACCATCTTTGTTATCTCATCAAAAAACTCCAGCAAGTTAGTTAAACACGATTTTCCCTTATGAAATCCATGCTGGCGTTCCTTAGTTAACCCACATTTGTCCATGTGACTATTAATTTTGGCCCGAATTATTCTTTCTAGAAGTTTCCTGGCCATGAAAGTTAAATTGACTGGCCGGTAGTGGCTGGGCTTATCTTTACACCCTTTTTTGAATAACGGTGTAACATTTGCAATTCTCCAGTCCTCTGGCACCACCCTGAGTCTAAGGAAGACTGAAAAATTATGGCCAGTGCCTCCACAATTTCCACCCTCACTTCCCTCAGTATCCTTGGATGCATTTCATCCGGTCCTGGTGTCTTATCCACTTTAAGTACATACAGCCTATCTAATATGTCCTCCTTATCAATTTTAAACCCTTCTAGTGCCTGAATTACCTCCTCTTTCACCATTGCCTGGGTTGCATCTTCTTCCTTGGTAAAGACAGATGCAAAGTATTAATTTAATACCTCAGCTATGCCCTCTGCCTCCATGGGTAAATCCCCTTTTCGGTCTCTAATCCGCCCAACTCCTCCTTTTACCATCCTTTTACTATTTATATGTCTATAGAGAACTTTGGGATTCCCTTTAATGCTAGCTGCCAGTCTCTTTTCATGCTCTCTCTTTGCTTCTTTTATTTGCTTTTTCACTTCCCCTCTACACCATCTATATTTAGCCTGTTTCTCAATAGTATTTTCTACCTGGTGCTCACCTTTACCCCTAATCCCATATTACTTAGTACTTTTGGCTAATATAAATCTATCAACACAAAAGCAAAATACTGTGGGTGCTGGAAATCTGAAATAAAAACAGAAAATGCTGGTAGTACTCAGCAGGTCAGGCAGCATCTGTGGAGAGAGAAAGAGTTAATGGGCCAGACGTTTAAAGCCTGCTGAGTGCAGCTGCGGGTGCGGGGGTGAGTGCAATTTGAAGATCACATTCTCGGAGGTCGGCACTGGAATCCACAACCTCCATAACGCGACACCATTTTTAAAGGGACACCAGGAGGAAGGGAATGGGTCAGGCTCATGCCTCCGATTAATAACCAGATGAACTCATTGAAGAGCTCATTCACAGGTTTGTCAGCAGCAGTTTTTAATTTTCAAAGGCTGGGAATGTGGAGGATGCCATGTGGGGAACGCAACAGGGTGTTCAATTTGTGAACACAGCGGGGTCCATGAGGGCTCTGGGAAGGGCTGATTAAAACACTGTAGAGGCACAAAGTAAAGTTCAGCTGCTACAAAAGTGTTACAGAGTGGCCATTGCTGCAGCTGTAAGACTTGCTTTTCTCAGGTGGTGAGCAGCAGGAAACCAAAGAGGGATCTGAGGCGACTGGCATCACTTGGGAATCTGGGGTTGGCAGCGGAAGGCCTGGTGAACATACAAAGCCCAGCTGAGGGAGGACAGATGGTGGACAGCAGGAGGCCAGAGGGGCACAGCGGGGGGCTGCAAGGGGAGAGGGCTCTACCCACGACATTGGGTGCATAGCCCAAGAATCGACTAACTGCAAATGACAGAGTGCCAGAGCAGTAGGAGCCCGCGTCTATCCTGGCAGATGGTCTCGAACCTGTGTGCTCTGATCCACAATGACCTGAGGTCTTGTGGACCTCCATGGCAGTCCCCTACCTTAAGTCGTCAACGTCTTTGTCACCCTAAACTTCTATAAAACTGGGTCATTCCAGGGATTACCTTTGGGCCTAGGTGGCATCTCACAGTCGGAAGCTTATCAGGCCATCAGGCAGGTCCCAGATGCCATTTTCAGGCGGGCAGGGGGGGCTACACCTATTTTGACACGTATTGAACCTGTGCAGGCACAGAGAGTATTGGGTTCAGCCTCCATCGCTGGATTCTCCTAGGTGTAGGGCATCATCGCTGGCACCCATTTGACCATCAAGGCAGCCAGTGACCAGCCAGTGAGATCCATCAACAGGAGAGGCTTCTACTACCAGAATGTCCAACTGGTCTGTGACCACAACAAGAGCTTCCTCCATGCATGCGCTCGCTTTCCTGGCAGCTGCCATAACTCCTTCATCGTCCGCCAGTCCAGGCTGACTTCACATTATCTCTCAAAGTGCGTGGATGGATCCAAAAGGACAAGGGAAATCCCTTGAAGATATGGTTACTGACACCTCTATGGGAGCCCCAGAGAGAGGCACAAAGGCAAAACAACCAATGCCACCTGCTCAGCAGGATAACCATTGAGTAGGCCACCAGGATTCTGAAGATGCGATTCCAGTGCTTGGACCGATCGGGTGGCATCCTCCAATACCCTCCTGCAAAGGTCTCTGTTGTTATGGTGGTCAGCTACACTCTCCATAACATGACCCTCCAGAATGGTGTGGACCTCGAGGACAGTGAGACCCTGGAAGGAAACAGATCATTGGGGAGGAGCAGGAGGTAAGAGGGGGCCAAGGGGGAATAACACTGAATAAAGAGGTGCCCCTGCTGCATGACCAAGTGGCATCCTCCTGCCACCCTCCGGGAAGAGGCTCTCCCTCCTCTCCCTCATGGCCTGCAGCATTGATCCAGGTGGGAATCAAAGAAGCGAAGGTCTGCCCTACCCCTAGTGCCAGGCCTCCAGCTCCCATCTGACATCTCACTTCCCTCTAGTGCTGTGGAAGGCAGATCTCTTCCTCAGGACAACCAGCAACCTCAGTGATGGCTGCTGTGGGGTGTCTACATGAGGCCCACAGTTGATCTGACCCACCTCCATTTTCAATCCTACTGGCTCTAAGTGGGCAGGAAACCCATCTCCATACCAATTAAGGCTTTCCCATATGAAAATTGCAATCTAAATCAGTTTTCCTCAGGAGACGGGTTTCTGATCCAAAACCAGACCACCTCCATAACAAAAATCCAGCCCAGCATTTCAGGTCAATGACCCTTCACCAGAACAGAGATCTATCAATCCTAGTTTTAAAATTAAGGATTCTTCTTTCATCAATTTCCATTTGCAGAAGAGAATTCCAAACTTCTACCACCCTTTGTATTAAGAAGTGTTTCCTAATTTCACTACTGAATGGACTGGTTCTAATTTTTTTAACTATACCCCCATAATCCTATATTCCTCAACCAGCAGAAATAGTTTCTCCCAATCAACCGTATCTGTTCCTCTTAATATCTTGGAAACTTTGATAAAATCACCCCTTACTCTTCTAAATTCAACCTTATAATTTAACCCTTGGAGTCCAGCTATCATTCCAGTAAATCTACACTGCACTCCCTCTGTTTCATCGTTATGTTGTTTCTGGTTCCCAGATGTTGGAAAGAATCACACTTTAAACTTGGAAAAGGCTGGAGTCAGTCTTGTTTATTATAGTACCATGCTTTGTGCTGTAGAGCCTGATTCTTGTGTTACATATAACATGACTCCCCAGTGCAGCCATGAATGTGGCCCCCCACTGGAACACTTACACATAACAATTAGTTCCTAGCTAATTAGTTCCAAACAGATAGTAAAACAATATATACATATATAACATCCCTCTTTCTTTAAAACATAATGACCAATATCAATATAACTGTCAATATAAATAAAGATTACCATCCGACTTGCCAAAATAATCTGAACCCCTTTTTAGAGTCTTATTTATTTATTTATTTAGAGATACAGCACTGAAATGGGCCCTTTGGCCCACCAAGTCTGTGCTGACCATCAACCGCCCATTTATGCTAATCCTACATTAATCCCATATTCTTACCACATTCCCCCTACCACCTACCTATACTAGGGGCAATTTATAATGGCCAATTTACCTATCAACCTGCAAGTCTTTGGCTGTGGGAGGAAACCAGAGTACCCGGAGAAAACCCACACAGACACAGGGAGAACTTGCAAACTCTGCACAGGCAGTACCCAGAATTGAACCCAGGTCGCTGGAGCTGTGAGGCTGCGGTGCTAACCACTGCGCCACTGTGCCGCCCATTTATAGTGCATATTCATTTTGACCATCTGGACGTGTCTTTCTATAAATTCGTGTCCCCATGGGTAGTGTGCTGATGAGGTGATGGTGTTGAACCCAGACTGATCAGCTAATTCCTTAAATTCTCTGGATGTAAATTGGGTGCCATTATCACATATTAACCTTTCAGGAATCCCTTGCTCAGTGAACAGAACTCGTACTGCTGAGATTATTGTCTTTCATCTTTGGATAAAAGGGAATTTTGAATAGTAGTCTGTGACTATGAGATACCATTCTTGATTATGTGTGAATAAATCAACTCCTACAGTATGCCATGGTCTCGTTGGAACTTCAGTAGCTATCATCTCCTCTTTCTGTTGGGAGTTTCTGTACTTCTGGCATACATTGTATGTAGATACCATATTTTCAATATCTTTGTATATGCCTATCCAGTACACAGCTGATTTGGCTCTGAGTTTACGCTTCTCCATTCCCATATGGCCTTCGTGTATCATTTGGAGAAGTTCTTCCTGCATTGTTTTGGGTATGATTATTCTGGGTCCAGCCAGCAGAACACCATCTTCTAGTGAGATGTCATCTCTGATAGACCAATACTGCTGTATTGCTGGCTGCGTGTGCTGTATCTTATTAGACCATCTCTGGATCACTTGCTGAGATAGCATCTGTAACTCCTCATCTTTGCTGGTCTCATCTCTAATTTGGCTCAGTTTCGGTGGTGTTACGTTCACTGTGTGAATCTTTATGTCTAGATCTTCTATCTCATGTTTCTCCTGTGGTGACAACTGAGATAGGCTGTCTGCCAGCACCATTTCTCTTCCTGGCTTATATTTCAGAGTGAAATCATAACTCTGAAGCCTCAAGAGTAAACTCTTCAGTCTTGCTGGTGCTTTACATAGATGTCTCTTGTAGATCTGCTCCAGTGGACCTCCCATAGAGATATGTGTGGAACTTCTCACATTCATATATGACCACCAAAAGCTCTCTCTCTATGTTTGATGTGCATTCTTTAGTTGCTGTTTCACTGCATCGACTCTGCTGCCTTTGTCTTGGCTTAATTGAGGCTAGCCTTTTGGGAGATCAGAGTCTTCATTTGTCTGCTCGTGGCTTCATGTGCTCTGGCAGTGTCTACAGCCTGTGATATTGTGAGCTTGCCCTGTCCGATTAGCGAATTCTGTACTTCAGGATGTGCAGAACCCCAAATGAGCTGATCTATCAGCCATTCATCTGTGTCCTTAAATTTTCATTTTCTGGCTGCATTTTTCAATCTTGCTACAAAATTGTCAATAGGCTCACCTAGTTCCTGTCTGAGGCCTTGAAATTCATATCAGTATATCCGATGATTTGATTTTGTCTGGAGATGGGTGCAGAATCTTTCAAAAAAAATTTCTGGGTTTCTGCTGTCCTCTTGACTTAGGACCCAGCTATTAATAAATTTAATCCTTTATCTCCAGCCCACAGAAGGATATAGCTGACTCTCTCCTCCACACTAGTACCTTTTAGGAAATTACCGAATGCCAAATTGCACTTTTGTTTAAACTTCTTAAATGCCTCTAAGACATCATCAGCTCTCCAATTCATGATGGGCTGTAGCAGTGCATTTATTCCTGTCCAGCCTGACATATTTTTTTTCAGAGTTTCTGCACGAGTCTCTAGTACTAATTTGGGTCACTTTTCACAATCTGATGCTTTTAAAAATGTTCTAGGTTTATTCACAGACACTCGCTGCCACCATGTTTCATTTTTATGTTGTTTCTGGTTCCTAGATATTGGAAAGAATCACACTTTAAACTTGGAAAAGGTTGGAGTCAGTCTTGCTTATTACAGTACCATGCTTTGTGCTGTAGAGCCTGATTCTTGTGTTACATACAACATGACTCTGTGAATGAGGCCCCCCCACTGGAACACTTACACATAACAAATAGTTCCTAGCTAATTAGTTCCTAACACTTTACAGATAGTATAACAATATATACATATATTACACCCTCCAAAACCAGTATATCCTTGGGTGTGGTGCCCAGAACTGCTCAGTACTCTAGGTGTGGTCTAACCAGGGCTTTGTATAGATAAAGCATATCTTCTACCTCCTTGTATTTTATTGCTCGAGATATAATTTTTTTGATTATTTTCTGTACCTGTTCACCAGACTGATTCCTGGGATGACGTAATTGTCCTATGAGGAGAGATTGAGGATACCAGGACTGTATTCTCTAGATTTTAGAAGAATGAGAGCTGATCTCATTGAAGCATACAAAATTCTTACAGAGCTCAACAGGATTGATGCAGGATGTTTCCCCTGGCTGGAGGGTCTAAAGCCAGACGACACAGTCTCAGAATAAGAGGTAGGCCATTTAGGACTGAGATGAGGAGGAATTTCTTCACTCAGAGGGTGGGGAACCTATGGAATTCTCTACCCCAGAGGGCTATGGAGGCTTAGTCATTGAATATGTTCAAGACAGAGATTGATAGATTTCTGGATATTAAAGATATTAAGGGAGATGGGGATAGTGCAGGAAATGTTGCTGAGGTAAAGATCAGCCATGATCTAGTTGAATGACAAAGCAGGCTCAAGGGACTGAATGGCCTACTACAGCTGCTCTTAATGTCCTATGTTCCTATGACATTTTAACGATCTGTGTATCTGGATCCCCAAGTCTCTTTGGACCTCCACTGTTTCTATCTCTTTATCATTTAGAAAGTACCCTGTTCTATCCTTTTTAGATCCAAAGTGGATGACCTCTGATTTGCCTACATTACCATGTGCCATTCTTTTGCCATTTCACTTAATCTATCAATATCTCTTTCTAATTTTATGCTTTCATCCACACTGCTTACAATGATGCCTACCCTTGGTTCATCAGCAAATTTAGATATGTGGCTTTCTATCCCATCATCTAAGCCATTAATGAATATAGTGAATAGTTGAGGCCCAAACCCAGATCCTTGCAGGACACCACTAGTCACTTCCTGCCAATTGGAGTGCCTTCCCATTATCCCTACTCTCCGTCTCCTTCCACTCAACCAATTTCCTGATCATTTTGCCTTCAATTCCATGAGCTGTGACTTTAGCTAACAGTCTCTTTTGAGGAATCTTATCAAATGCTTTCTACAAGTCGATATAAATAACATCCATCGACATTTCCCTGTCCATTATTTCAGTTACCTCTTCCAAAAGGTTAATCAGATTTATCAATCACAAACTACCCTTTACACACCCATACTGGCTCGCTCTGATCAGCTCAAAATTTCAGGGTGCTCCATCGCTCAATATTTAGTTACAGATTCACTCAATTTCCCAACAACAGATATTAGACTAAATGGCATATAATTCCCTGGTTCCCCTCTCTAACCTGTGATGGAAATGGCACCTGCCAAACGGAAACATATTAATTTTGTCAACTTTTTTTTTAACTGGACATTGCACATAACTTGTTTAAAAAGACCACAGAGCTGAACAGCTGAAAACATGGGTGCACATTTGCATTCTGAGAGACAGTTTAATAGAGAGACAATGGACATATTCACTGATTCAATTAACAAGATTGGTCTGGGCAATGGTGATAATCAGCATTCTTTGTCTGTGTAAGAGCCAGAATTGTACCCATCCCCACCCCCTCGCCCCTCAACCGAATGTGACTGGAGAACTTTGAAATCCAACAACCCTCCCAGAAGATGCAGTTTCAAACAAAGAGGTGATCACATGACTTACCTGCTGGCCAGACTGGGGGCTTTTTGGAATTGTATCACACAGAAAGAGAATGGACTGCAACTGAATTCAAAGAAGAAAGCACCTCTCTCTCTGTCTCCCTCTCTCCAGCAAAGTCCCAGGAAAGCCATAGTGGCAGGGTAAGCCTCAAGACTACAGAACTTTACAGGTGACCACTGAGAAGACAATTGAAACCTCTCTTCAGCCTTCTGGTTCCAGAGAAGCAAGTCTGAAAGTGTGCACTGGGCTCCAATGAGAACTCCAAGACCTCACTTTCAACCAAAGACTTTACATCAAAAACAAAAGACAGTAACTGAATTCCATTTATTGCCAACCCTACTTCAACACCACCCCCAGTTCTTTCTCCTCCTCTGTATCTATTTGTGTATGTGTTTATCTCGTATGCATGCTAGCATGATTGTGTCACGTATTTTAGTAAATTTTAACCGAGTCAACTCGGTTTTTTAACTGAATAAGGCAAATTAACTTATATCTTTCTTGTTTAAACCTAAGAAAACCTCTTTGATTGGTTCATTTGCAATTACAATTAGAGAGCAGTGAGCAAAGACTCACTGAGGCGATAAGCTAAAACACTGTGTTTTAAAAAGATACACTCTATTACGGCCAAACCAGGAAAGGGGCAAAAGGGGAGTCTGAGATCCCTTCCTCACCCGGTCGTAACAAACTTTTCTTATATAACAGAGTGACATGCACATATTTTCCAATCTAAAGGAACAGTTCCCAAATTGAGAGAATTTTTGTTGATTATAATTAGGGCATCAGCAATGTTCTCACCCACTTCCTTTAAAACCCTGGGACAGAAACAACCTGGTCCTGGAGAGGGTTTGTCCTCTTTAGTGCCATTAATTTCTCCATTACAGTTATCATGCTTGTTAATCTGTTAATTGTATATCAATCTTTTGATTACATGCAGATGAAGGGTATAAACTGGGATCTTAGTTGAACAATTATAAGCAGACACTCACTGAGACTGGTTGAGGGTTTGAGTGAGGAGCTACATGTTTGTAATCCTTTTACTCTGCACAATAAATGTGAAATGGAGTTTCTGAAGTTTATCATAGTAGCAGAGGATGGTTGCCTAAAGCTGAAGGTTGGAAACTAGGAATTTTTATTGCATAGAAAACTAAAATCTCAAGGGTTATTGTGGAAATTATGCTAGAACGCAAGTTTAAATTGTCAGGGCATGATTACCCTCAGACGTTCTCTGAGTCTGAACCATATGACCAGTGAAAGAATGAAGTGGATTTATGGACACAGGTTACATCTCTACCAAAGAGGAAACAAGGTATGGCCTTGGCATTGTCACTTCCTACCAAAAGTAAAATCAGAATAGAATGTTTTGTGAACTGGATGCTCATCAGTTGGATACTGATGAAGGGTTGGATCTTCTGTTAGAATTCCTGGATGAAATTTACAAGAAAGATTGAATGTGTATGAGGCATGGTCAGACTTTGATTTCGGAAAATAGATAGTTATTCAATGGAAGAATATATCATGGACTTTAACAGACTATAGAAGATTGAGGAAATTCAATTTGGGGATCCCTGGTTCAGTGCTAACATTTAAATTGCTAGATTGTGCCAGGGTATCACATATGGACAGGCCTCTGGTTCTTGGACAAAGACTACCTGTTGGATCAAATGTCTGCTGCCTTAAAGAAATCCTGGGAAACAGTCATTTGGGGTGGCACAGTGGCGCAGTGGTTAGCACCGCAGCCTCACAGCTCCGGTGACCCGGGTTCAGTTCTGGGTACTGCCTGTGCGGAGTTTACAAGTTCTCTCTGTGACCGCGTGGGTTTTCACCGGGTGCTCCGGTTTCCTCCCACAACCAAAGACTTGCAGGTGATAGGTAAATTGGCCATTGTAAATTGCCCCTAGTGTAGGTAGGTGGTAGGGAATATGGGATTACAGTAGGGTTAGTATAAATGGGTGGTTGTTTCAGTGCTGTATTTCTCAATAAAAATAAAATAAAATAAAAATTTCCTGCAGCCCTGGTAGAACAAGCAGGGCATTCTGCAGTGACACAAAGAATGGAGGACTCAATGTTTACTAGATTTCAAAATAGTCCAGATACTGCAAGCAGGCATAAGTACTATGGAAGAGTTAAAGATCGAAGGAATGAGGATGAAAGCACCTTTAGCAGGTCTGACTATCACAGTGGAAGACAGAATTGGAAGAGAAATCATACGTGAATGAATCCCAGGAATAGTTAATATTTATTTACTTAGAGATACAGCACTGAAAAAGGCCCTTCGGCCCACCGAGTCTGTGCCGACCAACAACCACCCATTTATAATAATCCTACATTAACCCCATATTCTCTACTTCATCCCCACCATTCTCCTACCACCTACCTACATTCCTACATTGTATTAGATAGTGCTTGCATGTCGCCAGTATGTGGAACTGATTGGTTACAATGTTATCTGAATTCACTCAGTGGTGAGGATTGACGCAAGGTTAAGGAGTATAAAAGTACTACCAGCTTTAGGTTTGGTGATGTCACAAGTGTTTTTTTTTATTGAAAACTTAGAGTTATGTACTTTTAAAAGACTGAGAATAAGAATTTTCTCTGACAACATTGAATGCTGAACTGGGTGGGGCACAGGCTGCAAGGCAATTTGTATCCAAGCAACTCAGCAGAGGAAAATTTATGACTGTCTTGTGGCTTCACTGTTGAAAAGATAGTTTCACTTTTGGATTCAGTTGTTGCTAGAAACTTGGCAGGAGACAGCCCAGAAACTCTTTCTTTGAAAATAATTCCTGTATCAAGTGAAATTCTAATTTGTTTAGTTTAGAGATACTGCACTGAAACAGGCCCTTCGAGTCTGTGCCGACCATCAACCACCCATTTATACTAATCCTACACTAATCCCATACTCCTACCACATCCCCACTTGTCCTTATATTTCCCTACCACCCACCTATACTAGGGGCAATTTATAATGGCCAATTTACCTACCAACCTGCAAGTCTTTTGGCTTGTGGGAGGAAATTGGAGCACCCGGAGAAAACCCACGCAGACACAGGGAGAACTTGCAAACTCCACACAGGCAGTACCCAGAATTGAACCCGGGTCGCTGGAGCTGTGAGGCTGCAGTGCTAACCACTGCTCCACTGTGCCGCCCCACATGAAGTTAAAAGAACTTTGAAGGAGTTGCAAATCTAACGTATGGGAGCTAAAACCCTTGTTGCTGTTTATGCCTGAAGAGAGAGAAAAGACCCTAGAAAGAGGAGTTGCTATACTCCATGAAGGAACACTGCTTTGCAGAGAGAAAGGCCCTACATTTTAAAGGTAAAGGATTTCTACTGCCTCCAGTCTCGAGAATCCCTGCCTCAAGAATAATTCCTGTTACTCATGTTGTTTTTGGGAGATCCTGAAATCTCAAGAAAGTTTCTACTGTTAGACTGCTACTTTAAAAATTTAAGTTGATCTCTTGCTACACCTTTTGCTGAAAGATCTGTGCGACGCCTACTGCAGTTGAATTGCCTTGAATGCCTACCCATCACAGACTGTTCATTAATCATACCTGGAGAGACTTCGAGTGGTATCTGACTATTTGACTCTGGGACACATCACTGATCCGGAAATATCCTACCAGAAGTTACAACCAATTATTTTATTATTCCTAAGAAACCATTGTAAAATCAATACATCCTTCCTCCCTGGTTAACTTTTTTTTATTGTATGTGTGTGTGCATGAGGGTTAGGATGAATAAGAAGTTATACGAAATGTACGAAATTTATGGATTTATGAAAGAGAAATCATGCTTGGCAAATTTACTGGAATTTTTTGAGGATGTAACTAGTAGAATAGATAAGGGAGAACCAATGGATGTGGTGTATTTGGACTTTCAGAAGGCTTTCAATAAGGTCCCATATAAGAGATTAGCGTGCAAAATTAAAGCACTTGAGATTGGGATAAGGTACTGACATGGATGGAGAAGTCCTTGGCAGACAGGAAACAAAGAGTAGAAATAAACGGATCTTTTTCCGAGTGGCAGACAGCGACTAGTGGGGTATCGCAGGGATCAGTGCTAGGACCCCAGCTATTCACAACTCAAAGTATATATTAAAAATATAGATGAGGGAATTAAATGTCATATATCCAAGTTTGCAGATGACACAAAGCTGGGTGGGAGTGTGAGCTGTGAGGAGGATGCAGAGAAGCTCCAGTGTGATTTGGACAGGTTGAGTGAGTGGGCAAATACATGGCAGATGCAGTATAATGTGGATAAATGTGAGGTTATCCATTTTGGTGGCAAAAACAGAAAGGTAGCTTATTATCTGAATGACAATAGATTGGGA
Source organism: Heterodontus francisci (assembly GCF_036365525.1). Classification (NCBI taxonomy): domain Eukaryota; kingdom Metazoa; phylum Chordata; class Chondrichthyes; order Heterodontiformes; family Heterodontidae; genus Heterodontus; species Heterodontus francisci. The sequence continues at coordinate 46,738,599 of NC_090383.1, read as the reverse complement.
AAGGGGGAGGTGCAGCGAGTCCTGGGTGTCCTTGTGTACCAGTCACTGAAAGTAAGCATGCAGGTGCAGCAGGCAGTTAAGAAGGCATATGGTATGGTGGCCTTCATAGCGAGAGGATTCGAGTACAGGAGCAAGGATGTCTTGCTGCACTTATACAAGGCCTTGGTGAGACCACATCTGGAGTATTGTGTGCAGCTATGGTTTCCTTATCTGAGGAAGGATGTTCTTGATATGGAGGGAGTGCAGCGAAGGTTCACCAGACTGATTCCTGGGATGGCAGGACTGATGTATGAAGAGAGATTGGGTCAATTAGGCTTGTATTTGCTAGAGTTTAGAAGAATAAGAGGGGATCTCATAGAAACCTACAAAATTCTAACAGGACTGGACAGACTAGATGCAGGAAGGATGTTCCCATGGCGGGGGAGTCCAGGATGAGGAGTCACAATCTAAGGATAAGTGGTAAGCCATTTAGGACTGAGATGAGGAAGGATTTCTTCAACCAGAGAGTGGTGAACTGAGGAATTCTCTACCACAGAAAGCAGTTGAGGCCAAATCATTAAATATATTCAAAAAAGAGTTAGATATAATTCTTAGGGCTAAAGAGATCAAGGAATCAAGGGATATGGGGAGAAAGCGGGAACAGAGTACTGAGTTTGGATGATCTGCAATGATCGTATTGAATGGTAGTGCAGGCTTGAAGGGCCGAATGGCCTACTCCTGTTCCTAATTTCTATGTTTCTGTGTTTCTATAACATCTTTTCATACATATAGATTTATCTCATTATCGTTTAGAACTTGGTTTATTAATAAATAGTTAATTTTGTTGTTGTTGATGAAACCTAGTTTAGTGTGCTTTACTCTGGGAGATAAATAAAGTGTTTAATTTGGCTAATTTCCGGTAAGTGAGCAACTTTCCTAATATGCTGTGGCCTGTTGAGTAATGGGACTGAATTAACGGTGCATTACTCCCACCTTGGTCATAACAGTGTTGACAACACATTGAAGTCACTGAACAGAGTAGTAATTCCATGTAAAATAGCTGGGGTAAGCCACTTTATTAGTACTGATGCAGTCTTCAGTGAGTTACCTTTACTGTTGAATAAGCCTTCAATGAAAACGGCACAAATGAAACTTGATATGAGAGATAAAGGATGCAGATGTGATTGATGAAGAGTACATGAGGATAATATAAGAGATTAGTGAAAAGTGTGAAATCTGTAAAAAGTATCGGAGGACACCATCACATCTTATTGTCAGCCTTCCATTAGCAGGTGACTTTAATGAGGTAGCTGCCATGGATTTGAAGGTATGGGACAAAGACAAGAATATTTTCATTTTACATTTTATAGACCTAGCAACTAGATTTAGTCTTTCTACAATAATAAATAGCAAGGACAAAAGGGTGATTATAGACAAAATTATGGAGAAATGGATAAGATTGGACTTGGGGCACCAGCTAAGAATCTGACTGATAACGGAGGGGAATTTGCCAATGACGAGTTCAGAGATATGTGTGAAAACATAAACATTACTGCAGCTGCAAGTCCTTTCAGCAATGGGCTCTGTGAAAGGAATCACACAGTGGTTGATGAACTGTTACATAAAATCTTTGCTGACCAGCCAAACTGCAAGTTTAAAACTGCCCTGGCATGGGCGGTTCATGCGAAGAATTCGCTACAGATGGTTGGAGGATATAGTCCCTATCAATTAGCGTATGGATGGAATCCCAAATTCCCTTCTGTACTGTGTGACAGTCCTCCTGCTTTAGAAGGTACTACAGTTTGTTCCATTTTTCTGCACATTTGAATGCTTGACATGCAGGATGACGGGCTTTCATCAAGGCTGAGGTCACTGAGAAAATTCACAGAGCTCTGAGACATCGTATAAGGCCATCTGAGGCAGAATTTAGTTCAGGAGATTTGGTCTATTATAAAAGAGAGGGCCATGGGGAATGGAAGGTAAGGTAATTGGTCCTGATGGTAAGACAGTAATTATCAAACATGGAAATCAAACTGTTAAGGTTCATTCCTCATGATTAATCAGGGGTGATTCCAAAATCTCAGAATCTGAACAGCTGAAAGAGGGAAATGAGGCACCTTGTACCTCAAATACTCATGTGTTTTGTGATGAAGGTCCTGAGGCACAGAATACAGTATATCGAGGGTTGGATAGTAATGTGAGCGATCATGATGCTCAGGAAAGGCAAAGGCCAATTGCCCCAAGTTGGCACTCAAGTGACATATGTTCCAGAGGGATCTAATAAATGGAGGGATGCAACAATTGTGGGATGTGCAGGAAAATCTACCAAGTTTAAATATTGGTTAAATGTTCAAGATGATGGCCAAGAAGCCAGAGCCATGGACTAGCAGAATGGGGTGAAAGAGTGGAAGGTAAGAAAGCACAGTGCAAGTTCTAATAGTGGGTCTGGAAGTGACTCTTGCATAAGGAAGCGATCACATACTGGAGAAAGAGCCTCTAATAAAGTGCGAGGGAGATCTTCTAGCAGTAGTTCCAAAAGGCATCCAAGTGCTAATAGAGGCCGTAGTGTGAATAGATTCCACAATGAAACGAAGACTAGAGAACAGTCTTGGAATAGAACTAGAAGCAGAAGCCCGCATGTTTGTGATGTTTTAGTGGCTGCCATTAAACCTGAGGATAAATTAATGAGAGGCAAAACATAAGGAATTAGAGACTTGGAGAGAGTTTGGAGTTTATTCTGAGCTTGGTCATAACAAGAAGGATGTTTTATCAGTACATTAAGAACAAGAGAATAACTAAGGAAAGGGTAGGGCCTATCAGAAATGTACAAGGGAACTTATGCATAGATGCAGAAGATGTGGGAAAGATTCTTCATGCGTTTTTTTGTCTCTGTCTTCACAAAGGAGAGGGTTGATGTAGAAAGTGGAGTTAAGGCCACTATCACATCAGCCATGATCTTATTAAACAGTGGAGAAGGCTCAAGGGGCTGAATGGCCTACTCCTGCTTCTATTTCTTATGATCTAATTTTCTAAAAGCCTATTCCCTTTCAATTCTATAGGTCCTTTTAATACGTTCATTTCCTGTTTTATTGTGTGTGACTTCCTGTTGTACACCAATGCTGAGATGTGAGCAACCAATCAGGATGGACTTGGCAATGTACTATGAGTATCCATGTGGCCCATTGTGTTGTGACACGACTGGTTGATTCTCAAATTGAAAGCATATGGCGTTTGCAGCTGAATCATTCTGTGGAAAGGTTCACAACACATGACTCAAATTATAACAGGGTTTTGAAAATGTTTGTTCTTCTTTGTCGGGTTCAACAGTTCATTTAGCTCTTTTTGCAACTCCCTAGCCTAATGTTGTCATTTCTTGTTTTCATGCTGAGTAAAATAAAAAGATAGGCTGATGCTAATACAGCTGATTGCAATAAATAATAAAAATATCCCCAACTTGTACAGTAACAAGGAATACAAGCAACTCTATGACCAGAGCAACAAAGCAAATCTCATACAAGCTAATATTTATATTGTACTACATTTACGTAGATTTGACTGGGCTTATGAAATGTGTGCAGTGAATATCCTTGGTCATTTGAATGTGAATGTCCAGATAAGTAGTGAACAGAAGTGATAGCTTTGCAGAGGGTGAATCTTTACAGACTTACACTACTGATATCACATGTCCTTAATTAACACAGAATGCAATTAGAGAAAGAATATAACTTCTTTCTCCTATGGGGTAGCATTTGGAATCATCGGTATTGAATGTTCAATTAGTCTGCATGCTTCACAGCTGGTGGAATGGTGGAACAACTATCAGTTTGGTCTGCTGATCCCTTGTTTTGTAGAGGACAGTCACCAAGATTGCAAGTTGTGATTGTTGGATGCTGCCAATCCTGTGCAATGTGCACGTATGGAAGACACATTGGAAACCATTTGCAGCTGTTCTGGGTTTCATCAGTTCTCAGGCAGACTGCTGAAAACGTTATATCTGGAGCTGACTGTAGCTGACAGGATTGTACCTCGCATTGGCTGTGTAAGCCTGGTGGTCACTGAAAAATATGGAGCCCAGATTTTCTACCTTCAGACTGAAGGCAGATTCCCGATGCCAGATGCAGGCAGCATGAGTTTAACCTGGGCTTAGAAAAATCACATGTGGCATACATTTTGCACTGATAAACTATGTAATGCTAAACTATCTATTAAGTAAAAATACTTCTGTGAAAAATGCAGTCCATGTCCCTGGACTTCAAAACTGCCATTGACTCTAACTAGATGTGTACGTAGTCTCAAGGGAACATAGCATAGCATAATAAATAGGAGCAGGAGTAGACTACTCAGCCCGTCGAGCCTGATTCGCTATTCAGTGAGATTATGGCTGATCTTCTACCTCAACTCTACCTTCCTGCATCATCCCCACTTCCCTTAATTCTTTAGTACCCCAACATTTAATTTCGCATCGACAGCTCTCTGGAGAAGAGAATTTCAAAGATTCACCACCACTTGAATAAAAAAATTTCTCTTAATCTCAGACCTAAATTGCTGACCCCTTATTCTGAGACTGTGACCCCTCATTCTAGACTCTATGGCCAGCAGAAACATCCTTCTAGTATCTAACGTATCAAGCCTTTTAAGAATTTTATTTGTTTCAATTAGATCACCTCATTATTCTACATTCTAGGGAATATAGGCCGAGAGTACTCAATCCCTTCTCATAGGACAATCCTCTCATCCCAGGAATCAGTCCAGTGAAACAAAAACAAGAAATGCTGGAATCACTCAGCAGGTCTGGCAGCATCTGTGGAAAGAGAAGCAGAGTTAATGTTTAGGGTCAGTGACCCTTCTTCGGAACTGACAAATATTAGAAAAGTCACAGATTATAAACAAGTGAGGTGGGGGTGGGGCAAGAGATAACAAAGGAGAAGGTGCAGATTGGACCAGGCCATATAGCTGACCAAAGGTTCAAGGAGCAAAGGCAAACAATATGTTAATGGTGTGTTGAAAGACAAAGCATTAGTACAGATTAGGTGTGAATACACTGAATATTGAACAGCAGCAAGTGCAAACCTGAAGAAAAACAACCTGAAAAAAACAGTGGGTAAGCAAACTGAACAAACTAAGATGAAATGAAATAAATGCAAAAAAAGATTGTAAAAAATGTAAAAAGGAATGTAAAAAAAAGGAAGAAAAAATAACTAAAAATGAAAGTAAAATGGGGGGCTGTCATGCTCTGAAATTATTGAACTCAATGTTCAGTCCGGCAGGCTGTAGTGTGCCTAATCGGTAGATGAGATGCTGTTCCTCGAGCTTGCGTTGATGTTCACTGGAACACTGCAGCAATCCCAGGACAGAGATGTGAGCATGAGAGCAGGGGGGAGTGTTGAAATGGCAAGCAACCGGAAGCTCAGGGTCCTGCTTGCGGACTGAGCGGAGATGTTCCGCAAAGCGGTCACCCAGTCTGCGCTTGGTCTCCCCAATGTAGAGGAGACCACACTGTGAGCAGCGAATACAGTATACTACATTGAAAGAAGTACAAGTAAATCGCTGCTTCACCTGAAAGGAGTGTTTGGGGCCTGGGATAGTGAGGAGAGAGGAGGTAAATGGGCAGGTATTACACCTCCTGCGATTGCAAGGGATTGTGCCCTGGGACGGGGACGAGGTGGTGGGGGTAATGGAGGAGTGGACCAGGGTGTCGCGGAGAGAACGATCCCTTCAGAATGCTGACAGGGGAAGGGAGGGGAAGATGCGACTGGTAGTGGCATCACGCTGGAGGTGGCGAAAATGGCGGAGGATGATCCTTTGGATATGGAGGCTGGTGGGATGAAAAGTGAGGACAAAGGGAACCCTGTCACGGTTCTGGGAGGGAGGGGAAGGGGTGAGGGTAGAGGTGCGGGGAATGGGTCGGACACGGTTGAGGGCCCTGTCAATCACAGTGGGGGGAAATCCTCGATTGAGGAAAAAGGAGGTCTTATCAGAAGCACCGTCATGGAAGGTAGCATCATCAGAGCAGATGCGTCGGAGACGGAGAAACTGGGAGAATGGAATGGAGTCCTTACAGGAGGTAGGGTGTGAAGAAGTGTAGTCAAGGTAGCTGTGGGAGTCAGTGGGCTTATAATGGATATTGGTAGACAGCCTATCCCCAGAGATGGAGACAGAGAAGTCGAGGAAGGGAAGGGAAGTGTCAGAGATCGACCATGTAAAGGTGAGAGAAGGGTGGAAATTGGAAGCAAAGTTGATAAAGTTTTCTAGTTCGGGGCGGGAGCAGGAAACGGCACCGATACAGTCATCAATGTACTGGAAAAAGAGTTGGGGGAGGGGGCTTGAGTCGGACTGGAACAAAGAATGCTCGACATATCCCACAAAAAGACAGGCATAACTAGGACCCATGCGGGTACCCATAGCGACACCTTTTACTTGAAGGAAGTGCATGGAGTTGAAGGAGAAGTTGTTCAATGTGAGAACAAGTTCAGCCAGGCGGAGGAGGGTGGTGGTGGATGGGGACTGGTTGGGCCTCTGTTCCAGGAAGAAGCGGAGAGCCCTCAAACCATCCTGGTGGGGGATGGAGGTGTAGAGCGATTGGACGTCCATAGTGAAGAGGAGGCGGTTGGGACCAGGAAACTGGAAATTGTCAAAATGACGTAGGGCGTCAGAAGAGTCATGGATGTAGGTGGGAAGAGACTGGACCAGCGGAGAAAAGACAGAGTCTAGATAGGAAGAAATAAGTTCAGTGGGGCAGGAGCAGGCTGACACAATGGGTCTGCCGGGACAGTCCCGTTTGTGGATTTTGGGAAGGAGGTAGAAGCGGGCTGTCCGGGGTTGTGGGACTATGAGGTTGGAAGCCGTAGAGGGAAGATCTCCAGAGGAGATGAGGTCAGAGACAGTCCTTTGGACGGTGGCTTGATGTTCGGTGGTGGGGTCATGGTCCAGAGGGAGGTAGGAAGAGGTGTCTGTGAGTTGGCGTTGAGCTTCTGCAAGGTAGAGGTCGGTACGCCATACAACAACAGCACCACCCTTGTCTGCAGGTCTAGTGAAGCTTCATTGCACTCCTCTAAGGCAATTAGATCCATTCTTTGAATAAGGAGACCAATCCTGTACAGAGTACTCCAGATGTGGTCTCACCCATACCCAATATAATTGCAGTAAGACCTCTTTACTCTAATACTCCAATCACTTTGTAATAAAGGCTAACATACCAGTTTCCTTCCTCATTGCTTGCTATGCAAGGACACCCAAATCCCTTTGAATACCAATATTACCCAGGCTCTCACCATTCAAAAATTATTCTGTTTTTCTATTTTTTCTACCAAAATGGATATCCTCACACTTCCTCCAATCACTCAATCAGTCCATTTGCAGTCTCTTTATGTCTTTCTCACAGTGTAGTTTCCCACCTAATTTTGTATCATCAGCAAACATGGATACATTACAAATTGATACTGTAATTGTGAGCTTCTTTCTGGTTATCCTTCCTGCTGAAGAATACTTTTGGCAGGAGGATGGGAACCAGGAGGTAACATCATAGAGGAAAAACAAGGTGCACAAAGAATTGGGAGAGACAGATAGCACTGGAGTAAGAAATACTAAAGTATTAAGTGGGGTCAGAGTAATAGGAAATGCAATAAGAACAAAGAACAAAGAACAGTACAGCACAGGAACAGGCCATTCGGCCCTCCAAGCCTGCGCCGATCTTGATGCCTGCCGAAACTAACACCTTCTGCAGTTCCGGGGCCCATATCCCTCTATTCCCTTCCTATTCATATATTTGTCAAGATGTCTCTTAAACGTCGCTATCGTATCTGCTTCCATCACCTCCCTTGGCAGCAAGTTCCAGGCACTCACCACTCTCTGTGTAAAAAACTTGCCTCGCACATCCCCTCTAAACTTTGCCCCTCCCACCTTAAACCTATGTCCCCTAGTAACTGACTCGTTCACCCTGGGAAAAAGCTTCTGACTATCCACTCTGCCCATGCCGCTCATAACTTTGTAAACCTCTATCATGTCGCCCCTCCACCTCCATCGTTCCAGTGAAAACAATCCGAGTTTTTCCAACCTCTCCTCATAGCTAATGCCCTCCAGACCAGGCAACATCCTGGTAAACCTCCTCTGTACCCTCTCCAAAGCCTCCACGTCCTTCTGGTAGTGTGGCGACCAGAATTGCACGCAATATTCTAAGTGTGGCCTAACTAAAGTTCTGTACAGCTGCAGCATGACTTGCCAATTTTTATACTCTATGCCCCGACCGATGAAGGCAAGCATGCCGTATGCCTTCTTGACTACCTTATCCACCTGCGTTGCCACTTTCAGTGACCTGTGGACCTGTATGCCCAGATCTCTCTGCCTGTCAATACTCCTAAGGGTTCTGCCATTTACTGTATACCTCCCACCTGCATTAGACCTTCCAAAATGCCAAAATTAAGGTCTAAATTAGGTTTACTGTGCATGTATGTGAATGCACAGAGTATGGTAAATAAGGTTAGTGAGCTGCAGTTGCAGATAGTCAAATGAGAATATGATGTTGTGGTCATCATGGAGACCTGGCTCAAAAAAGGGCAAGTACTGTGTACTAAATATTCCTGGATACAATGTGTTCAGGAAAGATAGGGAAGGAAAGAAAGGTGGAGGGATGCAAGTATTGATAAAGGAGACTATTACAGTGCTGGAGAGAGAGAGGATGTCCTAGATGGATCAAGGACAGAATTTATTTGGTCAGAGCTAAAAAAAAAAAGCAATAGAAGTACCATTACATTACTGGGTGTATTTTATAGACCACCAACTAGTGGGAAAGATATAGTGGAACAAATTTGCAAGGAAATTCAGAGAGGAGCAAAACTATAGAGTATAATTGGGGAACTTCAATATTCCTAATATAGACTGGGATAGTAATAGTGTAAAAGGGAGAGAGGGGTAGGAGGTTCTGAAGTGTGTTCAGGCGAATTTTCTAGATCAATATATTTCTAGTCCAATGAGAAAGGAGGCATTGTTGGATTTGGTTCTAGGGCATGAGGTGGATCAAATGTCAGTACGGGAATGTTTAAGGAATGATGATCATTGTATCATAAGGTTTAGGTTGGCTATGGCAAAGAACAAGGAGCAATCCAGAGAAAAAATTATTAATTGGAGCAGGGCCAATTTCAGTGGGGTAAGAATGGATCTGTCCCAGGTAAATTGAAATCAAAGATTGGTAGGCAAAACTGTCACAGAACAATGGGCTGCCTTTAAAGAGGAGATGGTTTATGTGCCATTGAGGTACTTTCAAATGAGGGGGAATAGTAGAACAACCAAAGCCAGAACTCCCTGGATGATGAGAGAGATAAAGAGTGAGATGAAGCAGAAAAAGGCTGCGAAAGATAGCTCTCAGGTTGATAAAACAAGTGAGAACCAGGCAGAATATAAAAAGTTTAGAGTGGAAATGAAAAAAGAAATAAGAGCAGCAAAGTCAGAATGAGAGAAGGGACTGGCAGCCAACGTAAAACAGAATCCAAAAGTCTCCTATAGGCATATAAATAGCAAAAGGGTGGTAAAAAAGGAAGAGTGGGGCTGGTTAGCTCAGTTGACTAGATGGCTCAAGTGTGTTGCAAAATAACACCAACAGCATAGGTTCAATTCCTGTAACGGCTGAGGTAGTTTGTGGGGCCTGCCTCTTCGCCTTGCCCATAGTGATATCATGGCATAAGCCATGAGTAGCAAACCTCAAACAATGAAGATACTACATAGAGAAAGAGGGAGGAGTGGAGCTGATTAGGCACCAGAAAGGAGATTTACTCATAGAAGCTGAGGGCGTGGCTGAGGTACTAAATGAGTACTTTGCATCTATCGTTACCAAGGAAGAAGATGCTGCCTAAATCATAGTGAAAGAGGAGGTAGTTGAGACACTGGATGGGCTAGAATTTGATGAAGAGGAGGTGTTAGAAAGGTTGACTGTACTTAAAGTTGATAAGTCACAAAGAGGGGATCAGATGCATCCAAGGATACTGAGGGAGGTAAGGATGGAGATTGTGGAGGCACTGGCCATATTCTTCCAATCCTCTGTAGATACAGGGGTGATGCCAGAGGACTGGAGAATTGCAAATGCTGGACCCTTGTTCAAAAAAAGGGTGTAAGAACAAACCCAGCAACTATAGGCCCATCAGCTTGGTGGTAGGAAAGCTTTTAGAAATGATAATCCAGGACAAAATTAACAGTCACTTGAACAAATGTGGATTAACTAAGAAAAGTCAGCATGCAGTTGTTAAGGGCAAAATCATGGTTAACCAACTTTATAGAATTTTGATGAGGGCAACGTGGTTAATGCACATGGACTTCCAAAGGTTGTTTGATAAAGTGCCACACAACAGGCTTGTCAGCAAAGTTAAAGCCCATGGAATAAAAGGGACAGTGGCAGCATGGATACAAAGTTGGTTGAGTGACAGAAAACAGAGGACCACTGGAGATGGGCTGGGAGGCAGGAGGGCTGGTAAAATGGCGATGAAAGGCATTGGGAGGGAAGCCCTCCATGTTTACATCGCGAGTGGATATTACCAAAGGCAGCCGGCTGGTGGGATGATGTCATGCTGAAACTCGGCGGAAAGGTAATTAAGCCTGTTAAACAGGCAACTAACTGTGATTTTACCTGTTTTTTTCAATTTTATGAGGGGTGCATGGGATCAGCGGAGCTTCAGAGCCTTGCCAGCTATAACAAGGCGAAGGCTCAATGGAAGATCAGTGCTGGCTGCAGTCAGCAGCCATTGCAAGAGGTAGTGTGGCTTGGTAGGGTGTGTCATATGGTGTGGATAAAGGCAGTAGGTTGAGTGTCCTCTCTGACTTGGCACTTGTATGTTCAGAGTAATGGGGGGGATGGGGGGGGTGCGGGGAGGATGCGAAGCCCAGAGCACTGAGTGCAGCTATTTGCCATGGTCCTCATTCACCCAGGCTTTGAGATCTCCAGTGAGGAGGAGGATCAGAGAGGGAGAGAGTTTGAACCACAGGCAGTGATACATCCAGATGGGAAACCGGATCATGAAGTTGGAAAGGAGCAGGGATGAGGAGGATGCAGAGAGGCACACAACCAGCCTGTTGCACACAGATGATGCTACCCACCAGAAAGACTGTTAGAGGTTCAACTTCTTGCAAATGTCAGAGGTGCACTGTTGCCAAAGACTGTGTCTCTCTAGGGAGGCAGTCACCGAGCTGTGTGCCATGATAGAGAATGAGCTGAGCCCTATGGGAGAATTGGGCACTGTGGCACTGAATTTCTATGCCTCAGGATAATTCCAGGCATCTTCAGGAGATAAATATGGGATCTCCCAGTCTGCAGCTCATCACTACATCAAGATGGTCACCAATGTCATATTCAAGAGGGCCAGCCAGTAAATGCACTTTCACATTGATCCGAACAGTCAGGCTGAGAGGGCTATAGGATTCGAGGCCATCACTGGATTCCCCCAGGTGCAGGGTGTCATCGACCACATGCATGTGACCACGAAGGCTTCCACAGACTAGCCAGCAGCCTTCATCAACAGGGAGGGCTTCCATTTGTTCAATGTGCAACTGGTCTGTGACCACTGCAAACAGATCCTTCAGATCTTGCAAGATTCCCAGGAAAGTAGAGTTGAGGCCACAATCAGATCAGCCATGATCTTATGATCTTATCAAATGGCGGAGCAGGTTTGAGGGGCCAAATGGCCTACTTCTGCTCCTAACTCGTATGTTTGTTTGTGGGTATGTAAGCTGCCCCGTCGCCTACATACTAATGCAGTCCCAGGTGCCCGACCTTTTAAGGTCCATTGTGCGCCTTCAAGGATCGATACTGGTTGATGAGGGCTACGTGCTAAAGTGATGGCTACTGACTCCTGTGAGGAACCCAAGAACAGATGCAGCGGAGAGATACAACAGCTGCCAAGGGACAACTCAAGTGACCATTGAGCAGGCCATGGGGCTTCTGAAGGTGGGGTTCCGATGCCTGAATAGATCTGGTGGAGCCCTTCAATATACCCCAGCAAAGGTCTCATATATTGTGGTGGTGTGCTGTGCTTTGCACAACGTGGTGCTACAGAGAGGTGAAGCTTTAAACAATGAGGATATCCTGGAGCACGATGTCTCCTCCAAGGATGAGCATATGGAGGGAGATGGTGACCAGGTGGAACAGGATGAAGACCCCACAAAGGACAGAAGACAAGGCACAATGAGATATATGCAAGGGAGGCTTGCAACTCACTAATACAGGCACGTTTCACATGACCCTTACTTACACACCCAGTCAATCTAATAAATCCTTTACCTTCTGGAGACTTGTTGCCATTTCCTTGATTTTCCCTTACCATTTCCCTGAACCCATGATCACATGAGGCAACAGCTTGGGAAATACATCGACCTCATCCGGTGGGCTCCTTCCCGTCACATCCTTTGCAGGAGCCAGTGAACTTTTAATGGCCCAGTAGTGCACCGTTTCAGAATTCATTGAAGACACACAAACAGCAAGATGACATCTAATATCAAAATATAACCCCATGAAACCCAAGTGCAGCGAAGCGGACTTTTTCACGCGCTTGCAGGTGCTCCTATATGGTGCTCCCCTGCGCTGTCAGCTGAGCTGGAGGCAGGCTGCTGACATTTCTGCTCCATGGATTTCGATGGCAGTTGTCCTCTGGTAGCCTGAGGCCTTCAGACACCCCAAAATGATGAGGGCCATCTGCACAGCTGAAGGAGATGTTTCTGTCTCCATGGCTTCCTGAGGCACTGGTGTCACCATCAGAGGAACTGAGGACCTGCCGTCCATGCCAGGAACGCCCTGAGAGAAGCCCCCAGAAGCTGCAGACAGCTGCTCCTCTTCCCTTTCAGGGCATACTTGATCCTCCCTGCTCACCTGAGGAGTCCAAGGACCTGGCGATGGCTCCAGGCATCTTGTCCCTTTTTCACCCAGCCATTGCTGCACAGAGCTCATGGAGATGGTGATGGCATACAGGTCCACACACATCTCCAGCATCTACTGAATGGTTTGCTGGAGCTGTCTCTCCATGAGGTTTGCCAGTCTCTCAATGGAAGAAGCCATGCGAGCACACACCAGACCCATGACTGCACTCATGGCCTAGATGGACTCCTCCATCGTCCATGCGTGAGTGTGACTAGCCTTTGGAAGCTCCGCCAGATGTTCCCTCACCTCATGCTGCAGCTCCAGCATCCACTGCCTTGTGGATGACTCCAGAGGCATAACATCAGCCTGAAGCTGAGCATTGCTGGGCCTTCCCACAGTCCTCCGAGTGTGAGTGGTTCAATTGTCACTGCCTCCGTCAGTTGCTCGGACGCATCTGTGCTTTGTTCACCAGATTGTGGCCCCGTTACTAATTGCACGCTACTATCGACTAACGTTCGAGTATCAGTGCTGGTGGAGGGTGCAGGGGAATGATGTGATGATGCACCCTCTGAGGTTGCCTCCTCCTTCTCAGAGCTGGAGGGTTCTGGCTCAGGCTCAGCAGCTGGCTGCTCTTGTGTGTTTTACAACAGGTCCGTCTAACTAATCATCATCTGGAGCTCCATGTGAGCAGTGGGGCACACATTAGTACAATGCTTTGTGCTTGCCAAAGGGTTTCTTGAGCCTAATATAATGGCCTACATTAGGCCACTCACTCTCTCGGGGTGCCACACCCATTTCACCATCCGCGATTGCGACCACCATCTGGTCACGACATTACAGGAAGGATGTAATTGCTTTGGAGAGAGTACAGAGGAGATATACAAGAATGTTGCCAGGGCTTGAAAGTTGCAGCTATGCGGAAAGATTGGATTGGCTAGGGTTGTTTTCCTTAGAACAGAGGAGGCTGAGGGGTGACTAAATTGAGGTGTACAAAATTATGAGAGGCCTAGATAGAATATACAGGAAGGACCTGTTTCCCGTAGCGGAGAGGTCAATTACCATGGGGCACAGATTTAAGGTGATTGATAGAAGGATTGGAGGGGACATGAGGAAAAACATTTTTACCCTGAGGCTGGTGGGTGTCTAGAATTCACTGCCAGGAATGGTAGTGGAGGCAGAAACCCTTAACTCATTTAAAAGGTACCTGGACATGCACCTGAAGTGCTGTAACCTGCAAGGCTACAGAGAGGGGTTGAAAGGTGAGATTAGATTGGGTGGCTAGTTTGGTTTTGGCTGGCACAGGCACAATGGGCTGAATGGCCTCCTTCTGTGCCCTAATATTTCTATGGTTCTACCTTGCCTGCCTCCAGTCCTCTCAGCTCCAACTCTTCATCCTCCATACATGTGAGGGTGACCATATAGCGCATGCTGCCTCTGGTTTTTGTCCTTTCCCTTGCATTGTGAGCTCTCTTTTCCTGCAAGCATAGAAATTCCCATTGTTACTCACCCATCAAAGAGGCACTTGACTCCTATGTTGTTGGCAGCCTAACTATCCATCATGGTGCAACAGGCATGCTTCCTGCATGTGGTCAACCAGTACTGGCTGTGCAGGAGTCATCTCTGCCTGAAGTGTCTACACAGAGAGACTAACATGCATTTGACAGCCAATGCTGATGCCTGGGCATCTCCAATAACTGGGTGGACAACCCCTTCTCCAATCTCTTATTCAGCTCAGGCACATTTAAGGCTGCAATCTTAATACTATGCGTGGCACTCACCTTGCCAGAATTCATCAGACCCTCTTTTGACACTGCAGCCAGGTAAAGGGGACAACACCACAGCTGCTGACCTCTTCTGCTATCTTCATCCAGACCTACCTGGTTTGCCGAGATGGGCTCTTCCTGCCATCCTGAGGGAACAGGACTTCCCTCCGTGCCCTTATAGCCTGGAGGATTACCTCCAGGGAGGCATCATTGAAACTTGGAGTGACATTGGATCTGCCTTCAGCCATGTCAACAATTGGTGCTGTTGCCAGTACTCCCTCACTGCTCCCTCCAGGCCTGCTGCATGAAAAAGTCCTGCTGGCTGCCTTTTAGGAGTCAGAACTTCCCCCACCTGCCATGCTGCCTAATTAGCAGGCTTCCCTGCCTGCTGGCCATTAATTGGCTGCCCCCGAGAATCTTACCATCGCAAATCAGCCCTCTGTCCATACGGCCACGCCACCTGCTTTCAGTCCCGAAATTGGGACTTGTTTGCTGCTGGTAAAATCCCTATCAACATCCTGGGGGTTACCATTGACCAGAAACTGAACTGGAGTAGCAATATAAATACTGTGGCTACAAGAGCAGGTCAGAAGGTAGGAATCCTGTGGTGAGTAACTCACCGCCTGTCTCCCCAAAACCTGTCCACCATCTACAAGGCACAAGTCAGGAGTGTGATGGAATACTCTTCATTTGCCTGGATAGGTGCAGCTCCAACAACACTCAAGAAGCTCGACACCATCCAGGACAAAGCAGCCTGCTTGATTGGCACCCCATCCACAAACATTCACTCCCTCCACCACCGACGCACAGTGGCAGCAGTGTGCACCATCTGCAAGATGCACTGCAGCAACACACAAAGGCTCCTGAGACAGCACCTTCCAAACCCGCGACCTCTACCACCTAGAAGGACAAGGGCAGCAAATGCATGGGAACAGCACCACCTGCAAGTTCCCCTCCAATCCACACACCATCCTGACTTGGAACTATGTCCCTGCTCCTTCACCGTCGCTGGGTCAAAATCCTGGAACTCCCTTCCTAATAGCACTGTGGGTGTACCTACCCCACCTGGACTGCAGCAGTTCAAGAAGGCAGCTCACCACCACATTCTCAAGGGCAATTAGGGATGGGCAATAAAT
This sequence comes from Heterodontus francisci, assembly GCF_036365525.1. Taxonomy (NCBI): domain Eukaryota; kingdom Metazoa; phylum Chordata; class Chondrichthyes; order Heterodontiformes; family Heterodontidae; genus Heterodontus; species Heterodontus francisci. Next base: position 46,722,889 of record NC_090383.1, on the reverse strand, counting down.
GCTGGTTTAACTAGCGATGCCCACATCCCATGAATGAATTAAAAAAAAGAAAGTAGTGGCAAACAGTTGTTTTTTGAATTGGAAGTAGGTATATTGTGGGATTCCCAAGGATCTGTACCAGGACCACTGCTTTACTTGATCTACATTAATGACATAGACTTGGGTGTGCTGAGCATTTATGGATGATACAAAACATGGAAGTATTGTGAGCTGTGAGGAGGATAGTTTATAAACTTCAAGAGGACTTAAGCTCGTGGAATGGGCGGACATGTGGCAAATGGAATTTAATGCAGAAAAGTGTGAAGTGTTACAATTTTGGAGGGAAGAATGAGGAGAGGCAATATAAAATAAAGGATACAATGCCAAAAGGGGTGTATGAGCAGAGGGGTCTGGGGGTATATGTACACAAGTCATTGGAACATGGCAGGGCAAGTTGAAAAATTGGTTAATAAACCATATGGCATTCTTGACATTATAAATGGAGGCATAGAGTACCAAAGCAAGGAGGTTATGGTGAACCTTTATAAGACACTGGTTTCGCCTCAACTTGAATATTGTGCCCAATTCTGGGCACCACACTTTAGAAAGGAGATGAAGGCATTAGAGTGGGGCAGAAAAGATTCACAAGAATGGTTCCGGGGATGAGGGACTTCAGTTATGAGGATAGATTAGAGAAGTTGGGGTTGGGGTTCTCCTTAGAGTAGAGAAGATTGAGAGAAGATTTGATAGAGGTGTTCAAACTCATGAGGGGTCTGGACAGAATAGATAGGAAGAAACTGTTCCTATTGGCAGAAGGATTGAGAACCAGAGGACACCGACGTAAGGTGAATGGTAAAAGATTCAAAGATGACATGAGGAAAAACATTTTTATGCAGCAAATAGTTAATATCTGGAATGCACGGCCTGAGAGTGTGGTGTAGGCAAACTCAATCGTGGCTTTCAAAAGGAAATTGAATTATTATCTGAAGAGAAAAAAATTGCAGGGCTACGGTGACAAGGTGGGGGAATGGGACTAGCTGAGTTGCTCTTGCAGAGAGCTGGCATGGACATAACAGGCTGAATGGCCTCATTCTTTGCTATAACTATTCTATAATTCTGTTTTGTTCTTAGAATGACATTATGCTGCCAGAAAGGCGTTAATGTCTAGTGTTTGATTATGATTTATTGGAGCTGATGATCAAAATGATCATTTACTTTTCATATTGTTTGGGAAAATGAGAAAATATTGCAGTACGTGTGAGCAAATGAGCACCCTTTAGAACATTTGATCAAGCATTCATTGCTTCTTAATATACCGACCATGCTCACATAACAGGCTGGATAAAGGGAATATTTAGCCTTATCAGAAAGACCTTCTACTGCAAATCGCATGACTAGAGTCATAGAGAAATTATGGTACAGACAGTGGCCATTTGGCCGATTGTTATTATCAAGAATATTAGAATTGCTATTGATTAAAGTGTACATTAGTAGTCTAGTAGGGGCAGGTACAGTCGGGAGGTCTTGTTTCAAGGTCATGATGACAATATGAAACAATGGTCAGAATTTTATGCCCCCCCAGATCCCTGGAAGCGGGCTGGGGGTGGGGTGGGAGGGGTGTAAAATCAAGTGGGAGGCAGGGGGTGCTGTTCCTGTCGCCTACCCACCCCTGTTGTCATTTTACCAGCAGTGGGGTAGGTGGCAAATAGCACACTCATCCCAAGCCAACTGAGGTCCTTAAGTGGCCAATTAATTACCACTTAAGGGACTCCTCCTGCCACTGATACACAGAGGGACCTTGGAGTGCATGTCCACAGATCCCTGAAGGTGGTTGGACAGGTAGATAAGGTGGTCAAGAAGGGATAGGGGATACTTGCCTTTGTTAGCCAAGGCCTAGAATTTAAGAGCTGGGATGTTATGCTGGAACTGTATAAAACACTAGTTAGGCCACAGCTGGAGTACTGCATGCAGCTCTGGTCACTGCACATGGAAAGATGTGATTGCACTAGAAAGGGTACAGTGAAGATTTACCAAGATAAAAGAAAAATATTGCAGATTCTACAAATCTGAAATAAAAACAGAAAGTGCTGGAAATACACTGCAGGTCTGGCAGCATCTGTGGAGAGAGAAACAAAGTTAACGTTTCAGGTCTGTGACCTTTCATCAGAAAGATTTACCAGATTCATGAGGAGGTTGCCTGGACTGTAGAATTTTAGTCATTAGGAAACATTGGGTAGGCTAGATTTGTTCTCTTTGGAACAGAGGAGGCTGAGGGGAGACCTAATTGAAGTGTATAAAATTATGAGGAGTCTAGAGAAAGTGGATAGGAAGGCCCTATTCCCTTGGTTGAGGGGTCCATAACCAGGGGGCATAGATTTAGAGTAAGAGGAGATTCTAGGGGAAATGTTTTCACCCAGAGGGTGGTGGGGATCTGGTACTCACTGTCTGAAAGGGTGATAGAGACAGAAACACTCATAACATTTAAAAAGTACTTGGATATGCACTTGAAGTACTGTAACCTACAAGGCCACAGTCTAAGAGCCAGAAAATGGGATTAGGCAGGATGGTTACTTGTTGGTCAGTGCAGACACTGTAGGATGTGAAAATTTTACTTTTAAGTTTGTAGCCTTACTCTGGACTAGTATGGATGAGCCACACTCAGATCAGATTCAATTTGTTTCCACTAAGCATGGGCATACGAATTAGAAGCAGGAGTAGGCCACTTGGCCCCTCAAGCCTGCTCCACCATTCAACAAGATCATGGTCGATCTGATTGTAACCTCTACTCCATATTCCCACCTACCCCCGACAACCTTTCACCCTTTGCTTATCAAGAATCTATCTACCTCTGCCTTAAAAATATTCAAAGACTCTGCTTCCACCGCCTTTTGAGGAAGAGAGTTCCAAAGACTCACGACCCTCTGGGAGAAAAAATTTCTCCTCATCTCTGTTTTAAATGGGCGACCCCTTATTTTTAAACAGTGATCCCTAGTTCTAGATTCTCCCACAAGGGGAAACATCCTTTCCACATCCACCCTGTCAAGACCCCTCAGGATCTTATATGTTTCAATCAAGTCACCTCTAATTCTTCTAAATTCCAGCGGATACAAGCCTAGCCTGTGGAGCCTTTCCTCACAGGACAACCCGCCCATTCCACCTATTAGTCTAGTATACCTTCTCTGAACTGCTTCCAATGCATTTATATCCTTCCGTAAATAAGGAGAACAATACTGTGCACAGTACTCCAGATGTCTCACCAATGCCCTGTTTAGCTGAAGCATAACCGCCCTACTTTTGAATTCAATTTCCCTCACAATAAATTATAACATTCTATTAGCTCTCCTAATTACTTGCTGTACCTGCATACTAACCTTTTGCGATTGTGCTTTTTTAAATTCTTCCTGCCAAAATAGACAATTTCACATTTTCCCACAATATACTCCATTTGCCAGATCTTTACCCACTCACTTAACCTATCGATATCCCTTTGTAGTCTCCTTTTGTCCTCTTCACAATTTATTTTCCTACCTATCTTTGTGTCATCATCACATTTAGCAACCAGACCTTCAGTCCGTTCATCCAAGTCATTTATATAAATTGTAAAAAGCTGAGGCCCCAGCACTGATCCCTGTGGCACACAGAAAATGACCCATTTATGCCTACTCCCTGTTTCCTGTTAGCTAGCCAATCTTATATTGACTTTATAGTTGCCGCCCCACATCAATTCAGTTACAACATGACCACAAACATTATATGACAATGTTTAGCGATCCCATTTATTGGAAACAAACATGATGCAGCCGGTTCATTCATCAACTGCCACATTTGAAAAAAACATGAACCACAGTCCACAAAGACATGTCAATTTTGAAAGCTCGTTAAACCACCACAGCCATCTGCCTATTCTGTAATCTCACTGTCTCCCCTCTACAAATCATAGAATCATATAAGAAGAACACATTTCAGAGAAACACACTTCTACAATTATAAAATATGCAGAAATTAGGCAACAAAGTTTGGGAAGGTAAGCATTTCAGCCTGATAGGCAGAATGGCCTACTTCCGTGCTGTATATTTCTATGATTCTTTCTATGAATTATTGCCACATCATACACTGATAACCATCACGGACTTTAGATCTGCACACCCAATGAAGATTATTGATCCCTGGTGTGTCAGGGAACATCTCCAGGCCTTTCATTTCTGAAATGTATGATTTCTAATTTTTCATGGTCCTTTTCACTCACTATACTGCGCAGACAATTTTATTAATCATTATAGTCCTTACAACCTACATTGAGCCCCTTCTATCATAATTTCAAGAGAAGTAGTACTTTCTTTACTAAAGCCCATGAAATCAGACACTTTTTTTTGAAGCCTGACATCACATTTAGCAAGCAAAGTATTTCAATATGTTTCCCAATGAAAGCCATGCACTGTAACTGTGTAGGATATTATTGTAGAAATAATACATTACAAGGTTGATTTTCCACTTCACTGCACCTGGAGAATTGACATTGGCATTGATGCAGTAAAAAGGAAAAGGGAGGAGAGACCCATTATATCAGGTTTCTGTTCCCCCCACCAATCCCAGAACTGCGATGTAATTCCCTTGGTCTTTCATTGCTGATGTAACTGAGACTGCAGCTGGACCCAGAGGTGCTATTTTAATAAGGTGGGAGGAGCCTTCCAGTTCCCTGCTTTATTTTGCTTTGAGTTGGACTATTGAATGTCGCAATCTAAGGGAAACTTTGAGGAACCAGCCTAAAGACATGCTCCAGGGTTCACTTTAACTGTAGGATGTGCATAATTGTTGGGGGTAGGCCAAAGACATATCAAGCAAGTGATTTTTTTAACACCCCTCTTCAGAGTGATTGAAAAGCCTTGGGGCTTTCTAGCTGAGAGGCTTGCAGTACACTCCAATTTTCTCCACCATTTTTAGATACAAGGCACAGCCAGAGTGTGAGCCAATGTCTGGAATGTGCGCAGGATGGATAAATAGCATCATAGAAAAGTTACGGCACAGAAAGAGGCCATTCAGCCCATCGTGTCTGTGCCAGCTGAAAAAACTAGCCACCCAATCTAATCCCACCTTCCAGCACCTGGCCCTTGCAGGCTACAGCACTTCAGGTGCAGGTCCAGGTACCTTTTAAATGAGTTGACGGTTTCTGCCTCAATCATCGAGCCGGGCAGTGAATTCCAGACACCCATTCCTCGTGTCCCCTCTAATCCTTCTACCAATCACCTTAAATCTGTGCCCTCGCTAATTGACCTCTCTGCTAAGGGAAACAGGTCCTTCCTGTCTACTCTATCTAGGCCTCTCATAATTTTGTACACCTCAATTAAGTCACCCATCAGCCTCCTCTGTTCTAAGGAAAACAACCCTAGCCGATCCAATCGTTCCTCATAGCTGCAATTTTCAAGCCCTGGCAACATTCTTGTAAATCTCCCCTGTACTCTCTCCAGATCAATTATGTACTTCCTGTAATGTGGTGACCACAACTGTATGCAATACTTCAGCGGCAGCCTAACCAGCATTTTATACAGTTCCAGCATTGCATCCCTGCTTTTGTATTCTATACCTCGGCCAGTAAAGGAAAGCATTCCATATGCCTTCTCCACCACTTTATCTACCTGTCCTATCACCTTCGGGGACCTGTGGATACGCACTCCAAGGCCTCTCACTTCCTCTATTCCTCTCAATATCCTCCCGTTTATTGTGTATTCTCTCGATTTGTTTGCCCTCCCCAAATGCATTAGCTCACACTTCTCTGGGTTGAATTCCATTTGCCACTTTTCCGCCCACTCAACCATACCATTAATATCATTCCAGAGTCTACAGCTATCCTCTTCACTATCAACTACACGGCCAATTTTTGTGGTAACTGCAAACTTCCCAATCATGCTTCCCACATTTAAGTCCAAATCATTAATATATACCACAAACAGCAAGGGACCCAACAATGAGCCCTGTGGAACACCACTGGGAACCACCCTCCATTCGCAAAAACATCCGTCAACCATTACCCTTTGTTTCCTGCCACACAGCCAACTTTGGATCCAACTCGTCACATTCCCTGTATCCCGTGGGCTTTTACTTTTCTGACCAGTCTTCCATGTAGGACCTTGTCAAATGCCTTACTAAAATCAAGTGGCCCAGAGTAGGAGAAATCTGCTTGTCTATAATGCAATCTACCGCCGATCCATTGCGCCTCTTGTATGTGCAATGGGAAAAATCTACCGTTATGCTTTTAGCTTGTTGTTGTATGTGAATGGCTTGACAGTATCTCTATGTAGAGATCAGGAGAGCTCTGACAGATCACCGCGAAACATAGTGCATACATAATATTCTGAGTTATGTCGTGCACCATTTTCAGTGCTGCGGAAAAGCAATTTTAGATGCATACATTCTGCCGTTATCCAAACTTTACCTTACAGTGCCTTTGTGTAAATGCACTTTGGGTGAAATGCCTAGGATCCCTAGAATTACTTAGAATTTGCAGCACAGAAAGAGACCATTTGATCCAACTGGTCTATGCCAGTGTTTATGCTCCACATCAGCTTCCTCCCACCTTACTTCATCTTATCTTGCCAGGATAACATTCTATTCCTTTCTCCCTACTGTAATTAGCGAGTTCCAATTCTAATCACCCTCCAGGTAAAGAAGTTTCTTCTAAGTTCCTTACTGGATTTATTCGTGATTATCTTACATTTATGACTCTTAGTTTTAGATTCCCTGCAAGTGGAAACATCTTTTCTATGTCAACCCTAATGAACCCCTCATAATTTTAAAGACCTCTATTAGGTTACTCGTCAACCTTCTCTTTTCCAGAGAAAAGAGCCCAAGCCTGTTCAGCCTTTCCTGATAATTATGACCTTTCAGTTGTGGTATCATATTTACAAATCTTTTTCTGCACCCTCTCTAATGCCCCTATATCTTTTTTGTAATATGGAAATGAGAACTGTGCACAGTACTCTAATTGTGGTCTAACCAACATTCCATAAAAGTGTAAAGTAACTTCTCAGCTTTCCAATTCTAATCTTCTCGGAATAAACACCAGTGCTTGGTTTGCCTTTTCAAAATTTCCCTTGTTAATTTGCATTGCTAATTTTAATGATTTGAATTAGACAGCAATGATTGAGAAAATAGGTATTTTTATGGGTTTAAACATATGAGCCTTGAAATTAGACAGTGGGGTATTCAGGTTGAGAGATATTTGCTCAATGTGCTTATCTGATACTCATCCTGAAAATTTTAGTGGATGTTGTTGACACATTTAAGTTAATGCCTCTGATAAAGTAGCAGAGAGGAATTTTCAAGATGCAATTTCTGGTTCTGGGAGTTGGTTTGGGCTCCAGATGAAAACTCAACTTATACACAAGAACGTAAGAAAAGGCCAGCAGTAGCCCATACGCCTCCTTGAGCCTATTCCACCATTCAATACGATCATAGCTGATCCTCAGCCTCAACTCTACTTTCCCACCCGCTCCCCATATCCCTTGATTCCCTGAGACTCCAAAAACCTGTCCATCCCAGCCTTAAAGATATTCAACAATGGGGCATCCACAACCTTCTGGGTTGGAAAATTCCAAAGATTCACAACCCTTTGAGTGAAGAAATTGCTCCTCGTCTCAGTCCTAAATCATCCTGAGATTGTGCCCCTGTGTTCTAGATTTTCCAACTAGGGGGAAAAAACTCAGTGTCTCCTCTAACGAGCCTCTTCAGAATTTGTATGTTTCAATGAGATCACCTTCATTCTTCTAAACTCCTGACAGCATAGACCCAATTAATCTAGTGAACCTTCGCTGTAGTGCCTCCAATGCAAGTATATCCTTCCTTAAATATAGAGCCCAAAATCGCATACAGTACTCCAGGTGTTGTGTCACCCAAGCCCTGTGCAATTGTAGCAAGACTTCTTTACTCTTTTGCTCCAATCCTCTTGCAATAAAGGCCAACATTTCATTTGTATTCTTAATTGCTTGCTGCACCTGCATGCCAACTTCCTGTGTTCCTTGTACAAATTGCTTTTTGTTGTCTCTGTTTATGAAATTATTTGGGAGAAACAACACTTTAAGTTTTATAACCATTTCTGAGCTAATTAGAATCCTCCTTTTCCTGATTCTAAGGCATTGGAGTAATAGATCTCTAGACCAGCCATTCTTTTTTTTTGATGGATACATGACTCTTACTGGCTAAATTGTTGAGCAACATAAAGAGAATGGAGAGAGTTAACAGAGTTTTTGCACCAGAACAATCATTTGGAAACTCACGACAATCAAAAAGGAAAGGGTTCAATATTAAAGGATCCAGAAACAAATTGCCACCAAATACCTAATTGTATAAGCAAAACATACGGACATACGAATTAGGGGCAAGTGTAGGCCAGTTGACCCCTCGAGCCTGCTCCTCCATTCAACAAGCTCATGGCTGATCTGATTGTAACCTCAACTCCACATTCCTGCCTATCCCCCATAACCTTTCACCTCCTTGCTTATCAGGAATCTATCTACCTCTTAAAAATATTCAAAGATTCTGCTTCCACCAGCTTTGAGGAAGAGAGCTCCAAAGACTCATGACCCTCTGAGAGAAAAAAATTCTCTTCATCTTTGTCTTAAATGGGCGACCCCTTATTTTTAAAGTTCTAGATTCTCCCACAAGGGGAAACATCCTTTCCACATCCACCTTGTCAAGACCCCTCAGAATCTTATATGTTTCAATCAAGTCGCCTCTTACTCTTCTAAATTCCAGTGGACACAAGCCTAGCCTGTCCAATCTTTCCTCATAAGACAGCCTGCCCATTCTAGGTATTATCTAGTAAACCTTCTCCGATCTGCTTTCAACGCAGTCACATCCTTCCTCAAATAAGGAGACAAATGCTGTACACAGTACTCCAGATGTGGTCTCACCAATTCCCTGTATAACTGAAGCATAACCTCCCTAATTTTGTATTCAATTCCCCTCGTAATAAATGATAACATTCTATTAGCTTTCCTAATAACTTGCTGTACCTGCATACTAATCTTTTGCGATTCTTGCACTATGACACCCAGATCCCTCTGCATCCCAGAGCTCTGCAATTTCTCACCATTTAAATAATATGCTTCTTTACTATTCTTCCTGCCAAAATGGACAATTTCACACACTGTACTCCATTTGCCAGATTTTGCCCACTCACTTAACCTATCTTTATTAATTTGTAGCCTCCTTATGTCCTCTTCACAAGTTACTATCCTACCTATCTTTGTGTCATCAGCAAATTTAGCAACCATACCTTCGGTCCCTTTAGTTTAGTTTAGTTTAGTTATACAGCACTGAAACAGGCCGTTCGGCCCACCAAGTCTGTGCCGACCATCAACCACCCATTTATACTAATCCTACACTGCTGACTTCAAGATGGCTCCTGGGCTGGAAGCCTTATTTGATGTTTTTGTTATATACAAAAGGAATAACTTGCACTTATATATCACCTTTCATGTTTTCAGGACATCCCAAAGCACTGTACAGACAATAAGTTACTTTTGAAGTGCAGTCATTGGTGATAAGTAGATAAGCAGGGCAGTTAATTACACACAGAAAGATCTCATGAATAGTAAATGAGTTGAATGGCCAATTAGTCTGTTTTGATGGTATTAGTTGAATGATTGCTTCAAGATGGCTCCTGGGCTGGAAGCCCCCGAGGAAGCTCCCTTGCTGTTCAACTCTATCCATGGCCATCTGCTCTCATCCCTAACGTTTTCTCCCCCAATCTGCCCTCTTAAACTGTTTAAATTCCCCTGGCTCTTTAAATCAGTTCACTTGAGCCCAATCTAAAGGCTAACAGTTAGTTTAGTGTATGTTTCCTGGGCCCACTGCCCTCCCCCAGCCACACCTGCTCTTTATTTTCTCAATGAAATTGATGCGGATGAAACTGACGAGCACAGCTGCCGATTCTTCAATCTCCGATCCTGCTGTCTTCACCGCCCAGAGTGTCTGCAGCCACGGCGTGCGGTAAGTCCATTGAGGTGAAGAAGGAGCAGCGGGACCCGAGAGAAGCCCTGAGAAAAGGTGCCCCGAACACCCAAAAAATCCACGAACGGCCCCCCCCGGCCGCAACTTCAAAGCGCCCGCAGGAGATGGCTCGGAGAGCATCTGCAGCGCACTGTCGGCAATGCTGCATGCCTTTATTTAAACCACTGCAAAAAAAAACCCTTAGCAAATGTAATCACCTCTAAGTCTGCCAAATGATGCTTCACCTCCCGAAGGACGTGGATGAGCTTTCCGGACGTCGATGGTGGGCACTGAGGAAATGGCTTATTACCTGCACCAGCTTCCCCCCCCCACTCCCCTCCCCTCTCCCCCCACTTTACCCCCCTTCCACCTCCCCCCCCCGTCCCCTTCCCTGCTCCACCCTCTCAGCTCACCCCCTCACAACCCCGTCCCAGCCCGCCCCCCCCTCGCACCATCTTCACCCCGCACCCCCTTCCCCTGCACCCCACCCCACCCCCTCCCTCTACCCCTCCCCCTTGCATCCCCTCCTCCCACCGGCACCATCTTACACCTGTGTAGGGGCCCCAACAACCCCACTGCCTTGTGGGCGTCTCGGGAGAGACCAAGGCTAAGGGAGTAAACCCTAACAGATAATCCGGAGCAGAACCCCGTAGGCGGTCATGTGTCACCTTTGGCATGTTTCCAGCAGTTCCTGCAGCCATACTGGTGCCAAACGTCGTGTCCTGCACTCCTTTGGACCCCACCAGAAAGGTCGAGAGGGGGGTTTTGACGACTGGGCAACTCTCAACCTCCATAAATTTGCCCAGGCATGCGCCATGGAGAGGTCACTCCATAGTTGCCTCACAGCGACTAAAACAACACGGAAGGCAGCAGTTACGGGTTATAAGTCCAGATAAATTGGCGTAGAAACTGGGCGCCACGGGTTGCCTTTGTCGGTGGGAGAGGTCATTGCACCTCACTGGACAGCTACCGCCCGCCTCAAACCGGGCAGCCCCCGGTCAATAAGGTTCTGTCCCGCCACAGTCTGCCTGCTTCAATGGGTGCTTGGAGCTCAGGGTCATTGCCCGAAAGGTGGACTGATGCACCGCACCAAACAACACGAAAAAAGGAAAGAAGGTACCAGCCCTTCGCTTTGCAAGCTGGAACGTCAGAACTATGTGTCCTGGCCTGTTGGAAGACCTTACACAAATCAACGATTCTCGGAAGACCGCCATCATTAACAACGAGCTCAGTAGATTTAATGTGGACATTGCAGCACTTCAGGAGACTCGCCTCCCCGCGAGTGGCTCTCTAGCAGAGCAAGACTACACCTTCTTCTGGCAGGGCAGGGATCCTGAAGAACCAAGACAGCATGGAGTGGGCTTCGCCATCAGAAACTCCTTGCTCAGCATGATAGAGCCTCCCTCAAATGGCTCAGAACGCATACTGTCCATCCGACTGCTCACCACCTCTGGTCCAGTACACCTACTCAGCATCTATGCTCCAACACTCTGCTCCCCACCTGAAGCTAAAGACCAGTTCTATGAACAACTCCATAACATTATTAGCAGCATCCCCAACACCGAACACCTATTCCTGCTGGGGGACTTTAATGCCAGGGTTGGGGCCGACCATGTCTCATGGCCCTCCTGCCTTGGGCGCTATGGCGTTGGAAGGATGAATGAGAACGGGCAGAGACTGCTTGAGTTGTGTACCTATCATAACCTCTGCATCACCAACTCGTTCTTTCACACTAAACCCTGTCACCAGGTTTCATGGAGGCACCCAAGATCGCGTCGTTGGCACCAGCTAGACCTCATTGTCACAAGGCGAGCCGCCTTAAACAGTGTTCAAATCACACGCAGCTTCCACAGTGCGGACTGCGACACCGACCACTCCCTGGTGTGCAGCAAGGTTAGACTCAGACCAAAGAAGTTGCATCATTCCAAGCAGAAGGGCCACCCGCGCATCAACACGAGCAGAATTTCTCACCCACAGCTGTTACAAAAATTTCTAAATTCACTTGTAACAGCCCTTCAAAACACTCCCACAGGGGATGCTGAGACCAAGTGGGCCCACATCAGAGACGCCATCTATGAGTCAGCTTTGACCACCTACGGCAAAAGTGCGAAGAGAAATGCAGACTGGTTTCAATCTCATAGTGAAGAGCTGGAACCTGTCATAGCCGCTAAGCGCATTGCACTGTTGAACTACAAGAAAGCCCCCAGCGATTTAACATCCGCAGCACTTAAAGCAGCCAGAAGTACTGCACAAAGAACAGCTAGGCGTTGCGCAAACGACTACTGGCAACACCTATGCAGTCATATTCAGCTGGCCTCAGACACTGGAAACATCAGAGGAATGTATGATGGCATGAAGAGAGCTCTTGGGCCAACCATCAAGAAGGTCGCCCCCCTCAAATCTAAATCGGGGGACATAATCACTGACCAACGCAAACAGATGGACCGCTGGGTTGAGCACTACCTAGAACTGTACTCCAGGGAGAATGCTGTCACTGAGACTGCCCTCAATGCAGCCCAGCCTCTACCAGTCATGGATGAGCTGGACATACAGCCAACCAAATCGGAACTCAGTGATGCCATTGATTCTCTAGCCAGCGGAAAAGCCCCTGGGAAGGACAGCATTACCCCTGAAATAATCAAGAGTGCCAAGCCTGCTATACTCTCAGCACTACATGAACTGCTATGCCTGTGCTGGGACGAGGGAGCAGTACCCCAGGACATGCGTGATGCCAATATCATCACCCTCTATAAAAACAAAGGTGACCGCGGTGACTGCAACAACTACCGTGGAATCTCCCTGCTCAGCATAGTGGGGAAAGTCTTTGCTCGAGTCGCTCTGAACAGGCTCCAGAAGCTGGCCGAGCGCGTCTACCCTGAGGCACAGTGCAGAGAGATCGACCATTGACATGCTGTTCTCCCTTCGTCAGATACAGGAGAAATGCCGTGAACAACAGATGCCCCTCTACATTGCTTTCATTGATCTCACCAAAGCCTTTGACCTCGTCAGCAGACGTGGTCTCTTCAGACTACGAGAAAAGATCGGATGTCCACCAAAGCTACTAAGTATCATCACCTCATTCCATGACAATATGAAAGGCACAATTCAACATGGTGGCTCCTCATCAGAGCCCTTTCCTATCCTGAGTGGTGTGAAACAGGGCTGTGTTCTCGCACCCACACTTTTTGGGATTTTCTTCTCCCTGCTGCTTTCACATGCGTTCAAATCCTCTGAAGAAGGAATTTTCCTCCACACAAGATCAGGGGGCAGGTTGTTCAACCTTGCCCGTCTAAGAGCGAAGTCCAATGTACGGAAAGTCCTCATCAGAGAACTCCTCTTTGCTGACGATGCTGCTTTAACATCTCACACTGAAGAGTGCCTGCAGAGTCTCATCGACAGGTTTGCAGCTGCCTGCAATGAATTTGGCCTAACCATCAGCCTCAAGAAAATGAACATCATGGGGCAGGACGTCAGAAATGCTCCATCCATCAATATTGGCGACCACGCTCTGGAAGTGGTTCAAGAGTTCACCTACCTAGGCTCAACTATCACCAGTAACCTGTCTCTAGATGCAGAAATCAACAAGCGCATGGGTAAGGCTTCCACTGCTATGTCCAGACTGGCCAAGAGAGTGTGGGAAAATGGCGCACTGACACGGAACACAAAAGTCCGAGTGTATCAGGCCTGTGTCCTCAGTACCTTGCTCTACGGCAGCGAGGCCTGGACAACGTATGCCAGCCAAGAGCGACGTCTCAATTCATTCCATCTTCGCTGCCTTCGGAGAATACTTGGCATCAGGTGGCAGGACTATATCTCCAACACAGAAGTCCTTGAAGCGGCCAACACCCCCAGCTTATACACACTACTGAGTCAGCGGCGCTTGAGATGGCTTGGCCATGTGAGCCGCATGGAAGATGGCAGGATCCCCAAAGACACATTGTACAGCGAGCTCGCCACTGGTATCAGACCCACCGGCCGTCCATGTCTCCGCTATAAAGACGTCTGCAAACGCGACATGAAATCGTGTGACATTGATCACAAGTCGTGGGAGTCAGTTGCCAGCATTCGCCAGAGCTGGCGGGCAGCCATAAAGACAGGGCTAAATTGTGGCGAGTCGAAGAGACTTAGTAGTTGGCAGGAAAAAAGACAGAGGTGCAAGGGGAGAGCCAACTGTGCAACAGCCCCGACAAACAAATTTCTCTGCAGCACCTGTGGAAGAGCCTGTCACTCCAGAATTGGCCTTTATAGCCACTCCAGGCGCTGCTTCACAAACCACTGACCACCTCCAGGCGCGTATCCATTGTCTCTCGAGATAAGGTGGCCTAAAAGAAAAGAAAAACACTAATTCTATATTCCTACCACATCCCCACCTGTCTCTATATTTCCCTACCACCTACCTATACTAGGGGCAATTTATAATGGCCAATTTACCTATCAACCTGCAAGTCTTTGGCATGTGGGAGGAAACCAGAGCACCCGGAGGAAACCCACGCAGACACAGGGAGAACTTGCAAACTCCACACAGGCAGTACCCAGAATTGAACCCGGGTCGCTGGAGCTGTGAGGCTGTGGTGCTAACCACTGCGCCACTGTGCCGCCCTTCATCTAAGTCATTTATATCAATTGTAAAATGTTGAGGCCCCAGCACTGATCCCTGCGGCACATCACTTGTTGCATCTTGCCAACCAGAAAATGATCCATTTATGCCTACTCTGTGTTTCCTGTTAGCTAGCCAATCTTCTATCCATGCCAATATGTTACCCCCTACACCATGAGCTTTTATTTTCAACAATAATCTTTGATGTGGCACCTTATCAAATGCCTTCTGGAAATCTAAGTACAGTACATCCACCGGTTCCCCTTCATCCACAGCACATGTTACTTCTTCAAATAATTGGTTAAACATGATTTTCCTTTAACAAAACCATGTTGACTCTGCCCGATTACCTTCAATTTTTCGAAGTGCCCTGCTAAAAGTAATTAATAATAGCTTCTAACATTTTCCGTATGACAGATGTTAAGTTAACTGGTTTGTAGTTTCCTGCTTTCTGTCTCCCTCCCTTTTTGAAAAATGGAATTACATTTGCTATTTTTTAAGCTAATGGAACCTTCCCCAAATCTAGGGAATTTTGGAAAATTAAAACCAATGCATCACCTATCTCACTAATCACTTCTTTTAAGACCCAAGGATAAAATCCATCAGGTTGCAGGGACTTGTCAGCCCACAGCTCCAACAATTTGCTCAGTACTACTTCGCTAGTTCCTCCCTCCCTTCCATTTCTTGATTTACAGCTATTTCTGGGATGTTACTTGTATCCTCTCTGGTGAAGACCTGTGCAAAATACCTGTTCAATTCATCTGCCATTTCCTTATTATCCATTATTAATTCCCCAGACTCACTTTCTATAGGACCAACGCTCACTTTGTTAACTCTTTTCTAAATATCTATAGAAACTCTTACTATCTGCTTTTATATTTCTAGCTAGCTTTCACTTGTATTCGTTTGGTCATTTTTTGCTGTTTTTTATATTGTCCAATCTTCTGACCTGCCACCCATCTTTGTGCAATGATATGCTTTTTCTTTAAGTTTGATACTTTCTTTAACTTTTTAAATTCACCACGGATAGAGAGTCGTCCTCTTGGAATTTTTCTTTCTCGTTGGAATGTATCTATTCGGTGTATTCTGAAATATCCCCTTAAATGTCTGCCACTACATCTCTATTGACCTATCCCTTAACCTAATTTGCCAGTTCACTTTAGCTAGCTCTGCTTTCATGCCCTCATGATTGCCCTTATTTAAGTTTAAAATTTTAGTCTTAGACCCACTCTTCTCTCCCTCAAACTGAATGTAAAATGCTGCCTAAGGTGCCTTCACTATGAGGTCATTAATTAATCCTATCTCATTGCACAGTACCAGGCCTGCTCTCTTGTTGGCTCCAGAACGTGCTGTTCTAAGAAACTATCCCAAAAGCATTCTATAAACTCCTCATCTAGGCTACCTTTGCCCGTCTGATTTTTCCCGTCTATATATAGATTAAAATCCCCCCATGATTATCGGCGTACCTTTCTGAGGAGCACCCATTATTACTTCCTTTATACCCTATCCTACCATGTGGTTACTGTTAGGGGGCCTGTACACCACTCCCACAAATGACTTCTTGTCTTTATCATTTCTCATCTCAACCCAAACCATTTCTATATCCTGGTTTCCTGAACTTAGGTCATCCCTCTCTATTGTGTGAAGACCATTAATTAACAGAGCCACCCCTCCACCTTTTCCGAGCTTCCTGTCCTTCTTAAATGCCATGTAGCCTTCAATATTTAGGTCCCAATCTATGCCATCCTGCAGCTATGTCTCTGTAATGGTATCAGATTATACTTATTTATTTTTATTAGCACTATCAGTTCATCTGTTTTGTTTCGAATGCTACGTGTATTCAGATACAGAGCCTTTAGTTTTGTCCTTTTATTATTTTTGTAACCTCTAGCTTTGTCTGCTGATTTACTCAGATTTGTGCTCACTGTCCCTTCCTGTCGTGGTCTTATTATCTTTTCCCATATTAATATCTTTCTCTCTTGCCTTGTCTCTACTCTTTGATTTACCACATCTTCCCAAATTTGATCCCTTGCCCCCACTATTTAGTTTAAAACCCTCTCTACTTCCCTAGTAATGCGGCTCGCTAGAACACCAGGTCCTGCATGGTTCAGGTGTAGACCGTGCCAACGTACAGCCTCCACTTTTCGCAGTATTGGTGCCTGTGCCCCACAAATCAGAACCCACTTCTACCACACCAGTCTTTGAGCCACGCATTCATTTCTCTAATCTTATTTGCCCTACTCCAATTTGCATGTAGCTCAGTTAATAATTCTGAGATTATTACCTTTGAGGTTCTGCTTCTTAATTTGGTGCCTAGTTCCTCACACTGACTATGCAGAATCTCGTTCCTTGTCCTGCCTATGTCTTTGGTACATGGACCACAATGACTGTATCCTCCCCCTCCCACTGTAAGTTCCTCTCCACCCCTGAGCAGATGTCCTGAACCCTGGCACTGTGAAGGCAACACAGCCTTCTGGACTCTCGCTCTTTGCTGCAAAGAACAGTGTCAATCCCCCTCACTATACTGTCCCTTACTACCACTACTTTCCTTTTTGCTCCCCCCACTTGAATGGTTTCTTGCACCATGGTGCCATGGTCAGTCTGCTCATCCACACTACAGCCGTTGCTCTCGTCCATACAAGTTGCAAGAACTTCGAACTTGTTGCTCAATTGCAAGTGCTGGGGCCCCTCCACTCCCACCTCCCGATCCCCTTACCTGCCTGACCCACAGTCACACCCTCCTGTCCCTGATCACTGACCAAAACACGTGCCATTGTGCACCCAGATGGAGGACGAGTGCATGCCAGCTGCCCTGGGGCCTTCCTCTCAGGAGCCTATCCTAAGGGGTGTGACTGCCTTCTGGAACAAAGTGTCCAGGTAACTTTCCCCCTCCCTGATGCATCACAATGTCTGCAGCTCCGTCTCCAGCTCAATGACTTTGAGCTGAAGCTCATCAAGCTGCAGATACTTACTATGGACATGGTTGCCATGGATTGCCGTGGCATCCAGGAGCCCCTACATACTGCAGCCACGACACATCACCAGACATCAGAGTCCTGACACTGGCAGAGGAGGAGGCTGCAGAAATTGCAAGAGAAGAGTGAGGCAGGGCAATCATAGTTGGCGAGGCAGGATCCTCAAGGCGTAAGGATGAAGTGTCACCTTCAGTCTTGCAGCCATATGTACACAGCAAAAAGAAAGTGTGTGAACTCATGTTCAACTGATGCTTAAAGTGCCTCGGTTTGTGCGTCCACTGCAGGTACCTGCACTCAAATCACAGAACACCACATGGCCCAAGAATCCTCCGCTGGGGAGGAAGAAGAAGCCAATGGCCCAGAGAGTGCACCGTCATCTGCCTCTTCTTCCACCTCCGCCAGCGCAGATACATCCGCACGGTCCATGGGAAGTTTAAGATTAGAATCTGGGTCACAATCTGGTGTGCATAACACAGACATGTCCCAGCAGCTGAGGGAGTATGTACCAGCCAGGTTCGCTGACAATTGGAGGACTGCTGGGGACCAGGCCCCTGCTCAGCAACACACTCATGATAATCCTCTGCTTGTTGCAGTGAGAAGTCTGCTGGATGTGCAGCAAAGCCATGTGGAAAATATGTCGGAGGTGTCTGAGGTCATGCGTGGCATTGCGCATGCCATGGAGGAGTCCATGCAAGCCATGACATCTGCCATGTCCCAGGTATTTGAGCATACGGCTTCCTCAGCTGAGAGTTTCGTGAGCTCCGTGGCGAGTCTGGTTGAGCACTCGAGCCCTATGCGGTCTGACCTGCACTCCATCGCTGTGGCCATGGACTCCATGCAGCAGAGTCTAAGCGAGAGGGGGCTGAGGAACCTAGATCTCCCAACGGGTGCTCCCTTCCCTCATGGAGACAGGCAGGTGCCATTGTGCACCCAGATGGAGGATGAGTGCGTGCCAGCTGCCCCGGGGCCTTCCTCTCAGGACAACCCCAGGGTAAGTGGCATCTCATCCTTCCTCCCCCCCCCCGACATTGACCCCCTTACCTCCAGCAGGCGAGCACACTAGGAATGCTCAAGCACTAGTGCTGCAGACCCCCTGTAGGATGGAGCCATCAAGGCCCCATTCCTCCAGAGGACCCCCTGCGATGGTCATCCACAATAACAGGGCAGTGCACTGAGCAGACTGCCTCCACCTCAGCTGCTAATGTCGGGGTAGCACCTAGACATAGTCGTAGAAAACTGAACAAGAAACAGTTTTGAGCATGAAGGTGGCACAGTTACTTTAAATATTGTGCACATATTCCAGAAGTTTAAATACATCTTTATTTACTTTAATATTTGATGCACTCTCGTAAATTATTTGCTTTGTTTCAGATGAAAAGGGAAATGTTTATTTTGGACCTACGGCAGGAACGTATTGATGGTTGTGAAACATTTCAGAAAGTGTCCAGTGCCCATGTATCATTGCTATTTGAGCCTTCAGTCTTCAATCAGGGCAGTTTGCCATTTGCAAATTTTTCGTTTTTTTCACTACCAACATGCCTTACATTTGTGGTTCTGCAGTCACACCCTTACTTTCCTTGCATTGGTGTTTTCTCGGTTCCATCGTAATCCTGAGAAAATTTGATCTGCCGGTCATGTCGAAGTGCAGCAAAGCTGTAACTTCCTATGTTTGCGGCTTAATGTCTTGATGTAAGGCAATTTTTCCATTGGAGGCGCAGGTCTCTTTTATTGAAGCCGGTAACATACAGGCTGTTAGCCTGCAGGTTCACGTGCTGTTGTCAGAAGAGCCCTTCTTTTTGGTTAGAGCAATGAATAAGACCTCAGGTGTATGTGAACATATTTGGAGAATGTTTATTTTCTCCTACCAACGTTCCCTGATGAAGTGGCTTTATTATTTGCTGAAACGTGCAAATATGAGGTTCTCCCTGACGTCTCTTGAATGTCTCTCCATGGCCCTCATATATATAAAGGCATCATTGGCATTGTTGATCCTCTCCTCATCCTCTTCATATTCATCCTCATCTGAGGAAGACTGGTGTTCCTTCTGTTCCTCTGTCTGCAAAATATTGCCGTGTCTAATTGAAAGGTTGTGCAAGGCACAGCAGACAATGATTATTCATGACACCCTCTGTGGCGCATACTGAAGAGCCCCTCCAGACTGGTCAAGGCAATGGAACCACATTTTCAGCATGGAAATGGAAGGGAGGGAGGAACTCAAGAAAATTACTAACACCAGGGAAGTGGTACTGAACAAATTGTTGGAGCTGTGGGCTGACAAGTCCCCGGGTCCTGATGGACTTCATCCTAGGGTGTAAAAAGAAGTGGCTAGTCAGACAGTCGATGCATTAGTTTTAATTTGCCAAAATTCCCTAGATTTGGGGAAGGTTCTGTTAGATTGCAAAATAGCGAATGTAACTCCTTTATTCAAAAAGGGAGGGAGACAGAAAGCAGGAAACTACAGGCCAGTTAGCTTAACATCTGTCTTAGGGAAAATGTTAGAAGCTATTATTAAAGATGTTATAGCAGGGCATTAAGAAAAAATCAAGGTAATCAGGCAGAGCCAACATGGTTTTGTGAAAGGGAAATCATGTTTAACTAACTTATTGGAGTTCTTTGAGAGAGTTACATGTGCTATGGATGAAGGGGAACCGGTGGATGTACTGTACTTAGATTTCCAGAAGGCATTTGATAAGGTGCCACATCTAAGGTTATTGTGGAAAATAATAGCTCATGGTGTAGGGGGTAACATATTGGCATGGATAGAAAATTGGCTAGCTAACAGGAAACAGAGAGTAGGCATAAATGGGCCTTTTTCTGGTTGGCAATATGTAACGAGTAATGTGCCGCTGGGGCCTCAACATTTTACAGTTTATATAAATGATTTAGATGAAGGGACTGAAGGTATGGTTGCTAAATATTCTGATGACACAAAGATAGGTAGGAAAGTAACTTGTGAAAAGAACAAAAGGGGGCTACAAAGGGAGAGAGATAGGTTAAGTGAGTGGGTAAAGACCTGACAAGTGGAGTATAAAGTGGGAAAGTGGGAAATTGTCCACTTCAGCAGGAAGAATAAAAAAGAAGCATATTATCTAAATGGCGAGAGATTGCAGAGCTCTGAGGTGCAGAGTGATCTGAGTGTCCTCGTGCATGAATCGCAAAAGGTTAGTATGCAGGTACAGCACGTAACTAGGAAAGCTAATAGAATGTTATCATTTATCACAAGGGGAATTGAATACAAAAATAGGGAGGCTAAGCTTCTGCTATATAGGGCATTGGTGATACCACATCTGTGTACAGTACTGGTCTCCTTATTTAAGGAAGGACGTAAATGCATTGGAGGCAATACAGAGAAGGTTTACTAGAATAATACCTGGAATAGGTGGGCTGTCTTACAAGGAAAGATTGGACAGGCTAGGCTTGTATCTGCTGGAATTTAGAAGAGTAAGAGGTGACTTGATTGAAACATATAAGATCCTGAGGGGTCTTGACAGGGTGGATGTTGAAAGGATGTTTCCCCTTGTGGGAGAATCTAGAACTAGGGATCACTGTTTAAAAATAAGAGGTTGTCCATTTAAGACAGAGATAAGTAGACATTTTTCTCTCAGAGGGTCGTAAGACTTTAGAATTCTCGTCCTCAAAAGGCAGTGGAAGCAGAGTCTTTGAATATTTTCAAGGCAGAGGTAGATAGATTCTTGATAAGCAAGGGGGTGGAAGGTTATTGGGGCTAGGTGGAAGTGTGGAGTAATCAGGTTAGCCATGAACTTACTGAATGGCAGAGAAGCTCAAAGGGCCAGTTGGCCAACTCCTGCTCCTAATTTGTATGTTCGTATGTTTGTATGACAACGGTGTGTTCGATGATGGCTGTGATGGATGCATGAGCAGCATTGTATCTCTCTTCCCAGGATCCAACCGTCTAATTTTTCAGGTTCCCCATAAACTCCTGGCAGCTGTGAATTCCTCAAAAAATGAGTCATGACAGCTCCCTGGGAAACATGCGCAAACATGCATGATTCTTCTCCTGTGCTCACAAACCAGTTGCACATTTAAAGAGTCACAAATGCAGCAGGCTAGTCGCAGGGAGCTCCAATGGCCACGAGTGCAGCTGATCACCCCTTGCACTCTAGGGAACCCGTCACTGGTGCCAAAGGCCACAGACCTTGCTGCCTGGCTGTCCTTGTCTACAGATAAGTAAATGAAATCAGTGGCATGTCGAAATAGGGCATTGGCCACCTCTTTGATGCACCAATGGGTCGCTGACTGTGATATGCCACATATGTCACCTGTTGATCCCTTGAAGGCTCCGCTAGCAAACAAATTGAGTGCGGCAGTCACCTCGAGGGCAACTGGCATGGGATTCTCACCAAAACCAAGCAGCTGCAGCTCATGCTGGAGGATACTATAAATTTCTGTGACCATTTCGCATGACATCCGTAGGTGTCTCTCGCATTGCCTCTCTGACATTTGAAGCTAATTTATCCTTGTCCTGAGGACACGATGAGGTGTCAGTTCCCATCTTCGACAATGCCGTTCCTGGATGTTATCATTCTGAACATCCTCACCTTCTTGTTCTGCCTCTTGCTGGCATTCAGCCAGCACCTTTGAGGGAAAAGAGCCCTCCTTAGTCACTCATACTGCTCTTCTTCATGTGGTACCCGACAAATTGGGTGTATGAGACCCTTGTCACTGCAGCTTTTCAAAAAATGAAGTAGAGCGTTGCAATTCAGCCCTCTGTTGCCAGTCAGCTGAAACATCGAGGCAATGACCAGTTCACTTTTTTGTGCCTTAGAATTGCAGTCGTGTGGAAGACACACCCACTATCATTGGTCACCTCCCACTCACCTTGCAATGCTGAGTGGCCATGTGGTTTGCAGTATCGTTGGAGAAGATGGTGCATGTAGAATGTAGGGCAAGTCTCCCCACCTTCCAACCTCCTCCTGCAAACTTCCAGCCTGAACCCATCACACTTGACCCACCCAATGTTACTGTAACCCTTCCCTCTGTTACCATTGAACCTCCCATTACTGAGCACAGTGTCCTAAATAATTTATTCATGGCATCTCTTCCCCCATTCCTACTCCCATTACCATCGACATGCCGACTCTGACCCTTAATCCTCCCCAAATCGACCTTAATATTGTTGCCGAGTCCCAATCCCCTCCCTATGACGTTGTAGAATATCCAACCCTAACTCTCGATCTTCCCCCCCCCCCCCACAGAATCCATTTGCCCCCATTGACTGTGACCATTCCCTCTGCCAGCCAGTACTCTGAATTCGCCCCACAGGTGCCCAACATTGATTGTACTCATCCCTCCCTTTAGGCCCCTCATGACCATCGGTTGACTGTAAAACTCTAACCAACCCACCAACTCCACAGCCATCCACATCCAGTTTCAGCAGGAATAACAACCACTACACACCCTGGACACTCCACTCCACCCTCCCCTGCTCCTCCATGCATCCAGTCACACACCCATTCCACTCTGAGTACTCTCCCCTCCTCCTCCATGCTCACACCCTGATGCCTTCGCCACTATTCCCCGAGAAGAATATCCCTTTCTGGTGCCAAGCCTGGAGCCAAACATCCATTCCAATGTTGGCATTCATTTTGCCGATGAGTTCAAGAAAGAAAAACACCGACATCAGACTCAATTGCACAAAGCCGGCTATTGCACACCATGTTGAGACAAACGTGAACGGGTGGCATGGGAATAGTGCTTGCCATTCACTTAATCTGGCAGGTAGGACTTAATTGTAACTAAGTGTAGGGTAATGAGTATTGATGCCATGTAATTGAATGCAAGACTGCAATCTGCCTCCATGCGGGGGCAACCCCGGAACGCCGCAAGCAAGCCATCAACTTAATTTCGGTAAAACCTCTCACCATCATGAATCCGAGGAAACCCCTCCCGCCTAATTAAATCACCCCACACGCTACCAAATCCGTTCTTCCAGGGCTCATAAAATTTCACCCACAGTCCCACTTCCATTCATATGGCTGTTCTCTGAAACAAGTCCAATGCAGCAGTGCCGTTTCACAGTTAGATAGTTATGGATAAGAAATACCATTCAGCCCAACCCATCTCATCCACCCATGTTGTATGTTTCGTTAGTCTGCCACCATTGGTGTATTTGGTTAGTCTATAGCTAGGAGAGATTATTAAGTCTTCAGTAATTTTAACATTAACACATGTATTACATTTTAACTATATGCAGCTTTACATAAGTCTGTGAATCTCCTCTGAAGCCATGCTGCTTCTCCCTCCAGTCTCTTTCACATGTGATCTCTTACATCATCATGGTGGTTGGTATTCCTCACACAGTCTCAAACATTAACCCTTTCAAACCCTTATACTACAATCCCCACCCTTTGGAGAATCCAATTGATTTTTAAATGGTTGCAGGGTTTTTGTCTTCTATGTTACATGTTACATGCGTTGATAGCAATCCTAAATTTGCATTTTACCAGTTTGAACCTGTAACCACTTATCCTATTTTCACAAATGTTTAACAATTGTTTATATTTCTCTAAGACTGCATCTCATTTCAAGGCTGAAAATGGTAAGTTTCTCTACTCTGTTCTTATAACCCAACTTCCAACTTTTCTTTGCAGTGACTGCAACACTTGAAAATTTCGCTAGTGTCCAAGTGTGACACTGGGCTCAAGGTGCATTCTGCTCAGTGTATTTATTTATTTATTTAGAGATACAGCACTGAAACAGGCCCTTTGGCCCACCGAGTCTGTGACGACCAACAACCACCCATTTGTACTAACCCTACAGTAATCCCATATTCCCTACCACCTACCTACACTAAGGGCAATTTACAACAGCCAATTTACCTATCACCTGCAAGTCTTTGGCTGTGGGAGGAAACCGGAGCACCCGTCGAAAACCCACGCGGTCACAGGGAGAACTTGCAAACTCCGCACAGGCAATACCCAGAATCGAACCCGGATCCCTGGAGCTGTGAGGCTGCGGTGCTAACCACTGCGCCACTGTGCCGCCCTCTTTTTATTAATTGAATTCACATTCCACCTTCTGCTGTGGGATTTGAACCCATGTCCCCGGAGAAATACCCTGGGTCTCTGGGTTACTGGTCCAGTGACAATACCAGTACACCAGTGCCTCCCCTAACTGTACTATATAGTTTCATCACAACTACATCTGACCTGCACTATACTGGTTTGGCCATGCAATCCAACATTCCACTGCCTTTCTTGATTATTGTTCTGCAATTGTGAGACACATTGAGCATCAAGTCTACTAAGACTCCTCAATCTCTTTCAAATGCTTCTTTAGCTATTTCAACATCAATCAAGCAGTACAAAAATTATTTAGACTTGGGAATCGAAAGTACATTATCAACATTTGCAGACAATACAAAAATGGGGGTATTGCTATTTGAAGAAGACTGCAACAAGATACAAGCTTACATTTACAAATCTGTGAATTGGCATGTAAATGGCAAATTAATTTCAACATATTTTGATAGGAGCAATAAACAGGGTACCTACTCCTTGGAGGAGGTATACAAAACTGGAGGTCGTAATATAAGTTTTTTAATTCATTCATGGGATGTGGGCATCGCTGGCTAGGCCAGCATTTATTGCCCATCCCTAATTGCACTCGAGAAGGTGGCGGTGAGCTGCCTTCTTGAACTGCTGCAGTCCATTTGGTGTAGGTACACCAACAGTGCTGTTAGGAAGGGAGTTCCAGGATTTTGACCCAGCGACAGTGAAGGAACAGTGATATAGTTCCAAGATAGAATGGTGTATGGCTTGGAGGGGAACTTGCAGGTGGTGGTGTTCCCATGTGTCTGCTGCCCTTGTCCTTCTAGGTGGTTTTGGAAGTGCTGTTGAAGGAGCCTTGGTGAGTTGCTGCAGTGCATCTTGTAGATGGTACACGGTACTGCCACTGTGCGTCGGTGGTCAAGGGAGTGAATGTTGAAGGTGGTGAATGGGATGCCAATCAAGCGGGCTGCTTTGTCCTGGATGGTGTCAAGCTTCTTGAGTGTTATTGGAGCTGCACCCATCCAGGCAAGTGGAAGGTATTCCATCACACTCCTTACTTGCACCTTGTAGATGGTGGACAGGGATTGGGGAGACAGGAGGGGAATTACTTGCTGCAGAATTTCTAGCCTCTTACCTGCTCTTGTAGCCAGAGTATTTATGTATCTGCTCCAGTTCAGTTTCTGGTCAATGGTAACCCCCCAGGATGGTGATAGTCACTAATAAATCAAATAAAGAATTCAGGAGAAATTCCTTTACCCAGAAATCGGTAAGAACGTGGAACTCACTGCCACATGGAGTTGGAGGTGATTGGAACAGATTCATTTAAGGGAAAGCAAGGTAATTACATGAGAGAGAAAAAAAACAAAAGGGTAAAGTGATAGGGCTAGCTAAAGTAAAATAGGAGGTAGTTTGTGTGGAACATAAACACCAGTTGGATCAAATTACTTGTTTCTGTGCTGTAAAATTCTATATACTTGTGTTGCCTATTTTTCTTTCCTATATGCAGTACCTCACATTTGTTTGTATTAAGTTTAATCTGCCATTGTTCATCTCATTTATATATTTTCAATACTTATAAATTATCACGTCTTCATAATTCAAGCCTCACATATAAGTCTACTAGTATTAGTTTCACAGATAACCTGGCTCTCATATCCATGAATAGATACCATAATGTTTGAGAAATGTTTATTAAGATATGATTTTAATACTATTTAATGACTCTCCAAGTATTTCTGTAAATAAGAATCTTCAATAAAAATCTAAATGTAAAATAAAAAATAAATAAATAAATTTCAACATGTGGTTATGTTTTTGCAGTTCTGCCAAACAAATTAGATACATCAAAAACAAATGTTGCCATAAAACACTGGGCCTAATTAACATAACCAGAACCACAGACCTGAACTACATATGCGAAGTACAGAAAGACTTAAAAGAAACTGAATAGTATCTGGCATGTGCTGCACTTCCATTTACATTCTTTGAAATTAAAGATCAGAAACCTTCAGCACAATGGAGAAATGCAATCAAGGTTTTCATTGACTGTGAAGGGTCTGCTAAAATGTTAGGGTCAGTTTGGAAGTCTGGACTATTCCAAAGATGTTTAACATAGTGGGTAGAAGTGTAAGTGGATAAGACTGGAGATAGTGCCAACTTTTATTATTCTGGTAAACTGCCCGCCTCTTACTTTTGGTCCAAATCTCATAACGACTAACACTAAAAATAAAATCTGTCTGTGGTTTTATCCAGTATTATGCTATCTAATCGCATTCAGAGTTCATTGGCATTGTAACTAAATGTAGAAAGTAGAACAAAGAATATAATAGCGCCGTTTTATATCTCATGGTCACTAAGCCATGGGGTCAAGCCCCACTTCAGGATTTAAGCATATAATGGGAACATAGGAACAAGCATAGACTGCTTAATCTCTCGAGCCCATTCAATGAGATCATGGTTGATCTGTGACCTAACTTCAGATACCCTCCTTTGCCCCATATCCCTCAATGCCCCTGCATAGCAGAAATCTGTCAATCTCAGATTTAAAGTTAACAATTGACCCAGCATCATCTGTTTACAGAAGAGAGTTATAAACTCCTATCACCCTTTACATGTAGGAGTGTTTCCTAAATTCTCTCCTGAAAAGCATTGGTCTAATTTTTAGACTACATCCCTGAGATTTCCCAACCAGTAGAAATAGTTTCTCCCTCACTATCCTATCAGTTCTCCTTAATATCTTGAATACTTCTATTAAATCACCCTTTAACCTTCTAAATTTCAGGAAATATAGCCCTAGTTTGGGTAATTTCTCCTTAATTTATTTCTTGGAGTCCAGTTACCATTCTAGTAAATCTATGCTGCACACCCTTAATGGCCAATACATTCTTCTTAAGGTGTGATGCCCAGAACTGATCACAGTACACCAGGTATGGTCTAACCAGGGCATTGTAAAGGGAAAGCATGACTTTGACACCCTTGTATTCTAGTCCCCTAGATGTAAAGGCCAGCACTCACACCACAGAAGTGCCAGGCAATGACCATCTCCAACAAGAGAAAATCTAACCATCTCCCCTTGACATTCAATGGCATTACAATCACTGAATCCCCCACTATCAACACTCAACATTCAAGAAGCTCGACACCATCCAGGACAAAGCAGCCCGCTTGATTGGCACCCCATACACAAACATTCACTCCCTCCACCACCGACGCACGGTGGCAGCAGTGTGTACCATCCACAGGATGCACTGCAGCAATGTACCAAGGCTCCTTAGACAGCACCTTCCAAACCCACGACCTCTACCAACCAGAAGGATAAGGGCAGCAAATGCATGGGAACACCACCGTTTGCAAGTTCCCCTCCAATCCACACACCATCCTGACCTGGAACTATATCGCCATTCCTTCACTGTCACTGGGTCAAAATCCGAGAACTCCCTTCCTAACAGCACTGTGGGTGTACCTACCTAATATGGACTGCTGTGGTTCAAGAAGGCAGCTCACCACCCGCTTCTCAAGGGCAATTAGGGATGGGCAATAAATGCTGGCCTGGCCAGCGACGCCCACATCCCATGAATGAATTTTAAAAAATGTACTGGGAAAAGAGTTGGGGGTGGAGGCTTGAGTAAAACGTCCTGCCCTTCCACCCCCTTCTCTTATAGTGGCCATAAACTTCCATGCATCTGGATCTGGGATCCACCAGGGACATGTGTGGGGTCTTCCAGCACACTGCTGCATCAAGGAGGTGACCAATGCCTTGCTCAAGAGGGCCGACAATTATGGGCACGACCGGACTGACCCTGACAGTCAGGCCGAGAGGACCATTGATTTCAGGGCCATAGCTGGATTCGCACAGGTGCAAGGTTGAATAGATTGCACGCATGTGGCCATCAAGGCTCCAACGGACCAGCCAGTCGCCTTCATCAACAAGAATGGCTTCCATTCCATCAACATTCAACTGGTCTGCAACAACTGAAAGCATTTCCTGCAGGTGTGTGCCTGCTTCCCGGGAAGCAGCCAAGATGCTTACATACTTCTACAGTCCCAGGTGCCTCAGCTTTTCAAGCCCAACACTCAGGGCTCCCCATTAAGGACATGGATCCTGATGCCTGTGAGGAACCCTTGCAATGCAGTGGAGGAGAAGTACAACACTTGCCATGGCTCCATCTGAGCGACAATCGAGCAGTCCATTGGGCTGCTGAGGATGAGGTTCCGCTGTCTCGATCGATCTCGTGGAGCCCTGCAGTATACGCCAGTGAGGGTCTCGCGTATTGTGGTGGTCTGCTGCGCTCTGCACAATCTAGCACTACTGAGGGGGAGGCCTGACATGAGTATTTATTTGTTTTAAATTAATTTATTAATTAGTGCTAGAAATGTCAGTTAGAGGGGTAAAGTGCTTCACCTGTGAGATGTGGGAGGTCCGTGATGCTTCCAGCATTCCGGACGACTACATCTGCAGGAAGTGTACCCAGTTGCAGCTCCTCACAGACCGCATGGACCGGTTGGAGCAGCAACTGGATGCACTTAGGAGCATGCAGGTGGCAGAAAGTGTCATAGACAGGAGTTTTAGAGAAGTGGTTACACCCAAGGTGCAGGCAGATAGATGGGTGACCGCTAGAAGGGGCAGGCAGTCAGTGCAGGAATCCCCTGTGGCTATCCCCCTCTCTAACAAGTATACCGTTTTGGATACTGTTGGGGGGGATGGCCTATCAGGGGAAAACAACAGCAGCCAGAGCAGTGGCACCACGGCTGGCACTGTTGTTCAGCAGGGAGGGACAAAGCGCAGAAGTGCAATAGTTATAGGGGACTCTATAGTCAGGGGCACAGATAGGCGCTGCTGTGAACGTGAAAGAGACTCCAGGATGGTATGTTGTCTCCCTGGTGCCAGGGTCAAGAATGTCTCTGAACGGACAGCGGGCATTCTGAAGGGGGAGGGCGAACAGACAGAGGTTGTGGTACACATCAGTACCAACGACATAGGCAGGAAGAGTGACGAGGTCCTGCAGGGGGAGTTTAGGGAGTTAGGTAGAAAGTTAAAAGACAGGACCTCTAGGGTTGTAATCTGGGGATTACTCCCTGTGCCACGTGCCAGTGAGGTGAGAAATAGGAAGATAGTGCAGCTAAACAAGTGGCTGAACAGCTGGTGTAGAAGGGAGGGTTTCAGATATCTGGATCATTGGAATCTCTTCAGGAACAGGTGGGACCTGTACAAGAAGGAGGGGTTGCATCTAAACTGGAGGGGCACAAATATCCTGGCTGAGAGTTTTGCTAGCGTCACTCGGGAGGGTTTAAACTAGTGTGGCAGGGGGGTGGGAACCAGAGCAGTAGGACAGCAGGTGAAATAAATGAGGGGGAACTAGTAAATAAGGCCAGTAAGACTAAGAGGACGAGCAGGCAGGGAGATGTTGCGGAGCACAGTAGGACTGGTGGTCTGAAGTGCATTTGTTTCAATGCGAGAAGTATAACAGGTAAGGCAGATGAACTTAGAGCTTGGATAAGTACTTGGAACTATGATGTTGTTGCTATTGCAGAGACTTGGTTGAGGGAAAGACAGGATTGACAGCTAAATGTTCTGGGATTTAGAAGCTTCAGGCGGAATAGAGGAGGATGTAAAAGGGGTGGGGGTGTTGCATTACTGGTTAAGGAGAATATCACAGCTGTACTGCGGGAGGACACCTCGGAGGGGTCATGCAGCGAGGCAATATGGGTGGAGCTCAGGAATAGGAAGGGTGCAGTCACCATGTTGGGGGTTTACTACAGGCCTCCCAACAGCCAGCGGGAGGTAGAGGAGCAGATATGTAGACAGATTTTCGAAAGATGTAAAGGTAACAGGGTTGTAGTGGTGGGTGATTTGAACATCCCCTATATTGACTGGGACTCACTTAGTGCTAGGGGCTTGGATGGGGCAGAATTTGTAAGGAGCATCCAGGAGGGCTTCTTGAAACAATATGTAGTCCAACTAGGGATGGGGCCATTCTGGACCTGGTATTGGGGAATGAGCCCGGCCAGGTGGTCGAAGTTTCAGTAGGGGTGCATTTCGGGAACAGTGACCATAATTCCATAAGTTTTAAGGTACTTGTGGATAAGGATAAGAGTAGTCCTCGGGTGAAGGTGCTAAATTGGGGTAGGGTTAATTATAACAATATTAGGCAGGAACAGAAGAATTTAGATTGGGGGCGGCTGTTTGAGGGTAAATCAACATCTGACGTGGGAGTCTTTCAAACGTCAGTTGATTAGAATCCAGGACCAGCATGTTCCTGTGAGGAAGGAGGATAAGTTTGGCAAGTTTCAGGAACCTTGGTTAGCGCGGGATATTGTGAGCCTAGTCAAAAAGAAAAAGCAAGCATTCGTAAGGGCTGGATGGCTGGGAACAGACAAAGCCCTTGAGGAATATAAAGACAGTAGGAAGGAACTTAAGCATGGAGTCAGGAGGGCTAAAAGGGGTCATGAAAAGTCATTGGCAAACAGGATTAAGGAAAATCCCAAGGCTTTTTATACGTATATAAAGAGCAAGAGGGTAACCAGGGAAAGGGTTGGCCCACTCAAGGACAGAGGAGGGAATTTATGTGTGGAGCCAGAGGAAATGGGCGAGGTACTAAATGAGTATTTTGCATCAGTATTCACCAAAGAGAAGGACTTGGTGGATGATGTGTCTAGGGAAGGGAGTGTAGATAGTCTCGGCCATGTCGTTATCAAAAAGGAGGAGGTGTTGGGCGTCTTGCAAAGCATTAAGGTAGATTTGTCCCCAGGGCCTGATGGGATCTACCCCAGAATACTGAGGGAGGCAAGGGAAGAAATTGCTGGGGCCTTGACAGAAATCTATGCATCCTCATTGGCTACAGGTGAGGTCCCAGAGGACTGGAGAATAGCCAATGGTGTTTCTTTATTTAAGAAGGGTAGCAAGGATAATCCAGGAAATTATAGGCCGGTGAGCCTTAAGTCAGTGGTCGGGAAATTATTAGAGAGGATTATTCGGGACAGGATTTACTCCCATTTGGAAACAAATGAACTTATTAGCGAGAGGCAGCATAGTTTTGTGCAGGGGAGGTCGTGTCTCACTAACTTGATTGAGTTTTTTGAGGAAGTGACGAAGATGATTGATGAAGGAAGGGCAGTGGATGTTGTTTATATGGACTTCAGTAAAACCTTTGACAAGGTCCCTCATGGCAGACTGGTACAAAAGGTGAAGTCACATGGGATCAGAGGTGAGCTGGCAAGATGGATACAGAACTGGCTTGGTCATAGAAGACAGAGGGTAGCAGTGGAAGGGTGTTTTTCTGAATGGAGGGATGGACTAGTGGTGTTCCGCAGGGATCAGTGCTGGGACCTTTGCTGTTTGTAGTATATATAAATGATTTGGAGGAAAATGCAGCTGGTCTGATTAGTAAGTTTGCGGCCGACACAAAGTTTGGTGGAGTTGCGGATAGTGATGAGGATTGTCAGAGGATACAGCAGGATATAGATCGGTTGGAAACTTGGGCGGAGAAATGGCAGATGGAGTTTAATCCGGACAAATGTGAGGTAATGCATTTTGGAAGGTGTAATGCAGGTGAGAAGTATACAGTAAATGGCAGAACCCTTAGGATTATTGACAGGCAGATAGATCTGGGCGTACAGGTCCACAGGTCACTGAAAGTGGCAATGCAGGTGGATAAGGTAGTCAAGAAGGCATGCTTGCCTTCATCGGTCGGGGCATAGAGTATAAAAATTGGCAAGTCATGCTGCAGCTGTACAGAACTTTAGTTAGGCCACACTTAGAATATTGCGTGCAATTCTGGTCGCCACACTACCAGAAGGACATGGAGGCTTTGGAAAGGGTACAGAAGAGGTTTACCAGGATGTTGCCTGGTCTGGAGGGCATTAGCTATGAGGAGAGGTTGGATAAACTCGGATTGTTTTCACTGGAACGACGGAGGTGGAGGGGCGACATGATAGAGGTTTACAAAGTTATGAGCGGCATGGACAGAGTGGATAGTCTGAAGCTTTTTCTCAGGGTGGAAGAGTCAGTTACTAGGGGACATAGGTTTAAGGTGCGAGGGGCAAAGTTTAGAGGGGATGTGCGGGGCAAGTTCTTTAGACAGAGGGTGGTGAGTGCCTGGAACTTGCTGCCGGGGGAGGTGGTGGAAGCAGGTATGATCGCGACGTTTAAGAGACATCGTGACAAATACATGAATAGGATGGGAATAGAGGGATACGGTCCCCGGAAATGCAGAAGGTTTTAGTTTAGGCAGGCATCAAGATTGGCGCAGGCTTGGAGGGCTGAATGGCCTGTTCCTGTGCTGTACTGTTCTTTGTTCTTTGTTTGTTTGTATGCCTGAGCACCAAGCATCCTCCAATGAGGACGCAGAGGAGAGACAGGTCCAACCAGCAATGGATGATAATAACACGACAATGGAGGCCAGACAAGTTAAGTGACGCGCAAAGGCAGCAAAAGACAACTTCATAATAATTCACTTTCAGCAACCCTGATGCCCATTCACTGAGAATCCAATAAAGACTCACTTCATGCACGTAGTCTTCCAACTGCTTTCCAACTGTGCCCTCTGAATGTCAACCAGCTGCAATGTGCGCTAGTGCCCATGGGAGAACATATGTTAATGACATCTGCAGTTACATTGCCATGATAATGAGGGCTGTGGTCACATTGGCACTGCACTAAGGGGTAGGGTAGAAGTGAGAAGCTCACAATTAAGACATAATGAAACATGGTTTTCACAAAATACTGGCTAATGATTGGCACAAAAAAGCATTTAATTATATTCCAAATAACATATTTGCATCACCCATGAATACCCACGTGTTGGGGGGTGCTAGATGCTTGTCTTAATATGTTTACAGGTGCTCCTACACGGTGTAATCTGTGCACTAGCAGCTGTGCTGGAGGCAGGCTGCTGATCAGGCTTCCCTTTGGCCTGTGATGACTTCAGCGGCCATCCTCTGGGTGCCTGAGGCCTGTCGGGCCCCAGATGCCTCAGGGTTTCCTGCACTCGTGCAGGACTCCCCTCAGACGTTGCGGCTGCTGGAGCTGGGCTCACTGGCAGAGGGGCTGAGCAGTTGAGGTGTTGGTGTTCACACTTGAAGTGCCCTGAGAGGAGAACCGAGATGTGGAGCGTAGCCTCTTCTCCTCCCTTTGAAGGCTCGCTGGAATCACTCTGCTCACCAGAGAAGGACTAGGAGTGGGAGAAGTCTCCAAGCTCCTCTTCTTCTCTTGCCTTGCCACTACTGATTTGATCACATGGCCAACCTGTAGGTTGGCATTCGCAGGTGACTGCAGCCCCAGAGGGACACCCGTCAACCTCTGAGGAGGCAGACCACTCAGAGGATGCACTACCCCTTGACTGTTCTGCACCTTCCACCAGTGCAGCTACTTCCACCTCGGTGGGTAATGTGCAGGTCCTGGCCCAACTGTGGAATCTGGCTTTCCATGAGGGTTGCCAAACTCTTGATGAAGGAAGCCATGTGCTCATGTGCCTGGGACATGGCATGGGTCCTGGCACGGATAGTGGAGTCCGCTCATGGCTGCGCATAGCCTCTGACATCTCTGCCAGATGTTGCCTTACCTCCCCTGCAACTCCAGCATGCCCTGTGCTGTCGACAATAGAGGCTCATCATCAGCCTGGGGCTTAGCATGGGCGTGGCCGCCCACAGTCCTCCAGCTGTTGGAGGCCTCGGCTGTCTCACCCAGCTGCTCTGATCCACGTGCGGCACTCTCACCAGCTAGTGACCCTGATTCTAATGCCAATCGATTACCCACCGAGGTGGAAGTAGCTGCACTGGTGGAAGGTGCAGAACAGTCAAGGGGTAGTGCATCCTCTGAGTGGTCTGCCTCCTCAGAGGTTGACGGGTGTCCCTCTGGGGCTGCAGTCACCTGCGAATGCCAACCTGCATGAGAGAAAAGAAACATGTGTGGGTTAGGCTGCACATATCCTGCTTTGACAATCATGCCTGAGGTGGCTCTCCATCATTAATGAATTTTTCGATGAACAGAAATCATCAGTCTCTCCCGTCAGATATAGCATGTCCGCCTTGGGTCCCCGTTAATTCTAAGGCTTCTTCTTCGGCCTGGCTGAGAGGATGAATGTCAGGGACCCCTCCACCAGTCCTGGCTATCTTCCTTTTGTTATGGGTCCTCTGCTCCTGCAAGAGGAAGATGGTAAAATTAAAAACTGGCATAAGTTTCACCATGAACGTTCTGCTACTATAGGCCCCTCATTACCAACTGGGAGATCTGATGCATCTTCTGCTGACAAAAGCTGTCATGGGATTTACTGGGGGTGAGCTATGAATGAGGGTGGCATGTGGCCCAGATCCAGCCATGCATTTGTCATGATGAGGTTATAACCTTTCTGTCTTCACCCTGGCAGTGGCACCCTCACCATGTCACACACCCTGTAGTAACATCCAAACCCCAGAAAAGAGCATTGGAATGTAGCACTCACCTTGGTCGTTGACCCTCTTCCTCCACTGGATCCAGTTGCGTTGGGTGACCCCGCAGCTGCTAACCTCCTCTGCGATCTCCACCCAGGCTTGCTTGGTCAGGCGGGAGGACCTTTTCTTGAGAAAAGAACCTCCTACCTGGAGGAGAATCTGTAGGGAGGCATCAGCGAATTGTGAGGTCACCCTC
This sequence comes from Heterodontus francisci, assembly GCF_036365525.1. Lineage (NCBI taxonomy): Eukaryota > Metazoa > Chordata > Chondrichthyes > Heterodontiformes > Heterodontidae > Heterodontus > Heterodontus francisci. The sequence goes on along the minus strand of NC_090383.1, from coordinate 46,687,717 downwards.
GGCCTAACTCAGCCATTCGCGCCACTATTCCTAGGGGGATTGACTGCTGTTGGAAACAGTGCTGTGAACTTCTCTGCCTAACTGCAAACTGACCTTCTATAGACTCCAAGGCAGGAATGAATGCAAGGCTGGCAGGCTTTTAAAAATGGTGAATGGTTCTGATGAAGAGTCACTGACCTGAAACGTTACCTCTGCTTCTCTCTCCACAGATGCTGCCTGACCTGCTGAGTATTTCCAGCATTTCTTGTTTTTATTTTAAAATGGTGCCAGCAGCTGATCCGATGTCAGCTGACGCCATGAACAGAGTCTCATTTGCCACCCCCACCATGTGATTAGGGGTGACCACTGCCTCCATTGAGCAAAATGGCCGCCCACCGCATAATCGGAGTGGCACAGCTGCACATGTGACACACGGGACTGCCGTCTTTTTCCGTGCCCACCACTGAGACCGGTGGCGGGCTCAATAAATTCAGCTCGACCACTATACATTTTCCTCCAGTCTGAAAAACAACCGCTCCCCACTATTCTCTGTCCCTTAGTCAATTATGTATCCATGCCCCTTTATTCCCATGGGTTTCAATTTTGCTAACAAGTCTATTGTGTGTTACATGGGTTCCTTACTCTTTGTCGCATATATCAATGATTTAAACTTAAATGTAGGGGGCATGATTAAGAAGTTTGTAGAGGTTATGAAAATTGGTCGTGTGGTTGATCAACAGGAAGATATCAATGGAATGATCAGGTGGACAGAAAATGGCAAATGGAATTAAATCTGGAGAAGTATGAGGTAATGCATGTGGGGAGGGCAAACAAGGCAAGAGAACACACAATAAATGGTAGCAGACTGAGAATTGTAGAGGAACAGAAGGACCTTGGAGTGCATGTGCATAGATCCCTGAAGAACAGGTAGACAGAATCATAGAATTATACAATGGTTACAGCACAGAAAGAGCCCATTGAGTCCATCATGTCTATGCTAGCTCTCTGCAAGAGAAACTCAGCTAGTCCCACATCCCTGCCCTTTCCCCATAGCTCTGCAAATGTTTCCTCTTCAGGTGAATCTGCCTCCACTAAACTCTCAGGCAGTGCATTCCAGATCCTAACCACAAACTCCATAAAAAAGTTTTTCCTTATGTCACTGTTGGTTCTTTTGCCATTCACCTTATATCAGCCTCCCCTAGTTTTCGACCCTTCTGCCACTGGGAATAGATTCTCTCCATTTAATCTGTCTAGTCCTCTTATGATTTGGAACACCTCTATCAAATTTCCTCTCAACCTCATGTTCTCAAAGGAGAACAACCTGAGCTTCTCCAATCTATCCATGTAACTGAAGTTCATCATTCCTGGAACCATTGTCCTAAACCATTTCTACACCTTCTCTAATGTCTTCACATCCTTCCTAAAGTGTGGTGCCCAGAACTGGGCACAATATCCCAGTTGAGGCCAAACCAGTGTTTTTCTTTATAAAGGTTTGTTTTAACTTCCTTGCCTCTATTTTTAGAGCCCATTATTCCATATGCCTTCTTAACCACTTTCTCAATCTGCCCTGCCTCCTTCAACAATTTGTGCACATATACCCACAGGTATTTCCGTTCCTGCATCCCTTTGGAATTGTTCCCTTCATTTCATATTGCCTGTACTCATTCTTCCTCCCAACAGGTATCAATTCACACTTCTCTGAAATAAATTACATCTGCCACATGTCTGCCCTTTACACCAGACTGTCTAGGTCCTTTTAAGTCTATCACTATCTTCCTCATAGTTCACAATACTCCTGTACACTCAAGTCTAGATCTCTAATATATATCAAGAAAAGCAGTGTTCCTCGTACCAGTCCCTGGGGAACCTCACTGTGTACCTTCCTCCAGTCCAAAAAACAACCGTTCACACTACTCTCTGTTTCCTGTTACTCAGCCAACTTCGGATCCATGCTGCTGCTGTCCCTTTTATTCCATGAGTTTGAACTTTTCCGGCAAGTCTATTATGTGGCATTTTATCAAATGCCTTTTGGAAGTCCATGTACACCACATCAATTGCATTATCATCATTAACAGTTACGTCATCAAAAAAACTCAATCAAGATAGTTAAACACGATTTGCCTTTAACAAATCCATGCTGGATTTGTTTATTAATCCACATTTGTCCAAGTGACTGTTAATTTTGTCCTGGATTATAGTTTCTAAAAGCTTTCCCACCAATGATGTTAAATTGACTGGCCTGTAGTTGCTGGGCTTATCTTTACACCCATTTTTGAACAAGGGTGTGACATTTGCCATTCTCCAGTCCTCTGGAACACATCTCTGTATCTAAGGAGGATTGGAAGATTATGGCCAGTCCTTCCTTTATTTCCTCGTTTACTTTCCTCAGTATCCTCGGATGCATCTCATCCAGTCCTGGTGACTTATCAACTCCATTTTTATCAAATTTTAGCCCATTCAGTATCTAAATTTACTCCTCTTTCACTATGATTTGGGCAGAATCTTCTTCCTTGGTAAAGACTAATGCAAAGTACTCATTTAGTACCTCAGCCATGTCCTCTGCCTCCAAGCGTAAATTCCCTTTTTGGTCCCTAATCGGCCCCAGGCCTCCTCTTACTACCCTTTTACTATTTATATGCCTATGGAAGACTTTTGGATTCCCTTTCAAGTTAGCTGCCAGTCTCTTCTCATACTCTGTCTTTGCCTCTCTTATTTCCTTTTTCACTTCCCCTTTGACCTTTCTATATTCAGTCTGGTTCTCATATATTATCAACCTGATGTCTGTCATACGCACCCTTTTTCTGCTTCTTTTTAATTTCTATCTCTTTCTTCCTCTAGGAGCTCTGGCTATGCTCATCCTACATTTCCCCCTTGTGGGAACGTACCTCAAATATACCCAAATCATCTCTTTAAAAGTAGCCTATTCTTACATAACAGTTTTGCCTGCCAATATTTTATTGTTATTTGCCTGGGCCAGATCTGTTCTCACCCCACTCAAAATTGCCCTCCTTCAATTCAGTATTTTTACTATGGATTGCTCCTTGTCCTTTTCCTTAGCTAACCTAGACCTTATGATACTCTGATCACAGTTTTCTAAATGTTCCCCTACTGACATGTGATCCAATTGACCCACCTTATTTCCCAGAACCAGATCCGGCAATGCCTCCTTCCTTGTTTGGCTGGAAACATACATCAAGAAAATTCTGCTGAACATACTTCAGAAACTCTTCCATCTCTCTGCCCTTTACACTGTTACTATCTCAGTCTATATTAGGAGAATTAAATTCCTCCTTTATCACTACTCTATAGTTTCTGTTCGTCTTTGTAATTTCTATATCTTTCCCACTAGTTGGTGGCCTATAGAATACACCAAGTAGTGTAATGTTACCTCTATTGCTTCTTAATTCTAACCAAATAATTTCTGTCCTTGACCCCTCTGGAACATCCTCTCTCCCCAGTAGCATATGGCATCGGGAATAATCCAGAGATTGCTACCTTTGAGGTCCTGCTTGTTAGTCTTCTTCTGAGCTCCCTAAAATCTGCCTGCAGGGCCTCATCTTTCTTTCTACCTATGTCGTTGGTACCAATATGGACCATGACTGCTGGTTGTTCACCCTCCCCCCTCAGAGTGCTCTGCAGCTGCTCAGCGACACCCTTGACCCTGGCACCAGGGAGGCAACATAGATTCACTTCTCCTTTTGAATGTATAGTGAATGTCCCTCTGAATTTGCAGGTTTTACAGAAGAGGCACATCTTGCGGATTGAGTGAATCATAATGTAAAACACGATCTGAACTATCAACATACCTTGATCACTGTTTCAACAGCACATTCTGATATTCAACAACAGGCATGAGTTGATGTGGCTGGTTGTATTTCAGCTGAGGTGGAATTTGGAGGTGGTGTAAAAGATCATAAGCTGGAGGGATAACGACATTAGCTAGCTGATAATTATGAAGTTAAGCAGGCACAAGAGACTGGCTGAGGCTGTAGCAGTTGGGCATCGATTCTAGGTATTTTGTAGTCAACTGGACTATCATGTTCTCGACTTTACTTAGCACTTGCATGTCACCTTACATAAGCACTCAGTTACAGTTAATGCACATTATGAAGTGTTATTGTTTGCATTCAACCCAGCGCTCTATTAAAATTGCATTTTTTGTACGACAAACAGTTTCTCTGTATTTTTTCGAAAAAAAATCACTGAATTTGTCAGCTCTCCAAAATGGTTTCACCCAGAGTGTTATTAGAACATGGAATGCATTACCACAAGTGGCTCTTGAGGCAGAGATTGTCACATTATTTCAAAAGAAATTGGATAAATATTAGAAAAAGGAAGAATATAAAAGGATACATGGAAAGGGGATTGGAGCAGTTAGTTTCAGTTGAAGAGCTATCCATTCGATAGGGACAACGGGCCAAAATGGCTGCCTTCTGTATTGTACTGATTTCAATGGAAAAGACAATCAGATGCAGTGTGAAAGGAGTCAATTCATTAAGGCCTATTTTGTGGTACCACTCAAAACAAATTTCTACCCCAATGATCTTTAATACAGGTGAATATGAATTTAAGCAAGAGTCCTGCGGGCTCCTCCAAGTGACTGGAAAGAATCTTAGCAACAAATTATTTACAGCAGCAAGCAGAGCAGTGGAAGCTGCTGAGACACTTTGCAAACTTGGAAAGGAAACTAGGCACGTTGATGTAATTAATGTCTGATTAGTCCAATCTTTATATTACTTCTCAGATAATTACTTCTCAGCATGATTACTCTTTCTTGGTCTATACAGCCTTTTTCTCTATTCCTTTCAGTTAAGGCTTTCATTATCCATGCTGTTATCTCCAATTCATCTTATTGACCCTTGATCAAAATAATGCAGCAAAGAGCGAGAGTCCAGAAGGCTGTGTTGCCTGCCCGGTGCCAGGGTTCGGAACATCTGCTCACAGCTGGAGAGGAACTTACAGTAGGAGGGAGAGGATCCAGTTGTTATGGTCCATGTAGGTACCAACGACATAGACAGGAGACGGAAAGAGGTTCTGCATAGTCAGTATGAGGAATTAGGCACTAAATTAAGAAACAGAACCTCAAAAATCATAATCTCTGGATTATTACATGAGTCACATGCCAATTGGCATAGGGCAAATAAGATTAGAAAAATTAATGCATGGCTCAAAGACTAGTGTGGTAGAAGTGGGTTTCGGTTGGTGGGACACTGACACCAGTACTAGGGAAAGTGGTGGTTGTACTGTTGGACAGTCTACACCTGAACCGTGCTGGGGCCAGTGTTCTAGCGAGCTGCATAACTAGGGAAGTGGAGACAGTTTTAAATTGAATAGTGGGGGCAAGGGATCAAATTTCAGAAGATAAGGTAAATCAAGAAGTACAGACAAGGTAAGAAATGAAGGCATTAATGTGGGAAATGATAAACAGACTATGACAGGAAGGGACAGAGTATACAAACCTAAGAGTAAATCAACAGATAAGGCTAGAGGTTACAAAAATAATAAAAGGAGAAAGCTAAAGGCTCTGTATCTGAATGCACATAGCATTTGAAACACAACAGTTTAACTGAGAGTGCAAATAGAAATAAATAAGTATGATCTGATAGCCATTACAGAGACATGGCTGCAAGATGACATGGATTGGGACCTTAATATTGAAGGGTACATGGCAATCAGAAAGAACAAGAAGCTAGGAAAAGTTGGACGGGTGGCTCTGTTAATTAATGATGGTATTAGTGCAATAGAGAGGGATGACCTAAGTTCAGGAAACCAGGATGTAGAAGCAGTTTGAGTAGAGATGAGAAATCATAAAGGCAAGAAGTCACTAGTGGGAGTGGTGTACAGGCCACCTAACGTTAACCACAAGGTAGGACGGGGTATAAAGGAAGAAATAATAGCAGCCTGTCGGAAAGGTATGACGATAATCAAGAGGGATTTTAACCTACATATTGATTGGAAAAATGAGATGGGCAGAGGTAGCCTAGATGAGGAGTACATAGACTGTTTTAGAGATAATTTCTTGGAACAGTACATTCTGGAGCCAACAGGCTATACTAGACCTGGTATTGTGCAATGGGATAGGATTAATTAATTACCTCATAGCTAAGGCGCCCCTCGGTAGCAGTGATCATAATATGATTGAATTTTACATTCAGTTTGAGGGAGAGAAGAGTGGGTCCAAGACTAGTATTTTAAACTTAAATAAGGGCAATTATGAGGGCATGAAAGCAGAGCTAGCTAAAGTAAACTGGCAAATTAGGTTAAGGGAAATGTCAATAGAGATACAGTGGCAGATATTTAAGGGGATATTTCAGAATACACAGAATAGATACATTCCAATGAGAAAGAAAAAATCCAAGAGCATGGGGCGGGGGGACCTGCCATCTGTGGTTAACTAAAACAGTTAAAGCTAGTATCAAACTTAAAAAAAAAGCATATAATAGTGCAAAAATGGCTGGCAGATCAGAAGATTAGACAGAATATAAAAAACAGCAAAGATTGACTAAAAGATTGATAAGAAAGGTAAAATTAGTAAGAGAGAAAGCTAGCGAGCAATATGAAGACAGATAGTAAGAGTTTCTGTAGATATTTTAAAAAGAAAAGAGTTAACAAAGTGAACATTGGTTCTATAGAAAGTGAGTCTGGGGAATTAATAATGGATAATAAGGAGATGGCAGATGAATTGAACAGGTATTTTGCATCAGTCTTCACTATAGAGGATGCAAGTAACATCCCAGAATTAGCTGTAAGTCAGGAAATGGAAGGGAAGGAGGAACTCAAGTAAATCACAATCACCAGAGAAGTGGCGAGTGAGATAGTTGATGCATTAGTTTTAATTTTCCAACTTTCCCTAGGTTCGGAGAAGGTTCCACTAGACTGGAAAATAGTGAATGTAACTCCTTTATGCAAAAAGGGAGGGAGACAGAAAGCAGGAAACTACAGGCCAGTTAATTTACCATCTGAAATAGGGAAAATGTTAGAAGCTATTATTAAAGACGTTATAGTGGGCACTTAGAAAAATTGAAGGTAATCAGGCAGAGTCAACATGGATTTGTTAAAGGGAAACCATGTTTAACCAATTTATTGGAGTTCTTTGAGGGAGTTACCTGTGCTGTGGATGAAGGGGAACCGGTGGATGTACTGTACTTAAATTTCCAGAAGGCATTTGATAAGGTGCCACATCAAAGGTTATTGCAAAAAATTAAAACTCATAGTGTAGGAGGTAACATTTTGGCATAGATAGAAGATTGGCTAGCTAACAGGAAACAGAGAGTAGGCATAAATGGGTCATTTTCTGGTTGGTAAGATGTAACGAGTGGTGTGCCACAAGGATCTGTGCTGGGGCCTCAACATTTTACAATTGATATAAATGACTTGGATGAAGGCACCGAAGGTATGGTTGCTAAATTTGCTGATGACACAAAGACAGGTAGGGAAGTACGTTATGAAGAAGACATAAAGAGGCTACAAAGGGATACAGATAGGTTAAGTTACAAAAAAAAAGAAAAGAATATTTTGGCCAAATACTTGCTACTTCTTGAAAAAAAAGAGAAGATATGGAAAGATGTCAGATGCCCTTTGTTTTGGTTTGGCGTCCCAAATATATGTAGACAGTTGTCACTGGAATCTTCCTAGAACAGTTCTTGTCTGGCGACATTGAAGATCAGGCTTCCCAGGAAAAGTGCAGCAACAGGAGTTTCAGACAGTTTCTTACACTTGCTTATCAGAGCTTCTCAAAGAGATGGAAACTGGCAGGCTTTTCAAAGAGCTGGAACAGGCTGAGTTGAGGCTTGTCCTTGGCAGGTTGATTCTTTAACTCCTTTTCAAACCATTGTCCATATCCCAACTGCCTGTTCAAAGCAAAACCAAAAACATCTCAGGAGTCAAGCATCTTGACCAGTCGCTTCTTTGTAAACATCTTTCCCAAGTCAAAAAAGCCCTCTGCTGGGTATTCATCTGAAAACAAGTGCCTTCCAGTAACTTAAAATAAAATCAAAATACTGCAGATGCTGGAAATCTGAAATAAAAAGAAGAAATTCTGGAAATACTCAGCAGGTCTGGCAGCATCTATGGAGAAAGAAGCAAGTTAACGTTTCAGGTCTATGACCTTTCATCAGAACTGCAAAGGTTAGAAATGTAACAGGTTTTAAGCAAATAAAGTAGGGGTGGGGCAAGAGATAACAAAAGGGAAGGTGTTGATCGGGCAGAGGGTCATAGAAAATAACTGATCAGAAGGTCATGGAGCAAAGGAAAACGGTATGTTAATGGTGTGCTGAAAGATAAAGTATTGTGCAGAGAGGGTGTTAATTGACAGAAAAATGAACAGCCCTGGCCCAAAGCACAAACATGAAAAAAACAGTGGGTAGGCACAAGGTAAAAAAATGAATGATGAAACAAACTAAAATTAAATAAACAAATAAAAGATAAAAAAAGACAAAAATAACTAAAAATAAAAAGGGGGCCCTGTCAAACTGTGAAATTATTGAACTCAATGTTCAGTCCAGCAGGATGTAGCATGCCTAATCGGTAAATGAGATGCTGTTCCTCGAGCTTGCGTTGATGTTCACTGGAACACTGCAGCAAGCCCAGGACAGATATGTGGGCATGAGAGCAGGCAGGTGTGTTGAAATGGCAAGGAACCAGAAGCTTGGGGTTATGTTTTCGGACTGAGCGGAGATGTTCCGCAAAGCGGGTCACCCAATCTACGTTTGGTCTCCCCAGTGTAGAGCAGACCACATTGTGAGCAGCAAATACAATATATTAAATTGGGAGAAGTACAAGTAAATCGCTGCTTTACCTGAAAGGAGTGTTTGGGGCCTTGGATAGTGAGGAGAGAGGAGATAAAAGGGCAGTTATTACAGCTCCTGCGATTGCATGGGAAGGTAGCACAGGAAGGGGATGAGATGTTGGTGGTAATGGAGTGGACCAGGGTATCACGGAGGGAATGATCCCTTCCAGTAACTGTTGTTTACAATGTTACAAGCAGTTGAGAAAGGGGTCTAGGGGTTCCCTCTCAGCCTTTGCCTGGTTTGACAGCAACAGGGTTTAATTTTTAAAAACACCGTGTTTTAGCTCCCCCTCAGTGAAACCTTGTTCATTGCTCTCCAATTGTAAAGCAAAGAAATCATCCAGACAGGTTTTCTTAGATTTAAACAAGAAAGGTGGAAGTTTATTAACCTTAAACTCTAATTTGGTTAACAATTATGAATATGCAAAGCGACCACCCTAGCATTCATACGCAATAAGCACACATGCAGATAGAGACAGAAAAGTAGAAAGAATAAAGGGGAAAAGTTTGAGGAAATAGCTGGGATTTATTTATGGTCATTTGAGTTCGATGTAGAGTCTTTGATTGCCAGTAAGTCTTGCCATTTCGTTGAGGCCCTGTATACACTTTAAAACTTGTTTCAATGTAGGAGGTTTAAGTAACTTCAGTGGATCCAGTGATTTGTGTGAGAGAGAGAGAGAGAGCTAGCCAGGAGAGAAGCTCTCTTCTTCCAAGTTCATTTGCAATCTGACCCAAACTGTGTTGTGAGCAGTTCAAAACCAAAAACCTGGGCCAGCAGGTTAGTCACGTGACTAATTTTTAAAAAAACTCCTGCATTTGTGGATTCTCCATCTTAGCAGACACCCTGGAATGCTGGCTTTCTTACACATTCAATGTCTGGTGATCAAAATCCATTTGGGGTAATTGGATCAGGAAGCTGTTCTATTGTCTCCAGGCACTGTCTCTTAGTATGCAAATGTTTTCCAGCCACTGCTGATCTCTTTAAACAAGTCATTTCTTCATTCCAGCAACAGTTTAAAATAAATGTTCATATGACTAAATTAACATGCCTCATTCATGGCAGGTGGGGTCTTCATGACAACAAGCTCAGCCCAAAAGACCTTCTGATGACCTCTTTTTAAAATAACCCAAAGTTCCAGCATCTATGGAATCTTTTTCAGTTTTAAAACACAAATTCTCAATTTAACAAAAAAAAGGAAGCACTCATAACACTGCGCAAGACAACTACAACTCAACAGAAAATGCACTCTCAAATTATTTCACACCCAAGAAGAATGCAATATACAAAACAATTATTTTCCGGCATACCAAGCAAGAAGCAAATGAGACAATTGATCAATATTGTACACAATTGAGACAACTGGCAACCAAATGTGACTTTGGTGACGTCAAATATGTTGAATGGGAAATCAAAATACAAATAATTGAAGGTTGTCTCTCTAGTCAAATATGTATAAAAGCACTTGAGAAAGACAGAAAACTGTCAGAGCTGCTGGCGTTAGCAAGATCACTATCCCTTTCAGATTCCAGAGCTGCTGAAATTGAGGCTGCCAACAGCAACTGTTACGCTTCAAGCTCAACTCCTGTGAACAGTGTTCACTGCTCATGTGCCATGCAACCACCTGCAAAGCAATGACAGCAATCTCGCAAACACGATCATGACTTGTCCAAGCAATGTTTCCACTGTGGAGCTGCTTATCTGCCCTGCTGCTGAAAAGCTGTGTAAAGCACATAGGAAACTCAACCATTTTGCTTGCATTTGCTGCTCATCAGCAAAATCAACTGTTAAGACTCACACGACCAAAAGGATGCCACATATGCGTACGAAGCAAAAGGGCGAGAGAATGTAGCCAATATAGAGGTAGAGGACACGGAATATATTTTTGTGCTCTCCTCTGGACACAGCATCCAACCACATGTGACTGCTCAAAAGTAGATGCTCTCATAGATGCATGTCAACGTTATGGGAGATAAAACCTTCAACAAATTTGAGGACTGCCCCATCCTTTGCAAACCAGGGAATACAAAAATCTTCCCCTACAACAGTGATAAACCACTGAAAGTTCTTGGGACTTTTGAAATGCCAGTCACATTCAAAGACACCAGAACAAATGCTCTATTCAATGTCAAATCTGGAGAAAGTGACACACTCATCAGTTTCCACACAGCAACAGATCTGCACATGATTGTAGTCACATACACAGTTCCTACACATACCAACAATGTTCTTGAACTGTATGCTGACCGCTTCACAGGTATCAGCAAACTAAAAGGTGCTGTTTGCAAGCTGCATTTAGATCCCAAGGCGTGTCCAGTTGTGCATCAACATAGACGAATACCGTTCCATGTCCGAAAGCAGACAAAGAACTTCAGCACTTGCTTGACGTTGACATCATTGAGAATGTTAGGGATGAATCCACCCCTTGGATTTCTCCCATACAAGCTGTCAAGAAACCAAAGGGAGAGAACAAGATCAGAATCTGCGTCAATGTGCGGTCAGCAAGCCAAGCAATACGACAAGAAAGACATTTGACACTGACAATTGACAATATCTTAGAGAAAGTGAATGTTGCCCAATGCTTTGCTAAATTTGACCTCAATGCAGGCTACCATCAAATTGAGCTTGCAGAAGAATCGAGGTACCATACAGTGTTCACCACTCACATTGGGCTCTTTTGATTCAAAAGGTTCAACTTTACAATCAACTCAGCAGCTGAGGTATTTCAGCACATGAATCTGTCTGCACTGCAAAGACTTGAAGGCACATTGAATATCAGTGATGACATTTTCACCAATGGTTGCACTGAAAGTGAACTCGAGACACCCTACACACATGCCTACAACATCTTAAAGAATGCAGCCTCACCCTGAACAAAGACAAGTGCCTGTTCAATGAAAGCAGAATCGAATTCTTCGGTCATGTATTCAGCGGTGAAGGAGCGTCACCTGAGCTACAGAAAGTTGAAGTCATTGCAAATGCTGCAGATCCTAAGAACGTGCTTGAACCCCAGAGTCTGTTTGAGCTCATGACATTCTGCAATCATTTCATTCCTGACCTCATTACGTAATCTGCCACCCTACGCGATCTGATAAAAGAGACCACCAAGTGGGAATGGACTAAATCGCACAAACAAGCTGTGCACCAGATCAAACAACGGTTGACAGCAAGTTGCACAAATGCCTACTTTGACCCTGAGTAAACCACCTATCAATTGTCATGATGGCAAGCAGATTGTTAACACCTGTAGAACAACAATATTTGCAAACAGAGAGAGAAGCATTCTCAATCAATGCAGCATCCTACACTTTTATCTCTACTTGTATGGAAGCGAGTTTGAAGTGACAGCCGATCATAGGCCACGAGTGAGTCTGTTCAACAATCTGCATAGCAAGCCTCATACTCCAGTACAGCATTGGATACTCAAACTACAAAAGTACAAGTTCCATGCTAAGTATCAGCCAGGCAATCTTAACCTTTCACACCATCCTTTGCTGACTATCAGTTCCACTAGTTATGAAGAACAGACTACTGAACAACATCTGAACTATGCGAGCGTAAATGTGGCGTCAAAGTCACTAAAATTAACCAACATCAAAGTGGCAACAAAACAAGATGAAACATTACAGCTACGTAATGACAGCTATGGAATCATAAAACTGGAAAGACATGATTGAGAGAACATCTGCAAAAAAATTGATCACATGCAACAATGTCTTCGCAATGTTTGAAATGAGCTCACAGTTGCAACCACTTTTGGTCACATGGTGCATGGCATTGTCATTCTGCAGTTATTGAGAGAATGTGTTGTAGATAGAGCACATCAGGGTCACCAGGGAACCATCAAAACCAAGCAACTTCTTCAGGAAAAGGTATGATTCCCGGGAATTAACCACATAATGGAGCATAAAATCAATCAGTGTTTGCCATGTCAAGCAACCATAATGTCAAATCTTGGTTATCCACTCAACATGTCTAAGCTACCCGCAGACCCATGGACTGAAGTTAGTGTAGACTTTGCAGACATGCCCATTGATGAGCACTTGCTTGTTGTAACTGACAACTACAGCAAATTCTCAGTTGTAGCAATAGTTACATCTACCTTAGCGAAAGCAGTCATCCCACAGCTTGACCAGATTTTCATGGAGTTTGGAATCCCTCAAATGGTGAGTAGCAACAATGGACCCCCATTTAACAGCGATGAGTTCAGTAAATTTGTGAGCTATCTGGCCTTCACTCACTAAAAAATCACATCCTATTGGACAAGAGCTAATGGAGAAGTTGAGAGATTAATGCATATCTTGAAAAAAGTGATCTGTACAGCTACTGCTGACAGCAAGTCGTGGAAGCAGGAGTTGTATAGTTCTCTTTGCAATTACAGAGCAACTCCTCCCTCAACCACTGGAAAGCCTCCGGTTATGCTCATCTTTGTCTATCCTATGCACATACATCTTCCTGAGTTACCCTGAAAAGCTAATGATCAACACGCATGCGACCTTGATCGAGGACAGAAAGATTGCATGAGAGAAAATGCAGAGTGAAACATGAAAATCAGAACTACACCAGTGTTATGAATGCGAGACCTTGCAAAATGGTTATGTTTTTTAAAAATTGTGACTTTTAAAAGTTCAAGATGGAGTCCAGAAGGTTAGGTGACCTCACCTCCACTCTGTGAAAGGATAAGACAGAAGTCTTGGTTCCCAGGACAACAGAGAACACAGATCAAAGACTTTCTTTTGAAAAGCAGAAACTACAGGGCTAACACCTGACGAACAATGGGTTTCACCCTCCCAGACTTTCAGGTCGTAAAACAAGGAGTCAGTAAATCAGAAGTTGTAAATGTACCAGGCAGCTGTTAACACCTGGGAGGAATAAATGGCCCAAGTGGCTCTGTGAAACCAGACTTCTGGGCTCTGCATTTTGGAGCAGTATAATAAGCTATTGACTTTTGAGTCCAGATAAATTTAATGGACTTTCTGAAGGCAGAAAGGCTGTAAGAGAAGAAGCCAGCAGTTGCAGCCTCACAGCAGGCTGTAAGAAAGGAAGACAAACAGCAGTGGCAGCTCGAGAGAGAGAGAGAGAGAGAGAGGGAGCGAGGGAACACCTGCTTTTGGAAGCCCAATACAGCAAAAGGCTGCGAAAACTTGAAACTTGTTTTGAAAGTTGAAGCTTGTGGAGCAGTAGAAGATCAGTAGCTTTACCAGGAAATGTCATTCACGGATGTCCAGGTCAGAAGTGCTCAGAGAAGTGAGCGAAGGGGACATTAATTTTTGAAAAAGTCTGGGAGACTCAACCCATTGCTACTGGAAGAGTTTGGGACTTTTAACCGCATAGGACTTTGCCATCAATAACGACTGTAATGTATAAGTGTGGTGTGAGGTTTTCAAGCATTTTACTGAGCAAAGAAAATACCTCTCTTTGTAACTTGGGGTATCAGCTACTTGCAAAGTACTATTTATTTAATGGGAATTCTTTTAATTTAGTTGTTATACAAAAGTCTTAAAATGTGAAATCTTGTCCTGTAATTCTTTAAATTGGTCTGGGGTTTCATATTTCATATTTTTAACGCTAATGATCTCACTGAGGTCGCAACAACTGCTAAAGCCAGGAAACAAAGACCTTGTAAAACATGATGGTTATGTTGGAAAGCAAACAGCCCCCTATGGCATCCAGCCATTTGTTGTGACCAACACAAAAGGGTCACTGATCATTGCTAAGTGTGGTTCACAAATCATTACACGAAATGCGTCATTCTTCAAAGTGTTGCAAACACCATCCACAAGCTTTGCATCCGATCCAGACATTGACACTTCAGATGAAGCACATGAGTTAAATGAGACAACACCTGATATCACACGTCAATATCCTACTCATGAGTGGAAACGTCCGCCATACTTAAGCGATGCTGTTACAAACTGAAGTAATGTCCAAACAGAACAATGTAAGCAAACCATTGAAACTCTAATTTACCAAGAAGGGGAGGGATGTAATGTATTGTCCATTTGGAATGTAGTGTATTATTCATTTGAGGCCACTGTACATGCTTGGTGTAGCATGTGGAGTGTGCCACTAGAGGGAGTTGATAATAAAGCTTCAGTTTACAGCAGCAATCCAGAAGGTAGTGCTTTGTCTTTCTTCCAGATTTACAATGTCAGATCTACAATGTGAGATCTTACAATATCCTCATCACTGTTTACTACATTTCCAAGTTTTGTTTCATCTCCAAACTTTGAAATTATGCCCTGTATACTCAAGCCCAGGTTATTAATATATATCGAAAGAGTGGCAGTCCTAATACAGCTCCCTGGGAAAAACACTTGAATCTGAAAAACAACAGTTCAGCACTACTCGCTGCTTTCTGTCACTTAGCCAGTTTTGTATCCATACTGCCGTAGTCTCTTTAACTCCATGGGCTTCAATTTTGCTAATAAGTCAATTACGCGGTACTTTGTCAAACACCTTTTGAAAGTCCTTATACCAACATCAATCACACTACCCCAACTCTCTTTGAAGCCTTTTTTTTAGGCTTTGGGGGCTTAAATACAGGCACCAGCGGCAGAGTATTGTAAAGCCTTTTGGAATGGAGGTGGCCCTTCTCTAAGGGCCCCTCAGTCATGGGTTAGACACAGGACTAACTGACCATGTGTCATGGGCTTTTTGGCAGCCTAGTTCTGTAAGGATGAAAGCATCTGCAGGAGCTGGTGGATTACCCCTCTGTGCTGCTTCTGTGAGGGGACATAGCCACTGAGGTGCACATACCAGATGCAACAATTGGTACTGGTTACAGGAGTCTGGTTACAGCAATCAGTGGGAGAATGTACCTCAGGGAATGAAACCAAATATCCTTTAGTCCCTGTGAGATACTCTTCTCTAATACTTGTGCAATCCAGTGACAATTAGTTCCCTAGATAGTCCTTCATTCATTGCCTCCACATTGAGGTAACTCACTTGTCTGGATTTATCAAGAAGTGGCAGAAGGTTTCTGGGTGCTGTTAAAGCTGCCACTTTCTCCAGGCTGCCTGCAATGAATTGAACCCCTCTTGAATGTCGGCATGCAGCAGGCAATGGTCTCCATCACTGCCTAGCAGTTTGTTGCATAGCTGGTAGAGACCACACAAAGTCTCCATATGTGCCTGATGCTCTGCTAACATCTGGCAGCTTCATGGTCATCATCATCTGTTTGCTTTGCAGCCAGAGCTGACAGGACTTACAGCTCTGCTTAACGTCTAGCTCTGGTTCCACATCGGCAACTTTGGCTTCCTTGTGCTCACCAAGTGTCAATTTCTCATAACCACCATCTGTATCACCAAAAGTGGATGTCTGCCTGGATGAGTATGGAGTAGTTGATGAATGACAGGGTAAGTGAATGGCTGTCAGTGTTGTCAGAGGTAAAGGGAACAGCAAGGTTAGAGCTAAAAACAGCCTTAATTTGGCATGCTTGAACAGCATTCTAAAGCAACTGCTTTATGGGTTTCAAATGAGGAATGTGATAGACAGTGAACAGACTGAAGAAAAATATTAAAGCATTAGATAAGTAAAGGTATACGTTCTCAGGAGTCCAAGAAGACACAGAAACTCTCCCAATTCCAACACCAGCTGCCAGGCCTGAGTGGAAACCAATTATGACCAATGCTTCCTCTTTATTTGCTGTTAAATGTCAGATGTTGTCACATCCTCCTCCAGTGGCATGTTATTCCTTATATTGTGCGATGTCTTCTCCTGTAGGAAAATACATAACTTTAATTAGCTGCTGCAGTCTCCAAATCCTCCAGTCATCAATTATGATTCTTGGAATGGATGGTAGTACTGGTAAGTGTAAGAGAGCAAGGTACGAGGTTATGAGGCTTCAGGGTGCTAGCATGTATTAAGGTTACATGACACCAACCGGGACCGGATATGGGTGCTGTTCCCATTGTCACGGTGGCTGTTTTACACACTGGAGATGCGAGGACCCCCAATCATGCAGCGGGGCAGGAGGCGAGACACTGTATATGGCATCAGATGACTCTGGAGCAGGTGCTGGCACCATATTTAAAGGCCTGTCAGCCTTGCATTCACCCCTGCCTACTTTAAAAGAGTGCCTGTAAGTTTGCTGTTTGCTGCCCTAGGACCTCTTCTGTTGCCTGATAGTCAACCTGTACCCAATCCTGCAGTGTCCATGGCAGAAGGAAGCCACTGGGTGCCTAAGGTTTAGCAATGCCTTCCTTGAGATTCTCCTCCAGGCTGCAAGGGAAAGGTGGGAGATCCTCTTCCCCAGCGATGGCAAAAAGAGTTCCTCCCGCCTGACCAAACAAGCCTGGAAGGAGATCGCTGAGGAGGTTAGCAGCCGTGGGGGCACCTCCTGAACATGGGTTCAGTGCCGCAAGAGGGTCAACGTCCTCCTTCTTTCCGTCAAGGTGATTGCTCCTTACCTCTCTCCTTTTTAGGGATTGCATGTTACTACATGGGAGCATGCGGGACATGGGGAGGGAGGCACCACAAAGGCGATGTGAAAGGGGGTTAAGTATCACCTCATCCTGACAGATGGGTGGCTGCATCTCCGCTACAGGCCACCCTCTTTCACAGCTCAGCCCCATTAACTCCCCTGAGAGCTGAGGGACGGATGAGGGGTTGCGACTAGCAGAACTGTCGTGTTGAACTCTCTGCAAGGTATGTCTATCTCCCACTTTCCACTTGCAGGACAAGTTGGCTCATAACAGGAGGGAGTCATCACGGACTGGCAGAGGGATGCCAGACATCAGGTCTTTCTCCACGACTGAAGAGGAGACACTTGAGTTGGCGGGAACACAGGATGGCCACTCCATTTGGGATTGTGAGACTGGAGTCTCCACACAAGAGAATGAAGATTCACTTCCATTGACATACAGTTCACTTCTGGAGACCCCCATGATGCATGGTTGGCACGTTGAGATCTGCAAATCCTAACCCACAAATGTTTGTGCTCTCATATGTTGTTCACCGGCTGCAGGAGACTGCAGTGAACGGGGGGCAAAATTCCACCTCTGAGCATGATCAGAAGTCAGAGGAAGCACTGTCTCATCATTCTCCTGCAGATACTTACACCTTGGTGGGTTACCACTGTAGAATCAGGGTCACAAGCTGATAAGGACACCTTACACAAGCCCGAGCAGCTGGCTGAAGCTGAGACAGCGGAGGCCTCTGACAGTCGGAGGACTGGGTGGCCAGGCCCATGCCAAGCTCCAGGCTAATCATACGCCTCTGGTCTCAACAACACGGGGCATGCTGGAGTTGCAGAGAGAGGTAAGGCAAGATCTGGCAGAAATGCCAGATGTCCATCCATGCCATGGCTGCTGCCATGTCCCAGGCATGTAAGTGCATGGCTTCCTCTGTCAAGAGGTTGGAAACCCTTATGGAGAGCCAGATCCCACATATGCACGCAGACCTGCACACTATTGCCTTCGCCATGAGCTCGACACAGCTGTGGTAAGATGAGGACAATATGCCTGGAGTCGACTCCCGCTCTTTGTCCTTCTCTGGTGAGCAGGGAGGTTCAAGTGAGCCTTGAAAGGGAGGAGGAGAGGCTGGCTTCCACATGTGGGGCTCCCCTCAGAGTGCCCAGAGAGACAGCAGCTCTTCAGCCCCTCCACCAGTGAGCCCAGCTCCAGCAGCTGCAACAACTGAGGAGAGTCCTGCACCGGCCAGGACCTTCCAGGCCTCAGGCATGCAGAAGACAGCTGCTGAAGTCATCACAGGCCAAGGGGCAGCCTGATCAGCAGCCTGCCTCCAGCCCAGCTGCTGTGGCTGGAATCACATGTTGTAAGAGCACTCTCAGACGTATTAAGAAAACCACCTAGCCACACTTGGAGAGTCACAAGTGTCTGCCACTGAAATGTAATGATTAGTATAAAGTTATTTTGTTCATGTAATCAATGATCATTGTGTAACAGTCATTATTCCAATTATGCCAATACGGCAATTATGCCTTAATTGTGAGCTGCTGACTTCCCCTGTCCTCTGTCGTGGAATGCCAATGCAACCACAGCCCTCATTACCATCTGATCTCCCATGTGCACTAGCTATGTTTGCAGCTGGGCATGAGTGAGGGAACACAAATGGAAAGGAGACGATAGTTTACATGTATTGAGGTGAGACTTTATTGGTTTCTCTGTGAGCGGGCATCAGGGTGGCTGGAAGCAGGTAATTATGAGATTGTCTCTTGCCTCCTTGGCACGTCGCTCAATCTGCCTGGCCTCTGGTGCAAGGGCTTCAACATTCTGTGGCGCTTCCTCCTCAACGGTGGATGAGTGTCGCTCAGGCATCCCATCATTATGCAAGACCACCCCTCTCTGCAGTGCTAGATTGTGCAGAGCACAGCAGACCACCATGATATGCGAAACCCTCGCTGGGGCATACTGCAGGACACCATCAGATCGCACCAGGTACCGGAATCTCATCTTCAGCAGCCAATGGCCTGCTTGACGGTCACTTGGGTGGAGCCATGGCAACTGTTGTACCTCTCCTTTGTTGCTGTGCGAGGGTTCCTCACAAGTGTCAGTAGCCATGTCATCAATGGTATCCCTTGTCCCCGAGAATCCATCCCTGAAGGCGAGTGGGGGGCCTGAAAAGCTGCGGCACCGGGGACTGTCATAGTATGTAGGCATCATGGCTGCTTCTCGGGAACCCAGCACATACCTGGAGGAAATGCTTTCAGTGATCACAGACCTTCCTGTTGATGAAAGCTGGTCCAGGGGAGCCTTGATGGCCACATGCTATTACACCTTGCATCTGAGGGAATCCAGCTATGGTCCGAAAAACGATGGCCCATTCGGCCTGACTGTCAGGGTCAGTCCCTTAGTGCACATAGTCACCTGCCCTCTTGAACAGGGCATTGGTCACCTCCTTGATGCAGCTGCTGCCTGGAAGACTCCACACATGTCCCCGGTGGACCCTTGAAAAGATCCACACGTGTAAAAGTTAAGTGTCACTGTGATCTTCAGGGCCATGGGCCGCACCTCGTCCTGCAGCAGGGCACATAGGTCGGTGACAGCCAGCCTGGAGAGCCGTCATCTTTGCTGAAAATGCCACTAGGACCTTTGGAGGTAGCTGACTCGAGTCTGGTAAATTCTCTGGAGCAGGTGGGTCCTTCTTGCCATGGCTGGCTGCTGTTGCTCTCATCGTGGAGCTTCACGGACAGGCGCAGCAGTCTCCTGGTCCTCCCTCCATTGGAGACATATTACACCACGGTGGTTCAAAAAGACAGGATGAATGAGACCCATGCCAGGTAGCCAGTGGGCTTTCAGATCACTGTCAATGCAGAGAGGGCCCTGTCCTGCCAACTGAGCTTTTGACACTTTTCCCAGCGGATCCCCTGATGGCCCTCAGTGCCCACATTTGCTGATAGCCGTCCCTCTCATCCAGCAATATGAGTGACCAAACATCTCGCACAACAGTTTGGTTACCCAGTACAGCCACCCAAACCCAGGCCCTCACCTTTGCCGAGCAATTGAGAACCAGAACCCCCTGTCAGAGACTCCAAGACCTGGAACCCACTGTCAGAGACACTGAGACCCAGAACCCACTGTCAGAGACCCCGACACCCTGACCTCCCTTGCAGAGCACACAGCAACACAGTCCGACAATGGTCTCGGCACTCCCCTCATCCCCTATGCAGCACTGTTCATGGCTGCCTCCCCGTTGCAGCGATATAGCCTCTCGCCTCGGTGCCGCCAGCTCTTAACGGCCGTAAGCCCAAAGGCATGTGAGTGCCGCCTGCTGTACACTAAATCGCAAGCTCACAATTAAATT
The DNA here is from genome assembly GCF_036365525.1 of Heterodontus francisci. Classification (NCBI taxonomy): domain Eukaryota; kingdom Metazoa; phylum Chordata; class Chondrichthyes; order Heterodontiformes; family Heterodontidae; genus Heterodontus; species Heterodontus francisci. Next base: position 46,667,186 of record NC_090383.1, on the reverse strand, counting down.
GAGGTGGATTAGATGCAAATTCATTACAATCATCTGCTTAGCAATTTAAATGAGATTCCCGTCGTGTCGGGGTGGCAATGTTGCCTTGGTGCTTTCCCACCTCTGACTTAAAATGGAACCGCGTCATGATGGATTTCCGGGCGAACAGCTCCAACTCGATTCTCCATCCCCCCATGCCACCATTTCCACTTCTAACGGTCACGTTAAATTCAGTCCAAAAGTGAGTTTTACGAACTGACTTTGTCTCTGGTACAAGGGACCTGCTGCCATGTGATTCCCCAAAGGGCAATGCTTGAATATTGTTTATATGATTATCCATGTTCTACTATGTGATTCCATCATCTGTCTTGTTATTCACCTGAAAACACTTTTACCTTTGCTGTCCTAGTGAGAGCATTAAACTTCCGACATTGGGGACCTTTGGAGTTATTCAGGTCAGAATCACAACCACAGCCATTTGGTACCACATTACCCACACTGCTGCATGTGATGGCTTCTTCCCTGGTATTCCAACCACCACTTCCTGCCTTTCTCTAATTTGGACTCGTAGCACTTCATATCAGCCTCTGAAAAGAACTAAAGGTCACTTTTTTCCTTCTTCAGCTCCAGCCATTTCAGTCCCCCTTCCAAGATCCTGCTTAACCTTTAGGGGAATTGTGCTCTTACTCCTCCACTTTGCCTAGCATCTCACCCTCTGCTCAGATTTCATCCTTGTCCCTCCAGCATGATTTAAATTAGCTGACCCTAGAGTTTCTGTTGAGGTCAGTCTCCTCTCATTTCAGTGGACTGAAGTTCTGCTCCACTGCACTTACATTGACCGAGGGGCCCAAAGTGATTTCCAGGCATATGTTCTTATGCTGGATTTGGGCTTAGTAGTGGAGTAAAGATTTAAAATTTAGAAAATGGCAGATGAGTTAATGTGGGTAAACCTTTAATAATCATCTGAACTGGAGTGTTTAAGCTAAGCATGTCTCTTAACATGCTGAACACGCCCATTTGAACCACACAAAGGGCTTTTCGTGGTAGGCACTAATTTGGCAGTAACATTACTATTCGCCAGAAAATTCTACCCATATCAGTCATGAAAGTCAGTTCAAGTGTTACTGGTTAATATATGCAATTGTTGTCACTGTTGCTGCATCACTGCCTACTGTAAATTGGATAAATGTAATTGTGTACCTTCGGAGAGGGAGAGAAATGGAGATAGACAGAGACATAAAGGATAAAATACCTCAAAAAGAGGAAGCCTAATTTTCAAAAAATACGCGACAGACACTTCTGTGCAGTACTAAGAAAAATGGGGCTTCTGTGCTTACCAGCCTGCGATTACCTGTCCATTCAGGGAAAATCATGGGCTTGGAGATGGAATCTCTTCCTCAGTTCATTCATGTGACGTATCTGCCATAGTAGCAAAAAAAGCAAGCAGCAAGACAAAAATTATTAAAAACTAAGAACTGAATATTATCTGCTGGCAGACAAACTGATTTGAAACAGACCAGAGTAATTAAATTGAAAGCACTGCAAACACTTGGATAAGCAATAACTAGAGGGAAAACAAATGCTGTATACAATCCCAGAGCAAATTATTAGAGTGCTGCTGATTTCATACCGCAGCAATTATATCAAGCCTGTATTTTATTTTATTTCTGTAAAGATGATCTTCCATGCTTTAGCTACAGAACGTTGGGGAATCTAATACTCAGTTACACCCGTGTAATTCGATCTCTGCTTGTTCCACTACTAGTCAGACCACCAACAATAAAAAAGAAAGACTTGCATTTTTATAGTGGCGTTCATGATCACAGGACCTCCCAAAGTGCTTTACAGCAATGAAATACTTCTGAAATGTAGTCACTGTTGTAATGTAGGAAATGCAGTAACTAGTTTGTGCACAGCAAGATCCCACAAAACAGCAATGTGATAATGACCAGATAAGGTTTGTTTGTGATGTTGAAGGAAGGATAAATATTGGCCAGGACACCAGGAATAATTCCCCTACTCTTCTTCAAAATAGTGCCTTGGGATCTTTCACATCCAGCTGAAAGAGCAGATGGAGCCTTGGTTTAACACCTCATCCAAAGGCTGGCATCTCTAACAGTGCAGTACTCCCTCAGTACTGCACCAGAGTATCAGCCTATTTTAATACTCAAATGCATAGAACAGAATTTGAACCCATAACCTTCCAAATCAGAGGTAAGAGTGTTACCAACTGAGCCAGGGCTAACAACAGGCTTCACATGTTCACAGTTTTCACCTAAAATCTACCAGCATTTGACATTCTCCCTTTTTTCCCTTCAGTTCTGGTCACTGAAAACATTCAACTGCTGAAGGCAGTGAAGGGGCTGAAACCCAGAGCTGTAAGAAAAAAAACTGGATTCTTGGACTTTTGAGAGAGGAAAGGAGGTGTCTGAGAAGTGATCTCACAGAGGTACACAAGATAATAAATGGTATGATAAAGGTTAATCTGGAATACAATTTTATATTAAACCATAGGAGTAGGACAAGGGACACATGCTCAAACTAGTAAAAAGTAAGGATTGATATCTGGAGGTTGTTTTGGAATGAACTTATGGGCAGAAGACCCTGGAATTACTTTAGAAACAACTGGGTGTGGAGTACAAAGAGATCACAGGACTGTGCATAACAGAGCACTAAAGTCAGGAATTTGCTGCAAGTAGGAATTCATTGCACAGGAGGAAGGAGATGGTGATGTTTTAAAAAACAATTTTTGAGAGGATGCAGAGGAGATTTACTAGAATGGTTCCAAGGATGAGGGATATTAGCTTCAAGGTTAGGTTGTAGAAGCTGGGGTTGTTCTCCTTGGAGCAAAGTAGATTGAGGGGAGATTGGATAGAGGTGTACATGATTATGACAGGTTTAAATAAGGTGGACAAGGAAAAGCTGTTCCCATTAACTGATGGTCCAAGGAGTAGGGGACATGGATTTAAGGATTTGTGCAAAAGATGCAGGGGGATCTTTTTAACGCAGTGTGTGGTAATGACCTGGAACGCGCTGCCTACCAGGGTGGTGGAAATGGCGACGATGAATGATTTCAAAAGGAAATCAGATGGGTACTTGAGGGAAATAAACTTGCAGGGCTACGAGGATGGAGTGGGGAGTGGGACTGACTAGATTGCTCTACAGAGGACTGGCATGGACTCAAAGGGCCAAATGGCCTGGTACTGTGCCATAATGACTATGAATCTATGAGCTGAATGAAGGAAATGAAGGCTGAGGGGTGTGGGGGGCATCAAATTGGGGTGGGAGACATCGGACCAGAACTCCGATGTCGTGAGGTCCCATCCCAATTTTACCGATGGCAGCAAACAGGGAGGGCAGAGAGCCGAGATCGACACAGCAGGCCGGCAATTAAGGCAGTTAAGAGGCCTTTTGACAGAGATCTCATTCTCAGTTATCAATTTTATGAACGGCGCTCGGGAATCTGAGCCTCACCTGGCTAAAGGTTTTGGGAGATTATTGCTGGCTACAAGGAGACACCATCAGTAGAGGCAGCATCAATTGCCAAGCAGGGTGCAGAAGGGAGGGCATTGGGAATTGAGTGGGGTAAAAGATGCCAGCACTGTGGGGGAGACATAACTGGGGGGGGGGGGCAACAGGCAACTGCCACCTCGTCAGAGGTGGCATGTGGGGGAAAGGAATTGGGGGCAGCCATTGGCAATGCAGGCTTTGCACTCGGGGAGAGCCCATCTATCATTCATCCAGGCTTTAGGGGCCCCATTGAGGTGGAGGTGCAGCAGAGCAGGTGGTAGGTCAGCACTGGCAGCTGCACAGTGCGACTTGCGAGCCCACAGGAGGGTCAGCATCGGTCTCCAGATAGTGGAGAACGGCGCAGAGAGGAAAGCCAGCAGCCTCCTCTGTATACAAGAAACTAACCTCTAGAGAGGGTCTACTGGTTGAGGCTCAACTACCGACAGATGTCTGGGAGGTAGTGCAAATAAAGACTTTGTCTCTCTAAGGAGGCCGTCACCGACCTATGTCCTATGATGTCAAACCAGCTATGCCCCAGGGGACTAGGCGGAAATCCACTGCCAGTGGTGCTGAAGGTCATTGGGGCACTGAACTTCTACACCTCTGGATCATTTCAAGGATTACTAGGGACATGTGTGGAATCTCACATCAAGGAGGTCACCAATGCCCTTTTCAGGGGACCAGCGGCTATGTGCGCTTCCACACAGATCCCAACAGTCAAGCTGAGAGATCCATTAAGTTCGGGAGCATGCCTGGATTCCCACAGGTGCAGGGTATCATCGACTGCACATATGTGGCCATCAGGACTCCTGTAGATCATCCAGTGACCTTCATCAACAGGAAGGGCTTCCACTCCCTCAATGTAGAATTTGTCTGTGACCACCGTAAATGGATCCTTCAGGTCCATGCACACTTCCCAGGAAATTGCCACGATGCCCACATTTTAAGTCAGTCCCAGAGCATTTCCAGTCCCCCGCCTTCAGGGGTGGATCCTTACAGACAAAGGCTCTGAGGACAGAGTGACTGACACCTGTGAGGAACCCTCATACAGAAACAAAGGAGAGGTACAACACATGCCACGGGACAACATGAGTGACCATCGAGCAGACTGTTGGCCAGCTCAAGATGAGATTCAGGTGCCTAGATCGATCCGATGGCACCCTTCAGTATGCCCCAGTGAGGGGCTCACACATCGTGGTGGTCTACTGTGCACTGCACAACCTGGTGCTACAAAGTGGGGAGGCATTGAACAATGAGGATATCAAGGAGCGCGATGCCTCCTTGGACAAGGAGAATGCTGAGGAGGAAGCTGGCCAAGCATCGCCAGATGTAGGATCCGAGGATAACAGAAAAGACACCAAGGTACGTGCAAAGGAGGATCACGATGCCCTCATACATTTATGTTTCCATTGATCCGTAATACCAGTTGTAGATTGACCAATAAAGTCTTACCTTTATGCAGCCCTGTTGTCGCATTCCTTCCTTCAGCAAGCCATCACCCAAGTGCACAGCAGTCATCACTCAGCTGGCAAGGTTCACAACTTGATCCCCTCACAGCATGACCCCTCACCTCGAGCCCTTGACAGAGGTTGGGTTAAAATGAAGCCCCAAAGGCCATAAATAAGAGGAAGGAGATCTTGTGAGATAGAAGCTTATCTTTATTATCCCTAACAACAAATGTTAGCCTTTCTATTTACATTAGACATCCCATGTGCTTCTCGGCAATCTTTATACTTTTGCATATATTCCTATGCAGTGCTCACCTTGCACTGTCAGCTGAAGTGGAGGCAGGCTGCTGACATTGCTATCCCCTGGCTAGGATGACCTTGGCAGTTGTCCTCTGGATACCTGAGGCCTGGTGGGCCCCAGCATGCTGAGGGCCTCCTGCACAGAAGCAGTACCACCTTCTGTCGACAGGGATGATGGAGGATCTGGTGTCACTGGCAGAGGGGCTGAGGAACTGCTGGCTGCACCAGGAGCAGCCTGAGAGGAGCCCCCAGCTGTGGGATGCAGCTGATGTTCCTCCCTGGCAAGGCAGACTTCTGCCTCCCTGCTGACCTGAAAGGATAGAGGACCTGGTGGTGACTCCAGGTTCCCTGCCCCCTCTCGCCTTGCCACTGCTGCCTTGAGCTCATGGTCAAGCCGAGGGTATGCAGGTCTGCACAAATATCCTGCAGACACTGCGTGCTCTGCTGTATGTGGCTGTCCAGGAGAACCACCAATCTCAATGGAGGGCACCAGTTAGAGACATTACACCACTCAAGGCCTGGATGGACTCCTCCATTATCCGTGCCTTTGGCATTTCTGCCAGATGTTGCCTGACGTCTCAATATAGCTGCAGCAATTACTGTGATGCTGGCAACGCCAAAGGCATGTCATCAGCCTAGGGCTCAGCATGGGCCTGGCTTCCCACAGTCCTCTGACTGTCAGTGGCCTGGGCTGTCTCAGCCTCTATCAGTTGCTCAGGTGCATCTATGCTGTGTTCGCCAAGTTGTGTGACCCAATCTAACCACAAGCGCAGGTGTGAGTATCTGCGCTGGTGGAGGGTGCAGGTGGTATGAGGTGACAATGCACCCTCTGAGGCTCCGTCCTCCTTCTCAGAGGCGACAGACTCTCTCACAGTCTCTGTGGCTTTTTGTTGACGTTCTACGTGACCTGCATGAAAGAACAGAGACATTGAAGATTTAAGGGCCTTCCCTCCAGACATTCCAACAACCCCTGCGTTGGAGATCCCTATTAGCAATGGATGTCTCATGAGCAGCATGGCTCTATCACTGCAGATACATCCTTGTGCCCCATGCCGACCTTACTTCCTGTCTTGGGAAGGCGCCCTTGTCTCTCTGTCTGGAACAGATCATCTGTCCTGTGGCTATGCCAGCTCAATAGCCTCCTCCTCCATTGGGCTCAGGACATGGAGATATGGCAGTCCACTGCTAGTCTTGGCTCACACTCTATGATTGTGCGGTATCTTCTCCTGCAGGCACAGCTGAATGTTGTTGGTCTCCCAGTGGGGACAAGCCCATGATTTAAGTTGGTGGTAGTCCAGCTGTTACTGATGGAGGCACACAGAGGCTTCCTGCATGTGGTCCTTTTCCAGGGACTTTGTGAGGATCTGCAATGATAAATGGGAACCTTTCAACGGCCTTTAGTCATTCCTCACACAGCATGTCTTTATGCCCTGAATCTTTGCCTATGACTGGGTGGGCACTCCACCCAATGCACCCTCCCACTCTGACACAAGGCATCAAGGGTTTAGGAGGTACTCGCTTTCTTAGCCCAGAAATGACTTGTTGCACTGATCCAGGTCCTTGGGATGACCCCCATGGCTGCTGAACTCCTCCGTTATCTTCAGTCAAGCTTGCTTGCTCCTTCCATTCCTTGGGAAGAGGGCCTCCCGCCTTCCCCTAGCAGACTGGAGAAGAATTTGGAGGGAGGTATGATGAACACATGAGGCCACCAGTGGTCTTCCTTCTGCCATGCTGCGTTACCTGTCTTCCCTGAAGAAATCCTTGTCGTTGAAAATGATAGATTAACTGCAGGGCTAGCAGCCCTTTAACCATGACACCAGCAGCTGCCGCGGGGTCAGTTGATGCCGCCGTCACCTCCTCCACACCCGCCACAATCCACTTCATTGGACAGCCCCTGTGCCTCATTACTCTTAATTGACCAGCTGTTTGTGGCCCAAAGGGAAGCTGCACCTGCTTTCAGACCCGAAGTCGAGAACTGCGGCTTCTAAACAAATTCCAACCCTTTGACCCTTAGAATGAGCAGAGGCAATATAAACTAAAGGGTACAATTCTCAAGGGGGTGCAGGAACAGAGAGACTTGCATACAAGTCATAGAGTCACTTAGGGCACAGAAGGAGGCCATTCGGCACATCAAGTCCATGCTGGCTCTCCACAGAGCTATCCAGTCAATCCTACTCCCCCGCTCGATCCCCGAAGCCCTGCAAGCCTATTTCCTTCAAGTGGCCATCCAATTTTCTTTTGAAATCATTGATTGTCTCCCGCTTTTACCACCCTTGTGGGCAGTGAGTTACGGTCATTATCAACCACTGTCTAAAAAAGTTCTTCCTCATATTCCCCCTGCATCTCTTGTCCAAAACTTTCAATCTGTGTCCCCCTAGTGCTTAAACCATTAGTTAAAGGGAACAGTTTTTCCTCGTCTAACTTATCAAAGCCTGTTATAATCATGTACACTTCTCTTAAATATCCCCCCAATCCCCTTCGTTCCAAGGAGAACAAACCCAGCTTTTCCAACCTAACCTTGTTACGAAAATCCCGCATCTGTGGAACCACTCTGGTAAATCTCCTCTGCACCCTCTTAAAGACCCTCACATCCTTCCTCAGGTTTGGTGACTAGGACTGGACACAATACTCCAGTTGGGGCCTAAACAGAGCTCTATAAATGGTCAGCATAACTTCCCTGCTTTTGTTCTCAATGCCTCTATTATTGAAGCCCATGATCCCATATGCTTTACTAACCACTCTCTCAATACGTCCTGCCACCTTCAAAGATCGATGCACATGCACCCCCAGGTCCCTCTATTTCTGCACATTCTTTAGAACCGTGCCATTAAGTCTATATTGCCTCACCTTATTCCTTTTGCCAAAATGCATCACCTCACACTTGTCAGTATTAAATTTCATCTGCCACCTCTCTGCCTATGTATGTCCTATTGCAGGTGGTTCATATCGTCCTCACTGCTTGCCACACCTCCAAGTTTGGTGTCATCATCAAATTTTGAGATTCTACTCTGTATTCCCAGATCCAAGTCATTTATATATAGCAAAAAAGCTTGAGGAACACCACTGTCTGCCATCCTCCAGTCTGGAAAGAACCATTTACTACGACTTGCTGTTTTCTATCCTCAAGCCAATTTTTTTTATCCAATTGAACGCTGACCCCCATATTTAAAGGGCTGCTAGCCCTGCACTTAATGTATCATTTTTAATTGCAAGGATTTCTTCAGGGAAGACCATGAGTCTCAATTTAGTCAACCAGCCTTTTATGTGGTAACTTATCAAATGCTTTCTTAAAATCCACATAATTAGCATCCACTGCATTCCCTTCATCAACCTTCTCTGTCACTTCATCAAAAAATTCAATTAGATTGGTCAAGCATGATCTGCCTTTTACAAATCCATGCTGGCTTTCCTTAATTCCTCAAACCTCTCCAAGTGTCTGTTGATTTCTTTCCCTGATTATTGTTTCTAAAGCCTTACCTACCGCTGATGTTAAACTAACTTACCTGTTAGAACTGCGGCTAATTGCTAGGACTGTCCTTACACCCTTTCTTGAATAAAAGTGTCACATTTGCCACTCTCCAATCCTCTGGTAGCTCTCCCGTATCCAGGGAAGATTGGAAGATTATGGCAGGCCTTTCCACTATCTCGATCCCCACTTCCTTTAGCAACCTGGGATGCAAACCATCCGAGACTTATCTACACCAAGCATAGCCAGCCTTTTTATTACCGTTCTCCACCACCCCGCCCCCCCATCTCAATTTTTACCCTATGCATTCCTGTACTTTCTCCACTTGTGCCGATATTTTGTCAGATTCCACTTCCTTAGTGAACACTGATACAAAGTACTCATTAAGTATATTAGCCTTCCCCTGCGGCTCTAAGCATATATTACCCTCCTTGTTCCTAATAGGCCCCTCCCCACCTCTTACTACCCGCTTCCTATTTACTTGCCGGTAGAAGAATTTTGGGTTCAGCTTATTCGGGAGCAGAGAGTGCGAGCGAGTGATCAGCTGGGAAGCAGCTTATTCGGCAGCAGGGAGTGCGAGTGAGTGATCAGCTGGGAAGGTCAGTTTCAAAGTAAACTTAATTTCCTTTTGTTTTCGGCGGAGACCAGGGGGCTGCTGGGTAAGTGAAACCCTATATATTTGGGCCGTTTCTGAACCTGAGACACTACATGGGTAGTGTCTCCCACCCGCCCTCCTCCTCTAACCAAAAAAAAAGGACTCGGTGGTGTGTAGATAAGGTAAGGATTTTTCTATTTCTCTTTTTTTTTAACGTGTGATTGGGAAAAACTTTTCGTTCTTTTTTCATTTCACTAAGTTAAGCTTAAGATTAAAAATGGCAGGAGATCTCAGACCCGTGTCATGCTCCTCTTGCTCAATGTGGGAGCTCAGGGACACGGCTGATGTCCTTGACTCCTTCACGTGCAGGAAGTGTGTCCAGCTGCAGCTCTTGTTAGACCGCATGACGGCTCTGGAGCTGCGGATGGACTCACTTTGGAGCATGCGCGATGCTGAGGAGGTCGTGGATAGCACGTTTAGCGAATTGGTCACACCGCAGATTAGGATTGCTGAGGGAGAAAGGGAATGGGTGACCAAAAAGCAGAGAAAGAGCAGGAAGGCAGCGCAGGAGTCCCCTGTGGTCATCTCCCTCCAGAACAAGTATACCATTTTGGATACTGTTGAGGGAGATGGCTCACCAGGGGAAGGCAGCAGTAGCCAGGTTCATGGCACCGTGGCTGGCTCTGCTGTTCGGAAGGGCGGGAGAAAGAGTGGAAGGGCTATAGTCATCGGGGATTCGATTGTAAGGGGAGTAGATAGGCGGTTCTGTGGTCGAAAACGAGACTCCCGAATGGTATGTTGCCTCCCAGGTGCACGGGTCAGGGATGTCTCAGATCGGCTGCAGAACATTCTGAAAGGGGAGGGTGAACAGCCAGTTGTCGTTGTGCACATAGGCACCAATGGTATAGGTAAAAAACGGGATGAGGTCCTACAAGCAGAATTTAGGGAGTTAGGAGCCAAGTTAAAAAGTAGGACCTCAGAGGTAGTAATCTCAGGATTGCTACCAGTGCCACGTGATAGTCAGAGTAGAAATGAAAGAATAGTCAGGATGAATGCGTGGCTTGAGAGATGGTGCAGGAAGGAGGGGTTCAGATTTTTGGGACATTGGGACCGGTTCTGGGGGAGGTGGGACTATTACAAATTGGACGGTCTACACCTGGGCCGGACTGGAACCAATGTCCTTGGGAGTGCTTTTGCTAACGCTGTTGGGGAGGGTTTAAACTAATGTGGCAGGGGGATGGGAACCAAATGAGGAGGTCAGTGGACAGTAAGGAGGTAGTAACGAAAGCCTGTAAGGAACTAGATAATGAAGTCAGCGTGACTAAGGGGAAGAGTAGGCAGGGAGCAGATGATGAACGCAAAGGGAGTGGTGGTCTGAGGTGCATTCGTTTTAATGCAAGAAGTGTAGTAGGTAAGGCAGATGAACTTAGGGCTTGGATTAGTACCTGGGAGTATGATGTTATTGCTATTACTGAGACTTGGTTGAGGGAAGGGCATGATTGGCAACGAAATATCCCAGGATATCGATGCTTCAGGCAGGATAGAGAGGGTGGTAAAAGGGGTGGAGGAGTTGCATTACTGGTCAAAGAGGATATCACAGCTGTGCTGAAGGAGGGCACTATGGAGGACTTGAGCAGTGAGGCAATATGGGCAGAACTCAGAAATAGGAAGGGTACGGTAACAATGTTGGGGTTGTACTACAGGCCTCCAAACAGCGAGCGTGAGATAGAGGTACAAATATGTAAACAGATTATGGAAAGATGTAGGAGCAACAGGGTGGTGGCGATAGGAGATTTTAATTTTCCCAACATTGACTGGGATTCACTTAGTGTTAGAGGTCTAGATGGAGCAGAATTTGCCAGGAGCACCCAGGAGGGTTTTCTAGAGCAGTATGTAAATAGTCCAACTCGGGAAGGGGCCATACTGGACCTGGTGTTGGGGAATGAGCCTGGCCAGGTGGTTGAAGTTTCAGTAGGGGACTACTTTGGGAATAGTGATCACAATTCCGTAAGCTTTAAAATACTCATGGACAAAGATGAGAGTGGTCCTAAAGGAAGAGTGCTAAATTGGGGGAAGGCCAACTATACCAAAATTCGGCAGGAGCTGGGGAATGTAGATTGGGAGCAGCTGTTTGAAGGTAAATCCACATGTAATATGTGGGAGGCTTTTAAATAGAGGTTGATTAGCGTGCAGGAGAGACATGTTCCTGTGAAAATGAGGGATAGAAATGTCAAGATTAGGGAACCATGGATGACAGGTGAAATTGTGAGACTAGCTAAGAGGAAAAAGGAAGCATACATAAGGTCTAGGCGGCTGAAGAAAGACGAAGCTTTGAAAGAATATCAGGATTGTAGGCGCAATCTGAAACGAGGAATTAAGAGGGCTAAAAGGGGTCATGAAATATCTTTAGCAAACAGGGTTAAAGAAAATCCCAAAGCCTTTTATTCATATATAAGGAGCAAGAGGGTAACTAAAGAAAGGATTGGCCGACTCAAGGAGAAAGGAGGAAAGTTATGTGTGGAGTCAGAGAAAATGGGTGAGATTCTAAACGAGTACTTTACATCGGTATATCCCAGGTTACTGTGGGAAGCGAGAGAGGAAATAGCTGGGGCCTTAACAGATATCTTTGCAGCATCCTTAAACACGGGTGAGGTCCCGGAGGACTGGAGAATTGCTAATGTTGTCCCCTTGTTTAAGAAGGGTAGCAGGGATAATCCAGGTAATTATAGACCGGTGAGCCTGACGTCAGTGGTAGGGAAGCTGCTGGAGAAGATACTGAGGGATAGGATCTATTCCCATTTGGAAGAAAATGGGCTTATCAGTGATAGGCAACATGGTTTTGTGCAGGGAAGGTCATGTCTTACCAACTTAATAGAATTCTTTGAGGAAGTGACAAAGTTGATTGATGAGGGAAGGGATGTAGATGTCATATACATGGACTTCAGTAAGGCGTTTGATAAGGTTCCCCATGGCAGGCTGATGGAGAAAGTGAAGGCGCATGGGGTCCAAGGTGTACTAGCTAGATGGATAAAGAACTGGCTGGGCAACAGGAGACAGAGAGTAGCAGTGGAAGGGAGTTTCTCAAAATGGAGACGTGTGACCAGTGGTGTTCCACAGGGATCTGAGCTGGGACCACTGTTGTTTGTGATATACATAAATGATTTGGAGGAAAGTATAGGTGGTCTGATTAGCAAGTTTGCAGACGACACTAAGATTGGTGGAGTAGCAGATAGTGAAGGGGACTGTCAGAGAATACAGCAGAATATAGATAGACTGGAGAGTTGGGCAGAGAAATGGCAGATGGAGTTCAATCAGGGCAAATGCGAGGTGATGCATTTTGGAAGATCCAATTCAAGAGTGAACTATGCAGTAAATGGAAAAGTCCTGGGGAAAATTGATGTACAGAGCGATTTGGGTGTTCAGGTCCATTGTTCCCTGAAGGTGGCAACGCAGGTCAATAGAGTGGTCAAGAAGGCATACGGCATGCTTTCCTTCATCGGACGGGGTATTGAGTACAAGAGTTGGCCGCTCATGTTACAGTTGTATCGGACTTTGGTTCGGCCACATTTGGAATACTGCGTGCAGTTCTGGTCGCCACATTACCAAAAGGATGTGGATGCTTTGGAGAGGGTGCAGAGGAGGTTCACCAGGATGTTGCCTGGTATGGAGGGCGCTAGCTATGAAGAGAGGTTGAGTAGATTAGGAATATTTTCATTCGAAAGACGGAGGTTGAGGGGGGACCTGATTGAGGTGTACAAAATCATGAGAGGTATAGACAGGTTGGATAGCAAGAAGCTTTTTCCCAGAGTGGGGGATTCAATTACTAGGGGTCACGAGTTCAAAGTGAAAGGGGAAAAGTTTAGGGGGGATATGCGTGGAAAGTTCTTTACGCAGAAGGTGGTGGGTGCCTGGAACGCGTTGCCAGCGGAGGTGGTAGACGCGGGCACGATAGCATCTTTTAAGATGTATCTAGACAGATACATGAATGGGCAGGAAGTAAAGAGAGACAGACCCTTAGAAAATAGGCGTCATGTTTAGATAGAGGATCTGAATCGGCGCAGGTTTGGAGGGCCGAAGGGCCTGTTCCTGTGCTGTAATTTTCTTTGTTCTTTGTTCTTTGTTCTTTGTTCAGCTGTAAGGATAGATTGGAGCAGTTGGGTTTGTTCTTTTTTGAGGATAAGGTTGAGAGGAAATTTACAGAGGTGTTCAAAATCCTGAGGGGTCTAGACAGAGTAAATATCGAGAAACTGTGCCCGTTGGTGGAAGGGTCAAGAACCACAGGACAGAGTTAAAGTGATTAGCAAATGAATCAAAGGTGACATGAGGAAAAACGGTTTTACGCAGATAGGGGCTAGGAACCGGAATGTACTGCCGGAGAGTATTGTGAAGGTAGATTCAATTGTGGCTTTCAAAAGGGAATTGGATAAGCATCTGAAGAACAAAAATAATCACAGGGCTATGGGGAAAGAAGGGAGTGGGATTAGCTAAATTGCTGTTCCAGAGAACCAGTAAGGGCTCGATGGCCAAATGCCTCTTTCTGTGCTATAACCGTTCTATGAATCTGTGCAAAAATAGGGGGTCTTTAAGACCTTTGGGAGTAATTTTCAACTTTGTCACAGGGAGCAGATCAACTGCTCATTGTAGAACCTGTGATTTTCTTCCTCTGATATTTACTTAAGTAGAAAATTATCCCCCTCAACTCCATTTCTGTTTCTGTTTATTTGTTCTCTATTCTTCTTCCTGATTCAGGATTAGGCTGAACTTAATCCATGGCTGCATCAATTGGTGATGCTTCTGGATGGATGAGTTAATTTGGGCCAAAATATTTTGTGATCCATTCTACTTTGACAGTGTTAGAACCCAAGCCCTACTTTTGACAGGACACTGTGATGTCAGTATGCAGTGCATATTTTAATCAAGTCCTTGCTGGTATTTGACAACCTCATCCTGGAACATAGCAGATAGGAGATTGCTACATCAAAGAATTTTAAAAGTTTAAATGGTATCAAGCTGTTGTTGCAGAGAGATGGATAAAAACCTGAGTGAGGCTGGTTCACTTTTTGCAGAACTTTGAATTATTCTGAAGTTGTGTATTTAGAAATTAATCCACTGATTCAGATTTGAAACTATTGGATGAATACCACCTATAACATGGGACACTGAAGCTCATATGCAACTGCTAAAAATAATATGAAAAACATCAACTCAAAGCAAAATACTGCGGATGCTGGAAATCTGAAATAAAAACAGAAAATGCTGGAAATACTCAGCAAGTTTGGCAGCAACTGTGGAGAGAGAAACAGAATTAATGAGCCAGATTTTTAAAGCCAACTGGGGGTGGGAGCGGGTGCGAGTGCGATTTGAAGATCGTGTTGTCGGAGGTTAGCACCTCCGAAATGCCCACTGCTTCCGTCCTCATCTTGGAGGTGCCCGTGGGGGATGCTCCACAGGCTGCCGCCCCTGTGTCCTGGCCGGGGCAGCCTCTGTCACAAGGCCCTAGCACACAGATTAGTGCTGAGTCGCAGGGGGCAAGGGGCCAAAGTCTAAAGCGGGTGGCCCCTTGGTCTGCTGCTAGAGCTGTCTCAGCCCTTTCCTAGTGCCTGTGGATGCTGGAAGCAGCCACTAACTGGGACTCAGCTGGCATCCACTCGGAGCACTTTTGTGTCATCAGCGACACTGAGCGGTCAATGCTGAAGAAAGGCTGTGCATATCAGCATGCTGCTCCTGCACCCATTCAGAGTGGTGCTGTATTTGGTTCTCCAAAAGGTTGCCCTATCTCTCAATGAAGGAGCTCATGCAATTGAATTCCTGAGTCCTGACAGAGCACATGCACTGCATGGACTCCACCATTGCCTCCTCAAGGCCTCAGGGAACTCCGACAAACAGGAACTTATCTGCCTCTGGTACCTGTGTGTGACACCCAAGGCCCAGCATCTTTGTCCAGAGAAGCATCGCTGTGCATGTCCTCCATCATTCGAAAGGGACTGGCTGCTGGTGATTCTGCATCACCCTCCTCTTCCTGCTGATCCATGCTGTGAGTTTCACCCAGCGCTTCCCTTTCTACATTAATCTGTGGCCCACCCGAGGTGAGTGTCTCTGCACTGGTGGAAGGTGCTGAGGTATAATGTGATGGTGCAGGTTCCATGGAGTCCAGCTCACTGAGGATGTCGGTGCCAATACAGAAGGTCCACTTTGGTGCTGCTTTGCAACTGGCCCTTCGGAAGACACAAGAGAATGGTAATTAGAACTGGTCCAACTCAAGAAGTGCTCCAGCACAACCAATCTCCAAAATGACAGCAGTCTAAGATCCATAGCTTGCACTGGGCATGAGTCTCCTCCATGCCCTTCACCTTAAAGAGTTATTCAATGACCCTGTTGTTCTCATCTTCCCATCTAACCATCATTCACCAAATGCCTTGATGTCACCCTGGCAATCTCCAGTGCTGCCTCCTCCACTGCTGTCAGCATGTGGAGCTGGGACACTCCACCTCCCCTTCTGGCCATCTCCTGTGTAATATGGGCTCTCCTCCTGCAGGATGAGAGATGAAAGATTCATGAGTAGGCTGCCCTCCCTCATCTCTTCCTGCATGACATATACGTGGGCCAATGCTCCCCTCAGTGATGTCCCCATCTGCATAGCACCCTATAGGTGAGAGTGACTGTGTCTCAGTGTTGTGACCATTCACTTACTCTGACAATGCGAGGGAGAACTATGGCCATTCTGTGAGGTCTGCTTGTGTGCTTTCTGGTGCTTAGAGAGTTGGTGCCCACTGAATCAGATGCCACTGGCCACTCATCTCAACAGACTGCAAGACGCATTGAACCTTTTTCTACAGTGGATCCAGGTTCTTCTCGTGGGTTCTCAGCTGCTGCCCTCCAAGCCTGCGCCGATCCAGATCCTCTATCTAAACCTGCCTATTTTCTAAGGGTCTGTATCTCTTTACTTCCTGCCCATTCATGTATCTGTCTAGATACATCTTAAAAGATGCTAATGTGCCCGCGTCTACCACCTCCGCTGGCAATGCGTTCCAGGCACCCACCACCCTCTGCGTAAAGAACTTTCCACGCATATCCCCCCTAAACTTTTCCCCTTTCACTTTGAACTCGTGTCCCCTTGTAATTGAATCCCCCACTCTGGGAAAAAGCTTCTTGCCATCCAACCTGTCGATATCTCTCATGATTTTGTACACCTCAATCAGGTCCCCCCTCAACCTCCGTCTTTCTAATGAAAATAATCCTAATCTACTCAACCTCTCTTCATAGCTAGCGCCCTCCATACCAGGCAACATCCTGGTGAACCTCCTCTGCACCCTCTCCAAAGCATCCACATCCTTTTGGTAATGTGGCGACCAGAACTGCACGCAGTATTCCAAATGTGGCCGAACCAAAGTCCTATACAACTGTAACATGAGCTGCCAACTCTTGTACTCAATACCCCGTCCGATGAAGGAAAGCATGCCGTATGCCTTCTTGACCACTCTATTGACCTGCGTTGCCACCTTCAGGGAACAATGGACCTGAATACCCAAATCTCTCTGTACATCAATTTTCCCCAGGACTTTTCCATTTACTGTATAGTTCACTCTTGAATTGGATCTTCCAAAATGCATCACCTCGCATTTGCCCTGATTGAACTCCATCTGCCATTTCTCTGCCCAACCCTCCAGTCTATCTATATTCTGCTGTATTCTCTGACAGTCCCCTTCACTATCTGCTACTCCACCAATCTTAGTGTCGTCTGCAAACTTGCTAATCAGACCACCTATACTTTCCTCCAAATCATTTATGTATATCACAAACAACAGTGGTCCCAGCACGGATCCCTGTGGAACACCACTGGTCACACGTCTCCATTTTGAGAAACTCCCTTCCACTGCTACTCTTTGTCTCCTGTTGCCCAGCCAGTTCTTTAACCATCTAGCTAGTACACCTTGGACCCCATGCGCCTTCACTTTCTCCATCAGCCTACCATGGGGAACCTTATCAAACGCCTTACTGAAGTCCATGTATACGACATCTACATCCCTTCCCTCATCAATCAACTTTGTCACTTCCTCAAAGAATTCTATTAAGTTGGTAAGACATGACCTTCCCTGCACAAAACCATGTTGCCTATCACTGATAAGCCCATTTTCTTCCAAATGGGAATAGATCCTATCCCTCAGTATCTTCTCCAGCAGCTTCTCTACCACTGACGTCAGGTTCACCGGTCTATAATTACCTGGATTATCCCTGCTACCCTTCTTAAACAAGGGGACAACATTAGCAATTCTCCAGTCCTCCGGGAACTCACCCGTGTTTAAGGATGCTGCAAAGATATCTGTTAAGGCCCCAGCTATTTCCTCTCTCGCTTCCCACAGTAACCTGCGATAGATCCCATCCGGACCTGGGGACTTGTCCACCTTAATGCCTTTTAGAATACCCAACACTTCCTCCCTCCTTATGCCGACTTGACCTAGAGTAATCAAGCATCTGTCCCTAACCTCAACATCCATCATGTCCCTCTCCTCGGTGAATACCAATGCAAAGTACTCGTTTAGAATCTCACCCATTTTCTCTGACTCCACGCATAACTTTCCTCCTTTGTCCTTGAGTGGGACAATCCTTTCTCTAGTTACCCTCTTGCTCCTTATATATGAATAAAAGGCTTTGGGATTTTCCTTAACCCTGTTTGCTAAAGATATTTCATGACCCCTTTTAGCCCTCTTAATTCCGCGTTTCAGATTGCGCCTACAATCCCGATATTCTTTCAAAGCTTCGTCTTTCATCAGCCGCCTACACCTTATGTATGCTTCCTTTTTCCTCTTAGCTAGTCTCACAATTTCACCTGTCATCCATGGTTCCCTAATCTAGCCATTTCTACCCCTCATTTTCACAGGAACATGTCTCTCCTGCACGCTAATCAACCTCTCTTTAAAAGCCTCCCACATATCAAATGTGGATTTACCTTCAAACAGCTACTCCCAATCTACATTCCCCAGCTCCTGCCGAATTTTGGTATAGTTGGCCTTCCCCCAATTTAGCACTCTTCCTTTAGGACCACTCTCATCTTTGTCCACGAGTATTCTAAAACTTACGGAATTGTGATCACTATTCCCAAAGTAGTCCCCTACTGAAACTTCAACCACCTGGCCCGGCTCATTCCCCAGCACCAGGTCCAGTATGGCCCCTTCCCGAGTTGGACTATTTACATACTGCTCTAGAAAACCCTCCTGGATGCTCCTGACAAATTCTGCTCCATCTAGACCTCTAACACTAAGTGAATCCCAGTCAATGTTGGGAAAATTAAAATCTCCTATCACCACCACCCTGTTGCTCCTACATCTTTCCATAATTTGTTTACATATTTGTACCTCTATCTCACATCCGTGGCCATCTCCATCTATGTCCTCTTGGTCTCGCTGGATGGATTTCTCCTTCCTGAGGCTGGAAAGAACAGCTCTCTTCTCTCTAACACTGCAACAATTAATGCATCCAGGGAGGTATCAGAGATACAGGGTGCCACGTGGGGCTTCATGCCCATCCCCACAGAGGCCCTCTAATCTTCCTGGTGTTGCAATACTGAAAGCAATATTAAGCCCAGTCACGGTTGCCACTTGTCTTTTAAAATTGCCCTCAGTAACCTGTTCCCGCCTCGAGGATGCTTCCGGCGCCACCAATTTGATGGTGGACATGCACCTCAGTCAATTATCAACTTTACATTTAAAAATAGTGCTGCAGTTGGACCAGGAAATGTTCTGGGCTTTGGATTGCCGACCCCACAACGAAAATTTGGCCCAACCTTTGTCTGTTCTGATGAAAGGTCACTGACCTGAAACATTAACTCTGGCCAGAATTTTACGTTGGGCAGGCGACCCCACCCACTGCCCAAACGTTCAGAGGCGAGCCCGCCTCTGCCAGGCCTGGGGAGCCAGGCTGGGATATTTTGCTCCTAATTGAGCTGCCAGCCGATCAGCGGGCCGGCAGCTCTTCGTCCCAGCAGCGCCACCGTGAGCGGTGGCCACTTCTGGGACTACACCAGCCATCAGTGGCAACAGAAGGTTGGCCCTGGAACTGAGGTAAGTTTTTAGTACCTCGCCGGGGACAATCGGCCAGGCCCTGATGAGGCATGGGGGGGGATCGATTGTGGGTGGTGGGGGGGGGGCGAGGTATTGTGCATTGGGGGCAGTTGGGATTGGGGAACAGCCTTCCATGGGACACAGGGTCCCTGATCAGCAGGGCCCCCCTCTGCAGCCCACAAGAAGGCGCCTGGTAAAACCAGGCAGGGTTCTTGGGGCCTTTGCCATCCGGCCCCGAAATAGCATGAAGAGGCCCTTAATTTGTAGTTAATTGGGCGCTTAAGGGCCTTGATTGACTTGGAGCGGGCGGGCTGTTTCTCACCACTGCCGCCCTGCATAAAATTTCAGAGGCGGCGGGACGGGGTCAGGAATGGCCCCCACTCCACTCAACTTTACCCCACCCCACCCCGCCTGCTTGTTGGGGGCTGTAAAATTCTGGCCTCTATCTCTCGCGATAGATGCTGCCAGACTTGCTAAGAATTTCCTGCTGTTTCAGTCTATATGAAAAATATCAACATCCTTTGCAATAAATAGTTTCACTCGAAAGGAATTCAAACACGAACAATGTATTTTTGTTTTTGGACCAATGTAATAAGTAAGACAAGATTTTAAATTCACCAGTGATCTTTCTTCAAATATTGAAGTAATAATTTTCCCACTTGAGGGCTGGTAGGTGGGTGGGGGGAAGGGGAAGGGGGAGGAGGAGGAAAGAGGGGGAGAAAGGGCGAAGGGGAGAAAGGGTGAAGGAGGTTTCTGAATCTTCTTTGAATGCGAATTTGATAAGTTTTCCCTTGGAGAATACAGAAGGTGCTTTTATAAAAGAAGTGTTCAACTTGTCTCAGGGCCACTTGCAGCTGCCAAGTGCATTTAATTCAGTTCTATTTGCTCATTTTTTTGTATGTTGCCTAGTCCTGTTTGAGCTTTATGTGCCTGGAAGATTGGAAAGGGCTGTTCTTAGCTCTGTTAGTTCATTTGTGGATTAAATCCTGCTACCATCAGCAATTTGAGATTCATGGGAATTAATGGAAAAAGGGATTTATATTTTGTGGCGTTGATTTTTCTCTTAGCCCTTTCTGCTGAGCCCCACCTTCCTGAATGCAGTAGCCAAAAGGCCCAGAAGCCCAAACATCATGCTGGGGACAGAAAAAATGTCACCTAACTGTTGCTACCAAAGGTCTTCAGTTTGCTGCAGAGACCCTGGCAGACCTTTCAGTCCTGTGCTAAACTCCAGGCACTCCTTTGTTTGGGTACACTATGGATAGACAAGGAGGAAATTGAGGCTGTGAGGAGGACTGGGAATCTGGGAATGTCCTTCCTGGCTCATATGCAGTTGCTGGCCAGTTTTGCCAATTGTAAAAATACAGCATAGTGCAGTGAGGTCAGAAACACTGATGTAAAGGCTCTCTCGCCCCCACCCACCCCTCCCCCACTCCTTCTTTGCTGTGCCTTGGAGCTGAGGATTCCCTTGAGGCATCAAAGAGGAAATCTTCTCCAATATGTGGCCCTCAAGGCTCCATGGTACACATCTGTGCAGCTCACGGAGACAGATGCCTGTCACATTTGTCAGAAATGTCTCTCATTGTGCTTCATGTAGAACAAATTACCTTGTGCCCTTACTGTTACAAGGGTAAAACAAAGCAGAACACAAATTTCAGTAGGAAATCACCCCTTTTAATAAAGACACAGCAATAAAAGATAAAAGTTGTCTGCAGCACTTTATACAGTCATGAAAATGTAATAAAACTTCCCCTTTGAAATGTCTTTGTGAGATGGCTTACAGCATATCAAAAAGCTCCTGGTGTGCATATGCAATTTTTCAGTTTGATCTTGCCTATCTGTTTGCTGTGTCCCTATATGGTCTTCCAGAATTCTCCTAAACCTTTTTAATGCACTTCTCCTGGAAATTGGATCAAGATGGTGAGGTCGAGCAGATTTATTAACTTTTAACAGTCTGTCTTTGAACAATGTTTTCTGTTTCCTGCATTACTGGGTTATAGTTTAAAACATGAAAGCAAAGCTACAAAATACATTTCATCATGATAGACCCACTTCCTGCACTGGATTAGCCAGTAAAAACTGGCAACCTTTTTAAACAGCACTGAGAACACTATCACATTGTTCTTTCACCCTTGGAGCCTTAGTCTCCTGTTCATAGTAAAAGAAGTGGTGATTAAAATTAAATTATTTTGTGCAACTAAATCCAGCTTCAACATACTAAAAGCTGTTCCTCCTCATATTTGTAACTAATTTGTCATTTTTTTGTACTGTGTTCAAATACAAAGGGGGAAAAATGTCATCAATCGCAACGTGCGACCTCTCCACGCCCAGTCCCATTGAGGCAGGCAGCACGCAAACTTTGTGCTGCCCCTCATCTAAATAACTTCAGCATCCAGTCCAGGGAAAAATGCACCACTGACTGGCTGCACGCTCAGCAGGGGGCCCAGCTGTGTATGTAACTAGTATGTGGTTCAAAGTCTTATAGCCAGCCTGCTCCTCTTAAAGGGGAGCTGCATTCATTCTACAGGAGTTGTTGCAGACTGTCTGAGGAAGACTTGGATAGAAACCAAAGCACAGAAAATGGAGCAAAAGGCAAGAGAAAGGTCTCCCAGGTTTTCTAATGCAGTGCTGGAGACATTAGTCCTGGAGATGGAAAGGAGGAGAAATGCAATGTTTCTGCAGGGGCCAGGAGGCCCTCAAGGCAAACCCTGAGAAGGAAATTGGAGCAGGTGACCAGGGAGGACCTGGAAACAGTGGCGATAGAAGTTGAATGATCTCATATCAAGGTCAGTGAATGCATTGTCACATGACATCTCCTACCCACTGCACCACCAACCTGTTGCATTGCTCAATACACCACAGCCCCATCACTCATCCATTAGAAATCTCTAACATTCAGGACTCATGCCTAATATTCAGATACTCCACTTCACCCTCATACATCTCATACAGTCATAGAGTAATAGAGTCATTTACAGCACAGAAGGAGGCCATTCGGCCCATCGAGTCCATGCCGGCTCTCTGTGGAGCAATACAGTCAGTCCCATCCCCCCACTCAAACCTTGTAGCCATGAAAGTTTATATCTTGCAAGTGCCCATCCAATTTCCTTTTGAAATCATTGATCGTCTTTGCTTCCAACACCCTCAGGGGCAACAAGTTCCATGGTCATTACCACTCGCTGTGTAAAAAAGTTCTTCCTCACAGCCCCCCCCTGAATATCTTACCCTAGTCCTTGTGCTATCAGGTAATGGGAACAGTTTTTCCTTGTCTACCTTATCTAAACCCATCATAATCTTGTACACTTCGATCAAATCTCCCCTCAATCTCCTTTGCTCCAAGGAGAACAACCCCAGCTTTTCCAACCTAACCTTGTAACTAAACTCCCCCCAACTTTGGAATCATTCTGGTAAATCTCCTCTGCACCCTTTCAAGGACCTATCCATCCTTCCTAAAATGTGGTGACTAGAACTGGATGCAACACTCCAGTTGGGGCCTAACTGGAGCTTTATAAAGGTTCAGCATAACTTCCCCGCTTTTGAACTCAATGTTTCTATTTATGAAGCCCAAGATCCCATATGCTTTGCTAACCACACTCTCAATATGTCCTGCCACCTTCAAAGATGGCACCCCCAGATCCCTCTGTTCCTGCACACTCTTTAGAATTATGCCATTAAATCTCTATTGCCTCATCCTATCCCTTCTGCTAAAATGCATCACCTCACACTTCTTTGTATTAAATTCCATCTTGATTCCACTTGTCTTCCCATTCTGCTAGCCTATCTATGTCCTGTTGCAGATGATTCATATCATCCTCACTGTTTGCCACACCCAGGGAAAGGCAACAACATGTTATACCACGAGCATTTGAGAAAATTATTGACTCAGCCACTGACAGGGGGCAATTAATCTGAATAGAAAGTGTATAACCAAACTAATGCCATCAAAACACAGTACGATTTAAAACAGATATCCCCCTGTTTAGTGAGATACCTGGCATTGTTTTTGCTTGCACAAGTAGTCAACTTCTGCCCGCACACTTGATGTAGCAATGCGGAGAATTCAGATAACTGTCCATCTGTCAGGAGTGATCGTGATCTCTCTAGCTCCCCCTCTCAGTGTCAATCCCCCTCTCCCTGTGTCCTCCCCCCTCACCCCACCTCTCATTAACCATCCCCCTCTCCCCTCTCTGTGTGTCCAACCCCCTCTCCCCTTTCTGTGTCCATCCTACTCTGTGTACCCATCCCCCTCTTCTCCAATGAAGGGTCACTGACCCGAAACGTTAACTCTGCTTCTCTTTTCACAGATGCTGCCAGACCTGCTGAGTGGTTCCAGCATTTCTTGTTTTTATTTCAGATTTCCAGCATCCGCAGTATTTTACTTTTATATTATCCCCTCTTCTCCCTGTCTCCCATCCCCTCACCTCCCTTTTTATCCATCCTCCTCTCCCTTCCCCCCTGTCTCCATCCTCCCATCCTCCTCTCAGTATCCATTCCCCCCACCTGTGTGTCCATCCCCCTCTCACACCCTCTGTGTCCGTCCCCTGTGACACCCCATCACCCTCTCCCCCACCGTGTCCCCAACCCCTCTCCCCCCATATCCCCATCCCCCTCTTCCCCTCCTGTGTCCCCAATCACCCTTTCTCCCCACCCCTTGTGTTCAGCCCCCTATCCCCGCCCCATCCACCCTCCTCACCATCCCCCGTGTCTCCATCACCTTCTCCACCCCCACCCTGTCTCCTCATCCCCTTCTCCTCCCCTCTGTGCCCATCCCCCTCTCCTCCCCTCTGTGTCCATCCCCCTCTCCCACCCATCCATCCCCCATCCCCCCATGTCCCCATGTTCCCATCTCCCTCTCCCCCCACCGTGTCCACTCCCCCTACCCCTCCATGCCCATTCCCTCTCCCCGCCATGTCCATCCCCTTCCCCTCCATTTCCATCTGCTCTCCCCCCACCATGTCCTTATTCCCCTCTCCCTGCTCTGTATCCATCCCCCTCTCCCGTGTGTCCATCCCCTCACTCCCACTTCTGTGTCCCCATTCCGCTCTCCACTCCCTGGTGTCCATCCTCTTCTCTCCCCATATCCATCCCCCTCTCCCACTCTCCCCCTGTGTCTATCCCCCTCTCCCCCTCTCCCCCCATGTCTATCCCCATCTCCAACTCTCCATTCCCCTCTGCCCCCATGTCCATCCCTCTCACCTCCCCCATGTCCAACCCTCTCTACCCCACCCTCTGCATCTAATCCCTCTCCCCACTATGCTTCCTGGGCCAGTGTGCTCCCTCCGCCCAGTCCCTCTGCCTGTGGGCTGGCCTGCTTTCCATTCTCCCCTCGGTCCCTCTCTCCCACAGCAGCCAGTCCGGCTCATTCCCTGAACTGCGCAAAAACAGCAAGAGTGGCCGATCCCAGCGCACTTGCGCTGCGAAACACCACTCAGTGCTCAACCTGCCCACGCAGCCTGCTGTCAGTTACAGACAGTGACCAATCACAGAGAGGTGATCGCTGTCTGTTGGATACAGGTCCAGCCTTCACCTGACGTACATTTTAATAAGAGAGCCATCGGCAGCCTGCTGTCAGTCACAGAGGATTGGCGGACCAGACAGAAACCACGGACCTTAAAATTTTTTACCATTGACACTGCTGTCTGTGTATGGACACACTGCCAACCCCTGGCCACACTTCCAAGTTTGGTATCATCAGCAAATTTTGAAATTCTACTCTGTATTCCAAGATCCAAGTCATTTAAATACAGCAAAATAGCAGTGGTCCCAGCACTGACCCTTGAGGAAGCTCCACCCTGAAAACAAACCCTTTACCATGACTTGCTGTTTTAGATTAGAGATACAGCACTGAAACAGGCCCTTCGGCCCACCGAGTCTGTGCCGAACATCAACCACCCATTTATACTAATCCTACACTAATCCCATATTCCTACCAAACATCCCCACCTGTTCCTATATTTCCCTACCACCTATCTATACTAGTGACAATTTATAATGGCCAATTTACCTATCAACCTGCAAGTCTTTGGCTTGTGGGAGGAAACCGGAGCACCCGGAGAAAACCCACGCAGACACAGGGAGAACTTGCAAACTCCACACAGGCAGTACCCAGAATTGAACCCGGGTCCCTGGAGCTGTGAGGCTGCGGTGCTAACCACTGCGCCACTGTCCTTAAGCCAATTTTTTTATCCATTTGGACAATGATCCTCCTATTAAGGAGCCTCAAAGTTGTTAACTAGCCTTTTATGTGGTACCTTATCAAATGCTTTCTTAAAATCCACATAGACAGCATCCACCGCTTTCCCTTCATCAACCTTCTCTGTTACTTAGATTAGCTGAACATGCGGCACAGTGACACAGTGGTTAGCACCGCAGCCTCACAGCTCCAGGGACCCAGGTTCGATTCTGGGTACTGCCTGTGCAGAGTCTGCAAGTTTTCCTTGTGCCTGTGTGGGTTTTTGCCGGGTGCTCTGGTTTCCTCCCACAGCCAAAGACTTGCAGGTGATAGGTAAATTGGCTGTTGTAAATTGCCCCTAGTGTAGGTAGGTGGTAGGGAATATGGGAGTACTGTAGGGTTAGTATAAATGGGTGGTTGTTGGTCGGCACAGACTCGGTGGGCCGTAGGGCCTGTTTCAGTGCTGTATCTCTAAAATAAAAAATGATCTGCCTTTTATAAATCCATGCTGGCTCTCCTTAGAACCATAAAAAAGTTACGGCACAGAAAGAGGCCATTCAACCCATCAGGTCAGCACTGACTGACAAAACTAGCCACCCAATCTAATCTCACCTTCCAGCACCTGGTCCATAGCCTTGCAGGTTACAGCACTTCAAGTCCAGGTCCAGGAACCTTTTAAATAAGTTGAGGGTTTTTGCCTCCACCACTGATCCAGGCAGTGAATTCCAGATACCCACCACCCTCCGGGTGAAAACGTTTTTCCTCATGTCCCCTCTAATCCTTCTATCAATCACCTTAAATCAGTGCCCCCTGGTAATTGACCTCTCTGCTAGGGGAAATAGGTCCTTCCTGTCTACTCTATCTAGGCCCCTCATAATTTTGTATGTCCCAATT
This sequence comes from Heterodontus francisci, assembly GCF_036365525.1. Taxonomy (NCBI): domain Eukaryota; kingdom Metazoa; phylum Chordata; class Chondrichthyes; order Heterodontiformes; family Heterodontidae; genus Heterodontus; species Heterodontus francisci. Next base: position 46,640,767 of record NC_090383.1, on the reverse strand, counting down.
AAGTCACCCCTCAGCCTCCTCTGTTCTAAGGAAAACAACCCTAGCCTAGTCAATCTTGCCTCATAGCTGCAATTTTCAAGCCCTGGCAACATTCTTCTAAATCTCCTCTGTACTCTCTCCAGAGCAATTATGTCCTTAATTACCTCAAACCTCTCCAAGTGCCTGTTGATTTTTTCCCCCTGATTGATTGTAAAACCTTACCCACCACTAATGTTAATCTAACTGTCCAGTAGTTGCTAGGACTGTCCTTACACCCTTTCTTGAATAAGGGTGTAACAATTGCCACCTCCCCCGTATCTAGGGAAGATTGGAAGATTACGGAAAGCCCATCTCTATCCCCACTTCCTTTAGCAACCTGGGATGCAAGCCATCCAGACCAGGTGACTTATCTACCCTAAGCATAGCCAGCCTTTTTACTGTCTCCTCCCTCTCAATTTTTACTCAATCCATTGCCTTTAATCTCTCCACTTCTACCGACATTTTGTCAGATTCCTCTTCCTTACTAAACACTGATACAATGTTTTCTAGCCTTCCCCTGCAGCTCTAAGCATATATTACCGTCTTTGTCCCTAATAGGCCCCACAACACCTCTTACTACCTGCTTACTATTTAAATACTGGTAGAAGATTTTTGGATTCCATTTTCTGTTAACTGCCATTCTATTCTCATATTCTCCCTTTGCCAGTCTTATTTCCTCTCCACCTTCCCCTCAACCTATTGTATTTGACCTAGTTCTCACTTGAAGAATTCACCTGACATGCAGCATACCCCCTCTTTATTGTTTCATCATAATTCCTATCTCCCTCATCATCCAAGGAGCTCTGTATTTGGACCTTTCGCTCTTGTTGGAAAGTACTTGGCCTGTACTGGAAACATCTCTTCCTTAAAGATAACCCATTACAGTTTTTTTCTGTCAGTCTTTGGTTCTATTTTATCTTGGCTAGATCCCTTCTCATCCCATTGACATTAGCCCTCTTCCAATCTAGACGTTCTACCTTATATTGTTCCTTGCTTTGCTGTATCACTAGTCTAAATCTTATGATATGATGATCACTCTTATCCATCACCAGATTCAGCAATGCCTATTTTCTAGGTGGACCAAGAATGTACTGACCAATGCTGCCAGCCTCACTCCCACCTCTCAATAGTTTCCCACACTTTCAGTCCTTCAGCTATGAGAAGAAGTGGAACTATATTCCCCATTACTGAATCAGGCTTTCTCCTGACAGGCCAAACAACTCCTCTGACCTCCTTGTCAAGATCCAGCACCATTCCCTTAAAATGCAAGAAATTAGCAAAACCCCTCCAATAACACAAAACATGTTCCCTTGTGTCTGCTGCCTCAGTCTCACTCCCACCTCTCAGTAGGTTCCCACACCTTCAGCCCTTCAGCTATGGCAGGCACATCACCCAAACACATTGCAATATACTCATTGACATTCTCCCCTTTCTCTTGCAGGACAAGGTGACCTCATAACTGAAGGGAGCAGAGCCGAACAGGTGGGGGACAGGCACAACTGTATCTCCTGAGCTTTGTGGAGGAGACAATGCTTTGCATCATGGAGCCAGCTGTGACTGACGCCATTGAATCTGGCATCTGAACATTGAAAATGATGGTATGTTCCTGCCTTATGCCCCTTCTTAACTCTCTCCTTACCTTCATCCTGCTATCTGGCATGAAGTGCATGCTGCAGATGGTGTGACTATGGACCTATTACTTTCCATCCCATCCTCCCTCCCACACCTCAACTTTCTCCCTCTGCATTCTACTTTTCAGATACCCAAGAACAGCTGCATGGCCAGGTAACTACTGTCGCTTTTTAAAAAATATTTTATTCATTCATAGGATATGGGCTTCACTGGCTCGGCCAGCGTTTATTGCTCATCCCAAATTGCCCTTGAGAAGACAGTGGTGAGCTGCCTTCTTGAACTGCTGCAGTCCATGTGATGTAGGTACACCTACAGTGCTTTTAGGGAGGGAGTTCTGGGATTTTGACAATGAAGGAAAGGTGACGTAATTCCAAGTCAGGATCATGGGCGACTTGGAGGGGAACTTGCAACACAATAACACAAATATGCTCCCATGTGTCTGCTGCCCTTGTCCTTCTAGATGGTAGAGGTTGCAAGTTTGGAATGTGCTGTTGAAGGAGCCTTTGTGAGTTGCTGCAGTGCATCTTGTAGATGGTACACACTCATAAGGAAAGGTGGCAGCTACACCTGATCTTTGATGAAGAAGCAACATCACTTGATCTGACACTTGTAAACCCCCAGCTCAGATAGTGGCACCACATGTACCTTAGAGAGTAGTATAGAGTCGGGATCAGTATGTGCCGAGTCACCAGGTACGAGTGGGCTACAGCCAGCCCACAGGAAAGGATTGTTCGTTTGCCAGCTCACCAGAGGTGAAGGTCGCAGATGAGTTCTACTGCAGAGGACTCAGATGAGGACTTCGATTGTGCAGCGTTCAGGAGAGCACTGATGGGCATGCACACGTGATGTTTGGTGCATTGACTGCCAGACAGCCTGTTTTCATTGTCAAGGAGCATGAATGAGTCTGGCTGCAACTGGAACAGAACTTTATACAGAGCTTGGAACCCCAGTATGGAAGTGGTGACCAACTCCATGCTAGCATTTGCGGATCCATGCAGCATAGATGGAAACCAATGTCCCAATGCTGTAGTGGAACTCAGATTGAGGTCATGAGATCCATGCTTGCTCCTATGCAAATTCAGACTGCTGCCATCATGGCTGCAGATACCAGTGCTCAAAGTGGCTTTCGGGGTCTCACAGTAGTCCAGCAATCTGTGCTCCAGCAGTTTATCAAGGTTGCTGAGGCACTGCCTTGGGTGCTAGTCGCTCTGTGGAGCGTGAACCTGTTGTCCTCTCTCAGGATGATCGCAGGTTTGTGCATCCACCACTGCCACTCAGCCAGTACCCTTGCTGTTGCCTTTCAGTTAGCCAGCACAGACTGCTGCCGCTCATGTCAAGGTGGTGTGGTCCGATATTGGACCCTCAAGGCCCAGAGCTGTTCTGCAAGGCCATCTGCAATCTCACCCAATGAAAGTCAGCAGCTTTCCACCAGCTGTACTACAGCCACTGAGGTAGCAACAGGACAGGCAAAGGCATCCACAAGACAAGCATTAAGTGACTGCACTAGGGTGACTAGCTTAGTTTTGTATGTATTATTAGAGATGTTGCTTGATAGAGTTATTATGGAATGGAGTGGCTTTTGTTTCAAGATTTCGGCCAAGAGGACACTGTGATGGTCTATAGCAGATGAATTGAAAAGCGGGTAAGTTTGGAGCAACTGTGATGTGGGGATGATAGCTGAAGGGAATTGGAGTCTCAGTATCTGCTGGGCAGCCTGTGAAGGGGTCCCTCCCTGCCTGTCTCCTCTTCCCTCTGTCCACTGCTTCCCCTCGTTGCTGTCTATGATCTATTTACATGTCATGCTACAGCCCAAGAAGGAGTGGAACTATGTTCCCCATTACTGAATCAGGCTTTCTCCTAACAAGCCAAACAACTCCTCTGACCTCCTCATCAAGATCCAGGACCACTCCCTTAAAATGCAAGAAATTAGCAAAACCCTTCCAATAACACAAAACAGTACTTTCACTAACCGCACCAGCAAAAGTAAGTCAAAAGCACCTCACCTGGAAGTTGGGTGGTTATCCCTGTAAGTAACATTGGGTGGGGGAGGTCATGCAGTTGAGAGTAATTATGAGAGGGTGTTTAGTGGACCCACACAGTCCAGCATTGCAGATAGTGCATCAAATCAGCATTCGGAGTTGTTTGACAGCACAATCTGCCCACTCTGCATGTCAGACAGGGTGTGCCGCATGAGCTGCTGCAAAAGTGTACCAGCCAATTTTTTTTTTCAGTTTAGGACTTCTATAATGCCTGCACCAGCAGCAATATGGAGCCAAATTACATGGTCCCAAAATTACAATTTAAATATCTTCTTGAATTCCAATTTTCTGTCCTTACCCTGTATCCTTTTACGTTCTTCCTGTTCAAATTTATCTAATTCCCTTTTAAATTGTGCAGTAATCTTTGCTTCAGTAGTACCTTGTGGTAAAGTATTCCATATTCTAATAGCCCCTTCAGTCTTCTGTTGATAATCCATGCCTCCTTGTTTTTGATCCATTAACTATTGAATCTTTCTCTACTTATCTCTCAAAATCTTTCACAGTTTGAAATCCCCCCTTATTAAATTTCCTCTTAACCTCTACTTCAGTGAAAAATGATTTAATTTTTCAAGATTTTCATTCCTTGTTTTTCAATAATTACTGTAGCTTTTCTTTGGGCTTAATACCCTGATAGATAAAGATAAAGGAATTTATCCATTTCTGATTAATAGATTTTCTTCACAACCTCATCAATTTTCAAAGGAAAGGTCATTTTGGCATATGTACTTTGATCAGTTAAGGTATGTACTTTGCTTTTTACTGCTAGCTCCTGAAACTGCCCTCTGTTGTGAAAATTCCTTCCAGTTAGTACTGGGGGTAATATATATAACAGGCTTCTTTAGCTGTTATCTCTCTGTTGGAATCATTTCATGAAAGGTTACTGTAAGCTTTCCACTTCAGGATTCATCTGGTGATGTCAATCTAATTCAGGCTCACAAGTGCTTAGGAAACGTTTCTTCAACTATGACCAGAGTGATGCAATGTCCTAAAATTGTACAGGGCTTTGGTGAGACCGCACCTGGAATCCTGTGTGCAGTTTTGGTCTCCACATTTAAAAAAGGATATACTTGCACTGGAGGCGGTGCAGTGAAGATTTACTAAATTGGTCCCTGGGATGAGGGGGTTATCCTATGATTAGAGGCTGAGTAAATTGGGACTATATTCTCTGGTCTTTAGAAGAATGAGAGGCGATCTCATTGAAACATACAAGATTTTGAAAAGGTTTGATAGGGTAGAAGCTAAAAGATTGTTTCCGCTGGTTGGGGAATCTTGAACGCGGGGCACAGTCCCAGATAAGGGGCTGATCATTCAGGACTGAGATGAGGAGAAATTACTACACTCAAAGGGTTGTGAATCTTTGGAATTCTCTATCCCAGCGAGCTGCGGATGCTCCATCGTTGAATATATTTAAGGCTGCGATAGATAGATTTTTGGTCTCTCAGGGAATCAAGGAACATGGCGAGAGGACAGGAAAGTGAAATTGAAGCCCAGGATCAGCCATGATCTTATTGCATGGTGGAGTTGGCTCAATGGGCCATATGGTCTACTCCTGCTCCTGGTTCTTATGTTCTTAGAAGGGATGATGGATGGCACCTAATTGCACCATGAGTCTAAATCATCTCTTCATGAGTTTTATAGAGACAAGGGGCAGAATCTTACCACCTTAGTCCCTGCCAGAATGGCGAGACTATTTTCTGGTCTGGAACCTAACCCTCTGAACAGCAGTGTGCCCACTTGACCAGAGCAAACCAATTGTTATCCTGCCTTTCCCTCCCTGACCAATTAGGGAGGATGCTGGGATGGCACATTCATTCTGTCAAAGGAAAGGTTTTCAACTAAAGGGACCAGGGCATGTGTCAGAAAAGTTCACCGGCAATTGGATGTTTCAGGCTGCAGCAACCATAGGAATGGAAGGGAGACCTGAGAAGGCTGTTCCCCACCACCCCTCCCCCCAACCAAGGTCTCTCACTCTGACCTGAAGGTCCTGCTGAGGGATCTGAGATGTTGCACTGAGGGAGGCTCTACCAAAGACACAGGGAAGAGGACTACCTCTCCAAACAGGCAGGTGTGGATGGAAGTGATTGAGGATGTCAACAGCAGGAGTGTGCTCCCTCCAAACTGGAGGCAGTCCAGTAGGTCCTGGGCATGACAAGTGAGTGGCGTAACATTTTCAGGAGCTGAGCCCCACTATCTGACTTGCCCAGCATTTTCCTGCACAGCACTCTTCAGGTCAACACACTTTGAAGCTCCACTTATTCCTCTCTCTGAAGGTCCCTCTCATCCCCATCTTAACAACCTATTGCTCTCTTGCACCTATGCCTCCGAGTCACCCTCCATAAATGGGATCCTCCCCTCATCTCCACATAAATTATGACAATCACTCACACCTCTCAACTTTCCCTCCTTGCAAGAGAACACGCTACATGGTGAGAGGCAGAGACCCAGGAAGGGGGTGCGTTAGGGTGTGGCCCTCCAGTGACAGACATCTTGTCAGTCATTTGCAATGCATGCCCACCTGTTCCACTAGGAAGGAGGTCTTGTTCCAGGAGGCTGCAGATGCCAATAGTGACCTGCCATGAAAGCCTAGGCCTCCTGAAGTAGTGGTCTTTAGATATGTCAACAACACTGATCCTCTGCCTATAGGCCCAATGTTGGAGGTCTCGCCTCCTTCCAGCTGGATATTGGAGTCCACCTCATCTGCCATGTGGAGGGGCATATGATTGGGGAGAAGCAGCTAATGCTGCTGCTGATGTAGTTCCTGCTGCGGCTGGAACTGTTGTTAGTTCTCTCTTGACCCTCAGCAGAAGTGGACGGTGGAGCTGCATAAGCTGCTCCCATGCCGTGGCAAAGGCTGGGAACAGGGGAGTGTCGCTGCAGATGAATGAAGTGCTAGACAGGTGAAGTGCCTTCCAAGAAGTTGGTAATCACCTGTCAAGCAGTGAAAGCACTCTGTGAGAGAACTGCTTTGAACAGCAGTCTCTCCATGGCCATGGCTGGAGCTCTTCAGTTTCACTGATCAAAGCCTTCCCAGCTTGTCAGTTTTACTGAAGCTCTTCCCACTGTACACTCACCTCAGTGACTCTGGTGAGTTGCTGACAGGTCAGGAAACAGGTTCCATGGCTGGGAAATCCAGGACTCAGTGTTCAAGCAGCTAATAACTGGCTTCTTAACAACCTCAACCACTTCTTAATTACCTGCCATGCAAATCCAAGGGGATTCCTCACTCTCCTTCAATCTCACCCTGGGGAAAGCCGGCAGAGGGTGAGATCATGTCAGGATCCTGACCCGATGTCAATTTCCCATCCCGCATGCCCCCAAACCTGCCTCCAGCAGCCTGGGAAAATTCTTCCCTAAGTGTTTGGGATAGGAGGTTTAGGTAGGAGTACTAAGGGTAGCTGAGGACTCTCAATTAAAGAGGTTTACGTGGGGCATTTGTGGTTATTTTGGTTACAGAGGGACCTTTACAAGGTTTGCTATTTGGGACCAAATTATTATTCAAAATCGTGAGAAACTGGGACCAATGCCTTCCATAGTCAAGTGAACACAGGCTTATGTCTGAAACAATATCGATGCTCATTGAAGACTTTAGTATCATCAATTGCAGCAGAAATGAAAGAGGCTGGGTTTGAACAAACTCTGGTGATGATCAAAGCACTAGCAACTAATGGCAGCATTGGGGAGTCTCATTGTCAATATGCAGCAGACCAGATGGCATTTTTGCCAAAGTGGATAAATATCAATCAGGTGTTGACAGATATTTCTGCTCCAATCATCATAATCTACCCCAGTGCAGATTAGTCATGTCTAATTCTGCAATTACCATTAAATCTGCCATCAAACCAGTCTTTGTTATGTTACCAATGTCCAAAATTCAAGTTAAATTTCCACTGTACAAGTTAGTGGTCATTTTTAGCAGCTGTCAGGTAGCTTCATGGTCCCATGGGTAGGCTCTTTTGTTGGCTAATCAGCCAGACGTTTCAGGGTCACCACTCAGTGTGGTCTGGTATTGATCACAGTACCTTCATATATATAGTGGCATTGCACATAAGCAAGAATGCTAGTTTATATAATTTTAGAGATTTGTGCATCATGGGATGTTAAAGTTTGCTAATGTTACAATATCCTGTCTGAAACAATCAGAAGATTCGAAATATAACATTTGCAGAATAATAGATGAATGATAAAACTCTAAGAAAAGATTGTGTCAAAACACATTGTTATGACCAGGTGAGAAATGTATCTAGAGATCTTTTGCTGTCTTTACCTGGTCTTACTGTAACAAGGTGGACAGCACAGTGGTGAGCACCGCAGCCTACAGCTCCAGCGACCCAGGCTCGGTTCTGGGTACTGCCTGTGTGGAGTTTGCAAGTTCGCCCTGTGACCGCGTGAGTTTCTGTCGGGTGCTCCGGCTTCCTCCCACAGCCAAAGGCTTGCAGGTTGATAGGTAAATTGGACTGTAAATCACCCCTAGTGTAGGTAGGTGATAGGAGAATAGTGGGGATGTGGTAAGGAATATGGGATTAATGTAGGATTAGTATAAATGGGTGGTTGATGGTCGACACAGACTCGGTGGGCCAAAGGGCCTGTTTCAGTGCTGTATCTCTCTATGACTCTAAGGTTTAATTTTTTATACATTATGTTTTGAGTTCCCCCTTTGTGAATCCTTGTTCACAACTTTCCAAATATAAGGCAAAGAAATGAGCACAAACAGGCTTTCTTTGGTTTAAAGAAAGATTAAATTTATTAAACCTTAAACTCAAACTCTAATACGGTTCATGCCTACAGATATATGACGCACCCATGCTAGTATGCACACACGGTATAAACATGCAGATATTGACAGAAAAGAGAAGAAGAAAAGATAAGTAGAACAGTTTGAGACATTATCTTGTTACTGTTTCTCGAGCTCGCTGTAGTCCTTGATTGAACATATGGTTTTGCACTTCGTTGAGGCTCAGTAGTCTTCTTAAAGCCTTGTTCATGTAGGAAACCTTTCTCTCTTTGAGTTTCATGCGTTTTCACAAGATTCACTTCTGTGGGAAGAGATGAAGGCAGGCAGACAGGAGAGGAGATGTTCTCAGTCCGTGAGCACACGGCATTCTCTCTTTCAATTCCTTTGTTGAGAGTTCAAATTCAAATAAACTCCCAGGTTGCCCAGCAGGTTAGTCATGTGGCTAGCTCCTTATATGGAGCAGTCTCTTCAAAATCCTTTGTTGGAAGTTCAAATTCTCTGCAACAGCCAGTTAGTCATGTGACTAAAACTGGTCTGACCACTTCTGTGTATTGGGGAACTGCTGGGTCCCCATTGTTTCAACATTGTCTGGTACTATGCAAATGTCCTTCTAGTCAGGGCTTGCAATTTTAAGTTTTTGTTCATGCGGCAAAATAATGTGTGCCTCAGTCTTGGCAGGTGGGGGGTTTAGTTGACATTAATTGTGGAAACTGGATAGAAATTATAGAATGATTTTCCAGCTTTCTGCTACTAGTCTTCTTCATCAGGAGTGCATGTTGGAATGTCCAAATTTTGGACTGTTATGCTAAATAGTCATAGAAATCATGGAGCACCTCAACCCAAATTTCTGATATGCACTCTTGAAGAGTGAAGTTCTCCGCTGGGGAGCACAGTGCCAGAAAAACACCTTTTATAAGTTTTAAACAAAAACAAGAAATGCTGGATTCACTCAGCAGGTCTGGCAGCATCTGTGGAAAGAGAAGCAGAGTTAACGTTTCGGGTCAGTAACCCTTCTTCGGAACTGACAAATATTAGAAAAGTCACAGATTATAAACAAGTGAGGTGGGGGTTGGGCAAGAGATAACAAAGGAGAAGGTGCAGATTGGACCAGGCCACATAGCTGACCAAAAGGTCACGGAGCAAAGGCAAACAATATGTTAATGGTGTTTTGAAAGACAAAGCATTAGTACAGATTAGGTGTGAATATACTGAATATAGAACATCAGCAAGTGCAAACCTGAAGAAAAACAACCTGAAAAAAACAGTGGGTAAGCAAACTGAACAAACTAAGATGAAATGAAATAAATGCAAAAAATGTAAAAAGGAATGCAAAAAAAAAGGAAGAAAAAATAACTAAAAATGACTAAAAATGAAAGTAAAGTGGGGGGCTGTCATGCTCTGAAATTATTGAACTCAATGTTCAGTCCGGCAGGCTGTAGTGTGCCTAATTGGTAGATGAGATGCTGTTCCTCGAGCTTGCGTTGATGTTCACTGGAACACTGCAGCAATCCCAGGACAGAGATGTGAGCATGAGAGCAGGGGGGAGTGTTGAAATGGCAAGCAACCGGAAGCTCAGGGTCCTGCTCAATGAATTTCGCGCTCGGCATGACGTTGAGCTCTTCTTCCGTCGCCTCCGCCTCCGGTCTCACTTCTTTGACCAGGAGTCCTCCCCCCGACCAGCAGACCCATTCACCCGCCTCCAGCATTCTCCCTCTACCTGGACCCCTCACCCTGGCCTCTTACCCGCTCTTGATCTCTTCATTGAAAACTGTCGGCGAGACATTGGTCGTCTCAATTTCTCTGCCCCCCTCACTCACTCTAACCTGTCCCCCTCTGAACTTGAGGCACTCCGTTCTCTCAGGTCTAACCCCGACATGGTCATCAAACCTGCAGACAAGGGTGGTGCTGTTGTTGTATGGCGTACCGACCTCTACCTTGCAGAAGCTCAACGCCAACTCACAGACACCTCTTCCTACCTCCCTCTGGACCATGACCCCACCACCGAACATCAAGCCACCGTCCAAAGGACTGTCACTGACCTCATCTCCTCTGGAGATCTTCCCTCTACAGCTTCCAACCTCATAGTCTCGCAACCCCGGACAGCCCGCTTCTATCTCCTTCCCAAAATCCACAAACGGGACTGTCCCGGCAGACCCATTGTGTCAGCCTGCTCCTGCCCAACTGAACTTATTTCTTCCTATCTAGACTCTATCTTTTCTCCGCTGGTCCAGTCTCTTCCCACCTACATCCGTGACTCTTCTGACGCCCTACATCATTTTGATAATTTCCAGTTTCCTGGTCCCAACCGCCTCCTCTTCACTATGGACGTCCAATCGCTCTACACCTCCATCCCCCACCAGGATGGTTTGAGGGCTCTCCGCTTCTTCCTGGAACAGAGGCCCAACCAGTCCCCATCCACCACCACCCTCCTCCGCCTGGCTGAACTTGTTCTCACATTGAACAACTTCTCCTTCAACTCCACGCACTTCCTTCAAGTAAAAGGTGTCGCTATGGGTACCCGCATGGGTCCTAGTTATGCCTGTCTTTTTGTGGGATATGTCGAGCATTCTTTGTTCCAGTCCTACTCAGGCCCCCTCCCCCAACTCTTTTTCCGGTACATTGATGACTGTATCGGTGCCGTTTCCTGCTCCCGCCCCGAACTCGAAAACTTTATCAACTTTGCTTCCAATTTCCACCCTTCTCTCACCTTTACATGGTCCATCTCTGACACTTCCCTTCCCTTCCTCGACTTCTCTGTCTCCATCTCTGGGGATAGGCTGTCTACCAATATCCATTATAAGCCCACTGACTCCCACAGCTACCTCGACTACACTTCTTCACACCCTACCTCCTGTAAGGACTCCATTCCATTCTCCCAGTTTCTCCATCTCCGACGCATCTGCTCTGATGATGCTACCTTCCATGACGGTGCTTCTGATATGACCTCCTGTTTCCTCAACCGAGGATTTCCCCCCACTGTGGTTGACAGGGCCCTCAACCGTGTCCGACCCATTCCCCGCACCTCTACCCTCACCCCTTCCCCTCCCTCCCAGAACCGTGACAGGGTTCCCCTTGTCCTCACTTTTCATCCCACCAGCCTCCATATCCAAAGGATCATCCTCCGCCATTTTCGCCACCTCCAGCGTGATGCCACTACCAGTCGCATCTTCCCCTCCCTTCCCCTGTCAGCATTCCGAAGGGATCGTTCCCTCCGCGACACCCTGGTCCACTCCTCCATTACCCCCACCACCTTGTCCCCGTCCCAGGGCACCTTCCCTTGCAATCGCAGGAGGTGTAATACCTGCCCATTTGCCTCCTCTCTCCTCACTATCCCAGGCCCCAAACACTCCTTTCAGGTGAAGCAGCGATTTACTTGTACTTCTTTCAATGTAGTATACTGTATTCGCTGCTCACAGTGTGGTCTCCTCTACATTGGGGAGACCAAGCGCAGACTGGGTGACCGCTTTGCGGAACATCTCCGCTCAGTCCGCAAGCAGGACCCTGAGCTTCCGGTTGCTTGCCATTTCAACACTCCCCCCTGCTCTCATGCTCACATCTCTGTCCTGGGATTGCTGCAGTGTTCCAGTGAACATCAACGCAAGCTCGAGGAACAGCATCTCATCTACCGATTAGGCACACTACAGCCTGCCGGACTGAACATTGAGTTCAATAATTTCAGAGCATGACAGCCCCCCACTTTACTTTCATTTTTAGTCATTTTTAGTTATTTTTTCTTCCTTTTTTTTTGCATTCCTTTTTACATTTTTTGCATTTATTTCATTTCATCTTAGTTTGTTCAGTTTGCTTACCCACTGTTTTTTTCAGGTTGTTTTTCTTCAGGTTTGCACTTGCTGATGTTCTATATTCAGTATATTCACACCTAATCTGTACTAATGCTTTGTCTTTCAAAACACCATTAACATATTGTTTGCCTTTGCTCCGTGACCTTTTGGTCAGCTATGTGGCCTGGTCCAATCTGCACCTTCTCCTTTGTTATCTCTTGCCCAACCCCCACCTCACTTGTTTATAATCTGTGACTTTTCTAATATTTGTCAGTTCCGAAGAAGGGTCACTGACCCGAAACGTTAACTCTGCTTCTCTTTCCACAGATGCTGCCAGACCTGCTGAGTGAATCCAGCATTTCTTGTTTTTGTTTCAGATTTCCAGCATCCGCAGTATTTTGCTTTTATTTTATAAGTTTTAGATTGTTATAAACTCTAGAATGAGGGGAAGTGTGGGATGGTTATATTTAACTACCTTATGCAAAGGGTGGTGTAGGTGCAGAAAGGATTGTCCAGGGACGAAATCAAGGCAGATAATGTGGAAACATTTAAAGGAGAATTAGATAAACATTTGAAGGAGTGGGTGATTGAGGGGATGATACTTTTATAATGATCCAGATGGACTGCAGAGTTATTCCCAGTCCTATACTGTATAGAGCACTGCTGTCAATATTAGCATTTTAAAAAAATTTATTCGTGGAATGTGGGCATCGCTGGATGGGACAGTATTTATTGTCCATCCCTAATTGCCCTTGAGAAGGTGGTGGTGAGCTGCCTTCTTGAACCGCTGCAGTCCTTGGGGTGTAGGTACACCCACAGTGCTGTCAGGAAGGGAGTTCCAGGATTTTGACCCAGTGACAGTTAATGAGCGGCAATATAGTTCCAAGTCAGGGTGGTGCATGACTTGAAGGGGAACTTGCAGGTGGTGATGTTCCCATGCATCTGATGCCCTTGTCCTTCTGGGTGGCAGATGTCACAGGTTTGGAAGGTGCTGTCGAAGGAGTCTTGGTGAGTTGCTGCAGTGCATCTTGTAGATGGTACACACTGCTGCCACTGTACGTCGGTGGTGAAGGAAGTGAATGTTGAGTGTGGTGGATGGGGTGCCAATCAAGCAGGCTGCTTTGTCCTGGATGGTGTTGGGCTTCTTGAGTTGGAGCTGCATCCATCCAGGCAAGTGGAGAATATTCCATCACACTCTGACTTGTGCCTTGTAGATGGTGGACAGGCATTCGGGAGACAGGAGGTGAGTTACTCGCTGCAGAATTCCCAGCCTCTGACCGGCTATTGTAGCCACAGCATTTATGTGGTTGGTCAGTTCAGTTTCTGGTCAATGGTAACCCCCAGGATATTGATAGTGGGGGATTCAGTGATCGTAATTCCATTGAATGTCAAGGGGAGATGATTAGTTTCTCTCTTGTTTGAGATGGTCATTGCCTGGCACTTGTGTGGCACAAATGTTACTTGCCACTCATTAGCCCAAGCCTGGATGTTGTCCAGGTCTTGCTGCATATGGGCACGGGCTGCTTCAGTATCTGGGGAGTCACAAATGGTGCTGAACATTGCACAATCATTAGCGAACATCCCCCCCCACTTCTGACCTTATGATGGAGGGAAGGTCATTGATGAAGCAGCTGAAGATGGTTGGGCCTAGGGCACTACTCTGAGGAACTCCTGCAGTGATGTCTTGGTACTGAAATAATTGACCTCCAACAACCACAACTATCTTCCTCTGTGCTAGGTATGACTCCATCCAGCTAAGTGTTTTCTCCCTGCTTCCCATTGACTCCCAGGTTTGCTAGGGCTCCCTGATGCCATACTCGGTCAAATGCTGCCTTGATGTCAAGGGCAGTCATTCTCACCTCACCTCTGGATTTCAGCTCTTTTGTCCATGTTTGGACCAAGGCTGTAATTAGCTCAGTAGCTGAGTGGCCCTGGCGGAACCCAAACTGAACATTAATGAACAGGTTATTGCTGAGAAAGTGCCACTTGATAGCACGGTCGATGACCCCTTCCATCATTTACTGATGATCGAGAGTAGACTGACAGGGCAGTAATTGACTGGGTTGAATTTGTCCTGCTTCTTGTGCACAGGACATACTGGGCAATTATCCACATTGCCGAATAGATGCCAGTGTTGTAGCTGTACTGGAACAGCTTGGCTAGGGGTACGGCTGGTTCTGGAGCACACGTCTTCAATACTATTGTTGGAATGTTGTCAGGGCCCTTAGCCTTTGCGGTATCCTGTGCCTTTAGCCATTTCTCGATATCACTTGGACCTCACGAGGAAGCAGAGATGGATCATCCACTCGGCATTTGTGGCTGAACATGATTGCTTAACATGACTGTTTGTCAGCTGTGTGTTGGTTACTTAAAAAAGATTGTGAACAAATTTTAAATACACATAGTGTTGCCTTCATTAAATGATGGAAAGAAAATTCCCATCAATAGTAATTTACAGAACATAATGACTGTTGGACAGAATCAAGCATGGTAGTGAAGCCTCCAATCCCCAAATCCTCCTATTTGATGGAACCTCCTTTCACAAATCAAATTATAAACTCTGGCTGCTGCATTGGTATAATGTTGGTAATAAACCATAGAATCAAAGAGTATAGGAGGCCATTTGGCCCATTTTTCCCCGTGTCAGCTCTTTGAAGGAACTATGCAATGTCCCTTTCACATAGCACTGCAAACCTTTCCTTTACAAGTTTCTATCCAATTCCCCTTTTAAAGTTACTATTGAATTTGCTTGCATCACCCTTTCAGGCAGTGCATTCCAGATCACAACTCACTGCATAAATTGTTTTTTTGTCACCAATTTACCAATTATCTTAAATCTGTGTCCTCTGGTTACCAACCCTCATGCCAGTGGCAATAGCCCTCAAAATTTTGAACCGTTTTATGAAATGTAACCTTCTCTGCTCTGGAAACAACCTCAGCTTCTCTAACTACTTCACATAAATGAAGTCCCTCACATCGGTACCATTGTAATAAATCTCCTCTGCACCCTCTCCAAGGCTTTGATGTCCTCCTAAAGTGTAGTGCCCAGAACTGGGCAAAATACTCCAGTTGTGATCTAAACAGTGATTAAAGTTTAGCGTAACTTCTTTGATTTTGTATTCTGTGCCTCTATTTATAAATCAAGGATTCCATATGCTTTTCAACACTCTTCTAACTTGCCTTGCTACGTTTGAAGATTTGTGTACATAGACTCCCAGGTGTCTATTCCTGCATACATTACATGCATTATAATGTATAAATCAATCCTAAGGAGTTGCAATCCATAGATGACAATCACCAGCTCCATCAGCCAGCTTGGCTCTCTTTTCAGAACACTTTTAGTACATTTCTCTGTCTTTCCATCTCTCTGTACAACTTTAAAAGCGTTCTCTGAATCCATCATTTTTCACCAATCTTGGCTTGGCACTAGTTTCCTTTGCCTAGTTCTGAAGCACTGTGGGATGTTAAGGGTGCTATACAAACTGTTGTTCCATGTGATATTTGATCATTGACACTTGCCTGTTTGAAGCAGTTAGTCATGTGCCTCCTTTGTGAGGAAATTAGCCACTATCGTACAAACTACTCCACCTGTTCTCCATCCTCTCCTCAAAGCATTAACTCAAACTCAGTACAATTCAATGTACATTGGGCACTTCTACTACTTTGTCCAAGTAGCAGAAGAGAGCCTGAGAACGTATGGGACAACAAGCTATATTAAAATGCAAGAAGAGCTCCAATGTCATCTCCCAATCTTCACATCCAAGCAATTTCCAGCAGAGTTTACTAGATAATGGCTAAACTTATTTTTTTCACTTTCCATAACCATGAGTTTGCTCTCCTTCCACTCAGGATAGTCTAAAGTCTGAAGTTGGCATCTCTGTAGTCTGCACAGCTCATCTTATGGGGAGGGGGTTGAGTACTGGGAAGGGTCATAATTATTAACAGAATCATCAGAGAAGCTCTAGCATCAACTACATTTCCTGCTGAGCGAAATGAGGTCACTCTGGTGTCAGCCAAACAGGGATCGGATAATTTGTATTCATCAAGCACACCCTCAAATCAGGGTTCTGTTAAAAGTGGACTTTTAGAGTGGAAACGAGCTAAGCAGGAAAAGGTAGGCTCTCAGGCTATATGTGAGGAGGTGAGGGTGAACTTGCTTAAGGACTATGAGGAGTTAAGTTTTGGAGATGAGAGCAACTTCTCCTTACAGACGTTGGCACAGTAAAACCAGACAAAAATTAGGAAACCGGAATGACTGACATCCACTGGAACAATATAAATCTGAGAGAGCAAAGGATACGCCTGAGCCCAATGCCTACCTATGTAGAAAAAGAGCACAGCTAAAAGATCAGAAAGAAAATCTCCTAAAGTTAAGTCCTAGCCAAGCAAAGCACAACTCAGGCCAAAGGAGGAACAAGAACTCAGGAAGGGTGATGCTGGAGCTAGCAGAGCAGAGCTAACTTGGAGGAACCTGCTCATCCATTGAAACAAACTCAACATAAGTGTCCTATTTATGAATCCAGCCACAAGTTTACATAAACATCACTTTTATTCATTTAAGTTTCTTCTTTAACCCTCTTACTGATATCACAACCCAGTCTACCATCAAAAGAAACTGTCAGCTCTAAGAACAGGAATCTACTAGTAAATTAAAAACTCATGTACCAAAAGGACTCCCCTCCCCTGTACATGTGCAAGTGGTGTAGTCAGCTGCATATCTAAAAAAGACTTTAACAGGTGTAAGGTCCCACAACCTTACACATCCAAGCAAGCTCAATAAACTAACATAATGCCAATTAGTAAGGCTTCAAAATATAGGAGCTACATATTATTCAAAATGACTAAAGAAAAATCCAACAACAATGTTCCAGATAACATAAAGATAAAAAGAAAGAAAAAAAACTTGCATTTATATATAACACCTTTTATGACCTCCGGCCCTCCGGAGTGTTGAAATGGCAACCTCCTCTCTCCTCACTATCCCAGGCCCCAAACACTCCTTTCAGGTGAAGCAGCGATTTACTTGTACATCTTTCAATGTAGTATACTGTATTCGCTGCTCACAATATGGTCTCCTCTACATTGGGGAGACCAAACGCAGACTGGGTGACTGCTTTGCGGAACACCTCCGCTCACTCCACAAGCAGGACCCTGAGCTTGCAGTTGCTTGCCATTTCAACACTCCCCCCTGCTCTCATACTCACATCTCTGTCCTGGGATTGCTGCACTGTTCCAGTGAACATAAAAGCAAGCTCAAGGAACAGCATCACATTTACCGATTAGGCACACTACAGCCTGCCGGACTGAACATTGAGTTCAATAATTTCAGAGCATGACGGGCCACCCATTTTATTTTTATTTTTAGTTATTTTTTTCTTTTTCCTTTTTGTTTATTTTTTTTGTGTTTATTTTATTTTATTTCATCTTAGTTTGTTCAGTTTGCTTACCCACTGTTTTTTCATGTTTGTACTTGCGGCTGTTCAATTTTCAGTCTGTTAACACCCTTTCTGTACTAATGCTTTGTCTTTCAACACACCATTAACATATCTTTGCTCCATGACCTTCTGGTCAGCTATTCTGTGACCTTGTCCTATCAACACCTTCTCCTTTGTTATCTCTTGCCTCACCCCCACTTTACTTGCTTATAACCTTTTACATTTCTAATATTTGCCAGTTCTGAAGAAGGGTCACTGACCTGAAACGTTAACTCTGCTTCTCTCTCCACAGATGCTGCCAGACCTGCTGAGTGTTTCCAGCATTTCTTGTTTTTACTCCTGACTCATGCCTTGTAGGTGTCAAAATACTTTGGGAAGTCAAGAAGTGAGATATTTGCCATTGAATACCCAGCCTGGGACCTGCTCTCGTAGCCACAGCATTTATGTGGCTGGTCCAATGAGTCCCTGGACACTAGTGACTCCCAACGATGGTGGGGGGAAATCAATGATGCCACTGAATGTCAAGGGGAGGTGGTTAGGCTCTCTCTTGTTGGAGATCGTTCTTGTGGACACTTGTGGTATGAATGCTACTTGGCACTTATCAGCCTAAGCTTGGATGAAGTTCAATGTGGGAGTGTGAGGGTCATCCATATTGAACCTAATAAAGATATATCAGAGTATTTTAAAAATGGCGAGAAACTGGCAACCATGGATGAACAGAGATTTAGTGATAAAAGTATAGAAACAACAACTTATTTTCATATAGTACCTTTAACGTAATAAAATATCCCAACAGGGTCATTATAAAACAAAATACTATATTGGTCAGCTACCAATAGCTTGATCAAAGAGATAGGTTTTAAGGAGTTTCTTCAATGAATAGAGCAAGATAGAGAGGCGGAGGGAATTCCAGAGCTTAGGGCCTAGACAACTGAAGGCACGCCCACCGATGCTGAAGCAATGGTGAATCAGGGATGCCCAAGAGGCCAGAATTAGAGCAACACATATCTTGTAGGGTTGTGGACCTAGAGGAGATTACAGAGATAGGCTGGGGTGATGCCCATGTACAATAACAAAATGCTGGTGGTAAGATACAAATAAAAATTCAAAATGCTAATGGAATGTTGGCCTTTATTGCAAGAGGGTTGGAATACAAAGGAGTGAATGTTACATACAGAGCTCTGGTTAGACCCCATTTAGAATATTACGTTCAGTTCTGGGCACCACACTTCAGGAAGGATATATTGGCCTTTAAAGGGCAGCAGTTCCCATTCACCAGAATGGTACTGAGGCTTTAAGGGTTAAATTATTTTATTTAATTTATTTATTTAGAGATACAGCACTGAAACAGGCCCTTCGGCCCACTGAGTCTGTGCTGACCAACAACCACCCATTTATACTAACCCCACAGTAATCTCATATTCCCTACCACCTACCTACACTAGGGGCAATTTACAATGGCCAATTTACCTATCACCTGCAAGTCTTTGGCGGTGGGGGGAAACTGGAGCACCCGGCGGAAACCCACGTGGTCACAGGGAGAACTTGCAAACTCCGCACAGGCAGTACCCAGAATCGAACCCGGGTGCCTGGAGCTGTGAGGCTGCGGTGCTAACCACTGCGCCACTGTGCCGCCCTGCGGCACATGAAAAAAGATTGCATACACTGCACTTGAATTCCTTTGAATATAGGAGATTAAGAGGTGATCTAACTGAGGGTGTAAGTTGCTTATAAGATTTGCTCGGATAGATAGGGAGAAACTATTTCCTCCAGTAGGTCAGTCCAGAAGACATAACCTTAAAATTACAGCTAGGCCTTTCAGGGGTGATGTCAAAAAGCACTTCTTCACACAAGAGTAGTGGAAATCTGGAAGATTCTCCTTCAAAAAAAGCTGTTGAGGTGAAATCAATTGAAAATTTCGAAACCAAGATTGATTTGTTAGGTAAAAATTTTATTCATTCATGGGATGTGGGTATGACTGGCAAAGCCAAAATTAATTGCTCATCGCTATTTCCCTTAAGATGTTGTTGTTACACCACCTTCTTGAATGCAGCTGAGTGGCTTGCTAGGCCATTTCAGAGGGCAGTTAAGAGTTAACCACATTGCTGTGGGTCTGGATTCAGACATAAGCCAGACCAGGTAAGGACAGCAGATTTCCTTCACTAAAGGACATTTGTGAACCAGGTGGGATTTCAATGATAATTTGGTAGTTTCATGCTCGTCATTACTGATACTAACTTTCTATTTCAGATTTATTTAATTCAATTTATATTTCCCAGCTGCCATGGTGGGATTTGTACTCATGTCTCCGGATCATTAGTCGAGGCTTCTGGATTACTAATCAAGTAACAATCACTATTCCAATGTACCCAATGAAACCAAGGCAGGTAGATGGAGTTAAGATACAGATCAGCCATGACCTAATTGCATAATGGAACAAGCTCATACAGCTAAATGCCTAGTCCTGTTATTATATTCTTATATAATGTCTTCAAGTAATTGGACATGTCAATTCTATTAATGAGCGCCACAAAACTTGGATTTCTTTTGTCAGTGCTGCTCTAAGAGGGATCTTAAGGATTGGTAACATACCCAGAGCATGTCAGAGCATAAGTAGTCCAAGCTTTTAAGTAATAATTTGTACCTCCTGTGGTATTGCTCCAAGATATTCTAGGACCAGAGATTTAACTTCTAATGCAAGGTCCCAAAGCAGCATGTTCATTGCTGCAATACAGCAACTTACTGAAGCAATGTATTAAGGGAGCTGTTCTTACAGTGTGTGTATTTCAGAAAATCCGTGCTATAGTGTTGTACCCTATTTGTGACTCTCAGTCCCTTTCAAGACAGTCTCCCACTGAGTTAAAAACAAGAAATGCTGGAAATACTCAGCAGGTCTGGCAGCATCTGTGGAGAGAGAAGCAGAGTTGCCGTTTCAGGTCAGTGACCTTTCTGTGAGATTGGTGATTTACACAGGTAAATAATACACCTTACAATTAATAAAATATTTATTTTACCCTACTGTGGATTTGAAGTATTTGCTTAGGAGGCAAGTATGTTTATTTTAGAAGCAAAATACTGCAGATGCTGGAAGTCTGAAATAAAAACAGGAAGTGCTAGAAATACTCAGCAGATCTGGCAGCATCAGTGGAGAGAGAAAAACCGAGTTAACGTTTCAGGTCTGTGACATTTCATCAGAAATAATTTTATTTATTTGATTTCTCCCTCCCTTTGATTACATATAATTGTGAATAGAAAACACGAATGGTGCCATAACCATTATTGTCACCTTTCAACTGTGGAAACAAAAGGGGAAATCTTGCAAAGTCTTGAAGTGGAAGATGCTGAATGCTGGGCATTATATGTGCTGAGCTGCTAACCTAAACCTTCAACATGTCAATTGAGACTCTGCACTTGGAGCACAGGATTACGAAATTTCAAATTACAAGTTGGGTCTGTTGTTACATTGCTCCAAAATCAGGATGGCCCCTGGAGCCATCCCTAAGCTGTCTGTATTTCAGTTTAGACTCAATAAGGCCTATATTTAGGCCTCAATAAGGCCTCCCTTGCTGCAACATATTATAAGAACAGAGAAATGTGTTATTCTTGTCCAAATGTGAGCTCTTTCCTTGTGTCATATGCTCAAGTGAAAACAATGAAAATGGTCAAGAAAAAAATTGCTCACTATGATTCTAATTAATGTTGAGGTCAGTTGCATAGAACTGCTGGAGACTGCCTAACAGAAAACTTAAAACGAGGAAGACATTTTCTCATCCAGTTAGAACTGCAGTTCCTTTTCCAACTCGGGTTAAGTGCAAGACACAAGTGTTTTTTTTTCACTTATAATAGAACACAGTTGTTGCCATGGCAGCCAATGATCCGGACAGCCTGACAGGCAATACGAACACAAACAGTTGAATGCAAATAATTATTTCTAAATAAGGAAATGTAGACCTTAAAGTCTATCCACGGAAATTTTGGAAAAGAGCCTTTTCTATATTTTCCCATTTTATTGAAGGAGTAAAAATTTCATCCTAAAATTAGTTTGATTTGAGGCAGATATTAAGGATTTATTATTGACTTGGTAGGAATATTGTCACCAGTGCATTAAACTTAACTAAAAAGTAGTTAAGTAGAAAAGATGTTTAACCATTCGTCTGTGTCTTGTTCAGATGTTAAAATAGATTTTTTTAGATTTATTTTTAGATTTAGAGATACAGCACTGAAACAGGCCCTTCGGCCCACTGAGTCTGTGCCAACCATTAACCACCCATTTATACTAATCCTACACTAATCCCATATTCCTACCACATCCTCACCTGTCCCTATATTCCCCTACCACCTACCTATACTAGGGGCAATTTATAATGGCCAATTTACCTATCAACCTGCAAGTCTTTTGGCTGTGGGAAGAAACTGGAGCACCCGGAGGAAACCCACGCAGACACAGGGAGAACTTTCAAACTCCACACAGGCAGTACCCAGAATTGAACCCGGGTCGCTGGAGTTGTGAGGCTGCGGTGCTAGCCACTGTGCCACCCATAAGTGTAGTCCAAAAGAAAATAGTTTTAAGGACAATTAAAACTGTATTAAAGACAATCACTTTTAAGAATTGAGCTCTGGACATCAATCTGACCTTGAGGCTGATAATGCTGCTTCTGAGGTTCTGTCAGTGCTTATGCTCAAATGGGCTGGCAGCATCCTACAAAGCAAGGTCAACTCATTGAAATATTTGAGTGGTGCTCCCAGCACATGAGGAGCACTGGAAATTGCAAGGAGACCTAAATATCAGGCTGCCAAAATCAGTGAAGCTTCCTAGTACCAGTAGTGTCTTTTTTTCTCTCCACTGGCCTGCCACTTTGGCCTTAATTCTCTTTGCTCAAGTGGTCAAGGCTGAAAAAGAACAATTAACTCAAGTTATGGCGAAGAGTAATCTAGCAGGAAAATTCCCCTCCCTCAAGTCTTCTTATGACAAATGGGTACTCAGCATGCGCAGCACCCTCAGGCACTCCAGTCACCCTAGGCGGAAGCTCCCTAATTTGAATAAATTGTGAGGCTTTGATGAGACTTGTGTATACTTTATACACAGGTGCCAAATGTTCTAAGTATTAGCCTGTCAGATTGGGAACATTAGGCCTCAGATTTCCACACTGAATTATACTCAAACAGCAACAGCTGCCAGCCATCTCATTATCAGCTCAGTTTTACAAGGAAGTTTATTTTCTTGCTCTATCACAAGAATAACTACCGATAATTTGGCTCTATTTTATAACAATTTCATTTTACAACCAAAATAATGTAATGGAAATTCTTTACTGTTGTTGTGGTTTTTATGTGCACAGTACACTGAAAAGGTTCTTATGGCTTGTTTGAAGTTATCAAATGAATTAGTGTGTCACATTAATGATGAAAGGCAGTGAATGGATTCAACAATTGCATGACTGGGCCAAACAGTGAAATCATTTCTCAACACTTCAAAACCATCATTAATATATTAAATATCTTATCTGCATGTGCTTCATGTATGCAAACCCTTACTTTCTTTGTTACATTTTTGTGAACTTTTTCCACCATTATAAATATGGATATCCAAATTATAATGGAAATTGCTTATGTAAATTTGTTATATTGTAGTTACAACCTCCCAGCAGCAGTGATACTATAGTGCTACAATGTTACATCTTAGCTTGGTAGCGGACCTCTACGCTCCTACCAATTCCACTATTCTGCTTCCCAAATTACTTTTGTTTTTGCTAGTCAACTATAAATAACAATATAATGCTGGATTAATTATAGTGTGTCAATGATGCACATTGTTAATAATATGCAGATCAGCCAGAAAATTCAGGGGATTAAGAGAATTTCTATTTTTAAGAACTCTTGGATTTACACATTAATTGTCCATTAAACTCATCACAGAAAGTTCGGGTTGGAACTTAACAGTGAAAGTGCCTTTTTAACAACTTGATCATTATTAACGCCAATCCCAATGCCAATCAATCTCTCTGGCCCAGAAAGGGAACAATATATACTGTTCAATCTTACTCCTGTATGTAGTCAAATGATAGGGATTTAAAAAAAGTCAAATTTAAAACTTTTTTTTGCCCTGCTTTTTCTTTCTCTCTTTTTTCCTTTTTCTCTTAATCCAATCTTTCTTCTTTTGTATTTCTCTGAATTTGACACAAAGATAGGTAGTATTGTGAGCAGTGCAGATGGAAGCATAAAATTAGAGAGAGATTTTAATGGATTAAGTGAATAGTGTCATGCAGGCCCCCACCTGCCAAGAATGAGATACATTAATTTCACCAAATGGACATTAAATTTCAAATTGTTGCTGGGAAGAAGAGAAGGCCTATTACAAGAGGTTGCAGGCTCCTGGCTGGAATGACATTTTTGCATATTAGCAGACAGTGTTGGATCAAAGAAGCTATCCCCTGCTCCCAATTCACAGAACAGACCTGGTCAAACCAGTTGGTCGCGTGACCACCCTGCTGGCCAACTTGGGGAGTTTTAAATTGTAGAGACAGTGTTTGAACTGGCAGAAAGCTCTGTGCTCCTAGATTGAAAAGACCTCCTCTCCTCTTGTCTGCTCCCATCTCTTTCTCACGGAACTGAAACCCACTGAAGACACATGAACCCGAAGTGAGAAAGGCCTCCTACAGTGAACAAGGTTTAAGAATACTGGGCCCCAACAAAAAGCAAGATTAACTTACAAAAAGACTCTACAGTGAGCTCGAAGAACTGTAGCAAACTCTTCAGATATTGCCTCAAACCTTTCCACTTTATTTTTCTTTTGCTCTTTTCTGTCTCTATTTGCATTTGCATATTGCATCTGCATGCTAGCATGGGGCGTGGTGCGTATCCGTAGGCGTTAACCGAATTAAAGCATTTAGTTCAAGTTTAATAAAATTTCACCTTTTGTCTTTAAACCTAAGAAAGCCTGTTTGTGCTCATTTCTTTGCCTTATAATGGGAAAGCGGTGAACAAGGATTCACCAAGGGCGAGCTCAAAACATGGTGTGTTTGAAAATTAAACCCCGTTACAATAAGACCAGGTGAAGGCTGAGAGGGACCCCTGTACACCTTTCTCACCTGGTCATTCAATAGGCAAAACTATGGCAAATGGATTTCAAAATCAGCAAGTATGAGGTTATTTGGGCCAAAAAAGGATAAATCAGAGTACTTTCTAAATGGTGAAATATTAGAAACAATGGAGGTCCAAAGAGATAAAAACAGAAGCCAGAATTTTATGTTGGGCGGGAGGCCCCACCGGCTAAAAGGTTGGGGACGAGCCCGCCTCCTCCGGGCCTGGGGAGCCATGCAGGGAATTTTCCCTCCCCAGGCCTTTAATTGGCTTTGGGCGGGACTTCCACCTCCTTGAGGCAGGAACTCCCACCTCAGGGAGCTGCCGTCCAATCACCGCTCCCGGTGGCGCTGCTGGGACTGCACCCAGCCAACAGAAGCAAGAGGGATTCCAGCCTGGAACCAAGATAAGTTTTTGGGGCTTTGCCAGGGACAATCGACCAGGCTTCGGCAAGGCAAGGGGGATTGCTTAGGAGTGGGGGGGGGGGGGGGGGGGGGGTGGTGGGTAGTTGTCCAGTGGTGGTGGTTGAGCCATGGGGGGGGGCGGGGGTCTTCAGCACATGGCTGCACACCCCCAGTAGAATGGAGCCATCAAGGCCCTGTTGTTCCAGAGGTTGGCCGCCATGGCCATCCACAGCAATGGGGCAGCACACTGAGCAGACTGCCTCCACCTCAGCTGATAATGTACTGGCAGGAAAAGAAAATTGACACAGTTTAGGGCGCGAAGGTGGCCTGGGTGATGTAGAAATGATCACAATTGCAAAGATGTATTAAAACATTTTTATTTTCATGCAAAATGTGATCCACTCTCAGTAATGTTTTGCTTGGTTACAGATGGATACCTCTTTGGAGGCCCATGGCAGGAATGCATTGATGCTTGCAAAGCATCTCAGGAAATGTCCAGTGTCCATATCTCATTGAAATTTGAGCCTTCACTCTTCAATGATGCTGTTTTCCTATTGATGATTAATAACTTTGTCTAATATTGTCATGCCTTACTTTTGTTTTCTACAGTCATAACTTAATGCTGCTCGTAGTGGTGTGTAGTCACATTCATCATAGCCCATGGATGATTTCAAATGCCAATCATATGAAAGTGCAGCAACGCTTCGTTAAGATTGCAGGAGATAAGCCAGAAGATAAGACTTCATGCAAAAGGGAATTGTTATGTTCTTGACCTTCCCCCTACAGAATCCATTTGCCCCCATTGACTGTGACCATTCCCTCTGCTAGCCTGTACCCTCAATTTGCCCCACAGCTCCTCGACGTCGACAGCACACATCCCTCCCTTTAGGCCCTTGCCAAATATCTTCACACGGTACTGATCTAATCCACCCACCACCCCCACAGCTAACAAAATGCATCTTCATCAACATCAACCATTCAACAACCTGGATGCTCCACTCCACCCTGCTCCTCCATGCACCCAATCAACCCCACCCTTCCCTCCCTGACTACTGTCCCCTGGTCCTCCATGTAGTCCCCACCCATGCCATTGCTGCCATTCCCTGCCCTCTAATACTTGAAGGTATTAAGACGTGGTGTTGACTGCACATGAGCAATGCCACAGGAGATTGACTGCTTATTCTCATTAAAAAATGTCTAGCATTTTAGAAAGTTGCAACTCATCTTTCAGAGCTTGTGTGAATTTATACTTTAAAATTATGTTCATGGAATAAAGCTGCACCACGGAAAGTCTGACTGGACTTCTCAAGGGACTGGAGTAATTCACAAGCACATCTTGTAAACGTTCTTTGACCATTGCCTGATAGGGTGCTGTCTAAATCGACAATGAGAGCCCATAATTTGGGCATTAGGAGGAAATAATAGAGGCACTAACTTATAGTGAGGTTGCTGAAAGGGATGATAGTTCGAGGCCTCTCATCAACTGCTTTTTCCTTTGTTGCCTGCACCCTTACATCCCTGCTGTAACTGAGTCTCTCTCTTTCTCACTAATGGCTGCAAACAGGGAGAGGCAAGGGATACTGCATCGGTCATCTTCCATTTGCTCAGGAATAACCAACAGAAATCTGAAAAGATGTTTGTACAGTGTAATTGATGATTCAGCAACAATAAAACAACCATCTCCACTCACAGTCACAGCCAGACCATTCGATGAAAGTTTTAAAAAAAAGCTAATATTGAATCTGCAAGTCCATAACATACATGAGATTCCATTCTTCTATGTTGATGAGATACCAGGGTAAAGTTTGCTGGAGCACGTTTCTGTTGCAGATTCGTACTTGACTGGAATGTTGATTGGAGAATCTGGTTCCGAGCTGTGATGGAAAATTGCACAAAGCTGCAAAGCAAGTGTATGGATTTCCATAATGTAAGTTCCTCTTTTACAGTCCAGTCATACAAAGCTCTGCAGCAACAGCACTAATATATAAAGTGACTGTACTGTCTATATACCCCTAGATATAAAATCTTAAAAGATGACATGGGTTAATTTCACTAATTGAAGTTTTACCTGGTCCTAGATTGGTTGGTAGAAGTGCAGAAAAAGAGAGACAATACAAGATCATAGATGCCATTGCTGCTTTAGAAGATGCCCTCGTCATCACAACACTGCATTCTGATCTAAAAACAAAAAGTGCTGGAAATACTCAGTAGCTCTGGCAGCATCTGTGGAAAGAGAAGCAGAGTTAACGTTTCAGGTCTGATGAAAAGTCACAGACCTTAAACGTTAACTCTGCTTCTCTCTTCACAGATGCTGCCAGACCTGCTGAGTATTTCCAGCACTGTTTTTATTTCAGATTTCCAGCATCTGTAGTATTTTGCCTTTATGTTACTGCATTCTGATTGCTTTATGCTACTTTCCAACAGTCTGTTGCAGCCGTAATAACACAGTGCGGGTGTTCTAAAAAGTTTATAGCTGGAATCAAGTTTCTTCCCACGGTCAAAGTGAACCGTACAGGATTTACATGTTTTATTTACATGGCCAACAAGCTTCCCTACCCTCCATCAATAGTCTGTATGATTTTTAAATAGAATATCTAACAAGTTATTTTAATTGGAATAAAGTTGACCAATCTAAATGCTCAGACTTTCGCCAATGCCATGAGTTGGGCTTAGTGCTCAGGAGCCCTGACGTTTACCTATGGTGTCCAATGAAGTTAAGACTTGGAGGAATTTTAACCAAAAAGCACAGGCAGGTTAATATTGGGTTGGGTGATGATGGTGGGGGTGGGGGGGGGGGGGGTGGGGTGGGGTTCATTAGGCTTAAAAGACTTAAAGTCTCAACCAAACCCACCTCCAACCCATCCACTTCCAACTTTAACTGAGGCGGGATGGTGGCCAACACACTTCAAAGCGATGGGTTGGCACTTTAAATATGATAATGAGGCTGCGAGCTTAATTGTATGTCAGCTTTTCAAATTTAACTGATGTCTGTCTCGTTTTCCGAGGCTCGGGAAATCTGACAGCTATCTCCAGGCAAGGACTTGATGGATCAAGGAGGTAAGTGCCTTTACACCTACCTCCTGGATCCAGTGCGTCTACCTGAGCAATCCCGCAATAGGACAACCTCCATCCCTGTTGCTCTTTCTCACAAGGCCTTCAATCCATTCTCCCACACTGAGGTCTCCGATCCACCTCCCAACCACAGCCACCCACACCAAGGCCTCTGACCTCCCCAGCCAGGTCTCCAAATCTCACGCCCAGGCCTCTGATCCTCACGCTTTGCCTATGCCTCTGATCCTCATGATGTGCCTCAACCTCTTCATAGGATTCCGATCCCCTCCCAGGTCTCCGACCTCCACTCTCAGAGAACACCAGGATCAGCAGACCCCCTGGGGTGCCCCACAACCCTCTCCCCAGGAGACTGACCATCCTTCCCCCACCCTGGGATCCCTCTCCCCGAGATCGACCCCCCCCCCCACCTTCACCTCTCCGCCCCACAACATGGGCACAGAACTACCTGGTTCTGCAGCCATCACTGACCAGTTTCTGGTACAGCTGGAAGCCAAGCCTGTCAAGCAAGCTGGTGTCCAGGCAGGGAACTGATCGATGATGTCATTGTGCAATGTGGAGTTAAAACGTGACTTCTCAGTTCCCATGCCTTTCTGATTCACCCCGGCAGGTCAAGTAAATTAAATCCAGGCCTTTGGAGTTAAGAATGCTGCTGACAGTTGTGGATCAAATGAAAGACAAGCTTTACACGCAGAGTGTTGTGATGCAAAACCAGTTTAAATAGTGTGATATCCATTCAACAATCAAAGCCAAAAGCACAATACACATTTCTGATGGTATACATAGGCTGCTTATTAAACACATCACAGACTGCATCCATACAATGGAACAATTTTCAAAGAATCATTTTCTTGGTGCATTTTGTAGTTGAAGCACTTGTTCTTTGACCTAACATGCAAACTACTATTTTCAGCAGATTTGTGCTTTCAATTTTAAAGCACAGAATTTTTCAGGTGCAATATGTAACAACAGATTTAGCACAAATGGTGTGATTCTGTTTAGAAATGCACAAGTTGAAAAAGCAGAAAAGCCTGTGTTTGAAATTCCCAAATCTCATTTTAAAATGCTCTCTAAATGGATCATTTTACTATAAAATACACATTTTATAAAACAAAATTCAATTTTAAAGGGGCTTACTTAGCGCATTTATTCAAAATAACATTTAATAAAAGGCACATCAGGACATAAGAGGCTAAACCCTCTGATCCGATGCTCCCAATGAGAAGCCATGCTTGTAAAGAGTGTGTATGAGAGAATTGGTGCTACAGGGCTGTAGCCCTATCACAAACTGCACTCCAACGAGAGTGGCTACTTGCTGGGAACAATCAATTAATGAATTCATCCACAAATATTGCTTTTTTTGGCGCCAGCGCAATGGTTTAACATACAAGGAGTCACAAGTGTTGCTATTCCAATACACTGCTCCATTTTGGGTTGTTTCAAAACAGCGTAAATTCATTGCGCCTGCGCAAAAAAACAGCATCTTAAAATACTGCGCAAGCACCAAAAATTGCACCAAGGAAACTGTGCAGAAATAAATTAAGCAAAATTCCCTTTATTCTGGTGCAAAAGTTTGAAAATCAAGCCCAATCTTTCCAGCGCAATTAGTTATCACACAATAACAGTTTTCTTGAATTTCTTCCAATATAGTTGATTTTTTACAGACATGAAAAATACACTTTCTAAATGCTTTGAACTGCAGGAGTTGGCTATAAAGTGTAAATGAAAATTATCACTACATAGGTGGCTTATGAAGACTGGTATGTGGAAATGGGTTTCTATTTCAGACTGTGGACTGAAAATATTGGTCAGAGGAAGTGATAGAATGCCAAATCCCAATGTTTCAGTATGGGCCAGTGATCCATTTGGATGCAAACCTTCAATGCTGTGTATAGGTTCAATTTAGGGTTACATTACAATAGGTCTGCAAGGAAATGCACTGTTCATTAAAGTGTGCCGTTGCCTGTGCACAATCCTTCATTGTTGGAAAGATAAAGCAGTGCATGATTTGCCTGAGACTAGCCTTTTTTTTAACTGGAAGGTGTGTTAATATTCACACTAGATTGACTGTAGCGGTTCAAGAAGGTAACTACCACCACCTTCTCAAGGGCAATTAGGGATAGGCAACAAATGCCAAATGCTTGCCAACGATGCCCACATCCCATGAAACAAATAAAAAAAACTAGAAATGTTACAGATGAGCACAGGTCATTTACCATTTTGATAAATGGAAAAACAGCACCCAAGAAAAAAACTGTACAATTTGCAGGTACAGCAGTGCGTGATAAAGAGAGAAAAAAATTGAAATAAAAGTTCAACAGTAGCTACTAATAAATGACAGTATTTTATGAAGTACTATTTGGGTTTCCTCTAATAGCTCAACATGATTTTGTAATGAAACTTTTTTGGTAAAATGCCCTGACAGAAATTCATCTTGAAAAACCTGACGAGCTTACAAGTGCAGTTCACTGAGGCTGTTCTAATGCCCATGTGGAATTTCTGGAGTGTAGTTTTGTCTCATGTCAGCAGAGCTTTGATTGTTGACTCTTTCATCAATTCCTTACTTATAGGTGGAGAATGGAACCACCACAAGTGAGTGCAATGATATTGGACTTGTTTACTTTAAACCTTGGTCCTCCATTTATATATAAAAAAGGGATATGTTGTATATTCCAGTAGACTGTAGTAGAAACAGTGTTTGAAATTGTGTGGAAATAATCTTGATTATTCGACACGTTGTCCAGTATTCTATCGCAAAGAATTCTCTCAGCTGTCTGTTAATTCAGCTCACATGTAAGCAGAGTTGTTAAATCTTCCATCAGCAATTCTAAGGATTCAGCTCATTACCATTTTCCTGGAATAGGTACTCCACATTCATACCAACCCACGTAGTAATTGGATGTCCCACCAAACTTCCCAATTCCACCAATGAGGCCAAATGACACTGGTTCTTGGCGATAACTCCGATAATAACCTAAGAAATCCATATCATGGATCAGTTATTGACTTAACATACTAATAGATCAGTAAAAACAATCAAATCCAAGTCTTATTTCTTTACAGTTTGAAGAACTCAATTCAGGTGTTGAGGCTTGACTGAAACTGGCTCAATCCAGTTTCATTTTAAATTTGCCACAAGACTTTAAATGATTTACTAACAGTGTTATTCAAGCTTTTCAATTTTTGGCTCTGGCCATCTCAAGACTTTGGCAATTCTAATGCCAAGGACTGACCCTGATAACTAAATGAGTATATAAGCCATCCCAGATCATCGCCACTGGGTTGGTCACCAAGCAAAGGTAACTGAGCTATGAGGAGGAGGGATTGAATATGAACATATACCACCTCCACTCAAACACATTGTACCTGAAAGCCATTAAGTATTTTAAGAATCGTAGTAATAAAATACATTTAAAAATCTTAAGGTCCAGTCAGTTGTAAAAGTTGAATTATTTAAACTTGTGCTACCCGATGTGAGGTAACTAACAAAAATATTTCAAATAATGGGTAAAAAGAGCAGAGTTTTTCAAAAATATTTTGAAAGCAGGAGCTACTATCTGTACCAATGCTCAATTCTGATATTGTCTGATTTCATTCAGAGTGCTGTGAATCTGTGCTCTGACATTGTAGGACTGACATTGGTCAACTAAGAGAAGCATCACAGACCTGAGAGTTAAATATTCTGCCATTTCAGTCACCATTGGGTCTGGATATCTTTACACACCAGATCATTACAGTTCATGCATTTTCTCAAAAAAGCTTTGGAATTTGTTCTCTAGGATTTCTCCAATTACCTGGGATGATAGCCAGAGATTCTGGATACATGTGTGTTCCCGTCCTTCCCTCCAGAAAAGAATCAACAAACTGGCAGTGGTCCTCCCCTTTCCCCCAAGCATCGCCAATGCTGTAAAATGTATCTGAAAAAGATAAAGAAGTACAAGTGACTCTGACAATAGAGTTGGCATGAACAAGTCTCTATTCACTATTAATGTATAGGAATAGCATTAAACTTGAAACAACCAACCCAAGGCTAGAAAATGTTCATATTTATTTTCACTACTGCAGTTTCTGTAGAAATATGCCTTGGCAATTAGCTGTGAGATGGAGTAGTGGGTTGAAAGCCCCAGTGGTATGGTGTGCTATTCTTAATACAAGCTCAGTTCTCAATCCCATCTGTGCCATCATGGGCAGGGGCAGAATCTGATGTTTCCTTGCAAGAGGTGAGTGAAGAAGAAAAGTAATCCATCCTTAACTGCTCTTCTGTATTTTGGCTGGAGATGCTAATCTGGCAGTGGGGATCCAGAGAACGTGGTTTAAACAGGATTCCAAATCCTCAACAGAAATCTACATAGTGAAATTTTGTTGTGCACAATTGTGTGTGAACCAGCAGAGGAACTGGCTAAAGCACTGGCTAACTCAGATCCCTCACCCATATTTGTAATGTTTTTTTATTCGTTCATGGGATGTGGATGTCGCTGGCTAGGCCAGCATTATTGCCCATCCCCAATTGCCCTTGAGGAGATGGTGGTGAGCTGCCTTCTTGAACCACTGCAGTCCATGTGATGTAGTTACACCAACAGTGCTGTTAGGAAGGGGTTCCAGGATTCTGACCCAGTGACAGTGAAGGAACGGTGATATAGTTCCAAGTCAGGATGGTGTGGGGCTTGGAGGGGAACTTGCAGGTGGTGGTGTTCCCATGCATCTGCTGCCCTTGTCCTTCTAGGTGGTGGAGAGTGCAGGTTTGGAAGGTGGATTGGAATGTTATTTTAGTAAATTTCAGGCAGGGTAAGACCTTTGATCCAGCTAGCTCATCTATCCACAGTACTCACCTGGTGCATTTCTAAGAACCCTGAATCTTATTTATTGACAAGAATCGTCTAGTTCCTTCTTGAAACCCATTAAGAATTCTTGCTCCACCATCTGTGCCAGAAATCTGTTCCACCCTTTTAGTAAAAAGTTTCCCCTACCTTTCCTATTTTCTTTTGCTATCCTAAATTTGTAAACATGATCCCTTGTGCTTCAATTCTGCACACTGCAAAAGCAGTCCATAGCTTTCATAATATTAAACACTTTTATATCCCTTTACAAATCTTCTCTTCTTCAAGAGAGAAAGGAACCAGGGTAGTCGGTCTTTCCTTTAAGCTCTCCAATCAATCATGCAGCCTTTCTCTGCAATCCCTCCAATAACTAAATATCCTTTTTAATATATAGAGACCAGACCTGCCCATAACACTCCCGATGTGGTATTATCAGGGTCAAATACAGTTTGAAAATTACTAGTTCCAATGAAAGGTCATTAACCTGAAACTTTAACTCTGTTTTTCTCTCCACAGATGCTGCCTATCTGCTGAGTATTTCCAGCATTTTCTGTTTGTATTTCAGATTTCCAGCATCTGCAGTATTTTACTTTTATTTTAAAATTACCTCTCTGGATTTATATGTTATTCCCCTTGATATGAATCTCAACATACTGTTTGATTTTTAAACAGCCTAGTTAGATTATATGCTATTGTTTTAGTGACCTGGCTTGGACCTTGTGCAGTAGTCTATTATGTAGGATAGTGTCAACTGCCTTCCTGACATTCAGGCACATAACATCCATGCCTCTCCCCTGCCTATTCGGTGTGCTCCTGCTCAAAAAAATCTAATAAAGTAGTAAACATACAAACATAGAAAATAGGAGCAGGAGTAGGCCATTCGGCCCTTCGCGCCTACTCTGTCATTCATTAAGATCATGGCTGATCATCCAACTCAGTAACCTGTTCCCACTTTCCCCCCATATCCTTTGATCCCTTTTGTCCCAAGAGCTATATCTAACTCCTTCAAGCATGACCACCCACACCTAAGACCATGCTCAGTGTCATGGATTAGTTCATGTTCCTTAAGATGCTCCCTCATATCAACCCTCAGAATACCTTTCCAACCGTGGAAAGTTTGGAATGTTGACTTCATGGATGGTAATGGTGATTTCTCTAGGCTGTTACCAGGGAGTAGAATCAGTCCATTAGTCTAGTAAGAATTCCACCACCCCTCTCCCCTGTTTATTGCTTTTTATTCCTAAATTTAATGAAAAAGACTAACCAGTCCATCGAGCCCATTCCACTCTGACAGAATACCAGTACTCATGTTAAACCTGCCACCATCACCATCATCCAAGCAGCCATGAATGCTGGACGCCATCCACCATGATAAGGAGAAAACTAATGAGCCTGGTCTCTACTAGTGGCAGCTCTAACCTTAACATAATGGGGCGAGGGGGAGGGGAAGATAATGGCAAAACAGCTGCTGCCAACCCAGATAATACCCATCTAAAGAGATGGTACCCTTTGCTCTTTCAGCCCTTTGCTTGTATTATCAACAGTTCAACAGAGTCAGGGATTATTCCCTTAAACTGGAAGTTAGCTCATATAGTTCTTATTTTCGAAGAAAAGTCAAATCAAAGCCAGGGAGCTATAGACCTATCAACTTGACACCCATTATTGGGAAGATGCTAGAAGGGATAGTAAAATATGTCCTTTATGATCAAAGGACTTAAGACTGGGAGTAGGCCATTTGGTCCTAATTGCTTGCTCCGCCATTTGATAAGATCATGGCTGATCTGGTTGTGGTCTCAACTCCACTTTCCTGTCTGCCCCCAGAACCCTTGCCTCCCTTGTCTATCAAAAATCTATCTAACTCAGCCTTGAATAAATTCAATGACCCAGCCTCCACTGCTTTCTGGGAAAAAGAATTCCACAGACTAATGACCCTTTGAGAAAATAAATGCTCCTCATCTCCATCTTAATAGAGAGACCTCTTATTCGTAAACTGTGTCTCCTAGTTATAGTCTCCCCCACTAGAGGAAACATCCTCCTGGTATCCACACTATAAAGTCCCCTCAGGATCTTATATGTTTCAATAAGATCACCTCTCATTCTTCTAAACTCTAACAGGTATCGGCCCAACCTGTTCGACCTTTCTTCATAGGATAAGCCCTTCATCCATGACATTAGTCGAGTGAACCTTCTTTGAACTGCTTCTAACACAATTATATCCTTTTCCAAATGAGACCAAAAATGTACACAATACTCCAGATGTGGTCTCCCCAAGGTCCTGTACAGCTGCGGTAAAACTTCCCTACTTTTATACTCGATTCCGCTTGCAATAAGCACTGACTTCCTAATCACTTGCTGTACCTGCATACTAATCTGTTCTGATTCATGCACCAGGACACCCAGATCCCTCTGCACCACCAAGTTCTGCAATCTCTTTCCATTTAAATAATATACAGCTTTTCTATTCTTCCTGCTAAAGTGGACAAGTTCACATTTTTCCATATTACACTCCATCTGCCAAATTTTTGCCCACTCACTCAACCTATCTATATCCTTTTGTAGACTCTTAACCTCATTTTGACAATTCACTTTCTGTTCTATCTTGGTGTCATCGGCAAATTTACCTTACATTTGGTCCCTTCATCCAAGTCTTTGACATAAATTGTAAATAGTAGAGGCCCTAGCACTGATCCCTGTGGCACTCCACACGTTACAGCTTGCCAACCCGAAAAAGACCCATTTATTCCTACTCTCTGCTTCCTGTTAGCTAAACAGTCATTTATCCATGCTAATATGTTACGCCCTACAACTTAGGTTCTTATCTTGTGTAATAACCGTTGATGTGGCACTTTACGCCTTTTGGAAATCTAAGTACACCACATCTACAGGTTCCCCTTTATCCACCTTGCTTGTTACTTCCTTGAAGAATTCTAATAACTTAAACACGATTTCCCCTTCACAAAACCATGTTCACTCTGTCTGATCCCATTATTATTTTCCTAAGTATCCTGCTATAACCTCCATAATAATGGATTCTAGTAATTTTCCTATGACAGATGTTAGGCTAACTGGCCTATAGTTTCCTGCTTTCTGTCTTCCTCATTTCTTGAATAAAGGTGTTACAGTTGTGATTTTCCAATCTGTTGGGACCCTTCCAGAATCTAAGGAATTTTGGAAGATTATAACCAAAGCCTCTATCTCTGCAGCCACTTCTCTTAAGACCCTAGGATGCAGGCCATCTGGTCATGGGGACTGGCCACCCTTTAGGTCTAAAAGTTTTCCCTGGTGATGAAGTTCTTCCCTCCCTTTCACCTCTTGATTTTTAAGTATTTTTGGCTGGTTTTCTAAGTCTTCTACAGTGAAAATAGACACAAAATACGCCTCTGTCATTTCCTGTTTTCCATTATCAATTCCCCAGACTCACTCTCCAGAGGACCAACTCTAGCTTTAGTTATTCTTTTCCTATTTAAACTGGCAAAGGGAAGTGGCCACTGGAAATTCAAAATACAGCTACTGAAAAAAATATGTTGTGCCTAAAAAATTAGATGAGCTTTTTGAGGAAGTCACTAGGGTAATGGATTAGGGATCTCGACAACAAAAGAAAAATACTGTGGATACTGGAAACCTGAAATAAAAAAAAAATACTCAGCAGGTCTGGCAGCATCTGTGGAGAGAGAAATAGAGCTAATGCTTCAGGTCAATGACCTTTCACCAGAACTGGGAAAGGTTAGAGATTTAATAGCTTTAAAGGAAGTGAAAGGGGGGAGGGTAGGAAATAGGGAAAGTCTTTGATAGAGTGGAAGACAGGAGTGATTAATTGACAGAAGGATTCATGGTGCCAGGCCAAAGGGAGTGGCAATGGGACAAGTAAAGAAAACAAATGCTGTGTCTAGAGAAGGTGTGAATGACAGAATCATGAATAGCT
This sequence comes from Heterodontus francisci, assembly GCF_036365525.1. Taxonomy (NCBI): domain Eukaryota; kingdom Metazoa; phylum Chordata; class Chondrichthyes; order Heterodontiformes; family Heterodontidae; genus Heterodontus; species Heterodontus francisci. The sequence goes on along the minus strand of NC_090383.1, from coordinate 46,603,837 downwards.
ACCATCGAAAACAAAATAAAAGAAAAAATGAGAAAAACCAAAATCAGAAAGAGAAAGGAATCAAAATGGGTGCAAAGGTTATGATCAGAAATTGTTGAACTCAATGTTGAGTCCAGAAGGCTGTAAAGATAGATACCTATCAAACATGGAAGGGATCTCTACCTGGAATTACAGAAGATCGAATCTTCTTGCATCAATGAGAATTTGAAATGCTAGATTAGGAATTGGATCCTTTCCTGCAGTCAAAATGTTGTACTTAACGAATGTGGTTCAGCTTGGAGACATGTTAGCAGGGGTGTCCTCCAGGGATTTGTCCTGAGCCCACTACCCTTCAATGGTCTTTATTAATGACTTGGAGAGGCATTGGGAATCAGTAAGATAACAGATGACACCAAAGACTGTACAAGGTCTAATATCATACAGCAGTGAAATCTAATCCAAAAAGATTTAGATGTGTTTGGGGAGTGGGCCACATGATGGCAAATGGCATTTAATTGCGATAAACGTAGTATCGTGTAACTGTGTAACAGCCCCAACAACCAATTTTATCTGCAGCACCTGTGGAAGAGTCTGTCACTCTTGATTTGGCCTTTATAGCCACTCCAGGCGCTGCTTCACAAACCACTGACCACCTCCAGGCACTTACCCATTGTCTCTCGAGACAAGGAGGCCAAAGATTAAGATGAGTGGCCTTGGAATAAATTCAGAGGAGAACTGCAAGAATGATTCCTAGTTTAAAGAGCCTCAGCTACTCTGTTAGGCTCAATTTACCGAGAGCAGTGTAGACTTAGGTATGCTGATAGAGGTCTACAAAATAATTAAACTGCTGGCTAGCACATCTATTGATAGATTATTCCAAGTTTAACAGATTGGGAAGGACGAGGAGAAATCAGTTTAAACTATGTAAGAGTAGGAACAGAGTGAATTGTCAAGCGACTCTTCTCTTCCCAGAGAGGAGTGAGCCTCTGGAATATATTATTGGCTGGTGTGATAGGTGCTGACTCTGTGTATGCCTTCAAGAGGGAGCTGGACCAGTGCTGACTAGGCCAGAGATCAGATCATATAGAAAGTAAGAGTTGCCATAGATAAAATTTGATCTGTGAGATCTCCTGGACTAGTTTTGATTCCCTGAGCAGGTTAGAGAGGAATTTTCCAGGTTATTGTTTTCCTCTTGGTCCTGGGTATTGTCCTTTTTTTGCTTTTCCTATGAGATTACATGGCTGTGGAGGTGGGAGGTGTAGAGAACAAATACTTAGCTGGACCATCATAGTGTGTGGTAGGCTAGATGGACCAACTGGTCTTTCCCTGTTCATCAATTTTGTATGTTTGTATGTCAACCATCCTTTCATCAATTGCTCAATTTCTATTTAAATGTTGTAGGAAATGTAGGAAAACTGAGACTCTAGCAGCATTGTTTAAATACTAAGGTCAGACACAGACCTTGGCTACTGAAAGGGTATCAAAACCACATCCTGAGACTCTATGGGGCAATTTTAACTTGACCAGGTGGATGGGTTCGTCAGGAAGCAGCAGGTTAAAAATGCTGACATATCCGGAAGCTAACAGGAACTCACTGACTTCTGCCTGTAACCTGAGTGCAAATTGCAGTGCGTGGGAAATCTCCACAGGACAGGTTGGTCAATAATTTAAATATTTCTCTTTTGGGCCTCCTTATCTCAATAATTTAAATATGCTGAAGTGCTAACTATCCGCTTCTTTTACCCTGAATTCTGACTTTAATTATGCACACAGGTTTCCCGGGAACAAGGCAAGAGGACAGCATGACTTTAGGGGTCTAAACAGTTGACAGGCAAGAAATCATTTAAATATTGAGATCTCACACTTGGGCCGGGATTTTATCCGGGTGACGGGGGTCTAGACCGCCGGCAAAAGCACTGGCGAGAGCCCCGCATCACCCCTCTGGGCAAGTCCTGCCAGATCAAGTGTTAATTGGGCACTTAAGTAGATAGCAGCAAGCCTTCCCTGGGATCAAGGACCCCGGAGCAGAAGTCTTGCCTGCTCATAACTGCCAGCCAATCAGAGGCCGGCTGCTCTTTCACTGAGCAGCCCCACCACAGGGGAGGCGGTTGCTGCTGGGACTAGACTCAACCAAAGCCCTGTAACCAGGCCACAGTTAAGTCAGGGTGGGAGGGGGTTCGTGGGGTGGGGGGCGTGGGGGAAGGTGATGTATGGAGGATCAGCAGCAAGGGGAGGAGGACAGCTCTCAGCGGGCAACCCCCCCCCCCCACACCTTCCAGGTCTCTCATTCAGGCACTGAATCTTTTAACGAGGGACCCCCCCCCCCCCCCCCCCCCCGCCGCACTCAGAGCCGGCTTGCTCCCCATGTGGTGACAGGCCCGCCTGCCGCTAGGCTATTTCTGGTTGATGTGGGATGAGGCCCTTAATTTCCCAATTAAGGGCCTCAATTGGCGGCGAGGTGGGAAGCCCGTTCTCAGGCCCGCCCTGGACTCAATTTGGGTTGAGGTGGGAAGGTGGCGTGATCCTCCGACCACCATCCTGCCCGATTATATGCTCTCCCCGACTCCAAATCCGACATGAGGGAGATGCATAAAATTTGTTGCCCCCCCCCCGCCCCCACCCTGGGTTCCTTCCCTATTTGAAAGGCATCTGTTCACAGGACTTAAAAACAAGAAATGCTGGAAACACTCAGCAGGTCTGGTATTAATCTCTGGCTCCTTCTGGAGATCTACAGGTAATATTTGCAGAATATTGTAATCTGCTGCCCACAAGTACATCTCACAGGTGATACATGCCAGTTTGCCAGGGCCGACACGTATGTGCATTTCTGAACTGATGAGGCCATTCAGAATGAGCAGCTGCTCAGCTTTGCAGCTCTGACTACCTTCCCACAGTTCCAGAAAGTCATTGATTGCACACACATGGAAATCAAAGCACTCCCAGGCCACCCTGGAGTATTCATCAGCCGAAAGGGCCCCCACTCCATCAACGTCTTCAACCACTGAAAGGTCATTATACATGTCTATGCAAGATTCCCAGGGGGCTGCCACAATGCTTTCAACCTGCGACAGTCAAGCCTCCCTAAGATAGTCACACCTCGCAACAGAGTTAGCGGGTGGCTTCTTGGCTGAAGAGGCGGCTGATGACACCCGTGTGGAAACTGGGATGCTGCAGATGCAGTTCAGGTGCCTGGACAGATCTGGGGGAACCCTTCAGTTGGTTGGTTGGTTATCATTCTTCCATCTATGAAAGATGATGGACTTGTAGCAAACAATCCATTTAGGTGGGGTGTCTTCTCTTGTTGCACCTTTGCTGTGAAGGCCAATCCTTGAGAGGCAGGTTCTGCCACTAGTGCCACGTGTGAAGCTGCCAAGTGACGCCGTGAGTTGTTGTTTTTGATAGTGACACCTGTTGCTAAACTGCAGTTGCAACTGGTTGTCATGGCAGTGCACACCAGTCCACAGGATGTGTCATCATTCCCCCTTTCGCCAGCTAGTGACTCCCAGGTGCAATATTCGACATTTAGGGTCTTCATGTTATGCTTGCAAGCACCCTGGCTTTGGGGACCCCACTGGTTGTCTAGCTAGTAAGGAAGTTAGGAATAATATTAGATTAGAGGCTTATAATGTTGCGAAGACATTTAGAAACCAGAAAAGAATGATCAAGGAATTGATGAAAGGAGAAAAAGTAGAATGAGAGTAAACTAGCTAGGAATATAAGAACAGATTGTAAGAGCTTTTACAAGCATAGAAAAAGGAGAGTAGCTAAAGTAAACATTGGCCCCTTAGAGACAAAGACAGTAGAAATTATCATGAGGAATGAGGAAATGTGTCTGTCTTCTCTGTAGAAGACACACATTACATACCAGAAATGGAGGGCAACCAAGGGGTGAATAACAGTGAAGAACTTAAGGTAATTAATATCAGCAGAGAAAAAGCATTGGAGAAACTTAAAGCCGACAAATCCCCAGGACCTGATGGCCTTCATCCCAGGGTTCTAACAGAGGTAGCTGCAGAGATAGTGGATGTGTTGGTTATGATTTTTCAAAAATCCCTAGATTCTAGAACAGTCCCAGCAGTTTGGAAGTTAGGAAAAGTAATATCGCTATTTAAGAAAGGAGGGAGAGAGAAAATGAGAAACAACGGGCCAGTTAGCCTGACATCAGTCATCAGGGAAGTGCTGGAATCTATTATTAAGGAAGTCCTAACAACGCACTTAGAAACTCACAGTATAATCAGACAGAGTCAACATGGTTTTATGAAAAGGAAATAGTGTTTGACAAATTTATAAGCACTTTTGAGGACGTAATAATAGGGTAGATAAAGGGGAACCAGTAGTGTGGTAAACTTGGATTTCCAAATGCCGTTCAATACGGTGCAAGATAAAAGATAAGAGCACATGAAGTTGGGGATAATACATCAGCATGAATAGAGGATTAATGGACAGGAAGCAGAGAGTAGGAATAAATAGGGCATTTTCAAGCTGGCAGGATGTAACTAGTGGAGTGCCACAAAGATCAATGCTGGAGTGTCAGCTATTAACAATCTATATTCATGATTCAAAGAGACTGAGAGTAATGCAAGTTTGCTGCCGATACAAATCTAGGTGGGAATGTAAACTGTGAGGAGGAAACAAAGAGGCTGCAAAGAGATATAGATGGGTTAAGTGAATGGGCAATAAGGTGGCAGATGGAGTATAATTGGGGAAGTGTGAGGTTATTCACTTTGGTAGTAAGAATAGAAAAGCAGAATTTTTTTGAAATACGTGAAAATTCCAAATGTTGATGTTGAGAGAGACTTGGGTGTACCTGTACAAAGAATACTGAAAGTTAGCATGCAGGTGCAGCAAGCAATTAGGAGGTCGAATGTCATATTGGCCTTTATTGCAAGGGGATTGGAGCACAAGAATAAGGGAGTCTTGAAACAATTGTATAGAGACCACACCTGGAATACCATGCGCAGTTTTGGTCTCCATATTTGAGGGAGTACAGACAGGATTCACTAGATTGGTCTCTGGGATGAGAGGGTTGGATTACGATGAAAGGCTGAGTAAACTGGGTTTATATTCTCTGGAGCTTAGAAGAATGAGTGGTGATCTCATTGAAACATACAAGATTCTGAAGGGGCTTGACAAGGTAGACACTGAGATTGTTTCCCCTGGTTGGGAAATCTAGAACACACGGACAGAGGCTCAGGATAAGGGGTTGATCATTTAGGACTGAGATAATGAAAAACCTCTTCACTCGAAGGTTTGTGAATACTTGGAATTCTCTACCCCAGAGGATGGTGACTGCTCTATCATTGAGTATATCTCAGGCTGAGATAGACAGATGTTTTGTGTCTCAGGCAATCTAGTGATATGGGCACTGGGCAGGAAAGTAGAGTTGAGGCAGTCGATCAGCCATGATCGTATTGAATGGCGGAGCAGGTTCAAGGGATCGTATGGTCTACTCCTGCTCCTATTTCTTATGTTCTTATGCAAGAACCCAAACAATGATGCCCAGGAAAGAAAGAACAGAAGCCACCTGACCATCAGAGCTGTTATAGTGCAAGCAACTGGGATGCTGAAGGTGCACTGCAGGTGCCTGAATAGATCTTGGGCTCCCTTCAGTCTGCACCAGCCAGGGTATTCAAACTTACAGTGGTCTGCTGCACCTTGCACAACAGTGAGGACTGCAGGAGGAAGGTGCTGAGGGCTCTGTATCGTCTGAGGTGGAGGAGTTGCAACAGGAGGAGCGGGAGTGTGATGTGGTGAAGGTACCAGTAGTCACTCATATAGTTGCCAGCAATGCCCGGGATGGATTGATTCAGGCATTTTCACTTGAACGAAGAAGTGTAGCCATCTCGTACACAAATTCTGAATCCACTGGGTATCCCCCCAGGGCTCCAGCACAAAGCAATCTGCACAGTCAACAATCTACCCGTTCGCAGACACCCATTGCTCACCCTTAACTCTTGTCATATTATTCTTCGCGAGGCAGAAGGCCACTTGGCAGGCAGCATGGAAAAATGGGCAAGATGGGACAATGGAGTGGTAAAATAAATGTTATAATGTATGAAAGTGAAAGAGAAATGTAACACCGCAACATTCTGACAAACATTAAAGTGAATACCCTTGTGTAACGACAAATCCTTTATCTACCTTTTTCTAATATTCCTACTTGGTACTACCCATGTGGCTTCAGCATATCAAAAGGCAGGCTGCTCAGATGCTTTTGGCCAACGTCCTCTGGGTTATAGAAGCTGGGCCTCCCCAGAGACTGCCCCACCTGTACGTGTGCAGGAGAAGACAAGGCCATTGGGACAGGACACAGCATGTGAGGCTCTGAATGGAAGTGGGGGTGGGGTGGAAAAGACAAGGGGCCAGAAGTGGAAGCACTTTGAGAAGAGTTCCCACTTCCATGACCCCTTTCTGCCTCTTCCCTCTGATGGCCCACCCACACTTTCATGTCAGCCAAGAGCTGGAGAGCAGTTTGCTGCACTTCAATGAGGCGTTGAATGGCCAAGGCAAGGTTTTCCTCACTCCTGCTTAAGATGTGTGCAGGATGTTGGTGAGGGCCAGCATGCACTCAGATGCCTGCCAAGTCTGATGTTCCATGCAGGTGGTCACTCATTCCATGGATGTAGACATCAGCGCAAAGGCTTGAGACATCATGGCACTCATGCTAGAGGTGGACTCCTCCAATCTCTCGGCAATCATGAGCAGTGTGGCTGGAAAGGCTGACAGAAACTTATGCATTTTATATTGCTGCTCCAGAATTGTCCTCGAGGTTGACAGCTCCCTAGGTTCAGCATCTGTGTCCAGCTGAGCAGATCTTGGAAAGTCCTGCACCCTCTGACAAGGACCCTTCACTGCTGTCTCTGTCTCCATCGCCTGCTCATGCTCACTTTAGAATTAGAATTAGAATTAGAACATTACAGCGCAGTACAGGCCCTTCGGCCCTCGATGTTGCGCCGACCTGTGAAACCATCTGACCTACACTATTCCATTTTCATCCATATGTCTATCCAATGACCACTTAAATGCCCTTAAAGTTGGCGAGTCTACTACTGTTGCAGGCAGGGCGTTCCACGCCCCTACTACTCTCTGCGTAAAGAAACTACTTCTGACATCTGTCCTATATCTTTCACCCCTCAACTTAAAGCTATGTCCCCTCGTGTTTGCCATCATCATCCGAGGAAAAAGACTCTCACTATCCACCCTATCTAACCCTCTGATTATCTTGTATGTCTCTATTAAGTCACCTCTCCTCCTTCTCTCTAACGAAAACAACCCCAAGTCCCTCAGCCTTTCCTCGTAAGACCTTCCCTCCATACCAGGCAACATCCTAGTAAATCTCCTCTGCACCCTTTCCAAAGCTTCCACATCCTTCCTATAATGCGGTGACCAGAACTGCACGCAATACTCAAGGTGCGGCCTCACCAGAGTTTTGTACAGCTGCATCATGACCTCGTGGCTCCGAAACTCGATCCCCCTACTAATAAAAGCTAACACACCATATGCCTTCTTAACAGCCCTATTAACCTGGGTAGCAACTTTCAGGGATTTATGTACCTGGACACCAAGATCTCTCTGCTCATCTACACTACCAAGAATCTTCCCATTAGCCCAGTATTCTGCATTGCTGTTACTCCTTCCAAAGTGAATCACCTCACACTTCTTCGCATTAAACTCCATTTGCCATCTCTCAGCCCAGCTCTGCAGCCTATCTATGTCCCTCTGTACCCTACAACACCCTTCGACACTATCCACAACTCCACCGACCTTCGTGTCATCCGCAAATTTACTAACCCACCCTTCTACACCCTCATCCAGGTCATTTATAAAAATGACAAACAGCAGTGGCCCCAAAACAGAACCTTGCGGTGCACCACTAGTAACTAAACTCCAGGATGAACATTTGCCATCAACCACCACCCTCTGTCTTCTTTCAGCTAGCCAATCTCTGATCCAAAGCTCTAAATCACCTTCAACCCCATACTTCCGTATTTTCTGCAATAGCCTACCGTGGGGAACCTTATCAAACGCCTTACTGAAATCCATATACACCACATCCACGGCTTTACCCTCATCCACCTGTTTGGTCACCTTCTCGAAAAACTCAATAAGGTTTGTGAGGCACGACCTACCTTTCACAAAACCGTGCTGACTATCGCAAATGAGCTTATTCTTTTCAAGATGATTATAAATCCTATCTCTTATAACCTTTTCCAACATTTTACCCACAACCGAAGTAAGGCTCACAGGTCTATAATTACCAGGGCTGTCTCTACTCCCCTTCTTGAACAAGGGGACAACATTTGCTATCCTCCAGTCTTCCGGCACTACTCCTGTCGACAATGACGACATAAAGATCAACAACAATGGCTCTGCAATCTCCTCCCTGGCTTCCCAGAGAATCCTAGGATAAATCCCATCTGGCCCAGGGGACTTATCTATTTTCACACTTTCCAAAATTGCTAACACCTCCTTCTTGTGAATCTCAATCCCATCTAGCCTAGTAGGCTGTATCTCAGTAATCTCCTCGACAACATTTTCTTTCTCTACTGTAAATACTGACGAAAAATATTCATTTAATGCTTCCCTTATCTCCTCTGATTCCACACACAACTTCCCACTACTATCCTTGATTGGCCCTGTTCTAACTCTAGTCATTCTTTTATTCCTGATATACCAATAGAAAGCCTTAGGGTTTTCTTTGATCCTATCCGCCAATGACTTCTCGTGTCCTCTCCTTGCTCTTCTTAGCCCTCCCTTTAGATCCTTCCTGGCTAGCTTGTAACTCTGAAGCGCCCTAACTGAGCCTTCACGTCTCATCCTAACATAAGCCGCCTTCTTCCTCTTGACAAGCGCTTCAACTTCTTTAGTAAACCACGGCTCCCTCGCTCGACAACTTCCTCCCTGCCTGACAGGTACATACTTATCAAGGACACGCATTAGCTGCTCCTTGAATAAGCTCCACATTTCGTTTGTGCCCATCCCCTGCAGTTTCCTTCCCCATCCTACACATCCTAAATCTTGCCTAATCGCGTCATAATTTCCTTTCCCCCAGCTATAATTCTTGCCCTGCGGTATATACCTGTCCCTGCCCATCGCTAAGGTAAACCTAACTGAATTGTGATCACTATCGCCAAAGTGCTCACCTACATCTAAATCGAACACCTGGCCGGGTTCATTACCCAGTACCAAATCCAATGTGGCATCGCCCCTGGTTGGCCTGTCCACATACTGTGTCAGAAAACCCTCCTGCACACACTGGACAAAAACAGACCCATCTAAAGTACTCGAACTATAGTATTTCCAGTCAATATTTGGAAAGTTAAAGTCCCCCATAACCACTACCCTGTTACTCTCGCTCCTGTCGAGAATCATCTTCGCTATCCTTTCCTCTACATCTCTGGAACTATTCGGAGGTCTATAGAAAACTCCCAACAGGGTGACCTCTCCTCTCCTGTTTCTAACCTCGGCCCATACTACCTCAGTAGACTTGTGATGCTTGAGATATTATGTGACATCACAACCATCTGTCTTGGTGGTCCCACCGAGGCGTGACAAGTCCTGTGATGGTGCATCATCAGAGTGTGAGGAGACTTCGTCCTCCTCCTGCACCACCTCCTGAGGGACACTTGAAGGGTCTGTGGGAGATGATAGACTTGAATTAGGACTGACAAGATAAGAAGCTGCCAGGACATCATGTGCATCTTATCATTTTCATTGCTTGCTGGCATGAAGTCAACATGAGTGAGTACATTAATTCTGCCACCAGGCGGCTGGGTGACCCCATCTCTCCATCTCTAATGCCAAGCATGCCAGGACCCAGCTTTCCAGCTTATCTCGAGCGCCTCCTCCTCTGTGGTTGTCAAAGTGGAAACGGCTGGACAGTTATCTCTGGTTCTTTGCCTCTCCCTGGTGTTCTGTGCTCTCTTCTCCTACAAGGAGAGAACTGTTAATGTAAGAAATGGATTGTTTTGAGACAATGGAAAGGCAGCATTTGTGGAGGGCTACTGTTAGGGATAGGTGTGACATTGCAGTAAGATGAGGGCAAGTGCCAGTGGTGAATGGTCAGAGGGGGATGTGAAGAGGTGCCTGGACAGAGAGGAATGGGTGTGTTTGTACAAGGCATGAGCTGCAGGCAAAGGCTTGGGAAGGCAGAGTGAGTATGTAGTTAATCCCACTCACCTTTCCCATCCTTATTAGGTCATTGAATTTCTTCTAGCACTGTATCCAGGAGCATGGCACCACACTCCTGTTGCTGATCTCTCCAGTCACTTCCAACCACACCTTCTTGTTTTTGGAAGCAGGCTTCTTCCATCCACAGGAAACAATGTCCCTGCGAGCCCTTACAGCCAGCAGCATCATGTCCAGATATGCATTGCTGAAGTGTGGTGTGGCCTTCTACATTAAGTCTCCATTTCTGCAGCTTCTGACTCTGTCTGAAGATCTCCACCATTCTTCAACTCTGATCCTTGCATGGCCCTTTAAATAGTTGAGTTGAAATAGACTGATGTGGATCATCATACCCACTCATTTCAATTGGTCGGGAAATCCAGAACTCAGCAGTTGCTTTAAAAAGTCACTGAGAAACGCACTGCCAGACAGGTCAGCAAGTTAATATTCAGCTGTATGTTTCTTGTTCTTTTCTGTAGTTCTCCATTTCCATATAGCTACTTTGAGTTTGTCATTCCAGTGCAGCTGTGGACTCTGGCAGGTTCTGCATTATCTGGCAGTGGTTGAATATAAGAATTCCAGCAGAAGAGTCAGAGATCATTTATTGGAGCACAAGAATCCCAAGACATGAAAATACAAACAAGATGCCAGCAGGAAGCTGCAAAAGGACACACGTTTTCCTAAATTAGATGGAATGTTGTTCCTGCTTAACAATGAAAAACATTGTCTGGGTTATTAATCTTTCTGAAGTGATGAAACTTTCAGAATTTAATTTACTTCTCCCTCTGCTATGACTATGTAAAAATGACCATGAATTTCCAAGCTCCTGCATCTATTCAAACACAACACTTTTCCTAAAGATTTCAATGTACTTCATGACTTAAGTCATCTTTCAAAAAGAGCAGTGATCTTAGAGTTACAGAGAGTCTACAGCACAGAAACAGGCCATTTGGCCCAACTGGTCTATGCCTACATTCATGTTCCACACGAGCCGCCTCCCACCCTTCTCGCCTAACCCTATCAGGATATCCTCTGCTCCTCTCTCATTGTGCTTTCTAGCTTCCCCTCAAATGCATCTGTTATTTACCTCAACTATTCCTTACGGTAGTGAGTTCTACATTCTTACCATTCTCTGGGTAAATAAGTTCCTCCTGAATTTATTAATGCCTATATTCTTTTTATGGTCCCTAGTTTTAGTTTCCTCTACAAGTGGAAATTTCTTCTCTGTGTCTACCCTATCCAACCCTTTCATAATCTCAAAGACCTCTATCAGGTCACTCCTAAGCCTTCTCCTTTCTAGGGAAAAGAGCTCGTGTGAATCACCATCCTTGTGAATCTTTTTTGCACCATTTTCAGTCCCTCGATATCCTTTTTATAATATGGAGACCAGAACTGTAAGTTCAATTAAATAATCAGCAATGCAATCACTGGCATCAGACCACATGGACAAGCAATGTCTTTTAGAACCAGGCAACATGTTGATCATGATCTCTTGTCTACTAGGCCACTTCCCATGGTACCAGCAGCAGAACCTTTAATGCTTGGAGATTAGTGTTAATGAGGGGACAGTTTTTCTTGTTCCTTTGCTATTGTCTGTTTATTTTTGTTTAATTATGACTACCTTTGCTTTCATTGTCCTCTTGAAGTGGTACGATCACTAACTAACTAAAAATTTTTGCTGAACTTAAATGAAATTTTAAAGCTATATTTATTTGAAATATCTTTTAGTTTGGTTGATGGATCTGGAGTAAAAACTGAAGTTTAGAAGCTACTCCAGTACTTAAAACCCTTGATGGCAAATAACAATTCAACAGGATATTCTGATTATAATGTGGCTGCATTTTACTCACAAACTAGCACACATGATGGTTAGTAAGACGTTAGGCAATCATCAGATAAAACACTTTAAATCTGAAAGTTGCAATTATCTCCTGTAAAGATATGACGCCAATCTTCCACTCCCATTCTCCACTGGTTGCTGGACTTGAGATTTTCTGTTGTTGAATATGTCCATCCAAATTTGTGCCAATGTATTCAAATGGGACGGTGATGATAGGATATCATACATAGGTACGTACATATGTATATTCAAAAATGAAAACACATCTATGTGTGGATATCTGTATGCATATATGCACGTGTCTGTATGTATGCACTCACACACGTATGTCTGCATGAACACATGTATATACATACACATGGATGTATGCCTGTACAGGCATGCACACACAGACTCACACACATCCATGCACCCAGGTTTACCTGTAAACATGTATTTACCTACGTGTGTATTCATATATGCATGCATGCACATACATCTCTGCATATTTGCGCATAATTTGTATGTGTATAGAAGGAGAATGCAAAAAGTATGATCAGCTGCATGACAGAGTTTTAATCACTCACTTACCTCTCAGACCTTCAGCCAGGAAGATTTTGTATCGCAGTGAATTGCAGAGTACCACACCCACAAACTTGCGGTACCAAGTGCGTTTCACATATTGCTTTCCTATGCATTCGCTGGAAGAAGGTTCAAACTTGAATGTGTAAGGAATCCAAATTGGCTCACCCCCTGCAGGGAACAAATACACAGTGCAAATTTCCTCATGTTACTAAAATCAAACGAGTCACTGCAACAGATACTTAAGCGATCAGTAAGGAACACAGATCTCAACCTACCCTTTTATTTGAGATGTGAGGACTACATTATACACATTCCCTGATATGAGCCAGAGTGTACATTATGAAACAATTTCATAACATAGCTGTGATATCATGCAAGTTAGATACAGAATTTATTCTCTGTATATGAAGTGAGAACTTGACTGAAATATTTTCTAGAACACAGCCAATTCATGTAATAGTAAGACAATCTGAACATTTTCAAGCCTGTCACCATAACAACTACAGCAAGAGTATCAAACTCAATTTATATAAGCTTGATCTGACATCCTGGGCCTTGTCATGGGTCACAATCAGCGCTGGGGTATGATATGCACATCAGCTGTATGGCTTGCAGCCTCATTATAATATTTAAAGTACCAACCCACCTCCTTGGAGTGGGCTAGTCCCCTGCCCACCCTTATGCCTCTATCAAAACTGGAAGTATGGGGTTTGGAGGCATGTTGAGATGGGAATTCTGATTTTTAGGACTTTAATCGCTCACTCAACCTGAACCCACCCATTTTTGTGGTTAAAATTCCCCCTATGGTTTCCCAAAGCATCCCCCAGTTCCAGTCCCCCAAGCTCTGCCAGTTTCACTCTCCTGAACCTTCACCCCCATCACAATCCCAATCTCCTGACCCCATGAAGTTCCAATCTCCCGATCCCTTCCAGTCTCAAACATCTGACCCCTTCCAGCCCCAATCTTAATATCCTGGCTATAAAACCTCACAACCCAAACCCACCAATATTTTGTACTTTAAATTCCCCCGACTGTTTCCTGACCCCCGACCCTAGTCCCAGTCTCCTGACTTCCCTCCAGTCCAAGTGTCCTGATACCCCTCCCCGTCCAAGTCTCTTGATCATCCCCCCCAATCCCAATCTTCTGACACCCACCTGGCGCCCAAGTCCTGATCTTACTGCCCTGACTCCACGTGTGGACCAGTTTTCCGTGCTGTCACAAAGCAGGGAAGGGGTTGATGCCGTGGTGTGAAGTTTAAAAGCCGCAGTTCTCCTAAGCTGTGAGAAACAGCAGCTGGGAGATTTCTGCCTCAATCCAGAATACGTGGCAACACTAACCATTGATAAGTGTAACAACAGAAGGCTATTGCAGGTCAGATTAAACGGTCCCACTAACATTTGTCAAGATAGTGGCTAGATCAAAAGAAAAGTTCTTTTAAATGAATAAAATACCATGAAACTGGAATGATCTATTTTTATATATATATAAATATATATATATAAACATATACACGCACACACACACACACATACATATACATCGTATATTGTAAGAATGCATTACTTCACATTTGGTTATCACAACAAGGAAGGAACGACTGCTGATGAATTGACACGTTATTTGGAAACTTTCCATTCAATAACCCCATTCCTTATCCAGTTTGATTCTTAGGAATGATGCATTCATAACTTCTGATGTGCTATTTCACAGTGAGGGAGCAAACAGACATCAGATTCAAATTCTAGTTGAATAAAGGAGCAAACCTCATAGAATAAATAAGTATCACTGCTAAATTGCTGCTATCAATCTCTTATTTGTGAGGAAGTTATTCAATGCCAGACCACAGGAGGTCTGTGGGTACCCATAGGAGAGGCTGGAAAAACTCGGATTGTTTTCACTGGAACGACGGAGGTGGAGGGGCGACATGATAGAGGTTTACAAAGTTATGAGCGGCATGGACAGAGTGGATGGTCAGAGGCTTTTTCCCAGGGTGGAAGAGTCAGTTACTGGGGGACATAGGTTTAAGGTGCGAGGGGAAAAGTTTAGAGGGGATGTGCGAGGCAAGTTTTTTACACAGAGGGTGGTGAGTGCCTGGAACTTGCTGCCAGGGGAGGTGGTGGAAGCAGATACGATAGCGACGTTTAAGAGACATCTTGACAAATATATGAATAGGAAGGGAATAGAGGGATATGGGCCCCGGAAGTGCAGAAGGTGTTAGTTTAGGCAGGCATCAAGATCGGCGCAGGCTTGGAGGGCCGAATGGCCTGTTCCTGTGCTGTACTGTTCTTTGTTCTTTGAAACAGACAAGTTGGTGCATGGTTCCTATTGTGTTATTTAAAAGACTTTGGGGTTTTAGCGCCATCTGGAATACAAAGCCAAAGCTCACTCCAATTGACCTCATTTCCACAAGGCTCAGTCATAGAAACATGAAAACTTAGTGCACAGAATGCGGCCATTTGGCCCACTGTGTCTGTGCCGGCCTAGAAAGAGCTACCTAGCCTAATCCCACTTTCCATTCCTTGGCCCATGCCTTGTAGATTACTTCAAGTGCATATGCAATTACTTTTTAAATGTGATTAAAGTTTCTGCCTCTACCACCCTTTCAGGCAATGCGATCCAGACACTCACCAGGCTGAGTGAAAAATTATCCTCAACTCCCCTCTGATCCTCTGCCAATTACATTAAATCTATGCCTCCTGGTATTGACCTCTCTGCTAAGTGGAATAGATCCTTCCTATTCACTCTATTTAGGCCCCTCATAATATTATACACCTCAATTAAATCTCCCCTCAGCCTCCACTGTTCCAAAGAAAACAACATCAGCCTATCCAATCTTTCCTTGTGGCTAAAATTTTCAATTACTGGCAACATCATCATAAATCTCCTCTGTACACTGTAGTCCAATCACACCGTTCCAAAATGCGGTGATCAGAACTGTACTCAGAAGTCTAGTTCTGGCCTAACTAGTGTTTTATACAGTTCTAGCATAATCTCCATGTTCTTATATTCTAGGCCTCAGCTAATAAAATAAAGCATCTGTATGCCTTCTTAACCACCTTATTTACCTGTCCTGGTACCTTCAGGGATAAGTGGGCATGCACTCCAAGGTCTCTCCCTACACACTCTCAGTATCCCACTATTTATTATGTATTTCCTTGCCTTGTTTGCCCTTCCCAAATGCATCACCTCACACTTCTCCAGATTGTAGAGGGGTGTGGACAGGGCTGTAAACTAAAGGGGAGGGGGGGTGGGGTAAGAGAGAGGATTTGGGTAAAGGAAAATTTAGAAATCTAAACAGAGGTCAGGACACATTGGAGCAGGATAGTGATGTGGGTAACTCCCAACAGAATGGGTCAGGAAGGGTCAAAGAGTTTAACAAAAATTGTACATCAGCAAATAAGGTTATTGCAGGGAATAGAGGTAAAAAAATGAAATTAAAGTTCCTTTATCTGAATGTACAAAGCATCTATAAGAAGATAGATGAACTAGTGGCGCGAATAGAAGTAAATGATTTAGATCTAATTGCCATTACTGAGACATCATTACAAGGAGATCAAGGTTGGGAAATGAATATTCTAGGGTACACAATATTTTTGAGAGACACACAGAATGACAGAGGAGGAGGGGTAGCCCTGATAGTAAAGGATGGCATAAGGACATTAATAAGAAGGGATCTGGCCTCAGAAGATCATGAAGTAGAATCAGTTTGGGTGAAAATTAGGAATAGCAGGAGTCAGAAAACACTGGTGGGAGTAGTTTACAGGCCCCCTAACAGTAGTTATATTGTTGGACAGAACATTAAACTGGAAATTATAGGAGCATGTAAAAAAGGTAATGTATTAATTATAGGGGACCTTAATCTGCATATAGACTGGGACAATCAAATTGGCAACAGTGGTCTAGAAGACGAATTTGTAGAATGCTTTCGTGATAGTTTCTTGGAGCAATACATTGTAGAACCGACTAGGGATAAATCTTAGATCTTGTATTGTGAAACGAAGCAGGGTTAATAAGCAATGTCATATTAAAAGATCCACT
Organism: Heterodontus francisci; assembly: GCF_036365525.1. Classification (NCBI taxonomy): domain Eukaryota; kingdom Metazoa; phylum Chordata; class Chondrichthyes; order Heterodontiformes; family Heterodontidae; genus Heterodontus; species Heterodontus francisci. The sequence continues at coordinate 46,587,249 of NC_090383.1, read as the reverse complement.
GGGAAACAGTGATCACAATATCACTGAATTTCATGTTAAGTTTGAAAGTGACACATTTCAATCACAAACAAGAATCTTACCTTAAACAAAGCCGATTACGGAGGTATGAGGGGAGAACTGGCTAAGGTTAATTGGGTAAATAGACTGGAAGGTATGGCGGTAAATGAAAAGTGGGAAACATTTAAAGAAACAATTGAAAGGGTTCAACAAAAGTACATTCCGTTCAAAAACAAAAACACGTCAAGAAAGACCCATACGTAGCTCACTCAGAAAGTTGAGAGTATTAGGCTAAAAGAAGAGGCTTACAATGTTTCAAAAATAGTAGCAAGTCTCAGGATTGGGAGTGTTTTAGAAACCAGCAAAGTGCCATCAAAAAGTTGATAAAAATGGAAAAAATAGAATGAGTAAAGTAGCCAGCAATATAAAAACAGATTGTAAGAGCTTTTATAAGTACATAAAAAGGAAGAGAGTAGCTAAAGTAGACTTTGATCCCTTAGAGGCAGAGACAGGAGAAATCATCATGGGGAATGAGGAAATGGCAGAGGCATTGAACAAATATTTTGTGTCTGTCTTCACAGTAGAAGACACAAGTTCCATACCAGAAATAGGCAGTAATCTAGGGGCTAAAAAGTGAGGAAATTAAGGATATTGATATCAGCCGAGAAAAAGTATTGGAGAAACTTGAGGGGCTAAAATCTGACAAGTTCCTGGGATCAGATGGCTTATACCCTAGGGTTCTAAAAGAGATAGCTGCAGAGATCGTAGATACGCTGGCTATGATTTTCTAAAATTTCTTAGATTCAGGAATGGTCCCGTCAGATTGGAAGTTGGTAAATGTTACACTTCTTTTCAAGAAAGGAGGTAGAGAGAAAACAGGGAACTACAGGCCAGTTAGCAAGTCATTGGGAAGATGTTGGAAACTATTATTAAAGATCTCTTAACAATGCACTTGGAAAAGCATAGTATGATTAGAATAAGTCAGCATAGCTTTACTAAAGGGAGATCCTGTTTGACAAATTTATTAGAGTTTTTTGAGGATGTAATTAGTAGGGTAGATAAAGGGGAGCCAGCAGATGTAGTATACCTGGATTTTCAAAAGGCATCCGATAAGGTGCCACATAAAAGATTAATAGGCAAGATAAGGGCTCATGGTGTTGGGGGTAATATATTAGCGTGGATAGAGGATTGGCTAACAGACAGGAAGCAGAGAGTGGGCATAAATGGGGCATTTTCCAGTTGGCAGGCAGTACTTCAGCCTCAGCTATTTACACTCTATATTAATTACTTGAAATGAAGAGACAGAGAGTAATGTATCTAAGTTTGTTGATGATACAAAGCTCGGTAGAAAGGTAAGCTGCGAGGAGGACGTAGACAAGCTGCAAAGAGATATAGAGAGGTTAATTTAGCGGGCAAAAAGATGGCAAATGGAGCAAAATGTATGCAAGTGTGAAGTTGTTCACTGGTTGTAAAAAAAGAAAAGCAGAATATTTTTAAAAGGTGTGAAACTGGTAAGTGTTGATGTTCAGAGAAACTTGGAGGTACACGTACAAAGAACACACAAAGTTAACATGCAGGCGCGCCAGGCTATTAGGAAGGCAAATGGCATGTTGGTCTTTATTGCAAGGGGATTGGTGTACAGGAATAAAGAAGTCTTACTAAAATTGTACAGGGCTTTGCTAAAACTGCACCTGGAATACTGTGTGCAGTTTTGGTCTCCACATTTAAGGATATACTTGCACTGGAGGCAGTGCAGCAACGATTTACTAAATTGGTCCCTGGGATGAGGGGGTTGTCCTATGATGAGGGGCTGAGTAAATTGGGACTATATTCTCTGGAGTTTAGAAGAATGAGAGGCGATCTACTTGAGACATACAAGATTTGAAAGGGTTTGATAGGGTAGAAGCTGAGAGATTGTTCCCACTGCTCAGGGAATCTAGAACACGGGGACACAGTGTCAGGGTAAGGGGCCAGTCATTCAGGACGGAGATGAGGAGAAATTACTACAAAGGGTTGTGAATATTTGGAATTCTCTACCACAGAGGGTTGTGGATGTTCCATCATTAAATACACTTAAGGCTTGGATAGATAGATTTTTGGTCTCGCATGGAATCAAGGGATATGTGGAGTGGACAGGAAAGTGGAATTAAATCCCACGATCAGTCATGTTCGTATTGAATGGCAGAGCAGGCTCGATGGGCGATATGGTCTATTTCTGCTCCTATTTCTTGTGTTCTTGTGAATTCCATTTGCCATTTTTCTGCTCAACTAACCAGTTCACTGGTATCTTCCTGCAGTCTACAGCTTTCATTCTCACAATCTAACACACAACCAATTTTTGTTTCATTTGCAAACTTCTTAATCATGCAGGGCAAGAGAACCACTGATGTCATCTTCCTTTCCATCATGACCATGGAAATGTCTTGGGATGGATCTTTTTGAATACAGAGGTAAAATGTTCTTGATTGGTCTTGATTATTACTCAAGATAGATTGAAATCAAGCAACTGAAGGGTCAAACTTCTGAAGGAGTGATTATATTGTTGAAAGAGATATTCGCAACACATGGAATCCCAGTTTTTTTTCAGGTTTGCACTTGCTGCTGTTCAATATTCAGTGTATTAACACCTAAAATGTACTAATGCTTTGTCTTTCAAGACACCATTAACATATTGTTTGCCTTTGCTCCATGACCTTTTGGTCAGCTATGTGGCCTGGTCCAATCTAGACCTCCTTTGTTATCTCTTGCCCCACCCCCACCTCACTTGCTTATAACCTGTGACTTTTCTAATATTTGTCAGTTCCGAAGAAGGGTCACTGACCCGAAACGTTAACTCTGCTTCTCTTTTCACAGATGCTGCCAGACCTGCTGAGTGGTTCCAGCATTTTCTGTTTTTATTACATGGAATCCCAGACCTTGTAATTTCAGAGAATGAAGTATTCATTGGCAAACTGTGGTCCAAAGAGTTCACAGTAACGTATGGATTTGTTCATATCACTAGCTCACCAAGATACCCTCAGGCCAATAGTGAAGCTGAAAGAGGAATGCATACGGTAAAATCATTGAATGATGATGTTCAAATTGCACTTTTGAACTATTGTTCACCCCAATACAAAATGGGTTAGCGCAATGTGAACTCCTAATGGGAAGATGACTGAAAACCCAACTACCTACTTTTCACACACACGCACTCATGCCACAAGTAAGACAGGATGACTTGGAAAAAGTGAGGGAGAGGACAGAGATCATTCCAATCAAATATGGAATAACGACAGCCATCACAAAGCACAAAACCCACCAGACATCCAACCAGGAGAGGCAGTTTGGATCAGAGATAAAAATTGGTATGGAGAAGTGGTAGAGCAGACACCATATCTAAGGTCCTATATTATCCAGACAGAGCATGGTCTGGTGAGATGAAGTAGTTGTGCATTGGTGGCATTAGAGAAGCAGCCTCCTATCCAGGGAAACTAGTTATCTCCAAACTCTAATGGACCAGAGATGCTGCATTCATCCACCAATCCAGAAGACAGCCTGAATGATGAACCTGAGTCATCTACTAATTCCACTCGTGTACAGCAGTCAGAGAGATCGCTCAGAGGACACGAAATCTCAATCCGCTTCAAAGGAAAAGAGGAGTCGTTATGGTAGACTTGTGAAAGTGCCACAGTGATTGTCTATGTACAAAATGGAACTCAGAGACTTGGGGAAAGATGTAGTATAATGTGGTATAATGGACATTGGGTTGATACTAGGTAAGATATGCTAATCATGCTGTATACCTCATCACAGGAAGTGATGTAAAACCACATGCGTGAATCCCTCGTGTACAGGCTTGGAAGATATAAACCATAGAAGTAATCTATTTCACCCATCTGTCTCTTCAGATATTCTGTACTAGTTTAACAGCAAGCAGAATAATACAGGAGGGAAGTGGGAGAGGAGACACGAAGGAGGCCAGAATTGGATGTACGAAGGACATGAAGAAAAACATACAGCTAAATGAGCTGCAGTTGCAGGGAGGAGTAAGGTAATGGTGGGAGCTGTAGATGAAAGGCGTCAGACTTGGTTCAGTAATAACATGAATCTGTGAGTCATAAAGTTCAAGGTCCACTCCAGAGATTTGAGTACATAATCTAGGTTGACATGTGAATGCAGTACAGAGGGAGTTCTGCACTGTCATAGGTGTCATCTTTCAAATGGTGTGTTAAAATGTCTTCCTTTATCGTCAACCAAGAATTCCCCTACACCGTGGTTGACGGGGCTCTCAACTGTATTCTTCACAGGAGCCACAGATTGAAAGGTTTGGGAAAGATATGCAGGGGGAAGAACTTTTTATGCAGCAGGTGGCAATGACCTGGAACTTGCTGCCCACAAGGGTGGTGGAAGCAAAGATGATCAAGAAGAAGTTGGATGGACACCTGAGAGAAGTAGACTTGCAGGGCTATGGGGAATGAGCCGGGGAGTAGGATCGACTGTATATCCCCATGGAGAGCCGGCATGGACTCGATGGGCCGAATGACCTCCATCTGTGTCGTGAATGACTCTATGATATTTCCTGCACTTCTGCTCTCACCCCTTTCCCTCCCTCCCAGAACTATGATAGGCTTCCCCTTGCCCTCACCCTCCACCTTACTAGCCTTCACATTCAATGGATCAGCCTCTGCCATTTCCACCACGTCCAGTGTGAAGTCACCACCAAATACATCCTCCCCTCACCTTTCAGTATTTCGAAGGAACTGTTCTCTCCACAAAACCCTTGCCCACTCCTCAATCATGCTCAACATTCCTTCCCTTCCCATGGCACCTTCTTGTGTAAGTGCAGGTGATGCAACACCTGCCATTTTACTTCCTCCCTTCCCCCTGTCCAGGGCCCCAAACCTTCCATCCAGATGAAAGTGATTTATTGGACTTCTTTCAATTTAATGTATTGTATTCAGTGCTCACAATGCAATCTCTTCCACATTAGGGAGACCAAACACAGATTGGGTGACTACTTTGCGGAACACCTCTATTCAGTCTGCAAGCGAGACCCCAAGCTTCTGGTCACCTGTAATTTTAATTTCATGCCCAACTCTCACTCTGACCTCTCTGTTCTTGGCCTCCTACATTGTTCCAATAAAGGTCAATGTAAGTTTGAGGAACAGCACCTCATCTTTTGATTAGGGACTTTGCTGCCTTCTGGACACAACGGAGTTCAAACAGTTCAGATCATAACTGCTGCTCCTATTTGTTCAAGACAGCAGCTGTTGGCAATGATTCTGCAATTCCCATTTACATCTCCTCTTCTGCTACCTTTCATTTCTTTGCTTATTCCATTATCATCTTCTTTTGCCTTGCACCATCATGCCTTTTGTTCTTTAATTTCTCCTGCTTTCCACTTTAATCACAGGACTTCCTTTTCATTCTTTCCTGCCCTCTCCCTTTTCCCTGCCATTGTACTTGCCTAAAACCTGTTACACTAACTTTTTTGAGTTCTGATGAAAGGTCAGCGACCTAAAACATTAACTTTGTTTCTCTCTTCACAGATACTGCCAGGCCTCCAGAGTATTTCTAGTATTTTCTACTTTTAATTCAGATTTCCAGCATCTGCAGCATTTTATTTTTCTATATTATACTTAAGCCCTCTCAGATGGATGTAAAAGATCCTTGAAGAGCAGCAGGGGAGTTCTCATGGTGTTCTAGCCAACATTAATCCTTAACCACAATCACTAAAACGGATTAACTGGTCATTATCACATTATTGTTTGTAGTACCTTGCTCTGTTCAAATTGCCTCCCTTGTTCCAACATTACAACAATGCCCACAGTCCAAAAGTACTCAATTGGCCTTGAATTGCTTTGTGATGTATTGAGCTAAAAACTTTCCTGAGTTCTTTTATGTGTAGGTGAATGGATTGGTGAGCCCAGTGGTAATAGGAGAATGGACTTAGTGGGCGACAAGATGTGGGTGGTGGAATTAGTGACCAGTTACAATTTATGAGTGGTAAAACCCAGGGACCTGCAAGGACGGTGTTGGTTTAATCAAACCTGGAGGTAAAAAGGCAGGTCATTGATAAGCATTTTAGTGGCAATGGGGATGAAATAATCAGGGGTGGAGCTGGGCAACATGAAAATAGGTGACTGAAATATCAGGTTCAGTTGACGGGACAGGGAGAGACTCAGGTCATAAATAGTCACAGCACTGAAACAGGCCCTTCGGCCGACCGAGTCTGTGCCAACCATCAACCACCCATTTATACTAATCCTACATTAATCCCATATTCCGTACCACATCCCCACCTTCCCCCAATTCTCCTACCACCTAGCTACACTAGGGGCAATTTATAATGGCCAATTTACCAATCAACCTGCAAGTCTTTTGGCTGTGGGAGGAAACTGGAGCACCCGGCGGAAACCCACGCGGGCACAGGGAGAACTTGCAAACTCCGCACAGACTGTACCCAGAACTGAACCCGGGTCACTGGAGCCGTGAGGCTGCGGTGCTAACCACTGCACCGCCCCTATATTTCTAAGTCAGGATGCTGTGTGGCTTGGAGGGGAACTTGCAATTGATGGTGTTCCCATATGTCTAATGACCTTGTCCTTCAAGGTGGTAGAGGTTGCGAGTTTGGAAGGTGCTGTCGAAGGAAGCCTGGTGAGTTGCTGCAGCCCATCTTGTAGATGGTACACACTGCTGCTACTGTGCGCTCATGGTGGAGGGACTGAATGTTTAAGGTGGTAGATGGCGTGTTGATCAAGCAGGCTGCCTAGTCTTGGATGGTGTTGGGCTTCTTGAGTATTGTTGGAGCTACACTTTATTTTTATTCTTTAATGGGATGTGGGAATCACTGGCAAGGCCAGCATTTCCTGCTCAACCCTAATTTCCCTAGACAATTGAATGGCTTGCAAGGCAATTTCAGAGGGCAGTTAAGAGTCAACCACATTGCTGTAGGTCTGGAGTCACACATAGACCAGACCAGGTAAGGGCAGCAGATTTCTTTCCCTAAAGGGAATTATTGTACCAGCTGGATTTTTATGACATTCAATGATATTACCACTATGTTACTATCTCCTCCTCCACAATAGACATCAGGGATCAGGAGTGCCGGCAGAGAGGTAAAGTTAAGTGTCAGATATGTGACGGCATGAGATAACAGGAGGCAAGAAAGTTGGAGTGGTACCTGAAGTCAAAAGACTGGTCTGTGATGATTTTCAATTGCTAACAAGGGCAGTGTCTCGAGAAGGCTGACTGTCTACATCACAACAGTTGACACGTATGAAACAGCAATGCTTCCCCTGACTACGATCACTTATCAAATGGTGGCCGCAGGAGTGCACAACGTGTTGTAAATTCCTAGCAGCATTTAACGGCCTCTTAGAGTCTTGGAGAGAATATACAAATTTTATGATTACATTTTCATACATGCCAATGTTGAAAACTAGAAAAAGCTGACATTGCCACAAAAAGCTGACAACTCAAGAATGGCTCTGATTATAAGCCCATGATCTATATAAATAAATAGTTACATGGGCTTTATAATTTATGCTATGGGTACTGCCAACATTCCTTCATTTAATTGGAAAAAGTACACACAAGTACATGAAAGCCCAAAGGCGGCGGGGGGGGGGGAAATCGAAGGCACAATGATTTTTTCCACATTAAAAATTATGCATTCTGGTTAATTTTACACACTTTTTATGTCACAACTGACAGATTTTTGATCTTAAAAATGGAAAACTAAAGTGACATTTGGATTTTCAACAGACCGTTTTACCCAAAAATTGCCAAACTCACTCTCATGCCTGTCCTTCAGTCCACATCACAATACTCATGCTATTGTAATGATTCTGTTAACAGAGCAGAAAGCATTGGCAGGGGCCCAGCATGAAGCAGCGAAGTAAATATTCAAAAGGAATAAATGACCATTCCATGCAACACCAGCAGTGTGACAGCAAAGTTCAACAGATGGAATATTTTGGATGAGCAGCTGCAAGAGGGGGGACAGTGAAATACACAGACATAAGAAGTGGAACATCAGGCTCTGTTACGACTGCTTCTCCCCCATCGTCATAGCTCCCCACATTAAAATCTTACCTGAGGACACCTGCTGGTGTCACAGTGGCCCAATCTTCCATCCTACTTCAATGACAATCAGGCCTGAGGCTCAAAACTGGATATGCCTCACACCTTACCATTCAGACACAAGGATTGCTCCCTGTGCCCAGGTTTCCAGGCCATAAATTTGCCTATTCACTCTATCCAAACCATTTATCATTTAAAAATGTATATTGAATCTCCTCTTAGTCTTCTTTGCTACTGCAGTATATCAAATCTCACCTCATATTTATACTTCCTATCCTTGACATCATTCTGATGAATCTAGGTTGTACATTGTCTATGGCTTAATGTGCTCTGTGATGGTGTGGCTTAAACTGCACACAGTACCCTAACTGTTGCCTAAGTATTGCTGTGTAGAATGTTATCATTACTTCGTTACTCTTGTTTGTATTTCCTCAAATTATAAACTCAAAAGATTCTTATTGGTCAATTGTGGTTTTATGCTCATACCTTCAGGGCATTATGTACTTGAACTTCTAGTTTTTTTTTCACTCACCCCCTCAGTATCTCTTCATTCATTGAATACTTCCATCCTTGCATTTCCTCATTCTTCCATACTTTTCTAAATTAATTTATATCTGCCACCTATCTGAACATTCTGCTAACTAGTCTATGTGTTTCTAATGGCTTTCACAATCTTGTCACTGTCAAATCACCTGTCCATGCCAGCAAATTTTGATATTATGCCCCAGATGTCCAAATCTTCTGTAATTAAGACCCAGAGATCGGAGAACAGTGCTGAATGGTTGTACAGTGTACAGTAGTATTCACTAGGGCCACTGCTCTTTTTGATGTATACTAATCATGTGGACTTGTGAATACAGGGTATCATATCAAATTTTTCAGATGACATGCAACTTGGAACTGTAGTAAACAATGAGAATAACAAAAGATTTCAGGAGGACCACGGCAGACTAGTGTAATGGCAGATAGCATTTATTACAGAGAAGGGTGAAGCAATTTATTTTGGTGAGGAGGAGGAAGGGAGGTAACGTGAGCTAAATGATTCAATTTTAGAGGGGTGCAGGAACAGTGACATCTTAGGGGTTTGTGTACACAAATCTTTGAAAGTGGCAGGACAAGTTGAGAAGGCTGTTCAAAAAGTACATGGGATTGTTGGCTTTATTAATGGAGGCATGGAGTAGAAAAGTCAGAAAGTTATGCTAAACCTTTACTCTATACTAGTTACAGCTCAGGTGGAGTATTGTGTCCAATTTTGGGCACCACACTTTAGGAAGGATGTCAGGTGAAGGTGGAGAAGAGATTCACTAGAATGGTATCAAGGATGAAGGACTTCAGTTATCTGGAGAGACCAGAGAAACTGGGGTTGTTCTCCTAAGAGGAGAGAAGATTAAGACAAGATTTGATTGAGGTGTTCAAAATCTTGAATGGTTTTGATAGAATAAACAAACAGAAACTGCTTTCATTGGCAGAAGGGTTGATAACCAGAGGAGACAGATTTAAGTTGATTGGTTAAAACGGCCAGAGGCAACATGAAAAAATACTTGTTATTACACGAATTGTTATGCACTACCTGAAAGGGTGGTGATATCAGATTCAGTAGTAACATTCCAAAGAGAATGGGATAAATACTTGAAGGGAAAACATTTACAAAGCTATGGGGTAACATTAGGGGAGTGGAATTAATTGGATAGTCTATTAAAAAGCTGGCACATGCACAATGGGCTGAATGCCCTTCTTCTGTGCAGTATCATTCTATGATATACTGAGAATGAAACAAAGCCCAGCAGTCCTAGGGTTTACCACGTCAAACCCTTCTCCAATCTGAGCTACAATCAGTCGGAAACAAAATTAATACTTGTGGACCTACTAGGCCAGCTTGGGTGGATTTTCACTGGTGCTGCAGAGTTTTACCTGTTCGGAAGATTTACAGTAATCATTTTTAAAATACTACTGTCGTAGATCAAAGAACAAAGAACAGTACAGCACAGGAACAGGCCATTTGGCCCTCCAAGTCTGTGCCAATCTTGATGCCTGTCTAAACTAAAACCTTCTGCACTTCCGGGGACCGTATCCCTCTATTCCCATCCTATTCATGTATTTGTCAAGATGCCTCTTAAACGTCGCTATCGTACCTGTTCCCACCACCTCCCCCGGCAGCAAGTTCCAGACACTCACCACCCTCTGTGTAAAGAACTTGCCTCACACATCCCCTCTAAACTTTTCCCCTCGCACATTAAACCTATGAGATGGGAGATACATTTGGTGGTTAAATGTCACCTTATCAGTCTGCTGTAATTTGCTCATTCTCTTTCTTTTCATGTACAGCTGATACATTGGTAGCGGACATTGGGATGTTCGGAGGATTTGATAACACATTAAATTAATGCAAGTTCTTTCTTTCAAGAAGCAATCTTATAACTTGGTGGTGTAGGCGGGAGGGCTTCAGCTATTTGGATCATTGGGATCTCTTCTGGTGCAGAGGTGACCTGTACAAGAAGGACGGGTTGCATCTGAACTGGAAGGGGACCAATATCCTTGTGGGGACGTTTGCTAATACTACTCGGGAGGGTTTAAACTAGTCCTGCAGGGGGGGTGGAACCCAAAGTAGTAGTCTCTCAGATGAGATAGTTGAGGCAAATGTAGAGGTTAAAGCAAGCAAGTCCAGTAGGCAGGCCGGGCAGGGGCAGGACAGGAAGCGTGGAAGGTCTGGTAGGCTAACCTGCATTTACTTTAATGCAAGAAGCCTTACAGGTAAGGCAGATGAACTCAGAGCATGGATCGGTACATGGGATTGTGATAGTATAGCTATTACGGAAAGGTGGTTGAGGGATGGGCAGGCCTGGCAGCTCAATGTTCTGGGGTACCGATGCTTCCGGCGTGACAGAGGTGGAGGGAAGAGAGGAGGGGGAGTTGCACTATTGATTAGGGAGGACATCACGGCAGTACTTAGAGAGGATATCCCGGAGGGAATGTCCAGCGAGGCCATATGGGTAGAACTTAGAAATAAGAAAGGGGTGATCACTTTGATGGGATTATACTATAGGCCCCCCAATAGACAGGGGGAAGTGGAGGAGCATATATGTAGGGAAATCACAGATAGGTGTAGGAATTATAGGGTTGTAATAGTAGGTGATTTTAACTTCCCTAATATTGACTGGGACTGCCTTAGTGCTAAGTGATCAGATGGGGAAGAATTTGTTAAGTGTGTCCAGGATAGTTTTCTGAAGCAGTATGTGGATGGCCCTACTAGAGAAGGGTTTACACTCAACTTCCTCTTTGGAAATGAGAATGGGCATATGGTTGATGTGTCAGTGGGGGAGCACTTTGGGACCAGTGGCCATAACTCCAATAGCTTCAAGATAGTTGATAGGACTGGTCCTCAGGTTGAAGTCCAAAATTGGGGGAAGGCTAATTTCGATGGCATCAGACAGGAACTCTCAAAAGTTGAATGGGAGAGGTAAAGGGACGTCTGGCAAGTGGGAGGCTTTTAAAATTGAGATAGGAAGAGTTCAGGGCCGGCATGTTCCTGTTAGATGGAAGGGCAAGGCTGGCAAGTTTAGGGAACCTTGGTTGATGAGGGATATTGAGGGTCTGGTCAGGGCAAAGAAGGAGGCATATGTCAGGTGTAGGCAGCTGGGATCAAGCGAGTCCCTCGAGGAGTATAGGGGATGTCGGACTACACTTAAGAAGGAAATTAGGAGGGCGAAAAGGAGACATGAGATTTCCCTGGCAGATAAGATAAAGGAGAATCATAAAAGATTCTATAAGTATTTTAAGAGTAAAAGGGTAGCTAGGGAGAGAGTAGGTCCCCTTAAGGATCAGTGTGGTAATCTATGTGTGGAGCCACGGGAAATGGGCAAGTCTTAAATGAATACTTCTCGTCTATATTTACCATGGAGAAGGTCATGGAAGCTAGTGAGTTCAAGCAAGGGAACAGCGATATCCTGGAGCATATCAACATTACAAAGGAGGAGGTGTTGGAGGTTTTGAAGCACATTAAGGTGGATAAATCCTCAGGGCCTGACCAGGTGTATCCTAGGATGCTATGAGAAGCAAAGGAGGAGATTGCAGAGATTTTTGTATCATCGTTTGCCACAGGTGAGGTACCAGAAGACTGGAGGATAGCTAATCTTGTGCCTTTATTTATGAAGGGCAGCAGGGATAAGCCAGGGAACTACAGGCCGGTGAGCCTTACATCAGTGGTGGGAAAGTTATTGGAAGGGATTCTGAGAGACAGGATTTATATGCATTTGGAAAGGCATGGTCTGATTAAGGATAGTCAGCATGGGTGCGTGGGAAATCATGTCTCGCGAATTTGATTGAGTTTTTCGAGGAGGTGACAAAGAGGATTGACGAAGGCAGGGTGGTGGACGTTGTCTACATGGACTTTAGCAAGGCCTTTGACAAGGTCCCGCATGGTAGGCTGATCCAGAAGGTTCGAACACATGTGATCCAGGGTGAGCTAGCAAATAGGATACAAAATTTGCTTGGTGATAGGAGGCAGAGGGTGGTAGTGGAGGGTTGTTTTTCAGATTGGAGGTCGGTGACAGTTGTGTGCCGCAGGGATTGGTGCTGAGCCCTCTGTTGTTTGTCATATATATTAATGACTTGGATGTGAATGTAGGGGGCATGATTAGTAAGTTTGCAGATGACACCAAAATTGGTGGTATAGTGGACAGTGAAGAAGGTTGTCTAAGATTACAACAGGATATCGATCAACTGGGAAAGTGTGCAAGGGATTGGCAAATGGAATTTAACACAGACAAGTGTGAAGTAATGCATTTTGGGAAGTTAAACCAGGGCAGGACATATACAGTGAATGGCCGGGCCCTGGGGACTGTTCTTGAGCAGAGAGACCTTGGGGTGCAAGTACATCGTTCCCTGAAAGTGGCAACACAGGTAGACAGGGTGGTGAAGGCGGCGTCTGGCATGCAAGAGTTGGGACATCATGTTACAGTTGTACATAACGTTGGTTAGGTCGCATTTGGAGTACTGTGTGCAGTTCTGGTCACCACACTACAGGAAAGATGTCATTAAGCTAGAGAGGGTGCAGAAAAGATTCACAAGGATGTTGCATGGTTTGGCGAGCTTGAGTTATAAAGAGAGATTGGATAGGCTGGGTCTGTTTTCCATGGAGCAAAGGAGGCTGAGAGGGGACATGATAGAGGTATATAAAATTATGAGAGGCATAGATAGGGTAGATAGCCAAAGTCTGTTTCTCATGGTAGGGGTGACTAAAACTAGAGAGCATAGATTTAAGGTGAGAGGGAGAAGGTTTAAAGGGGATCAAAGGGGTAAATTTTTCACACAAAGAATAGTGGGTATCTGGAATGATCTGCCTGAGGAGGTAGTGGAGGCAGGAACAGTAGCAACTTTTAAGAGGCATCTGGACAGGTACTTGAATGAGCAAGGCATAGAGGGATATGGAATTAATGCAGGCAGGTGGGATTAGTATAGATAGGCATTATGATCAGCATGGACGCGGTGGGCCGAAGGGCCTGTTTCTATGCTGTACAACTATATAAAACTTATTGCATTGTGTAACATTCATCTGAAACCTATAGTGTAACTGGTAAATATGCAATTTTTTATTTGTTCATGGGATGTGGGTGTTGCTGGCAAGGTCAGCACTTATTGCCCATCCTAATTGCCCTCGAGAAGGTGGTGGTGAGCTGATTTATTGAACCGTAGAAAACATAGAAAATTGAAAAGACAGAAAATCTGCAGCACAGAAGGAAACCCTTTGGCCTTGTGTGCCTGTGCCAGCCAAAAAAGAGCTATCCAGCCTAATTCCACTTTCTGGCTCTTAGTTTGTAGCCCTGTAGGTTATAACAGTTCAATTGCATATCTAAGTATTTTTTTAAATGCAATGAGGGTTTCTGACTCTACCACCCTTTCAGCCAGTGAATTCCAGACCCCAACACCCTCTGGGAAAAAATAAAATTATCCTCAACTCCCCTTCTGTCAATTACCTTAAATTATTGCACCCTGGTTATTGATCTCTCTGCTAAGGGAAATGGGTCCTTTCTATCCAGTCTATCTAGGCCTCTCATAATTTTGAACACCTCAATTAAATCTCCCCTGAGCCTCCTCTGTTTCAAGGAAAACAATACTAGCCTGTCCAATCTTTCCTCATAAGCCAAATTTCTTCAGTCCAGGCAACATTCTCATAAATCTGCTTTGTACTCTCCCCATCTCGATCACATCTTTTCTGTATTGCAGTGACCGGAACTGTACGTAGTACTCTAGCTGTGGCCTCACTAATGTTTTATACATTTCTAGCCTAACCTCCCTGCTCTTACATTCCATGCCTCGGCTAATAAAGGGAAGCATCCCATATGCCTTCTTAACTACCTTATCTACATGTCCTGCTGCCGTCAGGATCTTTGGACATGCACTCCAACATTCCTCTGTTTTCTCTACACTTCTCAGTATCTTACCATTTATTGTGTATTCCCTTGCCTTGTTTGCCCTCCCAAAATGGATTACTTCACACTTCTCTTGATTGAATTCCATTTGGCACTTTTTTGCCCATCTGACTAGACCATTGATAGTGAGCAAGAAAGTCTGCAGGAAGCTATCAACCATACAACCAATTTTTGTATCATCTGCAAACATCTTAATCATGTCCCCTGCATTTAAGTCGAAATCATTGCTATATACCACAAAAAGCAAGGTACCTTGTACTGAGCCCTGCAGAACCCCACTGCAACAGCCTTCCAGCCACAAAAGCACCCATTATCCTTTGCTTCCTGCCACTGAGCCAATTTTGGATCAAACTTGCCACTTTCTCTTGGACCTCAAAGGCTTTTAATTTTCTGACCATTCTGACACGTGGGACCTTCTCAAAAACCTTGCTAAAATCCATGTAGACTACATCAACATGCTACATTCATCAACTGTCCTTGTTAACTCCTCCAAAAATATAATCAAGTTAGTTAGACATGGTCTTTCCTTAACATGTCCATGCTGACTGTCCTTGATTACTCTATGCCTTTCTAAATGACAATTAATGCTGCCACTCAGAATTTTTTTACAATATTTGTCCTTATCTAGGTTAGGCTGACTGGTTTGTAATTACTCAGTTTATTCTTTTCTCTCTTTTTAAACAAAGGTAAACTTTACCAGTCCTCCAGTCTCCTGGCACTACACCTGTAGCCAGAAAGGATTGCAAAATGATGGTCAGAGCCTCTGCTATTTCCTCCCTTGCTTCACCTAGTTGTCTGGGATACAGTTCATCCAGGCCTGGTGATTTACACACTTTCAAAGACCCTTTAATATTTACTCTCTAAGTTTATAGCATCCAATATTTCACATTCCTCTTCCTCAACTACAACGTCTATGTCTTTGGTGAAGACACATGCGAGGTATTCATTAAGAACCATGCCCACATTTTCTGCCTCCACAAACAGGTTACCTTTTTGTTTTTTTTATCAACCCTATTCTTTCCTTAGTTATCCACTTGCTCTTCATGCATTTACAAAATGTCTTAGGATTATCCTCAATTTTACTTGTCAATATTTTTTCATGCCCTCTCTTTTCTTTCCAATTTCACCCCTGCACTTTCTATACTCTAGTTGGCTTTCTGCAGTGTTGAGCTCTCAGTGTCTGGCATAAGCTTCCCTTTTTTGTCTTACCCTATGTAGATCCGGGGGATTCAGATTTGGTGGTCCCACCATTTTTCTTTATGGGAACATATTTGTTCTGAACCCTCTTTAGCTCCTCTTTGAATATCTCCCACTCTTCTGACACTGATTTACCTGCAAGTCGCTGCTTCTAGACTACTTTTGCCAAATCACATCTCAGCTGATCATAATTGGCCTTACCCTAATTTAGAACTTTTACTCTTGGTCTATCTGTATATTTTTCCATAACTATGCTAAATTATGATCACAATCACTAAAATGCTCTCCCACTGATACCCCTTCCAACTGACCAGGTTCATTTCCTAAAATTAAATTCAGAATTACCCCTTCTCTTGTTGGGCTTTCTACGTCCTGGCTAAAAAGTTCTCCTGAAAACATTTGAAAAATTCTGCACCCTCTATAACTTTTACGCTGTTTTTTCCCTAATATTAGGGTAGTTGAAATCCCCTTCTATGACTGCCCTATTTTTTCTGCACTTCTCAGTAAGTTGCCTATGTACTTGCTCTTCTATCTCTCTCTGGCTGTTTGGGGGTCTATAGTATACTTGCAGAAGTGTGACTGCCCTTTTTTGCCCCTCAGTTCAATCCATAGGGCCACATTTGATGAACCTTCTAGCATATCATCCCTCCTCATAGCTGAGATTGTTTCTTTAACCAATATTGCAACCCTCCCTTCTTTTTTATCACCCTCTCTATCCTGGCTGAAAACCCTGTTAGCAATAATGCTGAGCTACCATTCCTGCCCTTCTTTAAGCCATGTTTCAGTAATAGCTATGATATCATACTTCCAAGTGTCTGTCTGTGCCCTCAGCACATCTGCCTGAATCACCAGACTCATTGCATTCAAGTATGTCCCACTAATCACTGAACAACTCCTTTGTTGTCTGTATTCCAGCCTTTGTTTTCTCTGCCTTCCAGGCTCGCTTACTAATTTCATGCCTTCCATTTCAA
Source organism: Heterodontus francisci (assembly GCF_036365525.1). Lineage (NCBI taxonomy): Eukaryota > Metazoa > Chordata > Chondrichthyes > Heterodontiformes > Heterodontidae > Heterodontus > Heterodontus francisci. The sequence goes on along the minus strand of NC_090383.1, from coordinate 46,570,592 downwards.
GCTTTGCTTCTCACTTTTCTGAAACTACACTCAGGTTCCCATTCCCCTGCCAAATTAAGTTAAACAGTCCCCAGCAAAACTAGCAAACTTTCCTGCCATAATATTGGTTCAGGCCCTGTTGAGGCGCAATCCAACTGGCTTGTACATGTCCCATCTCCCCCAGAACTTGTCCCAATGTCCCAGGAATCTGAAGCCTTCCCTCCTGCACCACCTTCATCTGCACAATACTCCTATTTCTGTACTTACTAGCATAGGGCATTAGGAATAAACCAGAAATTACCAACTATGAGGTTCTACTTTTCAATTTCTTTCCTAGCTCCCTGAGTTAATCCTGCAGGACCACTTTCTTCCTATATTATTTATGCCAATATGGACCATGAACTCTGGCTGTTCACCCTCCCCATTCAGAGTCCTCTGTAGCTACTGAGGGACATCCTTGACGTTAGCACCAGGGAGGCAACATAACTTCCTGGATTCATGTCGACAGCTGCACAAACACCTGTCAGTTCCCCTAACTATTGAATCCTCCATCGCTATTGCTTTCCAGAGCTTCCTCCTCCCACTCTGTATAGCTTAGCCACCCATGGTCTGGATGCAATTCCCAGAGGTAGCATTGCCCTTACCAGTATTCAAAACTGAATATCGATTAAAGAGCAAGATGCTCTCAGGGGACTCCTGCACTGTCTCACAGAATCCTTACGTGCAGAAGGAGGCTATTCAGCCCATCGTATCTGCACTGGCTCTCAGAAAAAACAATTCCCTCAGTTCCATTCCCCTGCCTTCTCCCCATAACCCTGCACATTCTTCCTTTTCATATAACTGTCCAGTTCCCTTTGAATGCTACAGTTGAACCTGCCTCCACAACACTCTCAGGCAGAACATTCCAGACCTTAACCACTTGCTGCTTGAAAAAGTTTTTCCTCATGTCACTTTTGCTTCTCTTAACAAATACTTGAAATCTGTGCCCTTTTGTTCGCAATCCTTTCATGAGTGGGAACAGTTTCTTTCTATCTACTCTGTCCAGACCCCTCATGATTTTGAATACCTCAATCAAATCACATCTCAGCCGTCTCCTCCAAGGAAAACAGTTCGAACTTCTCCAATCTGTTTTCATAACTGCAATTCCTCATCCCTGGAACCATTATCGTGAATCTTTTCTGTACTCTCTCCAATGCCCTCAGGTCTTTCCTAAAGTGCGGTGCCCAGAACTGGATGCAATACTCCAGTTGAGGCCGAACTAGTGTCTTACACAAGTTCACAATAAGTTCCTTGCTCTTGTACTCTATGCCCTTATTAATAAAGCCCAGGACACTTTATTAACTACTCTCTCAACCTGTCCTGCCCCCTTCAATGACTTATGCACATATATACCCAGGTCCCTCTGCTCCTGCACCCCCTTTAGAATTGGACCCTTTATTGCATATTGTCTCTCCATGTTCTTCCTACCAAAAATAATCATTTCACATTTCTCTGCATTGAACTTCATCTGCACCTGTCTGCCCATTCCACCAGCTTGTCTATATCCTTTTGAAGTTCTACACCATCATCCTCACAGTTCACAATGCTTCCAAGTTTCATATCATCTGCAAACTTTGAAATTGTGCCCTGTACACCAAGGTCTAGGTCATTAATATATATCAGGAAAATCAAGAGTCCCAACACTGATTCCTGGGAAACTCCACTACAAACCTTCCTCCAGCCCGAAAAACATCCATTAACCACTACGCTTTGTTTCCTGTCACTTAGCCAATTTCGTATCCATGGTGCTACTGTCCCTCTGATTCCATGAGCTACAAGTTTGCTCACAAGTCTGTTGTGTGGTACTGTAACAAACGCCTTTTGAAAGTTCATGTACACCACATCAACAGCATTGCCCCTTTCAACCCTCTCTGTTACCTCCTCAAAAAACTCCAGCAAGTTAGTTAAACATGGTTTTCCGTTAAGAAATCCATGTTGGCTTTCCTTAATTAACTCTCATTTGTCCATATGAGTATTGATTTTGTCAGTTATTTTTTCTAGAAGTTTTCCCATTAAACTGACTGGCCTGTAGTTGCTGAGCTTATCTTTTTTGAACAAGGGTGTAACATTTGCAATTCTCCAGTCCTCTTCCACCACTCCAGAGTCTAAGGAAGACTTAAAAATTATGGCCAGTGCCTCTGCGATTTCCACCCTCACTTTCCTTAGTATCCTTGGATGCATTTCATCTGGTCCTGGTTTTTTATCCACTTTAAGGACAGAAAGCCAGTCTAATACTTTCTCTTTTTCAATTTTAAACCCATCTAGTGTCTGTTTTACATCCTCTTTCAACATTGCCTGGGTTGCATCTTCTTACTTGGTAAAGACAGATAAAAGTATTCATTTGATACCTCAGCTATTCCCTCTGCCTCCATGTGTAAATCCCCTTTCTGGTCCATAATCGGCTCCACTCATCCTTTTACCACCCTTTTACTATTTATGTCTATAGAAACCTTGCAATTTCCTCTAATGCTAGCTGCCAGTCTCTTTTCATGCTCACTCTTTGCTTCTCTTATTTGCTTTTTCACTTCCCCTCTGGACCTTCTATTTTCAGCCTGGTTCTCAATAGTATTTTCTACCTGGCATTTGTCATGAGCACACTTTTTCTTCTTTATCTGAATCTCCACCTGTTTTGTCATCCAGGGAGCTCTGGATTTGTTTGCCCTATTTTTTCCCCTTCGAGGGAACATACCTTGACTGCGCCGGAACGATCTCTTCTTTGAAGGTAGCCCTTGTTCATCTACCGGTTTTCTTGCCAGCTTTTGACTCCAATTTATTCCCTCCAGCTCCATTCTTACCCCAATGAAGTTCCCCTTCCCCCAATTAATTATGCTTATGCTGGATTGCTCTTTGTCCTTTTCCATGGTCAACCTAAACCTTATGATACAATGATCACTGTCCCCTAAATGCTCTCCTACTGATACTTGATCCACTTGGCCCACCTCATTCCCATGAACCAGGTCTAGCACTGCCTCCTTTCTCGTTGGACTAGCAACATACTGTCGTAGAAAATTTTCCTGAACACACTCTAGGAACTCTTGCCCTCACTGCCCTTTACACAACTATTATCCCAGTCTATGTTTGGATAATTAAAGTCCCCCATTATAACTACCTCATAATTTTTGAACCTCTTTATAATTTCCTTGCAAATTTGTTACTCCACATCCACCCACTAGCTGGTGGCCTATAGACAACACAGAGCAATGTAACCGCACCTTTTTTGTTCCTTAGCTCTAGCCAAATTGATTCTGTCCTCAACCCCTCTGGGACATCCTTTTTCTCCAGCACTGCAAAGCTCTCCTTCGTCAATACTGCCATCCCTCTCCCTTTTTTCTCTTTCCTAAACACCTTGTATCCAGGAATATTTAACACCCAGTCCTGCCCTTCTTTGAGCCAGGTCTCTGTTATAGCCACATCATATTTCCACATGGCAATCTGTGCCTGTACCTCATCAGTTTTATTAACCACACTCATTGCATTCACATTAACCCTGATTCAGACTTGATTACTTTCTCCCTTACTCTGACCCCACCTAATAACTTACTATTCCTTACTCTCATGCTCTCTCCCCCAGTATTCTGTGCTCCTTGGTATTCCTCTCTGATACTTGCTCCTGGTTCCCACACCCCTGACAAGTTACCAGTTTTGACTCCCTCCAATCTGAGCTCCCTCTCAGGTTCCCATCCACCTGACAATTTAGTTTAAACCCTACCCAACAGTATTAGTGAATCTCCCTGCGAGGATATTCGTCCCAGTCCTGCTAAGATGCAATCCGTCCATCGTGTACAGGTCCCACCTGCCCCAATGTCTCAGAAATCTGATGCCCCCCCTCCTACACCAGTTCTCCAGCCACATGTTCAATTGATCAATTGAGTAATCCTGAGATTACTACTTTTGAGGTCCTGACTGGTCTTCCTTGGTGGTCACCCATTCCCTCTCTGCCTCAAGAACCTTAGGCTGTGGAGTGACCACTTCCAGAAACCTGCTATCCATGTGATTCTCAGCCTCACAAATGCATTGCTGGCTGTTACATAGGAACATAGGAAGATAGGATCAGTAGTAGGCCATTCAGCCCCTCGAGCCTGGCCCGCCATTCAATGAGATCATGGCTGATCCGCAGCCTAACTCCATATACCTGCCTTTGGCCCATATCCCTTAATATCTTTGCTTAACAAAAATCTATCTATCTCAGATTTAAAATTAACAACTGTCCTAGCTTCAACTGCTGTTTGTGGGAGAGAGTTCCAAACCTCTACCACTCTTTGCGTGAAGAAGTGCTTCCTAACATCTCTCCTGAACGGTCTGGTCCTAATTTTTAGACTAAGCCCCCTAGTTTTAGAATCTCCAACCAGTGGAAATAGTTTATTCTTTATCTAGCCTGTCTTTTCCTGTTAATATCTTGAAGACTGCAATCAGATCACCCCTTAACCTTCTAAATTCTAGCGAAAACAGGCCGAATTTGTGTAATCTCTCCTCGTAACTTAACCCCTGTAGTCCAGGTATCATTCTTGTAAACCTACGTTGCATTCCCTACAAGGCCAGAACTGCTCACAGTACTCCAAGTGGGGTCTAACCAGTGTTTTGTACAGCAGCAGCATAACCTCTGTGTCTTTATACTCCAATCCTCTAGATATAAAGGCTAGCGTTCCATTAGCCTTTTTGATTATTTTCTGCACTTGCTCTTGGCATTTTAAAGATCTATGCACCTGAACCTCCAAGTCTCTTTGGACATCCACTGTACTTAACCTCTTCCCATTTACAAAGTACCCTGTTCTATCCTTTTTTGGACCAAAATGGATAACCTCACACTTGCCCGCATTGAAATCCATCTGCCACAGTTTTGCCCACTCACCTAGTCTGTCAATATCTCTTTGCAATTTTATGCTATCATCTAGACTATCTACAATGCCACCTAACTTTGTATCATCAGATGTTCAAGCTTCAAAACCCAAAGCTCGAGCTCCTCAAGCTGATAACACTTCCTGCACATATGGTTTTTCTAGGATCAGAGAAGTGTACTGGAGTTTCCACAATGCACAGGATGTGCATTCGACAAGAGTGACGTGCCCTGCCATGTTTATATTTATTAGCCAAGCAGATAAACTTACCAGGAATAAACTTGAGACTTGTCCTTGATCTGGCTAAAAAAAAACTCAGCAGCTACTCACCTTATGCTTGCTTATCTCTGGGCTTTCAGTTTTTGTTAAAGAAAGAAATTACTTACTGGTTACTCACCCGCTTTACTCAACCTCAGAGCTCTGCCCTGTCCTGGGCCTTCTTTCCCATTCTCTTTATAACCCTGCCACTTCTGGACTTGCTGCCTCCACTCAGGACCAAGCTCTGTCCATGTGATGTAGGTACACTCACAGTGCTTTTAGGGAGGGAGTTCTAGCATTTTGACTCAGCGACAGTGAAGGAGCAGCGATGTATTTCCATATCAGGATGGGGTGTGACCTGGAGGGGAACTTGCAGATGATGGTGTTCTCATGTGCCTGCCACCCTTGTTCCTCTAAATGGTGAAGACCATGAGTTTGGAAGATGCTGTCGAAGGTACTGTGATGCTCACATAAAGTGCAGCGATTGAAACTACAAGAACTCACCCTGAAGAGTTATAAAAATTGACTTTTCTTTTAAAACAGTGGCAATGTTTTTCAAAATGGTTGCTGAAGGTCAAAAGACCTGGTTTGTGTATTCAAACTGTCTGCTGTCTGGCAAGGACAAAATAATACATTCAAAGCTAAGAGGGGTCAATTGCACCCATCAAGAGATATTTTTGAATTAAATGGGTTCCTCTGAAACAAAGAAGGTATGAAGTAGCCACATCCTGGGCCATTGTCAGTCACTACAGGGAGGAAAATCTGTCTCCTAACAGAGGCAAAGGTGTGAAGCCATTTTTGACCTTAAAACATCCATGTGATGTAGGTACACCCACGGTGCTTTTAGGGAGGGAGTTCCAGCATTTTGATCCAGCGACAGTGAAGGAGCAGCAATGTATTTCCAAATCAGGATGGGGTGTGACTCAGGGAGGATGGGGTGTGACTTGGAGGGGAACTTGCAGGTGGTGGTGCTCTCATGAAGAGAGGGAGACCCAGAAGCATCACCAAAAGCTTGTCCATCTAAGAGCTGGGAGAAAATCCAGTAACTCAAAAAGGAAGGCACCCTGCTGCAAATTCTACATTTTCAACCTGTGCAGCAGTGAACTGGAATAGATCCTCTGTCTTCAAACTGAACTTTCAACCAACAGAGAAATCTACAAACACTGCAGGCCTGCAACCAACAAAAAATTTGACCCCTGAGAGAATTCAACAGGTTTATAGTGAACCCCAAAACCCTACCTCACTTAAAACAACCTACCCCTTTTCCTCTCTGTCTTTTCTTCTGTGTGTTTGCGTGAATAAATGCTTGAGTGGGTGCAATTGCAACAATTTTGGGATAAGGCATATTGCTCAATAAATAATCTCTGTTTTAAACCTACAAGATGACCTGTCACTGCCTGTTTATTTGACAAATAAAACTAAAAGGGGTTAAAACCCTAATAACAGAAACACTTGCTGCAGTCAGGTGGGAGTGAAAGAGTGGGAACCACCCACACCCCTCATCACGAGGCCATTACTGTACATGGTGTGCCAGTAATGGGGTGACAGGAGACTCCGAGGAGGACAGTGGAAATGCTTTAGAGAGGTCCTCAAAGCATCCCTGAAGAAATCAACTATCCCCATTAACCCGTGGGAGTCCCTGGCTCATGACCGTCCTAGATGGAGAAAGCGCATTCAGGAAGGTACCGTACACCTCGAGGGACTTGATCGAGAACATGTGGGGGTGAAGTTGAGGTGTCAGAGGGAGCACACAAACCTCCAAACTACTCATCGACCAGATCCTTCAAGCACCAGCTGCTCCTCATGTGGCAGAGTCTGCAGATCATGCACTGGACTTAACAGCCATCTCAGAACCCATCTAACCTGAGTGGAAGCAAGTCATCTTTGATCCCAAGGGACTGCCTAAGGAGGAGAAGGAATGTTTAAGGAGGTGGATGAGGTGCCAATAAAGCAGGCTGCTTTTTCTTGGATTGATGCTGTTGGAGTTGCTGTCATCCAGGCAAGTGGAGCGTACTCCATCACACTCTTGATTTGTGCCCTGTAGATGGTGGAAAGGCTTTGGGGAATTTGGGGCGAGTTACTTGCCATAGAATTCCCAGCTCTTGTTTTATTTATGTGGCTGAACCAGTTAAGTTCCTAGTCAATGGTGACCCCAGGATGTTGACGGTGGGGTTTCAGCGATGGGAATGCCATTGAATGTCAAGGTAAGGTGTTCATAGATTCTCTTTTGTTGGAGATGGTCATGCCTTGTAACATTCGTTGTTACTTGCCACTTATCAGCCCAAGCCTGAATGTTGTCCAGGTCTTACTGCATGCAGACACGGACTGCTTATTATCTGAGGAGTTGCGAATGGGACTGAACACTGTGCAATCATCAGCATCATGTCCAATTCTTACAGCTGGGATGTTGTCACTGCTCCCCATAGTCTTTGCTGTGTCCAGTGTACTGAGCCTTTTCTTGATATCATATGGAATGAATCAAACTGGCTGAAGACAGGCATCTGTGATGCTGGGGCCCCCAGGAGGAGATAGCTGCAAACGCTTTAGCCTTGTCTTTTGAACTGACATACTAGGCTCCGCCATCATTGAGGATGATTATGCAGCCTCTTGTTTGTTAAAAGACAAGCATTTATATAGCACCTTTTATGACCACCAGGTGTCTCATGGCACTTTAAAAACCAATGAAGTCTTTTTGAAGCCTAGTCACCGTTGTAATGTAGGAAATGCGGCAGCCAAGTTACACATAGAAAGCTCCCACAAAAACAATAAGATAATGACCAGATAATCTGTTTTTGATTAAGGGATAAATTGGCCAGGACACTGGGAATATCTCCCCTGCTTTTCTTTGAAATAGTGCCATGGGGTCTTTTATGTCCACCTGAAAGGACACACTGAGCCTTTGTTTAACATATCATCTGAAAACAGCACCTCTGACAGTGGAGCACTTCCTCAGTAATGCCATTGTCACTCTTGATTTTTGTGCTCAACTCCTGGAGTGGGAATTGAACCCACAAGCTTCTAACTCAGAAGCGAGAGTGCTACCAACTGAGTCACAGCTGACACCTAGTTATTTAACTGTCCATGCACTTTCATGATTGGATGTGGCAGGACTGCAGAGCTTTGATCTAATCTGTTGGTTATGGGATCACTTAGCTCTGTCATCTATCGTGTGTTGCTTCCACTATTTAACATGCATGCCTTCCTGTGTTGTCGCTTCATCAGGTTGGTACCTCATTTTTAAGTACAGCTGTTGCAGCTCCTGGCATGCTCTTCTACACTCCTCATTGAACCAGGTTCCTTAGCTTGATGGTAATGGTAGAGTGAGGGATATGCTGGCCATGAGATTACAGATTGTGGCTGAATACAACTCTGCTAGTGCTGATGGCTCACAGCATTGCATGGATGCCCAGTTTTCAGCTGCTAGATCTCTTCTGAATCTATCCCATTTAGAACAATGGAGGGTGACCTCAGTGTGAAGATGGCACTTAGTCTCCACAAGGACTTTATGGTGGTTACTCATACCAATACCGTCATGGATAGATGCATCTACAACAGATAGATTGGTGAGGATGAGGTCATGTAGGTTTCTCCTTCGTGTTGGTTCTCTCACCATATGCCGCAGGCCCAGTCTGGTAGATATGTCCATCAGGACTCAAATACCTCGGTCAGTAGTGATGCATCTGAGCCATTCTTGATGATTGATGCTGGAGGCTCCCATCTAAGTATATTCTGTACCCTTGCTACTCTCAGTGCTTCTTACAAGTTGTGTTCAACATGGAGGAGTACTGATTCATCAGCTGAGGGAGGGCAGTAGGTGGTAATCAGCAGGGGTTTTCCTTGTCCATATTTGACCTGATGTCATGAGACTTCATGGGATCCAGAGTCAATATTGAGCACTTTCTGGACCACTCGCTCCTGATTGTATACCACTGTGCCATCAACTCTGGTGGATCTGTCCTGCCAGTGAGACAGCACATACTCAGGCATGGTGATGGACATTGCCTGAAAGGTGTGATTCTGTATGACAACCTGGTAGTTTCACAGCCACCATTACTAAGAGTAAATTTTTATTCCAGATTTAAATAATTAATTGAATTTAAACTTCCCAGTTGCCGTGGTGGGATTTGAATCATGTCTCCGGAGCAGTAGTCCAGACCTTTGGATTACTAATCCAGTAACACAACTATTCTGCTACGGTTCCCCTGAAATATAAATACATAAAGAGCAAGAGGATAACTAAAGATGAGTAGGGCACATTAGAGACCAAAATGTAATGTGTGTGATGGCGAAAAACATAAGCATGAATGAATACTTTGCTTCTGTCTTTACAAAAGAGGGTGAGTGTTGTAGATATGAAGGAGGAGTGTGAAATATTGGAATGGATAAAATTAATGAGAGAGGAAATGTGAAGGGATTTAGGATCTTCAAAAAAGAATAAATCGTCAGGCCTGGATAAAATGTATCCCAGGCTGTTTAGAGAAATAGTGGAGGCTCTGACCATTATGTTCAAATCCTCTCTGGCTACAGTCATGGTGCCGGAGGACTGCTAACATTGTTCTGTTGCTTAAAAAGGAAGAAAGAGACAGACCAAGTAATTGCGGGCTAGTCAGCCTAACCTCTGTGGTGGGCAAATTAATGGAAACATTTCTGAGAGAATGTATTAATCATTTAGAAAGGTATGGATTAATCAAGGTCATTCAGCATGGATTTGTTAAGGGATGGTCAGGTCTGATTAACTTGATTGAATTTTTTGAGGAGCTGACAAGGATAGTCAATGAGGATAGTGTGTATGATGTAATCTACATGGATTTATGCAAGGTTTCTACATGGTTCCACATGGAAGACAGGTCAGAAAATTAAAAGGCCATGGGATCTAAGGAAAAGTGGCAAGTTGGATCCAAAATTGGCTCATTGACAGGAAGCAAAATGTAATGGTCAATGGGCGTTTTTATGAAAGTCTATTTTCAGTGGGATTCCACAGTACTCAGTCCCTTGCTTTTCGTGGTATATATATCAATAATCTGGACTTGAATGTAGGGAGTATGATTAAGAAGTTTGCAGGCGATGCAAAAATTGGCTGTGTAGCACTATAGCCTGCAGGAAGATATCAATGGACTAGTCAGGTAGGCAGGAAAGTAGCAAATGAAATTCAATCCAGGGAAGTGTGAAGTAATGCATTTCAGGAAGGGAAACAAAGGAAAGGAAATGTGCATACATGGTAGGATACTGAGAAGTATAAGGACATTGGAATGCATGTCCACAGATCCCTGAAGATAGCAGGACAGGCAGAGGAGGTGGTTAAGAAGGCAAACAAGATACTTCTCTTTATTGGCTGAGGCATAGAATGGAGACTGGAGACAACATTAGTTATACTGCAGATAGAGTACCGAGTACCGTTCTGGCTGTCGTAATACAGGAATGACATGATCACACTAGAGAGGATACAGAGGAGAATGAGAATTTGCCAAGAGGAACGATTGGATATGCTGGGGTTGTTTTCTTTGCAACAGAGAAGGCCAAGGGAGGTTTAATTGAGATCTATAAAATTATGAGGGGCCTAGACAGAATGGATAGCATGGACCTACTTTTCTTAGCAGAGAGGTCAATAACCAGGGGGCATAGATTTAAAGTAATTGGTAGAAGGATTAAAGGGGAATTGAGGAAAAAATTTTTCACCCAGAGGGTGGTGGGGTTCTGAAAGAGTGGTAGAGACAGAAACTCTCATCACATTTCAAAAGTACTTGGATATACACTTGAAGTGCTGTAGGCTACAGACTAAAAGCTAGAAAGTGGGATTAGACTCGACAGCTCCAATACAGCCGGCACAGACAAAATCAGCCAAATAGCCTCCTTTTATGCCTTTTTTTATGATTCTATAATGGCCAAATAATTGCAGTGATCACAAATCGGCTATGTTGATCGCGCATTGTGATGGTGGAGACCTGCACTTGAATATAAAAGACACGGTTGCAGGGTTTGCTGAGTTGATGGTCCAGTCTTGGCCTCCGACATCACAAATATCAGTTTACAAGCCAATTTGTTTCAATGCATATACTATCATGAAATGGCTGAGCACATTGTATACAGCAAAGGCCAACAATATATCCCAGCTTTAGAACTAACAATGCCTCTAGCGACACTGTTCCAGTTCAGCTACAATACTTGCACCTACGCAACAATGTGAAAAATTGCCCAGGTAACCCCAGTGCATGAAAAGCAGGACAAATTCAATCCATTTAATTACTAACCTATTCATCTACACTCAATCATCAAAGTGATGGAAAGGGTCATTGACAGTGCTATCAAACGGTACATACTCATCAATAATGTGCTCATTGATGTTCAATTTGGGTTCCACGAGGAGCACTTGGCTCCAAACTATATTGCAGGCTTTGTCCAAACATAAAGGAGATGAATTGCAGAAGCACGGTGAGAGTGACTGCCCTAGACATTAAGACGGACTATGTGTGGCATCAAGGTTCCCTAGTAAAATTTAAATCAATGAAATTCAGGGGAAGACTTTGCACTAGCTAGCGTCGTATGTAAGCCGATCATAGCCCCAGGACATGGCTGCAGGAGTTCCTCAGGGTAGTGTCCGAAAGCCAACCATCTTCAGCTGCTTCATCAATGACCTTCCCTCCATCATAAGGTTAGGAGCAGGGATAATTGCACAGCGTGCAGTACTATTTGCAACTCATCAGATAGTGTAGCAGTCTGTGCCAACATGCAGCAATACCTGAACAACATTCAGGCATGATATAAATGCCAGGCAATGATCATCTCTAATAAGAGAAAGTAAAACTACCTCCTCTTAATATTCAAAGGCATTACCATCACTAAATCCCCCACAATTAACATTACTATTGACCAGAAACTTAACTGGACCAGGTACATAGTTCCTGTTGCTATAGGTGCAGGTTGGAGGCTACATATTCTGTGGCAAGTGACTCACCTCCTGACTGCCCAAAGCCTGTCCACCATCTACAAGGCACAAGTCAGGAGTGTGATGGAATACTCCCCACTTGCCTGGATGAGTGCAGTTCCAACAGCACTCAAGAAATTTAACACCATCCAGGACAAAGCAGCCCATTTGATTAGCACCCCAACCACCATAAACACACACTCTCTCCAGCACTGATGCACCATGGCTACAGTGTTTACCACATTACAAAATGCACTGCAGCAACTTGCCAAGGCTTCTTTGACAGCACCCCCTCAAACCTGTGAACTCTACCACCCAAAAGGAGAAGGGCAGCAGGTGCATGGGAAAACCATCGTCTCCAAGTTTCCCTCCAAGTCACACATCATTCTGACTTGGAAATATTACCATTCTTTCATTGCTGGGTCAAAATCCTGGAATTCCCTCTCCCTAACAGCACTATAGAAGTACATTCGCCACGCGGACTGCAGCAGCTCAATAAGGCAATTCACCACCACATCCTGAAGGGCAATTAGGGATAGGGAATAAATGCTGGCCTTGTCAGCGACATCCACATACAGTGAATGAATAAAAAAAAACTCCTGTTATGCAAACTCACAAAACAACCAATCAGGTGTTTCAAGTTAGTGTTTGGGTGCACTTACCAGGTGGCCTGACAATAATCTGTGGGTTATCTGTAAGAACAGAAGAAAATTATTATTCAAAAACTGGCAGTAATTTGGTGACATTAATAAAACCAGTATAAACCATCACATTAACAAGTAACTCAAACATTACATGAAAAATGTAGCAATGTAAAAACAGAAGAAAGAGGAGCAGGAGTAAGCCATATGACTCACCAAGACTGCTTTGCCATTCAATAATGAAAACAGAAAGTGCTGGAAATACTCAGCAGGTAGAACTGATGAACCAGCTCTGATTAAAGGTCACAGACCTGAAATAGTAACTCTGCTTCTCTCTCCACAGATGCTGCCTGACCTGCTGAGAATTTCCAGCACTTTCTGCTTTTATTTCAGATTTCCAGCATCTGCAGTGTTTTGCTTTTATTGCCATTCAATAAGATTGTGGTTGAACCTCTACATCAACTCCCCCTTCCCACCCTTTCCCCCATATTCCTCGATCCCCTTACTGTCCAAGAATCTGTTGATCTCAGTCTTGACTATACTCATCCACTGAGCATTCACAGCCCTCTGAGTGAAAGGGTTTTCTCATCTCAGTCCTAAATGGCTGACCTCTTATGCTAAGACTAAGACCCCTGGTTGTAGGTTCCAGGCAGGGGAAACTGCCTTTCAGCATCTCAAAGAATGTTATATGCTTCAATGAGATTACCTCCCATTCTTCTGAACTCCAGAGAATAATGGCCCACTCTACTCACTCTCTCATCAGACAGCCCTATCATCCCAGGAACCAATCTAGTACTCCAGGTGTGCACTCACCAATGCCGTATGTAATTTCAACAAGACTTCCTTACCTCATACATTCTTCTTACATTACAACAGTGACTATACTTCAAAAGTATTCCATTGACTGAAAAACACTTTGAGACGTCCACTGGCCATACTCTAGCCTCCTTGCAATAAAGGCTAACATACCATTTGCCTTCCTGAGTACTTGCATGTTAACTTGTTCTGATTCATGTACAAGCACACCCAAATCCCTCCGAGTACTAACATTTACTTGTCATTTATCTTTTAAAAGTATTCTGCTTTTCCATTCTCCTATCAAAGTGAATAATTTCACACTTTCCTACATTATACTCCATCTACCACCTTCTTGACCTAACTGCTCTATATCCCTTTGTAGCCTCTTCGTGTTCTCCTCCTAGCTTGCTTTCTCACCCAACTTAGTATCATCAGCAAACTTAGACGTATTACTTTCCCTTTATCGCAGTGTTACCAGAGAAGCTTGACAGTAAACGTTATTGGTTTAATATATTTTTCAACAGGTGGTTAAACACCTCGTCAGGACCATGGAGGAGGTGAAACTACTAAAAGGAAAAATGTGCAGGGCTACAGGGAAAGATCAGGGGAATGGGACTAATTACATAGTTCTTTCAAAGAGTCAACAATGGCACGATGGACCAAATGACCTGTTTGTATGCTGTGAGATGTTACGAAGTTACTATAATATTGTGCATAGTGGAAAATCACCTGCACGTACTTGGAGGACTAGAGACCTGATTTTCCAGATGTGTTCTCTAATTATGGATGGGAATTTGTGGGGACCTTGTCCAGGATTTTCTGATACATACTTTCAGGAGGAAAGGCCTCACACCAGGTACAGGGGTTTGGAAGGTCAGCCAAAATTTAAATCATTTAGGAAAAAAGCTGCAGAATTTGAAGAATCTAACATGGCAAATTTAGAAATGCTGCCTTTTTTGTTGGGGAGAGTGCATTGGGGAATTAGCACGACAGCACTCATTTCTGACCATTGTCTCCAAGTAAGGCACTGTGCTAGGATTGGGGATAGTTTAATTTGCCCTGATTTTTTTTATTCTTTCATGGGATGTGAGCATCACTGGCAAGGCCAGCATTTGCTCCCCAATCCCTAATTGCCCGAGAAGATGATGGTGACCCGCCTCCTAGAACTGCTGCAGTCTATGTGGTGTAGATGCACCCACAGTGCTGTTAGGAAGGATTTTGACCCAGTGACAGTGAAGGAACGGTGATATAGTTCCAAGTCAGGATGGTGTGTGTTTTGGAGGGGAACTTGCAGCTGATGGCGTTGCCATGCATCTGCTTCCCTTGTTCTTCTAGTCTGTTGAGGTCATGGGTTTGGAAGGTGCTGTCAAAAGAGGCTTAGCGAGTTGATGCAGTACATCTTGTAGATGGTGTACACAGCGGCCACTGTGTGCCAGTGGTGGAGGGAGTGAATGTTGAAGGTGGTTGAGGGTGCCGATCAGTAGGCTGTTTTGTCCTGGATGGTGGTGAGCTTCTTGAGTGTTGTTGGAGCTGCACTCATCCAGGCAAGTGGAGAGTATTCTATCACACTCCTGACCTGTGCCTTGTAGACAGTGGACAGTCTTTGGGGAGTCACTCGCCACAGAATTCCCAGCCTCTGACTTGCCCTTGTAGCCACAGTATTTATATTTATTTTTATTTTTTATTTATTTAGAGATACAGCACTGAAACAGGCCCTTCGGCCCACCGAGTCTGTGCCGACCAACAACCACCCATTTATACTAACCTGACAGTAATCCCATATTCCCTATCACCTACCTACACTAGGGGCAATTTACAATGGCCAAGTTACCTATCACCTACAAGCCTTTGGCTGTGGGAGGAAACCGGAGCACCCGGCGAAAACTCACAGGGAGAACTTGCAAACTCCGCACAGGCAGTACCCAGAATTGAACCCGGGTCCCTGGAGCTGTGAGGCTGCGGTGCTAACCACTGTGCCGCCCACAGTTGCTGGTCCAGTTAAGTTTCTGGTCAATGGTAAACCCCCAGGATGTTGATGGTGGGGGATTGAGCAATGGTAATACTGTTGAATGTCAAGAAGAGATGGTTAGACACTCTCTTGTTGGAGATGGTCATTGCCTGACATTACAATACTGTGACTGTGAAACATGTTCAACATTATGAATTGCTCTATATAAAGACCAAAATTCATTATGGATTTTTACATATTGTTTCTGGGATGTGGGTGACACTGCATTTGCTGCATTTATTACCCATTCCTAGGTGGCAAGAGAAGATGGCAGCCTCCTTCTTGATTCCGATGAACCTGACCCGAAACGTTAACTCTGCTTCTCTTTCCACAGATGCTGCCAGACCTGCTGAGTGGTTCCAGCATTTCTTGTTTTTATTCCTTCTTGATTGGTTGCCTATACAATTGAGTAGCTGGTTAGCCACTGGATTGCTCGGGGCTGGATTTTGCTGCTCCTGTCAGAACCCAGGATCAGGGACAGTTTTCTTGGGTTGGAGTCAATTTCCTAAAGCAAAAGTGGGCACTGCAGGGATAATGTTATTTCAGTGAGGTGCCTGTTACAGCACCGGAAATGGACAGACTACTAAAGACACAACAAAGTTCAATGCTGAATCCTCTGGGACCTAAGCAGTAGTTGCAGGGGATAGAAGGAGAGGTGGCCATATTAAGGTATTCTGCCGTAACCATCCTTTACTGCCTCCCTGGTACTGATCTTGCTGTGAGTTAATGCTACTGAGGCAGGAAGGAAGGGATTTTAGCCAGAGTATCATGCTCCACTTTGTTTTAAACACAGACTGGCTGGGAGTCACAAGAAAAAGTATGGAGCCCAGTCTTATGGAGAAAGGTTCAGTGTTAGACCTCCCTATCCCAACTTCCTTGGCGCTCAGCTGCAGGAATGAATTTCAGGCCAAGAATCAGTCATATAGTGTGGGACTGGAGACACCCTAGGATAGACCGAGTATGATGGCTGAGTCCTTCCCTGAACCTCATTAGTGAACTACTTGGGTTTTTACAACAATTCAGCAGCTTCATGATTATGCTTTCCTGATGTCACTCCATAAGTTACCATAATGAATTGAATCTCTCAATTTGCATTGCATAGTAGGATTTGAACACCTGACCCAAACACTCAATCTCTGGGTTCTGAATCCTGTACCATAATCATATCCTAAATGTCATACATCACCTGATTCTGTAACAAAAGACAAGGCTTCACTGATGGGGCCATAACCATACGGGTTCTTTGCTTGAATTTTAAAATAATATCTGGAAGATAGCAAAAATTAGCAATTATTTATTTAGCTCAGAAGGTTGGTTTACAAAATACCAATCTACTCTTCCAGTTAAAGCTGATAACACATTGCATAATATCCCTTCCACTTGGTTGTGATTTTAATGAATCAGAGTAGATGAAAGCTAAAGCAATATTCAACTGGAAGCTTGCAGTGACCTACATTTTCCAGTACGTTCGTGGCAGGCGAAATTCCTCAATGCCTGTAGGTACTCAGAAAATATAGCCATTGAGTCATTCTGGCACAGAAGGAGGCCATTTGGCCCATCGAGTCCATGTCAGCTCTCGATAGAGTCAGTCCCATTTCCCCGTTCTATCCCCGTAGCCGTGAAAGTTTATTTCCCTCAAGTGCCCATCCAATTTCTTTTGCTAGTGTTTGCCAAGTTAGTGTTTAATTAAAACACAAAAATCTCCCCTCCCAGCCCCCAACTTAAAGCAGCTGTAAACAATGCCAGACTTAAACACAAGGTTGAGTGTTTTAAATCACTCCACGATCTGACTCCTTCCCTATCTCTGTAACCTCCTCCAGCCCACAACCCTCTCAGTTCCTCGAACTCTGGTACATTTTCCCCTTGCTTCACACCACCATTGGTAGTGGTGCTTTCAGCCAACTAGCCCTCTACTCTGAAATTCCCTCTCTAAACCATTTGTTCCACCTCACTCGCCTACTGTAACACTCTCCTTAAAACCTGCCTCTTTGACCAAGCTTTTGGTCATTTCCCAAAACTCATTTTTTTACACCTCTGCGAAGCACCTCAAGAACTTTATCTATGTTAAAGGTGTTAAATACATGTTACTGTTGTTGTTACGACCAGGTGAGAAAGAGGTCTAGAATTCCCTTTCAGCCTTCACCTGGTCTTACTGTAACAGGGTTTTATTTTTAAACACAGTGTTTTTAGCTCCCCCCTTCTGAATCCTTGTTTACCGTTTTCCAATTCTCAGGCAAAGAAATGAGCACAAACAGGCTTTCTTAAGTTTAAAGAAGAAAGGTGAAATTTTATTAAACTTAAACTGTAATTCGGTTAATGCTTACACGACGCGCCCATGCTAGCATGCATACGTGATACACACATGCAAAGGGAGACAGAAAAGAGAAGAAAAATAAAATGGAAAGGTTTGAGGCAATATCTGAAGAGTTGTTGTTACGGTTCTTTGAGCTCACTGTAGATTCTTGCTTTTCGTTGGGGCCCAGTATTCTTATTAAACCTTGTTCACTCAAAGGAGACTTTTCTCTTTTGGGATTCATGCATCTTCAGTCGGTTTTTTGGAGTTCTGTGAGAAAGAGATGGGAGCAGACAGGAGAGGCTGAGGCGAGCCAGCCAGGAGAGGTCTTTTTAATCCAGGAGCAAAGAGCTTTCCGCCAGTTCAAACACTGTCTCTACAATTTCAAACTCCCCAAGTTGGCCAGCAGGGTAGTCGCGTGACCGATTGGTATAAACACTTCTGACTCTGTGGATTGTCTGGTCCTTTCAAGCACTGTCTGTTAATATGCAAAAATGTTTTTCCAGCCACGGGCCTGGTAACCCCTTGTCACAGGCCTTCTCTTCCTCCCAGCAACAATTTGAAATTTAATGTCCATGTGATGAAATTAAGGAGCCTCATTTTGTCAGGCGGGGGCCTGCATGACACCTTCACACCCAGGGGAACGAAATGCGATTTGAGAAAAGTGCATTTCATTAAAAGGGTTGAGAGAAAATATCAGATACAGAAAACCATACATTTCTCTCATTCATTTCCATTCATTCATAAATCCTAAACCTTGTTAAAATTGCCTGTCTTTTTTGGGTGCCAGTGCTGCTTTAATTGCTCCTTTTTTGGCATCCCAGTAAACATGTGGTTCTTTGGGGAAGTTTTTCTTCAGTTTGCCCATTGCCATGGCTGCCTAAGGTCTTTTTTCCTGTTGAGGTCTGCCAAGGGGAGGCGGGTTGGGGGGGGGGGGGGGGGTTAGATTTAGTTAGCCCTAAATTGGAATTTTTTCCAAGAGTGTTAATAGTGGGTAGGTCTATCCTGAACTCTCTTTCAGTGCTTTGCTGAGTCATGCAAAGGTTTTTGACGTAAGGGGATGGGTGGTTTCCTTTTCCTCTGACTGTGGGGGAGGATTCTTTGTTACTCTCCTCTGTGTTTTCTGGGACACTTCTGCCTGCAGGTATGTGGGCAGACTCTACTGCACGCCCCTGCGACACTTCAACAGGGTGAGGCATCACCCTCATGGTTTCTCTGCCCCCTAGAGGTCTTTCTTTGTCTCTGCAGGTTCCTGTAAATGCTTTTAGCTACTCTGGTGGGGTGCTTCTCGTATTTGCATTCACGTAGGAGGATGTGGGGTCTAACTTTTCACATTTTTCAGGGTTGGCTGACCAGGCAGTAGGGGTTTTCATCCGGGATTCCTCCCGGACTTCCTTTCACCTGCCCTCTCGGTCACTTTTTCCCCTTCCCCGTCAAACCTTTTGCCAGTTGTGTGCCTGCCTGTCCCCTTTTGTTCTCGGCGAGGTCCCTTTCAGTTCACCAGCCCTCTGCTGGAGGGTCCTCCTAACACCGGTATAGGACTTAAGGGTACAGGGTTCACTGTAGGTTGGGGCTTCCCCTCAACCTGGCACATGTGGCAACTCCTGCAGTACTCCACCACATCTTTGTGGAGTTTTGGCCAGTCAAACTGCTGTCTTATGTGGGCTTTAGTCTTTCGCATAATCGGTATGTACAGCCACTGTAGTCTCGTGGGTCCTTCTTAATATTTCTTTCCGGTACTTCTGTGGCACCACTAACTGGTGAACTACTGTCCCACTCCTTGCTCTCAGGTCAGTGTGGAGAACTCCATTTCCTCATCAGCACCTCATTCTTTAAATAGTAGCCATCAGGGAATCCCTCTGCTTCACTTTTAGACTGGGCAGCATGTGCTAACTGTCGCAATACCAGCTCATTGAGCTTCACCATACCAGCTCGCTGAGCCTCATCTAGGGAAAACCAATTTAATTAATTCCCTGGGTCTCCTAACTTTCCAAAGAAAGTCTCGGATAGGCAGAGCTCATGGTCATGACCCTGCAGTGTCAATGCAGTCTCCTCTGGGGAGTTGGCTTGATCATGGCCTGATCCAGTACACATTCAGGGAAACTGCAGGGGTCCATCTTCCGCCACTGCCCTGTCTCTCTGCAGGGGGCGGGGGGGGGGCTGCCACCTTCACCCCTGCCAGATCAGTACCTCGGAGCAGGTCAACCCCATCCACAGGCAAACTAGGGACATTCCGTATGGTCATCAGTCCCGAAAATAGGTCACATTCCAGGTGCAGCAGGTGTACAGGCATATCTGCCCTCCAATACCATTCACCACTTATTTTGGAGGATGGCCCCCTGTGTCTCCTGCTTTCCTTTCTCTCCCAGGACTGCCTGGGCTTCTATCATCTTCCCACCTTTTGTCCTTTTCTGATTTGGGGGGGTGATTAGGAAAGGTTCTCCTCTGGGAAACCGACTTATAAACGAGAGCAAACTCATCAGCTGGAATGGCTGCTTGCAAAAAACAAAACAAAAAATACTTTGGCCAAATACTTGTTAATTCTTGAAGAAAAAAAAGAGAAGGACTGGAAAGGTTTCATTTGTCCTTTTTTTGGTCTGGTGGCCTAAATACATATAGACAGCTGACACTGGGATCTTTGCCTGGAGCAATTCGGCCAGGCGGCGTTGAGGATTTATCCGGTAGGTTTTTCCAGCATCTCAGGTGAAATGTGATAACTGGGGTTTCAGGCAGGCCTTTCAGGAGGAACGCATCATTAATTTGTCTATTTCTTACACTCACTTTTAAGAGCTTCTCAAAGAGATGAATAAACTGGCAGGCTTTTCAAAGAGATGGAAAAGGCTGAGCTTGGATGACTGCTCTCCTGGCTGTTTTTTTTTTAAACGAAACCAAAAAACAATACCTCAAGAGTCAAGCCTCCTGACCCACCTAAACCTCTCTGTAAACATCTCCCCCAAGGCAAAAAGCCCCTGCTCGGTACTTATCTGAAGACAGGTGATTTCCAGTCCCTGTTGTTTGCAAACAAGTCCAAAATACCATTTTTACCTCTTTAAAAAAAACCCACAAAGTCCAGCATCTACGGAATCCTTTTTACAGTTTTAAAACACAATTCCTCAAAATTTAATTTAAAAAATGGAAATACTTTCGTAACATCATAGATCTTTGAAGGCGGCAGGACATATTGTGAGAGTGGTTCACAAAGCATATGGGATCTTGGGCTTCATAAATAGAGTTATTGAGTACAAAAGCAGGGGAGTTATGCTGTACATAACTTTAGGGCGGCACAGTGGCGCAGTGGTTAGCACCGCAGCCTCACAGCTCAAGCGACCCGGATTCAATTCTGGGTACTGCCTGTGCGGAGTTTGCAAGTTCTCCCTGTGTCAGCGTGGGTTTCCTCCGGGTGCTCCGGTTTCCTCCCACATGCCAAAAGACTTGCAGGTTGATAGGTTAATTGGCCATTATAAATTGCCCCTGGTATAGGTAGATGGTAGGGAAATATAGGGACAGGTGGGTATGTGGTAGGAATATGGAATTAGTGTAGGATTAGTCTAAATGGGTGGTTGATGGTCGGCACAGACTCGGTGGGCTGAAGGGCCTGTTTCAGTGCTGTATCTCTAAACTAATAAACTAAACCTTTATAAAGCTCTGATTAGGCCACAACAAGAGTATTGCGTCCAGTTCCGGTCACCACAATTTAGAAGGATGTGAGGTCCTTGAGAGGGTGCAGAGGAGATTTACCAGAATTATTCCAGGGACGAGGGATTTTAGACACAAGCCAAGTTAAGTTGGAGAAGTTGGGGTTGTTCTCCTTGGAACAAAGGAGATTGAAGGGAGATTTGATAGTGGTATGCAAGATCATAACAGGTTTAGAAAAAGCTTTTCCCATTGGCTCATGGTAGAATGACTAGGCGACACAGATTTAAGGTTTGGGCAAGAGATGCAGAAGGGAATGCGAGAAATAATTTTTTTATGCAGCGAGTGGTAATGACTTGGAACTCACTGACTACGAGGGTGGTGTAAGTGGAGACTTTGAATGATTTCAATAGGACACTGGATGGGCACTTGAGGGAAGTAAATCTGCAGGACTACGAGGATAGAGTGGGCGAATAGGACTGACTGGATTGCTCTACAATGAGCTGGCATGGACTCGATGAGCTTAATAGCCTCCTTCTGTGCTGTAATAATGGCTTGAAGAATGTAGTTTAGTCATTCTGTGGCATTAAGACCAGCTTCTAACTGGCAATGCCTCCCTCATAGTAGTAATGATAAAGAAACATTAATTGGTGACTGTTGCAAAGGGATGGAATCTGAAATCTGGAAGCAACCTCATCATCACTGCACAGCAGGTCCAAAATCAAAGGTTCCAGCAGCAGTGATTCTGCCCTTAACAACCATCAGTAATAGTCTATCCTGAATGTTCTCTTTCATTTTCCTCTCACTGTATCTTTTGCGCATCACTGAAACTTTCAAAGCATTCCTTTTTCAAATGAAGTCAACTCTGCAGCAACTGTTCTTTAGCTTTACCATCAAATCTATTCCCAGACAACAAACTTTTACCATTGTGCATGGCAAAATAATATGGCAGAGCTGGGGTAGCACATTTCACCACAATAAACGTAATTGATTTTCTCAGGATAACTTTCCAACGGTTATAATGTTAATAACTTTCAAAACTACTTAAAAGTATGATCATGTTGCATGGTATTATGCTGTTATACCATCACATCAATAAATCAACTCCAAGTGCTACAATATGCAATGTGAATCACAAGTATCTAATTTCTGTACAGTAGCATTCAAACCTCGAGCTCTGATCATAATACAAGAGCTGCTTTCTGGCGATACAGCCTTTTGTTCTAGTCCCTAAACTTGTATTAATTAAAATTCTCAAGTAAGCAAACTGCTTAGAAATCATCTCGATCAGGCGAGACTGTTGCTTAGCAACATGAGCATGCAACAAGTCATGGATTTTATGAGAAACCGTTGCAAATTCAGTTAGCCTTGATTTAATTATAAGGCTTTTACTTTAGCCTGAAACCATATGCAATCAAGCTGTTAAAAGTAATAAGCATTTCAAGAAATAACTCATGATGAGATGGTTAAATGGAAAATTATATAGCACCAATTTGTATTCATTCCAATGTTATGCACCAGTTGACTTTGTTACAACTTTAGTCAATTATGTCATGTGTGTTATGATTCATAATTCAACCTAAAGCACTGAATTATTATTCTACAATGGGACTCAAATTTCCAATAGTGTACCTGCACTAACACAGGTTATGGTGACACACAGAATATTATCACTTGCCACAGGCGGTTGATCAGAAACTGCTGTCAGAACTTAACAGAGGATGACATGCCCAACGTCAAGGTTCTCCCAGCAGTCAAAAGTTAGCAACTCTGAGTAGTTCTCTCACCAGACACTGTTCAGGAAAAAAATGTGGATCTGGTGAAATTCACAAAATCAACTTGTAGATTTTCAGAAATTGAGAGATATTACAGGGAGTAGCTATGCCCAAAAGCAGGTCAACTGACTGTTCCTCATATGAGACAAAAAGATTGACTTGAATACAGCCGGATTTCTTGAAACAGAGGGTCCACTTTCTTGTAAACAATCCACCCAAGATTTAAGACTGTGCTCCTATGAGGATGACCTATCAATTCCTTTACCTCTACTTATCATAAGCAATACTCTTTGCCTTGTATACCATGGTCCTGTTTCATGCAAGGATGGGATCTGGGACACAAGACCCTATTCATTGATGTATTGCATCTACTGTGGTGCTGTTTAGCTACAACGCAGTTTCTTAGTGTTAAAAAGGGAGGCATCTAAAGTACTTTTGATGCCACTAGGAATGTTGAGATTTTCAGCCAGATTTGGCCAATTACTGCTGATATGTCACTAGCAATTTACAGTTGAGCTGCTGGAACATCTCAAGCTAGAACTAGGATCAATATTCCAAGTCTGAGTTACGAGAGGAGTTTCACTACTGGTAATGAATATTGCAATATCCTGATCTGTACGGAATTCCCTGCCAGGGGAGCAGATTTAGAAACTTTCCTCTCAAATACAGGATCATGCTGCTCAGAGACACATTCTATCTGTACCATTGCTGTTTAGTGATCTGGATATCTTCTAATGATTAATATAGGCTAATATACTAAAAATATGACTCCATTAAACTCTACATGAGTTCGAGCTTCAGGAATGTCTTCAGCGAAACAATTCCATCAGATTCCAATGACGAATAACACAGATAATTTTAATTTTAAGATTGCTCTACTATAGGAGAGCATGTCTGAACATTTAATATATTGGTGTCAACAAAAGTAGGAATGTCCAGCAACTTCCCTTGATGGCCAGATAGCACAGTCTAGTATGGCACTAAAGCCATACAGGCCAAAAGGTCCTGAGTGCTCTGTGCTAGTGGGACACTAAAATGTATCAGTGTTGGTGGTGGGGGGTGGGGGTTGGGGGGTGGTGGAATGGTGGTACAGAGAATGGTCTATCTGGTCTGGTCTGCAAATGACTACAGTCTATCTACACAATGCATTCATAAAAGGCACAGCAAGCAACTCAGGTGTAATACACATCTATTTGAATATTGATGAAAATATCAGCTAAACTTCTTGGTCACAACCTAAGTATTATATTTGGATATATATTGCCATTGCTTCATTGCTGTTGATTTTTAAACCTGGAATTCCTTACCTAACACCATTGTGGGAGAACCTTCACCAAAAAGATTGCAGTGACTCAAAGCTGCAGTAAAGGCTAACTGAGGATTGGCAAAAAAGCAGCCTTGCCAGCATCACCCATATTTTGAGAACAACATTTTAAAAAGCAACTCTTGAGCGTTGTGTGTGTTTTATCCTAGAACAGCAAGGTAGGGTGAGATTAAGTAGAGTGGCTGGAGTCTCATGTGGAACATTAACATCAGTTGGGTAGAATGGCTTGTAAAATACTATGTAGGATAACTGTTGGGTATGGATCAAATGCACAAGGTAAAGTTATCAAAACTGTACACAGGAATGTTTTCCAATTAGCTGCATGATCCCTTCTAACATACCTTGTATTTGGCTTCAGATTTTCAATAGGTAAGTGAGTGCCAGCTGCTGCAGGCTTTGTAGACCATTTGTTCTGTAAGATGTCATCATAAGAAGCACTGTAGACAAGGTAACCTACAATTGAAATTAAGAGAAGTAAATTCAACCAGAACTTTGCTAACAGCAGCCAAAACTCTCACATTCTACTGGGAATAATTTTCTGATATCTCTGAACTAAAGATCCCAACCTGAGTTGATTAAATTTATCTGGATGGGATTAGCCATGAAAATGTGAAGTTTGGTGAGAACATTATGATTTGGAATTGCTTGTCTGTTAAAATAAACAATGCAGAGTGAGAGACTTTGCTGATTTTTGTCTATTCTGAATAGGTGCGGAGTACTTACTTTGTTATTAGTTAACCAGCATCGCTTTGGGCCCCCAGAAGTAACATGAATTAAATGGCGTCAATGTACTACATTACTTTTTTTAAATTGTGTGCTCAATTTACATGAGGTTTCTGGTGTTTCCATGATGGACTAATCCAATAGACTCACTTCTGTGACAGTCTAGTGGGTCTATGTGTGTCTGAGGCATATACTGAACTGATAGTTTGGGAGAGGAATTACTAAAATGATTTACCCAATTTCCATTCCAATCCGATCATTGTCATTGTCCTGATTCCTGATAACTGACAGATATTTTAATTTTATTTATTTTAATGAGGTGTGCAATTTAGCTTGCACTTTACTCTGAGGCTTGTCACGGAAATAACTAATTGTCTTGCATTACAAGTTTTATCTGTAGTAACCCATCAGGTTAAATCTAATAAGCAACTGGCAAATACAAGAAGTCCTTGAATTTGGCTTCCAACCAAAGTAGTATATTGAAGGCTGCAATCCGGCCTCTGAAAAGAGATGGTTGGTCAACAGGGGCAACATAACATAAGGACAAAATGGATAATAAATAGTAAAAGCATATCAATTTACATAATGCATTATCATACCCTCGAAACATCTCAGAGAACATCACAATCAATGAATAAATTTTTCACTGCAGTCACTTACTAATTCAAACACAAGAGTCCATTTCACACAGCAAGATCCCAGAAACAATAAGTGAGATGAATGATGAGCTCCTTAATTTTTTGGTGGTGTGCACTGAGGTAAGGAATGTTGGTCAGAGAACGTTCTACTTTTCTTTGAATAGTGCCATGAGATATTCTAAACTCACCTGAACAAACAGACAATTCAACACCTCACTTGAAAGACAGCACCATCAATAAGTATAACACTCCCTTAGTATTAGGCTGAATGTGGGAGCAGTAGCTTGGACTAATGATCTGGAGACTCGAGTTCAAATTGCACCACAGCAGCTGAGAAATTTAAATTAAGTAATTTAATTATCTCTGGAATAAAAAGCTAGTATCAGTAATGCTGACCATGTGGTTAAAAGCCCATCTGGTCCACTCATGCTCTTTAGAGATATTACCAGTCTGGCCTATATGTGACTCCAGACCCACAGCAATGCCATTGACTCTTAATTGCCCTTTGAATTGGCCTAGCAAGCCACTTAGTTGCAAAGAAGGCAGTTCACCACCACCTTTACAAGGGTAATTAATGATGGGCAACAAATGCTGGCCTTGCCAGCCACGTCCGTATCTGGTGGATGAATAAAAGAACTACATTGAATTCTTAGCCAAGGTTAGTGCTCGAGCGGAGCTCAATCCTAGAAAGGACAGAAAAGGGAAGAAGGTATTCAAATCCAAACAGATAGCACCTTGAATATGTAAAAGGTACTGTGGACCTCATGGATAACCAATGCCTCTGTTCAAGAAAGCAGACAAGGATAAACCAGGTTAACTATTGTCCAGTTAGTCTAATGACAGATGTGAGCAAACTCTTAGAATCCACAATTGAGGACATTGGTGAACAGTAAAGATGCTTGGGTAGTCAAAGGTACCCAAGATGAATAAAGGGCAAATCATGCTCACAAATTTACTAGAAATAGTGACAAGTTGTGCAAATACTGGGAATGCTATTGAGTGTGTGTACATAAATTTTCAGAAGGTATTTAATATGGTGTTCCTCAAAAGGCTTATTTAAAAAAAAACAGACTTATGGTGAAAAGAAAATGTAGCAGTATGGGTAGAAAGTTGGTTGGTAAAAAAGAAACAAAGGGTTAGGCCTAATGAGTGTGGCTTGAATTGGAGAGCAGTTGAAAGTAGTGTACTATAGTAGTCAGTGCAAGGTCCACTTTGCGCTCTCTCTCTTTAAAATTATCTATCTATCTAGCTGGCAGATGGTATTTATTCCAAAGAAGTGTGAGGTAATATATTTTGGGATAAAGAACAAGGATTGGAACTGTAAACTCAATGGGAAGATAAAGGATGTATAGGAGCAGGGATCTAGTGGTGCAAATAAATCATTACTTGAAACTGCAAGTGCATGTCAATAAAGCGTTTTGGGTTTTATAAATAATGACTTAGAATATATTGGCAAAGAGATGATAATAAAATTGTACAGGGCAATGGTCAGGTCACAGTTAGAGTACTGTATGTAGTTTTAGACACTCCATTAGAGAAAGGAATATAAAAAAAACAGTAAAGCAAGCATGCAGCTAAGATTCACCGGGGGGTATAATACTTGAAGTATGAAGTGAGACTTGAGTCCTGAAATTACTTCACTGGAGCAAAGAGGGCCAAGAGAAGATTTTGGTTTTTAAAATTATGAAGGATTTTGATGGAATGAATTAGGAAAGGTTTTTAAAATTATGAAGGATTTTGATGGAATGAATTAGGAAAGATTTTTTCCTTTGGTTGGGGAAAGTGACTAAGAATAGTCATGAAGAAAGGGAAAAGTGATTTCTTTAAGTAAGTGTATATTAGAGATTGGAATGCTTTGCCACATTGAGTGGTTGATGTAGAGACCACTGTTTGGTTTAAGGGAAAATTGAATAAACATTTGAAGCAAAAGAAGATACCGAGCCCCGAGGAGAGAGCAGGATGGGAGATTAGCATTGGATTACATTAGAAAAGAACTGACAATGAGTTGATGGACCGATTAGCCTCCTCCTATGATGTAAACGTGTATAATTTTATATTGGCACTTGCACCATTTTCTGCTGTGATATACCAAATTGCTAAGGGTTAAATCACATTTGGAATAAATTACATTTTTGCTCTCACTAAACTGCTGTTCTGTTTGGAAACTATGCATTGCTTCAGAATAGATCTGGCAGTTCAAAACTGGGCATCCATGAGGCTCTGTGGATCATCAGCAGCAGCAGAATTGTATTCAAACATAATCTGTAATTTGATAGCCCAGCAGATCCCTAATTCTATCATTACCATCAAGCCAGGGGATCAATCCTGGTTCAGTGAGTGCAGGAGAGTATCCCAGGAACAGCACCAGGCATAACTAAAAATGAGGTGTCAACTCAGTGAAGCTACAACACAAGACTACCAAAGCATACCAAACAGCTGAAGCAGCATGCAATAAACAGAGCTAAGCAATCCCACAACCTACAGATCAGATCAAACCTATGCAGTCCTGCCACAACCAGTCATGGTGGTGGACAATTAAACAACTAACAGGAGGAGGAGGAGGCTCCACAAATATCCCCATCCTCAATGATGGGGGAGCCCAGCTCATCAGTGCAAAAAAAACCCCATCTTCAGCCAGAAGTGCCGAGTGGATGATCCATCTTGGCCTCCACCCGATGTCCCAGCATCACAGATGTCTTCAGTCAATCCGATTCACTCCATGTGATATCAAGAAATGGCTGAAGGCACTGGATACTGCAAAGGTTATGGGTCCTGACAGCAGCCCGGCTGTGGTACCAAAGACTTGTATTGCAGAACTAGTCGCCCCCCAAGCCAAGCTGTTCCAGTACAACTACAACACTGAAATCTACCTGACAATGTGGAAAATTGCCCAGGTATGTCCTATCCACACAAAAAAAGGACAAATCATATCTTGTCAATTACCTCCCTATCGGTCTACTCTCGATCAGCAGCAAAGTGATAGAAAGTGTCGACAGTGCTATCAAGAGCCACTTAAACAGCAATAACCTGCTCACTGATGCTCAGGTTGGTTCCGCTTGACCTCATTACAGCGTTGGTCTAAACATGGACAAAAGAGCTGAACACAAAAGGTGAAGTGAGAATGATTGCTGTGGATATCAAGGCAGCATTTGACTGAATGTGACATTAAGGGACTCTAGCCAAACTGAAGTCAATGGGAATCAAGGGGAAAACTCTCCACTGGATGGAATCATACCTAGCACAAACGAAGATGGTTGTGGTTGTTAAGGCCAAAAGACTTGCAGGTTGATAGGTGAATTGGCCATTATAAATTGCCACTAGTATAGGTAGGTGGTAGGGGAATATAGGGACAGGTAAGGATGTGGTAGAAGTATGGGATTAGTGCAGGATTAGTATATGGGTGGTTAATGGTCGGCACAGACTCGGTGGGCCGAAGGGCCTGTTTCAGTGCTGTATCTCTAAATCTAAATAAATCTAAAGGTCAATCATCTCAGCCCCAGGACATTGCTGCAGGAGTTTCTCAGGGTAGTGTCCTACGCCCAACCATCTTCAGCTGCTTCATCAATGACCTTCCCTCCATCATAAAGTGAGCAGTGGGGATGTTCACTTATGATTGTTTGATGTTCAATACCATTTTCAACTCCTCAGATACTGAAGCAGACCACGTCCATGTGCAGCAAGAACTTGACAACGTTCAGGCTTGGGCTGATAAACGGCAAGTAACATCCGTGCTACACAAGTGTCAGGCAATGATGATCACCAATAAGAGAGAATTTAACCATCTCCTCTTGACATTCAATGGCATTACCATCACAGAATCCCCCAATAACAACATCCTGTGAGGGGTTACCATTGATCAGAAACTGAACTGCAGCAGCCACATAAATACTGTGGCTATAAGAGCAGGTCAGAGACTCGGAATTCTGTGGCGAGTAACCCATCTCCCGACTCCCCAAAGTCTCTCCACCATCTACAAGGTACAAGTAAGGAGTGTGACTGAATACTTGGCTGGATGAGTGCAGATTCAACAACACTCAGGAAGCTCAACATCATCCAGAACAAAGCAGCCTACTTGATCAGCACCCCATTTGCTACCTTAAACATTTACTCCGTCCACCACCGATGCACAGTGGCAGCAGTGTGTACCATATACAAGATGCACAGCAGCAACTCACCACACCTCTGTTGACAGCATTTTCCAAACCCGTGACCTCTTGCACTTAGAAGGACAAGGACAGCAGACGTATGGGAACAGGACCACCTGCAAAATCCCCTCCAAGTCAAACACCATCCTGATTTGGAACTATATCGCCGTTCCTTCACTGTCGCTGGATCAAAATCCTGGAACTCCCTCCCTAACAGCACTCTGGGTGTACCTGCACCAGATGGACTGCAGTGGTTCAAAAAGGCAGCTAACCACCAGCTTCTCAAGGAGAATTAGGAATGGGCAACAAATGCTGGCCTTGCCAATGATACCCACATCCAATGAAAGAATAATAAAAAGAAATTGCTTGCAGATTTTCCTTAGCTGTACTGGATATGATTCATAGTTAAATTAATAACATGGTTGGTCCATGCAAATCACAAATTGGAATGTTACAGTTGTTGGAGTTAGTCATTGCCTGGCATCTGTGTGGCTTGAATGTTACTTGCCACTTACCAGCCCAAGACTGGACATTGTCCAGATCTTGCTGCATGCGAACACAGACTGCTTCAATATCTGAAGAATTGCAAATGGAACTGAACATAGAGCAATCATCAGAAAACATCCCCACTTCTGACCTTTATTATGGAGGGAAGGTCATTGATGAAGCAACTGAAGATGATTGGGCCTTGGACACTGCCCTGAGAAATTCCTGCAGTGAGGTCCTGGAGTTGAGATGATTGTGCTGGGTATGACTCCAACTGGTCGAGAGTTTTCTCCACGTCCCATTTGACTTCAATTTGATGATGGCACCTCGATGCCACGCTCATACAAATGCTACCCTGATGTCAAGGGCAATCACTCTCACCTCATCTCTGGAATCCAGCTATTTTGTCCATGTTTGGACCAAGGCTCTACTGAGGTCTCGAGTCAGGTGATCCTGGCAAAACCCAAACTAAGCATCAGTGAGCAGGTTATTGGTGAGTAAGTGCTGCTTGATAGCACTGTCAACAACACCTTCCATCAACTTGGTCATGATTAAGAGTAGACTAATGGGGCCGTAATTGGCAGGTTTGGATTATTCCTGCTTTTTGTGGACAGTGCATACCTGAGCATTGCCAGACACGTGTTTGGGCTGGAGATGAGGCTACACATAGGATTCATGTTATGGTCCAAGCTTCCAACTAACAATACTGCCTTTCTGGAGCAGGACCCATGCAAAATTTACACAATAACATTCATTAATGTTTTTTTTTATTCATTCATGGGATGTGGGCTTCGCAGGCCAGGCCAGCATTTATTGCCCATCCCTAATTGCCCTTGAACTGAGTGGCTTAATAGGCCATTTCAAGTGCATGTAAGAGTCAACCACATTTGGAGTCACATGTAGGCCAGACCAGGTAAGGACATTAGTGAACCAGATGGGTTTTTACAACAATCGACAATGGTTTCATGGCCATCATTAGACTAGCTTTAAATTCCAGATTTAATTGAATTCAAATTCAACCTTCTGCTGTGGTGGGATTCGAACCCATGTCCCCAGAGCAATACCTGGGTCTCTGGGTTACTAGTCCAGTAACGATACCACTACGCCACCACCTCCCCACATAATTCTGGTATAAGGGAAATGAAGGTTAAGCAATTTTACAAAATCAATTTCAGTGCAAATCTTAGCTGTTTTCTGACCCGATTAATGAATTCTTGAGAGTAATTGTCTGACTTCGGCAGCCCAAGCATATTGGGAAATCACAGGCAGCACACCCATGATATCATGGTATATGCTGGTGCCAGGTGAAGCGACCTCCCCACTTGCTACTTTAAGAACATTTCCCCACTTGCCAGCAGGAATGAAAAGGATTAACTTTTCCATTTATTGCACACACAGTACATTACACATCAGTAGCACATATAGGGATAGGGGGCACAGAGCTATGCCCACCTGTTAGGCAGCATGTCTGATTTCCCATCGATTTGAATTAAAGGACAGAAAATCTAATAGCCTGCATAACCGATGCACAGTTCCCCACATTCAGTATTCCTTCATACACAAAGAATGCTTCTTTGCCGTGGGACTGCAAAAGCAGAAAACTTACCCTTATGTCAATGCTCCATTCACTTAATAACTTATAACACTATATACAACAAGTTTATTTTCAGGTGAGGTGAGTTCTCCAACTTAACAGCACTAGATTCTGTTGTGAGCAGAATGCCTTTTCACATTCTAATATTACTTTCTTACTTGATCATCACTGTCTGAAAAGCAAACGCAGAATCTGGATACAACATCTATGGGACTACTAAAACATTTGATTTCTTGAATCTGACTTGCTGCAGATATCTCTAGAACTTTGGCTCATGCTTGCCATTCACTCATGCCTAAATGGTTATTCGCATAAAGCAGGATGCAGTCAGATTTTTACATGTTAACTTTGCCGTGATGATCCCCACCTGCCAAGAATGAGGCATATTAATTTTGCCACATGAACATTGATTTTAAAATGTTGTCGGAGTGAAGAAATGGCTTGTTTGAAGATCACCAAACACTTGGCTGGAAGAACATTTGCATACTAAGGGACAGTGCTTGTGGAGACAAAAGAATTACTCCCTGATCCAATTAACCCAAATGGATTTTGATCACTAGAGATTGAAGCTGTAACGAAGCTCATTCCAGGGCCTGCTAAGATGATACATTCCACAAAGCCAGGCCTGGTGAAACCAGCTGGTCACATGACTAACTGGCTGGTCCAGGTTTTTATAACGCGCCACAGGACAGTTTGAATTCAGAAGGCAGTTTGCAACTAAAGCTGGAACAAAAAAGCCTCTTTCCTGGCTGTCTCTCTCGCTTTCTCCCAAGCCACCGGACCCACGGAAGACACGCAAACCTCAAGGGAGAAAAGATTCCAACGTTGAAACAAGCTGAAACGTGAAATGGACCCCAACGAACAACAGGTCTTACCGGCAACCAAAGACTCCACATTGAACTCAAAGGACTGTAATTTTACAAACATATGAATTTGGAGCAGGAGTGGGCCACTCAGCCCTTCGAGCCTGCTCTGCCATTCAATAAGTTCATGACTTAACTGATTACTCCACA
Organism: Heterodontus francisci; assembly: GCF_036365525.1. NCBI lineage: Eukaryota > Metazoa > Chordata > Chondrichthyes > Heterodontiformes > Heterodontidae > Heterodontus > Heterodontus francisci. The sequence continues at coordinate 46,537,488 of NC_090383.1, read as the reverse complement.
TTTCCACCTACATCCCCCCCCCCACCAATAACCTTCTTCCCCCTTGCTTATCAAGAATCTACCTACCTCTGCCTTAAAAATATTCAAAGACTCTGCTTCCACCGCCTTTTGAGGAAGAGAATTCCAAAGACTCACAACGCTCAGAGAAAATTGTTTTCCTCATCTCTGTCTTAAATGGGTGACCCCTAGTTCTAGATTCTCCCACAAGGGGAAACATCCTTTCCACATCCACCCTGTCAAGACCCCTCAGGATCTTATATGTTTCAATCAAGTCGCCTCTTACTCATCTAAATTCCAACAGATACAAGCCTAGCCTGTGCAATCTTTCCTCGTAAGACAGCCTGCCCATTCCAGGTATTAGTGGCAGTGGTGCAGTGGTGAGCACCGCAGCCTCACAGCTCCAGCGACCCGGGTTCAATTCTGGGTACTGCCTGTGTGGAGTTTGCAAGTTCTCCCTGTGTCTGCGTGGGTTTTCTCCGGGTGCTCCGGTTTCCTCCCACATGCCAAAGACTTGCAGGTTGATAGGTTAATTGGCCATTATAAATTGCCCTAGTATAGGTAGGTGGTAGGGAAATATAGGGACAGGTGGGGATGTGGTAGGAATATGGAATTAGGGTAGGATTAGTATAAATGGGTGGTTGATAGTCGGCACAGACTCAGTGGGCCGAAGGGCCTGTTTCAATGCTGTATCTCTAAACTAAACTAAACCTTCTCTGTACTGCCTCCAACACACATTACTCCAGATGTGTTCTCACCAATGCCCTGTATAGCTGAAGAACAACCTCCCTACTTTTGTATTCCTCTCGCAATAAATGATAACATTCCATTAGCTTTCCGAATTACATGCTGTACCTGCATACTAACCTTTTGGATTTCATGCACTAGGACACCCAGATCCCTCTGCATCTCAGAACTCTGCAATCTCTCACCATTTAGATAATATGCTTATTTTTTATTCTTCCTGTCCAAGTGGACAATTTCATACTTTTCCACATTATACTCCATTTGCCAGGTCTTTGCCCGCCTACTTAACCTTTCTATAACCCTTTGCAGCCCCCTTATGTCCTCTTCACAAGTTACTTTCCTATCTATCTTTGTGTCATCAGCAAATTTAGCAACCATATCTTCAGTCCCTTCATCTAAGTCATTTATATAAATTGCGAAAAGTTGAGGCCCCAGCACAGATCCCTGTGGCACACAACTCATTACAACTTGCCAACCAGAAAATTACCCATTTATGCCTACTCTCAGTTTCCTGTTAGCTAGCCAATCTTCTAACCATGCCAATATGCTACCCCCTACATCATGAGCTTTTATTTTCTACAATAACGTTTGATGTGGCACCTTATCAAATGCCTTCTGGCAATCTAAGAACAATATATCCACCAGTTCCCTTTATCTACAGCATGTGTAACTCCCTCAAAGAACTCCAATAAATTGGTTAAACAGGACTTCCCTTTCACGAAACCGTGTTGATCCTTACTGATAACCTTCAATTTTTCTAAATGCCCTGCTATACTGTCCTTAATAATAGCTTCTAACATTTTCCCTAAGACAGATAATCCCGATATTGTCTCAAACTTTTCCCCTTTATTCTTTTCTACTCTTTCAGTCTCTAACTGCCGTGTGTTTATCGTGTATGCATGCTAGCGTGGACACATCGCATAATTGTAGTTCTTAACTGGATTAGAGTTGAAGATTAATAAACTTCCACCTTTGTTGTATAAATCTAAGGAAATCCATCTGATTTCTTTGCCTTACAATTGGAGCAGTGAACAAGGATTCACGGAGGGGGAGCTAAAAACACAGCGTTTCTAAAATTAAACCCTGTTACGGTTAGACCAGGCAAAGGCTGAGAGGGAACCCCAGACCCCTTCTCACCTGGTCATAACAACCTGTATTAGAAATCAAAAGCCTTTTGCAAATTTAGTAAATCACTATACTTTGGATGGAGTATTTCATCAGTAGAACACAAATCATTTCTTAGTTTGAAAGCTGTTCTGAATTATAAGTAAACTGAGGACTGCCAATGCCCCTTCTGGTTGGTTTAATGGCTACAGACACTGTCTCACATACCACTAAGCCATATGTCCTGGTCTATGATATTAATCTCAATGGACAGTTGTGGTGCTGAAAATGGTTGTGTCCCATTGCAATGTGTCTGGCAGGAGTAAATAAGTAAGGTTTCAGACTGCTATTTAGTGACAAGTGAATGTAGACATTGGGTGAGGATAGTTATGATGCCCTCTGCGGTCAAAATGCCTGCTGATATTTACTGTTAAAGTTCACAGGTGAATAATGAAAATCAAGATGAGGGATTGGAACTGGTTGAGGGGAAAAAATTACATTTGAAAATAATTTGTTTAACCTGAAGTTTCTCAGGGATTCAAATTACCTTTCGTATTCTCTCCAGAATGTTTATTCACTCATGCCATCCATGAGCTTATTGTGGATGATTGCATAGACATCAAGGCCTTGACGGAAATCTGGCTGAGGGCTGATGACACATTTCCCCTAACTGAAGCTTTCCCACCTGGCAATATATTCCACCATTTGCCTCATTCAGATCACGGCAGTGTGGCTCTTACCACCAAATCACACACTGGTCTGTCCCCTTACTTCTCCTCCTTTGAGTGTCTCAGCTTGTTCCACCCACAGAATCGTTACAGGGCAGAAGGAGGCCATTTGGACCATCGTGTCCGCACTCGCTCTCTGAAAGAGCAATTCCATCAGTCCTATTCCCCTGCCTTCTCCCCATGACCCTGCGCATTCTTCCTTTTCATACAACTATCTAATTCCCTTTTGAATGCTTCAATTGAACCTGCCTCCACCATGTTCTCAGGCAGCGCATTCCAGACCTTAACCACTCGCTGCGTGAAAGAGTTTTTCCACATGTCACTTTTGCTTCTCTTCCCAAATACTTTAAATCTGTGCCCTCTTGTTCTCGATTCTTTCGTGAGTGGGAACAGTTTCTCTCTGTCTACTCTGTCCAGACCCCTCATAATATTGAATACCTCGATCAAATCACCTCTCTGCCTTCTCTTCTCTAAGGAAAACAGTCCTAACTTCTCCAATCTATCTTCATAACTGAAATTCCTCATCCCTGGAACCATTCTTGTGAATCTCTTCTGTACTCTCGCATCTTTTCTCAAGTGTGGCACCCAGAATTGGATGCAATACTCCAGCTGAGGCAGAACTAGTGTCTTATACAAGTTCAACATAACTTCCTTGCTCTTGTACTCTATGCCCCTATTCATAAAGTCCAGGATACTGTATGCTTTATTAACTGCTCTCTCAACCTGTCCTGCCACCTTTAATGACTTATGTACATAAACACCTAGGTCCCTCTGCTCCTGCACCCCTTTAGAATTGTGCCCTTTATTCTATATTGTGTCTCCATGTTCTTCCTACCAAAATGAATAACATCACATTTCTCCGCATTGAACTTCATCTGCCACCTGTTTGCCCATTCCACCAACTTGTCTATGTCCTTTTGAAGTTCTACACTATCGTCCTCACAGTTCACAATGCTTCCAAGTTTCATATCATCTGCAAACTTTGAAATTGTGCCCTGTACACCAAGGTCTAGTCATTAATATGCATCAGGAAAAGCAAGGGTCCCAACACTAATCCCTGGGGAATTCCACCACAATCCTTCCTCCAGCCCGAAAAACATCCATTAACCACTACTCTTTATTTCCTGTCACTCAGCCAATTTCGTATCCATGTTGCTACTGTCCCTTGTATTCCATGAGCTACAAGTTTGCTCACAAGTCTGTTGTGTAGTACTGTATCAAATGCCTTTTGAAAGTCCATGTACAACACATCAACAGCATTGCCCTCATCGACCCTCTCTGTTACCTCCTCAAAAAACTCCAGAAAGTTAGTTAAACATGATTTTCCCTTAGGAAATCCATGCTGGCTTTCCTTAATTACTTCGCATTTGTCCACATGACTATTGATTTTATCGCAAATTATTTTTTCTAGAAGTTTTCCCACCACCGAAGTTAAACTGACTGGCCTGTAGTTGCTGAGCTTATCTTTACGCCCTTTTTTTGAACAAGGGTAATGTTTGCAATTCTGCAGTCCTCTGGCACCACCCCTGAGTCTAAGGAAGACTGAAAAATTATGGCCAGTGCATCTGCGATTTCCACCCTCACTTTTTTTTTATTCATTCACGGGATGTGGGCGTCGCTGGCCAGGCCAGCATTTATTGCCCATCCCTAATTGCCCTTGAAGGTGGTGGTGAGCTGCCTTCTTGAACCGCTGCAGTCCATGTGGGGTAGGTACACCCACAATGCTGTTAGGAAGGGAGTTCCAGGATTTTGACCCAGCGACAGTGAAGGAACGGCGATATAGTTCCAAGTCAGGATGGTGTGTGACTTGGAGGGGAACTTGCAGATGGTGGTGTTCCCACGTATTTGCTGCCCTTGTCCTTCTAGTTGGTAGAGGTCGCGGGTTTGGAAGGTGCTGTCTAAGGAGCCTTGGTGCATTGGTGCAGTGCATCTTGTAGGTGGTACACACGGCTGCCACTGTGCGTCGGTGGTGGAGGGAGTGAATGTTTGTAGATGGGGTGCCAATCAAGCGGGCTGCTTTGTCCGGGATGGTGTCGAGCTTCTTGACTGTTGTTGGAGCTGCACCCATCCAGGCAAGTGGAGAGTATTCCATCACACTCCTGACTTGTGCCTTGTAGATTGTGGACAGGCTTTGGGGAGTCAGGAGGTGAGTTACTCGCCTCAGGATTCCTAGCCTCTGACCTGCTCTTGTAGCCACGGTATTTATATGGCTACTCCAGTTCAGTTTTCGGTCAATGGTAGCCCCTAGGATGTTGATAGTGGGGGATTCAGTGATGGTAATGCCGTTGAATGTCAAGGGGAGATGGTTAGATTCTCTCTTGTTGGAGATGGTCATTGCCTGGCACTTGTGTGGCGCGAATGTTACTTGCCACTTAACAGCCCAAGCCTGCATATTGTCCAGGTCTTGCTGCATTTCTACACAGACTGCTTCAGTATCTCAGGAGTCACGAATGGTGTTGAACATTGTGCAATCATCAGCGAACATCCCCACTTCTGACCTTATGATTGAAGGAAGATCATTGATGAAGCAGCTGAAGATGGTTGGGCCCAGGACACTACCCTGAGGTACTCCTGCAGTGATGTCCTGGAGCTCAGATGATTGACCTCCAACAACCACAACCATCTTCCTTTGCGCTAGGTATGGCTCCAGCCAGCGGAGGGTTTTCCCCCTGATTCCCATTGACATCAGTTTTGCTAGGGCTCCTTGATGCCATACTCGGTCAAATGCTGCCTTGATGTCAAGGGCAGTCACTCTCACCTCACCTCTTGAGTTCAGCTCTTTTGTCCATATTTGAACCAAGGCTGTAATGAGGTCAGGAGCTGAGTGGCCCTGGTGGAACCCAAACTGAGCATCACTGAGCAGGTTGTTGCTAAGCAAGTGCCGCTTGATGGCACTGTTGATGACACCTTCCATCACTTTATTGATGATTGAGAGGAGGCTAATGGGGCGGTAGTTGGCCGGGTTGGATTTGTCCTGCTTTTTGTGTACAGGACATACCTGGGCAATTTTCCACATTGCAGGGTAGAGGCCAGTGTTGTAGCTGTACTGGAACAGCTTGGCTAGGGGTGCGGCAAGTTCTGGAGCACAGGTCTTCAGTACTATTTTCGGAATATTGTCAGGGCCCATAGCTTTTGCAGTATCAAGTGCCTTTAGTCGTTTCTTGATATCACGTGGAGTGAATCGAATTGGCTGAAGTTTGGCATCTGTGATGCTGGGGACTTCAGGAGGAGGCCGAGATGGATCATCAACTCGGCACCTCTGGCTGAAGATTGTTGCAAATGCTTCAGCCTTATCTTTCGCACTGATGTGCTCGGCTCCCCCATCATTGAGGATGGGGATATTTGTGGAGCCACCTCCTCCAGTTAGTTGTTTAATTGTCCACCACCATTCACGGCTGGATGTGGCAGGACTGCAGAGCTTAGATCTGATCCGTTGGTTATGGGATCGCTTAGCTCTGTCTATCGCATGCTGCTTACGCAGTTTGGCATGCAAGTAGTCCTGTGTTGTAGCTTCACCAGGTTGACACCTCATTTTGAGGTATGCCTGGTGCTGCTCCTGGCATGCCCTCCTGCACTCTTCATTGAACCAGGGTTGGTCTCCTGGCTTGATGGTAATGGTAGAGTGGGGGATATGCCGGGCCATGAGGTTACAGATTGTGGTTGAGTACAATTCTGCTGCTGCTGATGGCCTACAGCGCCTCATGGATGCCCAGTTTTGCATTGCTAGATCCGTTCGAAATCTATCCCATTCAGCACGGTGATAGTGCCACACAACACGATGGACGGTATCCTCAATGTGAAGGCGGGACTTCGTCTCCACAAGGACTGTGCGGTGGTCACTCCTACCAATACTGTCATGGACAGATGCATCTGCGGCAGGCAGATTGGTGAGGACGAGGTTGAGAATGTTGTTCCCTCGTGTTGGTTCCCCCACCACCTGCCGCAGACCCAGTCTAGCAGCCATGTCCTTTAGGACTCGGCCAGCTCGGTCAGTAGTGGTGCTACCAAGCCACTCATGGTGATGGACATTGAAGTCCCCCACCCAGAGTACATTTTGTGCCCTTGCCACCCTCAGTGCTTCCTCCAAGTGCTGTTCAACATGGAGGAGTACTGAGTCATCAGCTGAGGGAGGGCGGTAGGTCGTAATCAGTAGGAGGTTACCTTGCCCATATTTGACCTGATGCCATGAGACTTCATGAGGTCCGGAGTCGATGTTGAGGGCTCCCAGGGCAACTCCCTCCCTACTGTATACCACTGTGCCACCACCTCTGCTGGGTCTGTCCTGCCGGTGGGACAGGATGTACCCGGGGATGGTGATGGCAGTGTCTGGGTCATTGTCTGTTAGGTATGATTCCGTGAGTATGACTATGTCAGGCTGTTGCTTGACCAGTCTGTGGGACAGCTCTCCCAACTTTGGCAGAAGCCCCCAGATGTTAGTAAGGAGGACTTTGCAGGGTCGACAGGGCTGGGTTTGCCGTAGTCGTTTCCGGTGCCTAGGTCGATGCCGGGTGGTCCGTCCGGTTTCATTCTTTTTTATAGACTTTGTAGCGGTTAGTTATAACTGAGTGGCTTGCTAGGCCATTTCAGAGGGCATGTAAGAGTTAACCACATTGCTGTGGGTCTGGAGTCACATGTAGGCCAGACCAGGTAAGGACAGCAGATTTCCTTCCCTAAAGGACATTAGTGAACCAGATGGGTTTTTACAACAGTCGACAATAGTTTCATGGCCATCATTAGACCAGTTTTAATTCCAGATTTTTTTATTAAGTTCAAATTCCACCTTCTGCTGTGGTGGGATTCGAACCCATGTCCCCAGAGGAATACCCTGAGTCCCTGGGTTACTAGTCCAGTGATAATACCACTACGCCACCGCCTACCCTACTTCCCTCAGTATCCTTGGAGGCATCTCATCCGGCCCTGGTGCTTTATCCACTTTAAGTACAGACAGCCTATCTAATACTCCCTCTATCAATTTTAAACCCCTCTAGTGTCTGACTTACCTCCTCTTTCAACATTGCCTGTGTTGCATCTTCTTCCTTGGTTAAGACAGATGCAAAGTATTCATTTAATATCTCAGTTATGCCCTCTGCCTCCATGTGTAAATCCCCTTTCTGGTCTCTGGGGGACCCACTTCTGGTCCCTCACTTAAAATCCTTGTTCTTTACCACCCACCCAAGTACCACGCCAATGCTATCTTTCCTGCTTTTCTGCCTGAGCAGCGACAGATTTCTCACTTCAATCTCCATCTCAATTCATCATGTTTTCTGTCTCTCAAGTTCACTGCCCTCCTTTTCTCCCTTAATCACAGCCTCAGTGTACACTCTCCAACCCATATTCACTGCCAACCACACCACCACCACCCACCCCCACCAACCTTGCCATTTCATTGATTTCACTGTCCTCATAGTATCAAACACAGATAAGGACATGTCTGATCACTTCCTTGTGTCACTCTCCATCCCGCTTCTCCCTCCAAACCCTACTTCCTTCTGCATCTGTTCCTGGATAAAACTCTCCCCAATTCACTTACAACTGCACTTTCAAAATTCCAACTGTCCTCTGGTGCTTTGTTCCCCACAACACTTCCGCAGCTGCCGATCTGCTCAACCAAACTCATACCTCCACCTCTGGCGCCCTCATCCTCATTAAAACACTTCATCTCTCTCATCCTGGCCATTCCTCTGGTACGACCCTCATTTGTCCTCCCTTAAGTCCAAGGGACGCAGACTTCAACAGATATGGTGGACAACTGTTTTAGCCATCCTGGAGTGCAAAGATAACCCCCCGGTTTCTTTTCTCTACTGCAAATGGTCTTAAACCCTTCCCCCCGTCTCCTCCACCCTCCCCTCCAACAAGTATGAGGATCTCGTGGATTTATTTTTTTACTAAGATTGAGGCCATCCGATAAACTGTCTCTGCCATTGCACTTCCTTTCCCTGTCCACCAGACTACTCCCTGCTCGGCATTTGTATCTTTCTCTAATTTCTCTCCCAAGTACCCTCACGCCAAGTTCACCTTGTCCATGAGATTCTATTCCCATAAAACTACTGACCACCCAACTTCCCTTCCAATTCCCATGTTAGCTGATATCAACAGTTCTCCATCTTCATTTACTGTCCCCATCTTCTTCAAATCTGCTGTCATCACCCCTCTCCTCAAAAAACCTCTTGACCTCTCTGTCCTTGCAAAATACTGCCACATCTCCAACCTCCTTTTCCTCTGCAAAGTCCTTGAAAGTGTTGTTGCTTCCTAAATGCGTGCCCATCCTTCCTGAACTCCATGTTTGAATCCCTCCATTTGGTTTTCTGCCCATGCTGTAGTGCCGACATGGCTCTTGTCAAAGTCACAAATGACAAAGGTAAACTATCCCTCCTTATCCTTCTTGACCTGTCCTCAGCCTTTGACACGGTTAATTACACCATCCTCTGCCAATGCCTCTCCACCTTCGTCCAGCTTGGTGGGACTGCCCTCATCTGATTCCTATCTTCAGATGCAATGGCTTTGCTTCCCAGTCCTCTGCTATCCCGCAAGATCCATTATTGGCCCTGTTCTATTTCTGCTTTACATGCTGCTTCTCGGTGATCACATATTCACGCCATCACTAAGATCGCCTATTTCCATCTCCACAAAATCACCAACTCCACCCCTGCCTCAGCTCATCTGCTGCTGAAACCCTCATCCATGCCTTTGATACCTCTAGACTTGACTATTCTAACTCACTCCCGGCTGGTCTCCCACATTCTACCCTTTGTAAACTTACGGTCAACCGAAACTCTGCTGTCCATGTCCCAATTCACACCAAATCCCATTCACCCATCATCCCTGTGCTTGCTGACATACATTAGCTCCTGTTTACACAATGTCTCGATTGTAAAATTCTCATCCTTGTAGTCAAATCCCTTAATGGCCTTGTTCCTTACTATATCTGTAATTTTCTCCAGCCCCACAACCCTCTGAGATATCTGTACTCGTCTAATTCTGGCCTCTTGAGCATCCCCATTTTAATCACTCCACCATTAGTGGCTTTGCCTTCAGCTGCTTGGGCCCTATGCTCTGGAATTCCTTCTCTAAACCTCTCCGCCTCTCCATCTCATTTTACTCCTTTAAGATGCTCTTTAAAACCTACCTCTTTGACCAAGCTTTTGGTCATCTCCCCTAATATCTCCTTATGTGGTTCAGTGTCATATCTTGTTTTATAATGCCCCTGTGAAGCGCCTTGGGATTTTTTATTATGTTAAAGGCACTATATAAATACAAGTTATTATTATCTTGTATGGCACTCAATAATGCCTTTCTATTAAATAAACAAGCAAATAACAGCTTTGACATGGAGTAGAATGTAATTTTACAGAAGAGTTTGACCAGAGCAAATTAAACCTTTTATAGTGTTCCAGACAAAATGGAGAAGGCAATGGAAGCAAGAAAGAGAATGAAATATTTAAACTGAGAAAAAAAAAGCTGGAACATCCAAGCAAAAAGCAACAAATGTATTAGAATATTTTTAAAATATATAACATATAAAATGTATTATTATATACCAAAGTAGAACTAAGAGAAAATAAAGAGGTAGAAAGGAAAATATAGACTGGCTCTGAAACTACATCTGAGGATACAGCCTACAAGATTTTCTTGGTTAAAAACTTGCATTCATATTGTGCCTTTAAATGCAGATAAACTTATTGGTTTCCACAGACTAAGAAAGGGAGGAGACACCAAGCATTTCATAAAATCATGCAGCACTGAAGGCTGCCATGTGGCCCATCAAGTCTGTGCCAGCTCTTTGAAAGAAAGAGCTATGCAATTAGTCCTACTCCCCTGTCCTTTTCCCATAGCCCTGCATATTTCTCCCCTTCAAGTATTTATCCAATTTCCTTTTGAAAATGTGATTTAATCTGCATCCACCATCCTTCCAGGCAGTGCATTCCACATCACCATGAAAAATTATCTTAATTTCCTCTCTTGTTCTTTTGCTAATTACCTCAAGTCTGCCCTCTGTTTACTGACCTTACTGCCAGCTTCTCCCATTTTCCTATCAAAATCACACATCATTTTGAACACCTCCATTACATTTGCCCTTAAACTCCTCTGTTTTAAAGAGAACAATCCCAGCGTGACTGAACCGGAAATGTCTATGGCCAAGAATTTTCCCAGAGTTGTGTCTGCTGCACCAGAAGTGCGGCAAAAACCTTGTTTGCACGTGCAAGCTGGGTTCCCGTGGCACTTGCATCGGTGAAGCAGGAGCAGCTTCAACAAAATTCCTTGCCTATGAATTTTATATGATCAGTCAAAAGACTAATGCCTCTCAACTATTCTTTCCTTAAAGTGTCTATCTAATTCTCTTTTAATATTCCCACATTTTTTTCCAACACTACCCCTAGGGCACTTTATTCCACATATCCACTACATTTTCATAAAGTAGTTAAATCCACACTGCTTGTGCACCTTTCCTCTTTGAAGCTCAAACTCATGTCCCCTAGTTTGTGGCAATCTTCAGCACTGGACAAGCCATTACTCAGGGTGCACTGGTTGTGTTAAGACTGGTAGGAGTAGAACCAGGGAGAGGTCAGTTCCTGTGAGATGGACCATGGAACACTGGGGAAGGAAAGATGAAGAGCCTGATGTGATGAACTGCTCGAATGCTGCAGAACGTTTAAAGAAGACAAAAAGGCATAAAGTGTTTCAATTGCATTGAAAGAAAAGACGCTTTTATATCGCGCTTTTCACCACCACCAGACGTATCAGAGTGCTTTACAGCTAATGAAGTATTTTTGAAGTGTAGTCACTGGTGTAATGCAGGAAATAGTGATGGAAAATATTGTTGATAATTGTGACCAGAAAGATCTTGGTCCTGTGGGCAGGACAGATACTGGACTGCAGAGATTAGAATAGAGAATTGTGATCACACATCTGGGATGTATGGTCACATCCAAGGATTTTAATAATATCGTAACAGGAATAGCTCATTCAGCCTCAAGCCTGTTCCCTATTTCTATCTGATCATGGTTTCTATGTACCTTAATTCAACTTACTTGCCTTTTCTCAATATCCCTTAACTAACAAAAGATCTATTAATCTCAGTCTTGAAAATTTCAATTAACCCAGGATCCACAGCCTTTTGGTGGAGAGGACTCCTGATTTTCACTACCATTTGTGTGAAAGTGCTTCTTGATTTCACTCCAAATGCCCTAGCTTTAATCGGCTGATTGGTAGAGTGCGAGGAACTCAGAAGTCAGGATTCCCCCGCACATTGTGGAGTTTTAACTCCACAGTGTGCGTTTAATGGCACTGTTTGGATACCCCCACACAGAAATCAGCTGATTGCCAAGCTTAGTTTCCAGTTAGGCGGGGAGACTGTTAGTGTAGTCTGCAGGACAGGAAGGACTGTGCCATCTAGGGGGGCAGGGGGAGGCACGATCCAGGAGTGGGGGTGAACCTGGGGGACTCAACCATGGGCGGACGGAACAGCCGATCGGATCCCAGGATCCGGAGGTGAAGGGCGGGTCGGTGGGTAGGGGGTATCAGAGGTCTTGGGTGGTGGTGGGGGGGAGGGGGGGTAATCGAGGTCTGAGAGGTACAGATCAGGAGTTGGGGGAGGTGGGGTGAGGCCCAGGGGGTGGGAGAATTGGAGGCCTGAGGGGGAAGAGACCTGGGGGTGGATGGACTCAGCAGCCTGGCGGGAGGAAAAATATCGGAGGCCTGGGCCTGGGGTTGAAGAATTGGAGTCATTCAGGAGGCTGGAGGGGTGGGGGGAAGAGGGAGATCAGATACCTGGAGGGGGATGAAATCGAGGCCTAGGGAATGGATCAAAGGCTTCAAGGGGAAGATTGGTGGGGGGTCAGGGGTTTTGCTGGGAAGATCAGAATGATGCCATAGGGGTACCCAATCATGGGGTGTGTTGCCCATGCAGACCAATGGATCTAGCAGGAAACTGAACTTACCTGCTGAATCTGACAGCACTCGCCTGGGTTTAGCTGCCGGGTTCCCCAGATTGGGAAACCAGGCTGCCCACAGTTAGATTTCAAATATTGAATAAGGATGAGTTTCGTAGCCTCACCCACGTCCTTGGAGTGAGTTGGTCACCAGGCCACGATCGTCCCCCCACTAAATCTGGAAATGGGTGGTTTGGAGGTGGATTTGGGTCGGGATTCAGGTTTTTTAACATATTAACCTCCCACTTGACCCAAACCCACCTGATTTTTTGAGGTTAAAATTCTCCCAATATTTCAAATGCCTTAATTTTAAACATCTTCCATAAAGTCTCACTCGATAGAAAATATTCTGATTGTCTGCTTCAGATCCAAAGCAGACATTGAACTTCATCTGCCATAGTTTTTCCCACTCACTAGACTGTCTCTTTGTAACTTTTTGCACCCATCTGCACAATTTATTGTGTCTCCTTAGTATTATCTGCAAACTTGGATAGAAAACTCTCTATTCCTTCATCTAAATCATTAATATACAAGCTAAAAAGCTGAAGCCTCAGTACATTTTTTTGTAGTGTGAGATGAGCAGCAACATTTAATGTAGAATTATGGGATGACTGAAGAAAAATAAAGGTAATATGGGGTTAGACCTTGGGTGACATTAAATGGAAGGGCAACTTATTATTGTGCTGAGGCCACTTTGTGTAAGATTCATATTTGCATTATCCTAGTACATTTTATTATGATGGCTCACTCAGGAAGTTAAGGATAGTACTCAATTAAAAGAGGCTCGCAATGTTGTAAAAAATAGTAGCAAGTCAGAGGATTGGGACAGTTTTAGAAACCAGCAAAGGGTATCCAAAAAGTTGATAAAAAAGGAAACAATAGAACATGAGAATAAACTAACCAGAAATATAAAAACAAATTTAAGAGTGTTTATAAGTATATGAAAAGGAAGAGAGTAGCTAAAGTAAACATTGGTCCCTTAGAAGCAGAGACAGGAGAAATTACCATGGGGAATGAGGAAATGGCAGAGGCATTGAACAAATAATTTGTGTCTGTCTTCACAGTAGAAGACATAAATGTCATACCAGAAATAGACAGTAATCTAGGGGGTTAAAAGAGTAAGGATTTAAGCAAATTAGATCAGCAGAGAAAAAGTATTGGAGAAACTTAAGGGACTAAAATCTGACAAATCTCCAGGACCTGATGGCCTACATGCTAGGGTTCTAAAAGAGATAGCTGCAGAGATAGTGGATGCGCTAGCTATGATTTTCCAAAATTCCTTAGATTGGCAAATCCCATCAGATTGGCAAATGTTACACTGTTTTTCAAGAAAGGAGGGAAAGAACTACAGGCCAGTTAGCCTAACATCAGTCATTGGGAAAATGCTGGCAACTATTATTAAGGAAGTATTAACAATGTACTTAGAAAAGCACAGCATGAATCGAACAAGTCAACATGGTTTTACTAAAGGGAAAACCTGTTTGACACATTTATTAGATTTTTGAGGATTTAACTAGTAGGGTAGGTAAAAGAGAGCCAGTAGATGTGGTATACTTGGATTTCCAAAAGGCGTTTGATAAGGTGCCACACAAAAGGTTAATAGGCTCATGGAGTTGGGGGTAACATATTAGCATGGATTGAGGATTGGTTAATGGACAGGAAGCAAAGAGTGGGCATAAACGGGGCATTTTCAAGTTGGCAGGCAGTCAATAGTGGAGTGCCACAAGGATCAGTGCTGGGGCCTCAGCTATTTACAATCTATATTAATGACTTAGATGAAGAGACAGAGAGTAATGTATCCAAGTTTGCTGATGGTATAAAGCTAGGTAGAAAGGTAAGCTATGGCGAGGACACAGAGAGGCTGTAACGAGATATAGACAGGTTAAGTGAATGGGCAACAAGATGGCAGATGGAGTATAATGCAGGGAAGTGTGAAGATATTCACTTTGGTCATAAGAATAGAAAAGCAGAATTTTTTTTAAAAGGTGTGGAACTAGTAAGTGCTGCTGTTCAAAGAGACTTGGGTGCGCTCATACAAGGAATGCAAAATATTAGCATGCAGGTGCAACAAGCAATTAGGAAGGCAAGTGGCATGTTGGCATTTATTGCAAGGGGATTGGAGTACAGGAATAAATAAGTCTTGCTACAATTGTACCTTGTTTTGTTGAGACCACATCTGGAATACTGTGTGCAGTTTTGGTCTCCACATTTAAGAAAGGATATACTTGCATTGGAGGTGGCGCAGCAAAGGTTCAATAAATTGGTCCCTGGGATGAGGGGGTTATTCTATGATGAGGCGCTGAATAAATTGGGACTACATTCTCTGCAGTTTTAAAAAATGAAAGGTGACTTCATTGAAACATACAAGAATCCGAAGGGGCTGGATATGGTAGAAGCTGAGAGATTGTTTCCGCTGGTCCAGGAATCTAAAACACGGGCATAGTCTCAAGATAAGGGGCCCACTGAGATGAGGAGAAATTATTTCATTCAAAGGGTTTTGAATCTTTGGAATTCTTTACCCAGAGGGTTGTGGATACTCCATTGTTGAATATATTTAAGGTTGGGATAGACAAGACTTTTGGTCTCTCAGGGAATCAAGGGATAGGGTGAGCAGGCGGCAAAGTGGAGTTGAAGCCAAAGAACAGCCATGATCATATTGAATGCTAGAGCAGGCTCGACGGGCTACATGGTCTACTGCTGCTCCTATTCCTTGTCTTCTTGTATGCAAGATATACCCAACTCAAGCACAGCCCCTGGTCCATAACAGTTTAAGTCGAAGAACAACAAAAGGACATACCAATAACTTTAAGTGCTTTATAAGACAAAATATCTGCCAGCTTTAATTCTACTCCCCCCTCCCTCCCCAACCATTATCAAGTCCAAAAGAAGTAGTATTGCAGTTGTATTCTAACCGTAGACATCTGGAACAGCTTTAAACCTTTAACAAAGTCTGTTATTGAAAACCTTACAGAAAATAAATGGGAATCTTATCAGCCTCAAAAGCATAAATATTTAGCATAAATTTGTGGACTCATCTAACTTGACAACACCAGACTTGGTGCTATTGGCGGAACGTCTGGCACTTAATAGCAATATTTTTATTACTGATTTTATTATTTAAATATGTGTACATTTGCTTACATTTCCTTTGCCCCATTTTAATAGATTGTGATTCCATCCTTTAGAAACACTAGAAGCAAATAAGCAAGAATGTTTCAAGTACTGGAATTGCTTTGAAACAATTTGGCTTCCGTTTAATAAAAAAACTGGTCAATTAATTTACCCTGGCAGAAATGACCAGCCCCAGTTTGCATCCATATGCATGAATGATTATTTCTCAGACTGCTGGAGATGGTAAAATTGTCAAAATTCCGTGTTGGTGGCCTAGTGGCACAACTCCGATTGACCATAGGACATGTAAAGTCCCTTCAGGACAGAATACCATCTCATCTATGTTTAAATACGTGTTCAGTTTCAGTGCTCATAACCTGCCCATTCCTTGGGCTCTGCTCTTAATGAACAGAAGTTTTGAATTTTTCTCAAAACTTTAAGATTTTGGGTGGTTAGTGAAAACTAAACTTACCAACGTGTAGACTCACGACCCAGGATTTGTTTTCTAGCATCTGTGATGACGACCAAATTTGCCTGCAAATTTACTCCTCAAGGTTTATAATTTCAGGATTATTACCCGAGCCATGTATAAATTGGTATAGCGATAAACAGATTTAGAGTGGCAAAAATGTGGCTGAAGGAGTGGTGTGGGAAAGAAGGGTTACATTTCATGGGACACTGGCACTAGTGCTGGGACAGGTTGTAACTGTACCATTGGGCTCTATCTGAACTAGGCTGGGACCAAGGTCTTAGCAGAAAGGATAATAGGGTGGACACAAGGACTTTAAACTAGTAAATGGCAGGGGGATGGCTCAGGTGGAAAAAGTGGTATAAAAAATAGTTTGCGAACAAACAGAAGGGAAGAGAGTATAGTAAAAGTCAAAAATTATGTTTTAGGCAGTGTAAGTAAAGGGAAAATTAAAAGATGTAAAGTAATTAAACCAGGAGAGAGACATAGGAAATGTATGGGTAAAACATTAGAGCAGAAAGACAGGCTAGGGTTCATGACCCAAATAAGCATTCTTTATATAAATGCATGGAGTATAAGGAACAAACTGAAAGAACTGTAGGCACAAATCCAACTTAGAGGGTATGACATGGTGGCCGTTATTTAAACATGGCTGTAAGATGGTCATGACTGGGAACTAAATAAACTGGGTTATAAGGTCCACAGGAAAGATAGGGAGAGGAGTAGCCTCTGTGATTATGGATGAAATCATAGCAATGATAACAAGAGATAAGCAGGACTGGAGACTTAATGGGTAGAATTAAGAAATAGAAAAGGTTTAAAACTGTCGTGGAAGTTGTGTATAGGCCATCCTATAATAACCTTGAAGTAGTGGCTTGTATAAATGCTGAGATTAGATAAGCATCTAGCAAAGGCAGAGTGGTTTTAATGGGGAAATTTAACTTCCATATAGATTGGGATAAGTAGACTAGCACATACCAGAAAGGTAGTGTATTTCTTGAGTGTGTCTGGGATAGTTTTCTGCAACAGTATGTCCTGAAATCAACAAGGGGGCAGGCCATATTAGAATTAGTAATGATAATGAACCAGATTTAGTTAACAGCCTAACGGTGCATGAACATTGATTTAATAGCAATCCTAATATGGTTGAGTTCACCACAGTGTTTGGAAGGGAGAAACATGCAACAGCTACTAAGATTCGAGATTTAAGTAAGGCCGACTTCAATGGGATGAGACAAAGTCTGCCCATAATAAACTAGAAAAATCTGTTAATTGGCAAAATGACAGACGATCAGTGGAAGATGTTTAAAGAAGAATTTATGATACAAAACCAGTTTATACCCCTAAAGGGCAAGAGTTCTACTTGGTAAGAAAGACAGCTCTGGACAAGTAGTGAGGCATGAGACAATATTAAAAGATCAAGAATACAAAAATGCAAAATATTGCACAGTTCCTGGTGAATGGGAAAGATACAAAGAGCAGCAAAGTGTGACAAAGCAGATAGTAGGATCGACAAAAAGGAAATATGAAAAGTAACTTGCAAGGGATATCAAAATCAACACAAAAATATTTTACAATTACATTAGGAAAAAAAGAACATGGTCAGAAGCAATGTGAGCCCTTTGAAAATGGTGCTATTGTCAATGAAAATAACAAAATGGCAGACATGTTCAATAACTGCTTTGATTCAGTAATTCAACAGAGGAAGATGTCAGTATGCCAGACATTCCAGGAAAACGATTATTAAGTTAGGGACAAGGTCTCAACAAAATTAACCCAAGCAAGAAAATGGAGAAATTAGTGGCACTAAACAGCGACAAGTCCCCAGAGCCAGATGGTTTCCATCCCAGGGTTTTAAAAGAAGTAGGTGGAAACATTGAAGATGCCCTAACTATAATCTTCTAAAGATCTTCTGATGCAGGAACCGTTCCTTTAGATTGGAAAATTGTGCATGCCAGACTGCTATTTAAGAAAGGTTAGAAGGGGAAACTAGGGAAGTACAGACCAGCTAGCTTAACATCTGTTGTCAGGAAATTGCTAGAGCCTATAATTAATTGAAAATTTTCAGCTGATCAGAGAAAGCCAGCATGGATTTGTAAAGGGTAGGTCGTGCCTGACGAATCTGATGGAATTTTTTGAAGATGTAACGAAAGCAATGGAGAGGGGAATGACTATGGATGTGATTTATATGGACTTCCAGAAGGCATTTGATAAAGACCCTCATAAAAGACCGTTAGCTAAAGTTGAAGCTCGTGGAACTGAAGGCAAATTATTGACCTGTTTAAAAAATTGTCTGAGTGGAAGGAGACAGAGAGTAGGGATAATGGACAGGTACTCTAATTGGCAAGATGTGATTAGTAGTGTCCCACAAGGATTGATGTTGGGGCCTCAATTATTTATTGTATTCATTATTGACTCAGATGAAGCGATAGAAAGCCACATATCCAAATTTGCCGATAACACAAAGATAGGTGGCCTTGTAAACAGTGTCAATGGAAGCATAACATTACAAAGAGATATTGAGAGATTACATAAAAGGGCAAAACTGTGATAAATAGATTTCAATGTAGGCAATTCTGAGATCATCTGCTTTAGACCTAAAAAAAGATAGAACAGGGTACTTTCTAAATGGTAAAAAGCTAGAAACAGTGGAGGTCCAAAGAGACTTGGGGTTCCAGGTACACAGATGATAAAAATGTCATGGACAGGTACAGGAAATAATCAAAAAGGCTAATAAAATTTAGAATACAAGGGGTAAAGGTCATGCTTCAGCTATACAAAGCCCTGTTTGGACTACACCAGGAGTACTGTGAGCAGTTCTATAAACAGTGCACCAAAAGAAAGATATATTGGCCTTGGAGGAAGTGCAGCATAGATTTACCAGAATTATTTCGGGACTCCAAGGATTAAAATTACAAGCACAGATTACACAAATTAGGGTTGTATTCCCTGGAAGTTAGAAGGTTAAGGGGTGATTTGATCGTAGTTTTCCAGATATTAGGGGTATGGATAGGATAGAGAGAAACTATTTCTGCTGGTTGGGGAGTCTAGAACGAGGGGGTATAGTCAAAAAATTAGAACCAGACCTTTCACGAATGATGCTGGAGATAGGGATTAAGACGAAGAAGAAAAAGTATGCTTATGACAGATGTCAGGTGGATAATACAATGGAGAAACAGGCTGAATATAGAAGGTTCAGAGGGGAAGTGAAAAAGCAAATAAGAGAAGCAAAGCCAGAGGATAAAAAAGACTGGCAGCTAACATAAAAGGGAATCCCAAAGTCTTCTATAGGTATATAAATACTAAAAAGGTGATAAAAGGAGGAGTAGGGCTGATTAGGACCAAAAAGGAGATTTATACATGGAGGCAGGGGGAGTAGCTGAGGTATTAAATGAATACTTTGCATCTGTCTTCACCAAGAAATAAAATGTTACCCAGGCCACGGTGAAAGAGGAGGTAACTAATGCACTAGAAGGATTTAAAATTGATAAGGAGGTGATATTAGATAGGCTGTCTTTACTTAAAGTTGATAAAGCACCAGGACTAGATGAGATGCATCCAAGGATACTCAGGGAAGTGAGAGTAGAAATTGCAGAAGCACTGGTCATAATTTTCAAGTCTTCCTTAGACTCAAGGGTGGTGCCAGAGGACTGGAGAATAGCAAATGTTACACCCGTGTTCAAAAAAGGATGTAAACATAAGCCCAACAACTACAGGCCAGCCAGTTTAACTTCAGTGGTGGGGAAACTTCCAGAAACAATAATTCGGGACAAAATTAATAGGCACATGGACAAACATGGGTTAATTAAGGAAAGTCAACACAGATTTGTTAAGGGAAAATCATGTTTAACTAACTTGCTGGAGTTTTTTGCGGAGGTAACAGAGAGGGTTGATGAGGGCAATGCTGTTGATGTGGTGTACATGGACTTCCAGATTGCATTTGTGTCACACAACAGACATGCAAGCAAAGTTACAGCCGATGGAATAAAAGGGACAGTCGCAACATGGATACAAAATTGGCCGAGTGACAGGAAACAAAGAGTAGTAGTTAATGGATGTTTTTCAGACTGGAGGAATGTTTGTAGTGGAGTTCCCCAGGGATCAGTGTTGGACCCTTGCTTTTCCTGATACATTAATGACCTAGACCTTAGTTAACAAGGCACAATTTTAAAATTTGCGGATGATATGAAACTTGGAAGCATTGTGAACTGTGAGGAAGGTAGTGTAGAACTTCAAAAGGACATAGACAAGTTGGTGGAATGGGTGGACAAGTGGCAGCTGAAGTTCAATGCGGAGAAACGTGAAGTGATTCTTTTTCATATAAAGGCCTGCTACCCGACCTGAACTTGACAGAACCCGGCGACATATGTCGGGTTCGGGTTGGGTCGGGCCGCTCTTCTGCGTCCGACCTTCGGGTTCGGGTCGGGCTGGGTCCGAGTCGGGCCGGATCTGGGTCGGACACACACAGCAAGGTAAGTGTTAAAAGTTAAAAACTTACCTGAGCTGCGAGTCTGGGACGTCAAGCAGGGAAACTGAGTCTGCGCAGTGAGCGTGTAAGCGAATCTGTGATGTCATCACGCTCATGCTGCAGCTTCCGGCAGATTGGGAGTCGGAAGGTAAGTAAAGGGAACATTGCAGTGGTTGGGCTCAGGTCAGGTCAGGGCGGGTTGAGCTTAGGCCGGGTCAGGTTTTTTTTTGTCACTTGAGCAGGCCTTTACTTTGGTAGGAGGAATATGGAGAGACAATATAGAATAAAGGGCACAATTCTAAAGGGGGTACAGGTGCAGAGGGACCTGGGTGTATATGTGCATAGGTCATTGAAGGTGGCAGGACAGGTTGAGAGAGCAGTTAATAAAGCATACAGCTTTATTAATAGGGGCATTATCTACAAGAGCAAGGAGGTTATGCTGAACTTGTATAAGACGCTGGTTCGGCCTCAGCTGGAGTATTGTATCCAGTTCTGGGTGCTGCACCTTAGGAAAGATGTGAAGGCATTGGAGAGAGTACAGAAAAGATTGATGAGAATGGTTCCAGGGATGAAGAAATCCAGTTATGAAGATAGATTGGAGAAGTTTGGACAATTTTCCTTAGAGAAGAGAAAGCTGAGAGGTGAATTGATAGAGGTATTCCAAATCATGAGGGATCTGGACAGAATAGACAAGAAGAAACTGTTCCCACTCATGAAAGGATCGAGAATGAGAGGGCACAGATTTAAAATAACTGGCAAAAGAAGCAAAAGTGACATGTGGCAAAACTTTCTCATGCAGCGAGTAGTTAGAATTTGGAATGTACTGCCTGAGAGTGAGGTGCAGGCAGGTTCAATCGAGGCATTCAAAAGAGAATTAGACTGTTATCAGAAAAGGAAAAATGTGCAGGGTTAGGGAGGAGATGGTGGGGGAATGGCATTAGGTGAATTGCTCATTCGGAGAGCCGACTGGCCTCTTGCTGTGCTGTAATAATTGATGCTAGATCAATTGTTAATTTTAAAACTGAAATTGCTAGGTTTTTGTTAGCCAAATGTATCAAGGGATATGGGGCAAATGTGGGCATGTGGAGCCAAGTTGCAGATAAGCCATGATCTTATTGAATGGTAGAACTGGGTCAAGGGACAAAATGGCATCCTCTTGTTCCTATGTTTCATTAAATAACAGAGAGGGATGATAAGGGTCATGCAGTTGGTGTGCATATGGATTTGTAACAAAACATTTGGCAAAGTACCACATAATAGGCTAATCAGTTGAATTAAAGCCCATGGGGTTAAAGAAACAGTGGCAACATAGACACAAAATTGACTAAGGGGCAGAAAGCAGAGAGTAGAGGTGAATAGTTGTTTTCACACTGGAGGGATGCACACAGTGGTGTTCCCCAACTGTCAGTACAAGGTCATTACTATTTTTGATGCATATTAATGTCCTGGACTTGGGTATACAGGGCATAATTTCAAACTTTGCAAATGGCAGGAAACTCGGACATGTAGCAAATAGTGAGGAGGATAGTAAAGGGCTTCAGGAAGACATTAAACTGATAAGATAAGCAGAATAACAAATGCAATTTAACACAGTAAAGTGTGAAATGATACATTTTGGTTGGAAGAATGAGGAGAGGCAATATAAAATAAATGATACAATTTTAAAGGGGCTGCAGAAACTCAAAGGCCTGAGGGCGTATGTAAAAAAGTCTTTGAAGCTGGCAGGACAAGTTGAGAAGGCTGTTGAAAAATTATATGGGATCCTTGGCTTTATTGGGCGGCACAGTGGCGCAGTGGTTAGCACCGCAGCCTCACAGCTCCAGGGACCCGGGTTCGATTCCGGGTACTGCCTGTGTGGAGTTTGCAAGTTCTCCCTGTGTCTGCGTGGGTTTCCTCCGGGTGCTCCGGTTTCCTCCCACAAGCCAAAAGACTTGCAGGTTGATAGGTAAATTGGCCATTATAAATTGTCACTAGTATAGGTAGGTGGTAGGGAAATATAGGGACAGGTGGGGATGTTTGGTAGGAATATGGGATTAGTGTAGGATTAGTATAAATGTGTGGTTGATGTTCGGCACAGACTCGGTGGGCCGAAGGGCCTGTTTCAGTGCTGTATCTCTAATCTAATCTAAAAAATTCATAGAGGAAGAGACTACAAAAGCAAGGAAGTTCAGCTAAACCTTTATAAAACACTGGTCAGGCTTTAGCTGGAGTACTGTATTCAATTTTGGGCACTATGCATTTGAAAGGATGTCCAGGTCTTAGAGAGGGTGCAGAAGAGATTTACTAGAATAGCACTAGGGATGAGAAACTTCACTTATCTGGAGAGAATGGAGAAGCTGGGGGTTGTTCTCCTTAGAGCGGGGAAGGCAGAGAAGATTTGGTAGAGGTGTTGAAAATTATAAAGGGTTCTGAAAGAGTAGATAGAGAAACTGTTTCCAGTGACAGAAAGCTCAGTAACCAGAGGACACAGATTGAAGGTGATTGGAATTGTTGTGATTGGAATGTGTTGCCTGAAAGGATAGTGGAAGCAGATTCAATAGTAACTTTTCAAAGGTAATTAGATAAATGCAGGAAGGGAAAAAATTTACAGGGTTATGGGGCAGAGCCAGGATGTGCCAACTAATTGAATAGCTCTTTTAAAGAGCTGGCATAGGCCCGATTGGCCAGTTGGCCTCCTTCTGCGCTCTATTATTCTATGGTAATGGGTCCAAATAGTGACTGCCCTCTTCCCGAGTGCAATTTCCTGGAAAGGAAGCAAGGGGTAGAAAATAGCAGATCTGGATATGACCTAAAGTGTGCCCCACAATCCTGTCACCACACCATCCCACTCAGGATCATGCTGCAGCTCCAATCCCAGCACTCCCTGGCAGAATTCTACTTTTGTGTTGTTTTAAAGTTTTTTGAAGGTTTAGAAACTAGGATAATATTTTTAATGCTGGTGAAATAATGGAGTGAGAACCATATGTATAATATATATTGATTAATAGTGCTTCAAATAAAGTTATCTAAGCCAACAAAAAGTACATTGTCATTAAAAATAATTTTATGCAGTCTATAGTTTAAAAAATTAAAGTCACATTATCTGTTTTGCAAACTTATTCACAATAAGTTTCACACTATATCATCTAACCAATAAAAAAAAATTCCGTTTTGGGAATAGCGTTAAGCAGACAATTTCAGAAAAGAATTCCAAAAATAAACTTTGAAAAATCAAATTATATATTTTAACACTCTAATCCAAGATACCGGATGCTGCAGCTTAAATATTTAACTATGCTGAAACAAAATAGAATATTTGAAATATTTAAAAAATAATTAGAATTCGAGATAAGGAAATGAATCAAAATATTGATTGACTGATCAGCAAAATTCCACATTCCATGAACCAGCCAATGAGATTTGCATTACTCCATTAATTTGCGCATTGCTTCTCTCCCTGTTGCTGGGATACAGCAGATTATTGTGGAAGTCTATTTATGTATTATATGCTAGCCTTGTGGTTATGGTACCAGACAACCCAGAGGTTAAGTGTCCAAATCTCACCATGATCCATTTCAAAACAAAATTCAATAAATCTACTAATCTACGAGCCGATGCCAGAAATGACGAAGAATGTTGACAGGTTGTTGTAAAAACCCATTTATCTCCAGGCCCGAGCCCAAAACTTCTCTTTCCTCTTTTCTCTCCCCTGTTCCCTTCTTTTTTCCTCCTAGACTCCTCTCACTTCTTGTCATGCCTCCTTTCATTTCTCTGCTCTTGGGTAACTCTGCCCTCCCAAATCACTACCCCAACCCTTCTGCACTCCTCAACCTTCTTACTGCCATACTGTTGTCCCAGGCAAGCCTACAACTTTCCTCTGTGCCTCTCTCTGCATCCTCCAAAGGGCCCATCGAGGCATTCACTGCTGCCTGCTTACAAACAACAACCCTAATATCACAACCTACTCTCTTACTGACCTCCCTAGCCAGTACACATGCTGGGGGCTACTCTTGCCAATCTCCTTCCTGTCCCACTCACACCTCTCAGCGCTGATCCCATGGATTCGGCCAACGGATCGGCCATTACTGCTGCTCTCCAAATCTCACTCCAGAACGCCCATTTACTTCTGAAAAAGGCTATTGCAATCCAGGAGCTTATTATAGATAATTACATCAAGATCATGGCCTTGATGGTAACCAGGCTGATGACACCTGCCTCCTTAATGAAGCATCCTCCACCTGGCTATACCTTCCACCCCTTTCCCCACCAAATCTGTTGCAGTGGCAATGTGAATCCTTATTACCAAATCACACCTTGGTCTGTCCCCCACTCCGCTGTCAGCTTTCCCTCCTTTGAGCATCACACTTGTTCCAACCCTCTTGTCTCTCAGTTAAAGTCCTGGTTTGCGACCGAGCACCCAAATATCAACCAATTATCCCACCGAGACATCTTCACTGCTTTCCTCCCAGTCTCTGCACTGAGTGACTCACATCCTCAATGATTTCAACTGTCATCTCAACTCATCATGTTCTCTCTCCTTTGAATTCACTGCCCTCCAGTCCTCCCTTAATCTCTCTCGCTATATAAACTCGACAACCCATATTCACGGCCACCCCTCGACCTTGCTATCTCACATAGTCTCGCTATTCCAATTATGTCAATCACAGATCAGGCCATCTCTGATTACCTCCTTACATCCCTTTCCACCCACATTGCCCTTCCCCCTCCCAATCCCATTTTCTTCTGTGTCCATCCTTAGAAAAAATTCCCCTGCAAGTCACTCACAACAGCACTTTCAAATTCCCAACTGTGTAGCCTTTGGCCCTCCATTCACCATGACATTTCTGCAGCTCGATTACATCCTCACCTCCACCTTTGATGCTCTTGCCCCCATAAAAACCATTACTTTCTCTCACCCCGAGTCATTCCCCCATTATGGCCCTAATCAACACACCCTTAAGTCCAAGGGATGCAGACTTGAGTGTCTATGGTTTAACCAATGATTTATCACTTGATCTGGTTGGACCATATAAAGCACTACAAGAACCTTCTCTCCTCT
Source organism: Heterodontus francisci (assembly GCF_036365525.1). Lineage (NCBI taxonomy): Eukaryota > Metazoa > Chordata > Chondrichthyes > Heterodontiformes > Heterodontidae > Heterodontus > Heterodontus francisci. The sequence goes on along the minus strand of NC_090383.1, from coordinate 46,511,897 downwards.
GCCAAAACTGCTCAATATTCCAGGATCACCCTGGAAGGCAAAGATAACCCCCGGCTTCTCTTCTCCATGACAAACCATCTTCTTAAGCCCCTCTCCCCTATCTCCTAACCCACACTTCCAACAAGGGTGAGGAGCTCATTGACTTCTTTGTCACTGAGATTGAGACCATCTTTTAGATACTGCTGATGCTTCCCATCCTCCCCCTAGCCCACTGGGCTACACTTCCCTTTAAGGTTCCCTCCTACCTTAGCCCTGAACTTGAATTGTTCTCTAGTTTTTCTCCTCCTTCCTTCCCTCATGCCCTCTCCTAGTTCACCTTTCCAGGTGATGCACCTCCTGCTCCACCGACCCTATTCCACCAAACTGGTGACCAGTCAACTTCCCTTCCTGATTCCAATGTTAGCTAAAACTACTAACGGTTCCCTCTCCCGAGGTACCGTCCCCTCCCCTTCCAATCATCTATCACCACCCCTCTCCACAAAAAAACCATGCTTGACACTGTCCTTGCGAACTACCAACCCATCTTCAACCTCCCTTACTGATCTAAAGTCATTGCCTGTGTTCTTGTCTCCCAAATCCATGTCCATCTTTCTCACAACTTCAGTTTGAATCACATCATTCAGGTTTCTGTCCCAGTCAGGGTACTTTAATGGCTTTGATCAAAGTCACAAATGACATCCTATGTGATTGTGACCTAAGTAAATTATGTCTCCTAATCCTTCTCAACCTATCTGCAGCCTTTGACACATACCATCTTCCTCCAACACCTCTCCTCTGTTATTAAGCTGGGTGGAACTGCTATTCTTAGCTATCGAGTTGTAGACAGAGAATCACTTGCAATGATTTCTCTTCCCGCTCCCGCACTGTTACCTCTGGTGCTCACCAAGGATCTATCCTTGGCTCACTTCTAGTTCTCATCGACATGCTGCTCCTCAGCGACATCATCCAAAAACAGTGTCAGTTTCCACATGTCCACTGACATCCAAGCTCTACGTCATTATCACATCTCATGACATAAAGAACAAAGAACAGTACAGCACAGGAACAGGCCATTCGGCCCTCCAAGCCTGCGCCGATCTTGATGCCTGCCTAAACTAAAACCTTCTGCACTTCCGGGGTCCGTATCCCTCTATTCCCATCCTATTCATGTATTTAATGACATCTCCATTATCTCTAAACTGTCAGACAGCTACTGGATGAGAAATTTCCTTGAACTAAACACTGGAAAAACCGAAGTCATCGTCTTTGGTCCCCATCACAAACTGCGCTCCATAGCCACTGACTCCATTCCTTTCTCCCTGGCACCTGGCTGAGGCTGAGCTGGACTGGTCACAACCTTGGTGTTGTATTTGGCATGGAGACAAGCTTCTGACCATTTATCCCCTTCATCACCAAGACGGCCTACTTCCACCTCCATAACATTGGCCAACTCCACTCCTGCCTCAGCTCATCTGCTGCTGAAACCCTCATCCATGCCTGTGTTACCTCTCGACTTGACTATTCTAACACACTCCTGACTGGTCTCCTGCATTCTACCCTCTGTAAACTTGGTCAACCAACACGCTGCTGCCCATATCCTAACTCGCACCAAATCCCGGTCATCCATCACCCCTGTACTTGCTCACCTGCCTCGGCTCCGGGTCCAGTTACATCTCACTTTTAAAATTCATTCCTTCAAACCTTTCAAATCCCTCCATGGCCTTACCACTCCCCATCTTTATAGCCTCCTCCAGCTCTACAAGCCTTCAAAATTTCTGTGCTCTTCCAACTCTGGACTCTTATGCATTCCTGATTTTAATCACTTCACCATTGGCATTCAGTTCATGGGTCCTAAGGTTTGAAATTCCCTCCCTAAACCTGTCCACCTCTCTACCTCTCTCGCTTCCTTTGATATGTTCCATAAAATCTTTTTGTTCAAGTTTTTGGTCACCTGTCCTAATATTTCATGTGGTTCTGCGAGAAATGTTTGGCTGGTAATTGCTCCTGTGAAGCACCTTTGGACATTTCACTACATGAAAGGTGCTTGATAAATGCAAGTTGTTGTTATAATGTCCCTCAGGAAAGGGAGACTGCTATCTCTACATGGCCCAGCTTACATGTGGCTCCATTCCTATACTACTTGGCTGACTTTTAATGCCTCAGAGAAATTTGGGATGGGAAATAAATATAGCCTTGCACATCTCAGGAGCAAATATAAAACAGATTAATGTGGAATTATTAATCTCTACCTGTTACAAATTCATTCTTTAGAGGCTTTGCCCAGTCAAGGATAATGAAGGAATGGCAGCCTTCGACAGCCACAATGGTGATGTTGAGTGGAGCTCGCTCGGGGGGTAGAGTTTTGTCCTTCAGGTCTTTTGGAATTATTTCCACCAGTGAATCCACTTGAAAGTGCTCCAGTGCTTCTGTCAATGAACAAGGTGCTGCTGGATCTTTGCTGATGTAATTCACATGAGCAGCTGCAATGGGTCAAAGTATTAAGTAAAAATCATTCAAACAAACTTCAGTTTTCAATAAAAAAAGACATAAATATATAGAACATAGGCCATTTAAAGATTTATATTTTCACTAAACAGTATTTAGGACTAACACCCTTATAATAATTTTCATTGTTCATTTTTGATGGGTTTCTAGTCTCCGGATGAAGAAGAACTGCATTTCTGTGAGTATTTACAAGGAAGGTAGTGAGTCTCAGTAATTGAGGATAACTGTACCCAAAATGGACAAACAAGTGCTGTTGCTTTGACCATTTGATATACTGTACCTTGTAGATGCTGTAATAGGTGGCACAAGAGGGAATTCAGAATCATTGTTTTGTAGAGAAAATACAAGGAGCTCTTCTTTTATTCAATACGGTCACGATAATAATGATTTATCTATATCTTTTCCTTTTCAAATGCAAGTAGATCAGGGATAAAATTCTTGCTTTTCATTCAAAAATAGGTTAACTGTCTTTTATAGGTGGGACGAGGAATGATCCTCTGCTGAGAAAGTTCGAGGAGTTAGGGTCCAAGTTAAAAAGCAGAACTGCAAAGGTAATACCATCTATATTGTTATCTGAGCCATATGCCAACTGGCAAAGGGATAAATAGATTAGATGGTTAAATGGATGACTGAAAGAATGGTGTGGGAAGCAGGGGTTTCACTTAATGGGCCAATGGCACTAATACTGGGGAACGAGGGAGTTGTTCCCATTGGCATGGACTCTACTTAAACTGGGCTGGGACCAGTGTTCTGGCAAATCAACTAACTAGGGCAGTAGACAGGGCTTTAAACTAATAAAGAGGCAGGGATGGGAGGATTCAGGAAAGGGAAAACTCCAACGCTTCAAGGGAGAAGTCAAGGCTGTAAAGCAGAGCATCATTTTGGGTAAAAATAAATGGAATGGGTCATGAAGGGACAAAGATAAAAGTGACTATGGTGACATCAGAGAAAATTAGAAAAAAGTCAGATCTAAAGGCACTATACCTGAATGCATGCAGCATTCACAAAAAATTAGATGAATGAATCGCACAGATAGAAATTAATAAGTTTGATCTAATAGCTATTACAGAGATATGGTTGCAAAGTGATCAAGGTTGGGAACTAAATATTCCAGGATACTTGACTTTTAGAAGAGAGAGGCAAAATGGAAAAGGAGGTGGAGTAGCCCTGATAATAGAGGATGGGATAAAGACAGTAGAGAGAAAGGATCTTAGCTCAGCAAATCAAGTAGTAGAATCAATTTGGGTGGAGCTAAGAAACAACATGGGGTAGAAAACATTGGTGGGTGTTGTTTATAGTCCCCTAACAGCTGTTGTAGTGCAGGGCAAGGGCAGAGTATAAATTAGGAGATTAGAAGGGCATGTCATAAGGGTGATGCAACAATCATGGGGGACTTTAATCTTCACATAGACTAGTCAAACCAAATTTGCAGCATTTGTGTGGAGGATGAGTTCATGGAATGTATACAAGATAGTTTTCTAGATCAGTATGTTGAGGAACCAATTAGGGAACAGGCTATTTTGGATTGAGTATTATGAAATGAGAAAGGGTTAATTAATAACCTTGTAGTAAAGGAACCTCCAGGGAAGAGTAACTATAATGGTAGAATTTTATACGGAGTTTGAAACCGATTTAGTTAAGTACAAAACTAAGGTCTTAAATCCAATTACATAGGCATGAGGGGTGAGTTGGCTAAGATACATTGGGAAACTGCATTAAAAGATATTCCAATTCTCATTGGATACAAGTGTGGTGCCGGAGGATTGGAGGTCTGCTAATGTTGTACCTTTGTTTAACAAGGGCGTATGGGATAGACCGAATAATTACAGGCCAGTCAGTCTAACCTTGGTAGTGGGCAAATTATTGGAATCAATTCCGAGAGACAAGATAAACTGTCCCTTAGAAAAGTACAGATTAATCAAGGATAGTCAGCATGAATTTGTTAAGGGAAGATCATGCCTGACGAACTTGATTTGAATTTTTTGAGGAAGTAACCAGAACAATAGATGAAGGTAGTGCAGTTAACGTGGTCTACATGGATTTTAGCAAGGCTTTTGACAAGGTCCCACATGGCAATCTGGTTAAAAAAAATAAAAACCCTTGGGATCCAGGGGAATGTAGCAAGCTGGCTATAAAATTGGCTCAGTGGCAGAAAACAAAGGGTAATGAAGAAGGGTCACTGACCTGAAACGTTAACTCTGCTTCTCTCTCCACAGATGCTGCCAGACCTGCTGAGTTTTTCCAGCATTTCTTGTTTTTATTTCAGATTTCCAGCATCTGCAGTATTTTGCTTCTATTTTAGGTAATTGTGGAAGGGTGTTTTTGCGACTGGAGGGCTGTTTCCAGTGGGGTTCTGCAGGACTCAGTATGAGGTCCCCTGCTTTTTGTAGTATAAACTAACAATTTGGACATAAATGTAGGGGGAATGATCAAGAAGTCTGCAGATGACACCAAGATTGGTCGTATGGTTGATAGTGAGGAGGACTGGTCAGGTGGGCAAAAAAGTGGCAAATGTAATTTAATCCAGAGAATTGTGAGGTGATGCATTTGGGGAGGTCAAACAAGGCAAAGGAACACACAATAAATGGGAGGATACTGAGAGGCATCGAGGAACCTTGGAGTGAATGTTCACAGATTCCTGAAGGTAGCAGGACAGGCTGATAAGGTGGTTAAGAAGGGATATGGAATCCTTTCCTTTATTAGCCGAGGCAGAGAATATAAGAGCAGGGAGGTTATGCTGGAACTATGGGCTGAATTTTGTTGAGCTCCTGACATTGGGCTGTGGTGGGGGATGGAGGAAGAACACAGCGGCAGCAGCCCACCACGGAGCCCAAAGCTGGGATTGCCAGGCCTGATCATACCAGCAGCAGCAAGGCTCCGTGGTGGCACCCCTGCCACTTGGCAACAGGACCCGACTTTAAATTTTTAAATAAACCTCATGAGTACATTTACATACAATTCCCCACGATCTTACTGGCTGTGCAGGATCTTCCATGCAATAGGTGGCACTCACATGCCTTCACTTTTTCATCCAGGAAAAGCTGGTGCCACCAAGGTGGGGAAGGGGGTGAATTTAGGATTTTTAGTGTAGTGGGGGAGGACCTCTCCACTTTGTACAGTTGGGGCGGGGGGGAGTCAACTCACCAATTTAAGTGTTTGGGGGAGTGGGGGAGAAGGGTCAAGAATTTATCTACAGTGTAGTTGTGCGGGGGGGGGGGGGGAGTGCGGGGGAGGGGAAGAGTTTTGGGATGCTGCAGTTTTTGTGGCAGGTCTGGCAGCCCTTTAAAAATGGCGCCAGCACCCGCACAGAAGCAGCTGACGCCGTTCATGGCGTTGCTGAGGCCGCCCCCACCACGTGATTGGAAGAGGTGGCCTACCGTGCACATTTAAATGAGCCGCCGTGCACTGGATCGTGGCAGTGCTCCGCCCTTGCGTGCGGCCTGCCATTTCTTATCGCCCGCCGCCGCTCCTGGTGGCGGAGAAAGAAAATTCAGCCCTATATAAAACATTTGTTAGGCCCACAAATTGAGTACTGGGTACAGTTCTGGTCACCTCATTACAGAAAGGATGTAATTGCACTAGAAAGGGTACAGAGGAGAATTATGAGTATGTTGCCAGGACTGGAAAATTGCAGCTATGTGGAAAGATTGGATGGGCTAGGGCTGTTTTCCTTGGAACAGAGGAGGCTGATGGGAGGTTTGATTGAGATGTACAAATTGTGAGGCGTTTGGATTGAATGGATGGGAAGGGCCTATTTACCTTGGCAGAGAGCTCAGTGACTAAGGGGGGCACAGATTTAAAGTGATTTGTAGAACAATTATTCGTGAGATAAGGACATTTTTTTTTCACCCTGAGGGTGGTGGGGGTCTGGAACTCACTGCCTGAAAAAGAGTGGCAGAGGCAGAAAACCTCCTGTCATTTAAAAGGTGCCTGGATGTGCACCTGAAGTGCCGTAATCTGTAGGGCTACAGACAAAATACTGAAAAGTGGGATTAGGCCGGGTGGCTCTTTTTTTTAAACCAGTCGTGCAGACACAATGAGCCACGTAGCTTCTTTCTGTGCCTTAGATTTTCTATGATTCTATGAGACGATAGACAAGAAATGGCTAGCATTTAAAGAATTAATGCATAATTTGCAACAAATGTACATTACTTTAAGGCACAGGAAAAGTGGTCCAACCATGACTAACACAAGGAGTTAAAGGTAATATTAGATCAAAGGAAGAGGCTTATAATTTTACCAAAGAATGTAGTAAACCTGAGGATTAGGAAGATTTTAGAATTGAGCAAAGGGGGACCAAGAAATTAAGGAAAGAGATAAGAGACTGAGAGTAGATTAGAAAGAGACATAAAACAGATTGTAATCGCTAGGTATGTAAATAGGAAGAGATTAGTGAAAGTAAGCATGGGTCCATTAGAGGCAGAGACAGGGGAAATTATAATGGGGAACAAGGAAATGACAGAGATATTAAACAAATACTTTGTATCTGACTTCAAGATAGAAGATACAAAAAACATTCCAGAAGTAATGGGGAACCAAGGGTCTAGCGAGAATGAGGAACTTAAAAAAGTCAGTTTAAGAAATAGTACTAGAGAAATTAATGGGACTAAGTGGTGACAAATCCCTAGACCTGATGACCTGCATCTCAGGGTTTTAAAAGATACCGGGTGTCTTCCAGAATTCCTTAGATTCTGGGAGAGTTCCCAAGGGTTGCAAGATAACAGACATAAACCAGCTATTTAAGAAAGGAGGAAGAGAGAAAAATGGGAACTATAGGCCAGTTAGCTTTACATCAGTAGTAGGCAAAATGCTAGAATCTATTAGGGATGTGGTAACTGGGCACTACGAAAATCATAATACAATTAAGCAGAGTCAACATAGATTTATGAAAGGGAAATAGTGTTTGAGAAGCCTGATTTTGAGTTTTTTGAGGATGTAACTAATAAGATGGATAAGGGGAAAACTAGTGGATGTAGTGTATTTGGAATTGCAAATAGTATTCGACAGGTGTCACACAAGAGGCTGTTACACAAAATTAGAATTCATGGGATTGGGAGTAATATGTTAGCATGGATTGAGGATTGGTTAATGATCAGAAAACAGGGAGTAGAAATAAACAGGACATTTCTGGGTTTACAGGCTGTAACTAGCAAGGTGCCGCAAGGATCAGTACTTGGGCTCAGCTATTTACAATGTGTATTAATAAATTAGACGAGGGGACGGAGTGTAGCATATCCAATTTTGCTAATGATACAAATTTAGGTGGGAAAGTAAGTGGTGAGGAGGATGCAAAGTGGCTGCAGAGGGATACAGACGGGTTGAGTGAGTGGGCAAGAACATGGCAGATGGAATACAATGTGGCGAAATGTGAAGTTATCCACTTTGATCGGAAAAGTAAAAAAAAACAGAATTTTTTGAATGATGAGAGACGTGAATCACAGAAAGTTAACACGCAGGTACAGCAAGTAATTGGGAAGGGACATGGTAAGTTAGTTTTTGTTACAAAGGAATTAGAGTAAAGAAGTATTACTACAATTATACAGGGAATTGGTGAGGCCACGCCTGGAGTACTGTGCACAGTTTTGATCTCCTTAGCTTAGAAAGGGCACACTTGCCTTTGAGGGAGTGCAACAAAGGTTCTCGAGACTGGTTCCTGGGATGAAGGCAGATGTTGAGAAAATGTTTCCCCTGGCTGGAGAATCTAGAACACTGGGCCACGGTCGCAGAATAAGGGGTTGGCCATTTAGGACTGAAATGCGAGAAATTTCTTCACTCAAAGGGCTGTATAATCTTTGGAATTCTCTATCCAGAGAGCTGTGGATGCTCAGTCATTGAAACATAGAGTTATACGCACAGAAATAGACCCTTCGGCCCATCGTGTCCGTGCTGGCCATCAAGCACCTATCTATTCTAATCCCATTTTCCAGTACTTAGCCTGTAACCGAGTATATTGAGAACATTCAAGACAGAGGTCAATAGGTTTTTGTGTTCTAAGAGAATTAAGGAATATGGGGATAGCGCATTGCATTAAGGTAGAAGATCAGCCATGACCTTAAATGCTGGAGCTGCCTCGAAGGACCAAATGGCCCACTCCAGCTTCTATATCTTATGTTTTTATAGACTTTCCAGGAATATATTATTTTCTATAAGGAAATTTATGAGGGGTAGAGTTCAACAATAATTCTGGCTTTCTCTCCATCACCAGAAGTGATGTACAAACCCTTGTTTACACTGTACCTGTGGCAAAATTATGGTGTTAGAGCAAAAGCAGCTCCAAAGAAATTCCGGGACTATTGCAATAGATAAGCTATTCACAAGAATCATTACTCAATTTATTGCCAATTTAAAACTCGTATTTTTGGGTGTTTTCAGGTTCTTTTTTAGTGTTGAAGATTGGGGGTGGGGAGGGGTAGATATTTGAGCCCAAAAGCCAGTAAAATTCAGAGAAATTGAGTAAAAATCAAGAAAACAAAATCCAGGTTCAGAAAGCTGTTTACAGTAAGTACGAGATAACTTCAATGGAATAAGGAATATTGCATTTAAAACATTCATGTCCCATTTATCACAAAGAACTCCTAAAGAAATACCCCTTTAGAACACAAGATCCATGAAAATCTAAAGCAAAGCTCTAATGATGTGAAAAATTGATCTATTATAGATGAGGAAAGTCTCTAAGATGCAATCATTTAGTTACTTGGCAAACCATTGACTTATTAGATCCCACCAGGTGTTGTGTTTCAAAGAAAGAAAGAACTTATTTATAAAGCACTTTTCATAACCTCAGGGCATTTTAATATGCTTTAAAACCAATGAAGTACCTTGTGAAGTGTAGTCACTGCTGTAATGTTAGGAAATGTGGAAGCCAATGTGTGCACAGCAATTTCCCACTAACAGCAGAGAAAAATGACCGATCAGTTTTAATGCTGTTGGTTGAGGGATAAATATCCGCCAGGACTCTTCTGCTCTCCTTTGAAAAGTGTGCTGCGGTCATTTATATTCAACTGAGTAAATTGATACCAGCTAATTAGATGGAATTGGATTATGTGGGAATCTCCCGAATGGAAGAATAATATGCTGGGCACTGCTGCCAGCCATCCTGGGAAAAATCTGAAGTCTGTACTTTGCATTTACAGTTTACACCTGTGGATTGTGCCTGTGTATGTTCTCCTGCTTGCAGGTGCTCTCCTGCTTCTTGGAGCTTTTTGCATGGTAACTTGGCACAAAACCACAAGAAAAGATACTCGACTACAGGGGACTCAACTTTTATAAGGTAAATATAGTAATATTTGCAAATTTTGGGCAAGTGACATGTGATCAAATGTCACATAATCAAACCTCCAGGAATATCTCCAACTAGAGTTGGAAACCCTAATAGATGGGCATAAAAGATTAAGGAAACTCTGGTACTGTGTAAGTTCTTCTGTAAAACACTCTGCCCACATTTGCTCAATCTTTAATACCAGCTACTTGTTTTATGTCCCAATTATGCATGTCTCTAGCTGCAACTATACAGGAAATTTCACACCAATATTTTGGGATTCAAGTCCCACTCTAGGGCTTGGAGTACAAAAATCAAGCAGTATTGTGGGAGTGCTGCACTGTCAGAAGTACCGTCTTTTGGATGAGACAGTAAACTGAGGCCCCATCTGCTTGCTGGGGTGGATGTAAAAGATCCCATGTCACTTGTTTGAAGAAGAGCAGGAGAGTTATCCCCGATGTCCTCGCCAATATTAATCCATCAATCAACATCACAAAAACAGACTCTCTCATCACTATCACACTGCTGTTTGTGAGAGTTTGTTGTGCGCATATTGACTGCCACATTTCCTGCATTACAACAGTGACGACACTTCAAAAGTACTTCATTGGCTGTAAAGCACTTTAAGACAAACAGTAGTTGTGAAAGGCACTATATAAATGCAAGTCTTTCTTTATTATTGATGGCATACTCAAAATATGCTAAAATGCATTGAGTCCATCAGTAATTTAATGTGTACATAAACCTCCACACGAAAATACTTCTATTATTAAATTTCCATCGGTCAGCTCAGCAGAGATGAATGAACTCACTCACTTATCAGTTCTGAACTGGCCTGGCTGCTTCAGCCCTTTTCTGTGACAAGCTATTCTTGACATTATCTATGCAGTGCTCCCTTTGTTTTCCTCAGCTTCTTGTTCCATGTATCTCTGTACGCCAGACCATGAAAGTTGTTTTAGCTGTTTCTATTCTTGAACCATGCCCAAACCATCACAGTTGTCTTTTTTAAAACTTGTTGTTTGATTAGTGTTGTTTCTTGACTAAACAACGTATTAATTATATCATTCTTTGATTCTTCGCATTCTAGATACTTCTAGTATTCCTCTCAAACAACTTACTTCTGCTGTTAATATATGTTGCTTATTAACTTTTTTTGTGACCCAACACTCATATCCATATAATAATATGGGGATAACCTTCACTTCATAAACAGCTATTTCCATTTTTATAAAAATATCTTTGGCCTTCCATCTCCTGCTTAAATTTCTAAAAGCGGCACAAGCAAATCCATTTCTTCTTTTGATGTCTTCTTTATAATTCCCATTCAGACATTAACCTATCAAGGTATACAAAGTTTTCCAACTTTCAACTGGCATCCCCATCAACTGTAATGTGTACATCTTCTTGATGCTTCCCAAACCTTTACATTTTTCTTTATCTTAAACTGGGGACTAAATGCTCTACTTTCCTCATACCCCCACCAGTTCATCTTCAGCTGCTTCATCAATGACATAAATTCAGAGTGGGGATGTTTGCTGATGATTGCAGTGTGCGCTTCCATTTACAACTCGTCAGGTAATGACGCAAACCTTTCCCACATGAAGCAAGATGTGGAAAACATTCAGGCTTGAGCTGATAAATGTGAAGTAATATTTATGCCACACAAATGCTAGGTAATAACCATCACCAACAAGAGATCTATTCATCTCTCTCCGACATTCAATGGCATTACCATTGCTGAATTCCCCCACCATCAACATCCTGGGCGTTAACAGTGACCAGAAGCTTAACTGGACCAGCTATATAAATACCATGGCTACAAGAACAGATCAGAGGCTGTGTATTCCATGGAGTGCAACCCACCTCCTGACTTCGCAAAACCTGTCCACCATCTGTAAGGCACAAGTCAAGAGTGTGATGGAATACTCTCCACTTGCCTGGATGAGTGCAACTCTAACAACATTCAAGAAGGTCAACACTATTCAAGACAAAGCAGCCGGATTGATTGACACCCCATCTTTCCACCACTTGCAGCACAGTGGCAGCAGTGTGTACAATCTACAAGATACACTGCAGAAACTCATCAAGGCTCTTTAGACATCACCTTGCAAACCCGAAACCTCTACCACCTAGAAGGACAAGGGCAGCAGCCGCATGGGAACACCACTACCTGCAAATTCCCCTCCAAGCCACACACCATCCTGACTTGGAACTACATCGCCACTCCTTCATTGTCGCTGGGTTAAAATCCTGGAAGTCCCCACCTAACAGCAGTGTGGGTGTACCTACTCCACATGTAGCGGTTCAAGAAGATGGCACACCACCACCTGCTCAAGCACAATTAGGGATAGGCAATAAATTCTGACCTTGTCAGTGATCCCACAAATGAATAAAAAATTTAGTCTCTGAAAATCTGTTCTAGATGCTGTTCTAAAGTCAATATTCACAGCAAAATTAAGATTGTTCAAAATCTTGTCACATAAGGAGACTCCTACAATACCATTCAGCGCAAAATCCATTATTTTTTCAATAACACCTTTAATAAATCAGATGACAATGTGTATTACTTTGTCTCACCGCAAGTGTTGATCTAAACCATTCCGTCAGTTTCCTATCCACTCCAACAGTGCTCAGGGACTTGTTACAGTTAATTTCGATTAGTCTGACAATATTCTTAGGAATACCATATAATACACTGTCAAAGACCTGCTTAAAATCTGTGGAGTTGTTGCAACAATGGTTGTCGCATCCTATAAACTTCTCTGAAATCTGTCTCATCATAAACGGTTAATCTACTGTACTTTGTCCTGGTCTAAAACTAGCTTCTTTTCCATCCACTACCACTTCCAAGTATCTCTTCATTCTCCTCCACTGTTTTTGAGTAAATACTTCTGCTTGGTATACTCAGTAAACTGATACCTCCAATTGATGCATTTTCCCATTTCCTTCTTTGAAGATTGGTACAATCACTTTTCCACAGACATTGTTGGATCTGATTCTGCGAAATGAGGTGGGTCAAGTGGATCAAGTGTCAGTCGGGGAACATTTAGGGGGTAGGGGATCATGGTATCGTAAGGTTTAGGTTGGCTATAGAAAAGTACAGGGAGCAATCCAAAGTAAAAATATTTAATTGGGGAAAGACCAATTTCAGCGGAGAACAGATCTGGCCCAGGTAAATTGGAATCAAAGGTTGGAAGGAAAACTGTAATGGAACAATGGGTTGCCGTTAAAGAGGATATGGTCCAGGTACAGTTGAGGTACATTCCCATGACGGGGAAAGGTACAGCAAACAAAGTCAGATTTCCCTGGATGATGGAAGAAATAGAGAGTAAGATGAAGCAGAAAAAGAGTGTGTATGACAGATGTCAGGTTGATAATACAAGTGAGAACCAGGCTGAATATAGAAAGTTCAGAAAGGAAGTGAAAAAAGAAATGAGAGAAGTAAAGAGAGAGTATAAGAGACTGACAGCTAACATAAAAGGGGATCCAAAAGGCTTCTATAGGCATATAAACAGTAAAAAGGTAGTAAGAGAATAGGTGGTGCTGATGAGGGACCAAAAAGGGGATTTACACAAGGAGACAGAGGGAATGGCTGAGGTACTAAATGAATACTTTGCATCTGGCTTTACCAAGAAAGAAGATGCTATGGTTGATGAGGATGCTGCATTAACATCTCACACTGAAGAGTGTCTGCAGAATCTTATCAACAGGATTGCGGCTGCCTGCAATGAATTTGGCCTAACCATCAGCCTCAAGAAAACGAACGTCATGGGACAGGATGTCAAAAATGCTCCATCCATCAATATCGGCGACCATGCTCTGGAAGTGGTTCAAGAGTTCACCTACCTAGGCTCAACTATCACCAGTAACCTGTCTCTCGATGCAGAAATCAACAAGTGCATGGGAAAGGCTTCCACTGCTATGTCCAGACTGGCCAAGAGAGTGTGGGAAAATGGCGCACTGACACGGAACACTAAAGTCCGCGTGCATCAAGCCTGTGTCCTCAGTACCTTGCTCTATGGCAGCGAGGCCTGGACAACGTATGTCAGCCAAGAGCGGCGTCTCAATTCATTCCACCTTCGCTGCCTCCGGAGAATCCTTGGCATCAGGTGGCAGGACCGTATCTCCAACACAGAAGTCCTCGAGGTGGCCAACATCCCCAGCATATACACCTTACTGAGTCAGTGGCGCTTGAGATGGCTTGGCCATGTGAGCCGCATGGAAGATGGCAGGATCCCCAAGGACACATTGTACAGCGAGCTCGCCACTGGTATGAGACCCACCAGCCGTCCATGTCTTCGCTTTAAAGACATCTGCCAACGCAACATGAAGTCCTGTCACATTGATCACAAGTCGTGGGAGTCAGTTGTCAGCGATCGCCAGAGCTGGCGGGCAGCCATAAAGGCGGGGCTAAAGTGTGGCGAGTCGAAGAGACTTAGCAGTTGACAGGAAAAAAGACAGAAGCGCAAGGGGAGAGCCAACTACGAAACAGCCCTGACAACCAATTTTATCTGCAGCACCTGTGGAAGAGTCTGTCACTCTAGTATTGGTCTTTCCAGCCACTCCAGGCGCTGCTCCACAAACCACTGACCACCTCCATGCGCTTACCCATTGTCTCCCGAGACAAGGAGGCCAAAGAAGAAGGGACAGATGGACTTCCAAAAGACATTTGATAAAGTGCCACATAACAGGGTGGTCAGCAAAGTCAAAGCTCGTGATTTGGGCAAAATAGTTTTTTTGTTTTTTTTTGTAACAAACCTCTGCAGAGTGAATTTCTGTATTTTTTCCAGTGTGCGTGTGAGCGTAGTTAGTGAATTTTTAAAAAGGGAACTTTCATATTTTAATCGGTGTGTTAATGCTTTGCTTCGTTACTGGTTAAAACTTGTTTTATAATAAACGGATAATGTTGTTGTTTGTTAAAGAAACCTGGTTGGTGTATTTTATTTTGGGATGACAAAAAAGAGTATCTGATGGCTGTATCGGTAACCGGGTAAACATTTAAATAGATGTTGTGACCTGTGGAGAAGTGGAACTAGAAAAGACAATGCACTCCTCCCACCTCGGTCATAACAACCTCCTCATGGGCCCTCACTTCTTTCCTAAAGTGTGGTAACCAGACGTAATACTCCAGTTGGAGTATTAAAGGTTCGGCATATCTTCTCTGCTTTTGTACTCTTATCACTCTATTTATGAAGCTCAAGATCTCATACGCTTTGCTAACCACTCTCTCAATATGACCTGCCACCTTCAAAGATCGACGCACATGAACCTGCAGGTCTTTCTCTCCCTGCACACTCTTCAGAACTGCGCCAGTAATTCTATATACCCTCACCCTATCTCTTCTGCCAAAATATGTCACCTTACACTTGACTGTATTAAATTCCATCCGGTACTTGCCTGCCCATTCTGATAGCCTAACTATGGCCTGCTGCAGGCAGTTCATATCATCCTCACTGTTTGCCACTCCTCTAAGTTTGCTATCATTGGCGAATTTTGAAATTCTACTATACATTTCAATATCCAAGTCATTTATATATAGCAAAAAAAGCAGTCCACGCACTGATCCTTGGGGAACACCACTGTCCACCATGCTCCAGTCTGTAAAAGTCATTTGCTGTTTTCTACCCTAGAGCCAATTTATTTTAAATCCAATTGGACACTGATCCTTCTATTTCATGAGCCTCAATATTGTTAACCAGCCTTTTATGTGGTCCCTTATCAAACACTTTCTTAAAATCCATATAGACACCATCCACCACATTTGCTTCATCAACCTTCTCTGCTACTTCATTAAAAAATTCAATTCGTCGAGCATGATATGCCTTGTACAAATCTGTGCTGGCTATCCTTAACTAACTCAAACCTCTCCAAGTGACTGTTAATTTTTTTCCTTAATTGTTGTTTCTAAAACCCTACCCACCACTAATATTAAACAAAATTGGCCTGTAGAGAGAGTAGGGCCCATAAAAGACCAAAAAGGTAACCTATGCGTAGGAGCGGAAGATATCGGTATGGTTCTTAATGAATATTTTGCGTCTGTCTTCACAAAAGAGGGGTATGATGCAGATATTGTAGTTAAGGAGGAAGAGTGTGAAGTATTGGATGTGATAAACATCGGGAGAGAGGAAGTATTAATGTGATTAGCATCCTTGAAAGTTGATAACTCACCAGGGCCAGATGAAATGTATCCTAAGCATTAAAAGAAGCAAGAGAGGAAATAGCATTGGGTCTGACCATTATTTTCCAGTCCTCACTAGATATAGATGTGGTGTCGGAGGATTGCAGAATTGTTAATGTTGTACCTCTGTTTAAAAAGGCAGCAAAGGATACACCAAATAATTACAGGTCAGTAGTGGGCAAATTATTGGAATCTATTCTGAGAGACAGGATAAGCTGTCACTTAGAAAGGCACAGGTTAATCAAGGATAGTCAGCATGGATTTGTTAAGGGAAGATCTTATTTGACCAACTTAATTGAATTTTCTGAAGGAGTAACAAGAAAGATAGATGAGGGTAGTGCAGTTGATGTGGTCTACATGGATTTTAGCAAGGCTTTTGACAAGGTCCCACATGGCAGACTGGTTAAAAAAATAGAAACCCATGGGATCCAGGGAAATGCAGCAAGGTAGATACAAAATTGGCTCAGTGGCAGGAAACAAAGGGTAATTGTCAATGGCTGTTTCCAGTGGCGTTCTGCAGGGCTCAGTACTGGGTCCCCTGCTTTTTGTGGTGTATACTAATGATTTGGTCATAAATGTAGGGGCATGATCAAGAAGTTTGCAGACAACACAAAGATTGGCCGTGTGTAGATAGCGAGGAGGATACTGTAGGCTGCAGGAAGATAGTGATGGTCTGGTTAGATGGGCAGAAAAGTGGCAAATGAAATTCAACCCAAAGAAGTTTGAGTTGATGCATTTGGGGAGGTCAAACAAGGCAAAGGAATACACGATTAATGGGAAAATACTGAGAGGTGCTGAGGAAGTGAGGGACCTTGGAGTAAATGTCCACAGATCCCTGAAGGTAGCAGGAAAGGTTGATAAGGTGGTTAAGAAGGCATATGGAATCCTTTCCTTTATTAGTCGAGGTATAGAACACAAGAGCAGGGAGGATATGTTGGAACTGTATAACTCATTGGTCAGGTCACAACTTAAATACTGTGCGCAGTTCTGGTCACCTCATCACAGAAAGGATGTAACTGCACTTGAGAGGGTACAGAGGAGATTTACGAGGTTGTTGCCAGGACTGGAACAATGCAGCTATGAGGAAAGATTGGATAGGCTGGGGTGGTCCTCCTTGGAACAGAGAAGGCTAAGGGGAGGTATGATTGAAATGTACAAAATTTTGAGGAGGCTGGATAGAGTGGAGGTGAAAGGCCTATTCACCTTAGCAAGAGAGGTCAGTGACTAGGGGGCATAGATTTAAAATGATTGGTAGAAAAATTAGAGGGGAGATGAGGAAAAACATTTTCACCTAGACGGTGGTGATGGTCTGGAACTCACTGCCTGAAAGGGTAGTTGAGGCAGAGACCCTCAGTTCATTCAAAAGGAGTCTGGATATGCACTTCAAGTGCCATAAGCTGCAGAGCCACGGACCAAATGCTGGAAGGTGGGATTAGAATAGGTGGAATATTTTTCGGCCGGCACAGACATGATGGGCCAAGTGGTCTCTTTCTGTGCCTTAAACATTCTATGATTCTAGTTGCCTTTCTTTATTAAGGGCGTCATATTTGCCATTCTCCAATACTCTGTCACCTCCCCCTATCTAGTGAAGATTGGAAGATTATGGCAAGCTCTTCCACCATCTTCACCCCACTTCCTTTCACAACCTGGGATGCAAACCATCTGGACCAGGTGACTTAACTACCCTAAGCATAACTGGCCTTTCCAGCACCCCTTCCTTCTCAATTATTACCCTATCCATTGCCTCTACTCTCTCCATTTCTACCAATATTTTGTCAGATTCCTCTTCCTTAGTAAACACCGATACAAAGTACTCATTAAATATTCTAGCCTTTCCCTGTGCCTCTTTATCCCTAATAGGCCCCACTCAACCTCTTACTACCTGCTTACTATTTATGCTGGTAGATCTTTAGGTTCCCTTTTATGTTGACTGTCATTCTATTCTTATAGTCTCTCTGCCAATCTTATTTTCCTCTTCATTTCCCCTCTCAACTTATTGTATTTGGCCTGGATCTCACTTGAAGAATTCACCTGGCATGCATTGTACACCTTCCTTTTCTGTTTCAACATAATCTCTATCGCCTTCAGCATCCAAGGAGCCCTGTTTTTGGTTCCCCTACCTTTCACCCTTGATGGAATGTACCTAGTCTGTACCTGAAGCATCTCTTCCTTAAAGATAAGCAATTGTTCAGTTACAGTTTTTTCTGTCAGTCTTTGGTTCCATTTTATCCTGGCTAGATCCCTTCTCATTGCATTGAAATTATCCCTCTTCTAATCTAGCTGTTTTATCTTGTATTGTTCCTCACATTTCTGCATTATGAGTCTAAATTTTATGGTACGATGATCACTATGATCCAAGTGCTCCCTGACAAACATTTGGTCCACCTCATTTCCCAGCACCAGATCCAGCAATGCTTCCTTTCTCGTTGGGCTGAGAACATACTGATCAAGGATGTTCCCCTTAACACAATCCACAAATTCCTCCCCCTCCTTATCTATTACTCTAAGATAATTCCAATTGATATTTGGGTAACAATAGAACATCACCACCTGCAAGTTCCCATCCAAGTCACACACCATCCTGACTTGGAACTATCCCTTCCTAACAGCACTGTGGGTGTACCTACCTCAGATGGACTGCAGCGGTTCAAGAAGGCAGATCACCACCACCTACTCAAGGGCAATTAGGGATGGGCAATAAATGCTGGCCCAGCCAGCAATGCCCACATCCCATAAATGAATAAAAAAAAATTAAAGTCCCCTAATATCACCACTCTATAGTTCTTGCACATCTCTGTCATTCCCTGCAGATTTGCTCCTCTATCTCTCTCTAACTATTTGGAGGCCTTTAGAATACCCCCAGTATTGTGATCATACCCTTTTTGCTTCTCAACTCTTACCAAATGGATACCGTCTTTGTCTCTCTTTCCAACACTACAATGTCTTCCCTAATCAGTAGTGCCACCCACCTCCCTTTTTTCCTTCTCTATCTTTTCAGAAACCTTTATACTCTTGTATATTAAGCACCCAGTCCTCGCCATTTTAAACCACATTTCTGTTATTGCCATATCATATTCCCATACTGCTATTTGTACTTGTAGTTCACCAGCCTTATTTGCCACATTTTGTGTATTTACATACATGCATTGTAATCCTGTCTTTGCATTCCTTGTAGCAGTTTTCAGTCTGCTCCTATCTAATGTGAAACTACTACTTTCTCTAGTACTGTCCAACACTCTCATTATGCACCTTATTCCTCTTGTCTACTTCCATATGCTGGTGCCCATCCTCTTGCCAATTTACTTCAAACCCTCCCCAACTACACTAGTGAACCTCCCTGCAAGGACGTTGGTCCCAGTCCTGTTGAGGTGCAACCCGTCCCTTTTGAATAGGTGCCTTCTGCCCCAGAACTGGTCCCAATGCCCCAAGAAATTTAAGCCTTCCCTCCTGCACCATGCTTTAAGCCATGGAAATATATCACCGTTTCTTCACTGTTGCTGGATCAAAATCCTGGAACTCCCTTCCTAACAGCACTGTGGAAGTACCCACACCAGATGGACTGCAGCAGTTCAAGAAGGTGGTTCACCACCACCTGCCCAAGGGCACTTTGGGATGAACAACCAATGCTGGCCTTGCCAGCGACGCCCACATCCCATGAAATGAATAAAAAAAGCCAGCCAGCCCGGACTGCTGCTACCCAGGCAGAGGTGGTGCAATTTGGAGCTGGGCCCTCAGAGCCCAGAACGTCTCGAGGATGTCCTTCAAAACCATCTGCAATCTCCCTCAGTGAAATTCAGCAGCCTTCCAACAGTCACTGAGGTAAGCACTGCATAGGAGCATTAGGACAGGTAAAGATACTCAGCAGACAGGCACTAAGGGTGATTAGTTGACTTTTGCATGGAATATTAAATGGCTTGTTTGAAAAACTTGGTTTGGAATTGTTGTTTTTATTTCTGCATTGTGGCCAAGAAAACAATGTGATTGTCAGTGACAGAGGGAAGGTAAGGTGCGCGACTATTTTACAATGGGCAATTGGGATTGTGTTCACTGATGAGCTGACCACGACAGAAAGAGGATGTGTTGGTTGTCTCCTTCATTCATCTATTCAGGAGGAAGAGCTTTTTTATACAGCGGGTGGTAATGATCTGGAATTCACCGCCCACAAGGATGGTGGAAGTGGAGACAATCAATGATTTCAAAAGGAAATTAGATGGGTACTTGAAGGAAATAAATGTGCAGGTCTATCAGGGATTGAGCAGAGGAGTGGGACTGACTGGACTGGACCGCTCCCCCAAGAGCCAGCATGGACTCAACGGCCCAAATGACTTCCTTCTGTGCCATAAATGCTCAATGACTCTACTCCTCCTCAGCTGCTTGCCATATACCTTGCGTACAAAGTCTGTTACCTCATCATGACGAAGTTGTGCAGGACACAGCAGACCACGATGAATCATGATTCATGCTCTGGTGAATACTGTAGGACTATTCCAGAGCGGTCCAAGCATGGCTTAAGCACCCCAATGGTCTGCACACTGACATTTGTTTTGGCAGTATGGCTCTCATACGCATGCTGCCCACATGTGGTTGGGTTCTGCACCAGAGTCATGAGCTAGGCGGTCAGCAGATAGCCCTTGCTGTCCAGTAGCCACACTCTGGTTTGATATGGTGGCTCAGTGGACTGCCACAGAATAAAGGCATCATAAGTACCACCAGGATAATGGGGGCATTCACCTGCAAGATGTATTTTATTCATTTTTATTTATTTTTTATTTAGAGATACAGCACTAAAACAGGCCCTTCGGCCACCAAGTCTGTGCCGACCATCAACCACCCATTTATACTAACCCTACATTAATCCCATATTCCTACCACATCCCCACCTTCCCTCAATTCCCCTACCACCTACCTATACTAGGGGCAATTTATAATGGCCAATTTACCTAACAACCTGCAAGTCTTTGGCTGTGGGAGGAAACCAGAGCACCCGGTGAAAACCCACGCGGTCACAGGGAGAACTTGCAAACTCCGCACAGGCAGTACCCAGAATGGAACCCAGGTCGCTGGAGCTGTGAGGCTGCGGTGCTAACCACTGCGCCACTGTGCCGCCCATGTACTGAGCATAGTCACACATCAGCTGCACATTCGCGAAGTGGAACCCTTTGCAGTTGTGGCACATCTCTACATTTAGATGTGGGACACACAAAGCCATGTGGATGGCAGCCTGCACCATGGGGAAACAGCTATCCAGGTGAAGCCATGCACAGGCTCTGCCTGCTTCTCCCTGGCCAGAGAGAATGCTATGTAGTCTTCTCTCCTGGCATAAAGAGCATCAGTCACCTCCCCTATACAGCAGTTGATGCCAAACTGGGAGATGTAACTTGCTCCAGTTGAAGAATCCTGACGGGAAGAAGTTCATGGCCACAGTCATCTTCACAGCCACTGGCAGCACTGTCCTTGCCCTGCGCTGAGGCTGCATGCAAGAGAAGGCTGATTTCAGTGAGTACCTCCTTTGTAAAGCAGAGACAGCATACACACCTTGGTGAGGTTGAGGTAAAATAAATATTTCCTGAAATCCTGGGAGCATAAGGCCTCCTGCTGAGAACTCTTCTCCCCCTCTTAGCTCTGCGAGCAGCTTGTCCTCCTCTGCTGCATCTGCTCAATCTCTCCATCATGTTGCAGGCCAAGGGGGAAGGTAACTACAGCACTCATAACTGGTAGCAAGTGGTCTGACCAGAACCCAGACCTTCACTACATGCACTGTAATTCCCCATCAACTTCACTAACTTTTAACAGCAGCAGAAAACTCTCAGCACTGCTACAAACTCAAACAAAGCCCGTAGAAATCAATCAGTAACTAACCTGATAGTAGCTGCTGATCCTTTTATATGGCACTGGTGGAGAGATGGGCTGGGCCTGTCCTGCTGCTGAATGCCTGTGCATGCATGTTTAAGAGAGGGTGTAAGCTGAAGTGTTGAGGTCAGAAATGGTAGAGCTGGCATCAAATCAGTGTTTCACACTGACTGACGGCATGATCTGCATATCTCTGGTGCATGCTCCTACCACAGGTGCTAATGCCCTTACCAAAATAGTGTCTGGGTTCATAAAGATATGTGCATGCCACGGATGCCATTTTGGAACCAAAACAGCGTCCATCAGAGCACCACGGAGCCAAATTTTGCAGCCTTTGTTTTATATGCTCTAATATTCCCCCATTAATCAAAGGCCATGCCCCATCTGCAGCTATGAGGACAAGCAGGAAACCCATTTTTGATTGACCACCTATTGCCACTTTTGCCAATTGCCAGGAGAAATAGTGATAAGTTTTAAAACCAATTCTTTATTGAATAATAAAGTTATATGAAAAATGTTACACACAGAGCAATATGTAAATAAAGAGGTCACATGGCTCATGCAACCATTAAGTAACAATTCCTTTTGGTACTCACTTATAGAACACATCATTCGTCTTGCCAACTCACCCTTATAAACCAATGATACAGCAACACTGAAAGTGTCATTAATTCAGTGAACTAGATGCCACCTCGCTACCTAATTAAGAATGTGTGATAATAAGAAAATGAGAGAACATTGAGTGTATTAGAAAAACTTTAATGTTGTGCACATACCTACAAAACGCTTATTTCCTGCCACATCAAACTTTGACTGTGGAATCGTATGGAATGACCTTGCCACAGATTCTGTCATCATTGGAGGCTCAGTTGTTGTAGGTAAAGTAGTTGCAACCAGCTGAAAGCCTTGGAAAATTCAAGAAAATTGCAGTTAAAATATTTTAAGACATGAGGTTGATGTAAGCGTTCAGGATGAATTTGGTTTCACTTCTGCCATCAAGACGGTTCATCATTCTGGAGAATATCAGTACAAATTTACTCAGTTCATTTACACCATGTCCTAAAACCCTATCTAAAAGGATTAGACAATTCATGATTAGTAACAGTAATAAAGTTTTTCAAATAAGTTGTCATTATAGTACAGAAAACACTTGTTAACTTCACATCAAAATTTTGCCAAACCTGTCCTTTTAACTGAGTTTTAATCATGTTGTGTCTGGAATACTATATGGTTCCCTCCTAATCCTTGGCGAAAGTTCAAATTTAACATGCCACATGCAGTGTTATGACAAAACATCAAAGATTTGACAATAACGATGTATTTTTAAAAAAATGAAGATTAGAACTGTTCTCCAAGATGAGTTCAATGTTTTCATTTTTAATAAATTATCACGTCATAAATGTTTAAAAAGAGTCAAATGGTAAAAATTCCCCAAAACCTTTAACAACAACATTTTTTTTGGATTTTTGTTTTGCAAATTAACATCAGTTTATAAGCTGTAATCAGCGGCCTGAATTAAAAGTCTTCAGTCTGGAAATTGTTGGAATAACACATCTCGCGAGTGAAGTGAACTGGACTTTATGCCTCACCTTTCAAGTCACATTAATCTTCTATCGTAAATTACTAGAAATGCAACTTGATAATAGTGCAGTGATGTCAATGTCATTTCTGGGATCTCATGAACGTTGTGCGCAATAGTCCATCTCATTAATCAATGAAACAAAATGATAATCAAAGAAACAGAGCAAGTGAGAGAGAAGGGAACAGGGTAAATTAGAGTTAAATTAGAGATAGGAAAGGGAACTAAAGAGAAAGAGGCAGAAGGAAAAAGTAATACATTTTAAAAAAGTATAATGTACATCCTGCAGGAATGAGACTCCACAGTTTCATTATTCCCTTTCTAGACCTCAAAGATTAAGTGGCATGTCAGGACAATAAATCATATTAACAAATTTTTACAATAGAAAGTACCAGCCTAATTGGCTGCAACCAGGTTAATTTGCATTTACAGTGCAAATTCAACAATTTCTTAACATGGCAAGGTCCCAATTTTTTTGGTTCTGTTGAGGCCAACAGTGATAAAACGTCCAGCAATTTGTGGTGAAACAGAACTCATGGCACTTCTTATCCTTGCCAAAAATCTTGGGCTTTTTGTGAACTCATCGTCATGAGTGCTGTGAACTCATCATTATTTTCCCAGCAATTTCTGGACCTTCATGTCAGTTTGCCAAATGATATTAAGTCCAAGTTGGTTAAAAAAAAATCAAATGCATCCAGCAAAACCTTTAGTGCTTTTGAGACAGAGTCATCACTTCAGTGAACTTAATCTCCTGTTGCTTTCATTCCAAAATGCATTTGTCCCATAATAATGATAATTTTCTGACTGCTGTTTACCATATTTTAATAGTAATATGGTTAAACTGATGACATATGTAACTAATATAAAGTTCACTGTAAAACTGCTCAACAGGAACACAAAAATAAGTTTTCTTAGCCCTGCTAGCACAACAGGATCCAATAGTTATCAAAATTAGGAAATAGGTTTTAACATATGAGGGAACCACTCGGGACATTTGAGTGGAGGCCTAGACAAAACATTGAAATAATAAGTAGGAATTGATATAATCACAGGAAAAATATCAAGACTCTGATATAGAATTATTTGAGTAGATGAGGGGAGTATTGCTGAAAGTGCAAATACTTCTGATGGGTAGTTTTATGCAATTGGTTGAAATTGGTTAGCAATCTTTCAAAAGGTAAATTTGTAAACTGGTTCAGACCCCTTGATAAAGCAAAGAGGGATGACTTGCTGAGGTATTCAAGATAGTTTAGGATATTGATATGTTAAATCCTGAGAAACTGTTTAGAGGCACTGAGAATGACTACAATCAGCAATGCAATTCATGAAGAGGTAAGGTGAAAGGCAGATAACATAGAGCACCAGGAAACAGAAGAAAGTTGAATGGAAAAGGTCACATAGTCTGATGCGACAGTTCAATCCTTTGTTTGTTCAGAAGCTGCATACATTAATAGTGAGCTAATCCCGGGGAAGCAGAAAATATTATTCAAATCTTGAGAGAGAAGACATGTGCAAATCAGAAATCCCAATTAGTTGAAGCTAAAGTGTGAATTGAGATCATTAGGATGATATAAATAGTTTAAAAGCCAGCAGTGATGATCATTTTGACCTTCTAATATAATTTTGGAAGTTCAACTTTCAAATAATTGGTTGTTAATCCATTCTATAACCAAAAATAGCACTACCAAAACAACAAAGTATTGAAGAGTTGGTTTCCTCTGGGTACAATATGCCACAGCATCATGAACAAATGCATAAAGATTTCTTTGGTAGTAGTTGTAGAAAAATTTTAATTAGGTTACATTCTATTACAATAGAAGCAACTTAATAGGTTTTTGTGAAAGGGAATTAAATGAATGCAGGGGAACATCAATTTATGAAAAACAGGTAATATCAAACAAATTTATTAAGATAGTAGCATTATGCATCTTTATTTGCAGGAAGCATTTGACTTCAGTTGTGCTGTGAAGAATAATTCAGCCTATGGACATTCTCTGGTGTACTGACTGGCAGCCAGACAAGAGTGGGATTGCCTGTGGAGAAAGCTGCCAGTTCAACAATCTCTGAATGTGGAAGCTGCATACCCCATGGAACACAAAACTGGGTGACGACCCTCAAAAAAAAACTCAAGGTCCCTCAATAGACTTACGATTGAAGTGAAAGTTCATGAAATCCAAAAGGAATTTGTAATTTGTATAATTCAGTAACAGTTATTACTAAGTATGTGTTTGCTTTCTTCAATAAATTAATTTTGTTGGGTAAGGTCCTTGGCAGTAAAAACTATACATTGGATATTGGTAGAAATGAACTGGGTAGATTAAATTGGCCTGACCTTGGTCTATAGTTTCTCATGTTCCCCAATCCATTTTTTTATGCTTATAAAATGTCTGGCTTGGGCCTACTTCTGGTTTCAGCATTTGATTTTGTCAGCTCATACATATATATGAATTAGACCATGGGTGAAATAAAATTTGATAAACGTGGACCTGACGTGACCAGTTTGGTCTTAGACCAGCTAAACACATGTAGTCTAACCTTTATTCATGCTACAAATGCAATTTATTAGCTGGTGCACTAAGCTAGCAGCCAGTTCTTTCAGCTACATCTGAAACACATTGACTCTCTCTGGCTACATACACATGTTTCTTCACAGAGCTTGTACATTTAACATTGTGCTAATCCCAAGAGAAGCAGAAAACATCCACACAAACCACAAAACAGAAGGAATTGTGCAAATCATGAGCAGCAATTAGGTGAAGTTATAAGCGTGAACTGAGATCACTAGTAAGATATCATTGGTTTTAAAGCCACCAGCAATCTCCATTCTTGCAGTCATCCACATTAATCATTCTAATGCAGTTGCGTGTCATTTATTTAGGACATGCCAAATTTGACTATTTGCACACAGTACTAAAAGTAGCATAGAGACCCTATTAAATGAGAAAGCGTGACCTCTGGTCTTTTACCTCAAGCACGTTAGAATTTCTATACATTGCACAGATGCAAAGGAGAACGTACAGGAGGTTAAAAAATGCAGCACAAAAGAGAAGTAGCCATACCCAGGCAGTACCTTCTTTAATGGCTAAAGCATCCAGTGAATCACCTTCCATGGAAACTGTTAACATCATATCAGGTTCCATCCCTGAAGACTCTTCTGTTGAAGAAAGACAAAGTTGTATAAACACAAAGAGGTTAAAGTGAGAGTTTGCATTTCTGTAGATCAACATAAAATACCACTTCTCCACGAAACCATGCTGTTTAGTAGTAATCTTCAACGCTGTAGCATGTTCCATTGTAATTCCTGTACATTATTTTAGTAAAGTTGTCACAAATTTCAAATAGGTAAGCACTTTCATAGTAGAACAGGAATTTCACTTTGATGCTATCAGAATTTAATTCATTTTTTATCTTTGTAGGTTTACTGTGAAACTGCGTTCAATTGAATGTGTAAAAAAAGCTTATTTAATTTGCATTGCCAGCTCATCTACATAAATGGGATAGCTGTGAAAGCTTGTAAAATATTTGTGTGGTAAGGTGTACTTCCTTGTTCAAATAAAAACAAAAATGTTGGAAATATACAAAAGTACATTGTAACCAAAATGTTAAAAAGCCATGAGCTGACTTTTATTCCCTATCTCTCTTAGTGAGAAGTAGTGTTTATAGGGAACAAAAACAAGAAATGCTGGATTCACTCAGCAGGTCTGGCAGCATCTGTGGAAAGAGAAGCAGAGTTAACGTTTCGGGTCAGTGACCCTTCTTCGGAACCGGGTTCCGAAGAAGGGTCACTGACCCGAAACGTTAACTCTGCTTCTCTTTCCACAGATGCTGCCAGACCTGCTGAGTGAATCCAGCATTTCTTGTTTTTGTTTCAGATTTCCAGCATCCGCAGTATTTTGCTTTTATTTTAGTGTTTATAGGGAACATTGGTCAGGAAATAGCAACCTGAAGCCCTTGATTTCCTGTTTATTAATTTAATTGGAGAAGGAATCAGAGTTGCAATTTCCTGAATGATTCTGGAATGTGTGAATATTACTCCGCTCTAGAAACAATCATTTGATCACTTCATGCATCTTTGTATCCACTGATTTTACCGGCACCAAATGCATTTTAAAATATCCTTTTAGTTAAGGAAATGTGGCATGTTACAAATCAACACTTTAATTTCAGGAACATGATGAAACAGAATATGAAATGATTTATTATTGAAGTATTTGCAAATTACAGTGTGTTATAACATACTCCCCTATGGCCAAGAAACCAATAGACTACTTTGCTGCTTAATGCAATAAAGGTACAACATACAATAAAAAGATATAGCTAAATATATTACTTTCCTGAATATTGTACAGTATGGTCAGCCAATTTAATGCACCAGCATTTTTGCATAATATTATTAAGCATATTACCTCCCCCGCCACCCCATTACCATCCCTGAAACACTTCCAGCAAGATAATGAGTGCACTCCCAAGGCAAGGGTTAAATACATTGGTAACACTTGTAGGAAAGTTTTGGTGATACAGAGAAATTAGGGACACTTCAGTTCAACATGTGGATGTTCAAACTTCTAAGCACAATTAAAAATAATTACATCTTTAAATAAAGTCACTTTATTGATTTAATTAAAGATGTTATGTGGCATAATTTTCTCTGTGATTTTCGTTATTGGGAAAACAGAAAGTGGTATCTTTATCATAGGTGTACAGATTTGTCGCGTTAATGTGCAATGAAGGACATGCAGAATACTGATGAAGTAACATCAATTTAATATTCAGAGCATTATCTGAATCAGACATGGAATTTGACCAATTCAAATGAATTTTGACCTAATTGGGGGGAACTTTATGCTCTCCCCCGCGGTG
The DNA here is from genome assembly GCF_036365525.1 of Heterodontus francisci. Lineage (NCBI taxonomy): Eukaryota > Metazoa > Chordata > Chondrichthyes > Heterodontiformes > Heterodontidae > Heterodontus > Heterodontus francisci. The sequence continues at coordinate 46,483,688 of NC_090383.1, read as the reverse complement.
GGTTTGGAAGCGAGGAGAGCATATAATCAGGCAGGAAGGTGGCGGGGCCCTGACAATTGAGGCCCTTAAGTGGGCAACTGATACCAAGTTAATGGCCTCATCCCACCATCGTCACAATTAGCCGAGCGGCAGGTGGGCCTGTCACCGCACAGGAAGCACTGCAGGAAAATCTGTGCGGGTTTCTTGCTGGCTCCGGTGGGTGCTGTGAGGGGGATGGAGGTCCCTCATTAAAAGGCACTTAGTGTTTGAATGATGGACCCAGCATCGGGGTGGGGGGGAGGTGTTCGCTGAGAGCCACCCACCTGTCCTTGCTGCCGACCCCCTACAACCTCTCCCCTGCAATGACCACCCCGCGAGACCCCTCCCGCCATGACCTACCTGTGGTTTGTAGTAAGATGAGGACTGGGGCCAATTAGAGACCAAAAATGGGATCTCACATGGAGGGAGAGGGCATGGATGAGGTGCTAAATGGATACTTTGCATCTGTCTTTATCAAGGAAGATGATGCTGCCAGAGTCATAGTGAATGAGGAGGTAGTTGAGAGAATGGATAGGATAAAAATTGATAAAAAGGAATTATTAGAAAGACTAGATGTACTTCAAGTTGATAAGTCACCAGTACTGAATTGGATTCATCCGAGGACAGTGAGGGAAGGGTGGAAATTGCAGAGACACTGACAATAATCTTCCAATCCTCATTAGATACAGGTGGTGCCAGAGGACTGGAGAATTGCAAATGTTACAACCCTTGTTCAAAAAAATGGTGCAAGGATAAACCCAGCAACTACAGGCCAGTCAGTTTAACCTCAGTGGTGGGACAGCTTTTAGAGACAATAATCTGGACAAAGTTAACAGCAACTTGGACAAGTGTAGATTAATTAAGCAAAGCCATGACAGAGTTGTTAAAGGAAAATCATGTTTAACTAACTTGATTGAGTTTTTTGATGCGGTAACAGAGAGGTTTGATGCGGGTAATGAGATTGATGTGGTGTACATGGACTTCCAAAAGGCATTTGAAAAAGTACCACATAATAGGCTTGCCAGCAAAGTTGAAGCTTATGGAATAAAAGCAGCAGTGGGAGCATGGATATGACGTTGGAAGAGTGGCAAAAAACTACAGTTGTGGTCTACAGTTGTTTTTCAGACTGAGACTTGGTTGAGGGAAGGGCATGATTGGCAACTAAATATCCCAGGATATCGATGCTTCAGGCGGGATAGAGAGGGAGGTAAAAGGGGTGGAGGAGTTGCATTACTGGTCAAAGAGGATATCACAGCTGTGCTGAAGGAGGGCACTATGGAGGACTCGAGCAGTGAGGCAATATGGACAGAACTCAGAAATAGGAAGGGTGCGGTAACAATGTTGGGGCTGTACTACAGGCCTCCCAACAGCGAGCGTGAGATAGAGGTACAAATATGTAAACAGATTATGGAAAGATGTAGGAGCAACAGGGTGGTGGTGATAGGAGATTTTAATTTTCCCAACATTGACTGGGATTCGCTTAGTGTTAGAGGTCCAGATGGAGCAGAATTTGTAAGGAGCATCCAGGAAGGTTTTCTAGAGCAGTATGGAAATAGTCCAACTCGGGAAGGGGCCATACTGGACCTGGTGTTGGGGAATGAGCCCGGCCAGGTTGTTGAAGTTTCAGTAGGGGACTACTTTGGGAATAGTGATCACAATTCCGTAAGCTTTAAAATACTCATGGACAAAGACGAGAGTGGTCCTAAAGGAAGAGTGCGAAATTGGGGGAAGGCCAACTATACCAAAATTCGGCAGGAGCTGGGAAATGTAGATTGGGAGCAGCTGTTTGAAGGTAAATCCACATTTGATATGTGGGAGGCTTTTAAAGAGAGGTTGATTAGCGTTCAGGAGAGACATGTTCCTGTGAAAATGAGGGATAGAAATGGCAAGATTAGGGAACCATGGATGACAGGTGAAATTGTGAGACTAGCTAAGAGGAAAAAGGAAGCATACATAAGGTGTAGGCGGCTGATGAAAGACGAAGCTTTGAAAGAATATCGGGAATGTAGGACCAATCTGAAACGAGGAATTAAGAGGGCTAAAAGGGGTCATGAAATATCTTTAGCAAACAGGGTTAAGGAAAATCCCAAAGCCTTTTATTCATATATAAGGAGAAAGAGGGTAACTAGAGAAAGGATTGGCCCACTAAAGGACAAAGGAGGAATGTTATGCTTGGACTCAGAGAAAATGGGTGAGATTCTAAACGAGTACTTTGCATCGGTATTCACCGAGGAGAGGGACATGACGGATGTTGAGGTTAGGAACAGATGTTTGATTACTCTAGGTCAAGTCGGCATAAGGATGGAGGAAGTGTTGGGTATTCTAAAGGGCACTAAGGTGGACAAGTCCCCAGGTCCGGATGGGATCTATCCCAGGTTACTGAGGGAAGCGAGAGAGGAAATAGCTGGGGCCTTAACAGATATCTTTGCAGCATCCTTAAACACGGGTGAGGTCCCAGAGGACTGGAGAATTGCTAATGTTGTCCCCTTGTTTAAGAAGGGTAGCAGGGATAATCCAGGTAATTATAGACCGGTGAGCCTGACGTCAGTGGTAGGGAAGCTGCTGGAGAAGATACTGAGGGATAGGATCTATTCCCATTTGGAAGAAAATGGGCTCATCAGTGATAGGCAACATGGTTTTGTGCAGGGAAGGTCATGTCTTACCAACTTAATAGAATTCTTTGAGGAAGTGACAAAGTTGATTGATGAGGGAAGGGCTGTCGATGTCATATACATGGACTTCAGTAAGGCGTTTGATAAGGTTCCCCATGGCAGGCTGATGGAGAAAGTGAAGGCGCTTGGGGTCCAAGGTGTACTAGCTAGATGGATAAAGAACTGGCTGGGCAACAGGAGACAGAGAGTAGCAGTAGAGGGGAGTTTCTCAAAATGGAGACGTGTGACCAGTGGTGTTCCACAGGGATCCGTGCTGGGACCACTGTTGTTTGTGATATACATTAATGATTTGGAGGAAAGTATAGGTGGACTGATTAGCAAGTTTGCAGACGACACTAAGATTGGTGGAGTAGCAGATAGTGAAGGGGACTGTCAGCGAATACAGCAGAATATAGATAGATTAGAGAGTTGGGCAGAGAAATGGCAGATGGAGTTCAATCAGGGCAAATGCGAGGTGATGCATTTTGGAAGATCCAATTCAAGAGTGAACTATACAGTAAATGGAAAAGTCCTGGGGAAAATTGATGTCCAGAGAGATTTGGGTGTTCAGGTCCACTGTTCCCTGAAGGTGGCAACGCAGGTAAATAGAGTGGTCAAGAAGGCATACGGCATGCTTTCCTTCATCGGACAGGGCATTGAGTACAAGAGTTGGCAGGTCATGTTACAGTTGTATAGGACTTTGGTTCGGCCACATTTGGAATACTGCGTACAGTTCTGGTCGCCACATTATCAAAAGGATGTGGATGCTTTGGAGAGGGTGCAGAGGAGGTTCACCAGGATGTTGCCTGGTATGGAGGGCGCTAGCTATGAAGAGAGGTTGAGTAGATTAGGATTATTTTCATTAGAAAGACGGAGGTTGAGGGGGGACCTGATTGAGGTGTACAAAATCATGAGAGGTATAGACAGGGTGGACAGCAAGAGGCTTTTTCCCAGAGTGGGGGTTTCAATTACTAGAGGACACGAGTTCAAAGTGAAAGGGGAAATGTTTAGGGGGGAGATACGTGGAAAGTTCTTTACGCAGAGGGTGGTGGGCACCTGGAACGCGTTGCCAGCGGAGGTGGTAGACGCGGGCACGATGGAGTCTTTTAAGATGTATCTAGACAGATACATGAATGGGCAGGAAGAAAAGAGATACAGAACCTTAGAAAATAGGCGACATGTTTAGAGAGAGGATCTGGATCGGCGCAGGCTTGGAGGGCCGAAGGGCCTGTTCCTGTGCTGTAATTATCTTTGTTCTTTGTTCTTTGAGGAAGATATACAGTGATGTTTCCCAGGGATCAGTACTAGGACCACTGCTTTTCTTGATATATGTTAATGACAAAATTTACAGATGACCCAAAACTGGGAAGTATTGTGAACTGTGAGGAGGATAATGATAGACTTGAAGAGGACATACACCAGTGAAATGTGTAGACATGTGTCAGATGAAACTTAATGCAGAGAAGTGTTAAGTGATTCACTTTGGTAGAACGAGAAAAGGCAATATAAAATAAAGGATACAATTCTCAAGGGGGTGTAGGAGCATAGGTACCTGTGGGTATATGTGAACAAATCATTGCAAGTGGTAGGGCAGGTTGAGGAAGCGGTTAATAAAGCATACCGACTCCTGGGCTTTATAGTTATGCGCGTAGAGTGCCAAAGCAAGGAAGTTCTGATAAACCTGTATGAAACATTGGTTTGGCCTCCATGGAGTATTATGTCCAGTTCTGGTCATCACACTTTTGGAAGTATGTGAAGCACAGTGGCGCAGTGGTTAGCACCGCAGCCTCACAGCTCCAGCGACCCGGGTTCAATTCTGGGTACTGCCTGTGTGGAGTTTGCAAGTTCTCCCTGTGTCTGCGTGGGTTTCCTCCGGGTGCTCCGGTTTCCTCCCACATGCCAAAGACTTGCAGGTTGATAGGTAAATTGGCCATTAGTAATTGCCCCTAGTATAGGTAGGTGGTAGGGGAATATAGGGACAAGTGGGGATGTGGTAGGAAAATGGAATCAGTGTAGGATTAGTATAAATGGGTGGTTGGTCGGCACAGACTCGGTGGGCCGAAGGGCCTGTTTCAGTGTTGTATCAATAAATTTTAAAAAATAAAAAATTAGAAAGGGTGCAGAAAAGATATACGAGAATGGTTCCAGGGATGAAGAACTTCTGTTATGTGAATAGATTAAAGAAGCTTGAAGAACAGAAGATCAAGAGGAGGTGTGATATAGAGGTGTTCAAAATCATGATGGGTCTGGACAGAGTAGATAGGGAGCAACTGTTCCATTGGTGAAAGGGTTGAGAACCAACGGACACTGAAGGTGACTGGCAAAAGAAGCAAAGGCGACATGAGGAAAAACTTCTTTAAACAGTGAGTGGTTAAGATCTGGAATGCACAGCTAACAGTGCGATAGAGGCAGATTCAATTCTGGCTTTCAAAAGGGAATTAGATCATTTTCTAAATAGAAAAAAAAATTGCAGGGCTATGAGGAAAAGACAGGGGAGTAGCAATAGATGAGTCGCTATTGTAGAGAGACAGCATGGAAACAGAAAAGGCTGGAATTGATTTTTTTGTTACATTGATTCCAGAGATTACAGTCTGAAGAACATTGTGACACACTTTTTGGAACTCCCAAAGTCGATTTTGAGGAAGTTTGGGTGATTGAAAAATTGCTCCGGGTGTGTCTGCAAGTCGTGTTCAGGTTCAACTCAGTGAGACAGCACGGTACGCTATTTTAAAAATATGTCACTAAAGACATATTTTGGGACAATGGGAGAATTCAACCCTAACAAAGAGGGCTGGTGCAATTATGAAGGAAGGTTACACATTTGGCTGCAAGCTAATAAAATAGGAGATGAGGATAAAGTGAAAGTTTTCCCCACTATGATGGGGCCAGGTACATCTGAGGTGGTGTTTAACCAATGTTGCCCGCAAGACGCAGTACTTTGGACTATTCTGAAATTAATGAGATTCTGGACTCATACTATGGCTCGACTAAGAATGAAATTGCACTCCGAGTTGCACTGCATGAAGGGAAGCAGTTGCCAAATGAGTCGATTGCAGATTATATACTTGAATTAAAGAAACTTTCTGGTCACTGTGAGCATGGCACAAATTTAGACGTCAACCATAGAGACACGTTTGTTGGGGGTCTAAAGAACAGTAAAATTCAGGCCAAGCTGCTGAGTAAAGGCAATAAGGTGACATGGAAGGAGGCCTGTGATGAGGCCACAGCCTTGGAAATGGCACTAAGAGATAGCTGCAAATTGCAAGGAAGTTCTTTTCCTGAATTGGCAGGGGAGGTCCACCAGATTTCAGCAGGAACCAGGCCACAGCAACCATGTTCACAGACTCAGTCAGAAATTTAGATTCTACCATTGCCATGGTAGCCACCAACCATCTAAATGTCTCCATTTCCAGTCAAAGTGCTCTGCCTGTGAGAAAGTCGTTCATATCCAGATGCCATGCAGGAGTAGTGAAAACAGTAAAGCTCCAGGTTACAGGCATGCGCCAAGTTGAGGTTGTTGTACACCTAAAGCAAGTTCAGGATCCTGGAAGTTCTCGAATGCACATATGATAGATATGGAAACAAAAGGTGATGTAATTGAGCAGGAAGATCAAGAGTTGTACTAAGTCAGAGAGAAAGAAAAACAGCACATGGAAGTTGAGAGAAAAAGAGCTGAAGCTATAATTCCAACGCCTACGGTAAAAATGAAAGTTGGAGATTCATAACTTACTTTCATCTTTGATACAGCTGCAGCAGTGTCTGTTATCTTGGAAGGAGAGTACAAGAAGTCCCTAAGTCACATTCCCTTATGCAAAACTGGTGTGAAACTGATTATTTATTCCAATAATAGTATTCCAGTGTTAGGTGAAGTTAGGGTGGAAGACAATGATGCATTATATTACTTGTCCTTGGTAGTAGTAGTAGGTAACAAAGTATCCCTGAAGGGAAGAAATGGGCTCAAAAATACATTTGAACTGGGATGAGTTATTTACAGTAGGGATCATTAAGAGTACGTCTGACATTGAGAATGTGCTAAGAGTGCACAAAGTGGTCTTTCAGCAAGGAGGACCAAATTATAAAATTTAGACATCACAAGGCCAAAGTCAAGATAAAGGACATTGTACAGCTGACACTTTGCAAGGCTATGCTAGTACGTAATGCAAAGTCAGAAACCGTAAGTAAACAGCTGGATAGATTAGAAAGAACAGGGGCAACTAAAAACATAACAGTATTTTGTTTTGATCTATAGCTATAGCAAGTGGACAAATGTTGAGTCTATGCCAATACAAGTGGCAAAACTATTGAGGTTTTGAGAAGTTGGTTTGCAATTTATGGATTGCCAGAAGTGTTGGTGTCAACTAATGGTCCACAGTTTATGTCAGAAGACTTTGAAATATTTCTTAGTAAGAATGGAGCCAAACATACTCTCATGCTTCTGTATCACCCAACATTGCTGCAGAAAGAAGTGTACAAATTGTGAACAGGTCTTTGCAAAAGTATTTGCTAGGTGACAAGTTAGGCAGTAATTTCCATGTTTCTCCTCAACACAGCCTAAAGAATTTTCTGTTCTCTTACAGAATAACCCCACAGTGTACAACAGGTTGCTCACCTTACGAATTAGTGTTTAAACATGCTCCTAGGACAAGGTTCAGTTTGCCTAAGCCTGACGTCAATAGCAAAGTAAGAGAAAAGCACGACAGAGTGAAGATGAGTCATGATATTCGAGGCATGAAACTTAGAGAGTTCAGTGCTGGCCAGAAGGTAATGGTGAAAATTCACTGAGGTGATAAGGAGAAGTATGTGTTTGGAGTTGTTGTAAAAAGACTAGGTGCACGCACATATCTAGTGAAGATTGGAGAGCAACTCCATCAGTGTCATGTAGATCATAGGCTTGAAAAGGAAATCTGACAAAGGCAGAGCATGAGAAATCTCATATAGTCTAAGTTCCTACAGTCCCAAGAGAAAGTCAGAAAGTACAAGTCACAAAGAAACTGAAAATTTTGCAGGCATCACAGAATCCACTGGTAGAGAAAAGTGAGTCAGGGTCTTTGATTAAGACTAAATCAATCAATTTCACAGCCACAACCATTAAGTGGAGTTGGTTGTCAAAGTAAAAGTTCAAGGTCAACACAGTCGGAGATGTTGGGAGTGCAGATTCAAGCTAATGGAAAAGGAGGGAGATAGCCAGAGAGAAAGAGAAAGGAGGCAAATAGGTTAATTGAAAGTATGTAGGATGAAAGAAGAAATAAGTTGTTCTTTTCATTACTACTTGTCAAATGATATTTTTGTTAAAGACATACTGGTGTTAAGGAAAACTATTTTTCACATGTAAATTACTGTGGAAATATTGGTTATCTATGATTGAGATGTGATTACAGTAACAAGCATGCAACCCAACCCGCTAAATTTCAGGTATCATCACTGCATTCTGGGAAATTATGTTCATGTTCCATTTTGCATTTAATATACAAGTTTTATTTTACATGGGGAAGATGTGTAATATATGTGATAGCTAAGCATTTGTATACTGCTATACTGCCTCTCTGCTGTGCTCTCTGTTGGGGAGGTGTAAATAAAAAGTTCAACAATGGCTGCTTACAGCAAAGACCTCACATAGATTTACTCAATGAATACACAATAGACACGATGGGCCGAATGGCCTCCCACTGTGCTGTAACCATTCTATAATTCCATAAGTGTAAATTGCTACATTTTGTTAGGAAGAACCAGGAGAGGCAATATAAATTAAAGGATACATTACTAAAGTGGGTGGGGGTATGTGTGCACAAATCATTGGAAGTAGCCGGGCAGATTGAGAAAGTGATAAGAAGGCATACAGGATCCTGAACTTTATAGAGGCATAGAGTTCAAAAGCAAAGACGCTCTGATGAATCTTTATAAAAAACACTGGTTCGGCCTCAACTGGAGTATGGTGTCCAATTCTGGTCAACACACTTTAGGAAGGACGTGAAGACTTTAAGAGGGTGCACAAAAGATTTACGAGAATGGTTCTAAGGATGAGGGACTTCATTATATGGATAGATTGGAAAGGTTTGGGTTGTTCTCCTGAGAGAAGAGAAGGTTGCGAGGAGATTGATAGATGTGCTCAAACTCATGAGGGGTCTTGAAAGTGTAGAATGAGAAATTGTTCCCATTGGTGAAAGGGTCGAAAACCAGAGGACATAGATTTAAGGTGTCTGACAAAAGAACCAAAAGTAACATGAGGAAAAAACATTTTTTACACACTGAATACCCAAAAGGGTGGTGGAGGCAGATTCAATCGTGACCTTCAAAAGGGAATTGGATAAGCATCTGAACAGAAAAAAATTGCAGGGCTCCAGGGAAAGACAAATGGGACTAGCTGAATAGCTCTTGCAGAGAGCCGTGACATACACAATGAGCTAAATGGCCTGTTTGTGCTGTAACCGTTCTATTATTCTTTCACGTGGCAGTTTCCAGCTGTCACAGAATCACAGAATTGTTACAACACAAAAGGAGGCCATTCGGCCTATCGTGTCTGCACCGGCTCTCTGAGTGAGAAATTCACTTAGTGACATTCCCCCACCTTCTCCCCATAACCAATATACATTCTTCCTTTTCAGGTAACTATTTAATTCCCTTTTGAATGCCTCGATTGACTTTGCCTCCACCACTCTCTGGCAGTGTATTCCAGATCCTAACCACTCACTGCGTGCAAAGGCTTTTCCTCATGTTGCCATTGCTTCTTTTGCCAGTTGCCTTAAATCTGTGCCCTCTCGTTCTTGATCCTTTGACAAGTGGGAACAGTTGCTCCCTATCTACTCTGTCCAGATGTCTCATGATTTTGAATACCTCTATCAAATCTCCTCTCAGCCTTCTCTTCTCGAAGGAAAACAGTCCCAATTTCTCCAATCTACCTTTGTAAATGAAGTCCCTCATCCCTGAATCATTCTTGTGAATCTTTTCTGCACCCTCTCTAACACCTTCACACCTTTCCGAAACTGCAGTGCCCAGAACTGGACGCAATACTCCAGCTGAGGCTGAACTAGTGTCTTAGACAAGTTCTACAAAACTTCCTTGCTCTTGTACTCTATGCCCCTATTAATAAAGCCCAGGATACTGTATGCTTTATTGACTGGCCTCTCAACATATCCTGCCACCTTCAATGACTTATGCACATATACACCCAGGTCCCTCTGTTCATGCACCCCCTTTAGAACTATACTCTTTATTTTATATTGTTTCTCCATGTTCTTCCAACCAAAATGAATTACTTCACATTTTTCCGCATTGAACGTCATCCTCTACTTGTCCGCCCATTCCACCAGCTTATCTATATCCTTTTGAAGTTCTACACTCAGAGTTAAAAATGTTCCAAGTTTCGTATCATTTGCAAATTTTGAAATTGTGCCCTGTACACCCTGTCCTTTTAAGGACCACAGGCTTGGCATTCAATTGCCCAAGAACACGAACCACACCATGCAGATACATCACAAGTTCTGCAAAAGTGACCTCAGACAGGCATTAAGCCTCCTTTTGCACATGCAAAGGGCCAACAAGGGTATCAGATGCACGCCCTGGATGCATGTGCAATACTCTTTACCAGAATGACAGGTCTTGCACTTCTAGTGCAGAATGAGTGCACACACACCACCTGTTGTGTTGAACTCAGCCAGCTGTTATAGGGCTGTGTGGCATGATCAAATTTCTAGGGCCTGGAGTATTAGCAGCAACATCTGGAGACAGATGACAGATGACCTGCTGGGTACTTTTCCTGTCCCTGGTGAGCACATTAACGCAATAGTGAGGAAGGATATTAGCTCTGACAATGTGGAATCTGTATGGGTAGAGCTGAGAAAAACAAAGGGGCAAAAAATGTCAGTGGGAGTTGTAGATAGATCCCTAAACTGTAGTGGTGATGTTTGGAAAGGCATTAAACAGGAAATTAGAGACACATGTGATAAAGGAACACCTGTAATTATGGGTGAATTTAATCTGCATATAGATTGGGCAAATCAAATTAGTCACAATACCGTAGAGGAGGAATTCATGGAGTGTATATGGGATGGTTTTCTGGACAAATATGTTGAGGAACCAACTAGAGAACAGGCCATCCTAGACTGGGTATTGTGTAATGAGAGAGGAATAATTGACAATCCAGTTGTGTGTCAGTTACTAGGGGACATAGTTTTAAGGTGAGAGGGGCAAAGTTTAGGGGGGTTCAGCGAGGCAAGTTCTTTACACAGAGGGTGGTGAGTGCCTGGAACTTGTTGCTGGGCGAGGTGGTGGAAACAGGTACCATAGAGATGTTTAAGGGGCATCTTGACAAATACATGAATAGGATGGGAATAGAGGGATATGGTCCCCGGAAGTGCAGAAGGTTTTAGTTTAGGCAGGCATCAAGATCGGCGCAAGCTTGGAGGGCTGAATGGCCTGTTCCTGTGCTGTACTGTTCTTTGACCCCTTGGGGATGAGCGACTATAATATGATAGAATTCTTCATCAAGATGGAGAGTGATGTAGTTGATTCTGAGTCTAGGGTCCTGAATCTTAATAAAGGAAACTACGAAGGTATGAGGCGCGAGTTGGATATGATGGATTGGGAAACGTTACTTAAAGGGATGATGGTGCAAAGGCAATGGCAAACATTCAAAGAGCGCATGGATGAACTGCAACAATTGTTTATACCTGTCTGGTGTAAAAGTAAAATGGGAAAGGTAGCCAAACCATGGCTTACAAGGGAAATTAGAGATAACATTAGATTGAAGGAAGAGGCATACAAATTTGCCAGAATAAACAACAGAACTGAGGATTGGGAGCAGTTTAGAATTCAGCAAAGGAGGCACAAGGGATTGATTAAGAAAGAGAAAATAGAGTACCAGAGCAAGCTTGCAGGGAACATAAAAACTGACTGTAAAAGTTTCTATAGGTATGTGAAGAGAAAAAGATTGGTGAAGACAAATGTAGATCCCTTACAGTCAGAAACAGGGGAATTTATTATGGGGAACAAAGAAATGGCTGACCAGCTAAATGCATACTTTGGTTCTGTCTTCACAAAGGAGGACACAAATATCATACCAGAAATGTTGGGGAACACAGGGTTTAGTGAGAGGGAGGAACTGAAGGAAATCAGTATTAGTAGAGCAATGGTGTTGGGGAAATTGATGGGATTGAAGGCCGATAAATCCCCAAGGCCTGAGAATCTACATTCCAGAGTACTTAAGGAAGTGGCTCTAGAAATAGTGGGTGCATTGGTGGTCATCTTCCAAGATTCTATAGACTCTCGAACAGTTCCTACAGATTGGAGGGTAGCTAATGTAACCCCACTATTTAAAAAGGGAGGTAGAGAGAAAACGGAATTATAGACCAAGTCAGCCTGACGTCGGTAGTGGGGAAAATTCCAGAGTCCATTATCAAAGATAGTATAGCAGGGCACTTGGAGAACGTGGTAGAATCAGACAGAGTCAGAATGGATTTACAAAAGGGAAATCATGCTTGACAAATCTACTAGAATTCTTCGAGGATGTAACTAATAGAGTTGATGAGGGACAGCCAGTGGATGTCGATTATTTGGACTTTCAGTAGGCTTTCGACAAAGTCCCACATAAGAGATTAGCGTGTAAAATTAAAGCACATGGGATGGGGGGTAGTGCATTGCGATGGATAGAAAATTGGTCGGCAGACAGGAAACAAAGAGTAGGGATAAATGGGTCTTTTTCTCAATGGCAGGCAGTGACTAGTGGGGTACTGTAGGGATCGGTGCTAGGACCCCAGCAATGCACAATATATATTAATGATTTAGATGAGGGAACTAAATGTAATATCTCCAGATTTGCAGATGACACAAAACTGGGTGCGAGGGTGAGTTGTGAGGAGGATGCAAAGAGGCTTCAGGGTGAATTGGACAAGTTGAGTGAGTGGGCAAATACATGGCAGGTGCAGTACAATGTGGATAAATGTGAGGTTATCCACTTTGGCAGCAAAGACAGGAAGGCAGATTATTATAAAAGCAAAATACTGCGGATGCTGGAAATCTGAAACAAAAACAAGAAATGCTGGATTCACTCAGCAGGTCTGGCAGCATCTGTGGAAAGAGAAGCAGAGTTAACGTTTCGGGTCAGTGACCCTTCTTCGGAATAAGGCAGATTATTATCTGAGCGGCTATAAACTGAGAGAGGGGAATATGCAATGAGACCTGGGTGTTCTCGTACACATGTTGCTGAAGGTAAGCATGCAGGTCCAACAGGTGGTTAGAAAGGCCTTCACAGCGAGAGGATTCGAGTACAAGAGCAGGGATGTCTTGCTGCAATTATACAGGGCCTTGGTGAGGCCACACCTGGAATATTGTGTGCAGTTTTGGTCTCCTTATCTGAGGAAGAATGATCTTGCTATCGAGGGAGTGCAGCAAAGGTTTACCAGATTGATTCCTGGGTTGGAGGGAATGACGTATGTGGAGAGATTGAGTCGGTTAGGATCATATTCGCTGGAGTTCAGAAGAGTGAGGGGGGATCTCATAGAAACCTATAAAATTCTAACAGGACTTGACAGGGCAGATGCAGGAAGGATGTTCCTGCTGGTGGGGGAGTCCAGAACCGGGGGTCATAGTCTAAGGATACGGGTAAACCTTTAAGGACTGCGATGAGGAGAAATTTCTTCACCCAGACAGTGGTGAGCCTGTGGAATTTGCTACCACAGAAAGCAGTTGAGGCCAAAATATTGTATGTTTTCAAGAAGGAGTTAGATATAGCTCTTGGGGCAAAATGGATCAAAGGATATGGGGGGAAAGCGGGAACGGGTTACTGAGTTGGATGAGCCATGATCATAATGAATGGCGGTGCATGCTCAAAGGGCCGAATGGCCTACTCCTGCTCCTATTTTCTATGTTTCTAAGGCTTTTAGTGTTTATTCTTTCCTAGTTGTCAGCCTGTCTGTTCAGTTAGGGTTGATTCACAATCCTAGTGTCCTCCTTAACCTTTGTTCTATTCTTTTGTTAAAATTTGGCCCATATTACCTCTCCAGAAGTTGGAAGATAATGCTCTCAGAATAAAACAAAGTAGTCCTTTCCAAACTGTAATACCTAACATGACACCAAATCAGGGTTAAGTATCACTAGCTTGTACATTTTCAGGAATAAATCGCAGACAAGCATCACTAAGCTAATTTCAGTAACAATTTGACACATGCCCTTCAATTTGAAAACTGCATTAACAGTGGTTAACAAAATGTCCAATATTTTTTACCTTCAATGAAGCATTCAACGGTATTAGCAGGACCTCGAATTGGATAACCATCTTCATTCAATCTTACATTACTACCAGTCGGGCACTTTGGAATTACAGTAGTAGACTTAGTTGTTAACTCTGTTGTAGTTGGCTCTGGTGTAGTACTTGTGGTAGTTGTAGCCATGGTTGTGGTAGTTGTAGCCATGGTTGTGGTAGTTGTAGCCATGGTTGTGGTAGTTGTAGCCATGGTTGTCGTAGTTGTAGCCATGGTTGTGGTGGGCGCAACTGTTGTTTCTAGATGACGGATTAATCCGATGACAGGCTTGCCTCCTACTGACAAAACTGGCTTACCTTTTGGGCCAACTAAAGGCTTACTATCTCGTCCATGTCCAAACAGAGGTAAACCATCAGGACTCAGGATCGGGGTTCCTTGTTGATCTTTAAAAGTGGACAGAAAAATGCCAGTCATTTTAGTGCATAGTCTCAAATATCTTTTTTCTATTATTCATTTGTGGGATGTGAGCATCATTGGCAACGCCAGCCTTTATTGCCCATCCCTAATGGTCCTGGAGAAGGCGGTGGTGAACTGCCTTCTTGAACAACTGCAGTCCGTGTGTTGAAGGTACTCTGCTGTTAGTTAAGAGTTCCAGGATTTTGATCCTGTGATAAAGAAGGAACAACAATATATTTCTAAGTCAGGATGTCGTGTGGCTTGGAGGGGAACTTGCAGTTGATGGTGATCCCATGTGTCTGCTGCCCTTGTCCTTCTTGGTGGTAGAGGTTGCGAGTTTGGAAGGTGCTGTCGAAGGAAGCCTCATAAGTTGCTGCAGCCCATCTTGTAGATGGTACACACTGCTGCTACTGTGCGCTGATGGTGGAGGGACTGAATGTTTAAGGTGGTAGAGGGGATGTTGATCAGGCAGGCCGCCTGGTCTTGGATGGTGTTGAGCTTTTTGAGTGTTGTTGGAGCTACACTTTATTTTTATTCTTTCATGGGAATGTGGGCATCACTGGCAAGGCCAGCATTTCCTGCTCATTCCTAATTTCCCTAGACAATTGAGTGGCTTGCTAGGCCATTTCAGAGGACAGTTAAGAGTCAACCACATTGCTGTAGTTCTGGAGTCACATATAGACCAGACCAGGTAAGGATGGCAGATTTCTTTCCCTAAAGGGAATTAGTGTACCAGCTGTGTTTTTACAACATTCGATGATAATTTTATGGCACCATTACTGAGACTGGCTTTCACCTCCAGTTTTTTAAAAATTCTATTTGAATTCTATTTAAATTCCGCCAGCTGCCGTGGTGGGATTTGAACCCGTGTCCCCTGGGAATTAGCCTGGGCTTTTGGGTGACTGGTTCAGTGACATTACCACTATGCTACTATTTCCTTCTCTCTCATCCAGGAAAATGCAGAGTATATTCCATCATGCTCCTGACTTATGCCTTGTAGATGGTGGAAGTCCTCCTGTGAGTTATTCACCACAGAATTCCCAGCCTCTGACCTGCTCTTGTAGCTACAGTATTTATATGGCTGATCCAGTTAAGTTTCTGGTCAATGGTAACCCCCGGGGTGTTGAATTTTCAAACAAACCCCCGGATGTTAGCGAGGAGGATTTTGCAGGGTTACCTGGGGCTGTGTGTGTCTTTGTCCTGTTTAAATCTGGCGCCAAATTCGATGACGAGTGAATTTACAGCTTTTTTGTAGAAGTTTGGTATAACTGTGTGGATTTCTAGATCATTTTGGAGAGCAGTTAAGAGTCAACTGCATTTCTGTGGGTCTGGAGTCATGTATAGACCAGATTGAGTAAGCATGCCAAGTTTCCTTCCCTGAAGGACGTTTGTAAACCAGATGACTTTTTACTGCAATCCAGGCCTCTGGAGTACTCGGGCACATGCATGAACAGTATGCTAACGTACTCCCAAACCTAAATAGCATACCATCATCAGAGTGTTGTGAACAAATGACAACATCACAAAATGAAATATTCCAGATTCAAAAACTCCTGATGCTAGGATCAGTAATCATTTCCATGAAGAAGAAAGCGAATCTAGAATAGATAACATAAAGCAAAGAAGGTACAATGTGGAAATCTCATAATTCCACAGCAAAAATCAGTGGCAATTTTTTCTTTCTTGACAATGTTAACAAATCTATTCAGCAACAAGAGCTGATTAAGAACAACTTTTTCTTATGCAAACCAAATTTTATCCAAAGGGACTTGACCGGAATTGCACAAACCTAGTATAGTACGCCCATCTGCTCCCACTTGTACTTGAAGGGGCTTTCCCTCTGTATCCTGGAGGATTTGTCCTTCAGGGTTCAGCAGTATTCCTCGATCAAGATCTACAATCTGTTTTGAAGAAAGAAAATAATTAGTCACAGTAGTAACCTTAGTCCTATGAGCTGATAAGAATGCTTTTTCAATTGATTAGCCTTGTATTTGACACTGACATTTTTGATTTGACATTTGCATGATCCAGTTGTACAAGGAATACTCAACCCATTTAGTGTCCTGGGGTCCAGCGATGACCCTACGCCCAGTTGCCTTTTCAACACTGGCGCTGCTGGGTGAAACTTTGCTCCCTCTGTCAGCTGTTAAGTTTGGTCTCCGAGTTTTCCCTGTGATTTGGCATAATATTTCAATCCATGAGTATGAGTGATATTTGTTTAAAATCTCTATTTCATTTGGATCTTGTCTCAAGTTTTTCAGAAATGATTTGGAAGAGTCTGTTTTAATTTCATGTAAAAATATTGCAAAATACACCTTGTTTCTTTACTTGAACCTCATCGTGCGCATGGTTTGGAAATATGGCAGGATGTACTTGGAAATGGCTACAGTTCCCAAGTTTACCTAAAGTGAGCTGCTCATTTGGTTTGTGGAATATTCCTGTGTGCAAAATCAGAACGTAGGAACAGTAGTGGGCCTTTCAGTCCCTTCAGTAATTCTATCAGATCATGGTTAATCTGTATCTTAATTTTAACCCTCAATACCCTTGCCTAAAAAAAATCCATCAATCTCAGCTTTGATATTTTCAATTGACCTTTTTGGGGGAGAGATTTCCACTCCCCTCTGTGAGAAGAAGTCCTTCCTAACATTACTCCTGAACAGCCAAGCTCTATTTTTAAGGATATGCCCTCTTGTTCTGGACGTCCCCATCAGAGGAAATAGGTTCTCTCTATCTACGATATCAACTCCTTTATCATCTTAAACACCTCAACCAGATCACTCCTTAATCTTCTATTTTCAAGGGAACATACCCAAGGGCGGCTGCATTTATAACACCATTCTTATAACTCACAGCCTGCATAGACAATTGCACTTGTACCAGGACTTGCAGCTACAGTTGGTGTCATAATGGGGGAGTATGGGTGGCCTGGCTCTTGTACCAGTTGATCTCCCTGGTATGACATTTTTCATTTTGTACCATTTCAATGATGAAACACAGTGACCATCACTCTCTGAGCTGTCACAATTGCTTGTAATTTAAGAGTTCCCCTTTTTATGTCCTGTTCTTTTACCATTTCCCTTTCCTGCTGAATTCTTGTAAATGCTTCAATTACAATTGGTTGCCTGATGATTTTGCAAACAATATTCATCTTTTTTGTTTATATGGAAAGATTAACTAGAAACCAAAGCAATTAGAACCTACTCAAAAAATGTAAGCAAAAAACATGATTCCATATTACGACTGCAGCACAAAGATTCCAATAAAAACACCTTCACAAATACGTAAATAGAAGCAAAACACTGTGGCAGCTGGAAATCTGAAATAAAAACATGAACTGCTGGAAACACTTAGCAGGTCAGGCAGCATCTATGGAAAGAGAAACAGAATTAATGTTTCACGATGCAGTCCCCTCTACATGAGGACAGCAAACACAGATTGAAAGATTACTTTGCTGAACACCTCCGTCAAACTGCAAGCATGACCCAGATCTTCTGGTTGTTTACCTCTATCCCACTCCAATTCGGTCTTTGGCCTCCTACACTGTTCCAATGAAGCTGAATGTAAGCTTTAGGAACAGCACCTCATCTTTCTACTAGGCACTTTACAGCTTTCTGCCCTTAAAACTAAGTTTAACAACTTTAGATCTAAACCACTGATCTCAGATCAGATGCTGCTAATGGAGGATGATAGCACCAGAGCCACTAGGCGTGGTGAATGTGGGCGCTGGTATTTGGGATGGGAATTCCTTGTAGATACATGGCCGGCAAAGTAGTCCGCACCCCTTGGGCCATATTTCTGGGCCATGGGAGCCTTTTCCTCTTTGCTAGATTTTTTATGCTTCCGCTTCCCAATACTATTTTGTTGTAAGCATTTACACCTGCTCTGAGCCAGTCTTTGTATCTTTAGATTTCCTGTAACCACCCCCTTTCGCCTTGAACCATCATTCCTTTTGTCACTCAATCATTCTTCACCTCCACCCTATTACAGTCATTTTCCCTTTGTTTCTTCCTCACCTCTTCAACCACTTCCCTGTTGTTAATCTCGACCATCTTCCCATTCTGATGAAAGATCACGGACCTGAAATGTTGACTCTGTTTCTCTCTCCACAGATGCTGCCAGGCTGCCGAATGTTTCCTGTTTTTATTTTGCACATACTTACATTGGTCAGGATGGGACTTCCCAAATTTCCGAAACCTTCCTGCACCTAAAAGGTCTCCTGCAATAGTTGACCTGGAGGAAAACCGTGTTCTTTTCCCTGGGAAACGGTTTCGAGGTGAAGATGGTGAAGACCGGGAAAGGGGTCTTGATGCAAAAAGTCGTGGTGAGGATGGGTAGAAAGGCTGTCTTCCCGATTTTTCTTTGGCGCCTGAAGGAAGTGAATACACTTGTTGTCTGGAGTGTCTTGAAGACGACAGAACAGATGATGAAGGGACAGAGCGAGTTACAAAAGAGGTAACTGGTTTTGTCGGCAGACTGGTTACATGTTCTCTGTTGGCACCAATGGGGCTTAAGTAGGAATTTGTTAGTTCAGTTGAACGAGAGCGTCCCTGTAAAGTTAAAGAAGAGGTAGATCGGAACGGGATTGAAGAGGAAGATGCTTTACTTTTACTGTCAGGTATTCTAGCATTGGAAAAACGGGAAGCAGAAAGGCGATTTGTTGGCAGAGAGGAGGAGGACTGGACTGACGAAGATGAATGGGACTGAGAGGAAACAGAAGAGGAAGCTGATTTTCTTTCAGCACCAGATGTCAACATGGCATTAGAGAAACTAGAACCTGAGCTGGCATTTAATAGTGAAAATTGGTCTGAATTTTCTGAGGGTGTAGAGGACAACTGAACTGATGAAGATGGAAGGCGCTGAGAGGAACGACTGGAGGTAGTTACTTTTCTTTCAGAGGAAGAAATTTGCTTTGTATCAGCACCAGACAATACCTTGCTATTACTGAAGTGTGAGAAAGGATCTGTCCATGAAGATCTATGATAATTTCCTAAAGATGCTGAAGAAGAGGATAAGACAGAAGAAGGAGGAGTAGATTGTGGTGAAACAGAAGTAGAAAATATATTTTTTTGGCTCCCGGACACAAGTCTGGATTCTGAGACAGGATTTCTTTGTGAAGATGAGCGTGAAGATGTGGAAATTGGCTTTTTATCACCATCAGTGTTCACCCTTCCTCGAGTAGAACTAGGCCAAGACAGGGAAGCTGCAGGTACATTTGTGTGAGAAGAACGTGAAATTGAAGTTGTCCTTGATGATGGCCGTGCCAATCTAGGATCAGGAACAGAGAAAGACTTTGGTGACTGGGAAATTAAAGCCTGTCTATTCAGCATTGCATTATGGTAAGATTGCTTCAATTCTGTTAAAATGGGATTCTCTTTTTTGTTTTTCTCTTTGGCTTTTTCCTCCTCCTCATCGACACGTTCCTCTTCCTTATCTTCCTCTGAATACACAGAAGATGATCTCACAGAGGGAAAAGTTGATGAAGCCGGACGTTTGGATTGATCTCGACTTGGCTCCTTTGTTTCATTTTGTGTCTGAACAGGTGATGAGCCAGAAGTAAATTGTTTTCGAAGACTTACTTTGTAGTTTGGTATTCTTAGTTGAGCTGGATTTCTGTTGGATGGGATGGCAGAAGAGGTAGATCTTGTTCTAGTTAACAGTTGATCGTTTCTCCCTGAGTTTGTAGATGTATGTTTTAATGGTGTTGAGGGAGAGGAAGGATGGATTAATGAAGAAGAGGAGAAATGCAAGTTTTGAACTGTCTTTGTATCAGAATTAGATGACCGTATTGATGGTGAACGGGAGTCAGGAAAGGGAGAGGAAGATTTTCTCGCATTCGATCTCAAAACAGAGACGGGTTTAGAAACAGATGAAAAAAATGGAGAGCGTGATGAAGGAGTTTTGGATAAGGACTGTGAGGCTGAAGATGACTTATATCCTGGAGAAGTTTGAGATTTGTCATGAGTTCTTAGAAGGGAAGTTGCAGCAATATTGCCACCTACCAAGAAAATCAGAGCAAATTGTTCAGTATAAATATTACTTTTCTGTAAGACCAATTATATGAAATACTTTTGCAACGAAATAATGAAAGCAGCTGATTATTTTTGCAAGTTTTAATATCTTTAAATGGTCATGCTCTATCATATGATCAAAGATTGTATCCTTTTAATCTTTTTTAAAATAGGAATGCCAAACAAACATTCAAACAGAAGAGGCTGGAAACTTTGAGAAGTAGTGCAGCAAGCAATGCACAGAAAATAACAACTAATGTTGCAAAGGATAGCCAATTATAATTTCCACTACAAATTGATTGCAGTTTTTTTGATTTAAATGTAAATGGTAACTTATAAATTGTGATGTGGAAGATAAGGGCTGTGATTTATATTATCTGCTGCACCTCTCAGTAAACACGGGCAAAAGGACTGCCAATTGAGGCGGCACAGTGGCGCAGTGGTTAGCACCGCAGCCTCACAGCTCCAGGGACCCGGGTTCGATTCCGGGTACTGCCTGTGTGGAGTTTGCAAGTTCTCCCTGTGTCTGCGTGGGTTTTCTCCGGGTGCTCCGGTTTCCTCCCACAAGCCAAAAGACTTGCAGGTTGATAGGTAAATTGGCCATTATAAATTGTCACTAGTATAGGTAGGTGGTAGGGAAATATAGGGACAGGTGGGGATGTTTGGTAGGAATATGGGATTAGTGTAGGATTAGTATAAAATGGGTGGTTGATGTTCGGCACAGACTCGGTGGGCCGAAGGGCCTGTTTCAGTGCTGTATCTCTAATCTAATCTAATCTAAAACCCTTCGAATGCTTACCTCTTCTACCACTGTTTCCTTCCAACTTAGAATGCATTTTAGGAACATTGTTTTTATGACAACATAGAAATATAAACTGTAAGAGATTAGAACAAATCAGCTAGACCATGTTTGATGGATCAAATCCACTTCCTTGATTTAATTCAGCGCTCAACCCCTTCCATTGTTGAACCATTGGTAATAGCCACCTTCTCTGGTAACTGGCTCCACAGCGATGAATAATGCCATCCTGGTGCAGCACCACTGGATATAAAGCTCCCGAGTTGTTGCATGCGCCTTTGCCCGAATAAAGCAACCTCGCTAGATAGGAGTTCAACTCATTTATAAAGCATTGATGGTGTTCAACACAAAGTGCATCATCATGTTGGGATTATCAGGGGATGGTGGGAGTAATAGGAGGACTACTAGCTGATCTTACAATGCTGCCAGTATTTGGCACAATGGCCCCTTTCAGTGACTGGCTATTGTAGGCCAAAGAAGCGCATGAGGCAAATAGGACACTGAACATGTTTCAGCATCCCATAATGCAGGGAGTTGCTGCTTAATGCCCACTGGTGTTTTAGGCACCAACAATCGCATTATTGGGATCCACGACTATTATTTTTGACCTTGCTCGCTCCCAATATTATAATTTTTAATGTGGCCCTAATATTTGAAGTCTTCACCCTACAGAACAACTTGCCTGACTGAAATTTGTCCATCACCTGCACAATCCTGACAATTTCAATTAGGGCATCTCACAGACTGATCGCTTCCAAACGAATCAACTCCAAAATTCAAAGACATACATTTACACGCACTTCAAATTTATTTCTCTCATTAACATTTCTACACATTCTGTTCCTTTGATCTTCATTTTTTAAGATATGTCTAAATACCAGTAGATAATCACAAATTAATTTGTTTTGCATGAATATTTAAAATTTTTAGGATACAACTACTGTAAAACTGAAAGAAAGTTTCAAAGATTATAAACGACAGAAAATACAATAGGGTAGAAATTCTGATTCGGTCTCGTCAGTCTGATATTGTGCCTTATGTTTGTAATCAAACTAAAATTCAGGCATGACAAAGCAATCATGTATTATTAAACTTGTATATGCAGAGACCTGCTGGGTCAGATGTTACAAATTAGTGCTCCCAGAACAAGGCTTATGGGTGGGAAATTGTACAAGAACATTGACCGTGTCATCCAAATACTGAAACACACTCCCTTGCACCTGAAGTTCTACACCAGGTGTTTCTTTTTTAATGTAATATTCATTCTTAAATTGTGGGCATCACTAGAAAGATGAGCATTTGCTGCCCATCTCAACTGGCCTTAAGAACATGGCAGTGAGCCTTTTTGACCAATTTAACACAATTTGAGTGGCTTGCTAGGCCAGAGGATGTGATGAAACATTGGTATAATAGGCTTAATTATGTAGAATTTAGATATAATTAATACATTATACCTTTTAGAATTAAATACTGAATAAATGTTCAGTTTTCAAGATTCACTGAAATTCCCTTTTAAGAGCAGAGTTAAAAATCTATAAACATCCCTGTTACAATAGAATGTGAACCAGAAACACATTTTAAGTTAAAAAATCCATTTCAAGGTCTCTGCTGTAATGGCATTAGATGATGAAAGACATTGGGACATCTTATGTGAGCTCAGTACTGATAACTATAACCTTAATTAGTGGATGGTGTTAGTGATGTAGACAGACTGACTCAAGAGGATGGTACGAGGTACCATAAAAAGACAATTACAGATGGTAAATTACAAAATGAAATGGTACTTACAAAAACAGATGCCAAGTAAACCCAATTACAAACATTTTGACCAGATAAAAGCTCACAACTTCAAGAGAAGGGAATTTCTAGCAAATACATTAAGTGGGAAAGGTAGCTAATGATATTACCATATATGGATCTCAAAAGCAGGAAAAACACACAGAAAGGTAACATCGACATTCTAAATGAGATGATAGATTAGAAACAGTATAAACATGAGTTTTGAATCAAAAAAACAGAAGTATTGAATTCCTCATCAATGCTTCCCAACCTATGGTACTTGGGGAATTTAAGGTAAAAGTTTACTTTAAATTTTGATGGATATTCTAAGATATTTTGCCCTAACATTGTCAAGGTTAAACTTTTGGATTCTATTTTAGAAATAAGATTATGTTTTATATCTCTTAGTAATATTTGATATTGTAGTATACTTAGCCACTTAAACTGTATTGCATGGCAAATTCTTTAATAAATATATAAAAGTTAATAAATGGTCATAGAGAGATACAGCACTGAAACAGGCCCTTCGGCCCATCGAGTCTGTGCCGACCATCAACCACCCATTTATACCAATCCTACATTAATCCCATATTCCCTACCACATCCCCTCCTACATTAATCCCATATTCCCTACCACCTACCTACACTAGGGGCAATTTACAATGGCCAATTTACCTATCAACCTGCAAGTCTTTGGTCTCATGTAGCATTCTGTATACAACTACAAGAACCCCTTATCTGTGTCTCCTTAAGGGGGGAGATACTTATTGAAGAGAGTTTCCCAAACCTTTATAATATCTGGGATATTTATGACTTAACTATAATTATTTTTAATATAGGCTATCTGAAAGATAGTAATATTCTCTGATAGTTTTCTTTCTTTGAGGAAAGACTAGTTCAGTTGTTCAGACCCAAACAAGTGTCTGTAGGAATCTGTCTGATCTGAACTTAATTAATGGAGACTTATAGGGATGTGCGCTTGATTTGGTTTAGTCCCTATAAGGGGTTAAAGTCATAAATCACTTCAAGGACAGTTAAGAGTTGACTGTATTAGTGCCTCATTGGATGTGTCCTTGAGAGATTTCCTCATATGACTCCCCTCAACTGCCCGCCTTGCCCCAGCATTTGCATGACGTGTCCATCATTGTGCCTTCCCACGCTAATTAGAAATCAAACAGATCTTTGCTATCCATTTGGATAATTCTTGACTGCTAATTAAACAAGTCTTTCCCCTCCTGACCCCTGCAATATTTTTATAATTAATAAACAAAAGTTATTCAAAGAAAGTGGAACTGGATAGGCACATAGGCCAGACTAGGTAAGCACAGCAGGTTTGCTTCTCTAAAGGACATTAGTGAACCAGTTGGATTTTTATGTCAATTCAATATACTCATTGTCCCTTTTACTGTTACCATTTTTTTTTATTTCCAATGTTTTTTTAATTCAAATTCTCAAACTGGCATAGTGGGATCTGAACTCACATTCTCTTGATACTAGTCTAATAAAACAACTATGTTACCCACAATTCATAAAAATCTATCCCATTATTGTATTTTAGCAATTAATAGAAATCCCTGGTCTCTCAAACACAACTCACTATGATGCCCAAAGTCACTGAGACACCCACACCTTTACCAAAAGGAATATAGCCACACCCAACAAAAGCACGAGAATTATGCAGCAGGTCAGTCAACATATATAGAGACAAAACACTGCTAGCATTAATCGGTCTTTTCTCTTTACAAATGCTGGCTGACCTGCTGTATATTTACAGCTGTTTCTGTTTTCATATTTCAGATAACTGCTGTTTCTATAAGTGATGCAAAATACTATGGATGCCAGAAATCTGAAATAAAAGCAGAAAATGCTGGAAATACTCATGGGCTCTGGCAGCATCTGTGGAGATGGAAACAGAGTTAATGTGTCAAGTTGATGATGAAAGGTCATCAACCCGAAACCTTGCCTCTGTTTCTCTCATCACAGATACTGCCAGACTTCTGAATATTTCCAGCATTTTGTTTTTATTGCTGCAACTTGTGCCCAATCCATTACTCCCATTTGATACACATGTGGCAAGTTGGCAACCGACTCCCTTGTTGCTTAAATTCCATTCTTGCATTAAAGTATAACTTATGGTCCAGAAATTATACATTGGAATACTGGCATACTTGGCACTTTTGTCTGAAATGTCTCTTAGTGGAGGCTCTAAATTAGTAATAATTACACTAATCATTCATAACTTAGAACCCTTGGTTTAATTTCATGGCCCAGGTATACTATAAGAGGTCTATAATTTTTAGTGCAACATCAGTTGTGAAGGACTGTGTTCAGATAGAACTTGCAAAGCAGCCAAAGATTTTATCAAGAGAGTGTTTATGCCAGTGATAAGCTTGGATCTGATAAAAGGCCACATCATAAAGGAGTATAATGCTTACTTTTTGGCATAGCGACACTGAGGGTTTTAGATTGAGGACCTTGTCCTCTCCGGTTTGCTGCTCGGATTTTGAAAATATAGCGCTCTCCGGGTTGTAGACCATCAACTATAGCAGTTGTAACGTCCCGAGTAAAGGTAATAGCCTTTGCTCCGAATGGTTTGAGAGCCGGGGCATATGAAACAATGTATTCTGAAATGATTTGGCAGATGGTTGGAAGGAGACAACTGAAAACAACTCTTTTTCCATTGGAGGGACTGTATGGGAAGAATGAATCACAGGGTGCATTGCTAATGTTTACTGATTAGCAATGCACTAAATAACAACTGGAGTCCATTACAAAATGCAACAGTATTAAGACAGGATACACCGGCCCAGTCCATGGAATCGACAACCAGCTAGATAGGCAAAATAATAAACAAACAAAAACTATTGCATGTAAAGAAACATTTCATATGAATACACAATTAACAGGCATATATAAACAAACTAGACTAAATTAAAACAATTACCTTAACTTTTGCAAAATAATGCATTCTGACCTCGATATTGCACTTTTCTCCACGAGCTTTCCATTTTCATTCATTTAATTCTAAGATAATACATTTAACTGAATATTCATGAAATAATTAATATAAAACATTTAAATCGTCAGTGTAATGCAAATAAATGTATTAATGAATAGTTATATTTAATGAATATAATCTTTATCTTGCCAATTTGTTCTGCCAATTGTTTTCCTTTCCCTGCTCTCCTGAGTGTTTTACAGGGTATGATCCTATTGGCAGCAGGCACTCACCAGTACCTTTTCCAAGTGGCCATTACTGATGTGTGAACATTGACAGGAAATGTACAACTATGACTATAGAGCTATGGGAGGGCATCATAATTCAGCTTGGACCTACCCTCACCTTATTGCTGCACAGGATAATGATCAGGAGCTGGAATTTTGTCAGATTTACATCTCCCTAATTGAGGGACCCTAAAATAACTGCAACATCCCACTAATGCCTCGGTCGAGATCTATTAACTCAAACAGGCCAGATATCTAATCCAGTTCTACATGACTGACTAAGATCACCTCTCTAGCTCTATCCATCGTTGATTTGTATCAGATGGATTTTAAACCATAATTTGTTTTACTGATCACAGGCACACTATAAAGCTTGGGTTCTCAACACTTTTGCTTCTGAGGTCCCCCTCCCGTGTTATAAAAATTCCATGGACTTGTAGCACAAGAATCTTTACTGTGTTGAAATTAGTAATACAATTGAACACATATTTATTATTTTGTTTTACTTTTTGTTGGTGCTGAGCAACAAGTCTGTCAAGATGTGGAGGTATCTTCACAAGCATATACGCACATCATGTTCAATGTTCGTCCTGGCTCAGTTAGGCTTAAATTAATAGGCTATTGCTGAGGTTTACAGACTGTCACTGAAATATAACCAAAGTGCCACTGTCACCGAGGTTGGGCCTCTGGGACCAAGTGGCAGT
This sequence comes from Heterodontus francisci, assembly GCF_036365525.1. Lineage (NCBI taxonomy): Eukaryota > Metazoa > Chordata > Chondrichthyes > Heterodontiformes > Heterodontidae > Heterodontus > Heterodontus francisci. The sequence goes on along the minus strand of NC_090383.1, from coordinate 46,456,853 downwards.
TTCCGGTTCTTCATGTCCTGTGCGGGACCGGGGCAGGGGACTTTAGTCATATTGTGCTGGTGTCAATTGGTGACTAAGGGCTGGAAGGTAAAACTCTGTGCCTTGGATACTGTAACCTTTGGGGACAGACATTAATTGACTTTAAATTGGCAAATCCCTTGAAATCTTTGCATGGATCCCTGGTTGAGAATCCCTGCTTTAAATGACGTGCTATGTTAGGATTTATTTCCTAGCCAGATACGTCCCGTTAGGAAGAGCTTTCACAGCTTGGGAAATTGCAGGCTGCCCGTTCTGTGCACTAACTGGGGAGTCAGCTGTATTATGACATGACCCGTTGAAGCCAAAATTGAAAAACCTGGCATGGGGTCTCGCCCGACAGTAGGACAGATCAGAGACCACAGCATGGCCACTTAACCACTGGGCTCAATTCTTCAATCTGCGCTATCAAGAAACACTTTCAGCCACTTTCATTGGAGCTAACGAGCCCAAGAAAGCAAGTAAAGAGACCAATGCATTTTGATAACTGACAGGAGTATGCCACTAATTTCAAAAAGATACTTTCCATTTCCTTCAGTAGGATATTCATGCTGTAAGCTCTGAAACTGTTCCATGGGGTGCCAGTGTGTGAATGCCATTGTCTGAAATTCCTCACTCTGTTATTGAGTATAGTTGGGAGATGTATTTTAGACTAATGCAATGACATAAATATACTGGTAACGTATGGCATATATTTCGGATTGTCACATAAAGCAATAAGACAAATAGATAAAATACTCCTTTGCTTTCCACAGGTTGAAATATATTTACATTCTCAATAGTTCTGTTGTCATAGTAGTTGAAGTATCAATGGAATCAGAAGCATTTTAGCATAGGTTTAGTCTGACTGCTCAGATAAACTTCCTGCCATTGTTGTCTCCCTACTTCAGTTTTCTGGGAAAAGCTCACATTCAGCTAAATTTTCTTGAGATTGTTCAACTTTCCATTTGTGTGACCTGCTGAACATTTTGGTAGTAACCGAGTTACATTTACTTGAAGCTTTAACAAATATAAGACATGAGCCTATTGGACTGAGTGTACAGTAACAGCTGCTCTCATCTCCATGGTGAGGATTCTATTTGATGTGGTATTACAAAAAATTCACTTTTCATCTCTTTGCACATCATCTTGTAAAACAGAAAGGAATACAATAATCCTTTGGGTATTATTTATGATTTTAATACTTGTATTGAAAAATCTCCTACCTGTGACCTTTCCCTTGCTGTCAAGAGGAAGATCCCAGGATACAGTCACTGCTGTTCCTTTTTCACCTAATGGCTTCACTTCAAAGTTCTCAGGACTGGAAGTCGGAACTGCATTTGAAAGTCAGTGGGAGAGATAATTACTACAAAGACCTGGGCAGAAAACTTTTCACCCATTCAGTTAATATTCATGAAAAACGATAAGAAACACTTGGGTGCACGAATGCAATGTGTCATTTCTAACAAAACACATTCTGTACTCAGAATCCCTCCAGATAGTTAATATTCCACATATATGATTTCTTATGGCTCATCTACACAAAGCCTTAAGCATAGGGAAAGAATGCTCATTCCACCCAATGTGTATTGCTATATTCATTCTATACAATATTGTGAGGGTTGTCTTATGTTGTTCATTTATTTGGTCCAATATCCAGTGGCAACTCAATACACAGAAGCATCATTTCCAATATAGCACAAAAATGGATTCCTTCTTAATTTCAATTCACGAGAAATTTGATGAACAATCTCAGTCTCACATTTCTATGTATGGAATACCTAACTTTAACAATTGATGTGATTGCACAGACTGGAAGGCCTGATATTAAACTGAGGTCACAAATCAACTGGACCTATTGGGTCTATTAAGTAAAATAGCTTTTCCAACTCCTTTTATTTTTAAGTGTCTATTGTTGCATTCATTTTATTGATATTTTAGTTATTTTTTTTCAATAATTTTGTAATGGTCTTAACTGTGTTGTGCCATCCAACTTGAATATGTACTGGAAATTGGTGAATTTTAATATGTATAGAATGGGTGTCCATGTGTCCTGTTTTCTATATCACACACATGGGGCTGTGCCGGGAATCCTACTTCATTCACAATAATTCCATACAAGTATCTTAAGCATTTGACAATCTTCACCTCGAAAACAGATGGAAATAGCTTTATTATTATGCCGTCAGTAAGATAACCAAATCATGTGATCAGTCTCCAGCTATGCCAACTCTCGCAAATTGATCGCAAAAGTCTTGATTTCTGGATAAAATTATGGCTCCTCAATCTCATGAGACCACGCCAAAATCTCGGGATTTTGCTGCATGCCACTGCTGTAAAGGTCTGGTGAGGCTGGTAGCGGAGACGGGAAGACGGGGGTGGCCATATATAAGATCCTGCAACTGTGGGAGCAACTGAGATCTTGGGAAGAAAGAGACTGTGGACCAGCAGCCACTGCCCGTGGTGTGAGCTCACCACCACCTTCTCGAGGGCAGTTAGGGATGGGCAATAAATGCTGGCCTAGCCAGCAACGCCCACATCCCACGAGCGAATAACAAAAAACACCTCGGCAGTGACTGCGGTTCTTGAAGTCAGTGGGTTAGGAGGGAGTGGGCGACTTCAGGCCAGTGCCCGAGTCTCTCTTGATATAGTACCTTTCTCAAGGTTTGCTCTCCTCCTCTTCTGATGGCAATGCATCATTCTATGATGTGGTTCCATGGGTGCTGGCAGCCTTCTGGTAACTTGTCTCAGTGTCTATTTTTCAAGTGTCAGTCACATATTGGGTGTGACTGGCCACCTTATGTTACAGTCCATCATACCTGAGCTGGAATTTAACCAATATACTTGTTGCGCCAATTTCCAGGAGCTGTATTAATATTAATGAGGCATCCAGATTGTTTGGATAAATGCAGAGATCATAACATATTGGGGTTGGCGGGAGGAAGGGGGCTCCAAGCAGAGCAAAGGTAACAGTTTCTCTCTACCTGCTCTGTCTGGACCCCTCATGACTTTGAACACTTCTATCAAATCTCCTCTCAACCTCCTCTGAGGAGAACAACTCTAGCTTTTCCAATCTATCCTCATAACTACCCCTCTTGTCTGGAACCATTCTTGCAAATCTTTTCTGTGCCTTCTCTTAAGTCCTTGTAACTTCAGCCGATGGGAACAACTTTTCTTTGTCTATCTATTCAAATGTCATAATCTTGTTCACACCTCTATCAAATCTCCCCTCAAACTCCTTTGCTTCAAGGAAAACAACCACAGCTTGTCAACCTAACCTTGTAGCTAAAATCCCTCATCCCTGGAACCATTCTGGTAAATCTCCTCTGCACTCATCCTTCCAAACGTGTAGTGATCAGAACTGGATGCAATACTCTAGTTGTGGCCTAACCAGAGCTTTATAAAGGTTCAGATAACTTCCTTGCTTTTTTACTTAATATCTCTATTTATAAAGCCCAAGATCCTATATGTTTTGCTAACTACTCTCTCAATATGTCCTGTCACCTTCAAAGATATTTGCACATGAACGCCAAGGTCCCACTGTCCCTGTGCACTCTTTAGAACTATGCTATTTAGTCCATATTGCCTCTCCCGATCCATTTGCGAAAATGCATCACCTGACTTTTCTCTGTATTAAATTCTATCTGCCACTTGTTTACTCATTAATATTTAATATGCCAATAGAAAATGTCTGGTTTCCCCTGTGTCCGTTGTCAGTCTCTTGTCATACTCTTGCATTTCATTTTTCATTGCCCCTCTGAACCTTCTATATCCAGCCTGGTTCTCATTTGTATTATCAACCTGACATCTGTCACATCCATCCTTTTTCTGCTTCATCTTACTCTCTAACTCTTTCATCATTCAGGGAGCTCTGGCTTTGGTTGCCCGACCTTTTCCCCTCGTGGGAATATATCGGAACCAAAAGCAGCCCATTGTGCTGTGACAGTTTTGCCTGCAAATCTTTCATTCCAATTTACCTGGGACAGGTCCATTCTCAACCCACTGAAATTGACCTTCCTCTAATTAAGTATTTTTACTGTGGACTGCTCCTTTCTTTTTCCATAGCTAATCTAAAGTATGCGATACTATGATACTATTGACCCTGGAGAGGTCAATAACCAGAGGGCATAGATTTAAGATAAGGGGCAGGAGGTTTAGAGGGGATTTGAGGAAAAGCTTTTTCAATTAGAGGGTGGTTGGAATCTGGAACACACTGTGTGAATGGATGGTAGAGGCAGGAGTCCTCACAACATTTAAGAAGTATTAGATGAGCACTTGAAACGCTATAGCATACAGGCCAAGTGCTGGAAAATAGGATTAGAACAGATAGGTGCTTGATGGCCAGCACAGACACGATGGACCGAAGAGCCTGTTTCTGTGCTGTATAACTCTATGACTCTTCCCTAAATGTTTCTCAACTGACACTTGATTTCCTTGACCCATCTCATTCTCCACAACCAGATCTAGCAATAACTCCTTCCTCATTGGGTCAGAAACCCACTGATCTAGAAAATTCTCCTGAACATGCTTCAGAAATTCTTCTTCCTCTCTGCCCTTTACAATATGACTATCCCAGTCTATATTAGGATAATTTAAGTCCTCCATTATCACTATTCTATAATTCTTGCACCTGTCTGTAATTTTCCAGCAGATTTGCTCCTCTACATCTTTGCCACTAGTTGGTGGCCTATAGAATATACCCAGTAGCAGCCCTATTGTTTCTTAACTCTAAACAAGTAGATTCTCTCCTTTACTGCTCCAGGACATCCTCTCTCTCCAGCATTGCAATATTCTCCTTAATCAATACTGCCATCCCTCCTCCTTTCTTTCCTACCTTATCTTTGCTAAACATCTGGCATCCAGAGATATTTTTTATCCAGTCCTGCCCCTTTTTAATCCAGGTCTCTGTTATCACCACAACATCAATTCCCATGTGGCTATTTGCACCTACAGCTCACCTAGGCCCAACCATCTTCAGCTGCTTCATCAATGAGCTTCCTTCGATCATAAGGTCAGAAGTGGGGATGTTCGCTGATGATTGCACAATGTTCAGCACCATTCGTGACTCCTCAGATACTGAAGCAGTCCATGTAGCAATGCAGCAAGACTTGGACAATATCCAGGCTTGGGCTGTTAAGTGGCAAGTAACATTCGCGCCACACAAGTGCCAGGCAATGACCATCTCCAACAAGAGAGAATCTAACCATCTCCCCTTGACATTCAACGGCATTACCATCGCTGAATCCCCCACTATCAACATCCTAGGGGCTACCATTGACCAGAAACTGAACTGGAGTAGCCATATAAATACCGTGGCTACAAGAGCAGGTCAGAGGCTAGGAATCCTGAGGAGAGCACCTCACCTCCTGACTCCCCAAAGCCTGTCCACCATCTACAAGGCACAAGTCAGGAGTGTGATGGAATACTCTCCACTTGCCTGGATGGGTGCAGCTCCAACAGCACTCAAGAAGCTTGACACTATCCAGGACAAAGTAGCCCGCTTGATTGGCACCCCATCTACAAACATTCACTCCCTCCACCACCAACGCTCAGTGGCAGCAGTGTGTACCATCTACAAGAAATGCACCAAGGCTCCTTAGACAGCACCTTCCAAACCCGCGAGCTCTACCAACTAGAAGGACAAGGGCAGCAAATACATGGGAACACCACCACCTGCAATTTCCCCTCCAAGTCACACATCATCCTCACTTGGAACTATATCGCCGTTCCTTCACAGTCGCTGGGTCAAAATCCTGGAACTCCCTTCCTAACAGCACTGTGGGTATACCTACCCCAAATGGACTGCAGCGGTTCAAGAAGGCAGCTCACCACCACCACCTTCTCAAGGGCAATTAGGGATGGGCAATAAATGCTGGCCTGGCCAGCGTCGCCCACATCGCATGAATGAATTTAAAAAAAAAATTTCAAGAGGAAATTGGAAGGGTGTTTGAGGGAATAAACCTGCAAGGTTACTGGGATAGAGCGGGTGAGTGGGACTGAATGGATCGCTCTACAGAGAGCTAGCATAGACTTAATGGGTCAAATGGCCACCTTCTGTGCCATAATGACTCTATGGCTGGATTTATTTCAGAAGCTGCGGGTCCCACCACTGGGACTGGAAGCGGCTGTGGCTTCAGCTCGGGCCACAAGCAGTTGGCTGCATGCAATCAAGCGGCAGCTAGCCAATTAAGGTTAATGAGGTGTGGGGGCCGTCCAATGAAGTGAACTGTGGCGGGTGTGGAGGTGGCAATGGCGACATCAGCTGACACTGTATTTAAAGGGCTGCCAGCCCTGCATTCAATAAATAAACACAACCATGGCAGAAGGAAGACAGAGGTGGCCCAATGCTTTAGTGATGCCTCCCTCCAGGTTTTCTTTTCCTGGATGCCAAGGAAAGGCAGGGGGTCATCTTCCCAAGGGACAGGAGGAGGCTGGCCCACCTGACCAAGCAATCCTGGCTACAGATAGCGGAGGACATCAGCAGCCATGGGGTTATCCCAAAGACCTGGATCTAATGTTGCAAGCAGCTCAGTGACCTCATCCGGGCTGCGAAAGTGAGTTCCTCATAACCTGTCACCTCTCGGGCCTTGCATGTGTCAGAGCAGGAGGGTGTATTGGGTGGAGAGGGAATGCCCACTCACTCATGGGCAAAGGGTTAGGACATAAAAACACACTGCCTGAGGTGTGGCTATATTATTCCTGACAGTAAAGATAAGCTCCAACTCACAAGATCTCCTTCCTCTTATTTATGGCCATAGAGGCTTTATTTTAACCCAGCCTCTGTCACAGGCTTGAGGTGAGGGATCCTGCTGCGAGGGGTCAAGTCTTGAGCCTTGCTGGTTGAGCGCTGTGCCACTGGGCACTGGCTTGCTAAAGGAAGGAAGGCAATAACAGGGCTGCATAAAAGTAAGGCTTTATTGGTCAACTGACAACTGGTATTAAGGATCAAAGGAAACGCAAATATACAAGCGCATTGCGAGCCTCCCATTGCACATATCTCATGGCGTCTTTCCTTGTCCCTGGGGTCCTTTATCAGGCGATGCTTGGCCAGCTTCCTCCTTTGTATCCTCATTGTCTGAGGAGGCAACACACTCCCAGCATTCCTCATTGTTCAACGCCTCCCCCTCTGTCGCGCCAGGTTGTGCAGTGCACAGCAGACCACCACGATACGCAAAACCCTCACCCGAGCCATACTGAAGGGCTCCATCGGACTGATCGAGGCCCCTGAATCCCAGCTTGAGTAGACCAATGGCCTACTTGCGTTGTCCCGTGGCACGTGTTGTATCTCTCCTCTGCAGCTGTGTGTGGGTTCTTCATAGGTGTCAGTAGCCACGTCCGATGTGGGAAGTCCTCGTCTCCAAGAATCCATCCCTGAAGACGCACGAGCGGACAGAAAAGCTCTGGCATCTGGGAATGCCTTAAAATATAGGCATCATGGCAACTTCCTGGGAAGCATGCAGAGACCTGCAGGATTTGTTTACAGTGGTCACAGACAAATTGTTCATTGAGGGAGTGGAAGCCCTTCATGTTGATGAGGGCCACTGGCTGGGCTGCAGGAGTCTTGATACCCACCTGCGTGCTGTCGATGACACCCTGCACCTGGGGGAATCCAGCGATGGTCCCAAACGCAATGGACCTCTCAGCTTGACTGTTGGGATCTGTGCAGAACTGCACATATTCGCCGGCCCTCCTGAAAAGGGCATTGATGACCTCCTTGATGCACTGATGGGCTACTGACTGTAAGATTCCACCAGAGGTGTAGAAATTCAATGCCATGGAGACCTTCACGCCACTGGCATTGGATTTACACCAAGCCTCCTGGGGCACAGTTCATCCTACATCATAGCGCAGAGGTCAGTGACAGTCTCCCTGGGAAGGCGGAGTCTTCATTGGCACTGTGTCTCAGACATCATGTAGGTAGTTAAGCCTTGACTGGTAAACCCTCTCTGGAGGGTAGCTTCTTCTGCGCAGAGGAGCCTGCTGACTGTCCCCTGTGTGCTCTTCTCCACTGTCTGGAGGCCGATGCTGACCCTCCTGTGGGCTTGCAGGTCACTGCAGCTGCCAGTGCCAGAACCTCCCTCCCCCTCTGCTGCACCTCTTCTTCAATGGGATCCTCAAAGCCTGGATGAATAAGGCCCATGATAGGTGGCCTCTCCCTGGGTTCGAGGCCTTCACTGCCAATAACAGCCCCCTACTCCTTTCCCCAACTTCTCACCTCTCACAAGGTGGCACTTGCCCATTGCCCCCAGTATGGCATTTCTGCAGTGCTGGCACCTTTGCCCCCAACTCCTCAGTCCATTTCTGTTGCCCTCCCTTCTTCACCCTGTCTGGCAATTGATGCTGCCTCTCTCGATGGCCTCCCCTTGCAGACAACAATGAGCTCCCACCTCCATGTGCGTCCCTCATCCATGCAAGGCTCTGAAGCCCCGTGATTCCCAAGTGCCGTTCGTAAGATTGAAAACTGAGAACAAAATCTCTGTCAATAGGCCTCTTAACTACCTTAAATGCCTGCCTGCTGCATCGATGGCAGCTCTCCATCCTCCATGTTTGCTGCCATGGAAAAATATGGGGATGAGAGTATGGAAGTCTGACAACTCCTGTCTGAACCAACCACCCCCCAACACTGCCTCATTCTGTCTCCAAGGGCTGATTAAAATTTAACCTTATGACTCTATGATGACCTCTGGCTGTTCACCCTCCCCCCTCAATTTGCTCTGCAGCCATTCACTGACATCCTTGACCCTGTCACCAGGGAGGCAACATACCATCCTGGAGTTATGTCTGCGGGCACATGAAATGTCTGTCTGTCTGTCCCAACTATAGAATCCCTTATCACTATTGCTTTCCCAAGCTTCCACCCACTGTACAAGCTGAGCCACTCATGGTGCTGTGGACTGCACTTTGGCTGCCCATCCCAGATGAACTATCACTCTCACCAGTATTCAGTACCAAATAGCAGGGGACTTCTGCACTACCTGCCTTGTCCTCCTTAACTGCCTGGCAGTCACCCATTTCCTCTCAACCTGCACACCCTACAGCTGTGGGTCACCACCTCTAGAAACGTACGATCCACGAAATTCTCAGCCTTGTGAATGCTCAGCAGTGACAGTAATTACTGCTCGCGCTCTGAAACCCGGATCTTGAGCTGCTCTAGGTGGTAACACTTCCTGAATATGTGCTTGTCCAGGAGACAAGAAGCAACCTGGAGTTCCCACATGGAACAGGATGTTCACTCCACAGGACTGAAATTTATTTTATTTATTGGACTAATCCAACAGAAATCACTAATGACTTATTAAGGCTTATATATTAAAAAAAACAAGTTTATCTCATTTATGAATCTATTAAAATAGTAGGTTGCAGGTTCCCAGCTCTGAGTTTGACACACCTCCCCAGCTTAAGGAGCAAAATAAAGCTGCAATACTCACCAACCAACCACCTACCTGCTGTCCTGTGACCTCACTTCTCGATTTTGTTTTGGATTTATGGTCTCCTTTTGAGTCCTGTGGTCCTCTGGTCTCTGCTATCGCTGCACCCTGTTTTTATATCTTCAGTCCTCTCCCGTGATGTTCTGGGCTCTGCTACCGCCACGCGGTTTTTATATCTTCAGTCCTCTCCCAACAGATTGTCCAATCTGCACCTTCTCTTTTGTTATCTCTTGCCCCACCCCCACCTCACTTGCTTATAACCTGTGACATTTTTAATATTTATCAGTTCCGAAGAAGGGTCACTGACCCGAAACGTTAACTCTGCTTCTCTTTCCACAGATGCTGCCAGACCTGCTGAGTGGTTCCAGCATTTCTTGTTTTTATTTCAGATTTCCAGCATCCGCAGTATTTTGCTTTTATTATAGGAGAGTGTGACTAATTGGATAGCACTACCAAAGAGCTGGAACAGCCACGATGGGCCGAATAGGCTCCTTCTGTGCAGTATCATTCTACTATACTGGGAGGGCAGATCCTTTTTTAGCATGTGCTGGGATAATAGGAAGATTTTTTAAAAAAGCTTTTTCTTAAGCATTTTAAGACACAATGATATCGTTTCTATAAACAGCTCTGACCTGTTAAATGGCCACTGAAGTTTATAAACCAACTGTCAATCGATATGGGTTTATGTTTGGAAAAAAATACTCCTAATTTTTATACCAAATCTCTTGATCTTTAGGAGTTTGTCTCTTGATTTATGAGACAGTGGGGTTGGCATTACTGAGTCCTGCGGCTGCAAAGAATTTTAGCAATGTATCGTAGCAGTGGCGCCTCTTTACTGGGCGCTCTCAGTACTTTGATGTCTCACAGAAATGACAATTCATTCTAAAATGTTAATCACAGCACATATTGCAAGAAAAAACCTATAGTCTCACACATTTGCTGAGATTTGTCAGTACTCCCAGTATATAAAACAGCACTGCTATATTTATTCAACTTAACATGCACAGAGCTTTGACACTCATGGGTTCCATAATCCAGACATTTAAAACCATAATTAAGAGCAGAGATTGATGACAGATCTCCCAAGTGAATGTAGGAAAAACTAAGCACGCAGTCTTTCAAGTATTTGTTGCAAGGTTATTTAAAACAGAACATGATCAGGTTTATTCAAAACTAGCAACATTGTTGAATTAAATCCTTCTACCGCATTGGAACTACAGTCTATTCCCTGACAACTCAAAGCTGTTTAATTTGAATTACTGCATAATTTGATTTTTTCACGAACAATAACTTGGAAATATCAGCAGCAGACTGTAAAGATAATTGTAGTTTGAATGTACTGCCGTATTCGGAGTGACCTTTCAGTTATGAGCATTAAAAACATACCAGACTCTGGTGTTCTTTGGAAAACTGAAACACTCCATTTGCCATCTCTGTCTCCTTGTGAAGTGCGAACAGAGAATTCATATATAGAATCTGATGTCAGCTTGTCAATCAGAACGCGCCTGTATGTCTTGGATACTTTATATTCCCATTTGGCTGATTCTCCTTTCTCTCTGTATTTAACAGTGTAATATCTGAAAAGTTAAGAGCATATATATCAAAATATTGGTCTTGCATAAAATGTTATTGTTTTGACTAATCACCTACAGGTAATCCATGGTGAATGCACAAAAAAGCATGACAAGTAAAATAAAAAATCCACCAGTCCAGCGTAGCAAAACATCTGGATTATTCTCTTCCTCCACCTTTGAATTATTTTTATATTGTTTCAATGCGACATGACAATGTCCAATCAAGAATGTGACCACTCCCAAGGTACCTGATAATACTTCTCTTGAGCCAGCTGCTGATACAAAGTACATTCAGGGCTCAGCAGTAAGAAAGCAATTTGTTTGCTCTATGCTTACCCAAAGCACATAGCTGAGATCATGAACCCAACATTTATGGAATCACTGTCAACCTTATGCCCTATAGCCTAGACTTTCAAGAGGCATTATTTTACTCTGGGTGGCAAAATAATACTGTTACGTTAATTTAGGCTTGGACCAGAAAATTGACGCGCCAATGCATTGCCCACAGCATCGTAAAGGTTTCAACATGGAATTCAATGATATATATCTCTATGTCAAATTCCTAAGAAGCACAATAGCTGGCAAAGTTTTCCTTGACATTACTAGCACCATAACAAGTTATCCTAACGTTGTATAGATCGTTAGGAAAGCATTTTCAGTGTAGTGTGCAAAATTTTGGGAACCCAACATTTAAGCAAGCATTGGTTCATTGTAATGGGTTTGGGGAAGAGTGGCAAGGATTATTCTGAGGCTTACGGGTCCAAGTTATGAAGCGAGTTTAACAGAAATAAATCATTTTTATAGAAGATTGATGGAGAGATGACTTGGGCAGAGCTAAAGATGAATTTAAAATTTAAAAGTACCAAATACTTTAGAAAAGATGGAAACGCAGGTAATCTCAGGTAAAATTAATACCTTTAAAGATAGACAATGAATATATTTTTTAGGACTAGGATTGAGCATTATAAGAATATAGATACTATAAGGACCATGGAAATACCATTCGAAGAGCAGTAACTGGTTCAGATGAATGGTGAATGATTTCTGGTTAAATGGATATTTTGGAGATTCACTTGATTGATTTCTGGCTGTGAAACAATGCACAATTTTTCCTTAAAAAAAAGACTAAACGGGTGGCTGAAGTTAATTAAGAGTAGCCTAGTGTTTATGGTATAGATTTACCAACTCAAGGGCTATAACCTCAAATCTCACCATGGAACATTTTGGAATTGAAAGTTATTTTTTACTTGGTTTCAGGATGTGGGAAACACTGGCAAGGTCTATCCTTCTTTACCCCGAGATGATGATGGTGGGCTGTATCTTTGAACCACTGCAATCCTCTTCCCAACTGTGTTAGGTAGAGAATTCCAGGATTCTGACCAGCAATGATGATGGTCCAAGTCTGGGTGGTGTGTGACTTGGAGGTGATAGTATTCCCACAAGAGGGAGAGCAAGCCCAATAGAAAACAGTACCATAAGGTAAAAGTGGCAGTGAGGAGTGAAGGTGTGCTGTCTGGAAGGCCAGAGTACGAATTGAACAAAAGCAACGTCAGGGCAGGCTTGAACAGGAGGAGTAGGAGAGAAGCCAGAGTGGAGTGGGATATAAAGCACAGTGACAGAGCAGATTTCACCAGAAAGTACCAGAGCGAGAACAACTCAACACAGGCAGAAACTGAAAGAGTGAAGTCAAGAGTGAAGGCAAAATCAGTGCAGCAAGAAAAGAGCAGCAGAATCCGAGGGAACATCATGTTCGAGGTTAGTACTGAGGTAAAGTTCCAAGATCTAAGATAAGGAACTAGATTATTTAAATTGGGTTTAAAAAGGTGAGAGGTTTAAAGAGATAATCTTAAAGGTTTTTTTAAAAATGCTTCAGTTTTATTTCTGATAGATTTCAGTAGTCTAATAAATAGAAGGATGGCAAGGCACTTTACTCCAATGGAATGCATATGCTGCTCCATGTGGGAACTCCAGGACACTTCTTGTAAAGAAAACTTTTTTAAACGCAGCAAGTGTTTAGGATCTAGAATGAACTGCCTAGGACTGTGGTAGAGACAGATTCAATCATAGCTTTTAAAAGGGAATTGGATAAGTACCTGAAGAGAAAAAATTTGCAGGGCCATGGAGGGAAGGTAGGGGAGTGAAACTAGTGGAGTTGCTTTTGCAGAGAGCTGGCAGAGACACAAAGGGCCAAATGACCTCCTTCTCTGCTGTAACCATTCTATAATTCTTGGTGATAGAGATCACAGAAGACGGAGTTGCTGTCAGAGTAACCATGATGATTGGCTGTGTTGCATCCCATGAATCATACAGACTGCAGCCACAATACATTGGCAGTGGAGGGAGTGGATATCAAGTCCAGTGGAGATTATCAATCAATAAATTCTGGAATTTGTGGGCTGGCACTATATAAAAATAGTTATGAATGCTGACTTATTGTTGTAAAAATCCACTCTAGTGTCCTTCAGGGAAAGGAATCTACCACCTTAATTTAAAGGGAGAAGGGTGGCAGTACTGATTAGGGAACTGTAGTGTTGGAAAGAGAGGATGTCCTTGAGGGGGCAAGTTAGAACTGAGAAGCAAAAAAGGTATAATCATGCTACTAGGGGTATTCTATAGGCGCCCAAATAGAGAGAGGAGCAAATCTGCAGGGAAATCACAGAGATTTGCAAGAACTATAGAGTGGTGATATCGGGGGACTTGAATTACCCAAATATTGATTGGGATAATGATGGAATAAAGAGTAAGGAGGAGAGGAATTTCTGAAATGTGTTCAGGAGAACTTCCTTGACCAGTATGTTCTCGGTCCAACTAGGAAGAAGGCATTTGTGGATCTGGTGCTCGGGAATGAGGTGGGCCAAGTGAACCAAGTGTCTTTGGGAGAACATTGTAACATAAGGTTTAGATTAGCAATGGAGAAGAGCAAGCAACAATCTAAAGTAGAATTTCTAAAATGGAAGAGGGCTTCAATGGGATGAGAGAAGATCTAGCCAGGGTAAAATGGAACCAAAGATTGACGGAAAAAAAGTAACAGAGCAATGGTTGATCTTTAAGGAGAAGATGTTTCATGTACAGGCTAGGTACATTACCACAAGGGCAAAAGGTAAAGGAACCAAAGCCAGGGCTCCTTGGATGATGACGGAGATGGAAAATATGATGAAACAAAGGATGATGATGTATGATGGATGTCAGGTGAATTCTTCAAGCGAGAATCAGGCCAAATACAATAAGTTGAGAGGGGAAGTGAGGAGGAAAATATGACTGGCAAAGAGAGACTATGAGAATAGAATGGCAATAGATAAAATAAAAGAATAATAGAACAAAAGGAAACCCAAAAATCTTCGAATGGTATGTAAATTGTAAGTGGGTCGTGTCACGCGCATGCATGAAGAAATTATGAACTGTATAATGAACTCATAAAACAAACCCCAACGGGCACTTTTCCTGAAAAACAAATGGCCACCTCTGTGCAATTATGACTCTATGATCCATATTTGTCTCTAATCCCACACAATATGGCTGTCTCTTAAACTCCTTGGGCAAACTAGGTATGGAAAAGAAGATATGTACTTTTCTCATCCTCAGACCATCATAGTGAATTGTAATCATTCTTGAAATGCTGGGAAAAGTGGAACCCAACTTGTGCACTAAAAGGAACTAAAAACAGCCATGAGATAAATGGCCAGGAAAATTAGATTAGAGATACAGCACTGAAACAGGCCCTTCGGCCCACCGAGTCTGTGCCGTTGTCTTAGTGGTAGTGGTTGAGGGATAAATGTTGGCCAGAACATTGGAAGAAATCCTTTGTTCTTTTGCAATTTGTCCATGGGATCTTTTATGTCCAATTGAGAACAGATAAGGCCTCAGTTTAGTGTCTCATCCAGAAGTGTTGCTTGATGATGCAGCATTCCCTCAGTACTACACTGAAGCATCAGCCTAGATTACATGCTCCAGTCCACGTGGCTTGAACCTATGATCTTCTGACGCAGAGGCACGATGCTACCACTGAGCTAATGCAAACACTTTTTTGGGACATTAAATATTGCCTTGCTAGCATTACTCACATCTTGAGAGCAAATTTAATAAACATGGAAGAGCAAATTGTACAATGTCTTCGTTGGCTAAATTAATTCTTTTTATGACAACCTAAGAATTACTAAGGCCATTATTATCCAAGCAAGATGAAAATGATGGGCATTCTATATGACAACTTAACAAATGATGGCAATCCCAATAGTGCAGATAGATAAATCCAGCTCATTCAATGCATCAGTGGTACAGTGGTTAGCACTGCAGCCTCACAGCTCCAGCGACCCGGGTTCAATTCTGGGTACTGCCTGTGCGGAGTTTGTAAGTTCGCCCTGTTTCCGCCGGGTGCTCTGGTTTCCTCCCACAGACAAAGTCCTGCAGGGTGATAGGTAAATTAGCCATTGTAAATTGCCCCCTAGTGTAGGTAGGTGGTAGGAGAATTGAGGTGGTAAGGAATATGGGATTAATGTAGGATTAGTATAAATGGGTGGTTGATGGTCGGCACAGACTCGGTGGGCTGAAGGGTATGTTTCAGTGCTGTGACTCCAAATGAAAAAAAAATGAAAATCAGGGCTCTAACACTCAGTGGAAACTCAATCTCAAAGTGTGACATTGAATCCTTACTTCCTCTAACTTATTTGTTCAACGCCTCTGCCACTTCCTCATTCCACATGATCATTTCTCCTGTCTCTGCCTCTAAGGGGCCAATGTTTACTTTAGCTACTCTCCTCCTTTTTATATACCAGTAAAAGCTCTTACAAGCCGTTTATATATTCCTGGCTAGTTTACTGTCATATTCTATTTTTCCCTCATCAACTTTTTGCTTGCCCTTTGCTGGTTTCTAAAACTCTCCCAATCCTTAGGTTTATTACTGTTATTCCCAATATTAGGAATATTTTCTTTTCATCTAATACTATCCTTAACTATCCTTGTTCCAAGCTTTCTTCTCATCTGTTAAATATCTGTACTTCCTTCTTTTCCCCACTTCTATTTCTCTCTTCTATCCCATTTATTCCTCCCTTTACCTCTTTCCCAATCACTCCTTACTGGATTCCCTTAACCAGAGAAACTCTCATGGGCATTACACTTGCCTATACTTACAGATGCCATGTAGGACTAGCACTAGCTGTTTAATTAGCATTTATTGAAAGTTTTGAGCAATCTGTAGTCCCTTGATCAACAGCCATTACTATAGGGCAGTGAAATCCATTGGCCTGGATTTTGCAGTCAGTAGTAAAGCAAGGGTGTTCACCACTGACCTCAAAGAAAGCTGCACTGAGAGATCTAGCGATCTTCTGTGGCAAGAACTTGAATTCTCGCGACGTGCAATTTTTTGTAGCGTTCTCTAATGGGGATTCTCAGCATTGAGCTGATGAAGGTCATCAAGCTGTCCAAGCAGCCAATCACATTAACGAATTGTCACAGGCTACCAAGCAGGAAATGAAAAGCAATAATAATCAAATCACATTTTAATAATTTTACAAACGAGAGGTAAAGATTTGGACATAAGCATGAGACGAAGGTAAAATCTGAAATATTATGAACAATTTTAAAAAAAATTCTACTATTTAACAACATTCCAAAAACATAAAATTGTTTTTTCAGGGTCTGATCAGTTGTTCAGCAGTAATTATTACTCAGATGCAATCTTAAAAATCCAATTGCACCTCATTGAGCAAGACTTAACTTTTTAATGGGGCTTCTAGCAGCATCATGAGAGCGAAAATGGGGAAGTTGTTGCCAAATCAACTGATTTCACTGGCAGCCGGCTCTGGGGTTTGGGGTTGTGGGGTCCATAGCGCAGCCTGTGGTAGAGCAGCGAATGACAGACCGCAACTCAGGAATCCCATGTTAATCCACGCTTGTGTTAAATCCTGAAGATTCGGAAGGATGATGATGGCAAATACTAACAGGTTGCCATCAAAACCCCTGCAAATTCTGGGTCATTATATGAATGTTGGTTACCCTGCTGTTGCTCTAAATAATTTACATTGTCAAATAGGTCCACAGTCCATTCTGCTTTAACTACTGTTTTCTCATTTCTAGTTTCTTCAGTTCATGCTCCAGTTAATCCCATACAAAATGATAAACCAAAAGAATCCACTCATTGTAATGCCCTGATAAAAAATCTGTACAGTTGATATGGGGAGACAGTTTATGAGTTACATTTCTTTGCCAACAAGATGCTAGCTAGATTTATGAGGTGTTGCTGAAACTCGCACTGGAGCCTCCCACAGAGAACGACTACCTTGTTTCATTTTTGGCAACAGAAAATTCCCATGATGGCTGAATGGATTTTGGAGTATCAGAAATATATTTTGAGGAAATCAGTTATATAGATAGATTGGAGAACTTGGAACTGCTTTCCTTGAAGAGAAGGTTGAGAGAAGATTTGATAGAGGTATTCAAAATCAAAGTAGATAGGGAAAAACATTTCCTATTAGTGGACGAATCAAGAACAAGAGGATACAGATTTAGGGTAATTGGCAAAAGAAGCAATAGAGTTATGAGGAAAAACTTATTCACACAGTGAATTAGGATGTGAATTGCACTGCCTGAGTGTGTGGTGAAGGCAGTCAAGTGGGGATTGTATTGTTATCTAAAAAGGAAGAATGTGCAGGGCTACGGGGAGAAGGCGGGGGGAGTGGCACTAGGTAAATTGCTCCTTCGGAGAGCCAGCACAGAAACGATGGGCCAAATGGCCTCCTTCTGTGCTGTAACAATTCTGTGTTCTGCAGACCAGTCAGCCTGACACAGTCATACTCCCACTGGCAGGTCAGACGCACCGAGGTGGTGGCACAGTTGTATACAGGCAGGAAGGAGTGGTTCTGGGAGTTGTTAACATTGACTCCGAACACCATGTAGTTTCATGACACCAGGTCAAACATGGGCAAGGAAACCTCCTGCTGAATCTACTGCCCTCCATCCCTCAGCTGATGAATCAATACTCCATGTTGATCACCACTTGAAAGAAACACTGAGGGTAGCAAGGGCACATAGTATACTCTAGGTGGGGAACTTCAATATCCATTACCAAGAATAGCTCGGTCGCACCACTATTGAAAGAGCTGGCTGAGTCCTGAAGGACATATCTGCCAGACTGGGCCTGGAGCAGGTAGTTATAGAAACAAAATGAGTAAAATCCTACTTGACTTGGTCCTCATCAATCTACCAGTAGGGGATGCATCTATCCACAGTAAGAGTAAACACTGCACAGTCCTTGTGGAGACAAAGTTCCACCATCGCATTGAGGACACCCCGCAACATGTTGTGTGGCACTACCACAGTGCTAAATATGATCGATTCAGAACAGATCTAGCAGCTCAAAACTGTGGATCCATGAACTGCTATGGACCATTAGAAGGAGCAGAAAAATATTTCACCACAATTTGGAATCTCGTGGCACGGCACATACCTCTCTACCATTACCAACAAACTAGATCACCACTATTGGTTCAATGAAAAAAGTAGAAAATCAGGAGCAGCACCAGGCATAACTAAAAATGAGTTGCCAACCTGATGAAACTACAACACAGGACTAGGTCCATGCTAACAGGAAATCCCATCTTCAATGATGCAGAGTCCAGTGTTTGCTATCTTCAGCCAGAAATACTTAGCGGATGATCCATCTTGCTTTCCTCCTGAGGTCACCAGCATCACAGATGCTATACTTCAGCCAGTTCGATTCACCCCACAATATCAAGAAACAACTGAGTGCACTGAATACAGCAAAGGCTATTGGCTCTGACAAACACCCCGGCTGTAATGAAGACTTGCGTTTCAGACCTAGAAGCGCCTCTAGCTAAGCTGTCACAGATGCCAACACTGGTATCTACTTGATAAAGTGGAAAATTGTCCAGGTTATGTCCTATCTACTAAAAGAATAGCAAATGCAATCATACTGATTACCATCCCATCAGCCTACTCTCAATCATCAACAAACTAATGGAAGGTGTCATCGACAGTGCTATCAAGCAACACTTGCTCAGCAATAACCTGCTAATCGATGCCCTGTTTGGAGTCTGCCAGGACCATTTGGTTCCAGACCTCAGTACAGCATTGATCCAAATATGGACAAAAGAAATGAATTCCAGAGGTGATTGGAGAGTGACTGTCCTTGACATTAAGGCAGCATTTGACCGAGTGTGGCACCAAGGAGCCCTAGTAAAACTGAAGCTATGGGGATCAGAGAGAAATCTGGCTGAAGTCATACATAGCACAAAGGAAGATGGTTGTGGTGGTTAGAGACCAATTTCAGCCCCAGGACATCAGTGCAGGAATTCCCAGAGCAGTGCCTCAGGCGCAATTATTTTGCACCTGCTTCATCAATTATCTTCCTTTCATCATAAGGTCAGAGTGGGAATGTTCACGAATGATTGCACAATGTTTGGCTCCATTCGCAACTCCTCAGATAATGCAACAGTCTGTGCCCACATGCAGTAAGGCCCGGATAACATTCAGGCTTGGGCTGATAAGTGGCAAGTAACATTTGTTCCATACAGTGCAAGGCAATGACCATCTCCACTCAAAGACTAATTGCCGTCCCTTGATATTCAACAGAACTACCAGTGTTGAACCCCATCTTTCACCATCAACATCCTCGGGTGGCCATTGACTAGAAACCCAACTAGACCAGCCACATTAATACGGTGACTATAAGAACAGGTTAGCGGTTGAGTATTCTGCAGTGAGTGACTCACCTCCTGACTTTCCCCCACCCTGCAAGACGCAAGTCAGGAGTGTGATGGAATACTCACCACTTGTCTGGATGAGCACAGCTCCAACAACACTCAAGAAGCTTGAAATTATCCAGGACAAAGAAGCCCACTTGATCGGCACCCCATCCACCACCTTAAACATTCACTCCCTCCACCACCAATGCACAGTGGCTGTAGTGTCCTATCCACTGCAGCAACTTGTTGAGGCTTCTTCGACAGGACTTCACAAACCCATGATCTCTACCACCTAGAAGGACAAGGGCAGCAGGCACATGGGGAAACCACTATTTCCACATTCCCCTCCAAGTCACACACCATCCTGACCTGAAGATATATAGTTGTTCCATAATCATTGCTGGATCAAAATCCTGGAGCTCCCTCTCCAACAGCACTGTGGGTGTACCTTCATCACACAGACTGCAGCGGTTCACAAAGGTGGCTCACCACCGGACTCAAGGGCAATTAGTGATGGACAATATATGCTGGCCTTGCCAACAAGGAATGAATAAAACACAATTTAAAAAGCATTTTGTTGCACCAGTCTAAAACTAAAAGAGTGTTAAAACTTGTGTGCATGATAGGAAGGCATTTCCAGGCCCATAATAATCATCATCTGACTCTGGTTTAATGGTTATCCGAAAAACCTAATGTGATAGGAATTTTTTTTTTTTTTTTTACAGAGGGCTGGTATCAATAGGAATAGTCTGCAGTGAGTCTGAGGCTTTAAAGTTTCTATGTCATCAGGAATTTCTGTAAATATTCAGACAATTCTGGCAACTTTGATTACCAAAGATAATAGTGCAGCTGAAATTCCTAGCATATGTGGGAGTGCATCCATTTCTGTTGGCTCATGTAATTTTTAATTCTAAAGATTTAATGCACTTCCCTTTATCTCTCTAAGGCATTAAATAGTTCTTCCTATTTCTTTTGCAAAGGATAAGAAATTACCTGACTCTATAGTGCTGCACTTTCTGCTGCTGCTTCTTCACTGCACAGTAGTAATGGACCAGGATCAGAATATATACATGCCTCATTGAAAAACATTCACAAGCTTCACCCAACCTCAGTCTATAATAGAAACTGTAAGTGTCTTTTCAATGGAAGATGCAAATATACACAAAACTGGTATGAGTAAAAGTGACCATAAAGATGGTTGTAAAAACCCAACAGGTTCACAAATGCCCTTTAGGGAAGGAAATCTACTATTGTTTTTCAGTCTGTTCCAGTCCCACAACAACATGGTTGATTCTTAGCTGCCTTCTGAAGTTGCCTAGCAAACCTAGCTGTATCAAACTGGTAAAAAGAGGCACCCTATCTCCACATCTCAAGAATGAAAGAACAATGGGTACAATAGCAGTCAAATAAAGTCTGGAGGTGACAAAAGCACAGATGAGAGTGCCAGCAACAAATGGGCTCAGGCAGTAGCAGAAGGGGGTGATGTTAAGGAGGTGTGAGCATGGCATATGAAGTCAGAAGCTCAGCTCAGAGTTGAGTAGAATGCCAAGGTTGCGAGCAACCTGATTGTGGATCTTCTGGAGTTTGGGTTTAAGACCTATTTTTGAATCACCTTGATTGGCACCAAAAATACACACACAATACTTGGAAAAATGTTAACTGGACTGTTGTTCTAATAAGACTTTTCATAAACAGCTATGAGTGTGTTACATACAGTTCATTACCAGAAGCTGATTTTGTGCACATAGCTCAGGAAAGGCAGCCAAACAGGAAACACATATTTAACCAATCACCATAGACATTACAGTTTGTTGTCCAAGTGCATACCTGTCTGAGCCAACACCACGATTCTTTTCCTTTTGAAGTGCAGGATCGACCCAACTAACAAGCACAGACTGTGGGCTCATAACTCGAACTGTTATGTCTCTGGGCTCGTACAACTCATTATTCTCTAAAACAATAACAGAGGTGATCATCCAAAAATAATCACTGTTGTATCAAAAAGCAATTGTGAGGGTGGAGTCAGAAATGCAAAATCAGCATATGTGAAAAGGAGAATAGGTATTAAAGTCCTGAGAAATTCCATTATCACAAATAAGTAGGGAATACTTATGGAGCCTCCTGGCATGGAAGGCAATGCACAAGTGTAACAGTACTCTGGATTTTCCAGTTGTTAAAGGTAATGGCTGGAAAATCGGGTGCAGTGTGAATTATCTATTTTCCAATGAAGGAAGGAAGTTCAAGGAACCGTGCCTCATCTTTTGATTAGGTACTTTACAACTTGCCAGCCTTCAGATCATAAGCACCGCTTCCATTTTTTCAGACAGTAGGTGCTGATAATGGTTCTGCTGTTGCCACTTACATCTCCTCCAAACCTATCTTCTGTTTATCATCCTATTACTGCCCTACTTTTGCCTTGCACTATCATCCATCTGTAATTGCAGACCTTCCCTTTTGTTCTTTTCTCCCCACCCAACCTGCCACCACCCCCATCCTTTACTCTGGCTCAGTATTAGCTTAGAAAGTGTAAAATTGCTAACTTCTTCCATGTTCATAGGTCACTGGCCTGAAACATTACCTCTGTTTCTCTGAAGATCTGTTGTCCTGCCTCCATTAACCTGTCCTGTCCACTGTTAATCTGTATTACCACTGTGCAGAGCATTTTGCTACAAATTCAAATGGCAACTATTTCACAAAGAAGAAAATTCCAGGCTCTTCCCGGCATTCTTAATTAGAAATCTGCCTCTAATTAAAAGCCTCAACAGTTGTCAAAAAATGCACAATTATTTACTTGTTAGCATTACAATTATCATCACTTTTGTGAATAAGAATATCACAATTAGAGCTATGTATTTTCATGTCTTTATGTGCAACCCCTGTGGAGAAGTGTGCATGTTCTGCTACTACTTTATGCACAGAGCCAATGTTTTTTCCAGTTATAATGCCAGCCAAACCTACCTGGAACTTTGTGTTTTGTTGGGGCTGCTCTGTAAACAGGTTCCCTCTGCCCTAGGGTATTCCTTGCCTGCAGAGATATCCCATACATTGATTTAGGAACTGTCGAAAGACAAGCACAAAAAGTATAAGAAAAAAAATCACTCTTTCATGTCTTGTTATGTATGACAGGTTCACACTGCAATACTGAGAAATAATTTTCAAAACCGTCTTTTATCACTGCATGCACATACTTTAATAATTTTATAAGCCTACGGTTGAATTTCTGCTCCAAAATGTAAAATTAAATTGCCTCAGCAATTGAAGAAATTCTGTAAAATCCACAAAGCAGTTTCTACATTGCATGTGTTAGTTCAATAGGTAGATGACCCACCAAGTCTTTGCACTTCATGTCTCCTTTGTTCTTTTGGACGTGGTGCATACTTCATTCTCCTGCCATTAGCCCCACGACCAAGCAGGTAGCTTCTAGCTTGTGAGGTACGAGGTGATCGCAATCGAAGTGAAACCTTATCGTCTGAAGGTCTGATTCGCAGATGATGAGGTTCCTTTGATATTCTCCTCCCTAAAAAAAAGGCATTCCTCAAGTTAATTGCCTTCTAATAAGTATTAGTTGTTCCTATTTAACAACTTGGATTTATATAGCACATTTAACATCAGAAAAAAGTCCTATCGTGCTTCACAAAGACAAAAGAAAAAGGAAAAGGATGCTGAGCCAAATAAGGAAGGAGATATTAAGAAAGAGATGGGTTGGCCCACTCAAGGACAGAGGAGGGAATCTATGCGTGCAGCCAGAGGAAATGGGTGAGGTACTAAATGAGTACTTTGCATCAGTATTCACCAAAGGGAAGGACTTGGTGGATGATGAGTCTAGGGAAGGATGTGTAGATAGCCTGGGTCATGTCGATATCAAAAATGAGGAGTTGTTGGGCGTCTTGAAAAACATTAAGGTAGATAAGTCCCCAGGGCCTGATGGGATCTACCCCAGAATACTGAGGGAGGCAAGGGAGGAAATTACTGGGGCCTTGACAGTATCCTCATTGGCTAAAGGTGAGGTCCCAGAGGACTGGAGAATAGCCAATGTTGTTCCTTTGTTTAAGAAGGGTAGCAAGGATAATCCAGAAAATTACAGGCTGGTGAGCCTTACGTCAGTGGTAGCGAAATTATTGGAGAGGATTCTTTGGGTCAGGATTTACTCATATTTGGAAACCAATGGACTTATTAGCGAGAGGCAGCATTGTTTTGTGAAGGGGAGGTCGTGTCTCACTAACTCGATTGAGTTTTTTTGAGGAAGTGACGAAGATGATTGATGAAGGAAGAGCAGTGGATGTTGTCTACATGGACTTCAGTAAAGCCTTTGACAAGGTCCCTCATGGCAGACTGGTGCAAAAGGTGAAGTCACATGGGATCAGAGGTGAGCTGGCAAGATGGATACAGAACTGGTTCGGTCATAGAAGACAGAGGGTAGCAGTGGAAGGGTGCTTTTCTGAATGGAGGGCTGTGACTAGTGGTGTTCCGCAGGGATCAGTGCTGGGACTTTTGCTGTTTGTAGTTTATATAAATAATTTGGAGAAAATGTCGCTGGTCTGATTGGTAAGTATGCGGACGACACAAAGGTTAGTGGAGTTGCAGATAGTGATGAGGATTGTCAGAGGATACAGCAGGTATAGATCGGTTGGAGACTTGGGCAGAGAAATGGCAGATGGGGTTTAATTCGGACAAATGTGAGGGAATGCATTTTGGAAGGTCTAATACAGGTGGGAAGTATACAGTAAATGGCAGAACCCTTAGGAGTATTGACAGGCAGAGAGATCAGGTCCACAGATCACTGAAAGTGGCAACGCAGGTGGATAAGGTAGTCAAGAAGGCATACGACATGCTTGCCTTCATTGGTCGGGGCATTGAGTATAAAAATTGGCAAGTCATGCTGCAGCTGTACAGAACCTTAGTTAGGCCACACTTGGAATATCGCATACAATTCTGGTCGCCACACTACCAGAAGGATGTGGAGGCTTTGGAGAGGGTACAGAAGAGGTTTACCAGAATGTTGCCTGGTCTGGAGGGTATTAGCTATGAGGAGAGGTTGGATAAACTCGGATTGTTTTCACTGGAACGACGGAGGTGGAGGAGCGACATGATAGAGGTTTACAAAGTTATGAGTGACAGGGAAAGAGTGGATAGTCAGAAGCTTTTTCCCAGGGTGGAAGAGTCAGTTACTAGGTGACATAGGTTTAAGGTGCGAGGGGCAAAGTTTAGAGGGGATGTGCGAGGCAAGTTTTTTTACACAGAGGGTGGTGAGTGCCTGGAACTTGTTACTGGGGGAGGTGGTGGAAGCAGGTAAGATAGCGACGTTTAAGAGGCATCTTGACAAATACATGAATGGGATGGGAATAGAGGGATATGGACCCCAGAAGTGCAGAAGGTTTTAGTTTAGACAGGCATCATGCTCGGCGCAGGCTTGGAGGGCCAAATGGCTTGTTCCTGTGCTGTATTGTTCTTTGTTCTTTTAAGGAAGGCTGCTAAAGGAGGAGAGGGAGCTGAAGAACCAGAGGTGTTCAGTGAAGGAATTCCACAGGGAAAGGGTCTAGATAGCCGATAGGATGCGGGGGAGATGCACAAAAGACTAGGGTAAGGAAGACAAATTTCCGGGAAGGTTGTAGGGCTGGAGGAGGTCACAGAGAAAGGGAGGGGTGAGGCTATGAATGGATTTCAACACAAGATGAGATTTTAAATGTGTGCTTTTGGGGGCCCACAGGTCAATGTAGGTCAGCGAGGATAGGAGTAATGGGTGAGCAGGACTTGGTGAGGGATAGAATACAGGCAGAAGAGTTTTGGGTTGCCTGAATCTTAGAGAGGATGAAGCATGGGAGGCCAGCCAGGAGAGCATTGAATAGTTGACTCTAGATGTGACAAAGACATGGCTGAAAGTTTCAGCAACTACTGAGCTAAGGGAAGGTAAGAGGTAGGTAATGTTACAAGGCTGAAGTAGGTAGTCTTCTTGATTAGTGGATTATAGGATTGAAAACTCAGCTCAGGTTTCAATAGTCTGAGATTGTGATGAGGAAGGAGATGGAATCTGTAGCAAGTGTTTGTGGCAGAGGCAAAAGACAATGGTTTCATCTTTCCAAAGTTCAGTTGGAGGAAACTAGGGCTTAGCCAAGACTGGATCTCAGACCAGCAATCACACAATATAGAGGCAGCAGCAAGGTCAAAGCAGGTCATGGAGGAGTAGAACTGGGTGACATCAATGTAAGTGTAAGCTAACTTCATGTATTCAGATTATTTCAACAAGTGCATGTAAATGAGGAAGAGGAAGAAACCAAGGCTAGATCCCTGGGGGCCTCCAGAGACAATGCAGAGAAAGGAAGAAATTGTAGAGAAGCTCTGGCTTGGGGATGCTCATAGCATTGGGGCCAGGAGGGGAAGTTGGTGGTCAGCAATTTTGTAGGAATGGGTAAAGCAGGGGGTGGGTCTGACAGATAGGATGAGCTCAGAGAAGGCCTGAAAGGGGATAAGAACAATGTAGGTTCAGGACTAGACCAAGGGAAAGTGGCGGAGCTGAATTGATGCATTTCTTTTTCATTAAGACAATGAACTCCTCACAATTGTTATTGGAAGAATGTAAGAAAACAGGTTTGATAATGAGAAAAGAAACAAGGGGTAATATCTTTGTTCTCTGGTATTTTAACAGAAGAGAGGGAAGCCTCTTAGCGCTTGATGTGGTCCAGTCAGATTTGGTGATGTATGGCAAAATCAATTGTGTGCCATATACAGTCAAGTCTGCAACTGTTAGATTTGAGAAAGTGGAAATGGAACCCATATCTGTGAGAAAGGCCAGGATAGGAGAAAGGAAAGGCTTTACTAAGGACAAGGGCATCAAATGTGCCAAATAGAAATATACTGATACATAGACCAATGCTGGGTTACGACCTAATTATTGAGTATATTTGGTTGGACAGCAATCTACTGCAGGCATTAATTCTGATTCTACACACATTTTACAGCCAAAGTAAAACAGTGAAGATTTGACAAAAGCATTTATATAGTAACATCCGTGTAACTTCCAACCTAATTGGCCTCATCCTCTGCGACTGATAATCAGTTACCATAGACAAAGCTGTTACACATCTTACACTGCAGATGCGTATGTATGTACATATTTTATATGTAAATTAATGAAAGAGGGAGCAAGAAAGAAAATGCCAAATGCACTTGCATATGAATCTAGCTTATGTAGACTGCTGGCAGTGGGTGGATGTATCCTAAAGATATAACCATATATTAGTAAAGCTATTCTTGTTGCATACAAATCTGGGTATAGTCACTACCTTTTTTTCATTTGGTCTGATACAAAGCCCCGATGAACTTTTGACACATTGTGACAATCAAAAAACCCCTCAAATGCAAAGTTCAAAATTTATTTTCTGCATATCTATTCATCTATAGACCTATGTATGTAACTATCTTTAGCTAACTATCATGAATCTCTCCTCATAAAATAATCATCTCAACCCAGCAATCAGTCTAGTAAACCTTTCCCTCCAAAGTAAATATGTCCTTCCTTAGGTAAATGGATGAAAGCTTTACACACTATTCCAGGTGTGGTCTCACCAAGCCCTATACAATTGTAAAAAGGCTTCTTCACTCTTGTATTCCAAACCCTTGGTAATAAAGGCTGGCATACAATTTACTTTCCCATTTTATGCACATTAGCTTTCTGTGATCTGTGTACAAGGACACCCAAATCCCTCTGAATACCAATATTTCCCAGTCTTGCATCATTTAAAAGTTATTCTGATTTTCTATTTTTCCTACCAAAGTGGCTAACTTCACACCTCTCTGCATTATATTCCATCTGCCATGTTTGCCCACTCACTTAACCTATCTATATACCTTTGCAGCCTCTTTGTGTCCTCCTCACAGCTTACTTTAATGGATACATTACGCTCAGTTCCCTCATCCATGACATTGATATAGATTGTAATAGCTGACCAAGTGCCAATCCTTGGGATGCCTCACTAGTTAAAGCCAACACAAAAATTAGGGTTATTTCTACTCTTCTGTGTCCATTATGCAATCCTTAATCCATGCTATTTATTACCCCTAATCTCATGATCCATAATTTTGTGTAGCATATTATCAAATGTTTTTTGAAAATTCAAATACACTCCATCCGTTGATTCCCCCAATTCACACTGCTAGTTGCAACCTCAAAAGACTAACAGATTTGTCAAACAAAATTTCCCTTTTATAAATCTATGTTGACCGTGTCCAATGATAATATGATTTTCTAAGTGCCCTGTTCTCACACACCTAATAATAAATTCTAGCATTTTCCCCACTGCTGATGTTAGGATTACTGGCCTATATTTTCTCATTTTCCCTCTCCCTCCTTTCTTGAATAGTGGGGACTGATCTGGAATCTAGAGAATTCTGGAAAATCAAAACCAATTAATCCATTATCTATATAGCTTAGGATGTAGGCCATCAAGTTTATCCCAGGGACCAATTTAGTATTTCTCTAAGTTCTGCATTCTCACTAGATCCTTGGTTTGCCACGATTTCTGGATGTTTTTTTTTCTTCTGAGTTGAAGACAGATACAAAGTACTTGCTTAATGTCTCTGCCATTTCCTTATGCCCCATTATAATTTTTCCTATCTGTGTCTCCAAGGGACCAACGTTTACTTTCACTAAACTTTTTTTATGTACCTATAGAAACTTTTACTATCTACTTTCCGTCTTTAGCTAATTTACTCTAATATTCTACTTCCTCTTTATCAATTTGCTGGTCATCCTTTACAGAATTTTAAAATCTTCCCACTCATCGGGCCAACTATTTTTGGCAATATTATAAATCTCTTTTAACCTAATATCCTTAACTCCTCTTGTTAGCCATAGTTGGACTGTTTTTCTCATGGGATTTTATACTCTTTAAGGGAATGCATATTTCTTGTGAATTATGAGCTATTTCTTTAAATGCTTGCCATTGCTTATCTACCACCATATTTTTTAATGTAGATTCCCAGTCTCCATTAGTCAACTCGCATCTCATACCTATTATTTTGCCTTTTTCAGATTTAAGACCCTACTTTCAGACTGAAGTAAATCACCTTCAAGCTTAGTATAAAATTCTATCATGTTATGATCACTCATCTCTAGAGGCCCCTTTACTACAAGGTTATAAATTAACCGTTTCTCAATGCACTATACTAGATGTAAAATAGCCTATTCCTGGACTAGTTATTCAGAGGCCTAGGTTAATGCTCTGAGGACATGGGTTCAAATGCCACCATGATTGATGGTGAAATTTGAATACAAAGTAATAAATCTGGAATTAAAAGCTAGTCTAAATGGTGACCATTGTCGATTGTTGTAAAAAACAATCTCGTTCACTAATGTCCTTCAGCGAAGGAAATCTGCCAGCTTTACCTGGTCTGGCCTACGAGACTCCAGACCCACAGCCTGAAATGGCCGAGCAAGCCACTCAATTGTATTAAAACCACCAAACAGTTTAAGAAAAGGAGTGAAACTGGATGGACAACCCTGCATTACCTAGGCACCGGAAACGACAACAGCAAACTCAGCCCTGTTGACCCTGCAAAGTCCACCTTACTAACATTTGGGTGCTTGTGCCAAAATTGGACAGCTGTCCCACAGACTAGTCAAGCAAAGCCTGACATAGTCATATTCATGGAATCATACCTTGCAGACAATGTCCCCGATACAACCATCACCATCCCTTGGTATGTCCTGTTCCACTGGCAGGACAGACCCACCAGAGGTGGCGGCACAGTAGTATACAGTCAGGAGGGAGTTGCCCTGGGAGTCCTCAACATTGACTCCGGACCCCATGACGTCTCATGGCATCAGGTCAAACATAGGCAAGGACACCTCCTGTTGATTACCACCTACCACCCACCACCCCACACACACACACATAGGCTGATGAATCAGTGCTTCTCCATGTTGAACACCAATTGAAAGAAGCACTGAGGGTAGCAAGGGCACAGAATGTACATTCGGTTGGGGACTTCAACGTCCATCAAGAGTGGCTCGGTAGCACCACTACTGGCCAAGCTGGCCGAGTCCAAAAGGATATAGCTGCTAGACTGGGTCTGTGGCAGGTGGTGAGGGAACCAAGAGAGAAAAACCGACTTGAACTTATCTTCACCAAGCTACCTGGTGCAGATGCAACTGTCTATAACAGTATTGGTAGGAGTGACCACCGCACAGTCTTTGTGCAGACAAAGTCCCGTCTTCACATTGAGGATACCCACCATCGTGTTGTGTGGCACGACTACCGTGCTAAATGGGATAGATTTAAAACAGATCTAGCAACTCAAAACTGGGCGTCCATGAGGATGGCACAGTGGCGCAGTGGTTAGCACCGCAGCCTCACAGCTCCAGCAACCTGGGTTCGGTTCTGGGTACTGCCTGTGCGGAGTTTGCAAGTTCTTCCTGTGACCGCGTGGGTTTCCGCCAGGTGCTCTGGTTTCCTCCCACAGCCAAAAACTTGCAGGTGATAGGTAAATTGGCTGTTGTAAATTGCCCCTAGTGTAGGTAGGCGGTAGGAGAATGGTGGGGATGTGGTAGGGAATATGGGATTAATATAGTATAAGATGGGTGGCTGTTGGTCGGCACAGACCCGGTGGGCCGAAGGGCCTGTTTCAGTGCTGTATCTCTCTGTGACTCTATGACTGTGGAACAGCAGCAGCAGCAGAATTGCACTCAACTACAATCTACCATTACCATCAAGCCAGGGGACCAACCCTGGTTCAATGAAGAGTGCAGGAGGGCGTGCCAGGAGCAGCACCAGGCATAACTAAAAATGAGGTGTCAGCCTGGTGAAGCTACAACTCAGGACTACTTGCATGCCAAACAGTGGAAGCAGCACGCGATAGACAGAGCTAAGCGATCCCACAACCAGCGGATCAGATCTAAGCTCTGCAGTCCTGACACATCCAGCCGTGAATGGTGGTGGACAATTAAATAACTAACTGAAGGAGGAGGCTCCACGAATATCCCCATCCTCAATAATGGGGGAGCCCAGCACATCAGTGCAAAAGATAAGGCTGAAGCATTTGCATCCATCTTCAGATACTACTGTGATACTAAATACAGTGGCTACAAGAGCAGGTCAAAGGCTGGGAATTCTGTGGCGCATAACTCACCACCTGACTCCCTAACGCCTGCCCACCATCTAGAAGGCACAAGTCAGGAATGTGATGGAATACTCTCCACTTGCCTTAATGAATGCATCTTCAACAACACTCAGGAAGCTCGACACCATCCAGGACAAAGAACCCGCTGAATTGGTAAAACATCCACCACCTTCAACATTCAATCCTTTCCCCACGGACGCACAGTGGAAGCAATGTGTACCATCTACATGGCGCACTGCAGCAACTCACCAAGGCACCTTCCAAACTAACCTGAAGGACAAGGGCAGCAGACACATGGGAACACCACCTGCAAGTTCCCCTTCAAGCCAGACACCATCCTGACCTGGAACTATATCATCATTCCTTCACTGTCACTGGATCAAAATCCTGGAACTCCCTTCCTAACAGCACTGTTGGTGTACCTACACCCTAAAGACTGCAGCAGTTCAAGAAGGCAGCTCACCACCACCTTCTCATGGGCTATTAGGGAAGGTCAATAAATTTTGGCCCAACCAATGACACCCACATCCCATGAACGAATACAAAAAAGTGGGTTCCTCAACATACTGATCTACAAAACCATATTGAACACATTCCATGAACTTGTCCTTCCCATTATTACTGCAAATTTAGTTTGTCTGGTTTATAAGAAGATTAATATCCCCATGGTGAATGCATTACCCTTGCTACGTGCACCTCTAATTTCCTAAAACAGCATATGACATCATTACCCATCTCTCACAGGGTTAAGAGTCTTTGGAACTCTCCCTCAAAAGGCAGTGAAGCAGAGTCTTTGAATATTTTTAAGGCAGAGGTAGATAGATAAGCAAAGGGTGAAAGGTTGTCGGGGGTAGGTGGGAATATGGAATTGAGGCTACAATCAGATCAGCCATGACCTTGTTGAATGGCAGAGCAGGCTCGAGGGGCCAAGTGGCCTACTCCTGCTCTTAATTTGTATGTTCTTATCAAAAAGTTGTTAATTTGACTTTTTAACCTTCCCTTCCCTCACCAACCTCTTGTTCATCCACAGTTCTGCTTTAGAACTTGATAAATTATTTGTCTTTTAAGCACGATTGTATTATACTGACAGACTACTTTTACTACCAAAATTTGAAAAAGAAAATCCCCATGGGTTTACTAAAAGACAGGCAGTTTACAAAATGTAAATATTTGGTTGAAGATCCACTTTCATTACAAGATTATAAACAATGTCAGGGAGGAGGACGGGAGATTTCCGCTGTGCGCTATGTGCAGGAAAAGCATCAACACTTTTTTGAAGAACATGTTTATGATTAAACTGCATAGCACAGAGGAAATCTTCTGCTGTAAATTATGAAGATTCAAAACAGATGAACAGCTTCTGATCTGATGTTTTCTCTACCTAAAACGTATAAAGATGTTGATTTTTGTTTATGCTGTGTATAGCAGTGAAAGAGCAAGAATGAACACATCATTTCAAATATTGAACCACTCTCTTCCATGTAATGCATGTTTTATATGTAACTTTCAATTATTCACTATACAAGCTAAATAAAAAGCAATTCACATATCAAAACAAAAGTAATTTCCAACTCCTAACTGAGAGAAGTCTTCACCAGTCCCACTTCTGCCCTCAAATCAACTGGAATTTACAAATACATTTTCTCATCCTTCTCATTCCACTCGCCCAAGTTTCAAAAAGAAAAATCAGGCATTGTTCTCCTTATCCATTCATTTCAAATGGCAATTCACTCTCTCAGCTCCAATGCAGGCTCTGACTTCTGATTTTAAATATCCTTTCCCTGCATCTTTCCCATTAAGTAATCCCCAATTCTAAAGCAGCAGTAGGAGCTTGGACTGAAGTTGGAAGTCAAGAAAGAAAGTTATCATCCAAGTATCATAATGCCAGAGTAACAGAGCAGAACAGCTGATAGAACTATGTTGGTGTGGTGCTGCTTCTCGATCCACTATCATCTGAGAAATTGCTCCAGTGGGAGGGGGAGGGAAATCAACCAAGAAGGTAACCAGAGGGAGGATATAAAGAACAAAGAACAAAGAACAAAGAAAATTACAGCACAGGAACAGGCTCTTCGGCCCTCCAAGCCTGCGCCGATCCAGATCCTCTATCTAAACATGTCGCCTATTTTCTAAGGGTCTGTATCTCTTTTCTTCCTGCCCATTCATGTATCTGTCTAGATACATCTTAAAAGACGCCATCGTGCCCGCATCTACCACCTCCGCTGGCAACGCGTTCCAGGCACCCACCACCCTCTGCGTAAAGAACTTTCCAAGCATATCCCCCCTAAACTTTTCCCCTTTCACTTTGAACTCGTGTCCTCTAGTAATTGAATCCCCCACTCT
Organism: Heterodontus francisci; assembly: GCF_036365525.1. Taxonomy (NCBI): domain Eukaryota; kingdom Metazoa; phylum Chordata; class Chondrichthyes; order Heterodontiformes; family Heterodontidae; genus Heterodontus; species Heterodontus francisci. Next base: position 46,423,682 of record NC_090383.1, on the reverse strand, counting down.
GGGAAAAAGCCTCTTGCTATCCACCCTGTCTATACCTCTCATGATTTTGTACACCTCAATCAGGTCCCCCCTCAACCTCCGTCTTTCTAATGAAAATAATCCTAATCTACTCAACCTCTCTTCATAGCTAGCGCCCTCCATACCAGGCAACATCCTGGTGAACCTCCTCTGCACCCTCTCCAAAGCATCCACATCCTTTTGGTAATGTGGCGACCAGAACTGCACGCAGTATTCCAAATGTGGCCGAACCAAAGTCCTATACAACTGTAACATGACCTGCCAACTCTTGTACTCAATACCCCATCCGATGAAGGAAAGCATGCCGTATGCCTTCTTGACCACTCTATTGACCTGCGTTGCCACCTTCAGGGAACAGTGGACCTGAACACCCAAATCTCTCTGGACATCAATTTTCCCCAGGACTTTTCCATTTACTGTATAGGGTGGACCCCAATATTTAGGTCCACACAGGGACACAATTTTCCATTTTTAGATGTGGGTATGCATAATAGCCATAATTTGAAATATTCAGGTAAGGTGACTTCAATAATGAAGCTAATATCCACCTTAATATATTCATGTCAGTGACTGCAAGTTAGTAACAATGAAAGACAGTAAGGTCTGCAGTGTTTCTCAATTGCCCAATCTGTTGATAACTGAACAGAATATCCAAACCGTGTAGAGTTGCCTCTTTCTAACCATAGTTCTGTATTGTGACCCATGGTCATTCACCTAGATTTCTCAAATAAAAATAAAACAATTTTCAATCATGTTCACCAGTTTATTAAGATAAGAAATGGTTACAATGATTTAGGGCAGAGAGAGAAACCTTCTCAAAGGGATTAAAGGAAATGAAAGAGAGGAACTGATCTATAAAAAGAGAAATACTTTCTTAGGCACTCTTAAGGCAACATTAATGCATAATCTGTTATTAATTCCTTATCTGGATAAATTTTATACTTAGCACACATCACAGTCATGTATATGTCATACCTTAATTATACTGCCTCATGGTGTGCGAAACATATCACAGGATAAGTCTTTCTATCACATCTAACTGTGACATAGAAACATAGAAAATAGGAGCAGGAGTAGGCCATTCAGCCCTTCAAGCCTGCTCTGCCATTCATTATGATCATGGCTGATCATCCAACTCAGTAACCTGTTCCTGCTTTCGCCCCAAACCCTTTGATCCCTTTAGACCCAAGAGCTATATTTAACTCCTTTTTGAAAACAGACAATGTTTTGACCTCAACTGCTTTCTGTGGTAGCGAATTCCACAGGTTCACCACTCTCTGGGTGAAGAAATTTCTCCTCATCTCAGTCCTGAAAGGTTCACCCCGTATCCTTAGACTATGACCCCTGGTTCTGGACTCCCCCACCATCGGGAACATCCTCCCTGCATCTACCCTGTCAAATCCTGTTAGAATTTTATCGGTTTCTATGAGATCCCCCCTCACTCTTCTGAACTCCAGCGAATATAATCCTAACCGACTCAATCTCTCCTCATACGTCAGACCCGCCATCCCAGGAATCAGTCTGGTAAACCTTCGCTGCACTCCCTCTATAGCAAGAGTATCCTTCCTCAGATAAGGAGACCAAAACTGCACACAATATTCCAGGTGTGGCCTCACCAAGGCCCTGTATAATTGTAGCAAGACATCCCTGCTTCTGTACTCGAATCCTCTCGCTATGAAGACCAACATACCATTTGCTTTTTTAACTGCCTGTTGCACCTGCATGCTTACCTTCAGTGACTGGTGTACGAGAACACCCAGGTCTCACTGCATATTCCCCTCTCTCAGTTTATAGCCGTTCAGATAATAATTTGCCTTCCTGTTTTTGCTACCAAAGTGGATAACCTCACATTTATCCACATTATACTGCATCTGCCATCACACTTTAATGATTGTTTAGTTAATGATTTTGATTTACTCAAGTATCTAATTGCCACAAAACATACAGGAAATGTTACCACTTCCAATTACAAACAATGAACCCACAGAAAAGCAAGCTTAAAATTATTCATATAAAAACAGAAAATGCTGGAAATAGTAGGTCCAGCAGCATCATCTGTAGAGAGAAACAAAGTTAACGTTTCAGGTCTACGACCTTTCATCAGGACTCGTTGGACCTGAGAGAATGGAATGTCGCATGCTCAAAGGGAGGACAAGTTAGAGTGAATGAGGGGAGCTGAGAAATTGCAATGGCTGATGTCACACCAGCAATTCACAATGAAAAGATCAGGAATCGGTAAGAGGCCAGAGAGGGGGGGCGGGGGGGGGGGTTCAGGCGGAGGAATATTGGAGATGAGTAAAGGATTCGCTGTACGGGTGGAAATCTTCAGGCGCGGAAGCAAAAAAGAAAACAAAAGGTATCATGAATACATGGCAAGGGGCGAGATTGGAAGAAGGATCTGGAGGGGTGTTGGTATCCATGTATTGTTAAGCTTGCAGTCCTTCATAACTGAAAGGGAGAAAAAAGTTTTTGTTAAAGTGGCGGACAAGACAAAGGATGAAATAAAACTGCAGACCAGAGCAGCTTTGAGATGGAGTATGTCACTGCTGCTGAAGAGTAAGGTTGAGAGTGTACATGTGGCAGCATTGGCCATTGAGTGTGGATCTCAGGATGCAGTGATAGGCTGGTTCAAGGACTGCTGAACATCTTGAATATCTGTAATCGTGGGTGGATCTAAAACATGAAGGGTGGAATTTCAGTTAGAATCCACGTGGAACAAGTCAGAAGTAGTGACAGTTGCTGTGAAAGCGAGTTTTGGTGGTTACCTGATCAAATATGAGAAGGGAAATAGAAAGCAATGAAGGTGAAAGATAGAAGAAATAAATAGAAATACTGTTGGAGACAACTGCAGACCTTCTTCAAGGTCGATATTTCTAGAAGCAAAGTGGTAGTGACTTAAACACTAATACAAAAGCAAAATACTGTGGATGCTGGAAATCTGAAATAAAAATAGAAAATGCTGGAAATACTCAGGTCAGGCAGATACTACTTTTTCATTGTTTTGGTTCATTGCTATTTGACGAACATGAAATATTAGCCAATCAATTGGAAGTGTGACATTTACTTTGAAGATGCAACAGAAAGGGTAGATAAGGGCAAGGTTGTAGATGTAATATACTTGGATTTTCAAAAAGTCTTCAATAAGGTACTGTACAGTATACTCATTACTAGAGAAGAGCATGTGGAGTTAGGAATAAAGTGACAGAATGAACAGGAAGCTGGCTAAATAAAACAAAAAACAGAAGGATTAAAGGTGGAAGGTGGGAAGTGGTCCACATGGGTTGATGCTAGGACCACTACTGTTCATTTACTGAACCGTTTACTGAAATGAATTGAAATCAGCTATCGGTAATGTAATTTCAAAATTTGCAGATGACACTATATTGAGTATAGTTAATACCAAGAAGGATTGAGACAAAATACAAGACGACGCTAACAGTCTTGCAGAATGTAAATGTAAATGGCAAATGAATTTCAATATAGGTAAGTGTGAGGCAGTGCATTTTGGCAGTAAGAATAAGGAGGCCACCTAATCTTTGGAAAGTAAGAAACTAAATGGGGTAGAGGTGCAAAACCATCTAGGGTTACACATACACAAATCATTAAAAAGCAACACAGGTTAACAAAGCCATAAAAAGTGCAAACAAATTCATTCCTTGAGGAATTAAAAGCAGATATTTAAAAACAGAGAAGTTAGGCTAAAGTTAAATCGAATCTTGGTTAGATCACATTTTCTGAAGATGAGGGTCCGGCTGCGGGCTGGAAGGTGGGGGGAGAGAAGAGACCCTGCCTTGGCCCTCCGTCAGACCCTGAAGCCATTTCATGATGAGCAGACAATTAACTGCCCACATATCAGGGACACCATCCCTTTCAGAGGCGAGCTCCTGTCTCCAGAGCTGCAGTTTTATAGTCAAATGCAACAGTCCAACTGCATACAAACAAGGTGCCATAAACAACAAATGACAGTTAATCTGCTTTTTGAGAGTGCGCGCTAAGGGACAAATGCTGGAAAGGAATTTTTTAGGATACTTTACATCCACCTGTGCAGGAAGATAGGAACTCAATCTAATCTCATCCAAAAGACAGCACCTCTGATAGTGCAGCATTCCTTTGAAACCATGCTGAGGTATCAGTGTAAGATTTTGTGCTGAAATCCTATTGTGAGGCTTGAACCCAAAACTTTTGACTCAGAGGTGAGACTAACTGAGCCAAGTTGAATACCACATCTAGTACACTTGTGAAAGAGTGAATTATGAAAATTTGACGCCTGCTGTTACGAACAGGCGAGAAAGGGGTCTAGGGTTCCCTCTCAGCCTTTGCCTGGTTTAACCTCAACAGGGTTTAATTTTAAAAACATTGTTTTTAGCTCCCCCTCCGTGAATCCTTGCTCACTGCTTTCCAATTGTAAGGCAAAGAAATCAAATCAGACAGGTTTTCTTAGATTTAAACAAGAAAGGTGGAAGTTTATTAACCTTAAACTCTAATTTGGTTAACGACTACGCGACGTGACCATGCTAGCATGCATATGCGATAAACGCACGCAGATAGAGACAGAAAAAGTAGAAAGAATAAAGAATAAAGGGGCAAAGTTTGAGGCAATAGCTGGGTTTCTATTTACTGTCTTGAGTTCAATGTGGAGTCTTTGGTTGCCGGTAAGTCTTGCTGTTTGTTGCGGCCCAGTGCACGCTTTAACTTGTTTCAATGTAGGCATCTTTTTTCTCTTGAGGTTTAAGCAACTTTAGTGGGTCCGGAGGCTTGAGAGAAAGTGAGGGAGAGCCAGCCAGTAGAGAGGCTCTCTTGTTCCAGGTTCAGTTGCAATATGTAGTGTCTTCAAACTGTCCTGTGAGCACAATTCAAAACTACAAGTTGGCCAGCAGGTTAGTCATATGACTAACTGGTTTAACCACTCCTGCGTTTGTGGATTCTCCATCTTAGCAGACACTGGAATGCAAGCTTTCTACACCTTCAATGTCTGATGATCCAAAATCCACTTGGGTTAACTGGACCAGGGAGTAGTTGCTTTGTCTCCACAAGCACCGTATCTTAGAATGCAAATGTCCTCCAGCCAAATGTTTGGTGATCTCTTTAAGCAAATAATTTCTTCACTCCAGCAACAGTTTAAAATTAATGTTCATACGACAAAATTAATATGCCTCATTCTTGGCAGGTGGAGGTCTTCATGACACCTGCCCATTTACATTTGAGATTTTTTTTAAAAACAGGTAACAATTTGAAATTTTTATATGGATCATAATTCACAGCATGGATATCAGAAATTTCACAGAGACTCTGCTGTGGCATTGCTCACAGATACTGGTCAGGAACAGATAGCCAGCAATGGACCTAGAAGACTTAGGGTAGGGTTCCAAGAAACTCATTGAGGCTTAAACAATTGTCTTTTGTCTCACATATCAATAAAGGCCAGGATCGCACTGCAGATACAGCAACAGATAAACAGATAGAGTAGACATTTTCTCAGAAACCAAGATTTACAGATATATAAAATCCCCATTTATCTGATTGTAATACACATCCAAAAATGCAAAAACTACATCAAGGAAGACATTTTCTGTCAGTTTTGATGAAAGGTCACAGACCTGAAACGTTAACTCTGTTTTCCTCTCTGCAGATGCTGCCTGACCTGCTGAGTATTTCCAGCATTTTCTGTTTTTGCTTAAATGTTAAGATTTTGCCTTATGTGGAAAAAATTGGACAGGGCCAGAAAACGGGCACAGTGATCGTGATGCGGGATTACTCAGTACCTGTTGCTTCTGATGCAGGCAGCACACAAACTTTTTGCTGCCTGCTAATTTAAATGATTGCAGCATGCAGCCAGTGCTAAGTATGTTGTTGAGTAGCTGCACACCTGAGCAGGAAGTGCAAAATCATGAGGCTGGCATGAGTTAAAGCCAGCCTGCACCTCTTAAAGGGGAGGCACAGTGTGGCTGGAGCAGATGCCGAAAGTCATCCTTCAAAGTGATTTTGAGGATGGAACACTCAAAAATGGCGCAACTTGGCAGAAAGCAGGCTCCAAGATTTTCCAACGTTGTCCAGGAAGTCCTGATGCAGGAAGCGGAGAGGAAGACAGATGTCGAGGAGGCCCTCCAGAAAAGCTTTGTGAAGGCAGTGAGACCAGATATCTGTAGCAGTCATTGCCAGGAGACTAGGCCCAATGACCTAAATGCAGTGCCTCAAAGTTCAATGACCTCAACGTGTGGTCAAGGTCAGTAAATGCATCTTTAAATGCCATATCCTACCAATTGCACCACAAGCCTCACACACTGCTCCAACGACACTCATACCAACAATCTCTCTCAATCAGAACCCATACTTCAGATTCATAGCTTCGCTCTACTCTCTCTCACCAAAAGTCTCAGCTTGCACACACTGCAGTTACTCAACCATGGCAGCCACATCACCCACACACATTGTACTACACACAGATACATTTCTCTTTTTCTTGCAGGATGAGTTGATGCATAACTAGAGTTAATTGCACTTAACCCGAGGGATCGGCACAGCTGCATGTCCTTACCCTGACGGAGGAGTCGCTGGTTGCCATCATTGGTGTGGCCATCACTGAGGCTGTGCTCAGCAGCAGGACTGAAACCAAAGATGGTGGTATATTCATACCTAATCCTCCTTCTCACATCCCACCTATCCCACATTTTACAATCTCTGCTGATTTACAAGCTGCAGATGGTGTAAGCTTGTACCTCTTACTTTCCCTCCTTCACAATCCTACCCTTTTGCCTTTCTCCTTTCAAATACTCAAAAACTGCAACTTGGCCAGGCAGTGATGGCGGAGGGAGAACTGGAAGAGAAGGAAGACAACGATGAAAGAAGAAACACCATCATTTGCAGCCACCAGCTTAGATACTGACAGTGTGTGCACTTTAAAGGATAGTGCAGAGCTGGGATCTACAGATGGTGAGACATCAGGCATGAATAGCTTGCAGACAAAATAGAGGACAAGGTTAGCATAAGGTGCCATCTTACCAAAGGATTCAGGCAAATATATTTATGGGATGGCCTACAAAAGGCAGCTGATGGTAATGCACAATGAAATACCTGGTGAAGTGGCAAGGCCTGTCAGAAATCTTGCAGTCAATGTAAAGGAGCATGGAACAGTCCAGCACCAACTTTGCACAGGACTTGGCAAAGCCCATTCGTGCCAGCATGCAAGCGGTGGCCAACTCCATTAGCACACCTTGCAGACCCAAACATGATGCAGCATCTGATGACCAATTCCATTGTGATACAAGTCACCCGACATCAAAGTGCTGCCACGCAAGCTCAGACTGCTGCCATTATGGCTGCAGGTAACAGTGCTCAAAGGGGCTTTCACGGTGTCACAGCCGTCCAGCAATCTGTCCTCCAACAGATTATTAGGATTGTTGATGCACCGCCGTGGCAGAGTGGCAGTACCTCCGTGGAGCACGAACCTGCTGTTCTCTCGCAGGAGGACGGCATTCATTCTCCCACCACTGCCATTCCGCCTATGTCCTTGCAGTTGCCTCTCAGACAGATCACTCAGGTTGCTGCCGTTCATTCCCAGATGTTGCAGTCCGAAGCCTTTTAGTGTCCAAGCTGCTTGAGGTCATCCTGAAGACCATCTGTATTCTCCCCCACTGAAAATAAGAAGCCTTCCACCAGTTATGCTGCAGCAACTGGGGTAGCGCTGCATAGGAGCACGAGGACAGGGAAAGGCACACAACATACAGGCACTAAAGGAATGCATAAGTGTGATCAGTTGGCATGTTTTAATTTATAAATTTCATTTGGAATGTTTATTTTGTGGTGGCTTTTATTTTTGCATGAAAAACAAGAAATGCTGGAAATGCTCAGCAGGTCCAGCAGCATCTGTGGAGAGAGAAGCAGAGTTAACGTTTCAGGTCAGTGACTTTTCATCAGAACTGGCAAAGGTTAGAAATGTAATAGGTTTGAAGCAAATAAAACAGGGGTGGGGCAAGAGATAACAAAAGGGAAGGTTGATAGGACAGGGTCACAGAGAATAACTGACCAGAAGATCATGGAGCAAAGTCAAACGGTATGCTAATGGTGTGTTGAAAGACAAAGCATTAGTGCAGAGAGGGTATTAATGGGCAGAAAAATGAACAGCCCAAAGCACAAAAATGAAAAAAAGTGGGCAGGCACATGGAAAGAAAAATGAATGATGAAACAAACTAAAATAAAATATAAAAAGAAAAGAAAAGAAAAGCTGAAAATAAAAAGGGGGGGGGCCTGTCATGCTGTGAAATTATTGAACTCAATGTTCAATCCGTTAGGCTATAGTGTGCCTAATTGGTAAATGAGATGCTGTTGCTCAAGCTTGCGTTGATCTCCACTGGAACACTGCAGCAAGCCCAGGACAGATGTGTGGGCATGAGAGCAGTGGGGCATGTCGAAATGGCAAGCAACCGGAAGCTCGTTGTCATGCTTTCGGACTGAGCAGAGGTGTTCCGCAAAGCGGTCACCCAGTCTGCGTTTGGTCTCCCCAATGCAGAAGAGACCACATTGTGAGCAGCGAATACAGTATACTAAATTGAAAGAAGTACAAGTAAATCATTGCTTCACCTGAAAGGAGTGTTTGGGGCCTTGGATAGTGAGGAGAGAGAAGGTAAAAGTGCAGATATTACACCTCCTGCAATTGCATGGGAAGGTGCCGTGATGATCTTCTAGTCAGTTATTCTCTGTGACCCTGTCCTATCAACACCTTGCCTTTTGTTATCTCTTGCCCCACCCCTGCTTTATTTGCTTAACACCGTTTACATTTCTAACCTTTGCCAGTTCTGATGAAGGGTCACTGACCTGAAACATTAACTCTGCTTCTCTCTCCACAGATGCTGCCGGATCTGCTGAGTATTTCCAGCAGTTCTTGTTTTTGTTTCACATTTCCAGCATCTGCAGTATTTTGCTTTTATTTTATTTTTGCATTGTGGCCAAGTAGATGATGGTCAGTAACAGAGAGAAGACAAGATATTGGACTGTTGGTGAATGGGGAGTTGGGGTTGCCACAGTTAGATGTGTCGATCACAAACAGCCCAGCCAGAAAGGGGCTGTGTTGGTTGCCACCTCTGTTCTTCCTCATTCTCCTCAGCTGTTTGCCTTATAGCTGGTAGCAAGCACTATGCCCCATGACAGCAAGGTTATGCAGCACACAACAGACCACCATGAATCTTGACACCCACGCCAAATACTGCAGGGCTCCTCTAAAGTGATCAAGGCAACAGAAGCGTTGTTTCAGCAACCCAATTGTCTGTTCTATCACACTGCATGCAGCAGCATGGGTTTCAATGTATGCATATTGCCTACAAGCTTGTGAGCTGCACACCAGAGTCATGAGCCATTTCATCAAAGGGTAGCCCTTGATGGCCAGGAGCTGCCCATTAGTTTGGCATCGTGGCTCAAATGCAGATGGCACAGCAGACTGCTGCAGAACCAAAGCATCATAAATGCTGGCAGGATACTGCAAATTAACCTGCAGGAAACACTGTGGATGGTCATATACCAGCTTGACATCAAGGGAGTGGAAACCCTTTTGGTTGAAGTGCATCTCAAGAGTTGACAGACAGTACCCACAAAGAAACATGCATGCTATCAATGGCACCCTGCACTGTGGCAAAGCCTACTTCTTTCTGGTAAGAAAGAATGAAATGCATTTAGCTCTTAGAATACAAACCCTCAGTGGCCTCCCTTATGCAACATTGGATGACAACTGGGACAGTGCTGCAGTGGTTAGCACTGCAGCCTCACAGCTCCAGCGACCCAGGTTCAATTCTGGTACTGCCTGTGCGGAGTTAGGATTAGTATAAATGGGTGGTTGATGGTCGGCACAGACTCGGTGGGCCGAAGGGCCTGTTTCAGTGCTGTATGACTCTATGTTGCAAATGTCACAAGGCTCATAAAAGTTCTGGACCATGGTCGCCGATACAGCCTCGCCCTGTTTTTCGTGGAGACTGCTACAAAGAATCCTTTTCTCTTCTCGGATACTGATGTAGATTTGACATCAGTTTAAGTCATTACTGTTTAGTATCTCTGTTGATTAAGCAGGAGCCCCAAACCAAACCCTTGCACAGGGCCCCTCACAGAGGGTTTCCAGCTCTGGTTTAACATATTCCTAGAAATGTAATCGTAACGTTTGATCATGTGACACCACTCATGAGGCTTAATCACATAACATTTTCTTACTGTTTGCTAATGTTCCAGCGCCTAAGTATCACCAAGCCCTGAATAAAATATTTGAGTTTGTTTTATGGTGAGATGAATAACATTTTGTAAATCAAAGAACATAAAACTTTTAAGGATAAGAAATAGTTAAATACTTGAGACGTTTCCACAATATCGATCGCAAGTTACATTTAACTTGAGTTTTTGTGTATTCTAAGTCATAAGATTGTACAAGTTATAAACAATAATTAAACCAAAGCCAAATCTAATGCAATTCCCAGACTCCCATGCCCCACCACTGAAACCCAGCTTCAAGGAGATGAGGTTCAGTCTTCAGGAAGAAACATCAAAACTCCCAGACTCTTCTAATAAAACACAATACAACCGCACAGATCACAGGCCTTGGTTTATTTCTCTCTCTCCTTCAGTTTGTATTTCTCACTCACTCACTCCCTCCCCAGTTTGTTTCTCTCCCCAATTTGTGTATCTCACTTCCCCCTTTAGGTAGTTTCTGTCTCACTTCCTCTCTCCCTCACTTGTGTTGATCTCCGCAGTTTGAGTCGCTCCTACTCTCTTTCTCTCTCCCTCCCTCTCCAATTTGCATTGCTCTGAGGACTTTTGAAGTTTCCAGGTGATTTTTCATTGGCCCCAATGCAATCATTAACAAAATTGGCAAGAAATGGTAAGTTCTACATAGCAGGCTGACCAGCAGGTACTAGACAACATGAATAGGTTGTAAGCCACCACAGCCAGGGTACTATGCATGTGGGTACTCCACGTACAGGGGCCATTTCCCCTATGTTGCCACCAGAAACGTCCAGAAGACCAATGGCCCAATCAGAGAACCCCCTACTTTGGAACTCTATCCTTGCAAGGCAAATGCCGTCCCTGGCACTGGAGACAGGTCTACAATATGGTAGTGCTGATTCTATGGCCTGGGCTCCTTTCAAGCACAGCTCCTCATAGGAGTGAAGGACCAGCGAATGTACCCTTAAGAGATTAAATTGGTTTATAACTTTCCTTCTACTCTGCTTATGTCTGCAAGAGGACTTATTGCAAATAAAAGGTTCTGCTTCAATAAATAGTTTTATATTTAGGACTGTTGTTCAGAACTGTAAAGAACAAAGCAAGAGCTAGGTACATTTCTCCAAATTGACCAGGGGCACCAGTGCACAATCCTCGCTGCCTGCTGAGGATCAGCAGGGATATGCCAGCATTCACTAACTGCTCAATGAGTCAAGAAATAGTGTGTCATGGACAACTATAGGATTAGGAGAGAACGTGGAACTTTTTCAAATATGATCATAAAATTACTATTTCTTTGACTTAGCACAGAATTAATGGTTAACACCAGATGATTTTCATGTAGCTTGCCTCTAGATGTCAATTAAATGGAATCAGATCTGAAAATGCTGCCCAATCAACTACGCTATGTATTAAGAGATGTGATCAATTATACATTCAAAATAATCCCTCCCACAAGCATCTTCTGTTTTTAGCCCAGGCTGGGATAGAAATACTTGTGAACGCACCTGTGATAGTTTCATTGAAAGTTTGTGGACCCATACCAGAAATCCCATCTAACCTGGTCCATTTTCTCTCTGAAAACAAAAGAAAATAATGCAGTCCTTTGTTACAAAAAGTGACTTTGTAATCTGAGAGAGTTTTTAAAAGTAATGTGAATTTCTAACAGTTCATAACTTCATCACTCACTTTGTGCCTATTGTAAAATAGTAATTTAGATGTGACTGATTCTTTGATGTATTACCATCTGGCTCTCAATGATTAAACATATCAGTTAGGAGTTCAGATAATGGCCTAAGGAATAAAAGCGCTAATTAGTTTGGTACTAAGCCAAACAGTAGAGGCTGTCCCAGATTCAATCACCACGTTGTGTTGTTAGCTGATGACAACCAGAGCAATATTTGGAGTATTTATGAGCGGGTGGGGGAAAACAGCCAGTGGTTCCCATCCTCATTACCATCCAGTGACCTTGTGGAAAAATGTGCAGACATACACGTGAACATTAGATGTCTTGGCCATAAAGCTCCCACCAGTTAAATGACCTGGCGACACAATCTGTCAGGAATCAGTGCCTTCAGGAAAGTGGAGTGATAATTGGGGAAAAAGTCAACATTTGCTGAGTTGGAGGGAAAGAATCACATGGGATAAACTGAGATTGGTCTCATCACATTCGAAACAGCGTGGAGATACATGTAATATAAGTAGCACCCATATAATGCATTTTACCCATATTAAGTCATGGCAAAACAGTGAATCTTTCATACATACATATTTAATAAATCTCACTATGATATCACTAAGTAACACAGAAGGAGCATCTTAACATCTGCTGATGCAAATTCATGGCTATGACAAGTAACATTTATTTCAAAAATGATGCGATTCAAAGTATGCAGACAACACTTTAATATGTAAACATGAAGAAGCAAGAGTGTATGGGAAAACAAATGACATATGATTCTAGAACCTTTTCAACGACCATCAGGTTGAAGTGTTAGGTTGGAAGTTCATTTGCAACTAATATATAAAATGTGCAAGAAAAGTGTCATGCCAAAAGAGAGAGAGAGACATAATAAAGAAGTGATCAATAGAAATAATTTATTCCAAACATAGAATTTATCATCTGGTCATAAATTTAATGACTATCTCCAAAACAATTAAAATGGGTATAGAATATCAACAAGCAGTCCATAAATCTAGTACTTTCAAGTGCTAAAGTATCAAAGTTGCATGATTTTGAGATCGGTGATAAATTTAGAAAATCAAATTATATGTGGAGTACACCATTTTGAAGGCCCTTTTCAGATTTCACCATTTCTTTGAGATTTCCAAGAAATCTTCATTTTAAATACTCATGGCTTTCAAAATGGAGAGATACATCAGTCACAGTGCCCTCATTACCCTTAAGGTGATCTTCACCTGATACAGAGGAAGTGTTCATGGATAAGGTCCATATGCTAAAGGGAAGCAGTGGAGTCTCAAGTGTGAGCAGAATAATATGCTATGGCAACTACACCCTGTGGTTGAGAACAATGTAGTTAATCTTTCAGCACTCTCCTTCCAATACTGTTATAGAGATCACCAGTGGCTGAAGTATCCCAATTATTTCTGTTGATACCTACAAATGAGGTATCCCACTGATGTAATTACATTCTAGGCTCATGTTCTGCACCCCTTCAATCTCCACCCTTTCCTCAGCCACACCAGTTCTTCATCTTTGGCAGACAACTCCTCCAAGATCATAATGACTTGCTGCTATTTGAACCCAATAATGTTGACGTGGAAAAGTCATCTGTGGAAATAAAACGGCAAGACTTACATTTAATTTACGTTGGAATGTAAATTAATTTGAACAGTGAGGTCGGAATTGAACTTTGGAAAGTTTTGAATATATGGAAGCTGAATGTTGAACTAATCCAAAAGCATTAAGTTACGGTCCAGGCACATTTACATGTGTTTAAGGATTGTACAAATGTCTTTTATACAATGTATGATATTAATAGAGACTAAAAGATATGAAGCAATAAAACATGGGTTTGATAAAACCCTCTTATCACTCACCACTGAATCACTGGAGTCACAGGAGGTGTCTGGTCCATGTTCAACAAGGTGGAATATTGCAGCCACCCACACTTTATTTACTTTGGCACGTCAGAATGTTTGAGAGTTTCTTTTTATTGCTAAATGCAGTTTTTTCCAAGTTCTACATTTCAAATTATTAATGGGCTTTTAAAAGTCCTCCAGCACTTGAGTTACTTTGGAAACTTAGTTGATTTTTCTGACAGCATTCCAAATGCAATGATTCTCAATTGTGGATTATTTGGATGTTGCACCTAAGATTATACTTTATAATGTTGTCTGACAGACACTTTCAAAGATACTGTGTATGATTTACCCTTTCACCATATGCCATCTATGGATAGTCTGTTTTAATCTTTACTTTCATGCAGAATAGTAAATGTGAGCCTGCATTTTAGTGCAATTTGAGGGACAGTTACTGACCAGTTTCTGGAACCATCTGTTCCATAGGACTTCTCATTTATACGTTGGGTCCTTCGCTTACATATTACCACATTGGAGAGATCTTCTGGCAGATGTCTTTTAATATAGACCAATTGAGTGTGATGCACTGGGATAGGGGCAATTCTAAGCATGAATGTACCATACAGGGTTGTGTGTTCAAGGTCCATGACCAGTCTACAAGGCCATTATGAAAGTGTTGGGATATATTACCAGGACAATTAAATGCGAACCAGTAAACACTACATTTTCTTTCCCTAAGGCTCAGGCTGAAAAGTTAGTATAGCTAGCGTAGTAATAGTTCAAAAACAAATGAAAAGGAAGAAAGTGGAATAACAGTCAGAAATTGTGCTGCAGACACTACAGGTAAAGGGAAAACAAAGAGATATAAAGTATTTAAACCAGGAGAGAGGGGAAAAAAAGAAACATGTGAGTAAAACATAAAAGCAGGAGGACAGGTTAGGAGTGTGGCCCAAATAAGCATTCTTTATATAAATACATGCAGTATAAGGAACAAATTGAATGAGTTGCAGACTGGGTCTCTTTGGTGAAATTGAGGGAGTGACCTAATAGAGGTCTTTAAAAGTATGAAATGTTTTGATACAGTGGACACAGAGACCATTTTCAATTGTAGGGAAGAGTAAAGCTAGAGACCACCAATGTAAGTCAGTCAAGAAATCAAATGGGGAATTCAGAAGGAACTACTTTACCCAGAGAGTGGTGAGAATGTGTCAGTAGTTGAGATATAGTACAAGGCAAAGCTAGATAAGCATATGAGGGAGGAGGAACAGATGGTTATGCTGATAGACTTAAATGAGGAAAAATGGGAGGAGGCTCAAACAAAGCATAAATGCCAACATGGACTGGTTGGGCCAAATGGCCTGTTTCTATGCTGTATATTCTATGTAAAAAAATAAATCAACAGATTAAGTGAATGGTCAAAACTGTGGCAAATGAATTTCAATGTAGGAAAATGTGAGGTCATCCACTTTGAACCAAAAAAGGATAGAACAGACTACTTTCTAAATGGTGAAAAGCTAGAAACAGTGGAGGTCCAAAGAGTCTTGGGGTCTAGATAAATAGGTCATTAAAATACCATGAACAGGTATAGAACATAATCAAAGGCTAATGGAATGCTAGCCATTATATCCAGAGGATTGGAATACAAGGTAGAAGTACAGGTAAACAAAGCCCTGGTTAGGTCACATCTGGAGTACTGTAAAGAATTCTGCATAGCTTTAGTCTTTGTCCTCAGCTCTGAATCTTTTCTCTACACTGTAAACAGTAATGCCCCCAGCACTGATCTCTGACCATCGAGTATTTTGGTGAGTCCCTGTCCCTGATTCAGTCTGAGCACCAGACCTCAGGAAGGATATATTGACCTTGGAGGGAGTACAGTGCAAATTGAACAGAATTATATCTGAATTAAAAGGGTTAGTTAAGAGGAGCAATTACACAACTAGGGTTACATTCCCTGGAAATTAGGTTAGGCGGTGTTTTGTTCGAAGTTACCACAAAAAAGGCAGAATTAGATGAGCACAAATATCTCAGAGGGTTGTGGGGCTGGAGGAGATTAAAGGGATAGGGAGCAGCGAAGCCATGGAAGGATTTGAAAACAAGGATGAGAAGTTTAAAATCAAGGAGCTGCTTGACAGGGAGCCAACGTAGGTTAGCGAGCATTGACTATATAGTCTACTCTTGTTCCTATGTTCCTAAGTTAGGTCACATCTAGAATACCATGCCCAGTTTTAGTTCTCTTACATGTTGGGGGAACATTGTGACCATCAAAATGTGCAAAGGAAGTTAATAGATTGACATCTAGAAAAGCGCAGAGATGCGATTGAAGTCTTTAAAATAATGATAGGATTAGAATTGGTCTACATGGATAGGTTTGTGAGCTAGAAAGGTTAGGGAGAACTGTGGACACAAGTATAAAAAGGGGGGTAGGAATAGGCTAGATGTTAAGAAGCTTCAACCTCTGAAATAAGTTCCTTGCACATGCAGTGAGTATAGATTCGCTGCAAACATTCAAAAGGAAACTGGATAAAATCCTACAAGTGATAAAGATCTCTACATACAAGGAGATAGATAGGTCATAGGTTCATCCAGTCAGGATAGTTTCCTGGAGCTTATGGGAAAAGTATCAATTCAGGTATACTCTGGGATGCTGCAGTTCCATGCTGCGCAGATGACTTTCAATAGACAAGAAGGCAGTGATTCCTCAAGGGGAGAGGTTAATAGGCAGATTTTGTAGAAGGCTTGGAGGAATAGCCCTATGGATTTGACCAATGTTATGAAATTTCCAGAAAAGATCAATTGGCACTTGTGGGTTTTATGAAGTGTTTTAAAAGAGCAAGGAAGAATTTCTAGTGCACAAGGTACAGGAAGGGGGAAGGAGTTATCAAAGTCATGAAGGAATTGAAACATAGGGTGAGAATTTTAAATTTGAGGCATGGGAGGTCAGTGAGGACAGTCATCAGAAATCTTTCTGCAACATACAAACGTTAAAAAGTTCTAATGAAAAGAAAGACTTGCAGTTCATCTTTCATTACCTCAGCTCATTCCAAAGCACTTCACAGCCAATGAAGTACTTTTTGAAGTATAAGAAGCACAGCAGCCAAGTTGTACACTCCCACAAGCAGCAATGTGATAATAACCAGATAATCTGTTTTTGTGATGGCGATTGAGGGATAATAGTGTCCAGGGCACTGGACTAACTCCCCTGCTTTTTTTTCAAGGAAATGTCTCCTGACAACACAGAGCATGCGCAGAGCGATCGGCAACATAATCAGGGCGTCCGAACATTTGCCAGCTTGCCAGCATGAATCCACACATGTGCGCGGTGACGTCACCACGTAATGACGTCTGAGAGTTGCCTCACCCCTCAATGGCCACGATCGCCGCCTCCACCCTCCCCCCATAGTAACCCTCTCCCTTCCGCAATCACTTCTTTCCCACTCCCTCCGCGATCACCGCCTCAATCGCTGATTCTCTTTCCCTCTCCCTCCCGCAATCAATTGCTGCTTCTCTTGTCCGCTCCGTTCCGCGATCACTATCTCAATCACTGCTTCTTTCCTCGCTCCCTCCCACGTCTGTCTACTCGCCACTCCATTCCACCATTCTCTCCTGCTCCTGGCTGCTCATATCCTGCCATTATCTCTTGCTCCTGACTGCGCGCCGCTCCATCCCAACTTGCCGCTTCTCCCCCAACTTTGCCACTTGCACACACCAACGCCACCGCCACCCCCACCCCCCCCCCCCCCCCATCAACGCTTCTCCAGGCGGTGAGGCAGGGAGTGAGCAGCAGGAGGGAACGGCGAGCAGGTGGGCATGGGAGGGAGCGGCGAAGGGAAGTGGCAATTGAGGCATCGATCGCGGGAGGGAGTTGAGTGCTGTTGGAGGGGGGTGGTGGTGTCGGCGATTGTGGCCATTGAGGGGGTTTGGGTTTAATTTGTTTTGTTGTGTCAAATTGAACTGCACTATTACTGGTAGCTGCCAAAGAAGAATGTAAATGCGCTGAAAACAGTTCGGTGAAGGTTTACTAGACTAATACCTGGGAAATATTGGACAGGCTAGGCGCGTATCTGCTGGAGTTTAGAAGAGGCAACTTGATTGAAACATACAAGATCCTGAGGGGTGTGGAAAGGATGTTTCCCCTTGTGGGAGAATCTAGAACTGGGGACCACTATTTAAAAATAAGGGGTCGTCCATTTTAGACAGAGATGAGGAGAAATTGTTTCTCCTAGAGGGTCATGAGTCTTTGGAACTCTCATCCTCAAAAGGCAGTAGAAACAGAGTCTTTAAATATTTTTAAGGCAGAGTTAGATAGATTCTTGATAAGCAAGGCTACAATCAGATCAGCCATAATATTATTGAATGGCAGAGCAGGCTCGAGGGGCTGAGTGGCCTACTCCTGCTCCTAATTCGTATGTATGAGATGCTGCAGATAGTGAAGTTTCAGTCGATGAAGCTGCATTTGTGCATGTGCCAGTACTGGGCCATCTTGT
The DNA here is from genome assembly GCF_036365525.1 of Heterodontus francisci. Taxonomy (NCBI): domain Eukaryota; kingdom Metazoa; phylum Chordata; class Chondrichthyes; order Heterodontiformes; family Heterodontidae; genus Heterodontus; species Heterodontus francisci. Next base: position 46,405,443 of record NC_090383.1, on the reverse strand, counting down.
CAGGAAATGCAGCCTTTCAAATAGTGCCATGGGATCACTAACATCTACCAGACAGTGCAGGCAGGTTCAGTATCTCATCGAAAGACAGCACCTCCAACAGTGCAGCAACCCACTGTACTGCACTGAAGTGTCAGGCTAAATTTTTGTGCTCAATTCTCTGCAGCAGAACCTCTGCCCACAACCTTCTGACGCAGAGCAAGACTGCAATCAACTAAGCCATGGCTGACACTTATTGCCACATGCTTATTGAAAAGAAGTGAAATAAAATATTGAATGCTTTTTTAGCAGATACACTTTCGAACTGTAAAGTTAAAGTACTAAAGATCCAGTCATACCATCGTCATGACTGCAATTGGGACATGGGTTATGGCTAATGATATTCTACCATTTTATCTCCAACAGATATACAAAGACAGAAAGGAATGAGGACTGGATCTGGAGTATCAGTTAGATTCCAGATCCATTGAAGACATGCATCCCTACTTCTCAAAATTGCATTAGAGGTAAAGAATATATATCAGATCGAACCTGAGTAACGGTTATAAGGACAAATAACAATGTCAGGGAACAATAACATGGTGGTAATGTTACTGGACCGATAATCCAGAGAACTGGGCTAATGTTCCAACTAGTGAGAAAGATAGAGAGGTGCAACATCTATATAATAGCTACAATGGGGAAACTTAATTATCCTAATATAGACTGGGATAGCAATAATGTAAAGTGCAGAAAGGGGGAAGAGTTTCTAAAGTGTGTTCAGGAGAATTTTCTACACCAGTATGTTTCATGTCCAACAAGGAAGGAGACATTGCTGGATCTGGGGAATGAGGTGGTGTTAGTAGGTGAACATTAACAGAACGGTGATCATAGTTGTAATGAGTTCTTTATGTTGTCTGATGCAACATAAATGAGATGCATGGTTGGTTGAAGATCTCAAACAGATTTATTACAGCTAAATACTTATGTACAGTACAGAGCTAACTATTTACAGAACCATTCTAGGGCGGCACAGTGGCGCAGTGGTTAGCACCGCAGCCTCACAGCTCCAGCGACCCGGGTTCAATTCTGGGTACTGCCTATGTGGAGTTTGCAAGTTCTCCCTGTGTCTGCGTGGGTTTCCTCCGAGTGCTCCGGTTTCCTCCCACAGCCAAAAGACTTGCAGGTTGATAGGTAAATTGGCCATTATAAATTGCCCCTAGTATAGGTAGGTGGTAGGGGTTATAGGGACAGGTGAGGATGTGGTAGGAATATGGGATTAGTGTAGGATTAGTATAAATGGGTGGTTAATGGTCGGTACAGACTCGGTGGGCTGAAGGGCCTGTTTCAGTGCTGTATCTCTAAATCAGAAATCTAAATCATACTCTGGGTGTTATAGTTGCAGAGTGACTCTGGTTCCGAGTCACATGACTGTGTCCTGGTACTTGGCTCATTAGCATACTAAGATCTTAAAGGGACATCACCCTTAAAGGCAATCATACCAAAGATAGGTCTTGTCTGCTAAAAGTAAAAACACACAAAATTAGATATCAAAATCATTTACACAGGTATAAAGATTATGAACATTACACATGCAGAAGCTTAATAGTTCACATATTGTTTCGGTGGTTTGACAACTTTTTCAGAGCTGGTTATGATAGAACCTTCTGGGGATGTCATCCTTGACTGTTTTGGGTTTGCAAGCATGTTGTCACTGTGTTGTCCTGTTGTTCCGTCACACCTTCATAGTCAGAATGCATTCAAGTCCGCTGCGTTGCACACTTCTCTTAGTTGGCTACGGTTCCTTCTCAACAACGCGCCGCTAGGTGTTGTAATCTCGTAGGGCCTAGGCTCACTGCAAATTTTGGATACCTCTGCGGGTAAACATGTTCTCATTGTCGGGTGTATAACCCTGACCTTTTATTCTACATGTAGTTGAGGTGGTTTCACCTCTGCGTGTCAGTCATGCACCATCTGCATTCTCCTGTTTTTCGAGCAGCGTCTCCAGCATATCGGAGAATTTGGACAGATGGTAGCTTAGCACAGTCATCCGCACTTGTCTGCCAAACATGATCTCTGTTGGTGATGGTAGGCCCATAGCCATAGACGTAGTTCTGAGGTGGAGAATGGCAACACGGAAATCTTGTTTCATTGTCCTACGCTTCAGGATAAGTGATTTAACTGTGCGAACCATTTGCTCAGCAAGACTGTTAGATCTAGGGTAATGTGGTGAGGACATCATATGGTTTACATCCCATTTGGCAAACATATCCCTGAAAGGTTTGGCTGTATACTGTGGCCCATTGTCAGAAATGATTTCTTCAGGTGCACTGAATAGACTGAATATGGCACTCAATGTGTCTGTGACGACAGCGCTTGAAGTGTCTTTTACCTGACCGATAATTGGACACTTGGAGAAATAATCAGTGACTAAGATAAAGTCATCTCCATTAACAGAAAACAAGTCAGTGCGATTTTGGACCAAGAGACTGACGGAATCGCGTGAAGGTGTAGAGGTTCTTTACGTTGTTGTGGTGGTGGCTTTAGCATGCCTCGCACATCCTCACTAACCTTTCGATGTCACTGTTTACCACTGGCCAATAAACAGTGTCTCATGCCAGTCGTCTTGTTTGCTATGCTCACATGACCATGGTGAAATTGTGACAAGATGTCCTCTCAGACAGCATTGGGCACAATCAATTGTTTTCCCTTGAAGGGGACCCCTTTTGAGATACCAAGTTCATCTCTAGGGTCAAAAGCATCTGAGGGTTTCTGGCGCCTCTTTTACTGTGTCAGACCAGCCTTCTATGAAGACTCTCCACAGTGCCTTCAGTGGTGGGTCATTTTGCTGTTTCTGAATGTAGTTGGTCACATTTGTGCTGACCAAAATGTAATATATCAATTTTGAGCACATCTTCCACCTTGATGTCTATGCTGTCCACTTGTAAATCCAGTGGAACATCACGTTTGCCTGGGTTTGGCAATCTACTCAGCATCTCCGCGGTGACCATTTTAGTACCCTGTTTTTAAGCAGACGTCAAAGTCATATCCCTGTACTTTCACTAAGAGCTGCTATAGTCGAGGAGATGCGTTTGTCAATGGTTTGTGCCAGATCATCGCCAGCGGTTTGTGGTCAGTTTCTACCATGAACTGCTTGCCGAATAGTGTGGAACCTTGTGATCCCAAACCCCACAGCAAGTGTTTCATGCTCTATGTTTGAGAAATTCAACTGTGCTGATTTCACTCAAGCACACAGGCAGGCAGGCAGACATGCAGACAGACTGAAGGAGACAGATGGAGAGGAAAAGGAGTAAGTGGGTTTATTTGGGGTGGGTTTCAGGGCATCACGGTAAAACTTGTTGAATTCTCTCGGAAGTCAAGTTCTCGTTGGTTGCAGGCCTGAGCTGTTTGTAGGCTTCTCTCTGGATTGTAAGTGCAGCTGAAGACAGTAGATCACTTCTAATGCACTTCCCTTCTGGTTTGCTGGATTGCTCCTAGCCCCTTAGCTAGAAACAAGCTTCTTGGTGAGGCTGTTTTTTTGAGTGTCTGCCCCTCTCTCTTCAGGAAGCTACCTTTAAGGTGAAAAATAGTTTCACAACCTTTGCCTTTGTTGGGAGATGTGAATTTCCCTCCCTGTGGTGTCCAACAATGGCGTAGGATGTGACTACTTCACTCTTTTGTTGTTTCAGAAGAACCCATTCAGTTCAATAGTGTCTCTTGATGGGTTCCGAATAATCCGGTTATGATGTTTCCACATTATACCTTCTTTGTTTCAGAAGAACCCAATGAATTCAGGAACATTTCAGGATGGCCTATTTGATCCTTTCCAACTCAAAAGGTAATCCTTTGTCCCTGTCAGACAGTTTGAATATACAAGGGCCAGATCGTTTACCTTTGGCAGCCATTTTTAGCAACATTGTCCATTTTTTTAAATGGTAAAGTCAATCTTTATAACTCTTCAGCTTTAGTCTTCATTTTTTCATCTTGTATGTGTGATAACACTGCCAGAAGGGGGACAAAAATGAAATTCCTCACATTTAATTTTTTTGTGTTGTTTGGTTTATGGATTTAGAAAGAAAGAATGGGAAAAAGGGAAAAGGTTTAGGGGCCACACATGGCACCCACACCTCAATCTTACAACTGCTACAGCTGGCATTGTCTGTAATAGCCATTTTTTGTTCAACTTTAAGTTTTATCATCCTTCCTTGGTTGAAGTACCATTAAAAAATTGCATTTCTTTTGGTTACATGGGGTTGGTGTTCCATGTTCATCACATGCCTTTAACAATTCAGGTTCTGGCAATGAATAGTTCTGATCTCTAGGGTGATAGTGGGTGATAAATTGTTTTTTAACCCCTGTGCGGCATGTGGGATTTCCTTCTAACCCCTGTTCTTGCTGACTTCTGAATCTAAATTGTTGGGTTTGATTGGTTTTGGATTTGATTCTTCAGTGGGTAGATCCACACTGACCTCACTAAGTTTTCTTGTGATTTTCACAAGTGTTGTTTACTTTAGGGCATTTTACTTTCCCTTTACTTCACGGATGACTTTTTCCCTAATCTTCCCCATGTACTCTGGGGCACTACTGCTCGCAGGTGGTTATCCAGCTTCCACTGTACTTCCCAGTGGTACTTCAACTAGGTGAGGCATCTTCCTCACTTTCGGCTTGCCTGTTTGGGAACTTTCCTTGTCTCTATTTAAAGGTTTCACCTAACCATATCTGTGGTGCTTTTCCTTCAAACTTTGCTGGTTTTATCTTAGCTCCTTTAAATTCTTCTGGCTATATCTTGACCTTTTTAAATTCCACTGGCCCTATCGCCCTTGTGGGAATTTTGGGACTTCCCCAGCCCACTGCAACTATGCAGAGCTTTGTTTGTTCCCCTCAGTTTCTCCAGTTTCAGTGGACTGTTCTGGACCCTCTGGGTAGAATACAGTGCTTCCCACCAAGTCAGTGCCCAGCAATAGGTCTACCCCCTGCATGGGTAAGCTCGGAATGACCCAGACTGTCACTACATGGTGACCAACTTATTCTGTAGGTAAACTTTAACTAAGGGAACCTTCAAGCATTTGCTTGCAAGCCCTTTTACCAATACCATGGTATTTGTTCTGCTTTCATGTGGCATTTTTATAAACCTGGCCAGCAGTCGGGTTTGAAAACAACCGGTATCCCTGAGGATGGTTATCTCCTTGCCTGGTACCTGGGATACAAAAGCAGTCAATTTTCCTTTTTGTAAAAAGTTCTGGTATGTGCTTTGTTCTTGAGTTATGTTAGAATACATGCTTACCACTTTCATGGCTAAGGACACGGGCCTGACTGCAGTGCATGTTTTTTTGGAATACCAACAGTTTTCTTGGACATGCCTGGATTTGCCACATTGGAAACGCGTTGGGTAGACTGGTTTATCATCCAGGTTCCTTCTTTTAAAAGCTGGAGACTAATCTGGGTTTCCTTCCCTACTCTCCTTTTCTCTAAAGCCCATTTCTGCTTCCTCTGCATCCCTGCTATCTCTCCCAAGCTTGTAAGAGTTACTAGACCCAAATTTATTCTGAGTTAGCAAATGGTGAATTAACTCATAATTGTCAACCATTTTTACTGCTTTTCTTATTCTTGTAAATCTTTGTTCTTCAATGTGGGTCGTTAAACTAACTGGGATGCTATTTTTAAATTCTTCCAGCAACATCACTTCTCTCAAATTTTCACGAGGGCTCGAGCTTGAGAAATCATATCCAGTGATCAAAAGCCATGTTTAGTTCTTACAAATTCAATGCATGTCTGTGTGAGTCTTTTCCTGGTGTGTCTGAATTTCTGTCTAAATGCTTCAGGTACTAGCTCATATGCATTTAGAATTACAGTTGTAGTTTGTTCAGAGTCAGAGGAACTCTCTTCTGATTACAGGTAAAAAGCTACATGAGCTCTACTCACGACCTTGCCCTATAAAATTCTAACAGGACTTGACAGGGTAGATGCAGGAAGGATGTTTCCAATGGTGGGGGAGTCCAGAAGCAGGGGCCATAGTCTAAGGATACAGGGTAAACCATTCAGGACTGAGATGAGAAGAAACTTCTTCACCCAGAGAGTGGTAAGCCTGTGGAATTCACTACCACAGAAAGCAGTCGAGGCCAAAACATTGTATGTTTTCAAGGAGTTAGATATAGCTCTTGGGTTTAAAGGGATCAAAGGATATGGGGCAAAAGCGGGAACTGGCTACTGAGTTGGATGATCAGCCAGGCTTGAATGGCCTACTCCTGCTCCTATTTTCTATGTTTCTATGTAAGAGGAGAGTCCAACATTCTTTTGGCCATATTAGCCTGGTAGCTATTTTCTTAAATGAGATAAAATATGACTCAACTGCCTCATTAAATTTTGGCACTAACAGTGAGTGTTTCAGTACATCAAAATTTTGCTCCGCAATGGCAATAAGGTTTGAGCGGCTGGTGGCATTTTCATCTTGCTCTTGCAGCCTAACTCAAACTGTGTCACCTGTCTTTCCTCTTTTTCCTTTTGGAATTGCAGTTCTCTCCTATTTTTCCTTCTGAAACTCTTTCTTCCTTTTCCTTCTCAACTGTATCTCATCATTTTTCAACTGCAACTGTATTTCTTCCCTTTTCATCTACAATTGGATTCTAGCTACAATTATTTTTTTTCATACTTTGATTCCATTCTTTCTTCTTCTGGTTCGGGGTTAAGTTTAAAATGGTTAGCTCGACTCTTTACCAGTTCAGGTTTCTTTGCTTTTTGTTTGAAAGTGATTCCCACCTCTGCAGCAAAGCTTTTTAAATCTTCAATACTTAATTTATTTAAATCATGGGATAGCTCTCCCTACTCTAGAAACTCCTTAGCATTAAATGTGGCCATCTCTTTTGTTTCTAGCACCATAGAGAACAAACAGAATACATGAAAACCTGCTTGTTTACTTTTCCACAATTGTAGAGGTCAATCTTCGTCCCGTTTTCAAATCTCGTGTTTGTCTGGCAGCTTGGATCCTGGACCAACTCCCAATTTGTTACAGCCATGTGGTTCCAACTGTTCAACTCCCACCTGACCGCAGCAAGTGTTTTTTTTGTTATTAGGGTTTAACCCCTTTGTGTTTTATTTGTCAAATAAACACACAGCAACAGGTTTTCTTGTAGGTTTAAAACAGAAAATCAATTATCTATCAATATGCCTTATCCCGAAATTGTTGCAATAGTATCCACTCATGCATTCACTCACACATATACACAAGAGACAGATAAGAGGAGAAAAGGGGTAAGTGGGTTTATTTGGGGTAGGTTTTGGAGGGGGGGGGGGGGGGGTCATTGTAAACCCAATGAATTCTCTCAGAAGTCAAGTTCTCGTCGGTTGCAGGCCTGAGCTGTTTGTAGGTTCAGGTGAAGACAGTGGATCACTTCTAATTCACTGCTGCATAAGTAAAGATGCAGACTTCTACAGCAGGGAACTTCCTTTCTGGCTTGCTGGATTTCTCCCAGCCCCTTAGCTGTAAACAAGCTTCTTGGTGAGGCTTCTTTCTAGGTGTCTCCTTCTCTCAGGGAGTTATCTTTAAAGTCAAAAATGGTTTCACATTTTTGCCTTTGTTGGGAGATGTGAATCGCTCTCCCTGTGGTGAACAACAATGGCCTAGGATGTGGTCACTTCACATCATCTTTGTTTCAGAAGAACCCATTCAATTCAAATGTGTCTCGAGGGGTTCAGGATGAGAATAACCTGGTTATTACATTTCCTCTCTATATCTTCTTTCTTTCAGAAGAATCCATTCAATTCGGGAATGTTTCAGAATGGGTATAATTGACCCCTCCCAGCTCAAATGGTAATCCTTTGTCCCTGTCAGACAGTTTGAATATACAAAGGTCAAGTCGTTTACCTTCGATGGCCATTTTTAGCAGCATTGTCCATTTTTAAAAAAGGTAAAAGCAATCTTTATTACTCTTCGGTTTTAGTCTATTTTTTCATCATTGCAATTCTTGTATACGTGACAACAGAAAAGCAGAATATCAATTAAGTAGAGAGAGACTGCAGAATCCTGCGGTACAGAGAGATCTGGGAGTCCTTGTACATGAATCACAAAAAAATAGCATGCAGGTACAGCAAGTTGGTCTTTTTTGCAAGGGGGATGGAGTATAAAAGTAGGGAAGTTTTGCTAAAATTGTACAGGACATTGGTGATACCACATTGGAGTATTGTGCATAGTTTTGGTTTCCTTAATTAAGGAGAGATATATATGCACTGGAAGCAGTTTAGCGACAGTTTCACTAGGCTGATTCCTGGGATGAACCTTATGAGGCAAGATTGAGCAAGTTGGGCCTATACTCACTGGCGTTTAAATAAAATGAGGTGATCTTATGTAACATGTAAGATTTTGAGGGGGCTTGACAGGGTAGATGCTGACAGGATGTTTCCCCTCATGGGGAATCTAGAACTGGGGGGCACAGTTTTAAAATAAGGGGTCTCCCATTTAAGATGGGGATGAGGAGGAATTTCTTCTCTCAGAGGGTTGTTCATCTGGAGAATTCTCTTCACCAGAAGGTAGTGGAGGCTGAGTTAGATAGAGTTTTGATCTACAAGGGATATGGGCAGCAGTCAGGAAAGTGGACTTAAGGCCACAATCAGATCAACCATGATTTTACTGAATGGTGGAGCAGGCTCGAGGGGCTGAATGGCCTACTCCTGCTCCTATTTCTTATGATCTTATGAATGGTTTGGTTCAGCCTCAGACAGTGGCCAGGAACAGGGATCTGATCTTCAGCATCTTTGAGAGGGATTAGAGACTTCAGAGTGACTTCCATTATTTATTTTTCTAGTGCCAAGGCATTGGATGATGCACAGCTGAAGAGGGAATCTGGAAGATATTAATTGAAAGGTACAAGAGACATTTATCCCAGTCTCAGTTGATGTCATTACTACCTGGGGTTCTTGCGATGCCAAATTTATTTAGATCACAGTTGTAGGGGGGCAAGCAGCTGATGCTGAAGCTCTTCACCTCTTCATACCTGGTAACATTAATCAGGGCCAGATAAGGACCAGAAATCGTATTGGTTGCTTAAAGATCAGTGATGAATTTTCCAGATTTCTTTCCCCAAATATGTCTGGGTTCTTGTGTTTTTCCACTTTTCCCAGAAATGACATGGCTTCGGAATGGGGTGGATGGTGTATCACAACTGTACAAAACAGTTTGGATGAACCAGCAGGTTTATTTCTAGCTGTCACTTTTTGTATGTATGTATAAGGTTAAATCACTCAATGAAGTGTGTCAATGCTGTGGGATGAAGATTGCTGCAGTGCATTCCCCCATTTCACGAGGAGTTACACTGCTCACTACTTTAATCATGATGAGTTCATGTTATATGTGTGGACTCAGGCATACCCCAATCAGTTATGCAGTGACTATCTTCCTTGAAAGGAATGTAATGGGAGTCTCTTTGAAGTTGAGTTGGCTCTAAGGTGACATATTAGTGATGAAAGATAGGAAGTGAGTGAACCTTTTGTGGCAGATGTGGTAATCAAATAGATGAGCCCGCAGGTACTCAGGAATTGTTGATGACTGACCAGAGAGCATGACAGAGGGTAGACCCATCATTCAGTTGGGACTCTTCCCATTCTGTTCCAGATAATCCTGCAACCAGGCTGAGATGTTTTGAGAGATATTTTTATCTTTCGTAATGACAGAAAAGTTCCAGTGCATGACAAGTGTGCAGCGTGCGGTATCAATCCAAACAGTTTGTCATCAGGGTTCAGACCTTGTAGAGATGCAACAGAAAGTTTCCTTCAGCTCACGTGCAAAGTCCAGAACTAAAGGAAGATGGATTTGAGAGAAAAATAACTGCAGGGTTCGAATACATTGAGGGGAGGAGGCAGGGGGTGCTGTGGTGCAGGATAGTCTTTATGAAGATGCAAAGTGACTTACCCAATACAAGAACAAGGACCTGAATTAAGTAGTTACTGGCAAGTAAGCCTGGTACACGACACTACATCGGAATTTCTTTTTTATTCGTTCATGGGATGTGGGCGTTGCTGGGTAGGCCAACATTTATTGCCCATCCCTCATTGCCCTAGAGAAGGTGATGGTGAGCTGCCCTCTTGAACTGCTGCAGGCCTAGGGGTGTAGGTACACCCACAGTGCTGTTCGGAAGGGAGTTCTAGGATTTTGACCCAGCGTCGGTGAAGGTACGGCAAAATAGTTCCAAGTCAGGATGGTGTGTGGCTTGGAGGGAACTTGCAAGCAGTGGTGTTCCCATGCATCTGCTGCCCTTGTCCTTCTAGGTGGTAGAGGTTGTGGGTTTGGAAGGTACGCTCAAAGGAGCCTTGGTGCGTTGCTGCAGTGCATCTTACAGATGGTACACACCGCTGCCACCGTGTCAGCGGTGGAGAAAGTGAATGTTGAAGTGGTGGATGGGATGCGAATCAAGCGGACTGCTTTGCCCTGGATGGTGTCGAGCTTCTTGCCTGTATGGGCGCAGCTCCAACAACACGCAAGTGGAGAGTATTCCATCACACTCCTGACTTGTGCGTTGTAGATGGTTGGGGCATGCATTAGGAAGACAGGAGAGGAGCTTCTCACCTCAAAATTCACAGTCTCTGACTTGCTTTTGTAGCCACATCATTTGTGACTGTTCCAGTTTAGTTTCTGGTCAATGATGACCCCCAGAATGTTGATAGTGGGGAATTCAGCGATGGTAATGCCATTGAACATCTAAGGGAGATGGTTAGATTCTCTCTTGTTTGAGATGGTCATTGCCTGGCACTTGTGTGGCATGAATGTTACTTGCCACTTATCAGCCCAAGCCTGGATATTGTCCACGTCTTGCTGCATCTCTACACGGACTGCTTCAGTATGAGGAGTCGCGAATGGTGCTGAACATTGTGCAATCAGCAAACATACCCACTTCTGACCTTATGATGGAGGGAAGGTCATTGATGAAGCAGCTGAAGATGGTTGGGCCGAGGACATTGCCCTGAGGAACTCCTGCAGTGATGTCCTGGGACTGAAATGATTGTGGTTGTTGGAGGTCAACCAACCAGCGGAGCATTTCCCCCCACTCCCACCGATTCCACTTGACTCTAGTTTTGCTAGGGCTCTGTGATGTCATACCCGGTCAAATGCTGCCTTGATGTCAAGAGCAGTCACTCTCATCTCACCTCTTGAGTTCAGCTCTTTTGTTCATATTTTGACCGAGGCTATAATAAGGTCAGGAGCGAGTGTCCCTGGTGGAACCCAAACTGAGCATTACTGAGCAGGTTATTGCTGAGCAAGTGCCACTTGATAGTACTGTTGATGACACCTTCCATCACTTTGCTGGTGATCGGAAGTAGACTGATAGGACAAATCCAACCCGGCCAAATACCGCCCTGCTTTTTGTGCACAGGATGTATCTGGGAAATTTTCCACATTGCCGGGTAGATGCCAGTGTTGTATGCTTGGTGAGGGACGCAACTAGTTCTGGAGCACAAGTCTTCAATGCTATCGCCAGAATGTTGTCAGGACCCATTGTCTTTGCAGGATCCAGTGTCTTCAGCCGTTTCTTGATATCATGTGGAGTGAATCGGATTGGCTGAAGACTGGCACCTGTGATGCTGGAGACCTCAAGAGGAGGCTGAGAAGGATCATCCACTCGACACTTCTGGCTGAAGATAGATGCCAATGCTTTGACCTTGTCTTTTGCACTGATGTGCTGGGCTCCCCCATCGTTGAGGATGGGGATATTTGTGGAGCCTCCTCCCGTCAGTTGTTTAATTGTCCACCACCATTCACGACTGGATGTGGCAGGACTGCAGAGCTTAGATCTGATCCATCAGTTGCATGATTGCTTAGCCTGGTCTATTGCATGCTGCTTCTGCTATTTGGCATTAAAGTAGTCCTGGGTTGGAGCTTCACCAGGCTGATACCTCATTTTTAGGTATGCCTGGTGCTGCTCCTGGCATTCCCTCCTGTTCTCGTCATTGATTCCTCAGCTTAATGATAATGGTAGACTGGGGGATATACCGAGCCGTGAGGTTACAGATTGTGATTTAATACAATTCTACTGCTGCTGATGGCCCACCGTGCCTCATGGATGCCCATTTTTGCGTGACAGATCGTTTGAAATCTCTCCCATTTAGCACGGTGGAAATGCCACACAACACGATGGTGGGTACCCTCAATGTGAAGACGGGACTTCCGTCTCCACAAGGGCTGTGCGGTGGTCACTCCTACCAATATTGTCATGGACAGATGCATTTGCGACAGGTAGATTGGTGATTTATTTATTTAGAGATACAGCACTGAAACAGGCCCTTCGGTGATGACGTCAAGTAGGTTTTTCCCTCACCACCTGCTGCAAACCCAGTCTAGCAGCCATGATCTTATTGAATGGCGGGGCAGGCTTGAGGGGCCGAATGGCCTTCTCCTGCTCCTATTTCTTATGTTCTTATGACTCGGTCAGCTCGGTCAGTAGTGGTGCTACTAAGCCACTCTTGCTGATGGACATTGAAGTCCCCCACCCAGAGTACATTTTGTGCCCTAGCTACCCTCAATACTTCTTCCAATTCAACATGGAGAAGCAGTGATTCATCAGCCGAGGGTGGGCGGTAGGTGGTAATCTGCAGGAGTTTTCCGTGCCCATGTTTGACCTGATGCCATGAGACTTCATGGGGTCCGGAGTCAATGTTCAGAACTCCCATAGCAACTCCCTCCTGACTGTATACCACTGTGCCACCAGCTCTTGTGGTTCTGTCCTGCCCGTGGGACAGGACATACCCAGGGATGGTGATGGCAGTGTCTGGGACATTGTCTGTAAGGTATGATTCCGTGAGTATGACTATGTCAGACTGTTGCTTGACTACACTGTGGGACAGCTCTCCCAATTTTGGTACAAGCCCCCAGATGTTAGTAATGAGGACTTTGCAGGGTCCATAGGGCTGGGTTTGCTGTTGTCATATCTGGTGCCTAGGTCGCTGCCAGGTGGTCTGTCCAGTTTCATTCCTTTTCTGAGACTTTGTCGCAGTTTGATACAACTGAGTGTTACTAGGCCATTTCAGAGGGCATTTAATAGTCAACCACATTACTGTAGGTTTGGAGTCACATGTAGGCCAGACTGGGTAAGGACGGAAGGTTACCTTCCCTAAAGGATATTAGTGAACCAGATAGGTTTTTACAACAAACCGACAATCGTTTCATGGTCACCACTAGACAAGCTGTTAACTCCAGATTTATTAAAAAATTCAAATTCCACCATCTGCCATGGTGGGATTCAAACCCATCTCCCCAGACCATAAGCCTAGTACCTAGAAAATGAAGTTAGCTAGAATATGAGATGATGTTCTCCACTAGTTCTTTCCTAAAAGCTGAGAGCAAATGGCTGTCGTGTAGTTGATGAGAAAACTCTTGGAAGCTTAACATTGTAGTTCTGAAGGCCATTACCTACAGACCTCATACGCGCTCATATATCCAGGATTTAGTGCCTAGCAAGATTGGGTTATGGGTAGGCAAGCAGTTGCTGCTGAAGTTTCAGGCCTCCAGCTGGTCGAACCACAATTTAATGTTTTTTTCAATATTGTGACTTGAGGATGCTGAGAGTACATTCATGAGGAAATCATGATCCCGATCCCTGCCGACCTCTTAGGTAGGGCTTCACCCACTCACATCAGTTCTCCAGTGACCAACTTTCAGAGGAAGCTAATTGAGGTTTGTATGGAGCTAAATTGATTCCGAGATGATCTACTTGCAATGGAAGGTAGTCAAACCTCCATAGCAGACACAATAATTTGATAACTGAGTCAAACAGGTCGGCTAAAAATGAATTAACTGAACGCAAGGGAATAAAGGTCATAAAATTACAACAGACTGAAAATCAAAGAATACTAATGGCGCTTGCTGAGACTTTACGAGCGAGTGGAATGCAGCTGGGTAGGATTCAGATTTTAATGGCAGATTCATGTCCTGATGTGTTTTTGCTTTATTGTCTTCAGATTCCAACCATTGCAGTTTTCTTGCATAATAAAAACAAGAAACGCTAGAAATACTCAGCAGGTCTGGCAGCATCTGACAGCAGGTTTTCTTGCATGTTTGCTTGTGGTTATTTACCTTTCCTCGGGTAATTAAATGAATTACGAAAATTCTGCAGCAATGTAAATGGCATATGGCCCATTGGAAGGATGTAAATGCCAAATGAGTTTAACTCATTCCATACATGATGATGTTAACACACTTCCACTTGGTGATTTTTTTTTCAAATGTAGAAATGCAGAGCAATATTTAGTTAGTCTGACAGTTTCAGCAATACTGGTCACAATCCTTTAAAATATATGATTAGCATTCAATCATACAATACTGGACAATATCCCACAAAGCAGCATAAGATTCACAAATGCATTATTTTCATCGTTTATATTTTGCCTTCATAAAAGAAAGACTTGCGTTTATATAGCATCTTTCATAATCTTGGAACATCCCAAAGAACAGCCAAATAAGTACACTTTGAAGTGTGGTGACTATTGCAATGTCAGAAATGCAGCAGCCAATTGCTATTCATGGAACCTTGCTGTGCACAATGTGATAATGACCACATAATCTGTTTTTAGATGTTTCTTGAGGGATAAATATCGGTCAGGTCAACAGGGAGATGTCCCCTCCACTTCAAAATAATGTCACAGGATTGTTTTTATGTTTGAGAGAGCAGAGGGGACCTCAGTTTACTGTCTTATCTGAAAGATACCATACTGGGATATCAACCTATATTTGCCGCTCAAGACATTGGGATCAAGGTCATAATGGCACAGGAGGCCGCCATTCGATCCACGCTGGCTCTCTGTCGAGCAATTCAGTCATTCCTCCGCTCTATCTCCATAGCCCTGCAAGTTTATTTCCCATCCAATTTCCTTTTGAAATCATTCATCGTCTCTGCTTCCATCACCCATGTAGGCAGTGAGTTCCAGGTCATTACCACTCACTGCATTAAAAAAAAAAAATTCCTCCTCATATCCCCCTTGCATCTTTTGCTCTAAACCTTAAATCTGAGTCCCCCAGTTCTTCTACCAATAACTAATGGGAACAGCTTTTCTTGGTCTACCTTATCTAAACCTGCCATAATCTTGTACACCTCTGTCAAATCTTCCCTCAATCTCCTTTGCTCCAAGTAGAACACCACCAGCTTCTCCAAACTAACTTTGTAGCTAAAGTCCCTTATCCCTGGAACCATACTATAAAACTCATCTGCACCCTCTCAAGGGCCCTCATAGCCTTCCTAAAGTGTGGCGACCAAAATTTGACACAATATTCTAGTTCTGCCTAACCAGATTCAGCATAACTTCCCTGCTTTTGTACGCAATATCTCCATTTATGAAGCCCAAGATTCCACAAGTTTTGCTAACTACTCTCTCAATATGTCCTGCCACCTTCAAGGATCTGTTCACATGGACCCCAAAGTCCCTCTGTCTCTGTACACTCTTTAGAACTGTGCCATTAAGTCTATATTGCTCTTCCGATCCTTTCTGCCAAAATGCATCAGGTCACACTTCTCTGTATTATACTCCATCTACCCATTCTTCTAGCCTATGTCTTGTTGTAGGCAATTAGTATCATCCTCACTGTTTGCCAGACCTCCAAGTTTGGTTACATCAGCAAAATTTGAAATTTTACTCTAGATATCAAAAAAAAAGCAGTAGTCCCAGCACTGGTCCCTGGGGAACACTACTGTCTACTGTCCTCCAGTCTGGAAAACAAATAGTAATTTAACACAACTACTGAGATTTCATAGTCTCGCCAGGAATCCATTCCCTGCTGCTTTAATTATACCACACAAGCTGGCCATTAGGAGAAACAGAAAAGCAGACCAGCAACAACTCTCCACTAATTTCCCCGTGAAGAAGTGCGTGGCTTTACTCAATCAGTTCCCATAGGGACATGACAGACTGGCAGTGCAGTAGGGTGATCAAAGCTACATGACACAACACTGCCTAATGTGTTACTGTTGCAACCTACTGTGGCGTTACTCCATAAAATAGCTACTTTTTAGTTGGCTTCCAAAAATTCTTAAATTATCACCAACTTCTGGACTTAACTGTAATCCACATGTAGCTTAGCACCAAAATTTATTCAACTTGGGAGCAAAAACCTTTTTGACTTATTTCAAACTATGTTGGTTACCCAGAGAATCTGTGACCCGGATTTACCCTAAAACAGGTGGTATTAGCAGAGGAAAGGAGGAAATATGGTAATAGGAAGTTCTATCGTCACATTCCAACTCCAACCTCAGATTTTGTCCCCATGGCCTGTAGGAAAGGGCCCCAGCCCTTCACTTCCATACTTCACATAATTGACAGTGAGGCAAAGTCAGGCAAGCCACTGATCTCCCTACCTTCCTCTATTACAAATAACTCGAGGGATTGCCAGTAGCGTGTCCCGCAATGGGCATTTCTCCCTCCTCTTGGGTCCCAGAAACGTATCAGGTTTTAGGTCTCGGCCCTGTCCGGGGGTCTAAAAAATTGAAGGCTGAGCCGTAGGGTTCTTTATAGCTGTTCCTGTCCCTTCACTGCAACGCCCCCATTCAGTATTGTTCTGATTGGTATTGGCAAGCTACCTGTTCCTCGTAGGATCCTGCCAGAAATCCATGATGCAGGAGGTAGACTGGGTTCACAGCAGGGGTTCACATTCTGCTCTGTCCCTTCTGGGGGGTTGAGGGAAATTCAGCTCCAAGTTCCTGGCATGATTAAATGAGATTATTTTTGAATGCTATCTCCTAACTGCAAATTGTTAATTCTTGAAGCTTTAGTGCCTTCAGAGCGAGATTAAAATTTGTAATCATTTGAGACAGGATCTAATTGGTTGAATGTACCTGCAGCAAATGGAAATGGTTTTGTTGAGTAATATTTCTGATGCAATTCGGGATTAGTATGATCAAGTTTAGATCTCCAAGAGTCTGCTATAATCAACATCTCCATGGCAAAGAATAAAGGGAGTTCTTCATCATGAAGAACATTTTTAAGGAGTCACGAATAGTAAGGTGGTAATTTAACAGCTGAAGGCAAAGTAAATCTCTCACTCAGTTATGTAGCAAACGAGTATTCAATGACTGCACCGCCTGCCTCCTGTTTCTCAGTCAGTGACACCATTTTCAAAATTAGCTGGTCCCAGATGTGGTTTAAATTTAACTTTCCCACTGCTATAAATTCTGTATTTCTGAAAGGTTTTAAAAGAAGATTGTACATTTTTACTCTGCAATATTTCGCCAAAATAGGGAGCTGCCACACCAGTATTCATGAGTATACACATATGAATATATGAACAAGTAAAAGCACAACGCGATCTATACCGCAGAGATGGGGAAAGAAGGCAACAGGACAGATTCTGGCGCTCAAGCTAGCACCAGTTATTTTCCTACTTGCAGTCTCTTTCCGCTAAAAACATGCTATAAACAGGATGAATTTACAAGCCCCAGGATATGTAAGTTGCCTTTGAAATTGGCTGTACCATAAATCTGGTATTAAGTACAATTATAATTCTATTTGCTCAGGGCAACAGCAGCTATATTGTCCTCTGCAGGAAGCCAATCCAAGCAGTGGCTTTGCCATCAAGCTGCTGAGGGGAAAAAACACGGATCTCTTTGAGGATCTAATTAGCTGAGCTACTTGTAAGAAATTGAAAGGAGAAAATACTCTCATCATTGAGTGAAATGTAATCACCAGGGATGATGCCGGAAACCTGATGTCATTGCAATGAATTTTGCGCCAAGACTGTATTTATTACTTTATCCTCATGAGATAGTGCATCAGGTAATACTATTTCAGTCAAACATTTGGCTAGAGATGACCAATTACAGGGCCATTACTTTATGTCACATTCTTCAAACAGACATTGTGACTGGAATTTTTTTTCTGTACTTGAGAAAGCTCCTGCCTTGCCACAGACGCATCAAAGCTTTCAGTGTCCAGTGACGGGATGGGGTGGGGGGGGTTGGTACTGCAGGACATTATCTTGCCATTGATGAGAACGGAATTGCTGCATTTATTTGCAGTTTCTACTTTGTTGACTGGGCCACATGATTTGCTTTATTGCTTTTATTCCTACAGATGGGCGAAGGAATTCTAACAGTTGCTGTTGTGACACTGGGCTCATGTCCAACGTCACCCGACAGGCACAGCAAAAAATAGAACCTAGAGTCATAGCGTCTTAACAGCACAGAAGGAGGACAGTGAACCCACTGAATCCACACCAGCTCTCTGTAGAGCAATCCAGTCAGTCCCAGTCTCCCGCTCCATATCCGTAGCCCTGCAAGTTTATTTTCCTTAAGTGCCCATCTAATTTCCTTTTTTAAATCTACGTGACTGTCTCTGCTTCCATCACCTTCAGAGGCAGCGAGTTCCACATTGTTACCACTCTCTGCGCAAAAAAGTTCCTCCTCACATCCCCCTGCATTTATTGCCCAAAATCTTTAATTTGTTACCTCTCATCCTTGTAACATCAGCCAATGGGAACAGCTTTTCTTTGTCTACCTTATCTAAACCTATCATAATCTTGTACACTGCTATCAAATCTCCCCTTAATCTCCTTTGCTCCAAGGAGACCACCACCAGCTTGCCAACCTAACCTTGTAGCTAAAATCCCTCATCCTTGGAACCATTCCAATAAATCTCCTCCGTACCCTCTCAAGGATCCTCACACCCTTCCTAAAGTGTGGTGAACAGAACTGGACACAATACTCTAGTTGTAGCGTAACCAGAGCGTTATAAACATTCAACATAATCTCTTTTGTACTGAATACCTCTATTTATGAAACCCAAAATCCCATAGGCTTTGCTAACTACTCTCTCAATATGTCCTGCCATCTTTAACGATCTATGCACATGAACCCCAAGGTCCCACTATCTCTGCACACTCTTTAGAACTGTGCCATTTAGTCTATATTGTCTCTCCCTAAACCTTCTTCCAAAATGTATCACCTCACACCCCTCCATATTAAATTTCATCTGCCACCTGTCTGCACATTCTGCTAGCCTATCTATGTCCTGTTGCAGTCGATTTGTATCAGCCTCACTGTTTGCCATACCTCCAAGTTTGGTATCAGCAAATTTTGAAATTTTACTCTGTATTCCAATATCCTAGCTGCAAAAGTAATTTTTGGGGGAATGGTATCCTTATTTAAAGGAATACTCCACAGATGAATCCCAAATCACATGCTTGTGCCAGAACAGATCTCCCCCCATTTTACTTATGGCACTCAAGTCACTGGAGTTGAATTTCCACATGGGTTCACTTGACTATCTGCCATAACTTCAATGTAAGATTTACAGAAATCCCAGAGAAATGGCGTAAATAATGTTTTAACCATTTCTCTGGGACTTCTGTGGATCTTAAGTTATACTGAACGAACAGAAGTTCAATCCCCATTTCTATGCCATAATTCATTTACACCAAAAGTCAGTCATTTTGACCGTAAAACATTTTCGACCTTTCTCACTGTTGCACAATTCTATGCATTTCAATTTGTTTGCAATCTGCCCTAGTTTTATTTTTGAATCATAAATCTATTTTGTAGCATTTTGTTGGTATCTGCATCTCTGCATTAAAGATAACAAAATTGATGCTGTGGGATATTACTGTACAAATGCTTCCACCTTAATTTCCTCGATACATTACTTCATTAATGCCTCAAGAGAGCAGATTCAGACAAACACACAATGTTCAGCATCCACAGTTGAATCTTTCTATGCTTGCAACACATTTTTTATAAAAAGTTAAATGGCGAAGTACTAATATGGGGGTGGTGGGGGGGGGGGCAATGGTGGCGTAGTGGTAATGTCACTGGACTAGTGATCCAGAACCCCAGCTGATACTCTGGGGACACGGGTTCAAATCCAACCAAGGCAACTGTTCAATTAATTATTGGGGTAATATATTGGCATATGTAGAAGATTGGCTGGCTGGCACAAAACAGACAGTATGCATAAATGGGTCCTTTTTCTATGTTTCTATGATCAAGGGATATGGGGAGAAAGCGGGAACATGGTACTGAATTTGGATGATCAGCCATGATTGTATTGAATGGCGAAGCAGGCTTAAAGGGCCGAATGGCCTACTCCTGCTCCTATTTTTCTATGTTTCTATAAGCCTATTTTAATAATTTTCCTGGGCAAGGGGAATTTTTGCGAACCTTGCACATGTAAAAGTTCTTGGATTTAAAAGAAGTCCTAAATGCCAACTTGAGCATTATTGAAATCTAGAGATTGGCTCACTCAAAGCATTTAAAACAACAATTGGGACAACCTAGGATTCGGCAGGCAATGGGGAAACAAGGGATTAGGGTGGGGAAAAGATGGTCAGAAAGGAACCCAGAATGAACCAGGATGATAACACAAGCTGGAGGAGATGAATGGTCTGTTGTTCCCTAAATTCTTTATTTTTAAATTATCAAGTTTCAGTTTCAAGCTCTTATACCAAAGCAGAGTCATGAAAACAACAACTTGCATTTATATAGTGCCTTTAACATACTAAAGCATCCCAAGATATTCACACAAAAGTACTAACACAATTTGACACTGAGGTACATAAGGCGGTATTAGGACAGGTGATGAAAAACTCGTCAATGATGCTGGAACTTGAATAGTTAGGCGGTGAAGGATAGAACACTGGAGTCTATGCTCTTACAAGTTTTGACCCACAGAGACATGTTACATATCATGTACCCACAACCAACAACCCCTCTTCCCGCCTGATAACATCTATACATATATATGAGCACAGATGTGTCCTCAATTAATGCCCACTGTGAATATAATTAAACACCCAATTAATACACAACAGATTCCCTGCTCTCTCTTTAAATTAAAAAAACTCAACTTCTTTTGTGCAGCCAAAATTTCAAAAAAAAAATTAAGGACTTCCTTACACTGTACAAAGCATTACATTGAGAGACAATGAGGACCCGAGCAATTTCTTCACACCTCCATTTCTTTTAGTAAATCAATCTGTCTGATAGTTGATGGCGAGAATCTATCCAGTTACTTTTAGATATTCCTTTCTCTCCAGTATTTGGAATGTTCTTTAGAAAAGGAAATCTGCTGTCCTTACCTGGTCTGGACTACATGTGACTCCAGAACCACAGCAATGTAGTTGACTCTTAACTGCCCTCTGAATTCAGTTGTCAAGGGCAGTTAGGGATGGGCAACAAATGCTGTCCTTGCCAGCGAGGCCCACATCCCATGGAACGAATAAATAAAAAAAAAGTTGTTTCATGCCAACAAGGTCTCTTCATAATCTTTTCTCTCACACTCTTTTGTAGTGTGTACATTATCTCACAATGAATGATTATCTACGTAACATGCAATGGGCATTCTGTCTTCAGCACCTCTATTATACCGAATGTCACCTAAAATATCTGCCAAATAAAATCCCATCTCCAGTGCCTCCACAAGAGCCACTGTTTCAGCAGAGTATTATTAATAACTTTGATTTTTTTTGAACACTCTAAAGAACATTTCCTATTCATATTCATAAGTAGTACAATGAAGCCAGCTGCACTAGAATTAATGATAAATTTCACAAATTCTGCAATACCACCTCTTAAGGAATTGTTAACATGCATGATGAAGATACCTCAAAGTTTTCCGTTATGGTACAATAAAACAATGCAGGATCTGTTTTTAGTTGAACCCAATCTATTTTCAGCAAAACAGATTTCATTGAAAAACATCATATCAGGAAGCATTACATAGGCCACAGACACAACTGTTTTGCTCCACAGTTTTCCTTCCACATCTGCTGCCTCTTCAAGCATACAGAAACATAGAAAAGAGCAGCAGGAATAGGCCATTCGGCCCTTTGAGCCTGCTCCGCCATTCATTATGATCATGGCTGATCATCCACCTCAGTAGCCTGTTCCCGCTTTTGCCCCATACCCTTTGATCCCTTTAGACCCAAGAGCTATATCTAACTCCTTCTCGAAAACATACAATGTCTTGGCCTCAACTGCTTTCTGTGGTGGCGAATTCCACAGGCTCACCACTCTCTGTGTGAAGGAATTTCTCCTCAACTCAGTCCTGAGAGGTTTACCCCATATCCTTAGACTATGACCCCTGGTTCTGGACTCCACCATCGGGAACATCCTCCCTGCATCGACCCTGTCAAGTCCTGTTAGACTTTTATAGGTTTTCCCCCCTCACTCTTCTGAACTCCAGCGAATATAATCCTAACTTGACTCAATCTCTCCTCATACGTCAGTCCCGCCATCCCAGGAATCAGATGGGTAAACATTCGCTGCACTCCCTCTATAGCAAGAACATCCTTCCTCAGATAAGGAGACAAAAACTGCATACAATATTCCAGGTGTGGCCTCACCAAGGCCTTGTATAATTGCAGCAATACATCCCTGCTCCTGTACTTGAATCCTCTCGCTATGAAGGCCAACATACCATTTGCCTTTTTTACCGCCTGTTGCACCTGCATGCTTACCTTCAGCGTCTGGTGTACAAGAACACCCAGGTCTCACTGGATATTCCTCTGAGATTATAGCCCTTCAGATAATAATCTGCCTTCCTGTCTTTGCTACCAAAGTGGATAACCTCACATTTATCCACATTATACTGCATCTGCCATGCATTTACCTACTCACTCAACTTGTCCAAATCACCCTGAAGCCTCTCTGCATCCTCCTCACAACTCACCCTCCCACCCAGTTTTGTCTCATCTGCAAATTGGGAGATCAAAATCATTCACGTATATTGTGAATAGCTGGGGTCCTAGCACAGATCCCTGCGGTACCCCACTAGTCATTGTCTGACATTCGAAAAAAGACCCATTTATCCCTACTCTTTGTTTCCTGTCTGCCAACCAATTTTCTATCCATCGCAATACACTACCACCAATCCCATGCGCTTTAACTTTACATGCTAATCTCTTATGTGGGACTTTGTCAAAAGCCTTCTGAAAGTCCAAATAAACCACATCCACTGACTCCCCCTCATCAACTCTACTAGTTACGTCCTCGAAGAATTCTAGAAGATTTGTCAAGCATGATTTCCCTTTCGTAAATCCATGCTGACTCTGCCCGATTCTACCACTGTTCTCCAAGTGCCTGCTATAAAATCTTTGATGATGGACTCTAGAATTTTCCCCACTACCAACGTCAGGCTGACTGGTCTATAATTCCCTGCTTTCCCTCTACCTCCCTTTTTAAATAGTGGGGTTACATTAGCTACCCACCAATCTGTAGGAAGTCTATAGAATCTTGGAAGATGACCACGAACGCATCCACTATTTCTAGGGCCACTTCCTTAAGCAGTTTCAGAAACACTTCTCTCTGAAAAGTATCACCCTGCAGAAATGCAGCTTTTATGTCAACTGACCAACACTCCCATGAATGACTAAAATGAATCCATTATTAAAGAAGTAATAACAGGACATTTAGAAAGTCAAAACACAATCCATCAGAGTCAGCATGGTTTTATGAAGGGTAAATCGTGTTTCACTAATTTGCTAGAGTTCTTCGAAGCTGTAACAAGCAAAGTGGATAAAGTGGTTCCTGTAGATGTAGTTTATCTGGACATCCAGAAGGCATGTGATAAGATGCCGCACAAAAGGTTAATACACAAGGTAAGTTTACATGGGGTTAGGGGCAATTTATTAGCTTGGATAGAGGATTGGCTAACCAACAGAAAACAGAGAGTCGGGATAAATGGGTCTTTTTCTGGTTGGCAAGATGTAACTAGTGGGGTGCAACAGGATTTGGTCCTCGGGCCCCAACTATTTACAATCTATGTAAATGACCTGGATGCAGGGATAGAAGGTACTATAGCCAAATTTGCAGATGACACTAAAATAGATGGGGCAGTAAGATGCAATAAAGAAATAAGAAATCTAAAAATGGATATGGATGGATTAGATAAATGGGCCAAAATTTGGCAGATGAATTTTAACATGGATAAGTGTGAGATTATCTATTTTGGTCAGAAGAATAGAAAGGCAAATTATCTAAATGGAGAGAAACTTCAGAGTGCTTCCGTGCAGAGGGATCTGGGTGTCCTCGTGCATGAATCGCAGAAAACTAGTTTGCAGGTACAGCAGGTGATAAGGAAGGCAAATGGAATTTTGGCATTTATTGCTAAAGGAATAGAGTATAAAAGTAGGGAAGTGTTGCTGCAACTGTACAAGGCATTGGTGAGCCCGCACCTGGAGTATTGTGTACAGTTTTGGTCCCCTTACTTGAGAAAGGATGTAGTTGCATTGGAGGCAGTTCAGAGGAGGTTCACTAGATTGATTCCAGAGATTGGGGGTGGGGGGGGGGGGGGGGGGGGGGTGGAGAGGTGTATCTTATGAAGAGAGATTGAGCAGTTTAGGCCTTTACTCTCTGGTGTTTAGACGAATGAGAGGAGATCTCATTGAGGTATATAAGATGATTAAGAGGATTGACAAAGTAGACATAGAGAGGATGTTTCCTCTTGTGGAGCAATATAGAATGAGAGGTCATAGTTTTAGGATAAGGGGTAGTAGATTTAAAACAGAGATGAGGAGAAATTACTTCTCTCGAAGAGTCGTGAATCCGTGGAATTCACTACCCCAGAGTGCGGTGGATGCCGGGACATTGGGTAAATTTGAGGAGATAGACAGATTTTTAATTAGCAATGGGTTGAAGGGTTATGGAGAACGGGCAGGAAAGTGGAGTTGAGGCCAAGATGAGATCAGCCATGATCGTATTGAACAGCAGAGCAGGCTTGAGGGGCTGAATTGCCTACTCCTGCTCCTAGTTCTTATGTTCTTATTAAAAGAGCCAAAAAGAATTTTATTACTTTTCCAGGTGGGAGAGTCCAGTTTAACATCTGCATCACCCTGCTTCTCTTCAAAACCCCTAACTACTAACCTCGGTTTCGCCTCAAGTCTTATCTGCAAGGACTTTTTTTTTAGTACAAACCCACCTATGTGATAAAGCTGGTTGACTCTGATCTGGTACCTCAGAATAAATTCCAAATTATCTCCATTTATCTAACTCTCTTTGTTTTGCTTCTCTTACTGGTTTATCCTCAAGTTTATTGTTAGCCACCAAAACTTCACGATCATCAAGTCCTCTTGTTCTGTGGTCTTGATATCATTGTTTGATCGATTTAGACTATGACCTCTACTTCCACTTTTATGTCTGTAGGGACTACTACTGCAAGATCTCAGTCTTGCTCTAACGGAGCTTCTTTCTGTAGTTTATGATTGTTTTCTGACATAAGAGTCATCTCCAGACTCACTAACACTTCTTATTTTGTGCTTTCTCACTTGCCACGCTTTCACCCCATTCTGCCACTCCAAGGAGCCCACGTCTTGGCCATCATCCTGAACATTCAACCAATATCTAAACTTACCAGTAGCTTTTTGTACACGCCCCACAATCATTGCATCTCTCTATTCATTAGCCCCCTCTGGAACATATGCCACCTGTGTACCCGCTGTGGGTAATTGTGCCATGGATGATCACTTGCAATGTTATCCAGCCCTTGATCTACCACATTCTGTTCCTCAGGATCCTCACCACAACTAACACGAGCATTTTAGGCACTTCTACATTTACTTATATCAGTTATTCACAGTACAAGATTTTATAATTAATTCCAATTAATGGTGAGGCATGAACCTCAACCGACTGTCATGTATGACACGTACTGTCTTACCATCATGACCTATTAACTTACCAGCATCTTTCCATTTCCTAGGACCCTCTCTGTTATAGTATACCAAATCTCCTGAATTAAACTGTCGCAGATGGTCTAATGCAATGCCTCAGTGCTCTATGAATATGCTCTGATACCTAAGCCTCGATAAAAGCCCGTCTCCCTGCATGAAAAGCATTTAAGTGCTCAAAAAATGGCACCTTCTAGAGCAGAAAGATTACTACCAAGAACAGAAAGTAGCTTGGGATTGTGCCCACAGACTAATTGGTAAGGTCCTCGTCCTCCATCCATCTGAAGAGAATTCTTTGCATGAACAGCCCATGCTGGGACAGTTGACAATTTACACTCTGGTCAATCAGCCAAAATTATAAGCAGCGATCATAGCATGCTTCCTTTCACAAAGATATTCATATTTTCACACATACCTCCGAACTCCTTGTTAGCAAATTCACCTGCATTATCATTCAAAAACTTTGCTGGTGGCCCAAGTCCAGTCCCTATCTATGTTTCTATAATTTTATCTGTAACAAGTTTCTTGTCCTTACTCTATATTAGTATAGAAATGCTATATCTTACAGCCAGGTCGATAAAATAGAAGATGTCTTTGTCCGATACCTTTAGATCTATGGTAACTCTCTCATTAAAGCCACATACCAATGAAAGGCTTACAACAGGATGTGGGGCATCCTTCAATACTTCTGACAGATTTCACAATTCTCACTCTCTTCTCATAGCCTTTGTACTCATCAACTATACCTGCATCTTTTAGCAGGATTTTTAAGTGTTAAGAAGTAAGGTGAGCAAATTGATTTTACAACTTTAAGCCAATTTGTTTCTTCTCTCTCTTTTCCTGATCATCTGATGCCATTAATAACTGTCAAACACTCTGATGAGAAACATCAGTTTTTGTTAAGCAAATACAATAATGTCCTGACTGGGTACACTCCAGATCAACAGATTTCTCAAAAATAATTGCCTTATTGTGTTCCATATCAAAGATTCATTTGCACCTTTTTCACAGCAGGTTTACTCAACAGCAAAGTCATCTCATGAGAAATGACATCAGTACTTATAAAATAGCTTACTCCAACTATTTACATGGAATTACGATTCTGGAGTGACCTCAAGTTGTTGTCATCATCAAACTAAAGCAATTAGTACTTTTATATTCCTTAACTTTGTATCAATCACTGCTTAATCATCAAGAGAACATTTTAACCAAATCTACCCCATACACTGATGAAATACATGTAATATCGAATACCGCCCAAATAAAGGAGTCCACAAAAATATGTTCATGACAGGATTAAAACTCCTTGTGGCCAGTACAATCTGTTTGATTCATCATTATCCGCACCCTCTTCCTCAGAATTATTTTCTTTATTTGCATTTCAAAGAACCTACTTCTTTGCTCCTGGTAATTTACTGCATAATGATACTTAAGAGTCACATCTAAAGTATCTATTAACTTTGCTTTTGGCATTTTTGGAATTCAACTATTATTACTGTTCCAATTTTGCCTTTTGCTGATGTAACTGGATTTGCTATATGTTCTTCCGTCACCATTGTTTGTCTTTAATCTTTCCGTTCCATTGATGCCTGCATCCAATATCTGGAATATTTTGAAACCTGGTAACTATAATTAAACTTTCTGTTCTTTGTGTCACAGTGGAATGTCTCATTTATTCCATGAAGGCTGAAGGGAATGACTGCTGCGTTAAAAAAAATTGCTGAGGAAACAGACATCTGATTCTTTCTGAGAGAAATGAATGCCAAGTTAGGACCAGGAGTCAGCATTGTGCCCGTACACGGACACCAGAGTACGTGGTAAAAGATTTTGAGGTCTGTGACTAGTAATTTTAGGAAGGAGAAATTTTCCATTGATTTCTTTCCAACCAGACCGACATTAAAAAAATGCACTGTTAGTTTCACAGCTGACAGGTGCTGGGAGCTGGAATAGCAGTTTCTGAACTTGGGACAGATTCGGGGTTTTCCTGCGCTCTTAGTAAAGGTCTGAGAGAGTGGGGGGGCGGTCACCTGCCCAGAGAGGGGGTGGGGGCACACAGAGAGGGTGGGAGGTGCCAGACACAGGGGAGTGGGGGGCCTGCCAGAGAGGGGGTGGGGTGGGGCGTGGAGCACCGGGGGCAACGTGCCAGAGAGAGTGGGAGCGGGGGTGTGCCAGAGAGAAGGGGGGAAGCAGCACAGAGAGGGGATGGGAGGGGACACCATGGTGGAGGGCGTCAGAGAGGGTGGGGGGCCTGCCAGAGAGGGGGTGGGGTGGGGAGTGGAGTGCCGGGAGTGATGTGCCAGAGAGGGTGGGGTAATGGGGTGTGCCCGGGGGGTGGGGCTTGCCAGAGAGTGGGGGGTGGGAGGAGGCGTGCCGGGGGGGGGGGGGGGGGGGGGTGGAAAGATAAGGATGGACAGAGAGGGAGAGAGCGAGCGAGAGGGGAGAAAAATATATCAGGATCACTCCTGACAGATGGACATCTAACTGGATTCTCCGCATTGCTACATCAAGTGTGCAGGCAGACATTGACTCCTTGTGCAAGCAAAAACAATGCCAGGTATCTCACTAAATCAGGAGAAATGTGTATTAAATCAGACTGTGTTTTGCTGGTATTAGATTGGCTATACACTTTATATACAAATTAATTGCCCGCATGTCCACGGCTGAGTCAATAATTTTGTCAAATGTCCATGGTGCAACTTATTGGTGCCTACGCCTGGTTAGGAATAGCTGCCTGTCCATACGAGACACCTGAGCACAATCTGGTAATTTAAATGCTAGCACCCATCCAAAGGTCCCCAACTTGAGCTTTGTCAACATTTTGTATAATTTATTAAAGTCCACGATATGTTCTTCCCTGGAATAACTGTCCATTTCATGAAAGTTATGAAATTCTGACCAGGGTTTATAAGCATTTCTCTTTATCCACTTATCTTTCTTTTAGATTTCATCCAGGAATTCTATGAATGACAAAACCTTCATCATTATCCAACCAAGTGGCATCCAGCTCAGAATAGACCTTTTTCTGATTTTACTTTGTGCAGGAGGTGACAGTGCCAAGGCTAAGCCTTGTTTTCTCATTGGTAGGGACATAACCCAAGCCCATGTATCCAACCTCATTCTTTCATTGGTCATATGGTTCAGAATCCAAGATCAGAGGGGCGGCACAGTGGTGCAGTGGTTAGCACCGCAGCCTCACAGCTCCAGGGACCTGCGTTCGATTCTGGGTACTGCCTGTGCGGAGTTTGCAAGTTCTCCCTGTGACCGCATGGGTTTTCGCCGGGTGCTCTGGTTTCCTCCCACAGCCAAAGACTTGCAGGTTGATAGGTAAATTGGCCATTGTAAATTGCCCCTAGTGTCGGTAGGTGATAGGGAATATGGGATTACTGTAGGGTTAGTATAAATGGGTGGTTGTTGGTCGGCACAGACTCGGTGGGGCGAAGGGCCTGTTTCAGTGCTGTATTTCTAAATAAATAGTCATACCCCAACAATTTAAACTTGCTTTCTGCCATTTTCCATGATGGCAGCTAGGATTTTAGTTTTTATGTCCAAAAACAAAATCATACTTTCCACCTTCACCTTTATGCAACCATTCTCTGCTACTATATGAGCACTTGTGTAGTTAGTCAGTGAAGGATAAAACACCGGAGCCTAGTCTTTATACACTGACAAGTTCTTATTCAGAGACACACATTACATAGCGTGCAACTCCAACCAACAACCCCTCTTTAAGCCTGCATATATATGAGACACGTGTTGGCAAAGTCCTAGCTAGGATACTTCTTAATCACCTCACACCAATTACAGAGGAGGTCCTTCTAGGGTCCCAGTGCAGCTTCCGACCCCCCGCCAGAGGAACAACCAACTCAGTGGCGCAGTGGTCAGCACCGCAGCCTCACAGCTCCAGCGACCCGGGTTCAATTCTGGGTACTGCCTGTGTGGAGTTTGCAAGTTCTCCCTGTGTCTGCGTGGGTTTTCTCTGGGTGCTCCAGTTTCCTCCCACAAGCCAAAAGACTTGCAGGTTTGTAGGTAAATTGGCCATTGTAAATTGCCCCTAGTATAGGTAGGTGGTAGGGAAATATAGGGACAGGTGGGGATGTGGTAGGAATATGGGATTAGTGTAGGATTAGTATATATGGGTGGTTGATGGTCGGCACAGACTCGGTGAGCCGAAGGGCCTGTTTCAGTGCTGTATCTCTAAACTAAACTAAACTAAATGATCTTCACAGCATGCCAACTCCAGGAAAGGTGCAGAGACCAGATCATCCCTTTGTACATGGCTTTCTTCAATCCCACAAAAAGTCTTCAACTCGGTGAATCAAACTGCCCTTGGGAAGGTGCTACAGCAATATGGATGCCCAACCATGCTCACAACATCCATCTCCTACATGACAATATGCAAACAACAGTACTAAGCAATGGCTCTTTACAGACCCCTTACAGGTGTCAAACAGAAGTGCAGCAACACTGTAGCTTACTGCTGACAGGTTCCCCCCTAGTGTGGTAATAACTTACCGCAGTGATGGTAAATTCTTCAACCTCAACCAGCTGAAGGCCAAAACCAAGACAACAACCACTTCTGTAACAGAACTACAGTATGCTGACAATGCACAAGTTAGTGCTCACTCTGAAGAAGAACTACAACAGAAAGTTGGTGTATTCACTGAAGCCTAGGAGAGCATGGGACTTGCCTTGAACAAAAGGAAGACCAAAGTCCTCTGCCAATAATCAAATCCTACACTTTCAATTGAAATTCATGTTGAAGTTTTGCAAAATGTCCCTCACTTCCTATATCTTGTAATCTATTTAACCCAAAATGCTGACATTGATGAAAAGGTACACTGCCAAATCCAATGTGCTAGCTCAGCCTATGATAAATTATGTACTCTAGTTTTCAAGAATTGCGATATCAGACCCGACACTAAACTCAAAGTCTATTGGGTAGTGGTTCTCCCCACGTTTCTCTATGGTGCTGAAACTTGGACACCTATCAAGACCCTAGAACATCAACACTGTCATAGAAGGATCCTGAAAATCAAGTGGGAGGCCAAAAGTGCAAACAGGAGTGTCCTCCAAGACACAGATATGCCAAATACAAAGGCCATGATAATCTCACATCAGCTGAGATGGACGGGACATGTCGTCAGAAAGTCTGACTCAAGGCTATCTAAACAGCTGATCAACTCAGAGCTACGCCAGGGTAGTCCGTTCACACTGGCGCCAAAGGAAATTTTTCAATACTATCTCAAAGCCTCCATGAAGGTCTGCTCCATTATCAACACATGGGGAGCGGATGACCAATCACAACCAAAACAATGATCCATCATAAAAAAACGGTGTCAAGACCTTTCAATCAACAAGAGCCCCCACTGAGAGAGAATGACAAGAGAGGCAGAGAGACGGCAACCGCTGAAACCAACAATCTTCCACCACCTCTACCAGTCGACAACCAATATCCTCATTTTGGGAGACTGCAAGGCTAAACTGGAGCTCATAAGCTATCTGCAAACCCACAACCAACAGTGACATCTCACTTCCACCCAGCCATGCGCAACGAAGAGTCATGCTCAACGAGGGATTGCTGATGATGGTATGAGAACAGGTGTGTCCCCAATTAATGCCCACCAGCCGAATACAATTAAACACCCAATTGACACAAAATTATCAAATGAGGCTAGTTTTGAGAGGAAGGGAGACGGAGCGGCTTTGTGAGGGAAGTTCCGAGCATAGGCCCTAGGCAGCTGAAGGCATAGCTGCCAAAGGTGGAGTGATTAAGGTCGGGTTGCACAAGAAGCCCGAATCGGAGGAAAGCAGAGATCTTGGGAGCATCGTAGGTGGTTAGAGAGAAGGAGGGATGAGGCCATGGAAGCATTTGAAGACAAAGATGAGAATTTTAAAATTGAGGCATTGTGGGACCGGGAGCGAATGTAGGTCAGTGAGCACAGGAGTGATGGGTGAGAAGGACTTGGTGTGAGTTAGGATACAGGCAGCAGAGTTTTAAATATGTTCAGGTATATGAAAGGTGGAAGATGGGAAGCCAGCAAGAAAGCACTGGAATAGTCAAGTCCAGAGTTAACGACTCTACATCTCCTCTACATTGGGGAGACCAAACCCAGATTGGGTGACCACTTTGTGATATACCTCCGCTCAGTCTGAAAGCATGACCCCAAGCTTCCGGTTGCTTGCCATTTCAACACACCCCCCTGCTCTCATGCTCACACAGCTGTCCTGGGCTTGCTGCAGTGTTCCAGTGAACATCAGCGCAAGCTCGAGGAACAACATCTCATTTACCGATTTAGGCGTGCTACAGCCTGCTGGACTGAACATTGAGTTCAATCATTTCAGAGCATGATGGGCCCCCCTTTTTATTTATAGTTAATTTTTCTTTTTTCTTACCTTGTGACTCCCACTTTTTTTTTTTTTTTATCATTTTTGTGCTTTGGGCCAGGGCTGTTCATTTTTCTGTCCATTAACACCCTCTCTGCACCAATGCTTTGTCTTTCAGCACACCATTAACATACCATTTGCCTTTGCTCCATGACCTTCTTGTCAGTTATTGTCAGTGACCCTGTCCTCTCAACACCTTCCCTTTCATTATCTCTTGCCCCACCCCTGCTTTATTTTCTTAAAACCTATTATATTTCTAACCTTTGCCAGTTCTAGTGAAAGGTCACTGACCTGAAACATTAACTCTGCTTCTCTCTCAACAGATGCTGTCAGACCTGCTGAGTATTTCCAGCATTTTCTTGTTTTTATTTCAGATTTCCAGCATCTGCAGTATTTTGTTATTATTACACTAGAGCTAACAATGACATGGATGAGGGTTTCAGCAGCAGGTGAACAGAGGCAGGGATGGAGACAACAGGAAGCAGGTGAGCTTAGTGAAAGAGCGGTATGCACCACAATATACATAGATCTGACATTTTCCTGATTGCTCACTGAAGTTATTTCATGAAGTTGTGGAAACGTTCAGGGCCATAAATCTCCAAATTAAAAAAAAATTTCTAAAAACATCCATTTTAATATTAAGAGCCAAATTCACTTGAAGCCAATCCAATCAAATAATAAACTGGACTCCACCTTCCATTGTTAAGGTGCCTTAGATAAGTAAGAAAAGAAGAAATACAACTACACCTCGGATCTCCAATTACTATCAACTAGCAAACATCTTTTCTCATTGTTGGGTTGAATAAATTTGAGGATTTAGTTTGTTGTTGACATTATTAATTGCTAGCTTGGCTTAGATGGTAGAATTCTGGTCTCCAAGTCAGGAGGTTATGGGCCTCATCCCCATTCAAGCACACAATCAGGGACTGAGGGATATTAGTCTCGTCAGAGGTGCCATCGTTCAAATGAGTTGCGAACTGAGTTTCTGACTGAATGCAAGAGATTCCACAGCTCTATATGAAGAAACAAATGGCATTGTCCTACTCAATATTCCTCCCTTAACCAACAGCATTAAAAAAAATAAGCACTCATTCATGTGATTTGTGGGATCTTGCTGTGTGCAGATTGACTGGTGTGCTTGCCAATATAATTTACTGGTCATGAAGCACTTTAGGCATGTCCTAAGGATGTGATTCGGCACTACATCAATGCAAGTTCTTCCTTAATATAATTTTTGGAGTTGTATGGATATAAGCATTTACCCAAATCAGTGACCTGTATATCATAAGCTATCATTGGTATGAGCACAGACTAAATAAATGAGCTTCAATTGCTGAAGAATAACAATTGAATATTATTCAAATATAGAAAAGCAAACATTGGATATGTCACAGCAGCTCTAATGAAATAGCGCCTAATTGATTAATTTTGCGTCTAGAATGTATTCTTTAGTAAACGGGTGATTTTCTTCTCTTGTTTTTCTGCTATTAACTATTAATGGATCAGCAGAACATGCAACGTACCTGCTGCACTTTTGGGTCTGTACACTGGATGACTTACTCCAATTTGACCTTCTGCAGTCACCATCACAAAATACACTTCCCCGGGCTCTGGAACATATGGCTTACATCAGTTAATTGTCAAAACTTCAGGAAGTTAATAATCTGATCGGAAAACCACATTATTTCAATTAGAATATTAATAAAACTTAAAGATCTGAGGAATTTGAATACATATAGCTGGTTTCTCTACATCACATTACAAAAATGCCAGTGGCCCACTTACCTACATCCTCTAATATAGAAGACTGTTTGTCTTTTTCCACTTTGATGAACTTGAGATTTTCCAGAGTTTTACCATAGCTAATGGTGTAGTGATCCACTGATCTCTTAGATACATCTTCCACTGGATCCCAGAGGACTTTCAGTCCCTTTTCATGAGGCAGGACCTTTACATTCTTCAGCTTCAAGGTGGAACCAACTGTAAATATAGGAAATCGACAACTTCTGTCAGCTTTTACAGAGTACAATTCATAACTCCTTGACAAAAATGATTTTGAATTGCTGTCTGTTTGAGAATTCTATATTTTCCTACATCTATAATGGGCCTAAATTTGTTAAACATGTTACAAGTGTTCCCATTTTTTTTGTTAAATTTTGACAATGTGTGTTTTAAAACTGAAAAGAATCCCATAGATGCTGAAACTTTTTTTTTTAAAAAGTCACCAGAAGATTTGGACTGAGTTTGAACTGTAAACAGTTACTGGAAGGCACCTGTTTTCAAATAACCCAGCAGGGGTTGATTTTGACTTGAGGAGATGTTTACTAAGAAGTGACAAGCCAAGATTTATAGTGGTCAGGAGGCTTGCTTTCTGTAAAGTTTTAGTTTCAATTTGAACTGTTAAAAAGGACAGTTGATGTTTTTTGCCTGCCAGAAGGAGGAACAACTCAGTTCTCTCTCTCTTGAAAGAAACCCTGTATTTCCAATGAGGCAATTACCTATTTCCTCCTGTATTTAAAGAAACCCTGCATATATGAAGGAACCTTTGTATCAAATGTGCAGGAACTGCAACTTTGGTGCTGCATTCCTACTGTAAACCCTATTTGGAGCCATTGTGGCTGCATTTCTTGGAAAGCCTACCCAAATTGATCATCCTTGCCTGGAAAAAACTGTTCTCGGAAGATCCCATTGAACAGCCATCAACGCGCATCTGGGACGCCTAACCAAAATAAAGGACATCTTTCCATACCTTTTTTTCAGCCGAAGTATCTTATTATTCCTTCCATTTCTTTGCAACAACTTTAAACAAAACTGCTGTGTATGTACGCGTGTGTGAGGGCTAGGATAAGGGGTTTTAATATTTCAATTTATTGGTTAGGCTTGATTTATAATAAGTTTGTTGTTTACTAAAGAAACCTGGTTGATGTGTTTTTTTCTGGGAAAAGGAGAATATATGATTGACTGTAGCGGTAAGTGGGGACATTCAAATACACGATGTGACCTGGGGAGATGTGGGACTAGAACAAACAGTGCACTCCTCCCACCTCAAGTCATAACATATAATTGGGGGCTCATCAGGATAAACCCAATGCCGATGAGGTTCAATTGTAAGTGCGGTAATAAGAATCGAAAAAGGAAAATAAAAAAACAAGGTTTCTTGTGTAATAAAGTATACACCACCCGACTGTCTCTAACAGTTGCTGCAACTTTTCTGGGGAAGGAGGATGTATCCCTGAGTAATGAGATACTTAACTAAGGTTAGGCTGATAGCATTTGCAGCGCAATTGGGGTTAGAGTTAAAACCAGGAGCTAAGAAAGCAAAGATAATTGAAGTAATAGCACAACATCTGGAACTGGAAGAAGAAAGCAAACCAGAGAATTGTGCAGTCGAATTAGCTAAAATTCAGTTACAGATGAAGCAGGAAGAAAAAAAATGGAAAAACATAAGCTTGACAAGGAAAAAGAAAAAGCAACAGAAATGGAAAAACTTAAGCTTCAGCAGGAAAATTAATTGAAAAACTTGAGTTTGAAAAAGAATTGACAATGAAAAAACTTGAATTTGAGGAAAGGAAAGGGAAAGGAATTCAAATTAAAACAGATAGAACTAAGACAAAAGAGTGGCCTTGACGCCAGTGAAGATTCTGGTGAGGAAGAATCTGACTCCAGCCCAGGACCCAACTAAAAGCTGTTTAAATTTATACAAGCTCTTCCTAAGTTTGAGGAAAGGGATGTAGAGGCATTTTTCATTTATTTTGAAAAGATAGCCAAATAAATTAAATGGCCAAAGGAAAACTGGACACTGCTTATGCAAAGCAGATTGACGGGCAGAGCTCGAGGTTTATGCCATGCTTTCTGAGAAGGCTTCTGCAGATTATGAGATGGCAAAAAAGGCTCTTCTCACTGGGTTTGAGTTAGTTCCTGAAGCTCAGCAACAGAAATTTCGGAACCTGCAGAGATTGTCTAGGCAGACTTATATGGAATTTGAGAGGGTGATGCAAATTAATTTTGATCATTGGATGGCACTAAAGATGGAAGCCACTTATGAGAACCTTAGTGAACTAATTCTCCTGGAAGAATTTAAAAATTCACTCCTTCTGTTAGTAAGAACCCATGTAGAGAACCAGAAGGTTTCAACGGCAAGACAGGCAGTGGAAATTGCTGATGATTACGAGCTTGTGTATAAGCCCCAAACCCTTTGTCCGTCACCCCACAAATTCGAGGAGGATAGAAGGTGGGAGGGTGAAAGGATGGCAAGTAGTCGGGCACAAGAAGGGACAGCTGGGAATGCCCCGGGATCTCCTCCTGAGGCCAGAAAGAAAGGTGCTGAGGGTGGAAGTGAGGTCTGCAAGCCTAAATGTTACCATGGTCACAAGGTGGACATCTTCGTGCAGAATTCTAGAAGTTGCGGGGTAAATCCATGGGATTTATTTGGGTACACAAAGCCAATGGAGTGAAAGGGGCCCTGACCAACAGTATGACAGATCAGGCTGTAGTTATGACTGCAGCTGTAAGGCCAAGTACAAAAACCACCGTGAGTATAGGGCTTGTGAATAAGATACCAGAGAGTTATAGGGAATTCTTGTCAAAGGAAAAAGTAACTCCTTATCCCTCAAGTGAGGCAGGCAAACCTATAGTTATACATAGGTATACAGGAGCTACCCAAACTGTTTTGCTGGGGGAAGGCATAACATTTCTAGAGAGCGCACTGAATGCTAATGTTTTAGAGAATGGTATTGGTGGGGAGTATATACCCATACCTTTGTATTGGGTGCACCTAGAGTGCGACCTAATGTCTGTCTGGAATGGTAGCTGTAGGAGTTGTCCATAGTTTGCCGGTAGACAGAGTTGACCTACACCTGGGAAATGATTTGGCTGCAGCAAAAGTAGTAGCTTCTCCAGCAGTCACAGAGAAACCAAGTGAAGTTCAAGAGACAGAACAGTTACAGGGAAAAGGTTCCAGGAATTCTTCGTTCTTGTGTAGTAACCCCAGCAATGGCTAAACAAGTTCCATTGTCAGAGGTAAAATTGACACCACAGACAGGAAGCCAAATATCTGAAACTTTGGCAATTTGAATAATCCAAATGATATGTTCAGTAAGTCTTCTCTGATCACGGCTCAGCAAGCCGATCCAGAGTTAAATAAAGTGGCACAATCAGCTCTAACAGAAGCAGAGGCAAAAGGAGTTCCAGAATGCTATTATATTAAAGATGGGATCACAGACCTGCGAACGAAGATTGGACGGTTGTTCGTCAGATAGTGGTACCGCCAAAGTATTGCCGGGAACTATTAAGGTTAACGCATGAAATTCCTACAGTGGGACATGTGGGGATCCAGAAGCGCAAAGCACGTAAAAGTCAACATTTTTACTGGCCAGGTCTTTCCAAGGACGTGGTGCAGTTACATAAAACATGCCATACATGCCAGATTGTGGGAAAATCGCAACCTGCCATAAAACCGGCACCTCTAATTCCCATACCAGTTTTTGGGGAACCATTTAGTAGGGTGTTGGTAGACTGTGTAGGACCTTTATCGAAAGTAAAAGTGGGACACCAATATACACTCACTATCATGGATATGGCTGCTCGATTCCCAGAGGCCATTCCCTTGAGGACAATTTCTGCTAAGGTAGTGGTAGAGAAGTTAGCCCAATTCATCACTAGATATGAATTACCGATGGAGATTCAGTTGGATCATGGTTCCAATTTTATGTACAGAATTTTTCAGGAAGTTATGGATAATTTGGGTATAACACAGTTAAAGTCTTCCGCATACCACCCACAGACACCGGGACCATCTGTAGAAAGGTACCATCAGAGGCTCAAAACAATGATCAGGGAATACTCTCATGAATATCTCCATGATTGGCATAAAGAGCTAGACTTTCTTTTGTTTGCCACGAGGGATGCACCTAATGAGTCTACCGGTTTTAGTCCTTTTGAATTAGTTTATGGACATGAGATAAGAGGTCCTCTAAAACTAATCAAAGAAAGATTTTTTAGAACAGAGGGACGAATCTTCTGTACTGGATTATATATCCATGTTCCGGGAATGGGTCACGAGAGATTGCAAAGTGGCTTAGGAACACCTGAAAGCTTCCCAAACAACTATGAAGAAATGGGCCAACAAGCATGCTTAAGAACCAAGCATTTCAACCACGGGATGAGGTGTTAATATTACGACCTTTGCAGGGTGAACCATTAAAAGCACAGTTCAGTGGTCCATATAAAGTGGTCAGGCAAATTGGTAAGGTAAATTATTTGATTGACACCCCAGATCACCGGAAAAAGAATTGGCTGTGTCATATCAATACGTTAAAACCATATTAACGCCAGGAGGAGAATAAGGAAGCACAGTATGTCAGGTAATAGGGACAATGAAAAATGAAAGGGATAGTGAGGAAGAGGCAAAAGGAGGTTTGGACAATTCTCAAATTGAACTTCCTATTATCCGATTAGATAATACTGAATTGCTAGGGAGATTGGACACTATGCTTTCATAATTAGATACAGAACGAGAAGTACTAACAAGGCTACTCACAGCATTTAAGAGAGTCTGTAGGGATAAGCCAGGATGTACAACCTTAACCACACATGATGTGGGTGTAGGGGAATCCTTTCCTATATAACGACATCCTTACCACTTAAGTCCAAAGAAACAGGCCCATTTAAAAGCAGAAATCCAATACATGCTGTAAAACCACCCAACAGAACACAGTGAAGGCAACTGGAGTTCACCAGCAGTATTAGTGCCTAAACCTGACGGTTCAACTAGACTTTGCATAGACTACAGAAAAGTTAATGCTGTAACAAAGGCAGACTCCTACCCAATCTCTCATTTGGAAGACTGTATCGACAGAGTAGGCTGTGTCATGTTTCTTACAAAAATAAATTTGTTAAAGGGATACTGGCAAGTTCCTTTAAAACTCTGAGCTAAGGAAATATCAGCTTTTGTCACACTGGGCTGTTTTTTGCAGTGCCAAGTGATACCATACAGGCTCGGGGGTCCCCAGTAACTTTTCAGAGACTAGTGAACCCAGTGGTAGCCAGTATTCCTAGCTGTTTTAGTTTAGTTTAGAGATACAGCACTGAAACAGGCCCTATGGCCCACCGAGTCTGTGCCGACCATCAACCACCCATTTACACTAATCCTACACTAATTTTTTTTTTTTTTTTTGCTATTTCAAGATGGCTCCTGGGCTGGAAGCTCCCTAGGAAGCTCCCTTGCTGTTCAACTCTATCCATGGCCATCTGCTCCCATCCCTAACGTTTTCTCCCCCAATCTACCCTCTTAAACTGTTTAAATTCCCCTGGCTCTTTAAATCAGTTCATTTTAGCCCTATCTAAAAGTTAACAGTTAGTTTAGTGTATGTTACCTGGGCCCACTGCCCTCCCCCAGCCACACCTGCTCTTTGTTTTCTCAATGAAATTGATCCGGATGAAACTGACGAGAACAGCTGCCGATACTTTAATCTCCGATCCTGCTGTCTTCACAGTCCAGAGTGTCTGCAGCCACGGCATGCGGTAAGTCCATTGAGGTGAAGAAGGAGCTGCGGGACCCGAGAGAAGTCCTGTGAAAAGGTGCCCCGAACACCCAAAACATCCACGAGCGGCCCCACCGGCCGCAACTTCAAAGCGCCCGCGGGAGATGGCTCGGAGAGCATCTGCAGCGCACTGTCGGCAATGCTGCATGCCTTTATTTAAACCACTGCAAAAAAAAAACCCTTAGCAAATGTAATCACCTCTAAGTCTGCCAAATGATGCTTCACCTCCCGAAGGACGTAGATGAGCTTTCCGGACGTCGATGGTGGGCACTGAGGAAATGGCTTATTACCTGCACCAGATTCCACCCCCCCTCCCCCCCCCTTTACCCCCCTTCCACCCCCGTCCCCTTCCCTGCTCCACCCTCTCAGCTCACCCCCTCACAACCCCGTCCCAGCCCGCCCCCCCCCGCACCATCTTCACCCCGCACCCCCTTCCCCTGCACCCCCCCCACCCCCTCCCTCTACCCCTCCCCCTTGCATCCCCTCCTCCCACCGGCACCATCCTACACCTGTGTAGGCGCCCCAACAACCCCACTGCCTTGTGGGCGTCTCGGGAGAGACCAAGGCTAAGGGAGTAAACCCTAACAGAAAATCCGGAGCGGAACCCCGTAGGCGGTCATGTGTCACCTTTGGCATGTTTCCGGCAGTTCCTGCAGCCATACTGGTGCCAAACGTCGTGTCCTGCACTCCTTTGGACCCCACCAGAAAGGCCGAGAGGGGGGTTTTGACGACTGGGCAACTCTCAACCTCCATAAATTTGCCCAGGCATGCGCCATGGAGAGGTCACTCCATAGTTGCCTCACAGCGACTGAAACAACACGGAAGGCAGCAGTTACGGGTTATAAGTCCAGATAAATTGGCGTAGAAACTGGGCGCCACGGGTTGCCTTTGTCGGTGGGAGAGGTCATTGCACCTCACTGGACAGCTACCGCCCGCCTCAAACCGGGCAGCCCCCGGTCAATAAGGTTCTGTCCCGCCACAGTCTGCCTGCTTCAATGGGTGCTTGGAGCTCAGGGTCATTGCCCGAAAGGTGGACTGATACACCGCACCAAACAACATGAAAAAAGGAAAGAAGGTACCAGCCCTTCGCTTTGCAAGCTGGAACGTCAGAACTATGTGTCCTGGCCTGTCGGAAGACCTTACACAAATCAACGATTCTCGGAAGACCGCCATCATTAACAACGAGCTCAGTAGACTCAATGTGGACATTGCAGCACTTCAGGAGACTCGCCTCCCCGCGAGTGGCTCTCTAGCAGAGCAAGACTACACCTTCTTCTGGCAGGGCAGGGATCCTGAAGAACCGAGACAGCATGGAGTGGGCTTCGCCATCAGAAACTCCTTGCTCAGCATGATAGAGCCTCCCTCAAATGGCTCGGAACGCATACTGTCCATCCGACTGCTCACCACCTCTGGTCCAGTACACCTACTCAGCATCTATGCTCCAACACTCTGTTCCGCACCTGAAGCTAAAGACCAGTTCTATGAACAACTCCATAACATCATTAGCAGCATCCCCAACACCGAACACCTATTCCTGCTGGGGGACTTTAATGCCAGGGTTGGGGCCGACCATGACTCATGGCCCTCCTGCCTTGGGCGCTATGGCGTTGGAAGGATGAATGAGAACGGGCAGAGACTGCTTGAGTTGTGTACCTATCATAACCTCTGCATCACCAACTCGTTCTTTCACACTAAACCCTGTCACCAGGTTTCATGGAGGCACCCAAGATCACGTCGTTGGCACCAGCTAGACCTCATTGTCACAAGGCGAGCCGCCTTAAACAGTGTTCAAATCACACGCAGCTTCCACAGTGCGGACTGCGACACCGACCACTCCCTGGTGTGCAGCAAGGTTAGACTCAGACCAAAGAAGTTGCATCATTCCAAGCAGAAGGGCC
Organism: Heterodontus francisci; assembly: GCF_036365525.1. Classification (NCBI taxonomy): domain Eukaryota; kingdom Metazoa; phylum Chordata; class Chondrichthyes; order Heterodontiformes; family Heterodontidae; genus Heterodontus; species Heterodontus francisci. Next base: position 46,364,020 of record NC_090383.1, on the reverse strand, counting down.
ACCCGCGCATCAACACGAGCAGAATTTCTCACCCACAGCTGTTACAAAAATTTCTAAATTCACTTGTAACAGCCCTTCAAAACACTCCCACAGGGGATGCTGAGACCAAGTGGGCCCACATCAGAGACGCCATCTATGAGTCAGCTTTGACCACCTACGGCAAAAGTGCGAAGAGAAATGCAGACTGGTTTCAATCTCATAATGAAGAGCTGGAACCTGTCATAGCCGCTAAGCGCATTGCACTTTTGAACTACAAGAAAGCCCCCAGCGATTTAACATCCGCCGCACTTAAAGCAGCCAGAAGTACTGCACAAAGAACAGCTAGGCGTTGCGCAAACGACTACTGGCAACACCTATGCAGCCATATTCAGCTGGCCTCAGACACCGGAAACATCAGAGGAATGTATGATGGCATGAAGAGAGCTCTTGGGCCAACCATCAAAAAGATCACCCCCCTCAAATCTAAATCGGGGGACATAATCACTGACCAACGCAAACAGATGGACCGCTGGGTTGAGCACTACCTAGAACTGTACTCCAGGGAGAATGCTGTCACTGAGACTGCCCTCAATGCAGCCCAGCCTCTACCAGTCATGGATGAGCTGGACATACAGCCAACCAAATCGGAACTCAGTGATGCCATTGATTCCCTAGCCAGCGGAAAAGCCCCTGGGAAGGACAGCATTACCCCTGAAATAATCAAGAGTGCCAAGCCTGCTATACTCTCAGCACTACATGAACTGCTATGCCTGTGCTGGGACGAGGGAGCAGTACCCCAGGACATGCGCGATGCCAACATCATCACCCTCTATAAAAACAAAGGTGACCGCGGTGACTGCAACAACTACCGTGGAATCTCCCTGCTCAGCATAGTGGGGAAAGTCTTTGCTCGAGTCGCTCTGAACAGGCTCCAGAAGCTGGCCGAGCGCGTCTACCCTGAGGCACAGTGTGGCTTTCGTGCAGAGAGATCGACTATTGACATGCTGTTCTCCCTTCGTCAGATACAGGAGAAATGCCGTGAACAACAGATGCCCCTCTACATTGCTTTCATTGATCTCACCAAAGCCTTTGACCTCGTCAGCAGACGTGGTCTCTTCAGATTACTAGAAAAGATCGGATGTCCACCAAAGCTACTAAGTATCATCACCTCATTCCATGACAATATGAAAGGCACAATTCAACATGGTGGCTCCTCATCAGAGCCCTTTCCTATCCTGAGTGGTGTGAAACAGGGCTGTGTTCTCGCACCCACACTTTTTGGGATTTTCTTCTCCCTGCTGCTTTCACATGCGTTCAAATCCTCTGAAGAAGGAATTTTCCTCCACACAAGATCAGGGGGCAGGTTGTTCAACCTTGCCCGTCTAAGAGCGAAGTCCAAAGTACGGAAAGTCCTCATCAGAGAACTCCTCTTTGCTGACGATGCTGCTTTAACATCTCACACTGAAGAATGCCTGCAGAGTCTCATCGACAGGTTTGCGTCTGCCTGCAATGAATTTGGCCTAACCATCAGCCTCAAGAAAACGAACATCATGGGGCAGGATGTCAGAAATGCTCCATCCATCAATATTGGCGACCACGCTCTGGAAGTGGTTCAAGAGTTCACCTACCTAGGCTCAACTATCACCAGTAACCTGTCTCTAGATGCAGAAATCAACAAGCGCATGGGTAAGGCTTCCACTGCTATGTTCAGACTGGCCAAGAGAGTGTGGGAAAATGGCGCACTGACACGGAACACAAAAGTCCGAGTGTATCAGGCCTGTGTCCTCAGTACCTTGCTCTACGGCAGCGAGGCCTGGACAACGTATGCCAGCCAAGAGCGACGTCTCAATTCATTCCATCTTCGCTGCCTTCGGAGAATACTTGGCATCAGGTGGCAGGACTATATCTCCAACACAGAAGTCCTTGAAGCGGCCAACATCCCCAGCTTATACACACTACTGAGTCAGCGGCGCTTGAGATGGCTTGGCCATGTGAGCCGCATGGAAGATGGCAGGATCCCCAAAGACACATTGTACAGCGAGCTCGCCACTGGTATCAGACCCACCGGCCATCCATGTCTCCGTTATAAAGACGTCTGCAAACGCGACATGAAATCGTGTGACATTGATCACAAGTCGTGGGAGTCAGTTGCCAGCATTCGCCAGAGCTGGCGGGCAGCCATAAAGACAGGGCTAAATTGTGGCGAGTCGAAGAGACTTAGTAGTTGGCAGGAAAAAAGACAGAGGCGCAAGGGGAGAGCCAACTGTGCAACAGCCCCAACAAACAAATTTCTCTGCAGCACCTGTGGAAGAGCCTGTCACTCCAGAATTGGCCTTTATAGCCACTCCAGGCGCTGCTTCACAAACCACTGACCACCTCCAGGCGCGTATCCATTGTCTCTCGAGATAAGGAGGCCCAAAAGAAAGAACACTAATTCCATATTCCTACCACATCCCCACCTGTCCCTATATTTCCCTATCACCTACCTATACTGGGGGCAATTGCTAATGGCCAATTTACCTATCAACCTGCAAGTCTTTGGCATGTGGGAGGAAACCGGAGCACCCAGAGGAAACCCACGCAGACACAGGGAGAACTTGCAAACTCCACACAGGCAGTACCCAGAATTGAACCCAGGTCGCTGGACCTGTGAGGCTGCGCCACTGTGCCGCCCTGTGCAGTTTACCTTGGTGATGTATTGGTCTACAGTGACACTTGGAAGGAACACTTAGAACAACTGGGGGGCTCTGTTTGGAAGGTTACATTCGGCTGATGTGATGACAAACTTTGTGGAAAAATTTAAAAACCAGAATGCCAGGCTCTTATCCATTGTGAGCAAAAATAATTTTATTGAGTATTTAACTTTGTTGACTCGAGTTCAAAGATGGTACAAAGCAAAATTGTATCAACTACAGGGAAAGAGTGAATGGGGATGAGTGCGAAAAAATGTCTTTTAAAATGTTTTCAACTTTGTTTTATACATTGTAATGAAACACATTTAAAAATGGCGTTTCATTTCTCCAAGGACAGAGGTGTTACGAGGGTTTCCAATTTTGAGAATTTGTGTTTTAAAACTGAAACGGATTCCATAGATACTGGACCTTTAGGTAATTATTTTTTTTTTAAATATCACCAGAAGTTTTGGACTAAGTTCGAACTGTGAACAGTTACTGGAAGGCACCTGTTTTCAAATAACCCAGCAGGGGTCAATTTTGACTTGGGGAGACATTTACTAATAAGTGACAAGCCATGATTTATGCTTTCTGGAAAGTTTTAGTTTCAATTTGAACTGTTAAAAAGGACAGTTGGTGTTTTTGCCAGCCAGAAGGAGGAACAGCTCAGTTCTCCCTCTCTTGAAAGAAACCCTGTATTTCCAATGTGGCAGTTTCTGATTTCCTCCTGTATTTGAACAAAACCCTGCATATTTGAAGGAACCTTTGCATGAAGTGTGCAGGAACTGAAACTTTGGTGCTGCATTCCTGCTTTAAGACACATTGGAGCCACTGTAGCTGCATCTCTTGGAAAGCCTACCCAAACTGATCATCAACATTGCCTGGAAAGAACTGGAAGATTCCATTGACAGCTGTCGATAGACATCTGGGATGCCTAACCAAAACAAAGGACATCTTTCCAAACTTCCTTTTTGGCCCAAGTGTTTTTTTTAAATTATTTCTTCTATTTCTTTGTAACAGCTGTAAATAAAAATCCCTTTTATTTTTCCTGGTTAACCAGTGTGTATGTGGGAGAGGACTAGGATAAATAAGCAATTTTAACATTTCAATTTGTATGTTTTGCTTCGTCATTGGCTAAGACTTGGTTTATAATAAACTAATAATTTTGTTGTTTATGAAAGAAACCTGGTTGATGTGTTTTGTTCTGGGGAAAAAAGTGTATATGACTATATTAGTAAGTGAAAAAATTTAAATATACGTTGTGACCTGTGGAGATGTAGGACTAAAATAAATAATGCTCTTCTCCCGCTTCAGTCGTAACAAACGCTAGAACCCAGTAATGTCAGATCTACAGCATACACCATGATTGCAGTGCAGAAATTCCAGGAAATTGTGGCGTGACTGACTTATGCCATTACTTACATTACACCATAATTTTTGGGGACTTTTGTGCTGCTGTACAGGGACACTCGCCAAAAAGTCTAACAGCTTATTATCATGGCGCCATCCCATTAAAAATCAATGACAAGATTCGGTTTGCTGAATTAATACCACAAACACGTAAGCCATTACAGAATGGTGCTTGATAAAAACATAAGAAAAATCAAAAATATTTTGGTTAAGAACTGCAGACGCTTGACAATGTCAGTAAACGTATAACTGAACTAACTGCTCATACTCAGTGATCTACTGAATTGTATTAACTGCTTAAAAGTCGCACTGTCCCACTAATGCAGAGCATCACACTTGTTCAAATAAAGCAGTGTGCCATTAATGCATTGTCAAAAACTGTCCCAATAACGGTGTGCCATTGTATCATTAATATAGCGTGCCTGTGTGCTCAATTAACTTATCCTGATACTAAAAAATATTTTGCTGTACTTTATACAGTGTATGAGCTTCTCAGTTTTGATGGTTTCAATTTGTACAAAGTTGCATGTGTACATAAAGTGACAGACATGACAGTAAGTTTAGAGATAGAACGGATTTTAAATATTTGTTTTCTGTTCACAGAAAGCAGAGATACAAACAAAGAACAAAGATCTTGCTACCATTTTCATTACCAAAAGTTAAAGGACAATTTTTACTTGGTGATAGAGTATGGAATTTTCGAAATACTACGTCCAGTTGGTCACACACATGTAATCAATTAACTTTTTCGTATGTTTTGGGAATCCTGAGAATTTGCCAAGTGTTATATAAATGCAAGTTCTTTCTTCCTTTCCTAATGCTAGTAGCTTAGCTATGACATCAGTTATGGTAAGTCAGAAGTTAGACTGTTGCAAGACGAGATGGATATTACCACTGAAAGGATTTGGAAAAAAGTTTGTAAACTATTTGTTTACAGAGTGCAATGAAGATATCTTGATTGCTTCCTGGAAAAATAGTGCCTTTCCTAACCACTCCAGGTAGATGTATAAAGATATGAAGGTATATGCACAAAATAAATCTGTCCCCATCATATAGGCAGGCAGTAAAGGGTAGAAATGGAGCCGAAGCTTTATACAGTCACAAGCTTTAATTTATAGAGATACACATTGTGCACCTCCAATCCAACAATCACAGCTTCAGCCTGCTTCTAGAGTCAGAGTCATTATGGCATGGAAGGAAATCACTCAGCCCATTGAGTCCATGCCAGCTCTCTGTAGAGCAATCCAGTCAATCCCATTCCCCCGCTCCAATCCCGCAGCCCTGCAAGTTTATTTCCCTCAAATGCCTATCCAATTTCCTACTGAAATCATTGATTGCCTCCACTTCCACCACCTTCATCCTCAGCAAATTCCAGGAGCACAACTGAATCCTCACCACCGAAATACAGTTACATAGCATCAATAAGTACACATTAAAAGCAAATGTTCCACCGTACTGTCAAGTGACCATGGTCAACATATGAGGCAAGAGAGTATAAAACTGAAGGAAACGGATGACACAAATGCCAAGATATGTGGTATCCAGTGGGTTGGATGGACTGCCAAAAGGCATTTGATATAGTGCCACATAAAAGGCTGGTCGGAAAAGTTAAAGCCCATGGAATAAAAGGGGCAGTAGCAACATGGATACAAAGCTGGCAAAATGGCAAGAAACAGAGTAATGGTGAACAGTTGTTTTTCAAACTGGAGGAAGGACAGTGGGAAGCCCCAGGAGTAAGTATTAGGACCACTGCTTTTCTTGATCTATATTAATGACAGACTTGGGTGTGCAAGGAACAACTTCAAAATTTGCAGATGACACAAAACGTGGAAGTATAGTGAACTGTGAGGAGGATAGTGATAGACTTCAAGAGGACATGGATCAGTGGAATGGCCGGAAACATGGCAGATGAAATTTAATGCAGAAAAGTGTGAAGTGATGCCTTTTGGTAGGAAGGCTGAGGAGAGCCAATATAAATTAAAGGGTACAATTAGAAAGGGGGTTCAAGAGCAAAAGGACCTGGGAGTACACATGCAAAAATCATGGAAAGTGGTGGAGTACATTGAGAAAGTGCTTAATAAGGCATAGGGGAACCTGTGCTTTATAAATAAGGGCACAGAATACAAAAATAAGGAAGTTATGGTGAAGCCTTATAAAACACTGGTTCAGCCTCAACTGGATTATGATGTCCAATTCTGGGCACCACACTTTAGGAAGGAAGTGAAGGTGTAACAGAGGGTGCAGAAAAGTCTTGAAAGAATGGTTACAGGAATGAGACACCTCAGTTACGTGGATAGATTGTAGAAGCTAGGGCTGGTTTTCTTCGAGAGGAGAAGGTTGACAGAAGATTTGATAGAGTCGTTCAAAGCCTTGAGGGGTCTGGACACAGTAGATAAGAAGAAATTGTTCCCATTGGCGGAAGGGTCGAGAAGCAAAGGACACCAATTTAAGGTGATTGGCAAAAGAACCAAAGGCAACATGAGGAAAAACATGTTTTATGCAGTGTGTGGTTAGGGTCTGGAATGTACTCCCTGAAAGCATGGTGGAAGCAGATTCAATGGTGGCTTTCAAAAAGGGAATTGGATAATTATCTGAAGAGAAAAAATTTGGAGAGCTACGGGGTAAGGGCAGGGGAGTGGGGTGAGCTGAGTTGCTCTTGCAGAGAGCTGGCATGGACATAATAGGCCGAATGGTCTCCTTCTGTGCTGTAACCATTCTATGATTCTATGACGAGGAGAAATATAGAAAACAACAGAGACACAAAGAAAATATTAAGAATTGTAATGAGAAATATAAAAAATGTGCAAGTAATATCAAGGCTAATAAGTTTTCATAAATGTTATAAAAGTTACAGTGGAGAAGGGAGATGTGGGCTCAAAATGTCAGACATAGATGATACTGAAATAAAGGCAATGGCAGATTTATTAAAAGGAGTACTTTGTATCTCTTTTCACTGTTGAGTAAGAGGATAAAATACCAGTGATAGAAGGGAAACTAAATATAAATCAGGAGAGAAACTTATTGGATTGAATACAAGTAACAAAATAGTAAGGGAGAAAATGATGGGATTTAGAATAGATATTTCTCCAGGATCCCAGGGTATTAAAGGTATTAAATGGGGAAATTGCAGAAGAATTTGTTATAAGCTTTCAAAGATCACTTGATTTGGGAATTTTGCAGTTAGTTCAGAAAATTGATATTGGCACTCCATTTTTTTAAGATGAGAAGGAAACCAGTTTTATCAACTGAGGGCAAGCTACTAGAATCTGGCATTAGGGATAGGGTGACAGCGGACTTGAATAAACATGAACTGATCAGAGAGAGCCAGCATAGCTTTGTTAATGACATGTCATTTCTGAGTAATCTAATTGAATAAGGAGATAAGGGAGTTACTAAAGATACCCGTATGGACTTACTGAAGGCAATAAGATAGCACATGTGAACATTTTCAAAAATGAGAATACACAAAATTGGAGGCAGTCTTTTGATTTGATTTGTAACTGTAACCTATAACCAGCCTGTGAACTCTAGCCTCAAATGACCCACATAGGCAAGGTTCAAACATAAACATTGTTACAGAAATTTCAAACAAGGAAAATGCTAACATATAGACAGTAATTTTTTTTTCTTAATTTGTATATATATTAATGCCGCTTGAAAAATCTCCAAGAGTAAATCCTCAGCTTAGTGAAGGCAAGAAGATTGAAAGAATTCTCAACAGCATTTGCAGAAATTTGATTATTCCAAGTTTTATTTATTGATTCCCATTGATAACTGTCCATTTTGGAATTATAGCTTTCTGAACTTTGCAACGAAGTTTCCATTTTCACTTAACTAACTTTTGATTGATATATTCCCTATTACTTCATTTACTGTTTTATATAATGCACATCCCGTACCATGTGACAACCACATCTGCAGAAGTGTCATCAGCTGGAGGAGCTCAAGCTCCAGGTTTCAGAGCCTGTAGAGCAGTTGGCGTCTCCGCAGCGCATCCGCAAGGCTGTGTTACGTGAATAGCATGTTTTAGGAGGTGGTCACCCCACAGCTTAAGAATGTGCAGGGAGAGTGAGAATGGTGGACTGCCAGACAGAGGAGGACCACCAGGCAGGCAGTGGAGGAGTCCCCCAAATGCATCTCACTTTCTAACTGGTATTTGATTCTGAATACTGGTAAGGGAGATGGTTCCTCTGGGGAGTACGGCCAGAGCCAAATGCAGGGCACGAGAGGTGGCTCACCTGTACAGGAGAGGAAGTGGCCGGGGAGGGGTGGCAAAGAGAGAAAAAGGTCAGAAAAGCAATATTGATCAGGGACACACAAAATAGGAGAACAGACAGGTATTTCTGCAGCCACAGCCATCAATCCAGAATGTTATGTTGCCTCCCTGGTGCCAGGTCAAGGATGATACTGAGCAGTTGCACAGTATTTTGGGGAGGAGGAGGGTGCACACCCAGAGGTCATGATCCAAATCCTTACCAATGGCAGGCGGAAAGAGGGACCAGGTCCTGCAGACAGATTTTAGTAAGCTAGGAACATTTAAAAAGTAGAACCTCAAAAGATCAGAATTTGGATTACTCCCTGTGCCACAAGCTAGTGAGTACAGAGATAAAGGTTAGAGCCAGAGGCTGGGCTTTAGATTCCTGGGGCATTGGGACAGGTTCTGGGGGAGGTGGGACCTGTACAAGCTGGAAGGGGTCAGGTCCAATATCGTGGCAGGGAGGTTTGTTACTGCTATTGGAGAGAATTTAAACTAGCTTGGCAAGGGGATGCGATCCTTAACCAGGTTGAGAAGGGAGAGAAGCAAAGCTGGAAATAGAAGGCAGAAAATTAGGAAGTGAATTATGGCAGAAAAAACAAAGGTTAGAAAATAGACAACAAAAGGAGTTGTTCAGTGTCTATATTTCAATGCAAGGACTCTAGTGAATAAGGCAGATGAGCTCAGGGCACAAAGACACTTGGAAATATGATATTATTAAAACATGATTGAAGAATAGGAGCTCAACATTCCTGGTTACTGGATTTTCAGACAGGATCGAGAGGGGAATTAAGAAAAGGGAGTTCACAACATTTGTTAAAGTAACAGTCACAGCTGTGAGGAGGGTTGATATGGTAGCAGTATCAAATGAGACTGTATGGGTTGAACAAGAAGCAGAAGAGGGCAATCCCACTGCCGATACTCAGTTTGGGTTCTTTTATTTTTTTTCAAATTTATTTTATTTAGGAGATACAGCACTGAAACAGGCCCTTCAGCCGGAGTCTGTGCCGACCAAGAACCACCCATTTATACTCACCCGACATTAATCCCATATTCCCTACCACCTACCGACACTAGGAGCAATTTCCAATGGCCAATTTACCTATCACCTGCAAGTCTTTGGCGGTGGGAGGAAACTGGAGCACCCGGCGAAAACTCACGAGGTCACAGGGAGAACTTGCAAACTCCGCACAGGCAGTACCCAGAATTGAACCCAGGTCCCTGGAGCTGTGAGGCTGCAGTGCTAACCACTGCGCCGCCCCAGACACTCATCTCCTGACCCCATTACAGCCTTTGTCCACACATGGACAAAAGAGCTGAACTCCAGAGGTGAGGCGAGAGTGACTGCCCTTGACGTCAAGGCAGTAATTGACTGAGTATGGCATCAAGGAGCCTGAGCAAAACTGGAGTCAATGGGAGTGGCCAGGGGGCGGGGGGGCTCTCCACTGGTTGGAGTCATACCTAGCACAAAGGAAGATGGTTGTGTTTGTTGGAGGTCAATCATCGCAGTCCCAGGACATCACTGCAGGAGTTCCTCTGGGTAGTGTCCTAGGCCCAACCATCTTCAGCTGCTTCATCAATGATCTTCCTTCAATCATAAGGTTAGAAGTAGGGACGTTCGCTGATGATTGCACAATGTTCAGCACCATTCGCAACTCCTCAGATACTGAAGCAGCCCATGTCCAGATGTAGCAAGACCTGGACAACATCCAGGCTTGGGCTGATAAGTGGCAAGTAACATTGGTACCACACAAGTGTCAGGCAATGACCATCTCAAACAGAGAATTTAACCATATCCTCTTGATGTTCAATGGCATTACCATCACTAAAACCCCAACTATCAACATCCTGGGACCAGAAACTGAACTGGACCAGCCACATAAATACTGTGGCTCCAAGAGCAGGTCAGAGGCTGGGAATTCTGCGGCGAGTAACCCACCTCCTGACTCCCCAATGCCTATTCACCATCTACAAGGCACGAGTCAGGAGTGTGATGGATTACTCTCCACTTGCCTGAATGGATGCAGCTCCAACAACACTCAAGAAGCTTGACACCATCCAGGACAAAGCAGCCCGCTTGATTGACACCCCATCCACCACCTTCAACACTCATTCCCTTCTCCAACGTGGCACAGTGTTAGCAGTGTGTATCATCTAGAAGATGCACTGCAGTAACTTAACAAGGCTCCTTCGATAGCACCTTCCAAGCCCGCGACCTCTACCAACTAAAAGGACAAGGGCAGCAGATGCATGGGAGCACCACCACCTGCAAGTTCCCCTCCAAGCCGCACACCATCCTGACTTGGAACTATATCGCTGTTCCTTCACTGCCGCTGGGTCAAAATTCTGGAACTCCCTTCCTAACAACACTGTGGGTGTACCTACACCCTAAGGACTGCAGCAGTTCAAGAGGGCAGCTCACCACCACCTTCTCAAGGCCTAGCCAAGGACTGACACATCCCACGAGCAGAAAAAAAAGTATATTATAGACCCCAGTCAGAGGGAAAGAGGAGAGAATATATGTCGATAAATTGCTGAGTAGTACAGAAATAATAGGACAGAAATAGTAGGGGTTTACAATTACCCTAATATTAACTGGGATGAAAATCAGTGTAAAAGGTGTAGAGGGTGCAGGATTCAGGTGAAATTTTTTAGCCAGTACGTAGCAAGCCCAACAAGAGGAGGGAATTATGAACTTAGTTTTAGGAAATTAAGCTGGGCAGGTGGAAGGGGCAAGTGATCATAATTCAGTCAGATTTGGCACACTTATGGAAAAGGATAAAGATAGACCGAGAGTAAAAGTTTTAAATTGGTGAAAGGCCAATTTTTCTAAGCTGGGATGTGATTTGGCAAAAGTAGACCGGAAACAGCTACTTGAAGGTAAATCAGTGTCAGAGCAGTGGCAGGCATTCAAGGAAGAGATAGAGAGGGTTCAGAAAAAATGTTCTTTCAAAGAAAATTGGTGGGACTCCCAAATCCACATCCAAATGATGTCATAGAGCATACAGAATAAGATAAGGCAAAAAAGGTGTATAAGATCTCAATACTGCAGAGACCTTACAGGAGTGTAGAAAGTGCAGGGAAAAGGAAATTAGGAAAGCAAAGGGAGGCCATGAAAAAATATTGGCAAATAAAATCAAGGAAAATAAAAGAAGTATTATAAATTGTTATGAATGCCAAATTTTGTAGTATGGTTACATATCAAAAACTGTGATCTTTAATGCAGTGTAAAATGGACAATTAGAGGAAACATGTGACAAAGAACAAAGAACAGTACAGCGCAGGAACAGGCCATTCGGCCCTCCAGGCCTGCACCGATCTTGATGCCTGTCGAAACTAAAACCTTCAGCACTTCCGGGGTCCGTATCCCTCTATTCCCATCCTATTCATGTATTTGTCCAGATGCCTCTTAAACGTCTCTATCGTACCTGCTTCCACCACCTCCCCCGGCAGCAAGTTCCAGGCACTCACCACCCTCTGTGTAAAAAACTTGCCTCGCACATCCCCTCTAAACTTTGCCCCTCACACCTTAAACCTATGTCCCCTAGTAACTGATTCTTCCACCCTGGCAAAAAGCTTCTGACCATCCACTCTGTCCATGCCACTCATAACTCTGTAAACCTCTATCATGTCGCCTCTCCACCTCCGTCGTTCCACTGAAAACAATCCGAGTTTATCCAACCTCTCCTCATAGCTAATGCCCTTGCCCTCCAGACCAGGCAACATCCTGGGAAACCTCTTCTGTACCTTCTCCAAAGCCTCCAAGTCCTTCTGGTAATGTGGTGACCAGAATTGCACGCAATATTCTAAGTGTGGCTTAACTAAGGTTCTGTACAGCTGCAGCATGATTTGCCAATGTTTATACTCTATGCCCCAACCGATGAAGGCAAGCATGCCGTATGCCTTCTTGACTACCTTATCCACCTGCGGTGCCATTTTCAGTGACCTGTGGACCTGTACGCCCAGATCTCTCTGCCTGTCAATACTCCTAAGGGTTCTGCCATTTACTGTATACTTCCCACCTATATTAGATCTTCCAAAATGCATTACCTCACATTTGTCCGAATTAAACTCCATCTGCCATTCCTCCGCCCAAGTCTCCAGCCCATCTATATCCTGCTGTATCCTCTGACAATCCTCATTACTATCCGCAACTCCACCAACCTTTGTGTCGGCCGCAAACTTACTAATCAGACCAGCTACATTTTCCTCCAAATCATTTCTATATACTACAAACAGCAAAGGTCCCAGCACTGATCCCTGCAGAACACCACTAGTCACAGCCCTCCATTCAGAAAAGTGCCCTTCCATGGCTACCCTCTGTCTTCTATGACCGAGCCAGTTCTGTATCCATCTTGCCAGCTCACCTTTTGTACCAGTCTGCCATGAGGGACCTTGTCAAAGGCTTTACTGAAGTCCATACAGACAACATTCACTGCCCTGGCCTCAGTGGCCTCATACAAAATCTGCCCAGAGACAAGCCAGGAGTCTTGGCTATCATGAGAAGAAGGAACCAAGATTAAAGAACCTTTTGAAAGCAATGTGCAAGGTTGTAGCACCTAAAGGACAATGGGTTTCCCTCTCCCAGACTCTCAGATTGTAAACAGGGAGCCAGGGGATATAAAATGCAAATTTGAGTTGAAATGTTTAACACCTGGAAACAAAGGAAGGTGCAGGTGGTTTTGCTAGAGTCAGACTTATGGTCTCTGAGAATTGTCAAAGGCAAACAAATACTGACTTTTGATCTGGATAAATTCAAGAGGCTTTCCAAGGTCTGTGGGCTGAAAAGACAATATGACCAGCAGTCAGCTGTGCAGCCTAAAGAGAGAGAGGAAGAAAGACCAGTGGGCTGTTTTTGGGGAAACAGTTGCTCTCAGATCACTTTCTTTTTCTTTCTTTCTTTGGCCTCCTTGTCTCGAGGGACAATGGGTAAGCGCCTGGAGGTGGTCAGTGGTTTGTGGAGCAGCGCCTGGAGTGGCTATAAAGGCCAATTCTAGAGTGACAGACTCTTCCACAGGTGCTGCAGATAAAATTGGTTGTCGGGGCTGTTACACAGTTGGCACTCCCCTTGCGCTTCTGTCTTTTTTCCTGCCAACTGCTAAGTCTCTTCGACTCGCCACACTTTAGCTCCGCCTTTATGGCTGCCCGCCAGCTCTGGCGATCACTGACAACTGACTCCCACGACTTGTGATCAATGTCACAGGACTTCATGTCGCGTTTGCAGACGTCTTTAAAGCGGAGACATGGACGGCCAGTGGGTCTGATACCAGTGGCGAGCTCGCTGTACAATGTGTCCTTGGGGATCCTGCCATCTTCCATGCGGCTCACATGGTCAAGCCATCTCAAGCGCTGCTGGCTCAGTAGGGTGTATAAGCTGGGGATGTTGGCCGCCTTGAGGACTTGTGTGTTGGAGATACGGTCCTGCCACCTGATGCCAAGGATTCTCCAGAGGCAGCGAAGATGGAATGAATTCAGACGTCGCTCTTGGCTGACATACGTCGTCCAGGCCTCGCTGCCGTAGAGCAAGGTACTGAGGACACAGGCTTGATACACTTGGACTTTTGTGTTCCGTGTCAGTGCGCCATTTTCCCACACTCTCTTGGCCAGTCTGGACATAGCAGTGGAAGCCTTTTCCATGCACTTGTTGATTTCTGTATCTAGAAACAGGTTACTGGTGATAGTTGAGCCTACGTAGGTGAACTCTTGAACCACTTCCAGAGCGTGGTCACCGATATTGATGGATGGAGCATTTCTGAAGAAGGAATTTTCCTCCACACAAGATCAGGTGGCAGGTTGTTCAACCTTGCCCGTCTAAAAGCGAAGACCAAAGTACGGAAAGTCCTCATCAGGGAACTCCTCTTTGCTGACGATGCTGCATTAACATCTCATACTGAAGAGTGTCTGCAGAGTCTCATCGACAGGTTTGCAGCTGCCTGCAACAAATTTGATCTCAGATCACTGATATAGCAAAAAGCTGCTAAGATTTGAACCCGACTCAAAGGCTCAAGGATTGTGGGAGAGAAAAGACCAACGTGTCACCAGAGATTGTCTTATTAACAGAAGTCCAGGTGAATCTGCTTGGAAGTAGTAAGTGAAGGGGTGATGGCTTTGAAAGGACACTGGGTGATCCAACCCATTGCAGCTGGAAGGAGTATGGGATTTGTAACTGCAAGGAAAGCATTCACGCTGAGAACACTATGTAATGTATAAATTGGTGTGGGGTTTTCGAGAGTGTTTATAAGTTAATGGGAAATTCCTTTCTCTGTAATTTAGTGTATTAGCTACCTAAGCACTGTTTAGTTAATGCTGGTTTTTTGTTTAGTTGTTATGATAAAAAAGTCTTAAAATTTGGTCATGTAATTCCTAAATGGGTCACTCGGAAGCTCATATCTCTTGTTTTAAAGTTAGCGGTCTCTACTGAGGTCGTAACAAAATACATAAAGAGCAATAGGGTAACTAAGGAAAGAGTAGGGACAGTTAAGAGGCCAAAAAGGCAACTTGTGTGTGGAGGAAGAAAACGTGGGCACGGTTCTTAATGAATAATTTGTATCTGTCTTCATGAACGAGGGGACAACGCAGACCTTTTGTAGTTAAGGTGGTGTGCGAAATATTGGACAGGATAAACACAGTGAGAGAACAAATTAGGCAGGAAGGATCTACTTCCGTTAGCAAAGAGGTCAATAGCCAAGGGGCATAGATTTAAAGTAATTGTCAGAAAGATTAAAGGGAAATTGAGGAAATTTGTTTTCACCCAGAGGGTTCTGGGATCTGGAACTCACTGTCTGAAAGGATGGTCGAGGCAAAAACCTTCATTGCAGTTAAAAAACACTAGGATTTGCACTTGAAGTTCCGTATCCTACAGGATTCCAGACCAAGAACTGGAATATGGAATTAGCCTGGATAGCTCTTTTTTGGCTGGCATAGACACGATGATCCAAATGGCCTCTTCCTGTGCTGTGATTTCTGTGTTTGTATAAAATTTAAGCCATGCAAGTAAGATACAGAAACCTGCCAAAGATGACACAGCAAAACTGGCACTATGTGGATTGACAGGCATGGCAGAGATGTTTTACACCATGTAGTAAGAACATAAGAAATAGGAGCAGGAGTAAACCATGTAGCCCCTTCAGCCTGCTCCACCATTCAATACGATTATGACAGATCTTCTGTCTCAACTCTACTTTCCCACTCTCAATATCCCTCGATTCCCTAAGAGATCAAAAATCTGTCCATTTCAGCCTTAAAAATACTCAACCTTGGAGCATTCACAATCCTCTGGCGTAGAGAATTCTAAAGATTCACAACCCTCTGAGTGAAGAAATTTCTCATCTCGATCCTAAATGATTGACCCCTTATCCTGAGGCTGTGCACGTGTTATAGATTCCACAGCCAGGCTAACAACCTCTGTCTACACCCTGTCAAGCCCCTTCAGAATCTCATACTATCTAACAACGCACTTGAATGGCAGATTGGAGGGGGTTTCCCTGCAGTAAATAATTAGATCAAAAGCAATCTGATAAGATGATAATGATGGCGATATATAAAGGTGGTTAAAATGCAAATCTAATGCAGGAAGGTGCTCAGAAGGATTAGTGAGAATCAGTACTCATTCAAATCACGCTTCCAGCATTTAAAGTTCCAATTTCCAGCAACCATAATTCTTTTTCCCATCTTGGCAATTTGATTTGCCACATATCTTCCAACCTTAAAGAAGCTTCAATTATATAAAAAAAAAATCAACCAGCAACTCAAGTTATTGGTTCTTTTTAGTTGTGCTGTTACTTTGCCAATCCTGTAACAGTAGTATAAAAGCAAAATACTGCGGATGCTGGAAATCTGAAATAAAAACAAGAAATGCTGGAACCACTCAGCAGGTCTGGCAGCATCTGTGGAAAGAGAACCAGAGTTAACGTTTCGGGTCACTGAGAAGAGGTGAGGGTGAGAAGAGAGGGGTGAAGAGGAGAAAAATATAAGGTTAGCACCAATGTGTAACATACTTGCAGTCCTGCCAGGCACACATTCCAAAATGTCCCGGTGAAACAAGGGAAAGAAAAAGCTTTTTTAGGTCACTATGGGCACTACACGTAGGTATATTTAAAAATGTTTTGTAAAAAATCATTAATCTATTAATTCACAAAAAATGAATTAATTTGCACCACATTCCCCATCTTGCACAGCCAGTGGCAACCTTCGTTTTCAGTTGTTTGGTAATGAATAGGAGGACATGAATTGACTGAGATAACTGGTACATGTACAATGGGTGGATGGTTGGTTACGGGATTGCTTATAACAGGGGAAGGGAGGGAGGGGGAAGGGAATGCGATAGTTACTTTAGACCATTACTAATTGAATCTTCAAGCTATCAGGGCATCCCTGACATCCCTAGCAGCAATGTGATTGGCTGGTCTGGCTTTTTGGTGGGGGGCGGGGGGGCTCCAGCTTCCTCTTCACCACTGGAATCCTCATAAGAGCTGCGTTATTCGGCATTTTCCTCCTGCACCTTTAGTCCTCACTGATGTACTGCATCGTGCAGAACAGAGCATAAAACAACTAGAGTCATAAAATGACTTGTGGCACAGAAAGAGACCATTCATCCCATCAAGTCCATTCCAGCTCTGTGTAGCAATCCAAACAGTTGCATTACCCACTCTATCCACTCATAGAAGACAGAGGGCAGCAGTGGAAGGGTGCTTTTCTAAATGGAGGGATGTGACTAGTGGTGTTCCGCAGGGATCAGTGCTGGGACCTTTGCTCTTTGTAGTATATATAAATGATTTGGAGGAAAATGTAGCTGGTCTGATTAGTAAGTTTGCAGACGACACAAAGGTTGGTGGAGTTGCGGATAGTGTTGAGGGTTGTCAGAGGGTACAGCAGGATATAGGTCAGTTGGAGACTTGGGCAGAGAAATGGCAGATGGAGTTTAATCCGGACAAATGTGAGGTAATGCATTTTGGAAGGTCTAATACAGGTGGGAAGTATACAGTAAATGGCAGAACCCTTAGGAGTATTGACAGGCAGAGAGATCTGGGCGTACAGGTCCACAGGTCACTGAAAGTGGCAACGCAGGTGGATAAGGTAGTCAAGAAGGCATACGACATGCTTGCCTTCATTGGTCGGGACATAACAGTATAAAAATGGGCAAGTCATGCTGCAGCTGTACAGAACTTTAGTTAGGCCACACATAGAATATTGCGTGCAATTCTGGTCGCCACATTACCAGAAAGACATGGAGGCTTTGGAGAGGGTACAGAAGAGGTTTACCAGGATGTTGCCTGGTCTGGAGGACATTAGCTATGAGGAGAGGTTGGATAAACTTGGATTGTTTTCACTGGAACGACGGAGGTGGAGGGGCAACATGATAGAGGTTTACAAAGTTATGAGTGGCATAGACAGAGTGGATAGTCAGAAGCTTTTTCCCAGGGTGGAAGAGTCAGTTACTAGGGGACATCGGTTTAAGGTGCGACGGGCAAGTTTAGAGGGGAGGTGCGAGGCAATGTTCTTTACACAGAGGGTGGTGAGTGCCTGGAACTTGCTGCCGGGGGAGGTGGTGGAATGACGTTTAAGAGGCATCTTGACAAATACATGAATAGGATGGGAATAGAGGGATACGGTCCCCGGAAGTGCAGAAGGTTTTAGTTTAGGCAGGCATCAAGATCGGCGCAAGCTTGGAGGGCCGAATGGCCTGTTCCTGTGCTGTACTGTTCTTTGTTCTTTGTTCTGTATTCCTGTAGCCCTGCAAATTTATTTCCCTAAAATGCCTACCCAAATTCCTTTTGAAATCTACTTGATCTGCTCTGCATCCATCATCCTCATAGGGAGCGAGTTCCACGTCATTACCACTTGCTGCATAGAAGAATTCCTCACATCTCTCCTATATCGCTTGCCCAAAACCTTAAATCTGTGCCCTCTAGTCCTCATACCATCACCTAATGGGAACAAAGTTTCTTTGTCTACTTTATTTAAACCTATCAGAATCCTGTACACCTCTATCAAATCTCCCCTCAACCTTCCCAGGAGAACAACCCCAACTTCTCCAACCTAACCTTGTAGCTAAATTCTCATACCTGAAACCATTCTGGTAAATCTCCTCTGCAACCTCTCAAGGACCCTTACATCCTTAATAACGTGTGGTGACCAGAACTGGATGCAATCCTGGAGGGACCCTCACTGGTGAGTACTGAGGGTCCCTCCAGACCTGTCCATGTAGCTGAAATGCATCTTGAGCATGTTGATGGTTCGGTGCTACCTTCAAAGCAGCCAACCTTTAAGACTGGTTCCAGGTATGAATAGATCAATGATGTTGGACTGCCCCAGTATGAAAACATCAAGACAGCTCCAAGAGAATCTGTGCCAACCTGCATGAATCTTTGCTTTTGGTTTCTCACCAGCTGCACATTGATGGAATGAAAATCCTTGCAGTTGGCAAATGTTCCTGGTTGATCTCAGGGTGCTCGAATTGTCACATGTGCAATTGATGGCCCCCTGTACTGTGGGAAGACAGCAAGAGTTTCAAATCCTAGTCCCCATCCATTCTGGCTATTGCCATCTCAGGGGAAGTTTACATACATCGCAGTCTTGGTAAACAATCCATTCATCACCTGTCTTATGCACTATGCGCATAACCTCATTATGTCTTCAGTAAGTCTCCAGTATATATTATGTTTCCTTCCCGGGAAGGAACCAAAGGCAAATAAATTGAGTGTGGTGGTGACTTAGACAGCCACTGGTAATGTATGGCCATCAGGTTTTCTTCTAGGAGGCTGCAGATATCTGAGACCACCTGGTAGGACGACAGTTCAACCTTCCAACAGTTCAACAAAGCTGCACCTCTGTTCGGTGATTTGTGTTTCCTGCAGCCCCTTTGTTGCACACGTGCAGCTCCTTCCACAGAAAACCCTTGCAGCCACTGATGCTGACTGTCTTCCTCATCCAAAGCTCAATCTAAAATAGCCATCCTGATGTTCTCTGTGTGAACACTTCCAAACTGTATGAATACATCCCTCAACACCATTCACCTGAGGAAACTGAGAAAGCAGCTGTAAGCATTGAGCTTTTCTTCATATCTGGCCTCCTGACTGCTAAGCATCCTAATAATGTGTCACTTAATCTTGCCTCTTTTTAGATTAGATTAGATTAGAGATACAGCACTGAAACAGGCCCTTCAGCCCACCGAGTCTGTGCTGACCATCAACCACGCATTTATACTAATCCTACACTAATTCCATATTCCTACCACATCCCCACCTGTCCCTATATTTCCCTACCACCTACCTATACTAGGGGCAATTGCTCATGGCCAATTAACCTATCAACCTGCAAGTCCTTGGCATGTGGGAGGAAACCGGAGCACCCGGAGGAAACCCACGCAGACACAGGGAGAACTTGCAAACTCCACACAGGCAGTACCCAGAATTGAACCCGGGTTGCTGGAGTTGTGAGGCTGCGGTGCTAACCACTGCGCCACTGTGCCGCCCCCTCTTCTGAGTTTCCCGAACACCTGGAAACATTTGCAGGGATTTAAATTTCAAAATCCACTGGTAAAATCACATGAAAGGACCCTCAATTAAATACTTTGAGGGACCTGCCTCTCTAGACTGAGTTACTCTGACACTCCAGTATCCGCCATGGTAAAAATAGAAGCGGGCGTGTGAGCAGCAGGATGGGATCCCATTTTGAAAATCTGACAATATAGTCACACATCCAACCCTCTCTCGCTTGTCATGGGGCATTTAATTTAAACCCTGTATTCCCAAACAAAAAGAAGCACATGCATCAGTCACTACATTCACTTCACAAAATGGCTAGTGCTAAATATGCAAAGAAATGGACAGTTGCTCAGCTGGACAGAAGATGGTACTATTTCAGGAATAAATATTTAAACTATCCACTAACTGCTCCACAATAACCATTATTGTGGCAACAAGTAGGACTGGGCCTGCATGTGGGAATCATCACAATTCTACCTGAAATTACTAACTGCAACTATAAGGCACATCTGGGTGAAGATTAAAAGTGCATGTTGTTGTATTCATTGAAAGCAAAAATCCAAGTCACAAGCCAGTCAAGGTTTAATACTGAAACTGCATAATAAGCAAGCCAGGAAGCCACCATAGTGAGTTGATTGGCTTTTGATGACAGTAGAGACATTTGCCAGTGATGTAGGCCAATCTAATACACTCTGAGCCAGCAGGAAATGATCTGTCAATTCAAGTCGCAATCAAAGGCAAAAAGTTGGATCATTCAGCTTCCCACAATGTCTAGCAACACACAAATGCCAAACTGGAATAGTTAGCCTGGAGTAAATAACTAGATCAGTGGTGATCTGAAAACAAAATAATGTTGGAGATATGTAAATGCAGTTCAATGCACCTCTACTCCAGGAAGGGAAGGTGGAGCTCAGGAGGATTAGTGAAAAATTAGTACTCTAAAATATAAAATTACACCTTTCCAACTCCAAGTTCCCATTTTCACCAGTCACAGATTTTCTCCCTAGCTCTGTCATTTGATTTATTGGTACATCGTTTCCAATTTTGAGATAGCTTTAATGATCAAAATTAACTAGCAGTTTAAATTATTTTTCCTTTTATTTGTACAGGTGCTTTGCTAATCATAACATTCTTTGAAGTAACTGATGTAAAACTGCAGCGTTTTATCTCTATTCAATTGTTAGAATTGTAAACTTTTAATAAATGTACAGTCTCCAAAGTGGCACTCCTGTTGTACAGTACTTTGGTGAATAGGAGTTACATTGGGTTGGGGATTGCTTTGTTCACATGATAGACAAAACAAATCTTGCTCCTAAATGGGTGCAAACAAAGGTGCCTCCAGCTCACAGTTACTAGAAGTAGTGACAGCTGCCAGAAAAAACACTGTAGGATTAAAAAAAAATTCAAAATGCATCAGATAGGTCAATAACATCAGTATTAAGATATCATTACACTTTTTAAAAAAGCAACATAAAAACAAAAATGGGTGTGAATCTAAACCAAAGACCTTTCCCAAAATGTAAACATGGATAACTAAATTTAAAACAATTACAAATGCTAGAAATTTCAAACAAACATTGGAAATGCTTATATTTTGTGACTTCACTACTAAGAAAAGGGTAAGAGCAGCTTTTCAAATCCTCACCATGTCCCATAGCACTTCACAGTCACTGGACTACTTCTGAAGGTCCAAAAACAGCAGTGCCAGGAAATGACCATATCATTTGTTCTGTGATTTTAGTTGAGATATAAATGCTGGCCAAAACACAGGAAGAACTCTCCTACTGGGAAGTCACCAATCTGGAAGTCTCATTTCCACTTCTCATACAGATTGCAGAGCTTCATTGGGGGGATGGGAGGGGTGAGGGTTGTTTCAGGAAGCCTCCACATTCCAATGGAAAGGAAGGACATCAAAGGAAATGGGACGAAGCTACTCCGAACTTGGTCTGACCAGCGTTAAGGAGCCGCATCTACAGCAGCAGAGACAGGCCCCTAGGCAACAGGGGTGCAGGGTTGCGAAATGAGGGGCAGGAAGGCAATGGAGGCAACACTGTCAGCACAGGGTCCATCGCTGACAGAAAAGCTATCTGGACATGGCGGCACCCTAGTGCCGCAGAACAGCGTGCCGGACCAGGCAGAGGAAGACGAGGAGAAAGTCAAGGAGAAAGATGCTGAAGGAGAACTGGAGAACAGTCCCCGTGCATTGCAGGGTTGCTGCCATGGCAGGTCCAGGAGGCAGAGTACTCATCAGGATGGCAAGGACGCTTGGGCCACTCTGATGCAGACATTTGACCCAAGCGTTACTCAGACTGCAGGACATTTGGAGAGTCTCCTTCATGAGTGAGAGCAACCATCAGTTCATAGCAAAAGTCAGCAACCTTCCAGTGGCATAAACACTGCAAGGCTCCAGAGTGTCCACCTAACACACTCTTCCCCAACACATTGCTTTGGCTACACTTACTTCCCATTTTCCTGCGTCTCGTCATGATGAGATGGAAACATACAAGTCTGCCTTAGTGCAACAACATGCCCAGTGCTTTATTGCTGAACAGTTCACTATTATTTATATCAGAAACACCCAAGTGATCCACAATGTGACATTACCAACACGGTGGCCTCGCTGACGGCCACTCCTACGAGTGCCTCTTCCTGTGACTGAGGATGAGGCGCAGGCAGTTTTTGCTCATGCCTTTATGGGACTGAGATGCCCGTGGTAGTCGGTTTCAGCATGGAGATGACAGTGGGGGACACCTCCAGAGGCTGCTGCACTGGCATCACTGCAGGGGCAGCCTCGGTCACAGGGCTTAATTCTACAGATGCTTAGTCTGTCAGAGGGGCCATGGAGGCGGATGATGATGGTGACGGAGCCCCGTGAAGGGTAGCTCTCTCATCACCATCTGTCACCACCCCAGCCCTTTCATGGCACCCTTGATTGCTAGAGGGAAGCACAAGGCGGAGCATAGCTGGCATTCACTCCATGCTTCTTAGCACTACTGACCAGTCAATGCTACTGGCGGTGGCATGCATCCTGTGCAGGTCAGTATGCTGTTCCTGCATTCACTCGGAGTGATGCTGCATATGGCTCTCCATGAGGTCACTCTCGCAAAACGTTCAAAGCACTGAGACATTGTGGAGCACGAGATGAATGGACCCCTCTATATTCTCATCCCTTGACTCCATACAGCCTCAGGTAACTCCGATGTGGGCATACATCTCACTCTCCACGTAGAGCTGCTTGTTTTGTGACTCCCGAGACTCTGCTTCTCAGCCCTGCTGAGCAGGGCAGCGCCTGTCCTCCATCCTCTGAGGGGGGAACTGGCCACAGCCAACTCTGCCTGCCCCAAATCCTCCTGCTCTGACATGATGTTCACTTCACCCTGTGCCACCATTTCCAAAACTGCACACGAGTACACCAAGGTGTGAGTGTCTGCGCTGGTGGAGACTGCGCCAGAAAGTTGTGACATTGCAGGCTCCAAGATGTCCTCCTCTTCTGACTCATGAACTTGCTGTCTTTATGTGGACTTCTGCTCCTCTGCAGCTGATCCTGTGGGAGACATAGGAGAGGATGGTGAAGAAAGATCAGAACAGTCAACAGATGCCTTTTCTGATTAAAATAATGAGATGACTGCTTAATGCATTGACACCCCGTTACACAGGGAGCATTGCCACGCATCCCTTGAACCTGGAGATGTCGAGATATTTTCACCCTACCTACTGCGGGTCCCCGTTTCTCCGTTGCCAGCATCCCTGCGGTTTGACACTCTGGCCAGATCAAGGGCCAGCTCCTCAAAGTGTATCTGTAACATGAACTGGGGCACCCCGCTGTCCTGGCATGCCCTCTCATTCTTCGTGAAGTTCAACTCCTGTATGGCCTGCAAAGTGAAGAAAGATGCTATTAGGACAATGCCTCTCTCCCTCACCAATTGCAGCTTTTCATTCACATACGCTGCTGCAGTATGCATTCCAGCCTCCCGTCCAATAGCACTAGGATTCTGACTTAGGCTTATTAGTTATCAAGGCTGCTGAGCACACATCTCTCCCATGGTGGGGAGAAATCCATGCACCCTCAGACTGTCCCTCTCTTTTGCACTCTGGTAACTGGTGTCCAGGAGGCAGACCATCTAGGTCTATCTTTGGACTCGTCTTTCCAGACCTGAGAAGATCATTGCAACATTTCCTCCACACCATCCCTCTGCTGCTGACCTTGTGTGCCACCTCCAGCCATGTCCTCTTGGTGAGCCTTGTAGGCTTTCTGCTGCCACTAGCAGGGAAGCAGATGCTTCTATGCACAGTCACCACCTCAGTGAGGCGTTGGAAAAACAGGTGCAGCCCTGGCATGGGGGCCCTCAGTTCCCACTGCCCACTGCTCTGCTCCTCCTTCCATCCTATGGACCAACGGCATGAGCAATGGCTCCCGCGTACCCTTTAAATCGGGTGTTTGACAGGGCCCCATCAAACACCTTCCCTTTTGTTCTCTCCCCCACTCCCCTCCCCTTGTTTAAAACCTAATTCTTTTCTAACCTTTGCCAGTTCTGATGAAAGGTCACAGACCTGAAACGTTAACTTTTCTTCTCTCGCCATAGATGCTGCCTGACCTGGGGAGTATTTCCAGCACTTTTTTGTTTTGTTCCCCATTCTAATCTGTTTGTCCTTTTGCAAATTTGCACGTGGCTCAGGTAACAATCCAGAGATTACTACTTGTGAGGTTCTGCACATTAATTTTGACCCTTGCTCCTCAAGTTCCCTCAGCAGCACCCGATTCCTAGTTCTACCTATGTTGTTCGTTTCTAAATAGACCAGGACAACTGGATCGACACCCCCCCCCCTCCCCCGCACACTGTGAGCTCTTCTCCAGCTGCAAGGAGATCTCCTTAACTCTGGCACCAGGCAGAAAGCAAAACCTTCGGAATTCCCAATCATGGCTGCAGAGAACTATCTCCCTGACTATACTGTCCACATATTGCTTTTCACTGTACCCACTTGAAGAAAAACATAAGAAACAGGAGAAGGCCATTCGGCCCCTTGAACCTGCTCTGCCTTTCAATAAGATCATGGGTTGATCTGATTGCAACCTTAACTCCACTTTCCTGCCTGCCCCCATAACCGTCAACTCCCTTGTCGATCAAAAATCTAACAGCCTTGGATATATTCAATGACCCAGCCTCCAGTGCTCTCTGAAGAGAATTCCAAAGATTAACAACCTTCTGAGATGACGTTCCTCCTCCTCTCCATCTTAAAAGGGAGATCCCTTATTTTGAAACTCTGTCCCCCCCCCCCCCCCCCCCACCAATTCTAGATTCCCCCACAAAGGGCAACATCCTCTCAGCATCTACTCTGTCAAGCCCCCTCAGAATTTTATATGTTTTAATAAGATCACCTTTCATTCTTCTCAACTCCAATGAGTATCGGCCAAACCTGCTCAACCTTTCCTCATAATACAATCCCTTCATACCAGCAATCAGCCTAGTGAACCTTCTTTGAACTGCCTCCAATGCAAGTATATCCCTCCTGAAGTATGGAGACCAAAACTGTATGCAGTAGTCTAGGTGTGGTCTCACCAACGACCTGTAAAGTTGCAGCAAGACCTCCCTACTTTTATACTCCAAGCCTCCTTGCAATAAATGCCAACATTCCATTTGCCTTCCTAACTATTTGCTGTACCTGCAAGCTAATTTTTTGTGATTCATGTACAAGGACACCCAGATCCCTATGTACTGCAGCATTCTGCAGTCTCTCTCTATTTAAATAATATTCTGCTTTTCTATTCTTCCTACCAAAGTGGACAACTTCACATTTTTCCACATTATTCTTCATCTGCCAAACTTTTGCCCACTTAACCTATCTATATCTCTTTGCAGACACCCTACGTCCTCCTCACAACTTGCTTTCCTACCTATCCTTGTATCATTCGCAAATTAGTCTACAATACACTCTGTCCCTTCATCCAAGTCATTTATATAAATTGTAAATGGTCAAGGCTCCAGCACGGATCCCTGCAGCACTCCACTAGTTACAGTCTGCCAACCTGAAAATGCCCCATTTATCCGGACCCTTTAGATTTAGAAATACAGCACTGAAACAGGCCCTTCGGCCCACCGAGTCTGTGCCGACCATTAACCACCCATTTATACTAATCCTGCACTAATCCCATATTCCTTCCACATCCCCACCTGTCCCTATATTTCCCTACCACCTACCTATACTAGGGGCAATTTATAATGGCCAATTTACCCATGAACCTGCAAGTCTTTGGCATGTGGGAGGAAACCGGAGCACCCAGAGGAAAGCCACGCAGACACAGGGAGAACTTGCAAACTCCACACAGGCAGTACCCAGAATTGAACCCGGGTCGCTGGAGCTGTGAGGCTGCGGTGCTAACCACTGCACCACTGTGCCGCCCTTTGTTTTCTGTTAGCTAGCCAATCCTCTAGCCATGCTAATATATTACCCTTCAAACCATGAGTGCTTATCTTGTGTGGTAACATTTTATGTGGCACCTTACTGAATGCCTTTTGGAAATCCAAATACACTACATCTAGTGGTTCCCCTTTATCCACCCGGCTTCTTACATCCTCAAAGAACTCTAATAAATTTGTCAAACATGAATTCCCTTTCATTAAACCCATGTTGACTCTGCCTGATTGCATTATGATTTTTTAAATGTCTTGCTACTACTTCCTTAATGGATTCTAGCATATTCCCAATTACAGATGTTAGGGAAACTGGCCTATAGTTTCCTGCTTTCTGTCACGCCTCCCACCCTCCTTTCTTGAGTAGAGGTGCTACATTTGCAGTGTTCCAATCCACTGATACTTTCCAGAATCTAGGGAATTTGGAAGAGTACAACCAATGCATCCACTATCTCTGCAGTAGCTTCTTTTAAGACCTTAGGCTGCAGGCCATCAGGTAGGAACAGGAGTAGGCCATTCAGCCCATCGGGTCTGCTCCGCCATTCAATTGGATTATGGCTGATCTTCTACTTCACGCCACTTTCCTGCGCTATCTCCGTATCCCTTGATGTTGTTTGTCTCCGGAAATCTAACGATTTCTGTATTGAACATACTCAATGCTTGAGCTTCCACAGCCCTCGGCAGTAGAGAATTCCAAAAATTCACCACCTTCTAAATGAAGAAATTCCTCCTCATCTCAGTCTTAAATGACCTACCCCTTATTCTGAGATTATGTCCCCCGTTTCTAAACTCATCAGCCAGGGGAAACATCTTATCTACGTACACCCTGTCACACCGTGTAAGAATTTTCTGAGTTTCAATGAGATCACTTTTCATTCTTTGGAATTCTAGAGAATACAGGTCCAGTTTCCTCAATCTCTCCTCATAAGACAATCCCGCCATCCCAGGGATTAGTCTGGTGAACCTCTGTTGCACTCCCTCTATGGCATATCTATATCCTTCTTTAGGTAAGAAAACCAAGGCTCTATTAAATTGCAGGACGACGTCTTTACTCCTGTACTCAAATCCCCTTGCGATGAAGGCCAACATACCATTTGCTTTCCTAATTGCTTGCTGCACCTGCATGCTTGCTTTTACTACTCATGAACAAGGACACCCAGGTCCCTTTGGACACCAACACTTCCTTAGGATGCTTTTTCTGTCTTCCACTCTGAAGACAGATACAAAATACTTGTTCAAAGTCTCTGCCATTCCCTTGTGTCCCATTATTAATTCTCCAGGTGACTATATATTCATGATGGTGTTCAGGGCAAACGACTACTGGCAACACCTATGCAGTCATATTCAGCTGGCCTCAGACACCGGAAACATCAGAGGAATGTATGATGGCATGAAGAGAGCTCTTGGGCCAACCATCAAGAAGATCACCCCCCTCAAATCTAAATCGGGGGACATAATCACTGACCAACGCAAACAGATGGACCGCTGGGTTGAGCACTACCTAGAACTGTACTCCAGGGAGAATGCTGTCACTGAGACTGCCCTCAATGCAGCCCAGCCTCTACCAGTCATGGATGAGCTGGACATACAGCCAACCAAATCGGAACTCAGTGATGCCATTGATTCCCTAGCCAGCGGAAAAGCCCCTGGGAAGGACAGCATTACCCCTGAAATAATCAAGGGTGCCAAGCCTGCTATACTCTCAGCACTACATGAACTGCTATGCCTGTGCTGGGACGAGGGAGCAGTACCCCAGGACATGCGCGATGCCAACATCATCACCCTCTATAAAAACAAAGGTGACCGCGGTGACTGCAACAACTACCGTGGAATCTCCCTGCTCAGCATAGTGGGGAAAGTCTTTGCTCGAGTCGCTCTGAACAGGCTCCAGAAGCTGGCCGAGCGCGTCTACCCTGAGGCACAGTGTGGCTTTCGTGCAGAGAGATCGACTATTGACATGCTGTTCTCCCTTCGTCAGATACAGGAGAAATGCCGTGAACAACAGATGCCCCTCTACATTGCTTTCATTGATCTCACCAAAGCCTTTGACCTCGTCAGCAGACGTGGTCTCTTCAGACTACTAGAAAAGATCGGATGTCCACCAAAGCTACTAAGTATCATCACCTCATTCCATGACAATATGAAAGGCACAATTCAACATGGTGGCTCCTCATCAGAGCCCTTTCCTATCCTGAGTGGTGTGAAACAGGGCTGTGTTCTCGCACCCACACTTTTTGGGATTTTCTTCTCCCTGCTGCTTTCACATGCGTTCAAATCCTCTGAAGAAGGAATTTTCCTCCACACAAGATCAGGGGGCAGGTTGTTCAACCTTGCCCGTCTAAGAGCGAAGTCCAAAGTACGGAAAGTCCTCATCAGAGAACTCCTCTTTGCTGACGATGCTGCTTTAACATCTCACACTGAAGAATGCCTGCAGAGTCTCATCGACAGGTTTGCGTCTGCCTGCAATGAATTTGGCCTAACCATCAGCCTCAAGAAAACGAACATCATGGGGCAGGATGTCAGAAATGCTCCATCCATCAATATTGGCGACCACGCTCTGGAAGTGGTTCAAGAGTTCACCTACCTAGGCTCAACTATCACCAGTAACCTGTCTCTAGATGCAGAAATCAACAAGCGCATGGGTAAGGCTTCCACTGCTATGTTCAGACTGGCCAAGAGAGTGTGGGAAAATGGCGCACTGACACGGAACACAAAAGTCCGAGTGTATCAGGCCTGTGTCCTCAGTACCTTGCTCTACGGCAGCGAGGCCTGGACAACGTATGCCAGCCAAGAGCGACGTCTCAATTCATTCCATCTTCGCTGCCTTCGGAGAATACTTGGCATCAGGTGGCAGGACTATATCTCCAACACAGAAGTCCTTGAAGCGGCCAACATCCCCAGCTTATACACACTACTGAGTCAGCGGCGCTTGAGATGGCTTGGCCATGTGAGCCGCATGGAAGATGGCAGGATCCCCAAAGACACATTGTACAGCGAGCTCGCCACTGGTATCAGACCCACCGGCCGTCCATGTCTCCGTTATAAAGACGTCTGCAAACGCGACATGAAATCGTGTGACATTGATCACAAGTCGTGGGAGTCAGTTGCCAGCATTCGCCAGAGCTGGCGGGCAGCCATAAAGACAGGGCTAAATTGTGGCGAGTCGAAGAGACTTAGTAGTTGGCAGGATAAAAGACAGAGGCGCAAGGGGAGAGCCAACTGTGCAACAGCCCCAACAAACAAATTTCTCTGCAGCACCTGTGGAAGAGCCTGTCACTCCAGAATTGGCCTTTATAGCCACTCCAGGCGCTGCTTCACAAACCACTGACCACCTCCAGGCGCGTATCCATTGTCTCTCGAGATAAGGAGGCCCAAAAGAAGTTCAGGGTAGTGATTAAATAGTGGAAGCACTCACCAAAATTTTCAAAATTCTTTGGCAACAAGAGTTGTACCAAGAACTGTTACACCCCTTTCAAAAATGGAAATGTAATCGGTGAGGTAACTTAGACCAGTTAGCCGCATGTCACTAGCAATTTTCCTAGTATTGACAAATTAAATGGAGTAACATTAGTGAACATTTAGACATGTGTGAACTAATATGGGACAGCCAACAGAGATTTGTAAAGGACAGGTTATACTTGACTAATTAATCAAATTCTTCAAGGAAATTGCCAAGCATAAAGACAAAGGAAATGCAGGAGATACACTATATTTTGACTTTCAAAAAGCATTTCATGAAGAACCACGTAACAGATGTGTAAACCAAGACCCATGCTATTTTAGGTGAAGAAATATCATGGAGAGAAGGAGCTGAAGAAAGAAAAACAGCAAACAGGAGTAAACAGATATTTCCTGAATCAGCAAGATACAGCTATAATGTGTAACCTAGGGATGTATGTTGGGATTTTTTGTTCTCCATATACATAAATGGTTTAGACTCAGGTTTAGAGGGAATATAAAAATTTGTTGGTACTAAAGGGGAGGAAGACTCCAGGAGGACAGCTATGTAGCAACTACTAATCACTGTGGTGTTGTGTATGCTGGAAAAATATGAACTGATAAATTCTTCATTAAATGGAGGAACATAATTTAAAGAACAGATCTTTAAAAGCAGGATTGTAGGTGGGAAAATATAAATGGGCTTTATATAAAGAAGCATGAAATACAAAAGCACAAGAGGTAATGAATACGTACAATGGCTTTGGAGTTGTGTCTGCTGTTTAAGGCACCACATTATAGAAAGGATCTTGAGCCATGCCAAAGTGCAGCTCAGATTCACTTGGCACATGGGTCAGGTAACAATCCAGACATTACCACCTTTCAGGTTCTGCATTTTAATTGGACCTTAATTCCTCAAACTTTTACAGCAAAACAGCATTCCTAGTTCTACATATGTTGTCTGTTCCTATTAATGACTTAGACGAAGAGAGGTGAGACGAAGTAGTATATCCGAGCTTGATGATGGTGCAATGCTTGGTGGGAATGTATGTTGTAAGGAGGGCACAAATTAGACTTCAAAAAGATATAGACAGGTTCAGTGAGTAGGAAATAAGGTTGCAGATAAAAGAAAGATGGAATATAATGTGGGGAAGTGTGAGGTTATTCACTTTGGTAGTAAAAATGGAAAAGCAGAATGTTTTTTTAAAGACTTGAAACTTCTAATGGTTGATATTCAAAGAGACTTCGATATACTCATATAAAGACGACAGAAAGTTAGCATGCAGGTGCAGCAAGCAATTAGGAAGGCAAATAGCATCTTGGCCTTTCTTGCAAGGGGATTGGAGTACAAGAGCAAGGGAGGCAGTGGTATAGTGGTATTGTCACTGGACTAGTAACCCAGAGACCCAGGGTATTTCTCCGGGGACATGGGTTCGAATCCCACCACAGCAGAAGTGGAATTTGAATTCAATTAATAAAACTGGAATTAAAAGCTAGTCTAATGATGGCCATGAAACCAGTCAATTGTTGCAAAAACCCATCAGGTTCACTAAGGTCCTTCAGGGAAGGAAATCTGCTGTCCTTACCTGGTCTCCAGACCGACAGCAATATGGTTGACTCTTAAATGCCCTCTGAAATGGCCTAGGAAGCCACTCAGTTGTATGTAACCGCTACAAAGTCAATACAGAATGAATCTGTATGGACCACCTGGCATCAACCTAGGCACCGGAAACTATAATGGCAAAACCAGCCCTTTTGACCCTTACAAACATCTGGGGGCTGGTGCCAAAGTTGGGAGTGCTGTCCCACAGACTAGTCAAGCAATAGCCTGACATAGTCACACTCACTAAATCATACCTTACAATGTCCCAGACACTGCAATCACCATCCCTGGATATGTCCCATCCCACCAGCAGGACAGACTCAGCAGAGGTGGCGGCACAGTGGTATACAGTCGGGAGGGAGTTACCCTGGAAGTCTTCAACATTAACTCTGGACCCCATGAAGTCTCATGGCAACAGGTCAAACATGGGCAAGGAAACCTCCTGCTGATTACCACCGACCACCCTCCCTCAGCTGATGAATCAGTATTAATCAGTGTTGATCACCAGTTGGAGGAAGCACTGAGGGTGGCAAGGGCGCAGAATGTACTCTGGGTGGGGGACTTCAATGTCCATCACCAAGAGTGGCTTGGCAGCACTACTACTGACCGAGCTGGCCAAGTCCTAAAGGACATAGCTACTAGATTAGGTATGCAACAAGTGGTGAAGAAACCAACAAGAGGGAAAAACATACTTGACCTCATCCTTACCAATCTGCCTGCCGCAGACGCATCTGTCCATGACAGTATTGGTAGGAGTGATCACCACACAGTTCTTCTGGAGACAAAGTCCCACCTTCACATTAAGAATACCCTCCATTGTGTTGTGTTGCACTAATAATTGTGATAAATAGGATAGATTTTGAATAGATCGAGCAATGAAAAACTGGGTCTGTGGATCATCAGCAGCAGCAGAATTGTACTCAACCACAATCTGTAACCTCATGGCCCAGCATATCCCCCACTCTACCATTACCATCAAGCCAGGAGACCAACCCTGGTGCAATGAAGAGTGCAGGAGGGCATGCCAGGAACAGCACCAGGCACACTTCAAAATGAGGTGTCAACCTGTTGAAGCAGCAACACAGGACTACTTGCATGTCAATCTGCGTAAGGAGCATGCAATAGACAGAGGTAAGCGATCCCATAACCAACAGATCAGATCTAAGCTCTGTAGTCCTGCCACAGACAGTCTTGAATGGTGGTGGACAACTAAACAAATAACAGGGGGAGGTGGCTCCACAAAAATCCCCATCCTCAATGATGGGGGAGCCCAGCACATCAGTGCAAAAGATAAGGCTGAAGCATTTTCAACAATCTTCAGCCAGAAGTGCCGAGTGGATGATCCATCTCGGCCTCCTCCTGAAGTTCCCAGCATCACAGATGCCAGTCTTTAGCCAATTCGTTTCACTCTGCATGATATCAAGAAACGACTGAAGGCACTGGATACTGCAAAGGCTATGGGCCCTGACAATATTCCAGCAATAGTATTGAAGACCTGTGCTCCAGAACTTGCCATGTCCCTAGCCAAGCTGTTCCAGTACAGCTACAACACTGGCATCTACCCAGCAATGTGGAAAATTGCCCAGGTATGTCCTGCAGGACAAGTCCAACCCAGCCAATTACTGCCCCATCGGTCTACCCTCAATCATCAGTAAAGCGATGGAAGGGGTCACTGACAGTGTTATCAAGCGGCACTTGCTTAGCAATAACCTGCGCAGTGACACTCAGTTTGGGTTCTGCCAGGGCCACTCATCTCCTGACCTCATTACAGGCTTGGTTCAAATAGGAACAAAAAAGCTGAACTCAAGAGGTGAGGTGAGAGTGACTGCCCTCGACATCAAGGCAGCATTTGACCGAGTATGGCATCAAGGAGACCTAGAAAAACTAAAGTCAATGGGAATCAGGGGGAAAACTCTCTGCTGGTTGGAGCCATACTTGCACAAAGGCAGATGGTTGTGGCTAGTGGAGGGCAATCATCTCAGCTCCAGGACATCACTGTAGGAGTTCCTCAGGGTAATGTCCTAGGCCTTCAGCTGCTTCATCAATGACCTTCCTTCGATCATAAGGTCAGAAGTGGGGATGTACGCTGATGATTGCACAATTTTCAGCACCATTCGCGACCTCTCAGATACTCAAGCAGTCTGTGTAGAAATGCAGCAAGACCTGGACAATATGCAGGCTTGAGCTGATAATGGCAAGGAACATTCGCGCCACACAAGTGCCAGGCAATGACCATCAGCAACAAGAGAGAATCCAACCATTTCCCTTGACATTCAATGGCATTACCATCACTAAATCCCCCACTATCAACATCCTAGGGGTTACCATTGACCAGAAACTGAACTGGAGTAGCCATATAAATACTGCGGCTACAAGAGCAGGTCAGAGGTTAGGAATCCTGTGGCGAGCAACTCACCTCCTGACTCCCCAAAGCCTGTCCACCATCTGTAAGGCACAAGTCAGGAGTGTGATGGAATACTCTCCACTTGCCTGAATGGGTGCAGTTCCAACAACATTCAAGAAGCTCGACACCATCCAGGACAAAGCAGCCCACTTGATTGGCATCCCATCCACAAACATTCACTCCCTCCACCACTGGCGCACAGTGGAGCAGTGTGTAGCATCTACAAGATGCACTGCAGCAATGCACCAAGGTTCCTTAAACAGCACCTTCCTAATCTACGACCTCTACCAACTAGAAGGACAAGGGCAGCAAATGCATGGGAACACCACCAACTGCAAGTTCCCCTCCAAGTCACACACCATCCTGACTTGGAACTATATTGCCGTTCTTTCACTGTCGCTGGGTCAAAATCCTAGCACTCCTTTCCTAACAGCACTGTGGGTGTACCTACCTCACATGAACTGCAGTGGTTCAAGAAGGCACCACCTTCTCAAGGGCAATTATGGAAGGGCAATAAACGCTGGCCTAGCCAGCGACACCCAGATCCCACGAATGAATTATAAAAAACACCTTGCTACAACTGCATAGGCCTTTGGTAAGACCACAATTGGAGGACTGTGCACAGTTTTGGCCTTCATATCTAAGTAAGAATGTACTCGCCTTGGAGGCCATACAACAAAGGTTCATTAGATTGGTCCTGGGATGAGAGGATTGTCCTATGAAAAGAGGCTGAGTAAATTGGGTCTTTACTCTCAAGTTTAGGAGAATGAGTGGTGATCTCATTGAAATATACAAGATTCTGAAGGGGCTTGACAGAGTAGACGCCGAGAGGTTGTTTCCCCTGGTTGGGGAACCCAGATCACGGGGGGCACAGTCTCAGAACAAGGGGGTTAATCATTTAGGATTGAAATGAGAAATTTCTTCTCTGAGTGTTGTGAATCTTTGGAATTCTCCATCCCAGAGGGTTGTGAATGTTCCATCATTGAATATATATAAGGCTGAGATAGACAGATTTTTGATTTCTCAGAGAATCAAGGGGACAGGAAAGTGGAGCTGAGGTAGAATATCAGCCATGATCGTACCGAATGGCAGAGCAGGCTTGAGAGGTCGTACGGTCCTATTTCCTGCTCCTATTTCTTTTAATCTTGTGTTCTTGCATTTACTACTTAAAACATCCTGGTTACTTTGGTGTCCTTAATGGTTAATTTATCAACATTTTGCTTTTTGACACTTCCTACAGAGAGTTCAAGTATGCTCCTCTTCCACACCCACACCCACCACCACCCCCCCTCGCCCCAACCATACCCCAAGAGAAACCTCTAACCAAATACTTCCTCTACTGCTTAGTAAATTAAATGGTATACATTTAAATTATTGCTAATATCTGCAAAATACGAGTGTATCACACTCATATGCATATCGGGGAGATGGTGACTTAGTGGTAGCGTCACTGGACTAGCAATCCAGAGGTCCAGGTTAATGCCCTGAGGACACAGGTTCAAATCCCACTATGGCAGCTGGTGGAATTTAAATTCAAATATTTAATCTGAAATTAGAAAAGCTAGTCTCAGTAATGGTGCCATGAAACCTATCTGGTTGACTACTGCATTCTATGGAAGGAAATTTTCTGTCCTTGCCTGGTTTGGCCTGCATGTGACTCCAGACCCACAGCAATGTGGTTGACTCTTAAATTGCTCTCTGAAATAGTCTAGCAAGCCACTCAGTTTTACCAAACTGCTAGGGCAAAGTCTAAAAAGAATGAAACCGGATTGACCATCCAGCATCGACCTGGACACTGGAAATGACAACGGCACACTCAGCTCTGTCGACTGTCCAAAGTCCTCCTTAATAACATATGGGGGCTTGTGCCAAAATTGGGAAAGCTGTCCCACAGACTAGTCAAGCAACAGCCTGACATGGAATCATACCTTACATCCAATGTCCCAGACACGACCATCACTGGGTATGTCCTGTTCCACCAAGAGGACAGACCAACCAGAAGTGGCAGCACAGTGGTAGACAGTCATGAGGGAGTTGCCCTGGGAGTCCCCAACATTGACTCTGGACCCCATGAGGTCTCATGGCATCAGGTCGAACATGAGCACGGAAACCTCCTACTGATTACCACCTACCACCACAGCTGATGAATCAGCACTACTCCATGTTGAACATCACTTGGAAGAAGTACGGAGGGTGGCAAGGGCACAGAATGTACTCTGGGTGGGGGATTTCAGTGTCCATCACCAAGAGTGGCTCAGCCTTGAGAGGGGATGCAAAGGAGATTTACCAGAATGGTTTCAGGGATGAGGAAATTCAGCTCGAAGGTTAGCTTGGAGAAGCTGGGGTTATTCGCCTTGGTGTAAAGGAGATTTGCTAGCAGTGTACAAGATTATGACAGGTTAGATAAGGTAAACAAATTAAAGCTGTTCCCATTAGCTGATGGAACAAGAACTAGGGGACACAGATTTGGTCAAGAGTTACAGTGGAATCATTTTTACACAGCGAATGGTAATGAACTCGAACATGCTGCCTACAAGGGTGGTGGAAGCAGACACGAGCAATAATTTCAAGAGGGAATCTGATGGATACTTGAGGGAAATAAATTTGCCGGGCTACAGAGATAAAGTGGGGGAATGAGACTGACTAGATTGTTCTATAGAGAGCCAGCATGGACTCGATGGGCTGAATAGCCTCCTTCTGTGTCATTATTACGACGACTATGACAGTCACATCTTCTAAGATTAGCTACTCTCTGTTTTTATATATTTGTAGAAGCTTTTACTGTCTGTTTTTATATTTATTGCTAGTTTACTCATACTCTAATTTCTCTGTCTTTGGTATTTTTTCAGTCATCCTCTGCTGGTTTCTAAAATTTTCCAAATCTTCTGATCTACCACTTTTCTTTGCAGCAGTGTACACTTTTTCTTTTAATTTGATACTATCCTCAACTTCCTTAGTTAGACACAGAAGGTGCACCCTTCTCAAAGAACATAGAACAGTACAGCACAGGAACAGGCCATTCGGCCCTCCAAACCTGCGCCGATCTTGATGCCTGCCTAAACTAAAACCTTCTGCACTTGCGGGGACCATATCCCTCTATTCCCTTCCTATTCATGTATTTGTCAAGATGCCTCTTAAATGTCACTATCGTACCTGCTTCCACCACCTCCCCCGGCAGCAAGTTCCAGGCACTCACCACCCTCTGTGTAAAGAACTTGCCTTGCACATCCCCTCTAAACTTTGCCCCTCGCACCTTAAACCTACGTCCCCTAGCAACTGACCCTTCCACCCTGGGAAAAAGATTCTGACTATCCACTTTGTCCATGCCACTCATAACTTTGTAAACCTCTATCATGTCGCCCCTCCACCTCCGTCATTCCAGTGAAAACAATCCAAGTTTATCCAACCTCTCCTCATAGCTAATGCCCTCCAGACCAGGCAATATCCTGGTAAACCTCTTCCGTACCCTCTCCAAAACCTCCACGTCCTTCTGGTAGTGTGGTGACCAGAATTGCACGCAATATTCTAAGTGTGGCTTAACTAAGGTTCTGTACAGCTGCAGCATGACTTGCCAATTTTTATACTCTATGCCCCGACTGATGAAGGCAAGTATGCCGTATGCCTTCTTGACTACCTTATCCACCTGCGTTGCCACTTTCAGTGACCTGTGGACCTGTACGCCCAGATCTCTCTGCCTGTCAATACTCCTAAGGATTCTGCCATTTACTGTATACTTCCCACCTGTATTAGACCTTTCAAAATGCATTACCTCACGTTTGTCCGGATTAAACTCCATCTGCCATTTGTCCGCCCAAGTCTCCAACCGATCTATATCCTGCTGTATCCTCTGATAACCCTCATCACTATCCGCAACTCCACCAACCTTTGTGTCGTCCGCAAACTTACTAATCAGACCAGTCTTTCTTTCTCAATGGAATTGATCTTTGTTGAGTTATAAAATATTTCCTTAAATGTCTGCCACTGCTTCTCTACTGCCTTACCTTTTAACTTATTTTTCCAGTCCACTTTAACCAACTCTATCTTGATAAACTTAAATACAGGCAATTACACTAGTTTCAGACCCAAACTTCTCACTCTCAAACTGAAGGTGAAATTCTACCATGTTATGACCACTCTTGCCTAGAGGCCATTAATTAATCCTGTCTCATTAGACATTACCAGGTATAAAACAGCCTGCTTCTATGCTGGTTCCAGAACATATAGTTCTAGGAAACTGTCCCAAATACACTCTATGAACTCATCCTCCAGGCTACCTTTGCCAATTTGATTTGTCCAATCTTTATGAAGATTAAAATCAACTACGATTACTGAAGTAACCTTTCCTTCAAGCCCCATTATTTCTTGATTTATATTCTGTCCTACAGTGTAGCAATGACTCTATGACACTCTACTATATGGGGGCCTATAAACTACTCCCCCAAATGACTTCTTTCCTTTGCTATTTTTTTAAAATCTTCACCCAAACTGATTCTATGTCTTGATCTTCCGAGCCAAGATCATTTCTCACTATTGTGTTGACCTCAGCCTTTATTAAACAGAGATACCCCACCTCCTATTCCTTTATTCCTGTCCTTCCAAAATGTCAAGTACCCCTGAATATTCAGTTCACAGCCTTGGTCACCTTGCAACCACATCTTTGTGGTTGCTATCATATATCTATTTATTTCTATTTGCGCTATCAATTCATCCATCTTGTTATGAATGCTGCGTGCATTCAGAATGACCTCCTGTACCATGGTCAGTTTGCTCATCCACCCTGCAGACTTTGCCCTCATCCATAAAGGCAGCAAGAACCCTGTATCTGTTGGATAAGGGCAAAGGCTGAGGCTCCTCCAGCACTGTACCGAGGGTCCAGTTACTTGCCTGACGCATAGTCACACTCTCCTGTCGCTGACCACTAGCCAGACTTGCACCACTACTTAACCTAAGAGAGACTGTCTCCTGGATCAGTGTCCAGGTAGCTCCTTCACCCCCTGATGCCCTGAGATGACTGCACCTCGGTCTCCAGCTCAACAACTCTGAGCTGAAGTGCTGAGGTTCCTCAAGATGCCGACCCTTACCGCAGATGTGGTTTTTTAGCTTCACAATGCTCTCTACAGACTCCCACTTACTACAGTTACGACACACCTTTTGCTATCGAATCCTGTTTTAGTTATTCAGTTAATTAAAGTTTATGTATTTAATTAAATTACCTTATTGTTTAGTTTTTAAACCAATTACTTAACCTAATTTAAATTCTAGGTAGGTTAAATTAAATGTTTACCTGTAAACTTACCCCCATTGCGCCTCCTTGTGCTGTGACATCACTTTGCAATTTTATTTCTCCCGTGCTGTTCACCTTTCTGAGCTGCTGCTCTGCCACACTTTGGTTGAAATGCTTCGGGCTGCTACCATGTTGCTCCTCACTCTCCCGACTATGCTCCTGTTCTGTCATGCTTCTGTTGAAAAGTCTTTGATCTTTGGCGCCTTCCCTTCTGGTTACACCAGAAGGTGGTGCCCAAGTGCCATTATGAATCAATTCATGGCTTGTAAATATTTTGCTAAAGTGGTGTAGGAACTAAAATACCCATAGGGTTTCTGCTATACATTACAGGAAGCTGGTCATTCACATTAAACTCATGCAATATTTTGTTTGAGATTTATCTTCCAATAACTGCAAAAGTTACGGAATTAGTGAAGCTGAAAAAATGCTATGAAATAAATTACCATTCTTGACATGAGTCACAAAATTTCTTTCAATCTGCAATATACAAATCTCAATTGGGTTAATTTCCAAATAACATGTTACAGGAGTCCCTACACAAAACTAAAGACAACATGCTTAATGGCGTCCCATTTTTTAAAAATTCATTTTTTGGTGTATGGGCATTGCTGGCAAAGCCAGCATTTATTGCCCATCCCCAATTGCCCTCGAGGTGGTGGTGCTGGGCCACCTTCTTGAACCGCTGCAGTCCATGTGGTGAATGTATACCCACGGTGCCGTTCAGGAGGGAGCTCCAGGATTTTGACACAGGGATGAAGAAGGAACGGCGATATATTTCCAAGTCAGGATGATGTGTGATTTGGAGGGAAGCTTGGCGGTGATCGTGTTCCCATACACCTGCTTCTCTTCTCCTTCAACGTGGTATGAAGTCCAGGGTTTGAGAGATACTGCGTAAGGAGCCTTGGCGAGTTGCTGCAGTGCATCTGATAGACGGTACATACTGCTGCCACTGGTGGTGGAGGGTGTGAAGGTTTAAGGTGATGGATGGGGTGCCAATCAAGCGGGCTGCTTTGCCCTGGATGGTGTTGAGCTTCTTGAGTGTTGTTGGAGCTGCACCCATTCAGGCAAGTGGGGAATATTCCATCACACTCCTGACTTGTGCCTTCTAAGTGGTGGACAGGCATTGGGGAGTCAGGAGGTGAGCCACTTGCCACAGAATATCCAGCCTCTGACAAATATAACCAACAACAATATTAATAGCAATAGAACAGCCAACAACAATTGAAAAAAGTTCAAAAGCAGTGACAGCATATAATGTGACACAACCGGAAGCAGTAAGAGACCAAAGGCAAGAATACAACCAATGACTAATAATAAACCAGCCAGTGATAATATAACCAGTGGCAATAAGCTAGTCAATTGCAACATTGTAACCAGCTGCACCAAAATAGCCAGTGACAATAGTAAACAAAAATGTACATCACAGAAAACCCTTTAACTGAAATCTCCTCCCCTCCCCCATTTCTATTTAGCAGTCTCTGGGCCGGATTTTGTGCTGCAGTCAGGGTTCCCAGCGCCAGGCCAAAATGTGGGGAGGGGAGCCCCGCCTCGACCTTTTTGTGCCCTGCTCTGAAGCGATCCTCCAGTCTTTTAACTTCCAAGTTTCACAAGCTGGGATCCCCACCCAGTTATAGACAGGTATCCTGCCTCCAAGCGCTATCGGCCAATCAGGCTGGTACTGCAGAGGGTTCAGAACCAGGCCTAACGCTGGAACTTCAGACCAGAGGTAGGTGAGGCAGGGTTGCCAGGGCCAGTTTGGAAGGGCCCTTAAAGGGCGGGAAGAGGCCCTTAATTGGCCTTTGGACAGGAAGGTCGTTGTCGGCCCATTTGCCCGGGAAGATCGCTTGGCGACAGGCCCTCCGCCCCCTCGCGATACTCCATGCCCCACCCGGCCTCCGACCCCACCTCAAGAGGTCACACAAAATTCCGGCCTTTTTCTTTTAGGTGTGTTTCATGGGAAGATTAACATCAAGGTATTGCCTTAGTCCTGACTCTCTGGGAAAACTATTAATGAGTAAGCCACTTCCCAAGTAGTTCCAGCTGTAATTGTGTAAACTTTGCCCTTTCGAAATAACTACTAGCAGAAGAACAGCTGTGACACAATGTGAAATAAGTTTAATCTAAAGGGAGCATCACCTTCCTCAGAAAGATATTTGGCAACACTAATGGGCCAGATCTTTGTGGTAAAATAACGATTTTTGTATGACACATATTGTTATTAATGTGCAAATCAGCCAGCAAGTTCAGAGATTCAGAGATGCACCATAACTCAAACTCCAGAACTTGCCTGGCTGATTTATGCCACTCTGTCAATTGCATCACACAAACAGCATCTCACTCTTCGGTTCCCTATTTCTTCTAAAAACTTGCTGGATTTGCATATTAATTGCCCACTAAACTCACTGCAGCAAGATCGCGCTGGAATTTAATAGTGCAAGTGCCTTTTAACATTGACCCAGATTTTGTGGTCAGTGTCGAAGGAATGACAGTCCCGCAGTCTTCGCAGGCTTTACAGCAGAGACTTGCCCTAGTCTGGCG
Source organism: Heterodontus francisci (assembly GCF_036365525.1). NCBI lineage: Eukaryota > Metazoa > Chordata > Chondrichthyes > Heterodontiformes > Heterodontidae > Heterodontus > Heterodontus francisci. The sequence goes on along the minus strand of NC_090383.1, from coordinate 46,322,541 downwards.
TCTGACCCTGTGCGGTGCCCTTGACAGGGCATTCATGGCATCTGCGAGCAGGGCAACAAACAAGCTAGAGAGGTTGTTTGGCAGGAATTATCATTTATCACACTTAAAAATTCACTTACGCCTGAATGTACCAACCCTAACTCCTTTATGATGTCTAGTGGGGAATCAGTGGGCATGTATCCCAACTTCACGAGATTCAGTGCATCGGCGAGTGCTGTTACAGTGCACCCTGTGGAGGAGCAGGTGCTCTATAAAAGCAACTTCCAGTTGCGCAGATGCCAGAAGTTGCTCTCTGATTCATTCCACAATAACTGTGAGTGCTTTTGCCTTGCTATTAACAACAAAATCTGGGCCAATGTGGTAATTGTTAATGCACTGTCAATCAAACTCCCTGGCCCAGAAAGACAACAATTTAAACTCTTCAATCTCATTCCTGCACTAGCAAATTGTTAGAGATGTTAAAACTGTCAATGTAACATTTTTAACATTTGTCTTACTTGTACTTTGTCTCTCTTTTGTCTCTTGTTCAAATCCTATATTCCCTCCCTATTTCTCTTACTGTACCTGATTGACTAATTCACCCTCCTTCTCCATTGTTCCAGTGTTTCTAGAATTCTTAAATCTCACTGGTTAAACAGATATACCATCAGTTGCCTCATTGAGGTCCCAGATGCCTCATTACTGTCACCACACTTATCAACTTGTACTTTAGCGCTAGACGAGCAAGACAGACCAATCGAGTGATGAAAGGGCTGTAAAGAAATAGCTGAAATAGCAGCAGCTGGTGGTGAAAAACAATATAAGATGGAGACATTTCATGCAGAGGTCTCACATTTATGTCTTAATTGACATGAATTGAACCAGCAGACTTTTGAAAAGTGAAATCTGATTTCACTATCTTACTTACTGCCAATTTCAGAACTACCAAGTTTTTAATTGACGAGACGAGAGATTAAGTATTTTATTCTGTTAAATTTTAAATTACAGGCTTTTTTCAGTGCACACATCTTAAATCATTTCCAGCCTTTTCTTGAGCCTTATGAACTGTGCAGTGTGCCAATAAATGCAGCAGCATCACAATTTTTACAATGTCCTACCTGTTGTGACAAACATGAGGCATACTTCAGGGAGCTATTTTTTAAAACAATGCAGGTCTTTGGAATCACAGAATGATTACAGTACAGGAGGCGGCCATCTGGCCAGTAAATTGCTCTGGCAGCTGCTCTTTGCAAGAGCAATTTAGCTAGTTCCACTAACCCCCACCCACTTTCCCCTTAGCCCTGCAACTTTCTCCCCCCTTCAGGTGCTTATCCAATTCCCTTTTGAAAGCCAAAATTGAACCTGTTTCCACCACTCTTTCAGGTAGTGCATTCTAGATCGTAAACACTCACTGCGTAAAATATGTTTTTCCTCATGCCGTCTTTGATTCTTTTACCAAACACTTTAAATCTGTGCCCTCTGGTTCTCGTTTATGAACATGTCTGAATTTCAAACAGCCTCAAACCGTTAAGAAATTGGCGCATGATTTAAGAAATTGGCGCATGATTTAAGAAATTATCGGCTACAGTAGCATAGTTGTTGCTGGACAAGTAATCCAGAGGCCTGGACTAATGATGCAGAGATGTGTGTTCCAATACCATCATAGCAGCTGGGGAATTCAAATGCAGTTACTTAAATATATCTGAAATAAGCTAGTATCAGTCATGGTAACCACAAAACTACCAATTGTAGTAAAAACCCATCTAGTTCACTAATGTCCTTTCAGGAAGGAAATCTACCATTCCTTCCCAGTCTGGCCTACATGTGACTCCAGATCCACCGAAATGTGGTTGACTCTTAACTGCCCTCTGAAATAGCCTAGCAATCCACTCACTTGCATGAAAAAGAATAAGAATGAAAACGGGCAGATCTCTCGGCATTAAACCTGGGCATCAGATTCAACAAAGGCACATCCACCCCAGTTGATCCTGCAAATTTTTACAGCTCGAACATCTGGGGATTTGTATCAAAATTGGGAAAGCTGTCACACAAACTAGCCAAGCAATGGCCTGGCAAAGTCACACTCACTGAATTATACATTCCAACCAACACCCCAGATTCCTCCATCACCATCCCTGGCTATGATGTCCTGTCCCACTGGCAGGACAGACCCATCAGAGGTGGCAGCACAATGGTATACAGTTGGGAAGGGGTCGCTCTGGAAGTTCTCATCATTGACTCTGGATACCATGAAGTCTCATGGCATCAAAAGTCTTCGAAATACAAACAAACAGTCTTGAGTCAAGGATTTACAGCTTTAGAAACACAGGCAAAAAGGAGGGTGTCTACACCAATGGAGGCAGCAGAGATACTGCTGCAGGTGGTCAGAAAAAGGAGAAATGTCATGTTTTCAGCAGATGGAAGGAGGAGGCCTGACCAAGAAGGCATGGCTGGAGGTGGCAGAGACAGTGAGCAGCTGAGGGGTCATTGAAAGAACCTGGATTCAGTGCAGGAAGAGATTTAATGACCTGCTGTGGACTGCAAGGTGAGTGGCATTTAAAGCTGCAAACAGGAAGCCCAGAATGAATTTTATTTTATTTAGAGATACAGCACTGAAACAGGCCCTTCGGCCCACCGAGTCTGTGCCGACCAACAACCACCCATTTATACTAACCATACAGTAATCCCATATCCCCTACTACCTACCTATACTAGGGGCAATTTACAACAGCCAATTTACCTATCACCTGCAAGTCTTTGGCAGTGGGAGGAAACTGGAGCACCCGGCGGAAACCCACGCGGTCACAGAGAGAACTTGAAATTAAAAAGGTGTCCATGAAATGTGAGGCCAGTTGGTAGACCCCTGCATAGGGGAACACCAGGCACCAACGTCCACGCTGAGGCACCAGCTCACACACTCCCAAACCCTTATGTGACGGGTGAAGGCTGCATTGAGATGGCTGAATGACTGTGTCACCATGCCATCCCAGTGGTGTAGTGCAGCAGATTTACAGTATCTCAGAATGACCAGCACAAATGGGCCATGAAACATGAGTGACTCTGCCCAACGCCCTGCTTGCAGGAAAAGTGCGCTTATAATGCCAGGAAATGTCACACACAGGAGGTGGAATGCCTCTCATCACTGTGATGACACCAATGGAGGAGGCGGCCATGGAGATCGGACGGGTCACAGCAGGGCAGCCTGTCACTGAGGTGAGGCAGGGGTGGAAGTTATGGAGAGCAAGTAAAGTGATGGTTGCATTCAGCATTCCCTTGACCATGTGTGGGCTGTGGCACCTGCGTGAGCCTTTAACACCACTGGAAGCTCCTGATCAAGAGAGGCACCAGGGCTTGGATGAAGGAGCAGCTGTTTCACTTAAATCATGTCTCCCCAGCATGTACAGCAGCACATGAGGAACAGACCAGGGTTCCTGCTCCACTGAAAAGCTCAGAGGATGCAGAGGGGTTAAATGGGGGAGGGGGGATGGGGTTATATAGGGTGTAGAGGGTTAATGGGGAAGAGGACATTGGCTAAAATGGGGGAAGGGGAAAGGGCATTAAATGGAAGGAAGGGGAAAGAGAGTTAAAGGGGGAGGGAAGAGGGGGTACATAGAATGGAGGGGAAAGGGGGTAAAATGGACAGAGGAAAGGAGGTCGTTAATCTTTGGAATTCTCTTCCCCAGACAGCAGCTGAGACTAGGTCATTGAATATATTCAAGGTTTGAAATAGATTTTTGATCAACAAGGGAGTCAAGGGTTATGGGAAGCAGACTGGAAAGTGGAGTTGAGGCCACAATCAGATCAGCCATGATCTTATTAAATAGCGGTGCAGGCTCAAGGGGCCGAATGGCCTACTCCTGCTCCTATTTTCTGTATTGTGTTCCATATGGCTGCATCCCCATCGCTGTGCCACGCTCCTCCTCACTGAAGGAGTCAAAGTCTGGTAGCATTGACCCCATAGCCAAATGAAGCCTGCACTGTAATGAGCCTCTCAAGAACCCTGTCCTGCCTCCAGCGACTGCTGTGAACCTGGGAGACACCTTTCCACTAGCAATTCATTTTTGGCTCCACCCTCTGCAGTGCCTCTAAATATGATAGTGTCGCTTCTTCAAAACACTCCCTGCAGACAGCTTCATAGGATGGCTACCAGTTCACTTCAAAACTCAGCTGCTGCTCAGGTCTCACCTCTTTTGAGTAGGCGAGCATCTGTGCATCCCATGCACCATTTGTAAAATTGGAAAAAAGTAGGAAAATACCTGACAATGGCTGTTTAACAACCTTAACTTCCTGCCCACTGCCGATGTGTTTTCCCCTGATCAGGCCCGTCATCCGCATCTGGTAAAATTCGTCGACAGTAGGAAAATGCCGGGAAGCCTGCCCAAAGCGGGCTCTTGCTATTTTACCGGCCACCCCCACCAAGGGGCCAGTAAAACACTATACCTATATTTAGGAATGGAGCTAGAACACATCCAGGGAACTATAGACCAGTCAGTTTAACATCAGTGATAGGAAAAATAATGGAATTCCTACTAAAAAGGACAAAACATAAAAGCCATCCAGAAACCAAAAATATAATAATGAATAGTCAGTAAGGATTTCAAAAGGGACAGTCTTGCTTGACCAACCTCTCTGAATCCTTTGAAGAGGTAAGGGGGTGAGTAGACAAGGGTAATGTAATAGATGTAATTTATCTAACTTTCCAAAAGACTTTTGCTAAGGTGCCACATAATAGACTAATTCATAAGGTCAGAGCATACAGAGTCAGGGGCAAATAGCAGAATGGATAGCTAGCTGGCTGCAAGACAGACAGCAAGGGTAAAGGGCTATTCAAAGTGCCAAAAGGGTGGGTGAATGGGTGGGGAGGAAATGTGATCCCACAAGGATCAGTGCTGGAACCACTGTTGTTCACAATTTATATTAATGATTTAGACTTTGGAATCAAAAACCTAATTTCTAAATTTACAAGTGTTACCTAATGAGGATTTCTTTATTTTATTTTTATTTATTTAGAGATACAGCACTGAAACAGGCCCTTCGGCCCACCGAGTCTGTGCCGACCAACAACCACCCATTTATACTAATCCTACATTAATCCCATATTCCTACCACATCCCCATCATTCTCCTACCACCTACCTACACGAGGGGCAATTTACAATGGCCAATTTACCCATCAACCTGAAAGTCTTTGGCTGTGGGAGGAAACTGGAGCACCCGGCAGAAACCCACGCGGTCACAGGGAGAACTTGCAAACTCCACACAGGCAGGACCCAGAACTGAACCCGAGTCACTGGAGCTGTGAGGCTACGGTGCTAACCACTGCGCCGCCCACACCTGGCAGGTAGTTGGGGGGAGCATGGGTGGGATAACCAATACTAAGGAGGTCTGCAACAATTTACAGGAAGGCACTAATAAACTTGCAAATAGGCTTTTTTTTAAACAAACAATGATAGAATATTGCATCACAGGAGGCAGCCATTCGACCAGTCATGCTTGTGCCAAACCAGATCATAACAGCCTTCTCTGAAAACAATTCTGATTTCCCCTCGACTATTTTTGGCAATTTTTAATGTCTGAGACCTCTGGCCCACTTGCCAGGTGAAACAGTTTTTCTGTACTTGATCAAAATCCTTCATAATTTTAGATACTTCCATTAGGTCTCCCTGTAACCTTTTCTGCTATAAATAACCCTGGCTTCTCCAATCTCTTCACATAGCTGAAGTCCCTCATCCCTGCTATCATCCTGATAAATCTCCTCTGTACCCTCTCCAAGACCTGGACATCCTTCCTAAAGTCCAGAATTGTACACGATACTCCAGCTGAGGCCTAACCGGTAATTTGTGAAAGTTTAGCACAATTTTCTTGTTTTGGATGTCCCTATTTACAAAGCCAAGTATTCCATATACTTTCTTAACCACCTTATTGCCCTGCCACCTTCAAAGTTTTGTGAATATGCACCTCCATGTCCCTCTTATCTTGCACCCCTCTCAAAATAGTACCACTTAGAGTTCTGAAGAAGGGTCACTAACCTGAAACGTTAACTCTGCTTCTCTCTCCACAGATGCTGCCAGACCTGCTGAGTATTTCCAGCATTTCTTGTTTTTATACCACTTAGATTATACTGCCTTTCCATGTTGTTTCTTCCAAAGTGCGTCACTTTAAACGTATCCACATTAAACTGTAACTGCCATGCGTCTGCCCGTTTCACCTGTCTATGTCCTCTTGAAGTCTGCTACTATCCTCTCACTATTTACTAGGTTGCCAAGCTTTAGATCATCTGCAAACTTTGAAATTGCACTCCCAACCAAGTCCAGGTCATTTATATATAACAAGAAAAGCAATGATCCTAATGATTAATCCCTAGAGGACCCACTGCATATTTCTCTCAGTCAGAAATACATCCATTCACCACTACTCTCTGCCTTCTATCATTTGGCCAATTTCATATCCAAGTTACCACCTTCCTTTTAATTTATGTGCTTCTATTTTCCAAATAGGGATGTTATATGGTACTGTTATCAAATGCCTTTTGAAAGCCCATATATACATCGAGTGTCCCAACTTCATCAGCCTTCTCAGTTACTTCATCATGGAACTCAATCAGGTTACTCAGGCACAATTTGCCTTTCACAATTCCGTGTTAGCTGTCGCATATCAACCCATGCTTCTCCAAGGTGAGAATTAACTTTGTCCTTGATTCTGGTTTCTAGTAGTTTTCCCAATTACATTAGATTGATTGGCCTGTAGTTACCAGGTTTATTTCTCTCCCATTTTATGAATAGGAATAGAACATTTACAATCCTGCAGTCCTCTGGCACCACTCCCATATCCAAGAAGGATTCAAAAAATTATTGTCAAAGCTTCTGCTATTTCCACCCTTGCATCCCTCAGCAACCTAGGATGCATCCCATCTGGATTGGATGACTTGTTAACTTTGAGTAACACAAATCTATTTAGCACCTCTTTTCTATCTATTTTTATTCTATCCAATATCCCCATTCCTTCCTCTACCATGACATTAACTTCATCTTCTTTTGTGACAGATTCAGTATCTCAGTCATGCCCTCTGCCTCCACAAGATTTCCTTTCTCATTCCTAAGTAGCCCAAACATTCCTTTAACTATCCTTTTACTTTCTGTATGTTTATAGAAAGATTTTGGATTCTCATGTTACGTGCTAATCTTCTCATACTCTCCCTTTGCCTTTCTTATATCCTTTTACAATTTGTACTGGTACACTATATTCTGCCTGGCTTTCTACTGCATTCTGTACTTGGCGTGGTCATAAACTTCCTTTTTCTGTTTCATTTTAACCTCTATTTCCTGTATCATCCAGGGAGTTCGAGCTTTGGATGCCTCATCTTTCATCCTTAAGGGAATATGTTTGGCTTGCACCCAAAGTATCTCTGCCTTGAAGGCCTGCCATTGCTCGTTTATTATTTCCTTGGCCAATCTGTTTCCAATCCACCTCTGCTAGACCCCTTCTTAAATCACTAAAATTGATTCTCTTCAAGTTGGGTATTTTTACCTTTGATTTTCTTTGTATTTTCCTAAAGCTACATCTATTAAAACTTTAGGATCACGGTTACCTAGATGATCTCCCACTGAAACACATTCGAATTATCCTACCTCATTCCCAGAACTAGATCCAGCTTCCTTCCTCACTGGGTTAGAAACATACTAATTAAAATAGTTCTTTTGTACACACTTTACAAATACTTTGCTCTCGACAGTTTTTTTCCTCCATTCTACACTCAACTCCAGGGTATGGTAGCATAGTGGTAATGTTATTGGACTAGTACTCCAGAGGCCTGGACTAATGCGCCTGAAACAAGAATTCCCCCACAGCAGCTGGGGGAATTTAAATTCAATTAGTAAATAAATCTGGAATAAAAAGTTAGCCTCATTAATAATCATGAAACTACCAGATTGTCATAAAAACCCATCTGGTTCACTAATGTCCTTTAGGGAAGGAAATCTGCTGTCCTTACCAAGTCTGGCCTACATGTGGCTCCAGACCCACAGTAATGTGGTTGACTCATAACTGCCCTCTGAAATGGCCTATTAAGCCACTCAGTTAGGGCAATTAGGGTTGGACAATAAATGCTGGCCTTGCCAGTGGCTCTCACATCCTAAGAATGAATTTTTTTTAAAAAGCCCCACTGCAGCACTGCAAAGCCCCCCCCCCCACCCCCAATCCTAGCAAAGTACAGACCTGACCCCAAGTGCAACTAAACCTTATTCCACATTCACAGTAAATCTAAATACCAAATTTATATCTCCAGCTGCGGCATCCTGAATATCATTTTGCTATGTACTATCACCTTTAAAAATGGTCAGGAAGAAAAAATAAATGCATATGTAAATAACAAAATTTAGAAAGGCAATACAGTTTTCACAGATTGATGGAAAACGCATCAAGTTCATTCCCCAAAGCACCAGTTAAAAATCCCAGAACACCATTTCGTAAAAATAGAATTTGATCTTTTGAATGACTGTATATTAGTAATACAAAAGCAAAATACAAAAAAAGTATTACATTTTGCTAAGAAAAAGGAGGTCACATAGAATTGAAAAGTAAATAAGTTATGCTATGCTTGTATCCAGCCTAGTACTGAGCACAGTCTGGTTGCCATATTATAGAAAGGATACAGAAGCACTGCAGTGGGTGCAAAGAACAGATTTACAGGATGATACCAAAACTGCAAGGCTATACCTGTGAGGAAAGGATGAACCTGCTGAATCTTTTTTCTCTTGTGAAGACCAAAACTAGAGATCGTCAATATGGGAGAGTCACCAAATCAAATCCGAAATTCAGAAGGAATTTCTTTACCCAGAGAGTGGTGGGAATGTGGAAGTCGATATCACAGGGAGTATTTGAGGCAAACATAATAGATGCACTTAAGGGGAAGCTAGATAATCATACGAGAGAGAAGGGAATGGAGGGTTAGGATGATAGATTTACATAAGTAAGGATGGGAGGAGGCTCAAATGGAACTTAAGCACTGGTATAGATTAGCTGAGCCAAATGGCCTGTGCATGTGTTGTATATTCTATGTAATTCAATTAGATCAACTCAACTCCAATTAATGTTTTTCTCCGCACCACTTGATATCCTTAACTGATAAAAAAAATCTATTGATTTTAGGATTGAACATATCAATTTACATAGCCGTGTTAAATCAGATTAGTAGCAAGTGCTTAGCAACATGGCATGCCTGGAGTATCATGGCTCAAGATCTGAATCCAGGGACAAATTCAGACCATTAAGTCACTGCACTGGACATGACCGACTCAGAAATGCACTGCACACCACGGGGAAATCAAAGACCATTAGACTTCCGAAGAAGGGTCACTGACCCGAAACGTTAACTCTGCTTCTCTTTCCACAGATGCTGCCAGACATGCTGAGTGAATCCAGCATTTCTTGTTTTTGTTTCAGATTTCCAGCATCCGCAGTATTTTGCTTTTATTATACCATTAGACTTCCACCTGGCTGTCATGGAAAACCTCACACGCAACTTCACAAACACTTTAACTTTCCAATGTATACCATGTCAATTCAAAATAGACAGACAATCTCATGTTTCTACATCTTATATTTTTTCTTTATTATCCCTCCATTATTTTCTCCCTCCCTCCATTTGGCACTTAAGTCAGCCAATTGTGACACAGAGAGACAGAGATTCATCAAGGTGATTCATCACATTAGCCACACTATAATTTTGAACAAAGGGACTGTTAGAAAAATCAGCATTTCTCAACGAAAAGGGTAGATACTTAAATTATACAGTCCTTCTATACTTCCTGCATATTTAGTCAGGTACAAAATACAATGCTCAGAACAAAATGAGAGAAATAGACTTGCAGGGCTACAGGGATCGAGCCAGGGAGTGGGACTGACAGCATAGCTCTGTGGGGAGCCGGCATGGACTCGATGGGCAAATGGCCTCCTTCTGTGCCATAAATGACTATGACTCCACGATTAAAATGAAGACAGACGGAGAATCAATCTAGCAGACCTTATCTATAAAACAATATGGACGGATTGGACCAGTGGGTGAGAAGTAAGAATCAAATACCCAAAACTTATCTGACACCAATTTGCATCATTGCATTTCACCAAAGAGCTTTCGCAAAAGATTTGCAAAAGAGCTCCTGCTAATATATTTTAGGGACGATTCCCTGAACAGGTGCTGCCAGGTAGGACCAGTTGGGAAACTAAAGATCTGCAATCCAATGTTCCATTCATTCATTCATTTAAATGATAAAGAGTTCAGCTCTGTCCTGTTCTTAAGTAACTCGGCTAGTTTCACAGAAGTCTTCACATGGATATCTGATATATTAATAGCCCAGAACACTCACCTCATAACACATGAACAAATAAAATAGCATCTACCCAAGCAGAATATAAAATGGTATAATTCAAGTATTATAGTTATACGCATAAAGAATTATGCTTAATATTCAAGGCTGCTAATTTTCAATGATAATAGAGTCCAGATATCAAGCGTCTGCTTAAATTGTTAAGTTTCTATTCTGCATACGAATGCAAGAAATTGGAGTAGGAATAGGCCATACTGCCCTCAGCCCTGCTCATCCATTAAATAAAATCATGACTAATCTTCTACCTCAACTCCACTGTCCCACCATATCGCAACGATTCCCGTAGTGTCAAAATATCTATTGTGCTCAGTCTCGAATGCACTGAATGACTGAGCATCCATAGTTCTCTGTTGGAATTCACTACAAAGTTTCACAACCCTGTGAGAAAAAATTTCTCATCCCAGTCCTAAACGTTTTACCCCTTATCCTGAGACTATGCCCTCATGTTCTAGACTCTCAGCATCTACCCTGCCAAACTCAGAATTTTACACATTTTAATGAGATTAACTCTCTGATGTCCTTGGGACTGCAGTGAAGTTTAGCCGAGTTTATTGCAAGGTATGAGGCAAAGACCGAGACAAAAAAAGACTGCAGCAACTGAGCACAAAGGCTTCTCCATTTATAGTATCCTGGTTTCACTTTCTATTTCTAGCGTCTGTGTTCTACAGCAGCCTCTAGAGTACACAATGCAATTTCAAAACACTACAACATTACAACACTACATCCCTCCCCTTCTTAGTAAAAGAGAAATAGCATGTTTCAATGGTTTCTTTCCTAGAACTGTAAGCAAACTCAAACATAAATAGTTATTCTCGTAACATACTCACATACATATGGTGGGTGTTTTCTCTCGCAAGTAGGATATCGTCCGACATCAGATGTAGTCTCATTTGACTCATGCTCTTCATCTGACGTGATGTCAGAATCGGATTCAATACTTGTGAGTGGTGTTTTCAGTGTTCAGGAATGACACATTTCTTGCGATGATTTGTGGACTGCACTTAGCTGTGATTATTGATCCTTTTGTGTTGGTCACAACAAATGGTTGGATGTCATAAGGGGTTGTTTGCATTTCAATATGACCATTAATTTTCACAAGTACTTTATCTCCTGACTTAAGTGGCGCAGCTCTAAGTTTCATGTTTTGCTCTGCATGTACTTTCATTCGATCCTTCTGTTCCTGATCGCATTTGCATACATGTTGATCATTAGCTCCGTGGGCTAATTCAGATAGGCGCATTGGATGTGCAAAGTCAAGTGTACCTGGAGATTTTCCAGTAGTCGAGTGAGGTGTCACTCTAATTATGAAGGTGATATAGCTCTTGCTTCCATACCTTGTTCTCAGCTGTAGCTGTACGTATCACTTTTTTCAAGGCTTGTATAAATCTCTCCGGCGGCACAGTGGCGCAGTGGTTAGCACCGCAGCCTCACAGCTCCAGCGACCCGGGTTCAATTCCGGGTCCTGCCTGTGTGGAGTTTGCAAGTTCTCCCTGTGTCTGCGTGGGTTTCCTCCGGGTGCTCCGGTTTCCTCCCACATGCCAAAGACTTGCAGGTTGGTAGGTAAATTGGCCTTTATAAATTGCCCCTAGTATAGGTAGGTGGTAGGGAAATATAGGGACAGGTGGGGATGTGGTAGGAATATGGAAATGGTGTAGGATTAGTATAAAATGGGTGGTGGATGGTCGGCACAGACTCGGTGGGCCGAAGGGCCTGTTTCAGTGCTGTATCTCTAAACTAAACCTTAGTTCATGGCCAACAGGGTGTGATCTTCCTATGAGTGAACCCCAGGTAGTTGGCGAATTTACTGAACTCATCGCTGTTGAATGAGGGTCCATTGTCACTTCCTACCGTTTGAGGGATCCGAAGCAAAGCGAAGATCTGGTCCAGTTTTGAGATGACTGCTTTCATTGAAGTTGACATAATTCATTCCAAGATTGAAAATCTGCTGTAGTCGTCAGTGACAACAAGTAGATGTTCACCACTGAGCAAATCTGTAAAATCAACACGGACTTCAATCTATGGTCCTGGAGGTAGTTTGGACATCTTAAGAGGATCATGAAAATTTGACATTGTGGTTACTTGTCATGGCAAACAGTGATTGATTTTGTGCGGCGCAGTGGTTAGCACCACAGCCTCACAGCTCCAGCGACCTGGGTTCAATTCTGGGTACTGCCTGTGCGGAGTTTGCAAGTTCTCCCTGTGAACCGCGTGGGTTTTCGCCGGGTGCTCCGGTTTCCTCCCACAGTCAAAGACTTGCAGGTTGATAGGTAAATTGGCCATTATAAATTGCCCCTAGTATAGGTAGGTAGTAAGAGAATGATGGGGATGTGGTAGGAATATGGGATTAATGTAGGACTAGTATAAATGGGTGGTTGATGGTCGGCACAGACTCGGTGGGCCGAAGGGCCTGTTTCAGTGCTGTATCTATAAATAAAAAATATAGCCAATTCCTGGGAACCATACCTTTTCCCCAAGAAGTTGTTTGGTCTTGACTGTTCCCTGGTGTCCTTCATGTGCTATATCAACACATTCAGTCAATGAATGTGGAATTATAATACAGTTGTTGCATAATACAAGATCAGATGTAGGTGTAATGCTTAGCTCATTTTGAACATTGTGTAGACCTGGTGTGTGAGCAATTTCATTTGTAGACACTTTCTTGACCACGTCTTTCCAGTTTCATAATTCTATAGCTTTCATACATAGTTGCAAAGCTTCATCTTGTTTTCTTGCTGCTTTGATCTCGGCTAGATTTAGTGACTTTGGCACCACATTTAAGCTTGCATAGTTAAGATGTTTGGCAACCTTTTCCTCATGACTAGTAGGACTGACTGTCAGCAACAGAGGTCACGCAAGGTAGTCCACTGAGTTGAACTTGCCTGATACTCAACATGGAACTCATACTCTTGTAGGTCGAGTATCCAACATTCTATTCGAGTGGGTGGTTTGTTATGTGGATTGTTGAACAAGCTCACTAGTGGTCGATGATTGTTTTTTACTTTAAGCCCACTTCCATATAAGTAGAGATGAAAGTGTAAGATTCCCCATGTGATTGAGAGTACTTCTCTTTCTATTTGCAAATAACATTGCTCTACAAGCATTAACGATCTGCTAGCGAGGGCGCGCGCGGAGAGAGCGAGGGCGCGCGCGGAGAGAGCGAGGGCGCGCGCGGAGAGAGAGAGGGCGCGCGCGGAGAGGGAGAGGGCGCGCGCGGAGAGGGAGAAACAAAAGGAGACTATTCGGCGCATCATGTCCATGCTAGCTCACCACGGAGCTATCCAGTCAGTTCACTCCCTTGCTCGAATCCCACAGCCCTGCAAGTTTATTTCCTTCAAGTGGCCATCCAACTTCCTTTTGAAATCAATGATGTCGCCACTTCCACCACCCTTGTGGGCAGCAAGTTCCAGGTCATTACCACCCGCTGTGTAAAAAGTTATTTTTTTTTATTCATTCATGGGATGTGGGCGTCACTGGCCAGGCCAGCATTTATTGCCCATCCCTAATTGCCCTAACTGAGTGGCTTGCTAGGCCATTTCAGAGGGCATGTAAGAGTCAACCACATTGCTGTGGGTCTGGAGTCACATGTACGCCAGACCAGGTAAGGACAGCAGATTTCCTTCCCTAAAAGGACATTAGTGAACCTGATGGGTTTTTACAACAATCGACAATGGTTTCATGACCATCATTAGACTAGATTTTTTAAATTCTAGATTTGTTAATTGAATTCAAATTCCACCTTCTGCTGCGGTGGGATTTGAACCCAGAGCAATACCCTGGGTCTCTGGTTTACTAGTCCAGTGACAATACCACTACACCACCGCCTCTTCCTTACATTCCCCCTGCATCTCTTGCCCAAAACCTTCAACGTGTCCCCAAGTCCTTGTACCATTTGTTAATGGGAACAGTTTTTTCTTCTCTAACTTATTTAAGCCTATCGTAATCCTGTACACTGCTATTAAAGCTCTCCTTGGTTTCCTTTTTTCTGAGAACAATCCCAGCTTTTCCAACCTAACCTTGTAACTAAAACCCCCCATCTCTGGAAGCATTCTGGTAAATCTCCGCTGCACCCTCTTAAGGACCCTTATATCCTTCCTAAAGTGTGGTGACCAGAACTGGATGCATTATTCCAGTTGGGGCCCAACCAGAGCTTTATAAAGGTTCAGCATAACATCCCTGCTTTTGAACACAATGCCTCTATTTATGAAGCCCAAGATCCCACATGCTTTACTAACCATTCTCTCAATATGTCCTACCACCTTCAAAGATCAGTGCACAAGCATCCCCAGGTCCCTCTGTTCAAGTACATTTTTTAAGAACTGTATATATAAGTATATATTGCCTCACCCTATTCCTTCTGCCAAAATACATCACCTCACATTTGTCACTATTAAATTCCATCTGCCACCTCTCTGCCCATTTTTCTAGCCTCTGTCCTGTTGCAGGCGATTCATATCATCCTCACTGTTTGCCACACCTCCAAGTTTGGTGTCATCAGCAAATTTTGAGATTCTACTCTGTATTCCAAGATCCAAGTCATTGATATATAGCAAAAAAAGCAGTGGTCCCAGCACTGACCCCTCGGGAACACCATCTTCCAGTGTAAAAAACAATCATTTACTACAATTTGATGTTTCCTGTCCTTAAACCAATTTTGTTAAATCCAATTTGACACTGACCTCCCTATTCCATGATCCTCAATTTTGTTAACCAGTTTTTTGTGGTAACTTAGCAAACGCTTTTTAAAAATCCACATAAACAACATCCACCGCATTCCCTTCATCAGCCTTCTCTGTTACTTCATCAAAAAATTCAATTAGATTACTCAAGCATGATCTGCCTTTTATAAATCTGTGCTGGCTCTACTTAAATTAACTCAAACCTCTCCAAGTAAGACAGGAGAAAGAAATGTTGCATGGTTGTTTTTCAGTCTGCAGGGGAAAATACAGTTGTGTTCCGCAGGGGTCCATATGAGCAACATTGCTCTTTTTGGTGTATGTTGCTTTGAATTTCCAGCGCAGATACAAGCCACAGAGCCCAACTGCTCCATGCCAGTGTTTATGTACCACAAGAGCTTCCTCCCACCCATCTTCAGCTCACCCCACCAGCATAACATCTTGCATTTATATTGCTCCTTTAAAGTAATACGTCTCAATGCACCTCACAGGACAACATCTAAAAACGAGCCATGAGATATTAGGATCAGGTGACCAAAAGCTCGGTCAAAGAGGTCAGTTTTAATGAGCGTCTTCAAGGACAGAGAGCCGGAGAGGTTTAGGGAGGGAATTCCAGAGCTTAGGGCACAGGCAGCTGAAGGCATGGCCGCCAATGGTGGAGCGATGGAAATTGAGGGATGCTCAAGAGGCCAGAGTTGGAGGAGCGCAGCGATCTTGGAGGGTTGTGGGGCTGGAGGAGGTTACAGAGATGGGGGGGCGGGGGCTGGTGGGGGATTGGAGGGTCATGGAGGGATTTGAAAACAAAGATGAGAATTTTAAAATCGAGGCGTTGCTTGACTGGGAGCCAATGTAGGTCAGCAAGCACAGAGATGATGGCTGAACGGGACTTGTTGCGAGTTAGGACACAAACAGCAAAGTTTTGGATGACCTCAAGTTTACAGCGGGTAGAATGTGAAAGCTGTAAACTCACAGATCTGGTATCCTTGTAAATTTTGTAAACCTTCTCCAGTG
This sequence comes from Heterodontus francisci, assembly GCF_036365525.1. Classification (NCBI taxonomy): domain Eukaryota; kingdom Metazoa; phylum Chordata; class Chondrichthyes; order Heterodontiformes; family Heterodontidae; genus Heterodontus; species Heterodontus francisci. Next base: position 46,306,494 of record NC_090383.1, on the reverse strand, counting down.
TCTCTATCCTTTAGGGAGACCAGAACTGTGCGGAGTACTCTACGTATGGTCTAACTGAAGTTGTATAGATGTTTCATGTAAATTCCATGCTTAACAATTCTATTCTTCTAGAAATGAACCCCGATGTTCTGTTGCATTTTTTTAAATCACCCTGTTAACATGCCATATTATAACCTAGACTTAGGTGTACTGGATGTAATTTCAAAGATAACAAAACCGGGAAATATAGTGAACAGCGAGGAGGATAGTAACAGACTTCACAAGGACATAGGCTGGTTAAATGGGCAGACACATGACAGATTAAATTTAATACAGCGAAGTCAGGAGTAATACATTTTGGTAGGAAGGATGAGGAGAGGCAATGAAAGCTAAATGATACAATTCTAAAGTGGGTGCAGGAATAGAGATACTGGGGTGGGGGGGTGTGGTCTATGTACACAAATCTTTGAATGCAGCAGGATGTTTAAACAAAAAATACACGAACCCTGACTTTATAAATGGAGGCGTAGAGTACAAAAACAAGGAATTTATGGTAAAAGGTTATAAATCACTGTTTAGTTGCCACCTGGAGTGCTGTGCAAAGTCTGGACATAACACTTTAGGAAGGATGTCAAGGCCTTGGACAAGCAGAAGAGACTTACAAGAATGGGAGCAGGGATGAGGGACTTTTGTTAATGTGGAGAAGCTGGGATTGTTGTCCTTAGAGCAGAGAAGGTTAAGGGGAAATTTAATAGAGGCTTTCAAAATCATGAAGGGTTTTGATGGAGTAAATAAGGAGAAACTGTTTCCAGTGGCAAGAGGGTCAGTAACCAGAGGTCACAAATTTAAGACAATTGATAAAAGAACCAGAGGGGGAGATGAGGAGAATTTTTTTTTTCTACACAGCGAGTTATGTGATCTGGAATGCGCTGCCTGAAAGGGTGTTGGAAGCAGATTCAATAGTAACTTTCAAAAGGGAATTGGATAAATACTTGTAAAGGAAAAATTTGTAGGGCTATGGGGAAAGAGCAGGGGGGGGGGGGGGGGGGGAAGACGCAGTGGGACTAATTGGTTAGCTCTTTCAAAGAGCCAGCAGAGACATGATGGGCCGAATGGCCTCCTCCTGTGCTGTATGATAAAGACATTAAGACAGTGTCTGTTGATTTCTTCCCTAATTATTGATGATAAACTAACTGGCCTGTTGCTAGTTGCTAGGACTGTCTTTACGCCCTTTCTTGAATGAGGGTGTCACATTTGTCACTCTCCAATCCTTTGGCATCTGTCCCGAACCTAGGGAAGATTGGATGATTATGGCAAGGCCTTCCACTATCTCCAACCCCTCTTCCTTTAATAACCTGCAATGTAAGCCATCCAGACCAGGTTATTTACCCTAAGCATAGCCAACCTTTTTAATACTTCTCCCCTCTCAATGTTTACCCTCTCGATTGCCTCCACCCTCTCCGCTTCTACTGATATTTTGTCAGATTCCATTTTCTTAGTGAACACTGATACCAAGCATATATTACCTTCTTTGTCCCGAATAGGCCCCACTCCACCTCACTACCCGTTTACTATTTACATGCAGGCAGAAGATTTTGGGATTCCTTTTTATGATGACTGCCATTCAATTCTCATATTCTCTCTTTGCCAATCTCATTTTCCTCTTCACCTACCCTCTCGACTTATTGTAAGTGGCCTGGTTCTCACTCAAAGAATTCACCTGACATGCATCATACATCCTCTTTTGTTTCATCATAATCTCTATCTCCCTTATCATCCAAGGAGCCCTGTTTTTGGTTCCTTTACCTTTCGCCCTTGTTGGACTGTACCTAGCCTGTACCTGAAGCATCTCTTCCTTAAAGATAATCCATTGTTCTGCTACAGCTCCTCCTGTCAGTCCTACCCTGGCTAGATCCCTTTTCATTGTGCTGCAATTAGCCCTCTTCCAATCTAGACATTCTACCTTATTTTGTTCCTTGCTTTTCTGCATTACTAGTCCGAACCTTATTGTACGATGATCATGCTTACCCAAGTGCTCCCTGACAGACACTAGGCCCACCTCATTTCCCAGCACCAGATCCAGCAACGTTCGAGTTGGGCTGCGAACATACTGATCAAGGAAGTTCTCCTAAATACATTTCAGAAATTTATCCCCCTCCCAATCAATATTTAGGTATGATAGCTACAGATCATGGCATACTACAGGAGCCAATTTATTCGCACACAATCAAGAATCTCATCGTGGCAGATAACTAGTCAAACTTTCCTTTTATCCAGAAGGTGAAATACTTGAGAGCCACAACAATCCTCTCAGCAGTACGAGATCTGTTCGCTGAGCAAGGGATTCCTGAAAGATTAATATGCGACAATGGCACCAAATTCACCTTCAGAAAATTTAAGGAATTCGCTGAACAGTATGGGTTCAACACCATCACTCATCACCACACTACCCACAAGGACATGAGTTTATAGAAAGATATGTCCAAATGGTCAAAAGAACTCCTGCAAAATGCAGAGAGATGAAGGAAGACCAAAACCTTATATTGGATAGGGCTGTGAAGAAGGCATATGGGGTGTTAGCGTTCATTAGCAGAGGGATTGAATTTAAGAGCCGTGAGGTGATGATGCAGCTGTACAGGACCTTGGTAAGGCCTCATTTGGAGTACTGTGTGCAGTTCTGGTCGCCTCATTTTAGGAAGGATGTGGAAGCCTTGGAGAGGGTGCAGAGGAGATTTACCAGGATGTTGCCTGGAATGGAGAATAAGTCTTACGAGGAAAGGCTGAACATTCTAGGCCTCTTCTCATTAGAAAGGAGAAGGATGAGGGGTGACATGATAGAGGTTTATAAGATGATCAGGGGAATAGATAGGGTAGACAGTCAGAAACTTTTTCCCCGGGTGGAGCAAAGCGTTACAAGGGGTCATAAATTTAAGGTGAAGGGTGGGAGATATAAGGGGGATGTCAGGGGAAGGTTCTTTACCCAGAGAGTGGTCGAGGCATGGAATGCCTTGCCCGGGGAAGTTGTTGAGTCAGAAACTTTAGGGACTTTCAAAAGGCTTTTGGATAGGTATATGGATAAAGGAGAATGATGGGGTATAGATTAAATTGTCCTTGACAGAGGACAAAGGATCGGCACAACATCGTGGGCCGAAGGGCCTGTTCTGTGCTGTATTTTTCTATGTTCTATGTTCTATGTCACTCCTATCGACAGCTCTCAAGGCTGACATGAAATCACATGAAGAGCTGTTCTGTCCTCCTTTCATGCCAACTTGCTTTGTTAAATGATAATTTTCTTTAATCCACTGACTGATCAGAATGTCTTTTTTTTAAAGAAATTTTAGAAACAGATAAAGGATGACTTTGCTAGCATCTTATGATGGCTACCTAATTTGTAACACTGTATCCTACACTGCAAGGCCTGTGAGGAGGGAGACGAAATGTCAGCTCATCTCAGCAAGAATAAAGACCCAGGAAGTTTAAAGGGAACTGCTTGTTCTTTTTCTTTTAGAAAGAATACTGCTCACTACTCTGCTTGAATCACTGAGTGACTGTCATGTAACAAGCCCCTCCCCATCTGTGGCTTTAAGCTCGGGTTTCTCTGCAGCAGCGAGAAGCATCTGGACTCTGACATGTGCAGACCCAAATGGGGGTCCCCCTCTCTCTCCATTCCAGCTTGCAGGCTTCAAATCCTGCCTGTTGACTAATCACCTTTGCATACTCCTGCTACAATCAGAAACCCTGTTGAAGGGAATCATCTGCAGTGCTGTCTCCAAGAGATCCACGGAACCAGTCATCTACCTCTTCAAACTAAAAGCTTCAGGACCACCGAATTCAGCTAGAAGCCAGCTGAATCACCAAATGCCACAGACTGTATACCCCTTTTTTCTATGGACTCTAGCTCAACCAATCTACCTTTCTCCACTCTAACCTATTTGTGTGTAAACCTCTGGTGTGCGCGTAACCTCTAGTGTGCGCGTAAACCTCTAGTGTGTTTATTAATAGCTTATTAGTGTCATTAATTCGGTTTAGCTACAATAAAGTTAACCTCTTTCTTTATTAGACTCAAGAAAACCTGTCTGATTACTTACTGGCTATGATTATAAGAACCACCAATCAAACATCTACTGAATTGGCCAGTACATCCACTTTAGGAATTAAACCTGTTATGGTCAAACAAGGAGAGGGAAAAGAGGGAAGCCCTTCAACCCCTCCTCACTTGGCCATAACACCTCTTCACATCTTATCTTCAAGCTAGCTTTGTATTTGCAGCAAACTTGGGGTAAATTACTCTCAATGCCTTCATCTAAGTCATTGATATAGATCATAAATAGCTGATGCCCAAGCACTGATCCTTGTGGCACCCCATGAGTTACAATCTGCTAACCCATAAATTATCCATTTATTCCTACTGTTTTCATCCATTAACGAATCTGCAATCCAAGCTAACATATTATCCTCAATCCCATGAACCCTTGTGTGTAACAATCTCTTGTGCAACACCTTATCAAATGTCTTCTGAAAATCCAAACATATCACATCCACTGGCTCTCCCTCATCTATCCTGATTGGTGCACCCTCAGAAAACAAAAATAAATTTCCCTTTCATAAAACCATTGTGAATCTGCCTAATCATATTATGGTTTTGTAAGTGTCTTGTTACCACATTCTTAATGATAGATTCCAGCTATTGCGTTGCTTGGTATATTCTATAGGACAACAAATAGTGGGAAGGTGGTAGAGAAGCAGATTTATAAAGAAATTACTGAGGAGGTGCATGAACTATAGAGTCGTGATAATTGGAGACTTCAATTACTAGTTTTGTCAAAGGCGATTTCCCTGTCATACGGACATATGAATTAGGAGCCGGAGTACACCATTCGGCCCTTCGAGCCTGCTCCACCATTCAATACAATTCAATTCAATGATCTCATGGCTGAACTGATTACTCTACATTTCCACCTACCCCCGATAACCTTCCACCCCCTTGCTTATCAAGAATCTATCTACCTCTGCCTTAAAAATATTCAAAGGCTGTGCTGCCACCTCCTTTTAAGGAAAAGAATTCCAAAGACTCATGACCCTCTGAGGAAACATTTCTCCTCATCTGTCTTAAATGAGCAACCTCTTACTTTTAAACAGTGACCCCTAGTTCTAGATTCTCCCACAAGGCGAAACATCCCTTCCACATCCACCCTGTCAAGAGCCCTCAGGATCTTATATGTTTCAATCAGGTCGCCTCTCACTCTTCTAAGTTCCAGCGGATACAAGCCGAGCCTGTCCAACCTTTCCTCATAAGACAGCCCGACCATTCCAGGTATGAGAGTAGTAAATCTTCTCTGTACTGCCTCCAACACATTTACATCCTTCCTTAAATAAGGAGACCAGTACTGTGCACAATACTGCAGATGTGGTCTCACCAACGCCCTGTATAACTGAAGCTTAGCCTCCCTACTTTTGTATTCAATTCCCCTCGCAATAAACAACAACATTCTATTAGCTTTCCTAATTACGCGCTGCATACTAACCTTTTGCGATTCATGCACTAGGACGCCCAGATCCCTCTGCATCTTAGAGCTCTGCAATCTCTCACCATTTAGATAATATCTCCTTTTTTATTCTTCCTGACAAAATGGACAATTTCCCACATTACACTACATTTGCCAGGTCTTTTCCCACTCACCTGATCTATCTATATCCCTTTGTAGCCAGCCCCCTTATGTCCTCTTCATAAACTGCATTCACTCTGAAGTAAAAAATGTACACGATGCCATAATCCTGTTATTACTGTCCCTCACCCATAACATAGGTCTTACAACTCCCGCTAACAACAATTTCCAGGCTTTAATATTTACCAGATAAGCATGAAGTACTCACACTTGGCAATATATCATGGTCAGGGCCTTCTGGCTGCTGTTGGAGAGCTGAGGCCAGAACATTGTGTTAGATGGAGAAAACTGAGACTGACAGCTCAATTCAGAGCCAGGTGGTACAAACAAGGCATCGCTGAGCTGGAATTCGTTTTTTTTTAAGCTTTCAGTCTCAGCCAAGTAGCTATAGCATAATTACAAACTTAAAACATGTCACTCCCCAGTAAAATTAGCTTGCAATTAATTCATTCAAATTAGCCATGAGAAGATGATGTGAGAGAGAATCAGATTATTCTGCATCTATCGTGATGTCAAGCCAGATATCCTGCAGATGCAAGAGGAATTTTCTTATTCTACATGTATCAGACAAAGCAAAACTTTGCTGGGAGTCAATCTGGAAGGTTAGCGTCATACAGTCATATGACACAGAACCAGGCCCTTCGGCCCATTGTGTCATGTGCCGGCCATCAAGCACCTACCTACTCTAATCCCATTTTCCAGCACTTGGCCCGTAGCCTTGTATGCTATCGCATTTCAAGTGCTCATCTAAATACTTCTTAAATGTTGTGAGGGTTCCTGCCTCTACTACCTTTTCAAGCAGTGCGTTCCAGATTCCAACCACCCTCTGGGTGAAAAACTTTTTCTTCAAATCCCCTCTAAATTTCCTGCCCCTTACCTTAAATCTATGCCCCCATTAACATTGTAAAGCTATGTTACAGAGCACAATGTGATGTTCTATGAATATAATCCTACCGTCATTGTCGTCTTAGTTTCAGAATCCCCACTTCCTCAGATAATGCCATTTTCTGTCAAATCAAACTTCGCTCCAGATTGCTGGAAGCTTGTTGCTGTAGGTTTGGAGCCTCCATGGGAGACTCAATGGTGGAAGCTCACCTAAACTGTCTTTCAATCACTTAAATATTACCCAAATATATTTAAGTTCTGAAGTTAGAAAGGTTTAGTTTAGTTTAGAGATACAGCACTGAAACAGGCCCTTCGGCCCACCAAGTCTGTGCCGACCATCAACCACCCATTTATACTAATCCTACACTAATCCCATATTCCTACCACATCCCCACCTGTCCCTATATTTCCCTATCACCTACCTATACTAGGGGCAATTTATAATGGCCAATTTACCTACCAACCTGCAAGTCTTTTGGCTTGTGGGAGGAAACCAGAGCACCTGGAGAAAACCCACGCAGACACAGGGAGAACTTGCAAACTCCACACAGGCAGTACCCAGAATTGAACCCGGGTCACTGGAGCTGTGAGTTCCTTTTATGAATATAACAAACTTAAAGAGATGCACACATTGCTGCAAAATTGGTAAAAGTGCCCTTCCCCTGTGAGACTGTCTAGTCCATAAACCTGATATTTCAAGGGTTCCACTTCCTGCCACTTTTGGTTCCCATTGGGGGAAGGAGAGATGAGAAACAATGTACAGCTGTCACTCAAAAAGGCTAAAGTTATTAACTCTGATTAGTTCTGATGAAAGGTCCTCGACCTGAAATGTTAACCCTGTTTCAGTCTCCTGACCTGCTGAGTATTTCCAGCATTTTCTGTTTTTGTCAGATTTTCAGCATCCGCAGTATTTTGCTTTGTAAAGCTGTTCATTGTTGTCCTGCACGAAACTGGAACAACACAGCACCTCCTTTTTCAGATGCTACTTTGGAGGTGCTCATGGAAGAACTGCAGCAAATGGTATCCAAGTCTAATTTCCTTGCAGAGAATGATGATTGCACTTTTCCTCCTTCCCCACCCCACAACAAATGAGATGAATGACCAGTTAATCTGTTATTTGATGATGTGGTTGATAGAAACAGACTAGGATACTGGCAGAACCTATCCTTCAAATAGCACCATGGGATCTTTTACATCCACCTGAACAGGCAGAAGGGGCCTTGGTTTAAAATCTCATCTGAAAGCTAGCACCTCCAACAATGAAGCACTCCCTCAGTAATTGATTCAAGCTCTGCCTAAATCATGTACTCACGTCTTGGATTAGGCATTGAGACCAATGTTCCCTCTAAGCTGCGCTGGTGCACTGCCAAACAGTAATCGGGAAAGTGCTGTGCAGGGAACAAACAGGCCATGCACAAACAATATTCCCTTTAGGATGCATGCATGCACTGTTGCAATTTAATCTTAAAGGGACCACAAAGTGCAACAAACTGGCCACACATGACAAACAGAAGCTAGATGGAATATTGCTCAAGACCATGATTTCCTGAATCAGGCAAGAGTATCACCAACTGAGTCAACAAGATTTCAAGAAAGAATTTAATGAAAAAGTGCATTAGATAAGAAAATTCACTGCTTACAAACTTTAAATGCATTCTTCATATACACGTTTCTAATTTCAATATGTCAAAGGACATATTCCCCCGTGTGTATTCAATCCATTTTTCCAACAAAATAATTGCATTGAATAAATTCTCCCCAAATTAACAAATCTTCTGAGATAATAATTACAGATAAGCTTCCCAGAAAAAGTGTTCTATTAAATGTCTTCCTGATATCCAAGGAAGCATTCAAGGATATCAATTTAACATATATAATGTTTAAACCTGACTGAATTTCACAGATGTTATTTCCAGGTCTAAAACTATATTAAACAAAATATCCCACTACAGAGACTTGAGCACATAATCTAGACTGACATTTCAGTTCAGTACCGAGGGAGTGCTGCACCATTGGTGGTGTCATGTTTTGAATGAGACATTAAGCCAAAGCTCCATCTGCCTGTTCAGGTGAACCTGTTTGAAGAAAAAGAATGGTGTGTTCTCCTAGTGCCTGAGCTAGTATCTATCTCTTAATTAGTATACAAACCAGATTATCTGGTTATTTATCTTGTTGCACACAAACTGACTGCCCTGTTCCTTACATTACAAATGACTGTGCTTCAAAAGTACTTCAATAGTTGTAAAGTGCTTTCAGATGTCCTGTCATGAAAGATGCTTTTCAAATGAAGGTCTTAAAAAAAAAGTTTAAATGTTAATTAATAGATTTATATTATATTATTTATATTATTTTCTATTTTTCTTTGGGCAAAATGCCATCATTACAAATCCAACTTACATATTGAAAATGCACAGCTTGCACTGGGGATGATGAAAAAAACCTTAATATTTCAGTACTTTTCTGGATAGCACGGGAAGACCATGAGCACACTGCCTGTTCTGGTGTAATAGCTGCCCAAAAATGCAATGCATTCACAGAAAGGAAATATGATACTGCGAACCTACTCAAAAGACTAGTTCTGCTCTGCGCTCCACAGAAGATAGAACTATGGAATCCAATGTCAGCCAATTAGTGCATTTCTATTGGTCAGTTTCCAATATCCAGCCAATGATGCAACCAAAAAGTAATCCATCATTAAAAAACCTACGTTGTAACAGTGCCACCTGTTACAGAACCAGGAAACAGTCTTCAACATGTTCACAGGAGGGCATTTTTTCTGAGGAGGAATAGAACTCCCAATCTGAAGCAATTGCCAAATTTATCCAACACTGTACATTTGTGATGTATTTTCTAATTTTAAGTAGTAGTTTGACGCTCATCCCTATTTTCAGCAGTAAATTGCTCATCGCTTCAATCAGGAAAGGTATGGTTTAATGGAATACTTTATTCTTAACAATATCAAATAGATTTGTTTTAAATTCCCTGTGATTAAATGAAATAACCACCCCCATATAATGTTAGCTTTTTCAAAACTATCTGAATACAACAAAATAAATTAAAATAAGTAGCTCATGTTATTCAAAACACATAAATGTCTTGCGTTTTATCAAAAGGGTTTAAATCTCTAGCTTGCATTCAGTCATTTCAAAAACAGACTCAAACAAGCAATCTGTCTGAATTAAATAGCAATGTGATTGTCTACACTTCTCAAGTGTCAGGCTTTGGAATGCTATTTCATACTGTTGAGATCTCATATCTCAACAAAGTGCTGGTGTCTCTCAAATGGTCCTATTTGAATATTGAGCCAGAATTAAACACCATTGTCACATTAAATTTGAAGCTAGTTGGTTAAAATCAGATCTCTTCAATTAGACTGGTGCTAGAAATTTGCAAACACCGCCAATAATAATGATGTCAACGAATGCAAAAATTCTTGAATTTTTTTTTGGCTCTCCTCGCTAGACACTTAAAAGCAATAAACCCCACAGCTAAAGCATTGCAGCACTCTGGAGTGATTTATAAACTGATTTGGAAAGGCAGTAGAACTGGACAGCGATCAACCACCAACCATGTCAGACCATTCCAAAAAAAAAAATCAAAAGAATTTCCAACAAACATTTTCAGCACTCACTTTACGAACAAAAATCAATCTCAACTGAGGATTGTGTAATTGTCCAAATCGGAGTTTACAAGTCTCACAACCCTGCGAGCGTTCATCTAAATACCTCATAAATTCAACTGTACACGTTTTAAAAAAAAGAGGCGATTCTAAATATTGTGAACTGGTGGAATGTACTGGCGGAAAAAAAAAACTTGCTTCTCAGAATGATATTTTTAACAATGCAAATCTTGAAAATAGCATTTAAAAACTGGCAACCCTTCTGTGCTTAATTCACAAACTCAAAAATCCGAAATTAACACGATTACAAATAAAATTCTTCGAAAAAGATTGGGACTCAGTCAGCAGACTACATTTAAACGTGTATCCATTGTTGGGATGACTTTGTGTCCAACCAGCTCCAGCCCAGCCCAAAATCACAACAGGGCAAAGCGTTCCTTATTAATCAGCTCAGTGGATCCAACTTCCCTGAAACAGCTTACTTTGAAATGGTTGAAAATATCACTGGATTAAAAACAAAGGAAAGCGAAAAAATAACTCAAATTACTCCCCTGATATATTGAGAAATATTTCTTTGGACAGGATAACTATTCATTAAAAAATGAACTATGTTTTTCCCGCTCACAAATGCTTGCAAAATTACGTTTTTAAACGTTCCTCACAAATTCTCCTTTAAACTACTTTTTTCTTAAAAACAGTATAAACGTAAGATGTAGCCTTCTCCCTACCTTCTTGCGGCTCTACAGCTAGGAGAATGACCATGAAGGTGAGACAAGTTGCTGCTGTGAACATATTTCGATCTTGGTGCCGAAAGCAGCGGCTGATCCGGGCTGCAGCTACCGCACTCTCAGCTCACGGGAAACGGGAGGTCTCAGGTATCCGCAGGAGGAAACCGATCCCACACGCGCGCACACACCAGTAACCTCTCTCTTCCTCCGCCTTTCCTTCTCACTCCCACTTACCCAAAAACCATTGTCTCCCCCCTCCGACAGACAGTGGGAACGCCGGCCACTCTCAACACCCCCAACCCCCTATCGCTCATATGTGGTATCCCTAAGCCACGCAAATTCTTACATTGTCCTTACTGAACATGAAATAGGTGTGTAAAACAATGTTACTGGGTGAGAGCAGACTCGGTGAGGTGGGACGATTTGCAAGTATAGGTTACCTGTGTGGAAAGTGATAGCACACATACTACAGTACATGTGTGTAACGTATATAGATGTAGATTATGTATCGATATAGTGTTTGTTCAGCATCCATTGTCGCTACTTCCTTCAGTTTTGAACACGTTGGTCCTTTCAATTGTTAACCCATACTTACATAATCAGAATTCCCAAAATCTTAAAATAGACATCCAAGTAAGGATATGCTCCTTGCTACTCTTGGCATTCATTCTCATTGTACTTTTCCAGTGGGTTACATTAGATCTGAAAACACCTGGTTCCATCCTATATCTGACAAAGAAGTAAATAGAGCACCCAGATCTAGCCTGGACTTGCACTGTATGGACAGCATGGTTTTGTGAAGGGGAGGTTGTGTCTTACTAATTTGATTGAGTTTTTTGAGGAAGTGACGAAGATGATTGATGAAGGAAGGGCAGTGGATGTTATCTATATGGACTTTAGTAAAGCCTTTGACAAGGTCCCGCATGGCAGACTGGTACAAAAGGTGAAGTCACACGGGATCAGAGGGGAGCTGGCAAGATGGATACAGAACTGGCTCAGTCATAGAAGACAGAGGGTATCAGTGGATGGGTGTTTTTCTGAATGGAGGGATGTGACTAGTGGTGTTCCGCAGGGATCGGTGCTGGGACCTTTGCTGTTTGTAGTATATATAAATGATTTGGAGGAAAATGTAGCTGGTCTGATTAGTACGTTTGCGGAAGACACAAAGGTTGGTGGAGTTGTGATTAATGATGAGGATTGTCAGAGGATACAGCAGGATATAGATCGGTTGGAGACTTGGGCGGAGAAATGGCAGATGGAGTTTAATCCGGACAAATGTGAGGTAATGCATTTTGGAAGGTCTAATACAGGTGGGAGGTATACAGTAAATGGCAGAACCCCTAGGAGTATTGACAGGCAGAGAGATCTGGGCGTACAGGTCCACAGGTCACTGAAAGTGGCAACGCAGGTGGATAAGGTAGTCAAGAAGGCATATGGCATGCTTGCCTTCATCGGTCGGGGCATAGAGTATAAAAATTGGCAAGTTATGCTGCAGCTGTACAGAACCTTAGTTAGGCCACACTTAGAAAATTGCGTGCAATTCTGGTCGCCACACTACCAGAAGGACGTGAAGGCTTTGGAGAGGGTACAGAGGGTACAGGTTTACCATGATGTTGCCTGGTCTGGAGGGCATTAGCTGTGAGGAGAGGTTGGAAAAACCCGGATTGTTTTCACTGGAACGACGGAGGTGGAGGGACGACATGATAGAGGTTTACAAAGTTATGAGCGGCATGGACAGAGTGGATAGTCAGAAGCTTTTTCCCAGGGTGGAAGAGTCAGTTACTAGGGGACATCGGTTTAAGGTGAGAGGGGCAAAGTTTAGAGGGGATGTGCGAGGCAAGTTCTTTACACAGAGGGTGGTGAGTGCCTGGAACTTGCTGCCAGGGAAGGTGGCGACGTTTAAGAGACATCTTGACAAATACATGAATAGGAAGGGAATAGAGGGATATGGGCCCCGGAAGTGCAGAAGGTGTTAGTTTAGGCAGGCATCAAGATCGGCGCAGGCTTGGAGGGCCGAATGGCCTGTTCCTGTGCTGTACTGTTCTTTGTTCTTTGTATGCACTATATCATATAATGTAATGGTTTTGCTTTGTTGATTGCTGCATTAGGTTAGTGGAGATAATGGAATAAATGATAAAGATGCTTGGAATGTGACATAACCCATAACTAAGTTTTAGGGAGTGAGCCCTTGGCTTAGCAGTAATAATCCTGCCTTTATTTCAGAAGGTGCAAAATTCAAACTCTGTTCCAGACAGCCCTAGTCAGTGGAGCTCCATCTCCAAATTTTGCGTTGACATCCAGGAAGATAATTGCCTCACCCTTGGTCTATGTGTCTGTTCCCTCATTGTATGGGTTGTGCAAGCCCATAAAACCCTTCCATTGTTTAGGACGAACAACCCTGTCAGCTGGTATAAAGATATCATGTAAAGAACATTCATACCACTTGTTGTAAGTCTGTGAATCCTTGCGTTGCTTCACATTATGCTTTCCAAGGATACAACAAATGAAAACTAAACAAACAGAGCTTTAGGCAATGTCATGAATGAAACATAAATCAGTTTTCATAATACATTATGTTTAGGCCAAGTGTTTAAAAAATCACAAGGTAATCTAATTAGGTAAGTTAATGGACTCTTATATTCGTTATCAATTATTAGTCTGTAGTGAGTAGTGCTTCGTGAGCAGTGCCCGGTGAATAGTGATTTGTGCATATGGGAGGATTAATCCATTTGAGTAGTTTTTTCAATGGGCACCTGATTAATAATAAGCCAGGATGTGGCCATGGAATGGCTTATTTGGCTCATAATTGGCGTGATTGTCACTGAAGAATACAGTCAATCATTCATTTATTTATCCTCCATTTGTTTGATGACTTACTACTAATCTGACAATAATTCATTAAATTGGAATCATAGGTTGACAGGAAAAACAGTAGCTGAACAATGGGCTACCTTCAAAGAAGAGATAGTTCAGGTGCAGTCAAGGTATATTCCCTCGAAGGGGAAAGGTAGGGCAAACAAATCCAGAGCTCCCTGGATGACAAAAGAGATAGAGATAAGGATGAAGAAGAAAAAGTGTGCATATGACAGATATGTCAGGTAGATAATACAATGGAGAACCAGGCTGAATATAGAAGGTTCAGACAGGAAGTGAAAAAGCAAATAAGAGAAGCAAAGAGGGAGCAGAAAAGAGACTGGCAGCTAACATAAAAGGGAATCCCAAAGTCTTCTATAGGCATATAAATAGTAAAAGGGTGGTAAAAGGTGGAGTAGGGCTGATTAGAGACGAAAAACGGAGGCAGAAGGAGGAGCTGAGGTATTAAATGAATACTTTGCATCAGTCTTTACCAAGGAAGAAAATGCTACCCAGGTCACAGTGAAGGTGGAGGTAATTAATACACTAGAAGGATTTAAAATTGATATGCAGGTATTAGATAGGCTGTCTTTACATAAAGTTGATAAAGCACCAGGACTGGATGAGATATTCAGGGAAGAGAGAGTGGAAATTGTGGAGGCACTGGCCATAATTTTCCAGTTCTCTTTAGACTCAGGGGTGGTGCCAGAGAACTGGAGAATTGCAAATGTTACACCCTTGTTTAAAGAAGGATGTAACGATAAGCCCAGAAACTACAGGGCACTCAGTTTAACTTTTGTGGTGAGGAAACTTCTAGAAACAATAATTCGCAACAAAATCATTGTTTAAGTTCTTCTCCATTCTCCACGTACTACGAGAGTTTGTTTGTGATCTGTTGGGCTACGGAGCCCCATGCTCAGAATGAAGAACATGTCTTCTGGGGGACATGTAATTGGTTGTTCATGCACTTTGTAAAAGGTGACCAACTTCCTTGAACAGTAGTTGCTTTACATCTTTGCTGCAGTATTTGGCTAGGTGATAATATCTTAATTCTAATCACTGGATGGATGTTAGGGTGGGTTTGAGGGGAACATTTGTACTTGCAGACTGATGAAGGTTATATCAGACAGGCAATTGCATCTCCTTCATTCCCATTCTTCATATGCCAGAGGAGCATGCCAAAGTTGAAGGAGCTAGATGGAAAGGACCTCTATAATGGTGTCAATGGACAAACTGGCCCTATATTAGTTCTTGGGACATAATCTGAGCCATGAGTAGTGTTTTGTGGATGTGGATGTATTTCTCCATGTGAACAGTTT
This sequence comes from Heterodontus francisci, assembly GCF_036365525.1. NCBI lineage: Eukaryota > Metazoa > Chordata > Chondrichthyes > Heterodontiformes > Heterodontidae > Heterodontus > Heterodontus francisci. Next base: position 46,291,445 of record NC_090383.1, on the reverse strand, counting down.
TTCAATGATCAGTAATAATCTAGATGTGGCCATGAAAGGGTTAAACAGCCTTTAAGCCATCTATTGGACTCATGATTGACATGATTATAATTACGGAGAATACAGTCAATCACTCATTTAGTTATCCTCCATTTGTTTGATGACTTACTATACAAGCAAGTCTGATAATAATTGATTATCAACCAAAGGAAATCAGACAACAGCAACACGACAGATCAATGCAACTTAACTCTTAGTTGTCAGAGACATCGAAGACTAAGATTTTTAACTACAATTGCAAGGATATGGTTAATACTGATGGGTACAATGAGGGTGTGTCAATTCTTAAAACAGTCAACATAATCTAAATCCTCCTGAGTATAACAGTAACTTAATTGTAAACTTCACAACATCTTAGCACTGGCTAAGTTTCACTTAATAGTGACAGAACAGAATTACATTTGAGGCCCAAGATTACAATAGGGTTTTAAGAGTTTAAGTCCAATGTCAGTTAATTAAATAACTCTGGAATAAAATGTTGAATGGTCATAAAATCCAAGCTGGTTCACTAATGTGTTTTAGGGGAAGGAAACTGCCATCCTTACCTGGCCTATATGTGACTTCAGACCCATGACACTGTTGTTGACTCTTACCTGCCCTTTGAAATTGCCTGGCAAGCCACTCAGTTGTGACAAACCACTGCACCAATGCATAAAAAGAATAAAACTGGATGGACCACCCACCTAGGCATTGGATTTGTACACAACAAAGGCACAGCCAGTCCTGTCGACCCTACAAAATAACCCTCACTAACATCTGGGGACATGTGCCAAAAGTGGGAGACAAAGTGGAAAATGTGTCTAGTTATGCTCTGCCATAAAAAGCAGGACAAATCCAACCCAGCCAATTACTGCTCCATTAGTCTGCTCTCATCATCAGCAAAGTAATGCAAAGTGTCGTTGACAGTGCTATCAAGCAGCAGTTACTCACCTGCTAACAGATGCTTAGTTTGGGTTCCTCCAGAATCACTCAGCTCAAGATCTCATTACAGCCTTGGTCCAAACATGGACAGAAGAGCTGAATTCCAGAGGTGAGGTGAGAGTAGCTGCCCTTGACATCAAGGCAGCAATTGACCAAGTGTGGCAGCAAGGAGCCCTAGTAAAATTGAAGTCAAAGGAAATCAAGGGGAAACATCTGCACTGACTGGATTCATACTTAGAACAAAAAAAGATTGGTGTAGTTGTTGTTACAGACAGGTGGGAGATGGTGTAGGTGACTTCTACTTTTCACATTTCCACTGACCGCAGATAGTGTTTTATAAAAAAGTATAGTGTTTTAGTCCTAGAGTGTTTCAAAGGTCAAATAAACAGTCAAACAACAGGTTTCCTTGTATGTTTAAAAAGAAAAATAACTATTTGTTAAACCATACCCAAAAATGTTTGCAATCTCACCCACTTAAACAGGCACACACATATACACACACAAGAAAAGGTAGAGATTTGAGGGTAGCATCCATTTAAGTATGATTCTTGTAAAAAGAGTTCACTTTGAAACCTTCTTGGATTTCCGGGAGGAATTTTTCACAGCGTTGCAGGCCTGATGTTCCTCTACTTGGTTCACTGAAGTATTGCAGATTTCTTTGTTTAAGACTCAGTCAAAGTCAGCGGACAATCTTGTTAAAATTTCTCAGATGGTGAATTTTCAAGGTCACCTTTTACAGTCTCTGCCTCGGTGGTTTAAAGATGTTACAGGCAGGGTCTTATTCTTGGCTGGAATGGATTTCTTAGCTACTGGTTTTCTCTCTCTCTTTTCAGAGAAATCCCATTTTTTAAAGGAAAAACCTTATCAGGTTTAGGTCAGGTGACAATACATGCTCTCCCCTGATGTGTTCATACAATGTCTTTGAACATGGGGTCATTGTTACACAATGGGGTTTGAATGTGACTTAATTTGATAAAGTAGTGTTATGTCCCACCTATTATCATGGCTTTGAATCCAGAGTCGCCCTGTCTCTGAAGGCCTTTGTCAACCCAATTCTTGAAGATAGGAGCCATTTAGCATTGAATGGCCTGTTTAGCATTGTAATGTGCCATCCCCAGAACTGGTCCAGATATGATGATGTGTTTAGTCTCCAACAGTTATGATGTAAATTTGCAGTACAGGAGGGGCCACCTGACCTCTTACTCCATCTTGTCTGCAGCAAAATTATGTCCATTTTTTGGAGTTTTGTTCATCAGTTCATTTTTACAGTTCATAATTGCTCCAGTTCACTTTAGTTCATAACTGTTCCTTTTGTGAGTGCGACATTGTCATCTCAGTGGCAGGCCATCACTGCAGGTGTTTCACAGGCCCAATCATCTTCAGTTGCTTCATCAATGACCTTCCGTCCAACATAAGGCCAGAAGTAAGGATGGTCACTGATGAATGCATAGTGTTCAGCTCCATTTGCCATTCCTTAGACAATGAACCATTCCATGCCCACATTCAACAAAACCTGGACAACATCCAGGATTGGACTGAAACATGGCAAGAAACATTTGCACTACACAAGTGCAAGGCAATGACCATGCCCAACAACAGAGAGTCTAATTATTTCCCTTTGACATTGAATGGCATTACCATTGTCGAATTGCCCACTATCTACATCCTGGGTGTCACCATTGACCAGAAACTTTACTGGGCCAGCCACATAAATACAGTGGCTACAAGAGCAAGTCAGAGACTGGGTATTCTGCATGAATGACTCACCTCCTGACTCCTCAAAGCCTTTCCACCTCCTACACAGCGCAAGTGAAGACTTCACTGAAATACTCTCCAGTTGACTGGATGAGTGCAGGTCGAACAACAGTCAAGAAGCTTGACACCATCCAGGACAAAGCAGCCAATTGGCACCCCATTCACCAACTTAAACATTCACACCCTCCAACACTGATGCAACATGGCTGCAGTGAGTACCATCAGTGAGGGGAAATCAACATCTGACATGTGGGGGTCTTTCAAACGTCAGCTGATTAGAATCCAGGACCAGCATGTTCCTGTGAGGAAGAAAGACAAGTTCGGCAAGTTTCGGGAAGCTTGGATAACACGGGATATTGTGAGCCTCGTCAAAAAGAAAAAGGAAGCATTTGTAAGGGCTGGAAGGCTAGGAACAGATGAAGCACTTGAGGAATATAAAGACAGTAGGAAGGAACTTAAGCAAGGACTTAGGAGGGCTAAAAGGGGTCATGAAAAGTCATTGGCAAACAGGATTAAGGAAAATCCCAAGGCTTTTTATACATATATAAAGAGCAAGAGGGTAACCAGGGAAAGGGTTGGCCCACTCAAGGACAGAGATGGGAATCTATGCGTGGAGCCAGAGGAAATGGGTGAGGCGCTAAATGAATACTTTGCATCAGTATTCACCAAGGAGAAGGACTTGGTGGATGATGAGCCTAGGGAAGGGAGTGCAGATAGTTTCAGTCGTCTCATTATCAAAAAGGAGGAGGTGTTGGGTGTCTTGCAAAGCATTAAGGTAGATAAGTCCCCAGGGCCTGATGGGATCTACCCTAGAATACTGAGGGAGGCAAGGGAAGAAATTGCTGGGGCCTTGACAGAAATCTTTGCATCCTTATTGGCTACAGGTGAGGTCCCAGAGGACTGGAGAATAGCCAATGTTGTTCCTTTGTTTAAGAAGGGTGGTAAGGATAATCCAGGAAATTATAGGCCGGTGAGCCTTATATCAGTGGTAGGGAAACTATTAGAGAGGATTCTTCAGGACAGGATTTACTCCCATTTGGAAACAAACAAACATATTAGTGAGAGACAGCATGGTTTTGTGAAGGGGAGGTCGTGTTTTCCTAATTTGATTGAGTTTTTTGAGGAAGTGACGAAGATGATTGATGAGGGAAGGGCAGTGGATGTTGTCTATATGGACTTTAGTAAAGCCATTGACAAGGTCCTGCATGGCAGACTGGTGCAAAAGGTGAAGTCACACGGGATCAGAGGTGAGCTGGCAAGATGGATACAGAACTGGCTCGGTCATAGAAGACAGAGGGTATCAGTGGAAGGGTGCTTTTCTGAATGGAGGGATGTGACTAGTGGTGTTCCGCAGGGATCAGTGCTGGGACCTTTGCTGTTTGTAGTATATATAAATGATTTGGAGGAAAATGTAGCTGGTCTGATTAGTAAGTTTGCGGACGACACAAAGGTTGGTGGAGTTGCGGATAGTGATGAGGATTGTCAGAGGATACAGCAGGATATAGATCGGTTGGAGACTTGGGCGGAGAAATGGCAGATGGAGTTTAATCCGGACAAATGTGAGGTAATGCATTTTGGAAGGTCTAATGCAGGTGGGAAGTATACAGTAAATGGCAGAACCCTTAGGAATATTGACAGGCAGAGAGATCTGGGCATACAGGTCCACAGGTCACTGAAAGTGGCAACGCAGGTGGATAAGGTAGTCAAGAAGGCATACGGCATGCTTGCCTTCATCGGTCGGGGCATAGAGTATAAAAATTGGCAAGTCATGTTGCAGCTGTACAGAACCTTAGTTAGGCCACACTTAGAATATTGCGTGCAATTCTGGTTGCCACACTACCAGAAGGACGTGGAGGCTTTGGAGAGGGTACAGAGGAGGTTTACCAGGATGTTGCCTGGTCTGGAGTGCATTAACTATGAGGAGAGGTTGGAAAAACTTGGATTGTTTTCACTGGAACAACGGAGGTGGAGGGGCAACATGATAGAGGTTTACAAAGTTATGAGCGGCATGGACAGAGTGGATAGTCTGAAGCTTTTTCCCAGGGTGGAAGAGTCAGTTACTAGGGGACATCGGTTTAAGGTGCGAGGGGCAAAGTTTAGAGGGGATGTGCGAGGCAAGTTTTTTACACAGAGGGTGGTGAGTGCCTGGAACTTGCTGCCAGGGGAGGTGGTGGAAGCAGATACGATAGCGACGTTTAAGAGACATCTTGACAAATATATGAATAGGAAGGGAATAGAGGGATATGGGCCCCGGAAGTGCAGAAGGTGTTAGTTTAGGCAGGCATCAAGATCGGCGCTGGCTTGGAGGGCCGAATGGCCTGTTCCTGTGCTGTACTGTTCTTTGTTCTTGTTCTTGTACAAGATGAACTGCAGAAACTCACCAAAGCTCCTCTACAGTCCTTCCCAAATCTGCAAAGTCTAATAACGAGAAGTGCAGCAAACACATGGGAACATAACTACATCCACGTTCCCCTCCAAGTCACACACGATCCTAACTTGGAAATATATCAACATTCCGTCATCATCGCTGGGTCAAATTCCTGGAACTCCCTACCTAACAGTACTCTGGGTGCACCATCACCATACAGGCTGCAGCAGTTCAAGAAGGAGAGTCAGCACCACCTTCTCAAGGGCAATTAGGGATGAATAATAAATGTTGACCTTTCCAGTGATGATAATATTCTGTGAATGAATTAAAATAAAATAATCAATGGTTGCAAAGCCCCTTTCTAAGATGCGAATACACAGATATTACTAAAATTTGTTTTAACATCTCATCTCACACTGAAGAATGCCTGCAGAGTCTCATCGACAGGTTTGCGTCTGCCTGCAATGAATTTGGCCTAACCATCAGCCTCAAGAAAACGAACATCATGGGGCAGGATGTCAGAAATGCTCCATCCATCAATATTGGCGACCACGCTCTGGAAGTGGTTCAAGAGTTCACCTACCTAGGCTCAACTATCACCAGTAACCTGTCTCTAGATGCAGAAATCAACAAGCGCATGGGTAAGGCTTCCACTGCTATGTCCAGACTGGCCAAGAGAGTGTGGGAAAATGGCGCACTGACACGGAACACAAAAGTCCGAGTGTATCAGGCCTGTGTCCTCAGTACCTTGCTCTACGGCAGCGAGGCCTGGACAACGTATGCCAGCCAAGAGCGACGTCTCAATTCATTCCATCTTCGCTGCCTTCGGAGAATACTTGGCATCAGGTGGCAGGACTATATCTCCAACACAGAAGTCCTTGAAGCGGCCAACACCCCCAGCTTATACACACTACTGAGTCAGCGGCGCTTGAGATGGCTTGGCCATGTGAGCCGCATGGAAGATGGCAGGATCCCCAAAGACACATTGTACAGCGAGCTCGCCACTGGTATCAGACCCACCGGCCGTCCATGTCTCCGTTATAAAGACGTCTGCAAACGCGACATGAAATCGTGTGACATTGATCACAAGTCGTGGGAGTCAGTTGCCAGCATTCGCCAGAGCTGGCGGGCAGCCATAAAGACAGGGCTAAATTGTGGCGAGTCGAAGAGACTTAGTAGTTGGCAGGAAAAAAGACAGAGGCGCAAGGGGAGAGCCTACTGTGCAACAGCCCCAACAAACAAATTTCTCTGCAGCACCTGTGGAACAGCCTGTCACTCCAGAATTGGCCTTTATAGCCACTCCAGGCGCTGCTTCACAAACCACTGACCACCTCCAGGCGCGTATCCATTGTCTCTCGAGATAAGGAGGCCCAAAAGGAAAGGAAAGGACTAAAATTTGTAATCATTTGTCGGTAAGAATTTGTAGACTCTGCTATAGAAGTCACAAAGACTACACCATTTCCAGCTCATATCCAAGGTCCAAGGCTGTTTGAAGAATGAGAAGCAATCATGTTTGATCCTATCACCTTCTTTTCATTCATTCATGGGATATGGGTGTCACCGGCAAGGTCAGCATTTATTGCCCATCCCTAACTGCCCTTGAGAAGGTGAAGGTTGTAAACTGCTATTTTTGTCTGAATACTAAAATCATATCAGGGACCAAATTAACCACTTTTTCAGACAGAGCTGTATTACAAAGGGCTGGAATCACAGTTCAGGCGCAGACATCAATACTGCAGGTTGGTGTGCAGACTATTGGCATATGACCACATGAGGAAATAATGACCAAATAAATAAACACATTAGTTTCAGTAATGAGGAAAAATGTGCTCCATAGTTCGAGATACATATGCTTGTAGGAATAAAATGCAAGACGTGGATGTCCTTGCTGGAGAGAGAGGTTGTGCTTTGGTAGACAAATTATTACAGCTACTTGGTTTAACCATGACACAAAAACAAAATACTGCTGGGAATCGGAAACACTTAGCAAACCAGGCAGCATTTGTAAAGACAGGTAGAATGTTCACGGTTCATGTCAAATCCTGAATTTGAAGTAGTGATGACATTGAAACTGTCAGCGTTCGCCATCATTATGCCACTGAAACTGACAGCAACTTCTGGAGTTCACACAGGTGCAGAATAACATGGAAATCCAGAAGTTGCTGTCAGTGATTTGACTCTTTTGCAGAGGGTACACTGTTCAGACACTTCGACCCCCAGACTGTAATCATGGAAATCAATGGAATTGATGAGAACTTCTCATATGCTATTAGTCTCACTGTAAAAATCCTTGAAAAGGTTACACCTTGTTGAATGATAGTGCACTAACTTTATAATTACTGCTAAATACCCTTACTGGCCCTGAAAAGCAAATTTTATATTTGTGGAATGCCTAATTTCTCCATAATGATAAAAGCAATTCAGCCTTTTTGAAACATTTTTTTCTTTTTGAAAAGTTTCTTTATTTTTTATTTTAGCTTCTATCTTAATCCAATCATAATGGCCTGGATTTTGTGGTCAGCGCTGAAGCTGCGGCCTTTGCTGCTGACCGCTGTAAAATGTATACACTTACATAGTTTGTTGGCTGGTGCAAGACTTTTAACTTCTTGCTGAGGCTTGGCCTGTTGACATGAGGAACAGGAGGCCTCTAGCAAAACACAATCCCACCGAAACCACGCCCACTGATGATGGTATTATCTGAAACCATGCCCACTGCTGCTGACATGAGCGAAGACACATCCATTAAGGCCTGTGTTTTCCAATGATCTCTTAATTTTTTAACAACTTTTAAAAACTTTTAAAAGCTTGTGAAACCTTTGACATAATTTAATAAATCTGCGAAAACTTTTGAAAACTTTAGAATAAATGTAAAACTGCATAGGACATTCTGTAAAAAGGCCAGCTAAAGTAAAATAGTTTTTTTGCAAAGCATTTATTTACTTGCTTACAGTAAAGAAGATGGCAGCACAAAAGGTAAATGAGAGGTAGAGGTGTCAGAAATTTTGTGATGTAGATCTCAACATACTTCTCAATGAGGTAGAGGCAAAACGTCACTGGTTTATCAGTAACGATAGGTGTAGGACAACTAGAAAAGTTCGCATCTTGGTATGGAAGGAAGTCACAGAGGCTGTGACTGCTAACAACACCATTCCATGGACCACAGAGTAATGTCACAAGAGATTGAATGATTTAACATGATCTGCCAGGGTGAGGTCTTGGAAATTTTTTCATTAAAACTTTTATCTAAGATGTAAAAGGTTATGATGCAAAGATCTTGTTTGTGGGTAGATGGAGTGTTTAGGGTTAGATGAAGACAAGTGGTCATAAAATTCAGTTGCGATTGGAGACAGGCCTCATTAAGTGCTTGTAAAGATCCTTTATCTGTACCCATAGAGTAAGGTGCATGATCGCTTTCACTGAGTAAGACTTACCCAAACCAACAAAGAAGCACCTCCTCCAGGCCCCATTTTAATAACCTGTGCTGCCACTGACTCACTGCCATCACTAGCCGGTGTGTCCAAAGACCTATCAGAAGAACAAATTTGCAATAATGATGTATTTTCATTTCTCACACCCAAGAAGTTCATGGTTTAAACGTTCAGCTGCTAACACTCATATTTCCTCACCCCATTGTCTGGGTACCAAACATAGAAAGTTTAGTGATGCCCACCAGCTGCCTGGTCATCCCTTCATACTCATTAATACCCTTCAGAAAGGCCACACCACCCCCAGTCAATGAATTCTCCCAGGCAGTATGAGGTCATCACAAGCTTTGACACTTTAACAGAAGAGTACTGTACTGGGAACATAAGAACGTAAGAACTAGGAGCAGGAGTAGGCAATTCAGCCCCTTGAGCCTGCTCCGCTATTCAATACGATCATGGCTGATCTTATCTTGGCCTCAACTCCAATTTCCTGCCCGTTCTCCATAACCCTTCAACCCATTTCTAATTAAAAATCTGTCTATCTCCTCCTGAAATTTACCCAATGTCGCGGCATCCACCGCACTCTGGGGTAGTGAATTCCACAGATTCACGACCCTTTGAGAGAAGTAATTTCTCCTCATCTCGGTTTTAAATCTGCTACCCCTTATCCTAAAACTATGACCTCTCATTCTAGATTACCCCAAAAGAGGAAACATCCTCTCTAAGTCTACTTTGTCAATCCCCTTAATCATCTTATATACCTCAATTAGATTTTTTAAAATTCATTCATGGGATGTGGGCGTCACTGGCTATGCCAGCATTTATTGCCCACCCCTAATTGCCCTTGAGAAGGTGGTGGTGAGCTGCCTTCGTGAACCGCTGCAGTCCATTTGGAGCATGTAGACCCACAGTGCTGTTAGGAAGGGAGTTCCAGGATTTTGACTCAGCGACAGTGAAGGAACAGCGATATAGTTCCAAGTCAGGATGGCGTGTGACTGGAGGGGAACTTGCAGGTGGTGGTGTTCCCATGTATTTGCTGCCCTTGTCCTTCTAGTTGGTAGAGGTCGCAGGTTTGGAAGGTGCTGTCTAAGGAGCCTTGGTGCATTTCTGCAGTGCATCTTGTAGATGGTACACACTGCTGCTACTGTGCGTCGGTGGTGGAGGCAGTGAATGTTTGTAGATGGTGTGCCAATCAAGCGGGCTGTTTTGTCCTGGATAGTGTCGAGCTTCTTGAGTGTTGTTGGAGCTGCACCCATCCAGGCAAGTGGAGAGTATTCCATCACACACCTGACTTGTGCCTTGTAGATGGTGGACAGGCTTTGGGAAGTCAGGAGGTGCGTTACTCGCCTCAGGATTCCTGGCCTCTGACCTGCTCTTGTAGCCACGGTATTTATACGGCTACTCCAGTTCAGTTTCTGGTCAATGGTAGCCCCTAGAATGTTGATAGTGGGGGATTCAACGATGCTAATGCCGTTGAATGTCAAGGGAAGATGGTTAGATTCTCTCTTGTTGGAGATGGTCATTGCCTGGCACTTGTGTGGCGCGAATGTTACTTGCCACTTATCAGCCCAAGCCTGCATATTGTCCAGGTCTTGCTGGATTTCTACACGGACTGCTTCAGTAGCTGAGGAGTCACGAATGGTGCTGAACATTGTGCACTCACTAATGTCCTTTAGGGAAGGAAATCTGCTGTCCTTACCTGGTCTGGCCTACATGTGACTCCAGATCCACAGCTATGTGGTTGACTCTTACATGCCCTTGAAATGGCCTAGCAAGCCACTCAGTTCAAGGGCAATTAGGGATGGGCAATAAATGCTGGCCTGGCCTGCGACGCCCACATTCCATGAATGAATTTTTAAAAATCATCAGCGAACATCCCCACTTCTGACCTTATGATTGAAGGAAGGTCATTGATGAAGCAGCTGAAGATGGTTGGGCCTAGGACACTACCCTGAGCAACTCAACTCCTGCAGTGATGTCCTGGAGCTCAGACGACTGACCTCCAACAACCACAACCATCTTCCTTTGCGCTAGGTATGGCTCCAGCCAGCGGAGGGTTTTCCCCCTGATTCCCATTGACATCAGTTTTGCTAGGGCTCCTTGATGCCATACTCGGTCAAATGCTGCCTTGATGTCAAGGGCAGTCACTCTCACCTCACCTCTTGAGTTCAGCTCTTTTGTCCATGTTTGAACCAAGGCTGTAATGAGGTCAGGAGCTGAGTGGCCCTGGCGGAACCCAAACTGAGCATCACTGAGCAGGTTATTGCTAAGCAAATGCCGCTTGATGGCACTGCTGATGACACCTTCCATCACTTTACTGAGAGTAGGCTGATGGGGCGGTAATTGGCTGGGTTGGACTTGTCCTGCTTTTTGTGTACAGGACATACCTGGGCAATTTTCCACATTGCAGGGTAGATGCCAGTGTTGTGGCTGTACTGGAACAGCTTGGCTAGGGGCGTGGCAGGTTCTGGAGCACAGGTCTTCAGTACAATTGCCGGAATATTGTCAGGGCCCATAGCTTTTGCAGTATCCAGTGCCTTCAGTTGTTTCTTGATATCACGCAGAGTGAATCGAATTGGCTGTAGTCTGGCATCTGTGATGCTGGGGACTTCAGGAGGAGGCCGAGTTGGATCATCAACTCGGCACTTCTGGCTGAAGATTGTTGCAAATGCTTCAGCCTTATCTTTCACACTGATGTGCTGGGCTCCCCCATCATTGAGGATGGGAATATTTGTGGAGCCACCTCCTCCAGTTAGTTGTTTAATTGTCCACCACCATTCACGGCTGGATGTGGCAGGACTGCAGAGCTTAGATCTGATCCGTTGGTTATGGGATCGTTTAGCTCTGTTTACTGCATGCTGCTTACGCAGTTTGGCATACAAGTAGTCCTGTGTTGTAGTCTCACCAGGTTGACACCTCATTTTGAGGTATGCCTGGTGCTGCTCCTGGCATGCCCTCCTGCACTCTTCATTGAACCAGGGTTGGTCTCCTGGCTTGATGGTAATGGTAGAGTGGGGGATATGCTGGGCCATGAGGTTACAGATTGTGGATGAGTACAATTCTGCTGCTGCTGATGGCCCACAGTGCCTCATGGATGCCCAGTTTTGCATTGCTAGATCTGTTCGAAATCTATCCCATTTAGCACGGTGATAGTGCCACACAACACGATGGACGGTATCCTCAATGTGAAGGCGGAACTTCGTCTCCACAAGTACTGTGCGGTGGTCACTCCTTCCAATACTGTCATGGACAGAAGCATCTTCAGCACGCAGATTGGTGAGGACAAGGTCAAGTATGTTTTTCCCTCATGTTGGTTCCCCCACCACCTGCCGCAGACCTAGTCTAGCAGCTATGTCCTTTAAGACTCGGCCAGCTCAGTCAGTAGTGGTGCTACCGAGCCACTCTTGTGATGGACATTGAAGTCCCCCACCCAGTGTACATTTTGTGCCCTTGCCACCCTCAGTGCTTCCTCTCATTCTTCTAAACTCCAGAGAATAAAGGCCTAAACTGCTCAATCTCTCTTCATAAGACAAACCCCCCCCCCCCCATCTCTGGAATCAATCTGGTGAACATCCTTTCTCAAGTAAGGGGACCAAAACTGTACACAATACTCCAGGTGTAGTCTCACTAATGCCTTGCACAGTTGCAGCAACACTTCTCTACTTTTATACTGTATTCCTTTAGCAATAAATGCCAAAATTCCATTTGCCTTCCTGATCACCTGCTGTACCTGCAAACTAGTTTTCTGCGATTCATGCACAAGGACACCCAGATCCCTCTGCACCGAAGCACTCTGACGTTTCTCTCCATTTAGATACTAATTTGCCTTTCTATTCTTCCGACCAAAATAGATAACCTCACACTTATCCACGTTAAAATCAATCTGCAAAATTTTGGCCCCTTTATCTAATCTATCCATATCCATCTGTCGATTTCTTATTTCTTTATTGCAATTTACTGCCCCACCTTATTTAGTGTCATCTGCAAATTTGGCTATAGTACCTTCTATCCCTGCATCCAAATCATTTATATGGATTGTAAATAGTTGGGGCCCGAGGACTGAACCCTGTGGCACCCCACTAGTTACATCTTGACAACCAGAAAAGGACCCATTCATCCCGACTCTCTGTTTTCTGTTGGTTAGCCAATCCTCTATCCAAGCTAACAAATTGCCCCTAACCCCATGTGAACTTACCTTGTGTATTAACCTTTTGTGCGGCACCTTATCAAATGCCTTCTGGAAGTCCAGATAAACTACATCTACAGGATCCCCTTTATCCACTTTGCTTGTTACAGCTTCAAAGAACTCTAGCAAATTAGTCAAACACGATTTACCCTTCATAAAACCATGCTGACTCTGATGGATTGTGTTTTGACTTTCTAAATGTCCTGTTACTACTTCCTTAATAATGGATTCTAACAATTTCCCAACGACACATGTTAAACTAACTGGTCTATAGTTTCCTACTTTCTGCCTCCGTCCCTTTTTGAATAAGGGCGTTACATTAGCTTTTTTCCAATCCACTGGAACCTTTCCCGTATCCAAAGAATTTTGGAATATTATAACTGATGGACCCATTATCTCCACTGCCACTTCCTTTAAGACCCTAGGATGTAGGCCATTAGGCCCTGGGGACTTGTCTGCCTTCAACCCCAATAGTTTTCTCAGTACTTTTTCCCTAGTGATGATGATTGTTCTAAGTTCCTCCCTTTCTTTCACCTCTGCATTACCGGGTACTATTGGGATGGTACTAGTGTACTCCACCATGAAAACTGAAGCAAAATACTGATTTAGTGTCACTGCTATTTCTGTGTTCCCTTCTATTAACTCCCCAGTCTCATCCTCGAATGGACCAACATTCACTTTAGCTATTCTTTTCCCTTTTATATACTTATAGAAGCTTTTGCTATCCGTTTTGATATTTTGCGCTAGTTTTCTTTCATAATTTACTTTGCTCTTTTTTACTTTTTTAGTAACCCTTTGTTGATCTTTAAAAGTTTCCCAATCTTCCAGTCTACCACAGGCCTTTGCAATATGGTATGCCTTAGTATTTGTCTTTATGTTATCCTTAACTTCCTTGCTTAGCCATGGATATTTTTCCCCCCTCCTATAATCTTTCTTCCTCTCTGGAATATATTTTAGTTGGGAGAAATTGAATAGCTTCTTAAACATCTGCCATTGCTCATCAACTGTCCTACCTTGTAGTCTTCCTGCTCAGTTCTCTAGGGCCAAATCTGTCCTCATGCCTATGTAATTACCTTTGTTTAACTCCAGAACGCTCGTGTGGGACTCCATTTGCCCTCAAACTGAATTTGAAATTCTAGCATGCTATGATCACTTTTCCCTAGAGGATCCTTAACAATGAGATCATTTATTAATCCCACCTCATTACACAACACCAAATCTAGAATAGCCTGCTCCCTGGTTGGTTCCACAACATATTGCTCCAAAAAACAATCTCTAATACATTCAATGAACTCTCCTTCGAGGCTACCCTTGCCAATTTGACTAATCCTTTCTATATGCATATTAAAATCACCCATGATTATTGCTGTACCTTTCTTACAAGCCCCCAGTATTTCCTAGTTTATACTGTGCCCCACTGCGGAACTACTGTTTGGCGACCTGTAGATTACTCCCACCAGTGACTTCTTTCCCTTGCTATTTGTTATTTCTACCCAGATTGATTCGACGCCTTGATCTCCAGTGCCTATATCATTTCTCACTACAGTACTGATCTCTTCCTTCACTAACAAAGCTACACCACCTCCTTTTCCTTCCTGTCTACCCTTCCGAAATACTGAGTACCCTTGGATAGTCATGTCAAAGTCAAAAGCCCTAAGGCAAATAGCATTGGTTATCTGGTGAATGCAGGCCTTAGCAGTGCTCTGGATGATATAAAAACAAGAAATGCTGGAAATACTCAGTAGGTCTGTCAGTGTCTGTGGAGACAGAAGCAAAGGTAACGTTTCAGGTCAGTGACCCTTCATTAGAACTGGCAAATGTTAGAAATGTAATAGGTTTTAAGCAAAAGGCAAGATGTTGATAGGACAGAGGGTCACAGAGAATAACTGACCAGAAGGTCATGGAGCAAAGGCAAACAGTACGTTAATGGTGTGGTGAAAGACAAAGTGTTAGTGCAGAAGGGGTGTTATTTGACAGAAAAATGAACAGCCCTGTCCCAAAGCACAAACATGAAAAAAAGTAGCTAGGCACATGGGAAAAAAAAATGAATGATGAAGCAAGCTAAAATAAAATAAACAAATAAAAAATAACTAAGAATGAAAAGGGGTCCGTCATGCTCTGAAATTATTGAACTCAATGCTCAGTCCGGCAGGCTGTAGCGTGCCTAATTGGTAAATGAGATGCTGTTCCTCGAGCTTGCATTGATGTTCACTGGAACACTGCAGCAAGCCCAAGACAGATATGTGGGCATGAGAGCAGGGGGCTGTGTTGAAATGGCAAGCAACCGGAAGCCCAGAGTCATGCTTTTGGACTGAGTGTAGGTGTTCCGCAAAGCGGTCACCCAGTCTGCGTTTGGTCTCCCCAATGTATAGGAGACCATATTGTGAGCAGTGAATACAGTATACTAAATTGACACAAGTACTTTGCAACACTGTATCCTACATTGCAAGGACTCTGAGGAGGGAGACAAAATTTCTGTTCATATCCCAGCAAGAACCAAGACCCAGGAAGTTTAAGGGAACTACCTATTGTTTTAGCAAGAAGAAATACTGCTAACTGCTATGTTTGAATCACTGAGTGACTGTCATGTGACAAGCCTCTCCCCATCCATGGTTTTAAGCTTTTGTGTTTCTCTGCAGCCGAAGGAGAAGCATCTGGACTCTGACACGTGCAGACCCTAATTGGGGTCCTTCTGTCTCTCGTTCTCTCCATTTCAGCTTACAAGCCTGTTGCCTGACCACCTTTACATACTCCAGCTACAATCAGAAACCCCATTGGAGGAAATCATCCAAGAGACCCACCGAACCAGTCATCTACCTCTTCAAAATAAAAGCCTCAGGACCACTGATTTCAACTGGAAGCCAGCCAAATCACCAAATGCCACAGTACGTATACCGCATTTTTCTATGGGCTCTAAATCAACTAATCTACCTTTCTCCACTCTGTAACCTATTTATGTGTGTGTGTAAACCTCTACTGTGTTTGAGAGAGTGAAAGTTGGCATGTAGTTTATTATTTTCATTAGTTTGGTTAAGGTACAATAAAGTTAACCTCTTTCTTTGTTAAACTCAAGAAAACCTGTCCAATTGTTTTTTTATGATCATGGCAAGTAAGTAATTAAACACCTACTGAATTGGCCAGTACATCCACTTTAAGAAGGAATTAAACCTGTTCTGGTCAAACAAAGAGAGGAAAAAGAGGGAAGCCCTTTGACCCCTCCTCACTTGACTGTAACACTGTCCATTTCAGATCAGCTGAAGGAAGGAGGGTACAAAGCTGTGGTTTGTGCTGTGGGCATTACCCCAGCCCCATAAGAGGATCAGCGGGGCAAAGTGGGACTCGGTATTTGAAAAGGAGTTGCCGTTGGCGCTGCAGAGGTGGCAGAGAGAGTGGGCACTCAGCGCCCTGGCATTGAACAGGGTCTTCACCCCCCCTGGCGTCGTGGGGGTAGAAGAGCAGGGGGCAAGGCTGCCAATCACAGTATTGCGGCCACCTGTCCAAAAGGAAGGCTGCAGCTGGCAATAGGGGTACGACTGTCAGATTTTGAGTCCAATGGTGATGAGGGGCAACACCCTCCTCAGGAAGGGCAGAACCCGAGCAGCAGGAGGGCATGGGGAAGGAAAGAGGGGCAGGAAGGCATGGGAGGCCATACCCTCATCACCAGATCTACCGCCGAAGATGGAGCAACCTGGAGATGACCGAGACCCAGTGCCACAGGAGACTGCGATTCTCCAGGCGGATGGTCACAGAGATCTTTGACCTCATCACTGAAAACCTCGCATCCTGCAGCAGTGGTTGCCATGCCCTCCCAACAGCCATCAAAGTCACTGTGGCTTTGAACTTCTTCACTTCTGGCTTCTTCCAAGGAACAGCTGTAGGCCTTAATGGCAACTCGCAAAGAGTTGTACACCACTACATCTCACAAGTCACTGATGCCCTCTTTTCCAGAACTGGACAGTACATTCATTTCATGACAGATGCAGCCTTGCAGGCACCGAGGGCATTGGGTTTCACCGCCAATGCTGCAATCCTCCAGGTGCTGGTCATCATCGATTGCACTCATGTGGCCATCGAGGCAATGAGTGATCGGCCAGTGTGTTCCATCAATAGAAAGGGCTTCCACTCACTCAACATCCAACTGGTCTGCTTCCTCCATGTGTGCGCTTGCTTTCCTGGCAGCTGCCATGACTCCTTCATTTTCCAGCAGTCCAGACTGCCTTAGATTTTCACTCCAATCCCCAAAGTCCATGGATGGGTCCTCAGGACCAGGAATATCCCTTGAAGACATGGCTACTGACCCCTCTACTGGAGCTCCAGACAAGGGCACAGAGGTGATACAACCAATGCCACCTGCCTACTAGGGACAACTATTGAGCAGGCCAGCAGCTACTCAGCCCCACTTCCACATGCTAGCACCCTCCATTTTCCCCAGTGACAGAGGAGCCCCTGAGTATGCTGGGGCCTTCAGGATGCCAAGGTCATTCCAAGCCAGAGGACAGCATGCCTCCACCTCAGCTGATAGCACAGGGGGTGCACCATGTAGGAGCAGCCGAAAAAGATTTAAAAAGTGCACCTAGATGCATTTAAGGGTTCACAGGTGAAGGTACATTCCAGAAGAAAGGGGTTGTGTTTGGTTTAACGCAGAATAAAGATATATGTTGTTCTCACTATGTCTCCTTCTTACTGTTGATGTCTGTTGCAACCTCATTTCGACCCTGCCTCTTAAGGGGTTGGATGTGAGGGACCAAAGCGTGAGTGCTCCATGATTCAGCCCTGCCACTGTGCAATATGCACCTGGGTGCTGGGCACTGGAGTGCTGAAGGAAGGAGGCGACAACAGAACTGCTTAAAAGTAAGGCTTTATTGGTGAGTTTCTAGAAGGTGGTGAGGGTCATAGGAGACGTGAATGCATAAGGGCATCTCAAGTCTCCATTGCGGGTATCTCATGGCGACTTTCCTGCTGTCCCTGGGGTCCTTCATCTTGCAATGACTGGGCAGAATCCTTCTCCACATCCTTGTCATCAGAGGAGGCATCTTGCTGCACGATATCATCAGTGGTCAGCGCCTCCCCCCCTCTGTAGCGCCAGGTTGTGCAGTGTACAGCACACCACACGATCAATCCAGGCAACGGAATCTCATCTTGAGCAGACAAATGGCCTGCTCGATGGTTGCTTGGGTAGTCAGTGGCAAGTGTTGTACCCCTCCTCTGCATTCATGCATGGGTTCCTCACAGGTTTCAATAACCGTGTCCTCGGTGGGTAGCCCTTGTCTCCAAGGATCCATCCCTGCAGGCACTGTGGGGGGGGGGGGGGGGGTGGGGGTGCAGAGAATCTCTGGCACCTGGGACTGGTGAATTATGTAGGCATTGTGGCTGCATCCCAGGAACCTTGCACAGACCTGCAGGATCCTTCTGCGGTGGTCGCAGACTAGTGGTAAATTGAGGGAGTGGAAACGCTTCCTGTTGATGAAGGCAGCTGGCTGATTGGTGGGAGCCTTAATGGCCACATGCTTGCAGTCAATGACACTCTGCATCTGGGGGAATCCAGCAATGGCCCCGAACCCTATAGCCCTCTCAGCTTTACTGTTTGTATCAATGCAGAAGCACACCGAGTCACGGGTCCTCCTGAACAGAGCATTGGTGGCCTCCTTGCTGCACTGATGCACCACAGATTGTGAGATTCAGCACATATCTCCACTTGATCCCTGGAATGACCCAATGGCATAGACGTTCAGTGCCCCACTTACCTTCAGTAACACTGGCATCAGGTGCCCACCAAGTCCTATACGGCTAAACTCATCCTGCATCATGGCACACATTTCAGTGATGGCCTCCCTGGAAAGGCAGAGTCTTTGGAGACACTGTCACTTTGACATCATCAGGTAATTGAGCCTCGGCCAGTAGACCCTCGCTGAAGGGCAGCTTCTTCTGTGTGCAGGAAGCTGTTGGTCTCCTCTGTATCCTTCTCCAGCTTCTCGTTCTGGAGGTTGGCCCTCCTGTGAGCCCCCAGGTTGCAGACATGCCCCTGCCCGTGGCTGAACCTCCCTCCATCTATGCTGCTCCTCCTCCTCAACATGGGCCCCGAAGCCAGGGTGAATGAGCCCGTAACATGTTGGCTCTCCCTGTGTGCAAGGCCCTCAAGGCAAATGGCCCCCACTTTCCCCTCATTTGTCACATCTGCTGAGGAGGCACTGCCCCAATGGCATCCTGGTATGGTTCCTCTACAGTGCTGGCACCTTTGCCCCTATTCCTGACAGTGATTCCCGATTCCCTCCCTCCTCTATCCTCGCTGTCAAGTGATGCTGCCACTTCCGCTGGCTTCCCAGTGAAGCCAACACTGAACTCCCACCTCCTTGTTGCCTCCTTTAACCAAGCAAAGCTCTGAAGCCCAATGGTTTCCTTTCACCATCAATTAAATCAGAACCAGTGAGTAAAATTGCTGTCAGTTGGGCTCTTAAATACCTTAATTGCCTTGCAACCGTGTGGATGTGTAAAGTCTGCCCTCCATGTCAGCTGCCAATGCTAAAATGCAGGAGGGACGCCAAGATGTTGGACATTCTGTCCGGTGTCTTCTGCCCTTATTTTCTGCCACCACCCCACCCCCCACCTCCATTCCTGTTTCAAAAGGCCCCTTAAAATTCAGCCCATTGGTTCTGGTTCTGTTGAGGTGCAATCCATCCGGTCAGTATAGGTCTCACCTCCCCCAGAACCGGTCCCAAAGTCCCAGGAATCTAAAGCCCTCCCTCCTGTACCAACTCTCCAGCCACACATTCATCTGTTCTATCCTCCTATTTCTATACTCACTTACATGTGGCATGAGAAGTAATGTGGAATTCCTGCCTTTGAGATCCTGCTTGCTAATTTTCTTCCTAATTCCCTAAAAGCTGCCTACAGGAACTTATCCCTCTTTCTACCTATGTCGTTGGCACCAATATGGACCACGACTGCTGGCTTCTCATGCTCCCGCCTCAGAGTGTTGCAGCTGCTCACTGACATCCTTCACCCTGACACTAGGGAGGCAACGTACCATCCTGGATTCATGTCTGCAGCTACAGAAATGCCTGTCTGTTCCCCTGCCTATAGAATCCCTTATCACTATTGATATCCCATTCTACCTCCTACAGCTTAACCAGCCGTGGTGACATGAACTAGACTCTGGCTGCATTCTCCAGAGGAACCATCGCTATCCCCAGTATTCAGAACAGAATACCAGTTGGAGAACGTGATACACTCAGGGGATTCCTGCACTATCTGCTTGCTTTTGCTTGGTCTGTCTGCAGTCACCCAAGCTCTACATGCACACCCTTAAGCCATGGAGTGACCACCTGTAGAAACGTGCGATCCACCAAACTCTCAGCCTCGCGGATGCACCGCCATGATGCAAGCTGCTCGAGCCCCTCCAGCTGATGACATTTCCTGCACTTGTGGTTGTCCAGGGGATATGAGCAAAGTGTTCTGGAGTTCCCAATGGAGCAGGATGTGCATTCCACGGGACTAAGATGATTTACCATTCCTCTATTAGAATACTAACTAAACTTATCAGAAATATAAACTTAAGACTTTAAGAAAACTTATGATTAACACTTAAAACCTTACACTTTTTTTAAACCTGATTTAATTCTTCTAGTTCCTTATCTTAGATCCTTACCTCAATACTGACCTCGATCATGATGTTAGTTCCCTCGGGTTCTGCCGCTCCACCCTTGGTGCACTGATTTTGACTTCACTCTGACCTCACTCTTTCAGTTTCTGCCTGTGTTGAGTTGTTCTCGCTTTGGTACTCTCTGGTGAAGCCTGCTCTGCTGCCATGGTTTATATCCTGCCCTGCTCTGGCTTTGCTCACACTCCTCCAGTTCAAGATTGCGCTTATGCCACTTTCGTTCAGCTTGCACTCTAGGTTGGATTTTGTCCCTGTGGCGGGGGAACCTAACACTGGGCGAGAAAGCTGGAGGCAACCCCACCTCAGCCATTTTTGGAAGCCCTGATGGAATCCAATGGCAATCAAGCAATAAACTGCCTGCCGTCAGGGCTTCCGCCCCTTTGGGTGGAGGTCCTGTCTCCAAGTGTTGCTGGCCAATCAGAGGGCTGGCAGCTCTTCAGTCCCACCAGCTCCACTGAGAGCAGTGGCCACTGCTGAGACTGCAGCAGGCCTGGATCAACCAGAATGGAGGAGGCCCCAGAATCAAGGTGTGTTTGTGGCACAGAGTGGGGTGTTTGGTCGTGAGGGTAGAGGGAGTCTAGCTGAGGGGGCAGTCCTCACCGTTGTGCGGCCCTCCGGTGTCCGATCAGGAGTGCCCCACCCACTCCCCGCCAGCCCACAGGGAGGCCGCCAGCTTTTATTGGGTAACCTCTCCATGTGGCGGAGGGACACCCCCACCGCTGGTAAAATACCACTTAAGGGCTTCAGTTGACCTCTGGACGGGAAGGCGGTCCTTGGCTTTCCCTGCTTTGGTAAAGTACCACGGTGTTGGGAAGGTGACAGGCACTCCAGCCCCGTCTTCTCTCGCCATTTTACATGACCCCTCCCCCGCTCCCTCCTGCCACCAAGCCTATCCCTGGTGGGTTGGTAAAATCCAGCCTTTTGACTCTGACTTTCCAGACACACTTTGGAGGTATCATTCTACAAATTCGGAGATTTTGAAGTCTGACCTGCACTTTGGAGCTGTGAACTACCAGCTCAATATTACAATCAGGCCCAACATGACCAGTGGCAGTACCAGCAGCAGGACCTGCACCAGCTCAGAGACCACAGCAGAGAGAGGATCAGCAGAAAGGTGCAGCTCACAGGAGGCTGTACCCAGCACACAGCATCTACAGGCAGAGGATAAGCTTCCTTGAAATGTCAGAACACCAGTGTCTCAGGAGGCTCAGGCTGTCGTGCCAGGTGGTAGTAGATATTTGCAGCCTGCTGGAACAAGACCTACTGACAACTGGAGCTGGTGGCCAGGCTTTACCAGTGGCTGTCAAAGTCACCACGGTCCTAATTCTTTTTTGCCTGTGAATCCTTCCAGGGATATGCCTGAGACATTTACAGGATTTTGTAACAAACAAATGGTTTAGGCCACAATTTGAGTATTACATCCAGTTCTATTATCCATACCTTTCAAAAGGATGTGAGGGTCCTTGAGAGGGTACGGAGGAAATTTACAAGAATAGTTACAGGGATCGGGGATTTTAGTTACAAGATTAGGTTGGAAAAGCTGGGATTGATCTTCTTAGAACAAAGGAGATTGAGGGAAGATTTGTTAGACATGTACAAGATTATGGCAGGTTTAGATATGGTAGACAAAGAAAATCTGTTCCCATTAGCTGATGATATGAGGACTAGGGGACACTGATTTGGGCTAGAGATATAGGGGGATATGATGAAAAACTTTTTTATGTAGCAAGTGGTAATGACCTGGAACTTGCTGTTCATGAGGGTGATGCAAGCAGAGACAATCAATGATCTCAAAAAGAACTTGGATGGACACTTCAGGGAAATAAACTTGCAGGTTCACAAGGATAAAGTCATGGAATGGGACTGATTGTATTGCTCTACATAGAGCCAGCATAGACTCAATGAGCTGAATGGCCTCCTTCTGTGCCTTAATGACTCTATGACTCTAAATGCATCAGACAGGTGATTGATGGCTTCTTTGCCAGGGCTGGTAACTATGTGAACTTGGCCTGCAATGAGGCCCGTCAGAATGTGTGGGCACTCAAGTTTGCAGCTCTGACTGCCTTCCCACAGTTGCAGGGTGTCATCAATTGCATGCATGTGCCTATTAAGGCACACATAGATCACCCAAGAGTTTTCATCAACTGCAATGATCCAATCCATCAATGTGCAGCTGGTGTGCAACCAAAAATAGCTTTTTGCAGGTCTGCACAAATCCACAGGCTGCTGCCATGATGCTTTCATCCTGTAGCAGTCCACCTTCCCAGATCTCTTCACATCTTGAAGCAGAGTTACCACCTGGCTACCAGGTGACAAGGGATACCCAAGGAATAAGGCCCAGGAGCGATACAATGAATGCCATATGTGTCTTCGAACAAGTCATCGGCATGCTGAAGATGTGCTTCAGGTGCCTGGACAGATTTGGCAGTGTCTATTAGTACAGAGTAGCCAGGATCACCAAAATAGTTGAGCATTCTGCACACCATTTTGAGCAGCGAGGATTGGACCTGCAGGAGGAATAAGCCACAGAGCACAGAGTCTCTTTGGACCATTCTGAGGAGCAGGAGCAAGACAAGGAGGTGGAGGAGGAGGCAGAAGGTGATATGGGAAATTCACTGCCAGCAGAGCATATTGCTGCCTGAGATGCCCAGGATGACCTCATTAGTGTAAGATTCCACCAGTGTATCCATCTAATAACCATATGAAAAAGATTATTTTGCACTCCCATTCCCTGTCCCCGCCAAAGCCATTAACACACAACAAACAATCAAGCCTCCCTTTCACAGCTCAGCGTCAATTCATTTCCTGCTAATCCTCAGCTCGCAACTGAAAAGACTGCTTGCCAGCCAGCAACCAATGTTGGGCAAGAGGAGAAGGTGGTGTAAAATAACAATATTTATGTGGCTCACACATAAACCAGGAACGTAACATTCTAACAATGTGTAACATACACTTATGTGCACACCTTGTGCAACTATAAATCTTTACTCTTCCTTCTCCAAGCACTTCTACATGCTATAAACCCTGTGGCTTCAGCAGCAGTACAGAGAAGTCCCTCAGATCCTCTGACTGCTGATATGCTCTTGGAACCATGTGGGCCTTATCAAAGGTTGCTTCACTTGCCCCTGCAGGATCAGGCTTGGCTAGCAGCAAACAAGGCAGCATGTGGAATATTGACTAACTATGGGCGAGAAGTGGAAGCTTTGAATCGCGCCCCAACTACCATATTCCCTTGCACCATCATCCCCCTTATGGCCTACTCGCTTTTCCCTGCTAGCTATGACCTGGAGAACACATTGCTGTAGATCAGTGGCGAGATGAATAGCCAAGTCTAGGGTATCATTCATCCTATTTAAGGTGTCATTCATAGTGTGAAAGCCATTGGTGAGGGCCAGCATGAACTCATGTGATAGCCGCATTTAATGCTCCATGCAGGTGGTCACTCTTTCCATCAACAAAGACATCATTGCAAAGACCTATGATTCTGCAATCGTGCATGGTGCAGCTGGGATGCCTGCCAGTAATCACTGTTGGATCCCATTAGTTACACAAAGAGAGACGAAGTCCGACTGTAGCTTTAAGAAACTTTATTGCAGTACAAAATGATTACATCATCAGCAAAGCGAACAACAACACCTGGGCTCTCCTCTCCTTTCCCCCCACCTGAGCAGGGAAATCGAGCCTTTCTTATAGTTCTTCATACAAATCAGTGACACCTCCTTTCTGTTCCCAATTGGTCTACAAACTTTGCAGTTTCTTGGTGTCAGGGCCTGATTGGGGTACTGCCTTATCAATTTGTTTCACCTCCTTACTCTAGCAGTTTCTCATCCCCCTATCTCCTTGGACCGTTAGGCTGATTGCTATACAATAGGCTACTATTAAACAGTCTGCAGCTGTCCTGCTGGTTTCTGCTTGTTAGTCTGCTTCTACTGATAAGCAGTCTGTGCAGCACTGAAGATACTTTATTATTTCTGATAAGCTGTCTCTGCAGCTCCGAGGTTATTTAGTAGTACATAATTGATTAATTATTTCACCTTAATGTCCCCATTATTCTGTCCCCACAGTCCCCCCTTTGATTCTTCAAACACTTTTAACAATCATTCCCTTGATCCCACCTAGGTGCCTTTAATGGTCTCTACTTGTCTAGAAACAGCCTTCAACACCCAGAGGGGTCACACTCAATACGTTGCCTGCTTGTGCCACAAGAGGGGCCCGTGGGAGCTCTGTAAAGGCATAAGTTTTGCAGGGGCTTCAGTTACTTGTTTACAACAACACTTAATAAGCAAAAATGTCAAATACAGAATTAAAATCATCACTAAAAAGACCAAACCCTGTACCACCAAGGTCCCTGTCGAGCCCAACAAGCTGGTCGCCCAACTCCATAAGGTGAGGGTTGGGGGTTGTTTTTAGCTTTTCCACTTCCTTTCGGATGTGTTCTGCCAGATTAGAAATTTCTTCGGAGCTATCTGGAATGGAAGTTCAGCACTCAGGTCCTATCAGGGCACATGTACCCCCCTTTTCTGCTAGGACAAAATCTAAGGCCATTCGGTTCTTGAGTGCTACTGTGCGGATAGTTACCATTTCTGCATTTATTTTAACGAGGGCTGCGGTGGTGTCATTGGCCACCTTTTCTAGGACTGAAGCCATGTTGATGGATTCCCTAGCTACTTTAGCTGTCCCATACCATGGGAACGTGATTGAGAAAAACCTCTCCGTCTCAGGGATCTCGTCCTTTGTCCCTGAGGCAGCTTAGGCAGAGAGGTCAAATGATGGATATAAGGTGTAACATAGCCTAAGTAACACGATCCTGTCCAGAATTTCAGTAACCAAGGATAGGCTTTATTGCCGCAAATAAAATAAGTACCGTTATAGGCAATGGGGTTTTTAGCCGTTTCGGGGTCCAATCGCCAGGCGGTGTCTTACCCTTTTAGTTCCCCAAGGTCCCGCAGGAGAATAGCTTTAGCACCCGGAGTTACATTGAAATAGTGGGAGCAGTTACTTCGTCCCACCTCTTGTCCACCCCTTTGGTCTCTGACCAGGCATATGAATCCCAGTGGTCTTCCCATGGTGATAGTAAGGACCAAGAACGGGGGCTCTTGGGTCCGATCGTAATGGGGCCGGTACCACCCCTTGAAGGGCTTTATGTTCCGAGACCCTTTTATGATCCATTCTGTCGTCTCCGATGCATTAAAGGGAATGGGGCGTAAGGGGATGCCCCCCTTGAGTGGATGGGCACGTGTGCACATGCCCAGCAGCGGGAGAGGTTAGCTTCTTTGGCATATGTATAGGTCATATAAAAGGAAAGAGTTAACATGTGATTCCCTTGACACTCGATTAATTTCCCCATGTGGACAGGCTTGGTTAGTCAAAAGTGAGCAACTACTTAAAATACATGCAAAGATGATAATAAAAGTTCTGAACAGTACGTAATTAATAATTTGGCATTCAATCACGGGTCGCTCGTTTTACGTGAGAGGCGTGTATCCAGGCCTTCTTTCCTTCGACTTTGACTGCTGCCTGGGTGGTCAGTAGCACTTGGAAAGGTCCCTCCCACTTGGCGCCCAAAGGTTCTTTGTGTATTTTCTTCACATAGACCCAGACTCCCGGGACGATGTCGTGCCCTCCTTCTGGTGGGTCACCCCAAGCTGCCGATACCTGCGAGGAAGCAGAACTGACAGCATTTGTTAAGTTCTGGCAATATTCTAGTAAAGCGTCACTCATCAAGTGACAATCAGCTTTACGCAGATCAATTGTACCCGGTAAAGACATGGGTCTTCCTGTTATTACTTCAAACAGGCTCAAGCCTGTAGTTCTGTTCGGGGTCGCTCTGATACTACACAGAACTATCAGCAACGCCTGAGGCCACTGTATTCGTTCCTGGTGATACTTGGATAGTCGCTGCTTTCGAGTCTGATTCATTCGTTCCACTTGGCCCGATGACTGGGGATGATGAGGACAGTGTAAATCCCACGTAATGTTCAGTAGTCCACTGACTTCCTGACAGACCGCGCCTGTGAAATACGTTCCTTGGTCAGAGTCGATGCTGACCGGTACTCCCCGTCTGGGGATGTAATCCTTACACAGGACCTTAGCGGTGTGATTGGCCGTGGCTTTTCTAGCTGGGATGGCCTCTACCCATCTAGAAAATTTGTCGACAATGACTAAAATGCCGGTGTATCCCTGGCAAGGTGGGAGAGTGGTATAGTTGACTTGTAAGCACTGGAATGGGCCGGCCGGAGCAGGGGCTCTTGGTTGAGGCATCATCGTGGTGGGTCCTGGATTGTTTTTCTGACAGACCACACAGCGATCAGCAACCAGCTGTGCGTGTTTTTTGAACCCTCAATCCCACCAGCTTTTCTGGAACCGTGCCGTCAACTGTTGCGGGGCCAGGTGTCCCCAGGAGTGAATTTGTTGGGCTAAAAAGGGCATCAGCGCCTATGGTGCTACAGGTTTCTCGGTGTCCCTTTGCCTCCAGATGCCATCGTCACATAACTTAATCCCTGATTCTATCCAGGTCCATTTTTCATCTTTGGAACATTCACTCTGCATCACTTGTAGGTCTTGTGTCAGATGGGACGCATTCAGTTTACATATTTGCGTCCGGGGGATCATCCTGCGAGGCGGCTTCCTTGGCTGCCTTGTCGGCTAGGGCATTCCCCTTTGCCTCTATGGTGTTGTCTTTCGTAAGGGTTTTACATTTCAAGATAGATACCATTTGTGGCAATTGCATGGCCTCCAGTAAGTCTCGGACCTCTTTCCCACTTTGAATAGGTGTACCAGCAGCAGTGAGAAATCCTCTTTTGTGCCACAGCTGATCAAAGTCGTGAGCAACTCCAAAAGCATACTGTGTGTCAGTGTAAATATTAGCTGTCTTCCCCTCTGCTATTCAACATGCTTCTGACAGGGCTCGCAGTTCGGCTTGTTGGGCTGATGTCCCTGAAGGCAGGCATCCCACTTCCACAACTTCATGTAGGGTTGTAACTGCCCATCCTGCTTTCCGTATACCGTTGTCAACAAAGGAGGAGCCGTCTGTAAAAAGGATTAAATCCGGATTGTGCAATGCCTCCTCCGCCGCTAAGGTTACTTCCTCTGTCTCTCTCATAGCCTCCATGCAACCATGCTCTTTCCCCTCTTGCTCCCCAGGCAATGGGAGCATATTTGCTGGGTTTACCGGGCTGGCTCGGACTATATGGAGTTTGGGGGCCTCTAGGAGCGTTGTCCATTGGGTCCATCTGGCTGCTGTCACTTGGGATACTCTGGTCATAGATAGCAAAGTGTGGACTGTGTGCGGACACTTAACGGTTAACTTTTGGTCTAATACCAGACCTGCAGTAGCCATCACCGCTTGGCATGTAGCTTCCATGGCTCTTAAGCAACTGCCCCATCCTCGGGCGACGGTGTCCAGTCTTTTCAAATAATATCCAAAAGGTCTCTGTTCGTCCCCGTGCTCCTGTGTCAATAGGGCAGTCATATATCCCTCTTTTTCATGTACAAACAGGGTAAACGGTTTCCCGTTGTCGGGGATTCCCAGGGCTGGCGCTGAGCACAAAGCCCTCTAAGTTTTCGAAAGCCTCTTGTTCTTCGGTTAGGGTAACTGATTCTTTAGAGGCCCGCTTTCCCTTCAAGAGATCGGTTAATGGTTGAGCCAGCTGGGTGTAGGAGTCGATCCAGTTTCTGTTGAAGTTACACAAACCCAAAAAAGGACCTAAGCTCCTGGATAGTGGTGGGCTGTTTGGCAGCTTGAATGGCGGCAGTCTTGTCCTGGGTGAGTTCTCTTTGCCTTTGAAATCTTTTGTCCCAGGTACACAACCTCTCCTTCTGCTATCTATCCCTTCGGTTGCGTTGCCCGTTCTTCTCGTAATTGTTTTTTAAAGTTCTTTATTTTCGGTTTCCAACCTTGCTTTTGCAGTTTCTAGTTTTTCTAATTTAAGCTTTTCCTTTCTTAATTGTTCGCAAACCGCCTTCAGTTGGTCCTTCGCATTAGTCAGGTCGCATTCACGTTGAGTTTGTTGGATATTTTCATTACGCTGCTGGATCTGGCCCATTATGACTAAGGACCATTGGGTCCGTTCTTTATCCTTTAAACGGGTTGTTTTTCCCCAGACTCTCTTTATATCTTCTAAGGACCACTGTCCCGTGGAGGTGCCATATTTATGCCCAATTTCGGTGTACATTTTAGCCAAATTAAACTGTTGCTCCATATAGTCTTTTAACTGCCGAAGTATTTCATCTTCGGAAACGTCAGGTGGGGCCCGCCCACCTTTGACGGTAGTTGGTAACTGTCGGTTACCTTAGTCAGTCATTTTATCAATTTGAGTAGGGAGGTAGGTCTCGAGCCGTTAGGCTTTTCAGCCGAGTAGGTATTTCGTCAAATACCACCAAGTTAGACGTCTATAAAGGGGTCTCGAGCAGCACAAGAAAAGTTCAGGATCGCGTGGCAGGGAACCGAAATTTAGACAACGACCGAGGACTTTTAACGTAAAGAGGAGTCCCTACCTCCGGGGCGCCAATATAGGTCCAATGTCTGTGGCTTCGGTCTTAATCCTCCAGCGATCCTGCCGACTACGCCAAGTTGTTGGATCCCATTAGTTACACAAAGAGAGACGAAGTCCGACTGTAGCTTTAAGAAACTTTATTGCAGTACAAAATGATTACATCAGCAAAGCAAACAACAACTGGGTTCTCCTCTCCTTTCCCCCCACCTGAGCAGGGAAATCAAGCCTTTCTTATAGTTCTTCATACAAATCAGTGACACCTCCTTTCTGATCCCAATTGGTCTACAAACTTTGCAGTTTCTTGGTGTCATGGCCTGATTGGGGTACTGCCTTGTCAATTTGTTTCACCTCCTTACTCTAGCAGTTTCTCATCCCCCTATCTCCTTGGACCGTTAAGCTGATTGCTATAAAATAGTCTTCTATTAAACAGTCTGCAGCTGTCCTGCTGGTTTCTGCTTGTTAGTCTGCTTCTACTGATAAGCAGTCTGTGCAGCACTGAAGTTACTTTATTATTTCTGATAAGCTGTCTCTGCAGCTCCGAGGTTAGTTAGTAGTACATAATTGATTAATTATTTCACCTTAAATGTATGTGCACACCTTGTGCAACTATAAATCTTTACTCTTCCTTCTCCAAGCACTTCTACATGCTGTGATTCTGCAATCGTGCATGGTGCAGCTGGGATGCCTGCCAGTAAATCATAGTCTCTGCTTCTATACCAGAAATACCCTGCTTATCAATGGCAACTGAGGGACAACATCTGTGTCCAGTTGCGCAGAGACTGGAGTGTTCTGTGGCCTCCAACATGGACTCTCCACTGCTGTCCCCGTCTCTACCATCTGCTCTTGCTCACTTGTCATATTTGAGTTACCAGGTGAAAATCCAACTATCTGTCTTCCTGGTCCCAAACAGGTGCAAGTATCTGAGCTATTTGATGGTCTACTTGAGTCCTGTGATAGTGCACCCTCACAGGAGTGACCTCCCCTGAGGAGTTGTCGTCATTGTCCTTGACCTGGACCTCCTTGGGGACACATGAAGGCATCGTGGGAGTTAAAAAACATGAATAAGTTCTGTCAAGCCAAAAGTGTTTGAAGTTATCATTATGCACCTGATCATATTTTGCTTGCTGCTGACATCAAGTCAAAATGAGTGAGTGGTATATGTCATGTGGCTGTCTGATATTTAATTCTGTCACCAGGTTGCTGGGAGGATCCCATCTCCGATGGGCAGGCACAGACTGATTTCCAGTGCCTGCTCCTTTGTATCTGTTAGGTGTGAGAAGGCTGGAGGGCCACCTCCAGTTCTGTGATCTTTCATCTATGAGTGAGAGTAATGACATATGTTGAATGGAAGGATAGAGAGCACTTGTTGAGGGTGACTATGAGGAAGAGGAATGACATTGCATCAGGATGAGTGTCAGTGGTGGATGGACAGATGGGGATGTAGGGAAGTGCATAGACAGGAAGGGATGGGTGTACCTAAAAGGGGTGATGTGCTGTAGTCGGCTTGTAAAGGCAGAGTGAGGGGATTAGGGTGATACGTGCATCAGGATGTAGTTGAATGTACCATTGCTCTCACCTTTCCTGACCTGCTTAAGTCATTGGACGACTTCCTACATTGTATCCATGAGTGTGCTACCACGCTCCTGCTGCTGACATCTGGTGTCACCTTTAACCACGCCTTTTTAGTGACCCCAGTCAACTTCTTCCTCCTGTCAGTAGGGAACAGTATATCCCTCTGGATCCTTACAGCTCCCAGTCACACTTTCACTGAGGCACAGACTCTAACCATCTGAATTCCATTCTGGCACTTCCTTTTCTTTGGCTCCCAATTCCAAATTTATTTAAATTGTATGTTTGATGTGTCCCTTTAAATACTGGAAATACTGGAGTTGAAATCATGTCATGTGGGTCAACATCACACTTACTGACACAAATTGGTTGAGAAAGCCTGAAATCATATGCTAATACACTGGCTGGGTTGAAAAGCCATTGACTGGCACGCTGCACTTCTTGGTTTCCTGTGCACGACTGGACCCTCTGCTCCCAGTCTGTGATGAACTTAAACCACAATCCTATGATTCTAACTTTGGAAAGGCAGGTTGTGAGGAGATGCGGGATGCTGCAGGACATTAACAATTTAAATCAAGGTCACTATGGCAATATACCTTTATGGCTTTGGATCCTTCCAGGCAGTCATGGGGACCTTCGCAAAATTAGTCAGGGAGCAGTGAGGATCAGCATTTGGCAGGCCATTCACTCCCTGTTCCGATGAGCTACGAAGTTAATAAAACACGGCACATCAGCGACAGAACATGGAGAGATGACCATAATTCTTTACGGGATTGCTGGATTCCCAAGCTTGCAGGGGACAATCAATGGCACATACAGTGCAATAAAGGCTGTCTATGAGAACCCACCCGACAGCATTAGTAGAAAAGATTTCCATTCACTGAACGTTCATTTCATCTGCAATATCTAGAGCACATCATGCATGTTAATGTACAACATGCTGGGGACTGTCATGATGCTTTCATTGTTCAGGATTTGGCCCTTTCATGTATGTTTGAACTGTAGGGGTGAGTTGAATGGTGGTTCCTTGGTGGTAAATCATACACCTTGATGCCTGTTTGCTGACACCTTTTCGCATCCTCGAAACTGCACCGGGGAAATATACAACCATGATCATGCAGCCACAACGCAGTTGGTTAAGAGGAGACTTCGAGTGCTGAAAAACCACTCGAGATGCACAAGTCTCGAGGGTGGTGGTGGGGGAGGTGGGGGGGGAGGTGGGGCTGTGGTCCTCAACACTGCCCAGAAAGGGTAGGAAGGATTGTTGTCATCCACTGAGCTCTGCACCATTGTGCAGTGAAGGAACATCTGACCTTTGATATTCCAGGGGAGGAACTCATCTAAGTGGAAGATTCTGAGCTCTCAGAGTCAGGGCCAATGGTTGTTGAGTGTTTGCATGCAGTTTGGCTTCGAGAGGACAGGGCACTCATAGGCCAAAGTGGTCAGAGAGCAGAGTGGTCAGACCACAGGGCGGTCAGAGGGCAGGGCGGTCAGAGTCATAGAGTCGTACAGCATAGAAACAGGCCCTTCGGCCCACCGCGTCCTTGCCGACCAGAATGCCTATCTATACTAATTCCACCTGCCTGCATTAATTCCATATCCCTCTATGCCTTGCTCATTCAAGTACCTGTCCAGATACCTCTTAAATGTCACTACTGTTCCTGCCTCCACCACCTCCTCAGGCAGTTCATTCCAGATACCCACTATTCTTTGTGTGTGAAATTTACCCCTTTGATCCCCTTTAAACCTCCTCCCTCTCACCTTAAATCTATGCCCTTTAGCTTTAGTCTCCCCTACCATGGGAAACAGACTCTGGCTATCTACCCTATCTATGCCTCTCAATTTTATATACCTCGATCATGTCCCCTCTCAGCCTCCTTTGCTCCAGGGAAAACAGACCCAGACTATCCAATCTCTCTTTATAACTCAAGCCCTCCAAACCAGGCAACATCCTTGTGAATCTTTTCTTCACTCTCTCCAGCTTAATCATATCTTTCCTGTAGTGCAGCGACCAGAACTGCACAGTACTCCAAATGCAGCCTAACCAACGTTATGTACAACTGTAACATGACGTCCCAACTCTTGTACTCAATGCCTCGGCCGTTGAAGGCAAGCATGCCATACGCCTTCTTCACCACCCTGTCTACCTGTGTTGCCACTTTCAGGGAACGATGTACTTGCACCCCAAGGTCTCTCTGCTCAACAACACTCCCCAGGGCCCTGCCATTCACTGTATATGTCCTGCCCTGGTTTACCTTCCCAAAATGCATCACTCCACACTTGTCTGCATTAAATTCCATTTGCCAATCCCTTGCCCACTTTCCCAGTTGATCTATACCCTGTTGTAACCTTAGACAACCTTCTTCACTGTCCACTATACCACCAATTTTGGTGTCATCTGCAAACTTACTAATCATGCCCCTTAAATTCACATCCAAATCATTAATATATATGACAAACAACAAAGGGCCCAGCACCGATCCCACTGGTCACTGGCCTCCAATCTGAAAAACAACCCTCCACTACCACCCTCTGCCTCCTACCACCAAGCCAATTTTGTGTCCAATTTGCTAGCTCACCCTGGATCCCATATGTTCGAACCTTCCGGATCAGCCTACCATGCGGGACCTTGTCAAAGGCCTTGCTAAAGTCCATGTAGAAAACGTCCATCGCCCTGCCCTCGTCAATACTCTTGGTCACCTCCTCGAAAAACTCAAATTCGAGAGACATGATTTCCCACGCACAATGCCATGCTGACTATTCCTAATCAGACTATGCCTTTCCAGATGCATATAAATCCTGTCTCAGAATCCCTTCCAATAACTTTCCCAACACTGATGTAAGGTTCACCGGCCTGTAGTTGCATGGCTTATCCCTGCTGCCCTTCTTAAATAAAGGCACAACATTAGCTATCCTCCAGTCTTCCGGTACCTCACCCGTGGCTAACGATGATACGAAAATCTCTGCCAGGGCCCCAGCAATCTCCTCTCTTGCTTCCCATAGCATCCTAGGATACACCTGGTTAAGCCCTGGGGATTTATCCACCTTAATGTGCTTCAATTCCTCCAACACCTCCTCCTTTGTAATGTTAATATGCTCCAGGATTTTCCCTCCCCTGAACTCACTGGCTTCCATGACCTTCTCCATGGTAAATATGGACAAGAACTATTCATTCAAGACCTCACCCATTTCCCGTGGCTCCACACATAAATTGCCACACTGATCCTTAAGGGGACCTACTCTCTCCCTAGCTACCCTTTTACTCTTAATATACTTATAGAATCTTTTAGGATTCTCCTTTATCTTATCTGCCAGGGATGTCTCATGGCCCCATTTTGCCCTCCTAATTTCCTTCTTTTTTTATTTATAGATACAGCACTGAAACAGGCCCTTCATGTCTGTGCCGACCAACAACCACCCATTTATACTAATCCTACATTAACCCCATATTCTCTACCACATCCCCACCATTCTCCTACCACATACCTACACTAGGGGCAATTTACAATGACCAATTTACCAATCAACTTGCAAGTCTGTGGGAGGAAACCAGAGCACCCGGCAGAAACCCACAGACAGGGGGAGAACTTGCAAACTCCACACAGGCAGTACCCAGAACTGAACCCGGGTCGCTGGAGCTGGGAGGCTGCGGTGCTAACCACTGTGCCACACTTAAGTGTCGTCCTATATCCCCTATACTCCAAGGGATTTGCTCGATCCTAGCTGCCTATACCTGACATATGCCTCCTTCTTTGTCCTGACCAGACCCTCAATATCCCTCAGCAACCAAGGTTCCCTAAACTTGCCAGCCTTGCCCTTCCATCTAACAGGAACATGCTGGCCCTGAACTCTTCCTATCTCACTTTTAAAAGCCTCCCACTTGCCAGACGTCTCTTTACCTGTAAACAGCCTCTCCCATTCAACTTTTGAGTTCCTGTCTGATGCCATCGAAATTAGCCTTCCCCCAATTTAGGACTTCAACCTGAGGACCAGTCCTACCCTTTTCCATAACTATCTTGAAGCTAATAGAGTTATGGTCACTGGTCCCAAAGTGCTCCCCACTGACACATCAACCACCTGCCCACCTCATTTCCTAAGAGGAGGTCGCGTGTAGCCCCCTTCTCTAGTAGGGCCATCCACATACTGCTTCAGAAAACTATCCTGGACTCACTTAAATTCATCCCCATCTGATCCCTTAGCACTAAGGCAGTCCCAGTCAATATTAGGGAAGTTAAAATCACCAACTATTACAACCCTATAATTCCTACACCTATCTGTGATTTCCCTACATATATGCTCCTCCACTTCCCTCTGACTATTGGGGGGCCTATAGTATAATCCCATCAAAGTGATCACCCCTTTCTTATTTCTAAGTTCTACCCATATGGCCTCGCTGGACTTCCCCCCCTGGGATATCCTCTAAGTACTGCTGTGATGTTCTCCCTAATCAATAGTACAACTCCCCCTCCTCTCGTACCTCCACCTCTGTCACGCCAGAAGGATCGGTACCCCAGAACATTGAGCTGCCAGTCCTGCCCATCCTTCAACCACGTTTCCATAATAGCTATAATATCACAATCCCATGTCCCAATCCATCCACCTTACCTGTAAGGCTTCTTGCATTAAAGTAAATGCAGTTTAGCCTCCCAGACCTTCCACGCTCCCTGTCCTGCCCCTGCCCAGCCTGCCTACTGGACTTGCTTGCTTTAACGTCTAGAGGGCAGAGATGTCTGAGGGCAGGGCAGTCAGACACTAAAATGATCATACGGCAATGTGGCCAGAGGGCAGGGCGGTCAGAGGGCAGGGCGGTCAGAGGGCAACTTATGGTGGAAATTTTCACTGATTGAGCTCCCATCAGATCCAAACATTGACTTCGGTCGCTGGTTTGCCCTGATGGTATGTCTGTGTTGGTGCCTCAAGGAGTTAAGCTGAGTGAATCTGACTTTTGGGGTGGCTTGTAGGTTGTGAAGGTGGAGTACCCAGCCAAGATGGCAGTGTGCAGCTCTGGCATTTCATGCACCCTTCATCTTCCAGTTCAGTGAGGACAAGGTGATAGAAAAGGCCATGGTCTAACTCCTCCTCCCCTGGAAGCTGCTCCTCTTCCTCCTCCTTATCTCCATTTCCCCTCCCTCCCATTGCCTTCTGTAAGGGTTAGAATGGTTGTGCTTGTCCCTATCAGAATTCTTGATGGGGGAGAATGAGGTAAAAGGCTAAAACCTTGTAGTGGAGCATACAGCGATAGCAGGGGCACAGGTACTCACCTGAATGTGAACAGTTCACAGGGATCAGTGCTGGGGCCATTACTGTTTACAGTGTAGAGAAATGATTCAGAGCTGAGGACAAAGAACAAAGCTATCTAAGTTTGCAGATAATATCAAATTGATGAAGAGTTCAATCTGTTATGAAAAGAAAAACCAAATGCAATGGAATATGGGTAGCGTGGGAAGATGGGCTGTGAAGTAGCATTTATTATGTGAAACATAGCCTACTGAGACTAGGGAAGGGAAACAGCGGCAATATAAACTAAGTGGATTCAGGCTACATGACAACACAGCAGAGGGATCTGGAATCACTGAAACAAACAGCACAATATGGAGTAACAGTAAGAAAAGCTAACGAGATCTTGCCATCCATTAGCCAGAAGTATAAACCACAAATCCCAGGATGCTGAAAGGAGACAGGAGTGAACAGGAACAGTCGAGACAAGAGGGAAGGGGAGGAGGGCACCATGCAGGAAGTCATACCCATAACTGTTATTTGGGGGTACTTCTATGACATGAATTTCACTGAGGAGCCATATGGCTATTAGCAGATTAGCTTTACACGGAGACAAAGGGCTGAATTTTACCAGCCGTCTAGACAGGTTGGGAGGTGGAAGACCTCGTAAAAAGGCATCAGAAGGTGTCAGGAGGGAGGTCTTCTTGCCACCACTGGATATTCTCAATGACGTGAACATCAGCAGCATGGCCATCCACCAACTGGAGGTAGGCAGCCAATTAAACCAAATAGTTGGCCAATTAATGGTCACTTCCCACCTCCACCACATTTTACCGGCATTGGGACAGGCTCCTGAAACATAGGGAGGCCAGCAGGTAAACAGTGGTGGCCTCCTAACAGGTTCCCAGGAGCAGGGGGCCTTCCTTAATGACTGATCTATGGCCCACGGGTGGTGGGGGGGCCCTGGTGGCAATAGCTGCCCCGCAGCTCCGACACCGCTGATGGACGGTTCACCCCTCCAATCACTGGGGCCTGCCTGCCAGGTCCCAGCACAGTAAAAAAAAAAAAAAAAAAAAACATACTTGGCCTTCAAGGGCACCTCAACAGAGGCATCCTCTTCCTCTACCTGCAGTTTCAGCAGCAGCCACCTCCGTTTGTGGTGACAAGCTGCTGGCACTCTGATTGGGCCACCAGCTCTGAAGGGCTGGCCACCATCCTCAACTGGACAGCAGTCCCAGCTGTGGCCAATTAAGAAGCCTATACAGGAAAAATCCCACCCGGGGTCCCACCATCTGTTGGCGCGCTCAGGACCTGCTTTCAGTCCAGGCGGTGGGGCAAAGTGACATTTGGTACGATTCCAGCCAAATACTCTTACAGCGGCTCTTGGGTTTGGTGCCATTTTGCTTTGAGGGTGGATTTTAAAAGTGCCTGAAATATGTGAGGTGGCAGCGAGGAAAGATGGTTTTAGCAAGGTGGAGAAATCAGTTACAGTGACCCCTTGGTTTGTGTGGTTCTGATCTACAGAATTTGTATACTATAGGACGCGGTGCAATTTGACTCAGGTGCCTTGTGTTCACAAAGAATGCTCTCACTGAGCTATGTCACCTGCTGTAGCCACAACTCGAGGAGGGCTTGGACAGCACTGCCTGAGCTGTCAAGGTCACCATAGTGCTTAATGTTTATGCAACAGGCTGCTATCAGGCTGCAACAGGTATCAGTGGGATCTTCCAATTTGCAATGCATCATTGTATCAGGGAGGTTACTGTGGCTCTCTACACCAGAGAGAACATTTACCTGTCTTTCCCCCATGGACACTGAAGTAGGATGAGAGGACTGAGCTTCACCAGCATTGCAGGTTGCCCAATATGCAAGGTGCCATAGACTATATCCACATTGCATTCCATGCTCCCCATCACCAACCTGGCATTTTGGTCAATAGAAAAGATTTCTATTCCTTCATTGTCCAGTTTCTTTGTGACCACTAGCAGTGCATTATGCAGGTCTGCGGCTAGTGTCCTGGCAGCAGTCATGATGCTTTCATCGTGCACCAATCCTCTGTGCCATGTTTATTCCAAGTGGGTCATGGGGACACAGGCTGCCTACTGGGCAACAGTGATACCACTCACGTTAGATTCCTGTCAGGAACCCCGGCACAGCCTACAGTGAGAGCCATACTGCCACTGGAAACATAATTGAGCAGCCAGTCAGCATGCTTAAGCAACACCTTCACTGCCTCAACCATTTGGGAGAAGATTTTCAGTAAAGTCTTGCAAATCTTTCTTTCAGCTGTTTTGAGTAAAATAGTTGGACTATTGCTAAAGATTGCATAGCATTGATAATAGGGTCCCAGTAATATTGGTTATTATGTTTCTCCAGAATTCCAAGAAATGCTGAAATCAAGCATCTATGGAAGAATCCAAGAGAAGATGATAATTAGTTAAGTCATTGGGGTCATTGGTTAACCCTGATCCTGGTTCTTGCCCAAGGCATACTAACTTAGCTGTCAGTCTTGGCTGAGTCAGAGGGTTGTGGGTTTAAAGTCCACTTGAGAGACTTGAGCACATAACCTAGGCTGACATTCCAATGCAGCAGTAAGGAGTTGCTGCACTGTGGGTGGTGTTATTTTCAGGTAAGGCTTTAAACCAAAACCCTCTCAGGTAAAGGTCTGCAAAGGAAACTCGACTCGAGCCCAAATGCCAGATCCGGAAGCCTGACCTGACCCGAACCCGAAACATGTCGTCAGGTCCCGTCGAGGTCAGGTCGGGTAGCCGGGCTTTACATCAGTACATGGTAAAGGCCTGCTACTGGACCTGACCCCGACGGGTCAGGGTCGGGTCGGGCTTCTGGGTCCGGCATTCGGGCTTGGGTCAGGTTTCCTTCGCAGACCTTTACTCTCAGGCGGATGATATTAATAGCATCAGGTGATAAGAATCAGGGAGGGAAAAAAACAACTTGTCTTGAAATTACATAGACAATTTGCTTGCTAGAAGATGCAGGTGTGGTTGCTGAAGAGTATATAAGGCGAATTGAAGAGATTAGTAAGAATGTGAAATCTGTAAAAAGTATCTGAGGACGCTGCCATGTCCTTTTGTAAGCCTTCCATTAGCACGCAATTTTAACAAGGTAGTTGACATGGATCTAAAGATATGGGACAAAGACAGAAATGTTTTCATTCTACATTTTGTAACAATAATTCTATAATACTGATAAGGACACAAGAGTTATTGCAGACAAAATCATGGAGAAATGGATAGAAACCAGACTTGGGGCACCAGCTAAGTTTCTGACTGATATTGGAAGGGAATTTGCCAATGACAAGTTTAGAGACATGTGTGAAAACAAACATTATGGGTCATGAATACTACAGTTGAAAGTCCTTTCAGTAATGGGTGATTTCATGTGGTGATTGATGAAATGCAGCATAAAATTTTAGCTGATCAACCTGACTGCAAGTTGCCAACTACCCTGTCATGGGTGGTTCGTGCAAAGAATTCTCTCCAGATGGTTGGAGGATATAACCCCATCAATTAGTCTAGAGGCAAATCCCAAATTGTCTTCTGTTCTGTGTGATAGTCCTCCTGTTCCAGAAGGTACTGCAATTAGTTTCATTTTTCTGTACATTAGAATGCTTTACAGGCAGGGAGATGGGCTTTCATCAAGGCTGAGGTCTCAGGGAACATTTGAAGAGCCTGAGGAATCATCTAAGACCATCTAAGACAGAATTTCATTCAGAAGATTTGGTGCATTATAAAAGAGAGTGTCATAGAGAATGGAAGGGCCCTGGTAAGGTCATGATGGTAAGACAGTACTTATCAAACATGGCTATGAAACTATGAATGTTCATTCCTAATGATTAATCAGAATTCATATAAAATGTCAGAATCTGAGCAGCTGATAGAAGTAAACGAGGCACCTTGTACCTCAAATGCTCATGCATTTTGTGA
This sequence comes from Heterodontus francisci, assembly GCF_036365525.1. Classification (NCBI taxonomy): domain Eukaryota; kingdom Metazoa; phylum Chordata; class Chondrichthyes; order Heterodontiformes; family Heterodontidae; genus Heterodontus; species Heterodontus francisci. The sequence continues at coordinate 46,251,869 of NC_090383.1, read as the reverse complement.
TGATCATCATGAGGAACAGAATACAAAATATCAAGGGCTGGATAGTGGAAATGAGTGTGATCATGACACACATGACAGAGTTATCACATCCAAAGGCCAATTGCTCAGAGGGGGTACTCGGGTGACAGTGTTCCAGAGGGATCTAGTGAGTGGAGATATGTGACAATTGTGGGACGCACAAGATTCTGTCAAGTTTAACTATTGGTTGAATGTTCAGGATGATGGCCAATAAGCGAGGTCCATGGTCTGGAAGAATGGGATGAAAGAGTGAAGAGTAAAAAAGTGCAGTGCAATTACTGATAGTGTGTCCAGAAGAGATTGTCAGAAAACAATCACGTACCAGAGAAAGAATCTTTGATAGTGCAAAAGTGTGATCTCACAGTAGTAGGCCCGATAGGCAAGTAAAGGCCGTAGCTTGAAACACAATGAAATAAAGGGCACATAACAGTTTCAGAACTGGGATAGAAGCAGGAGTCCTCAAGATCGTGAAGCGTTGGTTGCTGCCTATACATTTGAAGATAAACTAATGTCATGCTAGGCCCCCACCTGCCAAGAATGAGGCATATTCGTTTTGTCGTGAATATTGATTTTAAACTGTTACTGGAGTGAAGAAAGGACTTGTTAAATAGATCAGGTATGGCTGGAAAAGATATTTGCATATTACCAGACAGTGACTGGAAGGACAAAGGACCATTCCCTGACACATTCAACCCACAATGGATCTTGATCACCAGGTATTGTGTGTGAGGAGCATTCCAGAAACTGCAGTAATCCAAGACATGATCAGACCAGTTAGTCACATGAGTAACCAGCTTGGCAACCTGGGTTTTCTGAATTGTACAAACAGTTTGAACTCTGTGTCTGTTTGCTCCTGGACTGAGAAGATCTCTCTCCTGTCTGCTCCCTTCTCTTTCTCAAGCCTCTGAAACCTCTGAAGACACATGAACCCCGAGAGAAAAGTGTCCTATAGCAAACAAGGTTTAAGAAGAATACTGGGCCCCAACGAAAAGCAAGATCTACCTACAATCAAGGACTCTACAGTGAGCTCGAAGAACCATAACAAAAACTCTTCAGATATTACCTCAAACTTTTCCACTTTATTTTTCTTCTGCTCTTTTCTGTCTCTATTTGCATGTGTGTATCACGTATGAATGCTAGCATGGGCGCATCATGTATCCATAGGTGTTATGGATAAGTTTGCCTGTGGACAGGTTGGACCTGCTCCTAGGTAATGATCTGGCAGGGGTGAAGCTAGTGGCACCCACCCCCACCCCCGGTTGTGAATGAAAGAAAGACCACAGGATGTCAGAGACAGGGCAGTCTCAGGAGACGGTCCCTAGCAGTTTCCCTGAATGTGTAGTAGATCAGGCCATTATCAAACCAGCTCCCCCAGAGGAGACTGAATTAGCACTGCAGGCAGATGACCAGTCTGTCTGTCTGAGATTTTTTTTGAAAAGTTAGGAGACCCAGGGAATGAATTAAATGGATTTTCCCCAGCTGAGGCTCAGCAAGCTGACCCAGTATTGCAAGAGTTAGCACAGGCTGCTCAGTCTGAAAGTGGAGCAGAGGAAGTCCCTAATTGCTACTATTTAAAGAATGAGCTACTGATGAGGAAATGGAGTTCTCCTCACAGACCTGAGCGTAAGGAGTGGACAGTAGTTCACAGGTTTGTGGTGCCGCAGAGATACTGGGGAGATATATTAAGAAGGACTTATGAGACGACAGTGGCTGTACATGCCAGTATACGAAAGACCAAAGCCCGCATAAGGCAGCAGTTTGACTGGCCAAAACTCCACAAAGATGTGATGGAGTACTGCAGGAGTTGCCACAAGTGCCAGGTTGAGGGGAAACCCCAACCTACAGTGAACCCTGCACCCATAAGTCCTGTATCGGTGTTAGAAGGACCCTCCAGCAGAGGGCTGGTGAACTGTAAGGGACCCCAACTAAGAACGAAAGGGCCAGGCACGCACAAGGCTGGCAAAAGGTTAGACAGGGAAGGGGAAAAAGGGACCAAGCGGGCAGGTTAAAGGAAGTCTGTGAGGAATCCTGGATGAAAACCCTTACTGTCCTGTCAGTCAACCCTGGAAAAGTGTAAAGTTAGACCTCCCATCTTCCTGTGTAAATGCAAACACTAGAAGCACCCCACAGGAATTGCTAACAGCATTTACAGGAACCTGCAGGGACAAATAAAGACCTCGAGGGGGCAGAGAATCCATGAGGGTGATGCCTCACCTAGTCGAAGTGCCACAGGGGAGTGCAGTAGAGTCTGCACAAATATCTGCAGGCAGGAGTGTCCCAGAGGATAAAGGAGAGATTAGCAAAGAATCCTTCCCTGCAGTCAGAAAAAAGAAAATCACCCATCCCCCGAAAGTGAAAAGCCCTGCATGACTCAACAAGCACTGAAGGAGAGTTCAGTATAGACCCACCCACCACTGACCCTCCTGCGAACAAATTACCTCAGAGGAACAATGACCCTATGCAGCCATGGAAATGGGCAAACGGAAGAGAAACTTCCCCGAAAAAGAACCACATGTTTATTGGAATGTCTAAAAAGGGGTTATTTTAATAAGTTTTAGGATTTATGAATGAATGAGGGAAATGCATGTTGTTTTTCTGTAACTTATATTTTCTCTCAACCCTTTCAATGAAACGCACCATTTATTTATTTTTAGAAATGCAGCACTGATACAGGCCCTTTGGCCCACCGAGTCTGTGCCAACCAACAACCACCCATTTATACTAACCCTATAGTAACTCCATATTCCCTACCACCTACCGACACTAGGGTCAATTTACAATGGCCAATTTACCTATCAACCTGCAAGTCTTTGGCTGTGGGAGGAAACTGGAGCACCCGACGAAAACCCACGCAGTCACAGGGAAAACTTGCAAACTCCGCACAGGCAGTACCCAGAGTCGAACACGGGTCCCTGGAGCTGTGAGGCTGCAGTGAACAAAGAACAAAGAACAGTACAGCACAGGAACAGGCCATTCGGCCCTCCAAGCCTGCGCCGATCTTGATGCCTGCCGAAACTAAAACCTTCTGCACTTCCGGGGTCTGTATCCCTCTATTCTCATCCTATTCATGTATTTGTCAAGATGCCTCTTAAACGTCTCTACAGTACCTGCTTCCACCACCTCCCCCGGCAACAGGTTCTAGGCACTCACCACCCTCTGTGTAAAGAACTTGCCTCGCGCATCCCCTCTAACCTTAAACCTATGTCCCCTAGTAACTGACTCTTCCACCCTGGCAAAAAGCTTCTGACTATCCACTCTGTCCATCCGCTTATAACTTTGTAAACCTCTATCATGTCGCCCCTCCACCTCCATCGTTCCAGTGAAAACAATTCAAGTTTATCCAACCTCTCCTCATAGCTAATGCCCTCCAGACCAGGCAACATCCTGGTAAACCTCTTCTGTCCTTCTGGTAGTGTGGCGACCAGAATTGTACACAATATTCTAAGTGTGGCCTAACTAAGGTTCTGTACAGCTGCAGCATGACTTGCCAATTTTTATACTCTATGCCCCGACCGATGAAGGCAAGCATGCCGTATGCCTTCTTGACTACCTTATCCACCTGCGTTGCCACTTTGTGACCTGTGGACCTGTACGCCCAGATCTCTCTGCCTGCCAATACTCTCAAGGGTTCTGCCATTTACTGTATACCTCCCACCTGCATTAGGCCTTCCAAAATGCATTACCTCACATTTGTCCGGATTAAATTCCATCTGCCATTTCTCCGCCCAAGTCTCCAACCGATCTATATCCTGCTGTATCCTGACAATCCTCATCATTGTCCGCAACTCCACCAATCTTTGTGTCGTCCGCAAACTTACTAATCAGACCAGCTACATTTTCCTCCAAAATCATTTATATATACTACAAACAGCAAAGGTCCCAGCACTGATCCCTGCGGAACACCACTAGTCACATCCCTCCATTCAGAAAAGCACCCTTCCACTGCTACCCTCTGTCTTCTATGACCGAGCCAGTTCTGTATCCATCTTGCCAGCTCCCCTCTGATCCCATGTGACTTCACCTTTTGTATCAGTCTGCCATGAGGGACCTTGTCAAAGACTTTACTGAAGTCCATATAGATAACATCCTTCCTTCATCAATCATCACTTCCTCAAAAAACTCAATCAAATTAGAGAGACACGACCTCCCCTTCACAAAACCATGCTGTCTCTCGCTAATAAGTTTGTTTGTTTCCAAATGGGAGTAAATCCTGTCCTGAAGAATCCTCTCTAATAGTTTCCCTACCACTGACGTAAGGCTCACCGGCCTATAGTTTCCAGGATTATCCTTGCTACCCTTCTTAAACAAAGGAACAACATTGGCTATTCTCCAGTCCTCTGGGACTTCACCTGTAGCCAATGAGGATGCAAAGATTTCTGTCAAGGCCCCAGCAATTTCTTCCCTTGCCTCCCTCAGTATTCTGGGGTAGATCCCATCAGGCCCTGGGGACGTATTTACCTTAATGCTTTGCAAGACACCAACACCTCCTCCTTTTTGATAATGAGATAACTGAGACTATCTGCACTCCCTTCCCTATGCTCATCATCCACCAAGTCCTTCTCCTTGGTGAATACTGATGCAAAGTACTCATTTAGTACCTCGCCCATTTCCTCTGGCTCCACACAGATTCCCTTCTCTGTCCTTGAGTGGGCCAGCCCTTTCCCTGGTTACCCTCTTGCTCTTTATATCCGGATAAAAAGCATTGGGATTTTCCTTAATCCTATTCACCAATGACTTCTCAACTCCTTTTAGCCCGCCTGACTCCTTGCTTAAGTCTTTATATTCCTCAAGGGATTTGTCTGTTCCTAGCCTTCCAGCCCTTACAAATGCTTCCTTTTTCTTTTTGACGAGGCTCACAATATCCCACGTTATCCAACATTCCCTAAACTTGCCAAACTTATCCTTCTTCCTCACAGGAAGATGCTGGTCCTGGATGCTAATCAACTGACATTTGAAAGACTCCCACATGTCAGATGTTGATTTACCCTCAAACAGCCACCCCCAATCTAAATTCTTCTGTTCCTGCCTAATATTGTTATAATTAGCCTTCCCCCAATTTAGCACCTTCACCCAAGGGCTCCTTATCCACTGCGCCACTGTGCCGCCCAAATCCCATTTCATTCCACTGGGTGTGGAATTGTCATGCTAGACCCCCACCTGCCAAGAATGAGGCACATTAATTTTGTCACGAACATTGATTTTAAACTGTTACTGATGTGAAGAAAGGACTTGTTAAACAGATCGGCCGTGGCTAGAAAAGACATTTGCATATTAACAGACAAAGGACCATTCCCTAACAAATTCAATGCACAATGGACCTTGATAACCAGGTATTGTGTGTAAAAGGAGCATTCCAGCGACTGCTGTATTCCAAGACGTGGCCAGACCAGTTAGTCACATGACTAACCTGCTTGGCCACCTGGGCTTTTCAGAATTGTACAAACAGTTTGAACTCAGTGTCTGTTTGCTCCTGGACTAAGATCTCTCTCCTGTCTGCTCCCATCTCTTTCTCCCAAGCCTTTGAATCCACTGACATCACATGAACCCCAAAGAGAGAAAAGTGTCCTACAGTGAACAAGGTTTAAGAAGAATACTGGGCCCCAACTAAAAGCATCATCTACCTACAATCTAGGACTCTACAGTGAGCTTGAAGAACCATAACAAAAATTCTTCAGATATTGCCTCAAACTTTTGCACTTTATTTTTCTTCTGCTCTTTTCTGTCTCTATTTGCATGTGTGTATCACATATGCATGGGTGCGTTGTGTATCCGTAGGTGCTAACCAAATTAGTTTAAGTTTAATAGATTTAAAGAAGAAAAGTTGAAATTTAAGAAAGCCATTTGTGCTGGTTTCTTTGCCTTATAATTGGAAAGCGGTGAACAAGGATTCACCAAGGGGGAGCTAAAAACATACTGTTTAAAATTAAACCATGTTACAGTAAGACCAGGTGAAGGCTGAAAGGGAGCCCTAGACCTCTTTCTCACCTGGCCGTAACACTAATGAGAGACAAAACAAAGGAAATCAGATAGTTAGAGAGTGTTTGGAGTTTATTCTGTGGTACCAGATAGGGGTCAACCAACTTGTCACATGGGTTGATTTGTACTGGAAAAGACCTTTAAGGCTAGTTTTAAGGTGAGGCTAATTATTAGGGGTTTCGAAGAGCAACTAGGTGATACAGATGTTAGAGTGGACTCTCCCACAACTGGAAAAGTAATCCTAAAAATCTTTTTGGCACTTGGTCACATATTCATATGGTAGTGTAGATCAATCGGGCGGCACAGTGGCGCAGTGGTTAGCACCGCAGCCTCATAGCTCCAGGGACCCGGGTACGATTCTGGGTACTGCCTGTGCAGAGTTTGCAAGATCTCCTTGTGACCATGTGGGTTTTCGCCGGGTGCTCCGGTTTCCTCCCACAGCCAAAGACTTGCAGGTGATAGGTAAATTGGCCGTTGTAAATTGCTCGTAGTGTAGGTAGGTGATAGGGAATATGGGATTATTGTAGGGTTAGTATAAATGGGTGGTTGTTGGTCAGCACAGACACGGTGGACCGAAGGGCCTGTTTCAGTGCTGTATCTCTAAATTGAAAAAAATAAAAGCCACATTTCTGTAGAGAGATTCTTTTCAAAGAGAAGTATTTCTGAAACTGCCCTAATAGGCCGTCGATGCAGAAGGAAAACTAATGAAACTAAACAAATAAGTCTATGGACTGAATGATGCTTCTGGGGTGTGGTATTTTTAAGTGAGATCTGTTTTGCTGAAGATAGGTGTGCTCAACTAAAAGCAGATCCCACAATGTTTTTTTGGTACTTTAATTGGAAACTTTCAGGCATCTTCATGATACATATTGCTGTAGAATTTGAGAAGTGTTATTAATAAGATTAGAGTAAAATTTATAATTGGGAGTCAGACTTGTGGGGCTTTTAAATATATTGGTTTAGATAGTAAGCAGAGCAGGTTTGGAATAAGTTTAAATCAACTATCCTATTTAGAGAGTGTTACTCCCATCCTGGCTAGTCACAAGAACACAAGAAATAGGAGCAGGAGTAGACCATATGGCTCATCGAAAACAAGAAATCTTTGGAGAAGGGTCACTGACCCGAAACGTTAACTCTGCTTCTCTTTCCACAGATGCTGCCAGACCTGCTGAGTGAATCCAGCATTTCTTGTTTTTGTTTCAGATTTCCAGCATCCGCAGTATTTTGCTTTTATTATATGGCTCATCGAGCCTGCTCCGCCATTCAATATGATCATGGCTAATCTTAGGCTTCAGCTCAACTTTCCCGTCCATTCCCCATATCCCTTGGTTCCCTGAAAGACCAAAGATCTGTCAAATGTATTCAACAATGGAGCAACCACAACCGTCTGGGGTGGGAAATTCCAAAGATTCACAACGCTTGGCGTGAAGTAATTTCTCCTCACCTCAGTCCTAAATGATCAGTCCTTTATCCTGAGACTATGCAAACAATCAGTGTCAATCCTATCCAGCCCTTTCAGAATATTGTATGTTTCAATGAAATCGCCTCTCATTCTTCTAAACTGCAGAGAATATACTCATCAGAGGACAACCCCCTCATCCCAGGGATCAATTTAGTAAACCTTCGCTGTGCCATCTGCAATGCAAATATATCCTTTCTTAAACGTGGAGACCAAAACTGCACACAATGCTCCAGATGTAATACTAATCGTAATAGTAATTTCAGGATTACTCCCAGTGCCACGTGCTAGTGAGCATAGGAATAGGAGAATTGATCAATTGAACACGTGGCTGGAGAATTGGTGTAGGAGGGAGGGCATCAGATTTCTGAGGCATTGGGACTGGCTCTGGGGCAGATGGGACCTCTACAAGATGGATGGGCTACACCTTAATAGGACCGAACTAACATCCTCGCAGGGAGATTTGTTAGGGAGGGTTTAAACTAGCTTGTAAGGGGGATGGGAACCTGAGGGGTAGCTCAAATTGGCAGGAAGTAAAGCTGGTAACAGGAGGTAGAAAAGTAGCAAGTGACATTAGAAGGCAGGCAAAACAAAGGCGAGCATCAACTAGGCTTAGAATGCAGAATGTCAGGAAGACAAGGTTAAGGGCACTTTACCTGAATGCACACAGCATTCACAACAAGGTAGACGATTTAAAGGCCCAAATAGAGGTAAATGGGTATGATCTAATTGCCATAACAGAAAAGTGGCTACATGGTGACCAAGACTGGGAACTGAATATTCAAGGGTATTCGACATTTCAGGAGGACAGGCAAAAAGGGTAAGGAGGTGGTGTTGTGCTGATAATAAGGATGGGATCAGTACATTAGTAAGAGAGGATCTCAGTTCCGAAGAACAAAATGTGGAATCTGTTTGGGTGGAGCTAAGAAACAGCAAGGGGCAGCAAACATTTGTAGGAGTTGTTTATAGGCCACCAAACAGTAATGGTAGTCTGGGGCATGGTATTAATCAGGAGATTAGAGAAGCATGTGGCATGGGCAATACAGTAATCATGGGTGACTTCAAACTGCATATAGACTGGATAAACCTAATGAGCACTAATGCTGTTGGGAGGATGAGTTTCTGGAGTGTGTTGGGATGGTTTTCTAGAGCAGTATGTTGAGGAACCAACTAGAGAACAGGCTATTTTAGATCTAGTATTATGTAATGAGAAAGGGCTAATTAATAATCTTGTTGTGAAAGAACCTTTATGGATGAGTGACCATAGTATGATAGAATTTTACATTATGTTTGAAAGTGAGGTAGTTCAATTTGAAGACACTGTTAAATTTGAACAAAGGAAATTATGAGGGGCAAATTGGCTGAGGTGGATTGGGAAAATACATTAAAAGGTCCGACAATACATAGGCACTGGACAGTCTTTAAAGAAATATTATATACATTCCTTCAAGGCACAAAAACCCCAAAAGTAAAGGCAGTCAACCGTGGTTAACAATGGAAGTTAAGGTTTGCATAAGATTAAAAGAAAAGGCTGATGAAGTTGCCAAAAATAGTAGTAAACCTGAGGATTGGGAGGATTTTTAGAATACAGCAAAGGAGAACCAAGAAACTGATGTAGAAAGGGAGAATAGAATATGAATGTAAGCTAGCAAAAAATATAAAAATGGACTGTAAAAGCTTCTACAGGTACATAAAAAGGAAACATTTGGCCAAGACAAATGTCAGGAGAATTTATAATGGGGAATAGAGAAATGGCAGAGAAGCTAAATGATTACTTTGTGTGTGTCTTCACTGAGGAAGATGCAAGAAATCTCCCAGAATTAGAGATCCAAGGGATTAGGGAGAATGAGGAATTGAAGGAAATTAGTATTAGTAAGAAGGTTGTATTGGAGAAATTAATGGGGCTGAAGGTTGATAAATCCCAGGACCTGATATTCTACATCCTAGAGTGTTGAAAGAGGTCACTATGGAGATAGTGGATGCATTGGTGATCATCTTCCAAACTTCTATAGATTCTGGAGCGTTTCTTGCAGATTGGAAGGTTGCAAATGTCACCCCACTGTTTAAGAAGGGAGGAGAGAAAACAAAGAATTACAGACCTGTTAGCCTTATATCAATCATTGGGAAAATGCTAGAATCTATTCTAAAGGATGTGATAAATGGACACTTGGATAATAATGATCTGATTGGACATAGTCAACATGGATTTATGAATGGGAAATCATGTTTGTCGAGCCTGTTGAAGTTTTTTTGAGGATGTTACTAACAGAATTGATAAAGGGGAGTCAGTGGTAGTGGTATACTTGGATTTTCAGAAGGCTTTTGATAAAGTCTCCCACAGGAGATTGATTAGCAAAATTAAAGCACATGGGATAGGAGGTAATATACCGGCATGGATTAAGAATTGGTTAACAGGCAGAAAGCAGAGAGTAGGAATAAATGGGTCATTCTCGTATTGGCAGGCTACGACTAGTGGGGTACCACAGGAATCAGTGCTTGAGCCCCAGCTGTTCACAATATATATCGATGATTTGGATGTGGGGACCAAATGTTGTACTTTCAAGTTCGTGGATGACAAAATTAGGTGGGAATGTGTGTTGTGAGGAAGATGCAAAACAGCTTCAAGGGGATTTGGACAAACTTAGTGAGTGGGCAAGAATGTGGTGGATGGAATATAATGTGGAAAAATGTGAGGTTATCCATTTTGGTAGGAGGAATAGGTGCACAGAGTATTTCTTAAACGGTAAGTGATTAGAAAGTGTAGATGTACAAGGAGACCTGGGTGTCCGTGTCAATAAGTCACTGAAAGCTAACATGCAGGTGCAGCAAGCAATTAGGAAGGCTAATGGTATGTTAGCCTTTATCACAAGAGGATTTGAGTTCAGGAGTAGTGAAGTGTTGCTTCAATTGTATAGAACCTTGGTCAGACCACACTTGGAATACTGTGTGCAGTTTTGGTCCCCTTACCTTAGGAAGGATATTATTGCCATAGAAGGAGTGCAACAAACATTCACCAGACTTGTTCCCAGGATGGCAGGATTGTCCTAGGAAGGGAGATTGGGGAAACTGGGCCTGTATTCTCTAGAGTTTCAAAGAACGAGAGGTGATCTAATTGAAACAATGCAGCTAAGATGTTTCCCCTGGTTGGGGAGTCTTGAACCAGGGGACACAATTTCAAAATAAGGGGAAGCCACTTAGGACAGAGATGAGGAGAAATTTATTTACTTGGAGGGTTGTGAATCTTTGGAATTCTCTACCCCAGAGGGCAGTGGAAGCTCAGTCATTGGGCACGTTTAAAGCAGAGATGGACAGATTTCTAAATAGAAATGACGCGAGGGGCTATGGGGATAGTGTGGGGAAAAAGGCATTGAAGTGGATGATCAGCCATGATCATATTGAATGGGCTCAATGGGCTGAATGGCCTATTCCTGCTCCTATGTTCCTATGTAGTCTCACCAAAACAATGTACAGCTGTATCAAGACTTCTTTATTCCTGTACTCCAATCCCCTTGCAATAAAGGCCAACATGCCATTTGCATTCCTAATTGCTTGCTGTATCTGCATGCTAACATACTGCATTCATTGTACAAGCACATCCAAGTCTCTTTGACCAGCAACACTTACAAGTTTCACACCTTTTAAAAAATATTCTTGTTTTCCATTCGTATGACCCAAGTGAATAACTTGACACTTCCCTATGTTATACTCCAGCTGCCATCTTGTTGCCCAATCACTTAACCTGTCTATATCTCTTTGCAGCCTCTGTGTCCTCCTCATAGCTTACCTTTCCACCTACCTTTGTATCATCTGCAAACCTAGATACATCACTCTCTGTCTCTTCATCCAAGTCATTGATATAGATTGTAAATAGCTAAGGCCCTAGCACTGATCCTTGCAGCAGTCCACTATTGACTGCCTGCCAACTTGAAAATGCCCTGTTTATGCCCTCTATTTGCTTTCTGTCCATGAACCAAAACTCTATCCATGCTAATATATTACCCCCAATTCCATGAATTGGCATTTACCGGGTGGTGGTGGCACCCCTCCACCACCTTTGTTCGGTGGAGAGTTTCATCTGTTGACTTTTTTTAATTAAAATAAAACCACCCAGTTTGTATTTGCCTATTAACCTTTTTGTGGCACATCAAATGCCTTTTGGAAATCCAGGTATACTATATCTACTGGTTCCCCGTTATCTACCCTACTAGTTACAACCTCAAAAAGCTCTAATAAAACTTGTCAAACAGGATTTATCTTTAGTAAAACCATGTTGACTTGTTCTAATCATACTGTGTTTTTCTAATTGCATTATTATGACTTCCTCAATAATAGATTCCAGCATTTTCCCAATGACTGATATTAGACAAACTGGCCTGTAATTTTCACTCTCCCTCCTTTCTTGAAAAGTGGTGTAATATTTGCCAACTTCCAGTCTGATGAGACCATTCACAAATCCAAGGAAAATCATAGCTTGTGCATCCACTATCTCTGCAGCCATCTCTTTTAGGACCCTAGGGTGTAGGCCATTAGATCCCAGGGATTTGTCAGATTTTAGTCCTTTAAGTTTGTCCAATACATTTTCTCTGCTGATATTAATTTCCTCACTCCTTTAGCCCCTACACCAATTTATTCATGGCTCAGGCAAAAACCCAGAGATTATTACCTTTGAGGTTCTGCTTTTTAATTTAGCCCCCAGCTGCTCACACTCCCAATGCAAAATCTCTTTCCTAGTCCTATCAATGTCCTTGGTACCCATGTGGACCACCAGAATTGGATCCTCCTCTTCTCCCCTGCAAGTTCCTCTCCAGCCCTGAGCAGATGTCCCAAGCCCTAACACTGGGATGGCAACATAGCCTTTTGGACTCAATCTTGGCTGCAGAGAACAGTGTCCATCTCCCTAAATATACTGTTCCCTACTACCACTACATTCCTATTTACTCCCTCCACTTGAATGATACAGGAAGCCACAGTACCATTGTCAGTTTGCTCATCCACCCTGCAGCCCTTGCTCACATCCATACAAGCTGAAAGAAACTCAAACCTGTTGGACAATTGCAAGTGCTGAGACTCCTCCACTTCTGCCTTCTTGATCCTCTTACCTTGCTCACGCACAGTCACACCCTCCTGTCCCTGACCAAATCAGAAGACCCCATTCTAAGGGGTGTAACTGCCTGTGTGACTGATGCATCACAGTATCTGTAGCTCAGCCTCCAGTTCATTGACTATGAGCCAAAGCTCCTCGAGCCACAGACACTGCATACATGCTTACCATGGATCACACTGGCATCTACCAGCTGCCACATACTGCAGCATATCACCTGTCCTGTCATCTTTATTATGTGTAAATGTATTTTTCACAATTAATTTATAATTAATAAACCCACTACTACAAAGCCCACTACTAATAAACTTTATTACTGCTGGTAAACCTTACTACTACAAATAAAACCTTACTAATAAATTACTTGGGTCTCAGAAGATTCTTATTCTTATTATTCCAATTAATGTTATACTAACCCCAATTATAGTTCCTTAGTTTAGATAGGAGATAAAGAGAAAATGTTCACCAGCCAATCACTTACCTTCTTTGATGGAACACCACACACCATTTCCTCTTTCCTCGTCTGCACTGAATTCCCGCATGAACCAAATTCCCACCTTCACACTCTGATTACATCTCGCTCAGGTGAGGTCTCCACTCCATGTGCCCCTTACTCCATGCAGTTTGAAAACCTAACTGCTTTTATAGAGCCTCTGATGAGTCACTGGCTAGCTAGCTTAGCTTCCTGCTTCAGTAATTTACATCTATTGAACCAATGACTTTCAGCTGATTGGCAGGTAACTGCCACTGCCAGGCAGCTCCCTGTTTAACCAGGCAATTTAATTAACTTGAAGCTTGAAGGTTCTATGTCAAAGCCTGACTCTTAATCTAAATTGAACTTGAGAAAAACTTACCAGAACTAACCACGTGAACCAAATTCCCACCTTCACACTCTGACTGCATCTCATCCAGACAAAGTCTCCACTCTGTGCGCCCCTTACTCCTCTCCACTCCGTGTGCTCCTTACACGTGCCAGGTCATCACAGAAAGATGATGTTATATCTAAAGAAGAGAAAAAAGAGTTGTGAAGCTTTATTAGTCAGTTGAACTGGTTGGATACTCATACAAGACCAGATTCTAGTTTTGATGTATTGATGTTAAATACTATGATGAAGGGCCCAAAATTGGAAAATGTTTTAAGGGCAAATAAAACATAAAAAAACTGGAAAAATGCATACTCAATTTCCCATCCATAGGTGACCCAAAGAACATGAAACTAATCATTTTTAATGACCCTCCACATGCTAATCTTCCTGATGGATCTTCTAGTGGTTTCATAATATTTTCTTATGGGAAATGCCATCCTTTAGTATGGGAAGCAAAGAAAATAAAAATAATTGTTAAAAAGTGCTTTAGCTGCTGAAACACTGGCTCTTGTGGAGGCAGTGGATATGAGATTCTATTTGTTAAATATTTTAAGTGAGATTCTGTATAAGGGACATACTGCAGATAGTAAACCCATTGAATGTTATGTAGATAATCGATCCTTGTGGTATAATGTACATTCTACGAAAAGTGTGAGTGAGAAATGGTTACGGGTTGACCTTGCTGACTTGAAACAAATGCTAGAGAGAAAGGAAATCTCTAAAATTAAATGGGTGGATGCTATCCATCAACAGTCTGATTGATTTGCAAAGATAAATGCATGTATGAAGAAACTGTTGGGGGTTCTAGAGGAAGGAGTTCTCACAATGTAATACTTTGTACAGAATATGGAGGTTCTTGATTGAATTTGTTTTGAAATTGTGCATATTAACTATAATTTTTATTTAAAGAGAGAGAAGGGAATCTGTTATTTGAATAGTAATTATGTTTAATTGCATGCAAGTGGTGGGCATTAATTGGAAATTCACTTGAGTCCCTATAAATAGACACAGTCTAAAACTGAGGTTGTTAGGGTTCGGAGTTGTATGCTTTAATGTATAATTCTGTAAATAAATATAAAAGTGTGCAAAGATTGGCTCCTGCTCTATCCTTTACAACAAGCCTTCTGGAATCTAACAATTAGAACATAACAAATAGGAGCTAGAGTAGGTCATTTGGCCCTTTGAGCCTGCTTGGCCTTTTAACAACATCATCAACTCCACCTTGCCGCATTATCCCCCTATCTCTTAATTCTCTTAGAACCCAAGCATTTATTGACCTCTGTCTTGAATATACTCAATGGCTGAGCAGCCACAGCTCTCTGGGGTAGAGAATTCCAAAGGTTCACAACTCTTTGAGTGAAGAAATTTCTCCTGATCTCAGTCCTAAATGGCGAATCCCTTATTCTGCAGCTATGATTCTGTGATCTAGATTCTCCAGCCAGGGGAAACATTTTCTCAGCATCTACGCTGTCTACGCTTAAGAATTTTATATGTTTCAATTAGATCACCTCTCATTCTTCTAAACTTCAGGGAATATAGGCCTAGTTAACGCAATCTCTCCTCGTCGAACCATCCTCTCATCCCAGGTACCAATCTAGTGAACCTTTGTTTCACTCCCTCGAGGGCAAATATGTTCTTTCTTAGTTAAGGAGACCAAAACGTCACATAGTCCTCCAGGTTCCCCAATGCCCTGTATAATTGTAGTAAGACGTCTTTCCTCACTTACTCTAATGTCTTTGTTAAAAAAGTAACATGCCATTTGCCTTCCTAATTACTTGCTGTACCTGCATATTAACTTTCTGCATTCATGTGCAAGGGCAGCCAGGTTCCTCTGAATTTTTTTTATTTTTTCATGGGATGTGGGTGATGCTGGCAGGCCAGCATTTGTTGCCCCTCCCTCATTGCCCTTGAACTGAGTGGCTTGCTAAGCCATTTCAGAGGGTAGTCAAGAGTCAACCACATTGCTGTGGATCTGGAGTCACATGTAGGCCAGACCAGGTAAGGACATCGGATTTCCTTCTCTAAAGGACATTAGTGAACCAGATGGGTTTTTATGACACTCGATGACTCCTTCATAGTCACCATTACTGAGACTAGCTTTCAATTCCAGATTTAGTAATTGAATTTAAATTGCACCAGCTGCCGTGGTGGGATTTGAACACATGTACCCAGGACATTAGCCTGGGCCTCTGGATTATTAATCCAGTGACATTACCACTACACCACCTTCTCCCTCTGAATGCAAACATTTCCCAGTCTCCCACCATTCAAAAATATTCTGCTTGTTTTATTTTTCCTACTAAAATGGATAACTTCACACTTCACTACAATGTATTCTATTTGCCATGTTCTGGCCAACTCACCCAACCTGTCTATATCCCTCTGCAGCCTCTTCGCGTCCTCTTCACTGCTTACTTTTCCACTTAACTTTGTATTGTCAGCAAACTTGGATATGTTACACTCAGTCACCTTATCTAAATCATTAATATAGATTGTTAATAGTTGAGGTCCAAGTACTGATCCTTGCCATGTCCTGCTAGTTACAGTCTGGCAACTCGAAAATGTCCTGTTTATTCCTATTCTGTTTTCTGTTTATTAGCCAATGATAAGTGCATGTTAATATATTACCCCTGATCTCATGAGTCCTAATTTTGTGTAATGACCTCTTATGTGACATCTCATTGAATGCTCTTTGAAAATCCAAATACACTATATTCACTGGATCCCCCATATCCATCTTACTCTTTACATCCTCATAAAACTCTTAACAGATTTGTCAAACATTATTTCCCTTTCATAAATCTGTGTTGATTCTGCTTGATCATACTATGATTTTCTATGTTCCCTGTTACCATGTCCCTAATAATAGATTCGAGTATCTTTCCGACCACTGATTTTTGGCTAACTGACCAATAGTTCGCTGTTTTCTCTCATTTTTCTAATATTCTCTGCATCTCCTGAATCACTAATACCCTATTACCTTTATTATTATCTCTTTCCCTTCCTGACCCACTCTGCTTATTTTTACCCAAAACACTGTTCTACTCTAGATCCTTGATATTTCCCTTGCTGCTCTTGAATTTACCCTTGCCTGAATCCTCCCATTCCCCTTTATTGTTTTAAAGCCTTGTCTAATAAAAGTGTGGGGGCGGGGTGTGTGGGCAGGTGGGAGGGGTGGTGGAAGGGTTCAGGAATGATTGTTAAAATCAAGTATTATAATATTTAAATGATCAACCGCTTCCTGCGAAGGGGTTGGTTGCTAATCCTGCCCACATTAAAACTGGAAGTGGTTGGATTCAAGGGCGGTTCAGTTTCTGTTCCAGATTTTTTGCATTTTGACCTCTGATAGGACCTAACCCACCAATTTTTGGGAGGAAGGAATCACCCCTGACAGGCTTTTTTTATAGCAAGCTATAAAATGCCTCTGCTTGATTTCTCTGAAGATAAGAATATAGACACATTTCTGAGAGTTCTATTACTTAGGTGTGGTAGTATAATGGTAATGGTGCTGGACTGACAACTCAAGACAGAACAACAGAAGTTCTGCGTTCAAAACCCAATATGAAATTTAGTCCAATAAATCTAGCAATTCTGAATAAAGGTCAGACCTGAAACGTTAACTGTGTTTCTCTCTCCACAGATGCTGCCAGACCTGCTGTGTATTTCCAGCACATTCTGTTTTTATTTCAGATTTCCAGCATCTGCAGTATTTTGCTTTTATATTAAATCTAGTAATTTATTGGCTGTCACTTCACACTGACAATATAGTTATAGGACAAGTTCAGCCTGAATTCAATATCTGTTTTTAAACTATAACCTTCAATCACAGCCCCTTTGGACACAAAGACTGGATTGATTTCTTTTGGCAGGTCTCTGTTCTTCTGGGAGGGAAAGATCTCACTTGCGTATCATCAATATTTATGTCTGCTACACTCCTCTTCGTAACTGCAGTTGACGACCTGATTATTTCCGTACCATATATACCTGTTAGCATTTGAAAGACATGTACGTATCCTATTTCAATAAATAAATAAATCCAATCCTATCAGCCCAAACTCTAGGTTAATCCTCTTTGAACCCTCCCAAAAGTAGGAATGCCTTCAGATGCACACAATCAAGTTTTATTTTTTATTTTTTTTTATTTAGTATATTTAATATTATATCAAGTATAATATTAAAATGTGTAACTGATGAATTAAAGGTTGAAACCAATCTGTTTTGACATATTTAAATATACATCCCAGTTCTAGATGAAAATCAGCCACTGGGCAAAGTTAATGAACCAAAAATTGAATGCATTTCCAAGTTATAGCTACCAATAAAAAGCAAACAATTAGGAGAAAATACGTACACATTGATTGTAGCTAAGATGTTAAACAGGTGCAGTCCCAATGCCTAGCAAGTTGTGGATGCTTTGGATGAGCAGAAATTTCCTCCTATTGGGAAGACTGAAGCCATTGTCTTGGCCTTCGTCTGAAGCTTAATCAGACTGTTGGCTGTCTTGGCATCCTATTTGTCTCTGAACTGATTTTCTAACCCCATGTCCTGTTCATCACCAAGACCTCCTACTTCCACCTCTGTGATATTACCCATCTTTGTCCCGTCTCAGTTCATCTGCTGCTGAAATTCTCAGCCATGCCTTTTTTACTACTGGACTTGGCTATTCTGATACTCTCCTGGTCAGCCTCCTACCATGCACCTCTGTAACTTGAGTTCATCCAAAATGGTGCTGCCCATATCCTACCTTGCACCAAGTCCCGTTCACCCATCACCCCTTTTCTTGCTGACCTACATGGGCTCCTGGCCCAGCTTCATGTCATTCTTAAAATTCTTATCCCTGTTTTCAAATTGCTGCAAGGCCTCATCCCTGCCTATCTTTGTAATCTCCTCCAGACCTACAACCCTCCAATATCTCTGAGCTCCTCTAGTTCTGGTCTCTTGCACTGCTCTGATTTTGATTGCTCCACCATTGGCAGCCGTGCCTCTTTACCTCTCTGCTCTCTTTTAAAATGCTCCTTAAAACTAACTCTTTGGCCAAGCTCTTGATCACCTGTCCTAATATCTCCTTATGTGTAAAATTAACAATTCCAACTCCTGTGAAATGCCTTTGAATGTTTTTCTACAAAAAAGGTGCTACATCAATGCAAGTTGTTGTTTTATTTACTCCTTCGATTTCTGAGTACTAACTGTTCTAGAGTCATAGAGTCATTATGGCACAGAAGGTGGCCATTCGATTCATCAATTCCATGCTGGTTCTCTGTAGAGCAATCCAATAATTCCCATTCCCTCTCTCTATCCTCGTATTACCACTTGCGACATAATAAAGATCTTCCTCACATTTCCCCATCATCTCTTGACCAAAACGTTTAATCTGTGTCTCCTAGTCCTTGTACCATCAGCTAATGGGAACAGATTTTCTTTGTCTACCTTATCTAAACCTGTGATAATCTTGTACATCTCGATCAATTTCACTTCAATCTCCTTTGTTCCAAGGAGACCAACCCCAGCTTCTCCAACCTTACCTTGTAACTAAAATCTCTCATCCCCGGAACCGTTCCGGTAAATCCCCCACCAATTGAGGCCCTTAACTGGGTAATTAACCCCCAATAAGGGCCTATTCCTACTGCAGCTACAATTTCCCGTGTGGCGGGCGGCCCCGTCGCCGCACGAGAAGCACGATGCGAAAAACCATGTGGGCTGTTTCCCGGCTCTGGTGGAGGGACGGTGGTGGTGGTTGGTGGGGTCCCTCGTTCAAAGGCACTTAAGTGCCTGAACAAGGGATCTGGCGCCAGGAAGGGGGAAGCCCACTGAGTGCCACCCACCTGCTCTGCTGCCGACCTCCCTCCCGCCTCCCGCATGACCCCCACCCTGCAAGACCCCTCATGCCCTAACCTACCTTAAGCCTGATTCCAGAGCCTCTCCTCGGTGTCTGGTCACTGCAACTACAGCAGCAGCCACCGCCTCCGTGGTGGCACTGCAGCTGCTGGCCTCTGATTGGCCGGCATCTTTGCAAGGTCTGGACTTCCAGCGACAGTGTCCTAAAGCCTATGGAAGGCCTACCATTGTCCAGTTAAATGTTTGATTGGCACTAAATTCAGTGGGCCTTCCATAGAATAGTGGACGCAGGATCTTGGCGTTGGTTTCCCCCAACGTTGAGACTCCCACCGTTAGCATTGAACTTCCCCCCAAGTTTCTCAAGGTATAATCAATAGAAGTGGGCTGTATTGCCCACTTAGACAATACAATTAAAATTGAAAAATCTACTTGTTCTCTAGAAAATTTTACAATTTATATTCTATTTCTGTCTCAATAGCCCAGAAATGACTAATATTATCAAAGATGGTCACATAATATTCCTCAGTCTTATTTTAATGTAACACATCTGCTTGAAAAGGGTTAAGTCTCCACTAAAAAGCAGACAAAGGAATGTCGTGCAAATGTATTAAATATCCATCCACTAAAACCAGGAAGAGTCATTTCTAGGGTAATGTATTTAATATATTTTGTTCACATGAAACAGCGCATTATAAATATCCACTTTGAAAACTAATGCTCTGTACGTATACTGATCCCTTGAAAACTATAGGGTACAAATTTAAGATCATCACCAGGGTGGGAGTGGGAGAATTATATTCCTTATTACGCAGACTATTGTTATGAAATGGAATGCCATACCAGAAATAAACGATGGACATAGTTTTTAAAAGGAACATTTGATAAAGAAAAACTGAAAGGAATATAGGGTGGGGGAGGCAAGGGAATGGAGTTGTCTCTTTCAGATATCCAGCGCTGCCTGGATGAACCGAATGAACCAACCCGACACTAATTGTGGTTGAATTAGTTCGTATTCTAATTAAGGGGAAATGAGGCAATGAACAAATACAAATCAGGCATTAGATAGTGTGAACAGAACACTGCAATTTGAATGGTTGCAACCATACCGGGGAGGCGGTAGCGTAGTGGTAATGTCACTGGACATTAGCCCAGAGGCCCAGGCTAATGCTCTGGGGATGTGGGTTCGAATCCCACCATGGCAGATGATGAAATTTGAATTCAATTAATAAAAATCTGGAATTAAAAAGCTAGTCTAGTGTGACCATGAAGCCATTGTCGATTGTTGTAAAAACCCATCTGGTTCACTAATGTCCTTTAGGGAAGGAAATCTGCCATCCTTACCTGGTCTGGCCTACATGTGATTCCACATCCACAGCAATGTGGTTGACTCTTCAAATGCCCTCTGAAATGGCCACTCAGTTCAAGGGCAATTAGGGATGGGCAATAAATGTTGTCCTAGCCAGCGACACCTACATCCTGTGAACGAATAAAAAAAAACCTACTCTTTATTATTTGACAAATCATAACGTAATTGGTAAAAACTTTTCGTTCCTTTTTCATTTTTTCTAAGTTTCAGACTAAGTTAAGCTTAAGATTAAAAATGGCAGGAGATCTCAGACCCGTGCTATGCTCCTCTTGCTCAATGTGGGAGCTCAGGGACACGGCTGATGTCCCTGACTCCTTCACATGCAGGAAGTGTGTCCAGCTGCAGCTCTTGTTAGACCGCATGACGGCTCTGGAGCTGCGGTTGGACTCACTTTGGAGCATCCGCGATGCTGAGGAGGTCGTGGATAGCACGTTTAGCGAATTGGTCACACCGCAGATTAGGATTGCTGAGGGAGAAAGGGAATGGGTGACCAAAAGGCAGAGAAAGAGCAGGAAGGCAGCGCAGGTGTCCCCTGCGGTCATCTCCCTCCACAACAGGTATACCGTTTTGGATACTGTTGAGGGAGATGGCTCACCAGGGGAAGGCAGCAGTAGCCAGGTTCATGGCACCGTGGCTGGCTCTGCTGTTCAGAAGGGCGGCAAAAAGAGTGGAAGGGCTATAGTCACAGGGGATTCGATTGTCAGGGGAGTAGATAGGCAGTTCTGTGGTCGAAAACGAGACTCCCGAATGGTATGTTGCCTCCCAGGTGCATGGGTCAGGGATGTCTCAGATCGGCTGCAGAACATTCTGAAGGGGGAGGGTGAACAGCCAGTTGTTGTTGTGCACATAGGGACCAATGATATAGGTAAAAAACGGGATGAGGTCCTCCAAGCAGAATTTAGGGAGTTAGGAGCAAAGTTAAAAAGTAGGACCTCAGAGGTAGTAATCTCAGGATTGCTACCAGTGCCACGTGATAGTCAGAGTAGAAATGAAAGAATAGTCAGGATGAATGCGTGGCTTGAGAGATGGTGCAGGAGGGAGGGGTTCAGATTTTTGGGACATTGGGACCGGTTCTGGGGGAGGTGGGACTATTACAAATTGGACGGTCTACACCTGGGCCGGACTGGAACCAATGTCCTTGGGGGTGCTTTTGCTAACGCTGTTGGGGAGGGTTTAAACTAATGTGGTAGGGGGTTGGGAACCAAATGAGGGGGTCAGTAGACAGTAAGGAGGTAGTAACTAAAGCCTGTAAGGAACTAGATAATGAAGTCAGTGTGACTAAGGGAAAGAGTAGGCAGGGAGCAGATGATGAAAGCAAAGGCACTGGTGGTCTGAGGTGCATTTGTTTTAATGCAAGAAGTGTAGTAGGTAAGGCAGATGAACTTAGGGCTTGGTTAAGTACCTGGGAGTATGATGTTATTGCTATTACTGAGACTTGGTTGAGGGAAGGGCATGATTGGCAACTAAATATCCCAGGATATCGATGCTTCAGGCGGGTTAGAGAGGGAGGTAAAAGGGGTGGAGGAGTTGCATTACTGGTCAAAGAGGACATCACAGCTGTGCTGAAGGAAGGCACTATGGAGGACTCGAGCTGTGAGGCAATATGTGCAGAACTCAGAAATAGGAAGGGTACGGTAACAATGTTGGGGCTGTACTACAGGCCTCCCAACAGCGAGCGTGAGATAGAGGTACAAATATGTAAACAGATTATGGAAAGATGTAGGAGCAACAGGGTGGTGGTGATAGGAGATTTTAATTTTCCCAACATTGACTGGGATTCACTTAGTGTTAGAGGTCTAGATGGAGCAGAATTTGTAAGGAGCATCCAGGAGGGTTTTCTAGAGCAGTATGTAAATAGTCCAACTCGGGAAGGGGCCATACTGGACCTGGTGTTGGGGAATGAGCCGGGCCAGGTGGTTGAAGTTTCAGTAGGGGACTACTTTGGGAATAGTGATCACAATTCCGTAAGTTTTAGAATACTCATGGACAAAGACGAGAGTGGTCCTAAAGGAAGAGTGCTAAATTGGGGGAAGGCCAACTATCCCAAAATTTGGCAGGAGCTGGGGAATGTAGATTGGGAGCAGCTGTTTGAAGGTAAATCCACATTTGATATGTGGGAGGCTTTTAAAGAGAGGTTGATTAGCGTGCAGGAGAGACATGTTCCTGTGAAAATGAGGGATAGAAATGGAAAGATTAGGGAACCATGGATGACAGGTGAAATTGTGAGACTAGCTAAGAGGAAAAAGGAAGCATACATAAGGTCTAGGCGGCTGAAGAAAGACGAAGCTTTGGAAGAATATCGGGAATGTAGGCCCAATCTGAAATGAGGAATTAAGAGGACAAAAAGGGATCATGAAATATCTTTAGCAAACAGGGTTAAGGAAAATCCCAAAGCCTTTTATTCATATATAAGGAGCAAGAGGGTAGCTAGAGAAAGGATTGGCCCACTCAAGGACAAAGGAGGAAAGTTATGCGTGGAGTCAGAGAAAATGGGCGAGATTCTAAACGAGTACTTTGCATCGGTGTTCACCGAGGAGAGGGACATGACGGATGTTGAGGTTAGGGACAGATATTTGATTACTCTAGGTCAAGTCGGCATAAGGAGGGAGGAAGTGTTGGGTATTCTAAAAGGCATTAAGGTGGACAAGTCCCCAGGTCCGGATGGGATCTATCCCAGGTTACTGTGGGAAGCGAGAGAGGAAATAGCTGGGGCCTTAACAGATATCTTTGCAGCATCCTTAAACACGGTGAGGTCCCGGAGGACTGGAGAATTGCTAATGTTGTTCCCTTGTTTAAGAAGGCTAGCAGGGATAATCCAGGTAATTATAGACCGGTGAGCCTGACGTCAGTGGTAGGGAAGCTGCTGGAGAAGATACTGAGGGATAGGATCTATTCCCATTTGGAAGAAAATGGGCTTATCAGTGATAGGCAACATGGTTTTGTGCAGGGAAGGTCATGTCTTACCAACTTAATAGAATTCTTTGAGGAAGTGACAAAGTTGATTGATGAGGGAAGGGCTGTAGATGTCGTATACATGGACTTCAGTAAGGCGTTTGATAAGGTTCCCCATGGTAGGCTGATGGAGAAAGTGAAGTTGCATGGGGTCCAGGGTGTACTAGCTAGATGGATAAAGAACTGGCTGGGCAACAGGAGACAGAGAGTAGCAGTGGAAGGGAGTTTCTCAAAATGGAGACGTGTGACCAGTGGTGTTCCACAGGGATCCATGCTGGGACCACTGTTGTTTGTGATATACATAAATGATTTGGAGGAAAGTATAGGTGGTCTGATTAGCAAGTTTGCAGACGACACTAAGATTGGTGGAGTAGCAGATAGTGAAGGGGACTGTCAGAGAATACAGCAGAATATAGATAGATTGGAGAGTTGGGCAGAGAAATGGCAGATGGAGTTCAATCAGGGCAAATGCGAGGTGATGCATTTTGGAAGATCCAATTCAAGAGTGAACTATACAGTAAATGGAAAAGTCCTGGGGAAAATTGATGTACAGAGAGGTTTGGGTGTTCAGGTCCATTGTTCCCTGAAGGTGGCAACGCAGGTCAATAGAGTGGTCAAGAAGGCATACGGCATGCTTTCCTTCATCGGACGGGGTATTGAGTACAAGAGTTGGCAGGTCATGTTACAGTTGTATCGGACTTTGGTTCGGCCACATTTGGAATACTGCATGCAGTTCTGGTCGCCACATTACCAAAAGGATGTGGATGCTTTGGAGAGGGTGCAGAGGAGGTTCACCAGGATGTTGCCTGGTATGGAGGGCACTAGCTATGAAGAGAGGTTGAGTAGATTAGGATTATTTTCATTAGAAAGGCGGAGGTTGAGGGGGGACCTGATTGAGGTGTACAAAATCATGAGAGGTGGATAGCAAGAAGCTTTTTCCCAGAGTGGGGGATTCAAATACTAAGGGTCACGAGTTCAAAGTGAAAGGGGAAAAGTTTAGGGGGGATATGCATGGAAAGTTCTTTGCGCAGAGGGTGGTGGGTGCCTGGAACGCGTTGCCAGTGGAGGTGGTAGATGCGAACACGATAGCGTCTTTTAAGATGTATCTGGACAGATACATGAATGGGCAGGAAGCAAAGAGATACAGACCCTTAGAAAATAGGCGATATGTTTAGGTCGAGGATCTGGATCGGCGCAGGCTTGGAGGGCCGAAAGGCCTGTTCCTGTGCTGTAATTTTCTTTGTTCTTTGTTCTTTGTAAACAATGTTCGGGTAACAGCATAGAAAAAGTCTTAACATGGGTATAGTATACAGTGTGCTTGAGAAACAAAATACAAATCAAGTAGAGACAAGTAACCTCATGGGTCTGACGTTACTCACAGGAAGTAACCTTTACAGAAATTCAAGAGTTAAAATCCCTTAGCGAGCCTAGTCACACACACGAGTTGGCTGTTCAAAACAGCTAGTTCCTATCTTGTTTTCCCAAGACACTGGAATGTGGAGGGCCTCTCGTACCTTGTCTTTCGCATGATCTGGACTTTGTCAGTGACTTTTCTCTCATGCTTGAAACAGACGTACTGCAAAAACAGTTGTCGGAGAATCCTTTGTTAGCTATATCCCTCTGCCTATGGGTTGTTTAATTTGACCATTTCTGTCTTTTTAGCTGTTTATTTGCTAATGCTTAATCTAATTTCTGTAATTGTGAGCTGGTTATAGATATTAGAATACCTAATACAGGAGTGAGTAGTTTGTATGTTTTATACGTTAGCAACACTTACACTAAAGAGAAGTTTTATATACTAGGAAAAATACCATGTAATGGTAATCTTATAGTTTGGGCCTTGAGCATGAAGGACCAATTGAAGCAGTCAACTCCAAGTTTTGAACTTTCTGTGACAATCTCTGAATTGAACTTTTGAACCAACACAATCTTCCAATCATAATTATGAAAACAATTACCTGAGCTATAACAAAACTCATGGATGCTATTCCAGTCCATAAGTGCTGTCCTATTTTCTCAATATTTTTCCACCATTCATGTTCTCCTTGCTTTTACACCTTTGTTCTATGAGGGCATTAGCTTGCTTCATCTTAACCAAGTGATGACGTGATGTCTGTGACTGTGTCAATACAGTCTTAAGACTCAATGACAATGGTGGCATAGGGTAGCCAAAAGTTACTATGGCTTGCACTGTCTCCTTTGTAGTGTGAGCTTAGCGTGAATCTCTGTTAGATTGTAAGGTTGCATAAGCATGAGAATCTGTTTCCAAACAGTAATTTCTTTGATGGTAAAGAAAACGGGGGAAATTGTGATAGGATAGATGGTAGTACCATGCTGGAATGTGTATCAACCTTGGTTTTGATAGGCCACATGGGCACCCACCCATCTAATGATAACTCTTTCCAGTCACTCAGGTCCTCATTCTCCTCGCTAATTCCGTAGGTTGAATTATATCTCTGGAGTATGTCACTCTGACAGATACAGGTTCCTACTACCAGTGTACAGCCAGGTATGTCCACACCATTCCATTCTCCTTCATGTCTGTAAGATTTGATAAGATAAGGGTGTTTTATAACCCCTTCTAAAGTGGGAACAGACTTGGCAGCACAAAGCTTGTTATGAATCGACTTTATTGAGATAAAGGTAAGAACAAGTTTGTTAAGTTCTCAGATAAAACATAGTCACAAACTCAGGCAGTAATTAACAGTCTGACACAAATACTACCCATATTAGAGACTGGACAGCAGAGCGCACGACTCTTTCTTTTGCAGCTTTGGGTTCTTTTGCAGCTTTGGGTCCTCAAGCTTTTGGCTTTCTCTCTCTCGTAGTTTCTCTTGTTGCTGTTCAAAATTCTCTACCATACAGTAGCAAGGAATGGACTTCTTTTATCCTGGCAGCTTTACAGTTAACCCTCCCCTCTCCCAATCAGTGATTCGTCTTGTATTAAAGGATGCTTTTCTTAACCAACCAAGGCTCGTTTTGTGATGGTTGCTAACCTTTCGGATTTGCGCAAGTAGTACACAAAGAGATCTTTGTGTTAACTACTTTATTTCAATGCTTTTACTTTTCGAGGATGCCTTATCTCTATGAGACAGATCTATGCAGAAGCTGTTTTCACTGTCTGCTCTCAAGGTCTCACCCTTTTGCTGCAAGTAAGCATTTTAAAACTTGACATAATCTCCCAGAATCCCTCTGCCTTGACATCTTGTCTATACTGTGCCCTATTTCCCACGTTTTTCCACTTTATCATGCTACAAAGAAGGGTTCTAATAAAGCTAAATGTTAGTTTATCATTATAAGTCATTTGTTAGTTTATAATAGCTAGATTTTAACAATTAGTATGCTGGTTAGTAACTTCTAGCAACCTAATAATCTTACAGTCCTTTGGGGAAAGTGGCAAGTTCTTTAATGATACTTCCCTCAGGTGTATCTACTGACTGTACATTGAATGCTTTCCTAGGACTGTCCTGTATTTGAGGACATGTTATCAACAGTGGAAGAACCATTTTCCCCGTTGTGGTATTACATGGTTTTCGAACCAGATATGCCATTCCATATCTTCTAGCCTTACATAGGTTCTAGCCTGCCTTGTACCATCCCCATAAATGTTTGCAGTAACACGTTTTGCTCTATTGTTATTCTCAATATCCCTTAACCCTTGCAGTACAACCCCACCCCCACCCACCCACCCACCTACATACTGCATGTGATGGTTTTAGAAACATCCTTGCCCTTATACTCCCAATTAGTTTAATTAATAATGTCATTTACCCCACCATTACTTTGCTCCATGCCTTTTGTTAGTTTGGCTATTGATACCTTTAGGTTTCATATGTCAGATCTCAATCCCCCTTATTTATGCCTTTTAAGTAGCTCTTAATTTGTTTGTGCATCGATTCATTATGTTCTCATATTGATTCAATATCTAATCTCATCCATGCTGAAGTACCTACAGTAGTCCCAAAACCTATCAATTTTTCTACATTCCTTTTCTTTATTTTATGGCTGTTTTGTGTGGTTGTGGGGAGAAAGTTTGGTCTAAATTCCAATCTTAATTGTGTTGATGGAAATTATGTTTGATATCCTATACCTGTGCACTGTATAATTTAGTGGGATGATTGACATAGCCCTGGTGGAAAGGTTAGCTCTATAGGGATATCAATACTGGCACCAATTCATAACAAATGTCATTGTGAACCAATTAACATGTCTGAATGATGACCAATCCATCAGTTGGCCTTGGCTCTGTTTCTGGGCATTCTGCTTTAAGATATTCCTCCTTCAGTTACCTTTAGCAATGAGTTGTATAGTGCATTCCTGACAGATCACTTTAGTTGATGACGACCTGACTGGTGCACAACTGTAATAAATAGGGAAAGGATAAGGTGGCTGTGGCCATGATTGAATTTTGGCTTGGGGTTCTTTAATAATGTAAGGTATGTTAAGTGAGGCCATGGGGGCACCGTTTTTGAGAAAAAAGAGCCTCATTAATTAGTGGAAGATCACTGATGTACTCACAGATCAGCCCAGCTAATGGCAGAACCTTAACTTCTATCCATGGTCCATTAAGATTCTTTTCCTGAGATGTGCTGATATTAGAGCCTGTAGTCCAGATGTGCTCTGATACTCACCATTACATGGCACTCGGAGTAATCCTGCCTTTTAAATTCCTCCCTAACTCTCAAAACTCTGATTGCAGAATCTCAACCCTTTTCCTTCCTATATCATTGGCTGAACATGGAATAGGCTTTCTGGTTGTTCCCTTTCCCCCCTGCAGAATACTCTGCACCCATTCCATTACATTCTTTACCCTGGCATCATGGAAGCAACATATCATGCAAGACTCATGTTGGTGGTTAAAGAAATATATCTGTCTTCCTGATGATTAAATCCCCTATGACCACTGCATTTCTCCACTTGACTGCCCAACTCTGCACTCCTTTCCCCCACAGTGCCAAGGATTTAATCAGGACTGTACTCCGTAATATGATAGAAATCGTCATCAAGATGGAGAATGACGCAATTGATTCTGAGACAAGGGTCCTGAATCTTAGTAAAGGAAACTACGAAGGTACAAGTTGGCTATGACGGATTGGGAAACGTTACTTAAAGGGATGATGGTGGACAAGCAATGACAAACATTTAAAGAGCACATGGGTGAACTGCAACAATTGTTTATCTCTGTCCGGCGCAAAAGTAAAACGGGAAAGGTAGCCAAACCATGGCTTACAAGGGAAATTAGAGATAGCATTAGATCCAAGAAAAAGGCAAAAACAACAAACCTGAGGATTCGGAGCAGTTTAGAATTCAGCAAACGAGGACCAAGGGATTGATTAAAAAGGGGAAAATAGAGTATGAGAGCAAGCTTGCGAGGAACATAAAAACTGACTGTAAAAGTTTCTATAGGTATGTGAAGAGAAAAAGATTGGTGAAGACAAATATAGGTCCCTTACAGTCAGAAACAGGGGAATTTATTATGGGGAATAAAGAAATGGCTGACCAACTAAATGCATACTTTGGTTCTGTCTTCACAAAGCAGGACACAAATATCATACCAGAAATGCTGGGGAACGCAGGGCTTAGTGAGAGAGAGGAACTGAAAGAAATCAATATTAGTAGAGAAATGGTGTTGGGCAAATTGATGGGATTGAAGGCCAATAAATCCCCAGGGCCTGATGGTATGCATCCCAGAGTACTTAAGGGAGTGGCCCGAGAAATAGTGGATGCATTGGTGGTCATCTTCCAAGATTCTATAGACTCTGGAACAGTTCCTACCGATTGGAGGGTAGCTAATATAACCCCACTATTTAAAAAGGGAGGTAGAGAGAAAGCAGGGAATTATAGACCAGTCAGCCTGACGTCAGTAGTGGGGAAAATTCTAGGGTCCATGAACAAAGATTATATAGCAGAGCACTTGGAGAACAGTGGTAGAATCGGACAGAGTCAGCATGGATTAACGAAAGGGAAATCATGCTTGACAAATCTACTAGAATTCTTCGAGGATGTAACTAATAGAGTTGATGAGGGACAGCCAGTGGATGTGGTTTTTTGGACTTTCAGAAGGCTTTCGACAAAGTCCCACATAAAAGATTAGCATGTAAAATTAAAGCGCATGGGATTGGGGGTAGTGTATTGCGATGGATTGAAAATTGGTTGGCAGACAGGAAACAAAGAGTAGGTTTAGATTAGAGATACAGCACTGAAACAGGCCCTTCGGCCCACCGAGTCTGTGCCGAACATCAACCACCCATTTATACTAATCCTACACTAATCCCATATTCCTACCAAACATCCCCACCTGTCCCTATATTTCCCTACCACCTACCTATACTAGTGACAATTTATAATGGCCAATTTACCTATCAACCTGCAAGTCTTTTGGCTTAAATGGGTCTTTTTCCGAATGGCAGGCAGTGACTAGTGGGGTACTGCAGGGATCCGTGCTAGGACCCCAGCTATTCACAATATATGTTAATGATTTAGATGAGGGAACTAAATGTAAAATCTCCAAATTTACAGATGACACAAAATTGGGTGGGAGGGTGATATGTGAGGAGGATGCAGAGAGGCTTCAGAGTGATTTGGACAAGTTGAGTGAGTAGGCTAATGCATGGCAGATACAGTATAATGTGGATAAATGTGAGGTTATCCACTTTAGTAGCAAAAACAGGAAGGCAGATTATTACCTGAATGGCTATAAACTGAGAGAGCGGAATATGCAGCGAGACCTGAGTGTTCTCACACATTAGTCGCTGAAGGTAAGCATGCAGGTGCAACAGGAGGTAAAAAAGGCAAATGGTATGTTGGCCTTCATAGTGAGAGGGTTCGAGTACAGAAGCACGGATGTCTTTCTGCAATTATACAGGGCCTTGGTGAGGCCACACCTGGAATATTGTGTGCAATTTCGGTCTCCTTATCTGAAGAAGGATGTTCTTCGAGGGAGTGCAGCAAAGGTTTACCAGACTGGTTCCTGGGATGGCAGGACTGATATATGAGGAGAGATTGAGTCGGTTAGGATTATATTTGCTGGAGTTCAGAGGAGTGAGGGGGGATTTCATAGAAACCTATAAAATTCTAATAGGACTTGACAGGGTAGATGCAGGAAGGATGTTCCCGATGGTGGGGGAGTCCAGAATGGCCTGCTCCTGCTCCTATTTTCTACATTTCTATGTTTCTATGTTTAAATGGCACCAAGTGCATGATGTTTTTGCTAAGGTTTGGTCACAGAGCACTGATATTGCAGTGATTCCCTGTGGCCTTATCAGTGTGGTCCAACCATTAGATGTCAGTATCTGTCTCCATGGTGGCTATGATTTTGTTAATTGCCATGAATAGATGAGAACCAACTGTAAATTGCATTTTTATGCACTTGGGTGTTATTGTCAACTGCCATTATACACAGCATGTTCCGTTATTTTACTTTTGTGTTCCACTTGTTAAAATGGAGGAGGGCGAACAGGAGGTGGGACAGCTACTTGAAGGGGTCCAGTCACATGACCCAGAAGCCACCCTTTTCAGCCTGCCTGCATTTGAAACAGTATCAGTTGAGGGAAAAGTTCGTTCAAAAACACAGCTGCCTTGAAGCGGCATCTTACTTCTCTGAGGTCCTCCTGCGAGAAGAAAAGAAGCCACAGTCTGCAAGACAGCAAGAAAATCTGCTCTCTGCCAGTTTTCTCTTCGTCAAAAAGGATAACATCAGAAATTAAGCTACGTCAGCTTATCTCTGAAAGCACAAGAAGAAGAAAGCATATGAGAAGAGGTTTCCAATTACTCCTATCCCCACTCAGCATTTCCAGTCAGTTAACTCCAGTTTTGGACTTTCTGTTAATTAGAAAATGGACTCTAGTTTCAACTGAAACCCCTGTTAGTTTCCAGTGAAGCTGTTTCCTATTTGGTAAATGTCATAGAGTTATACAGCACAGAAACAGGCCCTTCAGCCCATCGTGTCCATGCTGGCCATCAAGCACCTATCTATTCTAATCCCATTTTCCAGCACTTGGCCCGTAACCTTGTATGTTATGGCGTTTCAAGTGCTCACCTAGATACTTCTTAATGTTCTGAGAGTTCCTGCCTCTACCACCCCTTCAGGCAGTGTGTTCTAGATTCCAACAACCTCTGGGTGAAAAGATTTTTCCTCAAATCCCCTCTAAGCCTCCTGCCCCTTACCTTAAATCTATGCCCCCTGGTTATTGACACCTCCGCTAAGGGAAAAAGTTTCTTCCTATCTACCCTATCTACCCTATCTATGCCACTCATAATTTTGTATCCCTTAATCAGGTCCCCCTCAGCTTTCTCTGCTCGAAGGAAAACAACCCTAGACTATCCAGTCTCTCTTCATAGCTGAAATGCTCCAGCCCAGGCAATATCCTGGTGAATCTCCTCTGCACCCTCTCCAGTACAATCACATCCTTCCTATCGAGTGGTGACCAGAACTGTACACAGTACTCCAGCTGTGGCCTAACTAGCGTTTTATAAGCTCCATCACAACCTCCCTGCTCTGGCGTTGAAATCGGCAAGGACAACAATTTTGTCCTTGGGACGGACATTCTGGATGAGTTCACGGAGATCTGTGTAGAACTTATCTTTGTCAGCTGGGTTAGCCTTCAGGGTAGGAGCTTAAACATTGGTGAGAATTGCATGCTGCTGGTCTTGGAGGGGCAGGCGCAGGGACATGATGCATTCGGAATGGCCAATTGGCAGGCTTGAAAGTTTAGTGGCAATAGTCTTCACCATGAACCCAACATTGAAGGGACGTTGATCCCCTGGAGGTCTACCTGACCAATAGAGGGTCTAGCCAGCGTTGTGTTCTGTCAGGCTGCCTTGCTCCGAAAAGCAGACCTCACTCAGGGGCACTATATCAATGTCTAGTCTGGCTAGCTCATGGGCTACCAGGGATAAGTGTCATTGGGGGCGGCTGTTGTCACCAGAGTCGAGCATTGTTCTCATGTTCCAGCAGGCAAGTTACGGAATTTTTCTTTTCCCACCTTTTGAAGCGAGGTTAGGAGTTCGCGTTTCCTTCTCTGTCGTAGTTTGACCGCAGTAAGAGATGTCCATTGACCGCGGCAAGCCAACTGGGTGTTGGGGGACGAGCATTTGTTTAGGCCACCTTTTCTAGGCCCCTCTCCAATTCAGGAGCAAGCAGTGCTGTCCTTCAAAAAGGCTGCTTGTTCACTCAGGGTGCTCCCGGGTGATCATGTCGTCTCTAGGTCATCATCAAAATGAACAATATCCTGAGCCACCTGCATGCAGGATTGGAAGTGCAGCTGCCAGTGCCATCTTGCAACTGCCGTTTTCGCCCCTTTCCCGTCGCTACAGGACTTACTTGTTGAGTTATTGTTGGGGAGGATGGATTTCCCTCCTGCCTGTGCAGTGGTGCTTTAAAGTGGAGTACAGTTTGCACTGACTGACTTCACCCTTTAAGCCTTAAAAAATAAACTCAACTGTACACTGATAATGACGACATAAGAAGTTTCTATGAAGCACTAAAATCCTTGGACCAGCATATCAAACCCTAAACCCCCTGAGGAACGCCGATGGCAAGACCCTACACACTGATAAGGAGTCAGTTCTGGTTTGCTGGTTGGAGCACTTTGAAACTCTCTTCAGCACCAAATGCACAGTGCATGATACTGCCATCAATCGCATCCAACAACAGCCTGTCAAAGAAGAAGTGGATGAGAGGCCAACTCTGGAGGAAACTGTGACTACTATCAGCCAGATGAACAGCAACAAAGCCCCTGGCGCCGATGGAATTCCACTTGAAGCATGGTGGCCCTGCCCTATACACGAAGCTCCATGAGTTTTTCACAGCTTGCTGGGAACAGGGCAGGATTACACGGGATCTTCGTGATGATGTTATCATCACCTTGTACATAAACAAAGGAGAAAAATCAGACTGCTCCAACTACCGTGGGATCACCCTCCTTTCTATTGCAGGGTAGATCCTGGCTAGAATACTTCTGAACAGGCTTGTGCCTACCATTGCAGAAAAAAACCTCCCAGAGAGCCAGTGTGGTTTAGGAGCAAACAGAGGCACCATAGACATGGTATTTGCACTCGGACAATTACAAGGTAAGTGTCCTGAGCAAAACAAAGGTCTGTACGTCACTTTCGTAGACCTCACCAAGGCATTCGTCACTGAGCAGAGATGGACTTTGGAAAATCCTTGAAAATCTTGCATGCCTATCCAGGTTCCTGGCCATGGTGAAGCAGTTTCATGAAAATCAGTACGGACAAATCTAGCAAAACAGTGACCTCTGAAGTCCCTTCTGTATCGCCAATGGTGTGAAGCAGGAATATGTGCTGGCATGATGCTGCAGCAGGCAACGGAGGATCTTAAGGAGGGAGTTTACGTACGCTTCCGGACTGATGGAGGCCTTTTCAACCTCAGGCATCTTCAGGCTCACACAAAGACACAAGAAAAACTCATCCGTGAACTTCTCTTCGCCAATGACTGTGCTCTCCAGGCCCACAGTCAGTCCGACCTGCAATGTATAATAACACATTTTTCCGTGGCGGCACGGAGCACAGCGGCGACTGGCAGACCTGCGAGGAAGCAGATCCGGAGTGGTGGCTGTAAATAAAGAGCAGGGCTCGAGGCCCTCATTCACTTACCGAGGAACGGAGCGACGACTGGCAAACCTGCGAGGAAGCTGATCCAGAGTGGTGGCAGACTCTCTGTGTCTCTTGGCGCGCGCTGAGACTCGAAAAGAGGAAAAAAAACTTAGTGACATCCTGGGAATTCTGCAAGGTGATTGGTTGGGTAAGTAACAGCTGTTAGTGCATTTAAATTGCTTAAAAAAGGTGAGGTTTTTTTTAAAAAAACCTCAAGTGATAAGGTGAGTAGTACTAAGTACTAAAGGGTGTGTTTTTTATTTTTTTTAAATTAGTGTAATTTATTAAGGACTTTAGATTGTACTGGGTAGTGTTTGGAGTAGAATAAGGCCCCGAGTGTAATTAGTATTTTTTAAAGAGAGTAACTAATTAATTTAAAGTTAAGTCATGGCAGGAGAGCTCGAACTCATGATATGCTCTTCCTGCGTTATGTGGGAAATCAGGGATGCTTCCAGTGTCCCTGACGACCATGTGTGCAGGAAGTGTATCCATCTGCAGCTACTGACTACCTGCATTATGGAGCTGGAGTTGCGGGTGGATTCACTATGGAGCATCCGCGATGCTGAGGACATCGTGGATAGCACGTTTAGAGAGGTGGTCACACCGCAGGTAATAGCAGCACAGGCAGAAAAGGGATGGGTGACCACCAGGCGGAGTAGTAGGCACAGGCAGGTAGTATAGGAGTCCCCTGTGGCCATCCCCCGCTCAAACAGATATACCACTTTGGATACTGTTGGGGGGGACGGCCTCCCAGGGGAAAGCAGCAAAAGACAGATCCGTGTCACCAAGGATGGCTGTGCTGCACAGCAGGGGAGAAAAAGGAGTGGAAGAGTGATAGTAATAGGGGATTCTATCATAAGGGGTACAGATAGGCATGTCTGTGGCCGCAAATGTGACTCCAGGATCGTATGTTGCTTCCCTGGTGCTCGGGTCAAGGATGTCACGGAGCAGCTGCAGGACATTCTGAAGAGGGAGGGTGAGCAGCCAGAGGTCGTGGTACACATTGGTACCAATGACATAGGTAGAAAAAGAGATGAGGTCCTGCAACAAGAATTTAGGGAGCTAGGTAGCAGATTAAAAAGGACGACCTCAAAGGTTGTAATCTCCGGATTACTCCCGGTGCCACATGCTAGTGAGCATAGGAATAGGAGGATAGAGCAGATGAATGTGTGGCTGAGGAGATGGTGCAGGAGGGAGGGCTTTAGTTCCTTGGATCACTGGGTCTGTTTCTGGCAAAGGTGGGACCTATACATGTTGCACGGGTTGCACCTGAACCGGAATGGGACAAGCATCCTTGCTGGGAGGTTTGATGGTGCTGTTGGGGGGGAGTTTCAACTAATTTGGCAGGGGGATGGGATACAGAGTGGAGATACAGTAGGGGGTAATATAGAACAGAAAGTGAGTCTGTCTGGAAGGCAGAGTAAATATAGACCTGGTAAGGCACAAATAAAAGAACAAAGAACAAAGAACAAAGAAAATTACAGCACAGGAACAGGCCCTTCGGCCCTCCAAGCCTACGCCGATCCCAATCCTCTATCTAAACCTGTTGCCTATTTTCTAAGGGTCTGTATCTCTTTACTTCCTGCCCATTCATGTATCTGTCTAGATACATCTTAAAAGACACTATCGTGCCCGCGTCTACCACCTCCACTGGCAATGCGTTCCAGGCACCCACCACCCTCTGCGTAAAGAACTTTCCACGCATATCCCCCCTAAACTTTTTCCCTTTCACTTTGAACTCGTGTCCCCTTGTAATTGAATCCCCCACTCTGGGAAAAAGCTTCTTGCTATCCACCCTGTCTATACCTCTCATGATTTTGTACACCTCAATCAGGTCCCCCCTCAACCTCCGTCTTTCTAATGAAAATAATCCTAATCTACTCAACCTCTCTTCATAGCTAGCGCCCTCCATACCAGGCAACATCCTGGTGAACCTCCTCTGCACCCTCTCCAAAGCATCCACATCCTTTTGGTAATGTGGCGACCAGAACTGCACGCAGTATTCCAAATGTGGCCGAACCAAAGTCCTATACAATTGTAACATGACCTGCCAACTCTTGTACTCAATACCCCGTCCGATGAAGGAAAGCATGCCGTATGCCTTCTTGACCACTCTATTGACCTGCGTTGCCACCTTCAGGGAACAATGGACCTGAACACCCAAATCTCTCTGTACATCAATTTTCCCCAGGACTTTTCCATTTACTGTATAGTTCACTCTTGAATTGGATCTTCCAAAATGCATCACCTCGCATTTGCCCTGATTGAACTCCATCTGCCATTTCTCTGCCCAACTCTCCAGTCTATCTATATTCTGCTGTATTCTCTGACAGTCCCCTTCATTATCTGCTACTCCACCAATCTTAGTGTCGTCTGCAAACTTGCTAATCAGACCACCTATACTTTCCTCCAAATCATTTATGTATATCACAAACAACAGTGGTCCCAGCACGGATCCCTGTGGAACACCACTGGTCACACGTCTTCATTTTGAGAAACTCCCTTCCACTGCTACTCTCTGTCTCCTGTTGCCCAGCCAGTTCTTTATCCATCTAGCTAGTACACCTTGGACCCCATGCGCCTTCACTTTCTCCATCAACCTACCATGGGGAACCTTATCAAACGCCTTACTGAAGTCCATGTATACGACATCTACAGCCCTTCCCTCATCAATCAACTTTGTCACTTCCTCAAAGAATTCTATTAAGTTGGTAAGACATGACCTTCCCTGCACAAAACCATGTTGCCTATCACTGATAAGCCCATTTTCTTCCAAATGGGAATAGATCCTATCCCTCAGTATCTTCTCCAGCAGCTTCCCTGCCACTGACGTCAGGCTCACCGTCTATAATTACCTGGATTATCCCTGCTACCCTTCTTAAACAAGGGGACAACATTAGCAATTCTCCAGTCCTCCAGGACCTCACCCGTGTTTAAGGATGTTGCAAAGATATCTGTTAAGGCCCCAGCTATTTCCTCTCTCGCATGGCACAGTAACCTGGGATAGATCCCATCCGGACCTGGGGACTTGTCCACCTTAATGCCTTTTAGAATACCCAACACTTCCTCCCTCCTTATGCCGGCTTGACCTAGAGTAATCAAACATCTGTCCCTAAGCTCAACATCCGTCATGTCCCTCTCCTCGGTGAATACCGATGCAAAGTACTCGTTTAGAATCTCGCCCATTTTCCCTGACTCCACGCATAACTTTCCTCCTTTGTCCTTGAGTGGGCCAATCCTTTCTCTAGTTACCCTCTTGCTCCTTATATATGAATAAAAGGCTTTGGGATTTTCCTTAACCCTGTTTGCTAAAGATATTTCATGACCCCTTTTAGCCCTCTTAATTCCTCGTTTCAGATTGCGCCTACAATCCTGATATTCTTTCAAAGCTTCGTCTTTCTTCAGCCGCCTAGACCTTATGTATGCTTCCTTTTTCCTCTTAGCTCGTCTCACAATTTCACCTGTCATCCATGGTTCCCTAATCTTGACATTTCTAGCCCTCATTTTCACAGGAACATGTCTCTCCTGCACGCTAATCAACCTCTCTTTAAAAGCCTCCCACATATCAAATGTGGATTTACCTTCAAACAGCTGCTCCCAATCTACATTCCCCAGCTCCTGCTGAATTTTGGTATAGTTGGCCTTCCCCCAATTTAGCACTCTTCCTTTAGGACCACTCTCGTCTTTGTCCATGAGTATTCTAAAACTTACGGAATTGTGATCACTATTCCCAAAGTAGTCCCCTACTGAAACTTCAACCACCTGGCCCGGCTCATTCCCCAACACCAGGTCCAGTATGGCCCCTTCCCGAGTTGGACTATTTACATACTGCTCTGGAAAACCCTCCTGGATGCTCCTTACAAATTCTGCTCCATCTAGACCTCTAACACTAAGTGAATCCCAGTCAATGTTGGGAAAATTAAAATCTCCTATCACCACCACCCTGTTGCTCCTACATCTTTCCATAATCTGTTTACATATTTGTACCTCTATCTCACGCTCGCTGTTGGGAGGCCTGTAGTACAGCCCCAACATTGTTATCGCACCCTCCCTATTTCTGAGTTCTGCCCATATTGCCTCACAGCTCGAGTCCTCCATAGTGCCTTCCTTCAGCACAGCTGTGATATCCTCTTTGACCAGTAATGCAACTCCTCCACCCCTTTTACCTCCCTCTCTATCCCGCCTGAAGCATCGATATCCTGGGATATTTAGTTGCCAATCATGCCCTTCCCTCAACCAAGTCTCAGTAATAGCAATAACACCATACTCCCAGGTACTAATCCAAGCCCTAAGTTCATCTGCCTTACCTACTACACTTCTTGCATTAAAACAAATACACCTCAGACCACCAGTCCCTTTGCTTTCATCATCTGCTCCCCGCCTACTCTTTCCCTTAGTCACGCTGACTTCATTATCTCGTTCCTTACAGGCTTTAGTTACTACCTCCTTTTTCTCCACTGACCTCATTTGGTTCCCATCCCCCTGCCACAGGTTGGATTGCAAATATTTCAATGCAAGGAGTCTCACTAGTAAGGCAGATTAATTGAGGGCGTTGATTAGCACATGGGATTATGATATTATTGCTGTCACAGAGACATGGTTGAGGGAGGGACAGGACTGGTAGCTTAATATTCCAAGGTATAGAATCTTCAGGCGTGACAGGGGAGGGGATAAAAGAGGAGGTGGCATTGCACTGTTGATCAAGGAGTCACTTACTGCAGTAAGGAGGGATGATATCTTAGAAGGGTCCTCAAATGAGACCACTTGGGTAGAACGTAAAAACAAAAAGGGGGCAATCACTTGGCTGGGTATGTACTACAGGCCTCCAAACAGTCAGGAAGAGGTTGAGGATCAGATATGTAGGCAAATCTCAGAGAGGTGTAAAAATAATTTAACTTCAGGAGCGGGGTGGAGAGGAGCAGAGCGGACCTGTGGGGAGAACGCCGAGAGCGGAGCCTATAAATCGAACCCGAGGATCGAGGCTCAGTCTCTTACCTTCAGGAGAGGGGCGGAGAGGAGCTCTTCCAGCACTTTTTCCAGAATTTTGAAAAAAAAAGCCAACAGTGATGTCACAGGAGAGCTGCAAGGTGATTGCTTGGTGAGTCACTGCTGTTAGGGAATAGCTCTAAATAGCTGGGTAAGTATCTCAGGTAAGAAAAGTTTAAAAGTTTAAAGTTTCTTTCAAATATAGTACATAGTTTTTTTTTAGGGAGTTCTGTAGTAACGAGGACCAGGGAAGAAGGGCCCTAGAGTAACTGATATTATTGGACATTAAGATTTTCCAGAAGGTTTAATTTAATTTCAAGAGTTAAGTCATGGCAGGAGAGCTCAAAGCCGTGGTGTGCTCCTCATGCTCCATGTCGGAAGCCGGGAACATTTTCAGTGCCCGGGACCAGCATGTGTGCAGTAAGTGTGTCCAGCTGCAGCTGCTGGAAGCCCGAGTGTTGGAGTTGGAGCGGCAGCTGGGGACACTGTGGAGCATCCATGAGGCAGAGAGTATTGTGGATAGCATGTATAGAGAGGTGGTCACACCGCAGGCTCAGACCCCACAGGTAGGAGGGGAATGGGTGACCACCAGGCAGAGCAAGAGGACTAAGCAGGCAGTGCAGCAATCTCCTGTGGCTATTCCCCTGCAAAACAAGTATACTGCTTTGGATACTATTGGAGGAATGGCCTCTCAGCGGAAAGTGGCAACAGCTCAATTTGTTGCACCATGGTTGGCTCTGCCACACAGGGGAGGAGTAAGAAGTGTGGGAATGCAATAGTTATAGGGGATTCAATTGTAACGGGAATAGATAGGCATTTCTGTGGCCGCAAAAGAGACTCCAGGATGGTATGTTGCCTCCCTGGTGCTCGGTAAAGGATGTCTCAGAGCGGTTACAGGACATTCTGAAGGGGAAGGATGAACAGCCAGTGGTCGTGGTACACATTGGTACAAACAACATAGGTTAAAAAAAAGGATGAGGTCCTAAAAGCAGAATATAGGGAGCTAGGAAGTAAGTTGAAAAGTAGGACCTCAAAGGTAGTGATCTCAGGATTACTACCAGTGTAATGTGCTAGTCAGAGTAGAAAGAGCAGGATATATCGGATGAATACGTGGATGAAGAGATGGTGTGAGGGGGAGGGTTTTAGATTCCTGGGACTTTGGGACCAGTTCTGGGGGAGGTGGGACCAGTACAAATTGGACGGGTTACATCTGGGCAGGACCGGGACTAATATCCTAGGGGCAGTATTTGCTCGAGTGGCTGGGGAGGGTTTAAACTAAAAAAGCAGGGGGATGGGAACCTTTGCAAGGAGTCAGAGGAGGAGGGGAGCAAAGACAAGAACAAAAGACAGTAAGGGGAATAAGAAAAGTGATAGGCAGAGAAATCAAGGGCCAGAATCAAACAGAGCCACAGTGAAAAATATTGGGAAAAGGACAAGTAATCAAGTAATGTTAAAAAGACAAGCTTTAAGGCATTGTGCCTTAACATGCGGAGTATTCGCAATAAAGTGGATGAATTAATCGCGCAAATAGATGTAAATGGGTATGATATAGTCGGGATTACGGAGACATGGCTGCAAGGTGACCAGGGATGGGCAATGAACATCCAGGGATATTCAGTATTTAGGAAGGACAGATAAAAAGCAAAAGGCAGTGGAGTTGCATTGCTGGTTAAAGAGGAAGTTAATGCAATAGTGAGGAAAGATATTAGCTCTGATGATGTGGAATCTGTATGGGCAGAGCTGAGAAACGCTAAGGGGCAAAAAATGTTTGTGGAGGCTGTACATAGACCCCAAACTATAGTGCTGATGTTGGGAATGGCATTAAACAGGAAATTAGAGATGTATGCGATAAAGGAACATCTGTAATTATGGGTGAATTTAATCGGCATTTTGATTGGGCAAATTAAATTAGTCACAATACCGTAGACGAGAAATTCTTGGAATGTATACGGGATAGTTTCAGATTTAGATTTTAGATTTAGAGATACAGCACTGAAACAGGCCCTTCGGCCCACCGAGTCTGTGCCGACCATTAACCACCCATTTTATACTAATCCGACACTAATCCCATATTCCTACCACATCCTCACCTGTCCCTATATACCCCTACCACCTACCTATACTAGGGGCAATTTATAATGGCCAATTTACCTATCAACCCTGCAAGTGTTTTTGGCTGTGGGAGGAAACTGGAGCACCCGGAGGAAACCCAAGCAGACACAGGGAGAACTTGCAAACTCCACACAGGCAGTACCCAGAATTGAACCCGGGTCGCTGGAGCTGTGAGGCTGCGGTGCTAACCACTGCGCCACCCAAAAATTCCAGATTTATTTATTAAATTCAGATTCTACCTTCTGCTGTGGTGGGATTCAAACCCATGTCCCCAGAGCTATACCTTGTGTCTCTGGGTTACTAATTCAGTGATAATACCACTATGCCATGCCTCCCCATGCCTTCTGGACCAATACGTTGAGGAACCAACTAGAGAACAAGCCATCCTAGAATGGGTATTGTGTAATGAGCGAGGAATAATTGACAATCTAGTGGTGCGAGACCCCTTGGGGATGAGCGACAGTAATATGATAGAAATTTTCATCAAGATGGAGAATGACGTAGTTGATTCTGAGACAAGGGTCCTGAATCTTCGTAAAGGAAACTACGAATGTATGAGGTACGAGTTGGCTATGACAGATTGGGAAACGTTACTTAAAGGGATGACGGTGGATAGGCAATGGCAAACATTTAAAGAGCTCATGGATGAATTGCAAAAATTGTTTATCCCTGTCTGGCGCAAAAGTAAAACGGGAAAGGTAGCCAAACCATGGCTTACAACAGAAATTAGAGATAGCTTTAGATCCAAGAAAGAGGCATATAAATTTGCCAGGAAAAACAACAGAACTGAGGATTGGGAGCAGTTTAGAATTCAGCAAACGAGGACCAAGGGATTGATTAAAAAGGGGAAAATAGAGTATGAGAGCAAGCTTGCAGGGAACATAAAAACTGACTGTAAAAGTTTCTATAGGTATGTGAAGAGAAAAAGATTGGTGAAGAAAAATGTAGGTCCCTTACAGTCAGAAACAGGGGAAGTTATTATGGGGAATAAAGAAATGGCTGACCAACTAAATGCATACTTTGGTTCTGTCTTCACAAAGCAGGACACAAACATCATACCAGAAATGTTGGGGAACACGGGGCTTCGTGAGTGAGAGGAACTGAAAGAAATTAGTAATAGTAGAGAAATGGTGTTGGGTAAATTGATGGGATTGAAGGCCGATAAATCCCCAGGGCCTGATGGTATGCATCCCAGAGTACTTAAGCGCATGGGATTGGGAGTAGTGTATTGCGATGGATAGAAAATTGGTTCGCGGATAGGAAACAAATGGGTCTTTTTCCGAATGGCAGGCAGTGACTAGTGGGGTACCACAGGGATCAGTGCTAGGACCCCAGCTATTCACAATATATATTAATGATTTAGATGAAGGAACTAAATGTAAAATCTCCAAATTTGCAGATGACGCA
Source organism: Heterodontus francisci (assembly GCF_036365525.1). Lineage (NCBI taxonomy): Eukaryota > Metazoa > Chordata > Chondrichthyes > Heterodontiformes > Heterodontidae > Heterodontus > Heterodontus francisci. The sequence continues at coordinate 46,209,177 of NC_090383.1, read as the reverse complement.
AAACTTGGTGGGAGGGTGAGTTGTGAAGAGGATGCAGAGAGGCTTCAGGGTGATTCAGACAAGTTGAGTGAGTGGGCGAATGCATGGCAGATGCAGTATAATGTGGATAAATGTGAGGTTATCTACTTTGGGAGCAAAAACAGGAAGGCAGATTATTATCTGAATGGCTATAAACTGAGAGAGGGGAATATGCAGTGAGACCTGAGTGTTCTCACACATTAGTCGCAGGTGCAACAGGCGGTAAAAAAGGCAAATGGTATGTTTAGTTTAGTTTAGTTTAGAGATACAGCACTGAAACAGGCCCTTCGGCCCACCGTGTCTGTGCCGACCATCAACCACCCCATTTATACTAATCCTACACTAATCCCATATTCCTACCACATCCCCACCTGTCCCTATATTTCCCTACCACCTACCTATACTAGGGGCAATTTATAATGGCCAATTTACCTACCAACCTGCAAGTCTTTTGGCAGGAAACCGGAGCACCCGGAGAAAACCCACGCAGACACAGGGAGAACTTGCAAACTTCACACAGGCAGTACCCAGAATTGAACCCGGGTCGCTGGAGCTGTGAGGCTGCGGTGCTAACCACTGCGCCACTGTGCCGCCCTAAAGGTATGTTGGCCTTCATGGTGAGAGGGTTCGAGTACAGAAGCAGGGATGTCTTGCTGCAATTATACAGGGTTTTGGTGAGACCACGCCTGGAATATTGTATGCAGTTTTGGTCTCCTTATCTGAGGAAGGATGCTCTTACTATAGAGGGAGTGCAGTGAAGGATTACCAGACTGATTCCTGGGATGGCGGGACTGATGTATGAGGAGAGATTGAGTCGGTTAGGATTATATTCGCTGGAGTTCAGAAAAGTGAGGGGGGCTCTCATAGAAACCTATAAAATTCTAACAGGACTTGACAGGGTAGATGCAGGAAGGATGTTCCCGATGGTGGGGGAGTCCAGAACCAGGGGTCATAGTCGATGAATATGGGGTAAACCTTTCAGGATTGAGATGAGGAGAAATTTCTTCACCCAGAGAGTGGTGAGCCTGTGGAATTTGCTATCACTGAAAGCAGTTGAGGCCAAAACATTGTCTGTTTTCAAAAAGGAGTTAGATATAGCTCTTGGGTCTAAAGGGATCAAAGGGTATGGGGCAAAAGCCGGAACAGGCTACTGAAGGGCTTTGGTGTTCACTATGGAGAAGGACGAAGTAGGTGTAGTGATCAGGGAGGGGGATTGTGAAATACTTGAACAGATTAGCATTGAAAGGGACGAAGTATAAGCTGTCTTAGCAGGCTTAAAAGTGGATAAATCCTCAGGTACAGATGAGATGTATCCCAGGCTGTTACGTGAGGCAAGGGAGGAGATAGCAGGGGCTCTGACACAAATTTTCAAATCCTCTCTGGGCACAGGAGAGGTACTAGAGGACTGGAGGACAACGAATGTGGTACCATTATTTAGGAAGGGTAGCAGGGATAAACCAGGTAATTACAGGCCGGTGAGTCTAACATCAGTGGTTGGGAAAATATCGGAGAAAATTCTGAGGAGCAGGATTAATCTCCACTGGAGAGGCAGGGATTAATCAGGGATAGTCAGCATGGCTTTGTCAGGGGGAGATTGTGTCTAACTAACTTGATTGAATTCTTCGAGGAGGTGACTAGATGTGTCGATGAGGGTAAAGCAGTAAATGTAGTATACATGGATTTCAGTAAGGCTTTTGATAAGGTCCCACATGGGAGTTTGGTTAAGAAGACAAGAGCCCATGGGATCCAGGGCAATTTGGCAAATTGGATCCAAAATTGGCTTCGTGGCAGGAGGCAGAGGGTGGTGGTCGAGGGGTGTTGGGCTATAAAACATAAGACAAATTTATTGAACATAGTTCAGGTAAAAAACAATAGATCTATAGTAAGTATCAACTTTTACTAATCTTCTTGAATAATAAAAAACTACAGAAACACACTTTCTACACTTATCATTGACATAAAACTAACCCTCAAAGCACAATGTTTCTCCATCCATGGATGTTGCTTGAAATGTTGGGTATTTCCAGCATTTTCTGTTTTTATTTCAGATTTCCTGCTCCGCAGCAGTTTGCTTTTGCCTCAAAGCACAGTCGCTTGGTTCTTATGTGATTGTTCACAATTATGGAGACTAATCTCCTACTTCTCATAGCTTCAGACTGACTTGTGAGCTGAGAAAAGTCGACCGAATATAAGCATAGAATCAGAATCAGAAACTCCTGGCCACAGAACTGTCCATCAAAGGAATCAAAGAATCACAGCAGTGCCCCTCTCGCAACCATGACTCATATCTTCACCTCAGGTATAGCTGTCAATCAAACGTACTACTTTAAAAAGATTTCCACGCTGTCAATCACATCAGAAGGAAAGAAGGAAGTTTCATTTATATAGTGGCTTTCATATCCTCAACATGTCTCAAACTGCTTCATAGCCAATGACTTCAACTTCCCTAATATTGATTGGAACCTCCTTAGTGCAAATAGTTTGGATGGAGCAGTTTTTGTCAGGTGTGTCCAGGAAGGTTTCCTGACTCAATATGTAGATAGGCCGACTAGAGGGGAGACTATGTTGGATTTGGTGCTTGGCAGCGAACCAGGCCAGGTGGCAGATCTATCGGTGGGAGTGCATTTCGGTGATAGTGATCACAACTCCCTGACCTTTACTATAGTCATGGAGAGGGACAGAAGCAGACGGGATGGGAAAATATTTAATTGGGGGAGGGGGAATTACAATGCTATTAGGCAGGAACTGGGGAGCATAAATTGGGAACAGATGTTCTGCACGACAGAAATGTGGAGGTTGTTTAGGGAGCACTTGCTGCGACTGCTGGATAGGTTTGTCCCGATGAGGAAGGGAAGGGATGGTAGGGTGAAGGAACCTTGGATGACAAGAGATGTGGAACAGCTAGTCAAGAGGAAGATGGAAGCTTACTTAAGGGTGAGGAAGCAAGGATCAGACAGGGCTCTAGAGGGTTACAAGGTAGCCAGGAAGGAACTGAAGAATGGACTTAGGAGAGCTAGAAGGGGACATGAAAAAGTCTTGGCGGGTAGGATTAAGGAAAATCCCAAGGCGTTCTACACTTATGTGAGGAACAAGAGGATGGCCAGAGTGAGGGTAGGGCCGATCAGGGATAGTGGAGGGAACTTGTGCCTGGAGTCGGAGGAGGTAGGGGAGGTCCTAAATGAATACTTTGCTTCAGTATTCACTAGTGAGAGGGACCTGGTCGTTTGTGAGGACAGCGTGGAACAGGCTGATATGCTCGAACAGGTTGAGGTTAAGAGGGAGGATGTGCTGGAAATTTTGAATGATATGAGGACAGATCAGTCCCCAGGGCCAGACGGGATATACCCAAGGATATTACGGGAAGCGAGGGAAGAGATTGCTGCGCCTTTGGCGATGATCTTTGCGTCTTCACTGTCCACTGGAGTAGTACCGGATGATTGGAGGGTGGCAAAAGTTGTTCCCTTGTTCAAGAAAGGGAATAGGGATAACCCTGGGAATTATAGACCAGTCAGTCTTACGTCGGTAGTGGGCAAATTATTGGAGAGGATTCTGAGAGACAGGATTTATGATTATTTGGAAAAGCATGGTTTGATTAGAGACAGTCAGCATGGCTTTGTGAAGGGCAGGCCTTATTGAATTCTTTGAAGATGTGACAAAACACATTGATGAAGGAAGAGCAGTGGATGTGGTGTATATGGATTTTAGCAAGGCGTTTGATAAGGTTCCCCATGGTAGGCTCATTCAGAAAGTAAGGAGGAATGGGATTCAGGGAAAGTTGGCTGTCTGGATACAAAATTGGCTGGCCCATGGAAGTCAGAGGGTGGTAGTAGATGGAAAGTTTTCAGCATGGAGCTCGGTGACCAGTGGTGTTCCGCAAGGATCTGTTCTGGGACCTCTGCTCTTTGTGATTTTTATAAATGACTTGGATGAGGAAGTGGAAGGCTGGGTTAGCAAGTTTGCCGATGACACGAAGGTTGCTGGAGTTGTGGATAGTGTGAAAGGCTGTTGTCGGTTGCAACAGGACATTGACAGGATGCAGAGCTGGGCTGAGAAGTGGCAGATGGAGTTCAACCTGGAAAAGTGTGAAGTGATTCATTTTGGAAGGTCGAATTTGAATGCGGAATACAGGCTTAAAGACAGGATTCTTGATAGCGTGGAGGAACAGAGGGAACTTGGGGTCCATGTCCATAGATCGCTCAAAGTTGCCATCCAAGTTGATAGGGTTGTTAAAAAGGCGTATGGTGTGTTGGCTTTCATTAACAGGGGGATTGAGTTTAAGAGCCGCGAGGTTATGCTGCAGCTCTATAAGGCCCTGGTTCGACCACACTTGGAATATTGTGTTCAGTTCTGGTCGCCTCATTATAGGAAGGATGTGGAAGCTTTACAGAGGGTGCAGAGGAGATTTACCAGGATGCTGCCTGGACTGGAGGGCATGTCTTATGAAAGATTGAGGGAGCTAGGGCTTTTCTCATTGGAGCGAAGAAGGATGAGAGGTGACTTGATACAGGGGTACAAGATGATGAGAGGCATAGATAGAGTGGATAGTCAGAGACTTTTTCCCAGGGTGGAAAGGGCTATCACCAGAGGGCATAATTTTAAGGTGATTGGAGGAAGGTTTAGGGGAGATGTCAGAGGTAGGTTCTTTACACAGAGAGTGGTGGGTGCGTGGAATGCGCTGCCAGCGGTGGTAGTAGAAGCAGATACATTAGGGGCATTGGATAGGTACATGGAAGATAGTAGAATGAAGGGTAGGTAGTTAGTTTGATCTTAGAGTAGGTTAAAGGTTCGGCACAATATCGTGGGCCGAAGGGCCTGTACTGTGCTGTACTATTCTATGTTCTATGTTTTATGAAAGGAAGGAAATGAAATGCAGTCACAATTTTTATGTAATCAAACTCAACAGCCAACATATGTCTAGCAAGTTCCCACAAACAGGATTGAGATCATGACCAGCTATTCTGTAATTAAAAACAGAAAATAAGTAAGTATTTAGCAGGTCTGTGGAGAGAGGAAGAAAGACTTGCATTTATTTATTTTTTTTATTTAGAGATACAGCACTGAAACAGGCCCTTCGGCCCACCGAGTCTGTGCCGACCATCAACCACCCATTTATACTAATCCTACACTAATCCCATATTCCTACCAAACATCCCCACCTGTCCCTATATTTCCCTACCACCTACTTATACTAGTGACAATTTATAATGGCCAATTTACCTACCAACCTGCAAGTCTTTTGGCTTGTGGGAGGAAACCGGAGCACCCGGAGAAAACCCACGCAGACACAGGGAGAACTTGCAAACTCCACACAGGCAGTACCCAGAATCGAACCCGGGTCCCTCGAGCTGTGAGGCTGCAGTGCTAACCACTGCGCCACTGTGCCGCCCACAATGTGCTCCAAGCCAATTGAGTACCTTTGAAGTATAGTCGCTCTTTTAATGTAGCAGCCAATTTGCACACAGTAAACTGTCACAAACAGCAATGTGATCATGATGAGACAATCTGTTTTAGTGATATTGATTGAGGGATAACTTTTGGCCAGAATACCAGAGATAACTCCCCTACTGTTCTTCGAAATAGTGCTATGGAATATTTTACGTCCACTGGAAAGGGCAAAGAGGGCTTCAGTTTAATATCTCATCCAAAAGACGGCACCTCCGACAGTACAGCACTCCTTCAGTACTGCTGGGGAGGGTGAGCCTAGATTTTTGAGAAACTCTGTGAAACAGTTAGCTTTTCAGGTAGATGACCTTTCATCAATGCTTCTGGTTTAGGTGATGCAACCTATTGACCAATATTGGCCAGGACACTGGGAGAACTCCCTGCTCAGCTTCAAAGAGTGCCATGGGATCTCTAACATGCACCTGAACAGGACATCACCTCTGACAATGCAGCACTCCCTCGATACTGCAATGAAGTATCAGCACTAATCATGTGTTCGAGTCTCTGGCACAGAGCTTGATACCACAACTTGCTAACTCTGAGAGGAGAGTGGTTGACTCTTAACAACCCTCTGAGATAACCTAGCAAGCCATTCAGTTTTATCAAACTGCTATTGGTTCAAATAAGAGCCCCAAACAACTCTATCAGTACAATTAGAGATAAGTGACATATGCCACCCTTACAGAAACACCCAAATCCTGAGAATGAGAAAAGCAAGAAGTTTTCATAGAGGTGGGGAGAGAGAGGGCTTTAATGGAAATGAGAGTTGGACAGGTGTATAACCTGCTGCCAACACCGCCGCCACCAACACCCCCCTCCCACATTAATGTTGAACTTCACCCCAGAATTTCTATATAGTAAATTGTAAATTGCCATGGCAACATTTCCCATTCAATATTGCCAAGTCAACTGCCACAATCTAGTTGTAGATTCCAACCACTGGGTGGCTCTGTCAAGTGAGTTTCTGAAGTCTCTTCCAAATCCATCACCATCTTGTGTGTTCACATGTATATGCGATTTTTAAAAATTATATATTCTGAATGTCACATGTAATTTATTAGTGTTTAAAAATAACTTAGGGGTTGGTACTTAACTCACATGAAATTTCTAATTATGGAAAGAATTGATGATTGTACCAATTCCTCCCCAGCTTTACACATTTCTGAGGCAGGCAGAGGCTAAATACATTGCATTTTGCATAATGTCTTTGAACTAGAAACAACTAGTTATTCTCAAGCTTCATTTCTTTATTGAACAGTGTGGTGGTGTTTTTTTTATATTATTATAAAAGTTCATTGGCTATGAAGCAGTTTTATATTTTTTTATATTTGAAATGCCATTAACATGTTTTTCACTTCAGTCAATTCTGCAACTGCAGTTCAATGCACATATTTTAACTATGCATTAGTAGAACTGAGCTTTCTGTGGTGATAGCAATTTTGGGGTTAATAAACCCTCGATCATCTGTTTATTACAGAAACTCTGGCCTACAGTTAAATTAATGTCATAATTCAACAACATGTGTGGTTCTCAGCAGTCAGACTGTTTTTTTAAAGTTGGCTTCAGCAAATATCTGTAAGCTGACTACATCCTCTGTGAAGCAAATCTGTCACTTAAAAGAATGCTATAAGATGGCAACATGTTAGATGAGTGAGATGTGCCAAAACAACATGAGTTAGGGCTGAGAGAAAGTAAAGAACTATATTTGCAGAATTGATTGAAGTGAAAAACATGTTAATGGCATTTCAAAATATAAAAAAAGAACACTGCACAGTTCAATAAAGAAATGAAGCTTGAGAATAACTAGTTGTTTCTAGTTCAAAGACACTGTGCAAAATGCAATGTATTTAGCTAACTAAACACATCTGGTTCCTGCTCAATGGCAGACTCCCACGAATTATAGGGGGAGCAAAGCTGTGCAGCTCATACATTCCTTCATGGTGCGAACTGTAGAAAAACATTCACTATCCATAAAATGCTGTGCAAATCAATCCACTTTTGTAAATGTTCTCAAAACCCACTATTTAAATTTCTCCCAGCCATAAAATGCCAAGAGGCAAATAACAAAAAGGTATTCAATGCAAGAACCAACTTGCTGAGATTTCAGTAGTGGCTTTGGTGGATTTGTAAACCTGAAATACTGAATTGCTCATGGTTCAATATAAAAGAATTTTACACTAAGCAAGTCATGGGGTAGATCTTTGTTCGATAGTGTAAAATAGATGATAGAAACTCAGCACCCATTTTACATCTCCCCCTGTTTTTATATCTATTGAATTTTCTCTCTTTGTATTAAGTGACTGACTTAGCAGCAAGTTCATTGACAAGTCTATCATTCCTATTATTATTGGATCTCCCATAGTATTGCTCGCAGTATGTTGGATGATATGCTGTTTATAATGACAGAACCACTATGCCATTAAATGCACAATATATTCGAGCATTGTTGATACATGATTTTGTTTGATGGCATCTCAACAAAATTGTTTCTCTGCTATTTAGTAACTCCAATTCTTTTTTATGTTATCTTTCAGTTTGTCTTCTATTTTTTCACCTTTCTGGCTCTCATACACATTTCTCACTGTGATATATCAGTCACAGTGGTAGCTCTCTTGCCTCTGAGTCAGAAAGGTTGTGGGTTCAAGGGACTTGAGCACATAATCCAGGCTGACATTCCAATGCAGTACTGCAGTGCAGGTATGGTCTTTCAAAAACTGAGACCCTGACTTCCCTCTCAAGTAGATGTAAAAGGTCCGTGTCACTATTCGAAGATGATTAGATGAGTTCTCCTGGTATTTTGGACAATATTTATACCTATGCCAACACCAAAAAACAGATTATCTGGCCATTATTGCATATCTGTTTGTGTGAGTTACTGTTTGCACATTGGCCATGGCATTTCCTTCATTCAAACTACACTTCAAAAGTAATACACTGGCTATAAAGCACTTTGGGACATCTTGAGGCTGTAAATGGTGCCATATAAATGCAAGTCGTTCTTTCTTTCTTTCTTTCTTTCTATCTGTACATCTTTTTGTGCATTTCTGTTATTCTATCACACATTCTGTAAGACTACCCTTCATTCTTCTCTTGTCTTCTGCATCTCTCCCACTTTCGCTATATATCACACTCTCTTTGTATGCCTCTTACACAAGTTACTATACTAATAAGGTAGATTTCAGTGTCTTGCCTTTGTCACATCTCAAAGATGGCTGGAATGCAAGTCAACATGTACTGGTGTAGAAGTGGGTACTGGATACAGCTTGTTCATGAACTGACATAGCACATGTAAGTGAGTAAGTAACCGAGATCCTCAAGGATCTATCCTTGGCCCCCTTCTATTTCCTGTCTGCATGCTGCACCTTGGTGATAATATCCAAAAACACAACATCAGGTTCCACATGTATGCTGACAGCACTCAGGTCTATCCCACCAGCCTCCTTGACCCCTCCACTGTCTTTGATTTGTCTGACATCCAATACTGGATGAGCAGAAATTTCCTCCAAATAAATCTTTAGTCCTGTCCTGTCCACCATTTCCATTCCTGGCAACAGTATAGGATTTTCCCTATGGGAGCAGGAAACAGAAGTCAGGACTTTTTACAGGTCCTGAATCTGCCCCCAGGGGGAACAGTCACTCATTGGGATTTTCACAGAGGCGACCCTTAATTGGCATGGAGACAGGTTCCCTGTCCAATAAAGGGTGGCTGCGGGCTCTTGAAGCTGGAGGGCCAATCAGAATTCTTCTAGCTTGAGACGAGCAGCAGCCTGCTTAAGAAACGTAAGAAACAGGAGCTGGAGTAGGCCATTTGGCCCCTCGAGCCTGCCAGTAGGCACTCGCCTCTAGGCACTTAAACGGGCCCCCCACCAGTGGTGGAAACTGGAGGCTGACTTGAAAATTCCTCCTTTAATTGAACTTAACAAGGCTCTTAATGAGACTTATCAGCTAACCGCCACATGCGGGTGGGAAGCCCTGCCGGCAGCTAAAATGGCCGGCATCCGAAACAGGTCGGGAAACTGGCATGGCAGCCAGCACTGGTATTTTTGGGTGCCATCCACCTCTGATCCCACCCCCAGTGGGGCCCAAAAGTCCAGCCCTATGAGTCTGAACCAGACCACTCACAATCTTGGTGTTGTATTTGCTCCCACGATGAACTTCTGACCACATATCCACAACATCACAAAGACTGCCTACTTCCACCTCCCTAACATTGCTTGACTCCCACCTTGTCTGCTCAACTGCTGCTGAAAACCATCATCCATGCCTTTGTTACCTACGGACTCAACTATTCCAATGCTCTCGTGGCTGGCCTCCCATCTTCCACCCTACATAAGCTTGTGCCCATCAAAAACTCTGCTGCCTATATCTTAATTCAGGCCACGACTCATTCAACCATCACCCTTGTGTTTGCTGACCTACACTGGCTCCTGGCCCAACAATGTCTGAATTTTAACATTTTCATTCTTGTTTTCAAATTCCTCCATGGTCTTACCCTTCCCTATCTCTGCAACGTCCTCCAGCTCCACAAGCCTTTGAGATCTCTGCGCTGTCCAATTCTGGCCTCTTGCACATCCCTGATTTTAATCACTCCACCCTTGGTGGCTGTACCTTCAGCTTCTGAGGGCCTAAGCTTCGAATTTCTTCCCTAAACCTTGCCACCTCTCTATATCTTTCTTCTCCTTTAAGATCATGTTCTTGTTTAAGCACCATGTAATACTTAATTAACAGTGATATATAAAGACAAGTGGTTGTTGTTGAGATGGGAGGGTTAGAAGGTCAGGAAGGACTAGGAATAACTGGGTTAAATAAGAAGTGTGAGAATTCATTGGGCCTGGGAAAGCATGAGGGAAGGGGAGCTGTCAATGGGAACATTTGATGGAGAGAGTGGCTGGAAAATTGGGCTAACTACCCTTATCGTTCCTCATTTTCTCTCTTCCTCATTTCTTAAATAACAGGGTTATGCTTGGTACCTTGCAATCCTAGAATCGAAGGAATTCTAGAAGATAAAAAACAGCGCATCCACTGTTTCTATTTCTAGGATGGAGGTTGACAGGGCCAGGCAATTTGTCACCACTTAATCACATTAATTCTCCAGTACTATTTCTTTATTCATACTGATTATTTTTGGAATTTTTTGTGTCTTCTCCTGTGAAGACAGGTACAAAGTATTTGTTTAATGACTGCCACTTTTTTGTTCCCCATTATAATTTCATCTGTCTCTGCCACTAATGGGCCCATGTTTATTTTCACTATTCTTTTCCTATTCATATATCTATAGAAACATTTGCAATCTGTTTCTATGTCTTTTGCTAGTCTACCCGCATCTTTTCTTTTCTCCTTCCTCATCAATATCTTGGTTCTCCTTTGCTGAATTCTAAAGTCCTTCCAATCTTCAGACTTACTACTCTTTTGGCAACATTATAAGCCTCTTCCTTTGATCTAATACTTTTTTTAACTCCTGTTGTTAGCCATGGTTGGACCACTTTTCCTGTGGGTTTTTTTATGCCTTGAAGGAATGCATATTTATTGAAAATTAGGTATTTTAGTTTTTTAGTTTTAGTTTTAGAGATACAGCACAAAAACAGGCCCTTCGGCCCACCGAGTCTGTGCCGACCATCAACCACCCATTTATACTAATCTTACACTAATTCCATATTCCTACCACATCCCCACCTGTCCCTATATTTTCCCTACCACCTACCTATACTAGGGGCAATTTCTAGTGGCCAATTTACCTATCAACCTGCAAGTCTTTGGCATGTGGGAGGAAACCGGAGCACCCGGAGGAAACCCACGCAGACACAGGGAGAACTTGCAAACTCCACACAGGCAGTACCCAGAATTGAACCCGGGTCGCTGGAGCTGTAAGGCTGCGGTGCTAACCACTGCGCCGCCCTTATTATTTAATTATTTAAATGCTAGCCGTTGCTTATCTAGCATGATATCTTTTAATGCAGGTTCCCAATCTACCTGAGCCAACTTGCCCCTCATACCTACAGAGTTTGCTTTGTTTAGATTTAAGACCCTAATTTTAGACTGAACTAAATCACTTTCAAACTCAATACAAAATTAGATAATATTATGGTCACATATCCCTTCAGGCCCCTTTAGTCTAAGGTTATTAATTAATGCTTTCTCATTGCACAATACTAGATATAAATTAGCCTGTTTCCACAGACTGATCTGGAAAACCATCTAGTATAATTTCCATGAACTCATTCTCCACACTGTTGGTGCTAATTTGGTTTGCTCAGTCTCTCTGTAGTCTATATGCATCCCATCTGGTCCTGGTGACTTATTAACTTTAAGTACAGCCAGTTTTTCTTGTACCTCAGCTTTATCAATCTTTTGCAGGGCGACGGGGAAAGGGCCAGGGAGTGGGACTAATAAATTGCTCTTGCAGACAGGCAGCACTGACTCGATGGGTCAAAGGGCCTCCTTCTGTGCTGTAACCATTCTATGATTCTATGATTACAGTATTACCCTTATTACATGTGCCTCTAATTCCATGATTTATACTCTGCCCTACACTACAACTACTGTTAATTCCACCAATGTTTTCTGCCCCTTGCTGTTTCTTAGTTCCACCCAAACTGATCCTACTTCTTGACTTTCTGAGCTAAGATCCTTTCTTTCTTCTGTCTTTATCCCATCTTTTATTATCAGGACTACCTCTCTTCCTTATCCATTTTGCCGATCTCTTCTAAAAGTTGAGTATTCTGGAATATTTAGTTCTTAACATTGGTCACTTTGCAATCACATCACCATAATGGCCAGTGCATTAAACCTATTAATTTCTATCTGTGCTATTAATTCAACAAATTTGTTATGAATGCTTTGTGCATTCAGATAGAGTTGTTGGAACATGAGGTGCATAAGAACACAAGAAATAGGAGCAGAAGTAGACCTTACAGCTCCTCGAGCCTGCTCCGCCTTTTGATACAATCATTGCTGATCTTTGACCTCAACGAATGTCCTTGAGGAAAGAAAATCTGCTGTCACTACCTGGTCTAGCCTACATGTGACTCCAGACCCACAGCAATGTGGTTGACTCATAACCGCCCTCTGAAATGGCCTAGCAAGCCACTCAATTGTATCTAACTGCTACGAAGTCAATAAGGAATGAAACCAGACAGACCACCCGACATCGACCGAGGCACCGGAAACGACAACGGCAAACCCAGCCCTGTCGACCCTGCAAAGTCCCCCGTACTAACATCTGGGGCTTGTGCCAAAGTTGGGAGAGCTATCCCACAGACTAGTCAAGCAACAGCCTGACATAGTCATACTCACTGCATCATACCTTACAGACAATTCCCAGACACTGCCATCACCATCCCTGCATATGTCCTGTCCCACCGGCAGGACAGACCCAACAGAGGTGGCGGCACAGTGGTATACAGTCGGAAGGGAGTTGCCCCGAGAGTCCTCAACATTGAGTCCAGACCCTATGAAGTATCATGGCATCAGGTCAAACATGGGCAAGGTAACCTCCTGCTGATTACCACCTATCACCCTCCCTCAGCTGATGAATCAGTACTTCTCCATGTGAACACCAATTGAAAGAAGCACTGAGGGTAGCAAGGGCACAGAATGTACATTCGGTGGGGGACTTCAACGTCCAGCACCAAGAGTGGCTCGGTAGCACCACTACTGACCGAGCTGGCGGAGTCCTAAAGGACATAGCTGCTAGACTGGGTCTGTGGCAGTTGGTGAGGGAACCAACAAGAGGGAAAAGTATACTTGACCTTGTCCTCCCCAATCTGCCTGCCGCAGTTGCATCTGTCCATGGCAGTATTGGTAGAGGCGGCCACCGCACAGTCCTTATGGAGACAAAGTCCCATCCTCACAATGAGGATACCCTCCATCGTGTTGTGTGGCAATACCACTGTGTTAAATGGGATAGAGTTTGAACAGATCTAGCAACTCAAAACTGGGCATCCATGATGCGTTGTGGGCCATCATCAGCAGCAGAATTGTTCTCAACCACAATCTGTAACCTCATGGCCCAGCATATCCCCTACTCTACCATTATCATCAAGCTGGGGGACCAACCCTGGTACGATGATGAGCACAGGAGGGCATGCCAGGAGCAACACCAGGCACACCTCAAAATGAGGTGTCAATCTGGTGAAGCTACAACACAGGACTACTTGCGCTTCAAACTGCATAAGCAGCATGCACTAGGCAGAGCTAAGTGATCCCATAACCAACGGATCAGATATAAGCTCTGCATTCCGGCCACATGGTGGTTGACAATTGAAGAACTAACTGGAGGAGGTGGCTCCACAAATATCTCCATCCTCAATGATGGGAAAGCCCAGCACACCAGTGCAAAATATAAGGCTGAAGCATTTGCAACAATCTTCAGCCAAAAATGCCGAGTGGATGGTCCATCTCAGCCTCCTCCTGAAGTCTCCAGCATCACAGATGCCAGTCTTTAGCCAATTCAATTCACTCCGCGTGATATCAAGAAACGACTGAAGGCACTGGATACTGCAAAGTCTATGGCCTCTGACAACATTCCAGCAATAGTACTGAAGACCTGTGCTCCAGAACTTGCCACGCCCCTAGCCAAGCTGTTCCAGTACAGCTACAACACTGGCATCTATCCGGCAATGTGGAAAATTGCACAGGTATGTCCTGTACACAAAAAGCAAGACAAGTCCAACCCAGCCAATTACCACCCCATCACTCTATTCTCGAGTAAAGTGATGAAAGGTGTCATTGACAGTGCTTTCAAGCGGCACTTGCTTAGCAATAACATGCTCACTGACGCTCAGTTTGGGTTCCACCAGGGCCAGTCAGTTCCTGACCTTATTACAGGCTTGGTTCAAACATGGACAAAAGAACTGAACTCAAGAGGTGAGGTGAGAGTGACTGCCCTTGACATCAAGGCAGCATTTGACCGAGTATGGCATCAAGGAGCCCTAGCAAAATGGGAGTCAATGGGAATCAGGGGGAAAACTCTCTGCTGGCTGGAGTTATACCTAGCACAAAGGAAAATAGTTGTCGTGTTGGAGATCAATCATCTCAGCTCCAGGACATCACTGCAGGTGTTCCTCAGGGTAGTCTCCTAGGCACAACCATCTTTAACTGCTTCATCAATGACCTTCCTTCAATCATAAGATCAGAAGTGGGGATGTTCGCTGATGATTGCACAATGTTCAGCACCATTCACGGCTCCTCAGATACTGAAGCAGTCTGTCTAGAGATGCAGCAAGACTTGGACAATATCCAGGCTTGGGCTGATAAGTGACAAGTAACATTCATGCCACACAAATGGCAGGCAATTACCATCTCCAACAAGAGAGAATCTAACTGTCTTCCCTTGACATTCAATGGCATTACCATTGCTGAATCCCCCACTATCAACATCCTGGGGGTTACCATTGACCAGAAACTGAATTGGAGTAGCCATATAAATACCGTGGCTACAAGAGCAGGTCAGAGGCTAGGAATCCTGCAGCGAGTAACTCACTTCCTGACTCCCCAAAGCCTGCCTACTATCTACAAAGCACAAGTCAGGAGTGTGATGGAATGCTCTCCACTTGCCTGGATGAGTGCAGCTCCAACAACACTCAAGAAGCTCGACACCATCCAGGACAAAGCAGCCCACTTGATTGGCACCCTATCCACAAACATTCACTCCCTCCACCACCAAAGCACAGTGGCATCAGTGTGTACCATCTACAAGATGCACTGCAGCAAAGCACCAAGGCTCCTTAGACATCACCTCCCAAATCCGTGACCTCTACCATCTAGAAAGACAAGAGCAGCAGATGCATGGGAACACCACCACCTGCAAGTTCCCCTCCAAGCCACACACCATCCTGACTTGGAACTAGATCACCGTTCCTTGACTGTCAGTGGGTCAAAATCCTGGAACTCCCTTCCTTACAGCACTGTGGGTATACCTACCCCACATGGATTACAGCTGTTCGTGAAGGCAGCTCACCCAAACTTCTCAAGGGTAAGTAGGAATGGGCAATAAATGTTGGCCTGGCCAGCGATGCCCACATCCCATGAATGAATAAAAAAAACTCCACTTTCCCGCCTGCTCCCCATATCCCTTGATTCCTTGAGACACCAAAGTCTGTCTGTCCCCAGCCTTAAATATACTCAATGATGGAGCATCTACGACCCTTTGGAGTAGAGAAATTCAAAGATTCACAACCCTTTGAGTGAATAGGTTTCTCCTTGGCTCTGTCCTACTGATTGATCCCTTATCCTGAGACTGCGTCCCTGTGTTCTAGATTCCCCAAGCAGGGGAAACAACCTCTCAGTATCTACCCTGTCAAGCCCCTTCAGAATCTTGTATGTTTCAATTAGATCATCTTTCATTCTTCTAAACTCCAGAGAGTACAAGCCCAATTTGCTTAGCCTCTCATCATAGAACAACCCTCTCACCCCAGAACCAATCTAATGAACAATTGCTGTACCACCTCCAAGCAAGTATATCATTCCTTAAGTATGAAGACCATAACTGCACACAGTGAACAGAATTTAATGAGGCTGTAAAGGTGGGAATGGTAGCATGGGGGGGACAGAGAATCGATGTGGAACCGTTTGCCTGGAAATTTGGTGTTGTGACATCGGTTTCGGATTTTGTCAGTGGCGGGAAAGCACCCCAACATGATGGGAAGCTATGTAAAATTGCTGAGCATCTTTTCTCAATGTAATTATTTCTAATTTAATGATTAGCCCTTGATTCAGTGCCTTTGGGTTCACGACCATTCAAACCTGATGCCACCGAAGCAAGAGGCCACATTGCCACAACGGGGAGGCTACCCTGAACATTGCTGCATATTGGAAGAGGGATGTTTGGAGGCAGGCCATTGTCGTCGGACTGTGTTGCTGTGTGCTCTGCAAGGGGGAATCGGGGTCTCGGGAGCTCTCCAAGAGGTTTCAGAGTCTTGGGGGCTCTGTAAGGGGGTCTGGGGTCTCGGGGGTCTGCAGAGGGTTCGGGGTCTTGGGGGCTCTACAAGGAGGTTTGGGGTCTCAGGAGCTGTGCAAGGTTGTGGAGGGGATCTGGGGGGGGGTGCTACATCGGGTTACCAAACTGATGTGTGATGTGTTTGGTCACTCACACTACTGGAAGACAGGGTTGGCCACCAGCAAGGTTGGGCTCTGAAATTTATCAGGGACTCCGCCAAGTGAATTATCAAAAGCTCAGGTGCCAAGGCAGGGTCGTCTCTGCATTGACAGTGATTTGCATGCCCACTGGTCACCTGGCATGGGTCTCAGACATCCTGTATTTTTGGACCCCCGTGAAATGATGCGGTGCCTCTGATGGAGGGAGGGCCAACAAGCTGCTGCACCTGTCCATGAAGCTCCATGATGAGAGTAACAGCAGACTGCCAGGACAAGAAGGGTCCATGTATGCCAGAGAGTTTACTGGACACAGACCAGCTTCTTCCAAATGCATGAGCACCGTTTTCAACGAAGCCTCCAGCTCTACAGGGAGGTCATCACCGACCTATGTGCCCTGGTGCATTACGAGTTGCAGCCGCTGGGATTTGGGTATCACACTGTGCCAGTGGCCCTGAAGATCACTGTGTCAGTAAAATTCTTCTGGTGTCATATTACTTGTTCATTTAGTATGTGAACTATTGTAAGACTCACAGGACTACAAGCAATATCCAAAGAAAACATGAGTTTTATTATAACTTAACTAGAACATATATATACACATACAGCTACTGCAGGAGCCACAACAATACACATCTGACTCTATCAGATTACACCCACAACTCCCTGCTCATGTGTGATGCGACATCGCTTCCTCCAGTAACCTTCCATTACAGCTTAAGATGGTCCTCTTAAGGTCATCTTGCAACATCTGAATCTTTCCAGGGATCCACTGGGGCCATGTGTGGGGTGTGCCAGGCAGCAAATCTTTGCATCAAAGAGGTGACCAATGCCCTGTTCAAGAGGGCCAGTGACGATGTGCGCTACTGGAATGACCCTGACAGTCAAGCTGAGAGGATCATTGGGTTTGGGGCCATTGCTGGATTCCCCCAGGTGCATAGTGTTATAGGTTGCATGCATATAGCCATAAGGGCTCCTGAGGACCAGCCAGCCATCTTCATTAACAGGAAGGGCTTCCATTCAATCAACATTCAACTGGTCTGCGACCATCGAAAGTGGTTCCTACAGATGTGTGCCTGCTTCCTGGGAGGCAGCCATGACGCCTACATACATCAACAATTCCAGGTGCCACAGCTTTTCAGGCTCCCCGCTTGCTTTCAGGGATGGATTCTCGGGGGAAAGGGATACCCATTGATGACATGGCTACCTGTGAGGAATCCTTGCAATGCAGCAGAGGAGAAGTACAACGGTTGCCATAGCTCCACTCGAGTGACCATCAAGCAGGCCATTGGGCTACTGAAGATGAGATTCTGCTGTTTCGATCGATCTGGTGGAGCTTGCGGTATGCCCCAGCGAGGGCATCGTGTATCATGGTGGTCTGTTGTGCTCTGTACAATCTAGCACTGCAGAGTTGGGAGGCCTTACATGACCATGAGACATCTGAGCGACACTCATTCACCGATGAGGCGGGCGCAGAGGAGGGAGAGGGGCATGTAGCAATGGATGGTGAAGACTTACACTGGAGGCTAGGCAGATTGAGAGATGTGCCAAGGAGGCAAGGGACAACCTCCTAGTTACCCACTTCCAGCCACCCTGATGCCCACTCACAGGAAATCCAATAAAGAGTCACCTTAATGCATGTAGTCTGTTGCCTCCTTTCCATTTGTGTTCCCTAACTTGCAACCAGCTGCAATGCATGCAAGTGTCAATGGGAGAACATATGTTAATGAGGGCTGTGGTCACATTGGTATTGCCCCAAGGGGGAAGGGGGAAGTCAGCAGCTCACTGATGGCTAATATTCTGCACAGAAGAACTTTTAATTAATCACTACATTACATATTTCCTACACCCGTGAGTCTCAAAGTGTGGTCAGGTGGTCTTTTTAATACATTTGTGGGTGCTCCTACACAATGTGATCCCAGCAACAGCAACTGTGCTGGAAGCAGGCTGCTGATCAGGCTGCCCCTTGTCCTGTTTTGAGTTTGGTGAGCATCCTCTGTTTGCCTGAGACCTGGAGGCCCCGGCGGCCTGAGGGTGCCCTGCACTGGTGCAGGACTCCCCTCAGGTGTCGCAGCTGCTGGAGTTGGACACTGGCGGAAGGGCTGAGGAGCCAGTGCTCACACTCAGAGCGTCCTGAGGGGAGCTCCCCAGCTGTGGAGGTCAGCCTCACCTCCTCCCTTTCAAAGGTCACTTGAATCACCCTGCTCACCAGAGATGGATAAGGAGCGGGACAAGTCTCCAGGCTCCTGTTCCTTCTCTCACTGTTGGTCGAGCTCATGGCCAAGTCAATGGTGTGCAGGTCTGCGCGCATCTGTGGGATCAGGCTGTCCATGAGAGTTGCCAACCTCCCGATGGAAGAAGGCATGCGCTGTCAGCAGTCATGGCATGGATGGACTCGTCTGCTCAAGGCTGTGCATGGCCTCTGGCATCTCTGCCAGATGTTGCCTTACTCCCTCTGCAACTTCAGCATGCCCTGTGCTGTTGACACCAGAGGCTTGTTATCAGCCTGCAGCTCAGCATGGGTTAGGCCACCCACAGTCCTCTGACAGTCAGAGGCCTTGGCTGTCTCAGCCTCAGCCAGCTACTTGGGCACATGTGTGGTGCTCTCACCAGCTTGTGACCCTGAATCTAAAGCTGAGCGGAAACCCACTGAGGTGAAAGTATCTGCACTGGTGGAAGGTGCAGGAGAGTCATAGGATGGTGCAGCCTCTGAGTGGTCCTCCTCCTCAGAGGCGGACAGCTGTCCCCCTGTGGCTGCAGTCCCCTATGCATGCTGATCTGCATAAGAGAACATTTGTGGGTTAGGCTGTGCAGATCTTGTCATGCCAACCATGCATGATGCGGGTCACCAAAAGTAATGATTTTGTCAGGGGCAGCCAATCCTCACCTTCTTGCGCAGGGACTCCCAGTTTCCCTGTCCAAGATTGCACGGATGCCATGGCTCCCCGCCAATTTCAAGGCCTCTTCCTTGGCGGTGGTGAGAGGACACAGATCAGGGCTCTGCTGCCAGTCCGGGCTATCTCCTTCCTATTGTGGACCCTCTTGCCTGCAAGAGGAAGAGTGGAGATAGTAGAAATTGGCAAACAGCTCAATATGACAGTTCTGCTGGTGTCACCCCCTCATCCCCTACTGCGGGATCTGATATCTCTCATGCTGGCTCACACTGTCAGGGGAGTTAACGAGGGTGCGCTATGAAGGAAGGTGGCCTGTGGCCGAGATGCAGCCATGCATCTGTCAGAATGAGGTGATACCTTAGCCTGTCTGCGAATGCCATGGTAGTGCCACCCTCCCCATATCACACACCTTCCTGCATAGTCACATACAATCCCTAAAAAGGAGATAGTTATGGAGCACTCACCTTGGCCGAAGGCAAGGGGTCGCTGATCTTTTGACACTGGTCCAGTTCTGTTAGGTGACCCCAAGGTTGCTGACCTCCTTAGCGATCTCCACCCAGGCTTGCTTGGTCAGGCAGGAGGACCTCTTCTTGCCATTGCTGGGGAAAATGAACCTCCTACCTTTCCCTTGCAGCCTGGAGGAGAATCTGCAGGGAGGCATCACTGAACCGTGCGACCACCCTGTATCTTGCCTTGGGCATCGTCTTCTGCTCTCCTTGGGGATGGGGCTGGTGTACAGGAACAAGTCAGGCAACATATTAAGCCGCACAAAGCTGACAACAACATTAATACAGGAGTGAATGTATGGCTGGCAGGCCATTAAATATGGTGCTGGCACCTGCACCGGAGCCATCTGATGCCTCCTGCCCCCTCCACATGTTTGGGGGACCTGCACCACCAGTATGAAAAATGGCCGCCTGCCGCATAATCGCAGTGGGACAGCCACCCACGTGACTGATGGGAATGCTACTCATTTCCGGGACCGGTGGCAGGTTCATTAAATTCAGCCCAATATTCCAAGTGTGGTCTCACCAAAGCCCTGTACAATTCGTTATTCTTGTACTCCAATCCCCTTGCAATAAAGGGCAGCATGTTATTTGTCTCCCTAATTGCTTGCTGTACCTGCATGCTAACTTTCAATGTTCCTGGTACAGGTACACCCCCAGGTTTCTCTGAAGATCAGCACTTAGAAGTTTCACGTCTTTAAAAAAATATTCTGCTGTTCTGTTCTTACTACCGAAGTGAATAACCTCACATGTCTCCACATTATAAAAGAAGAAGCAAATAGGCACCTGGAAAATTAGAACATTAGCCTAACAGAAAAATGACTGGGAAGTTTATAAGCTAGTCTAGCATATAGAATGAAAAGTACATCGCTTCAAGATAAGGTGCTTGTTTAATTAAGTTGTAATTGTGTCTGGACCTTGACAAGTCTGTCTGAAAGAAGGCATTTGACTCTGAAAGTTTGAAAGACAAAGGAGTTATTCAAGGCACAGCTACACCTTTACAATTTTCACATAAAAACAGACAGATAGGTTAAGAACAGACTGATTAAGGGTAAAGGGAAAAGGCTAAGATTCTTGATAAGCAAGGATAAAGGTTATTGGAGATAGGCGGGAATGTGGAGTTGAGGTTACAATCAGATCAGCCTTGATCTTGTTGAATGGCAGAGCAGATTCGAGGGGCTGTGTGGCCTACTCCTGCTCCTAATTTGTATGTTCGTATGTTATGTGCAGCTCTTCGGGCCAGATGAAAGGGAGGTGCCTCGTTGGGTGAGATGGCAGAAGAAAACCCATGAAATGAAAAGAGGCTGATTCAACTTTACAAGGGAACAAGAAACATATAAAAGGTGACATTTTCTGTTTGAAAAGTACTAGTGTGGTGAAGTGGTGTAGTACAGTGCAAAAGGATACTGGGGCCACCTATGCAAGAAATCTGGCTCCAAAGACACAGCCAGAAGTCACAAAAGGACACAAACAGAAGACAGGCGCAGCAGAATGGCAACAGCAGCAAGGAGAGCGCCAGAGACCTGCGCAAACACAAGCTGACACATGAAGTCCACAGTGAAATAGACCCGAGACAAGACTCAGAGTGGAGTGATTCTCAGCCAAAGGATGAGCAGGTGTTTCACATTGTGAACCTGACACATTGTGTTGATGAAGTCAAACAACAGGAAGCTTTCGCTACTATTAATATCATGTGCCCAAAGAAAGTTGGCAAACACACACTCAGGACTAAGATTGACACAGGAGCTAGTGCAAATATCCTACTAGTCCGAATCCTGAAGGATATGTATCGGGGTCGTTGAAATTAATGATACAACCGACAACTGCAAAGTTAACTGCATTCAATGGATCACCCATCCCTTGCAGTAGCACACTAACAATGCAATGCAGTTATGGCAAGTCGGCATGGAAGCCACAAATATTTTACATGGTATACACAAGTGGACCAGCAGTGGCAGGACTAGCAGCGTGTAAGGACCTCAACATTGTGACTATCCATGGGATCACCAAGGTACCCATTACGCAGAAGAGACCAAGGGTACTCGCATTGAGTTAGTCCAGGACTTACAACAAATGTACCCGAACAAGTTCGACGACATAGGAGATTTCAAAGGCGATGCCATACTGCACCTCAGAGATGATGCAATTCTGTCAATCGACCCTCCCAGAAAGTGCAGTGTGCACATACAAGAAAAACTTAAACATCCTCATTTCCCGGCGGAGCAGCAGGAGAAGGTAGCGACTCTTCGGTGGGTAAGTGAAGGCACCAGGAGCTGTGTTTTGAAAGTTGTACTTACTGTTTTCCTTGTGTTCAAGTTACTTTTGGCGCGGGAGGAACCGGAAGCTGGACGGCAGCAAGGACTCCTGGGTAGGTATTTTCTTTAAAGGTGCGGAGCTCCGTGGACTCGGCCTCATTTCCCGGCGGAGCAGCAGGAGAAGGTAGCGACTCTTCGGTGGGTAAGTGAAGGCACCAGGAGCTGTGTTTTGAAAGTTGTACTTACTGTTTTCCTTGTGTTCAAGTTACTTTTGGCGCGGGAGGAACCGGAAGCTGGACGGCAGCAAGGACTCCTGGGTAGGTATTTTCTTTAAAGGTGCGGAGCTCCGTGGACTCGGCCTCATTTCCCGGCGGAGCAGCAGGAGAAGGTAGCGACTCTTCGGTGGGTAAGTGAAGGCACCAGGAGCTGTGTTTTGAAAGTTGTACTTACTGTTTTCCTTGTGTTCAAGTTACTTTTGGCGCGGGAGGAACCGGAAGCTGGACGGCAGCAAGGACTCCTGGGTAGGTATTTTCTTTAAAGGTGCGGAGCTCCGTGGACTCGGCCTCATTTCCCGGCGGAGCAGCAGGAGAAGGTAGCGACTCTTCGGTGGGTAAGTGAAGGCACCAGGAGCTGTGTTTTGAAAGTTGTACTTACTGTTTTCCTTGTGTTCAAGTTACTTTTGGCGCGGGAGGAACCGGAAGCTGGACGGCAGCAAGGACTCCTGGGTAGGTATTTTCTTTAAAGGTGCGGAGCAGAGTTAACCCGAGACACTACACATGTAGTGTCTCCCACCCATCCTCCTCCTCTAACCTAATAATAAGACCCTTTTTACCCTCCTCCTCTAGCCAAAAAGGACTGAACAGGTAAGCTATTTCACTGTTTTTGTTAATATCTATATTTGTACTTAATTAAGGGGTAATTGAGTAAAAGAAATGGCAGCCAGGGGAGTGCAGTGCTCCTCCTGCAGTATGTTCGAGGTGAGGGGAACCTCCGGTGACCCTGCCGACTTCACCTGCTGGAAGTGCATCCGTCTCCAGCTCCTATCAGACCGTGTTAGGGAACTGGAGCTGGAGCTGGATGAACTGAGGATCATTCGGGAAGCTGAGGGGGTGATAGATAGAAGCTACAGGGATGTCGTTACTCCACAAAACAAAGGCAGCTGGGTAACAGTTAGAGGTGGGAAGAGGTCAGTGCAGGGATCTCCTGTGGTCGTTCCCCTCAGCAACAAGTATACAGTTTTAGATACTGTTGGGGGGGACGGCCTATCGGGGGCAGGCTGCAGTGAACGGGCCTCTGGCACGGGGTCCTGCACTGTGGCTCAGAAGGGAAGGAGGGAGAATGGGAGAGCACTAGTCATCGGGGACTCGATGGTGAGGAGTACCGACAGGCGGTTCTGTGGGCGCAAGCGAGACGCACGGATGGTTTGTTGCCTACCTGGTGCCAGGGTCCGTGATGTTTGTGATCGCGTCTTCAGGATCCTTAAAGGGGAGGGGGAGCAGCCAGAGGTCGTGGTGCACATTGGCACCAACGACGTAGGAAGGAAGGGTGGCACAGATGTTAGAAGTGAGTTTAGGGAGTTAGGCTGGAAGCTGAAAGCTCGGACGGACAGAGTTGTTATCTCTGGTTTGTTGCCGGCGCCACGTGATAGTGAGGCTAGGAATAGGGAGAGAGCACAGCTGAACACGTGGCTGCAGGAATGGTGTAGGAGAGAGGGCTTCCAGTTCTTGGATAATTGGACTGCATTCTGGGGAAGATGGGACCTGTTCAAACAGGACGGGCTGCATCTGAACCAGAGGGGCACCAATATCCTGGGAGGGAGGTTTGCTAGTACTGTTCGGGAGGGTTTAAACTAGTTTGGGAGGGGGATGGGAACCGGACTTGTAGTCCAGGGACCAGTGGGTCCACTCAGAAAGACAAAGAGTGTAGTGAGGTATTGGGGAAGGTAGCACTGTCGCAGAGGACAGATGGGCACGGAGAAGGGTTAAAGTGCGTATACTTCAACGCAAGAAGCATCAGGAATAAGGTGAGTGAATTGAAGGCGTGGATGGGCACTTGGGACTACGATGTTGTGGCCATCACTGAAACGTGGATAGGTGAGGGGGAGGAATGGTTCTTGGAGGTACCTGGTTATAGATGTTTTCATAAGATTAGGAATGGTGGTAAAAGAGGTGGGGGGGTGGCATTGTTAGTTAGAAATAGTGTAACAACTGCTGAAAGAATTTTCGAGGAGGATCTGCCGACTGAGGCACTGTGGGTTGAGGTCAGGAACAGGAAAGGAGCAGTCACCTTGATGGGAGTTTTCTATCGGCCCCCCAATAGCAGCAGGGAGGTGGAAGAGCAGATTGGGAAACAGATTTTGGAAAGGAGCAGAAGTCACAGGGTAGTAATTATGGGGGATTTCAACTTCCCAAATATTGATTGGCAACTCTTTAGATCGAATAGTTTGGATGGGGTAGTGTTTGTGCAGTATGTCCAGGAAGCTTTTCTGACTCAGTATGTAGACTGCCCGACCAGAGGGGAGGCAATATTGGATTTGGTACTAGGTAATGAACCAGGGCAAGTGATAGAGCTGTTGGTGGGCGAGCACTTTGGAGATAGTGATCACAATTCTGTAGCATTCACTGTGGTAATGGAGAGGGATAGGTATGTGCAACAGGGCAAGGTTTACAATTGGGGGAAGGGTAGATATGATGCTGTCAGGCAGGAACTGAGGAGCATAAGTTGGGAGCATATGCTGGCAGGGAAGGGCACGGTCGAAATGTGGAACTTTTTCAAGGAGCAGATAGTAGGGGCCATTGATAAGCATGTCCCTGTCAGACAGGGAAGGGATGGTCATGTGAGGGAACCGTGGTTGACAAGAGAGGTTGAGAGTCTTGTTAGGAAGAAGAAGGATGCGTATATAAGGTTGAGGAAAAAGGGCACAGGCATAGCTCTGGAGGGATACAAGATGGCCAGGAAGGATCTGAAGAAAGGGATTAGGAGAGCTAAGAGAGGGCATGAAAAATGCTTGGCGGGTAGGATAAAAGAAAACCCCAAGGCCTTTTACGCGTATGTCAGAAATATGAGGATGACTAGGGGGACCGTAGGTCCGGTCAAGGACAATAGCGGGAGACTGTGTGTTGAGCCGGAAGAGATAAGTGAGGTTTTGAATGAGTACTTCTCTTCGGTATTTACAAATGAGAAGGGGTGTATTACTGAAGAGGACGGTGTGAAACAGACTGGTAAGCTCGAGGAAGTGCTCGTTAGGAGGGAAGATGTGTTGGGGTTTTTGAATAACTTGAAGATAGACAAGTCTCCCGGGCCTGACGGGGTATATCCAAGGATGTTATGGGAAGCAAGGGATGAAATTGCAGAGCCGCTGGCAATGATCTTTTCATCTTCTCTGTTGACGGGGGTGGTACCAGGTGATTGGAGGGTGGCATATGTTGTGCCCCTGTTCAAGAAAGGGAATAGGAACAACCCTGGGAATTACAGGCCAGTTAGTCTTACTTCGGTGGTAGGCAAGTTGATGGAAAAGGTGCTGAGGGATAGGATTTCTGAGCATCTGGAAAGACACTGCTTGATTCGGGACAGTCAGCACGGTTTTGTGAGGGGTAGGTCTTGCCTCACAAGCCTGATTGAATTCTTTGAGCAGGTGACCAAGCAAGTGGATGAGGGTAAACCAGTGGATGTGGTGTACATGGATTTTAGTAAGGCATTTGATAAGGTCCCCCATGGTAGACTTATGGAGAAAGTCAGGAGGCATGGGATAGTGGGGAATGTGGCCAGTTGGATTAAGAATTGGCTAACTGATAGAAGGCAGAGAGTGGTCTTAGATGGTAAATACTCAGCCTGGAGCCCAGTTACCAGTGGCGTGCCACAGGGATCAGTTCTGGGTCCTCTCCTGTTTGTGATTTTTATTAACGACTTGGATGAGGAAGTCGAAGGGTGGGTCAGTAAATTTGCAGATGATACAAAGGTTGGTGGAGTTGTGGATACCGAGGAGGGCTATTGTCGTCTGCAAAGGGACTTGGATAGGTTGCAGTGCTGGGCTGAAAAGTGGCAGATGGAGTTTAACCCTGAAAAGTGTGAGGTCGTCCATTTTGGAAGGACAAACACGAATGCAAAATACTGGGTTAACGGTAGGGTTCTTGGGCATGTGGAGGAGCAGAGAGACCTTGGGGTCTATGTGCATAGATCGTTGAAAGTTGCAACTCAAGTGGATAGGGCTGTGAAGAAGGCATATGGGGTGTTAGCGTTCATTAGCAGAGGGATTGAATTTAAGAGCCGTGAGGTGATGATGCAGCTGTACAGGACCTTGGTAAGGCCTCATTTGGAGTACTGTGTGCAGTTCTGGTCGCCTCATTTTAGGAAGGATGTGGAAGCCTTGGAGAGGGTGCAGAGGAGATTTACCAGGATGTTGCCTGGAATGGAGAATAAGTCTTACGAGGAAAGGCTGAACATTCTAGGCCTCTTCTCATTAGAACGGAGAAGGATGAGGGGTGACATGATAGAGGTTTATAAGATGATCAGGGGAATAGATAGGGTAGACAGTCAGAAACTTTTTCCCCGGGTGGAGCAAAGCGTTACAAGGGGTCATAAATTTAAGGTGAAGGGTGGGAGATATAAGGGGGATGTCAGGGGAAGGTTCTTTACCCAGAGAGTGGTCGGGGCATGGAATGCCTTGCCTGGGGAAGTTGTTGAGTCAGAAACTTTAGGGACTTTCAAACGGCTTTTAGATAGGTATATGGATAAAGGAGAATGATGGGGTATAGATTAAATTGTCCTTGACAGAGGACAAAGGATCGGCACAACATCGTGGGCCGAAGGGCCTGTTCTGTGCTGTATTTTTCTATGTTCTATGTTTTTCTATGTTCTATGAGTTGGATGAGGTGAAAAGCAATGGCATCAACTGTCGCTTGCATCATCATACAGACTGGTACAGCTCAATTACGTGCGTACTAAAGAAGGATGGAGCAATCAGGGTATGTCTAGATCCAAGGCATCTACACCTCTCCCTAAAGAGATGCCCCTGCAAGATTCCAACACTAGAGGAATTGAATCCCAAGTTCACAGGAGACAAATTCTTCTCCAAGTTGGTTGCTAAACATGGATATTGGTTGGTACATCTAGCTAAGGAATCTCAGGAAGTCACCATCTTCAGAACACCATTTGGAAGATATTGCTTCCAGAGACAGGGTGGCACAGTGGTGCAGTGGTTAGCACCGCAGCCGCACAGCTCCAGCAACCTGGGTTCAGTTCTGGATACTGCCTATGCGGAGTTTGCAAGTTCTCCCTGTGACCGTGTGGGTTTCTGCCGGGTGCTTCGGTTTCCTCCCACAGCCAAAGACTTGCAAGTTGATAGGTAAATTGGCCATTGTAAATTGCCCCTAGTGTAGGTAGGTGGTAGGAGAATGGTGGGGAAGTGGTAGGGAATATGGGATTAATATAGGATTAGCATAAATGGGTGGTTGTTGGTCAGCACAGACTCGGTGGGCCGAAGGGCCTGTTTCAGTGCAGTATCTCTAAATGAATAAAGACTACCCTTCAGCTTATCTGTCAGTCAAGATCTGTTTCAGTAGCATATGGAGAGAATAATAGAAAACGTGCCTGGCTGTATACGCACTGCGTATAGGCAAAACCAAAGAGCATGATCGGAATCTTCATTCGCTGATGGCAGTAGCTTGTCACAAAGGGCTCATTTTTAACAGCAATAAGTGCCAGGTGAATGTGAATCAGTTCAATTTCTTTGGTTCCATCTATTCAGGTTGCGGAATTTGTCTTGACCAAGGCAAAGTCGAAGATATAAGGCAGCAAGACCCCACAAGACAAAGAAGATCTACAAGGTATCTTGGATTTTTCAACTTCTTGGCACCATATTTCTAAATGTTTCTGACAAAGCATCACCACTGAGAGAGCTCTTAAAGAAAGATGTACCATATGTATGGCAGGAGGACCATCAGCATATGTTTGAGTCTCTCAAACAAGCATTGCCAGCAGAAACCTGTACCCTGCAGTACTACAACCTGAGGAAGAAGACAACCCTGGAAATCAACACCTCACAGATAGGAGTGTGCATCCTGCAGGATGGCATTCAGGTCCAAAAGTTTATCCTCAGCACAATCCAATTACTCAAACATAGAGTGTGAAATACTTGCTCTGGTGTTTGGGATCACAAGGTTCCACACCTACCTGTTCGGTAAGCAGTTCAAAGATTTTTCTTAAGATACTTCCTGCGCAAGTCATACATGCAAAAAAAAATGACCAGGATTTCACACAGGTCCCTGGGGTACCTTAATTGTAACTTCCTTTATGGTTGTGACCTCATCAGAACTAAAACGTTAACTCTGCTTCTCTCTCTACAGATGCTGCATGACCTGCTGAGTATTTCCAGCATTTTCTGTTTTTATTTCAGATTTCCAGCACCTGCAGTATTTTGCTTTTATACCAGATGAGATGCATCCTAAGTTACTGGGGGAAGTAAAGGTTGAAATTGTGGAGGCCTTGGCCATAATCTTTCAGTCCTCCCTAGATACGGGAAAGGTGTCAGAGGACATTGCAAATGTTACTTCCCTGTTCAAAAAAGGGAGGAGGGATAAACCTGACAATTTGAGGCCAGTCAGTCGGTGCTAGTGAAACTTTCAGAAACAATAATCCAGGACAAATTGATCTGTGCTCTGAGAAGTATGGACTAATAAATGAATGTCAGCACCAATTTGTTAACGGCAAAATGGATTTGACAAACTTGGTTTTCATCTTTGATGAAGGTTGTTTGGTTGAGGTGTATATGTGGACTTTCAAAAGGCGTTTGATAAAGTACCACATAATAAACTTGTTAGTAAAATTAAAGCCTATGGGATTAAAGGTTCAGTGGCAGTGTGGATATGAAATTGGCTATGGGATTGAAAACAGAGAGTAATGCTGAATGGTTGTTTTTCGGATTGGAGGGAAATATACAGTGGTATTTACCATGGTTGGGATTAGGACCACTGCTCTTTTTGACATATATAATGCCTGGGACTTGGGTAAACAGGGTACAATTTCAAAGTTTGCAGATTAAAAAAAACTTTGAAACATAGTAAACAATCAGGAGGATAGTTACACCCTTCAGGAGGATATAGATAGGTGAAATGAGCAGACACATGACAGATGAAATATGACTAAGAACTGTGAAGTGAAACATTTTGGTAGGATGAAGAGAGGCAATATAAACTAAATAGTGCAATGTTAAAGGAGGTGCTAGAGCAAAGAGACTTAGGAGTTTAAATGCTCAAATCTTTGAAGGTAGTAGGACAAGTTGAGAAGGCTGTCAAAAAAATGAAGGGATGAATTTTCCCGGCCCTTTGGTGGCAGGCTGGGAGGTTGGAGGGGTTGCAATATCTGTTGGGAAGATGTCGGGATATTGTGAAGGGCGCTGGCATAGCAGGAGGGCGTTGTGCTTCCACGAGATGGGCAGGTAATTAAACTTGTTGTAAGGGCAATTAACTTGTATTTTATGAGGGTTTTCAGATTTTTCCAGGCCTGCATGTAAAGCATGGGCATCAGAATATTGCCAGATACAATGAGACGGTGAACTAGCGGGAGGCCAATTCTGGCTTTAAACAGCAGCCATCGTGAGCATTGGCAAGCCTTGGCAGGGAGGGTTGAACAGTGCGGGCATTGGCATATACAATAGGGAGAAGGGGAAAAGGTGCCAGAGTTGTAGGGGTATACTGCCAGAAGACCATATCGATGATGACACTGGTGTAAGAAGGGGTGGAAGGAGGCCCTGGACACTGAAAGAACCTACAGGTCACAGGCTTCGTTCACTCAGGTTTTGGCTCCTCCAGTGAGGAGGAACAGCAGAAAGAGAAAGAGCAGCAACAACAGACCACAAGGCAGCAGCAACCAGAGGAGCAGAAGGAGCACCAGGGTTGGGGGAGGGGGGGCGGGGTGTGTGGGATGGGTGGATGGAGTCGAAGGGCGCAGAGGGGCATGCAACCAGCCTCCTCTACAGAGAAGGAGTTACCCAACAGAGAGGTTGTACAGACCGCTTATCAGCTACCTTCAAAGGTCAGAGCAGCAGTATCGCCAAAGACTCTGCATCCCCAGGGAGACCATCACAGGTCTGTGTGCCATGCTGGAGGATGAGCTGCGCCCCACGGAAAGTGGTGGCCACCCATTGCCAGTGGTGCTGAAGGTCACCGAGGCACTGAACTTCTATGCCTCTGGATCATTCCAGAGATCCACTGGAGATATGTGTGGGATCTTCCAGTCTGTGGCTCATTGTTGGATCAAGATGGTCACCAATGCAATATTCAAGAGGACCGGCCAATAAGAGTGCTTTCACACCAGTCTGGACAGTCAGACTGAGAGGACTGTAGGATTCGGGGCCATCGCTGGATTCCCCCAGGTGCAGCGTGTCATCGACTGTACACATGTGGCCATCAAGCCTCCCACTGAGCAGCCTGCAGTCTTCATCAACAGGAAGGGATTCCACTCGCTCAATGCAAATGCTTCCTGCTGGTGTGTGCACAGTTCCCAGGAAGCAGTCACAATGCTTACATACTAAGGCAGTCCCAGGTGTCAGACCTTTTCTGAACCCCCACACACTTTCAAGGACTGGGTGACAAGGGCTATCCATTGAAGACACGGCTATTGACGCCTCTGAGGAACCCTAGCACTGCTGCAGAGGTGAGTTACAACACCTGCCGTAGCACAACTCAAGTGACCATCGGGCAGGCCATAGGCTTCTGAATAAACGGTTCAGATGCCTAGACAGATCTGGTGGAGCCCTACAATATGCCCCAGCAAGGATCTCCCATATCGTTGTGGTGTGCTGTGCCCCCACAACCTGGTGTTCTAGAGGGGAGAGCAACTGAACACTGAGGATATCATTGAGCATGATGCCTTTGCTGATGATGAGGATGCTGTGGAGCTCCAGGTACCACAGACAACACAGGGTCAGAGGGACCTTGGTGTACTTGTCCATAGATCACGGAAGGCAGCAGCACAGGTAGATAAGGTTGTTAGGAAGGCATATGGGATATTTGCCTTTATTAGCCGAGGCATAGAATATAAGAGCAGGGAGGTTATGATGGAGCTGTATAAAATGCTAGTTAGGCCCACAGCTGGAGTACTGTGTACAGTTCTGCACCACACTATAGGAAGGATGTGATTGCACTGGAGAGGGTGCAGAGGAGATTCACCAAGATGTTGCCTAGGCTGGAGCATTTCAGCTATGAAGAGAGACTGAAAAGGCTAGGGTTGTTTTCCTTAGAACAGAGAAGGCTGAGGGGAGATATGAATGAGGTATACAAAATTATGAGGGACACTGATAGGTTAGATAGGAAGAAACTTTTTCCCTTAGCGGAGGTGTCAATAACCAGGGGCATAGATTTAAGGTAAGGGGCTGGAGGTTTAGAGGGGATTTGAGGAAAAAAAATTTCACCCAGAGGGTGGTTGGAATCTGGAACACACTGCCTGAAGAGGAGGTAGAGGCAGGAACCCTCACAACATTTAAGAAGTATTTAGATGAGCACTTGAAATGCCATAGCATAGAAGGCTACGGGCCAAGTGCTGGAAAATGGGATTAGAGTAGTTAGGTGCTTGATGGCCGGCACAGACATGATGGGCCGAAGGGCCTGTTTCTGTGCTGTATAACTCTATGACTCTATGACCACTCTGTAGCTACAAGGGATGCTCAGGACACACTCATACAGGAATGTTTCATACGATCCTTTCTAACCGAACCATGCAATCCAATAAAGCTTTGGCACTCTGCCTCATTCATTAAACCTTACCATTTATCTGGTCCAAGTTAGACTGGATGCTGTGACATGGGGAGTGCTCCCACCCATTAAACCCTTTGATGGAGCCAGGGTGCTCCTGAAGTACAAATGGCTCCCCAAGAGATGCAAGGATAACTTAGGCGTTGCCACGTCAGAAATTTAATGGCATTACAAATATTTTCAAGGCTTCAAGAATCCAAAAAAGGTAACCCATCAACCCTGAGTGCAGCCAAGCGCTCTTCTTAAATCTAAAAGCAAAATACTGCAGATGCTGGAAATTTGAAACAAAACAAAAAGTGCTGGAAATACTCAGCAGGTCAGGCAGCATCTGTGGAGGGAGAAGCAAAGTTAATGTTTCAGGTCTGTGACCTTTCATCAAAACTGCCAAAGGTTAGAAAAGAATTAGGTTTTAAGCAAGTGCAGAAGAGGGGAGTGGGGGAAGGGAACAAAGGGGATGGTGTTCGATAGGGAGAGGGAGATTAAATAACAAAGCTCTCCTGGGAAAAAGGCAAAGCATGTGTTAATGTTTGTGGTGAAAGATAAAGCATTAGTCCAGAGAGAGTGTTAAAAGTGGAATAATAAGCAGCTCTGACTACATGAAAAGCAAACACATGGTTAAAAATAAAATATTAAAAATAGCCAGTCATGCTCTGATGTTATTGAACTCAATGTTCAGTCTGCAAGGCTGTAGAGTGCCTAATCGACAAATCAGGTGCTACTCTTCGAGTTTGTGTTGATGTTCACTAGAATACTGGAGCAGGTCAAAGACAGAAATGTTGGCATGAGAGCAGGGGGGAGTGTTGAAATGGCAAGCAACCAGAAACTCAGGGTCATGCTTTCGGACTGAGCAGAGGTGTTCAGCAAAGCAGTTATCCAATCTGCGTTTGGTCTCTCCAGTGTTCAGGTGACTGCATTGTGAGCAGCGAATACAGTATACTAAATTGAAAAAAGTACAAGTAAATCGCTGCTTCACCTGAAAGGAGTGTTTGGGGCCTTGAATAGTGAGTATACAGGAGGTAAAAGGGCAGGTATTACACCTCCTGAGATTGCAGGGGAAGATGCCATGGGAAGGGGACGAGGTGTCGGGGGTAATCAAGGAGTAGACCAGGATAACAGAGGTAACGATCCCTTCGGAATGCTGACAGGAGAGGGGAAGGGAAGATGCTTTTGGTGGTGGCATCAAGCTGGAGGTGGCGGAAATGGCAGAGGATGGTCCTTTGGATGTGGAGGCTGGTGGGGTGGAAAGGGAGGACAAGGGGAACCCTGTTTTGGTTCTGGGAGGGAGGGGAAGGCGTGAGGGCAGAAGTGCAGGAAATGGGCCGGACACGGGTTGAGGGCCCTGTCAACCACATTTGGCGGGGCGGGAGAGGAATCCTTGGTTGAGGAAAAAGGAAGACATATCTGAGGTGTTGTTGTGGAAGGTTGCATCATCAGAGCAGGTGCATCGGAGACGGGGAAACTGGGAGAATGGAATGGAGTCATTACAAGAGGCAGGGTGTGAAGAAGTGTAGTCGAGGTAGTTGTGGGAGTCGGTAGGCTTATAATGAACATTAGTAGACAGAGATGGAGACAGAGAAGTCAAGGAAGGGAAGGGAAGTGTCAGAGATGCACCATGTAAAGGTGAGAGAAGGGTGGAAATTAGAAGCAAAGTTGATAAAGTTTTCCAGTTCGGGGCGAGAGCAGAAAACGGCACTGATACCGTCATCAATGTACTGGAAAAAGAGTTGGGGGAGGGGACCTGAGTAGGACTGGAACAAGGAATGTTCGATATATCCCACAGAAAGACAGGCATAACTAGGACCCATGCGGGTACCTATAACAACACCTTTTACTTGAAGGAAGTGAGTGGGTTTGAAGGACAAGTTATTCAATGTGAGAACAAGTTCAGCCAGGCGGAGGAGGGTGGGAGTGGATGGGGACTGGTTGGGCCTCTGTTCAAGGAAGAAGCAGAGAGCCCTCAAACTGTCCTGGTGGGGGATGGAGGTGTAGAGAGATTGGATGTCCATAGGGAAGAGGAGGCCATTAGGGCCAGGAAACTGGAAATTGTCAAAATGATGTAGGGCATCAGAAGAATCATGGATGTAGGTGGGTAGAGACTGGACCGGGGAGAAAAGATAGAATCAAGATAGGAAGAAATAAGTTCAGTGAGGCAGGAACAGGCTAAAATGATGGGCCTGCCAGGTCAGTCCTGGTTGTGGATTTTAGGAAGGAGATAGAAAGAGGCTGTCCGCGGTTGCGGGACTATGAGGTGGGAAGCTGTAGAGGGAAGATCTCCGAAGGAGATGAGGTCATTGACAGTCCTGTGGAAAGTAGCTTGATGTTCAATGGTGGGGTCATGGTCCAGAGGGAGGTAGGAAGAAGTGTCTGAGAGTTGGTGCTCAGCCTCTGCAAGGTAGAGGTCGGTATGCCAGACAACAACAGCACCACCCTTGTCTGCAGATTTGATCACAATGTTGGTGTTAGACCTGAGAGAACGGAGTGCAGCAGGTTCAGAGGGAGACAGGTTAGAATGAGTGAGGGAGCAGAGAAATTGAGATGGCCTATGCCTCGCCGACAGTTCTTAATTTCTCTTCTTAAATCTCTTATGTGTGCTTCTACATATGCTCCTGTGTGGTGCTCCCCACTGCGCTGTCAGCTAAGGTGAAGGCAGGCTGCTGACTTTGCTGCCCAGTGGCTTGGGATGACCTTGGCCATTGACTTTGGCTGCCTGAGGCCTGGAGGGCCCCAGCGCATTGAGGACCTCTTGCAGAACTGCAGGAGTCTGCTCTGTTGTCACAGCAGAATGAGGCACTGGTGTACCTGACAGAGGGGCTTTGGAGCCGCTGTCCACATCAGGAGTGCCTGAGAGGGGTCCCTAGATGCTTCAGGCAGACACTTGCCCCTTTCAAGGAAAGCCTGCAACCTCGCTGCTCACCTGAGGAGTGAGAGGACCCAGTGTGATTCCAGGTTCCTCATCCCCTTTGCGCCAAGCCATTGCTGCACGAGGCTCATGGAATTGGTGATGGCATGCAGATCCACGTGCATCTCTGGCATCCAATGAGTGGTCTGCTGGAGCTGGCTGTCCATGAACATTGTCAATCTCGCCATTGAGGAAGCCATGCACGCAATATACCAGAGACATGGCAACACTTTTGGCATGGATGGGTTCCTCCATCGTCTATACATGGGAGCACATGGCTTCTGGAAGCTCCGCCAGATGCTCCTGCACCTCACGCTGCAGCTCTAGCAACTGCTGCCTTGCTGACGACTCCAGAGGCATGTCATCAGCCTGAGGCTCAGCATCATTCTGGCCTCACACAGTCCTCTGAATGTCAGTGACCTCAGCAGTCACAGCCTCTGTCAGCTGCTCGGGTGTGTCTGTGCTGTGTTCACCAGACTGTGACCCCAAAGCTGTTCGCGAATGCATACCCACTGATGGCAGAGTCTCTGCACAGGAGGAGGGTGCGGGGGAATGATATGGTGGTGCACTCTCTGAGGCTCCCTCCTCCTCAGAGGTGGATGACTGTCTCTTGGTCTCTGCAACTGGCTGCTCTTGTCTTTGACCTGCATGAGAGAGAAGAGTAATTAGAGGATGATGAGCCTTCAATTCAGTCCACCCCTAATGCGCAGCTCCATCTGAACAGTGGTGGACACATGAGCACAATGTCTTGTGTTTGCCAGAGGCTTTCTTGTGCCCATCCGTCAGGACACTAAGTCTCGTCTCTCCACTCCCATCTCATCATCTGCGATAGAATGGCCCCCTTGCTATCCATCAAACTCCAGCACCTCCTCCTCACTGGGATTCAGGATTAAGAGGTATAAGACACCAGCGCTGTTCTTCGCCCTTTCCCGGGCGTGTGGGCTGTCTTTTCCTACAAGCAAACAGATGACCACTGTGAGATACCAAACAAAGACACACATATCACCTATAAGGCTGGCTGCCTGACTCTCCATGAGACCACAGAAGCAGTAGCGTAGGACTCAACTGAGACAGGCTGGAGCCATTAGCCGATATGCTGCCATACCTGCCACAAACAATGCTGCTGCCTGGCCCCATTGCCAGGAACTGGGCTGGCATCCCTTCTCTAACTAGCTCACCTTCATGCCTCGCCACATGTAAGGCCCAAAGGCGAACACCTTGTGCTA
Source organism: Heterodontus francisci (assembly GCF_036365525.1). NCBI lineage: Eukaryota > Metazoa > Chordata > Chondrichthyes > Heterodontiformes > Heterodontidae > Heterodontus > Heterodontus francisci. The sequence goes on along the minus strand of NC_090383.1, from coordinate 46,173,097 downwards.
CACCTACCTTGGTGGATCTCATGATGTCATTCACCCTCTTGTGGCACTGCAACCAGGTTCGACGGACAACCCCACGGCTACTGACCTCATCTGTAACCTCCATCCAGCCTTTCTTAATCTGGTGGGCAGGCCTCCTCCTCCCAGCCTGGTGGCAGATGAACTTCTGCCTTGCCCGAGCAGCCTGGAAGAGAACCTGCAGGGAGGCATCGCTAAACCGTGGGGCCACCCGAGATCTTGCCTCTGCCATTTATGCACCGGCCTGCTTTCTGCTGCTGTCCCTCTGAGTCTTTTTTGCTGCTGCAACAATTGAAAAGAATGCTGGTAACCCTTTAACTATTGTGCCAGCGCTCCCAACGGCATGACCTCATGCTGCCATCGGCACCCTACTTGGCGTCTCCTGTGCCTGCCGCTAGTTACTTGTCCAACTGCTGCATAATTACGCTTCACACCCTGCCCCCATGCAAACGACACCATCGCCCGCTTCTGGTGGTGCCAAAAAATTCAGCTCATACAGGATCCTTGGCATTATAAACAGAGGCATAGATTACAAAGCAAGGAAGTTATGCTAAACCTTCCTTTATAAATCACTGGTTAGACCCCAGCTGGAGTATTATGTCAAATTCTGGGCACCACACTTTAGGAAGGATGTGAAGGGCTTAGAGAGTGTGCAGAAGAGATTTCCTAGAATGACAGATTGATCGCAGGACTGAGTGAATCCTTAACAGCTGAAGTCAGGAAACTGGTGCAAGTGGGAATTTGGGAAGGAGGCCATGCTTTCTATTTTTTTCATTTTTTACCTACAGTAGTTGGCGAGTATTTTTTTTAAGTCTTAAGTTTATTGATTGTTACGAGAGTACTTCCATTTTTTGTAAAATATGTTTTAAGGACTTATAGTTGAATTATGGACATTGATTCATCTGGAAGCTTGAAGAGATGTTGAACTTTGTGTTTTTTTAAAAGAGGGCACCAGAAGGATTCCTGGACTTCACTTGTAAACAAGGCCCTTACTGGAAGACACCTGTTTTCAGATAAAATACCAGCAGGGATCTTGTTATTTTGACTTGGGGAGATGTTTACAAAGAAGTGACAGGTCAAGATTTATAGAGGTCAGAGGTTTGACTTCTGGATTGTTTTTGGTTTCACTTTGAATTGTTACAAAAGACAGTTGATTTTCACCTGCCAAGAAAAACCTAGTTCATCTCTGTCTCTTGGAAAGAAACCCTGCCTATCGTGTCAGTCTTCTCTCTCCTCCGGTATTTGAAGAAATCCTGCATATCGAATGTGTGGGAACTGAAACCCCTTGTTGCTGCATTTCAGCTGTAAGGCCTATCTGAAACCTCTGTTGCTGCAGTTCTGGGAAAGCCTTTCCAAACTGATCTTCAACAACATCTGGAAAGAACTGTTCTAGGAAGATGCCAGTGACAGCTGTCTATATGCATTTGGGATGCCAAACTAAAACAAAGGACATCTTTCAATTTCTTTGCTTTCTTCTTCAAGAATTAGCAAGTATTTAACCCAAGTATTTTTTGTGTGTTTTTTTTTGTACTAGAGTTCTCAACTGCAAATCCCTTTATTTTTCTGGTTAACCGGTATGTATGTGAGTGTGAGGGACGAAGGTAAAAAGGGAACTTTAATATTTCTATCTATGTGTTTATGCTTTACTTCATTACTGGTTAAGACTTATTTTATAATAAACTGATAATTTTGATGTTTATTAAAGAAACCTGGTTGATGTGTTTTCGACTGGGAGACAAATAGAGTCTATGATTGATCATACCGTTAAGTGGGAAAACATTTAAATATATGTTGTTACCATGGAGAAGTGGAACTAGAATAAACAGTTCACTCCTGCCGCCTCAGTCATAACAAGCTTTCACAGTTTGAGCAGTAGCTAGCGTCATTGTGTTGTATCTGGGAGGCTGAAAGCTACGTGGATGGCAACTTAAGGTTGTGCAGACAGAGAGGGAATGGGAGATTGCCAGACAGATGAGGAGGACCTGAGAGCATCTCACTCTCTAACCAGTATTCAGTTCTGAAAACTGGTGAGATTGATGGTTCATCTGGCGAGTACAGCCACAGTCAAGTGCATGGCATCACAGACAGGCATTTCTGCAGTTGTAGACATGATTCCAGGATGGTAAGTTGCGTCCCTGGTGCCAGAATCCAGGATGTCACTGAACTGCTGCATGGCACTCAGAGGGTGAGGGTGAACAACCAGAGGTCATGATCCATCAATACCAACAACATGGGTAGAGAGAGGGATGTGTTCCTGTCGGCAGAGTTTAGGGAGATAGGAAATAAATTAATAAGCAGGACCTCAAAGGTAGTAATCTCTGGATTGTTCTTGGCGCCTTGCACTAGTGAGCATAGATTTAGGGGAATAGAACAGATGCTGGAGAGATGATGCAGGAGAAAAGTCTTTAGTTTCCTGGGGGAGGTGGACCCTGTACAAGCTGGAAGTATTGCACCTGAACAGAACTGGAACCAATATCTTTGCAGGGTAGTTTGGCAGGGGAATGGGAACCATGATGTAGCATTAGAAAGGACAAACAAGGTGCACAAAGGATTGGGAGAGACAGAAAGCACTAGAGAAAGAAATAGTAAGGTACTAGGAGGGGTCAGACAAAGAGGGAGTACAATAAGGTCTTAATTAGGTTCATAGTGCATGTATATAAATGCACAAAGCGTGATAAATAAGGTTTGTGAGCTGCAGGTGCGAATAGCCACATGGGAACATGAAGAAGAACAGAAATCGACAGATTTCTGGATATTAATGACATCAAGGGATATGGGGATAGTGAGGAAAAATGGCATGGAGGTAGATGATCAGCCATGATCTGTTTGAATGGCGGAGAAGGCTCGATGGGCCGAATGGCCTACTGCTGCTCCTACGTTCTTAGGTTCCTTTGTTAGAACCTAACAACCTAACAACTTAAGCTTTAGGAGCAGGGGTAGACCATACGGCTCCTCGAGCCGGCTCTGCCGTTCAGTATGATAATGGTTGATGTTCTGCTTCAGCTCCACTTTCACACCCATTTCTCAAAACCCTTGATTACCTGAGTGATCAAAAATCTATCTATCTGAGCCTTGAATATAATCAACGGTGGAGCGTCCACAACCCTCTGGAGTAGAGAATTCGTAAGATTCACAACTCTGAGTGAAGAAATTTCTCCTCATCGCAGTCCTAAATGATTGACCCCTTATCTTGAGAGTGTTCTAGATTCCCCACCTAGGGGAAACAACCTCTCAGTGTCTACCCTGTCAAGCCCCTTCAGAATTTTGAATGCTTCAATCAGATTACCTCTCATTCTTCTAAACTCTAGAGAGGATAGACCCAATTTACTCAGCCTCTCAGCCCAGGAACCAATCTAGTGAATCTTTCCTTCACTTCCTCCAAGATAAATATATTCTTCCTTAAATATGGAAACCAAAACTGCACAAAGTGTGGTCTCACCAAAGCCCTACAGAATTGTAGCAAGACTTCCTTGTTCTTGTACTCCATTCCCCTTGCAATAACGGCCAACATGCTATTTGCCTTCCTAAGGCTTGCTGTATTGGCATGATAACTTTCTGTGTTCCTTGTATGTTTAAACCCAAGTCTGTCTGGACATCACCATTTAAGTTTCACGAATACTGAAACAAAATACTGCAGGTGCTGAAAATCTGAACTAAAAACAGAAAATACATGAAATACTCAGCAGGTGTGGCAGCATCTGTGGAGAGAGGAACAGAGTTAATGGGCTGGATTCAATGGGCCCCCAGAAACAGGCTAGGAGGCAGGGGGCCCAGAGAGTTGTGACGGGAGGGTAGGGGCGGAGGGCCCAACACCTTCCCATCATAACGCGATTAAGTCAGAGGCAAGAAAGGCTGAAGACAACCTTCCCACCCAGAGGTTAATTGAGGCCCTTAAGTGGCCTATTACTACACACTCAAGGGTCTCGTTCTGCTGCTGCTGGAAATAAGTCAGCAGCGGTGGTTGGGGGGAGCTTCCCCCACATGGGGAGGTCGCGCAGTGAAATGAGGCGAACTTCCTGCAGGCTTGGGAGGGGCCTCCTCCATGTGCAGTCTGTGGCCCACGGAGGGGCCCCAGCAGCAAACAACCAACCTCCCATAAAACCCCCACTGCACTCATCGCCCACCCTCCCCCCACCATCACCCACCATCGCCATCCTGCTGGACTGGCCCTGGTAACCCCGCCTCACTTACCTTCTCTCCGGGTCTCCAGCACTGGGCCTGTTCCCAGGCCTCCTGTAGTACCAGCATGGCCGCTGCTCCCAGTGGCGCTGCTGATACAACTGAGCTGCCATCTGTCTGATTGGTTGGCCGATCTTGGAGGCGGGATCCCTGTCTTTAAAAAGATGGGGATCCCAGCGCTGGCCACTTAAATGCCTGAGCACTGTTGAATTGACCGAGGAGTCTCTGAAAGGCCCTTGCGTTTTCTGCCTGGTACCAGGAGCCCCACTAGCGCGACTAAATCCAGCCCAATGTGTCAGGTGTGTGACACATACTAATGAAAGGTCTTGGAACTGATATGTTGGTTTGGATTTTGTGTGGCCTTCTGAGGCAGGGTTGGAGGCAGGGAAGCATGGAGTATCGTAACGGGCGGCGGGGGCAGGATGCGGGGTGCAGAGGGTCTGTCGCCGCTCTGTGGCCCAGTGATCTTCCTGGGGGTGAGATAGGCCGACAACAGCATTCCCGCCTACAGGCCAATTGAGGGCCTTAAGTGGCCTATTAATGGCCAGCTGAGGGCCTCTTCCCACCACTGCTGGGATCTTAGCAGCAGCGCGGGTTCCTCCATTGCATGGGGAAGATGCCTTGCAACACGAGACACCCTCCCTGTGGGCTTGGAGGGGGTCCCTCCTTCATGGGCAGGATTAGTATAAATGGGTGGTTGATGGTCGGCACAGACTCGGTGGGCCAAAGGGCCTGTTTCAGTGTTGTATCTCTAAATAAATAAAAAAATAAAAAAGAGTTCCGAGGCGACAACCTGGGGGGGAGGAATAAAGTTTTCAGGGCTGGAGGGGTGGAGGAGCAGGGAAATCAATTGTTATTGGTTCTGTGAATGGTGGGAAGGAGTTGAAGGGCAAATGATTGAAGGTTGGAGGAGAAAGTTTGGGTAGGGAATAAAGTTTCTTTTGTGAAAGACGGACAGTTAAATGACCATTGGGGTGGTTGGGGAAGGACCTCCATAACGTAAGTGTTTATTTAATAAAGATCTGCACTAATGTTCCTTTAAATATTAACATTTTTGCTAAGGGCTTAAAGTCCTTTAAAAATAGCACCGGCACCTGCGCGGTGGTGCTGGATGCCGTTGCCGTGGATGCGGCAGTTGCCCCCTCTACGCCATTGGGGTTGGCCGCTCTGCCCCCTCTATTTAAATGAGCCCCCGCGCGTAATATTGCGGGGGTTCAGGGACAGCGCATCTGCGGGGGATGCATGACGTTTTTAAAGTGCGCCACTGCGAACTTCAGCCCACTATTTCTGGAGCCACCTCTTTTGGAACCCTAGGATGTAGACCATCAGGTTGGGGGGAATTTGTCAGCTTTTAGTCCCTTAAGTTTCTCCAATAATTTTTCTCTGCTGATATTAATTACCGTAAGTTCCTCACTCTTATTAAGCCCGTTGGTTACCCTCTATTTCTGGTATGTAATTTGTGTCTTCAACTGTGAAGCCATTTCTCTGCCATTTATTTATTCCTCATGATAGTTACTCTTCTCTCTGCCTCTAAGGGACCAACATTTACTTTAGCTACTCTCCTTTTTATAAACTCTTATGATCTGATTTTATATTCCTGGCTAATTTACTCTCATACTCTATTTTTTTCCCCTTTTATCAACTTTTTGGTTGCCTTTTGCTAGTTTCTAAAACTCCCCCAATCTTCAGGCTTATACTAACTCTGCTACGTAACTCTGCTTCTCTCTCCACAGATGCTGCCAGACCTGCTGAGTATTTCCAGCATTTCTTGTTTTTATTTCAGGCTTATATTATTCTTTGCAACATTATAAGCCTCTTCATTTACTCTGATAATATCCATAACTTCCCTAGTAAGCCAGGGATGAATCTTTCTCGCTGAGTTTTTGGTTGTTAAAGGGTTGTATTTCTGTTGAGCATTTTGAATCAATGCTTTAAATGTTTCCAACTGTTTATTTACCACCATATCCTTTGGTCTAGTTACACAATCAACCTTAACCAGCTCTCTCCTCATACCTGTGTAATTGGCTTTGTTTCAGTTTAAGATTCTAGTTTTGGGCGTGAGTGGCTCTCAAACTTAATATGGAATTCCATTTTATTACAATCACTTTATTCCCAGGGAATCTTTTACTTTGAGATTACTAATTAACCCTGTATCATTACACAATACTGGATCTAAAATAGCTTTGTCCCTTGTTGATTCCACAATATATTGTTCTAGGAAGCTGTCACAAAAGCATTCTACAAAGTCGTCTTCCAGACTATCTTTGCCTATTTGATTTGTCCAGTCTCTATGAAGATTAAAGTCGCCCACAATTATTACTTTGCCTTTGTTACAAACTCAAATTATTTCCTGCATAATGTTCTGTTCAATGGTATAACTACAGTTGGGGGCATATAAACTACTGCCACCCTCATTTTCTGACCCCTGTTATTTCTAATTTCCACCCATACTGATTCTACTTCCTGATCTTCTGAGCCAAGATCCTTTCTTAATACTGTCCTTATGCCATCCTTTAACACCAGAGTGACGCCTCCTCTTTTATCATTCTGCCAGTCTTTTCCAATTGTTGTTTACCCTGGAATATTTATTTTCCAATGTTGTGGTGATAACAGAGCTGGCTCCAAAAAAGGGCAGGCCTGGGTACTAAATATTCCTGGATACAAGGTGTTCAGGAAAGATGGGGAAGGAAAGAAAAGAGGAAGGGTGGCAATATTGCTTAAGGAGAATATTACAGGTCTGGAGAGAGGATGTCCTGGAAGGGTCAAGGACAGAATCTATTTGGTTAGCGTTAAGAAACAATCAAGGTAACAAAAGACTTGCAGGTTGATAGGTGAATTGGCCATTATAAATTGCCACTAGTATAGGTAGGTGGTAGGGGAATATAGGGACAGGTGAGGATGTGGTAGGAATATGGGATTAGTGTAGGAGTAGTATAAATGGGTGGTTAATGGTCGGCACAGACTCGGTGGGCCGAAGGGCCTGTTTCGGTGCTGTATCTCTAAATCTAAATCAAAAAAAAATTACACGACTGGATGTATTCTCGGCCACCAACTAGTGGGTAAGATATAGAGAGGCAATTTTGTAGTGAAATTATAGAGAGGTGCAAGATATATAGAGTAGTGATAATGGAAGACTTCAATTATCATAATATAGACTGGGATAGTAACAGTGTAAAGAGCAGAGACGGGAATGAGTTTCTGAAGTGTGATCAGAAGAATTTTCTTGATAATACATTTCTGGCCCAATGATGAAGGAAGCGTTGCTGGTTCTGGGGAATGAAGTGTCAGTGGGGAAACATTTAGGGAACAGTGATTATAATTTCATAAAGTTCAGATTAGCTATGGAAAAGGTCAATGAGCAATCAAGTGGCACAGTGGTTAGCACTGCAGCCTCACAGCTCCAGGGACCCGGGTTCAATTCTGGGTACTGCCTGTGCGGAGTTTGCAAGTTCTCCCTGTGACCGCGTGGGTTTTCGCCGGGTGCTCCGGGTTCCTCCCACAGCCAAAGACTTGCAGGTTGATAGGTAAATTGGCCCCTAGTGTAGGTAGGTGATAGGGAATATGGGATTACTGCAGGGTTAGTATAAATGGGTGGTTGTTGGTCGGCACAGACTCGGTGGGCCGAAGGGCCTGTTTCAGTGCTGTATCTCTAAATAAAATAAAATAAATAAAATAATCTTCCAATCCTCCTTGGATACAAGGGTGGTGCCAGGGGACTGGAGAATTGCAAATGTAACAACCTTATTCAAAAAATGGTAGAAGGATAAATCTAGCAACGACAGATTAAACTTAGTGGTAAGAAAGTTTTTAGAAATGATAATCCAGGAGAAAATTAACAGTCACTCAGTCAAGTGTGGATTAATTATGGAAAGGCAGCATGGATTTGTTAAAGGCAAATTGTGCTTAACTAACTTGATAGAGTTTTTTGATGGGGTAACAGAGAGGGTTGATGAAGGCATTGCAATTGATGTGGTTTACATGGACATCCAGGAAGCATTTGATAGAGTGTCACAAAATAGGCTTGTCAGCAAAGTTGAAGACCATGGAATAAAAGGGGCAGTGGCAGCATGGATACAAAGTTGGCTGAGTGGCAAGTAACAATAACAACAGCAATTTATATTTATGTAACATCTTTAACATAATAAAATGTCCAAAGGTGCTTCACAGGAGTGTAATAAAGCAAAATTAGACAACTAGCCACATAAAGCAATATTAGGGCAGATGGTCAAAAGCTTGGTTAGCAGACAGTAGTGGTAAACAGTTTATTTTCAGACTGGAGGAAGTGGGTGTGGCCCAAGGATTGGTATTAGGACCACTGCCTTTCTTGTTATATATCAATGATTTAGACTTGGGTGTACTGGGCACAATTTCAAAATTTGCATGAGGGATTTAGACAGAGTGGATAGAGAGAAACTGTACCTACTAGTGGAAGGGTCGAGCACCAGAAGACAGAATTAAAGTGGTTGGCAAAAGAATCAAAGGCAACATGAGGAAAATCTTTTTTACGCAGCAACTGATCATGATATTGCCCACCCCCGCATATCTCTTGATTCCCTGAGAGACCAAGAATCTGTTTACCTCAGCCTTAAATATATTCAATGATGGAGCATCAACAATCCTCTGGGGTAGAGAATTCCAAAGATTCGAAACCCTTTGAGCGAGCAAATTTCTCCTCATCTCAGTCCTAAAGCCCCTTATCCTGAAACTGTGCCCCCCATGTTCTAGATTCCCAAGCCAGGAGAATCAACCTCGGTGTCCATGCTGTCAAGCCCCTTCAAAATCTTGTAAGTTGCAATAAGATCGCTTCTCATTCTTCTAAACAATAGAGAATATAGGTCCAATGTACTCAGCCTCTCATCATAGGGCAACCCTCTCATTCCAGGAACCAATCTACTGAACCTTTGCTGTACTGCCTCCAATGCAAGTATATCCTTCCAGGAGACTAAAACTACTCACAGTATTCCAGGTGTGGTCTCCCCAAAGCCCAAAGAATTGCGGCAAGACTTCCTTATTCTTGTACTCCAATCCCCTTGCAATAAAGGCCAACATACCATTTGCCTTCTGAATTGCTTGCTGTACCTGCATGCTAACTTTCTGTGTTCCTTATACCAGTACACCCATGTCCCTCTGAACATCAACATTTACAAGTTTCACACCTTTTAAAATATTCTGCTTTTCTATTCTTACTACCAAAGTGAATAGCCTCACACTTCCCCACAATATACCCCATTTATCATCTGTCCACTCAATTAACCTGTCTATATCTCTTTGCAGCCTCTTTGTGTCCTCCGCAGAGCTTACATTCCCACCTAGCTTTGTATCATCATCAAATTTACATACATTACTCTCTGTCTCTTCGTCTAAGTTATTAATATAAATTGTAAATAGTTGAGGCTCCAGCACTGATCCTGTGGCACTCCACTAGTCTGCCAACTTGAAAATGCCTTGCTTATCCCTACTCCGTTTCCTGTCTGTTAACCTATCCTCTATTCATGCCAACAGTAACCTGTTTTCTCTCTTCCTCCTTTCTTGAATAATGATGTTACATTTGCTAAATTCCAATCCACTGTGACCATTCTAGAAGATAGAGAATTTAAATAAATCATAACCAGAGCATCTACTATCTCTGCAACTACCTCTTTTAGAACCCTAGGATGAAAGCCATCAGGTCATAGGGATTTGTCAGATTTTCGTCCCTTTTCTCCAATAGTCTTTCTCTGCTGATGTTAATTACCTTAACTTCCTCACTCATATTAGCCCCTTGGTTGCTCCTGTATTTCTGTTGTGTAACTTGTGTCTTCGATAGTGAAGACAGACACAAAATATTTTGACTGTCTCTGCTATTTCCTCATTCCCCATGATAATTTCTCCTGTCCATGCCTCTAAGGTTTATTTTAGCTACTATTCCTTTTTATATGCTTGTAAAAGCTCTTACAATCTGTTTTTATATTCTTAGCTAGTTTACTTTCATTCTATTTTTTCCTTTTTTTAATCAATTTTTTGGTGGCATTTTGCTGGTTTCTACAACACTCCCAATCCCCAGGCTTACTGCTATTCGTTGAAATATTATGCCTTTTCTTTTAACCTAATACTGTTCCTAACTTCCTTACTAAGCCACGGGTGGATCTTTCTTGCTGAGATTTTGTTTTTTAATGAAATGTATTTTTGTTGAACCTTTTGAATTGTTTCTTTAAATGTTTCCCACCGCTTATTTACCACCATACCTTAGTCAGCTCTCCCCTCATACCTATGTAATTGGCTTTGTTTAAGTTTAAGATTTTTGTTTAGGATTGGAGTATGTTGCTTTCAAACTTAGCATGGAATTCAATTGCATTATCATTTTCTATCAGTGGATCTTTTACTATGAGATTACTAATTAATCCCACAATGTTCATCGCCCCCCCGCAATGTTCTAGAGTCATCGAGAGACACAGCATTGAAACAGGTCCTTTGGCCCACTGAGTCTGTGCTGACTAACAACCACCCATTTATGCTAATCCTACATTAATCCCATATTCCCTACCACATCCCCATCATTCTTCTACCACCTACCTGGAAACCGGAGCACCCGGCAGAAACCCACACTGTCACAGGGAGAACTTGCAAACTCTGCACAGGCAGTACCCAGAATCAAACCTGGGTCACTGGAGCTGTGAGGCTGCGGTGCTAACCACTGTGCCACTGTGCCACCCCTCATCCCTCCTGCAATGTTCATCCCCTACAATGTTCATCCCTCCCGCAAAGTTCACCCCTCGCAATGTTCACCCCACAAAGTTCACCCCCCCGCAATGTTCACCCCCTGCAATGTTCATCCCCCGTAATGTTCATCCCCCCCAAAGTTCACCCCCGCAATGTTCATCCCCCGCAATGTTCATCCCCCCCAAAGTTCACCCCCGTAATGTTCATCCCCCCCCAAAGTTCACCCCCGCAATGTTCATCCCCCGCAATGTTCATCCCCCCCAAAGTTCACCCCCGCAATGTTCATCCCCCGCAATGTTCATCCCCCGCAGTGTTCATCCCCTGCAAAGTTCACCCCTGCAATGTTCATCCCCCGCAATGTTCATCCCCCCCCAAAGTTCACCCCCACAATGTTCATCCCCGCAATGTTAATCCCCTGCAAAGTTCACCCCCACAATGTTCATCCCCGCAATGTTCATCCCCTGCAATGTTCATCCCCCCCAAAGTTCACCCCCACAATGTTCATCCCCTGCAAAGTTCACCCTCTGCAATGTTCATCTCGTGATATTCAACCCCCTGCAATGCCACAAATCTTAGCGTAGTTTGACCCCATGATGATTGACCTCCCACCATGTCCCACTCCCAATGACTTCTGACAACCCTGCGATATTCAGCACCCCAGGTCCAAAGAGCTCGAAGAACTTGGACTAGTGCACGATGAAAGAATCATGGCAGTTCCCTGGGAATTTGGCACACGCCTGCATAAACCTTTCCTTGTAGTTGTACACTAGCTGATGGAGTCGAACTTATAGTTAACCAACTTGCTCCTGGTTGATTTAAAACAAAATACCGCAGATACTGGGAATCTGAATTAAAAACAGGAAGTGCTGGAAATACTCAGCAGGTCTGGCAGCATCTGTGGAGATAGAAACAGAGTTGACTTTTCAAGTTGGATGTGACTCTTTTTCAGAACAGAAGGAAAGTAGAAATGTAATGGGTTTTATGCTGTTGAAAGGAGGGGAAGGAAGAACATAAGGGAAAGTCTGTGATAGGGTAGAAAGCAGGAGAGATTAAATGACAAAGATGTCATGGAATAAAAGGCAAAAGAAGTGGTAATAGTTGTGGTAAAGACAAGAGAGAGTGTTAATGGCAGAGTAAAGAACAACTCTGTCCGAAGGAAAAAATATGAAAAACAAGTGTAAGACTGGTACATGCGTAAAACAAACACAATCAAAATGGGGGTCATGATCTGAAATTGTTGAACTCAATACTGAGTCCAGAAGGTGCCTAATTGGAAGATGAGGAGCTGTTCCTCAAGCTTGCATTGAGCTTCACTGGAACACTGCAGCAGGACGAGAACAGAAATGTGGGCATGAGAGCAAGGTGGTGAATTAAAATGACAAGCAACTGAATGCTTGGGGTCATGCTTGTAGACTGGGCAGAGGTGTTCCTAAAAGCGGCCACCCAATCTGTGTTTGGACTCCCTAATGTGGAGGAGACAGCATTGTGAGAAGCAAATACAGGGGAGTCAGGAGAAGACCCCCAAGGTGTTGATAGGGGGTTACCATTGACCAGAAACTGAACTGGACCAGCCATATAAGGGGCTGTGGCTACAAGAGCAGGTCAGAGGCTGGGAAAGTCTGCGGTGAGTAACTCATCTCCTGACTCCCAAAGCCTGTCCACCATCTACAAGGCACAAGTCAGGTGTGTGATGGAATACCTTCCACTTGCCTTGATGAGTGTGGCTCCAACAGCAGTCAAGAAGCTCGACACCATTCAGGATAAAGCAGCCAGCTTGACTGGCAACCCATCCACCACCTTCAACATTCACTCCCTCCACCACCTTGTGGAAGGAACAGTCCCTTTGAAATGCTGACAGGGAGGAAGATGGTGGTGGCATCATGCTGGAGATGGTGGAAATGGCGAAGGATGATCCTCTGGATGTGGAGGCTGGTGGGGTGGAAAGTGAGGAACACTGCAGCAGATCAAGGACAGGAATGTGGGCATGAGAGCAAGGTGGTGAATTAAAATAGCAAGTATCTGGAAGCTGGGGGTCATGGAAGCTTGGAAAGTGAGGACAAGGGGAACCCTATCGCAGTTCTGGAAGGCAGGAGAAGAGGTGACAGCAGAAGTGCGGGAAATGGATCGGACATGGTTGAGCGCCCTGTGGAGGGAATTCTCAGTTGAGGAAAAAGGAAGATATATCAGAAGCACTGTTGTAGAAGATTGCCTCATCAGAACCAATACGATGGAGATGGAGACACTAGGAGAATGGAATGGAGTCCTTAAAAGAGGCAGTTTGTGAGCAAGTGTAGTCGAGGTAGCTGTGGGAGTCGGTGGGCTTATAATGAATATTAGTGGACAGCCTATCTCCATAAATGGAGATAGAGAAGTCGAGGAAGAGAAGGGAAGTGTCGGAGATGGACTATCTGAAGGTAAGAGAAGGGTGGAAATTGGAAGCAAAATTTATCACATTTTCCAGTTCTGGGTGACAGCAGGAACTCTTGGTTGATCCTCGTTGATCTGGTGGTGAGCATATTGCTAAAGGTGTGCAGACAATGACAAAAAGCAGGGAAATTATCCTGGCTATGTCTCCGACAGAGCCCTGAAAGAATCCAGAGGCAAAATATGTTGAAGACTGTGATCACTTAACAGACTCTGGTAATACATGGCCACCAGGTCCAGCAGGGAACGAGTCTTTGTCTAGAAGGCTGCAGATTCTGCCACGACCTGATGTGACAAACTCAGCCTGTGCAAACACTGCTCTGCTGGGAGGTCAAGGAAAATTAGCCTCTGTCTATGAACCCTGTGATGTGGGTCATGCCTCCTGAGAGCTCAACCCCTCTGCCACTCCCCTCTCTGATACTTCCCTCTCTGCTCACCATCCATAAGTCTGTTTACCTTTGGCTTATGCTCATCTTGATCCTTTCCCAAAGTCCAAGCTAATGTTGCCAAGGCACCAAATATCTTGATCTGAGTCTCAAAACATCCAAACTGTAGAAACTAGCCTCTTAGCACAGTGGTAGGTAACAAAGCAGCTGTGAGCACTGATTTTTAATGAGCCTCATGATCTTACTTTGTGTTCTCACCTTGTTTTCAGTGGCAAGTTTCAAGAAGCTTGGGAAACCTTTGAATAATTAGAACATAAGGGCTAGGAACAGGAGTAGGCCATTAGGCCTTTAGAGTCTGCTTCACCATTTAATAAGATCATGACTGATCTCCTAGTTCAACTCCCCCTTCCTGCACTATCCCCATATCCCTTGATTCCCTTATCCAAAAAAACTATCAATCTCTGTCTTGAACGTACTCAACAACTGACATGACTGAGCATCCACAGCCCACTGGGATAGAAAATTCAATGATTCACAACCCTTTGAGTGAAGGAATTTCTCCTCATATCAATCCTAAATGGCCGACCCATCATTCTGAGTTTCTGACCTGCCACCCACCCACACCCCTCTCTCCCCCCACCAAGTTCTAGACTCTCCAGCCAAGGGAAACATGCTCCCAGCATCTACCCTGTCAAGCCCTTTACGAATATTATTTGAAAGTATATTGAAATATTGCTGTAATCCAGCAGTATGCATATTTAAATTACTAACCCATCTCTCCCAAGGGGGTTACATGCAAACAGCTAAACATGCCCATGTTAAACATGGAAGTAAATGGGTTGGAGCCAGCCTCCAGGCAAGCTCATATTTTCCATGAACTTAGCCTCCCATCCACATATCAACCCATACAGTGCTCCATGTTAAATTACCCCTCTTTGCCTCCGGAAAAGACCACTGACATTGTACCTGCCGAACATCTTGCTGACACTGTTCAACCTCGAATAATGTTTTCTTATGAATCTTTTCAAAATACAAATAAATCTCCTGTCTATTTACTTGCTTGTATTTGAGGGAGGAAATGGTGGGCTAGGTTTTCCAACTGTAGAGTCAACAGAAGCCCATTCGTTTTAATGGGTTCTTGTCAGTATTACAGTCGGAATACTTATGTCTTTTAACTATGATTGTTATAACAGATTAAGGGAGGTACCAATGTAACCTCTGAAGTAAGAATATATATAGGTTATTTTAAAAAGTAAACCAGATATTAGTGGTGCACCCATAAGTTTGCATTGCAAACGATCATCAGAATAACTATGTCATTGTCTATTATCTATAACATGATATTTTGACTTTACCAGCTTGATGCCTAACTTAGATGTCATACTTTGGTCAGACCCTTTCCATAACTACGTGAAATTATGGGGCACCAAAAATGCTGTAAATGTCGGTAGTCTCATAATTACAGAACTGCTTTAACAATTCATTTGCCATGGTTGCATATTGCTTTAATATATCTCCCACTGGTAAGTCATAACTAGGCTTTGAGGTGGAAGTTGTCATTATCTGCTTTAGCTCTGTTGACTGATCTTGTAGGCAGTGGTCATGGAAACCTAAATGAAGCTTACTCTGTGGCAGCTGTTAAATGTTATAACCATTTAAAATTTCTCAATGGCCTTTCCTCAGAGAGAATGCAGAGGAACTTGGCAATCTTGAAAGATTATGAATAGTTTGGAAGAAACTCCACTGAGATTTAAAAATATTACCATGATAAATCAAAGTGTAAAACAGCTGCCTTAACTGGCTCATCTGATCAGCTGAAGGGATGAAATGCAGGTGAGAAACATTGGCAGGAACACAAACAATCAGACTCACTGAACAAAAGATTACAATCACCATCTTTAAAAGTTTATAAAAATATTGTGCGTAATTATATTTTCAATTCAGCAATAAAAATTCATTTCTCAACAGACAACTATCAAAAAGGCAAAAAGGATCAAATTGAGGAGGGCTTCCATAAATAAGATAGTTCTAAACAGTTTTGGCTGCTCTTAAAAGAAGTATGTTATGGATCATATATACCCACTAACCTTAAAAGGAGTTAGGAACAGAAATAAGGGGAGTAGAGACAGCCCTGGTAATTATAGACCTGTGAGCCTTACTTCGGTTGTGGGTAAAATGTTGGAAAAGGTTATAAGAGACAGGATTTATAATCATCTTGAAAAGAATATGTTCATCAGCGATAGTCAGCACGGTTTTGTGACGGGTAGGTCGTGCCTCACAAACCTTATTGAGTTTTTCGAGAAGGTGACCAAACAGGTGGATGAGGGTAAAGCAGTGGATGTGGTGTATATGGATTTCAGTAAGGCGTTTGATAAGGTTCCCCATGGTAGGCTATTGCAGAAAATACGGAAGTATGGGGTTGAAGGTGATTTAGAGCTTTGGATCAGAAATTGGCTAGCTGAAAGAAGACAGAGGGTGGTGGTTGATGGCAAATGTTCATCCTGGAGTTTAGTTACTAGTGGTGTACCGCAAGGATCTGTTTTGGGGCCACTGCTGTTTGTCATTTTTATAAATGACCTGGAAGAGGGTGTAGAAGGGTGGGTTAGTAAATTTGCGGATGACACTAAGGTGGTGGAGTTGTGGATAGTGCCGAAGGATGTTGTAGGGTACAGAGGGACATAGATAGGCTGCAGAGCTGGGCTGAGAGATGGCAAATGGAGTTTAATGCGGAAAAGTGCGAGGTGATTCACTTTGGAAGGAGTAACAGGAATGCAGAGTACTGGGCTAATGGGAAGATTCTTGGTAGTGTAGATGAACAGAGAGATCTTGGTGTCCAGGTGCATAAATCCCTGAAGGTTGCTACCCAGGTTAATAGGGCTGTTAAGAAGGCATATGTTGTGTTCGCTTTTATTAGTAGGGGGATCGAGTTTCGGAGCCACGAAGTCATGCTGCAGCTGTACAAAACTCTGGTGAGACCGCACCTGGAGTATTGCGCGCAGTTCTGGTCACCGCATTATAGGAAGGATGTGGAAGCTTTGGAAAGGGTGCAGAGGAGATTTACTAGGATGTTGCCTGGTATGGAGGGAAGGTCTTACGAGGAAAGGCTGAGGGACTTGAGGTTGTTTTCGTTGGAGAGAAGGAGGAGGAGAGGTGACTTAATAGAGACATATAAGATAATCAGAGGGTTAGATAGGGTGGATAGTGAGAGTCTTTTTCCTCGGATGGTGATGGCAAACACGAGGGGACATAGCTTTAAGTTGAGGGGTGATAGATATAGGACAGATGTCAGAGGTAGTTTCTTTACTCAGAGAGTAGTAGGGGCGTGGAACGCCCTGCCTGCAGCAGTAGTAGATTCGCCAACTTTAAGGGCATTTAAGTGGTCATTGGATAGACATATGGATGAAAATGGAATAGTGTAGGTCAGATGGTTTCACAGGTCGGCGCAACATCGAGGGCCGAAGGGCCTGTACTGCGCTGTAATGTTCTAAAAAAAAAATAAGCAAAGTTTTAACTGACATCTGTATAAGTTCCAGGATTGGAAAGTGACCAATATAATTGCATATTATTTGATAAAAGACCTAGTGACAGATTTACTGCCAAATTTAATATCAAATTGAAGAAAATCTTTGAAACAATTTAAAGGGATTTCATGATGAATCCTTAGAAAAGCATCAGTTGTTAAAAGAAAGACTGTATAGATTCAGGAAGGGAAGATCATGCTTAACTAACTTCCTGGTGCTTTTTTGAAAACATTTTGAGGACAAAGTAAATATGTTAATATGAAAAGAGTTTTTTTTTAGCAGTGTTCCAACAGAGCCAATCAAATTTTTAAAAGACATATCAGTCTTCAGTACAATACATTGGTAACACTATAAACACTCGCAATAAAGGTCCCTTATGTAGTATCAATAGCCATTGAGTATGGTAGCCTAATGTTTTTGAAACTAGATTAACAACTCAGAGATTGTGATATTAAAACCCATCGTGGTAAAATGACCATCGTTTTAAAAAAAACTGATTCATTAATGTCCCTTAGGGAAGGGCGCCTGGTCTGGACTATATGTGTCTCCTAGCCAACACTATGAAGTTGACTCTTCAAGCCTTCATGAAACTAGAGGTGGGCAAAAAATGCTGCCTTGCCAGTGTTGATCATCTCGCAAGAAAAATTTTTTAAATGCTTATCCAGAATTGACTCATTAACACATAACTTTACAAGGAGACAATTTCCGTTGGTCAGGTGTTAGAATCATACAATGAGAGAGCACAGAAGAAGGCAAATTGGCCCATCATGCCTGTGCATCCATGAAAGAGCTATCCAATTAGTCCCAATTCCCTGCTCTTTCCCCATTGCCCTGTAATTTTTTTTCCTCTTCAAAGCATGGAGACAGAATTGGATGAATTGAAATCAGTGTGGAAACTGAAAATTTGGTGATAGTAGGAATTCACTGGACAGGAGGAATGCTGTTTCTCGCACCCAATTCAAAAGGAGTGGAGCTGCAGAACTTAAGACAACTATCTAGGTTAAGTATCTAGATATCTAATATTAAGGGTTTTTTTTGTTTAGTGATCTCAGTGGTTCTTGTGAAACTTGAGTAAATAATTAGTCCTTGTTTCGTTTGAGGAGCTAATAGAAAAATAGCCATATAATTTAATACATTAAAATAGTTTGGACCTAGTTAACAGTGTAAGACATAACCTTCTACCACTTGACAGGTTACCGTACTGTTCGGGTATGAAAATTACAAGAAATAATGAGACAACACTCAAAGCCCAAATTAAGCACT
This sequence comes from Heterodontus francisci, assembly GCF_036365525.1. NCBI lineage: Eukaryota > Metazoa > Chordata > Chondrichthyes > Heterodontiformes > Heterodontidae > Heterodontus > Heterodontus francisci. The sequence continues at coordinate 46,154,610 of NC_090383.1, read as the reverse complement.
AATGTCATTACAATGTTTGGTAGGAATACAAAACACCTGTTAGTCATAAATACATTACAAGGAGTTATACACATACCAGTGAGTGGTCACCTCCCGTTGATCGTACTCTGCAGCAACTGACCAAGTTGCTTGGCTTAAGCATTGAATCACTCTTTGCAACGATTTTTATAACTTTCCTTCCAAGGTGGCAAGATGTTTCATTGACAAGATTATACTGTCCTATCAAAATCCACCTTAAGCTACAATTGTCCAATGAGGGGTCTAATTCTTTGTTCAAGTTATGATATTAGAGGCTCACTTGATGATCAGCATATGTTTACATTTCCTTCAGTAAGATCAACATCTCTCATGGATGTTTTAGATGCTTTCAAGATCTTTATCAGTGAACATCTTCCTTAACTGGTCTCTCACACATTTTAAATTTAAAGGACAATTCAACAATCCAAGTCCCTTAAATTATTGCCTTCATACAAACTGTGACATCATCAATTAAAGACAGTTTGTGTTACTCTGGACCACTTTGGACCACTTAGACCAGATAAATTAACATTTTAAAAACATGATCCAACACTTATCATTGTGATTTCAGGCACCGTGGCCAGGATTTAACCCTAGGCAGATGGGACCCGGTCAGTGACTGAAAAGTCGGTGGCGAACCCACTTCCGCCTCGTCTGGGGATCCAACCTGTAATTTGCAGGTCGCTGGGCTTTAATTGGTGTGAGGCAAGACTTCCACCTGCTTCAGGCTGGAGGTCCCACCTAATAGAACCACTTGGAGTGGTGGTCACTGCTGGGACTATAGCCGAGATTGAAGAAGACGATATCGCGGAGCCCGGAACAAAGGTAAGTTTTGGTTGCCTCACCGGGGGTGATTGGTCGGGCCTCAGCGAGGCAAGCGTGGTCGACTGGGGGGGATGGGGGGGCGTGTTGGGTGTGGGGATGGTTGGGGCAGCGGGGGCGGCCTTCCATCAGGCACAGGGTGCCCGATCATGAGGGCCACCTCCCCCACCCCCGGGCCATCAAAAATCTGCCAGCTTTTGTCAGGCAGCTTCTCTCGGGCCTCAACCACCTGACTAGCCACTGGTAAATTCCCCTGGAGGTGGGCAAAGGCACCTTAAGTGGCTGTTAAGTGGCCACTTAAGGGCTTTGATTGGCCTGGTGCGGGCCGCCATTTTTTGCCGCCACCCTGTGTAAAGTATTGGCGGGAATGGGTCGGGAAGGGCTCCTGGAGCCCCCCGTTCCATTTTATGCCATCCCCCCGCCACCATCCCGCTCTTTGGTGGGCATAAAATGCAGCTGCATGTTTTGTGTATGTAAAGCTTCTCCAATGTTCTACCTTGGCATCAAAGTGAAACATAGCTTTGAAGTATGTCTATTTATTGGTCTTGACTGGATTTTTATGACTTTTCTGCTTTTTGCTAAACATTCCATAGCCTTAAAGTATTTTTTCTCACCAGTGACTCTGTTTACCTTATTTGAAATCAGTTTGCAGCTGTTAACAGGTTAACTTAGCTCAAAAAAAGCCCTTTTGGCCTTCGCAATGCATGCTGGTTAGGTTCAGTCAGTTTTCTGTACACCTGTATACAGCATAGCTTCCTGTAATTCATTTAAACTATTGATGCTCCTGAATTGGATAGCCTTGCAAGTCTGAATCACAAATTTCACTTAAAATAATATTACCATCTCTTACAACAGTAATTATATAAATAATCTCCTCATATCTAAGGGATTTATTTTAAATTTCTAATTGGAATTGAGGGACAGCTGCGACCCGTAGCCTGAAATTTCTATACCATGTGGGAACATCAGGACACTGCATGTGTCCGGACGCCCATGTTTGCAGGTAGTACCTCCAGCATTTCGAACTCAAGCTGAGGGTTTCTGAACTCGAGGGGCAGCTGATTCACTGCAGGACATACAGGTAACTGAATGGATCTAGGTGGCCGCCACCCCACAGCCAGATAGATTTCAAAAGGGTCAGAAAAGGCAGGTAGTGCAGAAAACCTCCTAGAGTGTGGTACTCTCAAATCAGTATTCAGCATTGATTACTGATGAGGGTGACAACACCTCAAAGGAGTGCAGTCCTGAGGCTGGTACTGTGAGGCAAAGGATTGCACAGGGTACAGCAAAGTGTAAGAATGCAGTAGTAATTAGGGATTCAATAGTCAGGGGGACAGATAGGCAGTTCTGCAGCTGTCGAATTGAGAAATGTATGGTATGCTGCTTCCCCGGTGCCTGGGTAAAGCACATCACTAAAAAGGTACAGAGTTTCTGCAGGGAGGAAGGAGAAGAGCCAGAAGTCATGGTCCATGTCGGAACCAATGACAGGGAGGAAGAGGGTTGAGGTCCTGCAGTCAGAGTTTAAGGAGGTAGGGAGGAAGTTAAAAGGCAGGACCTCAAAGATAATCATCTTTGGAATACTCCCAGTGCTGTGTGCTAGTGAAAACAGAAATAGGCTATGGCAGGTTAATGTGTGGCTAGAGAGATGGCAAAAGAAGGAGGGCTTCAGATTCCTGGGACATTTGGACCAATATTGTGGCAGGAGGCACCAGTTCAAGATGGACAGGTTGTACAGCAGGGACCAATATGGGATGGCTATCTAATGCTTGGGGAAGGGTTTAAACTAATTCAGCAAGGGTTTGGGCACCAAGATGTAGTATTAAAGAAGAAACAAGGTGCACAGAGGACTAGCAGAAATGATCAGAGTTGGAAATAATGCAGAATTAGGTGGGATCATAGAAGATAAAATGCAGTCTAAATTAGGTTTGGCATGTATATGTGTAAATGCATGAATTTTGGTTAATAAGGTTGATGAGCTGCAGGCACAAATATCCACATGAAAATATGACATAGTGGGAATAATGGAGACCTGGCCAAAAAAAAAGAGAAGGATTGGATGCTTCATGTTCCTGGATAAATGGTATTCAGGAAAGATAAGGAAGAAAATACAGGAGGAGGGGTAATAGTTTTGATTAAGGAAAATATTACAATGCTAGAAAGAGAGAATGTCCTTGAGAATTTAAAGACAGAGGCCTGCATTTTATGGTGGGCGAGGGGGCCCCATCCACCAGCCACAAAGTCAATGGCAAGCCCGTCTCCGCCGGGCCTAGGGATCCAGACCAGATTTTACGCTTCCAGTCCCTTAATTGGTCTTGGGCAGGACTTTTAGCTCATTGAGGCAGGAAGTCCCGCCTAATGGAGCTGCTGGCCAATCAGAGGGCCAGCAGCTCTTCGTCCCAGCAGCGTCACCAGGAGTGGTGCCCACTGCTGGGACTACACCCAGCTTCAGGATGACAATGAAGGATGACCCCGGAGTAAAGTTAAGTTCTTAGGGCCTCACTGGGGACAATTAGTTGGGCCCTGGAAAAGCAAGGCGGATCAGTTAGGGGGGCGGGGGAGCGTGTTGTGCATTGGGGCCAGTTGGGGTTTTGTGATTTCGGGGGCGGCCCTCCGTGGGGCCTAGTTTCATCAGGCAGGCTTTCTGAGGCCTCAGCCATGCCCCTGCCAAGCACAAAATACCTGTGATGGCGGGTGGAGGCCCTTAAGTGGCGGTTAATTGGCCACTTAAGGGCCTTGGTTCACCTGGGGCAGGCAGGCTGTTTGTCGCCACTGCCACCGCTTGTAAATTGGCAGAGGAGGCTCCCCAGCCTCTCACTCCATTTAAGCACCACCCCCCCCCCCCCCGCCCCCCCCCCCAAGAACTGCCCTGCTCTTGTGAGTGGTGTAAAATTCTGGCCAGAGTCTATTTGGTTGAAGTTAAGAATAAATAGTGGAATTATTATGCTACTTGGTGTATTTTATAGACCAGCAAATAGTGGGAATGAGATAGAGGAGCAAGTTTACAGGGAATTTACTGAGAGGTGCATGAACTATTGAGCAGTGATAGCAGACGGGATATACCCAAGGATATTACGGGAAGCGAGGGAAGAGATTGCTGCGCCTTTGCCGATGATCTTTGCGTCCTCACTGTCCACTGGAGTAGTACCGGATGATTGGAGGGTGGCAAATATTGTTCCCTTGTTCAAGAAAGGGAATAGGGATAACCCTGGGAATTATAGACCAGTCAGTCTTACGTCGGTAGTGGGCAAATTATTGGAGAGGATTCCGAGAGACAGGATTTATGATTATTTGGAAAAGCATGGTTTGATTAGAGACAGTCAGCATGGCTTTGTGAGGGGCAGGTCATGCCTCACAAGCCTTATTGAATTCTTTGAAGATTTGACAAAACACATTGATGAAGGAAGAGCAGTGAATGTGGTGTATATGGATTTTAGCAAGGCGTTTGATAAGGTTCCCCATGGTAGGCTCATTCAGAAAGTGAGGAGGCATGGGATACAGGGAAAGTTGGCTGTCTGGATACAAAATTGGCTGGCCCATAGAAGACAGAGGGTGGTAGTAGATGGAAAGTATTCAGCATGGAGCTCGGTGACCAGTGGTGTTCCGCAGGGATCTGTTCTGGGACCTCTGCTCTTTGTGATTTTTATAAATGACTTGGATGAGGAAGTGGAAGGCTGGGTTAGCAAGTTTGCCGATGACACGAAGGTTGCTGGAGTTATGGATAGTGTGGAAGGCTGTTGTAGGTTGCAACGGGACATTGACAGGATGCAGAGCTGGGCTGAGAAGTGGCAGATGGAGTTCAACCTGGAAAAGTGTGAAGTGATTCATTTTGGAAGGTCGAATTTGAATGCGGAATACAGGCTTAAAGACAGGATTCTTGGTAGTTTGGAGGAACAGAGGGATCTTGGGGTCCATGTCCATAGATCGCTCAAAGTTGCCACCCAAGTTGATAGGGTTGTTAAGAAGGCGTATGGTGTGTTGGCTTTCATTAACAGGGGGATTGAGTTTAAGAGCCGCGAGGTTATGCTGCAGCTCTATAAGGCCCTGGTTCGACCACACTTGGAATATTGTGTTCAGTTCTGGTCGCCTCATTATAGGAAGGATGTGGAAGCTTTAGAGAGGGTGCAGAGGAGATTTACCAGGATGCTGCCTGGACTGGAGGGCATGTCTTATGTAGAAAGATTGAGGGAGCTAGGGCTTTTCTCATTGGAGCGAAGAAGGATGAGAGGTGACTTGATAGAGGGGTACAAGATGATGAGAGGCATAGATAGAGTGGATAGCCAGAGACTTTTCCCAGGGTGGAAAGGGCTATCACCAGGGGGCATAATTTTAAGGTGATTGGAGGAAGGTTTCGGGGAGATGTCAGAGGTAGGTTCTTTACACAGAGAGTGGTGGGTGCGTGGAATGCGCTGCCAGCGGTGGTAGTAGAAGCAGATACATTAGGGACATTTAAGCGACTCTTGGATAGGTACATGGATGATAGTACAATGAAGGGTAGATAGTTAGTTTGATCTTAGAGTAGGTTAAAGGTTCGGCACAACATCGTGGGCCGAAGGGCCTGTACTGTGCTGTATTGTTCTATGTTCTATGTTCTATGAATGGGGCAGTGTTTGAGTCAGGGGTGAAGGGAAGGAATTTCTGAAATTTGTTCAAGAGAACTTCCATGATCAGCATGTTTCCTGTCCAATGAGGAAAGAGACATTAATGGATCTGCTCCTGGGGAATGAAATGGATCAAGTGGAGAATGTCACAGTTGGGGAGCATCTTGGGAATAATGATCATAATATTGTAATGTTTCTATTCATTATGAGAAAGCACAAGGACCAAGCCTGCATAAAAATACTTAACTGGAGGAGGGCTAATTTTATCAAATTGAGGAGGGAACTGGCTCAGGTAAATTGGTCAAAGACTGGCAGGCAAAAATGTAACATTGTTTAAAGAGGAGATAATTCAGGTACAGTCTTGGTACATTCCCACAAGATCAAAAGGAAGGGCAACCAACTAGATCTCCCTAGATGATGAAGGAGGTAGAGAGTAGGATGAAATAGAAAAAGTGGACATATGTTTGATAGTGCAAAGAGAATCCGGTTGAATATAAAAAAGTATAGAGGAGAAGTGAAAAAGGTAATAAGAAGGGCAAAGATACAATACGAGAATAGATTGACAGTTAATATAAAAGGGAATCTAAAGGTCTTCTATAGCCATATTAACAGAAAAAGGATAAAGGGTTGTCAGTGGAGTGGTGGGGCTGTTTAGGGACCAAATGGAGAGCTATTGGTAGAGGGAGAAGGCATGGCTGAATTACTAAATGAGTACTTTGAATCAGAGTTTACCAAGGAAAAGAACTTTTCCAAAGCTGTGGTAAACTAGGAGGTTGTCAGGATACTGTTTGAGATAAAAATAGAAAAGAGGATCTGCTAGAAAGGCTGCCAGTACTTAAAGTGGATAAGACATCTGGTCCAGATGCGATGCATCCTGGGTTGCTGAGGGAAGAAAGGGTGGAAATTGCAGTGGTGCTGGCCACAAGCTTCCAATCTGCCTTAATTGCAGAAGTTGTGCCAAAGCAGTGGAAGATTGCAAATGTTACACCTGTTCAAAAAATGGGAGGGGGATAAACCTGGCAGTTACCGGCAGAGGTTGGAGCAGCCCTGACATTCCTCTATTAGGTAGTAACCTTGGTAGTACTACTAAACACTGCTGCTTCTAACACTAATAACCCTACCAATGGTAATAATAACCTTACTACTGCTAATACTAAACGTTACCAATACTAATCTACCTTACCACTATTAATATACTACCAATAGTAGTAATAACCTCACCAATAATAATAAACCCTATTTAAAAATAAAAGATAAGACTCACCAGCCACCTACTTGTTACTTGTGATTTATACTTACTATTATTAATGGTTTTAAAATCCAGTTGTTTAGACGCAGTCGCTAAGCAGCAAATACTCACCAGCCAATCAACTTACTGCTTTCCTGTGATTTCACGGTTTGATTTTTCTTTTTCAAACTCCAGCATGTTGATATAGTTTCCTCGCAGGTCCGCTGCTGCTGCTGCCACTCCCAACTCTCTCCAGGTAAGCGGAAGGCCCCGAGCCTGGGCCTGGATTTATTCTCTCCCCAGTAGGTACCTCGCAGGTCCGCTGCTGCCGCTGCCACTCCCAACTCTCTCCAGGTAAGCGGAAGGCCCCGAGCCTGGGCCTGGATTTATTCTCTCCCCAGTAGGTACCTCGCAGGTCCGCTGCTGCCGCCGCCACTCCAAACTCTCTCCAGGTAAGCAGAAGGCCCCGAGCCTGGGTCTGGATTTATTCTGTCCCCGGTAGGTTCCTTGCAGGTCTGCCTCTGCTGCCGCCGTTCCCGACTCCCTCCAGATAATGAAGGGTTAATAGGGTTACTAAGGTTCACACAGATGAAGTTGTTTTTTTCTCTTGTTCTATCTTTACATCATGAGGCCTTGGACTGTTTATCTGTTGTGAGAGATAAAATTGGGGAGGACGAAGTTGCAAAGAACTGGTATTGTAAAGTGTTGAAAAGAAGTGTATAAGCAATAGTAAGATAACCAAATATGAGTAAGCAGCTGTAATAATTCTGCATAAAGTTATTGTATAAATATCTCTGCGAGAACCATGATTTTCTTTCGAGAGACTTTGGTCCACGGAAGCCTCCCCCCTGCATGCTTGTAATAAAGATTTCCTGATTTTACTTCACTCCTGACTCTGAAATGGCTTTTGTCCCACAACAGTTCTAAACTTAGGTTTAGAAAATAAAGTTGGGCAACTGAAATGGTTATCAGTGGGATAGCATTATGGTGGTAGTGATCATAATTCAGTTGGATTTAGCATAGTTATGGAACATAGAAAAAAGTAGACCAGGAGTAGAAGTTCTCAATTGGGGAGAGGCCAATTTTACTAAGCTGCGATGTGATTTAACAAAAGTGGACTAGAAACAGCTACTTGAAGGTAAATCAGTGTCAGAGCAATAGGAGGTGTTGAAGGAGAAGGTAATGAGGGTTCAGAACACATATATTCCCACAGAGAAAAAGGGTGGAACTCCCAAATCTAGACCCTCCTGAATGGCAAAGAGCATACAGAGTAGGATAAGGCAAGAAAAGACAGTCACGCCAGATACCGAGATACTGCAGAAAGTCTAGAGGAGTACAGAAAGTGCAAGGGTGAAATTAAATTAGGAAAGCAAAAAGAGAGCATGTAAAGATATTGGCAAGTAAAATTAAGGAATACCCAAAGATGTTTTATAATTACATAAAGGGGATGAGGATAACTGTTACGACCAGGTGAGAAAGGGGTCTAGGGTTCCCTCTCAGCCTTCACCTGGTCTTAGGTGAGAAAGGGGTCTAGGGTTCCCTCTCAGCCTTCACCTGGTCTTACCGTAACAGGATTTAATTTTAAACACACTGTGTTTTTAGCTCCCCCTTGGTGAATCCTTGTTTACCGCTTTCCAATTATCAGGCAAATAAACCAGCACAAACAGGTTTTTAAAGAAGAAAGGTTGAAATTTATTAAACTTAAACCCTAATTCAGTTAATGCCTATGGATACACATCGTTCCCACACTAGCATGCATATGCGAAACACACATGCAGATAGAGATAGAACAGAGCAGAAGAAATAAAGTGGAAACATTTGAAGCAATCTCTGAAGAAGGTTTTTGTTACAGATCTTCGAGCTCACTCTACAGTCCTTGATTGTCGGTAGATCTTGCTTTCCGTTGGGGCCCAGCATTCTTCTTAAACCTTGTTCACTGGAGGAGACTTTTCTCTGTTGCCATTCATGTGTCTTCAATGGATTTGGAGTTCCGTGAGAAAGAGATGGGAGCAGACAGGAGAGGCTGTGGCGAGCAAGCCAGGAGAGGTATTTTCAGTCCAGGAGCAAACAGATGCTCTGAGTTCAAACTGTTTGTACAATTCAGAATAACCCAGGCTGCCAAGCAGGTTAGTCATGTGACTAACCGGTCTGACGATGTCTTGACTCTGTGGATTGTATCAATCTTAGCAGGGCCTGGAATGCGCTTCCCTGCCTTCAATGTCTGGTGCTCACAGTCCATTGTGGGTTAAATGGATAAGGGGAGTGACCTCTCTTGTCCTTATTGGTATGTAAATGTCTTGCAGCCAAGCATCTGGCAGCCCTTGTAACAGGCCTTCTCTTCTTCCCAGCAACAATTTAAAATTCAATGTGCATGTGGCGATATTATTATGCCTCATTCTTGGCAGGTGGGGGTCTAGCATGACAATAACTAAGGAAAGATAGGGTCTATTAGAGACCAAAAAGGTAACTTGTATGTGGAGGTGGAAGGTGTGGGCAAGGTTCTTAATGAATGCTTTATATCTGTCTTCACAAGAGGGGGTTGAGTGTAAAGAGTGTGAAATATTGGATGGGATAAACATAGCGAGAGAAAATATAAAGGGGTTTAGCATCTTTGAAAGTAGATAAATCACCAGGTGCAGATGAAATGTATTCCAGGCTGTGATGAGAAGCAAGGCAGGAAATTGCAGGAGCTCTGAGCATAATTTTTCAATGATATCTGGCTAAAATTGTGGTGCCGGAGGACTGCTAACATTGTACCATTGTTTAAAAAGGAAGAAACTGAGTAATTACAGGCCAGTCAGCCTAACCTCAATGGTGGGCAAATTATTGGAAAATGTTCTGAGGAACAGTATTAATCATCATTTAGAACAGCAAAGATTTATCAAGGAGAGTCCCTTGTTAAGGGTAGGTTGAGTCTCACTAACTTGATTGAATTTTTTGAGGAGGTAATGAGGGTTGATGAAGGTATTGCATTTGAAACAGTCTACATGATTTTAGCAAGGCTTTTGACAAGGTCCCACATGCCAGACTGGTCAGAAAAGTAAGAGCCCATGGGATTCAAGGGCACGTGGCAAGTTGGATCCATAATTAGCTCAGTGGCAGGCAATATAGGGTAATAGTTGATGGATGTTTTTGTGACTGGAGGCTGTTTTCAGTGTTGTTCTGCAGGGCTCTGTACTAGATCCCGTGCTCTGCATGGTATATATCAATGAGTTAGACTTAAATGTAAGGGGCAGAATTAAGAAGCTTGTAGATGATGCAAAATATGGTTGTGAGTCTAATAGTGAGGAAGGAAACTGTAGACTGCAAGAAGATATCAATGGTCAGGTGAACAGAAAAATGCTGAATGAATTAAATACAGAGAAGTGTGATAGAATGCAATTGGGGAGCGTCAAGAAGGCAAGGGAATACACAATAAATGGTGGATACTGAGAAATGTCAAGGAACTTGGAGTGCATGCCCACAGATCCCTGAAGGCAACAGGTTAGGTAGATAAGGTGGTTAAAACGCCATACAGGACACCCCTTTATTAGCTGAGGCATAGAATATAAGGGCAGGGAGGTTATGCAAAAACTGTGAGGAACACTAGTTAGGCCACAGCTAGAGTACTGTGTACACTTCTGGCCACTGCATTGCAGGAAAGATGTTATTGCATTGCAGAGGAGATTTACAAAGATGTTGCCAGGCCTGGGTAATTTTAGCACTTAGGAAAGATTGGATAGGCTGAGGTTGTTTTCTTTGGAACAGAGAAGTCTGAGGGGAGATTTAATTGAGGTGTAAAAAATTATGACAGGCCTTGATAGAGTGGATAGGAAGGACTTGTTGTCCTTATCAGAGAGGTCAATAACCAGGGGGTGTGCATTTAAAGTAATTAGCAGAAGGATTAGAGCGGAGTTGAAGAGAAATGTTTTCACCCAAAGACTGGTGGGGAACTGGAACTCACTGCCTAAAAGGGGGTTGAAGCAGAAACCCTCATAACATTGAAAAAGTATTTGAATATGCCCTTGAAATGGCGTAATCTATAGGCTACAGACAAGAACTGGAAAGTAGGATTAGATGAATCACTGTCTTTCAGGTGACACAGATATGATGGGCTGAATAGCCTCCTTTCTGTACCATAAACGTCTATGGTTCTATTTAACACATGCTCTGTTTTCTGTTCTGTGTCCAGCTTGCTATTCATTCTGCTACTTGTCCCCTAACTCCACATGTTCTGACCTTCATCATGAGTCTACTATGCAGTACCTTTTCAAAGGTTCTTTGAAAATCCAAATATATTGGGGGGAATTTTACGCTCTCCCCCGTGGTGTTTTTGGAGTTGGGGAGAGCATAAAATGGGGTGGGATGGTGGTGATGGGGGGTTGCTGCCACCATCCTGCTTCTGCTAAAATTTAGTCTGGGGCGGCAAGGCCTGTGAGCTGCCTTTCTGCCCTGCCACCAATTTAGGCCCTTAACTAGGCAATTAACCCCAATTAAGGGCCTCTTCCCACTGCAGCCGCAATTAGCCGTGTGGCAGGCGGCGCTGTTGCCGCATGGGAAGCATGGCACAAAAAACCATGTGGGTTGCTTCCCAGCTCCGGGGTGGAGGGTTCCCTTGTTAAAAATCACTTAGTGCCTGAAAGAGGACCCAGCATCGGGAAGGCGGGTGCCTGCTGAGAACCACCCTCCTGCCCATGCTACTGACCCCCCGCAGCCTCCTACAACCCTTCCCCCACGACCCCTACCCCACGAGACCCCTCCTGACCTGACACTCCTCGGCCTCCAGTAGGTGCTCCTCCAGCAGAAGCCACCACCTCTGAGATGGTGCTGCAGCTGCTGGCCTCTGATTGGCCAGCAGCTCTAAGGGCAGGACCTGAACCTCTGGAAGCCTCGCCGCTGTCCACTGACATGTCTGATGGCACAAGATATGGTGGGCCTTCCGTAGAAGAGGCGATGCGGGGATCTCGGCGTTGCTTCTTCCAGACATTGAGATCCCGTCGCCAGAATAAAATCCTGGCCATTATGTCTACTGAATTGCCCTTATCTGCTCTGTTACTTTTTCAAAGAATTCAACAACTTTGGTCAATAACGTCCTAACCTTTTGAAATCCATGCTGACTACTCTTCATTATATTTTCAGTTTCTAGATGTTTTTCTATTACAAATTTCAGTAGGATTCCATTATCTTTCTGACCACTGACATTACGCTAATTTGTCTATTGCTCCCTGGACTTTTTCTATCTCCCTTTTTAAAATATAGGAATCACATTGACTGTCCACCAGTGCTCTGTCACTCTTCCATTTTCTAGTGAAGTTTAATATATCTTTTTCTTTGGCCTCCTTGTCTTGAGAGACAATGGGTAAGCGCCGGGAGGTGGTCAGCGGTTTGTGAAGCAGCGCCTGGAGTGGCTATAAAGGCCAATTCTAGAGTGACAGACTCTTCCACAGGCGCTGCAGATAAAATTGGTTGTCGGGGCTGTTACACAGTTGGCTCTCCCCTTGCGCTTCTGTCTTTTTTCCTGCCAACAGCTAAATCTCTTCTACCCGCCACTCTTTAGCCCCGCCTTTATGGCTGTCCACCAGCTCTGACGATCACTGGCAACTGACTCCCACGACTTGTGATCAATGTCACAGGACTTCATGTCGCGTTTGCAGACGTCTTTAAAGTGGAGACACAGACGGCCAGTGGGTCTGATACCAGTGATGAGCTCACTGTACAATGTATCCTTGGGGATCATGCCATCTTCCATGCGGCTCACATGGCCAAGCCATCTCAAGTGCCTCTGGCTCAGTAGGGTGTATATGCTGGGGATGTTGGCCGCCTCGAGGACTTCTGCGTTGGAGATACGGTCCTGCCACCTGAGGCCAAGGATTCTCTGGAGGCAGCAAAGATGGAATGAATTGAGACGTCGCTCTTGGCTGACATACGTTGTCCAGGCCTCGCTGCCATAGAGCAAGGTACTGAGGACACAGGCTTGATACACTTGGACTTTTGTGTTCCGTGTCAGTGCGCCATTTTTCCACACTCTCTTGGCCAATCTGGACATAGCAGCGGAAGCCTTTCCCATGTGCTTGTTGATTTCTGCATCGAGAGACAGGTTACTGGTGATAGTTGAGCTTAGGTAGGTGAACTCTTGAACCACTTCCAGAGCGTGGTTGCCGATATTGATGGATGGGGCATTTCTGACGTCCTGTGCCATGATATTCGTTTTCTTGAGGCTGATGGTTAGGCCAAATTCATTGCAGGCAGCCGCAATCTTACCGATGAGTCTCTGCAGACACTCTTCTGTGTGGGATGTTACTGCAGCATCGTCAGCAAAGAGGAGTTCCCTGATGAGGACCTTCCGTACTTTGGTCTTCGCTCTTAGACGGGCAGGGTTGAATAACCTGCCATCTGATCTTGTGTGGAGGAAAATTCCTTCTTCTGAAGACTTGAACGCATGTGAGAGCAGCAGGGAGAAGAAGATCCCAAACAGTGTAGGTGCGAGAACATAGCCCTGTTTCACGCCACTCAGGATAGGAAAGGGGTCTGATGAGGCGCCACTATGCTGAATTGTGCCTTTCATATTGTCATGGAATGAGGTGATGATACTTTGTAGCTTTGGTGGACATCCGATCTTTGCTAGTAGTTTGAAGAGACCACGTCTGTTGACGAGGTCAAAGGCTTTAGTGAGATCTATGAAAGCAACGTAGAGGGGCATCTGTTGTTCGCGGCATTTCTCCTGTAGCTGGCGAAGGGAGAACAGCATATCAATGGTGGATCTCTCTGCTCGAAAGCCACACTGTGCCTCAGGGTAGACACGCTCAGCCAGCTTCTGGAGCCTGTTTAAAACGACTCGAGCGAAGACTTTTCCCACTATGCTGAGCAGGGAGATTCCACGGTAGTTGTTGCAGTCACCGCAGTCACCCTTGTTCTTATAGAGGGTGATATTGGCATTGCGCATGTCCTATGGTACTGCTCCCTCGTCCCAGCACAGGCAAAGCAGTTCATGGCGTGCTGAGAGTATAGCAGGCTTGGCACTCTTGATTATTTCAGGGGTAATGCCGTCCTTCCCAGGGGCTTTTCCACTGGCTAGAGAATCAATGGCATCACTGAGTTCCGATTTTGTTGGCTGTTCGTCCAGCTCATCCATGACTGGCAGAGACTGGGCTGCATTGAGGGCGGTCTTAGTGACAACATTTTCCCTGGAGTACTGTTCTAGGTAGTGCTCCACCCAGCAGTCCATTTGCTTGCATTGGTCAGTGATCGTGTCCCCTGATTTAGACTTGAGGTAGGCGATCTTCCTGATGGTTGGTCCAAAAGCTCTCTTAATACCATCATACATTCCTCTGATGTTTCCGGTGTCTGAGGCCAGCTGAATACGACTGCCTCGGTGTTGCCAGTCGTCATTTGCGCAGCGCCTGGCTGTTCTTTGTGCAGCGCTTCTGGCTGCTTTAAGTGCTACGGATGTTAACTCGCTTGTAGTTCTTGTAGTTCAACAGTGCAATGCGCTTAGCGGCTATGACAGGTTCCAGCGGCTATGACAAAGAGCCAGTGCAGACACGATGGGTCAAAATGGCTTCCTTCTGCGCTGTAACAATTCTGTGATTCTTTAACTCTTAATATGCGTGGATGCAAGACATTCAGTCAGGAGTTTTATCCTCTTAAGTTTGATTAGTTTATCAATTAACTCCCCCTCCCAGTCTTCTCAGTAAGTATTAAGGCAAAATAATTATATAATATTTTTGCCATATCTCGTCATTAACTGAGAGTTTATTTATCATGTGTATCTTTTAGTGATCCTATCCTGATTTTTTTTTTGTTCTTTCTGTGTCTGTAGAACACTTTACATTTTATATCTCTATATTCCTTGTTAACTTAATTTTGGAGTTTCTCATTGCCTTTCTAATTGGTTCATTGACTTCTTTCCTAAGTTTTTCATAGTCATTTTTGTCTTCCTATTCTGTTATCTATGTACTATATTTGTTCCAATACAATTTGTTCAAATGACTATGACTCGATGACATCATATATATTGGTTGTGGTGGTATTGCTGGTTCTCAGCACACCTTTTACAATGAAAGCTCTTGTGGATCCCACCAAAGGTGTGTCCTACACTTTTTCCTTCAATTAAAAGATGAATAGTTATGTTGGTGCTTTGTATGCTAACTTGCTGAAGGTGCTGCAGTTCATACTTTGATGCCATGTGTTCTAGGACTCAATAGAAATGGCATATACACTTTTACTAGCACTCCTAAATGTCATTTGCATCCAGGTCTGCAGGAATTTTAGAATTATAAAAAATTACAGCAGGGAAGGAGGCCATTTGGTCCATCATGTCCACACCAACAGACAAGTAGCCATCTAGCCTAATCCCACTTTCCAGCTCTTGATGCATAGCCAAATACTTCTTACATATTGAGGGTTTCTGCCTCTACCACCCTAACAGGCAATGAGTTTCAGATCTCCACCACCCTCCATATGAAAGTGCTTTTGCTTGTCCTGAAAGGAATTTTCTTGCAGTTGGTTATTACAACTGAGCTTAGTACCCCCATGTTTGGCAGATGGGAATTGGACACGATTTCTGCTCCTATTTTCTGGTTGGAAATATCTTTTGGGCCTCCTTATCTCGAGAGACAATGGATACGCGCCTGGAGGTGGTCAGTGGTTTGTGAAGCAGCGCCTGGAGTGGCTATAAAGGCCAATTCTGGAGTGACAGGCTCTTCCACAGGTGCTGCAGAGAAATTTGTTTGTTGGGGCTGTTGCACAGTTGGCTCTCCCCTTGCGCCTCTGTCTTTTTTCCTGCCAACTACTAAGTCTCTTCGACTCGCCACAATTTAGCCCTGTCTTTATGGCTGCCCGCCAGCTCTGGCGAATGCTGGCAACTGACTCCCACGACTTGTGATCAATGTCACACGATTTCATGTCGCGTTTGCAGACGTCTTTATAACGGAGACATGGACGGCCGGTGGGTCTGATACCAGTGGCGAGCTCGCTTGAAATATGGTTGGAAATATGGTTACGAGGTAATTGTAGGATTGGCCTTGGCTACGATGCCTCTGTAGTTGACTAGCCTGTCAGCTTTAGCTAGCAAAAACTCACCATGAGTGATGTACTAGAGGGGTAGTGTTGTCTGCAGTAACATATCTAGCACATAGCCAGCATACTGTGAAATGGAGGGGAGAAAAATACTATGGAAAAATATATGGTTAATATTATTCAACTCAGATGAAATCAAATATGTTTTTGATCAGTACTGCTATTTCTTTGTTGGTAATTCAGATCTCCCAGGTGACCACTTTACTCCTCAGCACTGCCCGGGCAGAGTATGGGCGTTTGAAGGGTCAACAGTAACAGTTTTGGAAAACATTTGTAAAGGCCTCAATTTTATAAATTATGATACATTATACTAAACAGCCTGCATTCCTACCTTTAAATCCTCCAAATGTTTCCATGGTCCAATGTACACAGTGCTACCTTTTGGGAAATCAAATTACACTTTTAGGCAATTCTACTAAAATAATAACAAACCTCATGCATTCAGCTGGTTTCTGGATGTACAACCCAGGGGTTCCATTTAAAGTAGGAGAATGGTTGAAGATGGCAAATGCTGTAAAACTAGTTATTTTTGTGCTAATTTTTTATGGGACTGCTGACTTTGCAAATACAGGAAGTTAAATATTTGCAGCTAAGAAATGTAATAGGTTAGATAAGGGATGAAATTGTAATGTTGGTGGGGAGTATTGAAAAGGCACCAGCAGCAGACACACAGTTTCCTATGAACTGAATTTTAAGGGAATGAAGTGGATGGCAATGGAGGCACGGGGGAAATAAAATTGGGACGGGACATGTCGGACAGGAAGTCCGACGTCATAACATTCCATCCCGATTTTGTCTATGGCAGCAAAGATGGAGGGCAGAGGTCCACCGGCAAAGCAGCAGGCAGGTAATTAAGATACTTAACAGACCAATTGAATGCAATTTTATGGAGCAGATTGGATTTTATAAATGGTGCATGGGTTTACGGGGCTCAGAGGCTCGCCTCCTTCAAGGAGGTAATATGGAGACAGCAAAGCATGGCTGGCTGCAACAGGAGGCCATCGGCAGGGCAACGAAGGGAGGGCTGTGCAGATACGTGATGTTATATATTATTATACCATCTGTAAAGTGCTGGGAACTAATTATCTAGGAACTATTTGTTATGTGTAAGTGTTCGGGGTGGGGGGGCCCAGATTCATGGCTGCACTGGAGAGTCATGTGATGTGTAACAGGACAGCAGCCTGGGGCAGACCTATACCAGAAAGCATGGAAGCTGAATGATTAAAACAAAGACTCCAGCCTTTCCAAGTCTGAAGTGTGATTATTTCCAACATATGGGAACCAGAAAACAACCAGAAGACAGAATACATGAGAAATGAGGGGAAGGTTGAGCTGCAGGGCGGCCATTACAAGGAGGGCAATGGGCAAGTGACACCTGGGAAGGGCTGACAAGTAGGGGCAACAAGAGGTGGACACTGGCAGGGAAGGACTGCCTTCCAGGGAGAGGCCACAATCATGGGCCTTACTCATCCAGGCTTTGAGGACCCTGAAGATGAGGTGCAGCAGTGCAGGAGGGAGTACCAGGCACCTGCTGTGGCACCGCAATGGGTGTGAGGGTACAGGAGGGTCACCTGTGGCCTCCAGTCGCTGGAGAAGAGTGCAGAGGAAAGAAATGGAGAGAGAGAAAGTTTCCCCTTCAGTGTGTAAGGAGGTACACTCCACACAGGGTTTATAGGTCGAGGCTCAACTACCTGCAGATATCTTAGAGGCAGTGCCAAAGGAGACAATGCCTCTCAAAGGAGGCTGTATTGGACTTGTGTGCCATGATGCAGAACAAGCTGTGACCCAGGGGACTTGGTGGGAATCCAATACCAGTGGTCCTGTAGGTCACCGTGGCACTGAACTTCTATGCCACTAGATTATTCCAGTGATCCACTGGGGACATGTCTGGGATCTCAGTCCATTGGTGTATCAAAGAGGTCACCTGTTCAGGAGGGCCGGAGACCATGTGCTCTTCGGCATGGATCCCAACTCATAAGCTGTGAGGGCCATTGCTGGATTCCCCCAGGTGCAGGTGTCATCGACTGCACTTATGTGACCATCAAGGCTCCTGATCACCATCAAGCGGCCTTCATCAACAGGAAGGACTTCCACTCCCTCAATGTAAAACGGTGCTGCATCACCCTGAACAGATCCTGCATGTCTATGCACACTTCCCTGGTAGTTGCCACGATGACTATGTTTTGAGGTAGTCCCAGGTGCCAGAGCTTTTCCAACCTTCAGCAATGGATCCTTGGAAGCAAGGGCTACCCACTGAGGACATGGCTACTCACGCTGGATTTTGTGCTGGAGGCAGGGCTCCTGGCGCTGGGCCAAAAAGGAGGGGGGAACTCTGCCTCTGACTTTTCGTTCCCCCCCGGACCAATCCTCTGGTCTTTTTGAGTCAAAGCTTTAGGAGGCGGGATCGCCGTCACTTTAGAAACTTTAAAGGGATGAGGATCCCGCCTCCAAGAGCTGCCAGCCAATCACACGGCCGGCAGCTCAGCAGCATCAGCAATACCACTGGGAGCGGTGGCCACTGCCGGTACTGCAGAGGCCTTGGACCCAGGCCCAGTGGTGGAACCCTGGAACAGAGGTAGGTGAGACGGGGTCACCAGGGCAGTCCAGAATGCCCCGGTGAAGGAAGCGGGGAGGGTGGTCGTTCGGTCCAGGGGCAGGGGTGTCCTGGGAGGTAAATTTGTTCCCGGTGGGGGTCCTCCATGGGCCACAAACTGCCCATGGAGAGCGCCTAGTTTTACAAGGCATCCTCCCCAGGTGGAGGACCCCCCACCCCACCGCTGCTGGTAAGATCCCAATGGTGGTGGATAGAAACCCTTAATTGGCCATTAATAGTCCACTTAAGGGCCTCAATTGGCCTCTGGACAGGAAGATTGTCATTGGCCTATCCCACCCTCAGGAAGATCACTGGGCGAGGGGAGGTGATGGGCCCTTTACCCTGCCGCCCCACTGCCACCTGTCGAGATACTCCGTGTCCCCACCCCCAACTCCGATCCCACCTTGGGGGGGTGCGGGGGGGCCATAAAATCCAGGACACAAATGCAAAGGAGAGGGACAACACCTGCCACAAAACAACGTAAGCAACCGTAGTGCAAGCCATTAGTCTGAAGATGAGATTCAAGTGCCTAGATCAATCCAGTGGAGATCTACAGTATGCCCGAGCGAGGGTCTCAAGTATTGCCGTGGTCTGCTGTGCACTGCACAACCTGGCCCTGCAGAGGGGAGAGCCAATGAGCAACGAGGAAAATGAGGAGCAACTGCCTCCTCAGCAATGTGGATGTGGATTGGGACGACAGGCAAACCATGTCTGATGAAGAACCCTAGGCGCAACAAGAGAGTGGTCATGAGATTCATACAAGGCAGCTTACGATGTCCTTATACATTCTCATTTCCTTTGATCCTTACTGACCCTTACCATCACCAATAAAGACCTATCTTTATTCAGCCATGTTGTCGTCTTTGTTCCTTAAGGGTGCATTCACTTAATGAACATTCGCGCAGAGCAGATCTGGTGAGGCTCCAGAGTTGACCCGTCGCAGCATGTTCTATCACCAACAGCCTCTTCATAGAGGCTGGGATACAGCGAAGGGCCAAGTCCTTGATGGAAGAAAAAGGGAGGGAGTCTATACTTAGCAACAACAGTTTATTTACATTCACAATACAGACTGCAGTTTGCATCTAAAACATACACTTACCCGTGAAAACCCTGTGATTCTACAGGCACTTCTTAGTTCTCTTTCATAAACTCCTATGCAGTGCTACCCCTGCACTGGCAGTTGAGGTGGAGGCTGGCTGCTGACCTAATTGCCTTGTGGCTGTGGATGACCTTAGCAGTTGTCCTCTGGATGCCTTAGGCCTGGAGGGCCCCCGGCATGCTCAGGGCCTCCTGCAGAGGACCAGTATCACCCTTTGATGGCAAGGATGCTGGATGAACTTGAGATACTTGCAGAGGAGCAGAGGAACAACTGCCCACACCAGGAAAACCTTCAGAGGAGACCCCAGCTGCGGGAGGCATACATTTCTCCTCCCTATCAGGGCAGACTTCTGCCTCCCTGCTAACCTGAGAGTGCAGAGGATCTGGTGGTGACCCGAGGTCCCCGTCCCCCCCTCACCTTATTACTGCTGCCTTGCATCCATGGTTAAGACGAGGGTATGCAGGTCCTACAGACACT
This sequence comes from Heterodontus francisci, assembly GCF_036365525.1. Taxonomy (NCBI): domain Eukaryota; kingdom Metazoa; phylum Chordata; class Chondrichthyes; order Heterodontiformes; family Heterodontidae; genus Heterodontus; species Heterodontus francisci. The sequence continues at coordinate 46,134,718 of NC_090383.1, read as the reverse complement.
GAGTGCTCTGATGGATGTGGCTGTCCATCAGAGCCACTAATCTCTTAATGGAGGACGTCACTTATACACCAGTCAGATACCTTTCTTTCTTTCCTTTCTTTGGCCTCCTTGTCTCGAGAGACAATGGGTAAGCGCCTAGAGGTGGTCAGTGGTGTCAGTCGCTGTGAGGCAACTATGGAGTGACCTCTCCATGGCGCATGCCTGGGCGAATGTATGGAGGTTGAGAGTTGCCCAAGCGTCAAAACCCCCCTCTCGGCCTTTCTGGTGGGGTCCAAAGGAGTGCAGAGCACGACGTTTGGCACCGGTATGGCTGCAGGAACTGCCGGAAACATGCCAAAGGTGACACATGACCGCCTACGGGGTTCCACTCCGGATTTTCTGTTAGGGTTTACTCCCTTAGCCGTGGTCTCTCCCCAGACGCCCACAAGGCAGCTGTTCATTTGACAAATAAAACAAGTTAGGGTTATACCCTCATAACCAAAAAATACTTGCTGCAGTCAGGTGGGAGTTGAACAGTGCAAACCACCCTCACCAGGTGGCCGTAACCAACTGGGGGCTTGTCTGGGATCTGAACTGCCAGACAAACGGGAAATTTGGAAAACGGGAGGGAAAATTGACCTCTAAATTGTGGAAGGGTAAACAAACAGGTTTTCTTGTACTCTTCTGTTTTCCTCTACAGTGCTAGGAACAAAAGAAATGGCCACATTTAATGCTAAGGAGTTTGTGCAGCAGGGAGAGATATCCCATGATACAAACATACGAACACGAATTATGAGAAGTAGGCCATTCGACCCCTCTAGCCTGCTCCGCCTTTCAAGAAGATCATGGCTGATGTGTGTGTGTCTGGAATTCCACACTCCCATCTACCCACGATAACCTTTGATTCCCTTGCCTAACAAGAATCTATCTACCCCCACCTTAAAATTATTCAATGACCCTGCCTCCACCACCTTCTGAGGTAGAGTGCTCCAAAGTCGCACAACCCTCAGAGAAAAAATTTCTCCTCATCTCTGTCTTAAAAGGGCAATCCAAATTTTAAAATGGTGCCCCCTCGTTATGGACTCACCCACAAGAGGAAACATCCTTTCCACATCCACCTTGTCAAGACCATTCTTGATCTTATGTACTTCAATCAAGTCTCCACTCACTCTTCTAAACTCCAGTGAAAACAAGCCCAGTCTGTCCAACTTTTACTCAAAAGACAACCCGCTCATTCCAGGTATCAATCTAGTAAACCTCCTCTGAACCACCTCCAACGCATTCATATCCTTCCTTAAATAAGGTGACCAAAACAATGTTGAGGTTAAGGCCTGGATGACCTCCTACATTTCCTGCTCTTAGGCACGCATTGCCTCTGACTGATGCACGAGTGGCAGATGTTGCTGCAGCTGCAGCATTTCCAATGATACTGCTGACACCAGAAGCAAGTCATGAGAAATGGTAAAGACAAGAATTCACTTGTGGGAGTGGTGTACAGGCCCCCTAACAGTAACCACACAGTAGGACAGGGTATAAAAGAAGAAATAATGGGAGCTTGTCAGAAAGGTACAATGATAATTATGAAGGATTTTAATCTACATATAGTCTGGAAAAATCAGCTGGGCAAAGGCAGCCTAGCTAAGGAATTCATAGAATGTTTTTGGGAAAGTTTTTTAGTACAGCATGTTCTGGAGCCAACCAGAGAGCAGGCAATACAAGACCTGGTATTGTGCAACAGGATATGATTAATTGATGACCCCATACTGAAGGCACCCCTAGGTAGCAGTGATCATAATATGACTGAATTTTACATTCAGTTTGAGGGAAAGAAGAATGGGTCCAAATAAAGGCAATTATGAGGGCATGAAAGCAGAGCTAGCTAAAGTGAACTGGCAAATTAGGTTAGGGGATCGGTCAATAGAGATGCAGTGGCAGACATTTAAGGGGATATTTCAGAATACACAGAATAGATACATTCCAACAAGAAAAGAAAAATTCCAAGGGGAGGGCCCACTATTTGTGGTTAACTAAAAAAGTTAAAGATAGTAAAATGTAAAGAAAAAGCATATACTTGCTCAAAGATGGGAGGCAGGTCAGAAGATTGGATGGAATATAAAGACCAACAAAGAATGACTAAATGATTGATAAGGAGGAACAAATTGGAGTATGAATGAAAGCTAGCTAGAAATAGATAGTAAGCATTTCTATAGATGTTTAAAAAAGAAAAGAGTTAACAAAGTGAACGTTGGTCCTATAGAAAGTGAGTCTGGGGAATTAGTAATGGAAAATAAGGTGATGGCAGATGAATTGAACAGATATTTTGCATCGGTCTTCACTATAGAAGATAGAAGCAACATCCCAGAAATAGCTGTAAATAAGGAAATGGAAGGGAGGGAGGAACTCAAGAAAGTTACAACCACCAGGGAAGTGTTACTGAGCAAATTGTTGGAGCTGCGGGCTGACAAGTCCTCGGTTCCTGATGGACTTCATCCTAGGGTGTTAAAAGAAGTGGCTAATGAGATAGTTGATGCGTTAGTTTTAATTTTCCAAAATTCCCTAGATTCGAGGAAAGTTCCATTAGATTGGAAAATAGTGAATGTAACTCCTTTATTCTAAAAGAGAGGGAGACAGAAAGCAGGAAATTACAGGCCAGTTAACTTAACATCTGTCTTAGGGAAAATGTTAGAAGATATTATTAAAGACGTTATAGCAGGGCACTTAGAAAAATTCAAGGTAATCAGGCAGAGTCAACATAGTTTAGTGAAAGGGAAATCATGTTTAACCAATATATTGGAGTTCTTTGAAGAAGTAACATGTTGTGGATAAAGAGGAAAAAGTGGATATACTGTACTTAGATTTCCAGAAGGTATTTGATAAGGTGCCACATCAAAGGTTACTGTGGAAAATAAAAGCTCATGGTGTAGGGGGTAACATAGTGGCATTGATGGACTAGCTGACAGGAAACAGTGTAGGCATAAATGGGTCATTTTCTGCTTGGCAAGATGTAATGAGTGGTGTGCTGCAGGGATCAGTGCTGGGGCCTCAACTTTTTACAATTTACATAAATGACTTGGATGAAGGGACCAAAGGGATGGTTGCTAAATTTGCTGTAGACACAAAGATAGGTAGGAAAATAAGTTGTGAAGAGGACATGAGGAGACTACAAAGGGATATAGATAGGTTAAATGAGTGGGCAAAGATCTGTCAAATGAGTATGATATGGGAAAATGTGAAATTGTCCATTTTGGCAGAAAGAATAAAAAAGCATATTATCTAAATGGTGAGAGATTACAGAGCTCTGAGATGCAGAGTGATCTGGGTGTCCTAGTGCATTAATCACAAAAGATTAGTGTGCAGGTACAGCATATAATTAGAAAAACTATTAGAATATTATCATTTATTGCGAGGGGAGTTGAATACAAAAGTAGGGAGGTTATGCTTCAGTTATACAGGGCATTGGTGAGACCACGTCTGGAGTATTGTGTACAGTATTGGCCTCCTTATTTAAGGTAGGATGTAAATGCATTGGAATCAGTTCAGAGAAGGTTTACTAAACTAATACCTGGAATGAGCGGGTTGTCTTATGAGGAAAGGTTGTATCTGCTGCAGTTTAGAAGAGTAAGAGGTGACTTAATTGAAACATATAAAGATCCTCAGGGGTCTTAGAATTAGAATTAGAATTAGAACATTACAGCGCAGTACAGGCCCTTCGGCCCTCGATGTTGCGCCGACCTGTGAAACCATCTGACCTACACTATTCCATTTTCATCCATATGTCTATCCAATGACCACTTAAATGCTGATGGTGGATGTGAAAAGGATGTTTCCCCTTGTGGGAGAATCTAGAACTAGGGGTCACTGTTTAAAGATAAGGGGTCGTCTATTTAAGACAGAGATGAGGAGAAATTTTTTCTCTCAGTGGGTCGTGAGTCTTTGGAATTCTCTTCCTTAAAAGGCAGTAGAAGCAGAGTCTTTAAATATTTTTAAGGTAGAGGTAGTTAGATTCGAGTGGCTGAGTGGCCTACTCCTGCTCCTATTTCGTATGTCTCTGTCAGCTGCTCAGGTGTGTGTTTGCTATGCTCACCAGCATGTGCCCAGATTTAAACCCAAGCGCAAACCCACCAAGATGCAAGTATCTGTGTTGGTGGAGGGTTTAGGAGTATGAGGTGCCGCTGGCACCTTCCTCCTCCTCATGGCAGACTCTCCTGCAATCTTGGAGGCTGTCTGATTTGGCACTGCTTGACTTGCATGAGAGAACAGAGACCTGTAAGGGTTAAGGGACTGCCCTCCCGCCATAGCACAAACTGTTACATTGCAGACCCTGTGGGCAACAGATGCCTGATGAGCAGCATGGCTCTATCGCTGAAGATGCAGTCTTGTGCCCCATGGCGACCCTCCTCTCTCTCTTGGGAAGGTGCCCCTGCCTCTCCATCCATGATGCTCTGGCCATCTTGGGGATCAGGCAGCTCCAAGGCCTCTTCCTCCATTGGCATTAAAGCATGCAGCATGGACAGCCCATTGCCGGTCTTGGCCCATGCTCTCCAATTGTCTGCTTTCTTCTCCTGCAGACAGAGGGAAGGAAGCTGTTGGTCTCCCAGTGAGATCAGTCCCAAGACATAGGCTGCTGGCAGTCCAGCTGCCACTGACAGAGGCACACAGAAGCCTCCTACACATTTTCCCTTTCCCGGGACCTTGCGAGATTGTGCCATGACAGGGGGGTCTCCTTTCATGGCCATCTCGTCATGCCACTGTCAGTCATCTTGCTCTCCAGTCCCTTTGCCCACATCTGGCGGTTAAACTCTCTCCTCACAATTCACTACCCTGCTTTGCCAGATGCAAGGGGCAAGAGGATAAAGGCATTATAAGATAATCACTTTCGTAGCCCAGATGAGGTTGTTATGTCACTTGTGGCACTGAATCCACATGTGAGGCAAGACTCCACAGCTGCTGACCTCCTCTGCAAGCTGCAGCCATGCCTACTTAGTTTGGCTCCCAGGTCTCCTTCTCCTGTTTCTCGGGAACATGATGTCCCTGCTTTCCCTTGCAGCCTACAAAAGCACCTGGAGGGAGGCATCAAGGAAGCATAGGGCCACTCGGGGTCTCCTTTCAGCCATCTGTTCTGTTTCTCCAATCATCTCCTCCTCTCCCAGGCCTTCAGAGCATATGAACATAAGAATTAGGAGCAGGAGTAGGCCACTCGGCCCTTCGTGCCTGCTCCGCCATTCAATAATTTCATGACTGATCTGATTACTCCACATCTCCACCTACCCCCGATAACTTTCCACCCCCTTGCTCATCAAGAATCTATCTACCTCTGCCTTAAAAATATTCAAAGACTCTGCTTCCACCGCCTTTTGAGGAAAAGAATTCCAAAGACTCACGACCCTCTGAGAGAAAAAATTTCTCCTCATCTCTGTATTAAATGGGTGACCCCTTATTTTTAAACAGTGATCCCTAGTTTGAGATTCTCCCACAAGGAGAAACATCCTTTCCACATCCACCCTGTCAAGATCCCTCAGGATCTTATATGTTTCAATCAGGTTGCCTCTTACCCTTCTAAATTCTAGTGGATACAAACCTAGCCTGACCAACCTTTCCCCGTAAAACAGCTTGCCCATTCCAGCTATTAGTCTAGTAAACCTTCTTTGTACTGCCACAAACGCATTTACATCCTTCCTTAAATAAGGAGACCAGTACTGTACACAGTACTCCAGATGTGGTCTCACCAATGCCCTGTATATCTGAAGCATATCCTCCCTACTTTTGTATTCAATTCCCCTCGTGATAAATGATAACATTCTATTAGCTTTTCTAATTACGTGCTGTACCTGCATATTAACCTTTTGCGATTCATGCACTAGGACACCCAGATCCCTCTGCATCTCAGAGCTCTGCAATCTCTCACCATTTAGATAATATGCTTCCTTTTTATTCTTCCTGCCAAAATGGACAATTTCCCACTTTTCCACAGTATACTCCATTTGCCAGATTTTTGCCTACTCACTTAACCTATCTATATCCCTTTGTAGCCTCCAAATGTCCTCTTCAAAAGTTACTTTCCTACCTATCTTTGTGTCATCAGAAAATTTAGCAACCATACCTTTGGTCGCTTCATCTATGTCATTTATATAAATTGTAAAAAGTTGAGGTCACAGCACAGATCCCTGTGGCACACCACTCATTACATCTTGCCAACCAAAAAATGACCCATTTATGCCTACTGTCTGTTTCCTGTTAGCTAGCCAATCTTCTATCCATGCCAATATGTTAACCCCTACACCATGAGCTCTTAGTTTTCACAATACCCTTTGATGTGGCACCTTATCAAATACCTTCTGGAAAACAAAGTACAATACAACCACCGTTTGTCCACAGCACATGTTACTTCTTCAAAGAACTCCAATAAATTGGTTAAACAAGATTTCCCTTTCACAAAACCATGTTGACTCTGCCTGATTACCTTGAATTTTTCTAAGTGCCCTGCTATAACGTCTTTAATAATAGCTTCTAACATTTTCCCTAAGACAGATGCTAAGCTAACTGGCCTGTAGTGTCCTGCTTTCTGTCTCCCTCCCTTTTTGAATAAAGGAGTTACTTTTGCTATTTTGCAATCTAACAGAACCTTCCCCGAATCTAGGGAATTTTGGAAAATTAAAACTAACGCATCAACTATCTCATTTGCCACTTCTTTTAACACCCTAGGATGAAGTCCATCAGGAACCGGGGACTTATCAGCCCGCAGCTCCAACAATTTGCTCAGTAACATTTCCCTGGTGGTTGTAACTTTCTTGAGTTCCTCCCTCCCTTCCATTTCCTTATTTACAGCTAATACTGGGATGTTACTTGTATCCTTAATTGTTCAATTCATCAGCCATATCCTTATTATCCATTATTAATTCCCCAGACTCACTTTTTATAGGACCAATGCTCACTTTGTTAACTCTTTTCTTTCTTAAATATCTATAGAAACTCTTATTCTCTGTCTTTATATTTCTAGCAAGCTTTCTCGCATACTGTAATTTTACCTTCCTTATCAATCTTTTAGTAATTCTTTGCTGTTTTTTATATTCTGTCCAATCTTCTGACCTGCCTCCCATCTTTGCGCAATTGTATGCTTTTTCTTTAAGTTTGATACTATCTTTAACTGTTTTCGTTAACCACGGATGGAGGTCCCGCCCTTGGAATTTTTCTTTCTCGTTGAAATGTATCTATTCTGTGTATTCTGAAATATCCCCTTAAATGTCTGCCACTGCATCTCTATTGACCTATCCTTTAACCTGATTTTCCAGTTCACATTAGCTAGCTCTGCTTTCGTGCCTTCATAATTGCCCTTATTTAAGCTTAAAATACTAGTCTTGGACCCATTCCTCTCTCCCTCAAACTGAATGTAAAATTCAATCATACTATAATTGCTACTACCTAGGGGTGCCTTAACTATGAGGTCATTATGCAGAATGCAGAGTTCAATGCAGGTAGCAGCATCTGCCGGGGTGTCAGCTGATGCCATTCTAGACACCTCCGGGCCCGACCCTAACCTAGTAGGTAGTTTTTTTTTAGGGAATCGAGGTCCCTAGTGTTGAATGAATTTGGAAATGAATTTGGCCTAACCATCAGCCTCAAGAAAACGAACATCATGGGGCAGGATGTCAGAAATGCTCCATCCATCAATATTGGCGACCACGCTCTGGAAGTGGTTCAAGAGTTCACCTACCTAGGCTCAACTATCACCAGTAACCTGTCTCTAGATGCAGAAATCAACAAGCGCATGGGTAAGGCTTCCACTGCTATGTCCAGACTGGCCAAGAGAGTGTGGGAAAATGGCGCACTGACACGGAACACAAAAGTCCGAGTGTATCAGGCCTGTGTCCTCAGTACCTTGCTCTACGGCAGCGAGGCCTGGACAACGTATGCCAGCCAAGAGCGACGTCTCAATTCATTCCATCTTCGCTGCCTTCGGAGAATACTTGGCATCAGGTGGCAGGACTATATCTCCAACACAGAAGTCCTTGAAGCGGCCAACATCCCCAGCTTATACACACTACTGAGTCAGCGGCGCTTGAGATGGCTTGGCCATGTGAGCCGCATGGAAGATGGCAGGATCCCCAAAGACACATTGTACAGCGAGCTCGCCACTGGTATCAGACCCACCGGCCGTCCATGTCTCCGTTATAAAGACGTCTGCAAACGCGACATGAAATCGTGTGACATTGATCACAAGTCGTGGGAGTCAGTTGCCAGCATTCGCCAGAGCTGGCGGGCAGCCATAAAGACAGGGCTAAATTGTGGCGAGTCGAAGAGACTTAGTAGTTGGCAGGAAAAAAGACAGAGGCGCAAGGGGAGAGCCAACTGTGCAACAGCCCCAACAAACAAATTTCTCTGCAGCACCTGTGGAAGAGCCTGTCACTCCAGAATTGGCCTTTATAGCCACTCCAGGCGCTGCTTCACAAACCACTGACCACCTCCAGGCGCGTATCCATTGTCTCTCGAGATAAGGAGGCCCAAAAGAGAGTGTAAATAATCCAATTTTTGGGTAATTTAAAGGAGTAAATTAAGGAAAGTCATGGCAGGGCAGCTCGGCAGCGTGGAGTGCTCCTCCTGTGCAATGTGGGAAGTCAGGGACACTTTCAGTGTCCAGGACAAACACATGTACAGGAAGTGTCTCCAGCTGCAGCTACTCGAAATCTGCATTTTGGATCTGGAGCAGCGGCTGGGGACACTGTGGAACATCCACGAGGCTCAGATCATCGTGGATAGCAAGTACAGGGAGGTGGTCACACCGCAGGTAAAGATTTCTCAGGCAGAAGGGGAATGGGTGACCGCCAGGCAGAGTAGCAGAACTAGGCAGGTATTGTAGGAGTCCCCTGGATCCATCTCCCTCTCGAACAGATTTTCCGCTTTGAATACTGTTGAGGGAGATAGCTTCTCAGGGGAATGCAGCAAGAGCCAAGTCTGTGGCACCACGGTTGGCTCAGCTGCACAGGAGGGGAGGAAAAAGAGTGGGAGAGCTATAGTGATAGGGGATTCTATTGTAAGGGGTACAGATAGGCATTTCTGTGGCCGCAAATGTGACTCCAGAATGGTATGTTGCCTCCCTGGTGCTCGGGTCAAGGATGTCATGGAGCAGGACATTCTGAAGGGGGAAGGTGAACAGTCAGAGGTCGTGGTTAACATTGGTACCAACGACATAGTTAGAAAGAAGGATGAGGTCCTGCAACAAGAATTTAGGGAGCGAGGTAGCAGATTAAAAAGCAGGACCTCAAAGGTTGTAATCTCTGGATTACTCCCGGTGCCATGTGCTAGTGAGTATAGGAATAGGAGGATAGAGCAGATGAATGCATGGCTGAAGACTTGGTGCAGGAGGGAGGGCTTTAGTTTCCTGGATCACTGGGACTGTTTCTGGCAAAGGTGGGACCTGTATCAGTTGGATGGGTTGCACCTGAACCGGAACAGGACCAACATCCTTGTTGGGAGGTTTGTTAGTGCTTGTTGGCGGTGGGGGGTGGAGGGGGGGTTAAACTAATTTGGCCAGGGGAATGGGATACAGAGTGGAGGTACAGTAGGGGGTGATGCACAGTCAAATATAGAAGAGAAATTGAGTCAGTCTGGAAGGCAGAGCAAATATAGACCTGTTAAGGCACAAGTGAATAATGCAAGGCTGGATTGCCTCTATTTTAACACAAGGAGGCTTACTGGTAAGGTAGATGAATTGAGGACATTGATTAACACATGGGAATATGATATTATTGCTATCACAGAGACATGGTTGAGGGAAGGGCAGGACTGGCAGCTCAATATTCCAGGGTATAGAATCTTCAGGCATGACAGGGGAGGATGTAAAAGAGGAGGTGGCATTGCACTGTTGATCAAGGAGTCAATTACTGCTGTAATGAGGGATGATATCTTAGAAGGTTCCTCAAATGAGGTCATATGGGTAGAACTTAAAAACAAAAAGTGGGGAATCACTTGGCTGGAAGTGTATTACAGGCCTCCAAACAGTCAGGGAGAGATAGAGGAGCCGGTATGTAGGCAAATCTCAGAGATGTGTAAAAGTAATAGGGTAATAATAGTAGGGGATTTGAACTTCTCAAATATCAACTGGGATAGTCTTAGTGCAAAAGGCTTAAAGGGGGCAGAATTCTTAAAGCGCATACAGGAGAGCTTTTTGAGCCAGTACGCAGAAGGTCCTACAAGAGAAGAGGCGGTACTGAACCTAATCCGTGGGAATGAAGCTGGACAAGTGGTAGAAGTGTCAGTGGGGAGCATTTCGAGGATGGTGACCATAACTCTGTAAGATTTAAGGTAGTTATGGAAAAGGACAAAGATGGACTGGAAATAAAAGTACTGAATTGGGGGAAGGCCGATTTCAATATGATAAAACAGGATCTGGCCAAAGTGGACTGGGAGCAGCTACTTGTAGGAAAGTCTACATCAAACCAGTGGGAGTCATTCAAAAAGATAATAGTGAGAGTTCAGGGCCAACATGTTCCCGTAAAGGTGAAGGGTAGGACCAACAAGTCCAGGGAACCCTGAATTTCAAGGGATATAGAGGATTGGATAAGGAAAAAAAAGGAGGCTTATGGCAGATTCAAAGCGCTGAAAACAGCAGACGCACTAGAGGAATATAGAAAGTGTATGGTGGTACTTAGAAAAGTAATTAGAAGAGCGAAGAGGGGACATGAGAAAACACAGGCAGGCAAGATAAAGGAAAATCGCAAGGCATTTTATAAGTATATTAAGGGCAAGAGGTTAACCAGGGAAAGAGTAGGGCCCATTAGGGACAAAATTGACAATCTGTGTGTGGAGCCGGAGGACATAGGTGAGGTTTTAAACGATTACTTTTCATCTGTGTTCACTATGAGATGGACGATGTAGGTGTAGAGATCAAGGAGGGGGATTGTGATAAACTTGAACAAATTAACATTGAAAGGGAGGAAGTATTAGCTGTTTTAGCGGGCTTAAAAGTGGATAAATCCCCAGGCCCAGCTGAGATGTATCCCAGGCTGTTATGTGAGGCAAGGGAGCAGATAGCAGGGGCTCTGACACAAATTTTCAAATCCTCTCTGGCCGCAGGAGAGGTACCAGAGGATTGGAGGACAGCGAATGTGGTACCATTGTTCAAGAAGGATAGCAGGGATAAACCAGGTAATTACAAGCCAGTGAGTTTAAGATTAGTGGTTGGGAAACTATTGGAAAAAATTCTGAGGGACAGGATTAATCTCCACTTGGAGAGGTAGGCATTTATCAGGGATAGTCAGCAATGGTTTTGTCAGGAGGAGTTCGTGTCTAACAAACTTGACTGAATTTTTTGAGGAGGTGACTAGATGTGTAGATGAGGGTAAGGCAGTTGATGTAGTCTATGTGGACTTCAGTAAGGCTTTTGATAAGGTCTCGCATGGGAGATTGGTTAAGAAGGTAAGAGCCCATGGGATCCAGGGCAATTTGGCAAATTGGATCCAAAATTGGCTGAGTGGCAGGAGGCACAGGGTGATGGTCATGAGTTGTTTTTGCGAGTGGAAGCCTGTGACCAGTGGTGTACCGGTTTTGGGACCCTTGCTGTTTGTTGTGTACATTAATGATTTAGACGTGAATATAGGAGGTATGATCAGTAAGTTCACAGATGGCATGAAAATTGGAGGTGTTGTAACTAGTGAGGAGGAAGGCCTTAGATGATATAGATGGACTGGTAAGATGGGCGGAGCAGTGGCAAATGATTTTAATCTTGAGAAGTGTGAAGTGATGCATTTTGGGAGGACTAACAAGGCAAGGGAATATAAAATAGATGGTAGGACCCTAGGAAGTACAGAGGTCCAGAGGGACCTTGTTGTACTTGTCCATAGATCACTGAAGGCAGCAGCAGGTTGATAGGAAGGCATATGGGATACTTGCCTTTATTAGCCGAGGCATAGAATATAAGAGCAGGGATATTATGATGGAGCTGTATAAACGCTAGTTAGGCCACAGCTGGAGTATTGTGTACAGTTCTGGTCACCACACTATAGGAAGGATGTGATTGCACTGGAGAGGGTGCAGAGGAGATTCACCAGGATGTTGTCTGGGCTGGAGCATTTCAGCTATGAACAGAGACTGGACAGGCTAGGGTTGTTTTCCTTGGAGCAGAGAATGCTGAGAGGGGACCTGATTGAGGTAGACAAAATTATGAGGGGCATTGATAGGATAGACAGGAAGAGCCTTTTTCCCTTAGCGGAGGGATCAATAACCAGGGGCATAGATTTAAGGTAAGGGGCAGGAGATTTAGAGGGGTTTTGAGGAAAACTTTTTTCGCCCAGAGGGTGGTTGGAATCTGGAACACACTGCCTGAAGAGGTGGTAGAGGAGGAACCCTCACAACATTTATGAAGTATTTAGATGAGCACTTGAAACACCATAGCATACAAGGCTATGGGCCAAGTTCTGGAAAATGGGATTAGAATAACTAGGTGCCTGATGGCCGGCACAGACATGATGGGCTGAAGGGCCTGTTTCTGTGCTGTATAACTCTATGACTCTATAACCATGCAATTGGTTGGGCATCACGGCTCATTGGCACGCCGGCCGTCACTGAATCGCATGCGGCCGGCAGTGCCTGGAGTGGCTCGTATCCGGTTCCAATCCTGACAGTGGGACTGGCATCTCAAAACTAAAATGTGGCCCTATATGTCATATACCCATGCAAAACTCTATGTCAGGAGTGCAATTTTACAGCGTGGGCCCTGTCGTCCTCGTGGGCCAGATAGCTGCCTACCGTAGATCCAGTAATGTTGAAATCTATGTGCTCATTAATTCACATAGTTCTCAAGCTACACACACTATCACATCTTAACGTTTGGATTTAGAATATATAACAACACTTAGAAACAATCCTTCCCAAACCTCCGGGCCTACAATAGTCATACACAACAAGCCACAGAGTAAGAAATTTATATGTAAATATGGCATGTCACCTGGATATTGAGGGCTGGATTGCCAGGGTTGGAGGCCACATATGGCCTGAAGGTTCATCGTTGAATACACTTGGCCTAGTTGGTACAATGTGCAACACAGAGCAAGTTCAGGTAGTACGTTATGTTGAAAATCAGGGATTAAAGGTCGTGCATTTGTTTGAACAGTGGCCCATTTGGTTGATTGTAGGTAGGGAGGCTTTCCTTTTGCTCTTATTTTCTAGAGATACAGCACTGAAACAGGCCCTTCAGCCCACCGAGTCTGTGCCGACCAACAACCACCCATTTATACTAACCCTACAGTAATCCCATATTCCCTATCACCTACCTACACTAGGGGCAATTTACAATGGCCAATTTACCTATCACCTGCAAGTCTTTGGCTGTGGGAAGAAACCGGAGCACCCGGCGAAAACCCACGCGGTCACAGGGAGAACTTGCAAACTCCGCACAGGCAGTACCCAGAATTATCTATTGAATTCCGTGCAACAGAAGAAGATACTTTCTGTTTCTGTGTTCTGACAATGGTCTTTGATAATTAGTATTTACTGGATCCCTTTGAAAGATATCATGTTCGAAAAATTTGAGAAGATTTGTTTGTATCTGAGAATTTTTAAAAGTTCTTGTCCAAAGCTCTTTTGTGCTTGTAATTTTAATGCCAAAGAACTGATATTTCACAAATGTAAAACATCTTTAGTTCAAGGAGCTCCTTAAGCTTCTCACAAGAGCCCCATATGCTCACAGAATAATCTGAATAATCCTTTTAATGATGGATGGCTCGAGTTCTGAAAAACCTTCAATTTTGTCAAGGCCAGTGGTTGGAATTTGGAGGAGATGCTGTGGTTTTTTCCCAGCTGGCTACCACAACTTCAGTAGAAGATTCACATAAACTCCAGGGAAAAGACATAAATGTCATTTATGCTGGTTTTCAGAGGTTTCTGTGCATTTTCTGCCAAAGTTACGCTGGACAGTCAGGAGAAATCTACTTGTAGTGAGCTCTGAGGAATATATATATATATATATATATTGAGTGTATAGTCTCTGGTAACTAGCCAAACTCAAGACAATTTTCACACAGCAAGGTCTCACAAATAGCTTACAGATAAATCATAGATCATAGAAACATACAACACAGGAAGACCCATTATGCCTGTGCTGGCTTTTTGAAAAGCATTCCAATTAGTCCAAATAATTTGTTTTATAGCAGACGGCAATCATTTGGCAGTTTCAGAGCTTGAGCAACAGCTGGTGTCTCAGCGGTGCATCTGTGAGGCTGAGAGCAACATGGTTAACACGTTTCTGGATGTGGTCAACTTGCAGCTGAAGGCTATGCAGATAGAGAAGGAACGAGTAACGCTAGGCAGTCAAGGAGGAGCAGGCAGGTAGTGCAGGAGACCCCTGAGTGCATCTCACTCTCCAGTTCTGAATACTGGTGAGAGTAATGGTTCATCTGGGGAGTGCAACTGGGATTGTGAAATAAATTGTGATGGGGGATTCTATAGTTAGGGGGACAGTCATTTCTGTGGCTGCAGCCGTGAATTTAAGTTGTTATGTTTCCTCCCTGGTGCCAGGTTCAAGGATGTCACTTGATCAGTTGCAGAGCACTCTGGTGGAGTGGAGGTCAGGGAGGTGGGGTGGGGAGGGGCAAGAGAGTGAACAGCCAGAGGTCCTGGTCCATATCGGTACCAACAACATAGGGATGAGGTTCTGCAGGCAGATTTTTAGGTTGCTAGGAAAGAGACGAGCAAGCAGGACCTGAATAATGGTAAAAATCTCTGGATTACTCCCAGTGCACATGCCAGTGAGTACAGAAGTAGAAGGTTAGAGACAGAGTCATAACGGCACAGAAGGAGGCCATTCAGCCCATAGTGCCTATGGCGATGAATACGAGGCTGGATAGATGGTGCAGGAGGGGGCACATTAGATTCCTGGGACATTGGGACCAGTTCTGGAAGAGGTGGTACCTATACAGGCCAGATAGGTAGTACTTCAACTGAGCCGTGACCATTGTCCTCACAGGGCAGTTTACTTTTTTAAAAATTCATTAATGGGATGTGGGCGACGCTGGACAGGCCAGCATTTATTGCCCATCCCTAATTACTAGTGCTGTTGGGGAGTGTTTAAAACTAACTTGGCAGGGGGATGGGAATCAGGTTAGAAAGGAGAAACAAGGTTTACAAAGGATTGTGAAAGATATATAGCACTAGAGTAAGATGAGGTCAGTGTAAGAAAGAATGCAATATGATCTAAATCAGGTTTACAGTGCATGTCTGTAAAGGCACAAAGTGCAGTAAATAAAGGTGAGCAGCAGGCGCAGATAACCACATAGAAATAGGATGTTGGGACTATAATGGAGACCTCGCTCAGAAAAGACAGGACTGGGTAATAAGTATCCTGGATACAAGGTGCTCAGGAAAGGTAGGGAAGGTAAGAAGTGAGAACGGGTGGCAGTATTGATGAAGAAGAATATTACAGTGCTGGAGACAGAGGATGTCCTGGGTGAGGCCAAGGACAGAATCTTTTTGGTTAGAGTTAAGCAACAATAGAGATACTGTTACGACAGAGGTTTGAGGCGTGCAGTGTCTCCCTCTAGTCCCATGACTCCACTGGACACAACATATATTTAAAAATATTTGAACCAGTTGAATGTAGTCAATTATATACTTTTATCTATCCAGAGTATTTCAGAGTACAAATCCACCAACCAAGTTTCTTTAATAAACAACAAATTATTAATTTATTATAAAACAAGACTTATTTAATAAAGATGCAAAGTTTATTAACACACAGGTTGAAATATGGAAGTATAAATATAATCCCTTCCAAATTGCCCAACACATGCGTGCGCACACACACACCGGTTAAAGAAAAAATAACGCAGCTTTTACTGCAGAGATCAACTTTACAAAAACAAAAATTCCTGACCACACTACCTTGGCTTTCGTTTGTAGCAAATCTGTCACTGAAGAAGCTATAGGGCTGAAATTTAGTACAAACTTGTAGAAACCACACATCCCCAAAAACCTCATGATTTCACGTTTAGTCTTAGGGGCGGGGAACTCCACCAATGCTTGTACTTTTGCTGTTCTTGGCAACACTTGTCCTTGCCCAACTATATGCCCTAGGTTGGTTACCCACGCTTTTGGCAAGGTTTAACACCAAATCTGCTGACTGTAATTTTCTGAACAGAGCTTTTAGTTGTTCCAAGTGGTCTTTCCAAGTGTCACTGTATACCAGCACATCATCAAGGTAAACCATGCAGTTAGGAACACTGGCAACCGCTTGGTTCATTAGTCTCAGAACGTTGCTGGGACATTTTTTAGCCCGAATGGCATCACTTGGCATTGGAAAAGACCGTCTGGTGTGACAAAGACCAATATTTCTTCAGCTCGGGTTGTTAAAAGAATCTGCCAGAATCCCTTTACCAAATCTATTTTGCTAAGAAATGTGGCACTGCCAACTCCTCCAAGTGAGGAATTGGGTAGGAGTCTGCCTTTGTTACTGCATTAACCTTTCTGTAGTCTATGCAAAATCTAATTGAACCATCAGGTTTAGGTAATATCACAACTAGGGAACTCTAGCTGTTTGGATTGGGTTCAATTAGGCAGTTTTCCAACATGTATTGGATTTCTGCATCCACTTGGGTCTATTTTTCTGGACCCAAGCGACAAGGATGCTGTTTAATAGGAGAGGTTACTCCTGCATCTACATCATGTATGGCTAAGGTTGTACATCCTGGCTTGTCCCTATAGACTATTTTCAATTCTGTGAGTAGCCTTGTTAGGTCTCCTCATTGTTCTGCATCTAAATATGAAAGGATACTGTCTAATCTCCCTAACAATTCAGTGTTAGCTAACCGGATAGTAGGAGGTTCAATTTGGGAATTGTCTAGGCCTCCTTCTGCCTCATCCTCACTATCCCTTTCCTATCCCTTTCATCCTTCGCTGTCCCTACTACCTGACATACCTGTGCTATCTTATCCACCTCCCGGCTGTGATGTTGTTTCAACATATTGATGTGACACAGCCGATTATTTTTTAGGCGATCTGGGGTGTCAATCAAATAATTTACTTTACCAATCCTTTTGACGACTCTATATGGACCACTGAACCGTGCTTTCAGCGGTTCACCCTGTAAAGGCAGTAATACAACCCCTGGTTGAAATGTTCAGGTCTTGGCATGCTTGTCTGCCCATTTCTTCATGGTTGTTTTAAGATGTTCATGAGCTACTTTGCAGGCTCTCGTGAGCCTCTCCTGGAACACTGATACATAACCTAACATGGAAGGTTCATCCGTCTGTTCTACAAACCTTTGATTAGTTTTAGAGGACCTCTTACCTCATGTCCATAACCTAATTCAAAAGGACTAAAACCAGTAGACTCATTAGGTGAATCCCGGGTGGCAAACTAAAGAAATTCCAACCCTTTGTCTCAATCATGGGGACATTCATGACAGTCTGCCCTGATCATTGTTTTGAGGGTTTGATGGTACTGTTCTGAAGCCCCTTGTGTCTGTGGGTGGTATGCTGAGGACTGTAACTGTGTTACGCCCAGACCACTCATGACTTTTAAAAATTTTAGACATAAAATTGGAACCTTGATCTGATTGGATCTCAATCAGTAATCCATATCGAGTGAAGAACAAAGAACAAACAAAGAACAAAGAACAGTACAGCACAGGAACAGGCCATTCGGCCCTCCAAGCCTGCGTCGATCTTGATGCCTGCCTAAGCTAACACCTTCTCCACTTCCGGGGCCCATATCCCTCTATTCCCATCCTATTCATGTATTTGTCAAGATGTCTCTTAAACGTCTCTATCGTATCTGCTTCCACCACCTCCCCTGGCAGCAAGTTCCAGGCACTCACCACCCTCTGTGTACAAAACTTGCCTCGCACATCCCCTCTAAACTTTGCCCCTCGCACCTTAAACCTATGTCCCCTAGTAACTGCCTCTTCCACCCTGGGAAAAAGCTCGTATCCATAATAGTGAGTATATGTTGATGTCCTGCTTTTGTTTCGGTAAAGTTCCCATACAGTCATAGAGTTATACAGCACAGAAAAACACCCTTCGGCCCATTTATCAACATCCTACTGAATGGTTCCCAAAAAACTGGTATGGGAATTAGAGGTGCCAGTTTAATTGCAGGTTGTGGCTTCCCCACAATCTGGCACATATAACATTTTACAAAACTGCACTATGTTCTTGTGAAGACCTGACCAGTAAAAATGTTGACTTATACATGCTTGGGTCTTCCACATCCCTACATGTCCCGCTATAGGAATTTCATCAGCTATCCTTAATATTTCCTGGCAATACTTGGGTAGTACCACTATCTGGTGAATCACTGTCCATTCTTCGTCCACAATTCTGTGAGGAGGTCGCCACTTATTTTTTTATTTTTTTTAATTTAGAAATACAGCACTGAAACAGGCCCTTCAGCCCACCGTGTCTGTGCCGACCAACAACCACCCATTTATACTAATCCTATATTAATCCCATATTCCCTACCACATCCCCACCATCTACCTACACTAGGGATAATTTACAATGGCCAATTTACCTATCAACCTGCAAGTCTTTGTCTGTGGGAGGAAACCAGAGAACCCAGCAGAAACCCACACAGTCACAGGGAGAACTTGCAAACCCTGCACAGGCAGTACCCAGAACCGAACCCAGGTCGCTGGAGCTGCGAGGCCGCGGTACTAACCACTACGCCACTGTGGGTTCCTCATCAGAATCTCACTTTTAAATATAGTAGCATTCCAGAACTTCCTCTGCCTCAGCTTCAGTTTGAACTGATTGTGCCACTTTACTTAACTTTGGATTGGCTTACTGAGCCTTGATCAAAGAAGACTTACTGAACATTTTCTTTGGATTATCCAAATCTCCAAAAAAAGTTTCAGATAGCCAAATATCTGCCTGTGGTGCCAATTTAATCTCTGATGATGGAACTTGTTTAGCCATTGCTCAGGTCACTACACACGAAGGAAAAATTCCTGGAACCTTTTCCTGCAACTGCTCTGTCTCCTTGACTTCACTTCATCTTTCCGTGCTTACTGGAGAAGTTACTACCTTAACTCCAGCTAAATCATTCCCCAAGAGTAGGTCAAATTCATCTACAGGCAAATTATGGCCAACTCCTACAGTTACCATTCCAGTCATTAGGCCACATTCCAGGTGCACCCGATATGAAGGTACAGGTATATACTCCCTGCTGATACCATTCAATAAAACTTTGGCATTCAATGCGCTCTCTAGTGGAAAAGTCATGCATTTCCCCAGCAAAAGTGTTTGGCTGGCTCTTGTATCCTTGAGTATAACTATAGGTTCACCTACCTCACTTGAGGGATAAGGAGTCCCTTTTCCTTTTGACAAGAATTCCCTATAGCTCTCAGGTATCTTGTTCACATCCCCTGCACTCTCTGCATTTTTTTTTACATGGCCTTACAGCTGCAGTCAGAGCTACAGCTTGATCGGTCGTACTCTCGGTCAGTGGCCCTTTCTCTGCATTGGCCTAGTGTACCCCAATAAGTCCCATGGGTTTACCCCATAACTTCCAGCGAGCCACTCGAAGATGTCCCACCTTGTGGCAATGGAAACACTTAGGTTTTCAGACCTCACTTCCACTCTCAGCACTTCTGGCCTGAGGAGGAGATCCCGGGGTATTCCCAGCTGTAACTTCACATCTCTGGCCATTTGCCTTCCTTTCACCCTCCCACCTTTTATCTTTCTCGTGTTTGTGGGGGTGACAGACAAAGGGTTTGGGCTTGCGGACAAGCTCGTAATCATCAGCCAACTCAGCTGCCAGTCTGGCTGTTGAGAATTTCTGGTTCTCTATGTGGGTTCTTACTCATGGAGGGAGTGAATTTTTAATATCTTCCAGGAGAATTATTTCCCTAAGGGTCTTATATGTGGCCTCTATCTTTCGCGCCCGCATCCGACGATTGAAGTTAATTTGCTTTACCCGTCAAATTCAACATAAGTCTGCCCAGGCTGTTTCCAGAGGTTCCGAAATTTCTGTCTTTAAGCTTCACGGCCCAACTCCCAAGCAACAAGAATAGCTTTTTTTGCCATTTCAATCTGCAGAAGCCTCCTCAGAAAGCAAAGCGTAAACTTCATGAGCTCTGCTTATCAACCTGCTTTGCATGAGCAGTGTTCAGTTTTCTTACGGCCACCTTATCTGTTTAGCTACCATTTCAAAAGAAATGAAAACTGCCTCTACATCCCTTTCCTCAAACTTTGGGAGGGCTTGCACAAATTTAAACAGCTCCCCACTGGGTCCTGGGTTGCAGTGAGATTTTTTATCAGAATTTTCCCTTGAGTCAAGGCCACCCTTTTTGTTTTAGTTCCAGCCTTTTTAATTGTAATACCCTTTCTTGCTCCCTTTCTCTCTCCTGCCTCTCTTTTTCCTTTGTCATTCTGGTTCCAGCTTCTGAAATGTTCTTCCCCCACCCGCACCCCCCACCCCACCCCCAGTTCCTCTCTTTTTCTTGCCCTTTCTTTTTCCTTTTCTTCTCTTAAGTGCTTCTCTTTCAAGTTCAAGTTTTCTCAGCTCTTTTTCTGTTCAAGCTGCTTCATCTGCAACTGAATTCCAGCTAATTCAATGGAATTACCATTTGGATTGCCTTTTCTTTCTTCCAATTTCAAATGCTATGCTATTATCTCAACTATGTCTTCTCTCCTAGCCCCTGCTTTTAACTTTAACTCCACTTTTCTGCCAATGCTACTAGCCTAGCCTTGGTTAAGTTTTGCAAATAACTCGGATAAATCCTCCTTCTCCAGAAAGGTCATAGCAACTGAAAGCCATTTTGGTTTTCAATACATAGAACAAAATTCTCCGTAAAAATCTTTATCAGCCTTAACTTCAGCAAATCCCAGCACTTGGATTTGTCTGTGGATTTCGAATCCCGCAAGAGCCCCAATAATATGTTATGACTGAGGTTGGAGGAGTGCAGTGTCTCCCTCTAGTCCCACTACTCCACTGGTCATAACATATATTTAAAAATATTTTAACCAGTTATGGATGTGGCCAATTATATACTTTTATCCATACATTTCAGAATACAAATCAAGTTTCTTTAACAAAATGATTATTTTATTATAAAACAAGACTTAAATAAAGATGCAAAGCATATTAACAGGTTGAAATATGAAATTATAAATATATTCCCTTCTAAATAACCCAAGATACACACACACCAGTTAAAGAAAAAAATAAAGCAGCTTTCTCTGCAGTGATCAACTTTACAAAAACAAAAATACTTTGGCAAAATACTTGTTAATTAATGAAGAAAAAAGGATAAGATATGAAATGTTCCAGGTGACTTTCGGTCTGGCATCCAGGTACACATAGACAGCTGTCACTGGGATCTTTCTGGAGCAGTTCTGTTCAGGAAACATTGAGTAGTC
The DNA here is from genome assembly GCF_036365525.1 of Heterodontus francisci. Taxonomy (NCBI): domain Eukaryota; kingdom Metazoa; phylum Chordata; class Chondrichthyes; order Heterodontiformes; family Heterodontidae; genus Heterodontus; species Heterodontus francisci. The sequence goes on along the minus strand of NC_090383.1, from coordinate 46,113,392 downwards.
ACCTTGCAGGCTTTTCTGGAGAATTACTGCATCCGTGGCTTCAGCTATCACACTGGATTCTCAGGGTTTCTCAAAGAGGTAGAACAGGATGAGTTGGGTGGCTTCTCTTAGTGGGATACACATCAACTGCACTCCAAACAATCTCCAAGATTGAAACCAAAACTACTGAGCCATAAATCTAGCCATGTGACGTCTCTGTAAACAACTACAAATAGTTCCACAGTCCACAAGGCTCCAGCTTAAGACATGTGACTTCCAGTAAGTGTTTGTTTTTAAACAAAGTCCCAAGTGTCCTTCCAGTGGCCCTTTAAAAAGTCCAGCATCTCCTCAGGTATTTTACACGGTCTTTTAAACACAAGTCCTCCAAAAATAATAATGGAAGCGCATTCATGACATTGCCATTACACTATTGGGTGTAATCTATAGGCCACCAACTAGAGGGAAAGATATAAAGGCAAAAATCTGAAATTACAGATGTGCAAAAACTATAGAGTAGTGATAATGGGGGATCTTAATCATCCTATTATAAACCAAGATAGTAATAGTGCAAAGAGCAGACAGGAGAAAGAGTTTCTGAAGTGTGTTCAGGAGAATTTCTTGATTTGTATGTTTTCAGCCCAAAGAAGGCCTTGCTGGATCTGATTCTAGGGAATGAGGGATGGGGGATATGGGAGGGAAGTAGATCAAGTGTCAGTATGGAAAAATTCAGGGAACAGTGATCACAAGGTTTAAGTTAGCTATGGAAGAAGGATGAGGCGCAATTTAGAGTAGATCATAATTGGAGGGCAACCAATTTTAGTGGGGAGAGAAGATCTGTCCCAGGTAAATTGGAATCAAAGACTGTATGGAACAATTTAAAGAAGCGATCGTTCGGATATAGCTGAGGTACATTCCCACAAGGGCTAAAAGTAGGCCAAGCAAAGCCAGAGCTACCTGGATGACAAGATGAAACAGAAAACAGGTGTATGGCAGATGCCAGATTGTTAATGAGTGTGAGAATCATGTTGCATATGGAAAGATCAGAGGGGAAGTGAAAAAGGAAATAAAAGCAACAGAGAGTATAAGAAGAGACTGGCAGCCAGTGTAAAAGGAAATCAAAAACGATTCTATAGGCATGTAAAAATAGTAAAAAGGTTAGTGAAAAGTGGAGTAGGGCCAATGAAGGCAGAGGGCAGGTCTGAGGTTCTAAATGAATACTTTGCATGTCTTTACCAAAGACAATGATGCTGCTGAAGTCACAGTAAACAAGAATGTAGTTGAGACACTGAATGGAATAAACATTTATAAGATGATGTATTAGAAAGGTTGGCTGTACTTAAAGTTGGTAAGCCACCAGGACCAGATGGGATGCATCCAAGGATACTGAGAGAAAGCAGGCAGGAAATTGCAGAGGCACTGGCCATAATCTCTCAATCCTCCTTTATATATAGAGGTGGTGCCAGAGGACTGTAGAATTGCAAATGTTCAAAAACACATGTAACAAGGGTGTAAGGATAAACCCAGCAACTACAGGCCAGTCAGTTTAACCTCCATGGTGGGAATCCTTTTAGAAACAATAACCAGCACAAAATTAACAGCCACTTGAATGAGTGTGGATTAATTAAGGAAAGCCAGCATGGATTTGTTAAAGGCAAATGCTGTTTAACATGATTGAGTTTTTTTGAGGAGGTAACAGAGGGTTGATTAGGGTAATATGATTGATGTGGTGTACATGGACTTCCAAAAGTCATTTGATAAAAAGCCACATAACAGACGTATCAGCAAAGTTGAAGCCCATGGAATAAAAGGGGAAGTGGCAGCATGGATATGAAGTTGGCTGAGTTACAATAAACAAAGTAGAGTCATAGAGAGATACAGCACTGAAACAGGCCCTTCGGCCCACCGTGTCTGTGCCAACCAACAACCACTCATTTATACTAATCCTACATTAATCCCATATTCCCTACCACATCCCCACCATTCACCTACCTACACTAAGGGCAATTTACAATGGCCAATTTACCTATCAACCTGCAAGTCTTTGACTGCGGGAGGAAACCAGGGCACCCGGCAGAAACCCACGCAGTCACAGGGAGAACTTGCAAACTCCACACAGACAGTACCCAGAACTGAACCTGGGTCGCTGGAGCTGTGAGGCTGTGATGCTAACCATTGTGCCAACCACTGTGCCAACCACTGTGTCACCCTAGTAGTGATAAATGATTTTCAGATTGAAGGAAGATACACAGTGGGATTCCCCAGGGATTGGTACTAGGATCACTACTTTTCTTCATCTATGTTAATGACCATGACTTGGGTGTACAGGGTACAATTTCAAAATTTGAAGATGACAAAATTTGGAAGTATTGTGGACTGTGAGGAGGATAGTGATAGACTTCAAGAGAACATTGGATGGTGGAATGGGTAGACACGTGGCAGATGAAATTTAGTGTAGATAAGTGTGAAATGATATATTTTGGGAGTAAGAATGAGGTGAGGCAATATAAATGAAAGGGTGCAATTCTAAAGGAGGTGCAGGAGAAGAAGGACCTGGGGGTATATGTGTACAAATCATTAAAGGTGGCTAGGCAGGTTGAGAGTGGTTAAAAAGGTATACAAGATCCTGCGCTTTATAAATAGAGTACAAAAGCAAAAATGTTATGCTCAACCTTTTGCTTTGGCCTCAGCTGGAGTATTTGTCCAATTCTGGGCACCACACATCTAGTAAGTATGTAAAGGCTTTAGAGAAAGTGCAGTAAAGATTTATGAGAATGGTTCCAGGGATGAGGGAGTTCGGTTATATGGATAGATTGATGAAGCTGGGTTTGTTCTCATTAGAGAAGAGAAGGTTGAGAGGTGTTCAAAATCATGAGGGGTCTAGACAGAGTACATAGGGAGAAACTGTTCCCTTTGGCAGAAGGGTCAAGAACCAAAGGATACCAACAAGGTGAATGGTAAAAGAACCAACAAGGAATTTAAGTAAAGTGTGGTTAGGATCTGAAATGCATTGCCTGAGAGCCTGGTGGAGGCAGATTCAAACATGGCTTTCAACAGATAATTGAATAAGCATCTGAATGGAAAAAAAAATTGCAGGGCTGTGGGCAAAGGGTAGGGAAGTAGGACTGGCTGACTTGCTCTTAGAGAGCTGGTACAGACATGATGGTCTGAATGGTTGCAGCACAGAAGGAGGCCATTCTATGATTCTACAACACCTGGCCTCTCCACCACTAATCGTCTCCTTAAACCACTCTCTCCTGTCTTTTCCACCCTCACTTCAAGTAAGTGCATTGAGCTCAGACTCTTTTGTTACAAAGATATCAGCTGCGTCTGCTGCTTCCCTCCCTTCCCCTAGACCATTAGGCTTAACTTCCTCCAAGGTTTCCCTTTACCCTAAATGCTGAATTTGCATCTTGCTCCAGTTTCTCTTATCGCCCTTCATGGGAAAATAGGTTGAAAGGTATCATGGTAGATAAGCAGTGGCAGAAGGTATTTCATAATTCTCAACCAAGATATACTCCATTGAGAAAGAAAGTCTCAAAGAAGGATGCACCATCTGTGGCCTAACTAAGGAAGTTAAGGATGGTATCAAATTGAAAGAAAAGGCATACAATGCCTTAGTGGTAGGCCAGAAATTGGGAAAATATTAGAAATCAGCAAAAGATGACTAAAAAAAGAGGGAGTATTTAGAATGAGAATAGACTAGCAATAAATATAAAAATAGACAGTAAAAGCTTTATGTATATAAAAAGGAAGAGAGTAGCTCAAGTAAATATTGGTTGCTTAGAGGATGAGACTGGAGAATTATTAATGGGAAACAAGGAAATGGCAGAGAGGTTGAACAAGTATTTTGTATCTGTCTTCACAGAAGATGACAAAAAAAGCCCAAGAATATAGTAGAAAATCAAGAAGCAAAAGGGAGGAACTTAAAAGAATCACTGTCACTAGAGAAAAAGTACTAGGAAAACTAATTGGTCGAAAGGCTGACAAGTTCCCTAGATGACCTGAATCCTAGGATCCTAAAAGAAATGGCTGCATCAGTTGATAAGAGCTCATGTTATTGGGGATAATACATTGATGTGGATAAAGGGTTGGCTAACAGGAAACGGAGTCAGGATAAATGGGGCATTTTCAGATTGCAAACTGTAATTCATGGATTGCTACAGGGATCAGTGCTGGGGCCTCAACTATTTACAATCTATATCAATGCAAAGGATGAAGGGACCAAGTGTATTGTAGCCAAATTTGCTGATATGAAGCTCGGTAGGAAAAAAAATTGTGAGGACACAGTCTGCAAAGGGATATAGATAGGATAAGTGGGTGAGTAAAAATTTGGCAGATGGAGTATAATGTGGGAAAATGTGAGGTTGTCCACTTTGGCAGGAAGAGTAGAAAAGCAGAATATTATTTAAAGAGAGAGAGACTGCAGAATGCCACAGTACAGAGGGATCTGGGTGTACATGAATCACAAAAAGTCAGCATGCAGGTACAGCAAATAATTAGGAAGATAAATGGAATATTGACCTTTATTGTTAGGGGCCTGGAGTATAAAAGTAGGGACGTCTTGTTACAACTGTACAGGGCATTGGTGAGACCACATCTAGAGTACTGCAAATAGTTTTGGTCATCTTATTTAAGGTGGGATATACTTGCATGGGCGCAGTTCAGAGCAAGTTCACTAGGTTGATTCCTGGGATGAAGGGGTTCTTTATTAGAAAAGGTTGAGTAGGTTGGGCATATACTCTTTGGAGTTTAGAAGAATGGGAGGTTATCTTACTTAAACATACAAGATTCTGAGGGGGCTTGACAGGGTAGTTGCTGAGAGGTTGTTTCCCCTCATGGGGGGATCTAGAACTTGGGGGCCTGTTTCAAAATAAGGGGGCTCCCATTTATGATTGAGATAAGGAGGAATTTCTTCTCTCAGAGGGTGGCTAATCTGGTTAATCTTTGGAATTCTCTACCCCAGACAGCAATGGAGACTGGGTCATTGAATACATTCAAGGCTGAGTTAGACAGATTTTTTGATCTACAAGGGAATAAAGGGTTATTGGGGTGGTGGGGGTGGGGGGTGGGGGGTGGGGTGGTGGGTGGTGGTGGCGAGGTGCAGGCAGGAAAGTGGAGTTGAAGCCACAATCAGATCAGACATGCTCTTATTGAATGGTGCAGCAGCTCAAGGGGCCAAATGGCCTACTCCTGCTCCCATTTCTTATGTTCTTCTGCCGTCTTGAGCTCATCCTGTCGATGAAACCCACCTCTTGCTCCCTAGATCCTATTGCTGCTAATCTGCTGACTATCCAACTTCCTTCCTGGCTCATATTTTAGCTGAAATTAACAATTTGCTCTCTTCAGTTTCTTTCCACTTCTCCTTCAAGTCTGCCATCATCATCCCTCTCCTCAAAGAGTAAACCCTTGATCACTCTGTCCTTGCAAAGTACTGCACCATCTCCAAACTCCCTTTCCTCTTCCAAGTCCTTGGATGTGTTATCACTTCCCAATTCCATGCCCATTGCTCTCAAAACTCTTTATTTGAATCCCTCTAATCAGGTTTCCACCTTGTCAGACTACCAAAACTGCTCTTGTCAAAGTCATAAATGGCACCCTCCTTGACTGTGACAAAGGTAAACTATACCCCCTCGACCTGTCAGCAGCCTTTGACACAGTTGACTATGAACTTCTACTCCAACTCCTTTCTATCATCTGACACTTGGCTGGTTTCATTTCTATCTATCCTGTTATAGTCAGAAAATCACCTGCAATGGCTTCTCTTCCCACTCCTGCACTATTACCTTGGTGTTCCTCAAGGATCTATCCTCAGCCCCTACTTTCTCTCATCATCTAAAAGCATGGCAACAGTTTCCACATGCACACTGACAATACCCAACTCTACTGCTCCTTCATCTCATTTGACCCCATCTCTGTCTCAGTTTGACTGTTCATCTGACACATTGGAAGCACATAAATTTCCTTCAATTAGATATTGAGAACACAGAAGCCATTGTTTAGTTTCCATTACAAACTCAGTTCCCTTGCCACTGACTCCATTCTTTTCCATAGCAACTTTGTTACCTATAGATTGATTATTCCAACACACTGTGGGCTGGTCTTCCACATTCTATCCTCCGCAAACGTGAGATCATTCACAACTCTACTGCCCGGGTCCGAACTTGCATCAGGCTTGTTCACCCAACTCCCTTCTATTTGTTGACCTATATTTACTCCCAATCAAGCAACATAATGTAAAAATTCTCATCCTTGTTTTCAAATTGTTCATGAGCGTTACAAGTTGGCGGCACCGAGGCGTGGCTTCATTGCTGCAATGGATAGGCAGCCATGAACAGCACCGCATTCGGGGAGAGGGGAGTGCGGGAGACATTTTCGGACTACAGTGCTGTAAAGGCCGGATATCTGACCCGAACCCGACGGAACCTGACGACATGTGTCGGGTTCAGGTCTGGTCGGGTTGCACTTCCGGGTCTGGCATTCGGGCTCAGGTCGCACACGCTCTATCACAGCTAAGTGGCTCCAATGTTAATTACATTTTTGGACTGGAAAGGTGGTTTTGTTACAGTTATTTTCAGCTCGTGCAGATCAGCAACAAAGTGAAAAAGTTAAGTTAACTGATGGTCGGGTTGGGTTGGGCGCGGGAAAAAATGGAAGGACTCGGGCCGGGTTGGATGTGCTTCTGTCAGGCTCGGATCGGTTTTTTTTTTGCAGACCCAAGCCTTTACAGTGCTGTGAGCTGTTGAAGGGGTTGTGGGGGGTGCTGGTGGTGGTGGTCGCATCGGGTGAACAAGCTTTTGGGAGAGATGTGCGGTTACCCATCAGCAAGGTGGATGTAGCAGCAGCTTAGTTGCCAGGGCAGGATCAGCTCTGCAATGACACCGCTCTGTAGGCCCACTGGTCATCTTGCATGTGTCTTATATATGGTCTTTTTGGACCCCTGTGGCGTGATGCAGCACCTCCAACAGAGGAAGGGCCAAGAGGCAGCAGTGCCTGCCAGTACAGCTTCACGATGAGAGCAGCAGCCTGCCATGTGAAGGGCCCATCTGCACCAGAGTGTACTGGACTCAAATCAGCTAACTCCAAAATGTCCAAGCGGCATCACCAGCAAAGACTGCGGCTCTCCAGGAAGGCTGCCACCAACTTATGAACTCTCCTGCAGGACAAGTTGTGATCGATGGGAGTTTTGTGGTGGTGGGGGGTGGTGTGGGGGCGTCACCCTTGGACCTGAACATCACCGTGGCACTAAACATTTATGTTTTTGGATCATTTCAAGGATCCACCGGGGACCTGCTTGGGGTCTCCCAAGCAGCAGCCGCTTGCTGCATCAGGAGGTGACCAATACCCTGTTCAAGAGGGCCGGTGACTATGTGCATTACTGGTCTGACCTAACAGTCAGACCAAGAGGGTCCTCAGATTCGGGGCCGTTGTGGATTTTCCCCGGGTGCAAGGTGTGTGATTGCATGTATGTGGCCATCAAGGCTGCAAGGGACCAGCCAGTGGCCTTCAACAGGAAGGGCTTTTATTACAATGTTCAATTGGTCTGTGACCACAGAAGGTGTTCCCTGCAAGTGTGTGGCCGCTTCCAGAGAAACAGCCACAACGCCTACATACTTTTTTTTATTTAGTCAGTGGATGTGGGCATCGCTGGCTAGGCCAGAATTTATTGCCCATCCCTAATTGGACAAGAAGGTGGTGGTGAGCTGCCTTCTTGAACTGCTGCAGTCATTGGCGTGTAAGTACACCAGTGCTGTTAGGAAGGGAGTTCCACATTTTTGATCCAGCGACAGTGAATGAACAGTGATATAGTTCCAAGTCAGGATGGTGTGTGGCTTGGAGGGGAATTTGCAGGTGGTGGTGTTCCCACACATCTGCTGCCCTTGTCCTTCTAGGTGGTAGAGGTCGCAGGTTTGGAAGGTGCTGTCGAAGGAGCCTTGGTGAGTTGCTGCAGTACATCTTGTAGATGGTACACACATCTACCACTGTGCATCAGTGCTGGAGGGAGTGAATGTTGAAGGTGCCAATCAAGCGGGCTGCTTTGTCCTGGATGGTGTCAAGCTTCTGGAGTGTTGTTGAATCCGCAGCCATCTAGGCAAGTGGAGAATATTCCATCACACTCCTGAGTTGTGCCTTGTAGATGGTGGATGGGCATTGGGGAGTCAGGTGAGTTACTCCCCGCAGAATTCTTAGCCTCTGACCTGCTCTTGTAGCCACAACATTTATGTGGCTGGTCCAGTTCAGTTTCTTGTCAATGGTGAGCCCCAGGATGTTGATAGTGGGGGATTCAGAAATGGTAATGCCATTGAACATGAAGGGAAGATTGTTCGATTCTCTCTTGTTCGAGATAGTCATTGCCTGGCACTTGATGGCTGGGGAGTCCAGAACCAGGGGGTCACAATCTCTGGATACGGGGTATGCCATTTAGACCCGAGATGAGGAGAACGTTCTTCACTCAGAGGGTGGTGAACCTGTGGAATTCTCTACCGCAGAAGGCAGTGGAGGACGTCGTTAAATATATTCAAGAAGGAGATAGATATATTTCTTAATGCCAAAGGGATCAAGGGATATGGGGAGAAAGCGGGAACAGGGTACTGAATTAGACAATCAGCCATGATCCTTTTATAATGGCAGAGCAGGCCCAAAGGGCCAAATGGCCTACTCCTGCTCCTATTTTCTATGTTTCATATGGACAGGGGCTGCTTCAGTATCTGAGTGGTGGCGAATGGTGTTGAACATTGTGCAATCATCAGCGAACATCCCCACTTCTGACCTTATGATTCTAACCAGCAGAGAATTTTCCCATTGATTCCAGTTTTGCTAGGGCTCCTTGATACCATACTCTGTCAAATGCTGCCTTGATGTCAAGGGCAGTCAGTCTCACCTCACCTCTGGAGTTCAGCTCTTTTGTCCATTTTTGAACCAAGGCTGTAATGAGGTCAGGAGCTGAGTGGCCCTGGTGGAACCCAAACTAAGCTTCAGTGAGCAGGTTATTGCTGAGCAAGTGCCACTTGATAGCACAGTCGATGACACCTTCCATCACTTTGCTGATGATTGGGAGTAGACTGATAGGACAGATCCAACCTGGCCAATTACCGCCCTGTTTTTTGTGTACAGGACATAGCTGGACAATTTTCCACATTGCCAGGTAGATGCCAGTGTTGTAGCTGTACTAGAACAGCTTGGCTCGGGGCGCAGCTAGTTCTGGAGCACAAGTCTTCAGTACTATTTTGCTGGAATGTTGTCAGGGCCTTTGCAGTATGTAGTGCCTTCAGATTTAAAGTGATTGGTAGAAAAATTAGAGGGGAGATGAGGAAAAACCTTTTCACCCAGAGAGTGGTGGGGGTCTGGAACTCTGCCTGAAAGGGTAGTTAAGGCAGAAATCCTCAACTCATTCCAATGGCATCTGGATATGCACCTCAAGTGCTGCAATCTGCAGGGCTATGGACAAATGCTGGAAGGTGGGATTAGAATAGGTGGATCATTTTTCAGCCAGCACAGACATGATGGGCCAAGTGGCCTCTTTCTGTGCCTTAAACTTACTATGATTTCTATAATTTCAGCCATTTCTTGATATCACGTTGAATGAATCGGACTGGCTGAAGACTGCCATCTGTGATGCTGGGGACCTCAGGAGGAGGCAGAGATGGATCATCTACTCGACACTTCTGGCTGAAGATAGATGCAAATGTTTCAGTCTTGCCTTTTGCATTGATGCGCTGGGCTCCCCCATCATTGAGGATGGGGATATTCGTGGAGCCTCCTCCTCCTGTCAATTGTTTAATTGTCCACCACCATTCATGACTGGAAGAGGCAGGAGTGCAGAGCTTAGATCTGATCCGTTGGTTGTGGGAATCGCTTATCCTTGTCTATTTCATGATGCTTCTGCTGTTTGGCATGCAAGTAGTCCTGTGTTGTAGCTTAACCAGGATGACACCTCATTTTTATGTATGCCTTGTGCTGCTCTGGCATGCCCTCCTGCACTCTTCATTGAACCAGGGTTGGTACCCCAGCTTGATGGGAATGGTAGAGTGGGGGATATACTGGGCCGTGAGGTTACATATTGTGTTTGAATACAATTCTGCTGCTTCTGATGGACCACAATGACTCCTGGATGTCCAGTTTTGAGTTGCTACATCTGTTCGAAATCTATCCCATTTAGCACAGTCCTGCTGGCACACATGATAGAGGGTATCCTCAATATGAAGACTGGACTTTGTCTCCACAAGGACTGTGCGGTGTTCACTCTTACCAATACTGTCATGGACAGATGCATCTGCGACAGGTAGATTGGTGAGGAGAAGGTCAAGTAGGTTCTTCCCTCTTGTTGGTTCGCTCATTACCTGCCACAGACCCAGTCTAGTAGCTATGTCCTTTAGGACTCAGCCAGCTTTGTCAGTAGTGGTGCTACTGAACCACTCTTGGTGATGGACGTTTTGTGCCCTTGCTACCCTCAGTGTTTCTTCCAATTGGTGTTCAACATGGAGAGGCACTGATTCATCAGCTGGGGACAGGGGGAGGGGGGGGCAGCAGGTAGTAATTTTCAAGAGGTTTCCTTGCCCATGTTTTATCTGATGCCATGAGACTTCATGGGATCTGGAGTCGATGTTGAGGACGAACAGGGCAACTCCTTTCTGACTGTATACCACTGTGCAGCCACCTCTGTTGGGTCCGTCCTACTGGTGGGACAGGACATACCCAGAGATGGTGATGGTGGTGTCTGGGACATTGTCTGCAAGGTATGATTTTGTGAATATGACTGTCAGGCTGTTGCTTGACCAGTCTGTGGGACAGCTCTCCAAATTTTAGCACAAGCCCCAGATGTTAGTAAAGAGGACTTTGCAAGGTCGACAGGGCTGGGTTTGCCTTTCTTGTTTCCGGTGCCTTGGTCAATGCTGGGTGGTCAGTCTGGTTTCATTCCTCTTCTTGGACTTTGTAGCAGTTTTGATACAACTGAGTGGCATGCTAGGCTATTTCAGAGGGCATTTAAGAGTCAACCACATGCTGTGGGTCTGGATCCACATGTAGGCCAGACCAGATGAGCACAGCAGATTTCCTTCCCTAAAGGGCATTACTGAACCAAATGGGTTTTTACAACAATCGACAATGGTTTCATGATCACTACTACACCAGCTTTTTAATTCCAGATTTATTAATTGAATTAAAATTCCATCATCTGCTGTGGTGGGAGTTGAACCCATGTCCCCAGATTATTAGCCTGGGGCTCTGGGTTACTAGCCTAGTGACATTATCATTATGCTGCTGCCTCCCCTTCAGCAGTCGTAACCATGTAAATGGCTATTATATCAAGGTTTGGGGAGAAGGAACTTCACTTCTATCTACATTCTGGGCATTATGCGATGTAACTTGCATTAAAGGGGTAGGTCCTTTAACAATGTATGGAAGGTCTTTGGACACGTGATAGGTAAAGCTGGATATACAAGGAGTAGAGCAACCATCTTGTAACTGTACCATGAGCTGTAATAACAATTCCAACACCTATGGAAGCCAAGCTTGGGTCTGCAGGAAACTAGGTTGTGAATCTATTGTACAACCATTTAGTAATTATACTTTTGATATCAGAGTAATAAATATGCCTTTGGACAATCTTCTGGAACTTGAACCATGAGGAATCATTTAATTGAATTTAGAGATTTTCTTAGTCATAAACTCAGCAATAATTCTGAGTGCCATGTATTAGTAAGTTATAGATATGGGAAGATAATGCAGGTAACTAACTACATGCCTAGAGATGTGGTGCAGGAGGGAAGGTTTCAGATTCTTGGGGCATTGGCTCCAATTCTGATGAAGAGGCACCTGTACAGGATGGATGAGTTGCATCTGAACAAAGCTGGACTCAATGTCCTCACTGAGAGGTTAACTACTACTGTTGGGGAGGGTTTAAACTAATTTGGCAGGGATAGGTGAACAATAAAATAGCAGAAAGGAACAGAAATGTGATCAGAGGACAGCAAGATATGAACAGCAGTAAAATTAGTAAAATCACAAAACTGAAATGACCACATTGAGGAAAATAGAAAAAGTGACAAAGGAGGTATCAAATTGTATGTACATTAATGTCTGTAGTGTAACTAATAAGTTTGGTGAACTGCAGGCATTATTGCTACATGTGATTATGATATGGTTGCATTAATAGACATGACTCAAACAAGGCCAGGAATGGCTTCTCAATATTCTTGTTTACCAAGTATTCAGGAATGATAGAGAAAGAAAATGAGGAGGAGGCATGACATTATTGATTGAGGATGACTTTACAGTTCTGAATAAAAAAGGATAGACTAGATGGTTCTAGGGCTGAATCTATTTGGTTTGAGGTAAGGATCACAGGGGTATCTGCTATATTGCTGCAAGTTTTTTTTTAAACTGAGCACCAAGCAGTGAGGAGGTAGATGAGCAAATTTGTCAGGAAATTTCCATAGAGTGAAACAGAAATAGCGTGTTATTATGAGGAGTCTTTGGTTACCGTATAGGCCGTGGAAAACAAAAGCAGGGATGTAATGCTGGAATTGTATAAAATGCTGGTTAGGCCACAGCTGGAGTATTGCATACAGTTCTGGTCACCACATTACAGGAAGGACATAATGGCTCTGGAGAGAGTACAGAGGAGATTTATAAGGAAGTTGCCAGGGCTTGAAAATTGCAGCTATGAGGAAAGATTGGATAGGCTCGGGTTGTTTTCCTTAGAACAGAGGAGGCTGAGGGGTGACTTAATTGAGGTGTACAAAATTATGAGGGGCCTAGATAGAACAGACAGGAAGGACCTGTTTCCCCTAGCAGAGAGGTCAATTACTAGGTGGCGCAGATTTAAGGTGATTGGTAGAAGGATTAGAGAGGACATGAGGAAAAACTTTCACCCTAGTTTTTTCAGCCAGCGCAGACATGATGGGCTGAATGGCCTCTTTCTGTGCCGTAACTTTATGGTTCTATGACAGGAATTTCTGATGTGTATAGGGGAACTTTCTCGATCAATATACCTCCAATGCAACAAGAAAGGTAGTGTGAAATGAAGTAGGGCAAGTGGACTGTATTAAAGTAGGAGATCATCATCTAGCTAACTGTGACCATAACATAATTCAGCTTAGAGTAATTATGGAAGGAGACCAGAAAACACAAAGTAAAAATATTTAACTGGGGAAAAGCTAATTTCAGTGATTTAAGAAGGGACCAAGCACAAGTAGATTGGAAAAGGTGATTGCAGGGAAAAGCAATAACAGACCAACAGAGAGCATTCAGGTAGGAGGTAGTTCAGGTTCAAACTAGTCATATTTCTTTGAAGGCATAAAGGTAAAACCTCAAGTTAATGTTCCCTGGATGACAAAGGTTAAAATAAAACAGAAAAAGAAGATTTAGAGCAAATGTTAGAAGAAAGATTCAGTAAATAACTAGGAAGATTATGGAAAGTACAGGAGGGAATTGAAAAAGAAGTTAACATAGGAGATAGAGATGTTACAGAAAAAGATTAAATTAAATTGAACTCAAACATTTTATAAACACATAGGATGTGAAATTGGGATCTGCAGACCCACTGGAGGTGTTGCTACAGAAGCCAGAGACCCTCAATGCCCTGGGAAGGGCATTCACCTGGGCATCTCTAGTGCGCCAAAAGCCTCCCAACTATTGCTGCAATGATGTCACTCAGCCAGTAGGGCTGATTTGATGCTCTGTTTACAAATTTGGACCACGCAAGGTATTCACTTGTCACTCAAAGACCAAACGTTCAGCTGCAAGAGGAGAACAGCGGTCATGTTATTTAAAGGGCCAGACACTCAACTTGCAGGCAAGGTAATTTAGAATAACTTCTGCTATTGCAAAATCTCTGGAAGTACTGTGGAATGTTGGGAGGTGTTGGGGTGATTCCTGGATGTGGCAGGAAATGCTGCTGCATGCTCACAAGGACAGCAGAGGATTAGGGGACCTGTCCACGGGAAGACTGTAACAGGTATGGGGCCTGTAGTTGCAGTATGACTGAGATGCAGCAGAGGTGCTGAGAGGGCAAGCTCTAAGCTGCCATCTGCCAACATGGTTTCATATTCCTCCATGCTCCAACAGTGGTAGGAGGCTGGCTGGCAGGCCAGCCAATGCACCAAGCATCTCGGTGCACATCCTCATCAGCATATTCTCCTGGATGCCGCCCCATCAAAGTCCTCATCTGAGACCCCTGTAGCAGAACTCATCCAAGACCTTGCCCTCTGGTGAGCTGGCACACAAACTATCCTTTCCCCCTGGCCTGACTACAGCATACTCATAGCTAATGAGTCACCATGTGCTGATTTCAACTCCACACTGACCTCTAAGGTACAGGCAGTGTCAGAATCTGAGCTGGTGGCCGCATGCGTCAGATCAAGTGACACAGCCTCTTCATCAGTGCTGTGCTGTTGCTTGTTCTCTTGGTTGTCCTGTGGCTGTGGAGATGATGATTCTTTGGTGTCTGAAAGCATAACATCAGAAGGGGAGGTTAGGGTGAGGGAAGGGGGGCAGGATGAAAAGAAAGTCCATGGTCACACCATCTGCAGCTTGTTCATCATGTCAGATAGCAGGATGAGGGTGAGCTGGGAGTTAAGGGCATAAGACAGTACATACCATCATCTTCAATGTTCTCAGTGCTACTGGATACCATGGGCTCGGTCGTGGACGGCCCCATAATGCGGGGAACCATCCCCTCCATGGGGTTCAGAGGATCCAGGAGTCCTTGTCCCCCATTAGTTCTGATATTCTCCCTCCTGTTATGGGCCACCTTGTTAGAATCATAGAGTCATAGAGAGATACAGCACCGAAACAGGCCCTTCTGCCCAACGAGTCCGCGCTGACCATCAACCACCCATTTATACTAATCCTACATTAATCCCATTTCCCTCTCACATTCCCACCTTCCCTCAATTCTCATACCACCTATCGACACTAGGGGCAATTTACAATGGCCAGTTTACCTATCAACCCGCAAGTCTTTGGCATGTGGGAGGAAACCAAGCACCCGGAGGAAACTAATGCGGTCACAGAGAGAACTTGCAAACTCCGCACAGGCAGTACCCAGAACTGAACCCGTGTTGCTGGAGCTGTGAGGCTGCGGTCTTCTGCAAGACTGAGGAATGCTGGTCTGATTAATAAGTTTGCGGACGACACAAAGGTTGGTGGAGTTGCGGATAGTGATGAGGATTGTCAGAGGATACAGCAGGATACAGATCAGTTGGAGACTTGGGCGGAGAAATGGCAGATGGAGTTTAATCCGGACAAATGTGAGGTAATGCATTTTGGAAGGTCTAATGCAGGTGGGAAGTATACAGTAAATGGCAGAACCCTTAGGAGTATTGACAGGCAGAGAGATCTGGGCGTACAGGTCCACAGGTCACTGAAAGTGGCAACGCAGGTGGATAAGGTAGTCAAGAAGGCATACGGCATGCTTGCCTTCATCGGTCGGGGCATAGAGTATAAAAATTGGCAAGTCATGCTGCAGCTGTACAGAACTTTAGTTAGGCCACACGTAGAATATTGCGTGCAATTCTGGTCGCCACATTACCAGAAGGACGTGGAGGCTTTGGAGAGGGTACAGAAGAGGTTTACCAGGATGATGCCTGGTCTGGAGGGCATTAGCTATGAGGAGAGGTTGGAAAAACTCGGATTGTTTTCACTGGAAGGACGGAGGTGGAGGGGCGACATGATAGAGGTTTACAAAGTTATAAACGGCATGGACAGAGTGGATAGTCAGAAGCTTTTTCCCAGGGTGGAAGAGTCAGTTGCTAGGGAACATAGGTTTAAGGTGAGAGGGGCAAAGTTTAGAGGGGATGTGCGAGGCAAGTTGTTTACACAGAGGGTGGTGAGTGCCTGGAACTTGTTGCCGGGGGAGGTGGTGGAAGCAGGTACCATAGAGATGTTTAAGAGGCATCTTGACAAATACATGAATAGGATGGGAATAGAGGGATACGGACCCCTTAAGTGCAGAAGGTTTTAGTTTAGGCAAGCATCAAAATCGGTGCAGGCTTGGAGGGCCGAATGGCCTGTTCCTGTGCTATACTGTTCTTTGTTTTTTGATTGTGTTGCATTTTTAGGTGATGTGCCTGCCACAGCTGAATAGCTGGATGTATGTGGAGGCAGCACGAAGTGGGTGTGAGGCTGGCGTCATTGGAATGTGAGAGTGAGGTGGAGTATCTGGATGTTAAGCCAGAATCTTTCCTGCCAGGGACTGCTGATGGGCAAGTGATAGGGGTGTGGTACATTGTGCAGTGGGAGGTTGGTGGAGTGGTAGGTAGGAGATGTAATTTGAAGATGCATTCACTGGCATTAACCACCTACGTGTGGTCATTACACTTCTTGTGGCACTGCTGCCAAGTCCTCAGGGCCTGTGCTGGGAATTGACCTGCTGCCCATTGCTGTTATTTCTTTCTGAAGGTAGCCATCGAGGGCCTCCTAACCCCACACGAAAACATGGTTTCTCTCCTCATGTCCACCTCCATGGTCTCCTCTGTCACATCCGTGAATCTGGGAGCCCACTCTTTATCCTAGTATTCGATTTTGTTTGTTTAGAATTGCAGCGCTAATATTCAACAGCAGTCTTGTGCAATTCAGTGCAACATCCCTTTAAGAAAGACAGACTGCCTTTAATAGAAACAGGCTGTTCTAGACTGTGCTCTCTGCAAACAGTGCTCAGCCCCCTGCTGAGTGCTCAGGCAGCCAGCAGCACGGTACCCACTCAGACCAAAGCTACAATCAGGTAAATGAGGAGGCAGCACCACGTTTGTGTGCTGCCTAATTCCATGGCAACAGGCTTGGGCAGCTTGTGGACCAATTTCTAGCCAATAAAGTGTATGCAATTTGCTAGGGAAAAAGTTAGGTCTTTTAAGGACCCAAAGGGAAATCTTCATGTTGAAGCAAAAGGCATGGCTAAAGTATTAAATGAGTACTTTGCAACCGCCTTCACAAAGGAAGTGGATGAAATGAAAGTTACACTAAAAAAGGAATTTATGGACGAGATAGTAATAGAGCGGCACAGTGGCGCAGTGGTTAGCACTGCAGTCTCACAGCTCCAGGGACCCGGGTTCGATTCTGGGTACTGCCTGTGTGGAGTTTGCAAGTTCTCCCTGTGTCTGCGTGGGTTTCCTCCGGGTGCTCCGGTTTCCTCCCACAAGCCAAAAGACTTGCAGGTTGGTAGGTAAATTGGCCATTATAAATTGTCACTAGTATAGGTAGGTGGTAGGGAAATATAGGAACAGGTGGGGATGTTTGGTAGGAATATGGGATTAGTGTAGGATTAGTATAAATGGGTGGTTGATGGTCGGCACAGACTCGGTGGGCCGAAGGGCCTGTTTCAGTGCTGTATCTCTAATCTAATCTAAATCTAATCATAAAAAGATGAATATTACTGAAAGTTGGCAAATAACCTGGTCCATGTGAAATGTATCCCAGGTTGCTGAAAGAAGCAAAGCTAGATATAGCAGTGGCATTGGTCACAATCTTTCAATCCTTGTTAACCAGAGTATTTCTAATGTTATTTTACTATTCAAGGAAGGGGAGAAGGATAAATCAGAAACCATAGGCCAGTCAGTCTTTCAGTGGTGGGATGTTATTCGAATCTATCAGGGACAAAATAAACTTTCATTTGGAAAGGTTTGTTAAATCAAGGAGAACAAAAATGGACTTGTTAATGGCAAATAATATCAGACTAATTTGATTGTTACCTTGAATTCAGAGAAAGATGATCAAGATGATTGTGTATAAAGACTTTTGGAAGACATTTGACAGTGTTACACAGGAGACTTATCAAGATGATAGAAACCCATGGAATTGAGGGATGGCAGTATGGATACAAATTTGGCTCAGTGACAGGAAGCAAAGGGGGGTGGTAGGTGGAAGTTTTTCAGACTTGGAGATGATTTGCTGTGGTGTTCAAGAGTCAGTTTTGGGTCTTTTCAATTTTTATAAGCAGCTTAGACTCAGGGGTAGGGAGCAGCATTGTAATGTTTGCAGATGATAAAACCTGGTAAGGTAATAGTGATGAGGGTAGTTGTAGGCTCCCAGGTGACAGACAGGATGGTGAAATAGGGAGAAGCATGGCAGATGGAGTTCACTGCAGAGAAATGATGCACTTTGGGAGGACTAATATGAAAAGACAGTATACTATAAATGGCATGATTTTGAAAAGTGTAGATGAGCAGAGAGACCTTGTAGCCCATAAACACAAATCATAAAGCTGGCAGGGAAGTTGATAATGTAGTTAAAATAAACATGAGTTACTTGGGTTTATTAATGGAGGAATAGAATATAAAAGCAAAGAGCTCATGCTAAAACTTTATAAAATCACAAATTAGGCGTCAGGTGGAGTATTGTGGACAATTCAGGGCATCACACTTCAGAAAAGACATAATGACCATAGGAAGAGTACAGAGGAAATTTACCGAGATGATACATGGGATGAGGGACTTCAGTTATGAGTAGAGGTTAGCAAAGTTAGGGCTGTTCTCCTTGGAACTGAGAAGGTTAAGAGGGTTAAGAGGTTTGATAGTAGGTAATGAAACATCTTGCCTCTGGCAACTGGGTCAAAATCTAGAGGTCATAGATTCAAGATCATTGGCAAAAGATTTAGAGGAGATGCAAGCAGAAGTTTTTTTCACTCAGTTGTCAGTAGCTGGAATACTCTAACTGAAATGATGGTGGAAGCTGATTCCATAAATCATTTTAAAAAAAGGAATTGGAGAGGTAATTGAGGATGAGGAATCTGCAGGGTCATGGACAAAAAGCAGGAATGTGGGAGTAAGCATTACTGCTCTTCAAAGAGCCAGCACAGGCATGACAGACCAAATGGTCTCCTTCTGTTCTTTAAGTTTCTATGGATATATGATTCTAAGATTCTAAAAGGGTGCTTAGAGGGAAAATGAAAATGCTGGAGAAAAATCAGCTGTAGACATAAAACATTCAGTACCATTATATAACTTTTTATCCTTAACATTTCCAATGGAAATCTCCACATGCTAGGAGCAAGCATCAGGAATACATGCGCCCCATGATTAAAATTAAAGCTCTGCACCAGGAGTGGTAAAGATGGAAATTTCATTCTATAACAATGAGGCCAGTGAGAGAGAGCATTTACTAAATAATTACTTTCTCCAATTATTTGCTGGCGAAGGCATGGGGCTGCATTTTGAAGGGCCAGTCCAAACAGGAATAAGCACGCATTGATTTGAAGATCACATTCTCAGAGGTTGGCACCTAGTCCCACTGCCTCCGGAAAGTGAAACAATTTTTAAAAGGGACACCGAGGAAGGGAACAGGAAGTGCAAATGCCTCCAATTAGCTGTTGAGCTCATTGAGAGGCTTGTCAGAAACAATCTAAGTTTCAACAGGAGGGCACGGGGGAAAATGCCATGTTTGGAACACAGTCGGGTGTAGAAATGGTGAACACTGCAAGGGGCCATGGAATGGCTGAATATACTGCAGAAGCCCAAAATAAAGCTCAGCTACTCCAAAAGTGCCACAGAGTAGCCATTGCTGGAGCTGAAATACTTGCATTGGTCAGTGTTGAGTGGCAGGAATTTGGAGAGGGGAAGGCCTGGTGAGCAAACTTGCAGGGAGGTCAGAGGGGAACAGGCTACTCTGACATTGGACAGAGAAGACAGGATAAGCGTCAGTAGATGCTAGACAGGAGGCAGCCAGAGGAGCATAGCAAGGGAAAAAGGAGCCACCCAGAACATCGGGTCTACTGCCCAAGTGGCAGCTACCCGCAAATGACAGTGCCAGTGCTGTAGGAACATGCGCCTATCCAAGCAGATAATCTTGGTCACATTGATCCACAATGACCCGAGGCCTCCTGACCCCCACGGCAGTCCCTTGCCTGCAGCTGGCAATGTCTCATTCACCCTGAATTTCTATGCAACTGGTTGAATTTCTATGCAACCCAGCATGATAGAGCCTCCCTCAAATGGCTCGGAACGCATACTGTCCATCCGACTGCTCACCACCTCTGGTCCAGTACACCTACTCAGCATCTATGCTCCAACACTCCGTTCCGCACCTGAAGCTAAAGACCAGTTCTATGAACAACTCCATAACATCATTAGCAGCATCCCCAACACCGAACACCTATTCCTGCTGGGGGACTTTAATGCCAGAGTTGGGGCCGACCATGACTCATGGCCCTCCTGCCTTGGGCGCTATGGCGTTGGAAGGATGAATGAGAACGGGCAGAGACTGCTTGAGTTGTGTACCTATCACAACCTCTGCATCACCAACTCGTTCTTTCACACTAAACCCTGTCACCAGGTTTCATGGAGGCACCCAAGATCACGTCGTTGGCACCAGCTAGACCTCATTGTCACAAGGCGAGCCGCCTTAAACAGTGTTCAAATCACACGCAGCTTCCACAGTGCGGACTGCGACACCGACCACTCCCTGGTGTGCAGCAAGGTTAGACTCAGACCAAAGAAGTTGCATCATTCCAAGCAGAAGGGCCACCCGCGCATCAACACGAGCAGAATTTCTCACCCACAGCTGTTACAAAAATTTCTAAATTCACTTGTAACAGCCCTTCAAAACACTCCCACAGGGGATGCTGAGACCAAGTGGGCCCACATCAGAGACGCCATCTATGAGTCAGCTTTGACCACCTACGGCAAAAGTGCGAAGAGAAATGCAGACTGGTTTCAATCTCATAATGAAGAGCTGGAACCTGTCATAGCCGCTAAGCGCATTGCACTTTTGAACTACAAGAAAGCCCCCAGCGATTTAACATCCGCAGCACTTAAAGCAGCCAGAAGTACTGCACAAAGAACAGCTAGGCGTTGCGCAAACGACTACTGGCAACACCTATGCAGTCATATTCAGCTGGCCTCAGACACCGGAAACATCAGAGGAATGTATGATGGCATGAAGAGAGCTCTTGGGCCAACCATCAAGAAGATCACCCCCCTCAAATCTAAATCGGGGGACATAATCACTGACCAACGCAAACAGATGGACCGCTGGGTTGAGCACTACCCAGAACTGTACTCCAGGGAGAATGCTGTCACTGAGACTGCCCTCAATGCAGCCCAGCCTCTACCAGTCATGGATGAGCTGGACATACAGCCAACCAAATCGGAACTCAGTGATGCCATTGATTCCCTAGCCAGCGGAAAAGCCCCTGGGAAGGACAGCATTACCCCTGAAATAATCAAGAGTGCCAAGCCTGCTATACTCTCAGCACTACATGAACTGCTATGCCTGTGCTGGGACGAGGGAGCAGTACCCCAGGACATGCGCGATGCCAACATCATCACCCTCTATAAAAACAAAGGTGACCGCGGTGACTGCAACAACTACCGTGGAATCTCCCTGCTCAGCATAGTGGGGAAAGTCTTTGCTCGAGTCGCTCTGAACAGTCTCCAGAAGCTGGCCGAGCGCGTCTACCCTGAGGCACAGTGTGGCTTTCGTGCAGAGAGATCGACTATTGACATGCTGTTCTCCCTTCGTCAGATACAGGAGAAATGCCGTGAACAACAGATGCCCCTCTACATTGCTTTCATTGATCTCACCAAAGCCTTTGACCTCGTCAGCAGACGTGGTCTCTTCAGACTACTAGAAAAGATCGGATGTCCACCAAAGCTACTAAGTATCATCACCTCATTCCATGACAATATGAAAGGCACAATTCAACATGGTGGCTCCTCATCAGAGCCCTTTCCTATCCTGAGTGGTGTGAAACAGGGCTGTGTTCTCGCACCCACACTTTTTGGGATTTTCTTCTCCCTGCTGCTTTCACATGCGTTCAAATCCTCTGAAGAAGGAATTTTCCTCCACACAAGATCAGGGGGCAGGTTGTTCAACCTTGCCCGTCTAAGAGCGAAGTCCAAAGTACGGAAAGTCCTCATCAGAGAACTCCTCTTTGCTGACGATGCTGCTTTAACATCTCACACTGAAGAATGCCTGCAGAGTCTCATCGACAGGTTTGCGTCTGCCTGCAATGAATTTGGCCTAACCATCAGCCTCAAGAAAACGAACATCATGGGGCAGGATGTCAGAAATGCTCCATCCATCAATATTGGCGACCACGCTCTGGAAGTGGTTCAAGAGTTCACCTACCTAGGCTCAACTATCACCAGTAACCTGTCTCTAGATGCAGAAATCAACAAGCGCATGGGTAAGGCTTCCACTGCTATGTTCAGACTGGCCAAGAGAGTGTGGGAAAATGGCGCACTGACACGGAACACAAAAGTCCGAGTGTATCAGGCCTGTGTCCTCAGTACCTTGCTCTACGGCAGCGAGGCCTGGACAACGTATGCCAGCCAAGAGCGACGTCTCAATTCATTCCATCTTCGCTGCCTTCGGAGAATACTTGGCATCAGGTGGCAGGACTATATCTCCAACACAGAAGTCCTTGAAGCGGCCAACATCCCCAGCTTATACACACTACTGAGTCAGCGGCGCTTGAGATGGCTTGGCCATGTGAGCCGCATGGAAGATGGCAGGATCCCCAAAGACACATTGTACAGCGAGCTCGCCACTGGTATCAGACCCACCGGCCGTCCATGTCTCCGTTATAAAGACGTCTGCAAACGCGACATGAAATCGTGTGACATTGATCACAAGTCGTGGGAGTCAGTTGCCAGCATTCGCCAGAGCTGGCGGGCAGCCATAAAGACAGGGCTAAATTGTGGCGAGTCGAAGAGACTTAGTAGTTGGCAGGAAAAAAGACAGAGGCGCAAGGGGAGAGCCAACTGTGCAACAGCCCCAACAAACAAATTTCTCTGCAGCACCTGTGGAAGAGCCTGTCACTCCAGAATTGGCCTTTATAGCCACTCCAGGCGCTGCTTCACAAACCACTGACCACCTCCAGGCGCGTATCCATTGTCTCTCGAGATAAGGAGGCCCAAAAGAAGAAAGGTTCGTTCCAGGGATCAGCTGCAGACCTAGGCGGGATCTCAATTGGCAGCTCATCAGGCAGGTCATGGATGCCATATTCAGAAGGGTGAGGGAATACATCTACTTTGACACAGATGGGCCAGCACAGGTAGAGGGCTTTGCCGCCACCATCGATGGATTTCCTCAGGTCCAGGGCAGCGATTGCACCCATGTAGCCATCAAGGCTCTGGCAGACCAGCCAGTCAGATTCCTCAACAGAAAGGGCTACCACTCATTGAATGTCCAGCTGTTCTGTAACCACAGGAAGAGAGTCTTGTAGGTGTGTGCCCGGTTCCTGGAAGAGTCCCAGGTGTTACAACTCTTCAGGCCCACAACCAGACTCTATGGGTGGCTTCTAGGAGATAGGAGCCATCTCTTTAGAGGATAACCCTTGATACCCCTCCGAAACCCATAAATGGAGAGAGGTGCTATAACCAGCACCATTTACTAACAGATGGTGCACTGAATAGACCATTGACATTTTGAAGATAGGCTTCCATTGCCTTGACCAGTCAGGTGGTGCCCTCCAATAGAAGCCAGCCGGAGTGACTCCTATTATGCTGTGCCCTGCACAACAGGACAATGCAAAGAGGCTTGGAGATGGGAGGAGGAGGAGGAGCTGGAACACCACTCCACCTCAGAGAAGGAAAAGGTGGATGAGCCCATTCGAGATGGCCAGCGACAAGGCAGCGCAGGGCACCCAGCGATGCCATCCCAGACCTCTGCACTGCAGGCTGGCATGGCTGCAAGGGCCTTGCTAATTCAGCAGTTTCACCTGATTGCCCCCGAGCCCTTGTGGCTGATGACCCTAAAAACTCACCATCCAGCATAGGGAGTTATCATACCGCTACGACTGATATCAGAGGTCACATTGCCAGCCATGATCATGGAGAATGAGGGTTCCTCTGCCAACATTATCCAACATCACAAGGCATGGGAAAACAACATTTCCAGGGCCCCACATCGCCCCACCCACCCACAATGCTACATTCCTCTTATGGCATGAAACATCAATAACACACATCATATTACATTATCACCTGTTTATGTTAACATTGAAGACCAAAGAGCAGACAACTGTGCAAAACAGCATCCAGGTAACCCATTAAGTGAAATCAATGGCGTGGCACCTTTCTTTCTCTACCACTTTGACAGGATAATCCCTGTGTGGAGAAGGATGAGGTGAAAGACAACCTGCTCCCTACTCTCTGCCTCTGGCTGAGATGCCTGTGGCTTCTGTCCTCATCTTGGAGGTGCCCATGAGGGCTCCTCCGCAGGCTGCTGTGCCACCATTACAGGGCCTTGACACAGATGGTTGCTGAGTCGGAGGGGGCAGTGAGTTGAAGGGTGCTGCCAGTGCCCCTTCATCTGCTGTTTCAACTGCCTCACCCTTTCCTGGTGCCCTTGAATGCTGGGGGAGGCCGACTAGGACACAGCTGACATCCTCTCCAAGCATCTCTGTGCCAACAGTGCCACTGAGCAGCCTGTACTACAGAGAGTCTCACTCTTTGTGCATATCAGTGCGCTCAGTGGTGTTGCATATGGCTCTCAACAGGTAGCTTATTCTCAATGGCTCATGCGATCAAATCTCTGGGTTACAATGGAGCACCTGCACTGCACAGACTCTGCCATTGCCTGCCCATGATTCCTCAAGGTCTCCGGGAACTCCAACAAATGGGACTATATCCGCCTCTGGTTCTCAAGGAAGACCCTCCTTGTTTGTGACACCCAAGGCTCAGCACCTTTGCCCAGCACTCAGTCCTCCATCCTCCAAGGGGAACTGCCCACAGCTGACTCTGCCTCACTCTCCTCCATGATGGGTGGTTCACCCAGTGCTTCCCTTTCTATGTTAATCTGGTGCCCAACAGAGGTGAATGTGTACGCTGGTGGAAGGAGCTGGGTAGGATGTGATGGTGCTGGATCCATGGAATCAATCCCCACAGAAGATGGCGATGCTGATTGGGCAGGTGCTCTCAGATTCCCCCTCTGCAACTGGCCCTGTGGGGAACAAGTGGAAATGAGGACTCATCCTATTCAACAACAAGTGCCCCAGCACAACCATTCCTTCAGATGACAGCAATCAAAGATCAACAGCACTCATTGGGCAACAGTCTCCTCTATGCCCTTCACTTCAAGATAGAGCCATCCACGGACCCTGCTGCTCATGGCCTCCCATCTCGCTATCCCCCACTGACTGCCTCTAGGGCACCCTGCCGATCTCCAGTGGGGTCAAAGTGTACAATTGGGTCACACCACCACCAACTCTGACCATCTTGAGTGTTGTGGGCTCTCTCCTCCTGCAGGATGAGGGGAGAATGATTCATGAGCAGGCTTCCCTCCTTAATCTCTTCCAGCATGACATACACGTGGGCTGATGTGTCCTTAAGTGATGCCACCATCTGAATGGTGCCCCAAATGCAAGGGGGACAGCTGTCTCAGTGTTGTGACTGGACACTTGAACTGCCAGTGCTCGGGAGAAATATGGACATTGAGGTCAGATCGTATGCATGCTGGTGCTTAAAAAGTTGGTGACCAATCTGGGTGCTGCTGACCATTCACCTGATCAGACCACAAGAGGTCATTGAACCTCTTCCTACACTGGGCCCATGTCCTTCTGGTGAGTCTCCAGCTGCTGACCTCCATCGTCACCTCCATCCAAGCTCTCTTGGTCTCTCTGGGCAGATTGCTCCATCCAAACACTGGGAAAGAGACCTCTCTCTTCTCTGCCACTGCACCCATCAATGCCTCAAGGGAGGAATCATAAAATTGTGGTGCCACTCAAGGGCTGCCCATATGAGCACTGGCCCTCTGATCTCCCTGTTGCTCCATTCCTGAAGGCAGTGGCAAGCCTTTTAAAATCAGCCTCTGTAACTTAGTCCCATCTCTAGGACGCTTCTGGCATCTCTAATTGGGTGCCAGACTCGTCCCCAGGCCAATTAGGCCCTTTACATTTGAAAATAGCTTTGCATCAGCAGTGCTGATGCAGCGCGGGGTCGGAAACCGAAATGTTTTGGGTGTCAGTTTTCCGACCCCGGAATAAAAATCTGGCCATTTGCTGGTCAGTTGAATAACAGACAGATTGAAATGGCTCAAAACACATAAATCACAGGGATGGATTGTACTTATTCCAGATTATTGAGAAGAGATTTGTGAGACATCAGCAGTCATTATGAGAGGGTTGAATAACACTGGATCTTCTGGTAGATTTTTATAAAGCTGTCAAAGCATACACAGACAAGTAAAGACTCATTACTCTTACTTCTGTTTTGTATAAAATAATGGAATCAAATATCAGCAGTAAATTTGAGTATTGTCTGTACAGTAAGCATCAGCAGTCATGAATTCAGAAATGGAAGATACTGCCTAACTGGCTGGCCTTTCTTGGTGCTGGATTATCTGCCCTGGCTCGACCTTGGTGCTGGTTCACTTGGTCTGTTCCCATCTCAGTCTTCAATTTTAAGCTTCTCTTGAGCAGATGGGACACCAGTAGGTTCTACTTTAAATAAAACAGAAAATGAAATATTCAGCAGGTCTGGTAGCATCTGTGGAGGGAGATAAACAGATTAATGTTTCGGCTCGATGACCTTTTGTTAGAACAGGAAGGTTTCAAAAAAAATCTTTGCTTTCTTTGAAGGGTGAGGAGAAGCAGGATGTTGCGCTGCCACTCACCAGCAAGCTACTGCAACCTGCCAGGCAACTGACCAGGATCAAGTAGATGAGTCCCTGGCGTTAAAATGGTCAGTTAGGACACTTTGCCACCAACTTTGGTCCCTGCCCGGCCGATTGTGCCCCAAATTAAAATGGAGGCTATAGTGTTTGTTACTTGCTTGATGCAGACTGCCTGATGTGGCAGACGCTCCCTATGATAGTTTCACTAAATCTGGTATCATGAAAGTTTCATTCTATGGTGATCTTTAGTTCTATTGGAAGAGCTACCTCATTCCAGATGATGTTATCTGTAGGTTTTTTTTTGCAGCAGATGGTACTGTGTGGCAGCCTGTCTTGTAAAACTGACAGGGTGAAGACAGGCTTCCTCTGACAAGTCTGTTATGTGTGGAGAGATTGACAAAAGTGGAGCCCAGACAGACAAAACATGCATTTTTTGGCATGTCACAGGCTCGGCTTCATCAGATTTATGGTAATCAACAAAGGCTTTCCCATTCTCACCTTATATGCTGCTATTAAAATGACACCCAGGAATAATGAACAAAAATATTGGCAGAAAATAAAATCGCAAGACCCACTATTTCTTGAAACAAAATTCAGTAAAATATTATAACAGACAAAAAGAAACCTGTAGCAACTCACCTGCTAGAGTAGACAAGAATGCTGATTTTAACTCCCACCACCTGGCAGGCATGATTCAGTCAGGCAGTTCAAGTTGCATCTGTCAGCCCCACATCCTTCCTGCCTCCTCTATCCACCATTTTAACTTACTGGTTTTGTAGCTGAGATGTAGCCACACACCCTCCAGGCAAAGCCAGAACCCAATTAAGAAGTGAAAGTCATGTTCCAGTGACATCATGCCTGCTCCCACTGCATTTTAACTCAAATTTGCAGATATTCTGCCCACTCTAGGACCTGCTAGCAAAACTTATCAGGATTAGTGTCCTGAGAACTCCTTAAACCATATAAAAGTGGTCTCTCACCTGCAGCTCAGTGGATCACAGGATCTTTTGCTGTTCAGTAAGCAAGATCTGTTATATAAAGACGAATTTCAATGTCAGTGGCATTGCGTCTTGCCTCATTGAAGGTCCAATAATAATCTACAAAAAGTGAATGTTTCTAGCTTCTAGGTATGGCTTCTACACTGATTCCTTACAACCCTTTAGTCAGGTGTCTCATTATGACAGCAATTCTTGCTTCTTTCTTCTGGAAAGAGAAAGAGCTTGATGAACAGTCACAGCAACCTCAGCATTCACCACGAGCATCTGCATGTGGTAGAATACATCAGGTGAAGGGGCTGTGTGCAGCAAACCATACCCAGCAAACACAGGGTCTACAGGCCAAGACTCATCACCTTGGAAATAACTGCAGAGCATTTAGGAGGCAGAGTTTGTTATTTATGATATTACTATCAGTGCAATTGAGGTGGAATCAGCCAAACTAGCAAAGTCAAGGTGAACCCAAAGATGTATTATCAATACCTTAAGAGTAAGAGGATAACAAAGGAGAAAGTAGCGTTCATAAAAGACCAAAAAAGTAACCTATGTGCAGGAGCAGAAGATATTGGTATGGTTCTTAATGAATACTTTGTGTCTGTTTTCACAAAAGAGGGGGACAATACAGATATTGTAGTTAAGGAAGAGGAATGTGAAGTATTGAATGTGATAAACATAGGGAGTGGGGAAGTATTAATGGGATTAGCATTCTGGAAAGTTAATAAATCACCAGGACCAAATGAAATGTACCCCATGCTGCTAAAAGAAGCAAGAGAGGAAATAGCAGAAGGTCTAACCATCATTTTCCAGTCCTCACTGGATACAGGTGTGATGCCAGAGGATTGGAGAACTGCTAACGTCGTACCTCTATTTAAAAAGAGAGCGAGGGATAGACCGAATAATTACAGGCCACTCAGTGTAACCTCAGTAGTGGACAAATTATTGGAATCTATTCTGAAAAACAGGATAAACTGTCACTTAGAAAGGCACAGGTTAATCAAGGATAACCAGCATGGATTTATAGAACATAGAACATAGAACATTACAGCGCAGTATAGGCCCTTCGGCCCTCGATGTTGCGCCGACCTGTGAAACCATCTGACCTACACTATTCCATTTTCATCCATATGTCTATCCAATGACCACTTAAATGCCGTTAAAGTTGGCGAGTCCACTACTGTTGCAGGCAGGGCGTTCCACGCCCCTACTACTCTCTGAGTAAAGAAACTACCTCTAACATCTGTCCTATATCCATCACCCCTCAACTTAAAGCTATGTCCCCTCGTGTTTGTCATCACCATCCGGGGAAATAAACTCTCACTATCCACCCTATCTAACCCTCTGATTATCTTATATGTCTCTATTAAGTCACCTCTCCTCCTCCTTCTCTCTAACGAAAACAACCTCAAGTCCCTCAGCCTTTCCTTGTAAGACCTTCCCTCCATACCAGGCAACATCCTAGTAAATCTCCTTCCTTCCTATAATGCAGTGACCAGAACTGCACGCAATACTCCAGGTGCGGTCTCACCAGAGTTTTGTACAGCTGCAGCATGACCTCGTGGCTCCGAAACTCGATCCCCCTACTAATAAAAGCTAACACACCATATGCCTTCTTAACAGCCCTATTAACCTGGGTAGCAACTTTCAGGGATTTATGTACCTGGACACCAAGATCTCTCTGCTCATCTACACTACCAAGAATCTTCCCATTAGCCCAGTACTCTGCATTCCTGTTACTCCTTCCAAACTGAATCACCTCACACTTTTCCGCATTAAACTCCATTTGCCATCTCTCAGCCCAGCTCTGCAGCCTATCTATGTCCCTCTGTAACCTACAACATCCTTCGGCACTATCCACAACTCCACCGACCTTCGTGTCATCCACAAATTTACTAACCCACCCTTCTACACCCTCATCCAGGTCATTTATAAAAATGACAAACAGCAGTGGCCCCAAAACAGATCCTTGCGGTACACCACTAGTAACTAAACTCCAGGATGAACATTTGCCATCAACCATCACCCTCTGTCTTCTTTCAGCTAGCCTATTTCTGATCCAAAGCTCTAAATCACCTTCAACCCCATACTTCCATATTTTCTGCAATAGCCTACCGTGGGGAACCTTATCAAACGCCTTACTGAAATCCATATACACCACATCCACGGCTTTACCCTCATCCACCTGTTTGGTCATCTTCTCGAAAAACTCAATAAGGTTTGTGAGGCACGACCTACCCTTCACAAAACCGTGCTGACTATCGCTAATGAACTTATTCTTTTCATTTGTTAAGGGAAGATCTTGTTTGACCAAGTTCATCGAATTTTTTGAAGAAGTAACAAGGAAGATAGATGAGGGTAGTGCAGTTGATGTGGTCTACATGGATTTTAGCAAGGCTTTTGACAAGATTTCTCATGGCAGACTGGTTAAAAAAATAAAATCCCATGGGATCCAGGGAAATGCAGCAAGGTGGATACAAAATTGGCTCAGTGGCAGGAAACAAAGGGTAATTGTTGACGGCTGTTTTAGCGACTGGAGAGCTGTTTCCAGTGTCGTTCCCCAAGGCTCAGTACTGGGTATATATTAACATTTGGATGTAAATGTAGGGGGCATGATCAAGAAGTTTGCAGATGAAACAAAGATTGGCCATGTGGTAGATAGCAAGGAGGATAGCTGTAGGCTGCAGGAAGATATTGATGGTCTGGTCAGATGGGCAGAAAAGTGGCAAATGGAATTCAACCTGGAGAAATGTGAGGTGATGCATTTGGGGAGGCCAAACAAGGCAAAGAAATACACGATTAATGGAAAAATACTGAGAAGTGTAGAGGAAATGATGGACCTTGGAGTGAATGTCCACAGATCCCTGAAGGTAACAGGACAGGTCGATAAGGTAGATAAGAAGGCATATGGAATCCTTTCCTTTATTAGCTGAGGTATAGAATATAAGAGCAGGGAGGTTATGCTGGAACTGTATTGGTTCGGCCACAATTTGAGTACTGTGTGCAGCTCTGGTCACCTCATTACAGAAAGGATTTAATTGCACTAGACAGGGTACAGAGGAGATTTGAGGATGTTGCCAGAACTGGGAAAATGCAGCTAGGAGTAAAGTTTGGATAGGCTGGGGTTGTTCTCCTTGGAACAGAGAAGGCTGAGGGGAAATCTGATTGAAATGTACAAAATTTTGAGGGGCCTGGATAGAGTGGAGGTGAAGGGTCTATTCACCTGAGCAAGAGAGGTCAGTGATGAGGGGGCATAGATTTAAAAAAAAGTGATTGGTAGAAAAATTAGAGGCGAGATGAGGAAAACCTTTTTCACACAGAGGGTGGTGGGGGTCTGGAACTCACTGCCTGGAAGGATAGTTGAGGCAGAGACCCTCAACGCATTCAAAAGGAGTCCGGATATGCACCTCAAGTGCTGTAATCGGCAGGGCTACGGACCAAATGCTGGAAGATGGGATTAGAATAGATGGATCATTTTTTGGCCACAATAGACACGACGGGCCAAGTTGCCTATTTCTGTGTCTTAAATGAGAATATTAAATGTAAGTGAGTTACACCATTTAGAGTCATGTTTTCTACAATCTTTTATGCTGGTTCAACATTCAATATAGTGGATCAGGCCTGGTGCACAAAACTGGCCACACCACCTGGTTGAAAGATTGCATTGGTTAGGAAAGGTTCTTCAAATTATGCCCATTTGCCTCGGCATGTAGGGACTAGTTAAAAGGCACAATTTAGAAGTTTTTCATATCAAAAATTAATTTACTATTAAACTGACTACTGGACCCCATGAAACTATTAAATGGTCAATATCATTTTTTTCCAGTCATTGCCAGTGACCTCAAATCAGGTTACTCACAGGTAGGGAACTTGGATACCCTTATTAAAAATGCTTTTGCTGATAAACTCATTTTCAGCTCTTAATCAAACTGCAGCAGGTTACCACTCAAATACATCAAGAATACTTTGGAAAGAAAACAATTATGATAGATTACATTAGATGATAGCGATGGTTCGTGCCTTGACACCTCCCCCCCCCACCCCCTTCCCCCCACCCCCCACACCCCTATTTCTCATCTAAATGCTTCCATCTGCAACATTAACCACATTAGACCCCAGATGTATATTGGAGACATACAGCTCTAACTCACCAAGTCTCTCAACCCCTCTACTCTCTCTAAATTGTCACACCACTTGTCTGAGTTCCAGTACTGGATAAGCAGAAAATTTCCTCCATCTAAATAATGGGAAGACAGAAGTCATTGTCTTCAGTTTATACCGCAAATCCCATTCCCTAGCTTCCAGCGTTCTGGACGACGACATCTGCAGGAAGTGTGCCCAGCTGCAGCTCCTCACAGACCGCATGGATCGGTTGGAGCGGCAACTGGATGGACTTAGGAGCATGCAGGTGGCGGAAAGCGTCATAGACAGGAGTTTTAGAGAAGTGGTCACACCCAAGGTGCAGGCAGATAGATGGGTGACTGCTAGAAGGGGCAGGCAGTCAGTGCAGGAATCCCCTGTGGCTATCCCCTTCTCTAACAAGTATACTGTTTTGGATACTGTTGGGGGGATGGCCTATCAGGGCAAAACAGCAGCAGCCAGAGCAGTGGCACCACAGCTAGCACTGTTGTTCAACAGGGAGGGACAAAGCGCAGAAGAGCAATAGTTATAGGGGACTCTATAGTCAGGGGCACAGATCGGCGCTTCTGTGGACGTGAAAGAGACTCCAGGATGGTATGTTGCCTCCCTGGTGCCAGGGTCAAGGATGTCTCTGAACGGACAGGGGGCATTCTGAAGGGGGAGGGTGAACAGCCAGAGGTTGTTGTACACATCGGTACCAATGACATAGGCAGGAAGAGTGATGAGGTCCTGCAAGGGGGAGTTTAGGGAGTTAGGTAGTAAGTTAAAAAACAGGACCTCTAGGGTTGTAATCTCTGGATTATTCCCTGTGCCACGTGCCAGTGAGGCTAGAAATAGGAAGATAGTGCAGCTAAACACGTGGCTGAGCAGCTGGTGTAGAAGGGAGGGTTTCAGATATCTGGACCATTGGGCTCTCTTCAGGGACAGATGAGACCTGTACAAGAGGTTGCATCTAAACTGGAGGGGCACTAATATCCTGGCGGCAAGCTTTGCTAGCGTCACTTGGGAGTGTTTAAACTAGTGTGGCGGGGGGTGGGAACTAGAGCAGTAGGACAGCTAGTGAAATAAATGAGGAGGACATAGTAAATAAGGCCAGTAGGATGAAGAGGAAGAGCAGGCAGGGAGATGTTGCTGAGCACAGCGGGACTGGTGGTCTGAAGTGCATTTGTTTCAATGCGAGAAGTATAACAGGTAAGGCAGATGAACTTAGAGCTTGGATTAGTACTTGGAAATAAGATGTTGTTGCGATTACAGAGACTTGGTTGAGGGAAGGGCAGGATTGGCAGCTAAATATTCCAGGCTTTAGAAGCTTCAGGCGGGATAGAGGGGGATGTAAAAGGGGTGGGGGAGTTGCATTACTGGTTAAGGAGAATAGCTGTCCTGCGGGAGGACACCTCAGAGGGGTCATGCAGCGAGGCAATATGGGTGGAGCTCAGGAATAGGAAGGGTGCAGTCACGATGTTAGGGGTTTACTACAGGCCTCCCAACAGCCAGCGGGAGGTAGAGGAGCAGAAACATAGACAGATTTTGGAAAGATGTAAAGGTAACAGGGTTGTGGTGGTGGGTGATTTTAACTTCCCCTATATTGACTGGGACTCACTTCGTGCTAGGGGCTTGGATGGGGCAGAATTTGTGAGGAGCATCCAGGAGGGCTTCTTGAAACAGTATGTAGATAGTCCAACTAGGGATGGGGCCATTCTGGACCTGGTATTGGGAATGAGCTGAGCCAGGTGGTCGAGGTTTCAGTGGGGGTACATTTCGGGAGCAGTGACCATAATTCCATAAGTTTTAAGGTACTTGTGGATAAGGATAAGAGTAGTCCTCGGGTGAAGGTGCTAAATTGGGGGAAGGCTAATTATAATAATATTAGGCAGGAACTGAATCATTTAGATTGGGGGCGGCTGTTTGAGGGTAAATCAACATCTGACATGTAGGAGTCTTTCAAACGTCAGCTGATTAGAATCCAGGACCAGCATGTTCCTGTGAGGAAGAAAGACAAGTTTGGTAAGTTTCGGGAAGCTTGGATAACACGGGATATTGTGAGCCTAGTCAAAAAGAAAAAGGAAGCATTTGTAAGGGCTGGAAGGCTAGGAACAGATGAAGCACTTGAGGAATATAAAGACAGTAGGAAGGAACTTAAGCAAGGAGTTAGGAGGGCTAAAAGGGGTCATGAAAAGTCATTGGCAAACAGGATTAAGGAAAATCCCAAGGCTTTTTATACGTATATAAAGAGCAAGAGGGTAACCAGGGAAAGGGTTGGCCCACTCAAGGACAGAGATGGGAATCTATGTGTGGAGCCAGAGGAAATGGGCGAGGTGCTAAGTGAGTACTTTGCATCAGTATTCACCAAAGAGAAGGACTTGGTGGATGATGAGCCTAGGGAAGGGAGTGCAGATAGTCTCAGTCATCTCATTATCAAAAAGAAGGAGGTGTTGGGTGTCTTGCAAAGCATTAAGGTAGATAAGTCCCCAGGGCCTGATGGGATCTACCCTAGAATACTGAGGGAGGCAAGGGAGGAAATTGCTGGGGCCTTGACAGAAATCCTTGCATCCTCATTGGCTACAGGTGAGGTCCCAGAGGACTGGAGAATAGCCTATGTTGTTCTTTTGTTTAAGAAGGGTAGCAAGGATAATCCAGGAAATTGTAGGCCGGTGAGCCTTACGTCAGTGGTAGGGAAATTATTAGAGAGGATTATTCGGGACAGGATTTACTCCCATTTGGAAACAAACAAACTTATTAGCGAGAGACAGCATGGTTTTGTGAAGGGGAGGTCGTGTCTTACTAATTTGATTGAGTTTTTTGAGGAAGTGACGAAGATGATTGATGAAGGAAGGCAGTGGATGTTATCTATATGGACTTCAGTAAAGCCTTTGACAAGGTCCCTCATGGCAGACTGGTACGAAAGGTGAAGTCACACGGGATCAGAGGTGAGCTGGCAAGATGGATACAGAACTGGCTCAGTCATAGAAGACAGAGGGTATCAGTGGATGGGTGTTTTTCTGAATGGAGGGATGTGACTAGTGATGTTCCGCAGGGATCAGTGCTGGGACCTTTGCTGTTTGTAGTATATATAAATGATTTGGAGGAAAATGTAGCTGGTCTGATTAGTAAGTTTGCGGATGACACAAAGGTTGGTGGAGTTGCAGATAGTGATGAGGATTGTCAGAGGATGCAGCAGGATATAGATCGGTTGGAGACTTTGGCGGAGAAATGGCAGATGGAGTTTAATCCGGACAAATGTGAGGTAATGCATTTTGGAAGGTCTAATGCAGGTGGGAAGTATACAGTAAATGGCAGAACCCTTAGGAGTATTGACAGGCAGAGAGATCTGGGCGTACAGGTCCACAGGTCACTGAAAATGACAATGCAGGTGGATAAGGTAGTCAAGAAGGCATACAGCATGCTTCCTTTCATCGGTCGAGGCATAGAGTATAAAAATTGGCAAGTCATGCTGCAGCTGTACAGAACCTTAGTTCGGCCACACTTAGAATATAGCGTGCAATTCTGGTCGCCACACTAACAGAAGGACGTGGAGGCTTTGGAGAGGGTACAGAAGAGGTTTACCAGGATGTTACCTGGTCTGGAGGGCATTAGCTATGAGGAGAGGTTGGAAAAACTCGGATTGTTTTCATTGCAACGACGGAGGTGGAGGGGCGACATGATAGATGTTTACAAAGTTATGAGCGGCATGGACAGAGCGGATAGTCAGAAGCTTTTTCCCACGGTTGAAGAGTCAGTTACTAGGGGACATAGGTTTAAGGTGCGAGGGGCAAAGTTTAGAGGGGATGTGCGAGGCAAGTTTTGTACACAGAGGGTGGTGAGTGCCTGGAACTTGCTGCCAGGGGAGGTGGTGGAAGCAGATACGATAGCGACGTTTAAGAGACATCTTGACAAATACATGAATAGGAAGGGAATAGAGGGATATGGGCCCCGGAAGTGCAGAAGGTTTTAGTTGAGGCAGGCATCAAGATCGGCGCAGGCTTGGAGGGCCGAATGGCCTGTTCCTGTGCTGTACTGTTCTTTGTTCTTTGTTCTAGCCACCAACTCCATCCCTCTCCGTGGCAACTGTGAGACGGAATCAGACTGTTTGCAACCTTGGTGTCATACTTTATCCTGAGATGAGCTTCCAACCACATATCCACATCATTGCTAAGACTACCTACTTCCACCTCCATCACCTAGCTCTCCCCCTACCTCAGCTCATCAGCTGTTGAAACTCTCATCCATGCCTTTGTTACCTCTGGACTTGACTATTCCAACACACTCCTGGGTGACTTCTCATCTTCCATCCTCAATAAACTTCAGCTCATCCAAAACTCTGCTGTCCATATTCTAACTCACACCAAGCCCCATTCACCCATCACCTTGGTGTTCACTGACCTACCCTCGTTCCCAGTTAAACAAAATCTCAATTTTAAAATTCTCATCCTTATTTTCAAACCCCTCTATGGCCTTGCCCCTCCAGATCTCTAACTTCCTCCAGCCCTACAATCTTCCGAGATATCTATGCTTCTCCAATTCTGGCCTCTTCCACATTCCCAATTTTAATCAATCTGCCATTGGCAGCTCTGCCTTTAGTTGCCAAGGCTCTAGAAATCAGCCCTTAAAGCTCTCCACCTCTCTCGCCTCCTTTAAGATGCTCCTTGAAATCTACCTCTACTAGTGAGCAGTCACCACACAGACTGCAGTGGTTCGAGAAGGCAGCTCACCACCAATTTATCAAGGGCAATTAGAGATGTACAACAAATGTTGGCCTTGCTCATAGTCCCTCAGCAGAACCTGGGCGGACCTGGGAGGAGGCGGATCTGGAATGGAACCTGTAGAAATAAAGAGCGGAGCTGGAGGCCATCACCTACCTCAGACCAGAGCAGCGTCAGTCGGCAGGCTCTCTCGCTGTGTCAGCACACGCTTGGTTCCAAAAGAGGAAAAAACTACAGGCGACATCATGGGAGATCTGTCAGCTGATTGGTTGGTAAGTAACAGCTGTTATTACCTGTAAATAGCTTAAAAATCAGGGCGAAAATGTTCTTTTTTGTTTAAATCCTCAAATAGCTCCCTTGTAAGTGATAAGGGTTAGTAGAGTCATAGAGTTTTACAGCACAGAAATTGGCCCTTCGGCCCAACGCGCTACACCGACCATCAAACACCCATCCTAACTAATCCCATTTCCCCACACTTGGCCCGTAGCCTTGTATGTTATGGCGTTTCAAGTGTTCATCTAAATACTTCTTGAATACTGTGAGTGTTGGGGCGGCAGAGTGGCGCAGTGGTTAGCCTCACAGCTCCAGAGACCCGGGTTTGGTTCTGGGTACTGCCTGTATGGAGTTTGCAAGTTCTCCCTGTGACCGCGTGGGTTTCCACCGGGTGCTCCGGTTTACCCCCACCGCCAAAGACTTGCAGGTTGCTAGGTAAATTGGCCATTGTAAATTGCCCGTAGTGTAGGTAGGAGAATGGTAGGGAATATGGGATTAATGTAGGAGGGGATGTGGTAGGGAATAATGTAGGATTAGTATAAATGGGTGGTTGATGGTCGGCACAGACTCAGTGGGCCGAAGGGCCTGTTTCAGTGCTGTATCTCTCTATGACTCTATGTTCCTGCCTCTACCACCTCTTCAGGCTGTGTGTTCCAGATTCCAACCACCCTCTGGGTGAAAAAATTTCTCCTCAACTTCCCTCTAAACCTTCTGCCCCTTACCTAAGGTACTATTAGGGTTTTGTTTTAATTAGTGTAATTTATTAATAATTACTTATTAGAATAGTGCTGTTTGGACACAGTGAGGCTGTGAGTTGTGTGTGAGGGATTTTACTGACTGGGGAAGGAGGTGCTCTTTGCAGTCTTTCTTTTTTCTTTTAAAATATTTAACATCCAAATTAATTAAATAGCCCAGATGGCTGGGCTGACGATGTGTTGCTGCTGTAGTATGTGGGAGCTGGTGGATGCCGGTGCGATCCACGGTGACCACATCTGCAGCAAGTGTTGGCTGCTCGAGGAACTTTGGCTCAGAGTTGATAAGCTGGAGTCCGAGCTGCAGACACTGCGACACATCAGGGAAGGGGAGAGTTACTGGACACTGTGTTTCAGGAGACAGTCACACCCCTTAGATTAATTGCATCCAATTTGGACCGTGGTCAGGGACAGGAAGGTGTGACTGCGAGTGAGGCAGGTATGGAGATCCAGAATTTAGTTTTGGAGGTGCCTCAGCCAGTGCCCTCATCCAATAGGTACGAGGTTCTTGATCCCGGTCTGGACGAGGGCACAGGCTGCAGGGAGGATGAGCGAGCTGACCACAGCACCGTGGTTCAGAGGGCCATTCAAGTGGGGGGAGAAAAGAGAAATGTAGTAGTAATAGGGGATAGCATAGTTAGGGGAATAGATACTGTTCTTTGCAGCAAAGACAGGGAGTCCCGAAGGCTGTGTTGCCTACCTGGTGTCAAGGTTAAGGACATCTCTTGTGGGCTGGAGAGGAACTTGGAGTGGGAGGGGAAGGATCCAGGTGTCGTGGTCCATGTAGGTACCAATGACATAGGTAGGACTAGGAAAGCGGTTCTGCTGAGGAACTATGAGCTGCTCGGGGCTAAATTAAAAAGCAAAACCACAAAGGTAATAATCTCCGAATTACTACCTGAGCCATGTGCAAATTGGCGTATGGTAAATAAGATTAGAGAGATAAATGTGTGGCTCAAAGATTGGTGTGGGAGAAATGGGATCCGATTCATGGGACACTGGCACCAGTACTGGAGGAGAGAGCTGTTCTGTTGGGATGGGTTCCATTTGAACCAGGCTGGGACCAGTGTCCTGGCGAATCGTATATCTAGGGTTGTAGACTTTAGGACTTAGGACTAGGACTTTAAACTAATTAGTTGGGGGCGGGGGTGGTGAAGGGTTCAATTGAAGGGAAGTTTAAAAAATCAAAAAGAAACGAGAGAGC
The DNA here is from genome assembly GCF_036365525.1 of Heterodontus francisci. NCBI lineage: Eukaryota > Metazoa > Chordata > Chondrichthyes > Heterodontiformes > Heterodontidae > Heterodontus > Heterodontus francisci. The sequence continues at coordinate 46,074,808 of NC_090383.1, read as the reverse complement.
CGAAGTGCAGGGTAGTGAAGAGGTAATCAAAGTGTGACAGGAAGGGACAGAAGATATAAGGAGAAGAGTGCAGCAGAAATTAGAACCAGAATGAGTAATAATGGTAAAAAGTCAAAGCTTAAGGCTCTTTATCTGAATGCACGCAGCATTTGTAACAAGATAGGGGAGTTGACGGCACAAATAGAAATAAATGATTATGACTTGACAGCTATTACAGAGACATGGTTGCAGGGTGACCAAGACTGGGAACTCAATATTCAAGGGTATTCAACATTCTGGAAAAATAGGCAAAAATGAAAAGAAGGTGGGGTAGCTTTGTTACTAAAGGAAGGTATCAGTGCGGTGGTGAGTAGTGATATAGGTGCAATAGATCGTGATGTGGAATCAGTTTGAGTGGAAATAAGAAAAAGCAAGGGGAAGAAGTCACAGGTGGGAGTTGTCCATAGGCCCCGGAAGAGTTGCCTCACTGGAGGACAAAGTATAAATTGAGAAATAACGGAGGCGTGGAGGAAGAGCGCTACAATTGTCATGGGTGATTTTAATCTGCATATTGACTGGACAAATCAGATTGCAGAGGTAACATGGAAGACAAATTTGTAGAATGCATCAGGGATTGTTACTTAGAGCAATACGTTGCAGAACCTACCAGAGAACAGGCAATTTTAGATCGAGTAATGTGTAATGAGGTAGGATTAATAAGAGATATCGTAGTTAAGGATCCTCTAGGGGGTAGCGATCACAACATGGTAGAATTTCAAATTCAGTTTGAGGTCGAGCCACTCGGGTCTCAAACCAATGTCTTCAACTTAAACAAGGGCAATTACAGAGGTCTGAAGAAAGTTGTCTAAAGCAAGCTGGGAAAATAGACTAAGGCATGTGAGCAGTGGCAGATATTTAAGCAGATATTTCATAACGCTCAGCAAAAATTTATCCCAGTCAAAAAGAAGGACTCGATGAGAAGGATGAACCACCCGTGGTTCACAAAGGCGGTCAAGGAGAGTATCCAATCAAAAACTAAAGCATACAAAGCGGCGAAAAATAGTGATAGGCCAGATGATTGGGAATTTTTTTTTTAGGAACCAGCAGCGAGCGGATAACTAAAAAGCTGATAAAGAGGGAGAAAATTGATTATGAAAGTAAATTGACAAGAAATATAAAAACAAACAGCAAGAGCTTCTACGGGCATATAAAAAAAGAGTAGCTAAAGTGAGCATGGGACCCTTGGAGGATGAGACTGGAGAACTGAAAACGTGGAACAGGGAAATGGCAGATAATTTAAACCAATATTTTGCATCGGTCTTCACGGTGGAGGACACTATAAACATCCCACAGATATCAGATAAGCAAGGAGCTAATGGGAGAAAAGATCTTGTAACAGTCTCTATCATGAGGAACAAAGTATTTGACAAACTAATGGGACTAAAGGCAAACAAGTCGCCAGGACCTGATGGCCTGCATCCAAGGGTTTTAAAGGAAGTGGCTGCAGAATTAGTGGAGGCATTGGTCGAAATATTCCAAAACTCACTGAATTCCGGGAGAGTCCCAGCGGATTGGCAAACTGCTAATGTGATGCCCCTGTTCAAGAAGGGAGGGAGACAAAAAGCCAGTCAGCCTAACGTCAGTCATTGGGAAAATGCTAGAGTCCATTATTAAGGAAGAAATAGCAGGACATTTAGAAAAGCTTAAACAGAGTCAACATGGTTTTCTGAAAGGGAAATCATGTTTGACGAATATGCTAGAGTTCTTTAAGGATATAACAAGCAGAGTTGATAAAGGGGAACCGGTAGATGTATTGTGTTTAGATTTCCAGAAGGCATTCAATAAGGTGCCACATAAAAGATTATTGCACAAGATAGGAGCTCACAGTATTGGGGGTAATGTATTAGCATGAATTGAGGATTGGTTAACTCACAGAAGACAGAGAGTAGGGATTAATGGGTCTTTTTCAGGTTGGAAAGACGTAACTAGTGGAGTGCCACAAGGATCAGCTCTAGGGCCTCAATTATTTACTATCTAAAGTAACTTGGAGGAGGGAGCAGTGTGTAATGTAACTAATTTGCTGACGATACAAAAGTAGGTGGGAGGGCATGCTGTGATAAGGACATAAGGAATCTGCAGGGGGATATAGATAGGTTGAGTGAGTGGGCAAAAACTTGCCAGATGGAGTTTATTGTAGGAAAGTGTGAGGTCATGCACTTTGGTAGGAAGAATCAAAAGGCAGATTATTATTTAAATGGCGAGAGACTCCAAAAAAGTGCAGCACAGAGGGATCTGGGTGTTCTTGTGCATGAAATACAAAAAGTTAGCATGCAGGTGCAGCAAGTAATTAAGAAGGCAAATGGAATTTTGTCCTTTATTGCTAGGGGGTTGGAGTTCAAAAAAAGGGAAGTCTTGTTACAGCTGTAAAGGGTGTTGGTAAGGCTGTACCTGGAGTACTGTGTACAGTTTTGGTCAGCATATTTAAGAAAGGATATACAGGCATTGGACGCAGTTCAAAATTGGGCTAGGCTGATTAGGCCAAAACTAGGCTGATTCCTGGGATGAAGGGGTTGACTTATCAAGAACAGCTAAACAGGTTAGGGTTACAACATTAGAGTTTAGAAGAATGAGGGATGATCTTATTGAAACGTACAAGATTCTGAGGGGGCTGGAAAGATGTTGAGAAGATGTTTCCACTAGTGGGGGAATCTCAAACTAGGGGACATAGTTACAGAATAAGGGGACACTCATTTAAAAGTGAGATACAAAGGAATTTCTTCTCTCAGAGGGTAGTGAATGGCTGCAATTCTCTACTCAAGAGAGTTGTGGAGGCTAGATCACTGAAAGTACTTCAAGAGGAGGTAGATAGATTTTTGAAATATCGGGGAGTTGAGGGCTAGGAGGAACTGGCACGAAAGAGGAGTTGAGGTCTGGGGCAGATCAGCCATGATCTTATTGAATGGCGGGGCAGACTTGAGGAGCTGAATGGCCTACTCCTGCTCCTATTTATGTTATGTTCTTGCCTGTGATGCCCACATCCCATAAATGATTAAAAAAGCTTCTGGTGATCTGCACCTCTGTCAAATTTTATTTGTGACTGCTCCTGTGAGAAAGACCTTGGTATATCTTTCTACATTAAATGGCACTATATAAATGCAAGAAATGCTGGAAATACTCAGCAGGTTTGGCAGCATCTGTGGAGAGAGAAGCAGAGTTAACGTTTCAGGTCAGTGACCCTTCTTCAGAACTAGCAAATATTAGAAATGTGAAAGGTTATAAGCAAGTAAAGTGGGGGTGGGGCAAGAGGTAACAAAGGAGAAGGTGTAAATAGGACAGCGTCACAGAACCTGCAAGTCTTTGGCTGTGGGAGGAAACTGGAGCACCCGGCGGAAACCCACACGGTCGCAGGAAGAACTTGCAAACTCCGCACAGGCAGTACCCAGAACGAAACCCGGGTCACTCGAGCTGTGAGACTGCGGTGCTAACCACTGCGCCACTGTGCCAATTGATTAAGAAGGGGAAAATAAAGTACAAGAGCAAGCTTGCGGGGAACATAAAAACTGACTGTAAAAGTTTCTATAGGTATGTGAAAAGAAAAAGATTAGTGAAGGCAAATGTAGGTCTCTTACAGTCAGAAACAGGGGAATTTATTATGGGGAACAAGGAAATGGCTGACCAACTAAATGAATACTTTGCTTCTAATTTCACAAACAAGGACACAAATATCATTCCAGAAATGTTGGGGAACACAGGGTTTTTAGTAAGAGAGAGGAACTGAAAGAAATCAGTATTAGCAGAAAAATGGTGTTGGGGAAATTGATGGGATTGAAGGCCAATAAATCCCCAGGGCCTGATGGTTTGCATCCCAGAGTACTTAAGGAAGTGGCCCTAGAAATAGTGGATGCATTGGTGGTCATCTTCCAAGATTCTATAGACTCTGGAACTGTTGCTACAGATTGGAGGGTAGCTAATGTAACCCCACTATTTAAAAAGGGAGGTAGAGAGAACACAGGGAATTATCGACCAGTCAGCCTGACATCGGTAGTGGGGAAAATTCTAGAATCCATTATCAAAGATTTTATAGCAGACCACTTAGAGAACAGTTGTTGAATCAGACAGAGTCAGTATGGATTTACGAAAGGGAAATCATGCTTGACAAATCTAATAGAATTCTTTGAGGATGTAACTAGTAGAGTTGATGAGCAACATCCAGTGGATGCAGTTTATTTGGACTTTCAGAAGGCTTTCGACAAAGTCCCACATAAGAGATTAGCATGTAAAATTAAAGCGCATGGGATTGGTGGTAGTATATTGCGAAGGATTGAAAATTGTTTTTTTAAATTCATTTATGGGATTTGGGTGTCACTGTCTATGCCAGCATTTTATTGCCCATCCCTAATTGCCCTTGTGAAGGTGGTGGTGAGCTGCCTTCTTGAACCGCTGCAGTCCATGTGAGGTAGGTACACCCACAGTGCTGTTAGGAAGGGAGTTCCAGGATTTTGACCCGGCGACAGTGAAGGAACGGCGATAGAGTTCCAAGTCAGGATGGTGTGTGACTTGGAGGGGAACTTGCAGGTGGTGATGTTCCATGCATCTGCTGCTCTTGTCCTTCAAGGTGGTAGAGGTCGTGGGTTTGGAAGGTGCTGTCTAAGGAGCCTTGGTCCGTTGCTGCAGTGCATCTTGTAGATGGTACACACTGCTGCCACTGTGCGTCGGTGTTGGAGGGAGTGAATGTTTGTAGATGGGGTGCCAATCAAGCGGGCTGCTTTGTCCTGGATGGTGTCGAGCTTCTTGAGTGTTGTTGGAGCTGCACCCATCCAGGCAAGTGGAGAGTATTCCATCACACTCCTGACTTGTGCCTTGTAGATGGTGGACAGGCTTTGGGGAGTCAGGAGGTGAGTTACCCGCCACAGGATTCCTAGCCTCTGACCTGGTCTTGTAGCCACGGTATTTATATGGCTACTCCAGTTCAGTTTCTGGTCAATGGTAGCCCCTAGGATGTTGATAGTGGGGGATTCAGCGATGGTAATGCCATCAAATGTCAAGGGGAGATGTTTAGATTCTCTCTTGTTGGAGATGGTCATTGCCTGGCATTTGTGTGGCACAAATGTTACTTGCTACTTATCATCCCAAGCCTGGATATTGTCCAGGTCTTGCTACATTTCTACACGGACTGCTTCAGTATTTGAGGAGACACGAATGGTGCTGAACATTGTGCAATCATCAGCGAACATCCCCAATTCTGACCTTATGATAGAAGGAAGGTCATTGATGAAGCAGCTGAAAATGGTTGCGCCTAGGACACTACCCTGAGGAACTCCTGCAGTGATGTCCTGGAGCTCAGATGATTGACATCCAACAACCACAACCATCTTCCTTTGCGCTAGGTATGACTCTAACCAGCAGAGAGTTTTCCCCCTGATTCCCATTGACTCCAGCTTTGCTCGGGCTCCTTGATGCCATACTCGGTCAAATGCTGCCTTGATGTCAAAGGCAGTCACTCTCACCTCACCTCTTGAGTTCTGCTCTTTTGTCCATGCTTGAACCAAGGCTGTAATGAGGTCAGGTCCTGAATGGCCCTGTCGGAACCCAAACTGGGTATCACTGAGCAGGTTATTGCTAAGCAAGTGCTGCTTGATGGCACTGCTGATGACACCTTCCATCACTTTGCTGATGATTGAGAATAGACTGATGGGGCGGTAATTGGCCGGGTTGGACTTGTCCTGCTTTTTGTGTACAGGACATACCTGGGAAATTTTCCACATTGCCGGGTAGATGCCAGTGTTGTAGCTATACTGGAACTGCTTGGCTAGGGGTGTGGCAAGTTCTGGAGCACAGGTCTTCAGTACGATTGCCGGAATATTGTCAGGACCCATAGCCTTTGCAGTATCCAGTGCCTTCAGTCGTTTCTTGATATCACGTGGAGTGAATCGAATTGGCTGAAGTCTGGCATCTGTGATGCTGGGGACTTCAGGAGGGGGCTGAGATGGATCATCAACTTGGCATTTCTCGCTGAAGATTGTTGCAAATGCTTTTGCCTTATCTTTCGCACTGATGTGCTGGGCTCCCCCATCATTGAGTATGGGGATATTTGTGGAGCCACCTCCTCCAGTTAGTTGTTTAATTGTCCACCACCATTCACGGCTGGATGTGGCAGGACTGCAGAGCTTAGATCTGATCCGTTAGTTATGGGATAGCTTAGCTCTATCCATTGCATGCTGCTTATGCAGTTTGGCATGCAATTAGTCCTGGGTTGTAGCTTCACCAGGTTGACACCTCATTTTGAGGTATGCCTGGTGCTGCTCCTGGCATGCCCTCCTGCACTCCTCATTGAACCAGGGTTGGTCTACTGGCTTGATGGTAATGGTAGAGTGGGGGATATGCCAGGCCATGAGGTTACAGATTGTGGTTGAGTACAATTCTGCTGTTGCTGATGGCTCACAGCGCCTTATGGATGCCCAGTTTTGCATGGCTAGATCTGTTCGAAATCTATCCCATTTAGCACGGTGATAGTGCCACACAACACGATGGATGGTATCCTCAATGTGAAGGCGGGACTTCGTCTCCACAAGGACTATGTGGTGGTCACTCCTACCAATACAGTCATGGACAAAAGCATCTGCGGCAGGCAGATTGGTAAGAACAAGGTCAGGTATGTTTTTCCCTCATGTTGGTTCCCCCACCACCTGCCGCAGACCCAGTCTAGCAGCTATGTCCTTTAACAGGTCATAGATAGAGAGGTACAGCACTGAAACGGTCCCTTCGGCCCATCAAGTCTGTGCCGACCATCAACCACCCATTTATACTAATCCTCCATTAATCCCTTACTCCCTACCACATCCCCACCTTCTCTCAATTCTTCTACCACCTACCTACACTGGGGCAATTTACAATGGCCAATTTACCTATCAACCTGCAAGTCTTTGACTGTGGGAGGAAACCTGAGCACCCGGCAGAAACCCACGCGGTCACAGGGAAAACTTGCAAACGCCACACAGACAGTACCCAGAACTAAACCTGGGTCGCTGGAGCTGTGAGGCTGCGGTGCTAACCACTGCGCCACTGTGCCACCCTGTACTCGGCCAGCTCAGTCAGTAGTGGTGCTACCGAGCCACTTTTGGTGATGGACATTGAAGTCCCCCACCCAGAGTACATTTTGTGCCCCTGCCACCCTCAGTGCTTCCTCCAAGTGGTTGGCAGACAGGAAACAAAGAGTAGGGATAAATGGGTCTTTTTCCGAATGGCAGGCAGTGACTAGCGGGGTAGCGCAGGGATCGGTGCTAGGACCCCAGCTCTTCACAATATATTTATTTTTTTATTTTTATTTAGAGATACAGCACTGAAACAGGCCCTTCGGCCCACCGAGTCTGTGCTGACCATCAACCACCCACTTATACTAATCCTACACTAATCCCATATTCCTACCACATCCCCACCTGTCCCTATATTCTCCTACCACCTACCTATACTAGGGGCAATTTATAATGGCCAATTTACCTATCAACCTGCAAGTCTTTTGGTGGTGGGAGGAAACCGGAGTACCCGGCGAAAACCCTCGCAGACACAGGGAGAACTTGCAAACTCCACACAGGCAGTACCCAGAATTGAACCCGGGTCGCTGGAGCTGTGAGGCTGCGGTGCTAATGATTTAGATGAGGGAACTCAATGTAATATCTCGACATTTGCAGATGACACAAAACTGGCTAGGAAGGTGAGTTCTGAGGAAGATGCAGAGAGGCATCAGGGTGATTTGGACAAGTTGAGTGAGTGGGCTAATGCATGGCAGATGCAGTATAATGTGAATAAATGTGAGGTTATTCACTTGGGTAGCAAAAACAGGAAGGCAGATTATTATCTTAATGGCTATAAACTAAGAGAGGGGAATATGCACTGAGACCTGGGTGTTCTCATACACCAGTCGCTGAAGGTAAGCATGCAGGTCCAACAGGCGGTATGTTGGCCTTCATAGCGAGAGGATTCGAGTACAGAAGCAGGGATGTCTTGCTGCAATTATACAGGGCCTTGGTAAGGCCACACCTGGAATATTGTGTGCAGTTTTGGTCTCCTTATCTGAGGAAGGATGTTCTTGCTATCGAGGGAGTGCAGCGAAGGTTTACCAGACTGATTCCTGGGATGACGGGACTGACATATGAGGAAAGACTGAGTCGGTTAGGATTATATTTGCTGGAGTTCAGAAGAGTGAGGGGGGATCTCATCGAAACCTATAAAATTCTAATAGTACTTGACAGGGTAGATGCAGGAAGGATGTTCCCGATGGTGGGGGAGTCCAGAACCAGGGGTCATAGTCTAAGGATATGGGCTAAACCTTTCAGGAATGAGACGAGGAGAAATTCCTTCACCCAGAGAGTGGTGAGCCTGTGGAATTCGCTACCACAGAAAGCAGTTGAGGCCAAAACATTGTGTGTTTTCAAAAAGGAGTTAGATATAGCTCTTGGGTCTAAAGGGATCAAAGGGTATGGGGCGAAAGCCAGAACAGGCTACTGAGTTGGATGATCAGCCATGATCATAATGAATGGCGGAGCAGGCTCAAAGGGCCAAATGGCCTACTCCTGCTCCTATTTTCTATGTTTCTATGTCTAATTCCCTTTTGAAAGCTTCAATTGAACCTGCCTCCACCACATTCTCAGGCAGCGCATTCCAGATCTTCTCCAAAGCTGAAGAGTCAAACTCCTCCAGTCTATCCAGTAACTTAAGTTCCTTATCCCTGGAAGCATTCTCATGAACCTTTTCTGCACACTCTCCAATGCCTTCACAACTTTCTTAAAGCTGGATGCAATACTCCAGTTAAGGTCAAACCAGTGTTCTAGACAAGTTTTACATAACTTCCTTGCTTTTGTATTCTACGTCCCATTCACTTCCCTCAGTTTCCTTGGATGCATCTCATCTGGTCCTGGACTTTATCCACTTTACGTACAGCTAGCCTATCCAATACCTCACCAATTTTCAATCCAACTGTCTGAATTACCTCCTCTTTCACTATGACTTGCACAGCATCTTCTTCCTTGGTGAAGACAGATGCAAAGTATTCATTTAATACTTCAGCCACGCCACCTGTCTCCATGTGTAAATCCCCTTTTTGATCCGTAAATCATCCCCACTCCTTTGACTACCCTTTTACTACTATGCCACAGAAGACTTTTGGATTCCCTTTTATATTAGCTGCCAGTCTTGTTTCATACTCTTTGTTTCTCTTATTTGCTTTTTCACTTCCCCTCTGAATTTTCTATATTCAACCTGGTCCTCGCTGGTCTCAATCATCTGACATCTGTCATAAGCACACTTTTTCCTTTTTCACAACCTCTATCTCTTTGGTCATCCAGGGAGCTCTGGATTTGTTTGCCTTACCTTTCCCCTTCGTTGGAATATATCTTGACTGTGCCCAAACTCTCTCTTCTTTAAAGGCAGCCCATTGTTTCACTTACTGTTTTGCCTGCTAACCTTTGATTCCAATTTATCTGGGTCAGATCCATTCTTACCCCATTGAAGTTGGCTTTCCCCCAGTTCATTATTTTTACTCTGGATTGTACCTTGTGCATTTCCATAGCAAACCTAAACCTTGATACAATGATCACTGTCCCTTAAATGTTCCCCAACTGACACTTGATGCACTTGGCCCACATCATTCCCAAGAACCAGGTTTAGCAGTGCCTCCTTTCTCGGACTGGAAACATACTGCTGCAGAGCATTCTCCTGAACACACTCTAGGAACTCTGCCTTTTACATGACTATCCCAGTCTATATTCAGATAATTTAAGTCTTCCATTAGAATCACTAATTCTTGTACTCCTCTAATATCCTTGCAAATTTGTTCCTATACACCTTTCCCACTAGTTGCTGGCCTATATACTATACCAAGCAATGTAATGGCACCTTTTTTGTTCCTCAGCCCACAGCTTCTGTTCTTTCTGTCCTTGACCCCTCTGGAACATCCTCTCTCTCCAGCACTGTAATGTTCTCCTTAACCAAAACTGCCACCCCACCCTTTTCCTTCCTTTCCTATCTTTCCTGAAGACCTCGTATCTAGGAATATTTAGCACCCAGTCCTGCCTTTCTTTGAGCCAAGTCTCTTATCACCACAACACCCTACTTCCACGTGGCTATCCGCGCCTGCAGCTCACCAACCTTATTCACCACACTGTCCTTTCACATACATGCACAGTAACCCTAATTTAGACTATTACTTTCCCTCTTGCTCTGACCCCACCTAATGCTTTACTATTTCCTACTCCAGTGTAATCTGTCTCTCCCAATTCTCTGTGCATGTTGGTGTTCCTCTCTTGTATTATCTCCTGGTTCCCAGACCTCTGCCAAGTTAGCTTAAACCCTTCCCAGTAGCACTAGTAAATCGCCCTGCAAGGAAATTTGTGCCAGCTCTGTTCAGGTGCAACACATCCAGCCTGTACAGGTACCATCTTCTCCAGAACTGTCCCAGCGTTCCAGGAATCTAAAGCCCTCCCTCCTGCACCATCTTTCCAGCCATACATTCATCTGCTCTATCCTCCTATTTCTATACCAGGAGTAATCTGGAGATTACTACTTTTGAGGTCCTATTTGCTAATTTCTTACCTAGTCCCCCAAAACTCTGACTACAGGACCACATCCCTCTTCCTACTTAAGTCATTGTGGATAATTACAGCTGGCAGTTCACCTTCCCCCTTCAAGGTGCTCTGCAGCCCAGTGACATCCTTGACCCTGGCACCAGAGGGGTAACACACCTTCCTAGATTCACATTTGCAGCCACAAACACCAGTCTATTCCCCTAAATATCAAATCTCCTATCACGATCATTCTTCCAGTCTTCTTTGTGCCCCCTTATGCAGCTGAGCCAACCGTGATGCCATGGCCTTGGCTGCACTCCTCAGGTGAATGAACACTTTCTTCAGTATTCAGAATTGAATACTGGTTGGAAAGTTAGATGCACTCAGGGGTCTCCTGCACTACCTGCCTGTTTCTTCTTGGCTGCCTGACCATCACCCATTCCCTGTCTGGCTGCAAAAACTTAAGCTGCAGGGTGACCACCTCTAAAAATGTGCTATCCGTGAATCTCTCAAACTCACGGATGCGCCACAGTGACATCAGCTGCTGCTCAAGTTCCAAAACCCTGAGCTCAAGATGCTGCAATTGATGACACTTCATGCACATTGTTATCCAGGACACGGGAAGCATTCTCGAGTTCCCACATAGCACAGGATGTGCACTCCAGAGGTCAGAGCAGCCCTGCTAGATAGCTCTATTTGATAATAAACCTTACTACTGCTAATGAATACCCAAGTTTCAATAGAAAAAGAAAAGTAAAAAAGAAAAAATACTCAACTGCTTACCTGTTTCCCACTGATGCCACACTTGATTTTCTTAGAATGCTGGCAGTCAGCTCGGAACCCAAACACTAATAAACTCCACCGCTGTCTATTATTCAACAATTCCTCACTGGCATAGAAGTTGTCACGTGTTGTGCCTGTTTTTTTGGTGTGAAGTAGGTGCAAACCATACCAATTTAGCAGGCCCATTTTTTTCCAGATCAAGCAAATGCTAAAACAAGCTGTTTCATCTTTATGTTGTTTTCTGGTTCCCAGATGTTCGAAAGAATCACATTTTAAACTTGGAAAGGCTGGAGTCAATCTTGTTTATTTCAGCACCATGCTCAGTACTGTAGAACCTGATCAACTGGTTCTTGTGTTATATATAACATGACTCCCCAGTGCAGCTGTGAATGTGCCCACCCCCCACTGGAACACTTACACATAACAACTAGTTCCTAGCTAATTAATTCCTAACACTTTACAGATAGTATAAGAATATATAACATACAGAACATCCCTCTTTCTTTAAAACATAATGCCCCTTTTTCAATATAACTGTCAATATAAATAATTATCATCTGACTTCTGGAAATAATCTGAACTCCTTCTTAGAGTCTTTATAGCATGTAAATTCTTTTTATTATTCAAGGTATTGCTTGGGTGGTAAGATGTTGTGCCTCCATCTTGTAGATTTGACATTTGTTGCTCTCAGTGGTGAGTTGGCATGCTGTACAGGCGATGTTGTGTCACTTGCTGGTGATGTTGTTAATGTTGTCTCACTGGATAGTGATGTTTCCGGTGTTGTTGATGGTCTTTTCAGTTGTTCCAGCTCAAGGTGTAGGTTGAATATGGATTCTGTTCCTTCTCATTTGGTTACCAGTTTCGGTCTCAATGATATATGACCTTGGCGTCTCAGCTTCACTAATAACTTTTGCTGGGCTCCAGGTTTTCCTGATTGGATCCTGTATGTGTACAGTTTGTCCTTTCAACAGCTGGGCTAGGGATTTAGCATATTTGTTCAAGTGTTGCTCTCCTCTTACCTGTGCTTCAGTGAGTTGATGTCTCCCATCCTCCTGGTCACTTGAAGGGTGTATTTTGCTTGGCAGAGTTGTCTTATATTTTCTTCTATTTAACAGCTCAGGTTCTTTCATGTCAGCCTTGAGAAGTGTGGATCGGAGTGACAGTAAGGCCAGGTTTGGGTCTTCCTTCATCTCTTAGCATTTCACAAGTGTTCTTTTGACCGTCTGGCTGCGTCTTTCTATAAATCCGTGTCCCTGTGGGTAGTGTGGTGATGAGGTGATGGTGTTGAACCCATACTGGTCAGCGAATTCCTTAAATTCTCTGGATGTAAGTTAGGTGCCATTGTCACATATTAACCTTTCAGGAATCCCCTGCTCAGCGAACAGAACTCGTACTGCTGAGATTATTGTTGTGGCTCTCAAGTCTTTCATCTACCAGATAAAAGGGAATTTTGAGTAGTAGTCTGCAACTATGAGAAACCATTCTTGATTATGTGTGAATACATTGACTCCTACAGTATGCCATAGTCTGGGAGGTACTTCAGTAGCTATCATCTCCTATTTCTGTTTTGAGTTTCTATACTTCTGGCACACATTGCATGTAGACACTATATTTTCAATATCTTTGTATATGTCTATCCAGTACACAGCTGATTTGGCTCTGAGCTTACAATACTCCATTCCCATATGGCCTTCTTTTGGAGAGGTTCTTCCTGCATTGTTTTGGGTATGATTATTCTGGACCCGGACAGCAGAACACCATCTTCTAGTGAGATGTCATCCCTGATAGAGCACTTCTGCCGTATTGCTGGCTGTATGTGCTGTATCCTATCAGGCTATCCCTGGATCACTTGCTGAGATAGCATCTGTAACTAAAACAAGAAATGCTGGAATCACTCAGCAGGTCTGGCAGCATCTGTGGAAAGAGAAGCAGAGTCAGTGACCCTTCTTGACCCAAAACGTTAACTCTGCTTCTCTTTCCACAGATGCTGCCAGACCTGCTGAGTGATTCCAGCATTTCTTGTTTTTGTTTCAGATTTCCAGCATCCGCAGTATTTTGCTTTTATTTTAGCATCTGTAACTCCTCGTCTTTGCTGGTTTCATCTCTAATTTGAGTCCCTTTCAGTGGCATTATGTTCACTAAGTGATGATTCTTTGTGCCCAGATCTTCTATCTCATGTTTCTCCTGTGGTGACAACCGAGATAGGGGTGTCTTCCAGCACCATTTCTCTTCCTGACTTAAATTTCAGAGTGAAATCATAACTCTGAAGCCTCAAGAGTAACTTCTGCAGTCTTGCTGGTGCTTTACATAGATTTTTCTTGTAGATCTGCTCCAGTGGATGATGATCACTCTCCACTGTGAACTTCCTCCCATAGAAATACGTGCGGAACTTCTCACATCCATACACAACTGCCAAAAGCTCTCTATGTTGGCATATTTTGTCTCAGCTGATGTCAGAGCTTTGGATGCAAATGCTATCGGCTTTCCCTCTTGTACCCGGGCTACTCCCAGTCCTTTTGTGGAAGCATCTACTTGTAGAGTGACAGGTTTCTTTCTGTCGTAGTACAACAGACTTGTCTCCTTGCATACTTTATTTATTTAGAGATACAGCACTGAAACAGGCCCTTCGGCCCACTGAGTCTGTGCCGACCATCAATCATCGATTTATACTAATCCTACATTAATCCCATATTCCTACCACATCCCCACAATTCCCCTACCTATACTAGGGGCAATTTATAATGGCCAATTTACCTATTAACCTGCAAGTCTTTGGCTGTGGGAGGAAACCAGAGCACCTGGTGAAAACCCACGCAGTCACAGGGAGAACTTGCAAACTCCACACAGGCAGCACCCAGAATTGAACTCGGGTTGCTGGAGCTGTGAGGCTGCCTTTTTGAGTTTGTTGAAACTCCTGTCATGTGATTCTGACCACTGGTACTCTACATCCTCTTTCATCAGCTCCCGCAGGTTTGCTGTGTGTTCGGACATGTGCAGAATAAAGGAGCATATGTCCCCAGTGCAGTCGTGAATGTGGCCCCCCACTGGAAAACTTACACATAACAACTAGTTCCTAGCTAATTAGTTCATAACACTTTACAGATAGTATAACAATATATACATATATAACACAAGCGTTGGGCTCTTTAAATGTGAAAATTCATGGCCTTCCATTTGTTGAAGGGTCCCATCCACAACTTAGCTACCAGCGAGCAGGGTAGGCATTGGACCTGCCCTGCTTCAAAATCTTTAGCAGCTACCAAACAAAGATAGACTGTGAAATAATTTTAACTAAACAAAAATGTTACTGTGGAGCCAACAAAAGGAGTACTCCCCACAACAGGAGTCATGATCACCACCAACTACTACTAATCCACTACAACCACCCCTCACTGTTGCCGACACCTTGAATTGAAGTTGTTGCTTGGGTGAGCTGCCTGTGGACGTGTGGCCAACATCAATAACTTGCTTTAATATTGCATTTTTAATATAGTAAAATGCCCCAAGGTACTTCACAGGTTATCAGACAAAGTTTGGTACTGAGCCACAGCGATATTCAAACAGGTGACCAAAAGCTTAGTCAAAGAGGTAGGTTTTAAGGAACATCTTAAAAAGGAGGAGAGAGAGGTAGAGAGGCAGTGAGCTTTTATGAACCAGTGCTAGTAGTGCTTGTTGGAATATGCTGATGAGCTCTGAAAATGAATTTACATCATACTCACGCCTCTTGATTTGAGCATTCGCTGATCACGTAGAGCCAGGTCTGGGCCTGAAAACAGAACTGGACCAATATTTACCACTGTGCATGCTCAATATCAGATCTTGTCAGGTTGCTACTTGTCACTAATAAATGAACAATTGAATAAACTGATATTCCAACACAAAAATTAATGCAAAGGACAGAAGATAACATTTGCTGCAAAAAAGAAAAATTAACACCCAGAAGATTGTTAGCTTAAGGAAACAACCTTCAGTAATAAAAACAAGAAATGCTGGAACCACTCAGCAGGTCTGGCAGCATCTGTGGAAAGAGAAGCAGAGTTAATGTTTCGGGTCAGTGACCCTTCTTCGGAACTGACAAATATTAAACCTTCAGTAATATTGTGAAAACATTTGGATATTCAACCAGATAATTTGAACAGCTTTTGCTGATGTTTCTGAATGGTACTATTCCAAGGAGACACAGCCAAAGGCAACAGCACCTGCAAGTAGGAAACGGGGAGGCGGTGGCGTAGTGGTATCATTACTGGACTAGTAACCCAGAGACCCAGGGTATTGATCTGGAGACATGGGTTCGAATCCCACCACAGCAGAAGGTGGAATTTGAATTTAATTAATAAAAATCTGGAATTAAAAGCTAGTCTAATGATGGCCATGAAACCACTGTCAATTGTTGTAAAAACCCATCGGGCTCACTAATGTCATTTAGGGAAGGAAATCTGCTGTCCTTACCTGGTCTGTCCCACATGTGACTCCAGGCCCACAGCAATGTGGTTAACTCTTACATGTCCTCTGGAATGGCCTAGCAAGCCACTCAGTTGTACCTAACCAGTACGAAGTCAATAAAAAGGGATGAAACCGGACGGACCACCCGGCATCGACCTAGGCACCGGAAACGACAACGGCAAAACCAGCCCTTTCGACCCTGCAAAGTCCTCCTTACTAACATCTGGGGGCTTGTGCCAAAGTTGGGAGAGCTGACCCACAGACTAGTCAAGCAACAGCCTGACATAGTCATACTCACCGAATCATACCTTAACGACAATGTCCCAGACACTGCAATCACTATCTCTGGGTATGTTCTGTCCCACCGGCAGGACAGACCCAGCAGAGGTGGCGGGACAGTAGTCTACAGTAGGGAGGGAGTTGCCCTGGGAGTCCTCAACATCGACTCTGGACTGCATGAAGTCTCATGGCATCAGGTCAAACATGGGCAAGGTAACCTCCTACTGATTACCAACTACCGCCCTCCCTCAGCTGATGACTCAGTACTCCTCCATGTTGAACACCACTTGGAGGAAGCACTGAGGGTGGCGAGGGCACAAAATGTACTCTGGGTGGGGGACTTCAATGTCCATCACGAAGTGTGGCCTGGAGTCACATGTGGACCAGACCAGGTAAGGACAGCAGATTTCCTTCCCTACTGACCGAGTATTAAAGGACATGGCTGCTAGACTGGTGCGGCAGTTGGTGGGGGAACCAACACAAGGGAAAAAATACTTGACCTTGTCCTCACCAATCTGCCTGCCGCAGATGCTTTTGTCCATGACTGTATTGGTAGGAATGAGCACCGCACAGTCCTTGTGGAGTCGAAGTCCCGCCTTCACATTGAGGATACCGTCCATCGTGTTGTGTGGCACTATCACCGTGCTAAATGGGATAGATTTCGAACAGATCTAGCAATGCAAAACTGGGCATCCATGAGGCGCTATGGGCCATCAGCAGCAGCAGAATTGTACTCAACCACAATCTGTAACCTCATGGCCCAGCATATCTCCCACTCTACCATTACCATCAAGCCAGGAGACCAACCCTGGTTCAATGAAGAGTGCAGGAGGGCATGCCAGGAGCAGCACCAGGCAAACCTCAAAATGAGGTGTCAACCTGGTGAAGCTACAACCCAGGACTACTTGCATGCCAAACTGCATAAGCATGCAATAGACAGAGCTAAGCGATCCCATAACCAACGGATCAGATCTAAGCTCTGCAGTCCTGCCATATCCAGTCGTGAATGGTGGTGGACAATTAAACAACTAACTGGAGGAGGTGGCTCCACAAAATATCCCCATCCTCAGTGATGGGGGAGCCCAGCACATCAGTGCGAAAGATAAGGCTGAAGCATTTGCAACAATCTTCAGCCAGAAGTGCCAAGTTGATGATCCAGCTCGGCCCCCTCCTGAAGTCCCCAGCCTTACAGATGCCAGACTTCAACCAATTCGATTCACACCACGTGATATCAAGAAACGACTGAAGGCACTGGATACTGCAAAGGCTATGGATCCTGACAATATTCCAGCAATAATACTGAAGACCTGTGCTCCAGAACTTGCCGCACCCCTGGCCAAGCTGTTCCAATACAGCTACAACACTGGCATCTACCCGGCAATGTGGAAAATTGCCCAGGTATGTCCTGTACACAAAAAGCAGGACAAGTCCAACCCGGCCAATTACCACCCCATCAGTCAATCATCAGCAAAGTGATGGAATGTGTCATCAACAGTGCCATCAAGCAGCACTTGCTTAGCAATAACCTGCTCAGTGATACCCAGTTTGGGTTCCGACAGGGCCATTCAGCTCCTGACCTCATTACAGCCTTGGTTCAAGCATGGACAAAAGAGCAGAACTCAAGAGGTGAGGTGAGAGTGACTGCCCTTGACATCAAGGCAGCATTTGACCGAGTATGGCATCAAGGAGCCCTAGTAAAACTGGAGTCAATGGGAATCAGGGGGAAAACTCTCTGCTGGTTAGCGTCATACCTAGCGCAAAGGAAGATGGCTGTGGTTGTTGGAGGTCAATCATCTGAGCTCCAGGACATCACTGCAGGAATTCCTCAGGGTAGTGGCCTAGGCCCAGCCATCTTCAGCTGCTTCATCAATGACCTTCCTTCTACCATAAGGTCAAAAGTGGGGATGTTCGCTGATGATTGCACAATGTTCAGCACCATTCGCGACTTCTCAAATACTGAAGCAGTCCGTGTAGAAATGCAGCAAGACCTGGACAATATCCAGGCTTGGGCTGATAAGTGGCAAGTAACATTTGTGCCACACAAGTGCCAGACAATGACCATCTCCAACAAGAGAGAATGTAACCATCTCCCCTTGACATTCAATGGCATTACCATCGCTGAATCCCCCACTATCAATATCCTAGGGGCTACCATTGACCAGAAACTGAAGTGGAGTAGCCATATAAATACCATGGCTACAAGAGCAGGTCAGAGGCTAGGAATCCTGCGGTGAGTAACTCACCTCCTGACTTCCAAAAGCCTGTCCACCATCTACAAGGCACAAGTCAGGAGTGTGATGGAATACTCTCCACTTGCCTGGATGGGTGCAGCTCCAACAACACTCAAGAAGCTCAACAACATCCAGGACAAAGCAGCCCGCTTGATTGGCACACCATCTACAAACATTCACTCCCTCCAACACCGACGCACAGTGGCAACAGTGTGTACCATCTACAAGATGCACTGCATCAACGCACCAAGGCTCCTTAGACAGCACCTTCCAAACCCGCGACCTCTACCACGTCGAAGGACAAGAGCAGCAGATGCATGGGAACATCACCACCTGCAAGTTCCCATCCACGTCACACACCACCCTGACTTGGAACTAGATCACTGTTCCTTCACTGTCGCTGGGTCAAAATCCTGGAACTCCCTTCCTAACAGCACTGTGGGTGTACCTACCTCACATAAACTGCAGCGGTTCAAGAAGGCAGCTCACCACCACCTTCTCAAAGGCAATTAGCGGCGGGCAATAAATGCTGGCCTAGCCCACATCCCATGAATGAATAAAAAAAGAAAAAAAGTAGGAAAAGTGCAGGCAACAGACTTTCCAATTGGTACTGCCAGCATTACATGAAAAATTATGTCACTGGACGTCATAGTAACCATTTAACAACAATCACAACCTGACTTACAGGAAATGCTCCCAAAGCAGCAAGTAAAATTGAAAGAATATGCATTAAACTGAGCACTCTTCATGGTTTCAGTTATTCGAGATGGAAGGAAAGGACACAAAAGACCTGATGGAGGCTCTTTTGCTTTAGAGATGAACTACCTACACTTGCATTATACACAGAACCAAGCTTACAGACCAACGCTCAGATACCCGAGAACATCCAAACAGAACTGTCTTTGGAGGCTCTAGCCCTCTGGAGAGGTAGTGCCATAGCTGTCATCAACTGCGACCTGATCTGCAGGAACCGCAAGCTCAAGGATGGCACTATGATGGTCAAGGTCACCACTGAACCGAACTTTATGCTTTTAGCTCTTTTCAAGCTAACACAAGGGACACTTACTATATGTTGATACCCAATTAATACCCAATGTACAAATGCATCAAGCTAGTCAGTTCACCATCGCAAACACTTTAATCAGTTTCTCAATTAAAAAGCAACAGCAAATTGAATGGCAACTGTAATTCTTTGGTATTGAAAAATTCCCCAAAGTCCAGGAAGTTATTGACAACATCTGTGTATTCGTTTGGGTTCCTGGACACGATGGTCTTGCTGAACCATTAATTTTCATAAACACAAGGTTCATGAACCATAGGATCTTGATAACCGCAAGATTTAATTTGATGCAAGGGATTATTTGTCAATTTAATAAATTATTTCTTTCATTTCAAAAACATGCCAGTAGGAAGTGTATTGGTGCAGCTAAAGCCTACTAATTAGAATATGAAGTGTTGCTGTTTGTCAAATTATCTCCATTTATTAATCATTATCTGGCATTAAGTCCACTGTGATGGCTTTCAGTTGGTATTGGGAAAAGAAAATTTATTTGAAAGCAATGCTTCTGTTATTCATGTCTCCACTAGCTGAGAACAATTGATGTATTATTCCATGGGAGAATCTGCTTCATTTAAGGTCAGGAATTCCTAACTATTCAACTGGACCATAACAGAATGCATCCAAGCCTAGAATCAAAGGAATTCATATAGTTCAATAAAGGCCCTTTAATGTTCAATTGCTGTATGAATTCTACACCAAGCTTTCAGCATTCTGAAGATTTGTGTCCTCAACTTTGCAAAACTGTAGGCATTAGAGAAACATCGTTGGAGCACCAGAATAGGAAAATGAGCACACAAGGCACACACAGAGTGGCTGAACAAGAGCGAGTTGTAATTTTATTTATCGATGCTGACATACCAAGACAATATTTGTTTCCTAAATTTATTTTTTCTGGATGTGTGTTTATTTTTGTATTGAAGTGAGGTAACGATGCATAGGTTTGGAAGGAAGATAGGCAATTGAATGGTGATAAGTACAGCGGTAAGGATGGTGGACTGTTGGTGTATTGAGAACAGGAGGGATGGATTAGTTGAAACATGCTTTGATGGGCTGGTCTGAGACCTCTGGCAGCAAGAGGCTTTTTATGCTCCTTATCCTCCTGCAGGTAAAGGGGTTTGCACACATGCACCCAATGAATGCCGGTGAGGGATCAAGTGAGGGAAGATGTGATAATTTAGAGAGAGACAAGGCAAGAGAGCAAGATAGCAATAAGGATAATGATAATCAGGGTGTGGCAGGAAGGGACAGTGCGTACAAACTCAACAGTGAGCCAGCAGATAAGACTAGAGGTTGTATACTAACAGTGGGGGGAGGGTTCGGGAGAGGTGAGATTTAGAAATCCAAAGAGAAAGGCCAAAGCATCAGAACAGTATAGCATTGTGGATAACGACAAGCAGAATGGGACAGGAAGGGACAGAGTTTAACAAAAATTGTATATCAGCAAATACAGTCATTGAAGGGATAAAGTCCTGCTTGCGGACTGAGCGGAGGTGTACTCCTTTCAGGTGAAGCAGCGATTTACTTGTACTCCTTTCAATGTAGTATACTGTATTCGCTGCTCACAATGTGGTCTCCTCTACATTGGGGAGACCAAACGCAGACTGGGTGACCGCTTTGCGGAACACCTCCGCTCAGTCCGCAAGCAGGACCCTGAACTTCCAGTTGCTTGCCATTTCAACACTCCCCCCTGCTCTCATGCTCACATCTCTATCCTGGGCTTGTTGCAGTGTTCCAGTGAGCATCAACGCAAGCTCGAGGAACAGCATCTCATTTACCGATTAGACACGCTACATTGAGTTCAATAATTTCAGAGCATGACGGGCCCCCCATTTTACTTTTATTTTTAGTTATTTTTTTACTTTTTTCTTTTTTACATTTTTTACGTTTATTTCATTTCATCTTAGTTTGTTCAGTTTGCTTACCCACTGTTTTTTTTCACGTTTGTACTTGCTGCTGTTCAATCTTCAGTCTGTTAACACCCTATCTGTACTAATGCTTTGTCTTTCAACACACCATTTACATATTGTTTGCCTTTGCTCCATGACCTTTTGGTCAGCTATGTGGCCTTGTCCAATCTACACCTTCTCCTTTGTTATCTCTTGCCCCACCCCCGCCTCACTTGCTTATAACCTTTGAAATTTCTACTATTTGTCAGTTCCGAAGAAGGGTCACTGACCCGAAACGTTAACTCTGCTTGTCTTTCCACAGATGCTGCCAGACCTGCTGAGTATTTCCAGCATTTCTTGTTTTTATTTCAGATTTCCAGCTTCCGCAGTATTTTGCTTTTAAGTCATTGAAGGGAATGGAAGCAAAAAAAAAGAAATTAAAGGTTCTATATCTGAATACGCAACGCATCTGCAATAAGATAGATGAACTAGTGGCACAAATAGAAGTACATGATTTAGATCTAATCACCATTACAGAGGCATGGTGACATGGTAATCAAGGTTGGGAAATAAATATTCCAGGGTACACTATTTCAGAAAGACAGACAGAATAGCAAAGGAGGAGGGGTAGCATTGATGGTAAAGGATGGCATAAAGGCATTAGTGAGAAAAGATCTGGCCTCAGAAGATCATGAAGTAGAATCAGTATGGGTGGAAATAAGGAATAGCTAGAATCAGAAAACACTGGTGGGAGTAGTTTATAGGCCCCTAATAGTAATTATATGGTTGGATAGAGCATTAAACAAGAAATTATTGGAGCTTGTAACAAAGGCAATGTAATAATTGTGGGAGACGCCAATCTTCATATAGACTGGGACAATGACGTTGGCAGGAGTGGTCTAGATGATGAGTTTGTAGAATGTTTTTGGGACAGTTTCTTGGAGCAATACATTGTGGAGCAACTGGGGATAAAGCTTAGATCTAGTATTGTGTAATAAAGCAGGGTTAATTAGCAATGTCATAATGAAAGATCCACTGGGAAACAGTGATCATAATACCATTGAATTCCATGTTAAGTTTGAAATTGACACGCTGCAATCACAAACAAGAATCTTAAACTTAAAGCCAATTACATAAGCATGAAGGGAGAACTGGCTAAGGTAAATTGGGTAAATAGACTTAAAAGTATGATGGTAAATGAACAGTGGGAAACCTTTAAAGAAACAATTCAAAATGTTGAACAAAAATACATTCCTTTGAAAAACAAAAACTCAACCAGGAAGACCCGTCCGTGGCTCACTCCGGAAGTTAAGGATACTATTAGATCAAAAGAAAAGGCTTACAATGTTGCAAAAAAGAAATAAAGTAGCAGGTCTGAGGATTGGGAGTGTTTTAGAAACTAGCAAAGGGCCACCAAAAAATTGATAAAGGAAAAAATAGAATGAGAGTAAACTAGCCAGTAACATAAAAACAGATTGTAAGAGCTTTTATAAGTATATCAAAAGGAAGAGAGTAGCTAAAGTTGACGTTGGTCCCTTAGAAGCAGAAACAGGAGAAATTATCATGGGGAATGAAGAAATGGCAGAGGCATTGAACAAATATTTTGTGTTTGTCTTCACAGAAGATGATACAAATTTCATACCAGAAATAGAAAGTAAGCTAGGGGCTAAAAAGGGTAAGGAAATTAAGGACATTTGATATCAGCAGAGAAAAAGTATTGGAAAAACTTAAGGGACAATTCCCCAGGACCTGATGACCTGCAACCTAGGGTTCTAAAAGAGATAGCTGC
This sequence comes from Heterodontus francisci, assembly GCF_036365525.1. Taxonomy (NCBI): domain Eukaryota; kingdom Metazoa; phylum Chordata; class Chondrichthyes; order Heterodontiformes; family Heterodontidae; genus Heterodontus; species Heterodontus francisci. Next base: position 46,051,799 of record NC_090383.1, on the reverse strand, counting down.
AGAGATAGTGGATACACTAGCTATGATTTTACAAAATTCCTTAGATTTGGGAATGGTCCCATCAGATTGGAAGTTGGCAAATGTTACACCACTTTTCAAGAAAGGAGGGAGAGAGAAAACAGGGAACTTCAGGCCAGTTTGCCCAAGAGTCATTGGGGAAATGCTAGAATCTATTAATGAAGCCTTAATGTACTTAGAAAAACACAGCATGATTAGAACAAGTCAACATAGTTTTATCAAAGGGAAATTCTGTTTGACAAATTTATTAGAGCTTTTTGAGGATGTAACTAGTAGGGTAGGTAAAGGGGAACAATTGATGTCGTATACCTGGATTTCCAAAGGCATTCTATAAGATGCCACACAAAAGGCAAGATAAGCGCTCATGGAGTTGGGGGCAACATATTAGCATGGATAGATGATTGCTTCCTGTGTTAACCAACAGGTGGGCATAAACAGGGCATTTTCAAGTTGGCAGGCAGTAAATAGTGGAGTGCCACAATGATCCGTGCTGGGGCCTCAGCTATTTACAATCTACATTAATGACTTAGATGAAGAGACAGAGTAATGTATCTAAGTTTGCTGATCATAAAGGTAGGTGGAAAGGTAAGCTGTGGGGAAGAGAGAGGCTGCAAAGAGATATAGACAGGTTAAGTGAGGGGGGAACAAGATGACAGATGGAGTATAATGTAGGGAAAGTGAAGTTATGCACTTTGGTTGTAAGAATAGAAAAGCAAAATGTTTTTTTAAAAGGTGTGAAACTTGTAAGTGTTGCTATTCAAAGAGACTTGGGTGTGCTTGTACAAGGAGCGCAGAAAGTTAACATGCAGGTACAGCAAGCAATTATGAAGGCAAATGACATGTTGGCCTTTATTGCAAGGGGATTGGAGTACAGGAATAAGGAAGTATTGCTACAATTGTACAGGGTTTTGGTAAGCCCTCATCTGGAGTAATGGGATAAAAACAAGAAACGCTGAAAATACTCAGCAGGTCTGGCATCATCTGTGGAGAGAGAAGCAGAGTTAACATTTTGATTTTGATTTAGATATACAGCACTGAAACAGGCCCTTCGGCCCACCAAGTCTGTGCCGACCATTAACCACCCATTTATACTAATCCTACACTATTCCCATATTCCTACCACATCCTCACCTGTCCCTATATTCCCCTACCATCTACCTATACTAGGGGCAATTTATAATGGCCAATTTACCTATCAACCTGCAAGTCTTTTGGCTGTGGGAGGAAACCCACGCAGACACAGGGAGAACTTGCAAACTCCACACAGGCAGTACCCAGAATTGAACCCGGGTCACTGGAGCTGTGAGGCTGCGGTGCTAACCACTGCGCCACTGTGCCGCCCACTCTGAAGTTCTGAAGAAGGGTCACTGACCTGAAATGTTAACTCTGCTTCTCTCTCCACAGATGCTGCCAGACCTGCTGAGTATTTCCAGCGTTTCTTGCTTTTATTTCAGATTTCCAGCATCTGCAGTATTTTGCTTTTATTCTGGGTACAGTTTTGGTCTCCACATTTCAGAAAGGATATACTTACATTGGAGGCAGTGCAGCAAAGGTTCGCTAGATTGGTCCCTGGGATGAGGGGATTGTCCTATGATGAGAGGCTAAGTAAATTGGTCCTGTATTCTCTGGAGTTTAAAAGAATAAGAGCTGATCTCATTGAAATCTATAAAGATTCTTAAGGGGCTAGATAGGGTAGACACAGATTATTCCTGCTGGTTGGGGAATCTAAAACACGGGTGCACAGTCTCAGGATAAGGGGAAGATCATTTAGGACTGAGATGAGAAATTATTCACTCAAAGGGTTGTGAATCTTTGGAATTCTCTACCCCAGAGGGTTGTGGATGCTCCATCATTGAATGCATTGAAGGCTGGGAATAGACAGATATTTGGTTTCAGGGAATCAAGGGATACAGAGAGTGGGTGGGAAAGTGGAGTTGAATCCTAAGATCAGCCATGATAGTTTTGAATGGCAGAGCAGGTTCGAAGGGCCATATGGTCTACTCCTGCTCATATTTCTTGTGTACAATTGCAGTAGCAGCCAGAACATATTCTGAGGTTTGCTATACTTGTTTGAATGCTCAGGGAGTGCTCTTGCAGTCCTTTTCTGCCATTTAAAATCTTGTGCTGAAAGAAGTTGCTGCCAGACATGTGTGGCCTGGTCGCGCTTCCTCTGGGAATTGAATATGACTGAGAGAATGAAGAGAGGCCACACAAGCAGGGCAAGCTCCTAGGAGGGTAGCAGAACACTCAGCAGGACACCATATCAGCCAAATATCTTCAGGAAACAATTCTCTGACCTCAACTTCAGCAAGGACAACTTGAAATGTATTCAGTTCACCAGAAGAGTTAATAACTGATATCTCTCAATCACTGCATCACAGCTGCATGTGGCTGTCAACGTTACCATGCTGCCTAATTTTTATAATCTGGCTTCTTTCAGACTATCGCCGGTGATATAAGCAACATCTTGCAGTTTGCAGTTCACTGCTGAAAAATAAAGGAGTCACTGAGGTTCTCTCTACACAGAAGAACTCATCTCATTCTTTCAAAAAATAGACAAGCAGGAGGAGTGAGCATGAGGTTTAGCATGGATTGCCAGGTTCCCCATGGTGCAGGATGCCACTGGCTACATGCACATTTATTTATGTGCAGGAGGGAGGGCTTTAGATTCCTGGGAATTGGGACCAGTTCAGGGGCATATGGGGCCTATACAGGCCAGAGAGGTTGCACCTCAACAGAACCAGGATGAATGCCCTGGCAGGGTAGTTTGGCAGTGCTGTTGGAGAGGATTTAAACTAACTTGGCAGCAGGATGGGAACCAAGATGTAGCATTAGAAAAGAGACCAGGTGCAAAAAAGATTAGAGAGAAAGATACCACTGGAAAATAAATAATAAAGTATTAGAAACAAAAACAAGAAATGCTGGAATCACTCAGCAGGTCTGGCAGCATCTGTGGAAAGAGAAGCAGAGTTAACGTTTCGGGTCAGTGACCTTTCTTCGGAACTGACCCGAAACGTTAACTCTGCTTCTCTTTCCACAGATGCTGCCAGACCTGCTGAGTGATTCCAGCATTTCTTGTTTTTGTTTCAGATTTCCAGCATCCGCAGTATTTTGCTTTTAATAAAGTATTAGATTTGGTCAGAGTAAGAGGGAAAGCAATAAGATCTAAATTAGGTTTACTGTGCATGTATGTAAACACACACAAGCATGGTGAATAAGGGTGGTGTGGGGGTGGTGAGCTGCAGACGTAGACAGTCACATGGGAATATCATGTTGTGGTGATAACAGAGACATGCATCAAAAGAGGGCAGGAATGGGTATTATATATTACTGGATTCAAGGTGTTCAGGAAAGATAGAAAAGGAAAAAGGAGGGGTGACAATATTGATGAAGGAGAATATTACAGTGCTGGAGAGAGAGGATAGGGACAGAATCTATTTGGTTAGAGCCAAGAAACAGTAAAGATACCATTACACCACTGGGGGAAAAGATATGGAGGAGTAAATTTGAAATTGCAAGGTGGAAAAACTATCGAGTAGTGATATTAGAGGACTTTAATTATTGTAATATAGACTGGGATAGATTAGATTAGATTTTTTTAGATTAGAGATACAGCACTGAAACAGGCCCTTCGGCCCATCGAGTCTGTGCCGAACATCAACCACCCATTTATACTAATCCTACACTAATCCCATATTCCTACCAAACATCTCCACCTGTCCCTATATTTCCCTACCACCTACCTATACGAGTGACAATTTATAATGGCCAATTTACCTATCAACCTGCAAGTCTTTTGGCTTGTGGGAGGAAACCGGAGCACCCGGAGAAAACCCACGCAGACACAGGGAGAACTTGCAAACTCCACACAGGCAGTACCCGGAATCGAACCCGGGTCCCTGGAGCTGTGAGGCTGCGGTGCTAACCACTGCGCCACTGTGCCGCCCTATAGTAATAACATAAAGCACAGGGGTGGGTGGGGGTGGTGAGGAAAGTGTTTTTGAAGTGTGTTCAGGATAATTTACTTGATCTGTATGTTTCCAGCCCAATGACGAAGGAAGCATTGATGGATCTGATTCTGGGGAATGAGGTGGATCAAGTGTCAGTAGGGGAACATTTAGGGAACAGTGATCATAGTATCACAAGTTTTAGATTAGCTATCTAGAATAAAAATACTTATTGGTGGATGACCGATTCAGTGTGGTAAGAACAGATCTGGCCCAGGTAAATTGGAATCAAAGATTGGGAGGCAAAACTAACAGAAAAATGGGCTGTGTTTAAAGAGGAGATATTTTGGGTAGAGTTGAGGTACATTCCCATGAGGGAAGGTAGGACAACCAAAGGCAGAGTTCCCTGGTTGATGAAAAAGATAAAGAGTAAGATACAGCAGAAAAAGGGTACATATGACAGATGCCAGTTTGCTAATACAAGTGGGAAACAGGTTGAATATAGAAAGTTCAGAGGGGAAGTGAAAAAGGAAATGAGAAGAAAAGCAAGAGTATGAGAAACTGGCAGCTAACATAAAATGGAATCCAAAAACGTTTCTCTAGGCATATACATAGTAACAAGGTAGTAAGAGAAAGAGTGGGGCTGATTAGGGGCCAGTCCAGGAGCATACTGCAGTCTCTCTGTTCAAAACTCTTTGTACAATTCAGAAAAACCAGGTTGCCAAGCAGGCTAGTCACATGGCCAACTGGTCTGACTATGTCCATTTGTGGACTCGGCCATCCCAGCAGTCATCCTGAAATTTGAACTCCTTCACCTTCAATGTATGCTGCTCAAAGTCCATTGTGGGTTAAATTGGATAAGGGAAGTAACCCCTTTATCTTCACAATCACTGTCTGTTAATATGCAAATGTCTTTCCAGCAGGGGCCTGGTGATTTCTTTTTTACACAAGTCCTTTCTTCACTTCAGCAACAGTTTTCAAATCAATGTTCATGACAAAATTAATGTGCCTCATTCTTGGCAGGTGGTGGGAGGGGGGGGGGGGGGGGGGGTTCGCATCTGCATGACAGACACTTTCTGGGATACTGTGCACTGTGTCAAGACTTCAACACTTGTATCAATATTTATTCTGGAAATTCTCTAGCACTTCACCTAAAAAGAATGAGTGCAGTGCTACTTTACATTATTAGACACCGTATTAGAGTCAACAGGAGAAAGCGAATGCTTGGTCATGAGCCTCTTGCTAAGTGTTCCCCACCCCCCACCCCCCCACGTGGTTTGCAGGAGGAATGAAAGGAGAACATGAAGCCTAGCAGAGCAGCATCAGCTTCTGCAGAAAAGAAGGACAGGAGAATGAGGTGGACTCCTTCCTCCCCCTGACCTTTCCCTCCACCTCTGGAGCTCCTCCACCAGGATCTCCAGTGCCACATCCATCAATCTGTGCACTCTCTCACTCGGTCCTTGACCCATTTTGAAACCTGCTGCTATGTGTCAACCCACTCCACACCTTCAAAAAGGAGACACAGGTATCTGTTGCTAAACAACACTCAAACGCTGATAAGACAATTTTTAAGCCTGCAGGTGTCCATTTTAACACATGCTGGTAAATTAAAATTATAGTAAGCAGCAATTGGGACTAAAATCACATGCCAAAACCAGACTTTCAAACAAGCATGGCTTATTAGCACAGTGCCCATTTTCACACTTTCACCAAAATAATACCCCTGTATCTGGTATAGCTCAGTCCTTGAGCCATCCTACAGCATACCACAATGTGCTAGCCAGCCCACTCCACACTTTCAGTAGAAGTGGGTACAAGGATCCATGAAAAATGCATCTAATCAGCACTTGAGTGCTAAATTTGAGGGTGTCCAAGCAAGTTCTAATTATGGTAATCAGCAATTAGAACCAAAATTACAGGCTAATTCCAAATTTTCAAATTAGTATGTCTTATTAACATTGCACCCACTTACCCTGAATTTTCCTACTAATCTCTTCCTGACTTCCTGCCACTTTGGCTTGGTCAATTCCAGATGTATTTCATGCCTGTGGATTGGGGTGCTCACTACAGTTGAAAATCTGTAACTACTAAAAGAGTATGTCTTGCATAATCAAATTTCCCACTTGTATCAGTAAAACACACTCTGCCAGTAGATTGTTTTACCCAGTCTCTAAACCTACAGCTGGTATATATTGGTGAAAGTTTTTTTTAATATATAGAGGTAAAGAGGCTCATTTACTGCTATTAACATGCTAACCTGTGATAATCACTGCCTACTGTGATTGGTGAACAATTCGCTGAATACAAGAGCTAGAAGGCAACATGGAGATGCTGAGAACAAATCTCAGAACTCCCCACAATTTGACAAGTTAACAAATTAATCTACCAGAGGCCCAAATTTTTTTTTATTTTATTTTTTTATTTTATTTATTTAGAAATACAGCACTGAAACAGGCCCTTCGGCCCACCGAGTCTGTGCCAACCAACAACCACCCATTTATACTAACCCTACAGTAATCCCATATTCCCTATCACCTACCTACACTAGGGGCAATTTACAACGGCCAATTTACCTATCACCTGCAAGTCTTTGGCTGTGGGAGGAAACCGGAGCACCCGGGGAAAACTCACACAGACACAGGGAGAACTTGCAAACTCCACACAGGCAGTACCCAGAATCGAACCCAGGTTGCTGGAGCTGTGAGGTTGCAGTGCTAACCACTGCGCCACTGTGCCGCCTCTGATATGCAGAATTCCCTCCCCATTTTATTCGAATTAACATAACAAAACTGTTTATACTTTCCGTACTCTATTTCTAAACCTAACATAATACCACCCACAATGTAATTATGTTACAAAATGAACTCCCATTTTCCAAACTACTCTCTAACCACTATTCGCTTCATCTTTCAAAGACCACGAGAAGGATTTACCTAATATTGCTGTGAGAACTGCAAATTTCCACTCTGTCCCTGTAAACTGACATCAAGCTACAGTTCCCTCAACACATTTTCTTTGAACCTTTTCCAACTTTCTCAAGTTGCTCTTGCTTGGAAAGACATTGACTTGTGCATTTCTCAAGTTACATCTTTGGTATTGTGGGCACTTGTCCAAAAGGTCAGATCCTTGGCAAGCTGGGAAGTTAAATTTTTTTTCAATAAAATTCATACCATCTGTCTAATACATTATCATTACTAGTACAGTGGGTAGAGAAACAGTGGTTAAAGTATTTCAGAAGAAGGAAGAGGATGGCGCAGTGGCTAGCACTGCAACCTCACAGCTCCAGCGACCCGAGTTCGATTCTGGGCACTGCCTGTGTGGAGTTTGCAAATTTTCCCTGTGACCGTGTGGGTTTCCGTTGCGTGCTCTGGTTTCCTCCCACAGCCAAAGACTTGCAGGTTGATAGGTAAATTGGCCATTGTAAATTGCCCCTAGCGTAGGTAGGGGGTAGGAGAATTGTAGGGATGTGGCTGGGAATATAATGTAGGATTAGTATAAATGGGTGGTTGATGGTCGGCACAGACTCGGTGGGCTGAAGGGCCTGTTTCAGTGCTGTATCTCGAAATAAATAAATGAGAGATATAAAATAGAATTGTTAGAAATCAAGTGTGGAGGAAACAACAATGGCACAAAATTAATTCATTTAGCACCCCGTCTAGCAGCATTATGCAGGCCTACCTGCAAAGTTGAAGCTCAGGAGGTGCCATTTGCCACTTCCCACACGTCCCAAACAGTGTGAGACCACTGGAATGGCACATGCAGGCGCATCCTCTACATGCCCCCAAAGTTGCTGATGCAATGCGACAATATTAAAATTAACCAATGAATGTAGATAGAACACTTCTTTATGTACTTCTGAAACAAGAATTGTTGGAAACAAGATGGGCCCTGCTCTAGGTCTATTGAAAGGGCCACTGAACAAGTTGCAGCTGAGATGCTTTTAACTTAATTGCGTCTAGCAAAGTTGGTGAAATTACTGTGGTGAGTTGCTGGAGGAGTTTGGAGGTTTCCGCCGACCATAGAAAGGCTAAGAGAATTACAGAGCCATGCATAAGTATGAGGGCAGTAATTGCAGTGCCACTTGCTCTGCAGCAAGGCAGAATGGGAAACCTCTGCGAGGAGCGAAAAGTAGGACAGTTCTCCTCAGAAGGCCCTCTCCCGAAAGCATCTTTCAGGAGCACCATCCTATGATGGGTTGAGCCACAGCAGTGCCACAGGAAGCTTTGCTTTATCAAGGAGGTGGTGACAGAGTTGTGTCACCTCCTTCACAAAGACCTGGATTCTCAAACAAGTGTGAGGCCAGCCCTCCCAGTGGCTTGAAGATCAGCATCGCACTTTGATTCTTTGGAACCAGTTCCTTCCAGTTGGGAGCTGGCGACAAAAGCACCATGTCTCAATTTACCTTCCACAGAAGCATTGGGAAAGGACAGAGGCACTCTACAGGAGGAGAGGGCACTTCATCCTCTTCTCCCTGAGGAAAAATGATCAGGATGAGAGGGCACATGGGTTCACCGGGTTAGTGGGCTTCTGATGGTGCAAAGTGCTATCAACTGCATACTCATTGCACTGTGTCCACCCACCACCCTCCGCGCTCCGCACCCCCCACCCCACTCCACTGCCAACGTCAACGTGAAGCAAGACTGCAAACCCAAGGACTGCCAGTCAGTCAATGTGTAGTTGGTGTGTGACCAGTCATAGAATCATAAAGTCTTGATGGGACAGAAGGAGGCCATCCGGCCCATCAAGCCAATGATGCAATCCTGCAACAGTCAGCAATTCCTACCGTCTTCAGGCTTCCAAGACAGCCAATACGATTGCTGCTTGGAGACAAGGACAACCCTCTCCACTCTTGGCTCATGACCCCTTTCCATTATCTCACCAAGTGAGGCCAGAAGCTCTTCAATGAGAGCCATGGAGTGACTTGCAACATTGTGAAGCAAACCATTGGACTCCTAAAGCAGAAGTTTTTCTGCATAGATCATTTGGGGGGGATTCTCTGCCATAGATGCCCAAAAGGGACTCCATGTTTGTGGTAGTATGTTACATTCTCCACAACCTTGCAATAATGATATCCCAGCCACCACATCCTGTGATTCAGAGGCCTCCTCGGGAGGAGGAGGAGAAGGAAGAATAGGATGAGGAGGAAGGAAGGAGACCACATGCATCATGTGCAACTGAACAGAGTGAGAGGGACCACATAGTGAGTCTTCACTTTGTTAAAAGGGTCTAACCCACCATCATCTTACAATACATCCATTTCAGACTCCCTATCATAAAGTTCCCAAAGCCAACATCTCTCAACAAAGGCCAACAGCCTAAACCTTCACATAACAACTTTATTCAGCAATACACCGAAAATGGAGAAATGGAGAAAAAATAAAATGAATCATCCTTGTGCACCCACTTAGTGCCTGTCCTGCAGGTGCCTTTACCTGACCTAGTGTTCAAAGGCAGTGCTACCCAGTGACTGATGGAAGACTGCTGACTTTCACTAGTGAAGGCTGCAAATAGCCTTGAAGGACACCCTTGAGCAGCTCTGGGCCTTGAGGCCCGGTTTTGAATTGTACCACCACAGCATAGGTGGCAGGAGTCTGGGTTGGCTGGATGACAAGAATTAGCAAGGGCACTGGCAAAGTGGTAGTTGTGAGAGTCAAAGAGTCATTAAGATATTAATTGGGATAGTCATCATGTTAAGGGCTTAGATGGAGTGGAGTTCTTAAAATGTATACAGGAGAACTTTTTAGCTCAATATGTAAAGGATCCAACAAGCAGTGCTGGACCTAATTCTGGTGAATGAAGCCGGACAGGTGGTTGATGTGTTGGTGGGGGAGCATTTTGGTGATAGTGACCACAACATGGTAAAATTTAAGCTTCTTATGGAGAAAGAAACAGACAAGTTGCAAAAAAAGGTTTTGGATTGGGGGAGAGCGAATTTGAGTAAAATAAGGCAGGATCTGGCCAAGCTAGACTGGAAAGAGTTACTTGTCGGGAAATCTACAGAAGAGCAGTGGGGGGCATTCAAAAAGGAAATGGGGAGGGTGCAGGCCCAACATGTTCCCTCTAGGGTAATAGGTAGATGTAACAAGCCCAGAGAACCATGGATGACCAGAAACATTCAGGGTACGATGAGTAGGAAAAGAGAGACTTTTAGCAAAATACAAAGAGAGCAAATCAGTGGAAGCATTAGTGGAGTACAGAAAGTGTAGGATGGAGCTTAAGAAAGCAATTAGGAGAGCAAAGAGGGGACATGAGAAAGCTCTGGCTGATAAAAGTAGGGAAAATCCCAAGATATTCGATAAGTATATCAATGGGAAGAGGATAACCAGGGAAAGAGTAGGAGTTCCGATGAAGGGTCACTGACCCGAAACGTTAACTCTGCTTCTCTTTCCACAGATGCTGCCAGACCTGCTGAGTGATTCCAGCATTTCTTGTTTTTATTTCAGATTTCCAGCATCCGCAGTATTTTGCTTTTATTAAAGAGTAGGACCCATTAGGGACCAAGGAGGAAATCTGTAGTTGGAGCCAGAGAACATTGGTAGGATGTTGAATGAATACTTCACATCTGTCTTCACCCAATAGAACGAGGAACTCAGAGAGAAAGACTGTGAGGTTCTTGAGCAAATTGTTTTAGGGAGTGACATGGTATTGGAGATAAAAACAAGAAATGCTGGAACCACTCAGCAGGTCTGGCAGCATCTGTGGAAAGAGAAGCAGAGTTAACGTTTCGGGTCAGTGACACTTCTTCGGAACTGACAAATATTAAAAATGTCACAGGTTATAAGCAAGTGAGGTGGGGGTGGGGCAGGAGATAACAAAGAAGAAGGTGTAGATTGGACAAGGCCACATAGGTATTGGAGGTTTTGGCAGGCTTAAAAGTGGACAAATCTCCAGGTCCGGATGATTTGTGTCCCAGGATGCTGTGGGAGTGAGGGTGGAGATTGCAGGGGCTCTGACCCAAATTTTTAATTCCTCTCTGGCCACGGGGGAGGTGCCAGAGGACTGAAGAACAGCTAATGTGGTCCCACTATTTAAGAAAGGTTGTAGAGATAAGCTAGGGAACTATAGACCAGTGAGTCTCACGTCAGTGGTAGGGAAACTATTGGAGACAATTCTGAAGGAGAGAATCTATCTCCACTTGGAGAGGCAAAATTTGATTAGGAATAGTCAGCGTGGCTTTGTCAGAGGGAGGTCATGCTTAACAAATTTGATTTAATTTTTCTGAGCATGTGACCAGGTGTGTAGATGAGGGTAGTGCAGTTGATGTAGTTTACATGGATTTCAGCAAAGCCTTTGACAAGGTCCCACATGGGAGACTTATCAAGAAAGCAAATGCACATGGGATACAGGGTAACTTGATAAGGTGGATTCAAAATTGGCTTAGCTGTAGGAGACAAAGAGTGATGACAGACGGCTGTTTAAGTGACTGGAAGCCAGTGTCCAGTGGCGTACCACAGGGATCTGTGCTGGGTCCCCTATTGTTTGTCATTTATATAAACGACATAGATGACTATGTGGGGGGTAGGATCAGTACGTTCGCGGATGACACAAAGATTGGCCGAGTGGTTAACAGTGAGGTTGAGTGTCTTAGATTACAGGAAGATATAGACGGGATGGTCAAATGGGCAGAAAAGTGGCAGATGGAATTTAACGCTGAAAAGTGTGAGGTGATACACTTTGGAAGGAGTAATGTGACATGGAAGTATTCAATGAATGGCCTGACACTGGGAAGTTCCGAGAAACAAAGGGACCTTGGTGTGTTTGTCCATAGATCCCTGAAGGCAGAAGGGCAGGTTAATAGGGTGGTGAAAAAGGCATATGGGACACTTGCCTTTATCAGTCGAGGCATAGATTACAAAAGCAGGGAGGTCATGTTGGAGTTGTATAGAACTTTGGTAAGGCCACAGCTGGAGTACTGTGTGCAATTCTGGTCACCACATTATCGGAAGGATGTGATTGCACTGGAGGGGGCGCAGAGGCGATTCACCAGGATGGTGCCTGGGATGGAACATTTAAGCTATGAAGAGAGGTTGGATAGGCTTGGGTTATTTTCGCTGGAGCAGAGAAGACTGAGGGGTAACCTGATCGAGGTGTACAAGATTATTAGGGCATGGACAGGGTGGATACCTTAGTTGAAGGGTCAGTTACTAGGGGACACAAGTTTAAGGTGAGGGGCAGGAGGTTTAAGGGAGATTTGAGGAAGAATGTTTTTCCCCAGAGGGTGGTGACAGTCTGGAATGCACTGCCTGGGAGGGTGGTAGAGGCGGGTTGCCTCACATGCTTTAAAAAATACCTGGATGAGCACTTGGCACGTCATAACATTAAAGGCTATGGGCCAAGTGCTGGCAAATGGGATTAGGTAGAGAGGTCAGGTGTCTTTAATGCATCGGTGCAGACTCGATGGACTGAAGGGCCTCTTCTGCGCTGTATTATTCTGTGATTCTGAGAAGACATAGAAGGAGGCCATTTGGCCCATCAATTCTATGTTGGCTCTCTGTAGAACAATCCAGTCAGTCCCATTCCCCCACTCAATATCTGTAGCTCTGCAAGTTTATGTTCCTCAAGTGGCCATCCAATTTCCTATTCAAATCATTCATCATCTCCTCTTCCACCACCCTCGTAGGCAATGAGTTCCAGGTCTTTACCACTCGCTGTGTAAAAAGGGTCTTCCTCACATATCCCCTGCATCTCTTACTCAAAACCTTAAATCTTTGTACTGTCAACTAGTGGGAACAGCTTTTCTTTGTTTACCTTATCTAAGCCTGTCATAATATTGTACACTATTATTAAATCACCCCTCGATCTCCTTTGTTATAAGGAGAACAACCCCAGATTCCCCAGCCTAACCTTATAGCTAAAATCCCTTATTTCTGGAACCATTCTGGTAAATTTCCCCTGCCGCCTCTCAAGGACCCTCACACCCTTCTGAAAAGGAAGATTGTGCAGGGTTACGGAGAAAAGGTGGGGGATTGGCACTAGGTGAATTGCTCATTTGGAGAGCCAAGTGGCCTCCTTCTGTGCTGTAACTATTCTGTGATTCTAAAGTGTGGTGAGCAGAACTGGGTGCAATACTCTATTTGTGGCCTAAGTAGAGCTTTATAAAGGTTCAGCATAATTTAGTACTCAATATCTCTATTTATGAAGCCCGATATCCCATATGCTTTGCTAACTACTCTCTAGATATGTCCTGTCACCTTCAAAAATCTATGCACATGAACTCCCAGGTCCTTCTGTTCTTTCACACTCTTTAGAACAGTGCCATTAAGTCTATATTGTCACTCCCTATCCCTTTGACCAAAATGCATCACCTTACATTTCCCTGTATTAAATTCCATCTGCCATTTGTCTGCAAATTTTCCTCGCTGATCTATGTCCTGTTGCAGTTGATTGGTATGATCCTCACTGTCTGCCACACCTCAAAGTTTCAACTCATCAGCAAATTTTGAGATGTTACTCCGTATTTCAATGCCCAGATCATTTAAATATATCAAAAAATGCAGTGCTCCTCGCACTGATACTTGGGGAACACCACTGTCTACCAGCCTCCAGTCTAAAAAATAACCATTTACCAAAACTCACTGTTTTCTGTCCTGAAGCCAATTTTTTTTATCCAAGCTGACACTGACCTTCCTTTTCCATGGTCCTTAATTTTTCAATGAGTCTTTTGTCAAACGCTCTCTATAAATCCATGTAGACAACATCCAGTGCTTTCCCTTCATCAAAAAATTCATGTTACAGTTGTACATAATGTTGGTTAGGCCGCATTTGGAGTACTGTGTGCAGTTCTGATCGCCGCACTATAGGAAAGATGTGATTAAGCTAGAGAGGGTGAAGAAAAGATTCACAAGGATGTTGCCTGGATTGGAGGGCTTGAGTTATAAAGAGAGATTGGTCTGTTTTCCCTGGAGCGAAGGAGGCTGAGAGGGGACATGATAGAGGTATATAAAATTATGAGTGGCATAGATAGGGTAGATAGCCAGAGTCTGTTTCCCATGGTAGGGGTGACTAAAACTAGAGGGCATAGATTTAAGGTGAGAGGGAGGAGGTTAAAAGGGGATCAAAGGGGTAAATTTTTCACACAAAGAATAATGGGTATCTGGAATGAGCTGCCTGAGGAGATGGTGGAGGCAGGAACAGTAGCAACATTTAAGAGGCATCTGGACAGGTACTTGAATGAGCAAGGCATAGAGGGATATGGAATTAATGCAGGCAGATGGGATTAGTATAGATAGGCATTATGGTTGGCATGGACGCGGTGGGCTGAAGGGCCAGTTTCTATGCTGTACAACTCTATAACTCTATGACTCTATTAGTCAAGCATGATCTCCCTTTTACAACCTGTGCTGTCCATCCTTAATTAACTCAAACCTCTCCAAGTGCCTGTTGATTTTTTTCCCTGATTATTGTTTCAAAAACCTTACTCGATTAGTGATATTAAACTGACCAGTCTGCAGTTACTCGGAATGCCTTTACACCCTTTCTTGAATAAGGATGTTACACTTTCCATTCTCCAGTCCTCTGGCAACTCCACAATATCTAGGGAAGATTGGAAGATTATGGCATGCCCTTTGGCTATCTGCACTCCCACTTCCTTTAGCAACCTGGGATGCAAGCCATCCAGTCCAGGTAACTTGTTCCCTCTAAGCATAGCCAGCCTTTCCCATACATCTTTCCTATCAATTTTCACTCCATCCATTACCTCTACCATCTCCGCTTCTACGGATATTTTGACAGCATGCATTTCCTTAGTAAACACTGATACAAATGTCATGCAGACCATCACCTGCCAAGAATGAGGCATATTAATTTTATCATGAACATTGATTTTAAACTGTTGCTGGTGTGAAGAAATGACTTGTTTGAAGATAACCAGATACTGGGCTGGGAAGACATTTGCATACTAAGAGACGCTGCTTGGAGAGACAAAGGAATTGATCACTGATTCAATTAACAGAAATTTGAGGGCCAGTGTCCTGGATTTGACCCACAGACAAACGAGGAAATTGGAAGTGGGAAGTCAAATTGATCCCAAACAAAAAGAGAAAAGATTTCATTACAGGTTTTCTTGTGGTTGTGCGTGCTAGAATACTAACATGTCTGCGACGGAAGCTAGTAGCTCCCCAAGCCAGCGTGTAGTAACTTGGGATAAGTTAAAAGCACTGTCTATGGAGGAAAATGGCTGAGCAGTGTGGGATCACTGTGAGTGGCAAGTCTAGGAAGTCTGAACTCCTAAGACGAGTGGCCAACCATTTTTCGCTTGAATCTGAAGAAGCAGAAGCAGTATTAGAAGTAAACCCTGACAGACTATTGCTAGCAAAGATATAATTGGAACAAAGGAAACTTGAATTAGAAGATAGGGAAAGAGAAAGAGAGACAGAAGAAAGAAAGAGAGAGACAGGAGAAAGAAAGAGAGTGATAGGAGAGAAAGAAAGAGCCTTCCAGAAGGAATGTGAAGAAAAAGAGAGGACAGAGAGAAAGCAAGAGAGGAGAGAGAAAGAGAAAGAACCTTCCAGAACGAATGTGAAGAGAAAGAGCTAAAGTGGCTTGAGTTAACCTGGGGGTGACAGAGTAACCCCAGTGAAAGCATGGCCAATATGTAGGAGCGTAATTCAGGGCTGGGTACAGAATTGTTAAAACTCTTCCAATTGATCCCAAAATTCAATGAGGGAGATGTGGAAGCGTTTTTTTGTGCCTTTTGAAAAACTGGCAAGACAGGTAAAGTGGCCAGCTGAGGCTTGGACTCTGTTGTTACAGAGCAAATTAGTCAGAAAAGCCCATGAAGTTTATTCCATTTTGCCAGATGAGAGATCATCAGATTATGAACTGACAAAAAAATGCTATCCTCAGGGCATATGAATTAGTACCAGAAGCCTATCGCCAAAAGTTTAGAACCCTCAAGAAGCAAGCTGATCAAACTTACTTGGAGTTTGAGAGAAATAAGCAGTTGGCTTTTGACCAGTGGCTGAGGGCTCTTAAAGTGCAGCTCAGCTATGAGAATCTCAAAGAAGTAATTTTGTTAGAGGAATTTAAAAACTCTCTCCCGCTCTCCATAAAGACAGATGTGGAGGATCTAAAGGGTCATAAAGCCCAGCAGGCAACAGTCCTGGCCAATGAGTTTGCTCTCATTGATAAGTCAGTTTCCCAGGGGAAAACCTTTCATAATCATCCCCACAAATCCGAAAAGGACAGAGGGTGGGAAGGTGATAGGAGCCCAAGCAGTCCTGGGAGGAAAGGAAAAGCAGGAGACACAGGGGGCCCTCCTCCAGCCAAAAAAGGAAGGTGTTGTGAGTAGGACTGAGACCCGGAGACCTGTGTGCTCCCATTGTAATAAAGCAGGGCATTCCATTGCTGGAAACTAAAGGAAAAACTTGTAGGGTTAATCAGGGCACACCGCTCAGTGAAGGAGAAGGGACCCTGATGGAAAGCACAGCAGAACAAGCTGTGGCTTTAACTGTAGTAAGACTGAGACCCAGGAAGCCTATGACTGCAAGGGCTGAAAAATTTAATAGGATTCCTGAAGGTTATCAGAATTTTATGTCTGAAGGGAGAGTAACCCCTCATGTGGGGCAAGTAAGCCCATATTAATTCTCAGGGACACAGCGGCAACGAGATCCCTTTTACTGGGAAAAGTAAACTCCAGAATGGTAGTGAATGGTATTGGAAGGCAGCACATGCCTGTATCTTTACACTGGGTGCACTTGGAGTGCGATATATTTCTTACTGCCAAAGGGGTCAAGGGATATGGGGAGAAAGCGGGAACAGGGTACTGAATTCGACAATCAGCCATGATCTTTTTTGAATGGCGGAGCAGGCCTGAAGGGCTGAATGGCCTACTCCTGCTCCTATTTTCTATGTTTCTATGACCTAGTTTCTGGACTGGTGACTGTAGGGGTTGTCCCTAGTTTTCCTGTGGATGGGGTTGACCTGCTCCTAGGTAATGATCTGGCGGGGATGAAGGTGGTAACTTCCCCAGTAGTGAAAGAGAGACAGCAGGAGATCAGAGAAACAAGACAGTGGCAGGAGATGGTCCCCTGCAGTTTCCCTGAATGTGTAATGAACCAGGTCATGATCAAACCAGCTCCCCCTGAGGAGACTGAATTGGCACTACAGGCAGATGACCATGAGGTCTGTCTGTCTGTCCGAGCTTTTCTTTGGAAAGTTAGAAGACTCAGGGAATGAGTTAAATGGATCTTCCCTAGCTGAGGCTCAGCGTGTTGACTCAGTATTGGAAGAGTTAGCACAGGCTGCCCAGTCTGAAATTGAAGCAGAGGTAGTCCCTAATTGCTACTATTTAAAGAATGAAGTACTGATGAGGAAATGGAGTTATCCTCACAGACCTGAGAGCAAGGAGTGGACAGTGGTTCACCAGTTAATGCTGCCGCAGAGGTTCTGTAGAGAAATAGTAAGAATGGCCCATGAGATTGCAGTGGCTGTCCATGTTGGGGTATACGAAAAACCAAAGCCCACATAAAATAGCAGTTTGACTGGCCAAAACTCCACCAAGATGTTGTGGAGTACTGTAGGAGTTGCCACATGTGGCAGGTTGAGGAGAAATCCCAACCTACAGTGAAATCTGCACCCCTAAGTCCTGTACTGGTGTTTGGAGAACCTTCCAGTAGAGGGCTGGTGAACTGTAAGGAACCCCTGCCAAGAACAAAAGGGGGCAGGTAGGCACAAGGCTGGCACAAGGTTAGAAAGGAACAGGGAAAAAGGGACCATGAAGGCAGGTTAAAGTAAGTCTGGAAAGAATCCCGGATGAAAACCCTTAATGTCTGGTCAGCCAACCCCGAAACGTTTGAAAAATTAGACCCCACATCCTCGTATATCTCCATGTAGACACTAGAAGCATTCCACCAGCGTTGCTAACAGCATTTACAGGCATCTGCAGAGAGAAAGAAAGTCCTCAAGAGGGCAGAGAAACCATGAGGGTGATGCCTCACCTAGTTGAGGTGCCGCAGGGGTGTGCAGTAGAATCTGGACAAATACCTGCAAGCCAGGAATGTCCCAGAGGACAAAGGGAAGATTAGCAAAGAATCCTCTCCCATAGTCAGGAAAAAAGGGAACCAGCCATCCCCTGAGGTGAAAAGCCCTTGCTTGTCTCATCAAAGCACTGACATGGAGTTCAGACTGGAACCACCCACTGCCACCGCCCCTGAGCAGAACTCCCACCTGGAGCTAATTAAACCTAACCCTCTCCCTGCAGACCTCAACAAGAACAAAGACCCCTTAGGCAGTCATGGAAATGTGTAAACTGAAAAAAAACTTCCCCAAAAACCACATGTTTATTGGGATACCAAAAAGAGCCGTTTAAAGTGGCACTGCTACCAAGAAACGACAGGCTGCAACAATTGTTAGGGTTTCGGAATGAATGAGAGAGATGTATGTGTGTGTTCCTGTACTTATCTTCTCTCTCGTCCTTTTAATGAAATGCTCTTTTTTAAAAATTGCATTTCATTCCATTGGGTGTGGAGGTGTCATGCAGACCCCCAGCTGCCAAGAATGAGGCATATTAATTTTGGCATGAACATTGGTTTTAAACTGTTGCTGGAGTGACGAAATGACTTGTTTGAAGATCACCAGACCACTGGGCTGGAAGGACATTTGCATACTAAAAAACGCTGCTTGTGGAGACAAAGGACTATTCCCTGCTCCAATTAAGCCAAATGGATTTTGATCACCAGACATTGAAGGTGTAAGGAAGAGCATTCCAGGGCCTGCTAAGATGATGTAATCCACAAATCCAGGACTGGTTAAACCAGCTGGTCACATGACTAACTGGCTGGTTTAGGTTTTTTGAACTAGCCACAGGACAGTTTGAATTCAGAAGGCAGTTTGAAACTGAAGCTGGAACAAGGAAGCCACTCTCTCTCTCTCTCTCTCTCTCTTTTTCACCGCAAACCGCTGGACCCATGGAAGGCACATAAACCTCAAGAGAAAAAAGACTCCTACATCGGAACAAGTTGAAAAGTGAACTGGGCCCCAACAAATTGCGGGACTTAGCAGCAACCAAAGACTCCACATTGAACTCAAAGGACTGTAACTATCAGATATTGCCTCAAACTTTTCTCCTTTATTCCTTCTACTTTTTCTGTCTCTATCTGCTTGTGTGTTTATAGCATATGCATGCTAGTGTGGTCGTGTTGCGTATTCATAGTCATTAACCAGATTAGAGTTTAAGATTAATAAACTTCCACTTGTTTAAATCTAAGGAAACCTGTCTGATTTCTTTACCTTACAATTGGAGCAGTGAACAAGGATTCACTAAGGGAGAGCTAAAAACACAGTGATTCTAAAATTAAACCCTGTTACAGTTAAACCAGGCAAAGGCTGAGAGGGAACCCCGAGACCTTCTCACTTGGTCATAACACAAAGTACCCATTAAGTATCCTAGGCTTGCCCGGCACCTCTAAGCATATCTTGAGAAATGTTCATGCTCCACGGAGCCACTCACATTCCCATGGAGCAGCACCTCATCAATCCTCGTAATCTGCTGCAAGACAGGTTGCTGGACTGCTGTGAGAGCATGCATGTCCTGTCGAGCACTGAGATCTGCATCCACATTGGCAGCTGTGTGTGCCTGGATGGCAGCAGTCACAGACTGGATGGCAGCAGCCTGGGACCTCATGACCTATGTCTGAGCTTTCACTGTCACACTGATAAATGGGGAGGACACAGTCTGTGCTGCAGCAGAAGCTGAGACAGCAGCCAGCAGACTCTCCATCATGGCTCAGTGCTGCTTCAACAGTGTATTGATGAGCTCCAAGCTCTGAGTGGTTCTTGTGTGCCATGGTAGGGCCGGACACCTCCATTCTTCAATCCAGTGACTGGAGGCTATCTGGCAGGCCTGCCAAAGTACCAAGCATCTCGGTTTTCATGTTCATCAGTATTTTCCTGTAGTCCACCTCAATGGGGTCCTCATCTGAGTCCCCTACAGCAGAACTGGTGTGCAACTTTACACTCCGAGCAGTTTGCACATGAACTGATCTATCATCCTTGCTTTGGCTGTAGCCCATTCGTGCCCACTGAATCAACACGTGCAGATCCAATTCGATATTAGCATCTAACATTTGTGCAGTCCCAGTAGCTGAGCTGGTGGCTGTGAGTGTTAGGTTGAGTGATGGTGCTTCTTCCTCAGAGCTCTCTTCCTCCTATCACCCTTTACATGAGGCTGCAGTGGCTGAGCACCCGGTAGTGCTCGGCTATCAGAAAGCACAAAAACATAAAGGGAGTTTAGTGGTGAGGGAAGGGGAGTGGGGAGGAAAACAGAAGGTTGACGGTCACTTCATCTGCAGTTTCCATTTCACAGTACCTTTCAGGATGCGGTGAGGAGTGAGTGGAAAGGATGCATAAGGCAGCAACTGAGCATCATACAGGATGGCCTCGGCAGCACCAGGTGGCACTGACTCCATGACACTGGTGCCAATGGTGCTCTGAGGACCATCCACTTGAGGGCGCTGAGGTGTACTCTGCTGGTCATCTGCTTCTCTCGTCTGTTGTGGGTATCCTCCTCCTACAAGAAATAGAACAGAATGTCAGTAACTGTGTGGCAGTGTGTTAGGGTGTGCCTACCATAATTGAATAGTGACTACAATAGCTAGAAATATGCAGAGGCAATGAGAGCAAGTAGTGAGGCTGGCAGTATTGGTAGGTGTGTGAGGATAAGTGCACGTAAAAGCATTAGGAGTATGTGTGTTGGTGCGTGCTGCTGGCTAAGTGATGGGGGGAGGTGTGTGTTATGGGGAGTGAGAATGTGATGTGCAAATACATTCATTCACCTTAACCACCTGACTGATGTCATTAAACTTTTTTGTGGCACTGCTGCCATATTTGTGGGGCCAGCTTCTGGGCATTGATGATCCTGGACACCTACTCCTGTTCCCTTTGCAGGTTTAGTCTTGAGGGCTTCCTGCCCCCTGCCAAAAACATGGCCCCCCTTTCTGGCCTCGCTCTCGACGGTGAGCCTGGACTGGCATTGTTAAATCTGGGAGCCCTCTCTCTCTCTGGTGTATCATAGCTTCTCCCTGAATGGCAAATAACAATTACCCAGCAGCCTGCAGTGCATTGCTGCACCTTCCCTTTTATAGAAACTGTGCCTTTAAAAAGGGAAGGCTGCCTGGAGCAAGTGGTTTCTTCCCAACACCATTCAGCCCCCTGGAGTGTGCAGTGGATGTCTGCACTGAAATGGAGACTGCACGGTGCCACTTGTGGCCACATCACTATCAGGGGAATAAGGTGGGTAGACGAATTTTGTGACTTACCCACATTGTTTCCAATAGACATGTCATGCATTGCAGCCCCCATGACCAAAAAAATGGGGTGAATGTGCTTTAGCCAGCAGTTAAATTAGACTTAGGATAGTGAGTGCAGTTAATATACTGACACTAAAAGCTGAAACTTTGTTTCGGGGCAGACAGAGGTTCTGCCCCTTACAAGGCAGTAACAGAAGCTCTGGAAGTAGAAGCTGCATCTCTGCTGGAGATTCTCCAGGTGCATCACCATTGTCCACGAACTGTCAAAGTTTCGGATGCTTTGGCCATTTCCTCATAGAAAAATCTTGGACATAAATTATTTGAAAATGTGTCATGAAACAAACTGCCTAAAAGGTTTTGGCCCCAATTTTGGTCTCAATACCATCCTTTTTTCAGCAGGAATGGGATGGTGCAGAGACCAAAATTAAAATTTAACAGTTAAAAATGCTTAATGTCCATAAAAGTCTGAAGCACCCAGCCCTAAATATAGACAGTCAGCATTCCTCCAGAAACAGGAACTTCATTACAGTACACTAATCAAGATCCTCTGATATTGTGAGGAGCCCAGACCCATTTTGGCAGTATGCAGTGCTGTAATAATTCTCTATACATAGTGATAAATGACCAGCACCAGCAATACTTAAAGGGACGATCGGAAGCAGGACTCACAACTGTAAACTGTAACCTTTTACCTTAACAGGTTATTCTACGGTTTGAACAGGAGAATTATGAGAAGTAAGGAGACAACATTCAAGGTTCAAATTAAACATTCATGTCTTTACTAGGTTTGGTATGAATACCAGTTAGCAATACAATACACCTATTAGTCACAAATACGTTACAAGAGGTTATACATACCCAATGAGCATTCACCTCACTTACTCTTCTGTAACTGACCAAGTTACTCTGCTGCAGCGTCAAATCATTCCTTGCAATGATCTTTATACTTTTCTTCCTAAGGTGAGCATGGATGTTTCATTGATAGGCTCTTACTCCCCTATCAAAATCCACTTAAGCGACAACATCCAATGAAATGTTGGGTCCTATGTTTAAATCATTGGGTTAAATCCTGCCTTGATAAGCTCCATCTTTCTAAAACTTTTTTTCCAGTAAATTTCCACCACCCTGAGTACCGCAGATGTCTTTAGATCAGTATCATACACACACAACAGCAGAACACCCTCCTATTTTTCCTTTTCCTGGTCTCACGTTCCAGGACCACAAAGATAATTAAATAATTGAAGTCCCTCAAATCACTGACTCCTTGCGAGTTGTTGCTCAGTGAATTAGAAACACAGTTAAATCTGTTCAAACATTTCAAAAGAAGCCTCTTGTGGAGTCAGTTTCTCTGTATTTCAAAAGAAGACAAAAACAGACATCATCAATCAATGTCAGCATGTGCCAGTTTCTTGCAGCTTTCAAGTAAACTTTACAACACCCTTTGCCTTTGCTCCATGACCTTCTGGTCAGTTATTCTCGGTGACCTTCTGTCCTATCAACACCTTCCCTTGGGCTATCTCTTGCCCCACCCCTGCTTTATTTGCTTAAAACCTATTACATTTCTAACCTTTGCCAGTTCTGATGAAAGGTCACTGACCTGAAACGTTAACTCTGCTTCTCTTTCCACAGATGCTGCCAGACCTGCTGAGGATTTCCAGCACTTTGTTTTTATTTACATCACTTAAGTTAGCTGGATTGGCATTTTTTTTTCAAAAATGTTCTGTCATGGCCAACTTCTTATAGAAACACAGAAACATAGAAAATAGATGCAGGAGCAGGCCATTCGGCCCTTCGAGCCTGCTCCACCATTCATTATGATCATGGCTGATCAACTCAGTAACCTGTTCCCGCTTTCGGCCAATGTCCTTTGATCCCTTTAAACCCAAGAGCTATATCTAACTCCTTCTTGAAAACACACAATGTTTTGGCCTCAACTGCTTTTTGTGGTGGCGAATTCCACAGGCTCACCACTCTCTGGGTGAAGAAATTTCTCCTCATCTCAGTACTGAAAGGTTTAGCCCGTATCCTTAGACGATGACCCCTGGTTCTGGACTCCCCCACCATCGGGAACATCCTTCCTGTACCTACCCTGTCAAATCCTGTTAGAATTTTATAGGTTTCTATGAGATCCCCCCTCACTCTTCTGAACTCCAGCGAATATAATCCTAACCAACTCAATCTCTCCTCATACGTCAGTCCCGCCATCCCAGGAATCAGTCTGGTAAACCTTCGCTGCACTCCCTCGATAGCAAGAACATCCTTCCTCAGATATGGAGACCAAAACTGCACATAATATACCAGGTGTGGCCTCACCAAGGTCCTGTATGATTGCAGCAAGACATCCCTGCTCCTGTACTCTAATCCTTTTGCTATGAAGGCCAACATACCATTTGTCTTTTTTACCACCTGTTGGACCTGCATGCTTACCTTCAGCGACTGGTATACGAGAACACCCAGATCTCGTTGCATATTCCCCTCTCTCAGTTTATAGCCATTCAGATGATAATCTGCCTTACTGTTTTTGCTACCAAAGTGGATAAGCTCACATTTATCAACATTATACTGCATCTGCCATGCATTAGCCCACTCACTCAACTTGTCCAAATCACCCTGAAGCCTCTCTGCATCCTCCTCACAACTCACCCTCCCACCCAGTTTTGTGTCATCTGCAAATTTGGAGATATTACATTTAGTTCCCTCATCTAAATCATTAATATATATTGTGAATAGCTGGGGGGGTCCTAGCACCGATCCCTGCAGTACCCCACTAGTCACTGCCTGCCATTGGGAAAAAGACCCATTTATCCCTACTCTTTGTTTCCTGTCTGCCAACCAATTTTCTATCCATCGTAATACACTACCACCAATCCCATGCGCTTTAATTTTACACGCTTATGTAGGACTTTGTCAAAAGCCCTCTGAAAGTCCAAATAAACCACATCCACTGGCTCCCCCTCATCAACTCTACTAGTTACATCCTCGAAGAATTCTAGTAGATTTGTCAAGCATGATTTCCCTTTCGTAAATCCATGCTGACTCTATCCGATTCTACCACTGTTCTCCAAGTGCTTTGCAATAAAATCCTTGTTCATGGACTCTAGAATTTTCCCCACTACCGACGTCAGGCTGACTGGTCTATAATTCCCTGCTTTCTCTCTACCTCCCTTTTTAAATAGTGGGGTTACATTAGCTACCCTCCAATCTGTAGGAACTGTTCCAGAGTCTATAGAATTGAAAGATGCATCCACTATCTCTCGGACCACTTCCTTAAGTACTCTGGGATGCAGACCATCAGGCCCTGGGGATTTATTGGCCTTCAATGCCATCAATTTCCCCAACACCATTTCTCTACTAATACGGATTTCCTTCAGTTCTTCTCTCTCACTATACCCGGTGTTCTCCAACATTTCTGGTATGATATTTGTGACCTCCTTTGTGAAGACAGAACCAAAGTATGCATTTAGTTGGTCAGCCTTTTCTTTGCTCCCCATAATAAATTCCCCTGTTTCTGACTGTAAGGGATCTACATTTGTCTTCACTCATCTTTTTCTCTTCACATATCTATAGAAACTTTTACAGTCAGTTTTTATGTTCCCCGCAAGTTTGCTCTCGTACTCTTTTTTCCCCTTCTTAATTAATCCCTTGGTCCTCCTTTGCTGAATTCTAAACTGCTCCCAATCCTCAGGTCTGTTGCTTTTTCTGGCAAATTTATATGCCTCTTCCTTGGATCTAATGCTATCTCTAATTTCCCTTGTAAGCCATGGTTTGGCTACCTTTCCCGTTTTACCTTTGTGCCAGACCGGAATAAACAATTGTTGCAGTTCATCCATGCGCTCTTTGAATGTTTGTCATTGCCTATCCACTGTCGTCCTTTAAGTAACGTTTCCCAATCCATCAATAGCCAACTCGTGCCTCATACCTTCGTAGTTTCCTTTACTAAGATTCAGGACCCTAGTCTCAGAATCAACTATGTCACTGTCCATCTTGATGAAGAATTCTATCATATCATGATCGCTCATCCCCAAGGGGTCGCGCACAACTAGATTGTCAATTATTCCTCTTTCGTTACACAATACCCAGTCTAGAATGGCCTGTTCTCTAGTTGGTTCCTCAACGTATTGGTCCAGAAAACCATCCTGTATACACTCCAAGAATTCCTCCTCTACTGTATTGTGACTAATTTGATTTGCCCAATCTATATGCAGATTAAATTCACCAATAATTACAGATGTTCCTTTATCGCATGCGTCTCTAATTTCCTGTTTAATGCCATTTCCAACATCATCACGACAGTTTGGGGGTCTGTATACAACCCCCACCCTTGTTTTTTGCCCTATAGTGTTTCTCAGCTCTACCCATACAGATTCCACCTCATCAGAGCTAATATCTTTCCTCACTATTGCATTAACTTCCTCTTTAACCAGCAATGCAACTCCACCGCCTTTTGCTTTTTGTCTGTCCTTCCTAAATACAGAATACCTCTGGATGTTCATTTCCCATCCCTGGTCACCTTGCAGCCATGTCTCCGTAATCCCGACTATATCATACCCGTTTACATCTATTTGTACGATTAATTCATCCACTTTATTATGAATGCTCCGCGCCTTCAGGCACAAAGCATTAAGGCTTGTCTTTTTAACATTACATGGCCCCTTCCCACTATCTTTCACTGTGGCCCTGTTTGATTCTGGCCCTTGATTTCTCTGCCTATCACTTTTCTTATTCCCCTTACTGTGTTTTGTTTTTGTCTTTGCTCCCCCCTCCTCTGACTCCTTGCAAAAGTTCCCATCCCCTACCATTTTAGTTTAAACCTTCCCCAACCACTCTAGCAAATGCTCCCCCTAGGACATCAGTCCCGGTCCTGCCCAGGTGTAACCTGTCCAGTTTATACTGGTCCCACCTCCCCCAGAACCGGTCCCAATGTCCCAGGAACCCTCCCCCTCACACCATCTCTTCATCCACGTATTCATCCGATATATCCTGCTATTTCTGCTCCGACTAGTAAGTGGTTACTTCTAGTAATCCTGAGATCACTACCTTTGAGGTCCTACTTTTCAACTTACTTCCTAACTCCCTATATTCTGCTTTTAGGACCTCATCCTTTTTTTTTTACCTATGTCATTTGTACCAATGTGTACCACGACCACTGGCTGTTCACCCTCCCCCTTCAGATTGTCCTGTACTGCTCTGAGTCATCCTTGACCCTAGCACCAGGGAGGCAACATACCATCCTGGAGTCTCGTTTGAGGCCACAGAAACGCCTATCTATTCCCGTTACAATTGAATCCCCTATAACTATTACATTCCCACACTTTTTACTCCTCTCCTGTGCAGCAGAGCCAACCGTGGTGCAACGAATTGGGCTGTTGCTGCTTTTCCCTGAGAGGCCATTCCCCCCAACCGTATCCAAAGCAGTATAGCTGTTTAGCAGGGGAATAGCCACAGGAGATTCCTGCACTGCCTGCCTAGTCCTCTTGCTCTGCCTGGTGGTCACCCATTCCCTTCTTACCTGTGGGGTCTGAGCCTGCGGTGTGACCACCTCTCTATACGTACTATCCATGATACTCTCCACCTCGTGGATGCTCCACAGTGTCCCCAGCTGCCACTCAAGCTCTGAAACCCAGGCTTCCAGGAGCTGCAGCTGGAGACACTTCCTGCACACATGCTGGTCCCGGGCACTGGAATTGTTCCCGGCTTCCCACATAGAGCACGAGGAGTACACCATGGCTTTGAGCTCTCCTGCCATGACTTAACCCTTTAAATTAAACCTTTTGGAAGATCTTAATATCAAATATCTCTGTGGTTGAGTTTTATAACCCCTGAAACAGACATTGTGCTTCTGGAACAAAAACAAGAAATGCTGGAATCACTCAGCAGGTCTGGCAGCATCTGTGGAAAGAGAAGCAGAGTTAACGTTTCGGGTCAGTGACCCTTCTTCGGAACTGACAAATATTAGAAAAGTCACAGATTATAAGCAAGTGAGGTGGGGGTGGGGCAAGAGATAACAAAGGAGAAGGTGCAGATTGGACCAGGCCACATAGCTGACCAAAAGGTCACGGAGCAAAGGCAAACAATATGTTAATGCTTCTGGGTTCTTTGTATGTGGTTTCAGTTCTGATCAGAATTATTGGCCGGGATTGTATGAGCAGGGCAGAGGGCCCGTCACCTCCCCATCGTCCAGAGATCTTCCTGAGGGAGGGATAGGCTGATAGCCTTCCTGCCCAGAGGCCATTTGATACCCTCAAGTGGCCTATTAATGGCCAATCTTACCAAAGGCGGAACTGGGGGAGCTTCCACCGCACAGGGAGGATGCCTTGTAAAATGAGGCACTCTCTCTGCAAGTTTGGGGTTGTCCCTCCTTCGTGGGCAATTTGTGGTCCACAGAGGATCCCCCTCCCGTTGGACTGATCGACCACACTCCCACCCTTGCTGGGGCCTTCCGGACTAGCCCCGGCGGTTCTGGCTCACCTACCTCTGTTCCGGGGTTCCACCGCTGGGCCTGGGTCTGAGGACTCTACAGTACCAGCGGTGGCCACCGCTCCCTACGGCACTGCCGATACTGCTGAGCTGCCGGCCCTCTGATAGTCCAGCAGCTCTTGGAGAAGGGATCCCCATCCCTTTAAAGTCTTTAAAGGGACGGATATCCTGCCTCCTAAAACTTTGAATCAAAAGGACTTGAAGATTGCTCCAGGGGAGTGGGGGGCACGAAAAAGCAGAGACGGGGTTCCTCTCGCCTTTCCAGTCTGGCACCAGGAGCCCCACCTCCAGTACAAAAAACAGTCCATTGAAACAAAGTTTCACTAAGTTTCTAACTTTGCCTCAAAGCAAACAATGTAATTAGTCAAGGTTTAGCTGGAAGACTTAACACTGCTTTGCAGTACAGTTGTTTGTAATATCAGCTTTATTTTATGAGCCTTGGGCCTCTCAGCCAGATATACCATGCCCTGAAATTGTTGTTTCAATCACAGTCCAATGACCGTGTTTATCCGTGAAAAAGCAAACTGCAGCTTCTAGCAGGTTACTTTGAAAAGTTTCTTAGCCTTGCAAAGCATGCTGGTAATATTTGGTCAATTTCTGCACAACTGCCTACAGCAAACAGCATTCCATATTTCATATAAACTAACGATGCTCCTGGGTTGGATAGCCTCGCAAACCTCAACCACAAGGTTCAATTAAAATAATAACACTATTTCTTGCATATCACTAAAAATGAAGGTATTTGGCAGTTTTCTGGTTTCATCTTTTCTGAATTTGCTCACCCTGCTCCTTTCTAATAATTTTCTGCCCCAATCAACCACCTCCTCAGATTAATCCATTGCTGTATGTCCATGCTCTGTGGCTTCCTAGACAGATATTCCATCTTCCAAAACAGTGAATCACCTCTCAATGCTGGAAACATGTGGCCTCCTTGCCAACAGAGTAAAAATGAAACTCAACCATTATAGTTCAGGCCTCTCATTGGCAAAAATCAGGCAGTTGTTCCGATCACGCTGTCCACTACCCACCCGATGAACACAGAAGATGAAACACAAACTTTTATCAGGACAGCTCCATGCTGAGTTATGATTCCATAAGCAGATGAACGATGATTAATCTGTGGGATTAGACATGGCCTCGTTCAGAGATCAAACAATGCCCAATCTATTAGCAATGTTTGATCATTCAGAAAGATATCAAGCAGCTTGAACTTAACAAAAACAATAGATCTCTATGAGCCTTTGAAGAAAAACATTTTAAAATGACAGACACCCGGGGCAATTTTTAATGGCTGTCTATGCTGCTTTCACCTGAAAAACAGAGGAAAATGTTAAGGAGATGAGAGAAAACTAAGCTGCCCCTTGGAGGCTCCTGGTGCTGTTGAGTTCTGATGAAAGGTCACTGACCTGAAATGTTAACTCTGCTTCTCTCTCCACAGATGCTGCCAGACCTGCTGAGTATTTCCAGCATTTCTTGTTTTTATTTCAGATTTCCAGCACCTGCAGTATTTTGCATTTATTTTACCTCCTGGTTCTATTCTGATGAATGGTCATCAACCTGATCAGAGGGCAGAGATAAAGCAGCGGGAGCAGAGCAGAGACTGAAAAAGCACGCCAAAAGATCAGAGGTCAGAGATAGAGCAGCGGGAGCAGAGCAGAGATTGAAAAAGCACGCCAAAAGACCAGAGGTCAGAGATAAAGCAGCGTCAGCAGAGCGGAGATTGAAAAAGCACGCCAAAAGATCAGAGGTCAGAGATCGAGCAGAGCAGAGATTCAAAGCTAATTCAAACATCGGGAAAAAAAAAATCCAGAAGTGACATCAGAGTGACATCACAATCAACAGAGAGTGCAGGGAAACAGAAAACCAGCTGGGTGAGAATACCAGTAAGCTTTTAATTTAATCGAAGTTAATCAAATATAAAATAAGACTTGATCGATTCATTAGTATAATTTATCATGCAAAGAGAGCGAGAGAGAGCCCAGCAGGGAGGGTAGTGGTTCAAATTAGGAGCTGCGGAATTAAAAATATTCAGTTGGGGTAGTGTAACAGTAAGTGTAATAACTGTATAAGCAAAGAGCAGTAATCAAGGTATTAAAACACAGTGGTGCAGTGGTTAGCACCGCAGCCTCACAGCTCCAGCAATCTGGTTTCAATTCTGGGTACTGCCTGTGTGAAGTTTGTAAGTTCTCCCTATGACTGTGTGGGTTTTCGCCGGGTGCTCCGGTTTCCTCCCACAGGTTGATAGGTAAATTGGCCATTATAAATTGCCCCTAGTATAGGTAGGGAATGGTGGGGATGTGATAGGAATATGGGATTAATGTAGGATTAGTATAAATAGTAATAGTTGGCACAGACTTGGGTGCTGAAGGGCCTGTTTCAGTGCTGTATCTCTAAATAAAATAAATAATTGCAATTGCTAGTTTAAAAAGGGTACTAATTGGATTGTTAAAATTTTTTTATTTAATTCATGAATGGGCAGCTGAGATCTGTTGCTTGCAATTCATGCGCCATGTGGGAACTTCAGGGCACCTCATGTGTCTTGGGTGACCAGGTGTTTACGATGTGTCTTCAGCGGCTTCAACTTGAGGTCAGGATTATCAAGCTTGAGGGCAGCCTGAGTCGCTGCGGAGCATCAGGGAGGATGATTCTATGACAGAATCCTGGGTCATACGTTCCAGAAGGTGGTCACCCCACAGGCAGTAGGAGTTCAGGATAGTAGGTGGGTGGCCATCTGGAAGAATAGGAAGAGCCAGGAAATGCAGGAGTCTTTGTGGTTTGTGCCACTCTCAAATCAATACTGAGCTTTGGACACTGCTGGGAGTGACGACACCTTGAAGGAGTGCAGTCCAGACCATGACACAAATGGGCAAGGGGCTGCAAAGGAGGGAGCAGCAAAATACAGAAATGCAGTTGTAACAGGTGATTCCATAGTCAGAGGGGCAGATAGGTATTTCTGTCACTGTCATCGTGAGTCCCGCATGGTGTGTTGCCTCCCCGGTGCCAGGGTAAAGGACATCATGGAGAAGGTGCAGGATATTCTGCAAGGGAAGGGAGTGAGCCAGAAGTTGTACTACACATTGGTACCAAGCAAGGGCAGGTATTGAGGTTCTACGGTCAGATTTTCAGGAGCTAGGAAGGAAGTTAAAGAGTAGAACCTCAAAGGTAGTATCTCTGGATTACTCCCATCACCACGTGCTAGCGAGAGTAGAAATAGGAAGATAGGGAGGATCAATGCATGGCTTGAAGCATGGTGCAGGAGAGATTCAGATTCAGATTCAGATTCTTGGGGCATTGGGACCAGTTCTGGTACAGAAGGCACCTATTCAAAAGAGATAGGTTGCACCTCAACAGGACTGGGACCAATGTCCTCGTGGGGAGATACCCTAGTGTTGCTGGTGAGGGTTTAAACTAAATTGGCAGGGGGATGGGCACCAGCATACAGAAATATAAAAGAGGAATAAGATGCATAATGGGAGTAAATGCAGCTCTGAGGAAAGATTGGATAGGTTGGGGCTGTTCTCCTTGGAACAGAGAAGGCTGAGGGGAGATCTGATTGAAATGTACAATATTTTGAGGGGCCTGGATAGAGTGGAGGTGTCTATTCACCTTAGCAGAGAGGTCAGTGATGAGGGAGCATAGATTTAAGAAAGTGATTGGTAGAAAACTGAGAGGGGAGATGAGGAAAAGCTTTTTCACCCAGAGTGTGGTGAGGATCTGGAACTCACTGCCTGAAAGGGTATTTGAGGCAGAAGCCCCCAACTTATTCAAATAGAATCTGGATATGTACCTCACATTCCGTAATCTGCAGGGCTACGGACCAAATGCTGAAAGGTGGGATTAGAATAGGTGGATCATTTTTCGACCGACACAGACACAATGGGCCAAGTGGCCTCTTTCTATGCCTTAAATTTTCTATGATTCTGTTGGACAGTACTAGAGAAGGGAGTAATTCCATATTAGTCGGGAGTGGACTGAGAAGAACTACGAGGAATGCAAAGACAGGATTACAATGCATGTGTGTAAACGCACAAAATATGGTGAATTACACTGGTGAACTACAAGTACATATAGCAGCATGGGAATATGGTGTAGCGACAATGTTGAAAACATGGCTTAAAACTAGCGAGGACTGGGCACTTAATATACAAGGATACAAAGTGTCCAGAAAAGATGGGGAGGGGAAAAAGGGAGGTTGTTTGGCAGTACCAACTAGGGAAGACATTGCAGTGTTGGAAAGGGAGCATGCCTTTGAGGGGGCAAGGACAGAATCCATTTGGTTAGAGTTGAGAAGCATTACAGGAGATATTCTATAGGCCTCCAAAGAGTGAGAGAGATATAATTGTATCATAAAATTTAAACTGGCAATGCAGAAAAGCAAGGAACAAAATAAAGTAGAATGTCTAAATTGGAAGAGGGCTAATTTCAACACGATGAGAAGGGATCTAGCCAGGGTAGAATGGAACCAAAGACTGACAGACTGGAAGATGGTCAGTGCTGGGACCAATTTTTTTTTTGCTATATATAAATAATTTGGACCTTGAAATATAGAGTAGAATCTCAAAATTTGCCATGCACCAAACTTGGAGGTGTGGCAAACAGTGAGGATGATATGAATTGCCTGCATCGATAGGCTGGTAGAATGGGCAGACAGGTGACAGATGGAATTTAATACTGACAAGTGTGAGGTGATGCATTTTGGCAGAAGGAATACAATGAACCAATAAATACTTAATGGCACAGTTCTAAAAAGTGTGCAGGAACAGAGGGACCTGGGGGTGCATATGCATCATTCTTTGAAGGTGGCAGGACATATTGAGAGTGTGATTAGTAAAGCATGTGGGATCTTTGCCTTCATAAATAGAGGCATTGAGTCGAAAAGCAGGGTATAAAAGCAAAATACTGCGGATGCTGGAAATCTGAAATAAAAACAAGAAATGCTGGAACGACTCAGCAGGTCTGGCAGCATCTGTGGAAAGAGAAGCAGAGTTAACGTTTCGGGTCAGTGACCCTTCTTCGGAACTAGAAAATATTAGAAATGTCAAAGGTTATAAGCAAGTGAGCCAGGGGTGGGGCAAGAGATAACAAAGGAGAAGGTGTAGATTGGACAAGGCCACATAGCTGACCAAGAGGTCATGGAGCAAAGGCAAACAATATGTTAATGGTGTGTTGAAAGACAAAGCATTAGTACAGATAGGGTGTTAATGAACTGAAGATTGAACAGCAGCAAGTACAAACATGAAAAAAAACAGTGGGTAAGCAAACTGAACAAACTACAATGAAATGAAATAAACAAAAGAAAAAAAATTGTAAAAAATGTAAAAAAGGAAAAAGAAAAAATAACTAAAAATAAAAGTAAAATGGGGGGCCCATCATGCTCTGAAATTATTGAACTCAATGTTCAGTCTGGCAGGCTGTAGTGTGCCTAATCGGAAAATGAGATGCTGTTTCTCGAGCTTGCGTTGATGTTCAGTGGAACACTGCAGCAAGCCCAGGATAGAGATGTGAGCATGAGAACAAGGGGGAGTGTTGAAAAGCAAGGCAGTTGTGCTGAACCTTTATAAAGCTCTGGTTAGGCCCCAACTGGAGTAATGCATCCAGTTCTGGTCACCACACTTTAGGAAGGATGTGAGGGTCCTTGAGAGGGTGCAGAGGAGATTTACCAGAATGGTTCCAGGGATGGGGGAATTTAGTTAGAAGGTTTAGTTGGAAAAGCTTAGAACAAAAGAGATTGAGGGGCGAATTAATAGTAGTGTACAAGATTGTGACAGGCTTAGATAAGTTAGACAAAAAAAAACTGTTCCTGTTAGCAGGAATGAATCTGAAAGAATCACTCGACACTCGGGTCTGCTCCAAACGTCAAACAGTTTATTGGATTACACCGGCAGGGAGCAGGTCACTGTGCAATCCAGATTCCTTTCCACTGAACAACGGAAAATCATCAATACTTATACAGTTTCAAACAGTTACTCAGCCCATCCCGGCAGGACACGGTCCAATAGTAGTGGTTATAGATTATATACATTGATTAGTGGAACCAATGAAGTTGGTTACTAGGTATTGGGGAACTGCGCGGTCAGCTCATGGACTGCTAAGGGGTTACTCATGCGTTCATGATGTCTTCCAGATCCCCCCACTCACCGTCCTTGGGCCTTATGTATACATAGCATCTTATCTTAATCTTGTTAAAGGCTGGTATCTTTGTCAGCATTCCATAACAGCATCTGCTAGAGGCCACTTGATTAGACTCTGCTGAATCTGTGTGAATGATCCCTTGTAAGGAATGTGGTCAAGTTAGCTGAGTCCCATGGTGCCTTGCAAACATTTCATTGCCATCTAGAATTATATGTTATTAGTTATTCATATAATATTTATTGCAGGTGCCTCAGCCCTGGGAATATGCTTCAACAATTCCCATTAACTGATGGTATAAGGACTAGGGAGACACAGATTGAAGGTTTTGGGCAAGAGATGCAAAGGGAATGTGAGGAAGAACTTTTTTTTACACAGTGGACCTGGAACTCGCTGCCCACAAGGATGGTGGAAGTGGAGGCAATCAATGACTTCAAAAGGAATTTGGAAGACCACTTGAAGCAAATAAACTTGCAGGGCTACTGGGATCCAGCTGGGGAGTGGGAATGACTGGATAGCTCTGTAGAGAGCCGGTATGGACTCGATGCCTTCTATGCCATAAATGACTCTCTCTCCACAGATGTTGCC
This sequence comes from Heterodontus francisci, assembly GCF_036365525.1. NCBI lineage: Eukaryota > Metazoa > Chordata > Chondrichthyes > Heterodontiformes > Heterodontidae > Heterodontus > Heterodontus francisci. The sequence goes on along the minus strand of NC_090383.1, from coordinate 46,017,394 downwards.
AGACCTGCTGAGTATTTCCAGCATTTTCTGTTTTTATGTCAGACCTCCAGCATCTTCAGTATTTTGCTTTTGTATTGGTGTTATTCTGGGTTCGGCTTTCTATGTCCCCCACAGCCTGACATACCACTAGCTCAACATCACAGCTGACTCATTTCCAAACTCTTCATGACTAGTGAGCTGGAAAGGACTCGTCTTTTTGTGCCCACAACTCACTGGACACATTCAAAGGAGGTCTGATACTAAAAATGGTTACGGCCTTCCAACGCTGGCTTCAGGCAGACAATGCAACTACACTGAAGTTATGCCATTTTTTATACATAAGTTGAAATCTCCCTCCCCCTTAAGTCAGTCAAACTGCAAAAGGCTGTGAAAAGAAAGAACAGCTCTTCTGGGAGATAGGTCAAGGTACAGAGGGAGTGCAGAGAAGTCAACTCCACAAGCAGATGCTGTATTTTTTCTATACTTTCTAGTATCAGATTAGTGGTGTCTTTAATTCACCAAGTAGCAGCTTTTGTTTTGAAAATTTACCTGGTGTTTAATGGGATTATTCAATATTATTTTGGGAGCCCTAGGTGTCAGCACGGATTTATTAAATTCATTGGAAATTGATCTGAGGTTTCGATGGAAGTTTGTACATTATTTGCATCCTTGTCACAGATTTGTTGTTACTATTGATCAGATACATATACATCTGAAGGTTGCATCTTATTGTTCTAATCAATCTCTTCTAATTGTGGAGTGCGGTAGCTTACAATTCTATCGACTCAAAGTGATCACAGACCAATATACTATTAAAATGGCATCCTGAGAATCTGAGTTTGCAGCAATCTTACTTTGATTCTAATCATGTTGCTCTTTGGAGGAAGGTGATTTGAAAATGGAGTAAAATGTTTCAACTGCTTCAGTATTTGAATCAAGCACTTATCGTACACATTAGTCATCACGTGGCTGAAGTTGAGAACATTCTCGCAACGTTGGATCAGATTGAACATGTGAGTTGATGGGAGTCATTTTTCAGATGGAGCTTGACAACTACTGGTGCGATGAACACAATGATACACCCAATTCTTACCCTGGTGCTGTTTCAACTAATTGTGCTGGTGATATTAAGTTATGACATTATGGTTCGAAATAAAGGACTACAACTGGACAATGCTGTTGAGTGGGCTAAAATAACTGTACAAATGTTACCCAGATAATTGCTGGCTGAAACAAGAGAGAGAAGAAGTGGGGGAGTATGGGAATGTGAGTTCACACTACCCATGTATTTCAATGTACCTCGTTGTTTGTGGGATCAGCACGCGATGAGTTAAAACAGCTTTCAGTTCTGTTAAACAGGAATGCTTTGTAAAGGATGAGAAGCTGAAGGAATGGGAAGATCACCCAGTCATGTCTTGAGGGTCTGGGACATGTTGTTTGGTCACTGTCTATAGTATTAAAGAGATTAAAGAGCTTAAGTGGACCATATAACAATAGTAACAGAATCAATGTCAGCTTGTATCATCTACTTATAGCCTTCAAGTAAACTTAAAACTTTAAACACTCTGTGAAACAATTTTGTATTACAATCCAACTACAAGATTTCAATCATCATTATCATACACACAGCAATAGAACTATTCATTTTCTCCTTTCCCGGTCATACGTTCCAGGACCATCAAGATAATTAAACAATCAGAGTCACTTCAAATCACAGACTCCTTGAAATTGGTCAGAAATTCAAAAAACCTATTATTTATATGGCCATCTCATATCTGGAAGTAAAGATTCTGACATAATGCATAATAACTAGAATTTCACTGTGGCTGCAATGAAAGTTGGGTCTTCATAATTAAACAGGTTAATCAACCTCAACGATTCCAATTCAATTCAGACCAATATTTTACTAAACACTTCTCAGCTTTAAAAAGTAGGTGAATCCACAACCAGTGGCACAGAAATATGTTTTATGAAAAAAAAGTAAATTACTTCATCTTTTCCTTTTCGTCATGTGCCTTTCTGAATTACTATAAAAAACACTGACTAAAACTGAACAAAAGGTTGACATGTTGAGATGTATGTTTATCTGTGAAATAAAAATTTCAACATTCCAACATAAAAAGAGTGAAAGAGGGCAGCGTTTCCCACAACGTGTTAACTCTGAGACATCCACACTAAATTCTTTTACTTAAAATATAATCCATAAATTTCCCAACTCTGGGTTCACCATCTTCATTTGAAATGAGCACATTCAACAATCACATCCAAATCTTCATACTTGCATGTAGCTTAGAAATATTGATCCCTGTAATGAACAATGAAGTCAAATTACCAAACTCTGTGTTATATTCCCAGGTCTCAAGACCAAGGAACACGCAATTTCAACCAGTTCAAAACCAAAAACATGACTCAAGTTTTCCAAAAAACAATACACGTATATGCATACACGGGTCAATCAACAAACTTAAAACAGCACACACCAGTAACTGAGATGGTATGAACAGAATAGTGAGTGATGCTCACACTGAAAACAACATAACATAGACTTCTTTAAGACAGTCTTTCATTTGCAGATCAGGAAACCTCCCTACACTCACACACTTAGAAACAGAAAGCAAATTCCAGTTACCTTTTTGTTAAATATTTAGTATCTGGTTACTCATCGAGATATTGCATCTGGCTGGAAGGGTAGCACTCTTGCAACTTAAAAGTCCAGATATGGCCCACAGCCCTAACCACCTGTTCACGCACTGTATCATAGTTCTTGATCCTGAAAGGTTACACATGTAACAGCAAAATGTATAACCCATCATTATCTGCCTCCCTGCTTCATTTTTGACATCATTCTGCTCACTCTGCAATTGTCCCAAAAAATTGCAGTTGTATGTTTCCAGACAAGTGCGATACCAATCTGGAGTACATGTACAGAAGAACACATAGGAACATAGGAGCAGGAGTCAGCCATTCAGCCCATCGAGCCTACTCCACCATTCAATACAATCATGGCTGATCATCCACTTCAATGCCTTCTCCCCCCACACTTTCCCAAATCCTTTTATGTCATTAGTATTTAGAAATCTGTCAATCTCTACTTTAAACATACTCAATGACTGAGCTTCCACAGCCCTCTGGGGTAGAGAATTCCAAAGACTCACAACCCTCTGAGTAAAGAAATTTCTCCTCATCTCTGTCCTAAATGGTTAGCCCCTTTATTTTGAAATTGTGTCCCCTGGTTCTAGACTCCTCAACCAGGGAAAACACCTTACCAGCATCTACCCTGTCTATCCCTTTACGTATTTTGTAGGTTTCAATTCGATCACCTCTTATTCTTTGAAACTCTAGAGAATACAGGCCCAGTTTCCCCAATCTCTCTTCATAGGACAGTCCCGCCATCCCAGCAATAGGGCTGGTGAAGCTTCGTTGCACTCCCTCTATGGCAATAATATCCTTCCTAAGGTAAGGGACCAATACTGCACACAGTACTCCAGGTGCAGTCTAACCAAGGTTCTATACAATTGAAGGAAGACATCACTGCTCTTGTACTCAAATCCTCTTGCGATAAAGACTAACATACCATTAGCCTTCTTAATTGCTTGCTGCACCTGCATGTTAGCTTTCAGTAACTTATTAAGAGCACCCAGGTCTCTTTATACATCTACACTTTCTAATCTCATTTAAGAAATACTCTGCACCTTTGTTCCTCTGACCAAAATGGATAACCTCACATTTTTCCACATTATATTCCATCTGCCACGTTCTTGCCCACTCACTAAGTCTGTCCAAATCACCTTGAAGCTGCTTTGCATTTCCTCACAACACACATTCCCATCTAGTTTTGTGCCATCCGCAAACTTGGAAATATTACATTTGGTCCCCACATCCAAATCATTGATATATATAGTGAATAGCGGGGCCCAAGTACTGATCCTTGCCGTACCCCACTAATCACAGCCTACCAATGCGAGAATGACCCATTTATTCCTACTCTCTGTTTTCTGCCTGTTAACCAATCCTGAATCCATGCCACCTCCTATCCCATGTGCTTTAATTTTGCTCACCAACCTCCTGTGGGGGACTTTATCAAAAGCCTTCTGAAAATCCAAGTATACTACGTCCACTGACTCCCCTTTATCAATTCTGTTAGTAACATCCTCAAAAAAACTCCAACAGGTTCGTCAAACATGATTTCCCATTCATGAATCCATGTTGACTATGCCCAATCAGATCATTATTATCCAAGTTTCCATTTATCACATCCTTTAGAATAGATTCTAACATTTTCCCTACTACAAGCATAATTTATCAATCATTCTATAGGACCTATTCCAATCTCTTTCGGGGAATTTTTATCACCATAACATGATCCCGAAACTGATGGGCACAATGGTCATCTTTCTGATCAAATTCCTTTTCAGCTGCCTGCTCAGTATCAATATGTCCCACCAAACTATTGAACATATCTAGATGTTTCTAAAATGAGGTGACCCCTTCCTCCGGCATGAGGGTGGATGTCAGACTCGGTGTCATAGCTACAAACAGATTTTCCTATATTGGCATAGATCAGCCAAACAGTGCCTCAGATGGTGACATCACAATCATTTGTTTCACCCAGGACCTCAGCCGCATCAGCGCAGGTGACAAAAAATTAGTACAGTCTCCCCCAGCCAATCACATACTTTTGACAACTCAAATTTAAGAGTTTGATTCATGCGTTCCACCTGTCCACCAACATAAGGATAATACAGAATAAGAAATTGCTGTGTGATCCTCAGAAATTCACTTAACTCCTCATAAGCTGGGCCATTATTTGAATCAATCACCTGTCGCAGTACCCAAGCAGCTGTGGCACTGGTCTGATTTACTGTAGGAAATGCCTCCAACCAACGCGTGAAAACATCCACCAAAGTCAACAAAAAAAAAAATTTCTAACTTCAGGGAAAGACAAAAGCAATCTGAATCCATTCTCATGGATCCCTGCAAGACTGGTGCAACATTGTCCTCCCTTTATTTATAATGTATGGGATCTTGCTGTGCACAAGTTAAACAAAGCTGTTTATGTGCTTCTACATTATGTTTTAATCCCGGCCACCAGGCGAACTTCATTAATCGTGATACAGTTTCCTCTACTTTCAGCTGCCACCCCACTAATGAGCCATGTAACTATAACATAAAAACATAAGAAAAACGAGCAGGAGTTGACCACCTGGCCTCTTGAGCCTGCCCTACCATTCAATAAGATCATGGGTGATCTGATTTTGGCCTCAACTCCTCTTTCCTGCCTGTTCCCATAACCCTTGACTTCCTTATGGTTCAAGAATCTGTCTATCTGAGCCTTGAATATACTCAATGACTCAGCTTCCATAACTCACTGGGGTAGATAATTCCAAAGATTCACAACGCTCTGAGAGAAGAAATTCCTCTTCATGTCCATTTTAAATGGGCAACCCCTTATTCTGAAATGATGTCCTCTAATTCTAGATGGCTCCATGAGAGGAAACATCCTCTCAGCTTCTCCCCTGTCAAGCCCTCTCAGAATCTTATACATTTCACTAAGATCATGTCTCATTCCTCTAAACTCTAATGAGTATAAGCTGAAGCTGGTCAACCTTTCCTGCTGCTACTTCCTTAATAATGGATTCCAACATCTTCCTAATGACAGATGTTAGGCTAACTGTCCTGTAGTTTCCTGCCTCCTGTCTCCCTTGTTATGACCGAGGCAAGAGTAATGCACTGTTAATTCAGTCCCACCACTCCACAAGTCATAGCATATTAGTAAAGTTTCCCACCTAACGGAAATTAGCCAAATTACTTCATTAACCCTCCAGAACAAAACACACCAAACCAGGTTTCGTTAACAACAAATTAACTATTTATTAATAAACTAAATCTTAAACCATATTGAGATAAATTTATGTCTGAAAAGATTTTATAACTTCATATTCCTCTTAACCCTCATGTACACACATGTACATTCAAAAACCAACAGTTAACTGTTTTTAAAAAAAAATTATGTTTTAAAATCAGAGCTATCTCTTAGGAAGAACAAAATAACTGGGTTGTTAGTCCTGGTGAGTTGTTTTCCCCGAGCAGTGAGATGTTCCACAGGCGAATAGTCAGATGCCACTCGAAGTCTCCAGGCAAATTTGATGAACAGTCTGTAATGGAAATGCGTTCAAGGCAATTCGGCTACAGCAGGCATCACACAGATCTTTCAACAAAGAGTATAGCACCAGGTCAATTTGGATTTTCAACAAAGAACAAAGAACAGTACAGCACAGAAACAGGCCATTTGGCCCTCTAAGCCTGCGCCGATCTTGATGCCTGCCTAAACTAAAACTTTCTGCACTTCCGGGGACCGTATCCCTCTATTCCCATCCTATTCATGTATTTGTCAAGATGCCCCTTAAACGTCGCTATCGTACCTGTTTCCACCACCTCCCCGAGCAGCAAGTTCCAGGCATTCACCACCCTCTGTGTAAAGAACTTGCCTCGCACATCCCCTCTAAACTTTGCCCCTCGCACATTAAACCTATGTCCCCCAGGAACTGACTCTTCCAGCCTGGGTAAAAGCTTCTGACTATCCACTCTGTCCATGCCATTCATAACTTTATAAACCTCTATCATGTCGCCCCTCCACCTCCGTCGTTCCAGTGAAAACAATCCGAGTTTATCCAACCTCTCCTCATAGCTAATGCCCTCCAGACCAGGCAACATCATGGTAAACCTCTTCTGTACCCTCTCCAAAGCCTCCACGTCTTTCTAGTAGTGTGGCGACCAGAATTGTACGCAATATTCTAAGTGTGGCCTAACTAAAGTTCTGTACAGCTGCAGCATGACTTGCCAATTTTTGTACTTTATGCCCCGACCGATGAAGGCAAGCATGCCGTATGTCTTCTTGACTACCTTATCCACCTGCAATGCCACTTTCAGTGACCTGTGGACCTATACGCCCAGATCTTTCTGCCTGTCAATACTCCGAAGGGATCTGCCATTTACTGTATACTTCCCACCTGCATTAGACCTTTCATAATGCATTACCTCACATTTGTCCGGATTAAACTCCATCTGCCATTTCTCAGCCCAAGTCTCTTGCTGTATCCTCTGACAATCCTCATCACTATCCGCAACTCCACCAACCTTTGTGTCGTCCGCAAACTTACTAATCAGACCAGCTACATTTTCCTCCAAATCATTTATATATACTACAAACAGCAAAGGTCCCAGCACTGATCCCTGCGGAACACCACTAGTCACAGCCCTCCATTCAGAAAAGCACCCTTCCACTGCTACCCTCTGTCTTGAATGACCGAGCCAGTTCTGCACCCATCTTACCAGCTCACCTCTGATCCCTTGTGACTTCACCTTTTGTACCAGTCTGCCATGGGGGACCTTGTCAAAGGCTTTACTGAAGTCCATATAGACAACATCCACTGCCCTTCCTTCATCAATCACCTTCGTCACTTCCGGCACAGTGGCGCAGTGGTTAGCACCGCAGCCTCACAGCTCCAGTGACCTGGGTTCGATCCTGGGTACTGCCTGTGTGGAGTTTGCAAGTTCTCCCTCTGACCGCGTGAGTTTTCACCGGGTGCTCCGGTTTCCTCCCACAGCCAAAGACTTGCAGGTTGATAGGTAAATTGGCCATTGTAAATTGCTCCTAGTTTATGTAGGTGGTGGGGATGTAGTAGGAATATGGGATTAATTTAGGATTAGTATAAATGGGTGGTTGATGGTCGGCACAGACTTGGTGGGCCAAAGGGCCTGTTTCAGTGCTGTATCTCTAAATAAATAAAATAATGGGCGGCGCAGTGGTTAGCACCACAGCCTCACAGCTCCAGCAACCCAGGTTCAGTTCTGGGTACTGCCTGTGCGGAGTTTGCAAGTTCTCCCTGTTTCTGCCGGGTGCTCCGGTTTCCTCCCACCTCCAAAGACTTGCAGGTTGATAGGTAAATTGGCCATTGTAAATTGTCCCTAGTGTAGGTAGGTGGTAGGAGAATTGTGGGGATGTGGTAGAGACTATGGGGTTAATGTAGGATTAGTATAAATGGGTGGTTGTTAGTCGGCACAGACTCGGTGGGCTGAAGGGCCTGTTTCAGTGCTGTATCTTTAAACAAAATGTAAAAAAAACTCAATCAAGTTGTGAGACACAACCTCCCCTTCACAAAACCATGCTGCCTCTCGCTAATCAGTTCCTTTGTTTCCAATGGGAGTAAATCCTGTCCCGAATTAGCAGTCTAACAGTAGAAACTTTCCAGAACTCCCAAAAATAAAAAAGGAAATAGAAAGTCACTCCTGAGGCCTAGACTTCTCAGAGACTGGAAGTAAAAATGAACTTGCTACCTCCAACAATGCAAAGATTCCTTCCCAGGGGTCTTTTTCCTCTTTAGGTGAAACACAGGCTGTAGGCCAATGTAGATTTTCTGATGAGAAGGACAAATCTTCCTTCAGGGAGAGAAGCTCTCTGGACTGCCAGAAACTGACAGTCCAACTACAATAGAGCATGTGACCTCATCTCTCTTGCAGCTGCCTAGAAACAGGCTAACAGCTCACAGTCCCTGTTCCCAGAGAGAGAAAAAAAACTCCTCTCAGTCTTAAAGGCATACAGACCCCCTTAGTTTGTAACAGAAAAAAAAACTCCCATGACACCCTCCTTTCTTGAGTAGGGGTGTTACATTTGCGGTTTTCCAATCCGCTGGGACTTTCCAGAACTGAGGGGACTTTGGAAGATTGCAACCAATGCATCCACCACCTTTGTAGCCACTTCTTTTAAGACATTGGATGCAGGCCATCAGATGAAAGTTCTTTGTGGACCCAAATCCTACTATTCAGCTGTATAAAATGCTAGTTAGGCCACATCTGGAGTACTGTGTACAGTTCTGGTCACCGCACTATAGGAAGGATGTGATTATACTGGAAAGGGTGCAGAGGAGATTAACCAGGATGTTGCCTGGGCTGGAGCATTTCAGCTATGAAGAGAGACTGGATAGGCTAGGGTTGTTTCCTTTAGAGCAGAGAATACTGAGAGGGGACCTGATTGAGGTATACAAAATTATGAGGGGCATTGATAGGATAGAAAGGAAGAAACTTTTTCCCTTAGCGGAGGGATCAATAACCAGGGAGCATAGATTTAAGGTAAGGGGCAGGAGGTTTAGTGGGGATTTGAGGAAAAAAATTTTCACCCAAAGGGTGGTTGGAATCTGGAACACACTGCCTGAAGGGGTGGTAGAGGCAGGATCGCTCACAACATTTAAGAAGTATTTGGATGAGCACTTGAAACGCCATAGCGTACAAGGCTACGGGCCAAGTGCTGGAAAATGGGATTAGAATAGATAGGTGCCTGATGACTGGCACAGACATGATGGGTCAAAGGGCCTGTTTCTGTGCTGTATAACTCTATGACTCTAAGACTTAACCAATTAAGGCAACAGAATACTTGATCACTAAATCTGGAGGAGAACTTGGCTGGAGGTCTGAGCTACTACCTCCAAAGACTTCTATTGTTTCTGCGGCGATGAAGCATTGAGGACCATGGTTTTTAATCCCTTTTTGGCCATCAGACCACCTTGTGGTTTGCCTGATTGTCGGTCCAGGCCCTGTGATGTCAGTTGCTACCCTACTCTAATTGGGGCTTAATTGATAAAACATTTGCCAATAATTATGAAATAAGACTATGTAAAGTTCTATTCATTCCAGTTTTTATCTCATTGGACAGGATGAATTTGTTAGCCAAGCTATTGAATGTTATCAGGGTCACAATACTTGTTCTGCTGACTTTGTGTTACAATGGCTTACAAAATTCTACTGACACTGAACTTTCTTACAAGCTTAAAACTTAGGTTTTAAACTTAATACTTTTAAAGTAAAGCCCGTTCTTTCTGGCATGATTAATAATTCATTAATTACAACTCAATCAAGGTCCATTGCTTTGAAATCATTGTTTGTTGATGGGTTACTACTTAATACATTAATTTGATTAATACAAGACACAAAAATAATGTTTTTTTTGGTCATGTGATAGTATTAAGATGACTTACTTGGCCTTATTATTTATTACAGAGGATTCAGTATGAAAATGATCAAATTAAGCTAAAATCTAGCTATCCAAATCTACTTACAATCAGGTTCAGGAGACTTATCAGCCTTTAGTCCCATTAGTTTGCCCAGTAATTTTTTTCTAGTGATAATGATTGCTTTAAGTTTCTCCCTCCCTTTGCCACCTAGTTTTCTACTATTTTATTTATTTAGAGATATAGCACTGAAACAGGCCCTTCGGCCCACTGAGTCTGTGCCAACCATCAACCACCCATTTATACTAATCCTACATTAATCCCATATTCTACCACATCCCCTCAATTCCCCTACCACCTACCTACACTAGTGGCAATTTACAATGGCCAATTTACCTATCACGCTGCAAGTCTTTGGCTGTGGAAGGAAACCGGAGCACCTGGCGGAAACCCACGCAGTCACCGGGAGAACTTGCAAACTGCACAGGCAGGACCCAGAATTGAACCTGGGTCGCTGGAGCTGTGAGGCTGCGGTGCTAACCACTGCACCACTGTGCCGCCCATTGAGATATTATTGAGATATTTTTAGTGTCTTCTACCATGAAGACAGATACAAAATATTTGTTCAAAGTCTCTGCCAATTCCATGTTTCCCATTCTTAATTCCACAGTCTCATCCTCTAAGGGACCAACATTTTCTTTAGTTACTCTCTTCCTTTTTATATACTTGTCGAAGCTCTTTATTTTAATATTTCTTCCTAGTTTAATCTATTCTCTTTAGTCTATTTTTTCCCTTTTTTAAGTAATCCTTTTCTGGTTTCTAAAATTTTCCCAATCTTCTTGCCTACGACTAAACTTTGCAACATCGTATGCCTTTTCTTTCAATTTAATATTATCCTTAACTTCCTTAGTTAGCCACAGATGGGCTCATCCTTCTTGTAGCCTTTCTTTCTCAATGCAATATATCTTTGTTGAGAATTATGAAATATCTCCTTAAATGTCTGTCATTGCTTATCTACCATCTTACCTTTTAATCTATTTTCCCAGTTAGCTTTAGTCTTCAGACCTTTGTAATTGTCTTCATTTAAGTTTAAGGCATTAGTTTCAGACTCAAGTTTTTCATCTTCAAACTGAATGTGAAATTCTATCATGTTACAACACTCTTCCCTAGAGGATACTTTATTATGAGATTCATTAATTAATCCTGTCTCATTACACATTACCAGGTCTAAAATAGCATGTTCCCTGGTTGGTTCCACAACGTATTGTTCTAAAACACTGTCCCAAATACACTTAAAGAACCTGTTCTCAAGGCTACCTTTGCCAATTTGATTTGTCCAATCTATAGGAAGAATAAAATCACCCACTATTATTGCAATACCTTTCTTACAAGTCCCCATTATTTCTTGATTTGTACTGTGTCCTACAGTGTAGCTACTGTAAGGGGGATGGAGGGTCTACAAAATACTCCCACCATTGACTTCATTCACTTGTTGCTTCTTATCACCACCCAAACTGATTCTACATCTCAGATAAAAGCAAAATACTGCGGATTCTGGAAATCTGAAACAAAAACAAGAAATGCTGGAATCACTCAGCAGGTCTGGCAGCATCTGTGGAAAGAGAAGCAGAGTTAATGTTTCGGGTCAGTGACCCTTCTTCGGAACTGATTCTACATCTTGATCTTCTGAGCCAAGATCATTTCTCACTGCTGTACTGACCTCATCCTTCCTTTATCAACAGAGCTACCCCACATCCTTTGCCTTTCTTCCTATCCTTCTGAAATGTCAAATACCCTTGAATATTCAGTTCCCAGACTTGGTCACCTTGCAACCACGTCTCTGCAATGGCTATCAGATCATGCTCACTTATTTCTATTTGTGCCATCAATTCATCTATCCTGTTACAAATGCTGCATACATTCAGATAAAGAGCCCTTAATTTTGTCTTTTTACTATTATTCCTACTCTGACTCTATTTGCAGGCGCAGTCTTATGTTTGTATGCTCGGCCTCTTCCTGTCACACTCTGGTTATTATTACCCAGAATGCTACCATTCACTATTGCCTTGTCCTTTCTCATTAACTTCCTAAATTGCCCTTCACTTGAACTCTTCCTCATAGTAGTTAGCTTAAAGGTCTACAGCCTAGTTATTCGATTCGCCAGCTACTGGTCCCAGCAGAGCTCAAGTGAAGCCTATTACAACGGAACAGCTCCCTCTTTCTGCAGTACTGGTTCCGTTGCCCCATGAATTGAAACTCTCTTCTCCCACACCAATCTTTGAGCCACACATTCAACTCTCTGATCTTATTTACCCTATGCTAATTTGATTGTGGCTCCGGTAGTAATCCAGAGATCATTACCTTTGTGGTTCTGTTTTTTAATTTGGCCCCTATCTGCTCATAGTTCCTCAGCAGAGCTTTTCTTAATCCTACCTATGTCGTTGGTACCTACATGGACCACAACAACTGGTTCTTTCCTTTCCCACTACATGTTCCTCTCCAGCCCCAAGGAGATGACCTTAACCCCCAGGCACCAGACAAGCAACACAGTCTTCAGGACTCTCACTCTCAGCTGCAGAGAACAGCATTTATCCTCCTAACTATACTGTCCTCTATATCTACTACATGACTTTTTATTCATCCAATTCGAATGGCTCCCTGTACCACAATGCTGTGGTCAGTTTCCTAATCCTTCCTACATCCCTGCAGTCGTTCACACAGGTTGCAAGAACCTCATACCTATTGGACAAGTGCAAGGACCAAGACTCCTCCAATGCTACTTTCTGGATCCCTATATTTTCCTCATTCATTGTCACACCCTCCTGTCTCTGACCACAGACCAACTTTTTTTCTCTTTATTCATTCATGGGATGTGGGTGCCGCTGGCTGGGCCAGCATTTATTGCCCATCCCTAATTGCCCTTGAGAAGGTGGTGGTGAGCTGCCTTCTTGAACCGCTGCAGTCCATGTGAGGTAGGTACTCCAACAGTACTGTTAGGAAGGGAGTTCCAGGATTTTGACCCAGCGACTGTGAAGGAATGGCTATATAGTTCCAAGTCAGGATGGTGTGTGACTTATTTATTTATTTAATTACTTCGGCCCACTGAGTCTGCGCCAACCAAGAACCACCCATTTATACTAACCCTACAGTAATCCTATATTCCCTACCACCTACCAACACTAGGGGCAATTTACAATGGCCAATTTACCTATCACCTGCAAGTCTTTGGCGGCGGGAGGAAACCGGAGCACCCGGCAAAAATCCACGCGGTCACAGGGAGAACTTGCAGACTCCGCACAGGCAGTACCCAGAATTGAACCCGGGTCCCTGGAGCTGTGAAGCATGCGGTGCTAACCACTGCGCCACTGTGCTGCCCTAATTACTTCAATTTACTTCAATTACTTCAATTTTGCCAAGGCTTCTTGATGCCACACTCAGTCAAATGCCACCTTGATGTCAAGGGCAGTCACTCTCACCTCAATTGTGGAATTCAGCTGTTCAGTAAATGTTTAGAACAAGGCTGTAATGAGGTTAGGAGCCGAACTTGCAGGTGGTAGTGTTCCCATGCAACTGCTGCCCTTGTCCTTCTAGGTGGTAGAGGTCGCAGGTTTGGAAGGTGCTGTCTAAGGAGCTTTGGTGTGTTGCTGCAGTGCATCTTGGAGATGGTACACACTGCTGCCACTGTGCATCAGTGGTGGAGAGAGTGAATGTTTGTGGATGGTGTGCCAATCAAGCGGGCTGCTTTGTCCTGGATGGTGTCAAGCTTCTTGAGTGTTGTTGGAGCTGTACCCATCCAGGCAAGTGGAAAGTATTCCATCACACTCCTGATCTGTGCCTTGTGGACAGGCTTTGGGGAGTCAGGAGGTGAGTTACCCACCGCAGGATTCCGAACCTCTAACCTGCTCTTGTAGCCATGGTTGTTATATGGCTACGCCAGTTACGTTTCTGGTCAATGGTAACCCCCAGGATGTTGATAGTGGAGGATTCAGTGATCATAATGCCATTGAATGTCAAGGGGAGATGATTAGATTCTGTCTTGTTAGAGATGGCCATTGGCTGGCACTTGTGTGGTGCAGATGTTATTTGCCACTTATCAGTCCAAGCCTGGATATTGTCCAGGTCTTGCTGCATTTCTACACGGACTGCTTCAGTATCTGAGGAGTCGCGAATGGTGCTGAACATTAAGCAATCATCAGCGAACATCCCCACTTCTGACCTTATGATTGAAGGAAGGTCATTGATGAAGCAGCTGAAGAATATGGTTGGGCCTAGGACACTACTCTGAGGAACTCCAACAACCACAACCATCTTCCTTGGCACTACGTACGACTCCCACCAGCAGAGAGTTTTCCCCCTGATTCCCATTGACTCCAGTTTTGGTAGGGCTCCTTGATGCCACATTTGCTCAAATGCTGCCTTGATGTCAAAGGCAGTCACTCTCACCTCACCTCTTGAGTTCAGCTCTTTTGTCCATGCTTGAATCAAGACTATAATGATGTCAGGAGCTGAATGGCCCTGGTGGAACCCAAACTGAGCGTCACTGAGCAGGTTATTGCTGAGCAAGTGCCACTTGATAGCACTGTCAATAACACCTTCCATCACTTTATTGATGATTGAGAATAGACTGATGGGGTGGTAATTGGCCGGGTTGGACTTATCCTGCTTTTTGTGTACAGGACATACCTGGGAAATTTTCCACTTTGCCGCGTAGATTGTTGTTGTACTGGAACAGTTTGGCTGGGGGCGCGGCACCTTCGGGAGCACAGGTTAACGGTACTATTGCTGGAAAGTTGTCAGGACCCATAGCCTTTGCAGTATCCTGTGCCTTCAGTCGTTCCTTGATATCACGTGGAGTGAATCGAATTGGCTGAAGACTGGCATCTGTGATGCTGGGGACTTCAGGAGGAGTTCGAGATAGATTATCAACTTGGCACTTCTGGCTGAGGGTTGTTGCAATTGCTTCAGCCATATCTTTTGCATTGATGTGGTGGTTCCCCTGTCATTGAGAATAGGGATATTTGTGGAGCCACCTCTTCCAGTTAGTTGTTTAATTGTCCACCCCCATTCATGACTGAATGTGACAGGACTCAGTAGTCTCAAAGTCTCAGTAGGGGAGCATTTCGGGAACAGTGACCATAATTCCATAAGTTTTAAGGTACTTGTAGATAAGGATAACAGTAGTCCTCAATTGAATGTGCTAAATTGGGGGAAGGCTAATTATAACAATATTAGGCAGGAACTGAAGAATTTAGATTGGGGCGGCTGTTTGAGGGTAAATCAACATCTGACATGTGGAAGTCCTTCAAACGTCAGTTGATTAGAATCATGTTCCTGTGAGGAAGAAGGATAAATTTGGCATATTTTGGGAACCTTGGATAATGAGGGATATTATGAGCCTAGTCAAAAAGAAAAAGGAAGCATTCGTAAGGGCTGGATGGCTGGGAACAGACGAAGCCCTTCAGGAATATAAAGAAAGTAGGGAGGAACTTAAGCAAGGAGTCAGGAGGGCTAAAAGGGGTCATGAAAAGTAATTGGCAAACAGGATTAAGGAAAATCCCAAGGCTTTTTATACGTATATAAAGAGCAAAAGGGTAGCCAGGGAAAGGATTGGCCCACTCAAGGACAGAGGAGGGAATCTATACATGGAGCCAGACGAAATGGGCGAGGTATTAAATGAGTACTTTGCAACAGTATTCACCAAAGAGAAGGACTTGGTGGATGATGAGTCTAGGGAAGGGTGTGTAGATAGTCTGGGTCATGTCATTATCAAAAAGGAGGAGGCGTTGGCCGTCTTGCAAAGCATTAATGTAGATAAGTCCCCAGGGCCAATGTTGTTCCTTTGTTTAAGAAGGGTAGCAAGGATAATCCAGGAAAGTATAGGCTGGTGAGCCTTTCGTCAGTGGTAGGGAAATTATTAGAGAGGATTCTTCGGGACAGGATTTACTCCCATTTGGAAACAAATGGACTTAATAGCGAGAGGCAACATAGTTTTGTGACGGGGAGGTCATGTCTCACTAACTTGATTGAGTTTTTTGAGGAAGTGATGAAGATGATTGATGAAGGTAGGGCAGTGGATGTTGTTTACATGGACTTCAGTAAAGCCTTTGACAAGGTCCCTCATGGCAGACTGGTGCAAAAGGTGAAGTCACATGGGATCAGAGATGAGCTGGCAAGGTGGATACAGAACTGGCTCGGTCATAGAAGACAGAGGGTAGCAATGGAAGGGTGCTTTTCTGAATGGAGGGATGTGACTAGTGGTGTTCCGCAGGGATCAGTGCTGGGACCTTTGCTGTTTGCAGTATATATAAATTATTTGGAGGAAAATGTAGCTGGTCTGATTAGTAAGTTTGCGGACGACACAAAGGTTAGTGGAGTTGCGGATAGTGATGAGGATTGTCAGAGGATACAGCAGGATATAGATCAGTTGGAGACTTGGGCAGAGAAATGGCAGATGGAGTTTAATCCGGACAAATGTGAGGTAATGCATTTGGAAGATCTAATTCAGGTGGGAAGTATACAGTAAATGGCAGAACCCTTAGGAGTATTGACAGGTAGCGGGATCTGGGCGTACAGGTCCACAATTCCACAGGAAAGTGGCAACGCAGATGGATAAGGTAGTCAAGAAGGCATACGGCATGCTTACCTTCATCGGTCGGTGCATAGAGTATAAAAATTGGCAAGTCATGCTGCAGCTGTAGTTAGGCCACACTTAGAATATTGTGTGCAATTCTGGTCGCCACACTACCAGAAGGATGTGGAGGCTTTGGAGAGAGTACAGAAGAGGTTTACCAGGATGTTGCCTGGTCTGGAGGGTATTAGCTATGAGGAGAGGTTGGATAAACTTGGATTGTTTTCTCTGGAACAACGGAGGTGGAGGGGCGACATGATAGAGGTTTACAAAGTTATGAGTGGCATGGACAGAGTGGATAGTCAGAAGCTTTTTGCCAGGGTGGAAGAGTCAGTTACTAGGGGACATAGGTTTAAGGTGAGAGGGGCAAAGTTTAGAGGGGATGTGCGAGGTAAGTTCTTTGCACAAAGGGTGGTGAGTGCCTGGAACTTGCTGCCGGGGGAGGTGGTGGAAGCAGGTACGATAGCGACGTTTAAGAGGCATCTTGACAAATACATGAATAGGATGGGAATAGAGGGATACGGTCACCGGAAGTGCAGAAGGTTTTAGTTTAGGCAGGCATCAAGATCAGCACAGGCTTGGAGGGCCGAATGGCCTGTTCCTGTGCTGTACTGTTCTTTGTTCTTTGTTCTTGACTGCAGAGCTTGGATCTGATCCATTGGTTATGGGATCGCTTAGCTCTGTCTATCGCATGCTGCTTACGCTATTTGGCATGCAAGTAGTCCTGGGTGGTAGCTTCACCAGGTCGATACCTCATTTTGAGGTATGCCTGGTGCTGCTCCTGGCATGCCCTCCTGCACTCTTCATTGTACCAGGGTTGGTCCCCTGGCTTGATGGTAATGGTAGAGTGGGGGATATGACGGGCCATGAGGTTAGATATTGTGGTTGAGTACAATTCTGCTGTTCTAAATACGGTGGTAATGCCACACAACATGAAGGAGGATATCCTCAATGTGAAAACTGGACTTTGTCTCCCCAACAACTGTGCAGTGGTCACTCCTACCAATACTGTCATGGACAGATGTATCTGCGGCAGGCAGATTGCTGAAGATGAGGTCAAGTATATTTTTCCCTCTTATTGGTTCCCTCACCACCTGTCACAGACACGACCAGCTCGGTCAGTAGTGGTGCTACCGAGCCGCTCTTGGTGATGGACATTGAAGTCCCCCACCCAGAGTACATTCTGTGCCCTTGCCACCTTCAGTGCTTCCTCCAGGTGCTATTCAACATGGAGGTGTACTGACTCATCAGCTGAGTGGGGGGCGGTGGGTCAGCACTTGGTAATCAGCAGGAGGATTCCTTGCCTATGTTTGGCCTGATGCCATGAGACTTCATGAGGTCTGGAGTCGATGTTGAGGACTCCCAGGTAAACTCCCTCCCAACTGTATACTATGGTGCCGCCATCTCTGCTGGGTTTGTCCTGCCGGTGGGACAGGACATACCCAGAATGGTGTTGGTTGTGTCTGGGACATTGTCTGTAAGGTATGATTCTGTGAGAATGGCTATGTCAGGCTGTTGCTTGACTAGTCTGTGGGACAGCTCTCCCATTTTGGCACAAGCCCCCAGAAGTTAGTAAGGAGAACTTTGCAGGGTCAACAGGGCTGGGTTTGACGTTGTTGTTTCCAGTTTCCAGGTCGATGCTGGGTGTCCATCAGTTTCATTCCTTATTGACTTTGTCGCGATTAGATGCAACTGAGTGGCTTGCTTGGCCATTTTAGAGTCACCCACATTGCTGTGGGTCTGGATTCTGGAGTTACATGTCGGCCAGACCAGGTAAGGACAACAGATTTCCTTCCCTATAGGACATTAGTGAACCAGATGGGTTTTTACAACAATCAACATTGGTTTCATGCTTTTTAATTCCAGTTTTTTTATTAATCAAATTCTACTTCCACCTTCTGCAGTGGGGGAATTTGAACCCATGCCCCCAGAGCAATACCCTGTGTCTCTGGGTTACTAGTCCAGTGACTATACCATTACGCCACCGCCTCCCCCTAAATATTTGAAATATTTAACCTAAGGGATGTGTCTGGTGTGAGAAAATATCCAGGCGACTTTCCCTCCCTCTGATGCATAGCAGTGTCCAAAATTCGGGCTCCAGCTCATCAACTCTGAGCCAAAGTTCCTCAGGCTGCAGATACTTATTGCAGATGTGGTTGTTATGGATCACACTGGTGTCCACTAGCTCCCACTTGCTGCAGCTGCAACACATCACGTGACTTGCCATCTCAAATGTATTTTATTGAACTAATTAGGTTTTCAAGTTTTGAAATATCACTCAGTTATCTATTTATAGTTTTTGAACTAGGTAAAAACCTTGTTTAATTTATTAATTACCCATATAAATACCCATCAACCAATCACTTAGTGCTTTCCTGTGACTCACACTTTTCTCCCTGCTTTATCGAACTCAATTCGAATGCGGTCCGTCCGCTCCCGTTGCTGCTCCCAAGCATGAGAACGCAACACGGGAGGCTCCGAACAGCTTCAGGAACCAACCAAACCCATTGAGCCTCCTCCACCTCTATCATAACCATATCATGCATGACCTGTTTTATCTTACCCCATAAAGTCCCTGGACCTGCAAACAGGTTCTATCTCTGGATCGTACTGTTGAATATCCCCCAGTCAGTTATATTTTGCTGCTGAAGAAATTCTCCTGGTACATGCCCCTTTATTTCAGGCCATTGAAGTTTCTTTTGGCCCTCAACAGGTGCTGTTTTGGCTTTTTTACTGACCAGCTCATTCTCCAAAGTCAGAACAGACTCCCGATTCTGTTTATTTGAGATTGTTTTTACCTTAACAATTCAGATTTTCTCTCCTTTATTAATAGCTCTGTTATGTAAAACTTTCCAAAACTGTTTCTGTGCAATATCTGACTCATCAGTTGCCATGAAACAATTACAGGCTCACCACTTTAAAGTGAGTTGAGCACCTTTAAAGATGAATCTACAACTCCTATAACATTTTGATTAGCCTGACCACCAAGTGTACCAGAGCCATTAATTCAGCAGCCTATGCACTCCCATTATTAACTCTAAATCCAAATTCCAGCTGAACCTAAACCTTTGTAATTAGCGCACCTTTGTGACAGCAACCATACTGAATAAAAGAACTATCATCTAAGAACCAAGCAGTTTCAGTTTTGACTACATGACCTTCTACAAGCACTGATGTGCTGCAGGGGCTGTGAGCGCTTCACATTCATGTGTTTAGCCCATTACCAAAAGGCCCATAACCTCCATACGGCGTTCTATTAGCCATTCAAAAGTAACATTAGCAACCAAGAGAGTGCACATCCATGACAGAATATGTGCGCTAGAAACAGAGTTTCTACCACCTCTCATCAACTGTAGAGGACCGTGGTGGAATCCCAAAATGACAGATTGATCCCCAGTCAGATATTTGAATTTACTGATACTCCAATGA
The DNA here is from genome assembly GCF_036365525.1 of Heterodontus francisci. Taxonomy (NCBI): domain Eukaryota; kingdom Metazoa; phylum Chordata; class Chondrichthyes; order Heterodontiformes; family Heterodontidae; genus Heterodontus; species Heterodontus francisci. The sequence continues at coordinate 45,997,354 of NC_090383.1, read as the reverse complement.
CCAGCTAGTGTCGCTTTCTCGCAAGGCCTCCAGGGACTACTGTACCCTAGTCAAGTAGGCACCGGGTGCTCCTGAGATCCCACAGCCTGTACAACAACAGCTGCGATAGTTTGATCAGAGGCCATAGGGTAAATTGTGCATGTGTGGAACAGTTAATGTTAGCACACTACTGAGCAACTGCTTCAGACGTGTTATAATAACAGTATGTTCCTCCTTCCAATTAAAGGAGGAGCTTCACAATAACAGTTGCAGCAGTTCAACAACTCACGTAAAGTCAGGCACAAACTCTCCACAAAACCCCATGAGCCCCAAGAGGTACTGCAGAGTATAGCCAATGAAGAGTAATAATTTTAACATTGGCAAATTTGATCTTGTGCGATGGACTTCCCCTCGGTCCACAACTGAACACCCAGATATAGAACCCACAGTTTGGATAATTGCATTTTACTGGGATTATGCAGCAGACCTGTGTCTAACAATGTCTGCAGTATACACAAAACCTTAGTCTTGTGTTATTCCACAGTTGAAGACTGGATCAGTATGTCATCTACATATTGGATGATCCGATCCCTAAAGGGAATATGGTTTAAAATTTGTTTCACTGCTACACGAAAGATCACAGGCTCATCACAATTTCCCCGTGGCAAAACTATCCAACAACATTGCACTTCTGCCACAGTAAAGGCAGTGCAATACTGACTGTCTAGATGCAAAGGTAGTGTCCACAAACTGGTAGCAACGTCCAGAACTGTGAATCATTTCGATTCCACATCCAAACGCGCCATCATTTCAGGAAAAGCTGCAACTACTGTAGCATAAGGACCTGAAAGGGTTAACGTTGAGGACAGTGAGAGCAACCTATCCCACTGTAATGATGATGATGTAACAGTCACATGGTAATGGGCTTAATTGTGAGAATAAGAAATACTGAAATGTTGTTTCTACAGCTTGTGGAAAATTACCGAGAAGTCATTTCTACACAACATAATGAAATCACTGAAAAAGAGAACTGATGAGGGGATGTAAGTAAAGACCTTGAGACAGTACAGCAGTTAAAAATTGTGCTTAGGCAGAGAAAAGAAAAACAGCAAGAGTTAGAACAAAGGATGTAGTGAATGAGAAACTGCCCCACTAAGATAAAGGCTGACAGCTGCAAGTTAACACACACAATGGAGAGCCAAATAAGGTAAAACAAAAACAAGAGTTAGGGGCTGGAAAGTTAGAGTAGGGGGAGAAGTAAACAGAGGAGGAGACTGTAGCAACCATAGGATAAGTTAGTGTCATAATACGTTATAACCAATAATGTAAACTAAAGGCGTGGACAAATGGATTTGTATTGTATAAACATGAACTGAATATGTTGATCGGTGTGCCTGCTTGTCGGACACCCGATCTTGCAAGAACGTTAAATAAACTTACTTCTTCAGAGTTTGACTTGGTGTAAATTATTATTAAGTGGGCTACGTTTCTCACAATTGGGGGCTCATCCGGGATCTCTTCATCATTGCCGGGACCGTGGCCAACGACAGACGAGAAGACGCGGCCCGTTAATTTAAAAACGGTCTCGTTTCTCTCGTCGGTAGCGGACCCGAGTAATCTACTGAAAACGATCCTAGGGAAGTCACTCTGAACGAGTATTTAGTGCGGCAGGTACACACGTGAAGTCAGGCAACTCCGTGCACGGACCAAGGTAAGAAAAACGACTTTTAAGTATTATCTTGGTGACTTATGGTTAACTGTAGGATAAGACCTTCTAAGTACTAAAAGTCCTTGAGGAGTGAATTTTACAGTCCTGCAGTATAAGACCCTTCAGCTAGGAGGTGAGTACTGTATGGTATAAGACCCTTCAGTTAGGAGGTGAGTACCGTAAGGTATAAGACCCTTCAGCTAGGAGGTGAATACCGTAGGGTATAAGACCCTTCAGTTAGGAGGTGAGTACCGTAAGGTATAAGACCCTTCAGCTAGGAGGTGAATACCGTAGGGTATAAGACCCTTCAGTTAGGAGGTGAGTACCGTAAGGTATAAGACCCTTCAGTTAGGAGGTGAATACTGGTTAACTGTAGGATAAGACCTTCTAAGTACTAAAAGTCCTTGAGGAGTGAATTTTACAGTCCTGCAGTATAAGACCCTTCAGCTAGGAGGTGAGTACTGTATGGTATAAGACCCTTCAGTTAGGAGGTGAGTACCGTAAGGTATAAGACCCTTCAGCTAGGAGGTGAATACCGTAGGGTACAAGACCCTTCAGTTAGGAGGTGAATACTGTGGGGTATAAGACCCTTCAGCTAGGAGGTGAGTACTGTATGGTATAAGACCCTTCAGTTAGGAGGTGAGTACCGTAAAGTATAAGACCCTTCAGCTAGGAGGTGAATACCGTAGGGTACAAGACCCTTCAGTTAGGAGGTGAATACTGTGGGGTATAAGACCCTTCAGCTAGGAGGTGAGTACTGTATGGTATAAGACCCTTCAGTTAGGAGGTGAGTACCGTAAAGTATAAGACCCTTCAGCTAGGAGGTGAATACCGTAGGGTACAAGACCCTTCAGTTAGGAGGTGAATACTGTGGGGTATAAGACCCTTCAGTTAGGAGGTGAGTACTGTATGGTATAAGACCCTTCAGTTAGGAGGTGAATACTGGTTAACTGTAGGATAAGACCTTCTAAGTACTAAAAGTCCTTGAGGAGTGAATTTTACAGTCCTGCAGTATAAGACCCTTCAGCTAGGAGGTGAGTACTGTATGGTATAAGACCCTTCAGTTAGGAGGTGAGTACCGTAAGGTATAAGACCCTTCAGCTAGGAGGTGAATACCGTAGGGTACAAGACCCTTCAGTTAGGAGGTGAATACTGTGGGGTATAAGACCCTTCAGCTAGGAGGTGAGTACTGTATGGTATAAGACCCTTCAGTTAGGAGGTGAGTACCGTAAGGTATAAGACCCTTCAGCTAGGAGGTGAATACCGTAGGGTACAAGACCCTTCAGTTAGGAGGTGAATACTGTGGGGTATAAGACCCTTCAGCTAGGAGGTGAGTACTGTATGGTATAAGACCCTTCAGTTAGGAGGTGAATACCATAGGGTACAAGACCCTTCAGTTAGGAGGTGAATACTGTAGACCATGGGAAATAAATCGTCTAAAAAGGAAGACGATGGGAGACAAGGAAAACCAAGGAGAAAAAGACCCAAATATGATCTAAGGACAGCAAGAAGGACCACCCCTAAACCCGACGATAATGACGACGATAGAGACAGAGAGTCTCCTAAGACAATGATGCCCTTGAGAGAGGTACCAATAGGAAATAATGAAATTGGATTTGTTAGTGCACCATTAACGTCAGGAGAGGTAAGAGCATTTAAAAAGGAAATGAAAGTCCTCGTAGAAGACCCCTTAGGATTGGCAGACCAAGTAGATCAATTTCTCGGTCCAAGTATATATACTTGGACGGAATTAATGTCCATTATGAACATCTTATTTACGAGTGAAGAAAGGGGAATGATTAGACGGTCTGCAATGAAAATTTGGGAAAGAGAAAATCCTCCCGGGGTAGGGGGAAACGAACCAGCCGAACAAAAATACCCTAATCAAGACCCGCAGTGGCAGAACAATAACGTCGGCCTTAGGGGCCAGACGAAAGACCTTAGAAATCTGATAGTAAAAGGCATGAGGGAATCTGTCCCGAAATCACAAAATTTGAATAAGGCCTTCAGAGTAAGACAGGAAAAGGATGAGACTCCCTCAAATATCTTACAGAGATTACGGGACACAATGAGGAAATATTCAGGTTTAGATCCAGAAGACCCGGTTGCCCAAGGACTCCTTCGAGTCCATTTTGTAACAAAATCATGGCCAGACATCCAAAAGACAATTCAAAAGATAGATGGATGGAGTGAAAAACAATTGGACGAACTGCTCAGAGAAGCGCAGAAAGTTTTCGTTAATAGAGATGAAGCCAGAGAAAAACAGTGAAGCTTAGATGAGATGGTAATTGTACAAGTGTTCCACCCTTTTATGTTGTAAACAAGTAGTTGAAGCCCCTGCAAAACGTATGCCTTTACAGAGTTACCGCAGGCCCCTCTTATGGCACAAGCAGGCGACGTATTGAGTGCGACCCCTCTGGGTGTTGAAGGCTGTTTCTCGACAAATAGAGACCATTAAAGGCACCTAGGTGGGATCAAGGGTTTGATTTTTAAAAATGTTTTGAAGAATCAAAGGGGGGACTGTGAGAACAGAATTTAGATTTTAGAATTTTTAAGAACAGAATTACATGGGAACATTAAAGATGAAACAATTAATCAGTCATGTATCGCTAACAAGCTAGCTTCAGTGCTGCAGGGAGGGACAGCTTATCAGAAATGACTTCATAACTTCAGGGCTGCAGAGGCAACTTGGCCTTGCAGCTGGTACAGCGAGAGAGAGAGAGAGAGACATTGTACTTCAACAGCACTCTTCTTATCACCCAGACATGACAATCCTAGGGAAAGTTAGAATGAAAAACATACCGACCAGGCTAATACACGCCCCCTTGTTAGAGGGTGGCTCAGCCTACCCTTCTGATTCAGCAGTTGCTGAGTTTTTTATATTTGCTTTTATATTATACTGTTTAAATGTTATTTGAGTAAATAGATCCACATAATCCTAGTGAATATATATAATCATATATAAGTTGATCAGTAGAAAGAAGGTTATCATAGAATGATAAAAAGGGGGAATGTGGAAGTGAGCAGAAAGGCATGGCACTGGTACTTGAAACAAGGTTACCCTGGACCAAATGTTTACCTATAGCGATACTCAGAATTCGGACAGCCCCTAGAAAAGATGTGGGACTGTCCCCTATGAAATGCTATTCGGATTACCTTATATGGGAACCAGGGGCGAGATGCCAACCTTAGAAACTAAAGATTCGTTTCGAAAGAACTATATACTGGCGTTGTCTTCCTCATTGTCATTCCTCAGGAAGCTAGGCCTGTTAGCACAGACCCCACCTCTCGAATTTGCAGTACACAAGATCCAACCAGGAGATTGGGTTCTGGTGAAATCGTGGAAAGAGACCTAAACTACAACCGAACTGGGAAGGACCATACCAGACTCTCCTAACCACTGAAACAGCCATAAGAACGGCAGAAAGAGGTTGGACCCACTACACAAGAATCAAGGGGCCGGTACAACCCCCGGCCGAGGAAGGAACTTGGACAACCGAATTAACAGAAGAACCATTGAAAATAAAGCTAAAAAGGCTTTGAGTAACGAACTTTTTTTTATATAGCGGCGCGAGCGCGGAAATACTGTCTGTAATATTGTGTGTCTTTTCTCTTTCTCTCTCTCTCTCTTTCTTTTCAAAAGTAGCCAGGAAATCAGAACCAGATTAAAATGGGTTGGATGTTTTTGTATGCAGTATTAGTCATCCCAGTAATGGGAAAAATAACAATGTGGGACGGAACTGACGGGGACAACGGTACACAGGAATCCCCAAGAGCCAGGACCCTCAGGTGGTAGAAGTAGGCTTATGTTTCCTAATCCCATGTGGGGGCATACATAACCAAAGAAATTATCATGTGGAGTACCTCCATTATTATGGGGATGGACTACTAACAGGAGACCCACTCCCACCGATTATATCCATTCACCAGAGCCCCATAAAACCAGGCCCAGATTGTCCAGATAAGGAATGCAACCCTATATATATTTGACAATAAAAAGAACCGAGTGGACAGAAACGACTGGTGGAATATCCATCCAACGCCATCGGAATGGCTCAATAACAGAAGAACGACAAATCAAAAATACCCACTTCCAATTAGACGACAAAGTGTTTGGAGTAACAGTTAGAGAAGGGAAAAAGAAAGGTGAATTAAAATGTTGTTTTCAGGTAACAATAGATAAGACTGGTAAACCATCTAACAAACTAAAAGGGACCTCTCATAACGATCCTAACATAGTAAAAATAATAGAGGTAAAAGACTTGAGAAAGACAATTGAGATAGAAACCGGTTACGGGGACACAAATGCCTGGGTAGAATGGATAAAATATACTGTAAAAAGTTTGAACAAAAACAATTGCTATGCTTGTGCATCTGGTAGACCGATAGCTCAAGTAGTACCTTTCCCGCTGGGGTGGGAGCGTGACCGAAAGGGCATGGAATGCATGTTAGCCCTATATCAGGATAAGACGGCTTGGGGTATTCAAACTTGCATATCCTTGTCATTAATGTTCCCTCCCCTAGAGAAAAAAGATTCAAGGACTCCCCCTTCATTTTTAGCCACCAGTGTGAATCACACATCATGCGTAAGTCGACACGGTGCGGAGCTAACCAGAAATATGGGAGAGTTGAAGTCATGCATAGAGACTGAGGACGTAACTGGAAGAGTCAGGGGAGGGAACTACTCATCATTGAATGTCCCCAGAGCGGATTTATGGTGGTATTGCAGAGGAAAAATCCTGAGACAGACCCTACCCTCCCAGTGGAAGGGGACGTGCGCAATTGTTCAATTGGCAATACCATTCACCTTGGCATTTGAGAAACAAAAGATAATAACGAGGGAAAGGGGTAAAAGGGAAGCGATAGCGAACTCTTTTGACGACCAGGTGTACTTGGATTCCATAGGGGTCCCAAGAAGGGTACCTGATGAATTCAAGGCCCGAAACCAAATGACAGAATGGATAGTATCAACAGGAATACAGACATTGAGAAGGAGGCTGAAATAATGCTCAGAGGATTTGAGAGGACATATGAGACCCCTCCTCAGTATGTAGAAAACAACAAGGATTAAGTAAAAGAAAGAGGGGAATTGTGAGAATAAGAAATACTGAAATGTTGTTTCTACAGCTTGTGGAAAATTACCGAGAAGTCATTTCTACACAACGTAATGAAATCACTGAAAAAGAGAACTGATGAGGGGATGTAAGTAAAGACCTTGAGACAGTACAGCAGTTAAAAATTGTGCTTAGGCAGAGAAAAGAAAAACAGCAAGAGTTAGAACAAAGGATGTAGTGAATGAGAAACTGCCCCACTAAGATAAAGGCTGACAGCTGCAAGTTAACACACACAATGGAGAGCCAAATAAGGTAAAATAAAAACAAGAGTTAGGGGCTGGAAAGTTAGAGTAGGGGGAGAAGTAAACAGAGGAGGAGACTGTAGCAACCATAGGATAGGTTAGTGTCATAATACGTTATAACCAATAATGTAAAATAAAGGCGTGGACAAATGGATTTGTATTGTATAAACATGAACTGAATATGTTGATCGGTGTGCCTGCTTGTAGGACACCCGATCTTGCAAGAACGTTAAATAAACTTACTTCTTCAGAGTTTGACTTGGTGTAAATTATTATTAAGTGGGCTACGTTTCTCACAGGAAGAAGAGAGTAGCAACACGACGGATGCTAACTAATGATGCTTGAGGAGAGTGTAAATATTAATGTGTAAATAATAGTTATTAGTTGACCTATTCTAGACTCCGAGATTTTCTCTATAATGCCCCAGCTATGCTACAACTACAACAACAACACACAAAATGGTGGCACTGGTTAAAACGATCAGAAAGTATCTTACCTTGTGAAGTAGCGCTAAGAGAACAACAGATCTCACTGGGGGACTGCTATGAGCTCCAAAGCTGCTCTGCAGCTGATGAGGACAAGGACAGTTGGCAAGTCACCCTTGCAGGCATTCAGACTGCACCACAAAAGCATGGTGGTCTGAATGAAACATCCAGGTCCATCGATCACGTTCCATTTCTCAGCAGCATGCAATGGTCCAGGATTGGGTGACAGAATTTCAAAGGGGCCATTCTTGGATAACAGTGCACTGGGTTGAAAAAGAGAGAAGAGAGGTCGATCTCAGGTGAAAATGTGAATTGGTAGTCAGGAGGAGTCGGCAGCCACTACTCAACCAGACTGCGGAGAGAAAGTACAGAAATGGTCCGAAAGCATGGGAAAACCCCAGAAAGAGCACAAACACCTCATTAAAGACAGATCGATTTAAAAAGAAAGGGGAACACCCTAAAAAGCCTAGCAAAGCCTAAGAAACAGAATGGATTCAAAATTCAGAATACCTGAAAGCTTCCATAATCAGGGAGGACCCAATCAGGTACAAAATTGATGCTTATGGAGAAAAGGATCCCTACAATTTAGGATTGCTTCCCAACTCCATACTAAATCACAACAAGTAAATACCCTTTTATATTCTATGAGTTCAATTGCGGATGAGGTGATTGTGAGGTGAGGGGTAAATGAGGCTTCTGATAAATTTGAGGATGTACTTCTAGCCTTTGACAAATATTTCAATTTATGTAGCAACAAAATTCTGGAAAGAGCAAACTTTAACAAGCGACTCCAAAGGCTAGGCGAATCATACATTCTTTTATAAATGATCTGTGTGGGGACAGATCAAAAGTAAGCTAATCAACTAACAAACTAACTGTAGAGCTGTGGAGCCAATTTATAAAAAAAAGCAAGCAGAAGCTAACAGGACAGATGCAGATAGCTTAATAGTAGCCTATTGTTTAATAATCAGCCTAACAGTTCAAGGAGGGGGGGATGTCAAACTACTGAAATAAAATGCAAAAATAAAATGCTGGGACGAATGAACCAATCATGCACTGACAACAGAAGTCTGCAAACCACTCAGAAACAATGGGGGGTGGGCGTTACTAGTTTTGTTTGAATAACTATAAGAAAGGCTTGCTGTAGTGAGCACATGTTCTTTCGTTTTGTTCTTTTGCATGTTCTTTTGTTTTGCTTTTTGTTCTTTTTGTATCCTTGTAATGTAACAATCACGTACTGCAATAAAGTTTCTAAAAGTTATGGTCGGACTTCGTCTCTCTTTGTAACTGATGGGATCCAACAATCTTCACAGATTTGCTGAGGGATCTGAATTTGCAGAATTAAAGGGGCGGCACAGTGGCACAGTGGTTAGCACCGCAGCCTCACAGCTCCAGGGACCCGGGTTCGATTCCGGGTACTGCCTGTGTGGAGTTTGCAAGTTCTCCCTGTGTCTGCGTGGGTTTTCTCCGGGTGCTCCGGTTTCCTCCCACAAGCCAAAAGACTTGCAGGTTGATAGGTAAATTGGCCGTTATAAATTGTCACTAGTATAGGTAGGTGGTAGGGAAATATAGGGACAGGTGGGGATGTTTGGTAGGAATATGGGATTAGTGTAGGATTAGTATAAATGGGTGGTTGATGTTCGGCACAGACTCGGTGGGCCGAAGGGCCTGTTTCAGTGCTGTATCTCTAATCTAAAGACAGAACTGATAAGGGACTGAATAGTGTTGGAATAGCTGATGAATCTCTGTCAGATCTCTTGCAGTTGAAAGATGACCTTACCCTCGAGAAGGCAATACAGATGGTCTGACAGGTGGAAGTCCAAAGACAAAACAGAGCCATTCTGCAGGCTGAAGAGAAGTCCTGGATTATAAGAAATCCAAATTTGAAGCCAAAGACGGAGAGGCAATCTTTTGAGAAGACACACATGTGAGAAGGTGCATGACACTGGGAAACCATGCCAGTGCTGTGGAGCCAGGAAGACCCACAGACGGGAGCGGAGTCCTGCCAGTAAAGCGGAGTGTTTCAACTGTAAAAAGACTGGACATTATGGAAAAATGTGCCAGAGCAAGACCTCCTCACCCAAAGCCACAAAGCAAAAGACCTTCATGCAGAGAGCAGTGAATGAAGTGCACCAACTTCCAGCAGAAAAGGAACCAGGAGATTTCCTAGGAGGCGTTACTGACACAAATCAAGGATTTTGGACAGCGGACATCTATGTAAAACAGACACCTAATGAATTTTAAATTGGACACAGGTGCTAGTGTCACAGTTCTGTCAGACCAAGAGCTATGGTTGATGAGACATTGCCTACAACCGGCAGATACACAATTGCATGGTCCAGGCGGGACACAACAGAAAGTAAAGGGTAAACTTCAAGCAACTCTTCAATATAGAGGGAGACAAATTATGGAAACCTTATACATCTTGCAAAAACAAGAATTTTCCCTCCTAAGTAGAAAAATATGCTTAGACCTGCATCTGATCAAGAAGATTGAAGAAGTCAAAGAGCCACAGGTAAACAGTCACTTTCAAGCAGACTATCCAAAACTTTTCACAGGTTTCAGAAGACTCAAGACAGAATATAGAATCACACTTAAGGACAATGCCAGGCCAGTGTGTATCTTTACACCCAGACAGATAACTTACCTGTTGATGAACCAAGTTCAAGACCAGTTGGAAGAGATGACCACACGGGGGTCACTTCACCTGTAATGCAACCAATGGAGTGATGTTCAGCCATGGTTCCTGTCCCAAAGCAAAATGGAACTCTATGTATCTGTGCGGATTTAACACAGCTTAAAAAAGCAGTGGTGCAAAATTCATCCAATGTCCACAATGGATGACAGCTTGGCAAAAATGTTTCAGAGCATCATCTTTACCAAACTCGATGCCAATAGTAGGTTTTTGCAGGTACCCTTAGATGAGACCTCAAGATTACTAACTACATTTATAATACCTTTCGGGAGGTTTTGTTTCAATCAATTACCGTTTGGGATAACTTTTGCACTAGAGATTTTCCAAAGGTCTATGTCTAATAGCTTAGAAGGGCTCAAAGGAGTTATTGTCACATGGGTGACATTCTGGTACCTGGGCGGTCAGTAGAGGAACATGACCAAAGAATTTGAGCAGACCTCAATCCATTACTTGGTATATAGTAAGCAGTAAAGGTATAATGGCAGATCCGCAGAAGACTTGAGCCATTACAGATTTCCTTACTCCTACTTCCATTCAGCAACACCTGGTCCAGTACACCTACTCAGCATCTATGCTCCAACACTCTGTTCCGCACCTGAAGCTAAAGACCAGTTCTATGAACAACTCCATAACATCATTAGCAGCATCCCCAACACCGAACACCTATTCCTGCTGGGGGACTTTAATGCCAGGGTTGGGGCCGACCATGACTCATGGCCCTCCTGCCTTGGGCGCTATGGCGTTGGAAGGATGAATGAGAACGGGCAGAGACTGCTTGAGTTGTGTACCTATCATAACCTCTGCATCACCAACTCGTTCTTTCACACTAAACCCTGTCACCAGGTTTCATGGAGGCACCCAAGATCACGTCGTTGGCACCAGCTAGACCTCATTGTCACAAGGCGAGCCGCCTTAAACAGTGTTCAAATCACACGCAGCTTCCACAGTGCGGACTGCGACACCGACCACTCCCTGGTGTGCAGCAAGGTTAGACTCAGACCAAAGAAGTTGCATCATTCCAAGCAGAAGGGCCACCCGCGCATCAACACGAGCAGAATTTCTCACCCACAGCTGTTACAAAAATTTCTAAATTCACTTGTAACAGCCCTTCAAAACACTCCCACAGGGGATGCTGAGACCAAGTGGGCCCACATCAGAGACGCCATCTATGAGTCAGCTTTGACCACCTACGGCAAAAGTGCGAAGAGAAATGCAGACTGGTTTCAATCTCATAATGAAGAGCTGGAACCTGTCATAGCCGCTAAGCGCATTGCACTTTTGAACTACAAGAAAGCCCCCAGCGATTTAACATCCGCAGCACTTAAAGCAGCCAGAAGTACTGCACAAAGAACAGCTAGGCGTTGCGCAAACGACTACTGGCAACACCTATGCAGCCATATTCAGCTGGCCTCAGACACCGGAAACATCAGAGGAATGTATGATGGCATGAAGAGAGCTCTTGGGCCAACCATCAAGAAGATCACCCCCCTCAAATCTAAATCGGGGGACATAATCACTGACCAACGCAAACAGATGGACCGCTGGGTTGAGCACTACCTAGAACTGTACTCCAGGGAGAATGCTGTCACTGAGACTGCCCTCAATGCAGCCCAGCCTCTACCAGTCATGGATGAGCTGGACATACAGCCAACCAAATCGGAACTCAGTGATGCCATTGATTCCCTAGCCAGCGGAAAAGCCCCTGGGAAGGACAGCATTACCCCTGAAATAATCAAGAGTGCCAAGCCTGCTATACTCTCAGCACTACATGAACTGCTATGCCTGTGCTGGGACGAGGGAGCAGTACCCCAGGACATGCGCGATGCCAACATCATCACCCTCTATAAAAACAAAGGTGACCGCGGTGACTGCAACAACTACCGTGGAATCTCCCTGCTCAGCATAGTGGGGAAAGTCTTTGCTCGAGTCGCTCTGAACAGGCTCCAGAAGCTGGCCGAGCGCGTCTACCCTGAGGCACAGTGTGGCTTTCGTGCAGAGAGATCGACTATTGACATGCTGTTCTCCCTTCGTCAGATACAGGAGAAATGCCGTGAACAACAGATGCCCCTCTACATTGCTTTCATTGATCTCACCAAAGCCTTTGACCTCGTCAGCAGACGTGGTCTCTTCAGACTACTAGAAAAGATCGGATGTCCACCAAAGCTACTAAGTATCATCACCTCATTCCATGACAATATGAAAGGCACAATTCAACATGGTGGCTCCTCATCAGAGCCCTTTCCTATCCTGAGTGGTGTGAAACAGGGCTGTGTTCTCGCACCCACACTTTTTGGGATTTTCTTCTCCCTGCTGCTTTCACATGCGTTCAAATCCTCTGAAGAAGGAATTTTCCTCCACACAAGATCAGGGGGCAGGTTGTTCAACCTTGCCCGTCTAAGAGCGAAGTCCAAAGTACGGAAAGTCCTCATCAGAGAACTCCTCTTTGCTGACGATGCTGCTTTAACATCTCACACTGAAGAATGCCTGCAGAGTCTCATCGACAGGTTTGCGTCTGCCTGCAATGAATTTGGCCTAACCATCAGCCTCAAGAAAACGAACATCATGGGGCAGGATGTCAGAAATGCTCCATCCATCAATATTGGCGACCACGCTCTGGAAGTGGTTCAAGAGTTCACCTACCTAGGCTCAACTATCACCAGTAACCTGTCTCTAGATGCAGAAATCAACAAGCGCATGGGTAAGGCTTCCACTGCTATGTTCAGACTGGCCAAGAGAGTGTGGGAAAATGGCGCACTGACACGGAACACAAAAGTCCGAGTGTATCAGGCCTGTGTCCTCAGTACCTTGCTCTACGGCAGCGAGGCCTGGACAACGTATGCCAGCCAGGAGCGACGTCTCAATTCATTCCATCTTCGCTGCCTTCGGAGAATACTTGGCATCAGGTGGCAGGACTATATCTCCAACACAGAAGTCCTTGAAGCGGCCAACATCCCCAGCTTATACACACTACTGAGTCAGCGGCGCTTGAGATGGCTTGGCCATGTGAGCCGCATGGAAGATGGCAGGATCCCCAAAGACACATTGTACAGTGAGCTCGCCACTGGTATCAGACCCACTGGCCGTCCATGTCTCCGTTATAAAGACGTCTGCAAACGCGACATGAAATCGTGTGACATTGATCACAAGTCGTGGGAGTCAGTTGCCAGCATTCGCCAGAGCTGGCGGGCAGCCATAAAGACAGGGCTAAATTGTGGCGAGTCGAAGAGACTTAGTAGTTGGCAGGAAAAAAGACAGAGGCGCAAGGGGAGAGCCAACTGTGCAACAGCCCCAACAAACAAATTTCTCTGCAGCACCTGTGGAAGAGCCTGTCACTCCAGAATTGGCCTTTATAGCCACTCCAGGCGCTGCTTCACAAACCACTGACCACCTCCAGGCGCGTATCCATTGTCTCTCGAGATAAGGAGGCCCAAAAGAAGTAAGCAGTAAAGGTATAATGGCAGATCCGCAGAAGACATGAGCCATTACAGATTTCCTTACTCCTACTTCCATTCAGCAACTCCAAAGATTCCTGAGAATGGTGAATCAATTAACCAAATTTCTACCTCATTTAGTGCAGGTAACAGAACCACTAAGACAACTTCTCAGAAAAGAGCAAGTGTGGTGTTGGAGTTTACACCAAGAACAAGCATTCCGGAAGATTAAAGAGATGCTCACGTCACCGGACATCTTGACACACTGTAACCCTACACTACTAATGATGATAGCAGCAGACAACTCCTCAACTGGGCTAGGGGCAGTCTTTTTCCAGGAGCGACCTGATGGTTCTCGCAGACCAACGTACTACTATATTGTCGTGTTGAGAGTCGTCATTGAAACAGACCATAAACCTTTAGTATCTTTTTGGACGAAAAGGAGATTGCAGAAATGCCTCCAAGAATCCAACGATTTTATTTAAGATTGATGAGATATACATATGAGACCATACATGTCCAGGGAGAGATGCAAACCTCTGCTAGTGTGCTATCAAGAGGGACGGCAGACCCTCTGACACAACAAGATGTGAATTTTGTGGATGAGATAGAGGCAATACTGCACAAAATGGGTAGCAATTATACAGAAACTGCAAAAAATTCGTCACGCTTAAAAAATCGAAGAAGAATGTATTCGCATAAGGCAGTATTGCACACAAGGATGGACACAATGGTCTTTGTGGAAAACAATGAAATCTTTCTATGAATATAGAAAATACTTCCCATTGACAATTTGCTAGTTTACAATGACAGACTAGTTATTCCCAGTTCTTTGAGATCGGATATCTTGGAACGTCTACATCAAGGCCATATGGAAATAACAAAGTGCAGAGCAAGGGCACAATCATCAGTGTGGTGGCCAAGAATATCCAAAGACATCGAAAATCTGATCCAGAATTGCTAAATCTGTGCAATACAAAGACCAGAATAGCGTGAACCTCTGTTAACTGCTCAATTTCCGACCAGACCTTGGTAACATATAGGAATGGACTTCTTCATGTTCAACGGAATGTCCTCCATATTCATTATTGATTACTTCTTAACATGGATAGAGTGAGAAGGTTATAGTCAACAACAACCAAAGTAGTTATAAGAGTTCTACAAGACAACTTTGTGACACATGGTATCCCTGACAAAGTACTGTCAGACAACAGACCACAGTTTGCGAATGAATATTTCACACAGTTTGCTACAAGGATGGGATTTCAACATCTCACAAGTTCATCACATTATCCACAATCGAACGGTGAAGTAGAAAGGGGTGGAAGAACCTGACTGATGAAGAATGAAGATTTTCCAATTTCACTTCTAATTTATCGATTTACACTGTTGATGTGTGGACTATCACCTGCAGAGTTACTGAAGGGCAGGAAAATAAGAATACAACTTCCTGTTTTGCTTAAATAATTGCTTCCAGGATTGAATGTCTGGGACTACAAGAGGGAAAGCTCTTATAGAAGGCAACAAACTCGAAATTACAACAAATGATTCTGTGCCAGAGACATACCAAAAGTGAATGAAGGCCATGACCTACATGACCGAGAAAGAGAAGGTACTGTAGTCCACAGAGATGAAAACTACCAGAGATTTTATGTGGCACACAACAGAAGGGAACATACGTGGAATTAGGAGAAACATTATCCCTATTCCCCAGAAGCAACAGTCAATCATTCATTTGTAAGACCCAGATGAAGATGAACAAGCTCAAAGCAAACAGAATAATACAATCATTAATAGAAATCAACCAAGGCAGCGATCAAGACTTACAAGGAAGACTACTCATCATCCCACTCAGACTAGAACAAGATCGGGGAGAGTCATGAAACCTCCTAACAAACTAAATATGTGAATTCAGAGACTTGCGGGGAGAAAGGGTGGTAGGTTAAGTCAAGAGTGTATATATGTTTAAAGAAAATGTATGGACAAAGACTTGGGGGGGAGATGTAGTATAAGGGCATGAAAGGGTTAATGTTGGAGACAGTGAGAGCAACATCTCCCACTGTAGTGATGATGATGTAACAGTCACGCGGTATTGGGCTTTGGAAGGAGAAAGTAGCAGCACGAAGGATGCTAGCTAGTGAAGCTTGAGGAGAGCCTAAGTAGTAATGCGTAAATAATAGCTATTATCTACAATGCCCTAGCTATGCTACAACTACACACAACTACCAATGCCATCCACTTGGAAAATTTGTTTAGTTCCTGATAGTCCACTGTGAAACACCATCTCCCGTCAAGATTTTGAACAGACTATATGTGTGATAAACATGCATGAGCTACAAGGTTGAATCAGGCCTTCATTTAACAATCCCTACATGGTCTCAGCAATTGCTCCTCATGCATCCGGGGGGAATTGGTTACTGTTTCTCAGGGGTGGGGGTGGGGTCCATCCTTACAAGACCACTTCAACCTGCATTCATCTGGAAGCCAAGGAGTGGGGTGTTCATACTGCCAACAAAGTTCCCCAATTCAGTCCCCAATCAGAGGGTGGGGGCCGGGGGTGGGGGGGGGTGGGGGGGGGTGGTGGAGGTGTTTCTTTTAGACTTACCGGTTTAACAGAACCAACCACACTAGCCATTGACACTGTAACCAGCTCAGTGGCAATTCAGTCCCTTGCATCTGCATATTTGCTAGGTCGACAATTGGCCCTAACTGTGTAAGGGTAGTGCCCCTAATAAAAATTGTATGGGATTTTGTGGAGGCAATCTGGTGAGACCACAACTAGTGTATACTGTCCAGTTCTGTTCACCACACTTTAGGAAAGATGTGAAGGTCCTTGAGAGGATGCAGAGGAAATTTATCAGAATGGTTCCAGAGACAAGGGATTTTAGCTACCAGGTTAGGTTGGAGAAGCTGGGATTGTTCTCTTTGGAGCAAAGGAGATTGAGGGTAGATTTGATAGCCGTGTACAAGATTATGACAGCTTTAGATAAAGTAGACAAAGAAAAGCTGTTCCTAATAGCTGATGGTACAAGGACTAGGGGACACATATTTAATGTTTTGCGCAAGAGATGCAGGGGGAATGTGAGGAAGAACTTTTTTACACAGCAAGTGTGATAACCTGGAACTTGCTGCCTACAAGGGCGGTGGAAGAGGAGACGATGAATGATTTCAAAAGGAAATTGGATGGGCTCTTGAGGGAAATAAACTTATAAACTACGGAGATAAAGCAGGGGAATGGGACTGATTGTATTGCTCTATAGAGAGTCAACATGGACCCGATGGGCTGAATGGCCTCCTTCTGTGCTGCATGACTCTATGACTCCATGACAATTGTCCATACTCACCCACAACTACCTTGTTCCCTATTTAAATCACAACATTGTGCATGACGGTAAGACCTCTGCGACACCCAGTGGCACCCTGAATGGTCAGAAACGTAGATGATGGAACAGCAGTATCCACTGATGTAAAAGTGGCCCTGCGTCAGTCAAATATATTTCCCGCTGCCCTTCCATATATGACTTGATAAGGGGACAGCCACCCTGGTCCTGAAGTAAGGGTCCTAAGGCATGGCCTCCTTATTGTAATTCTGCCTCACCCGCTGAATCATCCCCCAACCTCACCAGCTGAAACAAGGTCTCATTCCTGTCTATGACTCTTGCTTCCTTTCCCTGCTCCCGCAATTTTTCTTTCAACTTTTCCACTTCTTTAGCTAATTTATGTCTGTCCTCAATCAATTGATGAGTTGGGAGCCAGGCTTCACCAGGTCCCGCTCCCTTCATACGACCCAGCTCAGGATTTATCCACTCAGTTGCTTCTGCCTTCCATCTTTGTACCCGTCTCACATCCATAACAGGAAAACTTACAGCTCTCTAATACAGGTTTTCCACCCTTGCCATCCATTTATCAAAGCCTTTATATCTGCACCTGGCATCTACTTCCAGCATTATTGAAGGGCGGGGGTGCGGGGTTGGGGTGGGCGTTAAAAAAGTCAAAATAATCCCTCTATGGTTATCATCCCCATAATGACTAATAGCAATGCAATTTGACCGCAAGCTTTTGCACAACTGAAATATCTGTTCCCCTGCTTCCCTGGGTCCTTCCGCTGGTAAGAAAATAAGGCAGTTTGTCAACTGTGGCCGTGAGTGAACCCCCAAAGATCGCAACTATTATTCTACAGAGCAGACCTTGGGCTTGTCTCAAAACCAACCACCTTTCCTCGGTGATTCCCTCAAGCTCATAGAATCATATGAACCTCTGTCTCTCCAATATGTCCCCTGATTGCCAGCATCCCAGAATATTACATCACCATTGGGAAAACGTATTAAGATCTTGAAGCAGTACAAGTCCCACTTCACCAAAAATAGCTCTCATGTCCTGTAACTTTGCCCCTCCTCAATCATGCCAGAAATCCCCAAAACCACGAAAGGTAGTGTTACCTTCATGATCTCCATTGGGAATGGAAGATTCACAGTCAGGTGTGCTTCTCCCACTCTCTGTGTTACTGGAAGGTCAAGCGTACTGTTGTGACATAACAAGTATCGGAGGAGCTGAAGAGGCATCTAACTGCTCCTCCTTCATACCTCGCATTGACACTTGAACCATGTGAGTTCGGGGCTCCGAAGTGGGAGATGATAAAGGGGTGAGGTGGCGTCAATCCCCTTTTCAAATTTTTGGATCTGGGGATCCTCCAAACGCCACCAGATTTCATCAATTTCTGTCTCCGCTGGTCAAGCTAGTACCCAACTTGCTGCCCTTCCATCTCTGAAAGGGTTAATGTTTGGGACAGTGTGAGTAATACCTCCCACTGTGATGATGTCAGAGATCACATATTGTAGAGTCAAGAAGGAGAAACAGCATCATGTCAGCAGTGAGTTAGACCTGCTTAAGAGAAAGTGGAAATAGTTCCTGAAATGTAATAAATGAGATATTATTTAAAAGATTACAAAGAGTCACTGATCTCTGCAAGCTAGAGGAATCAAACCTATCTCCTAATAGCAACAATATACAACACCATTCCTTTGACAAGACGCAGTGTGTTAGGAGCCCCTTGAATCACTTTGCCTCCCCACATCTCCGCCAGCCTAGCATGCTGCAATTTAGATATCCCTTCTCTAAAATGTGATTCCTGTCCTGTTCATCTACAAGATGCTGATCCAGTGTCAGAATAGTCCTGGCTGCTCCAAGTGCCTGAAAGCTTCAATTTTCTATCTCTAGCTGCCACCAGCTGCTCTGTAGATTATGCAACTTATTTAATTGTGGCTTCAGCCTCTTCTCCTAACTTCTGAATTCCCAGTATTAGATACTGTAACACTAATGCCTTATTCTTCTTTCTACTTTTGAACACTAACCCCTTACTTTTTAACTGTCTCGCTCCATCTTCCTGTCATTGTTTCCTGCCCAATCTCTCATAAGGGCTCCCCCCCCCCTTTAAGTTCAATCTTTCTTTCTTTCTTTCTTTGACTTTGTCTGGAATATTCCCTGATCTTCTCATTGTTAACTGGAGATCCCCTTTAGGTTACTACCCCTAAGAGAATACTCAGCCCTCGAACTGATGCCTGGGAAACACTTCCTCAAACCAACTGCACCTTGACAAACTCCAAAAGAAACAATCACATTGGGGTCACCAATATGTTGGACTGCTTTCCTGTTTTATTTTCTTTCATTACTTTAAACACAAACATCAGTTATATCAACTTGCAAAATGACATCTTTGTCTTTAACAAGCTCATGTTACATAATCCAACATGAGTTCACATCAAATAATGGTACCAAGCTTTACATCTCCAGCCTGAGTACAGCAAACAGTGCTCAAAACGCTTACACCAATTCCACCTTTGATCTCTACATTCCTGCATATTAACACAAAACTACAATATATTAAAAGACACACAAAGCGGACTTCAGAAAACATGCAGTCAAGATGATACACTCATGTTCATCAAACTCTCCCAATGATTCCATTACCATGGTTATATGGCCCACTTAAGTTCTTTAATCACTTTATTACTATAAACGGTGACCAAATATGTCCCAGATCCTCAAGACACGAACGAGTGACCTTCCCTTCATCCTTTAGAAAGCACCCCTGTTCAGTAGAATGAAAACTGTTTTAATTCATCGTGTGCTGATCCCACAAACAACAAGGTACACTGAAATGCATGAGTAGTGTGAACTCACATTCCCACAGGAGTCACCTTCAACAAGAAGCAGGTGACCAGAAGGGGAGCACACACCATTACTGACCCTGAATATACATTTGAAACAGACTCAAATTCATAACTAATATCTTAAACGTGGAAAAATATCCCAAAGTGTTTCACAGAGGGAAAAGGAATGTTAGTGGGAGATTGTAAGAGATGGCTGAAAGCTTGATGGAGCGATGTATTTTGAGTAGTGTTTTAAAGATGGTGAGGGAGGTAGAGATGCTGGGGTTTAGAGAGGAAGTTGCAGAGATTTTCAATTATGTTTCATTCTTTGCTGTGATTGTCACTCTGGCATTTCCTCAGCTGGATTGCTGCTGATAATTCAGTAGTGAATGTCAGAAAGTCGAAAATTACTTCTGGCCCTTTCTGCATGGAATAAGTTGTGAAAGCCAAATACTGGTGCCAGTTACTAATTACTGGAAGTTAAAGAAAAGCTTGTTTAAATTGGCTGCGTTGAACTTTTTGAGTAAATTTTTCTTTTCCAGATATTTTAAATTACAGATAGTTCATGCTTATAAAATATTTTCATTCCATACTCTGCCAGTGTTGTATATCTGCTATTCTTTAAAAAATCCATATTGGAAGCATGGCAATATTTGCAAAATCAGCATTTCATTTGTAAAACACCAGGATATCAATAATTTTTTTTCTATTTTCTTGTTCAGTTTTTACAAAATTAGAGTACAGTATGTAGTGTTTGTAGAATTACCAGTCATTTAACTAGCTCATGTTCTCCTGCAGCTTGGACAGCAGCCTCCCAAAGAATGCTAGCGGACAGGGAGAAGTTCTGAGGAATTTTCCTTCACTTCGGCCTGTTAATCTTCCTGGCACAGTATATAATGCCCGTTAAAAATAAAGCTGCAAGGCTTTGTTTCACTGATTGATTTAACAGCAGTGATTTCCAACTCAAACAAGAGGGAATGATAGAAGTTTGAATATGATTATCTTTTTGGTAATCTGCTGAACGCCAAACAAGGTCAGCTGTGAGCCAAATTAGATTGCAAATGCAGTTCATTAAAAAGAAAATGGCCTTTTTGTAACACCTTTAACAGAACATGATTCAAAATAAATTAAAAGGAGCTGACAGGCTAATGCAGTAGCAAAGTTCCTGCACAGAATGGTGGGACATGGCTTTGCTCCCGATAGCCAAACAGCTATTTGGGCTGCACAATTCGGCTCGTAGTCTCAGCACTACGGGTGTCATTTTGGAACCGAAATGGTGTCCATGCCTCACAAGTACACTTCCAGTGCAGTGTGCACCAGACACCATCACGGTGAGGGTGTTGGTGTCCGTAATAGGAGCATGCTTCAGAAGTATGCCAAGTACGTAGATTGTGACGACAGGCTGATTTGATGCCTGTGCTGCCATTTAAGCACGCACAGGTGAACATGCCTTTACAACCTAAAGCACCTTCCCCATGCTCCCACTAGGGCTATTTAAAGGGATCATCAACAACTTGCAGGTTAGTCGTAGATTACTCTCTAATGGCTCTGTTTGAGTTTGCGAAAGTGATGATTTTTGAAGAATTACTTAAAGTTGGTGAAGTTGACAGGGAATGGTGCTGCACGTGGATAAGGCCTTGGTTGTGACTGAAAGGGTTCTGATCTGGACACTTGCTCCCAGTCATAGGGGCTATAGTTGCAATTCCCCTTGGATTGCAGCATGTGAGGGAGATGGAGCAGAGGCAACAAAAAAGTGAACATGCTGCTCACAGAGGGGGAAGGAGGAGAAGGAATGTCAGCAGGGCATCTTATCTGCTAGGGTCTTCTAGAAACGTTTCTCTTATCTCCACCTAAGCCAGGAGCAGCGTTTGCATAATCTGCACTTTACGAAGGAGATGCTCACAGAAGGCTTCCACCTCTTGTCACCAGACCTGCAACTTAAAGCAGGATAAGGACAGCACTGCCTGTGGCTGTGAAGGTGACAATGGCCCTGAATTTCATCACATCCGGATCCTTCCAGGCGGAGCAGGCAACATATATAACATCTCCCAGTACATCATCCACTGCTGCATCAGAGAGGTGACAGATGCTCTTGGTGCCAGGAGAGGGAGTCCATTGTGTTCTCTCTGCCCACAGAGAAGCAGGTGGAGCATGCACATGGCTTTGCCAAGATAGTGGGCCTCCCCATGGTGCAGGGTGATGTTGACTGCACACACATAACCACATCTAAATACTGGGATATACCACACCTGCAAAGATTACTACTCGCTGAATGTGCAGTTGGTGTGTGACCACCCTCAGCCCAATATACTATTGAATTCCCACTATCCTGGCAGCAGTCACAATGCTTTCATTGTGCAGCAGTCTATTGTTCCCTCAATGGACCAGATCTTGTGTTCATCTGAAAGGCAGTTTTGTGGCGGAGGAGACGTAAAATCAGAACAGATTTGCCTGCCATGGAACACGTCACCGGAAATCCCAGTTCCAATTTTTCCGGCAGCAGGATAGGCTGACGACGACCTTCCCACCCGGAGGCCAACTGAGGCCCTTAAATAGCCAATTCCTGGCCAATTAATGGCCTCTTCCCGCCACCGCTGGGATCTTACCAGCGGTGGGGGGTGGGGGGGAGCCTCTGCTGCACGGGGAGAACGCCTTGTAAAACGAGGTGTCCTCCCTGCAGGCTTGGGGGGGGTGTCTTTCCTTCGTGGGCAATTAGTGGTCCATGGACAACCTCTCCGGGAACAACTTTACCCCCCAGGACCCCCCACCCCCTGGACAGAACGACCACACCCCCACTCACCTTTGCCGGGGCCTTCCGAACTGGCACCGGCGACCCCGCTTCACCTACCTGTGTTCCACCGCTGGGCCTCGGTCCAAGGCCTCTGCAGTACCGCCAGTGGCCACAGCTCCTGGTGACGCTCTGGATGCTGCTGAGCTGCTGGCCCTGTGATTGGCTGGCAGCTCTTGGAGGCATGATCCCCATCCCTATAAAGTCTTTAAAGGGACAGAGATCCCGCCTCATAAAACTTTGACCCCAAAAGCCCAGAGGATTACTCCGTGGGGCTGAAAAAAATGCAGTGGTGGGGCTCCCCCCACCTTTTTGCCTCAGCACTGGAATCCCCGCCTCCTGCACAAAATCCATCCCAATCTTTCAGCCACTATGTCAAACTAGAAGGTTGTTGCTGGGCGACAAGAGCTATCTGCTTTACACCTGGCTCATGACTCCATTCCTCAACTCAACCACACATGACCAGGATGTGTAAAATGTGGGCCATGTTGCCACATGAAACATCATAGAGCAGACTATTGGAGTGCTGAAGCAACAGTTTCACTCACTGGAGGAGTCCAGCAGTACTAGCAGGTGTGTCCTGATTCATCATAGTCTGCGGTATCCTCCGCAACCTGGCCATCATGAGGGCACAGCCCTTGCCACCAGGGATATGGAAGAGAAGGACGAGGAGGAGGAGGATCAGCAGGAGCAGGAAGAAGGAAGGAGGTAGCCAGCACATCCCTGTTCCAGCCAGGCTCTCCATGATTGCCTCATTTGACTATGCTTCCAATTAAAGCAATCCCAAATCCCCATTGTACAGTAGTCCCACACCTTGCCATCATTGACCATCACAGCGTCCTCTTGACAACAAAACAATCAGTCCATATCAACTTTATTCAACAAAGCATCCAATTTTCCCTACAAAAGTCAGTTAATCATCCTTGTACATACCCTTAGTTCTTGCCTTCAGTGTGCCTTTGTTCCTATGCAGTGGCTGCAGCATGGCTAGTGGAAGGCTGCTGACTTTCAATGGAGGAGACTGCAGATGGCCCTGGAGGATGACCTTGAGCAGCTGTGGGCCTAGTCATTCTTGAAAATGATCAGTCAGATGTTTTGCCTCATGTTGGTCATGCCTGCCTTTCTGTTTCTGTGAATCACAAGTCCCACAACATTCTTAGTCATGGATGTTCCTTGAGACTTCAGCTTTATCCCAACCTTTCTTGCTCAACCCTTATCCAACAGTGGGTGCTCTTCATTAAGATTACTGTGTTGATTTCAATAACACATTTTGGTGCGGTCTTCTCAAGTTGTAGTTGATTCTTCTCTGAGACTTGTTCACGTTTATTCTAGCAATCTGTTTTGACAAGATTGTTCCTAACAACAAATTGGTGGGGAGATGGGGGATAGTCAATACTGATGAGGACTGCAACAAATTACAGGAGGACATTAATAACCTTGCAGAATGGGCAAATAATTGGCGAATAAAATTCAACACAGATAAATCTGAGGTAGCACACTTTGGTAGCAAGAAAAGGGAGGTCACCTTTTACTTGGAAGGTGCAAATCTAGGTGAGGTAGAAGAACAAAGGGATCGCAGAGTACAAATACACCAATCACAAAGTTGTGCCACAAGTTAGCAAGGCCATCAAAAAAGCAAACCAAGCACTAGGCTTTTGTTTTCTGAGGGATAGAATTGAAAAGTAGGGAAGTTACGCTAAACTGGTATCAAACCTTGGATACACTACACTTAGAGTACTGCACAAAGCTCTGGTCACCATACTTTAAGAGTATAAAGGCACTGGAGAGGATGCAGAGAAGATTTACAAGGATGATACCAGAAATGTGAGGGTATGCATGTCAGGAAAGGATGAACAGGTTGGGTCTCTTTTCTGTTGGAAAAACAAAGGCTGAGGGATGACCTAACAGAGGTCTTTTAAAATGACGGAAGGTTTTGATAGACTGGATACAGAGGGAATGTTTCCACCTGTGGGGAAGAGAATATCTAGACACTATCAATATAATATAGTCACCAAGAGATTCAGTGTGGAATTCACAAGAAATTTCTTTACCTAAAGGGTGATGAGAATGTGGAACTCACGACCACAAGGAGTGGTTGAAGTGAATAGTATAGATGCATTTAAGGGGAAGCTAGACAAGTATATGAGGGAGAAGTGAATAGAAGGTTATGTTAATAGCTTTAGACGAGGAAAGATGGGAGCATAAATGCCAGCATTGACTGGTTGGGCGGAATGGCCTGTTTCTGTGCTGTATATCCTTTATAATCCCATGTAGTCCTATGTAAAGGTCTGGCTTCAGACTGCACCACCTCGGCATGGCAGCAGCAGTCTGGGCTGATGGCTGACAGGCAACAACAAGGGCACTGGCAAAATGGCAGTGGTTAGAGCATGAATGTACAACAGCTGTACAAAACTCTGGTGAGACCGCACCTGGAGTATTGCGTGCAGTTCTGGTCACCGCATTATAGGAAGGATGTGGAAGCTTTGGAAAGGGTGCAGAGGAGATTTACTAGGATGTTGCCTGGTATGGAGGGAAGGTCTTACGAGGAAAGGCTGAGGGACTTGAGGTTGTTTTCGTTGGAGAGAAGGAGGAGGAGAGGTGACTTAATAGAGACATATAAGATAATCAGAGGGTTAGATAGGGTGGATAGTGAGAGTCTTTTTCCTCGGATGGTGATGGCAAACACGAGGGGACATAGCTTTAAGTTGAGGGGTGATAGATATAGGACAGATGTCAGAGGTAGTTTCTTTACTCAGAGAGTAGTAGGGGCGTGGAACGCCCTGCCTGCAGCAGTAGTAGACTCGCCAACTTTAAGGGCACTTAAGTGGTCATTGGATAGACATATGGATGAAAATGGAATA
Source organism: Heterodontus francisci (assembly GCF_036365525.1). Lineage (NCBI taxonomy): Eukaryota > Metazoa > Chordata > Chondrichthyes > Heterodontiformes > Heterodontidae > Heterodontus > Heterodontus francisci. The sequence goes on along the minus strand of NC_090383.1, from coordinate 45,971,902 downwards.
GTGTAGGTCAGATGGTTTCACAGGTCGGCGCAACATCGAGGGCCGAAGGGCCTGTACTGCGCTGTAATGTTCTAATTCTAATGCTGTCCTCCTGAGAGAGGACAGCAGGTTTGTACTCTAGGGAACCACTGCCAGTCCCCTGGGGTAGCACCTCACCAATCCTAGTAATCTGCCGGAGCACGGATTGCTGGATTGCTGTGAGACCCGAAAGCCTATTTCAGCACTGATATCCACAGCCACCATGGCAACAAGTTGAGATTTCATGACCTCAGTCTGAGCTTCCATTGCAGCTCTCAGATGTTGGGTGGTGTCTGCTTGAGCTGCAATGGAAGCTAAGCCATTTGCCATCCTTTAATAGCAACACAAAATCACACATGAGCCATCCATTACAGTCAGCTAATAGTCAGCTCCCTGTGCCAAACACTTTTCTATTTATCTGTTGCTCCTCCAGCATGTTCCTGCAATCTCCATCAGTCTTGGTTTTTTAAAAAAGCCGCCCCGCTAATTGCGAAACTCCTCTTGTGAACTAACCTGTGTTACATAGAATAAAAGCAAAATACTGCGGATGCTGGAAATCTGAAATAAAAACAAGAAATGCTGGAAATACTCAGCAGGTCTGGCAGCATCTGTGGAGAGAGAAGCAGAGTTAACGTTTCAGGTCAGTGACCCTTCTTCAGAACTCGCAAATATTAGAAATGTAAAAGGTTATAAGCAAGTAAAGCGGGGGTGGGGCAAGAGATAACAAAGGAGAAGGTGTAAATAGGACAAGGTCACAGAATAACTGACCAGAAGGTCGTGGAGCAAAGGCAAACAATATGTTAATGGTGTGTTGAAAGATAAAGCATTAGTACAGATAGGGTGTTAACAGACTGAAAATTGAATTGCCGCAAGTACGAACATGAAAAAAAACAGTGGGTGAGCAAACTGAACAAACTAAGATGAAATAAAATTAACTAAACACAAAAAAAAATTTTAAAAAGGAAATAGAAAAGAATAACTGAAAATAAAAGTAAACTGGAGCCCGCCATGCTCTGAAATTATTGAACTCAATGTTCAGTCCGGCAGGCTGTAGAGTGCCTAATCGGTAAATGAGATGCTGTTCCTCGAGCTTGCGTTGATGTTCACTGGAACACTGCAGCAATCCCAGGATAGAGATGTGAGCATGAGAGCAGGGGGGAGTGTTGAAATGGCAAGCAACCGGAAGCTCGGGGCCTGCTTGCGGACTGAGCGGAGATGTTTCGCAAAGCGATCACCCAGTCTGTGTTTGGTCTCCCCAATGTAGAGGAGACCACATTGTGAGCAGCGAATACAGTATACTAAATTGAAAGAAGTACAAGTAAATCACTGCTTCACCTGAAAGGAGAGTTTGGGGCCTGGGATAGTGAGGAGAGAGGAGGTAAATGGGCAGGTATTACACCTCCTGCGATTGCAGGGGAAGGTACCATGGGAAGGGGACGAGGTGATGGGGGTAATGGAGGAGTGGACCAGGGTGTCACGGAGGGAATGATCCCTTCAAAATACTGACAGGGGAAAGGAGGGGAAGATGCATTTGGTAGTGGCATCATGCTGGAGGTGGCAGAAGGGCAGAGGATGATCCTTTGGATATGGAGGCTGATGGGGTGGAACGTGAGGACAAGGGGACCCCTGTCGCGGTTCTGGGAGGGAGGGGAAGGGGTGAGGGTAGAGGTGCGGGAAATGGGCCAGACACGGTTGAGGGGCCCTGTCAACCACAGTGGGGGGGAGTCCTCAGTTGAGGAAAAAGGAAGATATATCAGAAGCGCTGTCATGGAAGGTAGCATCATCAGAGCAGATGCGTCAGAGACGGAGAAACTGGGAGAATGGAATGGAGTGCTTACAGGAGGCAGGGTGTGAAGAAGTGTAGTCGAGGTAGTTGTGGGAATCAGTGGGCTTATAATGGATATTGGTAGACAGCCTATCACCAGAGACGGAGATAGAGAAGTCGAGGAAGGGAAGGGAAGTGTCGGAGATGGACCATGTAAAGGTGAGAGAAGAGTGAAAATTTGAAGCAAAGATGATAAAGTTTTCCAGTTCAGGGCGGGAGCAGGAAACAGCACCGATACAGTCATCAATGTACCAGAAAAAGAGTTGGGGGAGGGGGCCTGAGTAGGACTGGAACAAGGAATGTTCGACATATCCCATAAAAAGACAGGCATAACTAGGACCCATTCTTTGGCCTCCTTGTCTTGAGAGACAATGGGTATGTGCCTGGAGGTGGTCAGTGGTTTGTGAAGCAGCGCCTGGAGTGGCTATAAAGGCCAATTCTAGAGTGACAGACTCTTCCACAGGTGTCACAGATAAAATTGGTTGTCGGGGCTGTTACACAGTTGGCGTTCTCCTTGCGCTTCTGTCATTTTTCCTGCCAACTGCTAAGAAAAAAAAAGAGTTGGAGAGGGGGCCTGAGTAGGACTGGAACAAGGAATGTTCGACATATCCCACAAAAAGACAGGCATAACTAGGACCCATGCGGGTACCCATTGCAATATCTTTTACTTGAAGGAAGTGAGTGGCGTTGAAGGAGAAGTTGTTCAATGTGAGAACAAGTTCAGCCAGGTGGAGGAGGGTGGTGGTGGATGGGGACTGATTGGGCCTCTGTTCAAGGAAGAAGCAGAGAGCCCTCACCGTCCTGGCGGGGGATGGAGGTGTAGAGAGATTGGACGACCATAGTGAAGAGGAGGCAGTTGGGGCTGGGAAACTGGAAATTGTCAAAATGACGCAGGGCGTCAGAAGAGTCACGGATGTAGGTGGGAAGAGACTGGACCAGTGGAGAAAAGACAGAGTCAAGATAGGAAGAAATAAGTTCAGTGGGACAGGAGCAGGCTGACACATTGGGTCTGCCGGGACAGTCCTGTTTGTGGATTTTGGGAAGGAGGTAGAAGCAGGCTGTCCGGGGTTGTGGGACTATGAGGTTGGAAGCTGTAGAGGGAAGGTCTCCCAAGGAGATGAGGTCAGTGACAGTCCTGTGGACAGTAGCTTGATGTTCGGTGGTGGGGTCATGGTCCAGAGGGAGGTAGGAAGAACTGTCTGAGAGTTGGTGCTGAGCCCCTGCAAGATAGAGGTCGGTACTCCATACAACAACAGCACCACCCTTGTCTGCAGGTTTGATGACCATGTCGGGGTTAGACCTGAGAGAATGGAGTGCCTCAAGTTCAGAGGGGGACAGGTTAGAGTGAGTGAGAGGGGCAGAGAAATTGAGATGACCAATGTCGCGCCGACAGTTTTCAATGAAAAGATCAAGAGCGGGTAAGAGGCCAGGGGGAAGGGTCCAGGTAGAGGGAGAATGCTGGAGGCGGATGAATGGGTCTACTGATCGGAGGAAGGACTCCTGGTCAAAGAAGTGAAAGGTGTGTTACATAGAAGTTGTACCACTGAACTGTCAATGGTTATTTAAATGTACTAACGCTGAAATTTAAAGTGGGATCAGTGCTGGACAGCAGCTGGAGGCACATGTTCCAGCTCAGGGCACAACGCCAGCGTGAATGATCCACTGAAATTTCAGAATTGTGTCTTTGTGATCTGATTTTGATCCAGTGTGGTACCAGATGTTACTGATCTGAGGTATCAATGAATTATCTTCAAAAGGAAACCATAGACTAAAGTTCCCTAGGAACAGTTACTAAGATTCTGTAATAAGTGGGAGAATTAATTCCACTGTTCAAAATGACCAATTCGACCTGTCTGGATCCTTTGACACAGTTCGACCACACAAGCCTCCTCCAACGCCTCTGCTCCATCATCCAGCTGGATTGGACTGCACTCACGCAGTTCCTTTCTTATCTATCATAGCCAGAGAATCACCTGAAATGGCTTCTCTTCCCACTCCTGCATCATTACCTCAAGATTTTCCCAAGGATCTATCTCTGGCCCCTCCCATTTCTCATCTACATGCTGCCCCACTGTAACGTCATCCAAAAACACAATGTCCAGTTCCAGATGTACATTGACGGTACCCAGTTGTATCTCACCACTACTTCTCTCAACTCCTCTGCAGTTCCCTACTGCTTGTTGATATCCAATATTGAATGAGCAGAAGCCATAGCCTTCAGTCACAAATTCTGGTCACTCACCACTGATTACATCCCTGGCAACTGTCTGAGGCTGAACCAGACTGTTCGCAACCTTGGTGGTGTACTTCATTCCCCGATGAGCTTCTGACCACATAACCATGCCATCACTAACACCACCTACTTCCACCTCTGTAACATTGCCCGACTCTGCCTCTGCCTCAGCTCCTGTGCTGCTGAACCCACATTCATGCCTTTGCTACCTCTAGACTTGACTGCGCAAACACACTCTGGGCCAGCCTCCCATCTCCATACCCTCAAGAAAACTTAAGCTCATCCAAAACTGTGCTGACCATAGCCTAACTCGCACCAAGTCCCATTCACCCATCACCTGACCTACTTTGTCTCCCAGTTGAGCAATGCCTCGATTTTAAGATTATCATCCTTGTTTTCAAATCCTTCCATGGTTCCACCCCTCCCTATCTCTGCAACTTCCTTCAGTCCTACAACTCTCCAAGATATTTGTGTTCTTCCAATTCCAGCCTCTTACCCATTCCAATTTTAATTGGTCCACCATTGGTGGCTGTACCTTCAGCTACCGAGGTCCTAAGTTTTGGAATTCCCGCTCTTGCTGTGTCTCTGTCTCTGCCTGTTCTGTGGTTGGACACTGCTTTTTTGTATCTATTTTTTCAAAGCTGCCTATATGTTCCAAAGTGCAAATTCTTCCTGACCTTATAATAATTGATGCTTTTTTCCTAACCTGTTTGGCTTCTTCTGTCTCACCCTAGACTGAATGGCACCATTTTGCAACAGAACTTTCATAAAAACTAATATATCAATACTTTCAATTTTCATAACTTATTTTAAACATATTTTAGTGTTTCCAATCTATACATGAATTTAAGTATATTTATGCCTTCTTTTTAATCAGAACATAAATTTAAACATATGTTACACCTTCTCACAGAGCAGTATTAGAGAAAGAGGAGTAGCAATGCAGAATACAGTCCAATTCAATGGATATCACGTAGGCAGTTCTGGGAAAAAAGCGACAAAAGTAGGGTCCTATACAAAACCAAAGAACACACAGGCAGAGACAGAGACACAGGGGCATTTTTTAAGCTGCAGGCAGTCTTACTGCTTTGCTTAAATCAATCAGTTGGATTCAACTGGATTGACTATCAGTAATATTTTCCAGTTCAAAGATCCTGCCAGCCAACTGGTAACAGTTGAAGCAGCTCTATGTCAACTGGCTCCACTTAATTCCAACTGGTTCCACTTTGTCTGCCAACTGGTACCAGATGAGCCCAAATTATTCCACTTAAAGTCGACTGGGCAACTGGGAATACCAAATGGTTACCAGTTAAGATTGTCAATTATCCCAGTTGTATCCAGACAACACCAGTTGCTTGCAGTTGAGACCAGAAAAGACCGGTTAAGACCAATTGACATTTTGAACTGGTTTCAACTGGTTTGGAAATACCAGTAGGGAGATAGAAACAGCAGTAGATCAATTGGCCTCTATCCTATGAATTCCTTTAATCATCTTAAACACCTCAATGAGGTCACACTGTAATCTTCTATACTTGAGAGAATGTATGCCTAGTCTGTCCTCATAATTTAAGTTTTGGTCCCGGTATCATTCTGGTGAACCCATGCTACACCCCCTCCAAGGCCTGTATATCTCTCCTGGCTAGCCTTCCATATTCTACACTCAGTAAATGTGAGGTTATCCAAAACTCTGCAGCCCATGTCCTTACTTGCAGCAAGTCCAATTCACCCATCGTCCCTGTGCTCGCTGACCTGCTTGGCTCCCTTTCAAGCAAAGCCTTGATTTTAAAATTCTCAGCCTTGTTTTCAAATCCCCTCTTAGCCTCACACCTCCCCATCTCTGTAATCTCCTCAAGCCCCACAACCCTCTGAGATATCTGTGCTCATCTAATTCTGGCTTCTTAAGCACCTCCAATTTTAATTGCTCCACCATAGGTGGCTGTGCCTTCAGTTGCCTGGGCCCTAAGCTCTAGAATTCCCTCTCTAAACCTCTCCACCTTGTGACCTCTCTTTCTTCCTTTAAGACACTCCTTAAACCTACCTCTTTGGCCAAGTTTTTGGCCATCTGCACTAATATCACTTTATGTGGCTTGGTGTTTTATTTTACTTTATAAGTGAAGTGCCTTGGGACATTTTATTGTATTAAAAAGCACTATATAAGTATGAGTTTGTGCTGTAATTATTATTGTTGTTGAGATGCATCGCCCAGAACCGATTATAGTACTGTAAATGCGGTATAATGAGCGCTTTCTATACTGCAACATAACTGCCAATCTTTGTATTCCAGCCCTCTTAAGCGAAAGGTCAACATTCCATTTGCTTTTTTATTATATTTTTGTAACTGTTCACTAGCTTTTATTGATTTCAGTTGTCATGCCCAGTAAAGCCATATCATATTCTTACTTTTAAGACACAATGTAGAATCTTTGAAATTGAGTTTTTCTTTAAAAAGTGGATAATATACTGCAAAATGGCCAGCAAAGGTTAGATGGTGTGGCCTGTATAGTCAAATATTGCCTCAGTGCCTTGAAAGGACAAAAGGATACATTTCAGACTAAGGTGTTGACTACGCCCATATTGAAACCAGCAAGAAACATACCTGAATTGAATAGATTTCTTCTGAGATCAAGAAGGTGTGAAGTAGACACATCATAACATAATGATACTTATCCAGACTAATGGATTGCCATGGATTCCACATCCTGGTCCATTGTGTGGTCACACCAGGGGAGAGGACCATGTGTCAGATACCAGAAATTGTGACCTTAAAAGGTAATCCTCTGGAGAGAGAGAGAGAGTGAGAAAAATCACAGTGACATCACAGAAGGCAATCGAGCCAGGGGCTGTGGAAAGATCCAGCCTAAACAAGAAGAAACCCTGCTACTAATTCTACACTTCAACTTGATGCAGCAGAGAACTGAAAGTGACTGCCACCTCCAGTCTAAAATCTTAACCACCAGAAATCTACAACACCTCAACAAGTTCAAGACTATAAACACCCAGGCTTGCATCTTTAAAAAAGTCTGTCCTACTTAGAAGATTCAACAGATTTACCGTAAACCACAAACACCTACTACACTTTGAGCTCTTACCCTTTACCTTCTATCTATCTTCTCTTGAGAGAGCATGAGAGTGAATGGGTGTATGAGTGGTGTTGCAAACATTTCAGGGAATGAATATTGTTCAATAAATAGCTAATCTTCTGTTTTAAACCTACAAGAAAACCTGTCACTGTCTGTTTATTTGGCAAGTAAAACACTCAGGAGATAACTCATCATTTTAAACAAAACACAATTGCAGTCAGTTGGGAGGTGAACAGTGGGAACCACCCATACCGCTTACAACCTGTCCATAACACTGTACTTGGACCCCTATATCTCCCTCTTCCTCCACAGTTTCTAGCTTCTGGTCATTTAGAAAATGCCCTAGCTATCTTGCTTAGGTCCTTAGGAACACAGGAGTAGGCCATTTAGCCCCTTGAGCCTGCTCTGCTATTCAGTAAGATTCTGGCTGAGCTGCAACCTAACTCTAAAAGCAAAATGCTGTGGATTCTGGAAATCTGAAATAAAAACAGAAAGTGCTGGAAATACTCAGCAGGTCTGGCAGCATCTATGGAGAGAGAAATAGAGTTAACATTTCACAACTCTGATGGAAGGTCATAGATCTGAAACGAAAAATCTATCAATTTCAGATTTAAAATTAACAATTGATCTAGCATCAATTGTTATTTGTGGAAGAGAGTTCCAAATTTCTATCACTCTTCAACTGTCCAAAGTGGACAAACTCACACTCCCCATATTGAATTCCATCTGCCATAGTTGTGTTCATTCACTTAATCATTCAATGTCCCTTTGAAAATTCCTGCTCCCATTTACACTATTTACTGTGTCCCTAACTTGGCATTATCAGCAAATTTGGATGCTCTATGCTGAATGCTTCATGTAAATCATTTATAAAAATAGTGAAAAGCTGAGGCCCCAGTACAGATCCTTGGCGGACACCACTAGTCATATCCTGCCAAATGGAGTCCATAACCATTATCCCTGCTATGTGCCTCCTTCCTCTTATTCAGTCAAAGAAAGAATTTCTCTGGGAACTTTGTCTCACAAGCTAGTCGAAGCTGAATTAATATGGAACTATAATTCCTCTTACTTTGAAAATGTTGTTGATGTAAAGTTAAGTTCAGGATTAGACTAAGTTTTTTTAATTGTCTTTGTGAGCGAGCCATTGTGAGTTGCTGTTCTTGCTAAGTGGTGTTTCTCCTTTGGCTAGTGCTGTTTTTGTGGAATTTTCCATGTCTTGTTTATATTACATTTTGACTGGTGTGAATTATTGCACTAGGAAACATCATGGATAGTATTAACAGAATGGTGGTAGTGAGGAGGTATATCTCCTAGAGCCTTCAAACCAAATACTTTCCAGATGTGGCTGTTGTTAGATCTCCATCTTCTCTTTCTCCCTCTCAAATATCCTGGAAACGAAACTTTGTGAGTAACTATGAGCCAGTAACTCTAAATTTGTAATCACATCATTGGACATTTTTGGTAATTTAGGAATGTTAAGTTTGCAAGTCAGTTAACATCTTGAAATCTTATAATGGATGTATATGTCTACTGATTTAAATGTGTATCTTTTCTCTGCACCAGTAATTCATGTTCAACCTATTTGTTGATCATACAGATTTTCATTTTGTCAAAATGGTTTAAATCCATTAGTGATATTCATCTGACTCATTCCTAACTGACACCTGTCCATCCATTTGTGCACAGTGGATATTGGAAAAAGCTCCAAGCTCCTTGATCAGGGAAGGGAGAATGTTGAACTGAATATGGCCTGAATAAAGAAAAGAGAGAGATGCTAGAGAAAAAACTGGACCTCAGTGTGCCCAGTTTATGGGTGTAAAATGGGGGCAAGGAAAACCAATTGCGGGCACCAATATCTTTCAACAAAAAGACATCTGACTTGATATTGGGTTGAGTCATCGTGGTATGGGGTAGATGTGATGCACCTACTGATCTTTTCCTACCCATTATTTTTGTCTGCTTGTGTAAATAGATATTATGATGGAGAAACTAATGCTTGGTTGAAGAGGTAGGTTTTTTTTGGAGAGTCTTAAAGGAGGAGAGAGGTAGAGAGGCGAAGAGGTTTAGGGAGAGAATTCCAAAGCTCAGGGCCTTGGAAGCTGAAGGCACAGACCACAATGGTGAAGTGCAAAAAATCAGGGATGTGCAAGAGGCCATTGAATGAAATGCATGTCATTGTTTCTATTAATGGACAATGGAACTGTTTGTACAGTGACTTCTATCCAAACAGATAGCTGTGACTCTGAAGATTGAAGTGCTGGGAGCTCTTGGAGTGGCGCAGTGGTTAGCACCACAGCCTCACAGCTCTAGCGACCCGGGTTTGGTTCTGGGTACTGCCTATGTGGCGTTTGCAAGTTCTCCCTGTGACCGTGTGGGTTTCTGCCGGGTGCTCCAGTTTCCTCCCACAGCCAAAGACTTGCAGGTTGATAGGTAAATTGTAGGTAGGTGGTAGGAGAATTGTGGGGATGTGGTAGGGAATATGGGATTAATGTAGGATTAGTATAAATGGGTGGTTGATGGTTGGCACAGACTTGGTGGGCCGAAGGGCCTGTTTCAGTGCTGTATCTCTCTATGACTCTACAGGTCTGAGACAAGCTTCTTAAAAACAAAATAGTATATCAAGTTATTAGCTTCAGCAATGCAATGTGGCAACCAGAAGTAAGGGGTAATTACTTCTTGCTTGTGAGAACCGTAGTGGAGTCAATCACACAGTAGCAGTTTCCAGATTTGATTCTTCAAAACTGCTTTTCACCAATTTTTAAAAGAAGCCTTTGTGTATTTAACAGTGGTATTTCAGTCAAAATAAATCCACACCATGCATCTTTAACTTAAAATGACTAAAACGAGTTTTCAAACTTTTTTTTAAACACGGTTACATTGGCCACATAATTCAGCTCCAGGGCTGCACCAGATTCTGCACTATAGCTGCCATTTTGGTACAAAATGGTGTCCATGCTGCATGGTCACTTCCTGTATGAATTGCAACAGAGGCCATTTTGGTGCATGCAGCAGCATGAAGATTAGGAGCGTGCACTGGAAATATGCAGAGTAGGCAGATCGTGACATCAGTCAATGTGTGATACTGATTCGATACCAGCGCAATCATTTTTGACCATGCTGCTCCAGCTGACACCCTCTCTGAAACATGCACAGCTTAACAGGCATTCAGCAGCAGGAAAGAATCACCACTGACGCTATTTAAAGGGATCACCAACTACTTTCAAGCTGGTTGATCATTAATTATTACTGGCTGAGTCTGTGTTTGTAGAAGTGCTGTGAGTTTTCTGGTGCTGTTTAAAGTTGGTGAAGTCGATAGGGAGCAATGTTGCTCCAGGCTGAATGTAATGAGCCCACTGCTGGCCCCGGTAGCGGGCATGGAAAAGAGCAGCATTTCAGTGCATCATGTGTGCAGCTGCTCTGCTGCAATTACGCAGCAGGCAGCCATTTAACATAATGGTGGTGCCAGTCACCCCAATTACGTGGCGGGGGCAAGAGGTGAGATGTCAATTACAATGTCAGCTGACAGTGGATCAGGTGTTGCGCCATCTTTAAAAGCCTGCCAACCTTGCATTCACTCCTGCTTTGCAGTCTGTTGCGTGCTGTTGTAGTAGCACAGTTAGGGTGTTCTTAATAAAGTCTTGCAGTCTAGATTAGAACATAGAACATTACAGCGCAGTACAGGCCCTTCGGCCCTCGATGTTGCGCCGACCAAAAAATAAGTATTAGGTCAACTAATAACTTATTATTTACACATCTCTATTTAAACTCTCCTCAATCCTCTCTAGCTGGCATCCTTTGTGCTGCTACTCACTTCTTCCAAAACCCATCACCAGCCAAAGACTTGCAGGTTGATAGGTAAATTGGCCATTGTAAATTGCCCCTAGTGTATGTAGGTGGTAGGAGAATGGTGGGGAATATGGGATTAATGTAAGATTAGTATAAATGGGTGGTTGTTGGTCGGCACAGACTCAGTGGGCCGAAGGGCCTGTTTCAGTGCTGTATCTCTGAAATAAAAAAAAATTTAAAAAATGTGACTGTTACATCATCACTACAGTCAGAGGGGTTACTCTCACTGTCTCCAACATTAACCCTTTCAGGTTCTTATATTACATCTCCCCCACAAGTCTTTATTCATACATTTTCTTCAAACATATCTACATTCTTAGAGTCATAGAGAGATACAGCACTGAAACAGGCCCTTCGACCCACCGAGTCTGTGCCGACCATCAACCACCCATTTATACTAATCCTACATTAATCCCATATTCACTACCACATCCTCTCCTACATTAATCCCATATTCCCTACCATTCTCCTGCCACCTACCTACACTAGGGACAATATTCAATGGCCAATTTACCTATCAACCTGCAAGCCTTTGGTGGTGGGAGGAAACCGGAGCACCCAGAGGAAACCCACACGGTCAGAGGGAGAACTTGCAAACTCTGCACAGGCAGTACCCAGAATTCTTGACTTAACCTACTAACCTTTCTTCCCTCAAGTCTCTGTCTTCACAGATTTAGTCTATTAGGAGGTTTCACGACTCTCCCTGATCTAGTTCTATTCTGAGTGGGATGTTGAGCAGTCTTCCTTGTAAGTCTTGATCGCTGACTTGGTTGATTTTTAATAAAGTTTGTAGTATTCTGTTGTTTCGGTTTTCTTCATCATCATCTCGGTCTTCCAAATGAATGATTGACAGTTGCTTCTGGGAAATAGGGATAATGTTTCTCCTATTTCTACCTATGTTCCCTTCTGTTGTGTGTACCACATAAAATCTCTGGTAGTTTTCATCTCTGTGGATTACTAGGTTACATATCCATATACTTTGGCCTTCAGTTTCGATATGTCTCTGGCACAAAATCTTTTGTTGTCATTTCAAGTATATTGTCTTCTGTTAAAGTTTTCCCGATCTCTTATTCTCTCATAGTCCCGGACATGCAATCCTGGAAGCAATTTTTTAGACAAAACAGGAAGTTGCGTTCTTATCTTCCTGCCCATCAGTAACTCTGCAGGTGATAGTCCACACATCAACGGTGTAGATCGATAAATTAGAAGTGAGGGTGGAAGGTCTTCATTCTTCTGCAATAAGGACTTTATGGTTCTTACTCCTCTTTTCGCTTCACCATTTGACTGTGGATAACAAGGTGCACTTGTGAGATGTTGAAATCCCATTCTTGTCGCAAACGGTGTGAAATATTCATTCATAAACTGTGGTCTGTTGTCTGACAGTACTTCATCAGAGATACCATGTGTTGCAAAGATGTCTTGTAGAACTCTTGAAAAGTAATCAAAGATGATTATGTAGGACTTTCCATTGAACATGAATAAGTCCATTCCTAGACGTTGCCAAGGTCTGGTCGGAAATTGAGTAGTTAACAGAGGTTCACACTGTTCTGGTCTTTGTATTGCACAGATCTAGCAATTCTGGATCAGATTTTCAATGTCTTTGGATATTCCTGGCTACCACACTGATGATTGTGCCCTTGCTCTGCACTTCGTTATTCCCATATGGCCTTGATGTCGACGTTCCAAGATATCCGATCCAAGTGAACTGGGAATGACTAGTCTGTCATTATAAACTAGCAAATCATTAATGATTGTGAAGTATTTTTTATATTCATAGAAAGTTTTCATTGTTTTCCCACCAGTACATTCTTGTGGCCACCCTTGTATGCAATACTGCCTTATATGAATACATTCTTTATCACTGTTTTGAGCGTGATGAATTTCTTGCAGTTTCTGTATGCTTGCCAGCTAGTTTTGTGCAGCATACTGTGACTATGACTCTATCTCATCGAAAAAATTCATATCTTGTTGTGTCGGGTGGTCTACCATTGCCCTAGATAACGCATCAGCGGATGTTTGCAACTTTCCCTGGACATATACAGTCTCATACGTATATCTCATCAATCTTAAATGAAATCTTTGGATTCTTGGAGACATCTTTGCAATCTCGTCCAACAAAGATACAAAGGTTTATGGTCTGTCTCAATGATGACTCTCAATCCGACAATATAAAACAAAGAACAAAGAACAGTACAGCACAGGAGCAGGCAATTCGGCCCTCCAAGCCTGCGCCGATCATGATGCCTCCCTAAACTAAAACTTTCTGCACTTCCGGGGACCGTATCCCTCTATTCCCATCCTATTCATGTATTTGTCAAGATGCCTCTTAAACGTCTCTATGGTACCTGCTTCCACCACCTCCCCCGGCAGCAAGTTCCAGGCACTCACCATCCTCTGTGTAAAGAACTTGCCTCGCACATCCCCTCTAAACTTTGCCCTTCTCACCTTAAACCTATGTCCCCTAGTAACTGACTCTTCCACCCTGGGAAAAAGCTTCTGACTATCCACTCTGTCTATGCCACTCATAACTTTGTAAACCTCTATCATGTCGCCCCTCCACCTCCGTCGTTCCAGTGAAAACAATCCAAGTTTATCCAACCTCTCCTCATAGCTAATGCCCTCCAGACCAGGCAACATCCTGGCAAACCTCTTCTGTACCCTCTCCAAAGCATCCACGTCCTTCTGGTAGTGTGGCGACCAGAATTGCATGCAATATTCTAAGTGTGGCCTAACTAAAGTTCTGTACAGCTGCAGCATGACTTGCCAATTTTTATACTCTATGCCCCGACCGATGAAGGCAAGCATGCCGTATGCCTCCTTGACTACCTTATCCACCTGCGTTGCCACTTTCAGTGACCTGTGGACCTGTACGCCCAGATCTCTCTGCCTGTCAATACTCCTAAGGGTTCTGCCATTTACTGTATGCTTCCCACCTGCATTAGACCTTCCAAAATTCATTACCTCACTTTTGTCCGGATTAAACTCCATCTGCCATTTCTCCGCCCAAGTCTCCAACCGATCTATATCCTGCTGTACCCTCTGACAATCCTCAACACTATCCGCAACTCCACCAACCTTTGTGTCGTCCGCAAACTTACTAATCAGACCAGCTACGTTTTCCTCCAAATCATTTATATATACTACAAACAGCAAAGGTCCCAGCACTGATCCCTGTGGAACACCACTAGTCACATCCCTCCATTCAGAAAAGCACCCTTCCACTGCTACCCTCCGTCTTCTGTGACTGAGCTAGTTCTGTATCCATCTTGCCAGCTCACCTCTGATCCCGTGTAACTTCACCTTTTGTACCAGTCTGCCATGAGGGACCTTGTCAAAGAAAATATAATCAGAAAACTTCTCACATGTCTATGTGATGGCAAGTGCTTCTTTTTCAATTGCCGCAATCCTTGTTTCTGTCTTGGATAAAGCTCTAGATGCGTAGCATATTGGTCTGCAAGAACTATCAGGTTGCTCCTGGAAAAGGACTGCCTCTAACCTTGTAGAGGAGGCATCTGCAGCTATCGTCATTGCTAGTGTAGGGTTATAGTGTGCCAAGATGTCTGGCGATATGAGCAGATCTTGAATCCTCCAGAATGCTTAATCCTGACGTAAACCTCAACACCATACTTAATCTTTTTGAGAAGTTGTTTTAGCGGTTCTGTTATCTGCACTAAATGAGATAGAAATTTGACAAACTGATTCACCATTCCTAGGGATCTTTGTAGCTGCTGAATGGGAGCAGAAGTAAGAAATTCTGTAATTGCTCACCTCTTCTGTGGGTCTGCCATTATACCTTTATTGCTTACTAGGTGTCCCAAGAAATGGATTAATGTCTTGGAGAATTCGTACTTCTCATTCAGAGTTAGCCCTGCTTCTTGAAGTCATTGTAGAACTGCTCAAACTCTTTGGTCATGTTCCTCTTCCTCGCCCATGTATCAGGATGTCATCCATATGACAAATAATTCCCTTGAGCCCTTCTAAAGATGTTAGACATAGACCTTTGGAAGACCTTTGGTGCAGAAGTTATCCCAAATGGTAACCGATTGAAACAAAACTTTCCAAATGGGGTTATAAATGTAATCTTAAGGTTTCATCTAAGGGTACCTGCCAAAACCCACTATTGGCTTTGAGTTTGGTAAAGATGATGCTCTGAGACAATTTTGCCAAGCTGTCATCCACTGTGGACATTGGATGAATTTCGCACCACTGCCTTGTTAAGCTGCGTTAAATCCGCACAGATATGAAGAGTACCGTTTTGTTTTGGGACTGGAATCATAGCCAAACATCACTCCGTTGGTGTCATAACTGGAGAAATGACTTCCATCCTGGTCATCTCTTCCAACTGGTCTTGAACTGTTTGAAAGCGACTGTTTACCTGTGGCCGTTTCACTTCATCAATCTTCTTGATCAGATACAGGTCTAAGCATGCTTTTCTGCTTAGGAGGGAAAATTCTTGCAAGACATATAGGGTTTCCATAATTTGTCTCCCTCTATATTGGAGAGTTGCTTGAAGCTTACCCTTCACTTTCAGCTGGGTCCTGCCTTGACCATGCAACTGTGGGCTGGATCTTGTGCTCAGTCTGAAGGCGGGTTTCATGTGTGGGGTGGGGGTGCTGGAGAATCGGAGCAGAATCGCTCGCCACAATTCATAATGATGCCATAATTCTGGGTTCCGATTTTCCCAGAGGTGGTGAAGTTCTGCGGCGCTACCTCCACCACTCTGCGATGGGACAGTACTTTAAATATGTAAATATGTTAAAGGAAAACAGTGACATCAGAGGAGAGCTGCAGGGTGATTGGTTGGTGAGTAGTAGCTGTTAGAATATCTTAAAAAAAGGGTAAGTTTTTTTGTTGGAAAAAAAATCTCTGGTGAAATGGTGAGTACTACTAAAGTGTTTTTTTTAAGGACTTTACATTGAAGTGGATAGAACAAGGCCCCAAGTATAATTAGTATTTTTTTAATTAAGGGAGTAACTAATTAACCTAAGAGTAAGTCATGGCAGGAGAGCTCAGCCCTGTGATATGCTCCTCCTGCGCTATGTGGGAAGTCAGGGACGCTTCCAATGTCCCTGGTGACCATGTGTGCAGGAGGTGTATCCATCTGCAGCTACTGGCTACCCGCATTACGGAGCTGGAGCTGCGGGTGGATTCACAGTGGAGCATCTGCGATGCTGAGGAAGTCGTGGATAGTACGGTTAGTGAGGTGGTCACACAGCAGGTAATGGCTGCACAGGCAGAAAAGAGATGGGTGACCGCCAGACGGAGTAGGCGCAGGCAGGTAGTGCAGGAGTCCCCTGTGGCCATCCCCCTCTCAAACAGATATACCACTTTGGGTACTGTTGGGGGAAATGACCTCCCAGGGAAAAACAGCAACAGCCAAGTTCGTGGCACCATGGAGGGTTCTGCTGCACAGCAGGGGAGGAAAAGGGTTGGAAGAGCTATAGTGATAGGGGATTCTATTGTAAGGGGTGCAGATGGGCATTTCTGTGGCCACAAACGAGACTCTAGGATGGTATGTTGCCTCCCTGGTGCTAGGGTCAAGGATGTCTCGGAGCAGCTGCAGGACATTCTGAAAGGGGAGGGTGAGCAGCCAGAGGTCGTGGTCCATATTGGTACTAACGACATAGGCAGGAAGAGAGATGAGGTCCTGCAAAGTGAATATAGGGAATTAGGCAGAAGGTTAAAAAGCAGGACCTCCAGGGTTGTAATCTCAGGATTACTCCCTGTGCCATGTGCTAGTGAGGGTAGGAATAGGAGGATAAGGCAAATGAATGCGTGGCTGAAGAGCTGGTGTAGGCGGGAGGGCTTCAGCTACTTTTATCATTGGGATCTCTTCTGGTGCAGAGGTGACCTGTACAAGAAGGACGGGTTGCATCTAAACTGGAGGGGGACCAATATCCTTGCAGGGAGGTTTGCTGGTACTACTCGAGAGGATTTAAACTAGTCTTGCAGGGGGGTGGGACCCAAAGTAGTAGTTTCTCCAATGAGATAGTTGAGGCAAATGTAGAGGTTAAAGCAAGCAAGTCCAGTAGGCAGGCCGGGCAGGGGCAGGACAGGGAGCGTGGAAGGTCTGGTAGGCTAAACTGCATTTACTTTAATGCAAGAAGCCTTACAGGTAAGGCAGGTGAACTCAGAGCATGGATCGGTACATGGGATTGTGATATTATAGCTAATACGGAAATACGGTTGAGGGATGGGCAGAACTGGCAGCTCAATGTTCCGGGGTACCAATCCTTTCGGCGTGACAGAGGTGGAGGTAAGAGAGAGGAGGCGGAGTTGCACTATTGATTAGGGAGGACATCATGGCAGTACTTAGGATATCCCGGGGGGAATGTCCAGCGAGGCCATATGGGTAGAACTTAGAAATAAGAAAGGAGTGATCACTTTGATGGGATTATACTATAGGCCCCCAATAGTCAGAGAGAAGTGGAGGAGCATATATGTAGGGAAATCAGATAGGTGTAGGAATTATAGGGTTGTAATAGTAGGTGATTTTAACTTCCCTAATATTGACTGGGACTGCCTTAGTGCTAAGGGATCAGATGGGGAAGAATTTGTTAAGTGTGTCCAGGAGAGTGTTCTGAAGCAGTGTGTGGATGGCCCTACTAGAGAAGGGGCTACACTCAACCTCCTTTTAGGAAATGAGGATGGGCAGGTGGTTGATGTGTCAGTGGGGGAGCACTTTGGCACTGGTGACCATAACTCTATTAGCTTCAAGATAGTTAGGGAAAAGGATAAGACTGGTGCTCAGGTTGAAGTCCTAAATTGGGGGAAGGCTAATTTCGATGGCATCAGACAGGAACTCTCAAAGGTTGAATGGGAGAGGCTGTTTACAGGTAAAGTGACGTCTGGCAAGTGGGAGGCTTTTAAAAGTGAGATAGGAAGAGTTCAGGGCCGGCATGTTCCTGTTAGATGGAGATGCAAGGCTGGCAAGTTTAGGGAACCTTGGTTGCCGAGGGATATTGAGGGTCTGGTCAGGACAAAGAAGGAAGCATATGCCAGGTATAGGCAGCTGGGATCGAGCGAGTCCCTCAGGGAGTATAGGGGATGTAGGACTATACTTAAGAAGGAAATTAGGAGGGCGAAAAGGGCCATGAGATTTCCCTGGCAGATAAGATAAAAGAGAATCCTAAAAGATTCTATAAGTATATTAAGAGTAAAAGGGTAGCTAGGGAGAGAGTAGGTCCCCTTAAGGATCAGTGTGGTAATCTATGTGTGGAGCCATGGGAAATGGGCGAGGTCTTAAATGAATATTTCCCATCCATATTTACCGTGGAGAAGGTCATGGAAGTTAGTGAGTTCAAGGGAGGGAACACCCATATCCTGGAGCATATCAACATTACAAAGGAGGAGGTGTTGGAGGTTTTGAAGCGCATTAAGGTGGATAAATCCCCAGGGCCTAACCTGGTGTATCCTCGGATGCTATGGGAAGCAAGGGAGGAGATTACTGGGGCCCTGGAAGAGATTTTTGTATCATCGTTAGCCATGGGTGAGGTACTGGAAGACTGGAGGATAGCTAATGTTGTGCCTTTATTTAAGAAGGGCAGCAGGGATATGCCAGGGAACTACAGGCCAGTGAGCCTTACATCAGTGGTGGGAAAGTTATTGGAAGGGATTCTGAGAGACAGGATTTATATGCATCTGGAAAGGCAAGGTCTGATTAGGGATAGTCGGCATGGCTTTGTGCGTGGGAAATCATGTGTCACGAATTTGATTGAGTTTTTCGAGGAGGTGACCAAGAGAATTGACGAGGGCAGGGCGATGGACATTGTTTACATGGATTTTAGCAAGGCCTGTGACAAGGTCCCGTATGGTAGGCTGGTCCAGAAGGTTCGAACACATGGGATCCAGGGCGAGCTAGAAAATTGGATACAAAATTGACTTGGTGATTGGAGGCAGAGGGTGGTAGTGGAGGGTTGTTTTTCAGATTGGAGGTCGGTGACCAGTGGTGTGCTGCAGCGATCGGTGCTGGTCCCTCTGTTGTTTGTCATATATATTAATGACTTGGATGTGAATGTAAGGGGCATGATTAGTAAGTTTGCAGATGACACCAAAATTGGTGGTATAGTGGACAGTGAAGAAGGTTGTCTAACGTTACAAGAGGATATAGATCAACTGGGAAAGTGGGCAAGGGAGTGGCAAATGGAATTTAACGCAGACAAGTGTGAAGTGATGCATTTTGGGAAGTTAAGCCAGGGCAGGACATATACAGTGAATGGCAGGGTACTGGGGAGTGTTCTTGAGCAGAGAGACCTTGGGGTGCAAGTACATAGTTCCCTGAAAGTGGCAACACAGGTAGACAGGGTGGTGAAGAAGGCGTATGGCATGCTTGCCTTCATCAGCCGAGGCATTGAGTACAAGAGTTGGGACGTCATGTTACAGTTGTACATAACGTTGGTTAGGCCTCATTTGGAGTATTGTGTGCAGTTCTGGTCGCCGCACTACAGGAAAGATGTGATTAAGCTAGAGAGGGTGAAGAAAAGATTCACAAGGATGTTGCCTGGTTTGTAGGGCTTGAGTTATAACGAGAGATTGGATAGGCTGGCTCTGTTTTCCCTGCAGCGAAGGAGGCTGAGAAGGGGACATGATAGAGGTGTATAAAATTATGAGAGGCATAGAGAGGGTAGATAGACAGAGTCTGTTACCCATGGTAGGGGTGACTAAAACTAGAGGGCATAGATTTAAGGTGAGAGGGAGGAGGTTTAAAGGGGATCAAAGGGGTAAATTTTTCACACAAAGAATAGTGGGTATCTGGAATGAGCTGCCTGAGGAGGTGGTGGAGGCAGGAACAGTAGCGACATTTAAGAGGCATCTGGACAGGTACTTGAATGAGCAAGGCATAGAGGGATATGGAATTAATGCAGGCAGGTGGGATTAGTATAGATAGGCATTGTGGTCGGCATGGGCGCGGTGGGCCAAATGGCCTGTTTCTATGCTGTACGACTCTATGACTCTATAACCTTTTTGCATTAATTAGAATGCAATTCGCCATGATCCTACCAGCTATTCGCAATCTTTTGTTTGATGTGCGGCACTCACGTGCCTTCACTTTCCCGTCCATGAAAAGCTGGCGCCACCAAGGTGCCTGCAAAGGTTAGGTAAGTTTGGCCTTGCTATCCTCTTGAGCGCCTCCTCTTCAGCCTGTGACAGAGGCCACGGGTCAGGCACCTGGCCACTGGTCCTGGGTGCTTCCCTGCTGTCGTGGGCTCTCTTCTTCTGAAAGATCAAGGATGCAGTCACTGTTAAGTTCCAAAGGTCTCTACAGCACGTCACTGCTAATATGAGCCCCTGTTCTGCACCTGGAGGATGTCTCTGCTCTCATACTGACTCTAACTGTCATGAATCTAATGTGGCCTACAATAGAAATGAGGGGGACTGGTCTCATTTATGCAGTCAGTAATCAGCTATCATTATGCTATGAGCTTCTTATCATTAGAATAACTGTGTGTCAACCATGCACCTTTACGCTTGTGGGCAAGTGGATCGCAGCAAGCTATGTGGAACCGTGAAACTTAATTTGACTGAGCGTAAGAGGTCATTGACCCTCTTCCCGCACTGGACCCATTTATGATGGGTGACCGCTCGGCTGCTGACCTCCTCTGCAATCTCCATCCAGGCTTGTTTGGTCAGGGGTAAGGAAGTCTTCCTGCCATTGCTGGAGATGAGGACCTGCTACCTTTCCCTTGCAGCCTGGAGGAGAATCAGCAGGGAGACATCATTGAACCATGAGGCCACCCTTGCTCTGACCGCTGACATTCTTAGCACTATGCTCAGGGGTTCTGCTTGCTGAAGTTGCAATCAGTGCTAATGTACAGACGTTTTCGATGACTGAGCTGCCGTAGAATTCAAGGAGAGGGTGAATGCAGGATTGGCAGCCTTGTAAAGATGGTGCCAGCACCTGATCTGACATCAGGTGATGCCATTCACAGCATTGCCAATGCCACCCCCGCCATGTGATTGGGGGGACGGCCATCGTCATTATGGTAAGTCGAATCCCACCACGTAATTGCGGCGGCGTGGCTGGTCGTTTGCGGGACGGCCAAATTTTGCTCAGCTGCTCTTGGCAGCACGATTACAAAATCCAGCCCTGTGTGTCTGCTGGTTGTCTCATCAACCATGGCTCTTGGTCTGACAGAACTGTGACACTAGCACTTGTGTCTGATTTGAAATTCATTAGGTGTCCATTTACGTAAATGTCCACAATCTAAGATCCTTGATTTGGGTCATTAATTTCTCCTGAGAAATCTCCTGGTTCCTTTTCTGCTGGAAGTTGATGCACTTCATTCACTACTCATTGTGTGAAGGTCCATTGCCTTGCGATTTTGAACGAAGAGGTCTTTCTCTGGCATATTTTCCCGTAATGGCTTTTTTTTTTCAGTTGAAACATTCCACTTTACTAGCAGGACACCGCTCCTGTCTATGGGTCTTCCCGGCTCCGCAGCGCCGGCACAGTTTCCCAGCGTCATGCACCTTCTCACCTGTGTGTGTCTTCTTCTCAAAAGATTGCCTCTCTGTCTTTCGCTTCAAGAACTGTACAGCTGTTGTATTTCTTCTAATCCAAGGCTTCACTTCAGCCCGCAGAATGGCTCTGTTTTGCCTTCGGACTTCCGCTTGTCGAACGATTTGAATTGCCTTCTCGACTGTAAAATATCTGATAAAGACTCATCCCTTATCAGTACCATCTTCAATTCTCCATAGTCACATCCCTCAGCCAATCTGTACAGATCATTTATAAAAGAATCTATGGATTCGCCGACCTTCTGGACTCACTTGTTAAATTTTTCTCTTTCCAGAATTTTGTTACTGTGTAAATTGAAATATTTGTCAAAGGCTTGTGGCACTTCCTCAAATTTATCAGTAGCCTCATTTATCCCTCACCTTACAATCATGTTATCTGCAATTGCACACATTAATTTAGAATGTAGCTGGGAAATCATAGAATTTTTTTTCTCCATAAGGACCAATTTTGTACCTGATTGGGTCCTTCCTGATCGTGGAAGCATTCAGGCATTCTGAATTTTGAATCCATTCTGTTTTCCTCAACTTTGTTCGGCTCTTTCGGGTGTTTCCCTTTCTTTTTAAATCATTTTGGCTTTAATGGAGGTGCTTGCACTCTTTCTGGGGTTTTCCTCACTCTTTCGGGGAGTTCCTGTGCTTTCTCTCTACGGTCTGGTTGTGTAATGGCTGCTGACTGTGCCCAAATCCTGATTCACCTTTTTGCTAGAGATCGACCTCTCTCCCCATTTTTTTCAACCCAGTGCACCGTCATCCAAAAATGGCCCCTTTTATAAAACTCTCTCACCCAATCCTGGACCATTACCTGGCACCGTGACTAGGAACCCAATTGCTGGACCTGGATGTTTCGTTGCAGACCACCATGCTTCTGTGGTGCACAACTGACTCACCACTGTCCACGTCTTCTTTGGCTCTGGAACAACTCTGGAGCTCTTTGCAGTCCCCTAACAAGCTCTGCTGTTCTCTTGCTCTACTTTATGAGGTAAGGTGTTCTCAGTACTTTCTGGTTGTTTTAACCAGTGCCACCATGTGTGCTGTTATTGTAATTGTAGCATAGTTAGGGCATTATTGATAAAGTCTCGGAGTCTAGATTAGGTCAACTAATAACTCTTTTATTATTTACACATCTCTATTTCCACTCTTCTCAAGCCTGTCTAGCTAGCATCCTTCGTGCTGCTACTCTCTTCTTCCAAAGCCTATTACCATCATGATCACTACAGTTGGAAGGATTGGTCTCATTGTCTCCAACATTAACCCTTTCAGATCCTTATACTATACAGTCAATAGAAAGTCTGTATACTGTGAGGCTTAAACATTCACAGCATTGTTTCCGACACCACCCAACCCGCCCCCCCAGGAAGAGTGAACAGGATGGCAGAGGTTGGACCAAGGATGGTCCATGCTTCAGTGATGCTTCCCTGCAGATTCTCCTGCAGGCTACAAGGGAAAGGTGGGAGGTTCTCTTCCCCAGTGATGGCAAGAAGAGGTCCTCTCACCTGACCAAGCAAGCCTGGATGGAGATTGCAGAGGAGGTCAGAGAGGTTATAACCTGCATCTGGGCCACCTGCCATGCTCGTTCATAGCTCACCTCCAGTAAATCCCATGACAGCATGTGTCATCATTAGATACATCAGATCCCCCAGTTGGGGACGAGGGGCCTATACTGGCAGAACTGTCATGGTGATACTTATGCCAGTTTATAATTTCTTCATTCGTCCTCTTGCAGGAGAAGAGGGTCCATAGAGGAGGGAGGTGCCTAGGACTGGTGAAGAAGTCCCTGACATATGTCATCTCAGCTATGCTGAGGAAGAGGCTTTAGAGCTGGAGCGGTGCAAGGACAGACATGCAATATCTGACAGGGAGAGTGGAGTCCATGCGCAAGAGAGTGATTATTTCCGTTCATCAGAAAATTCATGAATGATGGAGACCCACCTCAGGCATGTTTGGCATCACAGGATATGTGCAGCCTCACCCACACATATTTCTGTTCTCTCAGGTTAATGTTTGCAGGTGACTGCAGCGCCAAAGGAACACCCTTCAACCTCTGAGGAGGAGGACCACTCAGAGGGTAAACGATTGAAATTAGATTCAGGGTCACAAGCTGGTGAGAGCACTGTGCATGAGCCAGAGTAGCTGGCTGAGGCTGAGACAGCCAATGTCTCCGACAGTTGGAGGACTGTGGGTGGCCAGGCGCATGCTGATCCCTAGGCTGATGACGAGCTTTTGGAGTTGCAGGCAGAGGTAAGGCAACATCTGGCGGAGATGCCAGAGGCTATGCGCAGTGATATGCAGACAGTGGAGGAGTCCATTCAATCCATGACTGCTGCCATGTCTCAGGCATGTGAACGCATAGCTTTCTCCATCAAGAGGTTGGTGATCCTCATGGAGGGCAAGAATTCACAGATGCGCCAGGACCTGCACACCTTTGCCTTGGCCATGAGCTCAACTCAGCAGGGGGAAGGCATGAGAAGGACCAGGAGCCTGGAGACTTCTCCTGTTCCTCGTCCTTCTCTGGTAAGCAGGGAGGTTCCAGCGAGCCTTGAAAGGGAGGAAAGGCTAGCCTCCACATGTGGGGCTTCCATCAGGGCACTCTAAGTGTGGACACCGGCTCCTCAGTTCCTCCGCCAGTGAGCCCAGCTCCAGCAACCGCGATGCCTGAAGAGATTCCTGCACCAGTGCAGGAAACTCTCAGGCAGCTGAGGCCCTCCAGGCCTCAGGCAGCCAGAGGATGGCCGCTGAAGTCATCGCAGGCTAAAGGCGTGATCAGCAGCCTGCCTCCAGCACAGCTGCTAGCACAGGGGCACACCGCCTATGAGCACTTGTAAGTGTATTAAGAAAAGCATCAAGCCACACATGGGTATTCACGGGTGATGCAAATATGTTGTTTGGAACTTAATTAAATGCTCTTTTGTGCCAATCATTAGCCACCATTGTGTGAAAAGCATGTTCCATCATGTGTTAATTGTGAGCTTCTCACTTCTACCTTACCCCTTAGTGCAGTGCCAATGTGACTACTGCCCTCATTATCATAACAATGTGATTGCAGATGTCATTAACATATGTTCTCCCATGGGCACTAGCGAAAATTGCAGCTGGTTGGCATTCAGGGAGCACAGCTGGAAAGGAGGTGGAAGTTTACGTGCATGAAGGTGAGTCTTTATTGGATTCTCAGTGAGTGGGCATCAGGGTTGCTGAAAGTGGGTCATTGTGAGCTTGTATCTTGCCTCCTTTTCAAGTAGCTCAACATGTCTGGCCTCCATCGCCGTGATTTCATCATCCATTCCTGGCTGTACCTGTCTCTCCTCCGCGTCCAGTTCGTCGGAGGATGATTGTCGCTCAGGCATATTTTACTCATGCAAGGCCTCCCCCCTCTGTAGTGCTAGATTGTGCAGACCAGAGCAGACCACCACGATTCTCAAGACCCTCAGTGGGGCCTACTGCAGGGCTCCACCAGATCAATCTAGGTAGCAGAACCTCGTTCTCAGCAGCCCAATGGCCTGCTCAATGGTTGCTCGGGTGGAGCCATGGCAGGTATTGTATCTCTCCTCCATTGCATTGTGAGGGTTCCTCACAGGCATCAGAATCCATGTCTTTAATGGGTATCCCTTGTCCCCGAGAATCCATCCTGAAGGCGAGTGGTGGGCTTGAAAAGCTGAGGCACCTGGGACTGTTGAAGTATGTAGACCTCATGGCTGCTTCCTGCAGGAAATGCTTTCGGTTGCCGCAGACCAGTTGATTGAATGGAAGCCCTTCCTGTTGAAGAAGGCGGCTGGTAGGTCCATGGGAGCCTTGATGGCTCTGTAAGATTTAAGATAGTTAAGGAAAAGGACAAAGATGGACCGGAAATAAAGGTACTGAATTTGGGGAAGGCCAATTTCAATATGATAAAACAGGATCTGGCCAAAGTGGACTGGGAGCAGCTACTTGTAGGAAAGTCTACATAAGACCAGTGGGAATCATTCAAAGAGGAAATATGAGAGTTCAGGGCCAACATGTTCCCGTAAAGGTGAAGGGTAGGACCTATAAGTCCAGGGAACCCTGGATGTCAAGGGATATAGAGGATTGGATAAGGAAAGAAAAGGAGGCTTATGGCAGATTCAGAGGGCTGAAAAGAGCAGAGGCCCCAGAGGAGTATAGAAAGTGTAGGGGGGGGTAGTTAAAAAAGTAATTAGGAGAGCAATGAGGGGGGCATGAAAAAACACAGGATAAAGGAAAATCCCAAGGAGTTTTATAAGTATAGTAAGGGCAAGAGGATAACCAGGGAAAGAGTAGGGCCCATTAGGGACCAAAGTGGCAATCTGTGTATGGAGCCTGAGGACGTAGGTGAGATTTTTAATGATTACTTTTCATCTGTGTTCACTATGGAGAAGGACGATGTAGGTGTAGAGACCAGGGAGGGGGATTGTGATATACTTGAACAAATTAGCATTGAAAGGGAAGAGGTATTAGCGATTTTAGCGGGCTTAAAAGTGGATAAATCCCCAAGCCCAGATGAGATGTATCCCAGGCTGCTATGTGAGGCAAGGGAGGAGATTGCAGGGGCTCTGATACAAATTTTCAAATTCTCTCTGGCCATAGGAGAGGTACCAGAGGGCTGGAGGACAGCGAATGTGGTACTATTATTCAGTTCAGTCATTAAAGTGGAGGTTATTATATTTAAATTCGTGTTAAACATTATATCAGCAATTTAAATCAGATTCCCGTCGTGTCGGGCATCAGTGCCAGCATGGTCCTTCCCCGCCTCTGACAAAATCGGGAAACAATGGAACAACACCAGATTTCAGGACAGACGGCTCCGTTGTGATTCTCCGTCCTTCCATGCCACTGGACCCACCTTAAACGGCCACATAAAATTCAGCCCGGAGCGGGCTTTGGTTCTGACAACGAGTGTTCTGGTCAAATCACTTACTCTTGGTTATGGGTGCTACAGTTACCAGCCTCTGTGACCTGAAGTATGACAGGGAGATTGAGCAGAGGAGGACAAGCTGTCAGCAGTAGGAGGAGGAGGAGCAGGAAAAGGTTCTCAACATGAGGCCTCATCCACCCAGGGAATATTTTTCGTACCTCAACCGAACGAGGAACAGTGTGTCATAGAGTCATAGAGTTATACAGCACGGAAACAGGCCCTTCGGCCCACCGTGTCCATGCTGGCCATCAAGCCTATCTATTCTAATCCCATTTTCCAGCACTTGGCCCGTAGCCTTGTATGCTATGGTGTTTCAAGTGCTCATCTAAATACTTCTTAAATGTTGTGAGGGTTCCTGTCTCTACCAGCGGTGATGTGTGGGAGTGTGAGGTGGGGAGTTCTTCCCCATGCAGGGAAGTTGCCCAGTGAAACGAGGCAACCTCCTTGTGGACTTGTGGGGGGAGGATTCCTCCATAGGCAACCTGTGGCCCATGGAGGGCACCCGCTGGCAAAACAACCACCTCCCTTAACAACCACCCCCCTCCCCACTGCACTCATCGCCCACCCTCCACCCAGTCCCCAATCACCAGGACCTGCCAGACTGGCCCCAGCAACCCCACCTCAGTTACCTGGGGTCCCGATCTCCAGTGCTGGGCCTGGTTCCACTTCCAGTGGTCCTGCCGATACTACTCAGCTGCCGGTCCTCTGATTGGCTGGCAGCTCTTGGAGGTGGGATCCCAGTTCCTGGTACCTAAGAGCCTAAGTGCAGTAGAATCGCACTGGGGATCTCCAAATGACCAAGGTGAGATTCCCATTGCCTTTACGACCCAACACCAGGAGACCCACTGTCATGACTAAATTCAGCCCACAGTGTTGACAATTCCTGGCCCTCTCTGAAAATCTGCCTGCCAAAGCCAGGAACCCATAACAACATCTCCAAAAACATTCCACAAACTTTCTAGTCACAGAAATTATTAAAGAGCACCTCATCTGAAAGTTGAATGGCTGGTCCTTTAAGTAGCACTGGTGGGGGTTGGGAAGCAGATATCCCTGTTGAAGCTGAATGCATGTTCAGCTTTGAGTGGCAAGTGAACGAGTTGCGTGGTCGTGCGTGGTCCAAGTTTGGGATATGTGTGTGTAATCAGCTGGAACAATTGTTTTGAACTCATGATCTGGCCAGTTGGGAAGCTTCTGACAGTACTGATGGCACACCTTCGTGAGCTCCCTCCCCTGCGTGGGGTGGTACACAGACACAGCAGAAGTGAATGGAAGCACTGAGCACCTCACTTGGAGGGCCTCCAACTTCCATAGCGCTGGTTCCAGCTGTGCTATGGAGCTGAATTCTTTGCTTTCAATGTCTTAAGCACTTAAGCAATAACCATGCAGAGAAATAAACAATATTACCCACTTTTTCTCAGGGTAAAAAAGGTGACCATCATTGATTCTTTTGTTCATCTTATCTCTGCGAATTGTGAAGAAAATCTTAAAATCTTTGTAGGTCTTTAGTCACTCACGCCCATCCTTGTAACTGTTCTGCTCACAGGAAGTGCCATGATGGAAATACAAAAGTAAATCAAAGAGTTATAAAAAATAGAAGGGTTTAAAAAGACTGGTGTACTTGCCTTCAACAAGATAGAAGACAAAGTCATATGACACAAACCTTCTCCTGTACTGGAATACACATTCCTGTCTGCTAGAACTGAAACTCATTAACCCCGTCTGCATTGAAATGAAACAGTTCATCACACATGGATGTGAGCTATGCACAAAATGAGCTAAAACAAAGGCACTCACTGACGCCACATCTCCCACAACAATCACCACAACAAAGTGTGAACATCTCTCATGTTATCAAAATGGGCTGAAATCAGAAGCTATTTTATAGCCTCTCAGAAACTGAAAACCTAAAGTCACATGGGCGAAACTAACACTTTATGAATTTACCTTTAAAGGTAACCTTTTCGGAGAACAAAGGAGGTCATCAGTCATCAAGCCACCAGAACATCAGTCTGAGATCTCCAGCAGCAGAGAGAATATCAAAAGTGATCTTGAATTCCAGCACAAGGCTGAGTGAGAAAGAGAGAGAGAGAGATCAATTCTAGCTAAGACAGTTGAACCCTGCTGAGACGAGTTGGCAACCAACTGCAGCAGAAAATTGAGAGTGCATGTTGAACGACAGCTCCACCTGTGAAAATTAAACTAAGAAACACCAGCACTGTCTTTGAACTGAAGTGTTGACTGCCAGGAGACTTCAGCAACCCAGCAACAGGCCTGCAGCTTTAAACACTTACCTTCCAAAAGGATCCCACAAGTTTTTTCCTGAAAACAACAGACTTTTACACCTTTAACTCATAACGCCTCTTACCCTTTACCTTCTATCTCTCTTTTCTTGAGTGTGCATTTGAGAGTGGATATGTACATGGGTGGTGTTGCAAACATTTTGGGTGATTATTGTTCAACATTGTTCAATAAATATTTAATCTTCTGTTTTAAACTCACAAGAAATCTTGTCACTGTCTGTTTATTTGGCCAACAAAAGCAGGACTGAAACACTAGTTTAAGCAAAAACACTATCTGTGGTCAGTTGGGAGGTGACCACTAGAAACCAACCACACCATTTCCCACCTGTCCATAACATAACCTTGATGATTCATTATGGCAGGATAAGAATTTATCTTCAGTTTCCTAACTACTCTGTTGATCATTGTCTTGTCTGTTTTTGATATAGGCTACCCTCTTGGGTAGACTATTAAACAAAGAAAGAACAAAGAACAGTACAGCACAGGAACAGGCCATTCGGCCCTCCAAGCCTGCACCGATCTTGATGCCTGTCTAAACTAAAACCTTCTGCACTTCCGGGGACCGTATCCCTCTATTCCCATCCTATTCATGTATTTGTCAAGATGCCTCTTAAACGTCACTATCGTACCTGCTTCCACCACCTCCCCCGGCAGCAAGAAGATCAGTGACCTAGCATTAAGCATTCCTTGCAAAAAATGGCAAAGCTTTTATTTGCTAAATGTCGTTCATACCTAAAAGTATTCTGGGAATGAGCAAATAGATCATTTTATTATTTCTAGCTGCAGCAGAGGTCTACATGCTATTTATAAGGGAATAAAAGGCAAAAAAAATGAATCAAATGAGAATAAACCAACTCCTAATCCTGTGTATGTATGCATATAAGAATAGAGTATCTTCCATGGGCACCAAGGGGACAACACACCATTTGGGGCTCATGGCTGTGGACATGCCTGTCTATCTCCCTGACTATTAAATTCCATATAACCACTACATTTCTATACTTTCTTGTAATCCTCTGAGCAGCCAGGTCTCCCAGAGAGGCATGGATTTGTTTCTGACAGCATGAGAAAAAGAATGAATGTACACAAAACAGTTTTCTTAAAACGTTTTGAAGGATTTAGACATTTCTGAAGTGGACATGAGCATTGAAGACTTACTTCCTTGGAAGCATGACACTTTGAGAAATGTTGATTTTTCTATTACATATTTTTGGTACATTTTGCACCATTTTGTAATCAACTGTAACTCTAACATTGACACCAAAATAATTTATTCAGGAAATGTTATGAATATTTCAGTTGCTAAAATAAAGTAGCTACATATTGCAACTGTCATTTGACTTCTGTATTATCATAGGGTAGTAAAAGGTCTCAGAGAATTGCTGCAGAGACTCCCCAAACTCCAGCCATAACTTTAGCAGATGATTGACAGAAACCCTGGAGCAATGATGTGGAAGGAACTTCCTGGCATTTCATAGAATTACATAGAATTTACAGCACAGAAACAAGCCATTTGGTCCAGTGGTCATGCTCCACATGAGCTTCCTCCCACTCTAGTTACTTCATCTAACACAATTACCATATCTTCATTTTCCTTTGTGTAGGTATCTAGCTTCCCTTAAAATTAATCTATGCTAGTTGCCTAAATCAGTCTGTGTTCAAGTTCCAATTTCTCACCACTCTCTTGAGTAAAGAAGTTTCTCCTGAATTCCATATTGGATTTATTAGTGATTATCTTATATTAATGGCCCCTAGTTTTGGATTCCCCCACAAGTGGAAACTTCTCTACATATACCTTACTGAACTCCTTCATAATTTTAAAGATATCAGGTTACCTCATAGATTTGTCCTTTCTAAAGGAAAGAGCTCCAGTTTGCTCAGTCTTTCCAGATAGTTGCACCTTCTTAGTGCTGGTGTAGTCCTTGCTAATGTTTTTTGCACCTTCTCCAGTGCTTCTATATTCTTTTTGTAATATGAGGAATCGAACTGTGCACAGCAATCCACATGTGGGCTAACCATGGTTCTATATAAGTTTAACATAATTTCTCTGCTTTTGAATTTTGACTTTCCACTGATTTTACAATCTCTCCTAGTGAGCACAAGAACTGGCTGATGCCAATAATAATAGATCCTTGATATTGCACATGGACTGAAGGAAGCCATTTCCTTGAACACATAAGGATTTCTGAACCATGAGTAGAATTAAATTTCATGTCACAAGCTTAAATCTATTGGGACTTTGCTATCAACAAAATGAATGATGAAACAAAAAAGAGGGTGGGTGTATGATTCACGTCCGGGGAATTCTTCAAGTGAGAACAATGCCAAATGCAATAAGGTGAGAGGGGAGGTGAAGGTGAATATAAGAATAGCAAAGAGAAAATATAATAACAGAATGGCAGATAATATAAAAGGGAACCCAAAAATGTTCTACTGGCATGTAAATAGTAAGCATGTAGTAAGAGGTGGGATGGGGCCTATTAGGGACAAAGAGGGTTATGTATGCTTGGAAGCGCTGACTAAATATTGGTACAAGCAGATAGAGTAGAGGCAATGGATAGGGTAAAAATTCAGATGGGGGAGACATTGGAAACACTGGCTATACTTAGAGTAGATAAGTCACCTGGTCCAGATGGCTTGCATCCAAGTTGCTTAAGGAAGTAGGGGTGGAGATAGCAGAAGGGCTTGCTATAATTTTCCAATCTTCCCTAGATATGGGAGAGATACCAGAGAATTGGACAGTAGCAAATGTGACATCCTGTTCAAGAGAAGTGTAAGGATAGTTAGTTTAACATCAGTGGTGGGTAAGATTTTAGAAAAAATAATCAGAGAAAAATCACCAGGCACTTAGAAAGGTTTGAGTTAATTAAGGATAGCCAGCACAGATTTGTAAAAGGCAGATCATGCTTGACTAATCTAAGTGAATTTTTTGATGACGTAACAGAGAAGATTGAGGAAAGGAATGTGGTGGATGTTGTCTATATAGATTTTAAGGAAGTGTTTGATAATGTATCACATAAAAGGCTGGTTAACAAAATTGAGGCTCATGGAATAGGAGGGTCAGTGCACAATTGGATTTTTAAAAAGGCTTAATTCGGAAAATAGCGAGTCGTGGTAAATGGTTGTTTTCAAACTGGAGAGTGGCAGACAGTGGTGTTCCTCAAGGTTCAGTGCTAGGACCACAGTTTTTGCTATACATAATTGAATATGATAATGGAATACAGAGCAGAATTTCAAAATTTGCCGATGATACCAAATTTGGAGGAGTGGCAAATAGTGAGGATAATACAAATCGGCTCAAACAGGACATAAGTTGGCTAACAGGATGGGCAGACAGGCGACAAATGGAATTTATTGCAGACAATTGTGAGGTGATGCATTTTGGCAGAAGGGATAGGGTGAGGCAATACAGACTTAATGGCACAGTTCTAAAGGGCTGGATTTTGCGGAGGAGGTGGGGCTCCCTGCGCCAGGCCGAGAAGGCGGGGTTCAGCCTGTTCATGTCCCCCTCCTGAGCGATCCTCCATCATTTTGCTGCCTAAGTGTCACGTACTGGGAACTCTGTCTCTTCAAAGACAAGGATCCTGCCTCCAAGAGCTTCTGGCCAATTACAGGGCTGGCAGCTCAACAATATCAGCAGCAGCACCAATAGTGGTAGCCACTGCTGGTATTGCAGAGGCCTGGAACCCAGGCCCAGCGCTGGATAATTGGACCTCAGGAAAGTGAGCTGGGGTTGCCAGGACCAGTCCGGAAGGCCCCGGCGAGGGCATTGGATGAGAGGGTGGGTGTGAGGTCCAGGGGGAGGGGGATCCAAGGAGGTGCAGGTTTTTGTGTCAGGGGTCCTCCTTGGGCTACAGATTGCTCACAAAGGAGGGACCCTCCCCGCCCCCCCAACCCTGCAGCATTAAGTGGCCATTAATAGGTCACTTCAGGGCCTCAATTGACCTCTGGGTGGGAAGGCCGTCATTGGCCTATCCCGCCCCGGTAAAATAGTTTGCCAATGGATGGGCGGCGGGTGGTTAGGCCCCAACTGGAGTATTGCATCCAGTTCTGGTCACCACACTATAAGAAAGATATGAGCGTCCTTGAGAGGGTGCAGAGAAGATTCACCAGAATGGTTCCAGGGATGAGGGATTTTAGTTACTAGGTAAGATTGGATTGTTCTCCTTGGAGAGAGTTTTGAATGAAGTGTGCATGATTATGACAGGCTTAGATAGTAGAGTTGAACAGCAAGGGAGCTTCCTAGGGAGCTTCCAGCCCAGATGGCTCCTGGGCTGGAAGCTCCCTAGGAAGCTCCCTTGCTGTTCAACTCTATCCATGGCCATCTGCTCCCATCCCTAACGTTTTCTCCCCCAATCTGCCCTCTTAAACTGTTTAAATTCCCCTGGCTCTTTAAATCAGTTCATTTTAGCCCTATCTAAAGGCTAACAGTTAGTTTAGTGTATGTTACCTGGGCCCACTGCCCTCCCCCAGCCACACCTGCTCTTTGTTTTCTCAATGAAATTGATCCGGATGAAACTGACGAGCACAGCTGCCGATACTTCAATCTCCGATCCTGCTGTCTTCACAGTCCAGAGTGTCTGCAACCACGGCATGCGGTAAGTCCATTGAGGTGAAGAAGGAGCAGCGGGACCCGAGAGAAGTCCTGAGAAAAGGTGCCCCGAACACCCCAAAAATCCACGAACGGCCCCCCCGGCCGCAACTTCAAAGCGCCCGCGGGACATGGCTCGGAGAGCATCTGCAGCGCACTGTCGGCAATGCTGCATGCCTTTATTTAAACCACTGCAAAAAAAAAAACCCTTAGCAAATGTAATCACCTCTAAGTCTGCCAAATGATGCTTCACCTCCCGAAGGACGTGGATGAGCTTTCCGGACGTCGATGGTGGGCACTGAGGAAATGGCTTATTACCTGCACCAGCTTCCCACCCCCCCTCCCCCCCCTTCCACCCCTCCCCGTCCCCTTCCCTGCTCCACCCTCTCAGCTCACCCCCTCCCAGCCCGCCCCCCCCTCGCACCATCTTCACCCCGCACCCCCTTCCCCTGCAGCCCTCCCTCTACCCCTCCCCCTTGCATCCCCTCCTCCCACCGGCACCATCCTACACCTGTGTAGGGGCCCCAACAAGCCCACTGCCTTGTGGGCGTCTCGGGAGAGACCAAGGCTAAGGGAGTAAACCCTAACAGAAAATCCGGAGCGGAACCCCGTAGGCGGTCATGTGTCACCTTTGGCATGTTTCCGGCAGTTCCTGCAGCCATACTGGTGCCAAACGTCGTGTCCTGCACTCCTTTGGACCCCACCAGAAAGGCCGAGAGGGGGGTTTTGACGACTGGGCAACTCTCAACCTCCATAAATTTGCCCAGGCATGCGCCATGGAGAGGTCACTCCATAGTTGCCTCACAGCGACTAAAACAACACGGAAGGCAGCAGTTACAGGTTATAAGTCCAGATAAATTGGCGTAGAAACTGGGCGCCACGGGTTGCCTTTGTCGGTGGGAGAGGTCATTGCACCTCACTGGACAGCTACCGCCCGCCTCAAACCGGGCAGCCCCCGGTCAATAAGGTTCTGTCCCGCCACAGTCTGCCTGCTTCAATGGGTGCTTGGAGCTCAGGGTCATTGCCCGAAAGGTGGACTGATACACCGCACCAAACAACATGAAAAAAGGAAAGAAGGTAGCAGCCCTTCGCTTTGCAAGCTGGAACGTCAGAACTATGTGTCCTGGCCTGTCGGAAGACCTTACACAAATCAACGATTCTCGGAAGACCGCCATCATTAACAACGAGCTCAGTAGATTCAATGTGGACATTGCAGCACTTCAGGAGACTCGCCTCCCCGCGAGTGGCTCTCCAGCAGAGCAAGACTACACCTTCTTCTGGCAGGGCAGGGATCCTGAAGAACCAAGACAGCATGGTGTGGGCTTCGCCATCAGAAACTCCTTGCTCAGCATGATAGAGCCTCCCTCAAATGGCTCGGAACGCATACTGTCCATCCGACTGCTCACCACCTCTGGTCCAGTACACCTACTCAGCATCTATGCTTGGCATCAGGTGGCAGGACTATATCTCCAACACAGAAGTCCTTGAAGCGGCCAACACCCCCAGCTTATACACACTACTGAGTCAGCGGCGCTTGAGATGGCTTGGCTATGTGAGCCGCATGGAAGATGGCAGGATCCCCAAAGACACATTGTACAGCGAGCTCGCCACTGGTATCAGACCCACCGGCCGTCCATGTCTCCGCTATAAAGACGTCTGCAAACGCGACATGAAATCGTGTGACATTGATCACAAGTCGTGGGAGTCAGTTGCCAGCATTCGCCAGAGCTGGCGGGCAGCCATAAAGACAGGGCTAAATTGTGGCGAGTCGAAGAGACTTAGTAGTTGGCAGGAAAAAAGACAGAGGCGCAAGGGGAGAGCCAACTGTGCAACAGCCCCGACAAACAAATTTCTCTGCAGCACCTGTGGAAGAGCCTGTCACTCCAGAATTGGCCTTTATAGCCACTCCAGGCGCTGCTTCACAAACCACTGACCACCTCCAGGCGCGTATCCATTGTCTCTCGAGATAAGGAGGCCCAAAAGAAGAAGATAAGTTAGACAGGGAAAAACTGTTCTCATTAACTGACGGTCACTAGGGGACACAGGTTAAAGGTTGTGGGCAAGAGATATGGGAAAATGTGAGGAAGAACTTTTTTACACAGCGAGTGGTAATGATCTGGAACTTGCTGCCCACAAGGGTGGTGGAAGCGGAAACAATCAATGATTCCAAAAGAAAATTAGATGCGCACTTAAAGGAAATAAACTTATAAGGCTACGGGAATCGAGCGGGTGATTGGGACTAACTGGATTGCACCATGGAGAGCTGGCATGGACTTGATGGGCTGAATGTCCTCCTTCTGTGCCATAAATGACTCTATGACTCTAATCATTGGCACAGTACCTTGCTGTCTTCTGTACAACTGCCTTGGCTAGCATGACATTGTCACGTGCTTTAGAGTTTGGAGACAGGTTGAAAGCCAGGTGAGCTGCTCTCTTTGCTTCACTGACAGGAGTAATCTCTGTAAGGTGTATTCGAAACAATCTTTGTTCCTGCTTCTTCCTTTGCCAAACATGGTTACTGCAGCTTTGTAGGTGATTGACCGCAGAGACGTTCACACTTCATCAGCATTATCTGGTGATCTGAGAACTTCTGACATTTGTCGTCATCCCTCATGGATGGAATGTTAATGCGTGGCATGCCATTGTGTTTAGACTTGTGTATTTTCCATGAGTGCACCTTCACTCTGTCACTGACAAGTGAGTGGTCAGTATTGCAATCTGCTCTGTGATGGGTGTGGGTGTGAAGAACGCTGGACAGATCGCGTCTTCTGGTGATCATCAAATCAAGTGGCCAGATCTTGGATGGCGCCATGACACCTTGTGCCGATGTCTACCCTGGAAGAAGGTATTGGTAGCATGAAGTCCATGCGTTGTGCACAAAGCTCTAGTGTCGCTGTCCATTTTCGTTCATTTTGCCAACGCCATGATGACTGAGAAACTCTGTCTGATCCAATGTTTGTGTTAAAGTCCCCCAGGAGAAATAACTTTCTCCAGGTGGCAGTCTTAAGATTAAGTCTTTGAGTTAGTTCTCTTCATTTAATTAATATCTAATAAATAGAGGCATGGCATCTCAGTCCCCTGGCATTCTCTTGCAGGTGGGAACTACTGGATGCATCTGTGTCCTCGGCATAGGACATAATCCAAATGATAATTGAATTTAACGGTCACTTGGACAACCATGGATTAATTCAGGAAAGCCAGCATGGATTAAGGTAAATATTGTTTAACTAGAAGGTTAATTGTTTTGATGAGGTAACAGAGATTGTTGATGAGGGCAATATAGTTGATGTGGTGTACATGGACTTCCAAAAGGCGTTTGATAAAGTGCCACATAACATGCTTCCCATCAAAGGTGAAGCACATGGAATAAAAGGGACAGTGGCAGCATGGATATGATGTTGGCTGAGTGGCAGGAAAGAGAGAGTAGTGAATAGTTGTTTTTCAGACTGTAGCAAGGTATATTAACATACGAACATAAAAATTAGAAGCAGGAGTAGGCCCTTTGGCCCCTCGAGCATGCTTTGCCATTCAACAAGATCATGGCTGATCTGATTGTAACTTCACCTTTGCATTCCCACCTACCCCCGATAACCTTTCACCCCTTGCTTATCAAGAATCTACCAACTCTGTCTTAAAAATATTCAAAGATTCTGCTTCCACCACCTTTTTAGGAAGAGAGTTCCAAAGACTCACGACCCTCTGAGAGAAAACATTTCTACTCATCTCTGTCTTAAATGGGCGACCCCTTATTTTTAAACAGTGACCCCTAGTTTGAGATTCTCCCACAAGAGGAAACATCCTTTCCACACCCACCCTGTCAAGACCCCTCAGAATCCTATGTGTTTCAATCAAGTCACCTCTTAATCTTCTAAACTCCAGCAGATACAAGCCTAGCCTGTCCAGCCTTTCCTCATAAGACAACCCGCCCATTCCAGGTATTAGTCCAGTAAACCTTCTCTGAACTGCTTCCAACGCATTTACATCCTTCATTAAATAAGGAGACCAATACTGTACAGAGTACTCCTCTCACCAAGGCCCTGTATAACTGAAGTATAACCTCCCTACTTTTATATTCAATTCCCCTCACAATAAACAATAATATTCTAATAGCTTTCCTAATTACTTGCTGTACCTGCATACTAAGCTTTTGCGATTCATGCACTAGGATACCCAGATCACTCTGCATCTCAGAGCTCTGCAATCTCTCACCATTGAGATAATATACTTTTTTATTCTTCCTGCCAAAATGGGCAATTTCACATTTTCCCACATGATACTCCATTTGCCAGATCTTTGCCCACTCACTTAACCTATCTATATCCGTTTGTAGACTCCTCATGTCCTCTTCACAACTTATTTTCCTACCTATCTTTGTGTCATCTGCAAACTAGCAACCATACCTTTGGTCCCTTCACCCAATTCATTTATATAAATTGTAAAAAGTTGAGGCCCCAGTACAGATCCCTTTGGCACACAACACGCTATATCTTGCCAACTAGAAAATGACTCATTTATGCCTACTCTTTGTTTCCTGTTAGCTGGCCAATTTTCTATCCCTGCCAACATATTACCCTCTACACCATGAGCTTTTACTTTCTGCAATAATCTTTGATGTGGCACCTTATAAAATGCCTTCTGTAAATCTAAGTGCAGTATATCCACTGGTTCCTTTTTTGTTTGGGATAGAAATGCAAAACTGTACCAACGTACCTCCTGGCTTGTCATAGCCATGTGACTTCTACCATGAGGCACTCACTGCAGGCAGCCATCACAGATTCAGTTCAATAAAGACAAAGTACAAGCAAGACTGTTGTCCTGTAAGCTCGTAACATGGTGCCAGAGTGGAGCTGAGAGTGAGTGTTGAAGAACTGGATAGAAGCACAGCTACTGAAAGAAGAATACAGGAATGTTCAGAGCTGACGGAAGCTGCTAAAAAGCACAGGAAGCCACAGAAAATGAACAAAGAAACAGACCACAGCTGAAAGCACAGGGTAAGACACAATGGCTGTAAATTTTTTCTCCTGGCTTCGGTTGAAATGAAAGGTGATATGAAGCAGAACAGGCAGTTTTTCCACTCGCAATGGCAAAATTACAAAATTGCAACAGATTTAATTAACAAACCGGAACAGCTACACTTTTATCAGTGTTGGGGAGAGACTGTTACAAAGTAAAACTCTAAATCTCTCTGAAGAACATAAAAAAATGGACAGCAGAAATTTTGAAAGCCTTGAAGGCACACCTTGAACCCCAGTCAATGTAACTTATGAATGGTATGTGTTCAATATTAGGGCCCTAGGTGAAAAAGAGTCCATTTATCAATATGTGACTTCATTGACACAGCTCGCAGAATCCTGTGAATTTGCGCAACTAAAAGAAGATCTAATTGAAGACAAGGTTTTATTAGGCATAAGAGATCCAGCAGTGACAGCACGTCTACTGAGAGAAGAGAAACTGACTCCCAGGAAAACGATCGACATGTGCAGAAGCACTGAGGTTGTAAGTCAGCAGCGAGAGCCTATTCATGGCAGAACCGACCAGGCCTTGCATTATGCTAATAGACATACCAGGCCAAAAGTGCAGAAAGATGATAGACAAAGGGCAGGATACAAATACTGCGGAGGACATCACGCACAGGAAAAGAAGGCATGTCCAGTGTGAGGAAAGCAGTGTTCTCACTGCAAGAAGCTGAATCATTTTGCATGCAAATGTTTGACTAGAAGGAAGCACAACTAGCAGGTACAGATGGCCACTGGAGAGATATCAGCCAAAGAGTCTGACGAATCACTATACATCATACAACAGGTTGGTTCAATCAGGTCGATAGGTGATGAATGGTTTGTGACTGTTGGAATGACGACTGCAGAAGGCAAACATCAAGTCAACATAAAGTGTCAGATGGACACTGTGTGTCATGCAACATCATGACCTTCACAGCCCTGTGTGAAATGGCTCAACATGAGGAGTGTCAATGCAGACAGCTTGAGATAGCTTTGTGATCTTCCCAGAGTGGAAGCTATAGTGGATGATCTGCTAGTTTATGGATGCGGAGATTCAATGGAAGAAACCATTGCTGACCACGATCAATATCTAACGTGACTGCTAGACAGAGCTTGCCAGATGAACTTGAAAATGAACAAGAAAACATTGCAATTAAAGATGCCCGAAATCAAGTACATAGGTCATAAACTGACAGCAAAAGGTCTTCGCTCGGATCCCGAAAAGGTGAGAACAGTAGCAGCAATGTGGAAACCAACAGATTTAAAAGCAGTGCAATGATTTGTTGGATTCGTCAACTATTTAGCAAAATTCTTGCCCAATTTGTCATCGGAGTGTGAACCATTACGCCAACTCAATGCCAAGGACTTACAGCGGTATTGGGGCGGAGCACAAGAAGCAGCATTCGCTAAAATCAAGCAACTAGTGACGGCAATGCCAGTGCTGAAATACTATGACATAAATGATGAAGTCACCCTGCAGTGTGACGCCAGTGAGACAGGACATGGAGCAGCCCTAATGCAGCAAGAACAACCAGTTGCATTTGCATCCAGGGTTTTAATGCAAACGGAACAATGCTATGCTCAGATCGAGAAAGAGTGCCTGGCCATTGTCTTTGCTTGTGAACATTTTTATCAATACCTATTGGAAGAACAAAGTGACAGTCACGTCTGACCACAAGCCACTTCAAAGCATTTTGCTCAAGCTGCTACTATCTGCTCCAAAGTGTCTGCAAAGAATGTTACTCGGGTTACAGAGATATCATCTGGACGTGACATACAAGCAAGAAACAGATGTACATCGCTGATATGTGATCAAGAGCTGCACTCCCTATGAAGAAAGTCGAGGATGCTATGACAGATCTTCCAGATCCAACATGAAGCTGAAGCTCGACATGCTCTGGAAGTCATCAACCCAGCAGAGACATTGAATATGACAGACGAATTAAGTGAACTCCCAACAAGATGCATCTCTCCAAGTGTTGCAAGAAGTAGTATTGAAAGGATGACCTGAAAGAATCAAGGACACTCCTGTGGTCACAACAGCATATTAGGCATACAGAGCTGAACTAACAGCCCAAGATGGCATCTTGTACAAAGGAAATAGAACCATTATCCCTCAGGAGTTGAGAGGAGAGATGCTAAAGTGCATCCATGCAAGCCACCAAAGAATTGGGATGAGTCTGATGTCGGCAAGAGAAGTGCTCTACTGGCCAAACATGAGCAATGAAATCAAGGAGCCCATCAGCCAGTGCAGTGCATGTATCGCGTACCAAACTAAGCAAGTTAAAGAGCCTCTGATGACACATGACATCCCAGACAGACCTTGGATGAAGCTGGGAGTAGACCTCTTCACTCTCGCAGGAACTGATTATCTTGTCACTGTAGACTACTATTCTGACGACCGGTGAGATTGTAGAATGCCTGAAAGCACACTTCGCTCATTATGGCATTCCAGGCATTGTGATGAGCGACAATAGCCCTCAGTTCTTGAGTGAAGAATTCAGCCGCTTCAAAAGTATTCGGAAATTCAACACCATACATCATCTCCACGCTATCCCCAGTCCAATGGAAAGGCTGAGGCAGCAGTGAAAATCGCCAAAGGAATCATAAAGAAAGCAAGCAAATCCTGCACAGATGTATACAAGGCATTCCTCGAGTGGAGAAACACACCTACTGAAGACATGGAAAGCAGTCCAGTACAAAGACTAATGTCACACCGCACCCAAACCTCTCTTCCAATAGCAAAAAAGGCTACTGAAGCCAGAAGTAGTAAGAGGTGTGAGTGACAAAATCAAGGTGAAATGGCAGAAAGCCAAATTTCATTTTGACAAAACTGCCAAACCATTGCCAGAATTGAGCATTGGAGAGCCAGTCAGGGTACAACCTTTCAACGCTCTCAACAAGTCAGCACAAGTGGCAACTTGGGACCTGCGTAGAGCAGTTGTCACCTCGATCATACGCAGTGGAGGTTAACGAGCAGATACACCGTTGCAACCGCAGGCACATGCACAGAACTGGAGAAGCTGGTCCGTCACTGCAGGCGGCCTATCAGGAAGATGTGAACACACCATCTGCACAGATCACAGGTCAACCATCAATCCCAATTGAAATGAAACAACAGTTACCACGGCAACAAGTAACATGGGAACAACACTCCCCAGAGAAGGAAAATCACCCAGATGAACAGCCAATGGTGCACGTACAACAAGGCGTACGTGCACCATTAAGAAACCAGCACGATTGAAAGATTATGTGTGCAATACTTGTGCTGAGACTGATGAGAACTACGAACTGCTAGTGCATGAGACCAGTTATGTGCATAGTGGGTAACTTGGGCAACCCACAGTGTGATACAACAGTGATAATGTGTGATTTTTTTTTTGTTTCAGTTTAGTTTAGAGATACAGCACTGAAACAGGCCTTTTGGCCCACCGAGTCTGGGCCGACCATCAACCAACCATTTATACTAATCCTACACTAATTCCATATTCCTACCACATCCCCACCTGTCCCCATATTTCCCTACAACCTACCTATACTAGGGGCAATTTATAATGGCCAATTTACCTATCAACCTGCAAGTCTTTGGCATGTGGGAGGAAACCGGAGCACCCGGAGGAAACCCACACAGACACAGGGAGAACTTGCAAACTCCACATAGGCAGGTTTTATCATATGAAAAGGGGGATGTTTGGGATAGAAATGCAAAACTGTACTAATGTGCCTCCTGGCTTGCTGTAGTCATGTGACCTCTACCATGAAGCACTCACTGTAGGCAGCCAACGCAGATTCAGTTCAATAAAGACACAATACAAGCAAGATAGTTGTCCTGTGTGCTCATAACACTTTTATCCACAGCATATGTTACTTCTTCAAAGAACTCCAATAAATTGGTTAAATATGATTTCCCTTTCACAAAACCATGTTGACTCTGCCTGATTATCTTGAATAATTTTTCTAAGTGCCCTGCTATAACGTCTTTAATAATAGCTTCTAACATTTTTCTTATAACAAATGTTAAGCTAACTGACCCGTAGTTTCCTGCTTCCTGCTTTTTGAATAAAGGAGTTACATTCACTATTTTCCAATCCAATGGAACCTTCTCTGAATCTAGGGAATTTTGGAAAATTAAAACCAATGCATCAACTATCTCACTTGCCACTTTTTTAAAGACCCGAGCATGAAGTTCATCTGGACTCGACGACTTGACGGACTGCAGCTCCAACAATTTGCTCAGTACCACTTCCCTGGTGATTGTAATTTTCTTGAGTTCCTTGCTCCCTTTCATTTCCTGATTTACAGCTATTTCTGCGATGTTACCTGTATCCTCTATAGTGAAGACTGATGCAAAGTACCCCAAGACTCACTATAGGTCAAACGTTCACTTTGTTAACACTTTTCTTTTTTAAATATGTATAGAAATGCTTACTATCTGTTTTTATATTTCTAGCTAGCTTTCTCTCGTATTCAAATTTTTCCCTCCTTAACAATGTTTTAGTTATTCTTTGCTTTTTATATTCTGTCCAATCTTCTGACCTGCCACCCATCTTTGCGTAATTAGATCCTTTTCCTTTAATTTTGATACTATCTTCAACTTTTTTAGTTAACCATGGATGGTGGGATTCTTTCTTTCTCTT
Source organism: Heterodontus francisci (assembly GCF_036365525.1). Lineage (NCBI taxonomy): Eukaryota > Metazoa > Chordata > Chondrichthyes > Heterodontiformes > Heterodontidae > Heterodontus > Heterodontus francisci. Next base: position 45,928,954 of record NC_090383.1, on the reverse strand, counting down.
TGGAATGTATCTATTCTGTGTATTCTGAAATATCCCCTTAAATGTCTGCCACTGCATCTCTATTGACCTATCCCTTAACCTACTATGCCAGTTCACTTTAGCTAGCTCTGCTTTCATGCCCTCATAATTGCCTTTATTTAGGTTAAAAATACTAGTCTTAGACCCACTCTTCTCTACCTCAAACTGAATGTAAAATTCAATCATTTTATATTCGCTGCTTGGTTTTAGAAAAAATAATCGGGGGAAAAATCAATAGGCACGTGGAGAGGTTTGAATTAGTTAAGGAGAACCAGCACAGATTTGTAAAAGGCAGATCATGCTTAACTAATCTAATTGAAATTTTTGATGAAGCAACAGAGAAGGTTGATGAAGAGAATGCAATGGATGCTGTCTATATGGATTTGAAGAAAGACTTTGACAAAGTACAACATAAAATGCTGGTTAACAAAATTGAGGCTCATGAAATAGGAGGGTTAGTGTCAGAACAAAGAAAGAACAAAGAACAAAGAACAGTACAGCACAGGAACAGGCCATTCGGCCCTCCAAGCCTGCGCCGAACTTGATGCCTGCCTAAACTAAAACCTTCTGCACTTCCGGGGTCAGTATCCCTCTATTCCCATCCTATTCATGTATTTGTCAAGATGCCTCTTAAACATCTCTATGGTACCTGCTTCCACCACCTCCCCTGGCAACAAGTTCCAGGCACTCACCACCCTCTGTGTAAAGAACCTGCCTCGCACATCCCCTCTAAACTTTGCCCCTCGCACCTTAAACCTATGTCCCCTAGTAACTGACTCTTCCTGGGAAAAAGCTTCTGACTATCCACTCTGTCCATGCCGCTCATAACTTTGTAAACCTCTATCATGTTGCCCCTCCACCTCCGTCGTTCCAGTGAAAACAATCCGAGTTTATTCAACCTCTCCTCATAGCTAATGCCCTCCAGACCAGGCAACATCCTGGTGAACCTCTTCTGTACCCTCTCCAAAGTCTCCATGTCCTTCTGGTAGTGTGGCGACCAGAATTGCATGCAATATTCTAAGTGTGGCCTAACTAAAGTTCTGTACAGCTGCAGCATGACTTGCCTATTTTTATACTCTATGCCCCGACCGATGAAGGCAAGCATGCCGTATGCCTTCTTGACTACCTTATCCACCTGCGTTGCCACTTCCAGTGACCTGTGGACCTGTACGCCCAGATCTCTCTGCCTGTCAATACTCCTAAGGGTTCTGCCATTTACTGTATACTTCCCACCTGCATTAGACCTTCCAAAATGCATTACCTCACTTTTGTCCGAATTAAACTCCATCTGCCATTTCTCCGCCCAAGTCTCCAACTGATCTATATCCTGCTGTATCCTCTGACAATCCTCATCACTGTCCGCAACTCCACCAACCTTTGTGTCGTCCGCAAACTTACTAATCAGACCAGCTACATTTTCCTCCAAATCATTTATATATACTACAAAGAGCAAAGGTCCCAGCACTGATCCCTGCGGAACACCACTAGTCACATCCCTCCATTCAGAAAAGCAGCCTTCCACTGCTACCCTCTGTCTTCTATGACCGAGCCAGTTCTGTATCCATCTTGCCAGCTTGAATAAAAAATTGGCTTAAGGACAGAAAACAGCCAGTCATGGTAAATGGTTGTTATTCAGACTGGAGGATGGTAAACAGTGGTATTCCCCAAGGTTCAATGCTAGGACCACTGCTTTTATTGATATATATTGATTTGGTGTCATGCAGACCCCCACCTGCCAAGAATGAGTCGTATTAATTTCATCCTATGAACATTGATTTTAAACTGTTGCTGGAGTGAAGAAATGACTTGCTAAAGCGATCACCAGACCTTTGACTGGAGGACATTTGCATACTTAGAGACGGTGTTTGTGGAGACAAAGAGCTACTCCCTGGGCCAATTAACCCAAATGGCATTTTGATCACCAGACATTGAAGGTAAGGAAGCGCATTCCAGGGACGGCTAAAATGATGCAATCTACAAACGCAGGAGTGGTTAAGCCATGACTGACCTGCTGGCCAACTTGGAGTTGAATTGTGCCACACAGAAAGGAATAGACAGCAGTCTGCAACTGAAGCTGAAACAAGGAAGCCTCTCTCCTGGCTGTCTCTCTCTCTCTCACTTTCTCCCAAGCCACCGGACCCATGGAAGACATGTAAACCTCAAGAGAGAAAATACTCCGACATCGAAACAAGTTGAAGCGTGCACTGAGCCCCAACAAATTGCAGGACTTACCAGCAACCAAAGACTCCACATTGAACTTAAAAGACTGTAATTATAATCCCAATATTGCTTCAAACTTTTCCCCTTTATTCGTTTCCACTTTTTCTGTCTCTCTGCGTGTGTGTTTATCGCGTATGCATGCTAGTGTGGTTGCGTCGCATATTCGTAGTCGTTAACCAGATTAGAGTTTAAGATTAATAAAATTCTACCTTTTTTGTTTAAATCCAAGGAAACCTGTCTGATTTCTTTGCCTTACAATTGGATCCACCATTGACATGCTGTTCTCCCTTTGCCAGCTACAGGAGAAATGCCGTTAACAACAGATGCCACTCTACGTTGCTTTCATTGATCTCACCAAAGCCTTTGACCTCATCAGCAGACATGGTCTCTTCAGACTACTAGAAAAGATCGGATGTCCACCAAAGCTACAAAGTATCATCACCTCATTCCATGACAATATGAAAGGCACAATTCAGCATAGCGGCGCCTCATCAGACCCCTTTCCTATCCTGAGTGGCGTGAAACAGGGCTGTGTTCTCGCACCTACACTGTTTGGGATCTTCTTCTCCCTGCTTCTCTCACATGCGTTCAAGTCTTCAGAAGAAGGAATTTTCCTCCACACAAGATTAGGTGGCAAGTTGTTCAACCTTGCCCGCCTAAGAGCTAAGAGCGAAGTCCAAAGTTCGGAAAGTCCTCATCAGGGAACTCCTCTTTGCTGACGATGCTGCTTTAACATCTCACACTGAAGAGTGCCAGCAGAGACTCATCGACAGGATTGCGGCTGCCTGCACCGAATTTGGCCTAACCATCAGCCTCAAGAAAATGAACATCAGGGGACAGGACGTCAGAAATGCCCCATCCATAAATATCGGCGACCACACTCTGAAAGTGGTTCAAGAGTTCACCTACCTAGGCTCAACTATCACCAGTAACCTGTCTCTCGATGAAGAATTCAACAAGCGCATGGGGAAGGCTTCCGCTGCTATGTCCAGACTGGACAAGGGAGTGTGGGAAAATGGCGCACTGACACAGAACACAAAAGTCCAAGTGTATCAAGCCTGTGTCCTCAGTACCTTGCTCTACGGCAGTGAGGCCTGGACAACGTACGTCAGCCAAGAGCGACGTCACAATTCATTCCATCTTCGCTGCCTCTGGAGAATCCTTGGCATCAGGTGGCAGGACCGTATCTCCAACACAGAAGTCCTCGAGGCGGCCAACATCCCCAGCTTATACACCCGACTAAGCCAGCGGCGCCTGAGATGGCTTGGCCATGTGAGCCGCATGGAAGATGGCAGGATCCCCAAGGACACATTGTACAGCGAGCTCGTCACTGGTATCAGACCCATCGGCCATCCTTGTCTCCGCTTTAAAGACGTCTGCAAACGCGACATGAAGTCCTGTGACATTGATCACAAGTCGTGGAGGTCAGTTGCCAGCGATCGCCAGAGCTGGCGGGCAACCATAAAGGCGGGGCTTGAGTGTGGCGAGTCGAAGAGACTTAGCAGTTGGCAGGAAAAAAGACAGAAGCGCAAGGAGAGAGCCAACTGCGAAACAGCCCTGACAACCAATTTTATCTGCAGCACCTGTGGAAGTGTCTGTCACTCTAGAATTAGCCTTTATAGCCACTCCAGGCACTGCTTCACAAACCACTGACCACCTCCAGGCACTTACCCATTGTCTCTCGAGACAAGGAGGCCAAAGAAGGACAATTGGAGCAGTGAACAAGGATTCACGGAGAGGGAGCTAAAAACATGGTATTTCAAAAATTCAACCCTGTTACAGTTAAACAAAGCAAAGACTGAGAGGGAACCCTAGACCCCTTCTCACCTGGTCGTAACACTTTGGTACTGGAATACAGAGAGGAATTTGCTAATGATACCAAACTTGGAGATCTGGCAGACAGAGAGGACAATGCCAACCAACTGCAACAGGACATAGGTAGACCAGCAGAATGGGCAGGTAAATGCCAAATTGAATTTAATACAGAGAAGTGTGAGGTGATGCATTTTGGCAGAAGGGATGGGGAGAGGCAATATAGACTAAATGGTGCTGTTTTAAAGTGGGTACAGGGACAGAGGGACCTGGGGTTCATGTGCCTTGAACTTTGAAGGTGACAGGACATATTGAGAGAGTGATTAGCAAAGCATATGGGATCTTGGGCTTCATAAATAGAGGTATTGAGTACAAAAGCAGGGAGGTAATGCTGAACCTTTATTAATCACCGGTTAGGCCACAATTGGGTATTGCGTCCAGTTCTGGTCACCACATGTTAGGAAGGATGTGAGGGTCCTTGAGAGGGTGCAGAAGAGATTTACCAGAATGGTTCCAGAGATGAGGGACTTCAGCTACAAGGCTAGGTTAGAGAAGCTGGTGTTTTTCACCTTGCAGCAAAGGAGATTGGGGGCAATTTGATAGAGGTGTACAAGATTATGATAAGATAGACAAAGAAAAGTTGTTTCCATTTGCTGATGGTGCAAGGACTAGGGAACACAGATTAAGGTTTGGACAAGTGATGCGGGGGAATGTGAGAATAAATTTTTACCCAGCGAGTGACGCATGAATGATTTCAAAAGGAAATTGGATGGGCAATTAAGGGAAATAAACTGGCAGGGCTACGGGGATAGAATGGGGAATGGAACTGAGTGTATTGCCCTACAGATAGCTGGCATGGACTCGATGGGCTGAATGGCCTTCTTTTGTGCCATAATGACTCTACACTGTTAGATGGCCTACTAGAGCAAAATCTGGGCCAATGAAGTATAGTCAGCATCGGTTTCAAAAGGGAATTTCATGCTTGACCAACCTTACTGAATTCTTCAAAGAAGCAACAGAAAGTGTAGATAAGGGTAATGCAGCAGACATTAGGGTTGCAAAGTTGGGCTCCATCGTGCCTTTGGTGTCAGTACTATGGGAGCTGATGGCTTCTTTCAACATTGGAAATGAAAATGGCAGTCAATCCACTTCCGGCATTCAAATGCAAGTGAAACCTCCCACTAGTTCTACTTAAAGAGATCAGCATGAGACATTCAGGTGAGGTTCTTTTGACTTGCTTTTGCTGCTGTAGAGTTAGTGAAAATGCTGTGTACTGAGTTGTTGGAGGAGCTCTGAAGCGGTGTTGGAGGAATTCAGTGGAGTTTGAAGAACTGTTGACAGAAAGCCTGTTATCACTCAGGGGGGCTATTGTTGCAGTATCCCTTCGGCTGCAGCATGATAGGGGGAGGGAGCTTAGACAACAGAGAGGGGCAGCTATGTGCAGAGGGAAGAGGAGGAGGGCTGTCAGTAGAATGTCACATCCATCTAGGGTCTTCAGAAAGTACTTCTCCTACCTCCCCCTCATCCAGGAGCAATGTTTGAGGTAGCAACGATTCATCAAGGAGGTGGTCACTGACCTGTACCACCTCCTGTAATCAGACCTGCAGCCACAGAGCACAGCAAGGAGAGTGCTGTCAGTGGCTGTCAAGATCATTGTGGCCCTCAATTTCTATGGCTCAGGATCCTTCCAGGCTGTATAGATAGGGGACTTCATAGTCTTCTCTCTTATCAGAGAGAAACAGGAGGAGTAAGCACATGGCTTTGCCAGAGTAGCGGGATTCCCAATGTTGAAAGAAGCCATCAGCTATATGCATATGGCTTTGCAGGTGCAGCATTTCAATGGAGAGATGGACCGGAACCACAAGGGGTACCACTCCCTTAACATGCAGCTTGGAGCATTATGTCAGTGAATCCTGCTATGCTGGCAGCAGCCACAATATTTTTATCCTGCACCAGTTCTCATTATACTCGAACCACCAAGACAAACCAGAGGCTGGCTGCTTGGTGACAAGCCACATGACACATGGCTCATGACACCATTCCGTCACCCAACCACAGCGCATGTATAATGAAAGCCAGTATGCCACCAGGTATGACATGGAGCAAACCATCGGTGTTCTAAAGCAATGGTTCTGCTACCTAGACCGGTTGGGAGGAGCCCTACAATACTCGAAAGAGCATGTTTCCAGATTTGTAATGCTCTGCTGCATGCTACACAACCTGGCTGTAATGAGGACACAGCCCTTGCCACTAGGCCTTTGCCAATCACCTCGGAAGGGGGAGGAGGAAGAGGCAGAAGACGAAGAGAAAGTGGAAGAGAGAAGGTATCTGGGACTCTACCACGGGCTGACCATGAGCAGCTAATCTGACCGGCTCCCCTAAAAACATCCACAATTCTTTACCTTTGCATCCCTCTGCTGTGAACCATCACAGTATCCTCATGACTAAAATCCTGTTATAATAAAAAACAAATGAACCATTCCATAACAACTTTATCCAGCAATATTTCCAAAAGTACATAAAAAGCTGAACTATTCATCCTTGTGCATTCCCTCAGTGCATGTCTTGCAAATACCTTTGCCTGTCCTAGTGCTCCTCTGCAGTGTTCTACCCCAGTGGCTGTAGCATGGCTGGGGGAAGACTGCTGACTTCCAATGAGGAAAACTTCAAAGGGCCTTGCAGGACCCTCTCTAGCAGTTCTGGGACTTCAGAGACTAGTTTCAGACTGCATCACCTTGGTATAGATGGCAGCAATCTGGGTTGGCTTCCTGAGAGGCATCAGGAGAGGCACTGATGTAGTGGCAGTGGAGCGACCATGCATGCTGACATCCTAAGAGAGGACTGCGGGATTGATTAGCATGGAGCCACTGCCACTCCCATGGGACAGTTTAGTTTAGTTTAGTTTAGAGATACAGCACTGAAACAGGCCCTTCGGCCCACCGAGTCTGTGCCGACCATCAACCACCCATTTTATACTAATCCTACACTAATCCCATATTCCTACCACATCCCCACCTATCCCTATATTTCCCTACCACCTACCTACACTAGGTGCAATTTATAATGGCCAATTTACCTACCAACCTGCAAGTCTTTTGGCTTGTGGGAGGAAACCGGAGCACCCGGAGAAAACCCACGCAGACACAGGGAGAACTTGCAAACTCCACACAGGCAGTACCCAGTATTGAACCCGGGTCGCTGGAGCTGTGAGGCTGTGGTGCTAACCACTGCGCCACTGTGCCGCCCTCAACACCTCAACAATCCTAGTAATTTGCTGGAGTACACATTGCTGGACTGCTGTGGAAGCCTGGGCACTGGATGCACTGGGATCCGCAGCCACAATTTCAGCAGTCTGGGTTTGCAAGGTGCCAAGCAGTGATCTCATGACCTTCAGTCAGAGTTTCCATTTACAGCACTGAGACATTGAGAGGCTTTTGCCTGTGCTACAGTGGAAGCTGAGACATTGGCCACCAGATGCCACATCGTGGCTGGGTCCACAAGTACTGACATGGAATTGGCCACTACTTTATGCTGGAAAGGTTGGGCTCCAAGCTCTGCGTGAAGCCCTGTGCCAGGTTGCAGCCAAACTCCTCCCTGCTCCTTGACAATGACAACAGGCTCTGTGGCAGTTCTGCCAAAGGACAAAAGAGCTGAATTCCAGAGGTGAGGTGAGAGTTACTTCCCTTGATTTTCAGCAGCATTTGACTGAGTGTAGCATCAAGGAGCCCTAGTAACACTGAAGTCAATGGGAATCAGGAGGAAAACTCTGCACTAGCTGGACACACATCTAGCACAAAGGAAGATGGTTGTGGTTGTTGGAGGTGAATCATCTCAGTCCTAGGACATTACTGCAGGAGTTCCTCAGGGTAGTGTCCTAGGCCCAACCATCTTCAGCGGCTTCATCAATGACCTTCCTTCAATTATAAGGCCAGAAGTGGGGATGGTCACTGATGATTGCACAATGTTCAGCACCATTCGTGACTCCTCAGATACTGGAGCAGTCTGTGTAGAAATGCAACAAGACCTGGACAATATCCAGGCTTGGGCTGGTAAGTGGCAAGTAACATTCGTGCCAGGCAATGACCATCTCCAACAAGTTATAATTCCTCAAATAATGAAGCAATCCGTTTCTACATGCAGCAAGAGCTGGACAACATTCAGGCTTGGGCTGATAAGTCGCATTTGTGCCACACAAGTGCTAGGCGCCCCAGCAAGAGAGAATCTAACAATCTCTCCTTGACATTCAAAGACATTTCCATTGCTGAATCCCCCATCAACAACATCCAGGGGGTTACCATTGACCAGAAACTTAACTGGACCAGCTACATAAATGCTGTGGCTACAAGAGCAGGTCAGAGGCTCGGAATTCTGTGGCAAGTGACTCACCTCCTGACTTCCCAATGCCTGTCCACCATCTACAAGGCAGGAGCGTTATGGAACAAAAACAAGAAATGCTGGATTCACTCAGCAGGTCTGGCAGCATCTGTGGAAAGAGAAGCAGAGTTAACGTTTCGGATCAGTGACCCTTCTTCGGAACTCCGAAGAAGGGTCACTGATCCGAAACGTTAACTCTGCTTCTCTTTCCACAGATGCTGCCAGACCTGCTGAGTGAATCCAGCATTTCTTGTTTTTGTTTCAGATTTCCAGCATCCGCAGTATTTTGCTTTTATTATAGGAGCGTTATGGAATACTGGCCAGTTGCCTGGATGAATGCAGCTCCAACAACACTCAAGAACCTTGACACCAGCCAGTCAACTTGATCGGCACCCTATCCGCCACCTTAAAAATTAATTCCCTCCACCAGTGGCGCAGAGTGGCAGAAGTATGTACCATCTACAAGATGCACTGCAGCAACTCGCCAAGCCTCCTTCGACAGCACCTTCCAAACTCGCAACCTCTACTTCCTAGAACAGGCATCGGGTGTAAGCTGTACCCGGGCCATTCCTCATCCTCACCAGGGGTCCATGACTGGAGGTGAGAAATTTCCCATTGTCAAACCGGCTTTTAAAAAGGATTGCAATTCAGTTTCACAGCTGACAGCTACTGACATCAGGAACAATCGTTTCCCAACTTCAGACAGATTTGAGGTTTTCCAACGAGCTTTCTAAAAAAAAGTCGGAAGGCGCCGGAAAACCCTGAGTCAGTCCGAAGTTGGGAAACAGCTGTTCCCGATGTCAGCAGCTGTCAGCTGTGAAACTGACTTGCGATGTTTTTAAAAAACTGACCAACCATCTGCTAAGCGTTCCCACTGTCTGCAACTGTTAGAGAGAGAAATAGAGACAGAGAGGAGGGAACAGAGAAAGAGAGGGGGAACAGAGAGAGACAGAGGGAGGAACAGAGAGAAGGGGGAACAGAGGGAGAGAGAGGGGAACAGAGAGAGAGAGGGGGTACAGGGAAAGAAAAGGGGGGATAGGAACATAGAGCGTGAGGATGACACAGAGTGGGGAACAACACAGAAAGGGGGGACACAGGGAGAGAAGGAGAGAGAGAGAGAGAGTGATCAAGATCTCTCCTGACAGAATGACGTCATTCTGCATTGCTACATCAAGTGTGCGGGCAAACATTGACTACTTGGGCGGCACAGTGGCGCAGTGGTTAGCACCGCAGCCTCTCAGCTCCAGCGACCCGGGTTCAATTCTGGGTACTGCCTGTGCAGAGTTTGCAAGTTCTCCCTGTGACTGCATGGGTTTTCGCCGGGTGCTCCAGTTTCCTCCCACAGCCAAAGACTTGCAGCTGATAGGTAAATTGGCCACTATAAATTGCCCCTAGTATAGGTAGGTGGTAGGGGAATTGAGGGAAGTTGGGGATGTGGTAGGAATATGGGATTAATGTAGGATTAGTATAAATGGGTGGTTGATGGTCGGCACAGACTCGGTGGGCCGAAGGGCCTGTTTCAGTGCTGTATCTCAAAATAAATAAAATACCAACTATCTCCCTAAATCAGCGTTCAGCAAGAAAGTAAATCAATAAATTAGTCTTCTCATTTAAAGCTTCTTCACAAAAATGTAAATTTGCTCATGTTTTGATTAATCGGAAGATACATTTTTAATGCCTTTATCTTTCCGAAATTGTCTCACCAGCCCCCGATGTGAGACAAAAATAGTAATGTTCCCCCCACCCCCCAGTGAAAAGGTTGGACAGCAGATGCATGGGAACACAACCACCTGCAAGTCCCCCTGCAAGTTGCACACCTTCCTGATGTGTATTTCATTTGTGGAATTGGGAGTATTGGAGTTTGTTTAGATAGACATAGCCCTGAATACTAGCTATTCATTATGTGGCCTAACCCAGGATGGAATGTTCTAGCCTAGTTACACTGGAGGAAACTTAACTCATCACCATTCTAATAAAAAAATGACACTTAGCAGTTAATTACATGTTTTGCAACATTTTTGCCAGTAGGTGTCAGTGTTGGCTCAGTGGTAACACTCTCACTTCTGGATCAGAAGGTTGTGGGTTCAAGCTCCATTTCAAAACCCAAGCCCATGATCCAGGAAAACATGGAGTGAGTGCTATACTGGCGGAGTTGGTGAGAGATTGCAGAGCTCTGAGATGCAGAGAGATCTGGGTGTCCTAGTGCATGAATCGCAAAGGATTAGTATGCAGGTACAGCAAGTAATTAGGAAAACTAATAGAATGTTGTCATTTATTATGAGGGGAATTGAATACAGAAGTATGGAGGTTATACAGGGTATTGGTGAGACCACATCTGGAGTACTGTGTACAGTATCGGTTTCCTTATTTAAGGAAGGATGCAGTTCAGAGAAGGTTTACCAGACTGACACCTGGAATGGGCAGGTTGTCTTATGAGGAAAGGTTGGACAGGTTAGGCTTGTATCTGCTGGAGTTTAGGTGACTTGATTGAAACATATAAGATCCTGAGGGGTCTTGACAGGGGGAATGTGGAAAGGATGTTTCTTCATGTGGGAGAATCTAGAACTAGGGGCTGAATTCTATAGAGGCCGCAACATCAGGATCCGTGGTGAGCCCCGCCACAGACCTTAACGCCGGCCCGATTTTGCCGGCAGCAGCGAGGCCTTGTGGCAGCCCCCCCCATTGCTCGGCAACAAGACTGCCATTTAAATATTTAAATAAATTAAATTACCTGAATTAATGAGTCTCCCGTCTCCTCCTGAAGTCACCGCGATCTTTACCCTGGTGGCTCGCACTGCTGCGCCTTCGGATTTCCGTCCGGGGAAACGACACGCAATACTGATGGGGAGGTGGGAGGAGGTACATTTCTCAGTGCAGAAGCAGGGGGGGAGGGGATGGGGATGGGGTCAAATGAATGTCATGGGTGTAGGGGATGGTGGGAAGGCTTATCGTTTAAAGTTGGTGCAGTTTGTGGGGGGAAGGTCAGATTGTGGAGGTAAGTGTTTTTGGGGGGGGGAAGAGCAAATAATTAATTTAATTGATGCTGGGGGGTTGGGAGAGGGGCAAAAGAAACGTATTTATGTAAATTCAATTTCACTTTAAATATCCCTGTAGGGCTGACAGCCCTTTAAAAATGGCGTCAGCGCACGCGCACGGGCAGCAGGCGCCATTGCCAGGGACAAACAGCCCGTCCCCTCCATGTGATCGGGGGAGGAAGTCGGCCCGCCCGAGCTATTTAAATGAGCTGCCGCGCTTGGAACCACGGCGGCTCTCTGACGTGCAGCTGCGCAGGTGGGCTGCCATTTTATTTGCCACCCGCCGATTTCGGCAGCGGGCTTATAGAATTCAGCCCACGGGGTCACTGTTTAAAAATAAGGGGTCGCCCATTTAAGACAGAGATGAGGAGAAATATTTTCTCTCAGAGGGTCCTGAGTCTTTGGAACTCTCTTCCTCAAAAGGTCGTGGAAGCAGATATTTTGAATATTTTTAAGGCAGAGGTCGATAGAGTCTTGATAAGGAATTGGGTGAAAGGTTTTCGGGGGTAGGCAGGAATGTGGAGTTGAGGTTACAATCAGATCAGCCATGATCTTCTTGAATGGCGGATCAGGCTCAAGGGGTCATGTGGCCGACTCCTGCTCCCAATTCATATGTTCGTATGTTTCAGAAGAGACATTAAACTAAGGCTCTGTCTGCTCTCTCTCAGGTGGGTGTAAAAGATCCCAGGGCACTATCTGAACAAGAAGAGGGGAGTTCTCCTGTTCTCCTGGTCATCATTCAGCCAACACAAACATCATTACAACAGATTTTCTGACTACTTATCACATTGTTGTTTGTGGGACCTTACTTTTCAGTAGAGTCAAGTGGGCCAATTCAGCTGGAGCAGAAGATAAAGAAAGGGATCGACAAACAGCAGTACAACGATCAAGAAGTAAATGGAATCTGAATTTTCTGGCTGACACCGACCTTGGAGCAGAAAACATGGCAGGGAGTTGCAGCCAAGATCCTTGACATCCACTACCACCTACAGGATTATCTACTGGAAACAACATTGAATATTTTCAAATTTCCTTTTGGGATGTGGGTAATGCTAGAAAGGCAGTATTTATCTCCAATCCCCAGTTTGCCCAAAGACATTATTAGTCAGTCAGTGGAACTGGAGTCATATATGGGCCAGACCAGGAAGGGGTGTTTGTTTTTTTAATTCATTCATGGGATGTGGGCGTCGCTGGCCAGGCCAGCATTTATTGCCCATCCCTAAGAAGGTGGTGGTGAGCTGCCTTCTTGAACCGCTGCAGTCCATGTGGGGTAGGTACACCCAGAGTGCTGTTAGGAAGGGAGTTCCAGGATTTTGACCCAGCGATATAGATCCAAGTCAGGATGGTGTGTGACTTGGAGGGGAACTTGCAGGTGGTGATATTCCAATGCATATGCTGCCCTTGTCCTTCTAGTTGGTAAAGGTCACGGGTTTGGAAGGTGCTGTCTAAGGAGCCTTGGTGCGTTGCTGCAGTACATATTGTAGATGGTACACACTGCTGCCACTGTGCGTCGGTGGTGGATGTGTGAATGTTTGTAGATGGGGTGCCAATCAAGCGGGCTGCTTTGTCCTGGATGGTGTCGAGCTTCTTGAGTGTTGTTGGAGCTGCACCCATCCAGGCAAGTGGAGAGAATTCCATCACACTCCTGACTTGTGCCTTGTAGATGGTGGACAGGCTTTGGGGAGTGAGGAGGTGAGTTACTCGCTGCAGGATTCCTAGCCTCTGACCTGCTCTTGTAGCCACGGTATTTATATGGCTACTCCAGTTCAGTTTCTGGTCAATGGTAACCTCTAGGATGTTGGCAGTGGGGGATTCAGCGATGGTAATGCCATTGAATGTCAAGGGGAGATGGTTAGATTCTCTCTTGTTGGAAATGGTCATTGCCTGGCACTTATGTGGCGCGAATGTTACTTGCCACTTATCAGCCCAAGCCTGGATATTGTCCTGGTCTTGCTGCATTTCTACACAGACTGCTTCAGTATCTGAGGAGTCACGAATGGTGCTGAACATTGTGCAATCATCAGCGAACATCCCACTTCTGACCTTATGATTGAAGGAAGGTCATTGATGAAGCAGCTGAAGATGGTTGGGCCTAGGACACTACCCTGAGGAACTCCTGCAATGATGTCCTGGAGCTCAGATGATTGACCTCCAACAACCACAACCATCTTCCTTTGTGCTATATATGACTCCAACCAGTGGAGGGTTTTCCCCCTGATTCCCATTGACCTCAGTTTTGCTAGGGTTCCGTGATGCCATACTCGGTCAAATGCTGCCTTGATGTTTTTTTTTAGAATTAGAACATTACAGCGCAGTACAGGCCCTTCGGCCCTCGATGTTGCGCCGACCTGTGAAACCATCTGACCTACACTATTCCATTTTCATCCATATGTCTATCCAATGACCACTTAAATGCCCTTAAAGTTGGCGAATCTACTACTGCTGCAGGCAGGGCGTTCCACGCCCTTACTACTCTCTGAGTAAAGAAACTACCTCCCACATCTGTCCTATATCTATCACCCCTCAACTTGAAGCTATGTCCCCTCGTGTTTGCCATCACCATCCGAGGAAAAAGACGCTCACTATCCACCCTATCTAACCCTCTGATTATCTTATATGTCTCTATTAAGTTACCTCTCCTCCTCCTTCTCTCCAACGAAAACAACCTCAAGTCCCTCAGCCTTTCCTCGTAAGACCTTCCCTCCATACCAGGCAACATCCTAGTAAATCTCCTCTGCACCCTTTCCATAGCTTCCACATCCTTCCTATAATGCGGTGACCAGAACTGCACGCAATACTCCAGGTGCGGTCTCACCAGAGTTTTGTACAGCTGCAGCATGACCTCGTGGCTCCGAAACTCGATCCCCCTACTAATAAAAGCTAACACACCATATGCCTTCTTAACAGCCCTATTAACCTGGGTAGCAACCTTCAGGGATTTATGCACCTGGACACCAAGATCTCTCTGTTCATCTACACTACCAAGAATCTTCCCATTAGCCCAGTACTCTGCATTCCTGTTACTCCTTCCAAAGTGAATCACCTCACACTTTTCCGCATTAAACTCCATTTGCCATCTCTCAGCCCAGCTCTGCAGCCTATCTATGTCCCTCTGTACCCTACAACATCCTTCGGCACTATCCACAACTCCACCGACCTTAGTGTCATCTGCAAATTTACTAACCCACCCTTCTACACCCTCTTCCAGGTCATTTATAAAAATGACTAACATCAGTGGCCCCAAAACAGATCCTTGCGGTACACCACTAGTAACTAAACTCCAGGATGAACATTTGCCATCAACCACCACCCTCTGTCTTCTTTCAGCTAGCCAATTTCTGATCCAAAGCTCTAAATCACCTTCAACCCCATACTTCCGTATTTTCTGCAATAGCCGACCGTGGGGAACCTTATCAAACGCCTTACTGAAATCCATATACACCACATCCACTGCTTTACCCTCATCCACCTGTTTGGTCACCTTCTCGAAAAACTCAATAAGGTTTGTGAGGCACCACCTACCCGTCACAAAACCGTGCTGACTATCTCTAATGAACTTATTCTTTTCAAGATGATTATAAATCCTGTCTCTTATAACCTTTTCCAACATTTTACCGACAACCGAAGTAAGGCTCACAGGTCTATAATTACCAGGGCTGTCTCTACTCCCCTTCTTGAACAAGGGGACAACATTTGCTATCCTCCAGTCTTCCGGCACTATTCCTGTCGACAATGGCGACATAAAGATCAAGGACAAAGGCTCTGCAATCTCCTCCCTAGCTTCCCAGAGAATCCTAGGGTAAATCCCATCTGGCCCAGGGGACTTATCTATTTTCACACTTTCCAAAATTGATAACACCTCCTCCTTGTGAACCTCAATCCCATCTAGCCTAGTAGCCTGAATCTCAGTATTCTCCTCAACAACATTTTCTTTCTCTACTGTAAATACTGACGCAAAATATTCATTTAACACTTCCCCTATCTCCTCTGATTCCACACACAACTTCCCACTACTATCCTTGATTGGCCCTAATCTAACTCTAGTCATTCTTTTATTCCTGATATACCTATAGAAAGCCTTAGGGTTTTCCCTGATCCTATCCGCCAATGACTTCTCGTGTCCTCTCCTTGCTCTTCTTAGCTCTCTCTTTAGATCCTTCCTGGCTAGCTTGTAGCTCTCAAGCGCCCGAACTGAGCCTTCACGTCTCATCCTAACATAAGTCTTCTTCTTCCTCTTGACAAGCGCTTCAACTTCTTTAGTAAACCACGGCTCCCTCGCTCGACAACTTCCTCCCTGCCTCACAGGTACATACTTATCAAGGACACGCAGTAGCTGCTCCTTGAATAAGCTCCACATTTCAATTGTGCCCATCCCCTGCAGTTTCCTTCCCCATCCTACGCATCCTAAATCTTGCCTAATCGCATCATAATTTCCTTTCCCCCAGCTATAATTTTTGCCCTGCGGTATATACCTGTCCCTGCCGATCGCTAAGGTAAAGCTAACCGAATTGTGATCACAATCACCAAAGTGCTCACCAACATCTAAATCTAACACCTGGCCGGGTTCATTTCCGAGTACCAAATCCAATGTGGCATCGCCCCTGGTTGGCCTGTCTACATACTGTGTCAGAAAACCCTCCTGCACACACTGGACAAAAACTGACCCATCTAAAGTACTCGAACTATAGTATTTCCAGTCGATATTTGGAAAGTTAAAGTCCCCCATAACAACTACCCTGTTACTCTCGCCCCTGTCGAGAATCATCTTCGCTATCCTTTCCTCTACATCTCTGGAACTATTTGGAGGTCTATAAAAGACTCCCAACAGGGTAACCTCACCTCTCCTGTTTCTAACCTCGTCAAGGGCAGTCACTCTCACCTCACCTCTTGAGTTCAGTTCTTTTGTCCATGTTTGAACCAAGGCTGTAATGAGGTCAGGAGCTGAGTGGCCCTGGCAGAACCCAAACTGAACATCACTGAGCAGGTTATTGCTAAGCAAGTGCCCCTTGATGGCACTGTTGATGACATCTTCCATCACTTTGCTGATGATTGAGAGTAGGCTGATGAGGCGGTAATTGGCCGGGTTGGACTTGTCCTGCTTTTTGTGCACAGGACATACCTGGGCAATTTTCCACATTGCAGGGTAGATGCCAGTGTTGTAGCTGTACTGGAACAGCTTGGCTAGGGGCGCGGCATGTTCTGGAGCACTGGTCTTCAGTACTATTGCCGGAATATTGTCAGGGCCCATAGCCTTTGCAGTATCCAGTGCCTTCAGTCATTCCTTGATATCACGCAGAGTGAATTGAATTGGCTGAAGTCTGGCATCTGTGATATTGGGGACTTCAGGAGGAGTCTTTCAAATGTCAGTTGATTAGAATCCAGGACCAGCATATTCCCGTGAGGAAGAAGGATAAGTTTGGCAAGTTTCGGGAACCTTGGATAACGCGGGATATTGTTAGCCTCGTCAAAAAGAAAAAGGAAGCATTCATAAGGGCTGGAAGGCTAGGAACAGACAAATCCCTTGAACAATATAAAGACAGTAGGAAGGAACTTAAGCAAGGAGTCAGGAGGGCTAAAAGGTGTTATGAGAAGTCATTGGCAAACAGGATTAAGGAAAATCCCAAGGCTTTTTATATGTATATAAAGAGCAAGAGGGTAACCAGGGAAAGGGTTGGCCCACTCAAGGACAGAGAAGGGAATCTATGTGTGGAGCCAGAGGAAATGGGCGAGGTACTAAATGAGTACTTTGCATCAGTATTCACCAAGGAGAAGGACTTGGTGGATGATGAGCCTAGGGAAGGGAGTGTAGATAGTCTCAGTCATCTCATTATCAAAAAGGAGGAGGTGTTGGGTGTCTTACAAAGCATTAAGGTAGATAAGTCCCCAGGGCCTGATGGGATCTACCCCAGAATACTGAGGGAGGCAAGGGAAGAAATTGCTGGGGCCTTGACAGAAATCTTTGCATCCTCATTGGCTACAGGTGAGGTCCCAGGGGACTGGAGAATAGCCAATGTTGTTCCTTTGTTTAAGAAGGGTAGCAAGGATAATCCAGCAAATTATAGGCCGGTGAGCCTTTCATCAGTGGTAGGGAAATTATTAGAGAGGATTCTTCGGGACAGGATTTACTCCCATTTGGAAACAAATGGACTTATTAGCGAGAGGCAGCATGGTTTTGTGAAAGGGAGGTCGTGTCTCACTAATTTGATTGAGCTTTTTGAGGAAGTGACAAAGATGATTGATGAAGGAAGGGCAGTGGATGTTATCTATATAGACTTCAGTAAAGCCTTTGACAAGGTCCCTCATGGCAGACTGATACAAAAGGTGAAGTCACATGGGATCAGAGGGGAGCTGGCAAGATGGATACAGAACTGGCTCGGTCATAGAAGACAGAGGGTAGCAGTGGAAGGCTGCTTTTCTGAATGGAGGGATGTGACTAGTGGTGTTCCGCAGGGATCAGTGCTGGGACCTTTGCTCTTTGTAGTATATATAAATGATTTGGAGGAAAATGTAGCTGGTCTGATTCGTGTGTTTGCGGACGACACAAAGGTTGGTGGAGTTGCGGACAGTGATGAGGATTGTCAGAGGATACAGCAGGATATAGATCGGTTGGAGACTTGGGCGGAGAAATGGCAGATGGAGTTTAATTTGGACAAAAGTGAGGTAATGCATTTTGGAAGGTCTAATGCAGGTGGGAAGTATACAGTAAATGGCAGAACCCTTAGGAGTATTGACAGGCAGAGAGATCTGGGCGTACAGGTCCACAGGTCACTGAAAGTCTCAACGCAGGTGGATAAGGTAGTCAAGAAGGCATACAGCATGCTTGCCTTCATCGGTCGGGGCATAGAGTATAAAAATAGGCAAGTCATGCTGCAGCTGTACAGAACTTTAGTTAGGCCACACTTAGAATATTGCGTGCAATTCTGGTCGCCACACTACCAGAAGGATGTGGAGGCTTTGGAGAGGGTACAGAAGAGGTTTACCAGGATGTTGCCTGGTCTGGAGGGCATTAGCTATGAGGAGAGGTTGAATAAACTCGGATTGTTTTCACTGGAACGACGGAGGTGGAGGGGCGACATGATCGAGGTTTACAAAGTTATGAGCGGCATGGACAGAGTGGATAGTCAGAAACTTTTTCCCAGGAAGAGTCAGTTACTAGGGGACATAGGTTTAAGGTGAGAGGGGCAAAGTTTAGAGGGGATGTGCGAGGCAAGTTCTTTACACAGAGGGTGGTGAGTGCCTGGAACTTGTTGCCGGGGGAGGTGGTGGAAGCAGGTACCATAGAGACGTTTAAGAGGCATCTTGACAAATACATGAATAGGATGAGAATAGAGGGATACAGACCATAGAAGTGCAGAAGGTTTTAAGTTTAGGCAGGCATCAAGATCGGCGCAGGCTTGGAGGGCCGAATGGCCTGTTCCTGTGCTGTACTGTTCTTTGTTCTTTGAGGCCGAGATGGATCATCAACTCGGCACTTCGGGCTGAAGATTGTTGCAAATACTTCAGCCTTATCTTTCGCACTGATGTGCTGGGCTCCCCCATCATTGAGGATAAGGATATTTGTGGAGCCACCTCCTCCAGTTAGTTGTTTAATTGTCCACCACCATTCACGGCTGGATGTGGCAGGACTGCAGAGCTTAGATCTGATCCGTTGGTTATGGGATCGCTTTGCTCTGTCTATCGCATGCTGCTTACACAGTTTGGCATGCAGATAGTCCTGTGTTGTAGCTTCACCAGGTTGACATCTCATTTTGAGGTATGCCTGGTGCTGCTCCTGGCATGCCCACCTGCACTCTTCATTGAACCAGGGTTGGTCTCCTGGCTTGATGGTAATGGTAGAGTGGGGGATATGCCGGGCCATGAGGTTACAGATTGTGGTTGAGTACAATTCTGCTGTTTCTGATGGCCCACAGCGCCTCCTGGATGCCCAGTTTTGCATTGTTAGATCTGTTCAAAATCTATCCCATTTAGCACGGTGGTAATGCCACACAACACGAAGGAGGGTATCCTCAATGTGAAGGCAGGACTTTGTCTCCACAACAACTGTGCGGTGGTCACTCCTACCAATACTGTCATGGGCAGATGCATCTGCGACAGGCAGATTGGTGAGGATGAGGTCAAGTATGTTTTCCCCTTTTGTTGGTTCCCTCATCACCTGCCGCATACCCAGTCTAGCAGATATGTCCTTTAGGACACAGTCAGCGCGATCAGTAGTGGTGCTACCGAGCCACTCTTGGTGATGGACATTGAAGTCCCCCACCCAGAGTACATTCAGTGCCCTTGCCACCCTCAGTGCTTCCTCCAAGTGGTGTTCAACATGGAGGAGTATTGACTCATCAGCTGAGGGAGGGCAGTAGGTGGTAATCAGCAGGAGGTTTCCTTGCCCATGTTTGACCTGATGCCATGAGACTGCATGGAGTCTGGAGCTGATGTTGAGGACTCCCAGGGCAACTCCCTCCCTACTGTATACCACTGTGCCGCAACTTCTGCTGGGTCTGTCCTGCCCGTGGGTCAGGACATACCCGGGGATGGTGATGGCAGACTCGAGGACATTGTCTGCAAGGTATGATTCCATGAGTATGACTATGTCAGGCTGTTGCTTGACTAGGGTAAAAGAAAAAAAGACCGTCCAAAGGACTGTCACTGACCTCATCTCCTCTGGAGATCTTCCCTCTACGGCTTCCAACCTCATAGTCCCACAACCCCGGACAGCCCGCTTCTACCTCCTTCCCAAAATCCACAAACGGGACTGTCCCGGCAGACCCATTGTGTCAGCCTGCTCCTGCCCCACTGAACTTATTTCTTCCTATCTAGACTCTATCTTTTCTCCGCTGGTCCAGTCTCTTCCCACCTACATCCGTGACTCTTCTGACGCCCTACGTCATTTTGACAATTTCCAGTTTCCTGGTCCCAACCGCCTCCTCTTCACTATGGACGTCCAATCGCTCTACACCTCCATCCCCCACCAGGATGGTTTGAGGACTCTCCGCTTCTTCCTGGAACAGAGGCCCAACCAGTCCCCATCCACCACCACCCTCCTCCGCCTGGCTGAACTTGTTCTCACATTGAACAACTTCTCCTTCAACTCCACGCACTTCCTTCAAGTAAAAGGTGTCGCTATGGGTACCCGCATGGGTCCTAGTTATGCCTGTCTTTTTGTCTCTTATGTCGAGCATTCTTTGTTCCAGTCCTACTCAGGCCCCCTCCCCCAACTCTTTTTCCGGTACATTGATGACTGTATCGGTGCCGTTTCCTGCTCCCGCCCTGAACTAGAAAACTTTATCAACTTTGCTTCCAATTTCCACCCTTCTCTCACCTTTACATGGTCCATATCTGACACTTCCCTTCCCTTCCTCGACTTCTCTGTCTCCATCTCTGGGGATAGGTTGTCTACCAATATCCATTATAAGCCCACCGACTCCCACAGCTACCTCGACTACACTTCTTCACACCCTACCTCCTGTAAGGACTCCATTCCATTCTCCCAGTTTCTCCGTCTCCGACGCATCTGCTCTGATGATGCTACCTTCCATGACGGTGCTTCTGATATGACCTCCTTTTTCCTCAACCGAGGATTTCCCCCCACTGTGGTTGACAGGGCCCTCAACCGTGTCCGACCCATTCCCCGCACCTCTACCCTTACCCCTTCCCCTCCCTCCCAGAACCGTGACAGGGTTCCCCTTGTCCTCACTTTTCATCCCACCAGCCTCCATATCCAAAGGATCATCCTCCGCCATTTTCGCCACCTCCAGCGTGATGCCACTACCAGTCGCATCTTCCCCTCCCTTCCCCTGTCAGCATTCCGAAGGGATCGTTCCCTCCGCGACACCCTGCTCCACTCCTCCATTACCCCCACCACCTCGTCCCCGTCCCAGGGCACCTTCCCCTGCAATCGCAGGAGGTGTAATATCTGCCCATTTACCTCCTCTCTCCTCACTATCCCAGGCCCCAAACACTCCTTTCAGGTGAAGCAGCGATTTACTTGTACTTCTTTCAATGTAGTATACTGTATTCGCTGCTCACAGTGTGGTCTCCTCTACATTGGGGAGACCAAGCGCAGACTGGGTGACCGCTTTGCGGAACATCTCCGCTCAGTCCGCAAGCAGGACCCTGAGCTTCCGGTTGCTTGCCATTTCAACACTCCCCCCTGCTCTCATGCTCACATCTCTGTCCTGGGATTGCTGCAGTGTTCCAGTGAACATCAACGCAAGCTCGAGGAACAGCACCTCATCTACCGATTAGGCACACTACAGCCTGCCGGACTGAACATTGAGTTCAATAATTTCAGAGCATGACAGCCCCCCATTTTACTTTCATTTTTAGTTATTTTTTCTTCCTTTTTTTAACATTCTTTACAATCTTTTTTTGCATTTATTTCATTTCATCTTAGTTTGTTCAGTTTGCTTACCCACTGTTTTTTTTCAGGTTTGCACTTGCTGCTGTTCAATATTCAGTGTATTAATACCTAATCTGTACTAATGCTTTGTCTTTCAACACACCATTAACATATTGTTTGCCTTTGCTCTGTGACCTTTTGGTCAGCTATGTGGCCTGGTCCAATCTCGACCTCTTTTGTTATCTCTTCCCCCACCCCCACCTCACCTACTTATAACCTGTGACTTTTCTAATATTTGTCAGTTCCGAAGAAGGGTCACTGACCCGAAACGTTAACTCTGCTTCTCTTTCCACAGATGCTGCCAGACCTGCTGAGTGATTCCAGCATTTCTTGTTTTTGTTGCTTGACTAGTCTGTGGGACAGCTATCCCAACTTTGGCACAAGCCCCCAGATGTTAGTAAGGAGGACTTTGCAGGGTCGACTTTCCAGTGCCTAGGTCGATGCTGGGTGGTCCATCCGGTTTCATTCCTTTTTATTGACTTCAGATTGGTTAGATACAACTGAGTGGCTTGCTGGGCCATTTCAGAGGGCATGTAAGAGTCAAACACATTGCTGTGGGTCTGGAGTCACATGTAGGCCAGACCAGGTAAAACCAGCAGATTTCCTTCCTTAAAGGACATTAGTGAACCAGATGGGTTTTTACAACAATCGACAATGTTTTCCTGGCCATCATTTGACTAGCTTTTTTTTCAAATTCCAGATTTATTAATTAAATTCAAATTCTACCTTCTGCTGTGGTGGGATTCAAACCCATGTCCCCAGAGCAATACCCTGGGTTTCTGGGTTACTAATCCAGTGATAATACCACTATGCCACACCTCCCCTTACTTTCCATGAAGTACATCAGTGAACCAGTTGGGTTTTTACATCAGTGATACAGCCTTTATAGTAATGTACTATTGCTAGCTACAAATTAATATAATTTCACAACCTATCCTGGTGGGATTGACTTCACAATTGCGGGGTTACTAGACTAGTGCCATAATCTAGCCCCTGGCTACTATATCCAAAACCTTTGCAAAGCGGTTGTACTTTCGCATTTCAGCATCACTGAGATAGCAAAGAGGGTTTGTAAAAATGACCTAGTACGATCAATTACAGAGCATGTTAGACATGATGTGCTTCTTTTAAAATCGACACAGATTTGAGGGTAAATGCCATACAACACGGTAGCAGATGCCAGCGCCCATTTCCGGCCTCTCCTTCCCGCAAGACTCAGATTAGGCGATCGAACGTCAGCAGAAATCGTCAGAAGCCAGACAGAAAATGTATTGTACGGAACTGATCTCAGGAAAACTGATTCTCGCTGGAACAGGAAACCTCGGCCCTGAGGAAAGCTAATAATTCAAGCTGTATCACTATGAATGCAATTAAATTTAGTAACATTTGAATCAGAATGAATCATGATTGCAATTCTTATACCTTTTGCATTTTCATAAGTAGTGGAGTGTATCATTTTATTTCTTTCTGTCAGGCTTAAATTATTATGTTAAAAACTCATTCATGTCAGAAAATGCAACATGCACTAAATAAACACTTGAGGGCGGTAAGATATGAAACAAAACTGTCTTACAAACCGTAAGTTTCTCACCCGGATGTTTCGGATATATTTGTAATGCTGAAAGCTGTAGGACAGTTCATCATGCTCTTTGTTGCTATGGGAGTGAGGTCTTGCATAATCAAAACTCTTAACCCCATCCCATTGTCTTTCCTTTACTGTTATTTAAGCTGAAACAGACTGGGTACTTATAACTGCCCTGTTATACCAGTATCTCCCACAAATAAGTGACTTGAATCAGCCACACATGAAGCAGTTAATGACATTTTTACTCTCTTTAGAATTGCAGTGAAAATTGTTGCCTATTAACTACCACTGAGATTAAGTCGGCACAAAAAAGGAGAATGATCCAAATTTAGTGGGGGAAAATTTGAATTTAACTAAATCTGTAGCTTTCCAAAATATTTTGCACATGTCCAGTAAATTTCCAGTCCTCATGTCACAAGTAAACAAGCTGAAGAATTTTCAACGCTAAAGGTGTTCCTGGAGATAGAAAATGAGCTTACAACAAAAAGGACACCATTCAGTGCAACAACTGTGCCTGTGTTACCTACTTTAATTGCATTTCCCTGACCTTTCACTGTACCCTTTTATATTCTACCTTTTTCTGATACTCATCAAGGTCCTTTTTAAATGATGTTATAGCCTCTGCCTTAATAGTCACTTGAGCTATTCCATTTTCCTCATTTTTAAATGGTAATTCCAAGCTAGAAATTGTTTTACTGGGCTCTTGAGGCAGGGCAAGACTTGCCCACCCCATGGATTGCCAGCATCCAATTAGTGACTGTCGCCTAGTGAAGCATCGGATCCAATTTTCCATTCCATTTCATTTCTCCTGCATACTAAGAGGATAATGCTATCCTATTCTTAGCTTTGATCCTCCTTTTTTGCAGATCCATCACACCAACGGAGTGAACAGGAGGAAGAAGATGGTGATGAGAAGGCAAAGCATGTTTGAAATTATAGCCTTGTCAACTATAATGATGATAGGGAAACTGATGATGAAGAGAGAAATTATGGCAATCTACAGCTCACCTGTAAGTTCCTCCAGAGACCTACTGCCCTACTTTTCTCTGCCACAACTCTCTTTAAAACATCCTGTGTCTCACTTGCTTCCTTATTCCCAGGCACTCACTCAGATACTTTCAGCAGGGAGCAATTAGTGTTCGTGAAGATGTGGCATATTCTCAGCAGAGGTTGAGGAGAAGGCAACTTATGGCTTCAGAATTGTGAGACTCAGAACTCATGGGTGCTCACCTGAAAAGAGGATGCTTGAGACAAGGCTTTGAGGTTAATCTTTGATGGGTGACATCTGGCAATTGTGACTGTTGAGTCAATATCATGGAACATTTGATTTCATTATATGTATAAATGCAGCTGTGGCTGCTTCGTTGGAATCAGCAGCAGATCCCGAGCTAAGGAGTGATCAGGGGCCAGTCAGTGCCTCCACCTCCACAGCTTTGTAGGCAATAGGGGCAAGAATAGCGGTTTGTAAAATATGGTAGCCATGTTACATGCTACTGGCCAATCCCTTTAGAGAATCAAGCCCGTGTAATGTGGAAGGTGAGACTAGCTCCTCAGGATCAAGCTCCAGAGATGCAGCCAGCAGCCTCTGGCTCCAATGGCCCCTTGACCTGCCGCAGGGAGGCCGCCTCCATTGAGCTGGTGGCCTCCACACGTGGCGGGGGACCACTCTGCCAGCAGCAAAATGTCAACAAGACCACAAAATCACTTCTAATTGGGGCCTTAAGCACCTTAATTACCTCCCTGCTTCCATAGTGCAGTAAGGTACCTTGGATCCATGGCAAAACATCCACACATCTTTGTTCTGACTCATTGAGCCCCATGGCAACAAGTATTTGTCAATTGAAAATAATCCATGACTCATTCTATATTATTTTCAAAGTCATTGACTCATGAACACTATTTCCTGTGTGTTTGAAGAATGTGTTAATCATTCATCATCTTTTTTTGAATCTTGCCTTTCTAGCCCCACCAGAATAAACACATTTGCAGTCAAGAAAATTGGTGGACAGCCTAATTCTTGAGCTGGGTGTGAGGATGAATGGAAGTGTTGTTATGCACCAGTGTATAATGTTATGGTGTTTCAAGACACAGGTCCAATTCCGTCATTTTGCCAGATTCCAATATACGTTGTCTAATCTTAGGGATCAGGAGACCTTAAACATCCCCAGAAGGAGGGAGGAAGACCTTTGTGCTTTTCAAACAAACATGAAATAGCCTTCATGAATCAATGACTTTGAATTGAAGGTTATTTTTAATTGACCAATGCCTGTTGCCATGGTGCTCAGTAGGTCAGAGCAAGTGTTTGTACTTGTTTTGTTATGGATCCAAGGTACAGTACAGTGAAACCTATATAAATAGACACTCCCAAAAAGGACACTTGCAAACAGCTGACACTTATTGAGAGCCCAAAATAACTTGCATGACAAAATATATGAGGCACAATGTAACCACAGCCACTTGCAAATTATGAATCACAGATAGTCTTCAATGCCCCAAGCCTTTTCCAACAATAAACACCGAACACGGCCTGTTGCAAAGTTGCTGTATCTGGAACTTTCATTGCGGCAAGTCACCTTGTAGCTTGCTTCCTTTCTGCCACCAAATTCTCTTGGGCCCATCACATTCACAAGGTCAGTGTATGTTGATCAATGCAAGGCGGCGACAGGTTTTGTGAAAGAAATGGCTTTTGTGGAATGGGGAGCTCTTTAACCATCTTCCATTGTGGCAAAAAATCTCTCTGTCTCTGGGATTGAATTCTATCCCAAGGATAGATTTGTCTCTGTCACTATGGATGGTGAGTAAAAAACTCCCATCAACAACTGCAATTTCTTTCACATTACCAAGCCTTGGACTGACTTGCATGCACTGACCTCATCAGCCTCCCGAATGAAGGAAATTGTGTGTGAGCAGCAAGAGGGGCTGCCTTTCCTGCCCCAGTTCTACATGCATATAACCTTTCAGCAGTTACTGGCAGCTCCTCTCCCCCTGACCCTGCCATCACTTTCTTTCCCTGGCTTCTAATGCTGGATCTGCTTCTTTGAGGAACTTGGCTTTGGGGGGGTGAAGGTGGATGACAGTCCCAGAACACCTTGGGCAAAATTTTAAGTAGACCTGGGAGACAGGAACAGAGACGGTGGGGGGCATAAAATCGGAATTGGACACGTTGGATAGGATGTCCAATGTCGTGACGTCCCATCCCGATTTTACCAATGGTGGCAAACATAAAGGGTGGAGTTCTGACGGTGGTGCAGCAGCAGGTAATTAAGCTAGTTAAGAGGCCAATTGAAAGTGATTTTATAAATGGCGCATGCATTTCATGGGGCTTACATGGAGACGGGAGAGCATGGTTAGCTGCTAGGGGAGGCCATTGGGAGGGCAACCATTGACTGCCAGGCAGGGTGGTGAAGGGAGGGCATCGTGCATTGCAAAAGGAGTGAGATTAAGGGTATCTGAGTTGCAGGAGACCATTGAAAGGGGGGCAATGAGCAAGTGCAAGCTCGGCAAAGCTCACAAGTGGGGGTAATTAGAGAAGGCCGCTGGCAATGAAGGACTAGCATTGAGTGAGAAGCCACCTACAATGGGCCTGATTCATCCATGTTTCAGGGACCCCGCTTGTTATGTTGTCCGATGCAACATAAATGAGATGCGTGGAGTTCAGTTGGTTGAAGATCTCAAATAGATTTATTAACAGCTAACAAGTATATACAGTGCAGAGCTAGTTACAGAGCTTGCCTCTTGGTGTTACACTGGCAGAGTCTGGCTGGCATGTAGTCACATGACTGCATCCTGGTACTCAGCTCAATAGCATATGAAGATCTTAAAGGGACATCACTCTTAAAGGCACTCACGCAACATCCCCCTTCTTTCCAAAGTTGTCTCATATGCTAAAAGCCAAACGTATAAAATTAGAAAACATCAGAATTATTTACACATGGATACAGATTGTGAAATTTACAGATATAGAGACTTAACAGTCCATTTATCGTCGCGGTGGTTTGACAATTCTTGCTCCGGGAGTTTGCATCCCATCTGTTGCTGTTCTTTCTGAAGTTTCTCCCTCTCTGCATTCAGTTTCTGTAGCTCTGCCTTCAGCCTGCTAATACATTCTGTTGCTTTTCTCAAGATGACCACTTTTGAGGCCTTGTCATTCTTGGAGAGTTATGGCACCTCGTCTCAAAGATCCAACAGACAATGCTTCAACTCATTCCTCCTCTGCCTCTTCAGGACATTACGCATCCTTCACCTCTCCTCATCCTCCACTTCTGAAGGTTTGGGGCTCAAGGTTGAGGTCTTGTTGGGGGAAGAGTACTTGGTCTCATGGAGATACCTGTCCATTCTGGTTTGTTGTGGTGCTGGCAGTTCTCTAGAGAGCAGAAGTGAAAGTGTGGCATAGTTGTACTGTTGCTGGGTTTCCAGGCTGCACCGTTTGATGCTGGTCAGAGTCTGCAAGCAGGTTCCGGTCCTTGGAGATTTCTCCTTGGCAATGCTGTCATGGAAAGTTATGATGTTGAGGTCCTTACATGCTAATAAGTCCTGCCACTGCTGGTCCACTTGTGTCTACTAGGTAGAATGTTTGTGGCTTCCATGCTGACTTGCCATATTTGCATTGTATTGTTAATGTGCCACTGCAAGGGATGGATGACCCGTTGTATGCAGATAACTTGGCAGTCATCGGTTGTATCATTGATTTCCAATGACTCTAGTACATATCTTTGAGGATTCAGACTGGTAGGATATTTTCACTTGCGCCGGTGTCAATCTTGACCTTGAGTGTATGTTTGCCAGCTTTCTTTGGGCACGTGATGTTGATAGTGGCGAAAGCTCCAGTTGCTTGACTTCATCAACATGGTGTGTCAGGTTCACAATGTGAAATGCTTGCTCATCTTCTGACTGAGACTTACTCCTGCCTGAGTCTTGTCTCAGGTCTGTTTGGCTGTGGACTTAGTGTATCAGCTTGCGTTTACGCACGTCTCTGGCGCTCTCCTTGCTGCTGTTGCCCTGTTGCTGTGCTTGTCTTCTGTTTGCTTGTGTCTGACTGTTAATTCTGGCTGCGTCTTTGGAGCCAGAATTCCTGCATAGGCAGGCCCAGTGTCCTTTTACACCGCGTACCTTGCACAGGTCTTGAAATGCAGGGTAATTATGCTGTGAATGGGACAGACTACACTTACCACACATCTTGCTTGCTCTTCTCCACCTGGTTATGGTGACAACACTGTTGGCTGCACCTAATGCTTGTAGATGCTGTTGTCCAGCTACAACGGCTTCGTATTTCCTTCCATCTTCTAGCAGTGCATCAATGCTGTGACCTTTCTTTTTCCCTAAGAGATCTTTCTGAAATGCTTCAAAGGGTGTCAATACAATCATGAGCTCCATTATTCTGGCTGACAGCTCAGCTTCTGAGAAATTGCATTAATTTCTCTAATTACAGCATCTACTGACAAACTGGTCTATTGATTCCTGTGGCTGTTGCCTGTAGAACATCAATTTCAGGCGGTGAATTCAAAAATTCACTCTCAATCGGAATTGATCTTCCAGCACTTTCTGTATCTTTGCGGGATCTTTCTGGTCCTGTTCAGATAATCCAGAGGTATTGATTCTGTGCAATCCCTCATTTCCAATTGCTATCATTATTTTTACAGCCTGTTTTTCTGGTTCTATAATTACTTGGTCTGTAAAGCATAACTGCATTCTTTGTTGGAACAGTTTAAACACAGATAGCTTATCCAAGGCTCTCCAGTTCATGCTGGGAAAATTGGTATCCATGTTTCTGCTGTTCTTCTGCTTTAAAACTTGCTTTAAAAACTGGTTTTAAGACCTGGGTCGTAACTTTTCGTTGGGCGGGAGGCCCCAATCACCGGCCGAAAAATCAGTGGCAAGCCCAACTCCGCCGGGCCCGGGGAGTCAGACTACGAATTTTCAGAAAAAATATAGTGGCAGGGATCCCCCGACTTTTTGGACCAGTGCTGGGAGCCCCGCCCCCTGCATAAAATCCAGCCCTGTGTGTTTATGCCTGGAATCAAGTAAGAATGTTTAATTTTGGTTTTAAAGATATTATGAGAACAGTTTAATATATTGAATATTGTATTGGACTGTAAAGCACCTCCGGGGCTCATGAATGAGATGGAATGGTAACTAATGGGATGTGTATAACTGAATGACAGGAAGTGATTGTGGGTAAGAGATAGAGACAGACAACATTACACTACCAAATGGAAAATATTCAAAGAAAGTAAGAATTAGGGAAGGATAATTAAGAATTGTAATTGATAGCTTTTTCTTGGAGATGCCTGTGCCCTTGCCTATGAACCTTTAAAATAAAACTGCATTCGATAGTCTGGCCACTACCGAAACTTTGAGACCATGCAGGGGGAGATAAGAAAAGGTCTTCAGACAGACACTCTCTGCCTTGATCTTTTGATAAGATCAACTGACAGTCCAAGAATGGCTTGTATCAGATGGAACATGTGGCATGACATTTGGAGACCAATGTGAATGTGCAGATGTCATTTGTTGCACGTGAAGCCACTAACATGCGGAAATGCATGGTGAAACTGCACTGAAGAATGGGTCTCAGACATGCTCAGCTACTTGACAACAGGACAACATGAAATGGTTAATGTGGCTGGTAGAGTGATGTAACCTTTTAAGTCATAAAGGTATTGGCACATACTCCATAGAGAAACTGACTTTCAGATAATCAGGATAGAATGTCAGAGGGAGTAAAATTAACGTAAAGAGGGACATGGAGTCTGGAGTAAAATAATTGAGAGCTAGGTCTAATACTTGGCAAGAACTATCCACAAGTTGGATACAGGTAAAATGAGAGCTGGAGAATCTTTTAAGTCCATGCTGTTTCTCTTGTTTGAGCTATTTGTATTTATGATATGCCAATAATTTATAATTGAATGAGATGATCTGCAATTGGGGAGTGCCAATCTAACTCAGTAGTGATCACATTTTACTGGGAAAGTTTTTACATTTATTCTTGGTGGCAGCTTAGAAATAGCTAGATTAGTCAGGGGCTGATTGTGAGAAGTCAATGAGGACATTTCT
This sequence comes from Heterodontus francisci, assembly GCF_036365525.1. Classification (NCBI taxonomy): domain Eukaryota; kingdom Metazoa; phylum Chordata; class Chondrichthyes; order Heterodontiformes; family Heterodontidae; genus Heterodontus; species Heterodontus francisci. Next base: position 45,898,464 of record NC_090383.1, on the reverse strand, counting down.
TTCTCAAGGTAGAGATCAGTTAGATATTTAGTTTAGAGATACAGAACTGAAACAGGCCCTTTGGCCCACCGAGTCTGTGCTGACCATCAACCACCCATTTATACTAATCCTACACTAATTCCATATTCCTACCACATCCCCACCCGTCCCTATATTTTCCCTACCACCTACCTATACTAGGGACAATTGCTAATGGCCAATTTACCTATCAACCTGCAAGTCTTTGGCATGTGGGAGGAAACCGGAGCACCCGGAGGAAACCCACGCAGACTCAGGGAGAACTTGCAAACTCCACACAGGCAGTACCCAGAATTGAACCCAGGTCGCAGGAGCTGTGAGGCTGCAGTGCTAACCACTGCGCCACTAGGATGTGTGGATATTTGTAAGAAATAGCTGTCTAATAACCTTCTAAAATCTTAAGAAAATTAATTGAATATTATAGAAATAGTGCTTTTTCTCTCTTCTTAAGAACAATGCTATAGCAGTCTGCTGGGCTGACAGACACAGGACAAAGTAGGCCTGTTATCTCTGCCAAGGACATGATTCTAGCACAGGCTCTGAAACAAGACATTCCTAAAGATGATAAGATGGCACCTCATACCCTCTCTAGACAAGTGTCTGGCAGAAGTTTACAAATGGTACCTTGCAAGCGATAAGCCACAAGATGACCTCAGGAGCAGAGTGATGGGCATAGGAGGCATTTACTTTTAGTACCTGTCCTTTGATGATTGGGCAATTGGAATCAAACAAGTAATTGACGTAGGGTAAACTACGATTCCCTAGAAATTAAGTATATAAACAGCTGCTTGAGAAGGAAATCTTCAGTCTTCTTCAGACAGAAGGAGAGCTTCCCAAAGTTCGGCTTCCCCCTAATACTTTGCTTAGCTCAAGAAGACTAAAGACCCCGAGGACTGAAGAGACCACTAACATCTCGCCTGTCTCATCCATCGGGGAGACTGTCAACACTGTTCTGCCCCTCTGTAAGATCTGGGATTGGTAATCTGTTCAACCTGTTACAGGTCATATGTATTTTCTGTCTATTTAGCATATGCATCATCATATTTAAACTGTTGCTTCTTAATATTAACTGCTTTGAAATCACATTCTGAGCTCGACCCCCTTTGGGTATCTGTGACTCCCGAACCAAATCTTACAGTACGGATGCAAGTAGTTATTCAAGATGTCCACCATATTCATATTTTATTATTCATTCATGGGATGTGGTCGTCGCTGGTTTAACAATATCACCGTTATAAACTCCAGCATTGATCAGTTGGGCTGAATGGCCTGTCACTGTGCTGTAATTCTATGGATAATCCTCTACCTGACAGTCCAAGGATGGCTTGTATCAGATGGAACATGTGGCACGATATTGGGATACCAATGTGAGTGTGCAGATGTGATTTGTTGCATGTGAAGCAACTAATATGTGGAAATGCATGGTGAAACTGCACTGAAGAATGGTCATTTTAAAGTCAGTTTCTCTATGGAGTATGTGTCAATGCCTGATGAATCGGGGTCCTTCGTCTTCTTGACCTAACCAAAGTGTTAGTGGGAAGCCGAGCTACTTGGATATGGGGATGTCTTATGAAGACCCATGTTGCACAATTATATACAAATATATAAATGGTGCAGTAAAAGTTCATCTGGCCTATCATGCCTATTCATTCCAAAGATGGTGGAGGCTGCATGTCACTCACCTGCTGCAACCACTGTCCTCCAACAAGCCATAATCTTCTAGGAGAAGCAAAAATAACAAAAAACTGAGAAAAAAGCAGAAGCCAATTTAGGAAAAGCCTCTGTGGAAATTCCTCTCCAACTTTCATAGGCAATCAGGATTCTCCAGGAGACAACAGTAACACATCAATAATTCAGTTTACTCTTCACTGTCAGGCATGCATGGCTCCATTTCCTCCTGTCCAAAAAACTTCGAAAACTAGCGTACAAATACACAATGATCACCTCACCTCCACATAATGTCCCAACTGCCAATTCACTTTACATAGAAACACATGAAAATGTTGGACAAGAAAAGACCAGGTAAAAATGCATGCCAAGTAGTCAAAATCTGGAAAATTTGGTCTGTCTCCTAAAAGAGAGAACATAACAACATTCCTAACGACATTCCTTTAACATTAATCACTGAGTCCCTATTTCATCATTGATCATAATGTCAAGTGCACCAACTACATAAATCCTGTGGCTACTAGAGCAAGTCAGAAGTCAGCTATTCTGCAGCAAGTGGCTCATCTTCTGACTCCTCAAAGCCTCCAAAGCCTACAAGTTACAAGTTAGGGGTGCCTGGACTTCACTCCAACAACACTCAAGAAGCTCGACACTCTTCAGAATAAAGCTCTGAACTCCAACCACCCCCTTAAAAATCCATTCCCTGCACTATTGGAATACCATGACTACAGTGTGTGTACCATCTGCAGGATGCATTACATGAATTTACCATGGCTACATCAACAACATCTCCACCACCTAGAAAGACAAAGACAGCAGCCCCCCTACTTTGAAGATCCCCTGTAGGCACCGGATGCCTCGAGAACAGCATGGCTCCATCACTACTGATGCACACTTGTACCCATAGTGATCTTGCTCACTGTTTTGGGAAGGTTCCCCATCTCTCCGTCCACAATGCACCATCCTTTCTGTGGCCTACATTACCTCCTCTTCCATCAGGCTCAGGACATGGAGATTTGGCAGTCACCTCCGGTCTTGGCGCATTCTCTGTGATTGTGTGCTATCTTCTCCTGCAGACACAAAGGCTGGAATTTTACGCCTCCCCAGCGAGCCAGATGGTGGCAGGGGCGTGGCGTAAAATTGAGCAGGAGGCCTTCCCGACCCATTCCCGCCTCCGCTCCACTTTATGTGGGTCGGGGAGGGGGTGGTGGCGAGCAATGGGCTGCCTGCCCCACACCAATCAAGGCCCTTAAGCGGCCACTTAATGCCACTTAAGGTTCTTCGCCTGCCTCCACGGGGATTTTACCTGTGGCAAGCGGGCATCCAGGAAATGTAAAAGGCTGCCCAGTGAAACCTGGCAGCCTCTCAGCGCATCGAGGGTGGGGGATGGGGGGGCGGGGGGCGGTTCCAGACAAACGGGCACAGGATGCCCGATTGAGGGCCGCCTCCACTTCCCCAACCCGCCCCCAGGACCCGAGACGCCCCCTACCCCCAAACGATCATCCTTGCCTCACCAGGGCCCAACCAATTACCCCGGCGAGGCAACCCTAACTTACCTGCACTCCTGTCCTCGGCTGGGCTGCAGTCCCAGCAGTGGCCCCGCTCCCGGTGGTACTGCTGGGACTAAGAGCCGCCAGCCCGATGATTGGCCAGCAGCTCAATGAGGCGGGACTTCCTCCCTCAAGCGAGTGGAAGTCCCACCTCAGAACAATTAAAACCCGGGGACCCATAAAACGCAGGACGGATCCTCGGGCCGGGCGGAAGCGGTTTCACCACTGACTTTTATGTCGGTGGCCAGTTCCTGTCCGCCCGATCTAAAATCCAGCCCAAAGATGAATCTTGGTGCTCTCCCAGCAGGGACAAGCCCAAGACATAAGCTGGTGGTAGTCCAGTTGTTACTGATGAGAGCACATAGATGCCTTCTGCATGTGTCCCCTTTCCAGGAATGTTGTGAGGGTCTCCAATGGCAAAAGGAAGTATTTCAGTGCCATTTTTCCATGCCTTAAGCAGTTTGTCATTATGTCCTGACCCAGTGCCCATGTCTGGGTGGTCAGTCCCTCTCCACCCAACACACCCTCCTCCTCTGACAAATGCAAGGCCCATGAGGTCAAGGGTTTACGAGGTACTCTCTTTCCCTGCCTGGCTGAGGTCATTGAGCCACTTGCAGCACTGAATCCAGGTCCTTGGGGTGACCCCACAGCTGATGACCTCCTTCGCTATCTACAGCTGGGCTTGCTCGGTCAGGTGCCCTGCTGTCCTCCTCCCAGCCCTGGGAAGAGTATCTCCATCCTTTCCCTAGCAGACTGTAAGAGAACCTGGAGGGAGGCATCACTAATGCATGAGGCCATCCAGAGTCTTTCTTCTGACATCATTGTGCAGCCTCTCTCCTGAAGAAATCCTTACACTTTACAATGAAACATTGAATGCAGGTCTGGCAGCCCTTTAAATATGGCACCAGAACTGCCGTGGCGTCTGCTGACGCCGTGTCTCTGCCTCCACTCCCACCAATGTCCACGTTATTGGACGGTCCCGCACCTCATTCACCTTAATTTGCTGGCCACCGCTTGGCCTCAACGGAAGCTGCAACCGCTTCCGGTCCCAACATCAGGATCTGCGGCTTCCACATAAAATCCAGCTCTGGGAAAGATGTTCTGTGCTAAATTGGTCAGGAATTTCCCAATTTGAAGTCATTATTGCATATCTGTCTGAGTGGAGCAGAGCGGCAGTCTATCTTAGCTGACAGGCCCCTGTTGTTTAGTGAATGCCTCTATTTTCCCAGCACCCTGTGTTGCTGTGACAATGTATAAATGGAGCCCAACAGGCAGAAAATTGCTTGCTTATTAACAAGGAATGGGCATGGTCTTAGACGTGGATTGAAAGCATTTAGAGCTTTAGAGAATGACCTAAATGTTCCAAACTTACTTAACCAGCAACAGCTGACCAAAAATTCCAAAAAACTATCAATTCAAAACTTCCCCTGAATATTTGTCTACAACATATGAAAACAAAAACAAATAATTGCACTTCAAGTGCAATGGGACTATGGCATAAGCTGTAGCTATTTCTTCATTCATATTGGAGGAGGAATAAAAACACAATGAGGCAATGCATTCATAAAATGTGCTTTTATTTTAAAGAGAAGGAAAATAAAGTGAGATTTGCAACAGATTAAGCTACATTCAACCCTTGTTCATGAACACCCTCTGTTTTTCTTCCAACATACTGGGCTGGGTTTTAAAAGCCCGTCGCCGAGAGCGGCGGCAGGCAAAAAAAATGGCTGCGTTAAAATCTGTGGTGGGCCTCTGCCAGGACAATCTTCTGGCCCACCCCCCCCCCCCACCACCACCACGGAGCCTGACGTCAGGGGCTCAATAAAATCCAGCCCATTATGTTCACTGTTCCCCCGACCCCTCTATTTAAAATGTTAGTCTTTCACCCGCCCACAGTTCAAAATAGCATTCTGCCACTTCTCTCCTTTGTTCTCCTTCCACTTCTGCCTTTCCTTTTCACTCTCTCCTATTCCCTCACTCCTCATCCCTATTATTGCCAGTGTTCCCTTTTTTCTCTCATTCTCTGCTCTCATCCCCTAGCACTTTATCTAGCTATTTTGTTTTTACTTTTCTTGATATATATATTAATGACCTAGACTTTGTTTTGCAGGGCACAATTTCAAAATTTTCGGATGGCACAAAACTTGGAAGTATTGTGAACTTTGAGGAGAATAATGATAAACTTTAAGAGGGCATAGACAGGCTGTTGGAATGGGTGGACAAGTGGCAGATGAAATTCAACAGAGATGTGAAATGATACATTTTGGGAAGATGTATGAGGAGAGGCAATATAAAATAACGGGTGCAATTCTATAAGGGATGCAGGAACAGAGAGACCTGGGGGTATATATGCACTGCATGCCAACTTGCTTTGTTGAATGATAATTTTATTTAATCCATTGACAGGGGATCTGAATTTATGTTTGTTTTAAAAAGACATTTAAAAAAAGACAGATAGAAGATGACTTTGTTAACAGCTTAAGATGGCCACCTAATTTGCAACACTTATCCTACATTTGCAAGGTTTGTGAGGAGGGAGACAAAATGTCTGTTCATTTCCCAGCAAGAACGAAGACCTAGGAAGTTTAAGGAACTACCTGTTCTTTTTAGCAAGAGAGAAATACTGCTAACTGCAATGTTTGAATCACTGAGTGACTGTCATGTGACAAGCTCCTCCCCATCTATGGTTTTAACCTTGTGTCTTTCTGTAGCAAAGAGAAGCTAAGTGGGGGTCTCTCTCTCCATTTCAGTTTACAAGCTTTGAACTCTGCCTGTTTACTGACCACATTTACATACTCCAGCTACAATCAGAAAACCCATCAGAGGAAATCATCTGCATCGCTGTCTCCAAGAGACCCACCGAACCAGTCATCTACCTCTTCAAACTAAAAGTCTCAGGTCCACCAAATTCAGCTAGAAGCAAGCTGAATCACCAAATTCCATAAACTGTATGCCCCTTTTATCTATGGATTCTAACTCAACCAATCTACCATTCCCCACTCTGTAAACTACTTGTGTCTGTGTAAACCTCTAGTGTGTTTGTGTGTGTGTGTGTGTGTGTGAGTGAAAGTCGGTGTGTACCTTATTAATTACATTAGTTCAGTTTAGGTACAATAAAGTTAATCTCTTTCTTTGTTCAACTCAAGAAAACCTGTCTGATTGGTTCTAGCAAGTAAGTAATCAAACAGCTACTGAATTGGCCAGTACATCCACTTTAAGAAAGAATTAAACCTGTTGTGGTCAAACAAGGAGAGGGAAAAAAGGGAAGCCCTTCGACCCCTCCTTATTTGACCATAACTGCACAAATCGGTGAAGGTGGCTGAGGAGATTGAGAAAGTGGCTAATAAGGCCTGGACTTTATAAATCAAGGCATGGAGTACAAAAACAAAGAAGTTATGATGAACCTTTATAAAACACTGTTTAGGCCTCAACTGGAGCGTTAGGTCCAATTCTGGGCATCAAACTTTAGGAAGGATGTTCAGGCTTTAGAGAGGCCATAGAAAGATTTATGAGAATGGCTTCAGGGTTCAGGGACCAAATATACTGGAGAATTTGGGCTGGTTGTCTTTAGAGAAGAGAAGGTGAAAAGGAGATTTGATTGAGGTGTTCAAAATCATGAGGGGGCTAAATAGAGTAGATAGGGAAAAACTGTTCCCATTGGTAGAAGGATTGAGAACCAGAGGACACTGATATAGGTGAATGGCAAAAGAACCAAAGGCAACATGAGGAATAACTTTTTACTCAGTGGGTGGTTAGGATCTGGAATGCACTGCCTGAGATTGTGGTGGAGGCAGATTCAATCTGGCTTTCGAAAGAGAATTGAATTAACACCTGCAGAGAAAAATTTTGCAGGGCTATGGAGAAAAGGCGGGGGAGTCGGACTAGCTGAGTTGCTCTTACAGAAAGCTTTCATGTGCATGACAGGCCGAATGGCCTCCCTCTGTGCTGTAACCATTCTATGTTTTCTACAGTTTCTATTGGTAACACCAAATAGAAATTAAAGTACGCAAGAAAAAAGTGCTTACTGCTGTTGCATTTCACTGCTGTACCACTGAGGAGTGTGTGCTGTTAGCAACTCTCACATAGTGTGTTAAGTACCATGAGCAATATTATGTGGGCCCAGTGCCACAGCCAAGCTAACCTCGTAAGACGTGTGGAAATGGCACTGTGCCACTGGTATTTCCTTTTAACCAGGGCAGAGAATTTGAGAATTCGGTGCTTTCGATAATTGTTTTTATTAACTCCAGTATTAGGGGATGACATTTATCTGCTGTACAGGGAAACAGGGGAAAATATTTTAATTTGGCCTGAATTTTAGCAGCCCCTTGATGCCATGGGTTGTGGCGGGGAGGCCCATAAAATGCTAGCGGGAGCGGTCCGCCACGAGCCATGTTGCTGAGAAGGCCCCGCCAGATATTAGTGGTGGTGGCAAGGCCTCCGTGTGGCCACAAGTGGCGGGACCTTCGTTAAAATATTGAAATGAGACAAATTAAAATGCAAGTGAACTTACCTGCCACCGCCGGCTGTCCCAAGGTAATTTTACAGCCAACCGGCCGTAACTTGCTTGGCTTCAGAACTCCGTTGCCGAGACACTGGAGGGGAGGGGGAGGAATAAAATTATCAGGGCAGTGGGGGGAGCAGGGGAAACTATTCCTATTGGTTGTGGGGATGGTGGGAAGGGGTTGTAGGGCAAAAGTGAAGAGGCTGGGGGGAAAGTTGGGGTTGGGAATAAAGTTCATTTTGTTGATATTGCTCTGAAAACAAACATTGGGGAGGTAGGAAAGGGCCTCCAGCATTTATTTCAATTTTAACACTCAATGCACCACAATATCACTATAAAAATTAAAATTACTTCTCAGGGCTTGAAGCCCTATAAAAATGGCGATGGGGCCTGCGTGATAGCACCAGACGCCGTTGCCAGGGATATGGTGTCCGCCCACTCTAAGTCATTTTGGGCAGCCACTCCGCCCCCTCCATTTAATGAGCCCCAGCATATAATATCGTCGGGGCTATGTGGCGGCACTTTCCTGTCGGAAGGTCACCCACTTTGCAAATATTTTTGATAAAATTCAGCCCTTTGTGTCACTAAAATATTGTGAACTCATGTAGCAAAGTGCTTGATTTACAAGTTTATCTAGCTGTGCATGCATTACATACTGTCATTATTACATTTATACTGATCACATTCAACACTAACTAACAGTTTTAACATCTATTGACTAAGTATCAGAACAGCGCAGATTCTCCTGAACTAACAGAGCACCTGTTACAGCTGTGCTTTTGTGCTCACTAGAGGGCAATCTTGTGTATACTGCAGAGCTGGAATGACACAGGAAATGTCTTGGCATTGAACTGCAGTATCCACCAACATGTCATAGCTTGCCATCCATTGGTGCAAAGATATGGTCATGTTTCTGTAAGGTCAGTTGAGCTTCTCTTCATTATCATATCTTCTTGTGAAAATTCACACATCAATATAAAGCAGTGAAGCATGTATAATAACAACTTGCATTTATATAGTACTTTAATGGAGTAAACGATCTCAAGGTGCTTCACCGGAGTGATTGCCAAACAAAATTTAATACTGAACTATCTAAAGAGATGGCTCATCTTGAACAGGAAAATGTCATCAGCCTTGCTTCCAATTTCCACTCTTCTCTCACCTTCACATAGTCCCTCTCTGCCTCTTCCCTTCCTTGACTTCTCTGCCTCTATTTTTGGGGATAGGCTATCAACAAATATTCACTATAAGCCCACTGACTCCCACGGCTACCTCAACTACACTTCCCCACACACTGCTTCCTGTAAAGATTCCATTCCATTCTCCTAGTTCCTCCATCTCCATCACATCTGCTGGAACGATGCAACCTTTCACACCAGCGCTTCTGATATGTCTTCCTTTTTCCTCAACTGAGGATTCCCCCTTACCATGATTGAGCATGTCTGTTCCATTTCATGCACTTCTACTCTCACCCCTTCCCCTCCACCCCAAAATCATGCTAGGGTTCCCCTTGTCCTCACCTTCCACCCTGCCAGCCTCCATATTCAATGCATCATCCTCCGCCATTTCTGCCACCTCCAGCATGATGCCACCACCAAGCACATCTTTCTTCCCCTCCCCTTTCAGCATTCCAAGTTGACCACACCTCAATTGCCCCCAACATCCCCGCCCCTTCCCATGGCATGTTTTCATGGAGATACAACGCCTGCCCTTTTACCTCCCCTCCTCACTGTCAAAAGCCCCAAACACTCCTTCCAGGTGAAATAGCGATTTACGTGTACTTCTTTCATTTAGTATATTGTATTCGCTGCTCACAATACTGGTGTCTGCAGTTTAATTCTCCACCTTATTCCCATTCTGATCTCTTTGTCCTTGTCTTCCTGCAGTGTTCCAGTGAAGCTCAATGCATGTTTGAGGAGCAGAATCTCATCTTTTGATTAGGCACTTTAGAACCTTCTGCACTCAAATTGAGTTCAATAATTTCAGATTGTAACCTCTGCCTCCATTATGTTTGATTGTCTTTGCAGGTTGGTTTTTTCTCTTGTTTTTCTCTCTTTTTTCACTTTCAGATGGCAGCTGTTCATAATCCTGCCATTCGCACCTCCTCTAGATACATCTTTTGTTTCTTTACTTGTCCCATTACCACTCTTTTTGGCCTTGCATCATCAAACCTTTTGTCATTTAATCTCTCCTCTCTTCCACCTGATCACAAACATTCCCTTTTGTTCTTTTTCCCACCCTCTCCCCTTTCATTGCTTCAAATCTATAACTTCCCTGCCTTTTCCCTGTTCTGGTGAAAGATCATCAACTTGAAACATTGGGCTGAGTTTTGAGGGAATGATGTGGACAGGTATGGAGGTGTGGGGGGACATAAAACTGGGGTGGGACACATCGGACAGGATGTCCTACATTGAGACGTCGGATCCTATTTGTCCATGGCAGCAAACATAGAGGGTGGAGAACCAACAGCAATGCAGCGGGCAGATAATTAAGCTAGTTAAATGACCAAATGAAAGCAATTTTATGTGTCACATTGTTACAGTCAGGTGAGGAAGGGTCGAAGGGCTCCCCTCTTTTCCATCTCCTTGTTTGGCCACAACAGGGTTTAGTTCTTTTTTAAAGTGAATGTACTTACCAATTCAGTGAGTGTTTCACTATTTACGTGTTATGATCATAAAAGAACCAATTCACAGAATCACAGAATAATACAGTGCAGACAGTGCAGAAGAGGCCCTTCGGCCCATCGAGTCTGCACCGATGCATTAAAGACACCTGACCTGTCTACCTAATCCCATTTGCCAGCACCTGGCCCATAGCCTTGAATGTTATGACATGCCAAGTGCTCATCCAGGTACTTTTTAAAGGATGTGAGGCAATCCGCCTCTACCACCCTCCCAGGCAGGGCATTCCAGACCGTCACCACCCTCTGGGTAAAAAAGTTCTTCCTCAAATCCCCCTTAAACCTCCCGCTCCTCACCTTAAACTTGTGACCCCTCGTAACTGACCCTTCAACTAAGGGGAACAGCTGCTCCCTTTCCACCCTGTCCATGCCCCTCATAATCATGTACACCTTGATCAGGTCAACCCTCAGTCTTCTCTGCTCCAGTGAAAACAACCCAAGCCTATCGAATCTCTCTTCATAGCTTAAATGTTCCATCCCAGGCAACATCCTGGTGAATCGTCTCTGCACTCTCCTTCCTATAATGTGGTGACCAGAATTGCACACAGTACTCCAGCTGTGGCCTTACCAAAGTTCTATACAACTCCAACATGACCTCCCTGCTTTTGTAATCTATGCCTCGATTGATAAAGGCAAGTATCCCATTTGCCTTTTTCACCACCCTATTAACTTGCCCTTCTGCCTTCAGGGATCTATGAACAAACACACCAAGGTCCCTTTGTTCCTCGGAACTTCCCAGTGTCAGGCCATTCATTGAATACTTGCATGTCACATTACTCCTTCCAAAGTGTATCACCTCACACTTTTCAGCGTTAAATTCCATCTGCCACTTTTCTGCCCATTTGACCATCCCGTCTATAGCTTCCTGTCACCTAAGATACTCCACCTCACTGTTAATCACTCGGTCAATCTTTGTGTCATCCGTGAACTTACTGATCCTACCCCCCCACATAGTCATCTATGTCGTTTATATAAATGATAAATAATAGGGGACCCAGCACAGATCCCTGTGGTACACCACTGGACACTGGCTTCCAGTCACTAAAACAGCCGTCTGTCATCACTCTTTGTCTCCTACAGCTAAGCCAATTTTGAATCCACCTTATCAAGTTACCCTGTATCCCATGTTTTTTATTTATTTAGAGATACAGCACTGAAACAGGCCCTTCAGCCCACTGAGTCTGTGCCGACCAACAACCACCCATTTATACTAACCCTACAATAATCCCATATTCCCTACCACCTACCTACACTAGGGGCAATTTACAACAGCCAATGTACCTATCACCTGCAAGTCTTTGGCTGTGGGAGGAAACCGGAGCACCCGGCGAAAACCCACACGGTCACAGGGAGAACTTGCAAACTCTGCACAGGCAGTACCCAGAATCAAACGCGGGTCCCTGGAGCTGTGAGGCTTCGGTGCTAACCACTGCACCACTGTGCATTTTGCTTTGTAAACTACATCAGCTGCACTACCCTCATCTACACACCTGGTCACATGCTCAAAAAATTTAATCAAATTCATTAGGCATGACCTCCCTCTGACAAAGCCATTTTGACTATTCCTAATTAAAGTTTGCTTCTCCAAGTGGAGAGAGATTCTCTCCTTCAGAATTTTCACCAATAGTTTCCCTACCACTGACGTGAGACTCACTGGTCTGTCGTTCCCTGGCTTAACTCTGCAACCTTTCTGAAATAGTGGGACCACATTAGCTGTTCTCCAGTCCTCTGGCACCTCCCCCATGGCCAGAGAGGAATTAAAAATTAGGGTCAGAGCCCCTGCAATCTCCACCCTCACCTCCCACAGCATCCTGGGACACAAATCGTCAGGACCTGGAAATTTGTCCACTTTTAAGCCTGCCAAAACCTCCAATACCTTGTCACTCCCTATGACAATTTGCTCAAGAACCTCACAGTCTCTCTCTCTGAGTTCCATATCTACTTCCTCATTCTCTTGGGATAAGACAGATGTGAAGTATTCATTCAACACCCTACCAATGTCCTCTGGCTCCACCCACAGATTTCCCCCTTGGTCCCTAATGGATCCTACTCTTTCCCTGGTTATCCTCTTCCCATTGATATATTTATAGAATATCTTGGGATTTTCCCTACTTTTACCAGCCAGAACTTTCTCATATCCCCTCTTTGCTCTCCTAATTGCTTTCTTAAGCTCCATCCTACACTTTCTGTACTCCACTAATGTTTCCATTGATTTGCTCTCCTTGTATTTGCTAAAAGCCTCCTTCTCATCGTACCCTGAATGTTTCTGGTCATCCATGGTTCACTGTGCTTGTTGCTCCTACCTATTACCCTAGAAGGCACATGTTGGGCCTGTACCCTCCCCACTTCCTTTTTGAATGCCCCCCACTGTCTGTAGATTTCCCAACAAGTAACTCTTTCCAGAGAGGGCTTGGCCATGTGAGCCGCATGGAAGATGGCAGGATCCCCAAAGTCACATTGTACAGTGAGCTCGCCACTGGTATCAGACCCACCGGCCGTCCATGTCTCCGTTATAAAGACGTCTGCAAACGCGACATGAAATCGTGTGACATTGATCACAAGTCGTGGGAGTCAGTTGCCAGCATTCGCCAGAGCTGGCGGGCAGCCATAAAGACAGGGCTAAATTGTGGCGAGTCGAAGAGACTTAGTAGTTGGCAGGAAAAAAGACAGAGGCGCAAGGGGAGAGCCAACTGTGCAACAGCCCCAACAAACAAATTTCTCTGCAGCACCTGTGGAAGAGCCTGTCGCTCCAGAATTGGCCTTTATAGCCACTCCAGGCGCTGCTTCACAAACCACTGACCACCTCCAGGCGCGTATCCATTGTCTCTCGAGATAAGGAGGCCCAAAAGAACTCTTTCCAGTCTACCTTGGCCAGATCCTGCCTTATTTTACTAAAATTCGCTCTCCCCCAATCCAAAACCTTTTTTTGCAGCTTGTCTATTTCTTTCTCCATAACAAGCTTAAATTGTACCATGTTGTGGTCGCTATCACCAAAATGCACGCCCACCAACACATCAACCAACTGTCCGGCTTCATCCCCCAGAATTAGGTCCAGCACTGCACCCTCCCTTGTTGGATCCTCTACATATTGAGCTAAAAAGTTCTCCTGTATACATTTTAAGAACTCCACTCCATCTGAGCCCTTAACATGATGACTATCCCAATTAATGTTGGGAAAGTTGAAATCATCGAACATAATTACCCTATTATTTTTATACACCTCTGCAAATTCCGCACATATTTGCTCCTCAATTTTCCGCTGACTATCTGGGGGTCTACAATAAACACCTAGCAATCTGGCTGTCCCTTTTTTATTCCTAAACTCTGCCCATAAAGCTTCATTTGATGCCCCCTCTCCTTACTGCAGTACTGACTCCTTAATTAATATTACAATGCCCCCTCCTCTTTTACCCCCTCCTCTGTCTCGCCTGAAGATTCTATATCCCGGGATATTGAGCTGCCAATCCTGCTCCTCCCTCAACCATGTCTCCGTGATGGCTACTATATCACAATTCCACGTGTCAATCCTTGCCCTTAACTCATCCATTTTACCTGCAATACTCCTGGCATTAAAGTAGAGGCCTTCCATCCTGGTCTTACTCCCTTGAAACTTACTTCCGCTGTATTCCCTCTGACTTGTTCACTTTCCTATGTTTAGCTGTGTCCCTATTCTGCTAGGAGTCTGCGACCCCTCCCCCTGCCAAATTAGTTTAAACTCTTCCCAACAGCACTAGCAAACCCGCCAGCAAGGATGTTAGTCCCCTCTGGTTCAGATGTAGACGTCCCACTTGTACAGGTCCCACCTTCCCCAGAAACGGTCTCAGTGGTCCAGGAATCTAAAACCCTCCCTCCTGCACCAACTCTTAAGCCACGCGTTCATCTGTGCTATTCTCCTATTTCTATACTCGCTAGCAAGTGGCACTGGGAGTAATCCAGAGATTACAACCCGAGACGTCCTGCTTTTTAATCTACTGCCTAACTCCCTGAATTCTTGATGCAAAACCTCATCCCTCTTTCTACCTATGTCATTGGTACCAACATGTATAATGACCTCTGCCTCATCACCCTCCCCATTCAGGATGCCCTGCAGCCGTTCAGTGACATCCCGGACCCTGGCACAAGGGAGGCAACACGCCATCCTGGAGTCACGTTGAAGGCCAGAGATGCGCTTATCTGTTCCCCTGACTATAGAATCCCCTATTACTATTGCTCTTCCTCTGTTTCCCCCTTCCTGCACAGACAGGCTGCTTGCGGTGCCAGAAACTTGGCTCTGTCCGCACTCTCTGGAGGAACCAGCCTCATCAGCCTCCAAAATGGAATACCGATTTGCAAGCGGGACCCCAGGGGACTCCTGAACTACCTGCCTGTTTCTCTTGGACTGCCTGGTGGTCACCCATTCCCATCCTTCCTCAAGTCCCTTCAGATGCGGTGTGACCACCTCTCTATACGTGATATCCACAATGCTCTCAGACTTAGGGCGGCACAGTGGCGCAGTGGTTAGCACCGCAGCCTCACAGCTCCAGGGACCCTGGTTCAATTCTGGGTACTGCCTGTGTGGAGTTTGCAAGTTCTCCCTGTGTCTGCGTGGGTTTCCTCCGGGTGCTCCGGTTTCCTCCCACATGCCAAAAGACTTGCAGGTTGATAGGTAAATTGGCCATTATAAATTGCCCCTGGTATAGGTAGGTGGTAGGGAAATATAGGGACAGGTGGGGATGTGGTAGGAATATGGGATTAGTGTAGGATTAGTATAAATGGGTGGTTGATGGTCGGCACAGACTCGGTGGGCCGAAGGGCCTGTTTCAGTGCTGTATCTCTAAACTCTAAACTTGCAGATGCTCCACAGTGTTTCCAGCCGCCATTCCAGCTCTGAAACCTGAGCTTCCAGGAGCTGCAGCTGGACACACTTCCTGCACACATGCTGGTCCCAGGGACTGGAAATGTTCCCGGACAAATTGGACAAGTTTTCTTGAGTTTAACAAAGAAAGAGGTTAGCTTTATTGTACATAAGCCAATCTAAGTAAAATAATAATCTATAGTCCAACTTTCAGACACGCACATGTGAGGTTAATACTCACACACAAATAGGTTACAGAGTGAGGAATGATAGATTGGTTGGATTAGAGTCCGGAGCAATAAAAAGGGCTATACAGTCTGTGGAGTTTGGTGACTCAGTTGTCTTCCAGATGAACTCGGTGGTCCTGAGGCTTTTGGCTTGTAGATGTGGCCAGCAGGTTTGGTGGTCCTCCTGGAAAACAGCAATGCACATGAGTTCCTTCGTAGGGTCTCTGTCTACTGCAGTGATGCTTAGGTGGTTATGGCCAGCAGGCAGGGTTCGAAATTTGCCAGGTGGACTGGAGAGAGAGAAAGGGACCACACTTGTGTCTCTTCTGATCAGTGTCGGTCGCTTGTCTACTGCAGAGAGAGAAACGCCAGCCTAAAACACACAGCTGGTGGGCCTGTCACATGATGCTTATAGTATATTTCCTCTTGCAACTTAATTAGTTCATGTCTAGGACTTCCCTTTTCTCTATCAGGGTCCCATTGTTCAAGTGATTACCTTTAAGTGGTCCATCTCCACCAGTTTAATGCCCAAAGATTGCCTTTAACGTCTTGTTAATGGAGACTGGACAGGTGAGGCACTCCAAACTTCTCAAGTCATTAAAATAAAAGCAAAATAACGCGGATGCTGGAAATCTGAAATAAAAACAAGAAATACTGGAAATACTCAGCAGGTCTGGCAGCATCTGTGGAGAGAGAAGCAGAGTTAACATTTCAGGTCAGTGAAGAAGGGTCAGCTGCCAGACCTGCTAAGTATTTCCAGCATTTCTTGTTTTTATTTTTCAAGTCATTGTTCTGGAGAGGACTGGCCAGACATCTCACCTCCCTCTCAATGCAGTGAAATACAAGGGATTTTGATGCAAATTCCAGTGGTTATTTTAGTTACTAGCAGTCATCTTTTTCCTGTTCCTTTTTCCTTTTTTAAAATTTTATCTTGGGTTTCCAGCCGATGGATTAAAAAATCATCATTCGGCATAGCCCGTGTTTGTGACAAGGATGCAATTTTATAAATGGCATGGGTCTCACAGGGCTTCATATTCTCACCTCCTTTAAAGAGGCAACATCAAGGCAGCAAATCATCATGGCTGCCTGAAAGGGAAGCCTATCGGAAGGGCAAACAATGAGGGCCTGGAAGGGCCACAAATGGAGAGCTGAGCTTAGCATGTCAGGAGTGAGAGGAAGGTTCGCTGCACTGCAGGGCGCCAATGCAAGAGGGAAATGGGCAAGTCACACCTGGCAAGGGTCACAAGTGGGGGCATCAAGAGAGGGACACTGGCAGGGGAAGACTGCCTTTAAGGGAGAGGCCATTTATTATAGGCCTCATTCATCCAGGCTTCAGGGACCCCATCGAAGACGATGTGCACTTGAGCCGGAGGGAGGGCACCTTCTGCGGCACTGCAATGGATGATGAGCCCACAGGAGGGACCTCATCAGCCTCCAGACATTGAAGAAGAGCCAAGAGGAGAGAGAGAGAAAGAATTGGCTGGCACAGAAGGAGGTACCTTCCAGAAAGAGTGTACAGGTCAAGGCTCAACCACATGCAGATGTCCAAGACGTAGTTTCAATGAAGACTATCCCTCTCCACTAACCTGTGTGCGATGACGCATATTGAGCTGTGCCCGAGGGGATTGGGTGGCAAGCCAATGCCAGTGGCCCTCAAGATCACCATGGTGCTGAACTTCTATGCCACTGGATCATTCGAGGGATCCACAGGGGACATTTGTTGTATCTCGCAATCTGCAGCACCTCAATGCATCAAGGAGGTCACCAATGCCCTATTCAAGAGGGCCGTAGATTTTGTGCGCTTCTGCACAACCACCAACTCAGAAGCAGAGAGGGCCATCGGGTTTGGGGCCATTGCTGGATTCCTGCAGGTGCAGGGTGTCATTGACTGCACGCATGTGGCCATCAAGGCACTGGAACAAAAGCCAGTGGCCTTCATCAACAGGAAGGGCTTCCACTCCCTCAATGTACAACTGGTCTGCAACCATCGTAAATGGCTCCTGCAGGTCTGTGCATAACGCCCGCGAAATTGCCATGTTGCTTACATTTTAAGGCAGTCCCAGGTGCCTGAATTTTTCTGGCCTCCCTCCAGCCTCCAGGGATGGTTCCTTGGAGACAAGGGCTACTCACTGAGAACGTGGCTACTGACGCCTGTGAGGAACCCACAAATGGATGCAGAGAAGATGTACAGGACCTGCCACAAGACAACACGAGCTACCATTGAGCAGGCCATTGGTCTGCTGAAGTTGATTTTCAGGTGCCTAAATCAGGGAGCTCTACATTACGCCCTGGCGAGGATCTCGCATATCGTTGTGGTTTGCTGTGCGCTGCACAACCTTGCACTGTAAAGGGAGCAGCCAATGAGCAACAAGTAAAGTGAGAAAAGGACTGCCTCCTCACATGATGAGGATGTGGAGCTGGATAGTGGGCAAGCTGGGCCAGATGAAGAACATAGAAACATAGAAAATAGGAACAGGAGTAGGCCATTTGGTCCTTTGAGCCTGCTCCGCCATTCATTATGATCATGGCTGATCATCCAACTCAGTAACGCTTTCCCTCCAGATCCTTTGATCCCTTTCGCCCTAAGAGCTATATCAAACTCCTTCTTCAAAACATACAGTGTTTTGGCCTCAACTGCTTTCTGTGGTAGCGAATTCCACAAACTCACCACTCTCTGGGTGAAGAAATTTCTCCTCAACTCAGTCCTGAAAGGTTTACCCAGTATCCTTAGACGATGACGCCTATTTCTGGATTCCTCCACCATCGGGAACATTCTTCCTGCATCTACCCTGTCAATTCCTGTTAGAATTTTATAGGTTTCTATGGGATCCCCTCTCACTCTTCTGAACTCCAGCGAATATAATCCGAATCGACTCAATCTCTCCTCATACGTCAGTCCTGCCATCCCAGGAATCAGTCTGGTAAACCTTCGCTGCACTCCCTCTATAGCAAGAACATCCTTCCTCAGATAAGGAGACCAAAATTACACACAATATTCCAGGTGTGGCCTCACCAAGGCCCTGTATAATTGCAGCAAGACATCCCTGCTCCTGTACTCAAATCCTCTCGCTATGAAAGCCAACATACCATTTGCCCTTTTTACTTCCTGTTGCACCTGCATGCTTACCTTCAGCGACTTGTGTACGAGAACACCCATGTCTCATTACATATTCCCCTCTCTCAGTTTATAGCCCTTCAGATAATAATCTGCCTTCCTGTTTTTGCTACCAAAGTGGATAACCTCACATTTATCCACATTATACTGCATCTGCCTTGCATTGCCCACTCACTCAACTTGTCTGAATCACCCTGAAGCCTCTCTGCATCCTCCTCACAACTCACCCTCCTACCCAGTTTAGTGTCATCTGCAAATTTGGAGATATTACATTCAGTACCCTCATCTAAATCATTAATATATTGTGAATAGCAGGGGGCCTAGCACCGGTCCCTGTGTTATCCCATTAGTCACTGCTTTCCATTCTGAAAAAGACCCGTTTATTCCTACTCGTTGTTTCCTGTCCGACAACCAATTTTCTATCCATTGCAATGCACTACCCCCAATCCCATGCGCTTTAATTTTACATGCTTATCTCTGATGTGGGACTTTGACAAAAGCCTTCTGAAAGTCCAAATAAACCACATGCACTGGCTCCCCCTCATCAACTCCACTGGTTATATCCTCGAAGAATTCTAGTAGATTTGTCAAGCATGATTTCCCTTTCGTAAATCCATGCTGACTCTGCCTGATTCTACCACTGTTCTCTAAGTGCGCTGCTATAAAATCGTTGATAATGGACTCTAGAATTTTCCCCACTACTGACGTCAGGCTGACTGGTCTATAATTCCCTGCTTTCTCTGTACCTCCCTTTTTAAATAGTTGGGTTACATTAGCTACCCTCCAATCTGTAGGAACTGTTCCAGAGTCTATAGAATCCTGGAAGATAACCACCAATGCATCCACTATTTCTAGGGCCACTTCCTTAAGTTCTCTGGGATGCAAACCATCAGGCCCTGGGGATTGTTCGGCCTTCAATCCCATCATTTTCCCCAACACCATTTCTCTGCTAATACTGATTTCTTTCTGTTCCCCTCTCTCACTAAGCCCTGTGCTCCCCAACATTTCTGGTATGATATTTGTGTCCTCCTTTGTGAAGACAGAACCAAAGTATGCATTTAGTTGGTCAGCCATTTCTTTATTCCCCATAATAAATTCCCCTGTTTCTAACTGTAAGGGACCTACATTTGTCTTCACCAATCTTTTTCTCTTCACTATAGAAATTTTTACTGTCAGTTTTTATGTTCCTCGCATGCTTGCTCTCGTACTCTATTTTCCCTTTCTTAATCAATCCCTTGGTCCTCCTTTGCTGAATTCTAACCATTCCCAATCCTCAGGTCTGTTGTTTTTCCTGGCAAATTTATATGCCTCTTCCTTGGATCTAATGCTATCTCTAATTTCCCTTGTAAGCCACGGTTTGGCTACTTTTCCCGTTTTACTTTTGCGCCAGACAATTGTTGCAGTTTATCCATGCGCTCTTTAAATGTTTGCCATTGCCTATCCACCGTCATCCCTTTATGTAACATTTCCCAATCCGTCATAGCCAACTCGCGCCTCATACCTTTGTAGTTTCCTTTACTAAGATTCAGGACCCTAGTCTCAGAATCAACTACGTCACTCTCCATCTTAATGAAGAATTCTATCATATTATGGTCGCTCATCCCCGAGGAGTCTTGCACCACTGGATTGTCAATTATTCCTCGCTCATTACACAACACCCAGTCTAGGATGGCCTGTTCTCTAGTTGGTTCCTCAACGTATTGGTTCAGAAAACCATCCCCTATACACTCCACGAATTCTTCCTCTGCGGTATTGTGACTAATTTGATTTGCCCAATCTATATGCAAATTAAAGTCACCCATAATTACAGATGTTCTTTTAGCGCCTGCATCTCTAATTTCCTGTTGAATACCATTCCCAACATCATCACTACAGTTTGGGGGTCTATATACAACCCCCACAAATGTTTTTTGCCCCTTAGTGTTTCTCAGCTCTACCCAAACAGATTCCATATCGCCAGAGCTAATACCTTTCCTTAATTTGCTCTTTAATCAGCAATGCAACTCTACCGCCTTTTGCTTTTTGTCTGTCCTTCCTAAATACCGAATATTGCTGGATGTTAATTTCCCATCCCTGGTCACCTTGCAGCCATGTTTCCGTAATCCTGACGATATCATACCCGTTTACATCTATTTGTGCGATTATTTCATCCACTTTATTGCGAGTGCTCTGTGCATTAAGGCACAAAGCCTTAAGGCTTGTCTTTTTAACATTACTTGTCCCCTTCCCACTATTTTTCACTGCGGCCCTTTTTGATTCTGGCCCTTGATTTCTCTGCCTATCACTTTTCTTATTCCCCTTACTGTCTTTTGTTCTTGTCCTTGATCACCCCCCCTCCTCTGACTCCTTGCAAAGGTTCCCATTCCCCTGTCATTTTAGTTTAAAACTTCCCCAACCACTCTAGCAAATACTCCCCCTCGGACATCAGTCCTGGTCCTGCCCAGGTGCAACCCGTCCAGTTTGTACTGGTCCCACCTCCCCCAGAATTGGTCCCAATGCCCCAGGAATCTAAAACCCTCCCCCTCACACCATCTGTTCATCCACGTATTCATCCGATATATGCTATTTCTACTCTGACTAGCACGTGGCACTGGTAGTAATCCTGAGATCACTACCTTTGAGGTCCTACTTTTCAACTTACTTCCTAGCTCCCTATATTCTGCTTTTAGGACCTCATCCTTTTTTTTAACCTATGTCATTTGTACCAATGCGTACCACGACCACTGGCTTTTCACTCTCCCCCTTCAGAATGTCCTGTAACTGCTCTGAGACATCCTTGCCTCTAGCACCAGGGAGGCAACATACTATCCTGGAGTCCCTTTTGCGGCCACAGAGACAGCTAGCTATTCCCCTTACAATTGTAACCCCTATAACTATTGCATTCCCACACTTTTTACTCCTCCCTTGTGCAGCAGACCCAACCGTGGTGCAACAAATTGAGCTGTTGCCACTTTCCCCTGAGAAGTCATTCCCCCCAACAGTATCCAAAGCAGTATACCTGTTTTGCAGGGGAATAGCCACAGGAGATTCCTGAATGACCTGCATAGTCCTCTTGCTCTGCCTGGTGGTCACCCATTCCTTTCCTGCCTGTGGAGTCTGAGCCTGCAGTGTGACCCCCTCTCTCTACGTGCTATCCACGATACTCTCCACCTCATGGATGCTCCACAGTGTCCCCAGCTGCCACTCCTGCTCCAAAACTCGGGCTTCCAGGAGCTGCAGCTGGATATATTTCCTGCAGACATGCTGGTCCCGGGCACTGGAAATGTTCTGGCTTCCGACATGGAGCACGAGGAGCACACCACGGCTTTCAGCTCTCCTGCCATGACTTAACCCTTTAAATTAAATTAAACCTTCTGGAAGATCTTAATCTCCAATAATATCAGTTACTCTAGGGCCCTACTTCCCTGGTCCTCGTTACTACAGAACTCCCTAAAAAAGAACACTACTTACTATATTTGAAATAAACGTTAAACTTTTAAACTTTTCTGACCTGAGGTATTTACCCCGCTATTTAGAGCTATTCCCTAACAGCAGTGACTCACCAACCAATCACCTTGCAGCTCTCCTGTGACGTCACTGTTGGCTTTTTTTTTTCAAAATTCAGGCGCGCTGTTGCTGCACTTTTAAACTCTGCTGGTCTCACTCAGTCTCGCTCCTTCCCGCTGCCGCTACACTTTTAAACTCTGCTGGTCTCACTCAGTCTCACTCTTTCCCACTGCCACTGTACTTTTAAACTCTGCTGGTCTCACTCAGTATCGCTCCTTCTTGCTGCACTTTTAAACTCTGCCTGTCTCGCTCAGTCTCAGTAATTGCTATCCCTCCATGACACACACCCTTGTGTGCACTGGATGCCTGAGCAGCTCCATCTTTGCAGATACAGCATTCTGCCCATGTAAACCTTACTTACTATCTTGGGAGGGTGCCCCTGTCTCTCCTGTATGCTTCTTCCATCCTGCAGTCCGGCAAGTTCCATGGCCTCCTCATCCATCGGAGTAAGGACATGCTGCAATGGCAGCCCACCTCCAGTCTTCGCCTGCTCCCTGCAGTTCTGTGCTATCTTCTCTTGCAGACAGAGGGAAGGGATATGTTGGACCCCTAGCGACATCAATCCCAACACATAGGCTGCTGGCAGTCCAGTTGCCACTGATGGGGGCACACAGACACATCCTACATGTGTTCCCTCCCCAGGGATCTCTCAAGATTCAAATATGACAGGGGCCTCCTTTCAGGGCCACTGTGACAGGCAGCTGACAAACATGTTGCATCCCCTGTGGAAAGAGAAGCAGAGTTAACGTTTCGGGTCAGTGACCCTTCTTCGGAAGAAGGGTCACTGACCCGAAACGTTAACTCTGCTTCTCTTTCCACAAATGCTGCCAGACCTGCTGAGTGATTCCAGCATTTCTTGTTTTTGTTTCAGATTTCCAGCATCCGCAGTATTTTGCTTTTATATTATTATGTTGCATCCCCTGTTCCTTTGCCAGTGTCTGGGGGGGATCGGATAGATCGCTCTTGTTCCCAATGCAACATCCTACTTTGACAGATGGAAGACCCAAGAGGATGAAGGGATTAAATGATACTCACCTTTGCAGCCTGGATGAGATCATTAAGCTGCATGCAGCACTGTATCCATATGCATGAGGTTATGCCATGGCTGCTGATCTCCTTAGTGATCTGGAGCCAGGCCTGCTTGGTTTGGCTCGCAAAGTCTCCTCCTCCCATCCCATAGGAACAAGATGTCCCTCCTCTCCCTGATAGCCTGTAATAGCACTTTAAGGGAGGCATCAGGGAAGTGTGACGCCACTTAGGGTCTCCTGTCAGCCATCTCTAAGCGTGCAATGTCACTTCCTCCACATCCAGGTCTTTCCAATACAGAGTTCAATGTAGAGCTGGCATCCCTTTAAAAATGGCACCAGACCCTGCTGAGTAATCACCTGATGTCATGCTCCCTGCATCCGGGCCTGACTCCAACCACACAAATGCTCGATGTCACAGCTCATCAGTCTTAATTGGCCAACCGCTGCTGAATTGCATGTGGCCAGCTGCTCCGCTCCACCTCGTGCCCAACACCATGCCCGACGCTGGGACCGGCATTCAAAACATAAAATTCAACCTGGAAGTGGTTACAGTGATAAGGAGGGGAGAAGTCATGGAGGGTTATGAAAACAAGAATGAGAAGTTTAAAAGCGAGTGGCTGCTGAACAGGGAGTACAGGGTGATGAATGAACAGGACTTGATGAGAGATAGGATACGGACAATAGGGTTTTGATGAGCCCAAATTTATGTAGGGTAAAAGGTGGGACGATGGTCAGGAGTGCTTTAGCATTTAAAATCTAATGATAACAAAGGCATAGATAATGGTTTCAGCAGCAGATATTACACCCATTGTAGTTTAGTAGGAGGAGTTTGAAGTATTAATGGGATTAGCATTCTTGAAAGCGGATAAATCACAGGGCCAGACAAAATGTACCCAAGCTGTTAAAAGAAGCCAGGGAGGAAATAGCAGAAGGTCTGGCCATCATTTTCCAGTCCTCACTGGATATAGGTGTGCTGCTGGAGGATTGGGGGTCTGCTAATGTTGTACCTCTGTTTAAAAAAGGAGCGAGTGATAGACGAATAATTCCAGACCAGTCAGTCTAACCTCGATTGTGGACATATTATTGGAATCACTTTTGAGGGACAGGATAATACAGATTAATCAAGGATAGTCAATATGAATTTGTTAAGGGAAGGTCATGTCTGGCTAACCTGATTGAATTTTTTGAGGAAGTAACAAGGAGGAGTGATGAGGATAGTGCAGTTGATGTGGTCTACATAGATTTTGGCAAGACCTTTGACAAGGTCCCACATGACAAACTGGCTAAAAGTAAAAATGCATGGGATTCAGTGGAATGTAGCAAGTTGGATTCAAAGTTGGTTCAGTGGCATGCAACAAAGGGTAATCGTTGACGGTTGTTTTTGCGATTGGAAGGCTGTTTGCAGTGGGGTTCTGCAGGGCTCAGTACTAGGTCCCCTGCTTTTTGTGGTATATATTAACAATTTGGATATAAATGTAGGGAGAATGATCAAGAAATTTGCAGACGATGCAAAAATTGGCTGTGTGGTTGATAGTGAGGAGGATAGCTGTAGACTTCAGGAAGGTCAGGTGGGCAGAAAAGTGGCAAATGGAATTTAACCCAGAGAAGTGTGAGGTGATGCATTTTGGGAAGTCAAACAAGACAAAGGAATATACAATAAATGGGAGGATACTGAGAGGTGTAGAGGAAGTGAGGGACCTTTGAGTGAATGTCCACAGATCCCTGAAGGTCCACAATCCTCTCAGGTCAGCAGGGAGGTACAAGTGTGCCTTATAAGCTGGGGGAGGGGTTTGGGTAGCGGCTGCCTTCCACATCTGGGGGTTCCTCTCAGGATTCTCCTGATATGGACAGTAGCTCCACAGCCCACTCTACCAGTGATGCCAGCACCTCCATCACCACTGCCGAAAGTGGTTGCCCCTGAACCTTTAAAGGAGGCCCTCAGTGTGCCGGGGCCCTCCAGGTCTCAGGGAGCAAGAGGATGGCTGCCAAGGTCATCCCAAGCCGGGGACAGCAGGATCAGCAGCCTGTCTCCACCTCAGCTAACAATGCAGTGAGAGCACCATGTTGGAACACCTGGAAAAGATATAAAAACAGCACCCAGATGCACTTAGAGGATCATGGGTGAAGATGCATTGGAAATGGGTAGTCGTGTACTGGTTGTGACACAGAATAAAATAATCATGTTAACTCACCACATCTCCTTTCTTTTGTTGATGCCCTTTGGGAATTCATTTGAACCCTTTTTCCCAAGGGGCTGCAAGTGAGGGACCAAGCCCTGAACAATCAATAATTCAGCCATGCCAATGTGTGAAGTACACCCTGGTGCTGCAGTGCAGAAGGAGGGAGGCAACAACAGGGCTACTTAGAGATAAGGCTTTATTGCTGCAGTTCTACAAGGTGATAAGGCTCAAAGGAAATGTGAATGTGTAAAGGCATCTCATGCCACCCTTGCACGTATCTCATGGCACCTTTCCTGCTATGCCTGGGGCCCTTCATCTGGAACTGCCTGGGCATCCTCCTCCACATCCTCATCATTGGAGGAGGCATCTCGCCCAATGATATCCTCACTGGCTTCCCCCTCTGTAGTAACAGGTTGTGTAGTCCACAGTAGACCACCATGGTACATGAGATCCTTGCCGGGGCATACTGAAGGGCTCCACCGGATCGATCTAGGCACCTAAATCTTTTCAGGAGACCAATGGCCTGCTCAGTGGCTGCTCAGATTGACCTATGACAAGTGTTGCACATTTCCTCTATGTCCAAGCATGGGTTTCTCACAAGCATCAGTAGCCATATTCTCAATGGGTAGCCCTTGTCTCCTAGGATCCATCCCTGAAGACGCATGGGAGCACAGAAAATATCTAGAACCTGGAGTGAGACCAGCGGTGGGAAGGAGTGAGAGAGAGTGGGACAAGCAGAAAGTTTAAAAGAGCAGCAGGAAGGAGCGAGAGAGATGAGAGGGGAGTTAAAAGAGTGGCAGGAAGGACTGAAAGAGAGCGAAACCAGCAGGAAGTTTAACAGAGTGGTGACGAGGGAGATCGAGACCAGCGGGAAGTTTAAAAGGATGGCAGAGAGAGATCGGACCGACCACGTTCTGAGAAAAATCATACGAACATACAAACATATGAATTAGGAGCAGAAGTAGGCCATTCAGCCCCTCAAGCCTGCTCCGCCATTCAATAAGATCATGGCTGATTTGTTTGTGTTTCGAATTCCAAACTCCCATCTACACCCGATAACCCTTGATTCCCTTGCCTAACATGAATCTATTTACCTCCGCCTTTAAAATATTCAATGACCCCACCTCCACCACCTTGAAAAGCAGAGTTCCAAAGTCGCACAACCCACTCAGTGAAAAAATTTCTCCTCATCTCTGTCCTAAAAGGGCGACCCCTAATTTTAAAACAGTGCCCCCTAGTTCTGGACTCACCCACAAGAGGAAACATCCTCTCTACATCCACCTTGTCAAGACCATTCAGGATCTTATAAACTTCAATCAAGTCTCCTCTGACTCTTCTGAACTCCAGTGAAAACAAGCCCAGTTTGTCCATCATTTCCTCATAAGACAACTTGCTCATTCCAGGTTGCAGTCTAGTAAGCCTCCTCGGAACTGCCTCCAATGCATTTACATCCTTCCTGAAATAGGGAGACCAAAACTGCACACAATATTCAAGATGCGGTCTCACCAATGCCCTGTATAACTGAAGCATAACATCCTTACTTTTATTTTCAATTCCTCTCATAATAAAGTATAGCATTCCATTAGCCTTCTTTATTACTTGCTGTAGCTGCATACTAACTTTTTGTGACTCATGCACTAGAACAGCTAGATCCCTCTGCACCTCAGAATTCTACAGTCGTTCTCCGTTTAATTAATACACTGCTTTTTTATTCTTCGTGCCAAAGTGAAGAACTTCACATTTTCCCACATTATACTCTATCTGCCAGATTGTTACCCA
Source organism: Heterodontus francisci (assembly GCF_036365525.1). Taxonomy (NCBI): domain Eukaryota; kingdom Metazoa; phylum Chordata; class Chondrichthyes; order Heterodontiformes; family Heterodontidae; genus Heterodontus; species Heterodontus francisci. The sequence goes on along the minus strand of NC_090383.1, from coordinate 45,871,338 downwards.
TTCACTCAAGCTATCTCTGTCGAAGTGTGACAGCGCAAGAAAACAGATAGTTGATTGGTTGATGAGTATTTTTCTCATGTAGCTTTCAAAGTTCAGGTAATTTTAGTAATTGTAAGGTTTTATTAGTAGTAGTAAGATTTATTAATAGTCGTAAAGATTATCAGATTTGCTGGCGAGTATTTACTATTTATTACTATTACTATTGGTAAGGTTTATTACTGTTAGTGAGATTATTACTACTATTGGTAATGTTTTAGTAATGGTGGTAAGGTAGATTAGTATTGGTAAAAGTTTATTATTAGCAGTAGTAAGATTTGCATTGCTATTGGTCAGGTGTAAAACGATTTGTAGAGTAATGAGTATTAGTGGTTGTAGGGTTATTAGTATTAGTGGCAGCAGGGTTTATTCATAGCAGGGTTTAGTTGTAGTACCAAGGTTACTACCTAATCGATAGAGGAATGGCAAGGCTGCTCCAGCCACTGGAATACACATCCTGTGCTAAATAGGAACTCAGGACACTTCCCGTGTCCTGGATAACCATATGTGCAGGAAGCGTCATCAGTTGCAGAAGCTTGGTTTCAGAACTTGAACAGCAACTGGCGACACAGTGGTGCATTCGTGAGACAAAAACAAGAAATGCTGGATTCACTCAGCAGGTCTGGCAGCATCTGTGGAAAGAGAAGCAGAGTTAACGTTTCGGGTCAGTGACCCTTCTTCGGAACTGACAAATATTAGAAAAGTCACAGATTATAAACAAGTGAGGTGGGGGTTGGGCAAGAGATAACAAAGGAGAAGGTGCAGATTGGACCAGGCCACATAGCTGACCAAAAGGTCACGGAGCAAAGGCAAACAATATGTTAATGGTGTGTTGAAAGACAAAGCATCAGTACAGATTAGGTGTGAATATACTGAATATTGAACATCAGCAAGTGCAAACCTGAAGAAAAACAACCTGAAAAAAACAGTGGGTAAGCAAACTGAACAAACTGAGATGAAATGAAATAAATGCAAAAAAAGATTGTAAAAAATGTAAAAAGGAATGCAAAAAAAAGGAAGAAAAAATAACTAAAAATGAAAGTAAAGTGGGGGGCTGTCATGCTCTGAAATTATTGAACTCAATGTTCAGTCCGGCAGGCTGTAGTGTGCCTAATCGGTAGATGAGATGCTGTTCCTCGAGCTTGCGTTGATGTTCACTGGAACACTGCAGCAATCCCAGGACAGAGATGTGATCATGAGAGCAGGGGGGAGTGTTGAAATGGCAAGCAACCGGAAGCTCAGGGTCCTGCTTGCGGACTGAGCGGAGATGTTCCGCAAAGCGGTCACCCAGTCTGCGCTTGGTCTCCCCAATGTAGAGGAGACCACACTGTGAGCAGCGAATACAGTATACTAAATTGAAAGAAGTACAAGTAAATCGCTGCTTCACCTGAAAGGAGTGTTTGGGGCCTGGCATAGTGAGGAGAGAGGAGGTAAATGGGCAGGTTGAGGAAAAAGGAGGTCATATCAGAAGCACCGTCATGGAAGGTAGCATCATCAGAGCAGATGCGTCGGAGACGGAGAAACTGGGAGAATGGAATGGAGTCCTTACAGGAGGTAGGGTGTGAAGAAGTGTAGTCGATGTAGCTGTGGGAGTCAGTGGGCTTATAATGGATATTGGTAGACAACCTATCCCCAGAGATGGAGACAGAGAAGTCGAGGAAGGGAAGGGAGCATTCGTGAGGTTGAGAGTTTCGTGGATAGCATGTTTTTGGATGTAGTCACCCCACAGCTTAAGAGTATGCAGGCAGAGAGGGAATAGGTGACTACCAGACAGTCAAGAAACAGGCAGGTTGTGCAGGAGACCCCTGAGGGCTTCTTTCTCTCCAACCAGTATTCAGTTCTGAATACTGGTTGGAGAGAAAGAAGCCCTCAGGGGTCTCCTGCACAACCTGCCTGTTTCAGTTCTGAATACTGAGGAAAGTGATGGTTCATCTGGGGAGTGTAGCCAGAGCCAAGGTCATAGCACCACAGCTGGCTCAGCTGCACAGGGAGGCACAAGGAAGACTGGAAAAGTGATAGTGATTGGAGATTCTATAGTCAGGGGAACAGACAGGCGTTTCTGTGGCCGCAGACATGAATCCTGGATAGTGTGTTGCCTCCCTGGTGCCAGGGGCAAGGATGTCACTGAGCAGCTGCAGAGCATCCTGAAGGGGGAGAGTGAACAACCAACAGTCATGGTCCACATCGGTACCAACGACATAGGTAGGAAGAGGGATATGGTCATGCAGAAAAAGTTTGGTGAGCTAGGTAAGAAATTAGCAAGCAGGACCTCAAAAGTAGTAATCTCTGGATTACTCCCAGTACTATGCGCAAGTGAGTTTAGAAATAGGAGGATAGAGCAGATGCACATGTGGCTGGAAAGATGGTGCAGGAGGGAGGACTTTAGATTCCTGGGGCACTGGGACCAGTTCTGGAGAAGGTGGCACCTGTATAGGCTGGACGGATTGCACCTGAACAGAACTAGAGAATTGGAAGAGGCAGATAGCACCAGAGTAGGAAATAGTGAAGTATTATGTGAGGTCAGAGTGAGAGTGTTAGACAGTACTAGAGAAGAGAGTAGTTCTGTATTAGATGGGAGTGGACTGAGAAGGACTACAAGGAATGGAAAGACAGGATGACAATGTGTGTGTGTAAACGCACAAATAGCAGTATGGGAATATGATGTAGTGGCAATAACAGATACATGTCTTAAAAATGGCAAGGGCTGGGCACTTAATATACAAGGATATAAAGTGTTCAGAAAAGATAGAGAAGGAAGAAAGGGAAGAGGGTTGGCAGTACTGATTAGGGAAGACATTGCAGTGCTGGAAAGGGAAGATGTCCTTGAGGGGATAAGGACAGAATCCATTTGGTTAGAGCTGAGAAGCAAAAATCATGCTACTAGGGGTATTCTCTCGGCCTCCAAATAGTGGAAAAGAGATAGAGGAGCAAATCTGCAGAAAAATCACAGAAATGTGCAAGAACTGTAGAGTGGTGATATTGAGGGACTTTAACTACCGAAATATTGATTGGGATAATTTTAGAGTGAAGGGTAAGGAGTCATAGAGTGATACAGCACTGAAACAGGCCCTTTGGCCCACTGAGTTTGTGCCGACCAACAACCACCCATTTATACTAATCCTACATTAATCCCATATTCCCTACCACATCCCCACCATTCTCCTACCACCTACCTACACTAGGGGCAATTTACAATGGCCAATTTACCTATCAACCTGCAAGTCTGTGGCTGTGGGAGGAAACCAGAGCACCTGGCGGAAACCCACACAGTCACAGGGAGAACTTGCAAACTCCACACAGGCAGTACCCAGAACTGAACCTGGGTTACTGGAGCTGTGAGGCTGTGGTGCTGCGGTGCTAACCGCTGCACCACTGTGCCGCCCTCACGGAGCTTCTAAAATGTGCTCAGGAAAACTTCCTTGATCGGGGGAGGAATTTCTGATTTGTGTTCAGGAGAAAGTCCTTGATCGGCATGTTTTCAGCCCAACGAGAGAAGAGGCATTGCTAGATCTGGTGCTGGGAAATGAGGTGGGCCAAGTGGACCATGTGTCTGTTGAGGGGCACTTGGGTAAGAGTGATCATTGTATCATAAGGTTTAGACTAGTAATGCAGAAAAGCAAGGAACAAAATAAGGTAGAATGTCTAGATTGGAAGGGGGCTAATTTCAATGCAATGAGAAGGGATCTAGCCAGAGTTGAATGGAACAAAAGATTGGTAGGAAGAGCTATTTTGGAACAATGGGTTATCGTTAAGGAAGAGCTGCTTCAGATACAGGCTAAGAACATTCCAACAAGAGCGAAAGGTAGGGGAACCAAGAACAGGGTTCCTTGGTTGACAAGGGAAATAGAGATGATGATGAAACAAAAAAATGCGTATTATGAATGACAGATGAACTCATCAAGTGAGAACCAGGCCATATACAATAAGTTGAGATGGGAGGTGAAGAGTACAATAAGACTGACAAAGAGAGAATATGAAAATAGAATGGCAGTCAACATAAAAGGGAACCCAAAGATCTTCCACCAGCATGTAAATAGTAGGCAGGTAGTAAGAGGTGGAGTGGGGCCTATTAGGGAGAGAGAGGGTAATATATCCTTAGAGGTGCAGGGCAAGACTAATATACTTAATAAGTACTTTGTATCAATTTTCACAAAGGAAATGGAGGCTGACAAAATATCACTAGAAGCAGAGAGAGTAGAGGCAATGGATAGGAGAAAAATTGAGAGGGCGGTGGTACTAAAATGACTGGCTATGCTTAAAGTAGATAAGTTACCTGGTCTGGATGACTTGCACTTAGAGTCATAGAGAGATACAGCACTGAAACAAGCCCTTTGGCCCACTGAGTCCATGCTGACCATCAACCACCCATTTATACTAATCCTACATTAATCCCACATCCCCGACCACATCCCAACAATTCCCCTACCACCTACCTACACTAGGGGCAATTTACAATGGCCAATTCACCTATCAACCTGAAAGTCTTTGGCTGTGGGAGGAAACCGGGGCACCTGGCAGAAACCCACACAGTCACAGGGAGAACTTGCAAACTCCGCACAGGCAGTACCCAAAACAGAACCCACGTTGCTGGAGCTGTGAGGCTGCGGTGCTAACCACTGCACCACCCTGTCTTAGAATCATTGCAGCACAGAAGGTGGCCATTCAGCCCATTGAGTCCATACCGGTTCCCTGTAGAGCAATCCAATCAGTCCCTTCCCTTGCAAGTTTATTCCCCTCAAGTGCCCATCCAATTTCCTTTTGAAATCATTCATCACAGGTTGCTGAAGGAAGTCGGGATAGAGATTGCGGAAGGGCTTGCTATAATCTTCCAACCTTGCCTTGATACAGAGGAGGTACCAGAGGATTGGAGATTGGCAAATGTGACACCCTTATTTAAGAAAGGGTGAAGCACAGCCCTAGCAACAGTTAGTTTAATATCAATGGTGGGTAAGGTTTCAGCAACAATAATCAGGGAAAATATCAACAGACACTTAGAGAGGTTTGAGTTAAGTAAGGAGAGGCAGCATGGATTTGTAAAAGGCAGATCATGCTTAACTAATCTAATTCAATTTTTTGATGAAGTAACAGAGAAGGTTGATGAAGGGATTGCGGTGGTTGTTGTTCATATGGATTTTAAGAAAGCAGTTGATAAGGTACCACATAAAAGGCTGGTTAACAAAATTGAGGCTCATGGAATAGGAGAGTCAGTGTCCAATTGGATAAAAAAAAATGGCTGAAGGACAGAAAATAGCAAGTTGTTGTCAATGGTTACTTTTCAGACTGGAGGATGGTAGACAGTGGCGTTCTCTAAGGGTAAGTGCTAGGGCCACTGCTTTTTTTGATATATATAAATGACTTGGATCTTGGAATGCAGAGTAGAATCTCAAAATTTGCTGACTACACCAAACTTGGAGGTGCGGTAAACAGTGAGGATGATATGAACCGCCTGCAACAGGACATAGATAGGCTAGCAGAATGGGCAGAGAGGTGACAGTTGGAATTTAATACCGACCAGTGTGAAGTGATGCATTTTGGAAGAAGGAATAGGAAGAGGCAACATATACGTAATGGCGCAGTTCTAAAGAGTGTGCAGGAACAGGGGAACCTGGGGATGCATGTGCATCGATCTTTGAAGGTGGCAGGACATATTGAAAGAGTGGTTAGCAATGCATATGGGATCTTAGGCTTCATAAACAAAGGTATTGAGTACAAAAGCAGGGAAGCTATGCTGAACCTGTATAAATCTTTGGTTAGACCACAACTAGAGTATTGTGTCCGGTTCTGGTCACCACAATTTAGGAAGGATGTGAGGTTCCTTGAGAGGTGCAGAGGAGATTTACCAGAATAGTTCCAGGGATGAGGGATTTTAGCTCCAAGGTTAGGTTTGAGAAGCTGGGGTTGTTATCCTTGGAGCAAAGAAGATTTAGAAGAGATTTGATAGAGGTGTACAAGATTATGACAGGTTTAGATCAGGTAGACAAAGAACAGCTGTTCCCAATATGTAATGGTACAAGAACTAGGGGACACAAATTTAAGGTTTGGGGCAAGAAATATAGGGGAACGTGAGGAAGAACAGTTTTACACAGCAAGTGATAATGACTTGGAACACGCAGCCTCCAAAGGTAGTGGAAACGGAGACAATGACTGATTTCAAAAGGAAATTGGATGGGCAATTCAGAGAAATAAACTTGCAAGGGTACAGTATACAACAGGGGAATGGGAGTGATTGGATTGTTCCTCAGACAGTCGGCATGGACTCAATATGTCGAATGGCCTCCTTTTGTGCTGTAATGAATCTACGACTCTATGACTATATTTGCTATAGAAATAAAAAGAATAACTGGCCCACAGTGTTCAGAATTGCAGTGCCCATTTAAGGAAACGTTGTGCTCTGACTCACAGCATCATTATGTTCAACCCACTCTGCCTCCTTGAGCTGAAGCCACCGCTCCTCCTTCACCAACCTCAAACATATGACTAATAAGTATAGACTCCATCTTACAGCATGCTGCTGATGATGAGCCAAAATCACACTCCCCAACAAACCTGAGCCTCTTACCGATACAAGTTTCCACTACTCCACCCAAGTTTTGTGCTTCGTCCCCCGAAAAAATCAGAGTCAGAGATATGTAGGAAAATACATGTGTGTGCATATTGTTGCAATATAGATTTATAGAATGATACAGCACTGAAGGAGGCCGCTCGGCTCATTCTGCCTGTGCTAACTCTTAGAAAGCGCTATCCAATTAGTTCCCCACCCCTGTCCTTTACCGATAACTTTACAATTGTTGCACCTCAAGTACTTATTCAATTCCCTTTTGAAAGTAATGTTTGAATCTGCTTGCACCACTCTCAATCAGTGTGTTCCACATCAGAACAATTCGCTGTGTAAAAAAAAAATTCTCCTCATCTCTCCTCTGATTCTTTTGCCAATTGCTTTAAATCTGTGTCCACTGGTTCCTGAACCTTCTGCCACTGAAATGATTTCTCTTTATTTACTCAGTCAAAACCCTCATGCTGCCTGCTCATTACCATGATTGTAGCATGCAGCCAGCACTCAGCACATTGACTGAGCATGGGGCTCAAAATTGTGAGAGGCGAGCACTACTTATAGCTGGCCTTCACTGCTTAAAGGCAAGATGCAGTTTGACTAGAGCACATGCTTAAAGGGTTTGAAGAAGAGTGTTCAAGCAGCAAGAACACTGAAAAATGGCATATCATGCAGAAAGCATATTCCAAAGTTTTCTGACACAGTACTGGAGGCCTTAGCGTAGGAGATAGACAGAGGAAGAGAGGTGCTTTATCCACAGGGGACCAGGGACTCTGCAGACAGCTACTGCAAGGACAGTGAAAGCAGTTAAGCCATGGCAGTCAATGCCAGGTGTCCAAGACCCAAGGATGTGGATGCAGTACCATAAAAGCTCATGTGTCTGATCAAGCTCAGGAAATCTATCTTCAAATGCCATATCCTTACAAATGAACCATTAGCTTCACACGCTATTCATTTCAACCCATCCCACTGCTCACCACCCACCCCCACCACCTCCCTCCCCACCCCCCACACACCTACCAAAAACCTGTATTAATGACATTTTCTGATGAAAGGTCACTGACCTGAAACGTTAACTCTGTTTCTCTCTCCACAGATGCTGCCAGACCTGCTGTGTATTTCCAGCACTTTCTGTTTTCATTTCAGACCTCATGTTCATATCTTCACCTCTCACATTTAGCACTACTTTAAGTCTCACACCTACATCTGACAGCTTGCACACATTGTCAGTTATTCAACCATGACAGACATATCACCCAAACACATTGCACACACTCACTGACACACTTCTGTCTCTGTTGCAGCTCAAGGTGGCATACAAGTGCAGGCAGCAAGAACTAACTGGCGGGGGAGGGACATGACTGGATGTCCTCAACCCAATGGAGGAGACAATGCCTGCCTATATCAGTGTGGCCATGACAGAGGCTGCTGCCAGTAGCAGGGCTAAAAGGCCAATCACACCCAAGAGATACCTCAAAGAGGTGCTGGAATTGCAATGGTGTTTGGGCACTTTAAATGAAACTGCCCTCAGCAACCAGAGACCCCACCAGCAGCAGGAACGGGAACCCCACCAAGTGTAACTGCATCCCTCCTCCCTCAACTAATGTTAAACTAGTCAAGCCTTCCACTGTGAGCCAGTCAAGGGGTGCGATTCTCTTGGGAAGAGGCTCAATCATACATAAAACGGGAGGAACTTGTCCATCAGTTAACATGAGATTTAGTGGAGCAGAAGCATCATGTTTAATTGACATGGGAGCAGAAGTGTCAACCATTGTCAATCAATTCTTCACTCATCTAAATCTCTGTTTCACAAGGATCGAAGATCCCCTGTCATGGTTATATCGAGCTTTCTATATGGGTTCTCGGACACACCTTTCGCAATCTTGGATTTTTGGTAGTTCATGACCCGATAGATACTCCAGTAGAAGTAAAGAAGTTGAGAATGCCTGCAGTATTAGGGTCGAATGTGTTGGGAGATATCCAGGCATCCTGGAAAGCATACGTGGTGACAAATACCTGCGATATGTGGAGCTTAGCAGGTGAAGGTCCAAAGTTCTTAACTTTGCTTCAGGCAATTAATTATATCTGACCTTAGAATAGCAGGGAATCAAGCTGTTCACCTACCCACACCCAAGGAGCTAGTGGGGAAAGACATACTAGACATGATACTTCACAGAGAATTGTAGAGGCCTGGACTCAAGCATGTGAAGACTCCTTTTGCACTTTCAAGCAGAAGCTAATCTTATCACCAGACCTTGATTACCCAGATTTCCATCTTCCCTTCATACTGGAAACTTTTCCTTGGCCAGTTTCCTTGCTCTAGGCACTGTACTGTCGCAATTACAAGGGCAGTAAAGGGTAGTTATTGTCTACGGTCGTTGGAGTTTCAAGCCACACAAGTAGAATATGCAGTTTTATTCCACCATGAAACTCAAACTGCTGGCTTTGAGATGGGTTATTTTTCAAAAGTACAGAGATATTCTAATCAGTACAGAGTTTGAAGTGTTTACAGACAACAACCTGCTCAGCTACTTACAGACATCCGCCAAGCTTGGAGCAACAGAAGCCAGATGGGCAGCTGAACTCTCTCAGTTCAGATTCCAGATAAGATAGAGGTCTGGCAAAAGGGATGGCAATGCTGATGCCCTCAGCCAGAAGACTGACCATGGGAGGGAACCCACCTCTGCCAGGTTAGAAGAGATTATGGCTGATGCCATGCACCTACCTCAAGCAAATGGCAGCATTCATACCCCAATCCCCCATGAAATCCAGGCCAGGATTCATCAAAGTGTCACCGATGTGCTTATGAATGACATTCATACCAGATCCAGAAGGGTAGAGCCACAGAAAATCTCACCTTTGCCATCTATCTCAAAGGAGGACCTCAGGCAGCTTCAACTTGTTGATGCAGACATCGGTAGAATTCACTTCTACTGGAAAACTAAACATCCACCCACCCGATGCTACCTTCTGAAGGAGTCTAAACTGCCATGTAAATTATTGAGGTGCTGGAAAAGGATCAGGGAGGAAGACGGTGTTCTCTACCAACTTGTTCACGATGACAGGAGGGAGGTGAAGCAACTCATCCTCCCTGGCAGTTCCAAGCTTCATGTGTTGGAAGCAGTTCACGATCAGGAAGGCCACGAAGCATTGGAAACTATAACTGCGCTGACAAGAGTATGGTGTTACTGGCCAGGGATGGCTGCCGATATTGACAGTTACTGTCAGAATTACGATCCCAGCGTGGGATCCCTGATGGTGACTAGGGCATTGGAAGTACTCACGATGGATTTCACAGTCCTCAACACCAGCTGCAATGGGACAGAACCTGTTCTTGTACTAATCAATGGCCTCACCAAGTTTACACAGGCAATTCCCAACCGTGATCAGAAGGCCTCAAACGTAGCCGGGGTTCTAGTGTGTGACTGGTTCATTCGTTTTGGTGTTCCATGCAGAATACACAGTGACCAGGGGAGCAATTTTCAGAGCAAGATCATACAAGAGCTTTGCAAGGTATATGGCGTTGTCAAGAGTCGCAACAACCGTATCACCCAGAGGGTAATGGACAGTCCGAACGATTCAATCATATTCTTCATGACAGATTGTACACCCTATCTCCCAAAAAGAAAAGGAAGTGGCCTGAGTACCTATTACAGAAACATGGCTTAAGGCAGGACAGGAATGGCAGCTCAACAGGGTTTTCAGACGTGATAGAAGGGGGATACAAAAGGAGAGGAGAGGTGGCAATTTTGGTCAAAGAAACAATATGAATTGAGCTAAGGAACAATAAAGGGGCAATCACACTGTTGGGAGTGTACTCTAGACCCAAAACAGTCAGAGGGAGATAGAAGAACAGATTGTAGGCAAATCTCTGAGAAGTGCAAAAACAATAGGACAGTAAAAGTAGGGGATTTTAACTACCCCGATATTAATGGGATAGTTTTAGCATGAAAGGAATTGAGGGAGCAGAACTCTTGAGGTGCATTCAGGAGAACATTTTTTGCCAGTATGTAGCAAGTCCAACAAGAGAGGGCACAGTTTTGGACTTAGTTTTAGGAAATGAAGCTGAGCAGGTGGAAGAGGTGGCAGTGGGAGAGCATTTTGGTGGTAGTCATCATAATTCAGTCAGTTTTAACATAATTATGGAAAAGGACAAGGCTAGAACAGGAGTTAGAGTTCTCAATTGGGGAAAGGCCAATTTTGCTAAGCTGAGGAGTGATTTAGCGAAAGTGGACTGGAAACAGCTACTTGAAGGTAAATCAGTGTCAGAGCAGTGGGAGGCATTCAAAGGGGAGATTCAAGGGGTTCAGAGTAAACATGTTCTCACAAAGAAAAAGGGTGGGACGACCAAATCTAGAGCCCCATGGATGTCAAGGAGCTTACAGGGTAAGATAAGCCAGAAAAGGAAAGCTTATGTTCGACACCAAGAACTCAGTACTACAGAAAGTCAAGAGGAGTATAGAGAGTGGAGGGGTGAAATCAGAAAGGAAATTAGGAAAGCAAAGAGAGGGCATGAAAGAATATTGGCAAGCAAAATTAAGGGGAACCCAAACATGTTTTAACAATACATTAAGAGTAAGAGGATAACTAAGGAACGAGTAGGGCCTATAAAAGATGAAAAAGGTAACCTATGTGTAGGGGTAGAAGATGTATAGTTCTTAATGAATACTTTGCATCTGTCTTCACAAAAGAGGAGGACGATGCAGACATTGTAGTTAAGGAGGACTGTGAAGTGTTGGATGCGATAAACATAGGGAGAGAGGAAGTATTAAGGGGATTAGCATTCTTGACAGTGAATAAATCATCAGGGCCGGATGAACTATACCCCAGCTATTAAAAGATACCAGGGAGAAAATAGCAGAAGGTCTGACCATCATTTGCTAATCCTCACTGGATAAAGCTGTGGTGCCGAAGGATTGGAGGGCTGCTAACTTTGTACATTTGTTTAAAAAGGGAGTGAGTGATAGACCGAAGTATTACAGGCCAGTTAGTTTAACCTCAGTATTGGGCAAATTATTGGAATCAATTCTGAGAGAAAGGATAATCTGTCACTTAGAAGGGCACAGATTAATCAAAGATAGTCAGCATGAATTTGTTAAGGGAAGTCATGTCTGACAAACCTGATTGAATTTTTTGAAGACATAACAAGGAAGATAGATGAGGGTTTTGCAGTTGATGTGGTCTACATGGATTTTAGCAAGGCTTTTGACAAGGTCCCACAAGGCAGGCTGGTTAAAAAAATAAAAGCTCATGGGATCCAGGGAAATGTAGCAAGATGGATACAAAATTGGCTTAATGGTAGGAAACAAAGGGTAATTGCTGACGGGAGTTTTTGCAACTGGAGGGCTGTTTCCAGTGGCATTCCACAAGGCTCAGCACAGGGTGCCCTGCTTTTTGTGGTATATATTAACAATTTGAATGTAAATGTAGGAGGCATGATCAAGATGTCTGGAGACAACACAAAAATTGGCCATGTAGTTGATAGCGAGGAGGACTGACGGAAAATATCAATGGACTGGTCAGGTGGGCAGAAAAGTGGCAAATGGAATTCAACCCTGAGAAGTTGAGGTGATGCATTTGGGGAAGGCAAACAAGGCAAAGGAATACACTATTAATGGGAGAATACTGAAAGGTCTAGAGGAAGTGAGGGACATTGGAGTGAATGTCCACAGATCCCTGAAGGTAGCAGGACAGGTCGATAAGGTGGTTGAGAAGGCATATGCAATCCTTTCCTTTATTAGCCAAGGTATAAGATAAAAGAGCAGGGAGGTTATGCTGGAACTGTATGAGTCATTACTTAAGCCACAAATAGCAGTTCTGGCCACCTCATTACAGAAAGGATGTAATTGTACTGGTGTGTGTATAGAGGAGATTTACAAGGATGTTGCCAGGATTGGAAAATGCAGCTATGAGGAAAGATTGGATAGGCTGGGGTTGTTTTCCTTGGAACAGAGAAGGCTGAGGGGAGATTTGATTGAAATGTAGAAAATTGAGCAGGGCCTGGATAGAGTGGATGTGAAGGGCCTATTTACCTTAGCAGAGAGGTCAGTGGCTCGGGGGCATAGATTTTGTAGTATTTTGTTGAAAGATTAGAGGAGAGATGAGGAAATATTTTTTCACCCAGAGTCTGGTAAGGGTCTGGAACTCACTGCCTGAAAGGGTAGTTGGGGCAGAAACCCTCAACTCATTTAAAAGGTGTCTGGATATGCACCTGAAGTGCTGTAACCTGCAGGGCTATGGACCAAATGCTGGAAGGTGGGATTTGGCTCATTTTTCAGCTGGCCCAGACACAATGGGCCAAGTGGCCTCTTTCTGTGCCATAAACTTTCTATGATTCTATGATTCCTACCTTCCAGAACTGGTTTATGCATAAAACAGTACTCCACATTCCTCAAAAGGCTATTGTCCACACTACCGCTTCTTTGGGAGAGACCCAGTTCTTCCAGTAGACCATCTACTGGAGCTCAACATGCCAAGTTGACGATTGAATACTTGAGCATCATACATGGCTAAACCATGCATTTGAGATAGCATCGAAGAAGACAGAGAAAGAAGCGTGAGAAGCAAAACCCGACATGACCACAAGGCTGACAATGTGGATCTCCCAATCAGTGCATAATTGTTCCTCAGGAATAGGAATATAATGAGTCAAAATAAGATGCAAGATGTCTGGGATCCCGAATCCCTCAAAGTCATTAATGGGCTTGACACTGGTGGTCACACTAATGTCATAGAACTGGTGATTGGAGGGCAACTTCAGAAGATGGTCCACAGAGGGGAGCTGCTTGATGCCAGAAACCTTGTAGATGATGCAGAAACAAACAACACACTCAATGATGTCGCCATCCCTGAAGTGCTAGATGGCAGTGGCTCAAGTGATGAGGAATCGGATAGTGACTTTGACTCCTGGAGTGACATGTGCATCATGAATTTAGAGGGTGCATCTAGTGTGAGAGGGTCTATTCCAGTACCTGAAGCAGATGCAGAAATATCATTTAGTGAGACAGCAACTGAAGCAACAAGTGTTCCTTCTCATGAAGTCCCTGAAGACATGAACGACATAGATCCCACCATGGCTGACCCGTCACCTAGCTCAGGAAAATGTCAGGTGCCTCACCAAATCTGTGTCCAACATAGTGATCAGAAAGTAAGTCAATAAATTAATCTTCTCATTTAAAGCTTCTTCACAAAAATGCACCTTTGTTGTTATTTTGATTAATAGTAAGATAAATTTTTAATGCATTTATCTTTCTGAAATTGTCTCACTGGCCCCCTATGTAAGACAAAAATTGTAGTGTGCCCCCCCATGCGAAAATGTTGGGCAACCCTGCTTCAAGCCTTTAACCTTGTGTTTTAAAATAACCTAGCAGCAAAAGTAATTTGCATTGGCATTGCAAACTATTTTGCTGTTTAGCTAGCTAATACCGTTGTGCTTCTCTCCATTGACATTTGTATGCTTAGCTACTTTATTTATAGGGAGGAATGTGCTTTAGATTGTATTGTGTTTCAATGGCATTAGATTGGATTATATAACTTATATCCAGATTAATCACCCCCATGTCCATGGCTGAGTCAATAATTTTGTCAAATGTCCATGGTGCAACATGTTGGTGCCTATCCCTGGATCAAACCCTGATTTTGGATTTACATTGTGTTGGTATGAAGCAGAATCATTTTGTACTGCTGCTTGCCTTGCAATATAAGTAAAATAATTCAAACTTCATATAGTAATGTTGGATATAGATGATATTAGTGAAATTTTTCTGGAGATATTCCCAACAGAGCTGATCAATAGCTAACTTACATACTTTCCAATCAAAAATAAAGCAGGTTAATGTTGGCATGGTATAATAGGATAACACCAGTGTAATCTGGGACGAGAACATGGCAGAGAGAGGGCTTTGGCACTTGACCTTACCTTGATGTCTTCCACCAGGCTTTTTTGGCTTGCAAACAATTTAGGTCCAGCACAAAACGAACTTCTGAAATAGGTTTTCTTTACACTGGTACTATTAACATGACATGAATCAGGATGAACTTATTATTTCAGAGTGTGGGTTCTGTGGAATGTGTGTTCCTTGAACTCTGGCTCTGAACTAACCACACGTTTCCTGGACTAGTCTGGATTACCTTATGAAAAGCATGAAATTAGAGTCCATGAACTCAAAAAACAATGAGGCAAGGGCAGGTTCCTTCTTTCTAAATATTCAAACTAATATCTGGTAGGTGTAAAAAGTGGGCAGCAGATCAACAAAGTTGGGTCAGATCCTAAATCCAAGTTAGTACTGCAATTTGGAACAATCTAGAACCTTCATAAAAAAACATTTGTTGTTCCCTGCAAACTTTTTAATCTTTTTTTTATGTTATCTCTTAAAAATTCCCCTTATAGTGCAGAACAATACATATGAAGCTATTTATAGTCTGTTTGTGGTGATCACAAAAAAATTGTGGCCTTAATATTTCTAACTCAAAAGTAAACTGCAACACTTGTGAGTTATAGGGGAAGCCCAGAGTCAAGTATCAGTATAAAGCTTCTTCTTTTGTCCTAAAATTCACTCAAACTGTCTTTGAGTAGTGGTATATAGGCAATAAATGCTGGCCTGGCCAGCAACGCCCACATCCCATGAATGAATTTAAAAAAGTGTTAGATTGTGGTTTTTAATATTGTTCATTCATTCCATAACTTGTATCACACCCCAAAAGCTTGTTTGCACCAACCTGGCTTCCCACTTTGCAGAAATAAGAAAGGTTTAAGTGGGCAGCTCTGAACCCTGTAATTTAGAAATAGACATCCATTCATTACTTTTAACTACTTATTATTTCCAAATACACCAAACCAAACAACAGTGAATATATTTTTAGCCATTTCAACAAAAGGCAAAAATTTTGGACCGATCAGCTATGATACAATAATTATGGCCCTGAATTTCCCTGGCCTTATTAGAGTAACTAAGGATGAGCAACCACTACAGATGTTCCAATGATATTGTAGCTTGTGTACTTTTCGGTGGTTGAGGTTGGAAGGCTGGGAGGTGCGATCAAGATAAGCTTGATGAGTTGTTACAGTTCACCATGTAGACTGTACATAATGTACAGTGGCTTAGGAGGTGGATATTGAGTTCCGTGGCAGGGAGGGGCAACGATCTAACAGAATGCTTCGCCCTGTATGATTTTCAACTTTTTTGAGTGTTGTTGCAGGTGCATCCATCAAAGTGAGTGATAAGTATTCCACCACATTGCTATCTTGATGGTGTAGGTATGTTGAGGAGTCAGGATGACCACACAGAGTATCCAGCCTCTTCCCTGCTCTTGTGGCCATGGTATTGAATTGGCTAGCTCAGTTATTCTTCTGGTCAGTAATCACCCCCAAGAAGTTTATAATGGGGACTAAGCAATAGTGGTGCCATTGAGGTCAGAGGGAGATCAGTGGACTTCCTCTTTTTGGAGATGGGCATTACCTGACACTCAAAATAAAAGCAAAATACTGCAGATGCTGGAAATCGGAAATAAAAATAATACGATTAGGCCTGCCGGACTGAATATGGAGTTCAATAATTTCAGAGCATGACGGGCACCCCCTGCCACCACACCCCCAACCCCCCCCCCCCCCCCCCAACCCTTTTTATTTTTATTTTGTTATTTTTTCTTTTTATTTTTTTATTTTTTATGTGTTTATTTTATTTTAGTTTGTTTCTACTGTGCCTACCCACTGTTTTTTTCATGTTTGTGCTTGGGGCCAGGCTGTTCAGTTTTCTGTCAATTAACACCCTCTCTGTACTAACGCTTCGTCTTTCAGCACACCATTAACATACCGTTTGCCTTTGCTCCATGACCTCCCGGTCAGTTATTCTCTGTGACCTTGTCCTATCAACACCTTCTCTTTTGTTATCTCTTGCCCCACCCCGGCTTTACTTGCTTAAAACCTATTGCATTTCTGGCTTTGCCAGTTCTGATGAAGGGACACTGACCTGAAGCGTTAACTCTGCTTCTCTCTCCACAGATGCTGCCAGACCTGCTGAGTATTTTCAACATTTCTTGTTTTTATTACCTGGCACTCACCTGATGTGAATGTTAAGGTTTCCTTGATGAACTCCCTCAGCAATGCTGGATCTGTGATGATTGGCTTCTGACAACCACACCATCTTTCTTTGTGCCATGCATAATGAGGGTTTTCCCCTTGACCCTCATTGACCAGTTTTGTTAGGGCTCCTAATGTCAAAAGCTGCCAAAAAGGTCTTGCAATGCATTCACTGAATCCCCAATAATGGCTGCAGGCCCTTTATAGTTTTTTTCCCCTAAACTCAATTGACCTTCCGGTATATACAGTCCATCTCTGGAGATGTGGGCCAGGAAATTTGATCACATCCAAAAAGGGTTGCACAAAATTTGTGTTGTTTTTATTGGAACAGACAAGATCACAGAATGATTTGATAGATGGCTAAAATTATGAGGGGATGTGACAGATTAGATAGAAACAGGCTGTTCCAGGTGATTAAAGGAGCTAGAATGAGGAGACATAGATGTAAGATCAAATATGATGGATAAAGACAGGGAGCAAGAGAAAATTTTTTAGTGTTGTGGATGCATTACTGCAATTAAGCGATTGAAACAGAGACAATGTCAACCTCTAAGAATAGGTTAGCTAGTTGGTTGAATGACAGGGGAATAATGGCATATGTGTGCAGGCTAGGCACATAGGATCAGGAATGCTGCTCATCATTTTCAGGATGAGCATTAATAAGGACAGCTTGGGCTGACTAACCTGTTTCTGCATTATGGTTTCTATGTAATTCTATGTTTCATTCACTTCATGTTGGTAGAAGGCACATGCCAACATTTCTGTATGAAACCACAATCAGACATTTCTTGTTCAGTAATGTTTTCTGTATCAGAATTCTATTAAGTTTAGAACAGATCTAAACAGTGTCCATCAAAATTTAAGGTCAGCATGTGATTTGTGACTGATTGCTTCCCTTGCCCCTTCCCCAAACATGTGACAGGTTTTCTGCAGAACATATAAAACATATAGAGAAGCTCGTCCTCTCATCTTTTATTGGGACTTCCTCCTCAAGCTGAGCCAGTGAAAAGAAAAGTTGAACAAAAAAGAGTAGATATATAGGCAGGTAAAAGATTGTGGACAAAAAGAAAAGGTAGAAAGTTATGAAGTAGAATCCATTCTGATGAAAGGTCTCACCCAAACATCTGTCCAATCTGCCAGGCCAGCTATGGCATTTTCTGTCTCTATTTTTAGAAATTTGAAGTATTAATTTTTGACCCAAGCATGAGTCCTTCTTTTCATATGCAAATCAGAGAACACTAATCATTAAGTGTATTCCAATAAACTGTATGGTGTTTCTTTTATTCAGCAAGTAATGAGGTAAGTCGTTGGCTCATCTGAGTAAGAAACAGAAAGATCAAAATGATTATTATGATATAGCATTGGTGACTCAATTTCTCATCACTACTGTTGCAAATGCTAGGCAGAGCCACGTGTAACGGAGAAATTTTTACTCAGTCTAACATTTATTTACAGAGTGAAGTATTACGAGCATACACCTCCTAACGGGTGGCACAGTGGCACAGTGGTTAGCACCGCAGCCTCACAGCTCCAGCGACCCGGGTTCAATTCTGGGTACTGTCTGTGTGGAGTTTGCAAGTTCTCCCTGCGTCTGCATGGGTTTCCTCCGGGTGCTCCGGTTTCCTCCCACATGCCAAAGACTTGCAGGTTGATAGGTAAATTGGCCATTAGCAATTGTCCCTAGTGTAGGTAGGTGGTAGGGAAAATATAGGGACGGGTGGGGATGTGGTAGGAATATGGAATTAGTGTAGGATTAGTATAAATGGGTGGTTGATGGTCGGCACAGACTCGGTGGGCCGAAGGGCCTGTTTCAGTGCTGTATCTCTAAACTAAACTAAACAAAACTAAACTCAACTACACAGCAGTTTCAGAATGTCTCTTTATATCCGCTTAAGTGAATCCTCAATTAATGCCCTCCATGTGCATATGATTAAACATAATTGATATACAATTAACAGGGGTGAGGGGTTTTGTGTATGAGGCCTTGGCACTTCAGTAAATGTAGCCTGAATTTCCATGTGGCCATTCACTGGTTTTGGTACATTTATCCCAAGTCCCACAAAAGGACATCCTTTGTGTAAGGGTTACTTACTACAACTGAGGAAACTGGCGCAATCTCAACAATAGGAGGAATTTTTAAATTACCCATAGTGATCAAAAATATGATATTTGCTTAGTCTGACTGCTTCCCAACCACCTGCAATCCTCCAACTGCTATGATCTTAGGGGCCTGATCTGCATGACAATTTCCCATGTACATTAAATGACTGAAGCATGCAGAAGCCTGTGTTTTGGCTACTGTATAATTTATTTTGGGTTCCTTGGTTACATTAAGTTGTTTCTTCTCGTACAAGCTAGCGGATTTGCTTTGGTTTATGGCCCCACCAAACTGATTCACCATTACAATAGAGGCTGTGAGTGAATATTCCTACATCATGATCTGACCTCACTGTAAACTTTCTTTCCTGTATGAAACTGAGAATGTTAATTTTTTTCCATGTGCAACCATCAAGGGCCAAAGCTTACCAAACAATGTATTTCAACAATTTGTTATCACTGTAACTTCAACAGTATCTTCCAAATCCCCAAGCTCCACTGCCTGGAAGGACAAGGTCAGCAGGTCATAGGAACATGACTTTCAAGGTTTCTCACCAAGTCACTCACCATCCTGACTTGGACAAATATCACTGTTCCTTCACCAAGGAACCCAAAAAAAATTATACAGTAACCAAAACACAGGCTTCTGCATGTCAAAATTCTGGAACACCGTACTGAACAACATTGTGGGAGTATTGTCAACACATGGACTGCAGCAGTTCGAGAAGTAGGCCTACCTCAACCTCCTCCAGGGCAATTAAAAGTAGGCAATAAATGCCAGCCTTGCCAACAATGCCCATGAATTAAAAAATGCTTTGATTGAGACTGGCTTACTTCATATTAGGATGCCAATGCCACACTATGGTCTGAATTTTATTGGGGTGCTGCCATCTGCAGTGGCGCCCTTTGAACACGGGGCACCAGCATTCGCCAGCCGCCAAGCCCCCGCCGAACTGACATGAGCTCTGCAAGCCACACATCACCCTCGCTCACCTGCTGTGCACCAGTCCACATCTGCAGCATCCTCGTGTAAACCATTAGAGGCAGCAGCTGACTGAGTCAATGTCCATGTCACTGAGTCCGCGGAGACGCTCGTGAGTAATGGTGGCATGGCAATGATAATGCATATGTTGGCTCTCCTGAAATGTCAACGCTGCAAAGGGATGTGACATTGGCGCTACATGCTGGCACACATCATTCCCACAGAGTAAAGGACACACATGTTGGTGAGGAACATTTAGTGAAAGACGTATTTACATTGCTGTGACACCCATGCATTCCCATTTGTGTCAGTGTGTTCTCTGTAAACCTCCATAATACCTTTTATGGTCTATTTAAGTCTCACGTCCTGGAATATGCAAAATTACGATTATTCACTCAGGTGCAGCATGCCTACAAGAAGGAATGTTACACTTGAGTGGGAGAAGAGGATCACAACTTCACAGGACACTGGGACACAGCAGGGTAAGTATGTGGCAGCAAAGCGGAAAGTGCTGGGGTCACTCAGCAGGTCAGGCAGCATCTGTGGAGAGAGAAGCAGAGTTAACTTTCAGGTCTGTGAACTCGGACAAGTTAACTCTGCTTCTGTCTCCACAGATGCTGCCTTACCTGCTGGATTTCTGCATCACTTCCTGCTTTGCTGCCAGATTGACAGCAACCCCACTCTTCAGCAGTCAGGTAAGTGTTCCTTGACAGCTGTCAGGAAGCAGGTGCTGGTGCGCTTAAAATAGGGCCCCAGCACCTGCTGCACAACTGTCAAAGACTCTCTCACTGCGCCGAATGTCCCGCCTCTCCCCATGTAATATGGGGAGGGCGGCTTGGCGCCATGATTCAAATGAGCCCCCGCGATTAATTTGGAGACCTATAAACCTGAATCTTAGATAAACAATATATGCCATAGTTCTTTGACAAAAATGCTTACTGTTCAAACAAAAAAACAATTACACTGATCATTATTGCAACCTGTAAGGAGGTTGAAAAAAAACAGACCAGTGGCTGGAAGCTGCAGGCAATAGCAGTGAAAGTGAAAACAGCACAAAGAACCATTCCAATAGTGACCACTGAACTTTATACTGGGGAATTTACCTGTTGGTTTGTCTTCAGTCCATTGCTATGGTAGTCAGTTTAGATGGATTCAATCATGCATTAGAATATAGAAACAATAGCAATAGGAGCTTGAGTAGGCCATTTGGCCCTTCAAGCTGCCCTGCTATTCAACAAGATCATTGCTAATCTACTACCTTAACTCTACCTTCCTGCACTATCTCCATATCCCTTAACTCCCTCAGTACCCAAAAATCTATTGACCTCTGTCTTGAATATACTTAAACACTGAGCATACACAGCTCTCTGGCATCGAGAATTCAAAAGATTCACAACCCTGTGAGGGGAAAAATTTCCCCTCATCTCAGACCTAAATGGCCAATCCTTTGTACCCAGTGTACTAGATTCCCAGCCAGGGGAATCACTTTCTCAGTATCTACCTCATCAAATCACTTAAGAATTTTATGTTTCAATTAGATCACATCTCATTCTTCTAAACTCTAGGGAATATAGGCCTAATCTACATAATCTCTCCTCATCAGACAATTTCTTCATCCCAGTAACCAGCCTAGCGAACTTCTGTTGCACTGCCTAGATACAGAAGAGGTGAAAGAGGATTGAAGAGTGGCAAATGTGACACCCTTATTCAAGAAAGGGTGTAAGGACAGTCCAAGTAATTACAGGTGAGTCAGTTTGGGTTAAAGTTTAGAAATAATAATCAGGAAAAAAAATCAACACGCACTTAGAAAGGTTTTGTTTAATAAAGGCTAGCCAACAGATTGTGCTTGACTAATCTAATTGAATTTTTTTAGTTGATGAAGGTTATGCAATGGATGTTATCTATTTAGATTTTAAGAAAGTCTTTGACAAAGTACCACATAAAAGGCTAGTTAACAAAATTGAGGCTCATGAAATAGGAGGGTCAGCATCAGTTTGGCTAAAAATTGGCTTAAGTACAGAAACCAGCGAATCATGATAAATGGTTATTTTTCAGACTGGAGGATGGTAGATTG
Source organism: Heterodontus francisci (assembly GCF_036365525.1). NCBI lineage: Eukaryota > Metazoa > Chordata > Chondrichthyes > Heterodontiformes > Heterodontidae > Heterodontus > Heterodontus francisci. Next base: position 45,849,521 of record NC_090383.1, on the reverse strand, counting down.
TGGTGTTCCCCAATGTTCAGTGCTGGGACCATTGCTTTTTTTGATATATATAAATGACTTGGATATTGGAATAGAGAGTAACATTTCAAAATTTGCTGATGATACCAAACTCGGAGGAGTAGCAAACAGTAAGGATGACACGAATTGACTGCAACAGGACAGATAGACTAGCAGAATGGGCCGACCATTGGCAAATAGAATTGAATACAGACAAGTGTGAGGCGGTGCATTTGGGCAGAAGGAATGGGGAGAGGCTAAATAGACTTAATGGCACAGTTCTAAAGAGTGTTCATGGACAGAGGGACCTGGCGGCGTATGAGCATTGATCTTTGAAGGTTGCAGGACATATTGAGGGAGTGGTCAGCAAAGCATATGGAATCTTTGGCTTCATAAATAAAAGTATTGAGTACAAAAGCAGGGAAGTTATGCTGAACTTTAATAAAGCTCTGGAGTCCCGTTTTAGTTACTACACTTTAGGTAAGATGTGAGGGCCCTTGAGAGGGTGCAGAGAAGATTTACCAGAATTGTTCTGGGGATGAGGGATTTTAGCTTCAAGGCTAGGTTGGAGAAGCTGGGGTTGTTCTCCTTAGAGCAAAGGAGATTGAGAGGAAATTTGATAGAGGTATACAAGATGATATACAGGGTTGGATACGATAAACAAAGAAAAACTGTTCCTATTAGCTGATGGTACAAAGAATAGGGGACAGAGTTTTTAGGTTTTGGGCAATTGGTGCAGGGGGGACATGAAGAAGAACTTTTTAATGCGGCAAGTGGTAGTGACCTGGAACTCGCTGCCTACGAGGGTAGTGGAAGCAGAGGCAATCAATGATTTCAAAAAGAAATTGGATGGGCACTTGAAGGAAATAAACTTGCATGGCTACGCAGATAGAGCGGGGGAGTGGGTCTGACTGGATTGCTCTATGGAGAGCTGGTATAGACTCAATGGGCAAAATCGTCTCCTTCTCTGCCGTAAATTATGGGCTGGATTTTCTGCTGGGCAGACGACAGCCAACCTTCGGCGTAAAAGTCAGTGGCGAACCGGCTTCCGCCTTGCCTGGGGATCCGTTCTGTATTTTACAGGTCCCCAGGCTTTAATTGCTCTGAGGCGGGACTTCCACCCACTTGAGGTAGGAAGTCCCGCCTCATTGAGCTGCCGGCCAATCAGAGGGCCGGCAGCTCTTAGTCCCAGCAACGCCACCGAGAGCAGTGGCCACTGCTGGGACTACAGCCCAGCATGAAGACAGGATGTCTGGGAGCAGAAAATAAGGTAAGTTTTGGTTGCCTCATCGGGGGTAATTGGTCGGTCCCCAGCAAGGCAAGGGTGGTCTTTGGGGGGGAAGGGGGGGCATGTTGTGTCTTGGGGGTGGTTGGGGAAGCGGGGGCGGGGACACTGAGAAGCTGCCTGCTTTTCCCAGGCGGCTTTTCCTGGCTCCAGGACGCGTAAAAGCCATGTGGCAGCAGGCAAAGGCCCTTATGTGGCCATTAAGTGCCACTTAAGGGCCTTGATTGGCCATTTTTCACCCCCTCCCCGCCCTACATAAAGGGAGCTGGAGGCAGGTGCAGGTCGGGAAAGCCTCCCAGAGCCTCCTGCTCCATTTTATGCCATCCGCCCCCCACCATATGGCTCATTGGGGTGGCATAAAATTCAGGCCTATGACCCTATAACTCTATGACACTCTTTAATGTCCTTCCTTATGCTGAGTTTGTTTTCAAAATTTGGACAAGTATTGTTTAATCTTCTCCTCCTGGTTGGGTTTAGGTTCCACAGGCACTGGCCATCTTCTGATACCATCTCCAAGTGGTGCTCCCAGACCCTCTGCCATATTCTGGCATACCTCAATATCTACCCATTGGTGCATTACAGGCTATGGTAGTGTAGCAGTTATGCTACTGGATTAAATAATGCAGAAGCCTTGCATATTAATCTGGAAAATATTGATGTACGACATGGAACAGAAGTACTTTTTTGTTAATTTAAAAGCTTGAGCTGAAATAACTTGCTTCCAGTTGTGGGCTGCCTGGTAGGGCTTCCTCGTGTAATAAGCATGGCTCTGAGAATATAGAGAGAGGCTATGCAGAGCTGCTGGAAGATAAAGGAGGAGGGGGCATTCAACAGGAGACCATATCTGCAAGGAATGCTTAGGGAGCAATTCCTTTAGCTCAACTTTAGTGTAGAGCAGTACTCTAGACATCTTCACTTCATTAAAAAGGTCAAACCTGAATCTGCAACTGCTGCAGCCACAACAACAACCTCAAAAGAGGGCAATGACAGCGTTGCCATGTCTGGAAGGTGACCATTTATACATGTGGCTTCTTCTAGGCTGCTGCTGGAGATACAAGCAGTGTATAGTACACTACTGAATTAGGGAGGTCACTGAGGCTCTCTATACACAGAGACACAGAGTGTCATCTCATTCCCTCTTTCTAGAGAAAGGCAGGTGGAGTGAGTATGATGTCACAACATCAGTGACAATCCACACTGACATCAGTCAAAATTCAGACAGAACCTCAGTAAAAATCCACATTCTCTGCCCAGTCCTGTGTTGGGAATTTAGTGTGTGTTTAAGGGGAGAGTGTGGGATCAGAGTTTGATATTTTCCAATTGCAGTGACATTCTCAAAAATGGCAAGATTTAAAGATTTTAATTGAATAAAAAAAATAGAAAAAGAGCTCAAGAGAGAGACACAGACTGAGAGGGTGATTGAAAGACAGAGGGCTGGATTTTAAGCGCCCGCCGTCGCTCTTGGCAGCAGGCAAGGGGCTGCACGCCGCCCAGCTGCCGCGATCTACCGTGCAGCAGCTCATTTAAAAACCTGGGTCGGGTCGGCCTGCCCCCCCCCCCCCCCGCAAACATATGGAGGGGGCGGGTTCTCCGACGCCAGCAATGGCATCAGCTGCCTCTGCACAGGCGCTGACGCCATTTATAAAGGGCAGCCAGCCCTTTGGGTTGATTTAAATTTTTAAAGACATACCCCGCCCCCCCCAACTATTGCAATAAAAATTCTATCGGCCCTTTCCCAAACCCCAATAATAACATTAAGTATTTACACTTCCCCCACAAAACACTTATCTTTGAAATATGACTTTTCCCACCCCAGACTGTACAAAGTTCACAGTTCACCCCTTGCCACCATCCCCTACACTGATGACAGCAATTTGACCCCGTTCCCCACTACGCACTAAAAGTCTTACGCTCCCCTCTTCCCCACCACTGTTGCACCTGCTTACCCCAGACGGGGGAGTGAAGGTGCGGGGGTGCCGGCTGCCACTCTAAAGATTGCGACGGGCCCATAAGATGGCAAGTATGTGTATTTTAATGTAATCATTTTATTCATTAACATATTTAAATGCCAGTCCCATCGCCCAGTGACAGGCAGGCCACCACCTTGCTGCCGCCAGGAGGATCAGACTCAGCCCTCTCAGCTTTGGGCTCCGTGGCAGGCCGCTGCCAGAACGATCTTCCTGCCCCGCGCCCACCGCCCCTCCCGGAGCCCGACGTCAGGGACCCTGTAAGCCCAGAGAGTGACAGAAGGATATTTGGATTTTCAAAAGTTGTTTGATAAGCTGCCACGCAAAAGCTGGCATGGCTGCAGGTCTGACAGTACGCTCCAGATAAAGAGGCAGGGGCACCATCCCAAGACAGTGAGTAAGCATGCCATGGAGCACAAGGTTTCATCAGCTGTGATGGAGATACGCTGCTCATGAGGCATCCAACGTAGGGTTGTTTGCTATGTCAGGAGGGGAGGCCCTTGACTCCTCAATGTCTCTGCTCTCTCATGCAGGTCACGTAGAACATTCACAAAGAGCTTCGAGACTGAGAGAGTGCCTGTGACCTCTGAGGGAGAGGATGGAGCCTCAGAGAGTGCATCGTCATCTCAGACCCCCTCACCCTCCCCGAACACAGGTCCTTTCACATCACTGATTCGGTCTCACAACCTGGTGGACATAGCACAGACTCGCCCGAGCAGCTGACGGAGACTGTGACATCCCAGGCCTCTGGCAATTCAAGGACTGTATGAGGCCAGGCCCATGTACAGGGAGGTGGTCACACTGCAGGTAAAGACTGCTCAGGCAGAACGGGAATGGGTGACTGCCAGGCAGGGTAGAAGAACTAGGCGGGTAGTGCAGGAGTTCCCTGTGTCCATCTCCCTGTCTAACAGATTTTCTGCTTTGGAAACTGTTGGGGGAGATAGCTTCTCAGGGAACTGCAGCAAGAGGCAAGCCTGTGGCACCACGGATGGCTCAGCTGCACAGGAGGGGAGGAAAAGGGGTGGAAGAGCTATACTGATAGGGGATTCTATTGTCAGGGGTACAGATTGGCGTTTCTGTGACTGCAAATGTGACTCCAGGAAGGTATTTTGCCTCCCTGGTGCTAGGGTCAAGGATGTCACGGAGTGGCTGCAGGACATTCTGAAGGGGGAGGGTGAACAGTGAGAGGTCGTGGTTCACATTGGTACCAATGACATAGGTAGAAAGAGGGATATGGTCCTGCAAAAAGAAATTAGGGAGCTAGGTAGCAGATTAAAAAGCAGGGCCTCAAAGGTTGTAATCTCTGGATTACTCCCGGTGCCACGTGCTAGTGAGTATAGGAGTCAGAGGATAGAGCAGATGAATGCATGGCTGAAGAGATGATGCAGGAGGGAGGGCATTAGTTTCCTGGATCACTGGTTCTGTTTCTGGAGAAGGTGGGACCTGTACAACTTTGGCGGGTTTCACCTGTACCAGAATGGGACCAACATCCTTGCTGGGAGGTTTGCTAGTGCTGTTGGGGGTGAGGGGGGGGGGGTGGCGGGTGTGGTGGTTTAAACTAATTTGACAGGGGGATGGGAAATAGAGTGGAGGTACAGTAGGGGGTGATGCACAGCCAAATATAGAAGAGAAGTTAAGTCAGTCTGGAAGGCAGAGCAAATATAGATCTGTTTAGGCACAAGCAAATAGTGCAAGGCTGGATTGCATCTATTTTAATGCAAGGAGTCTTACAAGTAAGGCAGATAAATTGAGGGCATTCATTAACACATGGGAATATGATATTATTGCTATCACAGAGACATGGTTGAGGGAGGAGCAGGACCGGCAGCTTAATATTCCAGGGTATAGAATCTTCAGGGGTGACAGAGTGGGGTGTAAAAGAGGAGGTGGCATTGCACTATTGATCAAGGAGTCAATTACTACAGTAAGGAGGGATGATATCTTAGGAGGTTCCTCAAATAAGGCCATATGGGTAAAACTTAAAAACCAAAAGGAAGCAATCACTTTGCTGGGGGTGTACTACAGGCCTCTAAACAGTTAGGGAGAGATAGAGGAGCAGATATGTAGGCAAATCTCAGAGAGGTGTAAAAATAATAGGGTAATAATAGTAGGGGATTTCAACTTCCCCAATATTAACTGGGATAGATCCGGTGCAAAAGGCTTAAAGGGGGCGGAATTCATAAAATGCATCCAGGAGAGCTTTTTTAGCCAGCACGTAGAAAGTCCTACAAGGCGGTACTGGACCTAATCCTAGGGAATGAAGCCAGACAAGTGGTAGAAGTGTCAGTGGGGGAGCATTTTGGGTATAGTGACCATAACTCTAAGATTTAAGGTTGCTATGGAAAAGGAAATAAAGGTACTGAATTGTGGGAAGGCCGATTTCAATATGATAAATCAGGATCTGGCCAAAGTGGACTGGGAGCATCTACTTGCTGGAAAGTCTACATCAGACCAGTGGGAGTCATTCAAAAAGGAAATAGTGAGAGTTCAGAGCCAACATATTCCCGTAAAGGTGAAGGGTAGGACCAATTGGTCCAGGGAACCCTGGATGTCAAGGGATGTGGAGGATTGGATAAGGAAAAAAAAGGAAGCTTTTGGCAGATTCAGACCGCTGAAAACAGCGGAGGCACTAGAGTAGTATAGAAGTAATTAGGAGAGAGAAGAGGGGGCATGAGAGAACACTGGCAGGTAAGATAAAGGAAAATCCCAAGGCGTTTTATCAGCATATTAAGGGCAAGAGGATAAGCAGGGCAAATGTAGGGCCCATTAGGGATCAAAGTGGCAATCTGTGTGTGGAGCCGGAGGACGTAGGGTTTTAAATGATTACTTTTCATCTGTGTTCACAATGCAGAAGAACGATGTAGGTGTAGAGATCATGGAGGGGGATTGTGATATATTTGAACAAATTAGCAATGAACGGGAGGAGGTGTTAGCGGTTTTAGCGGGCTTACAAGTGGATAAATCCCCAGGACCAGATGAGATGTATCCCAGGCTGCTGTGTGAGGCAAGGGAGGAGATTGTAGGGTCTCTGACACAAATTTTCAAATCCTCTCTGGCCACAGGAGAAGTGCCAGAGGACTGGAGGACAATGAACGTGGTACCATTATTCAAGAAGGGTAGTAGGGATAAACCAGGTAAACAGGCTAGTGAGTCTAACATCAGTGGTAGGGAAACTATTGGAAAAAATTCTGAGGGACAGGATTAATCAGGGGTAGTCAGCATGGCTTTGTTGGGGGAGATCATGTCGAACCAATTTGATTGAATTTTTCGAGCAGGTGACTAGGTGTGTAGGTGAGGGTAAAGCAGTTGATGTAGCATACATGGACTTCAGTAAGGCTTTTGATAAGGTCCCGCATGGAAGATTGGTCAAGAAGGTAAGAGCCCATGGGATCCAGGGCAATTTGGCAAATTGGATCCAAAATTGGCTTAGTGGCAAGAGGCAGAAGGTGATGGTCGAGGGTTGTTTTTGCGAGTGGAAGCATGTGCCTAGTGGTGTACCACAGGGATCGGTGCTGGGATCCTTGCTGTTTGTAGTGTACATTAATGATTTAGACCTGAATACAGGAGGTATGATCTGTAAGTTCACAGATGACATGAAAATTGGTGGTGTCGTAAATTCTTTTGGGCCTCCTTATCTCGAGAGACAATGGATACGCGCCTGGAGGTGGTCAGTGGTTTGTGAAGCAGCGCCTGGAGTGGCTATAAAGGCCAATTCTGGAGTGACAGGCTCTTCCACAGGTGCTGCAGAGAAATTTGTTTGTTGGGGCTGTTGCACAGTTGGCTCTCCCCTTGCGCCTCTGTCTTTTTTCCTGCCAACTACTAAGTCTCTTCGACTCGCCACAATTTAGCCCTGTCTTTATGGCTGCCCGCCAGCTCTGGCGAATGCTGGCAACTGACTCCCACGACTTGTGATCAATGTCACACGATTTCATGTCGCGTTTGCAGACGTCTTTATAACGGAGACATGGACGGCCGGTGGGTCTGATACCAGTGGCGAGCTCGCTGTACAATGTGTCTTTGGGGATCCTGCCATCTTCCATGCGGCTCACATGGCCAAGCCATCTCAAGCGCCGCTGACTCAGTAGTGTGTATAAGCTGGGGATGTTGGCCGCTTCAAGGACTTCTGTGTTGGAGATAGTAAGGAGGAAAGCCTTAGATTACAGGACGATACAGATGGGCTGAGCAGTAGCAAATGGAATTTAGTCCTGAGAAGTGTGAAATGATGCATTTTGGGAGAACTAACAAGTCAAGGGAACATACAATGGATGGTAGGACCATAGGAAGTACAGACAGTCAGAGGGACCTTAGTATACCTGTCCATAGATCACTGAAGGCAGCAGCACAGGTGGTTAGGAAGGCATACAGGATACTTGCCTTTATGAGCTGAGGCAGAGAATATAAGAGCAGGGAGGTTATGATGGAGCTGTACAAAATGCTAGTTAGGCCATAGCTGGAGTACTGTGTACAGTTCTGGTCGCCACACTGTAGGAAGGATGTGATTGCACTGGAGAGGGTGCAGAGGAGTTTCACCAGGATGTTGCCTGGGCTGGAGAATTCAGCTATGAAGAGAGACTGGATAGGCGAGGGTTATTTTCCTTAGAGCAGAGAAGGCTGAGGGGGGACCTGATTGAGGTCTACAAAATTATGAGGGGCATAGATAGGGTGGGACTCGAGCAAAGACTTTCCCCACTATGCTGAGCAGGGAGATTCCACGGTAGTTGTTGCAGTCACCGCGGTCACCTTTGTTTTTATAGAGGGTGATGATATTGGCATCGCGCATGTCCTGAGGTACTGCTCCCTCGTCCCAGCACAGGCAAAGCAGTTCATGTAGTGCTGAGAGTACAGCAGGCTTGGCACTCTTGATTATTTCAGGGGTAATGCTGTCCTTCCCAGGGGCTTTTCCGCTGGCTCGAGAATCAATGGCATCACTGAGTTCCGATTTGGTTGGCTGTATGTCCAGCTCATCCATGACTGGTAGAGGCTAGGCTGCATTGAGGGCAGTCTCAGTGACAACATTCTCCCTGGAGTACAGTTCTAGGTAGTGCTCAACCCAGCGGTCCATTTGCTTGCGTTGGTCAGTGATTATGTCCCCTGATTTAGATTTGAGGGGGGCAATCTTCTTGATGGTTGGCCCAAGTCCTCTCTTAATGCCATCATACATTTCTCTGATGTTTCCGGTGTCTGAGGCCAGCTGAATATGACTGCATAGGTGTTGCCAGTAGTCGTTTGCGCAGCGTCTGGCTGTTCTTTGTGCAGTGCTTCTGGCTGCTTTAAGTGCTGCGGATGTTAAATCTTCTCCCTGCTGCTTTCACATGCGTTCAAGTCCTCTGAAGAAGGAATTTTCCTCCACAAAAGATCAGGGGGCAGGTTGTTCAACCTTGCCCGTCTAAGAGCGAAGTCCAAAGTACGGAAAGTCCTCATCAGGGAACTCCTCTTTGCTGACGATGCTGCTTTAACATCTCACACTGAAGAGTGCCTGCAGAGTCTCATCGACAGGTTTGCGGCTGCCTGCAATAAATTTGGCCTAACCATCAGCCTCAAGAAAACGAATATCATGGGGCAGGACGTCAGAAATGCTCCATCCATCAATATTGGCGACCACGCTCTGGAAGTGGTTCAAGAGTTCACCTACCTAGGCTCAACTATCACCAGTAACCTGTCTCTCGATGCAGAAATCAACAAGCGCATGGGAAAGGCTTCCACTGCTATGTCCAGACTGGCCAAGAGAGTGTGGGAAAATGGCGCACTGACACGGAACACAAAAGTCCAAGTGTATCAGGCCTGTGTCCTCAGTACCTTGCTCTATGGCAGCGAGGCCTGGACAACGTATGTCAGCCAAGAGCGACGTCTCAATTCATTCCATCTTCGCTGCCTCTGGAGGATACTTGGCATCAGGTGGCAGGACCGTATCTCCAACACAGAAGTCCTCAAGGCGGCCAACATCCCCAGCTTCTACACACTACTGAGTCAGCGGCGCTTGAGATGGCTTGGCCATGTGAGCCGCATGGAAGATGGCAGGATCCCCAAAGACACATTGTACAGCGAGCTTGCCACTGGTATCAGACCCACCGGCCCTCCATGTCTCCGCTTTAAAGACGTCTGCAAACGTGACATGAAATCCTGTGACATTGATCACAAGTCGTGGGAGTCAGTTGCCAGCGTTCGCCAGAGCTGGCGGGCAGCCATAAAGGCGGGGCTAAAGTGTGGCGAGTCGAAGAGACTCAGTAGTTGGCAGGAAAAAAGACAGAGGCGCAAGGGGAGAGCCAACTGTGTAACAGCCCCAACAAACAAATTTCTCTGCAGCACCTGTGGAAGAGCCTGTCACTCTAGAATTAGCCTTTATAGCCCCTCCAGGCGCTGCTTCACAAACCACTGACCACCTCCAGGCGCTCATCCATTGTCTCTCGAGATAAGGAGGCCAAAGAAGAAGAAGATAGATAGGGTAGATAGGAAGAGACTTTTACCCTTAGTGGAGGGGTCAATAACCAGGGGGCATAGATTTAAGGCAAGGGGCAGGAGGTTTAGAGGGGATTTGAGGAAAAATTTTCACCCAGAGGGTGGTTGGAATCTGGAATGCACTGCTTGAAGAGGTGGTAGAGGCAGGAACCCTCACAACATTTAAGTAGTATTTAGATGAGCACTTGAAACGCCATAGCATACAAGGCTACGGGCCAAGTGTTGGAAAATGGGTTTAGATAGCCAGTCCAGACATGGTGGGCCGAAGGGCCTGTTTCTGTGTTGTATAATTCTATGACTCTATGCTGAGCTCAGGCTCATGACGTGCCTCTGGTGTCACCACCATCATGGAAAATGCTGAAGCTGCAGTGAGAGGTCAGGCAACATTTGGCAGAGAAGTCATAGCCTCGCCTTGACCATAAGCTCAAGGCAGCAGTGGCAAGGTGAGAGTGGACAAGGAACCTGGAGTCACCACCAGGTCCTCTACCCCCTCATGTCAGGAAGGAGACAGAAGTCTGCCTTACAAGGGAGGAGGGGCAGCTGCTTATCACTGCTGGAGGCTCCTTGTGCAGCTGGCATGTTCCTCAGCCCTTCTGCCAGTGATGCCAGATCCCCCATCATCCCTGACGACAGAGCGTGGTACTGCTTCTGTGCAGGAGGATCCTGATATGCCTGTGCCCTCCAGGTCGCAGGCATCCATAGCACAACTGCCAAGGTCATCCCTAGCCAAGGGGCAACAAGGTCTGGAACTTTCCTCGACTTCAGCTCACAGTCCCTCTGAACAAAATGGATAACCTCACATTTTTCCACATTATGTTCCATCTGCCATGTTCTTGCCGACTCATTAAGTCTGTTCAAATTCACCTGTTACGACCAGGTGAGAAAGAGATCTAGGGTTCCTTTCAGCCTTCAGCTAGTCTTACTGTAACACGGTTTAATTTTAAACACAGTGTGTGTTTGTGTTTTTTGCTCCCCCTTGGTGAATCCTTGTTCACCGCTTTCCAATTATAAGGCAAAGAAACCAGCACAAACAGGTTTTCTTAGGTTTAAAGAAGAAAAGTTGAAATTTATTAAATGTAAACTCTAATTCGGTTGATGCCTAGGGATACACAATGCGCCCACACTCGCATACATACTCGATACACATATGCAAGAGACAGAAAAGAGCAGAAGAAAAATAAAGTAGAAAAATTTGAGGCAATATCTGAAGAGTTTTTGTTATGGTTCTTGCAGCTCACTGGAGAGTCCTTGATTGTAGTTAGATCTTGCTTTTCGTTGGGGCCCAGTATTCTTCTTAAACCTTTTTCACTGTAGGAGACTTTTCTTTCTTGGGGTTCATGTGTCTTCAGTGGATTCAAAAGCTTGTGAGAAAGAGATGGGAGCAGGCAAGAGAGATCTTCTCGGTTCAGGAGCAAACAGACTTTCTCAGTTCAAATTGTTTGTACAATTCAGAAAAACCCAGGTTGCCAAGCAAGTTAGTCATGTCACTAACTGGTCTGACCACATCTTGGATTGCATCACCTTAGTAGTCTCTGGAATGTTCCTCTTACACACGATACCTGGTGATCAAAGTCCATTGCGGTTTAAATGTATCAGGGAATGAACCTTTGCCTTCCAATCACCATCTGTTAATATGCAAATGTATTTTCCAGCCAAGGCTGATCTGTTTAACAAGTCCTTTCTTCACTCCAGTAACAGTTTAAAATCAATGTTCATGACAAAATTAATGTACTTCATTCTTTGCAGGTGGGGCCCTAACATGACACTATATTGTTATACCTTTTAATGTATTTTCCCCCTGGCTTCAGATTGAACTGCCCCCCCTTCAAACATAATGTAGAATTCTATCATATTATGGTCACTCATCCCTAAAGGTTCTTTTACAACAAGATTATTAATTAACCCTTTCTCATTACATAATACGAGATCTAAAATGCCTGTTTTCTAGTCAGTTCCTCAACATACTGCTCTAGAAAACCATCCCTAACACACTCCAGACATTTGTCCTCCACAGCATTAGTGTGCATTAGGTTCATCCAGTCTATATGCAGATTGAAGTCACCCATAATTATTGTGTTACTCATGTGACATGCTTCTCTAATCTCCTGATTGATATCATGCCCCACACTACCACTACTGTTTGGTGGCCTATATACAACTCCTACCAATGCTTGCTGCCCCTTGCTGTTTCTTAGCTCCACCCAGATTCCACATTTTGTTCTTCTGATCTGAGATCTTCCCTTGTTAATGTACTGATCCTATCCCTTATTATCAGCACAACACCACCTCCTTTTCCTTTTTGCCTGTCTTTCCAAAATGTCAAATATCCTTGAATATGCAGTTCCTAGTCTTGGTCACCCTGTAGTCACGTTTCCGTAATGGCAACTAGATCATACTCATTTCCGTCTATTTGTGCCTTTAAATCATCTACCTTGTCGTGAATGCTGCGTGCATTCAGGTAGAGTGCCATTAACCTTGTCTTGACATTATTCTGCATTCTAAGCCTAGTTGATGTTCGCCTTTGTTTCACCTGCCTTCTCATCTCATTTGCTACTTTTCTACTTCCTGTTACCAGCTTTACTTCCTTCCAATTTGAGCTACCCCTCAGGTTCCCATTCCCCTGACAAGCTAGTTTAAACCCTCCCCAACAGCACTAGCAAATTTCCCTGCCAGGATATTCATTCTGGTCCTGTTATGGTGTATCCTGTCCATCTTGTACAGGTTCCACCTGCCCAGAACCAGTCCCAATGCCTCAGAAATCTGATGCCCTCCCTCCTACACCAGTTCTCCAGCCACGTGTTCAATTGATCAATCCTCCTACTCCTGTGCTCACTAGCACATGGCACTGGGAGTAATCTTGAGATTACTGCTCTTGAGGTCCTGCTTTTTAATTTCCTTCCTAACTCCCTAAAATCTGCTTTCAGGGCCTCATCCCTCTTCCTACCTATGACATTGATACCAATGTGGACCATGACCTCTGGCTGTTCACCCTCCCCCAGAAGAATGTCCTACAGCTGCACCATGACATCCTTGACTCTGGCACCAAGGAGCCATCATACTATCCTGGAGTCACATTTACTGCCACAAAAATGCCTGTCTGATCCCCTGACTATCAAATCTCTGATCACTATTGCTCTTCCATGTTTCCTCCCCTTCTGTGCAGCTGAGCCACCCATGCTGCACCAGACTTTGCTCTCACCAGTATCCAAAATGGAAAACTGATTAGTAAGCAAGGGAACTGCCTGGCTGGTTTTCTTAGACTGCCTGGCAGTCACCCATTCCCTCTCTGCCTGCATGTTCCCAACCTGCGGTGTGATCACCTCCCTAAACGCGCTATCCACGTAGTGCTCCACCTTGCAGATGCACAACAGTGATTCCAACCACCACTCAAGTTCCGAAACCCAGAGCTCAAGCTTCTGCAGCCGGTGACACTTCCTGCAGATGTGTTTGTCTAGGACACATGGTGCATACATCACTTCCCACATACCACAGGATGTACATTCCACTTGGGCAAACTGACCTGCAGTACCGTAACTTCAAAAACAATTTATTATAATTAGAATAAGTAGAATAACGTACCAGTCACTCACCAATCAGCTTCTTCCCCTGTACCGAAGTAAGAACCAGCCACTGGAGGCTGAAACAGGTCGAACATTCACTCACTCACTCACTGTGCACTCAAAGCAGCATTGAGTACAGACAAAGCAGCACTGAGGAAGCCCTGCTTTTATATTTTCTGAAAAACAACTGATTCAAGCTTCTGAAAACCAGTTTAAGCCAGCTACCTAAGTAAGTGGGTGGCACAGTGGCTAGCACCGCAGCCTCACAGCTCCAGTGACCCGGGTTTGGTTCAGGGTACTGCCTGTGCAGAGTTTGCAAGTTCTCCCTGTGACCGCGTGGGTTTCCTCTGGGTGCTCCGGTTTCCTCCCACAGCTAAAGACTTGCAGGTTGATAGGTAAATTGCCCTTAGTGTAGGTAGGTGGTGGGGATGTGGTAGGGAATATGGGATTAATTTAGGATTAGTATAAATGTGGTTGTTGGTTGGCACAGACTCGGTGGGCCGAAGACCCTGCTTCAGTGCTGTATCTCTAAATAAATAAATAAGCAGCTGTTCACAGAGAGCTTTTATACCCCTGTTTTAAGGCTGGAATAAAACTTAGCTTCCTTTAACTCAAGGAATAATTTTTAGTTAACTGCTAAATTGAAGAAAAACTAGACTTTAGATAGAAATTAACTCTTAAAACTCCTTCTCACCCGACGCACCAGACTCAACAGCTCTCAGTGCAGACCAAACTGAACTGAGGAAACCCTGCTTTTATCTTCTCCTTCTTCTTCTTTGGCCTCCTTGTCTCGAGAGACAATGGGTAAATGCCTGGAGGTGGTCAGTGGTTTGTGAAGCAGCGCCTGGAGTGACTATAAAGGCCAATTCTAGAGTGACAGACTCTTCCACAGGCGCTGCAGATAAAATTGGTTGTCGGGGCTGTTACACAGTTGGCTCTCCCCTTGCGCTTCTGTCTTTTTTCCTGCCAACTGCTAAGTCTCTTCGATTCACCACACTTTAGCCCCGCCTTTATGGCTGCCTGCCAGCTCTGACGAACACTGGCAACTGACTCCCACGACTTGTGATCAATGTCACAGGACTTCATGTCGCGTTTGCAAACATCTTTAAAGCGGTGACATGGACGGCCGGTGGGTCTGATACCAGTGACGCTGTACAATGTGTCCTTGGGGATCCTGCCATCTTCCATGCGGCTCACATGGCCAAGCCATCTCAAACGCCGCTGACTCAGTAGGGTGTATATGCTGGGGATGTTGGCTGCCTCGAAGACTTCTGTGTTGGAGATACGGTCCTGCCACCTGATGCCAAGTATCCTCCGGAGGCAGCGAAGATGGAATGAGACGTCGCTCTTTGCTGACATTCGTTGTCCAGGCCTCGCTGCCATAGAGCAAGGTACTGAGGACACAGGCTTGATACACTCGGACTTTTGTGTTCCGTGTCAGTGCGCCATTTTCCCACACTCTCTTGGCCAGTCTGGACATAGCAGTGGAAGCCTTTCCCATGCGCTTGTTGATTTCTGCATCGAGAGACAGGTTACTGGTGATAGCTGAGCCTAGGTAGGTGAACTCTTGAACCACTTCCAGAGCGTGGTCGCCGATATTGATGGATGGAGCATTTCTGACGTCCTGCCCCATGATATTTGTTTTCTTGAGGCTGATGTTTAGGCCAAATTTGTTGCAGGCAGCCACAATCCTGTCGATGAGTCTCTGCAGACACTCTTCAGTGTGAGATGTTAAAGCAGCATCGTCAGCAAAGAGGAGTTCCCTGATGAGGACTTTCTGTACTTTGGTCTTCGTTCTTAGACGGGCAAAGTTGAACAACCTGCCCCCTGATCTTTTGTGGAGGAAAATTCCTTCTTCTGAAGACTTGAACGCATGTGAGAGCAGCAGGGAGAAGAAGATCCCAAACAGTATGGGTGCGAGAACACAGCCCTGTTTCATGCCACTCAGGATAGGAAAGGGGTCTGATGAGGTGCCACTATGCTGAATTGTGCCTTTCATATTGTCATGGAATGAGGTGATGATACTTAGTAGCTTTGGTGGACATCCGATCTTTTCTAGTAGTCTGAAGAGACCATAGCTGCTGACGAGGTCAAAGGCTTTGGTGAGATCACTGAAAACAACGTAGAGGGGCATCTGTTGTTCGCGGCATTTCTCCTGTAGCTGGCGAAGGGAGAACAACATGTCAATGGTGGATCTCTCTGCTCGATTGCCACACTGTGCCTCAGGGTAGATGCGCTCAGCCAGCTTCTGGAGCCTGTTTAAAGCGACTCGAGCGAAGACTTTCCCCACTATGCTGAGCAAGGAGATTCCACGGTAGTTGTTGCAGTCACCGCGGTCACCCTTTTTCTTAGAGAGGGTGATGATATTGGCATCGCGCATGTCCTGTGGTACTGCTCCCTTGTCCCAGCACAGGCAAAGCAGTTCGTAGAGTGCTGAAAGTATAGCAAGCTTGGCACTTTTGATTATTTCAGGGGTAATGCCGTACTTCCCAGGGGCTTTTCCGTTGGCTAGAGAATCAATGGCATCACTGAGTTCCGATTTTGTTGGCTGTACGTCCTGCTCACCCATGACTGGCAGAGACTGGGCTGCATTGAGGGTGGTCTTAGTGACAACTTAGGGCGGCACAGTGGCGCAGTGGTTAGCACCACAGCCTCACAGCTCCAGGGACCCGGGTTCGATTCTGGGTACTGCCTGTGTGGAGTTTGCAAGTTCTCCCTGTGTCTGCGTGGGTTTTCTCCGGGTGCTCCGGTTTCCTCCCACAAGCCAAAAGACTTGCAGGTTGATAGGTAAATTGGCCATTATAAATTGTCACTAGTGTAGGTAGGTGGTAGGGAAATATAGGGACAGGTGGGGATGTTTGGTAGGAATATGGGATTAGTGTAGGATTAGTATAAATGGGTGGTTGATGTTCGGCACAGACTCGGTGGGCCGAAGGGCCTGTTTCAGTGCTGTATCTCTAATCTAAATCTAATCTAAAAACATTTTCCCTGGAGTACAGTTCTAGGTAGTGCTCCACCCAGCGGTCCATTTCCTTGCATTGGTCAGTGATTGTGTCCCCTGATTTAGATTTGAGGGGGGCGATCCTGATGGTTGGCCCAAAAGCTCTCTTCATGCCATCATACATTCCTCTGATGTTTCCGGTGTCAGAGGCCAGCTGACTATGACTGCATATATATGGTTTTACACTTTCTAAAAAACCAACTGATTCAAGCTTCTGAAACCCAGTTTAATTCAGCTACCTAAGTAACTCGCTGCAGCTGCTCCCAGAGAGCTTCTATATCCCTCTTTTAAGGCTGGAATAAAACTTAAGTTCTCCCCTCTGGGTCACTGTTGTCTCCAAGGGTCCATCTCTGTTGGCACATGGGAGACTGGAAAAGCTCTGGCATCTGGGACTGTCTCAAAATGTAGGCATCATGGCAACTTCCCAGGAAGTGTGCACATACCTGCAGGATCCATTCATGGTGGTCACAGACAAGTTTTAAATTGAAGTCTGCAGGAGCCTTGATATCTACATGCATGCAGTCGATGATACCCTGCACCTGGGGGAATCTAGCGATGGCCCCGAACCCAATGGACCTCTCAGCTTGAGAGTTGGGATCTGTGCGGAAGTGCATTTAGTCACCAGCCCTCCTGAAATTGGTGACTTCCTTGATGCACTGATGGGCCGCTGACAGTAAGATTCTACACGTCGCCAGTGGATTCCTGGAATGTTCCAGAGGTGTCGGCGTTCAGTGCCATTATGACCTTCAGTGCCACTGGCATTGGAGTTTCACCAAGTGCCCTGGGGCACAGCTCATCCTGTATCATAGCACATAGGTCAGCGACAGTCTCCCTAGACAGGCAGAGTCTTCGTTGGGATTGCCTCTCGGACATCTGTAGGTAGTTGAGCCTCGACTTGTAGACCCTTTCTGGAGGGTAGGTTCTTCTGCATAGCTGCTAGCTTTCCCCTCTGCCCCCTTCTCCACCATCTAGAGGCCGATGCTCACCCTCCTGTGGCCTCACAGGTAGTTGCGGTGCTGTTGCCGGTACCTGGACCTGCCTCCCACTCTGCTGCACCTCCTCTTCAATGGGATCCCTGAAGCCTAATGAATGAAGCCCATGATAGGTGGCCTCTTCCTGAGTTCAAGGTCTTCGCTGCCATCGTCATCCCTGTTCCACTCACCACCCGCCTCAACTTGTTACTTCTGACCAGGTGGCACTTGCCCATTGCCCCCTGGTATGGCACCCCTGAGGTGCTGGCATCTTTGCCCCCACTCCCCAGTCGATTCCCGATGCCGTCCCTTCTCCACTCTGCCTGACAGTTGATGCTGCCTCTCCCGATGACCTCCTCTTGCAACCAGCAATGAGTTCCCACCTTCATGTGCCTCCCTCAAGCAGGCGAGGCTCTGAAGCTTTGTGATTCCAGAGCGCCGTTCATGAAATTTAAAACTAAGAATAAATTCACTGTCAATCGGCCTCTTAATTACCTTAATTACCTGCCTGCTAAGCTGATGTCTGCTCTCCACCCGCCATGTTTGCCACCATCCATAAAATCGAGATGGGATGTCACAATGTCAGACTTCCAGTCTGACGTCTCCCGTCCAGATTTAGTGCCCCCACCCCTCTCTAACTTTCCTCGAAGTCTGCATAAAATTCCATCCCAATGTTCACAGTTCCCTGAAGGTAGCAGGACAGATAACTAAAGTTGTTAAGAAGTCGTACAGAATACTTTCCTTTATTAGCTGAGACATAGAATATAAGACCAAAGAGGTTACACTAGAACTGTATAGAAAACTGGTTCGGCTTCAGCTTGAGTACTGTGAACAGTTCTGGTCACCTCAGTACAGGAAGGATGTGATTGCACCAGAGAGGAGATTTACCAAGATGTTATCAGCAATGGAGAACTTTTGCTATGAGGAAAGTTTGAATAAGCAGGGGTTGTTCGCTTTGGAATAGTGGAGACTAAGGGGAGATTTAATTGAGGTGCTTAAATTTATGAGGGGCCCAGATAGAGTGAATAGACGGGAGCTATTTCCCCAGAGGGCATAGCTTTAAAATAATTGACATGAGGATTTGAGAGGTGTTGAGGAGAAATATTTTCATCCAGAGGGTGGTGGGGCTCTGGAACTCACTGCCTGAATGAGTAGTGGAGGGAGAAACTCTCATTGGGTTGAAGAAGAGCTTAAGCATACAGTTGCCATAACCTACAGGGTCATGGGCAAAGAGCTGGAAAGTGGGATTAAGCTGGACAGCTCTTTTTCAGCTAGCACAGACACAATGGGCCAAGTGGCCTCTTTCTGTGTCATAAATTCTCTGATTCTATGAATTAATAACAAGGGTATTGGCACAGAGAAGGTCCAGAGACATTAATTAAAAATAATAGTTTAAACAAGGTGCTAACTAGATTCTAAAAGAGGGAATAAAGATTTATTTTTCTTAGATTATGGATGGGTAGCTGAGACCTGTCGCTTGCAATTCCTGCACCATGTGAGAATTTCAGGACACTTCATGTGTCTTGGTGGACCACATGTGTAGGAAGTATCTCCAACTGCTTAAGCTCGAGCTTAGGATTTCTGAAGTTGATGCGCAGCTGGAGTTACTGTAGGGCATCAGGGAGGCTGAGAGCTTCCAGGAATGTACATTGCAGGAGGTGGCCGGCCACCACAGGCAGAAAGACTTCAGGATATGGCCACCTGGAAGAGTAAGAAGAGGCAAAAGGTGCAGGAATCTTCTGGGTGTGTGCCACTCTCAAACTGATACTTGGCATTGGAGGCTGGTGGTGACACCTTGAAGGAGTGCAGTCCAGACCATGGCACCAATGGGCAAGGGACTGTACAGGGGAGAACAGCAAAGCACAGAAATGCAATTGTTACAGGAGATTCCATTCTTCGGGAGACAGACAGGCATTTCTGTAACTGTCATCATGAGTCACACATGGTGCGTTGCCTCATGGTGCCAGGGAAAAGTACATCATGGAGAAGGCGCAGAATGTTCTACATGGGCGAAGGGAGTGAGCCAGAAGTTGTGGGACACATCAGTACCAACAACATAGCCAGGGCAGGTATTCAGAATTTCAAGAACTAGGGAAGAGGTTAAAAAGTAAGACCTCAATGGTGGTAATCTCTGGATTATTCCCAATGCTACACATTAGCGAGGGAAAAAATAAGAAGACAGGGAGGATCAATGTGTGGCTTGAGGCACGGTGCAGGAGGGAAGGCTTCAGATTCTTGGGGCATTGGGACCAGTTCTGGGGCAGGAGGCACCTATTCAAAAGTGGCAGGTGGCATCTGAATAGAACTGAGACAAATGTCCTTGTGGGGAGGGTTACTAGTGTAGTTGAGGCGTGTTTAAACTAAATTGGCCAGGGGATGGGCACAAGCATATAGAAATAAAAAATAATAAGCTGCATAAAGGAGTGAGAGTGTTAGATAGTACTAGAGAAGCAAGTGATACCATATTAGATAGAAGCAGATTAAGAAGGACTATGAGATATACAAAGACAAGTTTAGAATGCATGTATGCAAACGAACAAAGTGTGGTGAATAAGGAAGAGCCTCAAGCACAAATAACATGTGGAAATATGATGTAGTGGCAATAACAGGAACGAGGTTTAAAAATGGTAGGTATTGAGCACTTAATATTCAAGGATACAAAATGTTCAGAAAAGATAGGGAAGGAAAAAAGGAGCTGGGGTGAAAAAAGGAGATTAGGGAAGACATTGGAGTGTTGGAAAGAGTGAATGTCCTTATGGGTGCAAGGACAGAATCCATTTGGTTAGAGTTCAGAAGCAAAAGTGGGTATGATTACACTACTGGGCTTCCAAATAGTGTGACAGAGTTAAATGAGCAAATCTGCAGGGAAATCACAAAGATGGTGCAGAAGCTAGACAGTGGTAACATTGGGGGACTTCAATTACCCAAATATCGATTAAGATAATGTTCGAGTAAAGGGTAAGGACAGCGAGGAATTTCTGAAATGTGTTCAGGAGAATTTCCTTGACCAGTATGTTCTTGTGTTCTTGGTCCAACAAGGAAGAAGGCATTGCTGGATCTGGTGCTGGGGAATGAGGTGGGCCAAGTGGACCAAGTGTCTGTGGGAGAACAGGTTTAGATCAGTAATGGAGAACAGCAGGGAACAATCTAAAGTGGAACTTCTAAATTGGAAGAAAGCTAACTTCAATAGGATGAGAGGGGATCTAGCCAGGGTAAAATGGAACCAAAGACTGACAGGAAAAACTGTAGTGGAACAATGGGTTATTTTTAAGGAGAGATGTTTCAGGTACCAGCTAGGTACATTCCAACAAGGGTGAAAAGTGGGGGAAGCAAAACCAGGGCTGTTTGGATGACAAGGGAGAAAGAGAATCTGATGAAATAAGAAATAAAGGTGTACGATACATGTCAGGTAAATTCTTCAAGTGAAAACCAGGTCAAATACAATAAGTTGAGAGGAGAAGTTAAAAGGAAAATAAGACTGGCAAAGAGAGATTCTGAGAATAGAATGGCAGTTAACACAAAAGGGAACCCAAAAATATTCTACTGGGATATAAATAGCAAGTGGGTAGTAAGAGGTGGAGTGGGGCCTGGGAGGGAAAAAGAGGATGATATCTGTTTAGAGGCGCAGGGAAAGGTTTGAATATTTAATGAGTACTTTCTATGGGTGTTTACTAAGGAAAAGGAATAACTTTGCAGGGTTTGATTTTGTTATTACCAGTGCCTAGGTTGATAGACCCACAGCAATGTGGTTGACTCTTAACTTCCATCAGAAATGGCCTAGCAAACCATTCAGTGGTATCAAACCACTGCAGAAAAGTCAAAAATAAACCAGAAGGATCACCCGCTATCAACCTAGGCACTGGTAATAACAAAATCAAACCCTGCAAAGTTCTCCTTACCAACATTTGGGTATTGGGCCAAAATTGGGAGAACTGCTCAGAGACTAGTCAAGCAACAGCCTGATAGAGTCACCGAATTATAACTTATGATCAATGTCTCAGACCCCACCATCACCATGTCTGGGTATGTCCTGTCCCACCGGCAGGACAGGCTCACCAGAAGAGGCATACAGTCGGGAGGGAGTGGTCCTGGGAGTCCTCAACATTAGCTCCAGACTCCATGATGTCTCATGGCATAGTGCCAGCATAGGCAAGGAAACCTCCTGCTGATTACCACCTACTTCCCTCCCTCAGCTGATGAATCTGTACTCATCCATGTTGAACACCACTTGGAAGAAACTCTACATAAGCAAGTACACAGAATGTACTCTGGGTTTGGGACTTCAATGTCAATTACCAAGAGTGGCTCAGTAGCACCACTTCTGACCAAGCTGGCTGAGTCCTAAAGGAGATATCTGCCAGGTTGGATCTGCAGCAGGTGGTGAGAAAAGCAACGCAAGAGATAAACCTTGACCATGCCCTCAACCATCTACCTGTCGCATAAGCATCTGTCCATGACCACATTGGTAGGAGTGACCAACACACAGTCCTTGCGGAGACCATGTCCCATCTTCACACTGAGGATCCCCTCCATTAAGTTGTGTGGCACTACCACCGTGCTAAATACAATACATTCAGAAAAGATGTAGCAGCCCAAAACTGGGCATCCATGAGGAGGATAGTGTAGAACTTCAAAAGGACATAGACAGGTTGGTAGACAAGTGACAGATGAAATTTAATGCAGGAAAGTGTGAAGTGATTCATTTTGGTAGAAAGGATGTGGAGAGACAATATAGGGTACAATTCTGAGGTGGGAGCAGGAGCAGAGGGACATATTTGTGCATAAATCATTGAAGGTGACAGAACAGGTTGACAGCGTGGTTAAAAAAGCAAGGAAGTAATGTTAAGCTTGTATAAAACACTGGTTCAGCCTCAACTGGCGTATTGTGTCCAATTCTGGGTGCCACACTTTAGGAAGGATGTGAAGGCATTGGAAAGAGTGCAGAAAAGATTCCTGAGAATTGTTCCAGGGATGAGGAACTTCAGTTACGTAGATAGATTGGAGAAGTTGGGGCTGTTTTCCTTGGAGAAGAGACGGTTGGGAGGAAATTTAATAGAATTATTCAAAATGATGAGGGGTCTGGACAGAGGAGATAGGGAGAAACTGTTCACATTGGTGGAAGGACCGAGAACCAGATGGCACAGATTTAAGGTAATTGGCAAAAGAACCAATGGCAACACGAGGAGAAACGTTTTCACACAGCGAGTTGTTAGGATCTGAAATGCACGACCTAAGAGTGTGGTGAAGGCAGATTCAATTGAGGCATTCAAGA
The DNA here is from genome assembly GCF_036365525.1 of Heterodontus francisci. Classification (NCBI taxonomy): domain Eukaryota; kingdom Metazoa; phylum Chordata; class Chondrichthyes; order Heterodontiformes; family Heterodontidae; genus Heterodontus; species Heterodontus francisci. Next base: position 45,827,012 of record NC_090383.1, on the reverse strand, counting down.
GGAAATTGGATTATTGAAAGGGAAGAATGTGCAGGGCTACGGGGAGAAGTGGCACTAGGTGAATTGCTCCTTCAGAGAGCCAGCACAGACACGACTGGCCTCCTTCTGTGCTGTAACCATTCTATGATTCTATGGCGTTATATGTATCGCAGAATGACTTATGATTTATATTTTCATTAGTGGGCTGGGATGATGAGTCAAGTTATATTTAGCTTAGTGAAAGAATAAATCATATGTCATACTCCCATGCATTATTTTGTTTAGAATTTTTATTTTTAGTCTGTTGACCTTTTTGTTCCGTCACCAAATACGGAAAAATATAACCATACAGAAGGCGGGACAAATACATTGGTTTGCACTGGGCTAGGAGACCCCTGCAGCTAGGCACAATGTTGCAAGGCACAAAGCGTTGTGTGGAAGAGAAAAGTGAACTGCTGCTGTTCAGCCTACCCCACGCTGGTCCATCATGCTAATCGAATCTGTCCCAACCCAGCCATCTGTTGCAGTTACTCACAATAGAATGCAGCAATAACCAGAAATTAGGTTTAATTTTTGAATTTCATTTCTATGAAAAGACCATGAAAAGAAATTCTAAAATAATTCACCAACATGAAAGTGGGAGCGAGGACAAGTGCAGAACAGTTTAATCTTTCAATTTTCTAAGGGAAGGAAGTTAGATTGAACAGCTGTGATTAGTGAAGTAAAACTAGGGGCTAGATTTTACGTCAGGCGGACAGGAGCTGGCCATCGAAGTAAAGTCGGTGACGAACATGCTTCCGCCTGACCCAGGGATCTGACCCGCATTTTACGGGTCCCCGGGCTTTAATTGTACCGAGGCGGGACTTGCACCCGCTTGAGGGAGGATATCCCGCCTCATTGAGCTGCCAGCCAATCATCATCTTAGACCCAGCAGTGCAACCGGGAGCGGTGGCCCTTGCTGGGACTGCATCCCAGCCGAGGACATAGAGCCACAACTGAAGGTATGTAAGGGTTGCCTCGCCAGGGAGATCAGTTGCGCTCAGCAAGGCAAGGGTCATCGTTTGGGGGGAATGGGGGGGGGGGAGCGTCGCGGGTCCTGGGGGTGGTTGGGGAAGCGGGTGCGGCCCTCAATCGGGCACCCTGTGCCCAATTGTCAGGGCAGCCCCCACCCAGTGCACTGAGATGCCGCCAAGTATCATTGGGCGGTCTTTCACGTCTCCTGGACATGTGCTTGTCACTGGTAAAATACCCGTGGAGGTGGGCGAAGGCCCTTAAGTGGCCGTTAAGTGGCCACTTAAAGGCCTTGATTGGCCTAGGGCAGGCAGCCTGTTTCTTGCCACCCCTCCACCCCCGACCGGCCCACATAAAGTTGGGCGGAGGCAGGAGTGGGCCGGGAAGGCCTCCAAGAGCCTCCCGCTCAATTTTACGCCACCCCCGCACACCCCACCCACCCCCCACCCCCCCTACCCCCACCACCATCCGGCTCGCTGGGGTGGCATAAAATTCTAATTTCAGATACCCAAAGCTGATATTTTCTGAGACTCTGTACCACTTGTAAGGTCTTGCATGCCTGGGATAAATGGAAAACCACAGGAAGCACATCTGTGATTTTCCAATGAAATGCCTGCTGTGGATGAGGCATGGTCGGTGCAGAAACTTTGGGAAATTTAACCTCTCCCTCCCCCTATCCAGAATTGGCACTCAAACACTAAGGCCTGGGCTTATTTTAACTCTGAGCATCTTTTCGCAGGCCAATTTTGTGTTAGTACAAAATTCACTTGCTGCATCAAAAGAGAGAGCTGAGGTATTTTAACTTCCAAGCCTCATTTAAATCCCACCAGCCCATCTCCCACCTACTTTATGTGGCCAGTTGACAGGAACTGCCAGACATTTGTGCAACTCTGCCTATCGAGATCAGGTAAGTGGTAGAATCAGGTACTAGGATGTCCCACAGGGCTATCATGATCAAGTGGAGGGGTGGGGGTGTGAGATTTCTGTGTGGCAGGCTTAAAATACTCAGAATTCACTCCCACTGTTTGATGATCTCAGAGTTGCTGAAGAGAGCTATTGCTGTACTTTTTCTGCCAGACATCTATTCTTTGATATCTATCAGATTCCCACAATCTAGGAAGTTAGACGTGCACAGTATTCTGTATTACTGTACTAAAGAGAGAGGTTTGCCCAGCTGCTTACTGCACCTAGTTTCACCCAATGCCTCACCCTCAATACAACTCCTTCCTGTCTCCACTCCCACTCTGTATATATGTCAACTCTGTAAGTGGGTGTGCTTCCAAATTGCAGAGGGGATTTTTTTCTGTTCAAATTTTCCCTTTGTGGATTTATATGTAAATTAGTTACGTAAATACAGTGCCTGACCAAAGGCTGTGCTGCGAGTTTTGATATAGAGTGAACTTCCAAACATGATGGCCCTTATTTTGTGTGGCCCCCCCCGGTGTGATCGGAGGCTGGGGTGGGGGGGTGCAGGGGGGTGTGGGTGGCACAGAGTATCACGATGGGTGGCGGAAGGCCCGTCGCCAAGAAATCTTCCCAGGGGCGGGAGAGGCCGATGACGGCCTTCCCACCCAGAGGCCAATTGATGCCCTTAAGTGGCCAATTAACAGCCAATTAAGGGCCTCTTCCCACTGGGATCTTACCAGCGGGAGGGGCTGCTTCTGCCATACTGGGAGCTCGCCATGTAAAACAAGGCGCTCTCCTTGTGGGATTGTGGGGGGTCCCACCGTCGTTGGCAATTAGCTCAAGAAGAACCTCCACCAGGGACCACTTTACCTACCAGGAATCCCCTCCCCCTGGACTGCATGACCACCCCGCAGTCCCCCCTCGCCGGGGCCTACCAGACTGGCCACGGTGGCCCCGCCTTATTTACCTGAGATCCGGAAAATCGAGCACTGGCTCTGGTTCAGAGGCCTCTGCAGTACTGGCAGTGGCTACTGTTCCCAATAGCACTGCTGATACTGCTGAACTGCCGGCCCTCCGGGATAACTGTCTTTAAAGGGTCGTGAAACCTAGACATTAAAAGAACAGAGGATCGCTCCGGGTGCAGGGGAGGCACGAAAAGGCATTGCCCCCGCTGTTTCAACCCGAAGCTGGGAGCCCCGACTCTGGACAAACTCGAGCCAGATAAATGTACAATGGACACTCTAATGAAGTGTTCACAAAACAAGCACACGAGGTAGGCTATAATACGAAGTGAAAATATTGCTTGTTGATATACAGAGAGAGAAGGTATAGACTATAAATAATACATAACCTTCAATGTAAAGTTGTTTTGACATTTAAATGAAAAAATAACAGTAATGCTAATGTTTCTGCTTTCTCAACTAATCATACATTAAATATTTTAAAGTAGTATCCAGGACAATCTGTACATTTTGTTGTGTATCATATTTTGGATCGCTATACAGGTTCTCAGTGTTTTATGAGATAGGATTAGGGAATTGTTTATACAATATAATATATATTATAAAAATATTATCTGATGAAAGGTCACTGACCTGAAACGTTAACTCTGCTTCTCTCTTGTCTGGCAAGCCCCCACCTGCCACATGAACGTTGATTTTAAACTGCTGATGGTGAAGAAAGAACTTGTTTTACAAAACAATTGGAGACTTTGGAGAGAGACATTAGCATGTCCACAGACAGTACTTCAAAGGACAAAGGGGCTATTTCCTGCTCCAGTTAAATCCACAATGGACTTTGATTACCAGACGTTGAAGGTGGAAAGGCGAGCAATCCAGGTACAAAAACAAGAAATGCTGGAAATAGTCAGCAGGTCTGGCAGCATCTGTTGAGAGAGAAGCAGAGTTAATGTTATGGGTCAGTGACCCTTCTTCAGAACAGTATTTCCAGCATTTCTTGTTTTTATTTCAGATTTCCAGCATCTGCAGTATTTTGCTTTTGTTTTAGCAATCCAGGATAACTGCTAAGATGGCCGAATGCACAAACAAGTGTGGTCCGACCAGTTTGGTCACATGGCTAAGCTGACTGTTAAAGTCTTTTGAATTTGAACTTCCAACAGGGAATTGAAAATCACAAAGCTGTTTTTTCCTGGACTGAGAACATCTCTCTCCTGTCTGCTCTCATCTCACTCTCACCAGCTTTGGAAACCATTGAAGACACATGAACCCCAAGAGAGAAAAGTCTCCTACAGTAAACAAGGTTTAAGAAGAATACTGAGCCCCAACGAAAAGCAAGACTACTTACAAAAGGACTACAGTGAGCCCGAAGCACAGTAAACAAGAAACTCTTCTGATATTGCCTCAAACCTCTCCATTTTATTTTTCTTCTGCTCTTTTCTGTCCCTATTTGCATGTGTGTATCACGTGTGCATGCTAGTGTGGGCGCGTCATATATCCGTTGGCGTTAACCATATTAGAGTTTAAGTTTAAGGTTTAATAAATGTCACTTTTCTTCTTTAAACCTAAGAAAGCCTGATTAAGCTAATTTCTTTGCCTTATAATTGGAATGTGGTGAACAAGGATTCACCAAAGGGGGAGCTCAAAACACAGTGTGTTTAAAATTAAACCCTGTTACAATAAGAACAGGTGAAGACAGTAAAAGACCCCTCGACACCTTTCTCATCTGGTCTTAACAGAAATTTGGGTGCTAGCGTCTGGAATTTTACCCGCAGACAAACGAGTGAAATTGGAAGTGGGAAGCCAAATTGTTCCCAATCAAAAAGAGCAAATTTCAATTCAGGTTTTCTTGTGGTTGTGTGTGACTGAATACTAATATGTCTGTGACTGAAGCTAGCAGCTCTCCAAGCCACAGTGAAGTAACTTGGGATAAATGAAAAGCACTGTCTATGGAGGAGTTGAGAAAAACGGCTGAGCAGTGTGGGATCACATTACGTGGCAAGACTAGGAGGTCTGAACTCCGAAGGCTAGTGACCAACCATTTTTCCTTTGAATCTGAAGATGCAGAAACAGTGTTAGAAGTAGACCCAGACAGGGTACTGCTAGCAAAGTTACAATTGGAACAAAGGAAACTTGAATTAGAGGAAAAAGAGAGAGAGAGACAGGAAAAAGAAAGAGAAAGGCAGGAGAGGGAGAAAGAGAGACACTTCCAAAAGGAACGTGAAGAAACAGAAAGACAGGAGAGGAAAAGAGAGAGGCCAGAAAAAGAGAAAGATTATTCTGGAAAGAAAGCAAAAAAAGAGAGTTGAAGCGGCTTCAGTTAGCTAGGGGGCGAGAGAGTAACCCGAGTGAAAGTATGGCCAATATGGAGGAGCGTAATTCAGGGCTGGGTACAAAATTGCTAAAACATGCCCAACTAATTCCAAACGTCAATGAGGAAGATGTAGAAGAATTCTTTGTGTCTTTGGGAAACTGGCAAGACAGCTAAAATGGCCAGCTAAGACCTGGTCTCTCTTATTGCAAAGCAAACTAACTGGAAAAGTCCATGAGCTTTATTCCTTGTTGCCAGATGAGAGTTCATTAAATTATGAGCGGCCCAAAAATGCTATCCTCGTGGCATATGAATTAGTACCTGAAGCCTATCACCAAAAGTTTAGAACCATCAAAAAGCAAGCCAGTCAAACTTATCTGGAGTTTGAAAGAAGTAAACAGCTGACTTTTGACCAGTGGCTGAGGGCTCTTAAAATACAACTCAGCTATGAGACTCTCAGAGAAGTAATCCTGTTAGAGGAATTTAAAAATTCTCTCCCATTCTCAATAAAGACCAATGTAGAGGAGCAGTGGGTTCAGGGAGCCCGGCAAGCAGCCGTTCTGGCCGATGAGTTTGCTTTAATTTACAAGTCGGTTTCCCAGGGGAGAACCTTTCCTAATCACCGCCACAAATCCGAAAAGGACAAGGGTGGGAAGGTGATAGAAGCCCAGGCAGTCCTGCAAGATAAAGGAAAGCAGGAGACACAGGGGGACCTCCTCCAGCCAAAAAGGAAGGTGCTGTAAGAAAGAGTGAGACCCGGCGACCTGTTAACTTCCATTGCAATAAGGCAGGGCACTTAAAAGCTGACTGCTGGAAACTAAAGGGAAAACTGGTAGGGTTAATCAGGGCACACCTGCTCAGTGAAGTAGGGACCCTGATGGAAAACACAGAACAAGCTGTGGCTTTAACTGCAGTAAGAGTGCAACCCAGGAAGTTTACTATGGCCAGTGCAGAAAATGTTGATAGGATTCCTGAAGGTTAGCAGGGTTTTATGTCTGAAAGGAAGGTAACCCCATACCCCTCGAGTGGATCAAGCAAGCCCATAGTGATTCTCAGGGACACAGGGGCCATCAGATCCCTTTTACTGGGAAAAGGCCTGAACTTACCCCAGAGAGTGCAGTGAACACCACAATGGTGGTAAATGGTATTGGAGGACAGTGTTTGCCTGTACCTGTACGCCGGGTGCACCTGGAGTGCGACCTGGTTTCGGGACTGGTGACCGTTGGGATTGTCCCGAGTTTGCCTGTGGATGGGGTTGACCTGCTCCTAAAATAATGATCTGGTGGGGGTGAAGGTGGTAGCCCCCCAAGTAGTGAAAGAAAGACTGCAGGAGGTCAGAGAGACAGGGCAGTGGCAGGAGATGGTCCCCTGCAGTGTCCCTGAATGTGTAGTGGGTCAGGCAATGATCAAACCAGTTCCCCCAGAGGAGACTGCATTGACACTGCAGGCAAATGACCATGAGGTCTGCTTGTCTGAGACTTTCTTTGGAAAGTCAGGAGACCCAGGGAATGAATTAAATGGATTTTCCCTAGCTGAGGCTCAGCATGCCGACCCAGTATTGCAAGAGTTAGCACAGGCTGCTCAGTGTGAAAGTGAAGCAGAGGGAGTCCCTGATTGCTACTATTTAAAGAATGAGATACTGGTCAGGAAATGGAATTCTCCTCACAGACCTGAGGGAAAGGAGTGCACAGTAGTTCAGCAGTTAGTGGTGCCACAGAGGTACCGGGGAGAAATATTAAGAACGGCCCACTAGACTGCAGTGGCTGTACATGCTGGGATACGAAAGATCAAAGCCCACATAAGACAGCAGTTTGACTGGCCAAAACTCCACAAAGATGTGGTGGAGTGCTGCAGGAGTTGTCACATGTGCCAAGTTGAGGGGAAACTCCAACCTACAGTGAAACCTGCACCCTAAGTCCTGTACCGGTGTTAGGAGGAACCTCCAGCCAAGGGCTGGTGAACTGTAAGAGATCCCCACCAAGAACAAAGAGGGACAGGCAAGCACATGGCTGGCAAAAGTTTAGAAAGGGAAGGGGAAAAAGTAACCCAGAGGGCAGGTTAAAGGAAGTCCGGGAAAAATCCTTGATGAAAACCCCTACTGTCCAGTCAACCAACCACAGAAAATGTGAAAATTTAGACCCCACATCCTCCTATGTAAATGCAGACTCTAGGAGCACCCCACCAGAGTTGCTAACAGCATTTACAGGAACCTGCAGAGACAAAGAGAGATCTCTAGGGGGCACATAAACCATGAGGGTGATGCCTCACCTAGTCAAAGTGTCACAGGAGAGTGCAGTCAAGTCTGCACAAATACCTGCATGTAGGAGTGTCCCAGAGAACAAAGGGGAGAGTAACAAAGACTCCTCCCCCACAGTCAGAGGAAAAGGGAACCATCTATCCCCTGAAGTCAAAGGTCTTTGCAGGACTCAGAGAGTTCAGGATCGACCTGCCCACTACTAACTACCTGAGAAAAAAAGAGGAAATTAAAGCAGCCCTGGCATCCAGAGCAGAACATTTTTAATAAGGTTTAAAATTGATGAATGAATGGAAATGAATGAGAGAAATGTATGCTTTTTCTTTCTGTATCTTATATTTCTCTAAAACTCTTTAATGAAATGCACGGTTTTCTTTTCAAATCACATTTCATACCCCTGGATGTGGAGGTGTCAGGCAAGCCCCCCACCTGCCAAGAATGTGGAAAATTAATTTAACCACATGAACATTGATTTTAAACTGCTGATGGTGAGGAAAGAACTTGCTTTACAAAACAACTGGAGACTTTGTCTGGAGAGAGACATTAGCATGTCCTCAGACAGTACGTCAAATGACAAAGGGGCTATTCCCTGCTTCAATTAAATCCACAATGGACTTTGATTACCAGACGTTGAAGGTGGAAAGGCTAGCATTCCAGGATAACTGCTAAGATGGCCGAATACACAAACAGATATGGTCCAACCAGTTTGGTCACATAGCTGGCTGACTGTTAAAGTTTTTTGAATTTGAACTTCCAACAGGGAATTGAAAATCACAAAGCTGTTTTCTCCTGTACTGAGAACATCTCTCTCCTGTCTGCTCTCATCTCACTCTCACCCGCTTTGGAAACCATTGAAGACACATGAACCCCAAGAGAGAAAAGTCTCCTACAGTAAACAAGGTTTAAGAAGAATACTGGGCCCCAATGAAAAGCAAGACTACTTCCAAAAGGACTACAGTGAGCCCGAAGCACAGTAAACAAGAAACTCTTCTGATATTGCCTCAAACCTCTCCATTTTATTTTTCTTCTGCTCTTTTCTGTCCCTATTTGCATGTGTGTATCACGTGTGCATGCTAGTGTGGGCGCGTGTATATCCGTAGGCATTAACCATATTAGAGTTTAAGTTTAAGGTTTAATAAATGTCACTTTTCTTCTTTAAACCTAAGAAAGCCTGCTTATTCTCCTTTCTTTGCCTTATAATTGGAATGTGATGAACAAGGATTCACCAAAGGGGAAGCTCAAAACACAGTGTGTTTAAAATTAAACCCTGTTACAATAAGACCAGGTGAAGACAGTAAAAGACCCCTAGACACCTTTCTCACCAGGTTGTAACACTCTCCACAGATGCTGCCAGACCTGCTGAGTATTTCCAGCACTTTCTGTTTTTATTTCAGATTTCCAGCATCTGCAGTATTTTGCTTTTATTTCAGGGAATTGCTTCTTCAATCAGCTGGAATGCCAGGTCTGTTTCCCGAGTCAGGTGCTCTTAGAGAATCCTAATTGGGAAATCATGCAACCAGGGTCTCTACATTTCTATCGTTTCAAGTTAACTGATGGAAAAGCACAGGCTGTCAGTCTGCAGTTCTTTGATTAGTGGTTCCTGAGAGACCCCAGTTGGAGACCGGGATTTTGAATCCAGACCATTCCTGCTCTCTAAGGGACTTATATGAAGTCTGTTTTGGGAGTCTTGATTCCAGTCTTGATGCTAGTGTGTGGGAACCAACACTACAAAGGCACTCTTGCTCAAGGAAGCCACATAGGCTGGTTGGTACAGCAAATGGAAATGGTGTTCCTGTGCAGTGGGCGATACCCTCGTGAGCTGTGGTCTGTTTCTGAAGTGTCATGGACTATAATATTGACAACATCCATGTTTAGCTCGAAACTGGGTCTCATGGCTTGAAGATGCTGATCTTGCACCTATTGTAGGGCCCTCCAATAAAGTTAAAAGTTGCTCAAAGATGACACTATGTAGACATGCAAGATCTGGAGTTAGGAAGGAAGCAAGTACTTTTTACAATGTGTTACAGCCAGGTGGTAAAGGTGGTTCCCACTGTTCAACTCCTAACTGACCGCAAAAGTGTTTTTGTTACTGGGTTTTAACCCCTTTTGTTTTATTAGTCAGTGACAGGTTTTCTTGTCGGTTTAAAACAGAAGATTAACTATTTATTGAGCAATATTCATTCCCAAAAGGGTCGCAACCACACCCACGGCTGCATTCACTCATGCGCACGCACACACACACACATACACACACACACACACACACATGAAGAGATAGATATAAAGGAAAAGGGATAAGTGGTTTGAAGTGAGGTAGGTTTTCGGGTTTCACGGTAAACCTGTTGAATTTTCTCGGAGGTCACATTCTCTTTTAAAGTTGCAGGCCTGTGTTTTGTAGATTTCTCAGGTAGCTGAGTCTTCAATCTAGAGATTGGGGATCACTTTCAGTTCTCTGCTGCACTGGTTGAAGTGTAAAACTCACAGCAGAACATCTTCTTTGGCTGGATTTCTCCTCTCTCTCAGCTGTACAGGCTTTCAAAGAACAAAGAACAAAGAACAGTACAGCACAGGAACAGGCCATTCGGCCCTCCAAGCCTGCGCCGATCTTGATGCCTGCCTAAACTAAAACCTTCTGCACTTCCAGGGACCGTATCCCTCTATTCCCATCCTATTTGTCAAGATGCCTCTTAAACGTCATTATCGTACCTGCTTCCACCGCCTCCCCCGGCAGCAAGTTCCAGGCACTCACCACCCTCTGTGTAAAGAACTAAAGAACTTTCATAATGTTTGTTCTGCTTCATTTTCTCTCTCTCTCCGGAGACCTACTTTTTTAAGGTCAAAATTCTCTCACATCTAGCCTCTCTTGGGAGACATTGATCTCCTTCCCTGTAGTAGCCAACAATGGATCAGAATGTGGTGCAGAAGGAGGCCATTCAGCCCATTGTGTCTGCACTGGCTCTCTGAAAGAGAAACTCCTTCAGTTCCATTCCCCTGCCTTCTTCCCATAACCCTGCACATTCTTCCTTTTCATATAATTGTCTATTTCCCTTTTGAATGCTTCAATTGAACCTGCCTCCACCACGTTCTGAGGCAGCGCATTCCAGACCTTAACCACTCGCTGCGTGAAAAAGTTTCTCCTCATGCTACTTTTGCTTCTCTTACCAAATACTTTAAATCTGTGCTCTCTTGTGCCCTCTCGTTCTCGAACCCATTCAATCCAAAAATGTCTCTTGATGGGATCAGGGTGTGTGTAATTGACACCTCTTAGGTGTGTATCCTTTTGTTCTTACCAGACAATTAGACAGTTTGAATATACACGTTTGACCTTCAGAGGCCATTTTGCAGCACATTGTCTTATATTTTCAGTCGCTGCACTTCACGTGAATGTAACAAATGACACACTGGTTGCAAGTACAATATCACTTACATCAATTGGTCAGCAAATCAAAGGGAACATGAAAATAAAGAGTTATCTTTGAAATCCGCACTTCAGAAAGGATGTGAAGGCACTGGAGAGAGTGCAGAAAAGATCCACGAGAATGGTTCCAGGGATGAGGAACTTCAGTTATGAAGATAGATTGGAGAAGTTAGGACTGTTTTCCTTGGAGAAGAGAAGGCTGAGAGGAGACTTGATAGAGGAATTCAAAATCGTGAGGGGTCTGGACAGAGGAGATAGAGAGAAACTGTTCCCACTCGTGAAAGGATTGAGAACGCGATGGCACAGATTTAAAGTATTTGGTAAAAGAAGCAAAAGCGACATAAGGAAAAACTTTTTCACAGAGAGAGTGGTTAAGGTCTGGAATGCACTGCCTGAGAGTGTGGTGCAGGCAAGTTCAATTGAAGCTTTCAAAAGGGAATTAGGCTGTTATCTGAAAAGGAAAATTTGCAGGGTTACGGGGAGAAGGGAGTGGATTGGCACTAATTGAATTTGCTCATTTGGAGAGCTGCTGCAGATACAATGGACCGAATGACTTTTTTCTACAATGTAACGTTTTTGTGATTCTGTGAAATGCTCTGCTTTCATTTAAAAAAAAGACAGTACTGATTTTTTTCAATGAAGAAGAGTGGACGATTCATCTGAAGCCCCAAATTAGAGAGGGGCAATGGATAGTTAAGTCAGCAATCCATATCACATCTGGGGCTTGTATGAAAGAAACTTAAGGTGTAGTGTACGTACCAAAGACCCTCCACTCCTCTATGAGGTAGCTAGGCTTCCCCATCAATACCAGGCTCAGCCATGGCTCAGTGGTAGCACTCTCATCTCAAGTTAGAAGATTGAGAATTCAAGTCCTACTCCAGGATTTGAATGTATAATCAGCTTTCATTTAAATATAGCACTGAGCAAGTGCTATACTATTGGAGATATTGTCTTCAGTAGCAACATTAAAACTGAGACCAGTCTGCCCTCTTAGCTGGATCTAAAAGATCGCGTGGCACTTTTTGAAAAAAAACAAAGGAGTTCTCCCAGTGCTCCAGTCAGCATTTATCCCTCAACCAACATAATTAGAATTAGAACATTACAGCGCAGTACAGGCCCTTCGGCCCTCGATGTTGCGCCGACCTGTGAAACCATCTGACCTACACTATTCCATTTTCATCCATATGTCTATCCAATGACCACTTAAATGCCCTTAAAGTTGGTGAGTCTACTACTGTTGCAGGCAGGGCGTTCCACGCCCTTACTACTCTCTGAGTAAAGAAACTACCTCTAACATCTGTCCTATATCTATCACCCCTCAACTTAAAGCTATGTCCCCTCGTGTTTGCCATCACCATCCGAGGAAAAAGACTCACTATCCACCCTATCTAACCCTCTGATTATCTTATATGTCTCTATTAAGTCACCTCTCCTCCTCCTTCTCTCCAACGAAAACAACCTCAAGTCCCTCAGCCTTTCCTCGTAAGACCTTCCCTCCATACCAGGCAACATCCTAGTAAATCTCCTCTGCACCCTTTCCAAAGCTTCCACATCCTTCCTATAATGCGGTGACCAGAACTGCACGCAATACTCCATGTGCGGTCTCACCAGAGTTTTGTACAGCTGCAGCATGACCTCGTGGCTCCGAAACTCGATCCCCCTACTAATAAAAGCTAACACACCATATGCCTTCTTAACAGCCCTATTAACCTGGGTAGCAACTTTCAGGGATTTATGTACCTGGACACCAAGATCTCTCTGTTCATCTACACTACCAAGAATCTTCCCATTAGCCCAGTACTCTGCATTCCTGTTACTCCTTCCAAAGTGAATCACCTCACACTTTTCGCATTAAACTCCATTTGCCATCTCTCAGCCCAGCTCTGCAGCCTATCTATGTCCCTCTGTACCCTACAACATCCTTCGGCACTATCCACAACTCCACTGACCTTCGTGTCATCCGCAAATTTACTAACCCACCCTTCTACACCCTCTTCCAGGTTATTTATAAAAATGACAAACAGCAGTGGCCCCAAAACAGATCCTTGCGGTACACCACTAGTAACTAAACTCCAGGATGAACATTTGCCATCAACCACCACCCTCTGTCTTCTTTCAGCTAGCCAATTTTTGATCCAAAGCTCTAAACCACCTTCAACCCCATACTTCCGTATTTTCTGCAATAGCCTACCGTGGGGAACCTTATCAAACGCCTTACTGAAATCCATATACATCACATCCACTGCTTTACCCTCATCCACCTGTTTGGTCACCTTCTCGAAAAACTCAATAAGGTTTGTGAGGCACGACCTACCCTTCACAAAACCGTGCTGACTATCGCTAATGAACTTATTCTTTTCAAGATGATTATAAATCCTGTCTCTTATAACCTTTTTCAACATTTTACCCACAACCGAAGTAAGGCTCACAGGTCTATAATTACCAGGGCTGTCTCTACTCCCCTTCTCGAACAAGGGGACAACATTTGCTATCCTCCAGTCTTCCGGCACTATTCCTGTCGACAATGACGACATAAAGATCAAGGACAAAGGCTCTGCAATCTCCTCCCTGGCTTCCCAGAGAATCCTAGGATAAATCCCATCTGATCCAGGGGACTTATCTATTTTCACACTTTCCAAAATTGCTAACACCTCCTCCTTGTGAACCTCAATTCCATCTAGCCTAGTAATCTGAATCTCAGTATTCTCCTCAACAACATTTTCTTTCTCTACTGTAAATACTGACGAAAAATATTCATTTAATGCTTCCCCTATCTCCTCTGATTCCACACACAAATTCCCACTACTATCCTTGATTGGCCCTAATCTAACTCTAGTCATTCTTTTATTCCTGATATACCTATAGAAAGCCTTAGGGTTTTCCTTGATCCTATCCGCCAATGACTTCTCGTGTCCTCTCCTTGCTCTTCTTAGCTCTCCCTTTAGATCCTTCCTGGCTAGCTTGTAACTCTCAAGCGCCCTAACTGAGCCTTCACGTCTCATCCTAACATAAGCCTTATTCTTCCTCTTGACAAGCGCTTCAACTTCTTTAGTAAACCACGGCTCCCTCGCTCGACAACTTCCTCCCTGCCTCACAGGTACATACTTATCAAGGACACGCAGTAGCTGCTCCTTGAATAAGCTCCACATTTCGATTGTACCCATCCCCTGCAGTTTCCTTCCCCATCCTACGCATCCTAAATCTTGCCTAATCGCATCATAATTTCCTTTCCCCCAGCTATAATTCTTGCCCTACGGTATATACCTGTCCCTGCCCATCGCTAAGGTAAACCTAACCGAATTGTGATCACTATCACCAAAGTGCTCACCTACATCTAAATCTAACACCTGGCCGGGTTCATTACCCAGAACCAAATCCAATGTGGCATCGCCCCTGGTTAACCTGTCTACATACTGTGTCAGAAAACCCTCCTGCACACACTGGACAAAAACTGACCCATCTAAAGTACTCGAACTATAGTATTTCCAGTCAATATTTGGAAAGTTAAAGTCCCCCATAACAACTACCCTGTTACTCTCGCTCCTGTCGAGAATCATCTTCGCTATCCTTTCCTCTACATCTCTGGAACTATTCGGCGGTCTATAGAAGATTCCCAACAGGGTGACCTCTCCTCTCCTGTTTCTAACCTCGGCCCATACTACCTCAGTAGACGAGTCCTCAAACGTCCTTTCTGCCGCTGTAATACTCTCCTTGATTAACAATGCCACACCCCCCCTCTTTTACCATCTTCTCTGTTCTTACTGAAACATCTAAAAAATATTAGCTAGTCATTTATCTCATTGCTGTTTTGGGGGCCTTGCTGTGCACAAGTTGGCTGCTGTATGTTCCTTACATTACAACAATGACTACATTTTTTTGGATGTGAAGTGCTTTGAGACATCCTGAAGATGTTCAACGAATGTAAATGTCGTTTTTTATATCTCCAAGGTGAAGCCACATGTGTCTGCCTGACACCCAATTGCAAACCTTTGCCCTTGGATTCAACCAGTGTTGATAGTACTGCTTACATGTAGAATAGTAAGCTTACTTAAAATTAAATCAAGGTGGATTTTCATCTTGGTTTGGCCTGAGGGTTGCTGATTTCCTGGGCACAGCAATGAGGAAAAGAGGGTGGGGATTAGTTATGCCAGCTCTCCACCACAATGTGCTCCTGAAGAATATCCTGGGATTTTCCAACTGACTGACATTAAGCAGTTTGTGGAGATTCAGCATTGGCATTTTAACAAGGTGGGAGGGGGCATTTCTGACATCCTGGCCCCAATATTAATGCGAGGACAGGAACGGCCTAGGGGTGGGGGTTAGAGGCGATACCGGCCAATGACCAGGCAGCATTATGGGATGGGTGGAAACATCCGACATTAACAGAGATGCTTCATTTTCAATTTACTTCCGGGTTTCACTTCTGCAATACGCATGATCGGACCTGCATGATGCAATTTCACCTCAACTATTTAAAGGCCCAATTCACAGATTCAAAGGAAGAGAATGTTTAGAGATTAAGAGTAAAGAATTTAAAAGTGAAAGCAAAAGGAAATGTCCACTAGGACAGCAGAGACAGTGCCCAGGTTTACTGAGTCATCCTGGGTGTTTTTCTGGGTAGAGTAATGGCAAGGAGTGATGTCCTCTTTCCCAGAAATGAGAAAAAAAAGATGCTTTGATTTAGAGATACAGCACTGAAACAGGCCCTTCGGCCCACCGAGTCTGTGCCGACCATTAACCACCCATTTATACTAATCCTACACTAATCCCATATTCCTACCACATCCTCATCTGTCCCTATATTCCCCTACCACCTACCTATACTAGGGGCAATTTATAATGGCCAATTTACCTATCAACCTGCAAGTCTTTTGGCTGTGGGAGGAAACCGGAGCACCCGGAGGAAACCCACGCAGACACAGGGAGAACTTGCAAACTCCACACAGGCAGTACCCAGAATTGAACCCGGGTCGCTGGAGCTGTGAGGCTGCGGTGCTAACCACTGCGCCACTGTGCTAAAATATCACAAAGAAGGTGTGGCTCGAGGTGACCCAAGAAATGAGCAGCAGGAGTGTGTCCATGAGGAACTGGATCCAGATCAGTAAAGGTGAGCAAAATGACAGATTTATCTATATGCTGTAGTTCACCCCTCTCAGTCTGTCTTGTCAAGCATACTCCATTCACATCACTCCTTATATCCACCTTACTTCCAGCAGCATCCATCACTGCATTTCAATCCACATCCCTACTTTCCCTTCACTTCATCAACCACTGCCACTCACCCCACTTTCCAGAAGGTGTTCACTCCACAGGCAGTAGGAGTTCAGGAGAGTCGGTGGAAATGCAGGAGTCTTCGGGGTATGTGCCAGTCTCAAACAGGTACTCAGTTTTGGAGACTGCTGGGAGTGTAGAAATGCAATTGTTATAGGAGATTCTATAGTCAGGGGGACAGACAGGCTTTCTGTAATTTCCCTTGCGAATCCCACATGGTGTATTGCCTCCTTGGCGCCAGGGTAAAGGACATCACAGAAAGGGAGCAGGATATTCTGCAGGGGGAAGAGAGTGAGCCAGAAGTCGTGGTACACGTCGGTACCAATGACATAGCTAGGGCAGATAGGTCCTACAGTCAGATTTTCAGGAACTATTGAGGAAGTTAAAGAGTAGATCCTTGAGGGCAGTAATTCCTGGATTACTCCCATTGCCACACGCTAACAAGAGTAGAAATAGGAAGACAGGGAGGATAAATGTGTGGCATGAAGCATGATGCAGGAGGGAGGGCTTCAGATTCTTGGGGCAATGGGACCAGTTCTGGGGCAGAAGGCACCTATTCCAAAGGGACAGGTTGCTCCTCAACAGGTCTGGGACCAATGTCCTCATGGAGAGGTTCACTAGTGTGTTTGGGGAGGTGGGGGTCTTCAACTAAATTGGCAGGGAATGGGCACAAGCATATAGAAGTAGAAAGGAGCTATAGGGTGCATAATGTGAGAGTGTTGGACAGTACTAGAGATATTAGATAGGAGCATACTGAGAAGGTAAATGACGAATGCAAAGACAGGATGACAATGCACGTATGTAAATGGTATGTATGGCGGACAGCCATAAAGGCAGGGCTAAAGAGTGGCGAGTCGAAGAGACTTAGCAGTTGGCAGGAAAAAAGACAGAAGTGCAAGGAGAGAGCCAACTGTGCAACAGCCCCAACAACCAATTTTATTTGCAGCGCCTGTGGAAGAGTCTGTCACTCTAGAATTGACATTTATAGCCACTCCAGGTGCTGCTCCACAAACCACTGACCAACTCTGGGCGCTTACCCATTGTCTCTCGAGACAAGGAGGCCAAAGAAGAAGAAGAAGATGTAAATGCAATAAGGTTGGTGAGCGACAAGCACAAATAGTAGTACGGGAATGTGATGTAGCAACAATAACAAAAACATGGATTAAAAATAGTGAGGACTGGGCGCTTAACATGCAAGTGAAGTGAATTATGACCTTAACCCCCTATAGGGGCTAAACCAAATCAAGCGTACTCCCCTGCTAATCCCCTTCACTTAAGTTGAAACCAGACAAATCCCACAAACACTTGTTTGGGTCTGAAGAACTGAACTAGTTCTCCATCGAAGAAAGAAATCAGCAAAGAATATTACCATCTTTCAGATAGCCTACTTTTAATAAGTATCGGCGAGGTCATAAATATCCCAGATATTATAAGGCTCTGGGAGACTCTCTTCAATACGTATCTCCCCACTTAAGGGCATACAGAGAGGGGTTAATGTAGTTTTATACAGAATACTACATGAGGTGATTTATTAACTTATTTATAAATTTATTAAAGAATTGAACATACAAGACACTTTAAATGGCTAAGTATATCACAACGTTAAAGATTATTAAAACATGGAAAGCAATGTTATTTCTAAAAATAGAATCCAAAAGTTCAACCTTGACAATGTTACAGCAAAATATCTTAGAATATCCAACAGAATTCATAGTAAACTGTTACCTTAAATTCCCCGAGTAAGCCTCCTGCTTAACAAGACAAAGCACACTCAATTAAGAGCAGAATTCTTTTGTCATGCAGTCAGCCTCCTTTACCATAGGTTGAGAAGCATTGTTGAGGAATTCAATACTTCTAATTTTTCATCTGTAAAATCTTCACATTTATACTGTTTCTAATCAATTAGCTCATCCTTTGCAAATGTGGGTGTTACCTTTCTGTGAATGTTCCTCTTTCATTATCCATATATGTTTGTATCATTCACTATTATTCTTAATTATTTAATTACTGAGAATTACCTTCTCATGAAGTCCTGAGCTTTTAACTGGTCAAAATGTTTGTAGTGTTTTATAGTAACACTATGACTTTGTTTTATTGGTTACTTAACATCATAAATGTGTTTTATTCTCAAAAGCTTTTTAAACGAACATTGTGCAGTAACCATTTTTTTTTCTTTTTGGGTTAACTTAGGCTTACATGGCATCTGTTTTTTGTACTTAATGTTCCATTTTATGATTGATCATTCATAATGCTTCTTTGGTGCTACCTTGTACCATCTTCTTAAGACAGTCTGTCTATATCATTATTATCAACTAATTAGGATTATCGTTATCAGTGTACCATGTACAATCTGTCTCAGTATGTCTCATTTTCCAACTAGTTTATAAATTCCAATGTAGCAGAGACTTTGGGATGGATTTTTTAACTTAAAAGATATTTTTGTTACACATTCCAATGTAGCAGAGATGTTGGGATGAATTTTTTAACTAAAAGCGAATCATGAATTTT
Organism: Heterodontus francisci; assembly: GCF_036365525.1. Lineage (NCBI taxonomy): Eukaryota > Metazoa > Chordata > Chondrichthyes > Heterodontiformes > Heterodontidae > Heterodontus > Heterodontus francisci. The sequence continues at coordinate 45,808,398 of NC_090383.1, read as the reverse complement.
TAACTCTGCTCTTAAAGGGAAATCCAGTGAATCTTGAAAACTGACAATTTATTCAATCTTTAATTATATTAAATTAATCTTTATTTCATCAGTTTACTCAATCTTTAATTGTAATAAATGAATATTTATTCCTAAAGTGTAATGTATTATTTATATCTGTATTCTATCTAATTAAGTGTATGTGTTAATTATCTATATTCCAATTAAGTGTATGTATTAATTATCTATATTCTTTCCTAATTATCCCTACTATACCTATATTTCATCACACAAGGATATAAAGTGTTCAGAAAAGATAGAGAAGCAAAAAAGGGAGGAGGGATAGCAGTACTGATTAGGGAAGACATTGTAGTGTTAGAAAGAGGTGATATCCTTGAGGGGGCAAAGTCAGAAACCATCGAATTAGAGGTGAGAAGCAAAAAGGGTATGATCTTGCTTCTAGGGTTCTTCTGTAGGCTTCCAAATAGTGACAGAGAGAGGAGAAACTTTGCAGGGAAATCACAGAGATGTGCAATAACTATAGAGTGGTGATATTGGGGAACTTTAATTACCCAAATGTCAATTGACATAATTTTAGACTAAAGGGAAAGGAGGGGGGAGGAATTTCTGGATTGTGTTCAGGAGAACTTCCTTGATCGGAAGTTCTTGGCCCAACTAGAAAGGAGGCATTGATAGACCTGGTGCTGGGAAATGAGGTGCCCCAAGTGGACCAAGTGTCTGTCGGGGAACACTTGAGTAAGGGTGATCATCGTATCATAAGGTTTAGACTCGTAGTGCATAAAAGCAAGGAATGATATAACATAGAACGGCTAGATTGGAAGAGGGCTAGTTTCAATGTGATGAGAAGAGATCTCACTAGGATAAAATGGAACCAAAGCCTGACAGGAAAAACTGTAATGGATCAATGGGTTATCTTTAAGGAAGATATACTTCAGGTACAGGCTAGGTACATTCCAACAAAGGCAAAAGGTAGAGGAACCAAAAACAGAGCTCCTTAGATGATGAAGGAGATAGAGATTATGCTGAAACAAAGAAAGAGGGTGTATGATGCATGTCAGGTGAATTCTTCAAATGAGAATTAGGCCAAAAACAATACGTTGAGAGGGGAGGTGAAGAAGAAAATAAGATTAGCAAAGAGAGAATATAAGTTCTTTGGCCTCCTAATCTCGAGAGACAATGGGTAAACGCCTGGAGGTGGTCAGTGGTGTGTGGAGCAGCGCCTGGAGTGGCTATAAAGGCCAATTCTAGAGTGACAGGCTCTTCCACAGGTGCTGCAGAAAACTTTGTTTGTTGGGGCTGTTACACAGTTGGCTCTCCCCTTGCGCTTCTGTCTTTTTTCCTGCCAACTGCTAAGTCTCTTTGACTCGTCACACTTTAGCCCCGCCTTTATGGCTGCCCGCCAGCTCTGGCGAACGCTGGCAACTGACTCCCACGACTTCATGTCACGTTTGCAAGTGTCTTTAAAGCGAAGACATGGACGGCCGGTGGGTCTGATACCAGTGGTGAGCTCGCTGTACAATGTGTCTTTGGGGGATCCTGCCATCTTCCATGTGGCTCACATGGCCAAGCCATCTCAAGTGCCGCTGACTCAGTAGTGTGTATAAGCTGGGGATGTTGGCCGCCTCGAGGACTTCTGTGTTGGAGATACGGTCCTGCTACCTGATGCCAAGTATTCTCCGAAGGCAGCGAAGATAGAATGAATTGAGACGTCGCTCTTGGCTGACATACCTTGTCCAGGCCTCGCTGCCATAGAGCAAGGTACTGAGGACACAGGCTTGATACACTTGGACTTTTGTGTTCCGTGTCAGTGCGCCATTTTCCCACACTCTCTTGGCCAGTCTGGACATAGCAGTGGAAGCCTTTCCCATGCACTTGTTAATTTCTGCATCTAGAGACAGGTTACTGGTGATAGTTGAGCCTAGGTAGGTGAACTCTTGAACCACTTCCAGAGCGTGGTCGCCAATATTGATGGATTTCTGACATCCTGTCCCATGATGTTCGTTTTCTTGAGGCTGATGGTTAGGCCAAATTCGTTGCAGGCAGCCGCAAATCTGTCGATGAGACTCTGCAGACACTCTTCAGTGTGAGATGTTAAAGCAGCATCGTCAGCAAAGAGGAGTTCCCTGATGAGGACTGTCCGTACTTTGGACTTCGCTCTTAGACGAGCAAGGTTGAATTGTGCCTTTCATATTGTCATGGAATGAGGTGATGATACTTAGTAGCTTTGGTGGACATCCAATCTTTTCTAGTAGTCTGAAGAGACCACGTCTGCTGACGAGGTCAAAGGCTTTGGTGAGATCAATGAAAGCAATGTAGAGGGGCATCTGTTGTTCGCGGCATTTCTCCTGTATCTGACGAAGGGAGAATAGCATGTCAATGGTCGATCTCTCTGCACGAAAGCCACACTGTGCCTCAGGGTTGACGCACTCGGCCAGCTTCTGGAGCCTGTTTAAAGCGACTCGAGCAAAGACTTTCCCTACTATGCTGAGCAGGGAGATTTCACAGTAGTTATTGCAGTCACCACGGTCACCTTTGTTTTTATAGAGGGTGATGATATTGGCATCGCGCATGTCCTGAGGTACTGCTCCCTCGTCCCAGCACAGGCAAAGCAGTTCATGTAGTGCTGAGAGTATAGCAGACTTGGCACTCTTGATTATTTCAGGGGTAATGCTGTCCTTCCCAGGGGCTTTTCCGCTGGCTAGAGAATCAATGGCATCACTGAGTTCCGATTTTGTTGGCTGTACATCCAGCTCATCCATGACTGGTAGAGGCTAGGCTGCATTGAGGGCAGTCTCAGTGACAACATTCTCCCTGGAGTACAGTTCTAGGTAGTGCTCAACCCAGCGGTCCATTTGCTTGCGTTGGTCAGTGATTATGTCCCCTGATTTAGATTTGAGGGGGGAGCGATCTTCTTGATGGTTGGCCCAAAAGCTCTCTTAATGCCATCATACATTCCTCTGATGTTTCCGGTGTCTGAGGCCAGCTGAATATGACTGCATAGGTGTTGCCAGTAGTCGTTTGCGCAGCGCCTGGCTGTTCTTTGTGCAGTGCTTCTGGCTGCTTTAAGTGCTGCGGATGTTAACTCGCTGGGGGCTTTCTTGTAGTTCAACAGTGCAATGCACTTAACGGCTATGACAGGTTCCAGCTCTTCAATATGAGATTGAAACCAGTCTACATTCCTCTTCGTACGTTTTCCGTAGGTGGTCAAAGCTGACTCATAGATGGCGTCTCTGATGTGGGCCCACTTGGTCTCAGCATCCCCTGTGGGAGTGTTTTGAAGGGCTGTTACAAGTGAATTTTGAAATTTTTGTAACAGCTGTGGATGAGAAATTCTGCTCGTGTTGATGCGCGGGTGGCCCTTCTGCTTGGAATGATGCAACTTCTTTGGTCTGAGTCTAACCTTGCTGCACACCAGGGAGTGGTCGGTGTCGCAGTCTGCACTGTGGAAGCTGCGTGTGATTTGAACACTGTTTAAGGAGGCTCACCTTGTGATGATGAGGTCTAGCTGGTGCCAACGACGCGATCTTGGGTGCCTCCATGAAACCTGGTGACAGGGTTTAGTGTGAGAGAACGAGTTGGTGATGCAGAGGTTATGATAGGTACACAACTCAAGCAGTCTCTGCCCATTCTCATTCATCCTTCCAACGCCATAGCGCCCAAGGCAGGAGGGCCATGAGTCATGGTCGGCCCCAACCCTGGCATTAAAGACCCCCAGCAGGAACAGGTGTTCGGTGTTGGGGATGCTAAGTATAGAATGGAAATCAACATAAAAAGGAACCCAAAAATCATCTACCCACATATATATAGTAACGGGGCCCATTAGGGACAAAGAGGGTAATATATGCTTAGAGGCACAGGGAAAGGCTACAATACTTGATGAGTACTTTGTATCGGTGTTTACTCAGGAAGAGGAATCTGACAAAATATCGGTAGAAGCGGAGAGAGTAGAGGGAATGGATAGGGTAAAATTGAGAGGGGGAGGTACTGGAAAGGCTGGCTATGCTTAGGGTGGTTAAGTCACCTGGTCAGGATGACTTGCACCCCAGGTTGCTCAAGGAAGTGGCGGGGTGGGGGGGGGGGGGGTGGAGATAACAGAAGGGCTTACCATAATCTTCCAATTGTCCCTGGATATGGGGGAGGTCCCAGGAGATTGGAGAGTGGAAAATGTGAAACTCTTATTCAAGAAAGGGTGTAAGGACAGCCCTAGCAACTACAGGCCAGTCACTTTAATATCAATGATGGGTAAGGTTTTGGAAACAATAATCAGGGAAAAAAATCGAGGAGCGGTTTGAGTTAATTAAGGAGAGCCAGCACAGATTTGTAAAAGATCGATCAGGCTTGAGTTCTACGTGAATTTTTGATGAAGCAACAGAGAAGGTGAGGGAAGGGATGTGGTAGATGTTATCTATGTGGATTTTAAGAAAGTGTTTGATAAAGTACCACATAAGAGGATGGTTAACAAAACTGAGGCTCATGAAATGAGAGGGTCAGTGTCTAATTGGATAAAAAATTGGCTTAAGGACAGAAAACAGCGAGTTGTGATAAATGGTTGTTTTTCAGGCTGGAGGATGGTAAACAGCAGTGTTCCCCAAAGGTCAGTGCTAGGACCACTACTTTTTTTGTTATATGTAAATGACTTGGATCTTGAAATACAGAGTAGATTTTCAGAATTTGCCAATTATATCACATTTGGAGGAGCGCCAAACAGTGAGGATGATATGTACCACTTGTAACAGGACATTGATATTTGAGCAGAATGGGCAGACAAGTGACAGATGTAATTTAATACAGACAAGTGTGAGGTGATGCATTTAGGCAGAAAGGATAGAGTGAGGAAATATAGACTCAATGGCATAGTTCTAAAGAGTGTGCAGGACAGAGGGACCTGGGAGTGCATGTGCATCGATCTTTGAATGTGGCAGGACATATTGAGAAAGCAGTTAACAAAGCACATGGGATCTTGAGTTTCTTGAATAGGGTACAAAAGCAGGGAAGTTATGCTAAATCTTTATAAGGGATGATTAACAAATGCTGGCCTGCCAGCAATGCCCACATCCCATGATAGAATTTTTAAAAACTACAGTATTGCATCCAGTTCTGGTCACCACACTTTAGGAAGGATTTGAGGTTCTTTGAGATGGTGCAGAGGAGTTTACCAGAATGACTCCAGGAATGGGGGATTTTAGTTACAAGGTTAGGTTGGAAAAGTTGGGGTTGTTCTCCCTGTACCTAAGGAGATTGAGGGGAGATTTGATAGAGGTGTGCAGGATTATAACAAGTTTAGATAAGGTAGACAAAGAAAAGCTGATGGTACAAGGACTAGGGGACACAGATTGAAGGTTTGGGCAAGAGATGCAAGGGGAATACGTGGAAGAACTTTTTTACACAGTGGATGGTAATGACCTGGAGCTTGCTGCCCATAGGGGAGACAATAAATGATTTCACAAGGAAATCAGATGGGCACTTGAAGGAAATAAACTTGCAGGGCTGCGGAAATCAAGCAGAGGAGTGGGACTGACTGGATTGCTCCGCAGAGAGCTGGCATGGACTCAATGAGCTGAATGGCCTCCTTCTATGCCATAAATGACTATGACTGTATGTGTGAAAATATGAACATCATAGTAACGAATACCACAGCTGAAAGTCTTTTCAGCAATGGACTCTGTGAAAGGAATTATGCAGTGAACAATGAAATGCAGCATAAAATTTTAGCTGGTCAACCAGACTGCATGTTGACAACCATCCTGGCATGGGTGGATTATGTAAAGAATTCATTCCTGATGGTTGGAGGGTATAAACTCTATCAATTAGACTATGGATGAAATCTCAAATGGCCTTTTGTCCTGTGCGATGGTCCTCCTGCTTCAAGAAGATACAGTTCGTTCAGTTTTTTTCTGCATATCTGAATGCTTTACATGTAGGGAGTCAGGCTTTCATCAAGGTCAAGTCTTGTAAAAGATTTGGAGAGCTGTGAGGCATCATACAAGATCATCTGTGACAGAATTTAATTCAGGAGATTTGGTGTATTATAAAAGAGAGGGTATTCATAATGGAAAGGCCCTGGTAAGGTAATAGGTTATGATAGCAAGATAGTAGTTATCAATCATGACAATCAAACTGTTAAGGTTCATTCCACATGATTAATTGAATTAACTACAAAATCTCAGACTCTGAGCAGCTGAAAGAAGTAAACAAGACACCTTGTGCTGGAGTGGCGCAGCGGTTAGCACCACAGCCTCATAGCTCCAGCAACCTGGGTTCGGTTGTGGGTACTGCCTGTGCAGAGTTTGCAAGTTCTCCCTGTGACCGTGTGGGTTTCTGCCAGGTGCTCTGGTTTCCTCCCATCGCCGAAAGCTTGCAGGTTGATAGGTAAATTGCCCCTAGTGTAGGTAGGTGGTAGGAGAATTGAGGGAAGGTGGGGATGTGGTAGGGAATATGGGATTAATGTAGATTAGTATAAATGGGTGGTTGATGGTCAGCACAGACTCAGTGGGCCAAAGGGCATGTTTCAGTGCTGTATCTATCTCTCGCTCTGCCTCTATGACCTTGTACCTCAAATGTTCATACAGTGCTGTAGGCACACACTAAGAGCTGAACAAAGTTAAATAAAGACCAGAAAGTAAAAGAACAGCAGAAAGATGGATACCAAATTTTCCAGCATGAACTGAAAGGCCATTGATATCCTGTCCGAATTCAAACTTTTTAAACAAAGAATGCAGTCATGCTTCACAGACCGAGTGATTGTAGAACCAGAGAAGCAGGCTGTAAAAATACTGATAGCAATTGGAAATGAGGGGTTACACAGAATCAATACCTCTGGCTTATCTGAAGAGGACCAGAAAGATCCCACAAAGATATGGAAAGTGCTAGAAGATCAGCTCCGATTGAGAGTGAATTTTAGAATTCACCGCCTAGAATTTATGTCCTACAGGCAACAGAATACAATAGATCAGGGGCTGGATAGCGGTAATGTGAGTGTTCATGACACACAGGACAGAGCTATCACTTGTTGTATAATCCCCTTAAGAGCGATGTCCCTTTAAAAACTCAGTATGCTAATGAACTAAGTACCAGGATGTAGTTATGTGACCAGGAACATCCAGATGAAGATTCTGTAAATAGTTTTCTCTGTACTGTATGTAATAGTTTAGCTGTTATAATAAACCTGTTTGAGATCTTCAGCAAACTGGACTCTACGCATCTCATTTATGTTGCATAAGACAACATAAAGAACTCATTGCATCACTTGGGTCGAATGAATGGAGGCATGTAACAATTATGGGATGTGCAGGAAAAGCTACAGGCAAGTTTAATCTTAGTTGAATGTTCAGGATGAAGACCAAGAAATGAGGTCCATGGACTGTAGAATGGGGTGAAAGCGTAATAAATCCCAGTGCAAATACTGATAGTGGGTCCAGAATTGGCTCTTGCATCAGAAAATGATTATATACTGGAGAAAGAACCTCCAATAGTGCAAGAGGGAGATCTTGCATTAGTAGTCCTGAGAGACATAAAAGTGCAAATAGAGGCCATAGCTTGAATAGATCAGATAAATAAAAGCTACAGAACAGTCACTGAACAGAACTAGAGGCAGAAGTCCTCATGACCATGACGTTTTGGTAGCTGACAGTAAACTTGAGGATAAACTAATAAGAAAGGCAAAACAAAGGGAATTCGATGGTTGAAGAGAGTTTGGAGTTTATTCTGAGGTACCAGATAAGGGACAAGCTTTATCACATAGCTGAACTTGTACTGAAAAGATGTGACTTAGAAGGCGAAAGCAAGGCTAGTTGCTTGGGACAAAAACAAGAAATGCTGGATTCACTCAGCAGGTCTGGCAGCATCTGTGGAAAGAGAAGCAGAGTTAACGTTTCGGGTCAGTGACCCTTCTTCGGAACAGTTGCTTGGGGTTTTGAAGAGTGACTGGATGATACAGATGTCAGAGTGGACTCTCCCACAGCTGGAAAAGTAGCCTTAAATATTGTTTTAGCTCTTTTGACCACATATTCATGGGCATGTAAATCCACTGATATAAATGCTGCGTTTCTGCAGGGCAATACTTTTCAGAGAAGTGTTTCTGATACTGTCCAAAGAGGCAGCAGTTGCAGAAGGAAAACTATGGAAACTAAACAAATGCATGATGTTTCCAGGGTGTGGTATCAGTCGTTTAGATCTGCTTTGCTGAAAATAGGTTGTGTTTCTAAAAGCAAATCCTGCAATGCTTTATTTGTTTTCATAAAGGGAAATTTTCAGACATCTTCATGAAGCATGCTGATGATTTCTTTTGCGGTGGTACTGTGTAATTTGAGAAATGTGTTATTAATAAGATTAGAGCAGAATTTAAAATTGGGGATCAGGCTTGTGGGGCTTTTAAATCTTAAGCAGAGTTTAGATATTAAGCAGAGTATGTCTTGAATAATTTTAAATCAACAATCCTGTTTGAAGCATGTTACTCCCATCAGATTAATCATGCTTGGTCATCACGGAAAGATGATATATTAAGGAAGAGACAGAGCAATTGCGAAGTTTGATTGGTCAGTTGAACTGTTTGTGCACTCAGACTAGACCAGATGTTAGTTTTGATGCTTTGGACTTAAGTATTACGATGAAACACCCTAAAGTAGAGAATACTTTAAGGGGAAATAAAATATAAAAAAAATTAAATCTGGAGAAATGGATAATTAAGTTCCCATCCTTAAATGACCGAAAGTGTTATATTATTTGTTCTTTTAGTGCGTGAATTATTATAAGATTCACAAAAATACAAATAATATACAAAGACTACATGGATCTTTATTGTGAGTTAAACTGGAACATATATACCCACAACTAATACAGGAACAAAAGCCTTACTCTATCAGTCTACACTCACAGCCCTCTGGTCATGTGTGACCCGACATCACTTTCTTTGGTGACTCTACACTTATAGTTTCTTAAAGTGATCCCACAAGATCCCCCTTTTTTCTAAAGATAAAAAAATACCATTAATCAGAAAACATATGTACAGTATACAATGAGTTGCAGTTCAGATTAATTGCATAGGAATAAAACAAAACATAAGCAAGTTTAACACTCTCTAAAACATCGAAGAATTTTGCTTATTCATCGCGATGTTGTTATCATAAACCTCTTCTTAGAGCTGTGCTCGTCTTTATGATTCCTCTGACACTCTGGTAACTCAGAACTTTGGTTAGCGTGCTCTTTCTCTGCGCTCTTAGCCTCTGGACATTCATCTTCATACTTTGTCTTTGAACACGTCCACAATGCCACAGGGTTATCAAACATTGTATTGTCATACAGCTTGATAAGCTGACTTTGGTTCCATCTAAGAATCGCACCATTGGGTGTCTTGACCTTGTATGATCTGTGCTGGTCACATAGCCTAGCAGCCTCAGCAGGATACCAAGTTCCTGATGCATGATTGAGGACTCTGACCTTCTGTTCTACTCGCACTTGAGCCAATTATGGTGCTGTTTGCCCATTATATGAAAATGTCATCGTCCCTTGTTTGCAAAGCAGTACGTCTCTTACTGTTGAAAACTTAAAAAGATGATGACTGGGCAGGGTAGTTCTCACCTGCCTTCCAAACATCAACCCTGCAAGTGATGGTAAACCCAAGTCTGATGGAGTAGCTTGGAGGTGCAGCACTGCAACCTTGAGATCTTGTCCCATCTGCCTACACTTCGAAATTAACAATTTGATGGTGCATACCATGCATTCAGCCATACCATTGGACTTTGGATAATGTGGCAACGATGTCATGTGATGGACTCCCCACCTGAAAAGCATCTTGGAATGGTCTTCCAGCATATTGCGGCCCGTTGTCGGAGATAATTGCTTCTGACATGCCAAATAAATTGAACAGAGCACTGATATTATCAGCAACCACTGCACCTGACGTATCTCTAGCCACCTGATTATTGGAAATTTGGTGAAGTAATCTGTAGTAAGGAGGAAATCATCACTTTGAATGTGAAATAAATCTGTGTCAATCATCACCCATGGATGTTGTTACAACCCACCGCTCCAGTCAAAGACCCCAATCAAAATATATGATTAGAACACAGACAGACAGCTGGTGTTAGCACCCAAAAGAAGTTTCTCTTTGGCCTCCTTATCTCGAGAGACAATGGATAAGCGCCTGGGGGTGGTCAGTGGTTTGTGAAGCAGCACCTGGAGTGGCTATAAAGGCCAATTCTAGAGTGACAGGCTCTTCCACAGGTGCTGCAGAGAAATTTGTTTGTCGGGGCTGTTACACAGTTGGCTGTCCCCTTTCGCCTCTGTCTTTTTTCCTGCCAACTGCTAAGTCTCTTCGACTCGCCACACTTTAGCCCCGCCTTTATGGCTGCCCGCCAGCTCTGGCGGACGCTGGCAACTGACTCCCACGACTTGTGATCAATGTCACAGGATTTCATATCGCGTTTGCAGACATCTTTAAAGCGGAGACATGGACTCTCTGTCATTTAAACTGAAGGAAGAGAATTTTGTCCGTTTAATTATTACTATGTCTCAAAATTCTAAAAAAAGTCAAGCCAAACCAGAGATCTCTGATAATTTAAACTGAAGGAAGGGAAGTTAGACTGTGACAATCCTTTATCCCTCAAAAAAACTCTAACGTCAGATTGATTCTATTGAAAGTGTTTACAAGTTGTTAATTGTTGAAAAGGAGAAGGAAAGCATCACTTACTGCTGGAATTAGACTATGGACTGTTCTACTGTGGAAGAACCCTTTTTCCCCCATCAGATGGCCGTGAGGACTTCAAGCAACATTGAACTGTAAATCTGCATGGACTCTAATTTTTTCTATTTTAAATGTTGTTTACATCTTCATAGTGTTTAAGAATTTAGTTTTTCTAATTAAACAGTTAATTTGTTGATTTAAAGACACCTGGTTTGGTTAGCCTCATTTGGGGGTTAATAGATAGTACAATTTGGTTGGGTCTTTCTTTAACTTGGAAAGTTTTAAATGATATGTTAGCCGATCTGTGGAGCGACGGGATTGAATTAACAGTGCGTTGGTCCCACCACAATCAGAATCGTAACATTTATTGGGGCCTCGCTCAAGATTTGAATCACATATTAATTGGGTTTCTGGATTTGAATCATATCTTAATTGGGGGGATTGTGGTGGGAGAAATGCACTGTTAATTCAATCCCATTCCTCCACAGATCGCCTAACATATCATTTTAAACTTTCCAAATTAAAGAAAGAACCAGCCAAATTGTACTATCTATTAACCACTGAATGAGGCTAACCAAACCAGGTGTCTTTAAATCAACAAATTAACTGTTTAATTAGAAAAACTAAATTCTTAAACACTATGAAGATATAAACAACATTTAAAATAGAAAAAATTACAGTCCATGCAGATTTACAGTCCAATGTTGCTTGAAGTCCTCACAGCCATCCGATGGGGAAAAAAGGTTCTTCCACAGTAGAACAGTCCGTAGTCTAATTCCAGCAGTAAGTGATGCTTTCCTTTTCCTTTTCAACAATTAACAACTTGTAAACACTTTCAATAGAATCAATCTGACATTAGAGTTTTTTGAGGGATAAAGGATTGTCACAGTCTAACTTCCCTTCCTTCAGTTTAAATTACCAGAGATCTCTGGTTTGGCTTGACTTTTTTTAGAATTTTGAGACATAGTAATAATTAAACGGACAAAATTCTCTTCCTTCAGTTTAAATGACAGAGAGTACTTCTTTTGGGTGCTAACTCCAGCTGACTGTCTGCGTTCTATTAGAACAGACTGTCTTCAACTAAAAAGCCAGTTCAAAATTGAATTGTAACAAACGTATTGCATGATGCTCAGTCCAAATGGCTGTATCAAAGGTAACAAGAATGCACCCTTTGAATTGCAGATATAATGGTTGTATCCAAAGGCAACCAAAAATGCATTTTCTGTAACTCCTGAGGCTTGCTGGTTCTTAAAGCAGTACTGATCCTTTGCAAGCCTTAAAGACAAAACGCATATTCCCCAGAGAAAATAAACTACAGGACCATGACAATGTGAAGGAGCTTCATGTGGAATCAAATGTTCCTTCTGTTGTTTTGGTTGATACCTTTGACATGTCTCACTGGATTTCACCACCATCTCAACATCACTCTTGATTCCTGGCCAGTATACAGTATCTCTGGCAAGACATTGCAATATTCTGATGCCAGTAAGCCTTATACAGAATATCTGAGAGATTGACAGTTACAGGAACAGGAGTTTATTTACATGCATCTGACATCTATGGCTTCCACTTTTACTCTACATTAAGTTTTGTACAAGTTTCTGTTACATCACTTCCTATGATGGCACTCACAGACTATTTACATATTCTGCCCAGTAAAAACCCTATATTACATTATACCACAGATGTCTGGTACATTCTATCCCTAAATGCCCTTGATGTAATCAGAATGCAGAGCTTCAGGTATCAGGATTTGCTTCCCTTTTAGAAATCACCCCTTGTGATATACGAGTGTGTCTCGATACGGCCAAAAACAGCGTGGATGTTCGGTTACTTCCTGTATGATGTCAGACCATTCTTCCACAACCACCTTCCACAACAATGATAGGGTAGGGTCATGTGACATCTCATCTCTTAATTGCTCACATTTGTGGGGTCCAAAATTTATGAGTTTGATCTTCAAGACATCTTCAATCTCAGTATCCAGACCGTGGATATGCAAATCCAGCAAGACATTTTCATCTTTACTCAGGTTAGGCAACCTGCTCAGGGTGACCCATGTGACCATTGTACTGCCTGGTTTATATTGGACATTACAATCATAGCCTTGGACCTTCACCAAAAAACTCTGCAACTGCGGAGGAGCACTTGTAAGGGGTTTGCGGCATCTGGTCTCAAGTTCTTGTGGTCAGTCTCCACGGTAAAGAATTTTTTGAACAAATAGGTGTGAAACCTAGCGATATCAAAAACCAGAGCTAAGCTTCACGTTTGATGTTAGAGTAATTGGATTGGGTTTGTGACAAACTCGTCGACATGAAGGCGATTGGCTTCCCTTCCTGTATGATGCAGGTGCCTAATCCTTTCTGCAACACATAGAGTTCGAGTGTGGTCTCTTTGGTCAGATCTCAATACAGTGTTATGACCGGCCGCTCCAGTCAAAGCCCCCATTCAAAATATACGATTCTGATTGTGGTGGGAGAAACGCACTGTTAATTCAATCCCATTCCTCCACAGATCGCCTAACATATCATTTTAAACTTTCCAAATTAAAGAAAGAACCAGCCAAATTGTACCATCTATTAACCACTGAATGAGGCTAACCAAGCCAGGTGTCTTTAAATCAACAAATTAACTGTTTAATTAGAAAAACTAAATTCTTAAATACGACAAAGATATAAACAACATTTAAAATAGAAAAAATTAGAGTCCTTGCAAATTTACGCTCCTGCCGGATGAGAAACAGTCCAAGGTTACTTGAAGTTCTCACAGCCGTCTGATGGGAGAAAAGATTCTTCAACAGTAGAATAGTCCGTAGTCTAATCCAGAAGTCGAAATTGTTGCGTTCCTTCTCCAGCGATGAATTTCTACAATTAACAACTTGCAAACACTTTTAAATTAATCAATCTGACTTTAGAATTTTTGAGGGATAAAAGATTGTCACAGTCTAATTTTCCTTCCTTCAGTTTAAATTCTCAGAGATCTCTGTTTTGGTTTGACTTTTTAGAATTTTGAGAGAGAATAATAAATAAACAGACTAAATTCTCTTCCTTCAGTTTAAATGGTCTGAGAGCACTCCTTTTAGGTGCTAACACACAGCTGTCTGTCTGTTCTTTGTTAGAACAGGCTGTTTGCACTATAAGCCAGTTCAAAATTAAATTGTAACAAATGTAAGGGCGGCACAGTGGCGCAGTGGTTAGCACCACAGCCTCACAGCTCCAGCAACCCGGGTTTGATTCTCGGTACTGCCTATGTGGAGTTTGCAAGTTCTCCCTGTGACTGTGTGGGTTTGCACTGAGTGCTCCAGTTTCCTCCCACAGCCAAAGACTTGCAGGTTGATAGGTAAATTGGCCATTGTAAATTGCTCCTAGTATAAGTAGGGGGAAGGTGGGGATGTGGTAGGAATATGGGATTAATGTAGGATTAGTATAAATGGGTGGTTGATGGCCAGCACAGACTCAGTGGGCTGAAGGGCCTGTTTCAGTGCTGTATCTCTAAATAAAACAAATGTATCTCTCGATGCTCAGTCCGAGTGGCTATATCCAAGACAACAAGAATGCGCCTATGAATCACAGTCTCCGAATGGCTCTATCCTGAGGCAACAAAAATGCATTCTTTGACCCAGCTTCTGGAGCCTGCTGCCTTAAAGCAGTACAGCTCCTTTTCCCAACCTTAAAGGCACACTGCATTTTTCCTGAAAAAAAAACTATAGGATCATAACAACTGTAGCACACTGTCTTTACTTGACAGAGCTAACTTTAAAGACTCAGACATCTGATGGTGGTCTTCCTGCCACAAGTACAGTGTATCTTTACGCAGCAGTTCTGCTCACTCAGCGAAATTGGGGATGTAAGGGGACAAAATGTTGAACAACCCTAGACACCGTTGTAGGTCTTCCCAGTCTTGGAGAATTGGCATGGCTCTGAAATCTTAGATTTTATCTGGGTCTGGGCATATTCCTCTAGTGGAACCCAAAGAAGTTGATGTGCCCAACACTGACCTGGCATTTCTTGCTATTAAAAACAAGGCCCTCACGATGAGCAGCCAGCATTAGCAAATGCAAGCTTTGGTCATGCTCTGCCTTGGTCCGCTCCATCACCACAATATCGTCAGCTATACTGAAGTTGTCCAGGATATTTTCCGTTATTCTGTCCATGTACTTTTGAAAATGTCTTGGCTGACATGCAGACCAAATGGTAACTGTCTGAAACAGTATCTCCCGAATGGCATTCTAAATGTTGTGAGCAGCTGGGACTATTTGGCTAAGTGGACAGACCAATAGCACTGCTTCGCGTTGAGTTTTGAAAAATACTTAGCACCAGGAAACTTAGGGTTCAGCTCCTCAAGGGTTAGGATTTTATGCGAGCATTGGTGAGGGTTAAATTCAGTCATTGCTGGTCAAAGAAAATCCTGGGATTTCCATCCTTCTTCAGCATGCAGGTAATGGAGCAGCACCAGTTGGAATGCCGGTGTACTCGGCAGATGACTCTGTTGCATTCCATCTCATCCAGCTCTGCTGCTCTTGAATGTGCACGCTGCACTTCCTTGGTGCATCACTAGTAGGAACTGCATCCTCTCTCATGTGCAATATGACATCACCCTTGAAATCACCAATTTCATCAAACCTGTCTGGCTAAAGTAGTTTCAGGTATCTAACTGACTCAATGCACTCTGTGTTGCAACCTTCTGTACCTTTCGGTGCGGTGCTGTCCTAATGTATTTTGATGATTTCTAAATCCCAGCATACTGAAAGTCCTGCGACAGCTGGTCCAGTTGTGTCTACAATATAAAACATTTGTGGTAGCCATTCGGAGCTCCCATAGCTGCACTGCAATGCAATTGATTGGAGGACCATTGTAGGCCGTCAGCCTAGCCATGATGGGTTGCACCATTGATCCTATACATGTCCTTCAGTATATGGAGGAGCAGGATATTTGCACTTGCTCCGGTGTCGATTTTCACTCTGAGCTTATGCTTGTCACTCTTCTGTGGACATATAATCCTGATCATGACAGATGTCTCAGATTGCATAATAGCATTGATTACATGAAATACTTGCTCACTGTTCGCACCAATGCACACTTCATCCATGCCCTTCTGACAATCTGTCTCTCTGCTGACCCGATGCACCTGCTTGGGCTTTTGTTGTGTTTTGGCATACCTTTTATTGCGTTTGCCATCCTGTCTTGCTGACGTTCTCTCTGCACGTGATCTGCCACCATTCCTTTGTGCAGTATCTGAGCTCGACTTGCTGCATTCCCTTGCCCGATGTCCTTTTACATGCCACAAGTTTTGCATTAGTCCTGGTATGCCGGACAACTGTGAATTGGGTGAGTCAGGCCACATTTGCTACAAGGCTTCTGAGCCTTGGTTACCATACCAATTGTCGTAGCCGCCCCCAGCGCTTGTAACATTTAGCTATGATGGCTTCCAATTTTCTTCCATCATTAAGTAATGCAGCTTTGCTGTGCCCTTTTTTTCTATCAGGTCTTTTTGAAAGGCCTCTATTGGGGTAGACATGATGACTAGTTCCATAATCCATTCCGACAATTCAATATCTGTGAAGTTGCATCCCTAAGCTTTGTCTCGGCACCTTGAGGCAAACTGGTCAATGGAATCATCCTGCCTCTGCCTGTAAGTCATAAGTTCAAGCCTATGTACTCAGAAATTGACCTTTACCTTGAGTTGCCCGATATTACCAGCATTGGCGAGGACTCGTGGTGCGCGCCGCACCACCCGCCCCCACCCGCCGCGTGGCGACGGGACTGCAATTTAAATATTTAAATAAATTAAAATACCTGAATTAATTAATTTCACGTCACCTCTTGATGTCCCCCCGCGATCTTCACCCCGGCGGCCGTCACTGCCATGCCTTCAGATCCTTGTTCAGGGAAACGAGGCAGAACAATTTGTTGAGGGGGGTGAGGTAAGTTTCTCAGTGCGGGGGTGAGGAGTCAAATTAACGTCATGGGTGTACGTGACGGCGGGAAGGGTTATAGTTTAAAGTTTGTGCACTTGTGGGGGGGGAGGTCTGATGGTAAAGGTAAGTGTTTTAGGGGGGAAGGGCAAATAATTAATTGAATTGTTATGGGGGGTGGGAGAGGGGCAAAAGAGATGTTTTTTTTAAATTCCATTTAACTTTAAATATTTAAATTTCCAAGTAGGGCATAGCTGCCCTTTAAAAATGATGTCAGCGCCTGCGCACAGCAGCTGATGCCATTGCCAGGGATTTAAATGAGCCGCTGTGCTTGCAATCGCGGCGGCTCTTCGGTGTATGACCAGCATGGGCAGACCACCATTTTTTTCACCCGTCGCCGATTTCGGTAGTGGGATTATAAAATTCAGCCCACTATGTCTGTTGACTTCCAATCCATAATTGGATACATGAATGTCATTTTCTTGATGAACTTGTTTCTTTACAAATATAGGCTTTCTCACAGGTTTTCTTTGTACCAGGCACAGTATTTTCACAGGCTCTTTGTTTTTTACACAACTTCTTTTGCCGTGTGCTGTGCTCAGCTGGCAGTCCTGACAGCTGCCACAGCCAGCCTTTTACTCTGTACTGGGGACCTCAGTGGCACTGTTGAGCTCTTCCCACTGTTTTAGCTTTAGGCCCTGCCCACAAAGCTGTCAGCCCAGGAAAATTGATTCAATAATGCCTGCAATAATGCAATCTTATGATTTCTGGTCCACTGTTAGATCAGTTGGAAAATCCAATCCTGTGGCGACGTTCCTTCTTCACTCAGAGTTTCAACACTTCTCGAGGGCTTGTCTGCAGGCCCAGCTCTCTGCACTATTGTGCCAACTGCACTCCTGAGGAATCTTCAGCCACTCTAGGTAAGCAATCTGCCGTCACTTTGTACTCTTTTGGTGTGCTTCAGAAGTTCAAAGATGCTATTACTCTACTGTACTTGGTGTGTTTTTTTTAATTTCTCCAGTGCTGTCACCATGCTATACTTGGTGTTCTTCAGAAAAATTCCAAACTCTGCCACAATATTATATTATTTATTCCTTTAGTGTGTGAACTATGAGATTCACAGGAATACAAATAATATATGAATAATATATGGATCTTTATTGTAAGTTAAACTGGAACATATATACACACAACTAATACAGGAGCACACCTACACATGCCTTACTCTATCAGTGTACACCAGGGTTGTCCAACATACGGCCCTCAGGCCAGGATCCGACCCACCAAAGGTTTCCATTCAGATCACGGTTATATTTCAGAGATGAGAAATTTCCCATTATCTTCTTCTTCCAGACCAGCTTTTTAAAACATCGCAAATCAGTTTCACAGCTGACAGGTTCAGCATGAGAGAGGTAACAGCGGTTTTCCCAACTTAGGACAAATTCGGGGTTTTCCGACTTTTTTTAAAGGCCACCGGACAACTCCAAATCTGTCCGAAGTAGGAAACCGCTGTTACCGTGCAGCACCTGTCAGCCGTGAAACTCAGCGCGATGTTTTAAAAACACTGACCAACCACAAAGCTGCTGTGCTGAGCGCTCCCACTCCCTGCAACTGTCAGATAGGGAGAAAGAGAGAGGTGGGTGACAGAGAGGGGAACAGAGAGAGAGGGGGGACAGAGAGAGAGAGAGAGGGGGGACAGAGAGAGAGAGAGGGGGGGACAGGGGGGGGGGCAGAGAGTGAGAGAGGGGGGACAAAGAGAGGGAGTGGGGGGGACAAAGAGAGGGAGGGGGGGACAGAGGAGAGCGAGCTGGGGATAGGGGTAGAGAGAGGGGGGATAGGGGGAGAGAGAGGGGGGAGACAGAGAAAGAGAGGGGGGACAGGGGGAGAGAGGGGGGACGGGGGAGAGAGGGAGGGGGCAGAGGAGGAGACACAGAGAGAGAGAGGGAGAGGGGACAGAGGGAGAGGGGGGTGGACAGAGGAGGAGACAGACAGAGAGAGAGGGGGGGGGGACAGAGGAGGAGACAGGCAGAGAGAGAGAGGGGGGGACAGAGGAGGAGACAGACAGAGAGAGGGAGGGGGGATAGGGGGAGAGAGGGGGGAACAGAGGAGGAGACAGACAGAGAGATAGAGGGAGAGGGGGACGGGGGAGAGAGGGAGGGACAGAGGAGAAGATAGAAGAGATAGAGGGAGGGGGGGACAGATGGAGAGAGGGAGGGGGGGACAGAGGAGGTGACAGACAGAGAGAGAGAGAGGGAGGGGGAGAGAGGGAGGGGGGACAGAGGGAGAGAGGGAAGGGGGGACAGAGGAGGAGACAGACAGAGACAGAGAGGGAGGGGGGGACAGGGGGAGGGGGGCAGAGGAAGAGAGGGAGGGGGGGACAGAGGAGGAGACAGACAGAGAGAGAGGAAGGGGGGACAAGGGGAGAGAGGGAGGGGGGGGACAGAGGGAGAGAGGGAGAGGGGGACAGAGGAGGAGACAGACAGAGAGAGGGAGGGGGGGACAGAGGGAGAGAGGGAGGGGGGGAACAGACAGAGTGAGGGGGGGACATTGGAGAGGGAGGGGGGACAGAGAGAGAGGGAGGGGGGGACAGAAGAGGAGACAGACAGAGAGAGAGAGGGGGAGACAGAGGAGGAGACAGACAGAGAGAGGGAGGGGGGGACAGAGGGAGAGAGGGAGGGGGGGAACAGACAGAGTGAGGGGGGGGACATTGGAGAGGGAGGGGGGACAGAGAGAGAGGGAGGGGGGACAGAAGAGGAGACAGACAGAGAGAGGGAGGGGGGACAGAGGGATAGAGCGGGGGGGACAGAGAGAGAGAGAGGGGTTGGACAGAGAGAGAAAGGGGGGGACAGATGAGGAGACAGATAGAGAGAGAGAGAGAGAGAGAGAGAGGTGGGACAGAGGAGGAGACAGACAGACAGAGGGAGGGGGTGGACAGAGGGAGAGAGCGGGGGGGACAGAGAGAGAGAGAGAGGGAGGTGGACAGAGAGAGAAAGGGGGGGACAGATGAGGAGACAGATAGAGAGAGAGAGAGAGAGAGAGAGAGGTGGGATAGATGAGGAGACAGACAGAGAGAGAAAGAGGGAGGGGGGGGGGGGAGAGAGACAGAGAGAGAGGGAGGATAGAGAGAGAAAATGGAGGGGACACAGAAAGCGATGATGACAAGGGCGGGAATGGCACACAGAGAGAGAAAGAGGGGGGGGACACAGAAAGCGACGATGACAAGGGGGGAATGGCACAGAGAGAGAGAGAGGGGGGACAGAGATAGAGAGAGAGAGAGAGTGATCAAGATCACTTCTGACAGATGGATATCTATCCGGAATACACCACATCACTTCAACAAGTGTGTGGGCAAACACTGACTACCTATGCAAGCAAAAAAATGACAAGTATCTCATTAAATCAGTGTACAACATAGTGATGAGAAAGTAAGTCTAACATCAGTGGTAAGGAAACTATTGGAAAAAATTCTGAGGGACAGGATTAATCTCCATTTGGAGAGGCAGGATTAATCAGGGATAGTCAGCATGGCTTTGTCGTGTCCAACAAACTTGATTGAATTTTTTGAGGAGGTGACTAGATGTGTAGATGAAGGTAAAGCAGTTGATGTAGTCTACATGGACTTCAGTAAGGATTTTGATAAGGTCCTGCATGGGAGATTGGTTAAGAAAGTAAGAGTCCATGGGATCCAGGGCAATTTGGCAAATTGGATCCAAAATTGGCTTAGTGGCAGGAAGCAGAGGGTGATGGTCGAGGGTTGTTTTTGCGAGTGGAAACCTGTGACCAGTGGTGTACCGCAGGGATCGGTGCTGAGACCCTTGCTGTTTGTAGTGTACATTAATGATTTAGACCTGAATATAGGAGGTATGATCTGTAAGTTCGCAGATGACACGGACATTGGTGGTGTCATAAATAGTGAGGAGGAAAGCCTTAGATTACAGGATGATATAGATGGGCTGTTAAGATGGGCGGAGCAGTGGTAAATGGAATTTAATCCTGAAAAGTGTGAGGTGATGTATTTTGGGAGGACTAACAAGTCAAGGGAATATACAATGGATGGTAGGACCCTAGGAAGTACAGAGGGTCAGAGGGACCTTGGTGTACTTGTCCAGAGATCGCTGAGGGCAGCAGCACAGGTAGATAAGGTAGTTAGGAAGGCATGTGGATACTTGCCTTTATTAGCCGAGGCATAGCATATAAGAGCAGGGAGGTTCTGATGGAACTGTATAAAACACTAGCTAGGCCACAGCTGGAGTACAGTGTACAGTTCTGGGCACCACATTATAGGAAGGATGTGATTGCACTGGAGAGGGTGCAGAGGAGATTCACCAGGATGTTGCCTGGGCTGGAGCATTTCAGCTAAGAAGAGAGACTGAAAAGGCTAGGATTGTTTTCCTTAGAGCAGAGAAGGCTGAGGGGGGACCTGATTGAGGTGTACAAAACTATGAGGGATATTGATAGGATAGATAGAAAGAAACTTTTTCCCTTAGCGGAGGGATCAATAACCAGGGGGCATAGATTTAAGGTAAGGGGCAGGAGGTTTTGAGGGGATTTGAGGAAAAAAATTTTCACCCAGAGGTTGGTTATATTCTGGAACACACTGCCTGAAGGGGTGGTAGAGGCAGGAACCCTTAAACATTTAAGAAGTATTTAGATGAACATTTGAAACGCCATAGCGTACAAGGCTACGGGCCATGTGCTGGCAAATGGAATTAGAATAGATAGGTGCTTGATGGCAGGCGCAGACACGATGGGCCGAAGGGCTTGTTTCTGTGCTGTATAACTCTATGACTCGAAGTCAATGAATTAATCTTCTCATTTAAAGCTTCTTCACTTTTGCTGTTGTTTTGATTAATAGTTTGGTTAATAATTTTTAATGCCTTTATCCTTCGAAATTATCTCACCAGCTCCCCATGTAAGATAAAACTTATAATGTGGCCCCACGCAAAAAGGTTGGACAACTCTGGTCTACACCCAAAGCTCTGTGGTCATGTGTGACGTGACATCACTTCCTTCAGTGACTTTCCACTTACTGTCACAACAGAAAAAACATGAAACTAGCCCTTGTCCTTTAACTTAGGAAGCTAAGAATATATAAAAATGGTTGTTCAAAGTACTGTGGCTGCTGAGACACTGGTTTTTGTAGAGGCAGTGGATCTGGGATTCGATTTGTCAAAAATTTAAATGAGATTCTATACAATGGGCATACTGAAGATAGTATACCCAATGACGATATGACAACCTTACACAGCTTTAGCCCTAGAATGTTCAGCTTTAGACTGCTCTCCTCGGTATGGACAGCAGCCGTCTGGGCTGACTGACTGTCAAGCAAGAGATAGGGCATTGTCAGAGTGGCAGTGATGGGGACATGAATGTCATCAGCCTGAGAGAGGACAGCAGGCTTGTGCTCCACAGAGCCTGTGACTCACCACTCTAAAGTACACCCATTGTCAGTGTCTGAGCTGGTGGCTGACAGTATTTCTTCTAGCTCTACCACTGCCTGACCAGGTTATAGTTCTTGGGTATCTGAAAGGAGAAAGGCATAAGGGTAGGGTTGTGGTTAGTGGAGGGGGAAAAGCAATTAGTGTCACAGCTTGCAAATCAGAAGAGATTGTGAATGAGAGGAAGTGGGAGATGAAAAGGAGGATTAGGTATGAGCATACTGTCATCTTCAATTTGTTTCAGACACTGCTGGTCACAGCCCCTGCAATGGCCGCTCTAATAATGGTGAGCACCGTCTCCTCGGTTGTTTTTTTTTTAGAATTAGAACATTACAGCGCAGTACAGGCCCTTTGGCCCTCGATGTTGCGCTGACCTGTGAAACCATCTGACCTACACTATTCCATTTTCATCCATATGTCTATCCAATGACCACTTAAATGCCCTTAAAGTTGGCGAGTCTACTACTGTTGCAGGCAGGGCGTTCCACGCCCCTACTACTCTCTGAGTAAAGAAACTACCTCTAACATCTGTCCTATATCTATCATCCCTCAACTTAAAGCTATGTCCCCTCGTGTTTGCCATCACCATCCGAGGAAAAAGACTCTCACTATCCACCCTATCTAACCCACTGATTATCTTATATGTCTCTATTAAGTCACCTCTCCTCCTCCTTCTCTCCAACGAAAACAACCTCAAGTCCCTCAGCCTTTCCTCGTAAGACCTTCCCTCCATACCAGGCAACATCCTAGTAAATCTCCTCTGCACCCTTTCCAAAGCTTCCACATCCTTCCTATAATGCGGTGACCAGAACTGCACGCAATACTCCAGGTGCAGCCGCACCAGGGTTTTGTACAGCTGCAGCATGACCTCGTGGCTCCGAAACTCGATCCCCCTACTAATAAAAGATAACACACCATATGCCTTCTTAACAGCCCGATTAACCTGGGTAGCAACTTTCAGGGATTTATGTACCTGGACACCAAGATCACACTACCAAGAATCTTCCCATTAGCCCAGTACTCTGCATTCCTGTTACTCCTTCCAAAGTGAATCACCTCACACTTTTCTGCATTAAACTCCATTTGCCATCTCTCAGCCCAGCTCTGCAGCCTGTTTATGTCCCTCTGTACCCTACAACATCCTTCGGCACTATCCACAACCGACCTTAGTGTCATCCGCAAATTTACTAACCCACCCTTCTACACCCTCTTCCAGGTCATTTATAAAAATGACAAACAGCAGTGGCCCAAAAACAGATCCTTGCGGTACACCACTAGTAACTAAACTCTAGAATGAACATTTGCCATCAACCACCACCCTCTGTCTTCTTTCAGCTAGCCAATTTCTGATCCAAAGCTCTAAATCACCTTCAACCCCATACTTGCATACTTTCTGCAATAGCCTACCGTGGGGAACCTTATCAAACACCTTACTGAAATCCATATACACCACATCCACTGCTTTACCCTCATCCACCTGTTTGGTCACCTTCTCGAAAAACTCAATAAGGTTTGTGAGGCACGACCTACCCTTCACAAAACCGTGCTGACTATCGCTAATGAACTTATTCTTTTCAAGATGATTATAAATCCTGTCTCTTATAACCTTTTCCAACATTTTACCCACAACCGAAGTAAGGCTCACAGGTCTATAATTACCAGGGTTGTCTCTACTCCCCTTCTTGAACAAGGGGACAACATTTGCTATCCTCCAGTCTTCTGGCACTATTCCTGTCGACAATGACGACATAAAGATCAAGGACAAAGGCTCTGCAATCTCCTCCCTGGCTTCCCAGAGAATCCTAGGATAAATCCCATCTGGCCCAGGGGACTTATCTATTTTCACACTTTCCAAAATTGCTAACACCTCCTCCTTGTGAACCTCAATCCCATCTAGCCTAGTAGTCTGAATCTCAGTATTCTCCTCGACAACATTTTCTTTCTCTACTGTAAATACTGACGAAAAATATTCAGTTAACGCTTCCCCTATCTCCTCTGATTCCACACACAACTTCCCACTGCTATCCTCGATTGGCCCTAATCTAACTCTAGTCATTCTTTTATTCCTGATATACCTATAGAAAGCCTTAGGGTTTTCCCTGATCCTATCCGCCAATGACTTCTCGTGTCCTCTCCTTGCTCTTCTTAGCTCTCCCTTTAGATCCTTCCTGGCTAGCTTGTAATTCTCAAGCGACCAAACTGAGCCTTCATGTCTCATCCTAACACAAGCCTTCTTCTTCCTCTTGACAAGCGCTTCAACTTCTTTAGTAAACCACGGCTCCCTCGCTCGACAACTTCCTCCCTGCCTGACAGGTACATACTTATCAAGGACACGCAGTAACTGCTCCTTGAATAAGCTTCACATTTCGATTGTTCCCATCCCCTGCAGTTTCCTTCCCCATCCTACGCATCCTAAATCTTGCCTAATCGCATCATAATTTCCTTTCCCCCAGCTATAATTCTTGCCCTGCGGTATATACCTGTCCCTGCCCATCGCTAAGGTAAACCTAACCGAATTGTGATCACTATCACCAAAGTGCTCACCTACATCTAAATCTAACACCTGGCCGGGTTCATTACCCAGTACCAAATCCAATGTGGCATCGCCCCTGGTTGGCCTGTCTACATACTGTGTCAGAAAACCCTCCTGCACACACTGGACAAAAAGTGACCCATCTAAAGTACTCGAACTATAGTATTTCCAGTTAATATTTGGAAAGTTAAAGTCCCCCATAACAACTACCCTGTTACTCTCGCCCCTTTCGAGAATCATCTTCGCTATCCTTCACTACCTTGTCTTGCAAGAGGGAGGAGGTGTGTTGGGAGTGTGGTGCAATATGTTTGGGAGATAAGCCTGTCATGGTTGAATAGCTGGCAGTGTGTGTAAGGTCTGACATGTGGCTGTGAGGCGTGCAGCAGTGTGTAAGGATGAGGTGAAGCTATGAATGCAAGGTATGAGTCATGCTTGATAGAGATTTTTGGTAGGTGAATGAAGGGGGTGTGATAAATTGAGCATGTTTGAGTCTAATGGTTTATTTTATTTTATTTAGAGATACAGCACTGAAACAGGCCCTTCGGCCCACCGAGTCTGTGCCCACCATCAACCACCCATTTATACTAATCTTACACTAACCCCATATTCCTACAACATCCCCACCTGTCCCTATATTCCCCTACCACCTACCTCTACGAGGGGCAATTTGTAACAGCCAATTTACCTATCAACTGCAAGTCTTTGGTGGTGGGAGGAAACCGGAACACCCGGCGAAAACCCACGCAGACACAGGGAGAACTTGCAAACTCCACACAGGCAGTACCCAGAATTGAACCTGGGTCGCTGGAGCTGGTTTGGTGGTAAGAATATGGCATTTAAGGATTAATTCACTGGTCTTGATTACTCGTGTGAGGTCATTAAACTTATTCCTGCACTGTATCCAGATTCTAGGGGCTAGACTGCTTGCATTGACAGTGATGGCTACCTGCCCCCATTGTCTTCTCCGTGCATGTCTGGAGTACCTCCTGGTCCCCTGTGAATAGAGGACCTCTCTCCTCCCACCCACTCCATGCACCAAGGCCTCCAATGCTGCACGCTCACTGCTCTGTTGTGTCATTTTTTAAAAAATTCATTCATGGGATGTGGGCATCGCTGACCAGGCCAACATTTATTGCCCATCCCTAATTGCCCTTGTGAAGGTTGTGGTGAGCTGCCTTCTTGAACCGCTGCAGTCCATGTGGGGTAGGTACACCCACAGTGCTGTTAGGAAGGGAGTTCCAGAATTTTGGCCCATCGACAGTGAAGGAACGGCGATATAGTTCCAAATCAGGATGGTGTGTGACTTGGAGGGGAACGTACAGGTGGTGGTGTTCCCATGCATTTGCTAGCCTTGTCCTAGCTGGTAGAGGTCGCGGGTTTGGAAGGTGCTGTCTAAGGAGCCTTGGTGCGTTGCTGCAGTACATATTGTAGATGGTACACACTGCTGCCACTGTGCGTCGGTGGTGGAGTGAGTGAATGTTTGTAGATGGGGTGCCAATCAAGCGGGCTGCTTTGTCCTGGATGGTGTCGAGCTTCTTGAGTGTTGTTGGAGCTGCACCCATCCAGGCAAGTGGAGAATATTCCATCACACTCCTGACTTGTGCCTTGTAGATGGTGGACAGGCTTTGGGGAGTCAGGAGGTGAGTTACTCGCCACAGCCTCTGACCTGCTCTTGTAGCCATGGTATTTATATGGCTACTCCAGTTAAGTTTTTGGTCAATGGTAAGCCCTAGGGTGTTGATAGAGGGGATTCAGTGATGGTAATGCCATTGAATGTCAAGGGCAGATGGTTAGATTCTCTCTTTTTTTTTTAGATTAGAGATACAGCACTGAAACAGGCCCTTCGGCCCACCGAGTCTGTGCCGAACATCAACCACCCATTTATACTAATCCTACACTAATCCCATATTCCTACCAAACATCCCCACCTGTCCCTATATTTCCCTACCACCTACCTACACTAGTGACAATTTATAATGGCCAATTTACCTATCAACCTGCAAGTCTTTTGGCTTGTGGGAGGAAACCGGAGCACCCGGAGAAAACCCACGCAGACACAGGGAGAACTTGCAAACTCCACACAGGCAGTACCCGGAATCGAACCCAGGTCCCTGGAGCTGTGAGACTGCGGTGCTAACCACTGCGCCACTGTGCCGCTGTGGAGATGGTCATTGCCTGGCACTTGTGTGGCACGAATGTTACTTGCCACTTATCAGCCCAAGCCTGGATATTGTCCAGCTCTTGCTGCATTTCTGCATGGACTGCTTCAGTATCTGAGGAGTCACGAATGGTGCTGAACATTGTGCAATCATCAGCGAACATCCCCACCTCTGACCTTATGATTGAAGGAAGGTTATTGATGAAGCAGCTGAAGATGGTTGGGCCTAGGACAATACCCTGAGGAACTCCTGCAGTGATGTCCTGGAGCTCAGATGATTGACCTCCAACAACCACAACCATCTTCCTTTGTGCGATATATGACTCCAACCAGCGGAGGGTTTTCCCCCTGATTCCCATTGATCTCAGTTTTGCTAGGGTTCCGTGATGCCATACTCGGTCAAATGCTGCCTTGATGTCAAGGGCAGTCACTCTCACCTCACCTCTTGAGTTCAGCTCTTTTGTCCATGCTTGAACCAAGGCTGTAATGAGGTCAGGAGCTGAGTGGCCCTGGCAGAACCCAAACTGAGCGTCACTGAGCAGGTTTTTGCTAAGCAGGTGCCACTTGATAGCACTGTTGATGACACCTTCCATCACTTTACTGATGATTGAGAGTAGGCTGATGGGGCGGTAATTGGTCGGGTTGGACTTGTCCTGCTTTTTGTATACAGGACATACCTGGGCAATTTTCCACATTGCAGGGTAGATGCCAGTGTTGTAGCTGTACTGGAACAGCTTGGCTAAGAGCGCAGCAAGTTCTGGAGCACAGGTCTTCAGTACTATTACCGGAATATTGTCAGGACCCATAGCCATTACAGTATCCAGTGCCTTCAGTCGTTTCTTGATATCACGCGGAGTGAATCGAATTGGCTGAAGTCTGGCATCTGTGATGCTGGGGACTTCAGGAGAAGGCTGAGCTGGATCATCCACTTGGCACTTCTGGCTGAAGATTGTTGCAAATGGTTAAGCCTCATCTTTCGCACTGATGTGCTGGGCTCCCCCATCATTGAGGATGGGGATATTTGTGGAGCCACCTCCTTCAATTAGTTGTTTAATTGTCCACCACCAATCACTGCAGAGCTTAGATCTGATCCGTTGGTTATGGGATCACTTAGCTCTGTCTATCGCATGCTGCTTACGCAGTTTGGCACGCAGATAGTCCTGTTTGTAGCTTCACCAGGTTGACACCTCATTTTGAGGTATGCCTGGTGCTGCTCCTGGCATGCCCTCCTGCACTCTTCATTGAACCAGGGTTGGTCTGCTAGGTTGATGGTAATGGTAGAGTGGGGAATATGCCGGGCCATGAGGTTACAGATTGTAGTTGAGTACAATTCTGCTGCTGCTGATGGCCCCCAGTGCTCATGAATACCCAGTTTTGCATTGCTAGATCTGTTCGAAATCTATCCCATTTAGCACGGTGGTACTGCCACACAACACAATGGAGGGTATTCTCAATGTGAAGGCAGGACTTCGTCTCCACAAGGACTGTGCGGTGGTCACTCCTACCAATACTGTCATGGACAGATGCATCTGCGGCAGGCTGATTGGTGAGGATGAGGTCAAGTATGTTTTCCCCTCTTGTTGGTTCCCTCAGCACCTGCCACATACCCAGTCTCGCAGATATGTCCTTTAGGACTCGGCCAGCTCGGTCTGTAGTGGTGCTACCGAGCCACTCTTGGTGATGGACATTGAAGTCCCCCACCCAGAGTACTTTCTGTGCCCTCACCGCCCTCAGTGCTTCCTCTGCTGTTCAACATGGAGGAGTACTGACTCATCAGCTGAGGGAGGGCGGTAGGTGGTAATCAGCAGGAGGTTTCCTTGTCCATGTTTGATCTGATGCCATGAGACTTCATGGGGTCTAGAGTCGATGTTGAGGACTCCCAGGGCAACTCCCTCCCTACTGCTTCACTCTTCCCAAGCCACTTCCAGCATCTGCTGCAACTAGAATGCACATCCCCTTTGAGAAGTGCAAACTGGCTTAAAGTAGTGCATACTAGCTTTAAGTGGTGCTTGCCTCACATGAACTTGGGCCCCATGCTGAGGGATACAGCCATTCAACAGTGCTGACCCATACACTACTATCATTTAAATTAGCAGGCAACATGAGGGTTGCATGCTGCCTGAATTGGAAGGAACAGGTGATGGTTAATCCTTGATCGCAATCCACACACCTGTTTTTGGGAGCCATTGAAATTTTCTCTCCTGACTTTTAACTTCAACAAATAAAGTGCTGCATAATCTTACCTCTGGTTCAATGCCAAATTTACCACCCGGGGAGACCTGTGCGACACCAATTAATTTCAAACTGGGCTCCCAATTGGACTGTAGGAGCCTGATTTAAATATGTTGATAAGTGTGTCGCCTCTCTATGGCGGGACGCCTGTTGTGATATCACTTTAACATTCTGAGTACTTCACACATCATCACAGGAAGTGATATCAACTAACATGTGATAATTCAGTTGGAGTTGTGTTAGTCACCTAGTTACATGTGTATTATAGAGCTCTCTTGTAAAGCTGTTACTTAACAACAAAGAGCCCCATTATTTAACCACCTTTCAACTCACATTGTTTGGTACAATATTGGTGAAGAAGGCAGTAACATAACAGCCCCCAATATCCAATGCTGTAAAAATGGCGGTAGGCGAATGCGTAATGCATTCGGGTCGGGTTCCACGAATTTAACATTTTAACGCCCTTCCTACCCTATCCCCCCATGTGTGTGGGGGTTAATATCGAAGTCCCCCATCTGACTTTTCTCTTCATTAGAGTATTGTGTTTTTCAAAGCAGACATGCCTGTAGATGCCTGGCAGAAGGCTTTGAACTGGGTCTCCTGGATCAGAACCTCTGCAGGGGTCCCAGGTCATCCCTAAGACCAAAGCAGAGCCATCAGACAAAATCGTCAAATGTAATTTCCCAACTCGACAAACAATCTTTTGGTCTCAGAGTTTTCTACAGGGCCCTAATACTAGCAGTTGGGACACAGCTTCAGGCTTTGTGGACTGGTACCTAAAGCAAACAAGAACAGAATCACTTTGGGTATCAATGTGAAGCAGAGTGAAATTCTTGGAGGGGTGAGTCTCCTTTTCCGTCAGAATCAGATCTGATCTTAACACTCAATGTATGCATGTGGAGGAGGCCTTGCTTCTGACAGTAAGGGTTCTGCCAGACCATTCAGTGAAAGGCTATTGACCTGAAACATTAACTCTGCTTCTCTCTCCATAGATGCTGCCTAACCTGCTGAGTATTTCCAGCATTTTCTGTTCTTCTTTCTGCCAGACCACTTGCTCCCAGTCATGGGTGCTATAGTTACAATCTCATTTAGGCTGCAGCATGAGAGGGAGTTGGAGCAGAGGCAGCAAAGAAGTGGACAAGCTGCCCATAGAGGGAGGAGGAAGAGGGGACGAAGGACACTCAGCAGGAGGTCATATCCATCCAGGGTCTTCTGAGACCCTTAGTCTTACCTCCGCCTAAGCCAGGAGTAGTATGTTATTGGCAGTTTATGAAGGAGATGCTCAAAGGATCCTACTACCTCTTGCAACGACAGAGCAGGCTGGCTGATAGGCAACACCAGGGGCATTGGTGGAATATCAGTGGTGGGAGCACGAATCCCGTCATCCTGAGAAAGGACAGCAGGTTTGTGCTCCAAGGAGCCACTGCCACTCCCCTGGGGTTGTGCCTCAGCAATCTTGGTGATCTGCTGGAGCACAGATTGCTGGACTGCTGTGAGACTTTGCAAACCCCTTAGCTAGAATGGAAACAGTCTTCGCCTGCATGACACCATGCTGACATTTCATGACCTCCATATAAGTGTCCATTGCAGCTCTTCTAACATTGAGTGGCTTCTGCTTGTGCTGCAATGGAAGCAGAGACATTGGCCATCAGATGGTGCATCGTTGTTGGGTCATAATTGTGGTTATGGAGTTGGCCAGCAGGAAGGGCTCCAAGCCATGTGTCAACTTGGTGCCAGGCTCCTCCATGCTCCTTGGCAGTAACATCAGGCTTTCTGGCAGGCCTGTCAATCCACCAAACATGTTTATGTGCATGTCTATCTGCCTTTTTTCTGTAGGCAGCCCCATTACAGTCCTCATCAGAGACCTCTACAACAGAACTTGTGTGCAACCTCAACCTCCAAGGAGTTGTCAACCACGCTATCCTTTCCCCCTGCCCTGGCTGCAGCCTACTCATACCCAGTGATTTGCCATGTACAGATCCCACTTCTGTGCTACCTTTAAAGTATGTGCAGTGCCAATATCTGAATGGTGGTTACTAATGCGAGATCAATTGACAGTGCTTCATCTTCATCAGTCACTTGTTCCATTTGAACTTCAGGCTCCAGCATCGGTTCTTGACCAAGTGTCAGAGCTTCGGTATCTGAAAGGATAAAGGCACAAGGGTAGGGAACTGGGTTGGGTGAAGGAAACGGGGGAAATCAAAAGTTACATGCTTACAGCATCGGCAGCTTGTAGCTCAGAGGAGATTGGGGGGTTAGGAGCTGTGGGAGGTGAGAAGGAGGATTATGAAGGAACATACCATCATCCTCTATGGTTTCAGCCCTGCTGCTGAGCACCGCCTCCTCTGTGGGAGCAACAAGCCAATCCCCTGCTGGTTAGGTCCCCTGCTGGTCTCTGATTATGTGCCACCTTGTCATGCAAGAGAGAGGGAAATATGTCAGGGAGTGTGATGCAATGTGTTTGGGTGATCATTGAATGGTTGAATAGCTGGCAATATGTGCAAGATGTGAGCTGTGGGTGTGAGACTTGGAGCAGCGCTAAGTGTTTGAGGGTAAGATGAGGCTATGTATGCTGGATTTGAGTCATGCTTGATAGGGTCTGTGGGTAGGTGAGTGAAGGGAGTGTGGTACATTGAGCAGCATGTGAGGCTAGTGATTCATTTGTAAAGAGATGACAATGATCTTGATCATTCGTGTTAGGTCAATGAACATTTTGTGGCAAAGCATCCAGATCCACAGAGCTAGGCTGCTGGCATTGACCATAACAGCTATCTGCACCAACTGCCTTTGGGTGGCACCACAGCCTCATAACTCCAGCGACCTGGGTTTGGTTCTGGGTACTGTCTGCGCGGAGTTTGCAAATTCTCCCTGTGACGGTATGGGTTTCCTCCCACATGCCAAAGACTTGCAGGTCGATAGGTAAATTGGCCATTGTAAAAATTGTAGGTAGGTGGTAAAAGAATTGAGGGAAGGTGGGGATGTGAGAGGAAAATTGGGATGAATATAGGATTAGTATAAATGGGTGGTTGATGGTCGGCGTGGACTCAGTGGGCCGAAGGGCCTGTTTCAGTGCTGTATCTCTCTATGGCTAATGTCAGGAGGGCCTCCTTGCTTCCTGAGGGAAGAGAGCCTCACTCCTTCTGTCAATCTCCTGCCCAAGGCTTCTAGTCATGCATCAGAGAACCTTGGAGCGTGCTCTCTACCCTGTTGCACCATTATTTTTTATTCATTCATGGGATATGGGTATCACTGGCAGGGCCAGCATTTGTTGCCCATCCCTAATTGCCCTTGAGTAGGTGATATTGAGCTGCCTTCTCCACTAGCCTTGATGGGTCAGGCTCCAACAACACTCAAGAAGCTTGACACCATCCAGGACAAATAAGCCTACTTGATTGGCATCCCATCCACCACCTTCAACATTCACTCCCTCCACCACTGACGCACAGCGCAGCAGTATGTTCCATCTACAAGATGCACTGCAGCAATGTACCGAGGATCCTGCAACAGCACCTTCTAAACCTGCAAACTCTACCACCTAGAAGGACAAGAGCAGCAGATGCATGTAAACACCACCATCTGCAAGTTCCCCTCCAAGCCACACACCATCCTGTTTTGGAACTATATCACTGCTCCTTCACTGAAATTGGGTCAAAATCCTGGAACTCCCCTCCTAACAGCACTGTGGGTGCACCTACATCACATGGACCTCAGCGGTTCAAGAAGGCAGTTCACCGCCATCTTCTCAAGGGCAATTAGAGATGGGGAATAAATGCTGGCCTAGCCAGCAACACCCACAGCCCGTGAATGAATAAAAAAAAGGACGCCTCCCTTCTGAGTTGCTGGATTTTCTCCCAGCCCTGAGCTGGACAAGCTGTTTGGTGATGCTTCTTTCTGGGAGTCTCTCTCTCTCTCTTATGGGCTGCATTTTTAAGGTAAAAGTTTTTTACATCTCACTTGTGCTGGGAGACAGGGATTTTCTTCCCTGTGGTGACCAACTATGGCCCAGGATGGAACTACTTCACACTTTCTTTGTTTCAGAAGAACCCATTCAATTCAGGAATATTTCAGGATGGGTTTAGGCTGGGTGCAATTGACACCTCTTAACTTTGAAGGCATTCCTTTGTTCATACCAGCCAGTCGACAGTTTGAATACAAAAAAACAAATATTTTAACCTTTGGTGGCCATTTTGGAGCACATTGTTCACTTTTTTAAAAGAAAGGTCCATTCTTATAACTCTTCAGTGTGTGAGATCATGCTCAGTGCATCATGAAGGTCAATGCCCACTAGCCTGGCAGCAGTCATGTTGCCTTTATTCTGTACCAGTATTGTGTGAAAGAGATGGAATGGGAACTTGCAGATGGTGGTGTTCCCATGCATCTGCTGCCCTTGTCCTTCTAGGTTGTAGAGGTCGCGGGTTTGGAAGGTACTATCTCTAAGGAGCCTTGGTGAGTTGCTGCAATGCATCTTGTAGATGGTACACACTGCTGCAACTGTGCATCGGTGATAGAAGGAATGAATGCTGGTGGATGGGATGCCAATCAAGTGGGTTGCTTTGTATTGGATGGTGTCAAGCTTCTTGAGTGTTGTTGGAGTTGCACCCATCCAGGCAAGTGGAGAGTATTTCATTACATTCCTGACTTGCGCCTTGTAGATGATGGACAGGCTCTGGGGACTCAGGAGATGAGTTACTCACCGCAAGATTCCTCGCCTCTGACCTGCTGCTGTAACCGCGGTATTTATATGGTTACTCCAGTTCAGTTTCTGGTCAATGGTAATCCCCAGGATGTTGACAGTGGGGATTCAGCAATTGTAATGCCATTGAATGTCAAGGGGAGATGGTTAGATTCTCTCTTGTTGGAATTGGTCATTTCCCAGCACTTATGTGGTGCGAATGCTACTTGCCACTTATCAGCCCAAGCCTGGATATTGTCCAGTTTTAGCTGCATTTCTACACGGACTGCTTCAGTATCTGAGGAGTCACGAATGATATTGAACATTGTGCAATCATCAGCGAACATCCCCACTTCTGACCTTATGATGGAGGGAAGGTCATTGATGAAGCAGCTGAAGATGGTTGGGCCTAGGACACTACCCTGAGGAACTCCTGCAGTGATGTCCTGGAGCTGAGATGATTGACCTCCAACAACCACAACCATCTTCCTTTGCGCTAGGTATGACTCCAACCAGCAGTTGGAGGTCACAGACCTGAAACGTTAACTCTGCTTGACTCTCCACAGATGCTGCCTGACTTGCTGAGTATTTCCAGCACTTTCTGTTTTTATTCGAGCAAATTGCATTGGTTGCTTCACCTCTGTGCCTCTGTCTGGTGCTCCTGTAGAAGGGTCAGTAGCCATCTCTTCAAGGGATTTTCCTTGTCCCCTTGCATCCATCCATGTACTTTGGGGGATGAAATGAAGTACTGAGGCAGCCTGGACTGGTGAAGGATGTAGGAAAACATGTGCACACATAGAGAAAGCTTTTATTATGGTCACAGACCAGTTGGACGTTGAGGGAGTGGAAGCCCTTCCTGTTGATGGATCTCACTGGCTGGTCACTGCGTGCCTTGATGGCCGCATGGGCGCAAATGATGATGCCCTGAATCCAGCTATGGAGGCTGAGCCCAATGCCTATCTATGACAAAGTAGGTGTTGTCCCTTGCCCTACTGAAAATGACATCTGGGACCTGCCTGATGGCCTGATGTGCTGCTGACTGCAAGATTCCACCTAGGTCCACAGATGATCCCTGGAATGACCCGGTTGCATAGAGGTTTAGGGTGACGGAGACCTTGACAGCTGCAGGTAAGAAACTGCCATGGAGTCAATGAGGCGTCAGGTCATTGTGGATCAGAGGACACAGAACCGAGACCATCTGCCTGGATAGGCGCAGGCTCCTACGGCACTGGTGCTCTGTCATTTGCAGTTCGCTGACTCTTGGAATGTGCACCTGATGGGTGGAACATTATGGGTCCTCGGAGACGGAATGGGAGGTGAGGGGCCCATAAATTAGCGCTGGAAGGCAGGGAGCAGAGTGCCCGTCTTCTTCCTATCGCCCCACAATTAAGTCACGGGCAGGAAAGGCCTAAGACAGCCTTCCTGCCCAGAGACCAATTGAGGCCCTTAAGTGTCCAATTAATGGCCACTTAAGGGCCTCTTCCCACTACATTTGGAATTAAACCAGCTGTGGAGGGGTCTTCCGCTATGCAGGGAGGTTACCCAGTAAAAGAAGGTGGCTTCCCTGTGGGCTTGGGGAGGGGGCCCTCCTCCATGGGCAATCTGTGGCCCACTGAGGGCCCCTGGTGGAAAAGGCAAAACACCCCCTCCCCGCCCTCAACACCCACTCTTGCCGCCACCCCCCCCCCCCCCTTACCAGGGCCTGCCAGATTAGACCCAACAACCCCGTCTCACCTACCTTGGGTCTGGGGCTCCATGGTTGCTCCTGGTCCCAGGCCTGGTGTAGTACCGGCAGTGGCCACTGCTCCCAGTGGTGCTGCCGATACAACTGAGCTTCTGGCCCTCTGATTGGCTGGCTGCTCTTGGTGGCGGGATTCCCGATATTAATGGGATGGGCAACTCAGTGCCGGGCAGTTAATTACCCGAGTGCCGTTGAATTGTGCTGGGGGGAGG
This sequence comes from Heterodontus francisci, assembly GCF_036365525.1. Classification (NCBI taxonomy): domain Eukaryota; kingdom Metazoa; phylum Chordata; class Chondrichthyes; order Heterodontiformes; family Heterodontidae; genus Heterodontus; species Heterodontus francisci. The sequence continues at coordinate 45,772,817 of NC_090383.1, read as the reverse complement.
GCTCCAAAGGGCCTTTATGTCCATTGTTGGGACACTCGCTGTCTCAACTAAATTCAGCCTGAAGTCTTGGGTAGCACCTTCCTCTTCTTGCAGCCCCATGCTGTGCTCCTCAAGCCTCCTGCTGTCCAGGAGGTTGCATCTGCTACAGCTCATCTGTCTAATGCCAGAGCAGCCTGTTCCCATCTGAACTTCCTCAGCTGGGCTTTGTGTGTTCACCAGACCTTCCCCTGCCAAACCCACCTGCCCAAGTGATTGCCAGCGGCCTCACGTCCTTCTCTGGCTTCAAGTCACTTATCACTGAGAACAGTGAGTCTTCCAACTGCAGCGGCACCTTTTGAAGCAGCTGAGCTTTCTTTGGGGCCTATGCAGTATTTTAATCAGCCCTCGCATTGCCTTCATGGCCCCCTGCTGAACACCTGCTACCCGACCCAAACCCGATGGGACCTGATGACATGTGTCGGGTTCGGGTCGCTCTTCCGGGTCGGGCTTTCGGGCTCAGGTTGGGTCGGGCTGGGTCCAGATCGGGCCGGTTCTGGGTCGGACACACACAGTACTCCACAGACTCTGAGACTGCGCAGTGAGTGAGTGAACGTCTCTATGACGTCATCCCGCTCACGCTGCAGCAGTGCAGCTTCCTTCCATTCCATCCATCCAAAAGTGGTAAGTACAGTGAGTGCACTATGGTTGGGTCGTGCTCAGGTCGGGTCGGGTCGGGTCGGGTCGGGTCGGGTGCGGGGAAAAATGGAAGGACTCGGGCCGGGTCAGGCTTGGGTCTGATGTGGTTCTGTCGGGTTCAGGTCGGGTTTTTTTTCCAGACCCGAGCAGACCTTTACTCCCCACTGGGTGTTCACAAATTGAACACCCTGTTGTGTTCCCCACATGGCGTCCTCCATGTTCCCAGCCTTTGAAAATTAAAAAATGCTGCTGACAAGCCTGTTAATGAGCTCTTCAATGAAATCAACAGGCTATTAATCAGAGGCATGAGTCTGACCCATTCCTTCCCTCCTGGCGGCCCTTTGAAAATGGCGCTTGTTCTGGAGATGGCAGGACCCAATGCCGACCTCCAAGAATGCGATCTTTAAATCCTGCTCATCTCTGTTACCGCATTCAATGGGCTTTAAAAATCGGGCCCTTTAAACCAGTCAGAGTCCACTTTTAGTTCACTTGTCCAAGTAAATCTGACAGTCAACCTAGTTCCAAATCTGTCATATGAACAATGGTGCTGGTCATAGAAAGAAAAAGTAGCATTCACACTATCGAAAGAAGCAGGATGTTAATGTCTAGGGCAGCTGAGGACAGCTTATCTCTTCATGCTTTTTGGCCAGCTTCAAGGTCCTCGATACAGCAAATTTGGCAAATGCTATTAAACTTGGAGTACAACAAAAAGAGTTAAAGATTGGAATTGATTTTCATTTTGAAGATACCATCACAACCCACAATTTACTGCATTAAAGGCATTATATAAATGCAAGTTGTTGTTTAATACTGCTTCTGTTGTCCTATGTGTTCTTATTCTTCATCATGGCATAATGTAATAAAGCAATATCAAATAACCTGGGAAGATTCAATCGGGAAAGACAATCAATAGCTCTGAATGATATTGGAGGTAAGGAACAAGAAGCAGAATAGGATTGGTCATGTGGAGAATGGCTTGTTTATGTGTTGAGACAGGCCATGGAGGAACAATGTACACGCAGATTCCTGGCCCATTTGAGGATGGCCTTGGAGGCTTGGGGGCTGAAAAATTGTGTGGGGTGGTATTGGCAAGGACTTCTGATGTCATCACGCTGGGTCCAGATTTTACCAGCAGCGGACCGCAAGTCAAGTGTGAATGGCACACGCTTTTGGGAAAGCAGCAAGTAAAAGCGAGTTAAGGTGATTAAAGTGCATTTGAAGAATAGTCACGGGGCATCAGAGACCCAGCAGGTATATCAGCACAGCAACAGGGTGACAGCTGAGGTCATTGCTGCATTCAGCAGTCGTGGGGTGAGGCAGTGTGTCCTCACAGGAAACTAGGGAAGTATGGCCAGAGTAATTTGCATCGAGGAGGGGGAGTACATGTGCCAGGTCTTTGGGTTTGAGCGTCCATTGTGCCATCTGGCTACTGACACGTGGGTGCATTGAGAGAGGTTGAGGGGGGTGTTTGGAGGAAGCATCTGGCAGACTAGTCCTTCAGACTAGCAGTGCCCACGTGCCATGTGCATCATCCACTCAGGTGGGTCCTCCAGCGAGGAGGGGAATCTAAGAGGGAGGGAGATTCAGCCACAGAGATCCAGACAGCAGCAGCCTCATGGCCCCCTGCAGAACCAACTTAAGGGAAGCAGCAGAAGGCCGCAGAGGGGATTACGAAAAGGTGCCAGCGCGGAGAAGAAGATACCCAGTAGCAAGGGTGTACAGACAGTGGATGAGCTACCTCCAGATGTCAGAGCAGCAGTGTCACTGACAAACTACGTCTCTCCTCGCTGGCCTTCATTACGCCTGCCTCACTGGCGTCTTAGCCTTCTCCCACTGGCAGGGCTGCACTACTGATTGGAGGTCTTGAAGGGATGGCTGAAGCAGGTCTGAAGGAGGCCTTTGGCTACATTCTGGTGCTGGATACCCTTTAAAGATGGTGCTAGCACATCCGTCGGCGTCAGCAGATAACACGACCGCCTCAGTCCCCGCCTCCAATTGCTGAATGGTCAGCCCATCCACCTGCAGGCCATTAATTGGCCGGCTGGCATGCGATTTCGGGGAGATCGGAGATTGGAGCAGAGGTTTCAGTACTGCCTGCTTCAGGCACCGCCTTCCCCTCCTTGCCAATTTATGCAAAATTTTGGTCATGGTCCTTTCATCGGGGCTACATTCTGACTGTATATTCCTCACTTTCGATCAGCACTCTCAGGGTTTTGATTAGCAAACCTGTGAAATTTCTATTGCTAACCTGACTTAATAAAATTAAAATCTCTATAGCCCCAATTTTAACTCAGAGCGGGAATCAGGCTCCCAAATGACCAAGGCAAGTGGGAAGCCCACAAAAGAATCAACATGAGGCCTGGGCTATTTTAACTTGGGCAGACCGCCCAATTGCATCAGAAAACAGGCAGTCCCCGCAACGCACCCACCCTCCTCCGCCAAGCCTATTTAAAGGAGGACTGCACGTTTTAAAGTAAGTTTGCATTTGCTCGATGGGCAGGATTATAATCACCTCTTAGCTCCATTTTTTAACTCCTGGAAGGAGTTGTGAGGGTCAAAAAAGACAGAAAGCCATTTGGCCCTCTGCAGAATGAGGCCCAGGAGATTTTAACTCCCAAGCCTCATCTGCATGGCCTTTGTCAATCTCCCATCTGAACCCGGTGGGAAGTGTTAATTGGTCAGTGAAGGATATCTGGTGGAAGGATACCATTGTTGGTTACCTGATGGAACAGTCCCAGGCATGCAGATGAGTGGTTAAGAGGGAGGGTCAAAAGGTCATCACAGTTGGGGGAGTCGTGGCCCAAGGTTTCCTTATGGAGAGAGCCGATGGAGCACGCTTGATGGTCCTGGCCCACAAAAAAAAAAGGAAAATATCAAAAAAATCTTTATTTTCTGGGCTTTTTCTGGCCCCTGTTAGGTTGCTCCCAAGTTTTACAGGTGGGTCTTGCGCTGGGTGAAACAGCGACAATTCTTAATTAAAATTAAGAGGATTATTACAATCAGGATCCTGCTGTGATACAATTAGTCATGCCATAATTGTGACAAAGGACCCTGATGACGACTATTTGTTTCTGGTTGTATGAAAATTTACATTTAAGGGCCTTATTCAAATCTTTCCTTTTTCAACTATACCAGTGCTCTGCATTTTGTTCAGGGACGTGATCTTGTGCATCTTCTGTGGGACTGGTGATATCATGAGGGTATTAAATAAGTGACACCATGCTGTCTTAAAAGAGTATCACTGTTAACTGTCCAATGCTGTCAGAAAGTTAATTTCTCGTTGATACGGAAACCTATTTTAGAATAGTGATAAGTCATAACTGTCCTTTGATGTTTTTATTTTCCCAATAGTTATTTTCCTTGGCACTGGAAACTACCAAACATGCATTTGATCAAGTTTATATAACTTTAAAAGAGACACATATACAGGATGGAAGAAATGACTGCAATAAATACTTTCAACCCACCACAGGAAGTGTTTGCAACAGGTACGCATCCCACAGCGAGACCAACCGAGAGGAGCAGGCTCCTTTTTGACCTCTTGGGTATAGTTCACAGCAGTAGCATCTGTGTATCGTTGAGCACAACACAATCTGACATTAATAGTGAAAGCACTCTCCATACCCCACAAATAAAATTAACAAGACTGCCAGCTGTAGTATGCTTACTGTAATATGGTTATTAGAGCTTTGAAAATGGTTAATGAGGTCTAGGTCCAAATGCTTCTCACTGCTTTGTTTACCTATTCGTTCCCCTTTCTTTCCTCCCCACCAAAGGTGTTGACTTGGGTTGGAGTCTGAAATCCACAAGTGCCTCTAGCACTCTGGTTCCTCAACCAAATGGCCATTCCTGGTGTGTCAGTCTTGGCAATGAGTGTTAACAGCTGTTTCCCTGTGGAGACAGCACAGCAAATCTCAATGATGCCTTTAACTAATCTACACATACAGGCCACAAAATTTGATAAGGCCTGATGCAAGATTAACCTGCCCCCGTTGCTTCTGATGCAGACAGCATGCAACCTTCATGCTGCCTGCTTATTTATATGATTGCAGCGTGCAGCCAGAGCTAAGCTGCTGTTGAGTGGCTGCACACCCGAGTAGGTAGACACAAAATCGTGAGAGGCTAGTACAAGTTCAAGCTAGTCTGCACTATTAAAACCAGCCTGCACTACTTAAAGGGAGATACATTTTGACTTGAGCAGGTGCTGGAAGGTGCTGGCATCTACCCAGCAATGTGGAAAATTGCCCAGGTATGTCCTGTTCACAAAAAGCAGGACAAATCCAATTCAGTTAATTACCGCCCTATCAGTCTACTCTCAATCATCAGCAAAATGATGGAAGGTGTAATCATAAGAGGCACTTAGTCAGCAATAACCTGCTCACTGACGCTCATTTTGGGTTCCGCCAGGGTCACTCAGCTGCTGACCTCATTACAGCCGTGGTCGAAACATGGACAAAAGAGCTGAACTCCAGAGGTGAGGTGAGAGTGACTGCCCTTGACATGAAGGCAGCATTTGACCGAGTATGGCATCAAGGAGCCCTAGCAAAACTGCAGTCAGTGGGAATCGGAGTGGGGGGGGGGAGTGGGGAAACGACTCTCCACTGGTTGGAATCATAGCTCGCACAAAGGAAAAATGGTTGTGGTTTTTGAAGGCCAATCATCTCAGTTCCAGGACATCACTGCAGGTGTACCTCAAGGTAGTGTCCTACGCCCAACCATCTTCAGCTGCTTCATCAATGACCTTCCCTCCATCAGAAGTGGGGATGTTCGCTGATGATTGCATAAGTGTTCAGTACCATTTGCAACTCCTCAGATACTGAAGCAGTCCTTGCCCTCATGCAGCAAGATCTGGACAATATTCAGACTTCAGCTGATAAGGAGCAAGTAACATTTGCACCGCACAAGTGCCAGGCAATGACCATCTCAAACAAGAGAGAATCATCCATCTCCCCTTGATTTTCAATGGCTTTACCATTGCTGAATCCCCACCATCAACATCCTGGGGGTTACCATTGATCAGAAACTTAACTGGACCAGCCATATAAATACTATGGCTGCAAAAGCAGGTCGGAGGCTGGGAATTCTGTAGCAATTAACTCACCTCTTGACTCCTCAAAAGCCTCTCCATCATCTCCCACTTACCTGGATGAATACAGCTGCAAAAACACTCAAGAAGTTCAACGCCATCCAGGATTAAACAGCCTGCTTGATCGGCACCCCATCTACCACCTTAAGCACTCACTCCCTCTATCAATGATGCACAGCAGTGGGTGTGAGTATCACCAACAAGATGCACTTTGGCAACTTACCAAAGCTCCTTCGACAGCACCTTTCAAACCCGTGATCTCTAGTACCTAGAAGTACCAGGGCAGCAGACACATGGGAACACCATCACCTGCAAGATCCCCTTCAAGTCACACAGCATCCTGACTTGGAACTATATCAGGATTCCTTCATTGTCACTGGGTCAAAATCCTGGAACTTTCTTCCCAACAGCAGTGAGTGTACTTACATCACATGGACTGCAGTGGTACAAGAAGGCAGCTCACCACCACCTTCTCAAGGCCAATTATAGTTGGGCAATAAATTCTGGCCTTGACAGTGCTGCTCACATTCTCACAAACAAATAAAAAAAGATGAATATCTCTGATCATGCTGAGACTGATGCTCCTCTGATAAGGAGGGTACCTCCATTGCATCCCTGCTGCTCGAGCTGCTTGGCCTCAGCAGCGCTGTCACTGGTGAAACAGTAAGAGTGTCAGGTCGCCCTTGCAATGAACCACGCTATATGCACCTCCCACCTTCTGAACTCGCCCACCATCCCTAACTGGACGGCAAACGCAGAGGCAGCCTGCAACTTGGCTGCCTCCTGTAAAGTGTTGCCGGAAGGCCCCCTGCTTCATCAAGCGGGGTCAGGATCCGGAAATCATCCCGACGTTGGGTTTGTGACCCTCCTGGAAAAATTCAGTCCTTTGTCTGCTGCAGCCTGGAAGGAGCCTGACGGGTAGAAGTTCAAGGCGACTGTCACTTTTATAGCCACTGCCAATGCCATCCTCACCCTGCTGGTTGACTGCGTGTCTGCCTGCAATTGGTGGTGGATTTTGGTAAAGATCTCTGTAGTGAAACAGAAGCAGTGCATATCCTGTTCATTACTAAGGATAAGATAGAAGAATCCCTCTCTGAAGGCACTGGGTGGATATGGCCTCTAGCTGAGAGCCCATCTCTCCCTCCTCCTCCCTCTTCAAGCAGCTCTGTGTCACCACTGCTCATTCTCCCTATACTACTGCAAGCCAAGAGGGATAGAAACTTCAGTACCGGGCTCTGGGAGAAGGCAGTATCAGCAGAACGCTCAAAGTAAGAATCATGCTGACCCTCCCCACATGCCTCACTACTTCCTATAGATTTCAGCAACTTGAAGTAGCAGTACAAGCCTCCAAGCACTTCCACAAGCTCAGGAGCATTTGGTAAAAATTTGGGGCGGCACAGTGGCGCAGTGGTTAGCACCGCAGCCTCACAGCTCCAGGGACCCGGGTTCGATTCTGGGTACTGCCTGTGTGGAGTTTGCAAGTTCTCCCTGTGTCTGCGTGGGTTTCCTCCGGGTGCTCCGGTTTCCTCCCACATGCCAAAGACTTGCAGGTTGATAGGTAAATTGGCCATTATAAATTGCCCCTAGTATAGGTAGGTGGTAGGGAAATATAGGGACAGGTGGGGATGTGATAGGAATATGGGATTAGTGTAGGATTAGTATAAATGGGTGGTTGATGGTCGGCACAGACTCGGTGGGCCGAAGGGCCTGTTTCAGTGCTGTATCTCTAAACTAAACTAAACTAATCAGCATCTGAACTTAACGCAGTTGTTAATGTCTTTAAATAGTGCTGGTGGGGTAGGGGGAGGTGCTTCCTGCTCCTGAAGAGAGGGCATTAGCTGCAGCATTAAGATTGAATATGGCACTGCTGGCATCAAATTAGCGTTTAACATTGACTGACATCATGATCTGCCTGCTCTGCATACTTTCAGCGCATGATCCTAGCAGGACTTACCCAAAATTGTGTCCGGAGCAGCCCACACATAGAAGCGTGCGTATGTGGTGCAGAAGCCATTTTAGTACAAAATGGACACTTCTAGCACTAAATATACAGGTGCTACAGTGCCAAATTATGTGACCACACACTCTCACTATCTCTCCTTCTCTTTCATCTTTCTTTCTCCCTTCTTTCTCAATTTGATCTGTCTCTCTCTCCTCTCACATATCCACTCTATCTCTGTCCTTTTCTCTTCTGCCAAATCACTGTCTTCTGTTTCATGCTACCATCAAAGACCAACTTCACCCCAATATCCCTTTCTCTCTCATCGGCTCTTTCTTTCATCTCACTCACTCTGTCTTGCTCTCTATTTTCTTATCTTTCATCCACATCATTATTTCTTTTTTCTCTCTTCCTTTCTCTCAGCCACTCGCTCGTCTTTCTATCTCTCCTCTCTCTCTCTTTCAACTCCATCTATCTCTATCTCCTCTTACATTTCTTCTCTCACCTTTTCTTTCCCCTTCTCTCAGGTTATATTGTTGAATAAAGAACAGGGATTTTGTTTTTTTTCTAGCTCTTTCGCCCAGGGATTACGTCATTCATAAGTAAACACACCTCCAGATGTTGCTGCCCACGGCTGTGATTATCATAGGTGTGCGATTACTCAGCTCAGCATAAAGTGTTCCATTAAGGCTTGTAGGTGGAACAGTAGGTGGTCACAAAACTGACGTCAGTGCGACCTGGATATTTCTTGGTATTTCCCCACTCGACACAAACTTCAGATGAGATACAAAATACTGTGTTGTAAATATTGAAGTACATGAAAAAGGGAAATCGTGGACAAAGTTTTATACTGCGCTGCAAAAGATTCACAAATTTTAAAGCAATGCTTTGAAGATGCCTGTTAACGAACCGGTCGTCAACAGTTTGCCAGGTATCGAACTGGAGCGCTGTAACCACAAACATATCACAACCAATGGCAAGATGTCTGTCATATTTTATATCTACATGCCGGCAGTTTTCTTTTGCATTTTAAAGGGGCAATGCAACTCTGTTTGGTAAACCCATAGTATTCTGAATGAGAAGAGTTGCATCAGAGGATCGCGATAACCATAGATTAGGGAGGCCATTCAGCCCATCGTAATTCATCCACCCAATTAGATCCTACTACTCACGCATCCGCACCGCCGCCCAAACCCCAACGCTCCGCATTATAGCATTCAATTATCTCGTAAATGATTGAAGGGATTCCATGGTTCTGTTTGGAGCTTTACTCAACATGTCATGTTTGACTAATTGCATGTAGATGGTGTTTGACTAATCTTTGAATTGTTTGATGAAGTAACAGAGAGGATTACCGAGGGGGATGCAATGGATGTTGTCTCTATTGATTTTAAGAAAGTGTTTGACAAAGTACCAGGTAAAAGGCTGGTTAACAAAATTGAGGGTCATGAAATAGGAGAGTCAGTGTTATAGCGTCATGGAGTCATAGAGTCATACAGCATAGAAACAGGCCCTTCGGCCCACCGCGTCCATGCCGACCATAATGCCTATCTATATTAATCCCACCTGCCTGCATTAATTTCATATCCCTCTATGCCTTGCTCATTCAAGTACCTGTCCAGATGCCATGCGCATCTTGCACAGCAAGGACTTCAAACATGGTGGCATCAACCTCCAAATGTTTGCTTTAGAGAAAGCACAAAATATTCCGGAAGCAGACCTGGCAGAACCATCTGCAAAACAATGACATCAGCTCAGTAAAGGTAAAATAATGGGAACACTGCCCTGTGCTCCAAACTACGCATGAGCAACATTACAAGACATTTGCTGGCAGAATTACATTTTTAAAAGCTCAATACTATTAGACTTTTTGCATCAGTTCAAAAATTGGCTTCAGGACACAAAACACCAAGTCGTGGTAAACAGTTATGTTTCAGACTGGAGAATGGTAGACAGTGGTGTTCCTCAAGGGTTGATGTTCTGACTTTATGACCTATGTCTATGATTCTTCACACAAGGAAGAATTTCCTGATACATGACCCTAGTGTTATCTGTAAATCATTTGAATGGGTGTTCTCTAGTTTTACTCCCACAATTTAATTTAAAGTAATATCCAGGTTTACTTTTTTCTACACCCTTAACAATATTACAAATCTTTAAAACTAATTTTAATCATGCACATGGTGATAGCTTTCACCAGTCTACATTGATCCAATTGTCATTTTTCTTTCATACAGAAGAATGATTCTCTAAAAAACTATTAATTTATAGACAAACTGGGAAGCATCCAAGATTGGCGTGATCTAATAGTGACGGTGTTCAACATTGGTCACTGCTATACAGACACTATGAACACAGCAGGTAGATGAATTTCAAATACCTACAATGAACATATGCAACAATCACGGGACAGAATGATGGCAGCTAAGTGTCATAGCATAGTTGGGAGTTCAGGGACGATCTCCAATTGCCACTATTCAATACTGGTGTGACATAATTGACTCTGGAATAGAGAGAGCAGGTATTGATGTCCTACAGTCAGATTTTCAAGAGCTAGGAAGGAAGTTAAAAAGTAGGACCTCGAAGGTAGTGTTCTCGAGATTACTACCAGTGCCATGCTCTAGTGAGAGTAGAAATAGGAAAATAGGGAGGCATGATGAAGGAAGGAGGACTTCAAATTCTTGAGACATTGGCAGAAGGTATTTGTTCAAAACAGACAGGTTGCACGTCAACAAGACTGGGACCAAGGTCCTCTTGGGGAGTTTACTACAGTGGTTGGGGAGTATTTAAATTAAATTGGCAGGGGGATGGGCACTAGCATATAGAATCAGAAAAGAGGAATAAGGGGCATAAAGCAGTGAGAGTGTTGGGTAGTACTAGAGAAGGAAGTAATCCCATGGGAGATAGGAGAAGACTAAGAAAGACTACAGGAAATACAAAGACAGCTTTACAATGCATGTATGTAAACACACAAAGTGTGGTGAATAAGGTTGGTGAACTACAAACACAAATAGCCATGTGGTAATACGATGTAGTGGCAATAATGGAAGTATGGCTTAAAAATTGTGAGGGCTGGGTGCTTAATGTTCAAGGATACAAAGCGTTCAGAAAAGATAGGAAAATGTTATGACCAGGTGAGAAGGGTCTTCGGGGTTCCCTCTCAGCCTTTGCTTGGTTTAACCATAAAAGGGTTTAATTTTTTTTTAAAACACCATGTTTTAGCTCCTCCTTAGTGAATCCTTGTTCACTGCTTTCCAATTGTAAGGCAAAGAAATCAAGTCAGACAGGTTTTCTTAGATTTTAAACAAGAGAGGTAGAAATTTATTAATCCTAAACTCTAATCCGGTTACCGACTACGAATATGCGATGCGACCATGCTAGCATGCATACATGATAAACACACACGCAGATAGAGACAGAAAGGTAGAAAAGAGTAAAGGGGAAACGTTTGAGGCAATAGATGGGTTTCTATTGTACTGTCCTCTGAGTTTGCTGTGAAGTCTTTGGTTGCTGGTCAGACTTGCAATTCGTTGGGGCCCAATGCATGCTTCAACTTGTTTCGAGGTCGGAGTCTTTTCTCTCTTGAGATTTACATGTCTTCCGTGGGCTTGGGAGAAAGAGAGCGAGCGAGAGAGGCTTCCTTGTTCCAGATTCCAGTTCAACACAGCCTTCTGTCTTTTTCTCCATGACACAATTCAAAAAGCTCCAGGTTGCTCAGCAGTTTAGTCACGTGACTAGCTGGTTTGACCACTTCAGTTTGTGGATTTTGCCATCTTAGCAGTCATCCTGGAATGTGAACTTCCTCACCTTCAATGTCTGGTGATCAAAGTCCATTTTGGGTTAAGTGGACCAGGGAATAGTCCTTTGTCTCTCTAAGCACTGTCTGTTAGTATGCAAATGTTTTCAGGAGAATTTCCTTGACCAGTATGTCCTCAGCCCAACTAGAAAAGAGGCATTTCTGGATCTTGTGCTGGGGAATGAGGTGGGCCAAATGGACCAAGTGTCTGTGGGGGAATATTTGGCTAGAGTGATCATCATACCTTAAGGTTTAGATTCGCAATGGAGAAGAGCAAGGAGCAATCTAAAGTAGAAGTTCTAAATTGAAAGAGGGCTAACTTTAATGGGATAAGAGGGGATCTAGCCAGGGGAAAATGGAACCAAAGATTGGCAGAAGAAAAGTAACAGAACAATGGGTGATTTTTAAGGAGGAGATGTTTCAGGTATAGGTTAGGTATATTCCAACAAGGGTGAAAGGTAAGGGAACCAAAGCAGGGGTTCCTTGCATGAAGAGGAAGATAAATAAAGTGAAGAAACAAAAAAAGACAGTGCATGATGCATCAGGTGAATTCCAAGCGAGAACCAGGCCAAATACAATAAGTTCAGAGGGGAAATGAAGAGGAAAATAAGACTGGCAAAGAGGGAATATGAGAATAAAAAGGCAGTTAACATAAGAGGGAATGCAATAATCTTCTATTGGCATGTATATAGCAAGCAGGTAGTAAGAGGTGAGGTGGGGCCTATTATGGACAAAGAGAGTAATATATGCTTAGAGGCACAGGGCAGGGCTAGAATACTTAATGTGTACTTTGCATCAGTGTTTATTAGGAAATAAGAAGCTGACAAAATATTCGTAGAAACAAAGATGGTAGAGGTAATGGACGGTGTGAAAATTGATAGGAAGGATGTACTGGAAAGGCTGGCTATGCCTAGAGTGGTCCAGGTGACTTGTATTCAGGTTGCCAAAGGAAGCGGGAGTGGAGACAGTGGAAGGGTTTGCCATTATTTTCCAATCTTCCCTAGATACAGGAGAGGTGCCAGAGGTTTAGCAAGTGGCAAATGTTGACACCCTTATTCAAGAAAGGGTGTAAGGACATTCCTAGTAATCACAGGCTGGCCAATTTAACTTCAGTGATGAGTAAGGTTTTAGAAGAAATAATCAGGGAACATGTCATCAGGCATTTCGAAAGGTTTGAGTTAACTAAACAGAGCCAACATGGATTTGTAAAAGGCAGATCATGCTTGCTTGCTGAATCTAATTGAATTTTTTGATGAATTAACAGAGAAGGCTGATGAAGGGAATGCGGTGGATGTTGTTTATATGGATTGTAAAAAAGTCTTTGACTGAGATGAGGAGAAATTTCTTCACCCAGAGAGTGGTGAACCTGTGGAATTCGCTACCACAGAAAGCAGTTGAGGCCAAAACATTGTACGTTTTCAAGAAATGGTTAGATATAGCTCTTGAGGCGAAAGGGATCAAAGGATATGTGGCGAAAGCCGGAACAGATTACTGAGTTGGATGATCAGCCGTGATCATAATGAATGGCGGAGCAGGCTCAAAGGGCCGAATGGCCTACTCCTGCTCCTATTTTCTATGTTTCTAAAAGGCAGGCCAAAAAATTGAGGCTCATGGGATAGGAAGGTTAGTGTCAGCTTGGATAAAGTTTGGCTTAAGGACAGAAAACAGCGAGTTGTGGTAAATGGTTGTTTTTCAGACTGGAGGATGGTAGACAGTGGTGTTCCCCAAGTGTCAGTCCTAGAACCATTGCTTTTTTTTCTATATATAAATGATTTGGATATTGGAATACAGAGCAAAATTTAAAAATTTGCCGATGATACCAAACCTGGAGGTGTGGCAGACAATGATGATGATTCTGATCAACTGCAACAGGCCATACAAAGGCTCGCAGAATGGGCAGATTAGTGGCAAATGGGATTGAATACTGCCAAGTGTGAGGTGGTGCAGTTTGGCAGAAGGGGTAGGGAAAGGCAATATAGACTTAACGACACAATTGTAAAGAGTGTACAGGGACAGAGAGACCTGGGGGTTCATGTGCATTGATCTTTGAAGGTAGCAGGACGTATTGAGAAGGTAGTTAGCAAAGCACATGGGATCTTGGATTTCATAAATAGAGGGAGTAAGTACAAAAGCAGGGAGGTTATGCTGAGCCTTTATAAAGCTCTGGTTAGGCCACAACTAGAGTATTACATCTAGTTCTGGTCACCACACTTTAGGAAGGATGTGAGGGTCCTTGAGAGGGTGCAGAGGAGATGTACCAGAATGGTTTCAGGGATGAGGGATTTTAGCTACAAAGTTAGGTTTGAGAAGCTGGGGTTATTCTCCTTCCAGCGAAGAAGACTGAGGGGATATTTGATAGATGTGTACAAGATTATGACAGGTTTGGATAAGGTAGACAAAGATGTTCTCATTAGCTGATGGTACACAGCCTATGGGACACAGATCTAAGGTTTTGGGCGAGAGATGCAGGGGGATGTGAGGAAGAATCTTTTAAGCAGTGAATAGTAGTGACCTGGAACTCGCTGCCTATGAGGGTGGTGGAAGTGGAGATGATGAATGATATCAAAAGGAATTTGAATGGGCACTTGAGGGAAATAAACTTGCAGGGCTATAGGATACGATGGAGGAATGGGAGTGATTGGATTGGTCTACAGAGAGCTGGTATGGATTCGAGGGGCTGAAAGGTCTCCTTCTGCACCGTTATGACTCTATGACTGACAAGGAAACAACTGGAAAATGCTTTAAAGCATTCCTTGAATAAATTTAGCCAGTGTCATTGGCTTTATTGTAAAACTATGCCTCTGCAGCTCTCAAAAGGTTCATTTTCTATTGCTGACTATTGCTGGTAATAAGAACAGAAAACATAAGAAATAGGAGCAGGACTAGGCCATACGGCCCATCAAGCCTTCTCCACCATTCAATAAGATCATGGCTGACCTTCTACATCAACTCCACTTTCCCTCCCTATCCCCATAACCCTTGATTCTCTTAGTGCCCAAAAATCTATTGATCTCAGTCTTGAATATGCTCATCGACTGAGCATTCACAGTCTATAGTGTGCAGAATTCCAAAGATTCACAACCCTCTGAATGAAGAGGTTTCTGCTCATCTAGTCCTAAATGGAGGATTCATTATCCTGAAACTATGACCCTTAATTCTAAACTCTCCAGCAAGGCAAACAGCCTCTGAGCAGGCACTCTGTCAAGCTGTCTAAGAATTTTATACACTTCAATTAGATCACCTTATATTCTTCTAAACTCCAGAGAATATAGACGCATTATATTCAATCTCTTCTCCTAGGACAGCCCTCTCATTCCAGGAATCAATTTATTATCGATCATAGCATCCGCTCCAAGGCAAGTATTTCCTTCCTTAGGTAAGGTGATCAAAACTGTACACAGTACTCCAGGTGTGACCTGACCAAAGCCCTGTACAATTGGAGCAAGTCTTCCGTATCTTATACTTCAGTTTCCTTACATTAAGGCTAACATACCATTTGCCTTCCTAACTGTTTGCTGTACCTGCATGTTAACTTTCTGTGATTCATATACAAGTACCCCAAATCCCCCTGAATACCAACATTTACTAAATAAAAAGCAAAATACCGTGGATGCTGGAAATCGGAAATAAATCAAGGAAGTGCTGGAAATACTCAGCAGGTCTGGCAGCATCTGTGGAGAGAGAGGCAGTGTTAACGTTTCAGGTCTGTGACCTTTCATCAGACCTGGAACATTCACTATGTTTCTCTCTCCACAGATGCTGCCAGACCTGCTGAGTATTCCCTGCACTTTCTGTTTTTATTACCAACATTTACTAGTCGCTCACTATCTAAAAAAATTCTGTTTCTCCAATCTCCTTACCAAAGATAATTTCACACTTAACACATTATACTCCATCTGCCACTTTCTTGCCCGATCAATTAACCAGTTTATATCCCTTTGCAGCTTCTTTGCGTCCTCCTCACAGTTTACCTTTCCACCTAACTTTCTATCATCAGTAAACTTGAACATATTACACTAAGTCCTGTTATCTATGTCATCGATAAAGAGGTCCAAGAGAGCATAGATCCTTGTGGCACTCCACTAGCTACACCCTGTCATCTGGAAAATTACCCGTTTATTCCTACAGTTTGTTTTCTGTCTGTTAACCAATTTTCACTCCAAGCTAATATATTACCCCCAATTCCATGAGCCCTCATCTTGTGTAACAGCCTTCTGTGTGGTACCTTATCGAATGCCTTCTGAAAATCCAAATATATTACATCCACTGGTTCCCCTTTATCCACACTGTTAGTTACATCCTCAAAAATCTCTAATAGATTTTTCAAACACGATTTTCCTGCTATAAAACCGTGTTGACTCTGCCTAATTATATTGTGATTTGTTAAGTTTCCTTTCACTATGGTGTAAGAGGTTCCGTTCACGTACCCCCTTACTACAGTTCTTGGACTTTGGGAATTACAAGAACAAAATTGCATATGACACAGGGTTAGGCTGAACCACAAATTTGTTTATTTAAAAAAAACACAAAAACCCTCCTAACACCCTGTTACAAAGACCTCTAAACTAATTTAAAGCACATCACACGACACTTGATTGGTTAGTCCGATTTAAATCCCTCCGCGATTTAACCTCACCCAAACACACAAGTCCCCATGACATAAAATAAACCTTTTCCAAAAAAACCCACATGCAAAACCCCACGTTTCTGCCCCAAATTCATTCAATTCAAAACCCAAACCCTCCCAGGATTCGGTTTAGTTTAGTTTAGTTTAGTTTAGAGATACAGCACTGAAACAGGCCCTTCAGCCCACCGAGTCTGTGCCGCCCATCAACCACCCATTTATACTAATCCTACACTAATCCTATATTCCTACCACATCCCCACCTGTCCCTATATTTCCCTACCACCTACCTATACGAGGGGCAATTTATAATGGCCAATTTACCTACCAACCTGCAAGTCTTTTGGCTTGTGGGTGGAAACCGGAGCACCCGGAGAAAACCCACGCAGACACAGGGAGAACTTGCAAACTCCACACAGGCAGTACCCAGAATTGAACCCGGGTCACTGGAGCTGTGAGGCTGCGGTGCTAACCACTGCGCCACTGTGCTGCACTTAAAATTCTTTTATAACTCTCGGCCCTAAATATCCCTTGGATTTGGCTGATAACTTACAATCCTCCACACAGTTAATCCTTCCGGTGAGAATTGTAGGTCCATGAGCCAAGTTGACCGTTCTTGACCCTCCTTCTCGACTGCAGCACCCACAGTACAAACCCCTTCAAGATTTGACTGAAAAACTTACAATCACCCACACGGCTGGTCATTACCAATGTTGATTGTAGGCCTAGACCTGAGATGGCCAATCCCCGTCCTTCTTCACATAACTGCAGTGCCAAACCCTTCGATCTTGTCATTTTTATGATGCTCCTTATCGAAATATCATGAACACATCTCCTGAAGCCATCCTGCTGAATAGTCAGCACTTAGCACCGTTTAATTAAAGAGGCTTTTAGCAAATACAAGGACAGCAAATCAATGGAAGCATTAGTGGAGTACAGAAAGTGTAGGATGGAGCTTAAGAAAGCAATTAGGAGAGCAAAGAGGGGATATGAGAAAGCTCCGGCTGGTAAAAGTAGGGAAAATCCCAAGATATTCTACAATGGGAAGAGGGTAACCAGGGAAAGAGTAGGACCCATTAGGGACCAAGGGGGAAATCTATGGGTGGAGCCAGAGGACATTGGTAGGGTGTTGAACGAATACTTCACATTTGTCTTCACCCAAGAGAATGAGGATGTAGATATGGAACTCAGAGAGAGAGACTGTGAGGTTCTTGAGCAAATTGTCATAGGGAGTGACAAGGTATTGGAGGTTTTGGCAGGCTTAAAAGTGGACAAATCTCCAGGTCTGGACGATTTGTGTCCCAGGATGCTGTGGGAGGCGAGGGTGGAGATTGCAGGGGTTCTGACCCTAATTTTTAATTCCTCTCTGGCCACGGGGGAGGTGCCAGAGCACTGGAGAACAGCTAATGTGGTCCCACTATTTAAGAAAGGTTGTAGAGATAAGCCAGGGAACCACAGACCAGTAAGTCTCACGTCAGTGGTAGGGAAACTATTGGAGAAAATTCTGAAAGAGAGAATCTCTCTCCACTTGGAGAGGCAAAATTTGATTAGGAATAGTCAGCGTGGCTTTGTCAGAGGGAGGTCATGCTTAACAAATTTGATTGAATTTTTTGAGCATGTGACCAGGTGTGTAGATGAGGGTAGTGCAGTTGATGTAGTTTACATGGATTTCAGCAAAGCCTTTGACAAGGTCCCACATGGGAGACTTATCAAGAAAGCAAATGCTCATGGGATACAAGGTAACTTGATAAGGTGGATTCAAAATTGGCTTAGCTGTAGGAGGCAGAGAGTGATGACAGACGGCTGTTTTAGTGACTGGAAGCCAGTGTCCAGTGGCATACCACAGGGATCTATCTGTGCTGGGTCCCCTATTGTTTGTCATTTATATAAACGACATAGATGACTATGTGGGGGGTAGGATCAGTAAGTTCGCGGATGACACAAAGATTGGGCAAGTGGTTAACAGTGAGGTTGAGTGTCTTGGGTTACAGGAAGATATAGACGGGATGGTCAAATGGGCAGAAAAGTGGCAGATGGAATTTAACGCTGAAAAGTGTGAGGTGATACACTTTGGAAGGAGTAATGTGACACGGAAGTATTCAATGAATGGCCTGACACTGGGAAGTTCCGAGGAACAAAGGGACCTTGGTGTGTTTGTCCATAGATCTCTGAAGGCAGAAGGGCAGGTTAATAGGGTGGTGAAAAAGGCATATGGGACACTTGCCTTTATCAATTGAGGCATAGATTACAAAAGCAGGGAGGCCATGTTGGAGTTGTATAGAACTTTGGTAAGGCCACTGTTGGAGTACTGTGTGCAATTCTGGTCACCACATTATAGGAAGGATGTGATTGCACTGGAGGGGACGCAGAGGCGATTCACCAGGATGTTGCCTGGGATGGAACATTTAAGCTATGAAGAGAGGTTGGATAGGCTTGGGTTGTTTTCGCTGGAGCAGAGAAGACTGAGGGGTGACCTGATCGAGGTGTACAAGATTATGAGGGGCATGGACAGGGTGGATAGGGAGCAGCTGTTCCCCTTAGTTGAAGGGTCAGTTACGAGGGGACACAAGTTTAAACTGAGGGGCAGGAGGTTTAAGGGGGATTTGAGGAAGAACTTTTTTACCTAGGGGGTGGTGACGGTCTGGAATGGACTGCCTGTGAGGGTGGTGGAGGTGGGTTGCCTCACATCCTTTAAAAGGTACCTGGATGAGCACTTGACCCGTTATGACATTCAAGGCTATGGGCCAAGTGCTGGCAAATGGGATTAGGTAGACAGGTCAGGTGTCTTTAATGCGTTGGTGCAGACTCGATGGGCCGAAGGGCCTCTTCTGCACTGTATGATTCTGTGATTCCTCTGTTACCTGCCTGATCCAGACAGATCCATTTAGTGCTGATGTGATTTCCCTGACCCAGAATAATGAAGTCCACCAAGGTGAGGTAACCCAGGCTCCAAAGCTAATATCCATGAAAGAGGTTTCTGTCCTGTCTTGACAGGGGGTGCATGCTGTGCTCTGGGGCCACTTAGTTGTAACAATGGCCTCCCCAATCACTTAACATGATGGCAGTTATGCTGTGTCACTGTTATGATAATGTCCCAAATTCCAGTCCTTTAACAGTATCAGTTCTGTTGTGATGTTGGGATGCAGCCTACCTCTGTGTGCTTTGTATTGAGGTTTGGTTCTTATTCACAGTACTAGTCTCCATGGGGGTGGGGGTTCCTTTCCCATACTCCACAAAGTCCAGTTTTAAAGTCCAGTTGTGAGGGAAGGAATTCTGGATCCCACAACGCCCTTCATAGTAGATCCTAGCATTTTCCCTATGACCTATGTCAGGCTAACTGGACTATGGTTCATTGTTTTCGCTTTCCCTTCTTTCTTGAACGACAGGGTTGCATTTGCTAACTTCTAATCCACAGGAATTCAAGAATATAGTAAATTCTATGCATCATTATCACTGCAGCCACCTCTTTTAAAACCCTAGGGTACAGGCCATCAGGTGCAGGGAATTTGTCAGCATTTAGTCCCATTAATTTTTCCAGTACTTTATCTTTACGAATATTACTTACTTTAATTTCCTCACTGTGATTAGACACTTGGGCTAGAACTTTATGCCCACGTAGGTGTGGGCTGGAGGCAGTGGTAGATGTAAAATTGTGTGGTAGGTGGGGGTTGCCATTCCCATCACCTTCCCACCCCCGCTGTAACTTTACAAGCAGCGGGAGAGGTGATAAACACCCCACCTGTTCCAGGCCAGTTGAAGCCCTTAAGAGGCCAATTAATTGCCAGTTAAGGGCTTCCTCCCACCGCCACTGGTATTTTACTGGCGACTGGGCACTCTACCACCTGGGAGGCCGCCCAGTTTTACCAGGCAGTCTGCTTGCAGGCCTGAGTGGAGGGCCCTTTAATCGGGCACCCTGTGCCCCATAGAGGGCCCCCCAGCAGCACATGCCACCTGCACTGGAGCACCTCCCCCTGTCCTCCTGAACGACCCCACCCACCTCGCCAGGGCCCAACTGACTGTCCCTGGCAAGGCCTGAAACCCCACACATCTTTATGGAGGCCAACGTCCACAGTCTTCTTCTGGCTGAGTGCAGTCGCAGCCATGGCCACTGCTGATTTGCCAGCAGCTCTTGGAGACAGGACCACCTGCCTCAGAGGGGCGGAAGTCCCGCCTGGGGCCAGTTAAGGGCCTGGGCCACATAAAATTATGGCATGGCTTCCAGGCCCAGCAGGGGCAGGCTCACCCCTGACATTTTGGCTGGTGAGCACGGCCTTCACCTCGACATAAAATTCTAGCCCTGGTTTCCCACAATTTCCAATACATTATTTATGTTCACTACAGTGAAAGCAGACTCAAAGAACTGGATTTTATCCGACCTTAGAGATAGGAAGGGAGACAGGGGCACATAAAATGGCTTGGTGTGGCGTCAGGCAGTATGCCTGTGACCTTCCTGATGCCATGAAATTTAATCCAAGGCGGGAAAGGCTGAAGGCAGCCTTCCCTCCCAGAGGCCATTTAAGACCCTTAAATGGCCAATTAATGGCAGCTTCCCACCTCCACTGCCATTTCACTAACATCAGAGGGTCCCATTGCCACGTGGAGACACCGCCAGGTGAGACCTGGCAGCTTGTAGTGAGCTTGGGGGAGAGGCCCTCCTCTGGGGGAAATCCATGGCCCACGGGGGGCTCCCCGGCAGCACTGGCTTCTCCCATGACAAAAACCACACCCCCAGCCCCCACAACAGCTCCCCCCTCCATCCCCTTGCCAGGGCCTGCTTGACTAGCCCCGTTGACTCTGACCCCTCTTTTCTGCATCCAGGGGTCTCCTCCATCTTCAACAATGCAGGTATCCTGCAATACCAGTGGTGGATTCTGCTCCTAGTGGCGCTGCTGGTACTGCTGAGCTGCCAGCCCTCCAATTGGCCTGCAGCTCTAGAGACTGGAGCTTGTCCCTTAAAGTTAGTTAAAGGCAGTTAATTGCCTTCTGGCCATGGAACCACACCGGGGGGTCCGACAGAGGGTTGAGGCGGGGGCTTCTCACCGCGGGGAACCCTGTTGCCTGGATAAAACCCAGCCCAAAATATTTGTTTAACGTCTCTATCATTTCCTTCTTCCCCATTATAATTTATCCTGCCTCTGCCTCTGAGGGACCCACATTTACTTTCACCAATCTCTTCCTTTTTGCGTACTTTTAAAAGCTCTCACAATCTGTTTTTACTCTCATTCTATTTTCCCACTCTTTATCAATTTTTTCATCATCTTTTTCTGATTTTTAAAATCCTCCCAATCCTCAGGCTTATTAGCAATATTGTAAGCTTATTCTTTCAATCTAATACCAACCTTAACTTTTCATGTTAGCTCTAGCTGTACTACTATTCCAGTGCAGTTCTTCTCCTCATGTTCGTTGAAAACTATGAATCATTTCTTTAAATGTTTTCTATTGCTTATATACCATCATTTTGGGAAAACAGAAGCCACTGTCTTGGTTCCCTGCCACAAACTCTGCTCTCTCACCACTGA
The DNA here is from genome assembly GCF_036365525.1 of Heterodontus francisci. Lineage (NCBI taxonomy): Eukaryota > Metazoa > Chordata > Chondrichthyes > Heterodontiformes > Heterodontidae > Heterodontus > Heterodontus francisci. Next base: position 45,751,178 of record NC_090383.1, on the reverse strand, counting down.
CTCCATCCTTCTCCCTGGCAACCGTCTGAGGTTGAACCAGACTGTTCGCAACCTCATTGTCATATATGACCCCAAGATGAGCTTTGAACCACGTGTCTGCCCTGTCACTAAGACTGTCTATTTTCATCTCTATAATATCCCCCCACTCTGCCCCTACCTCAGCTATTCTGCTGCAGAAACCCTCACCCTATGCCTTTGTTACCTTTAGACCTGACTGTTCTAATGCGCTCCTGGCCCACCTCCCACATTCTGCTCTCCGTAAACTTCAGGTCATCCAAAACTCCGCTGCCAATGTCCTAACTCACAGCAAATTCAATTCACCCATCACCCCTGTGGTTACTGATCTGCACTGGCTCTTGGTTAAGCAACACCTCGATTTTAAAATTCTCATCCTTGTTTTCAAATCCCTCCATTGCCTGGCCCCTCCCTATCTCTGTAATATCCTCCAGCCTTACAACCCTCCGAGATATCCACGCTCCTCTAATTCCTGCCTCTTGAGCATTCCTGATTTTAATTGCTTCATTATTGGTGGCTGTGCCTTCAGTTGTCTAGGTCCTAAGCTCTAGAATTCGCTCCCTACACCTCTCTTCCTCCCTACCTCACTTTCCTCCTTTAAGAAAATCATTAAAATCTACTTCTTTGACCAAGTTTTTGTTCATCTGTCTTAGTACTTCCTTATGTGGCATCGTGTCATATCTGTTTTATAATGCCTTTGTGAACAACATGGGACTTTTATCATGTTAAAGATGTGATATAAATACAAGTTGTTATGGTTGCATATCTTTTAATCTAATTTCCCAATCTACCCCAGCCAACTTCTCACTGGTACCTCCATAATTTGCTTTGTTTAAATTTAAAACCCTAGTTTTAGATTTAACATCACTCACAATGTGAAATTCTATCATATTATGATCAATCACCCCAGAGGATTTCGCTCCTGCTTCTTAAATTAAATCTGAACTGCATTGTAAATTTTAGCACTGGAATGTTAATCCGGTGGCTCTTCATTTGAAAGTCTGTCATTATTTTCTTAGTTAGAAATATTGGGTGTTAAATTGGCTAGCTGCCAAAAATGGGTCTGGAGATCACAGTCCGTGATTAACCTTGTTCATTGCATTTCAGGCAGCACATTAAATTCATGCTTGCTGTTATTTTACAGGATTGCTGTGTGCAGCCAGCACTACCTGCACTGTTCATTGGCTGCAAGCATCAACAGGGAGCCTGATATCAAGGATGGCTGTGTTACTAAAAGACAGCTGGCACTCCTTAAAAGAGAGGGGTGTTGTGGCTGCGAGAAGTGAAGTTCTTTGTGAACTGAATCTATACTGTAATATTTTGAAGAATGGCTGAACATGCAAGAGAGCCAAATGTAAGAAACCTCCAAAAATGTGTAGAATTGCACCAGCAGCCAGAGGAAATAATTCAGCAACTAACATGCAAATAGTCCATGCTCCCTGACAAAAGGCAAGGCCAGGGATTGGAACATCACAAAAGGAGAGGCTGGGGATCAAAGCAGCACAAAAGGCGAGGATAAAGGTGTCAGGATAAGGCCAGCAACTACAGCTTAACCTCAATGGTGGGAAAGCTTTTAGAAACAATAATCTGGGACAAAATTAATAGCCACTTGGACAAATGTGGATTAATTAAGGAAAGCCAGCTTGGATTTGTTACGGGCAAATCATGTTTAACTAATTTGATTGAGTTTTTTGATGAGGTAACAAAGAGAGTTGATGAGAGTAATGGTATTGATGTGAAGTACATGGACTTCCAAAAGGCATTTATTAAAGTGCCACATAAAAGGCTTGTTGGCAAAGTTAAAGCCCATGGAATAAAAGGGATAGTGGCAGCATGGATACGAAGTTGGTCGAGTGACAGGCAACAGAGAGAAGTGGTGAATGGTTATTTTTCAGACTGAAGTAAGTTATATGGTGGGGTCCCACAAGGGTTGGTGTTACGACATATACATATGTTAATGATCTAGACTTGGATATACAGAGCACAATTTCAAAATTTGCAGATGACACAAAACTTAGAAGTATTGTGAACTATGAGGAGGATAGTGATAGATTTTAAGATGACATAGACAGTCTGGTGGAGTGGGCGGATATGTGGCAGATGAAATTTAATGCAGCGAAATGTGAAGTGATATGTTTTGGTAGGAAGAACGAGGAGGTGTAATATAAAATAAATTCTAAAGCGGGTACAGGAGCAGAGGGACATCAGTGTATATGTGCACAAATCATTGTAGGTGGCAAGGCAGGTTGAGAAAATGGTTAATAAGGCCTACAGGTTGCTGGGCTTTATCAATAGTGGAATAGAGTACAAAAGCAAGGAAGTTATGGTGAACCTTTATAAAATACCATCTGCCTCAGATGGAGTATTGTGTCAATTCTGGGCGCCACAATTTAGGAATGATGTGAAAGCATTAGAGAGGGTGCAAAAAAGGTTTATGATAATGGTTTCAGGATGAGGGATGTGATGTCATCAGAACTGGAGTGAGGTTTAGCTGAGTTTGATATAGTATATGAGGCAAAGGCTGCAGGCTGAACATAAAGGCTTCTCCTTTCATTCTGTCTGTTTTAGTTTCACTTTGCTATCATGTGTGTTCTACAGCAGCCTCTAGAGTACACAATGTACAATGCAATTGTAATTTCAAAACACTCCAACGCTATAAGGGACTTCAGTTATGTGGATAGATTGGAGAAGGTGGGGCTGTTCTCCTTAGAGAAGAGGAAGTTGAGAGGAGATTTGGTCGAGGTGCTCAAAATAATGAGGGGTCTGGACAGAGTAGATAGGGAGAAACTGTTCCTATTGGCAGAAGGGTCGAGAACCAGAGGACACCGATTTAAGGTGAATAGCAAAAGAATCAAAGGCGACATGAGGAAAAACCTTTTTACACAGAGTATGGTGGAGGAAAATACAATTGTGGCTTTCGAGCGAGAATTGGATAATTATCTGAAGAGAAAATATTGCAGGGCTACAGGGTAAGGTCAAGGGAGTAGAACTAGCTGAGTTGCTCTTGGAGAGAGCCAGCACAGATATGATGGGCTGAATGGCCTCCTTCTGTGCTGTAACCATACTATGATATGAAATAGCACTGGTGAAGGGGATCATTCATTCTGTTTAATGCTATGTTTAACTGCACGAGGTTAAGATGTTGGTACTGGCTGTACTGTTGAGTTGTAAAATGGCAACAGAGGCTTCAAATCAGCCTTGCACACTCATATGCATCATGATCTCCCTGCTTTATATACTGCTGGTGATCACTGGTGCAAGCATAGAAACCAATTTACCAAGATGGCATCCTGCTTACTTCCTGTCAGAAGTATGCATGTAACTTGACTTGCATTTTTTAATCTTAGTTGGCTGGTAGAATGTATTTCCCAGTTTGTAAAAATTGTCTAACAAAGTGATTGACCTATTTTTAGCTAAGAATTTATCACATATCTCATAAATCACAATAAACCAATGCTATGTAACCTTAAAAATCGCTAATTCAGGATGTACCACTGAAACCCACAAAGTTCAGCAGTTTAGTACAGAACCACACTGAATCAATGGACTAGTGAAAGTTACCCCAAAAATCTAGCATTTGAATGCAACTATTGGAAATAACTCCCATAATACCCATAACCTTTACAATTTTAAAAAAGTGCTTTGCTTAAACAGTGCTAGCTTGATCCAAGTCTGCCTCCCACTGGGGGCAACATCTGGTGTTGCCTCAATTTGGAAATAAGTGGTCTGACTGGTGAGGCAGTAGAAAGTGCTGTAAAGTTATATTCAGGGTCAGTGTCAGGCAACAACGATGGTGGAGGCATCAAGCTGGGTCCTAGCCTCGTACCATATCTGGATTAGTTAAGTGCATCACCTCCCAAAGAAAGGAAACCGTATAATTGAGATTATATTGGTCTTAACCTTCAACCGCAGCAAAAAAAAACAGAATGTTATGTCAAATGGAATTGGATTATGTTTTTATACCACTTGTACGCCTTGATTAGATCAGTGTTCATTAATTCACAGATGAAAAACGATTCCTCTATCTGCTATTTGAAGTGAAATCATAAACTCATGTATAAAGAACACAATTACAATTTTTCAAGAAGTATCAAAGAGGAAATCTCCCACTTCCCCACTGCCCCAATTGAGTTCCATTGTTCTTTCATATTTTGTTGGTGTATTCAATAACCCAGAATCATAATTGGATTATTTTTTATCCCACAAACCCAAATAGATGTTTGCAAATGTCATGAGGAAGTCAAATGAGAGAATCTGCGATTAGTAGGCAGAGTGGTTTACTGCTGTACAGAGAAGGGGAAATACCCTGGATACAGGTGAGATTGCAAAGTAAATTGGAGATTAGTACGACACTTGCAATTCATAACTGGAAATATCCAAATCTAAATAGATTTTTATATCATTGACACTATGCAAATGACAATAAATTGAAATTCACGCCACCAAATGCAGAGTAAACTATTAGTAGGCTGGCATTTATTCCTATTCAGCACTCTGCTTCCACTTCACAGGATCTTGGTGTTGCTTAGCATCACTCCCACTTGAAACTGTTCAGGCTTCTTATGTTAATGAGATGCCTTCAGTCGACTGGCCTGAATATAACCTGACATTGACAAATATGGCTGCAGATGCCACAGAAATGGATACATTTTTCTATCTTCTCATAGCCTTGGCTCAGTGGGAGTACTCCCACCACTGAGTCAAAAGGTTGTGTTTTGGGTTTAAGTCCATGTAATTAAGCTGACACTCAGTGCAATACTGACTCGGGGAGTGCTGCACTGCCATATGAAATGTGTGTTTTCGATGAGATGTTAAAGCAAAGCACTGTTTTGACCTCACAGGTGGACATAAAAAGTACCATAATTTTAAAAGAACCAAATTGTTTAACGACTGTTCTTCTTTCATTGATTTTACAACAGTTATGTTGAAATGTATCCTCATGCGTCTGGCATTTAGCCAGCTAGTGCTGCTCTTCTTCCACAAACTTTCTGATAAAAGGTCACAGACTTGAAACATTAAATCTGCTTCTCTCTCCACAGATGCTGCCAGACCTGCTGAGTATTTCCAGCACTTTCTGTTTTTTTACTTTTTCACTAAGACTGTTCTTAATGGAAAAGTATAGTTCATGCAATAAGCACTCCTTCTTCACCTCCAACTCTGAACTTACTCATTTAAATAACAGGAATGATTTTTATTAAAAATGTCAGGATGAATTTAGTGAGCCCATTTGGAACAAGAATGGAGGTGTGGGGGGGAGGGGCAGAGAATATGTCAGACGTGTCCACCCGGAAATCTGATGTTGTGGCATTGGTTCCGGATTTAGTCAGTGGTGGGAAAGCACCAACGCAGTGTTGCCACCGCAATGCAACAGGACTGGCATTTAAATTTAGAACAGTTAGTTTTAATACATTTAATTGTGATTCAGTGGGGGTCTTGGGATTAAGTGGATGAAGGGCATCCCTCACATGCCTTCAGATTCCCACCCATTGAAAGGTGGCAGCACCAAGTCGAGGCCACAGTCCCACGATGGGTAGACAGCCATAACCAGCAGTGGTTAGGGGAAGAGGGGGAAACGGAAGCCATTGTCGGCCGACAGTGCTGTGAGATCTGCATGGGTGGGCTTGGTCTCGGGTGGTTATACAGCTGGGTGGTCCGCATGGGTGGTTATACAACTGGGTGGTCTGCATGGGTGGTCATACTGCGGGGGGAGAGGGTCAGGTGGCCATACTATCAGGTGAAAGGGTCAGGTGGCCATACTGCTGGGTGAGAGGGTTGGCGATCAGCAAGGGTGGGCAATGAGGGCCATCAATGTGTAAGCCAAGAGGAGTAGCAAAGATGCCATGGCAACTTCGTCTCTGCAAGGACAGCACTCTGGAGGTCTACTGATCACCTGGCATGAGTCTCATACACCCTCTCTTTGTGGGGTTGATACAGCGCCTCCGACAGAGGGAGGGCCAGAAGGCAGTTGCACCTGCCCATGAAGATCCGCGACAAGAACAGCAGCAGCAGGCCATGCCAAGAAGGGCCCACCTGCGCTAGAGAATGTACCTCTAAATGTCCAAGCGGCATTGTCAGCAAAGACTGCGGCTCTCCACAGAGGCCATCAGCGAATTATGCTGCAGGATGAATTGTGACCTATGAGATTCAGTGGTCACGTGATACCAGTGGCCCTGAAGATCACAGTGGGACTTAACTTTTACACGTCTGGATCATTCCAGGGATCCACTGGGGACATAGTCGGAAGGAGGCCATTTGGCCCATTGTGTCCATGCCGGCTCTCCATGGAGCTATTTCAGTCTCACTCCCTGGCTCGATCCCCATAGTCCTGCACGTTTATTTCTCTCGGGTGGCCATCCAACTTCCTCTTGAAGTCATTGATTGTCTCTGCTTCCACACCTTTGTGGGCGGCGCATTCCAAGTCATTACCACCCACTGCGTAAAAAAAGTGCTTCCTCATATTCCCCCTGTATCTCTTGCCCAAAACTTTTAATCTGTATTCCCTAGTGCTTGTGCCATTTGTTAATGAAAACAGCTTTTCCTTATCTAAATTATCTAAGCCCGTCATAATCTTGCACACTACTATTAAATCGCTCTTTTGTTCTAAGGAGAACAAACCCAGCTTTTTCAACAGAACCTTGCAACTAAAATCCTCCATCCCTGAAACCATTCTGGTAAATCTCCTCTGCACCCTCTCAAGGACCCTCACATCCATCCTAAAGTGTGGCGACCAGAACTGGATGCAGTACTTTAGCTGGGGCCTATCCAGAGCTTTATAATGATTCAGCATAACTTTCCTGCTTTTGTACTCAATGCCTGTATTTATGTAGCCTAAGATCCCATATACTTTACTAACCGCACTCTCAATGTGTCCTGCCACCTTCAAACATCTATGCAAATGCACCCCTAGGTCCCTCTGTTCCTGCACATTCTTTAGAACTGTGCCATGAAGTATATATTGCCTCTCCCTATTCCTTCTGTCATGTGTGTGGTCTCCAAGGCAGAAGCCCACCTTCATCAAGGAGGTGACCAATGACCTGTTCAAGAGGGCCGGCGACTATATGCGCTACCAGACAGACCCAGACATGGTTGATCACCACTCTTCATCCAACAAGGAAGACAAGGAGAAGGATAATGAGCAGGCAGCACTGGATGTTGAACCCCTTGCACCGGAGGCCAGGCACATTGAGCGACAGGCCTAGGAGGCAAGAGACAATCTCATACTTACCTACTTTCAGCCACCATGATGGCTTCTCAGCATGAAATCAATAAAGAGTCACCTAAATGCATTCAGTCTGTCGCCTCCTTTCTGTTTATGTTCTGTGCAGAGCTCCTAGCTGAACCACACACTGTGGCCTATGGAAGATACTAATCAAATGAGTGCTGTGCCTGTACTGGCAACCACTATGGGGGAAGGGTGAAGTCAGCATCTCACAGTTAATGCATGAAAGAATAAGCATTTTCCACAATGAATGTTAACTTCAATAACAAATAAAACTTTATAATACAAAACAAAAGGCAAATGTCAAAACCTGTGAAACCCCAAGTGTCTCTGGGTGGTTTTCTTTATATGTTTTCGAGTGCTTATACAAGGTGTAACACTGACACTAGCAGCTGTGCTGGAGGCAGGCTGCTGATCACACTGCCTCTTGGCCTGTGATGACTTTGGCTGCCGTCCTCTGGCTGCCTAAGGCCTAGAGGGCCCTGGCTGCCTAAGGGTTTCCAGCACAGGTGCAGGACTCTTCTCAGGTGTTGCATCTACTGGAGCTGGGCTCACTGGCGGAGGGGCTCAGGAGCCGCTGTCCACACTTGGAATGTCCAGAGGGGAGCCCCCAGCTGTGGAGGTCAGCCGCTGCTCCTCCCTTACAAGGTTCACTTGAACCCCACTGCTGACCAGAAAATGATGAGCTGGAGAAGACTCCAGGCGCCTTGTCCCCCTCTCGCCTTGACTCTGCTGCACTGAGCTCATTGGCCAAGATGATGGTGTGTAGGTCTGCATGCATCTGTGGGATCTGGCTCTCCATGAGGGTTGCAAAACTCTCAATGGAGGAAGCCATGCGCTCACGTGCCTGAGGCAATACAGCACCCATGGCATAGATGACTCCTCCATCATCTGCTCATGGCTGCGCATGGTCTCTGGCATCTACGCCAGATTTGCCTTACCTCTCTTTGCAACTCCAGCATGCCCTGTGCTGTCAAAACCAGAGGCTCATGATCAGCCTGGGGCTCAGCATGAGCCTGGCCACCCACAGTCCTCTGACTATCAGTGGCCTCAACTGTCTCAGCCTCATCCAGCTGCTCCAGGGCCTCTGTGGTGCTCTCACCAGCTTGTGACCCTGATTCTAAAGCCGAGCGCATACCCACCGAGGTGAATGTAGTTTCGCTGGTGGAAGGTGCTGGAGAGTCATGTGATGGTGCATCCTCTGACTGCTCCTCCTGAGAGGTTGACTGCTGTCGCTCTTTTGATGGAGTCTCCTGTGGGTGCAATCCTGTATAGAGAACACAAACATGTGTGGGTTAGGTTGTGCAGATCTTGTCATGATATCCATGTGTGATGTGGATCTCCAGAAGTGTGCTGGATGTCGATGGAGGATAATCCTCACACTCTGGCATGCAGACTCCAGTCTCACCAACTGCTATTGAGCAACTGTTCTGGGTCCCCACTAACTCCAGTGCTTCATTCTCAGCTACTGAGAGAGGCCGAATGTCTGCAATTCCTCTTCCAGTCCGCTAGGTCTCCTTGTTGTTATGGGCCTGCTTGTCCTGCAAGTGGAAAGAGGAAGATAGCAAAACTTCACAGGAAGAGCTACAGGACTAGTGGTAGTTCCTTGTCCCCTGCAAGGGTTTCCTATATTGCTTATCCCATTATCAGTTCTCAGGGAGGTGATGCAGGTGAGCTTCATAAGATAGTGGCCTGTGACTGAGATGCAGCCATACATCTGGCAGGTTGTGGTGATGCCACCTGCTTTGCCAGCACCTTTGTGGTACCCCCATCCCCATGTCGTGCTTCCTCTTGCCACATGCAATCCCCAAAAAGGAGAGAGGTGTGGAGCACTCACCTTGGCAGACCCAATGGGGTTGTTGACTCTTTTCCTGCATTGCACCCATGCCCGGGCAGTGACCCCACAGCTGCTGACCTTCTCTGCAATCTCCATCCAGGCTTGCTTTGCCAGGCAGGAGGATGTCTTCTTGCCATCCCTGGGGAAGAGGCCCTCCCGCCTTTCCTTTGCAGCCTGGATAAGAATCTCCAGGGAGGTATTGCTAAACCATGGGGCTATCCGGTGTCTTGCCTCTGCCATAATGCGACATCCTCGTCGGCGGGGGGGTGGGTGGGGGGGGGTGGGTTGGGGTGTCCAGGAGTCAGTCCAACACCAGTTTCAGCAGTAAACAGCAAATGACTCAAAGGCAGCAATGAAAGCAGGCTGGCAGAGCTGCAAATATGGCGTCAGCACCTGCTCCGGAGTCATCTGGCACTGCATTCGACGCTTTGAATCCTGCCCCCCTCGGATAATTGGTCAGGCCCCACACCTCCAATATTATAATTGGCCGCCTGCCGCGTGATTGCGATTAGCCCGCCACACACGTGACAAGCACCGACGGCGCTCACTTCCAAGTCCGACACTGGGACCCGCGACGGGGTCACTAAATGCAGCCCGTCCTTTCTATGGATCCCAATCGCTGTGTCTAGCCAAGGTTATGTGCTTGGATTTTAGCTGGTGTCACCGGCCTTTATCTCAAGGGGAGTGGAATACAAAGAAGTGGAAGTTATGTTACAGATATTTAAAGCTCCAGTTAGACTGCATCTGAAGTACTGCACCTCGGGAAGGATATTGGAAGGAGTGCAGTGAAGATTCACAAGAATGGTACCAAGGCTGAAAGGGTGAAAATATGAGAGCAGGTTGTATAGATTAGGCTTATAGTCCCTTGACTATAGAAGATCAGCGTTTAAGATGATTGAAGGGGTTAATAGGGTAGATAGTATTACACTGAGGTTGGAAGAATGCACTATCTTTCTCTAGTTCCACTGATCCACTGGTCACAACATATATTTAAATGTTGGAAATACTTAGCAGGTCTGGCAGCATCTGTGGAGAGAGAAGCAGAATTAACGTTTCAAGTCTGTGACCCTTCATCAGAACCTGAAGGATCACTGACCTGAAACATTAACTCTGCTTCTCTCTCCACAGATGCTGCCAGACCTGCTAAGTATTTCCAGCATTTCTTATTTTTAATTTCAGATTTCCAGCATCTGCAGTATTTTGCTTTTATTATATATTTAAATGTTACTGATACGGCCAATTATATACTTTATCTATATTAGTTTCAGAATAAAAATCCTCCAACCAGGCTTTTTTTAAATAAGCAACAAAATTATTGATTTACTAAAAACAAGACTTATTCAATAAAGATACAAAGCTTATTAACACAGTTTGAAATATGAAAGTATAAATATTGACCCTTCTAAACTATCCTAGCAGACACACACACCAGTTGAAGAAAAAAATAAAGAGAAATAAAAAAAACTGACACTGCTTAGATCAACTTTTTAAAAAAACTTGTCAATTCTTGAAGGAAAAGGATAAGATATGGAATGTTCCAGATGGCCCTATTTGTCTGGTGTCCGGGTCCACATAGACTGGGATCTTTCTGGAGCAGCTCTATTTAGGAGACATCGAGGAGTAGTCTTGCAGGCTTTTCGAGAGAATTACTGTGTGAGTGGGTTCAGCTATCACACTGGATTATCAGAAGATTTTTCAAAGCAGGTGGCAAAGGATGAGTTGGGTGGCTTCTCTATTAGCAGGTTACACACCAACTGAGCATTCAAACAGTCCAACCCCAAAACAGAAAGCCATAAATCTGGAACTTCCTCACCCAAAAAGCTAGGTCAGTGAAACATTTCAAAACAGAGGTTGATAGATTTTTGTTAGGCAGGTGTATTGAAAGCGATATGGAACTAATTGAGTAAATAATTAAGTAAAGAGCAACCATAATCTAAAAGAACGGAGGAACAAGTTGATAAGAACAAGGGAACATTGGAAATAGGAGCAGGAGTGACAATTCATGTTCCATGTGCTGCATAAAATGGCTACTGCCCAAAATCCTTTATTTACATATCATGACATCAGAGTCACGTGTACGGCAAGCCAAAGTGTACAGAATATTTATCCAATCAATATGGCTCCTTGAGACTGCTCTGCCATTCAGTACGATTATGGCTAATCTTCTGCCTGAACTCCACTTTCCTGCCTGCCTCCCATATCTGGCGGCGGCACCGGATGAGGGTGCCATCGCCTCATCTCATCTTTGGGCAGAGAAATGGCAGATGGAGTTCAATCAAGGCAAATGCGAGGTGATGCATTTTGGAAGATCCAATTCAAGAGTGAACTATACAGTAAATGGAAAAGTCCTGGGGAAAATTGATGTCCAGAGAGATTTGGGTGTTCAGGTCCACTGTTCCCTGAAGGTGGCAACGCAGGTAAATAGAGTGGTCAAGAAGGCATACGGCATGCTTTCCTTCATCGGACGGGGCATTGAGTACAAGAGTTGGCAGGTCATGTTACAGTTGTATAGGACTTTGGTTCGGCCACATTTGGAATACTGCGTACAGTTCTGGTCGCCACATTATCAAAAGGATGTGGATGCTTTGGAGAGGGTGCAGAGGAGGTTCACCAGGATGTTGCCTGGTATGGAGGGCGCTAGCTATGAAGAGAGGTTGAGCAGATTAGGATTATTTTCATTAGAAAGACGGAGGTTGAGGGGGGACCTGATTGAGGTGTACAAAATCATGAGAGGTATAGACAGGGTGGATAGCAAGAGGCTTTTTCCCAGAGTGGGGGTTTCAATTACTAGAGGACATGAGTTCAAAGTGAAAGGGGAAAAGTTTAGGAGGGATATGCGTGGAAAGTTCTTTACGCAGAGGGTGGTGGGCACCTGGAACGCATTGCCAGCGGAGGTGGTAGATGCGGGCACGATGGAGTCTTTTAAGATGTATCTAGACAGATACATGAATGGGCAGGAAGAAAAGAGATACAGAACCTTAGAAAATAGGCGACATGTTTAGAGAGAGGATCTGGATCGGCGCAGGCTTGGAGGGCCGAAGGGCCTGTTCCTGTGCTGTAATTATCTTTGTTCTTCTTTCTTTTGTGAGTGGCCAGCCAACTGAGATCATGCAGCGGCTGGCCCATTTCAATGCAGGACAAGCGGGGCACATCTCATTAGAGGAAGGGAGGGTGAGTGAAGAGACGCCTATGGCACCATATTTAAAATGCTGCCGGCCCTGCTTAAAATTCTGCTTCACTGAGTGCATTTGCTGCTGATTTGCCTTTGTTCTGGTATGCTACTGACTGCAGACCCTGCGCTGCTGTGTGCTGACTATAGGAGGCCCCCATCAGAGGCCAAAGGGCTGCCATCGGAACAAGTGTCCTGCTGGTCTCCATGGGAAGACTAACAGTGTTCTGTTTTCTGCTCACAGGAGAAAATGGCCCACAACATTAGGTAAAGAGCAAAGGAATGGAAGTGGATCCCAGACTTCTGAGACTGACCCCAGCAGAGGAGAAGGCCCTGGAACTAGTGGACTCCCAGGAAGGCTGTTCGTAGCAGATGGAGAGACCGGAGTATCCATCCAAGAGAGTGAGGTGGCATTGTGTTCATGTGCCCACCACATCACGCATGGTTGGCATGGGAAGATCCATGCAGAAGCCCTAAATGCTTGTGTTTTCTTATACAGGTTGTGGCACCTCTGTAAAATAAGATAAGATTGCAGAGGTTTATACCCCCTTCTAAGGCAGGAACAGCTTTGTTGTGCATCAACTTTATCGAGATGAAAATAAGGACAAGTTTATTAAGTTTTCAGATTATCTATAGTCACAAACTCAAGCAGTGGTTAACAGTCTACTGTGGATATTACCCGTATTAGAAACTGGATGGCTGGAGTGCACAATTCTTGCAGCTTTTTGGTTTTCAGGCTTTTGGTCCCTCCCTCTCGTCTCTTGCTTGTTCAAAAGGTTCTCTCAGCCGTACAGGAACAAAGACAAGGCTTCTTTTATTCTGGCAGCTTTCCAATAAATCCCTCCCTTTCCCTGTTGTGTTGACTACTTTAACTTTATGCTTTACATTTTATGGCCCCTTATCTCATTGAGAGACAAATCTACATTTTGTTTTCACAGATGTTTTCACAGACTGCTCTCAAGGTCTCACCTTTTTTTCTGCAAATAAATTTTTTAAAACTTTACAATCTCCCAGAATCCTCTACCTTTACAGTTGTCTATACTGTACCATTTTCCTAAGTTTTCCCACTTAGAAAGAAGGGTTCTAATCAAGCTAAATGTTAGTTTACGATAATAAGTCAGCTGTTAAGTTTATAAAAGCTAGATTTTAACAATTAGTATTCTGATTAGTAACCTAATAATCTTACACCTCAGATGGAAGATCGTCTGCTGGCATCGCTGGAATCCTGTTATCCTCTGAGGATAAGGAGGAAGAATCCTCAGAGGGTGCACCATCACACTGTCTCCCTGCACCCTCCACCAGCGCAGATACTCTCATCTCGGTGGGTATGTGCTCAGGCTCAGGTATGTGCACAACACACACATCCGAGCAACTGACAGAGGCCGTGACTGGTGAAACTACTGACAATCAGAGGACTGTGGGAGGCCTGGCCCATGCTGAGCCCCCGGCTGATGATGAGACTCTGCTGTCTGCAGCACAGAACATGCTGGAGTTGCAAAGAGAGGTAAGGGTACATCTGGTGGAGCTGCCAGAGGCAATGCATAGTCATGAGCGGACGATGGAGGAGTCCATCCATGCCATGAGTGCTGCCATGTCTCAGGCATGTGAGTGCATGGCTTCCTCCATCGAGAGGTTGGCGACCCACCTGGAAAGCCAGATCACAGGAATGCGCGCAGACGTGAACACCATCACCTTGGCCATGAGCTCAATGCAGCAGTGGCAAGGTCAGAGAAGGATGAGACACCCGGAGTCTTCTCCATATCCTCGTCTTTTTATTGTCATCAGGGAGGTTCTTGTGAGCCTTGCAAGGGAGGAGGTTAGACTACCCTCCACATCTCTGGGCTCCCCTCACAGAACTCCAAGCGTGGACAGCAATTCCTCAGCCCCTCCACCAGTGAGTCCAACTCCAGTAGCTGTGATGACTGAGGAGACTCCTGCACTTGTTCAGGAACCTTCAGTCAGCCGGGGCCCTCCAGGCCTCAGGCAGCCAGAGGAGAACCACCAAAGCCATCCCAGGCCACGGGGCAGCGCGTTTAGCAGCCTGCCTCCACCTCAGCTGCCAGCACAGGGGGAGCACTTCGTAAAAGGTCATGGACGTGTGTGAAGAAGAGCACCTAGATACACTTGGAGTTTCACGGGTGTGTGCAGCTTTGTCTTGTTATTGGGTATTGTGTACTTTTAAATAAATGGAGGTCACTTTCCTTGCTAAGAATCTCTCTTGCTTTCCCTGCTGCCCTGTCAGATGCCACCTTCACGCTTGCTCCCTCAATGGGCTGCCAGTGCAGGCGCAGACTGCATATGGTCACCTTCTCAGCTCTGTGCATGCGCCTAGTGAGCCTTGCCACAAGGCGCGGGAGTGCAATAGGAAAGAAGTGACACGTGGAATACAGTGAGGTGAGTCTTTATTGAGGTCAGTCGGAATGGGCCATCATGGTTGCAGAAACTGAGTGTGTATGAGATTGCCCTGAGCTTCCCTTGCGCATCTCTTAATGGCCCTTGCCTCCAGTCCAAAGGTTTCATCATCTCATGCTGTCTGTCCGGAATCCTCCTCCACACCCTCCTTGCCAAATGAGAAGTGGCAATCCATCATGTTCTCTTGATGCAAGGCTCACCTCTCTGCAGTGCTAGATTGTGCAGAGCACAGCAGACCACCATGATATACAAGACCATCACTGGGGCATACCGCAGGGCTCCACTAGATTGATCCATGCACTGGAATCTCATCTTCAGCAGCCCAATGGCCTGCTCAATGGGTGGAGCCGTGCAGATGTTGTATTTCTCCTGTGCTGCAGTGCGAGGGTTCCTCACAGGCATGAGTAGCCACGTCTTCAATGTGCACTCCTTGTCCCTGAGAATCCATCCATGAAGGTGACTGGGAGGTTTGTGCCTTGTTATCTCCTTGTGTTTTATTTGCCAAATAAACAGAGAGTGACAGGTTTTCTAGTCGGTAAAAAAAATAGATAACTATTCATTTTTAGCAAATCCCGAAATGATCGCAACATCACTCACACCTGCGATCACGCTCACCTGCACTCTCAAGAGAAGATAGATAGAAAAGTGCAGGGTAAGAGGTGTTCAAAGTTCAGGTTGTAGAAGTCTTGAAACCTGTCAGATCCCCCTTGGAAGGTGAATTTTTAAAGTTGCAATCCTGTTTGCTGGTTGTCTGGTATTCATTGGGCTATTATACTCTCCTGGCCGTTAACTTTGGATTGAAGCTGATGCTGATGTGTTAGGTCAATTCTCACCAGTAGAAAAGTCGTTTTTGCAAAGGCAGTCTCTTGTCTTTGCTTGTCTCCGCAGGGTTCAACTGTATTGGCTGGAATCGTTCTCTCTCTCTCTTAGCCTTGCTGGAATTCAAAATGGCTTTTTTGTTGCCGTACTGAGAGAGCTGAGGAGAGACCAGACTGATGATGTTGTCTCTAGTCCTGACCTGAAAAGACTCCCTCTTTGTTCCTCAAAATGATTCACCTTTTAAGGTGAATTTTACAAGGGTTGGTGATCCTGCTCGCCTCCCCATTGAGGCCAATTAAAGTTCTTGAGAAGCTCGTTAAGAGCTTTTAGAGATGGAGACTGCAATTTTGAAAGGGGTGCACGAGTTACACATGCTGTCTATTGCTAACCAGCTGAAGGGAGGCAGTTACAGAATGGGGAGACAGTCATGGCTGCCCCAGGGCCTGGGCCCCAAAAGAGGGTTAGCGGGGCAACGGGGGACTCAGTTTGGAAAGGAGGTGCCCTTGGCACTGCACAGGTGATGGAGAAAGTGGGCATTTAGTGCTCTGGCATTGAATGGGGTCATCATCCCCCTGGCATTGCGGGGGCAGTAGAATAACAGGCAAGGCTGCCAATCACAATAGGGCAGCCACCTAACCACAAGGAAGGCTGCAGCTGGCAATGGGGGTATGACTATCAGATTTTGGGCCCAATGGCGATGAGGGGCAGGAAGGGTAGAACCCAAGGAAGCAGGAGGGTATGGGATAGGAAAGAGGGGTAGGAAGGCAATGGAGGCCTTACCTTCATCACAAGATCTACCGCTGAAGACACAGCTACCTGGAGATGACTGAGACCCAGTGCCGCAGGAGACCGCGACGCACCAGACAGATAATCACAGAGACCTGTGACCTTGTCGTTGAAGAGCTCACACCTCGCAGCACTGGTCGTCATGCCCTGGTAGTAGCCATCAAAGTCACCATGGCTTTGAATTTCTTAGTGTCTGGTTCCTTCCAAGGATCTGATGCGGACCTTGGTGTCATATCGCAAATGGCAGCACATCACAGCAATTCACAGGTCACTGATGCCCTCTTTGCCAGAGCTGGATAGTACATTCAAATCATGACCAACATGGACTCGCAGGCACAGAGGGCATTGGGTTTCGCTGCCATCTCTGGATTCCCCCTGGTGCAGGGCATCAACGATTGCACCCATGTGGTCATCAAGGCACCCAGTGACAGGCCAATGAGATTCATCGACAGGAAGGGCTTCCACTCCCTCAACATGCAGCTGGTCTGTGACCACAACAAGAGCTCCCTCTATGCATATGCTTGATTTCCTGACAGCTGCCACAACTCCTTCATTCTCTGCCAGTCCAGGCTGCCTCAGATCTTCACTCCAATCCCCAAAATGCATGGATGGATCCTAGGGGACAAGAAATATTCCATGAAGAGATGGCTACTGGCCCCTCTAGAGGACCCCAGACAGAGGCACAAAGGTGATTCAACCAATGACAATTGTCACGAGAACAACTATTGAGCAGGCTATCAGCCTTGTCAAGATGTGATTCCAGTGCCTGGAGATGCGGTGCCCTCCAATTCCATCCTGCAAGGATCTCGGTCATTGTGTGGTCTGTTGCGTTTTCTATAACATGGCGCTCCAGAGAGGTATGGACCTTGAAGGAGACACATCATCAGGGAGGAGCAGGAGCTGAGAGAGAAGGAGGAAGTGGAGGCTGAGGGAGATGACGCTGAACAGAGAGGTGCCCTGGCTGCACAAGGAGATGGCTGGGCATGGTTCAGGGTGTGAAGGTCTCCTGAAGACGCCATGAATGCCAGGGATTTCCTGATTTAGGAATGTTTTAGCTGAGCCCCTCTGACCCAGGTTGAGGGGCATGGTACGGAAGGGAGTCTGAGATACCTGTGCTAACACATGCATGGAAGACGCAGCCTGAAACACCTAGACCAGTTTTAGTCACATGACTAACTTGCTGTTGCAGAGAATTTGAACTTTCAAATTTTGAAGTCAGACAAAGCAGTGTGCACATGGAGTAAAGATTTCTCCTGGAACTGAAGCAAGAAGACTTCTCTCCAGCCTGTTTCCATCTCCTTCCCATGGAACTGAATCTTGTGAAACTCAAAGAGAGAAAAGTTTCCTGCATGAACAAGATTTTAAGAAGACTACTGGGCCCCGACGAAAACAAGACTACTTACAAAAAGGACTAAACCGTGAGCTCGAAGCACCATAACAAGATATTGCCTCAAACTGTTCCACCATATTTTTTCTGTTCCTATCTGCATGTGTATATCACATGTGCATGGTAGCGTAGGCACGTCATTTTTCCATAGTCCTGAACCGTATTAGAGTTTAAGTTTTAATAAAACTTCATCTTTCTTCTTTAAACCTGAGAAAGTCTATGTGAATTGACTTCTTTGTCTTATAATTAGAAAACTGTGAACAAGGATTCACAAAAAGGGGAGCTCAAAGCACAGTATGTTTAAAATTAAACCCGGTTACACTAAGACGAGGTCAAGATAGTAACAGACTCCTAGACACATTTCTCACCTGGTCGTAACACTGTGGCTCTCCATGGAGACTGTCACCAACTTATGTACCATGCTGCAGGGCAAGCTGCGACATGGGCTTTGGTGGACACCCGATGCTCGTGGGCCTGAAGATCACAGTGGTACTCAACTTTTATGCCTCCAACTCTTTCCAAGAATCCACTGGGGACATGTGTGGGGTGTTTAGACAACAGCCCAACATTGGAGGCAACCAACACCCTGTTTAAGAGGCGCAGCAATTATGTGCAGTACTGGACCAACCCTGACAATCAGGCAGAGAGGGCCATCAGATTTAAAGCCATTGCTGGATTCCCCCAAGTGCAAGGTGTCATCAACTGCGTGTGTGCGGCCAACAAGACTCCCACGGAGCAGCCAGCAGCCTTCATCAACAGGAAAAGCTACCATTCCAATGTACAACTGTCTGCAATCACTGAAAGCATTTCCTGCTGGTGTGTTCCCGCTTCCCGGGAAGTGGGCACGATGCCAACATACTTCGACAGTCCCAACCGTCACTTAACAAATCCATGCTGTCTATGCTTTATTAATCTGTGCCTTTCTAAGTAAATGGAGGTATTCAGAACAAAAGCAGGGAAGTTATGATGAATCTCTATAAAGCTCTGGTTAGGCCACAACTAGAGTATTGCATCCATTTCTGGTCATCACACTTTAGAAAGGATGTGAGGGTCCTTGAGAGGATGCAAAGGAGATTTACCAGAATAGTTCCAAGGATGAGGGATTTTAGCTACAAGGTTTGATTGGAGAAGCTGAGGTTATTCTCCTTGGAGCAAAGGAGATTGAGGAGAGATTTGATAGATATGTACAAGGTTATGACAGATTTGGATCAGGTAGACAAAGCAAGGTGTTCCCATTAGATAGAATAAACTGTCACTTAGAAAGGCACAGATTAGTCAAGGATAGTCAGCATGGATTTGTTAAGTGCAGGTCGTGTCTGATTAACTTGATTGAATTTTTTGAGAAAGTAACAGGGAGGATTGATGAGAGTAGTGCAGTTGATGTGGTCTACATAGATTTTAGCAAGGCTTTTGACAAGGTCCCACATGGAAGACTGGTTAAAAAAAAGCCCATGGGATCCAGGGAAATGCAGCAAGGTGGATACAAAATTGGCTCAGTGGCAGGAAACAAAGGGGTAATTGTTCACGGGTGTTTGTGTGACTGGAAGGCTGTTTCCAGTGGGGTTCTGCAGGGCTCAGTACTAGGTCCCCTGCTTTTTGTAGTATATATTAACAATTTGGATGTAAATGTGGGGAGAACGATCAAGAAGTTTGCAGATGACACAAAAATTGGCTGCATGGTAGATAGTGAGGAGGATAGCTGTAGGCTGCAGGAAGATATTAATGGTCTGGTCAGGTGGGCAGAAAAGTGGCAAACGTAATTTAATCCAGAGAAGTGTGAGGTGATGAATCTGGGGAGGTCAAACAAGGCTTTGCCCTCACTGTGGAAGATCCTGTTAGCTTTCACCACATCATACCACTTTTCATACCACTAATAAAAATGGGAGGATACTGAGAAGTGTAGAGGAAGTGAGGGACCTTGGACTGTATGTCCACAGACCCCTGAAGGTAGCAGGACAGGTCAATAAGGTGGTTAAGAAGGCATATGGAATCCTTTCCTTTATTAGCCAAGGTATAGAATATAAGAGCAGGGAGGTTATGCTGGAACTATATAAAACATTAGTTAGGCCACAACTTGAGTACTGTGTGCAGTTCTGGTCATTTCATTACTGAAAGGATGTAATTGCACTAGAGAAGGTACAGGGCAGATTTACGAGGATGTTGCCGGGACTGGAAAATTGCAGTTATGAGGAAAGATTGGATAGGCTGGGGTTCTTCGCCTTGGAACAGAGGAGGCTGAAGGGAGATTTGATTGAGATGTACAAAATTGTGAGGGGCCTGGATAGAGTGGATGGGAAGGGCCTATTTACCTGAGCAGAGGGATCAGTGAATAGGGGGCATAGATTTAAAGTAATTGGTAGTAGTATTAGAGGGGAGAAGATGAAAAATCTTTTCAACCAGAGGGTGGTGGGGGTCTGAAACTCACTGCCTGAAAGGGAGGTAAAGACAGAAAACCTTATCTCATTAAAAGGTACCTGGATATGCACCTGAAGTGCCGTAAACTGCAGGGTTATGGACCAAATGCTGGAAAGTGGGATTAGGTTGGGTGGTTGCTGATAATATGACCAATTATGAAGGAGGAGAGCATGGCCAGTGCTTATTGATGACAATGTGGAATTTGCACAACCACAAATCACTGAGACAAAAAGCACAACAGTATAGCGGAAGCCTTGTCGCAAAATGTACATATGAACAGAATGAAAACTACAGCAAATAATGCACAGTCATTTCACAATTAGTTAATAAAATGCAGATTAATGGATTGAAGTGAAGATCAAACCTTTTATTCTATCCAGAGAGTTGTTAACACCAAAAAGGACTTTTCTTCGATCATATCGCATTCATTCTTTTTTTGTCGGCCGGTGCAGACACGATGGGCCAAGTGGCCTCTTACTGTGCTGTACACTTTCTATGATTCTATGATTAGCTGATAGCTCAAGGACAAGTGGACACAGATTTAAGGTTTTGGGGCAAGAGATGCAGAGGTGATGTGAGGAAGAACGTTTTCATGCAGCAGGTGGTAATGACCTGCAACTCGCTGCCTACGAGGGTAGTGGAAGCAAGGATGATGAATGATTTCAAAAAAAAATTGGATGGCATTTGAGGGAAATAAACTTACAGGGATACAGGAATAGAGCCGAGGAATCAGACTGATTGAATTGCTCTGCAGAGAGTCAGCATAGACTCGATGGGCACAATGGCCACCTTCTGTGCCTCTATGACTAAGTAAAGCGAGCAGAAGTAAGGTAAACTGATGGGGCATAGAGTATAAAAATTGGCAAGTCATGTTGCAGCTGTACAGAACCTTAGTTAGGCCACACTTAGGATATTGCGTGCAATTCTGGTCGCCACACTACCAGAAGGACGTGGAGGCTTTGGAGAGGGTACAGAGGAGGTTTACCAGGATGTTGCCTGGTCTGGAGGGCATTAGCTATGAGGAGAGGTTGGAAAAACACGGATTGTTTTCACTGGAACGACGGAGGTGGAGGAGCGACACGATAGAGGTTTACAAAGTTATGAGCGGCATGGACAGAGTGGATAGTCAGAAGCTTTTTCCCAGGGTGGAAGAGTCAGTTACTAGGGGACATAGGTTTAAGGTGCGAGGGGCAAAGTTTAGAGGGGATGTGCGAGGCAAGTTTTTTATTTTTTTTTACACAGAGGGTGGTGACTGCCTGGAACTTGCTGCCAGGGGAGGTGGTGGAAGCAGATACGATAGCGACGTTTAAGAGACATCTTGACAAATATATGAATAGGAAGAGAATAGAGGGATATGGGCCCCAGAAGTGCAGAAGTTGTTAGTTTAGGCAGGCATCAAGATCGGCGCAGGCTTGGAGGGCCGAATGGCCTGTTCCTGTGCTGTACTGTTCTTTGTTCTTTGAAAAATACAAGAAGGGAGCTGGTAAATCTGTCTAATTTTCTTCCTTGCCCCTCAATTATAATATTGTGGCTGGTTGGATCCTGTTTGGGATTTAATTACTGATTGTCCAAATTGTCCCAATTGTCCAAACTGAACTATAATTAATGTTATCATTGAGGCAGATGATCGGTGATGTGAACAAAGAGCAAAGAACAAAGAAAATTTTCAGCACAGGAACAGGCCCTTCGGCCCTCCAAGCCTACGCCGATCCAAATCCTCTATCTAAACCTGTCGCCTATTTTCTAAGGGTCTGTATCTCTTTACTTCCTGCCCATTCATGTATCTGTCTAGATACATCTTAAAAGACGCTATCGTGCCCGCGTCTACCACCTCCGCTGGCAATGCGTTCCAGGCACCCACCACCCTCTGCGTAAAGAACTTTCCACGCATATCCCCCCTAAACTTTTCCCCTTTCACTTTGAACTCGTGTCCCCTTGTAATTGAATCCCCCATTCTGGGAAAAAGCTTCTTGCTATCCACCCTGTCTATACCTCTCATGATTTTGTACACCTCAATCAGGTCCCCCCTCAACCTCCGTCTTTCTAATGAAAATAATTCTAATCTACTCAACCTCTCTTCATAGCTAGCGCCCTCCATACCAGGCAACATCCTGGTGAACCTCCTCTTCACCCTCTCCAAAGCATCCACATCCTTTTGGTAATGTGGCGACCAGAACTGCACGCAGTATTCCAAATGTGGCCGAACCAAAGTCCTATACAACTGTAACATGACCTGCCAACTCTTCTACTCAATACCCCGTCCGATGAAGGAAAGCATGCCGTAAGCCTTCTTGACCACTCTATTGACCTGCGTTGCCACCTTCAGGGAACAATGGACCTGAACACCCAAATCTCTCTGTACATCAATTTTCCCCAGGACTTTTCCATTTACTGTATAATTCACTCTTGAATTGGATCTTCCAAAATGCATCACCTCGCATTTGCCCTGATTGAACTCCATCTGCCATTTCTCTGCCCAACTCTCCAGTCTATCTATATTCTGCTGTATTCTCTGACAGTCCCCTTCACTATCTGCTACTCCACCAATCTTAGTGTCGTCTGCAAACTTGCTAATCAGACCACCTATACTTTCCTCCAAATCATTTATGTATATCACAAACAACAGTGGTCCCAGCACGGATCCCTGTGAAACACCACTGGTCACACGTCTCCATTTTGAGAAACTCCCTTCCACTGCTACTCTCTGTCTCCTGTTGCCCAGCCAGTTCTTTATCCATCTAGCTAGTACACCTTGGACCCCATGCGTCTTCACTTTCTCCATCATCCTACCATGGGGAACCTTATCAAACGCCTTACTGAAGTCCATGTGTATGACATCTGCAGCCCTTCCCTCATCAATCAACTTTGTCACTTCCTCAAAGAATTCTATTAAGTTGGTAAGACATGACCTTCCCTGCACAAAACCATGTTGCCTATCACTGATAAGCCCATTTTCTTCCAAATGGGAAGAGATCCTATCCCTCAGTATCCTCTCCAGCAGCTTCCCTACCACTGACGTCAGGCTCACCGGTCTATAATTACCTGGATTATCCCTGCTAGCCTTCTTAAACAAGGGGACAACATTAGCAATTCTCCAGTCCTCCGGGACCTCACCCATGTTTAAGGATGTTGCAAAGATATCTGTTAAGTGCTGGTTCATTTATTCATACTTTCATTATACACCTAAAGAAATTCTGAACTGAGTGTTCCATTATCGCACATATTGACCACTGAAACATGCTGATGTCAAAACATTTTCATCAAAGCTTTGGGGGTGTCTATAACTCACAACCGCCTCTCAGCTGGAGGAGGCTACACGGACATGACAGAACAGAAAAAATATCACGCACGGAATTGGCGCAAACACCATGCCCCCACAAGGAGCCCACGCCAAGCTTTCACGGGGTACCACTAATGAATCATTCATTTGAAGGTCAACATAAGCTTAACATTAAACAAATACTTTTCTGAATGATAAAGAAAAATGGTACAACTATTTCTATAGTGCAAAAGGCCATAAAAGGAGATACAATATAATTTTTTTTTTTAATAAGGAGAAATTTAATGCTGTAAGTGTGCTTTTTTTAAATAAATGTAACACGCACTCTGACAATCACACCATACTCATTCTGTTGGATTAGTCAACATCAAACCTGCACTCAAACAAATAGAAATGAGTAAGAATTAGTAAGAATACATAACTAATAATGGTCATATTATTTTACAAATAAGCAGTATAGTTACAGTAATCATGCTGTCTGAAAGTAAATAAATTGTAGTGTTACTTTAGTATTGCATCCACGCTCATTATGAAAGAAGGAGACTTTCATCCACCAGTTTCAGCTGCATCTCAATCCAGGGCCCAGAGGAGACAGGCCAGTGTCAAAGCTATTGTACTGGCCAAAGTTTAAGTGTAGATACAATATCACTCTTTGGGCCTCCTTATCTCAAGAGACAATGGATATGCACCTGGAGGTGGTCAGTGGTTTGTGAAGCAGCGCCTGGAGTGGCTATAAAGGCCAATTTGAGAGTGACAGGCTCTTCCACAGGTGCTGCAGGGAAATTTGTTTGTCGGGTCTGTTGCACAGTTGGCTCTCCCCTTGCGCCTCTGTCTTTTTTCCTGCCAACTACTAAGTCTCTTCGACTCGCCACATTTTAGCCCTGTCTTTATGGCTGCCCGCCAGCTCTGGCGAATGCTGGCAACTGACTCCCACGACTTGTGATCAATGTCACAGGATTTCATGTCGCGTTTGCAGACGTCTTTAAAGCGGAGACATGGACGGCCGGTGGGTCTGATACCAGTGGCGAGCTCGCTGTACAATGTGTCTTTGGGGATCCTGCCATCTTCCATGCGGCTCACATGGCCAAGCCATCTCAAGCGCCGCTGACTCAGTAGTGTGTACAAGCTGGGGATGTTGGCCGCCTCGAGGACTTCTGTGTTGGAGATACGGTCCTGCCACCTGATGCCAAGTATTCTCCGGAGGCAGCGAAGATGGAATGAATTGAGATGTCGCTCTTGGCTGGCATACATTGTCCAGGCCTCGCTGCCATAGAGCAAGGACACAGGCCTGATACACTTGGACTTTTGTGTTCTGTGTCAGTGCGCCATTTTCCCACACTCTCTTGGCCAGTCTGGACATAGCAGTGGAAGCCTTACCCATGCGCTTGTTGATTTCTGCATCTAGAGACAGGTTACTGGTGATAGTTGAGCCTAGGTAGGTGAACTCTTGAACCACTTCCAGAGCGTGGTCGCCAATATTGATGGATGGAGCATTTCTGACGTCCTGCCCCATGATGTTCGTTTTCTTGAGGCTGATGGTTAGGCCAAATTCATTGCAGGCAGCCGCAAACCTGTCGATGAGACTCTGCAGGCACTCTTCTGTGTGAGATGTTAAAGCAGCATCGTCAGCAAAGAGGAGTTCCCTGATGAGGACTTTCCGTACTTTGGACTTCGCTCTTAGACGGGCAAGGTTGAACAACCTGCCCCCTGATCTTGTGTGGAGGAAAATTCCTTCTTCAGAGGACTTGAACGCATGTGAAAGCAGCAGGGAGAAGAAAATCCCAAAAAGTGTGGGTGCGAGAACACAGCCCTGTTTCACGCCACTCAGGATAGGAAAGGGCTCTGATGAGGAGCCACCATGTTGAATTGCGCCTTTCATATTGTCATGGAATGAGGTGATGATACTTAGTAGCTTTGGTGGGCATCCGATCTTTTCTAGTAGTCTGAAGAGACCACGTCTGCTGATGAGGTCAAAGGCTTTGGTGAGATCAATGAAAGCAATGTAGAGGGGCATCAGTTGTTCGCGGCATTTCTCCTGTATCTGACGAAGGGAGAACAGCATGTCAATGGTCGATCTCTCTGCACGAAAGCCACACTGTGCCTCAGGGTAGACGCGCTCGGCCAGCTTCTGGAGCCTGTTCAGAGCGACTCGAGCAAAGACTTTCCCCACTATGCTGAGCAGGGAGATTCCACGGTAGTTGTTGCAGTCACCGCAGTCACCTTTGTTTTTATAGAGGGTGATGATATTGGCATCGCGCATGTCCTGGGGTACTGCTTCCTCGTCCCAGCACAGGCACAGCAGTTCATGTAGTGCTGAGAATATAGCAGGCTTGGCACTCTTAATTATTTCAGGAGTAATGCTGTCCTTGATACAATATAGTCATCATAGAAAATAAAATTTGCAGTGAGGTATGCCAAATCTTTCACATTGGGGGAGTCTCGAGTTATCATCAGCATTCTTTGTTTTCTTTTGCTAGAAAACACTGGCAAAGCAGCACTATCCCATTATTCTTCTAATGATATACAGCCTGTAGTTTTAATTCAGAGGTTTTACTGCTGCTGTGACTGTTGTGATATCTCTGTCTCAATAACTGTCTCCTGCAAGTGTTCTTTCTTTAATTTGAATGAGAGTAAGTACCACAACCACGTGGGCTTTCGTGGAGTGATGGGGGTCAGGGCTAGAATACTAGGGTTGGATTTTGTTCTCCCTCAGGTGTTGGGTTCCGTGGTGGAGGGTGCCTGAAGATGGCTCCGGATGAGGCCTGCCACGGGCCTTGACGCCGGGAGGCCGGGCCCGATCCTCCCGGCAACATTAAGGCTCTGTGGCAGCAACCCCGCCACTGGGCGACGGGACCACAATTTAAATATTCAAATGAATAAAATTAATAAATTTACATAGACTTATCTGTGATCTTGAGTTTCTGCCACGCTCTTCGAGGTGGCGGCCGGCACTCCTGTGCCTTCAGATCCCTGTCCGGTAAAATGCGGCGCCACACTGGTGGGGAGGGGGAGGAGGTAAGTTTGTCAGTGCAGGAGGTGGGCGGAAACAGGGTCAGATATACGTAATAGGTGTAGGGGATGGTGGGAGGGGTTGAACCTTAAACTTTGTGCAATTTGTGGGGGGTGCAGGGAAGGTCAGATGTAAAAGGTAAGTGTTTAGGGGGCAGGGAGTGGCCAAATAGATATTGTAATTGTTATTGAGGGGTAGGAAAGGGGCATTGGTGGAATTTAAATTCAATTAATTAATAAATCTGGAATTAAAAGTAATCTCAGTAATAGTGACTACCGGATTGTCATAAAAACCCATCTGGTTCACCTTTAGGGAACATGTGACTCCAGACCCACAGCAGCATGGTTGATCCTTACCTGCCCTCTGAAATGACCTAGCAAGCTACTTAGTTGTACCAAACTGCTACAGAAAAGTCGAAGGAGAATAAAACCGGACAGACCACTCAACATCGACCTAGGCACTAGATAAAGGCACACCCTGTCCAGTCAACCCTGCAAAGTCCTCCTCACGCACATAGAGTCATTTATTGCATAGAAGGAGGCCATTCGGCCCATTGAGTCCTTGCTGCCTCTCCAAGGAGCTATTCAGTCAGTCCCACTTGATCCTCGTAGCCCTGCAAGTCTATTTCCTTTAAGTGCCCATCCATTTTCCTTTTCAAGTCATTTATTGTCTCCACTTCCACCACCCTAGTGGGCAGTGAGTTTCATGTCATTACCACTCCCTGCATGAAATAGTTCTTCCTCATATTCCTCCCTGTAGTTTCTTGTCCAAAACCTTCAATCTGTGCCCCCCCAGTCCTTGTGCCATTAGTTTATGGAAACAGTTTTTCCTTGTCTAACTTATCTAAGCCTGTCATAATCTTGTACATTTCTATTAAATCTCCCTTCAATCTCCTTTGTTCTATGAGAAATAAGGGAACTTGTGCCAAAATTTGGTGAGCTGTCACACAGACTAGTCAAGCAACAGCCTGAATGTCATACTCACCAAAACTTACATTACTGCCAATGTCCCAGATACCTCCACCACCATGCCTGGGGACAGGACATACCCACCAGATGTGGTGGCACAGTGGTGTACAGATCAGAGGAAGTTGTTCTGGAAGTCCTCAACATTGAAGTCTCATGGCATCAGGTCAAACTGGGCAAGGAAACCTCCCATTGATTACCACTTACCACCCTCCCTCAGCTAATGAATCAGTACTCCTCCATGTTGAACACCATTTGTAAGAAGCACTAAGGGTGGTAAGGACACAGAATGTACTCTGGGTGGGGGAATGCCCATCACCAAAATTGGATTGGTAGCACCACTACTGACTGAGCTGTCTGAGTCTTGAAGGACATAGCTACCAGACTGGCCCATAGCAGGTGGTGTGGGAACCAACAAGAGTGAAAAATCTGCTTGACCTTGCCCTCACCAATCTACCTGTCACAGATGCTGTCATGTGTTCTTTGTGTGGTCTTGAGCAACACAATGAGGAACATGGATTCAGTTCTTTGAAGATCTCAAACAAGTTTATTAACAACTAACTATTCTATACCATACACAGTACCTTTGTCTAGGGAGTTACAGTTGCGGAGTGACTATGGCTCCTAGTCACATGACTACATCCTGGCACTTAGCTCATTAGCATACTGAGTTCTTAAAGGGACATTGCTCTTGAAGCAATCATACAACAGATGCATCTGTCCATGACAGTTGTGGGGGGAGATAAAAAAGTGAAGAGTATACAAATGCCAGATAGAGACCCTTGTGTTGAACTTCAGATGACTGAACACTACCCCGTGTAGCAGATATGTCACTGGTTTGATGTGACTGGATGATTCAAGTGTATGGTGTGTGGCTGGTAATCTCTCAAAATTAGGATTTGTGTGATGTTGACAGCTCTCACTTCAATAGAGAACGAGGAAGAAACAGATTTGACAAGCATGAGATAATTGACAGAACAGAATCAGTAATTCTTATATCTCATGAATTTATAACATTTATATAGTGATGTGGAAGCAACTAATACTCACCTTGGTCTGGATTTTCATTACACAGGTGGGAAACAGGAAGGTTTTGGGTCAGAAATCTACCTTCTGTGGAAAAATGATTCTGATTGCAATTTTCAAATGGGTAAGCCCCAATTGATATGGAGATGGGTTTCCTGTCCACTTAGAGGCAGTGAGATTCAAAATGGAAGTGGGTCAGATCAAATGCGGGTTTATGTAGACTCCTACAGCAGTAAGGCTCCTTGCTGTCCTGAGGGAGAGATCTGCCTTCCACAGCGCCAGAGGGAAGCAAAATATCACAGGGGAGCTGGAGGTCTGGCATTAGGGGCAGGGCAGACCCTCACTTCATCGATGCCCACCTGGATCTAATGCTAGATTTCATGAGGGAGAGGAGGGAGGTCCTCTTCCCAGAGGATGGCAGGAGGAGACCACTTTGTCATGCAGCAAGAGCACCTCTTTGTTCAGTGGTTCAGTGTCATTTCCCTCCTCCTTTCTTGCCTCCTGTTCCTCCCCTGATGAGCTGTCTCCTTCCAGGGCCTCACTGTCCTGAAGGTCCACACTTCTCTGGAGGTCCATGTTATGGACAGTGCAGAAGATCATCACAATGACTGAGACCCTTGCAGGAGGGTATTGGAGGATGACACCAGAATTACGTCTTCACAAACCTGATGGCCTGCTCAATGGTTAGCTTGCTGAGCAGGTGGCATTGGTTGTTTTGCCTCTGTGCCTCTATATGGGACTCCAGGAGTGGGGTCAGTAGCAATCTCTTCAAGGAATTTCCCTTGTCCCTTGGATCCATCCACACACTTTGGGAGATGGAATGAAGTACTGAGGCAGTCTGGACTGTTGGAGGATGAAGGAAAGCAAGCGCACACATAGGGGAGGTGCCTTCATCACCTCGCAGCCCCATGCTGTGCTCCTCTGGCCTCCTGCTGTCCACCATCTGGCCTCCCTCAGCTGGGCTTCGTGTGTTCGCCAGGCCTTCCCCTGCCATCCCCAGCTGCCCAAGTGATGCCAGTGGCCTCACATCCCTCTCCGATTTCCTGCCACTCACCACCTGAGAAAAGCAAGTCTTACAGCTGCAGCAATGGCTACTCTGTGGCACATTTTGAGCAGTTGAGCTTTACTTTGTGCCTCTACAGTATTTTAATCAGCCCTTCCCATTTCCCTCATGGCCCCCCCGCTGTGTTCACAAATTGAACACCCTGTTGCGTTCCCCACATGCTGTCCTCCACATTCCCAGCCTTTGAAAATTAAAAACTGCTGCTGACAAACCTGTGAATGAGCTCTTCAATGAGCTCAACAGTTTATTAATTGGAAGCGTGAGCCTGACCCATTCCACTTCCTCCTGGCGTCCCTTTAAAAATGGCGTCGCGTTACGGAGGCAGTGGATCCCAGCGCCAACCTCCAAGAAAGTGATCTGTAAATCGTTCTCGCCCCCGCACTCGGTGGGGTTTAAAAATCCAGCCCCTTGATTTTATTGGGCTAATAGTGTGTGTGAAATATGTCTTTTTTAATTCATAAAAAAATAGACTAGAGGTTAGAGATACTGATTTCAGAAGTGCAAGGCTGATCTGCGTCACATTTTTAAAGCAAGTTGTGTGATTGTCTCTCCTCTTAAATGCCAATGCATTCAAAAAAATTATTCCAAAAGGTGATGATCAGGATTCCAGCTCCATTTACCTGAATGGGAAACATGATAAAGACCAAGGGGGAGACTTTTACCTGCTGGTCACCTATTCCACACATAAAAAAAGGGTGACTGACTGTTGGAAGTCTGGTGGGTCCTTGTGCATTGATTTGACTGCCTTTTATTTTTAAATAGGCACTCAGCACCCCCACTCAAAACCAGTGGGAAGCTGTTTAGATATGTAAATCGGCAACCTACGCCTGTTATGGACCCCAATTACAACTTGCAAAGCAAATGGGTGAAGTTTTGAAGTATTCTCAGAACATCACAGTTTCCTTTCCCCAGGCGTAACCAGCAACCCTTAAAGGAACAACTAGAACCTTCTCCGAAAAGGTAGTTTTTTTTGGGCAGGGTGGGTTTGAAAAGATTTTTGGGGGACAGGAAGAGCAGGGTTGCTCCTCTGGCCTGCTGCACAGCACCTCCACCCACCCCCGACCCACCCACCATCTGTGCCCACTTCACCAACAAGCCTTACCTGCCACCCAACTGCCTGCCAATTTTCAGTGGGCCACCAGTTTCGCACTCACAACTCACCTATAAAATGTTGGATGGGTACCATGGGTGCATTGTTGATATCGTGCCCATTTGTCACCCAAATCAAATGGCTGCACCCAAGATCAGCAAAGCTTTATGAATTTCAATATTTGGTGCATAATTCCAATATGGTTGATTCATGTCCAAATTCAAAAGATTTGTGTGTGTGTTTTATGTGTATCAGTTAAATGGGATTGTAGCCTGAATTCAGTGTTGGGACTCATTTAGTATACAGTATTTTGTTAATGGACAATCTTGTAAAATATCCACATATTTCAGTGCTTAACCGTTTATCTTAGTGTGAACTCACATGTAGAAAATTATAGGGAATCACAAAACTCTATGGTAGAGAACTTGAAGGAAAGATACTGGGAAAAGATTTATGTAGTGTAGAGAAAAGGCTTGATATTGATCTGGATAACTGAAGTCTACATTGGCTCCTGAAGTTAGTAACTAGAAAATAAATTGAAAAAAATGGTCATTTTCAACAAAAATATTGAGTTAATTTCTATGGGAAATTTTTGTGAAGTTATTTGTAGCACAAAAAACATAATTTACCTAGATCCTGTTTTTGCAACTTTAGGGTTTTTACAAAATACCAAAGACTGTACATGATGACTGTCAAACGTGGGTCGTCTGCTTCAGCAAGTAGAAAACATGCTATTAATCACAGGCTACTCAGTTAGTGTTAGTATGTGTGGGGTTTTTGTTGAACCTTTAGAATCCTACGGATTCCCTGAATCTCCTGTTGGTAGTTGAGATTCAGTTTCAGATTGTCTGTCTGACCAGTAACTAATACTCAGACTAATTCTGTTGGGAAAGGTACATAACTCAAGGCCAATTCAAATTTGCACTGAAACTAATAGAAATGAGTAAGTATGACTAAATGCATAGCTTACAAATAAACAGTACACTTACAGTAACAAGGTTCAGTCTGTTACTGAATGTAATATAAGGCCTGCTCAAGGCCTTGATCCTAACTCCAGCAAACAACCCAACCATTTCATTTTACTTTGTGTTATATTGTGAACAACTCTGTGGGGAGAGTTTAGAAAATGACCCACATAGTATGAGTACAATAAAATCCTCTGGTGCAATTAAATCAACTGTGCCCCTAAACCAGGATATGAGTGAGATGAATAATTCTGGGACTGCCTCCACAATGCTTCAGTGGTTAAAATGTATTGAGCTGTACAGACATAAAGTGGCCAGGTTTGATCTTGGGTCTATTATCTAACCTCAGCCAGGGAGATGCTATTGTCCTAAAATGTTCACAGCCTATGAGAGAGAAAGATCAGCCAAAGTTCCCACTCCTAGGGCAGACTTTTATATGCCAAGGCTGGGCTGGGGCACAAGTTCAGCTGCATGTGGGGCAGGGGTTTAAAGCCGAAAAAATAGCTGAGTGTGGGGAACACAACACGTTCCCATTCTCTTCTGTGTTTAACGGCAGCCCATTTGGAAGTGAGCGGGAAACGCCCTTGTCGGTGTCGGGTTATATATTTAAATATGTTAAATACCAATTAAGTGGCTATTTAACTTCTATTCTGGCTTTAACAGCCAGCGCACTGAGTTCCAAGCTGTGTGGATCTTGCCAGGGTGCACAAGGTGAGAGCACAGCAGGAGATCATTGATCAATAAAACTGGCATGCTAGAAAGTGTTTAAATAGAGGGACAGACTAAATGGTAAAAATTACCATTTACACTTTTTCTCCAGGACTTCTGCTGACCTACTGCCAAATGTGGCAGTGCTGGGAGAACCCTATGGAAATTCACGGCCTGTAATCTAGAGGGAAGATTTTACTGATAATAAACATGTTCATTTTGAATGTGTTTATGATTTTGGCTACAAATAGGAAATCTTTACAATATGCAAAGGAAATCTCCTCCGCCTTCTCTAACTTTCACCAAGCACTATAGGATGACCTGTTTTGCAAGTGAAGCTAGATGTGGACTCATGTTTGAAGGGATCCTTATGGTCAAATTGAGTGCTCGAAACTCATCTTACAGGCTTACTATGAAGTCTCATACCTGGGTGAGTGCCAGAGAACTGCCAGTACCCATACAATTATATTTCTTCTGAGCCTTCAAGACATGGGGAGGGAAAAAGTATTTCATTGTTAGATTGAATTTCCCTCCACACTTGGCATTGAAGTTTTTCCCATTCAAGTACCCATCGAGCCAAATACAAATTTAAAATTCAAATGAGCTGCATTCCATTGACCAGATGAATGAATGAATATCTTAAAGAATTTCCTAGCAAACTAACAGCATCTCATTACCAGGAAAACACACCCACAACCAGAAGAACACTACTGGAGAGACCGTCCACCAAAGAACATCACCATCACAGGCCTGCCCATAATCAGCACAAGACCACTATTGGACCAATTACCATGAACACATCACAACTAGAGGACCATCCATCACAAGCACATCACTTTCAGGGGACCACCTACCACAGAACATCACTACCACAAAACATCACTACCACACTACCATATAGCTGCTTAGTGTCCTTCACAATAGCCTTCTCTGGATCAGACTGACATGCCACTGCCAAAGTGCAACCTAAAAGTGATTGGCAAGCTCTTAGCACAGGACTACCAAATACTGAATAGATGCATAACTACTATTTAAAGTGGACTTAGTCTGGCCATTTGTGAAGGACGCTGAAAATGATCTGATTTGACCACGCTGCTTTAGTTGGGGAAGTCACATGATGTCTGAGCCTAATTAGAACTCTTAAGCCCTACTCCAAGTCTTGAACACATAACCTAAGGCTAGCTCTTCAGTGCTGTGCTGAGGGATTGCTGCATTGTCAGAGCTATCATCTGATCCATTAATACTGTCTGTTTATTCAGGGCTATTAAAAATTCCAAAGCACTATTTAAAGAATGGCCAACAGCTTTCCTATCAACATTTATCCGTCAACTGACACCACCTAAAACAGATATTCAGGTCATTCATTTCATTGCTGTTTGTGGGATTTTGTGCGCAAAATGGCCATGCCTCAAAAGTAATTTGTTGGCTGTGAAGTGCTTTGGATATCCTGAGGATTTGAAAGGTGCTATATAAATGTAAGTTCTTTTCTTTGTGATAAGTTGTAGCAGCTGTTGATATTTTCTAATAACCCAAATATTTGTTGATTAAGGTATAATAGGAGTCATACTGTGATAATCATTTCTCCGGCTCAAGTAAATTTATAAACTTGTGGGGCTGGATTTTCATTCTGGAGGCAAGAAACAGGAACTGGGTCTGGTTTGGGTCAGAAATCCAGGAAACTGATTCAGATTGCAATTTTCAAATGGGTAAGCTCTTAACTGGTTTGGAGATGGGTTTCCTGTCCTCTTAGAGCCAGTGGAATTGAAAATAGAGGTGGGTCAGATAAAGCGTGGGTCATGTAGACACCCCATGGCAGCCATCACTGAGGCTGCTGATTGACCTGAGGGAGAGATCTGCATTCCATTTCACCAGAGGGAAGCAAAATGTCACAGGGGAGCTGGAGGCCTGGCACTAGGAGCAGGGCAGACCCTCACTTCATCGATGCCCACCTGGATCTAATGCTGCAGCACATGAGGGAGAGGAGGGTGGTCCACCTCCCAGAGGATAGCAGGAAGAGGCCACCTTGTCATGCAGCAGGGGCACCTCTCTGTTCAGTGTTATTCCCCTTCACCCCCCTCTTCCTCCTGCTCATCCCCCAATCCTTCTGGGGCCTCACTATCCCCAATGTCCACACCTCTCTGGAGGGCCATGTTATGGAAAGCACACCACTACAATGACCCAGACCCTTGCAGGAGAGTATGAAGGATGCCACCCAACTGGTCCAGGCACCAGAATCACATCTTCACAAACCTGTGGCATTAGTTTTTTTTTATTTATTTAGGGATAAAGCACTGAAACAGGCCCTTCGGCCCACCGAGTCTGTGCCGACCAACAACCACCCATTTATACTAACCTTACAGTAATCCCATATTCCCTAACACCTACCTACACTAGGGGCAATTTACAATGGCCAATTTACCTATCACCTGCAAGTCTTTTGGCTGTGGGAGGAAACCGAAGCACCCGGCGAAAACCCACGCGGTCACAGGGAGAACTTGCAAACTCCGCACAGGCAGTTACCCAGAATCGAACCCAGGTCCCTGGAGCTGTGAGGCTGCTGTGCTAACCACTGCGCCTCTGTGCCTCTGTCTGTGGCTCCAATAGAGGGATCAGTAGCCATCTCTTCAAGGGATTTCGCTTGTCCCCTTGGATCCATCCATGGGGATGAAGTGAAAATCTGAGGCAGCCTGGACTGGAGGAGGATGAAGGATTCATGGCAGCTGCCAGGAAAGTGAGTACACACATGGAGGAAGCTCTTGTGGTTGCAGACCAGTTGGACATTGAGGGAGTGGAAGCCCTTCCTGTTATTGGATCTCACTGGCTGGTCACTGGGTGCCTTGATGGCCATATTGATGCAAGAAATGATACCCTGCACCTGGGGGAATCCAGTGATGGATGCTGAACCCAATACCCTCTCTGCCTACACAGGGCCTTCTGTGTCAAAGTGGATGTAGTCGTGCCCTCCTGAAAATGACATCCGTGGCCTTCCTGATGGCCTGATGAGGTGCCACCTAGGTCTGCTGATCCTCGGAACAACCTGGTTGCATGGGAGGGCAATGGTGACCTTAACGGCTGCCGGTAGGGAACTGCCATGGAAGCCACGAGGCCTCAGGTCATTGTGGATCAGAGCACACAGGACGGAGACCATCTGCCTGGATAGGCACCGGCTCCTATGGCACTGGCACTCTGTCATTTGCAGGTAGCTGACTCTTGGGCTGTACACCAGATGGGTAGTGCCTTCATCACCTCGCAGCCCCATGCTGTGCTCCTCTGACCTCCTACTGTCCGGGAGGTTGCATCTGCTGAAGCTCATCCTGGCTGCTCTGTCCATCTGAACTCCCTCAGCTGGGCTTTGTGCATTCACCAGGACTTCCCCTGCCAATCCCAGCTGCCCAAGTGACGCCAGCGGTCTCGTGTCCCTCTCCAGTTTCCGGCCACTTACTAATGAGAAATTCAACGCTTCCAGCTGCAGCAATAGCCACACTGAGGCACATCTGAAGCAGCTGAGCTTTATTTGCTGCCTCTGCTTTATTTCAATCAGCCCTTCCCATAGCCCGCATGGCCCTCCACACTGTTCATGTCTTCACAACCCTGTCATATTCCACCCACAGCAAACCCCCCATGTCATTTTCCTGTTCCCAGCCTTCAAAAATTGTGAACTGATACTGACAAGCCTGCAAATGAGCTCTTTAATGAGCTCATCAGGCACATAATTGGACACGTGCATCCGACCAATTTCCCTCTTCCAGCTACACTTTGAAAATAGCATCGCGTTCCAGTGCTGACCTCCGAGAACACAATATTCAAATCACGCTTGCAGCCGTTTCCGCATTCCAGTGGGCTTTGAAAATCCGGCCAGTGATGTTACTGCATTTTGGAAAAATAAGATAAATTTAAGATTCTGATCTCTCTTCAAAACATTTAAGTAGAAGAAAATCCCCTGAATAGTTTAGAAATCAAATTGTCAATACAGGTTTGAAATTCTCCATCAAGGCTGGTGACAAAATCGAACAGTCAGATATCTGGATTTGTTCCCTCAAACAAAGTCTAAAATCCAACAGAAGAGCCTAAAAAGAGGGAGGTGAAAAAGTTCTTCAGAAAATTCACAATCAAATAAAAATTTTAGCTTTTGTTCTTTGCTTTTAGGTCCTTAAGTTTCCAACTGAATCTGAACTGTGGACAGCCACATGCGTCGAGGAGGTCACTGAATGCACCATTCACCAAGAAAAGTCATTCATAATCGGCTGGCCAGTGACTAACTGTGTTGTCACTTTCAAGTAAGTGGTTCTGTACCAGAAATTTTCAGTCAGAATGCAACTGAACTTTCTCAGAGTGAGTCAGAATTGTGGCAGCAATGGTTGGTCAGTCAGGTGACATCTTATACATTTGATCATCATGTATTGTTTTTCCACTCAGTTTGGAGTTTCCATACTTAGTTTATTAAGACCTCTCAGCTTCCCTTCATCAAACCCTATTGATTTATTTGCTGAATATTAATTGAGAGGCATGCAGTAATATAGAAAAATTATGTCAGCCTCCTGTGCCACTAAAGTAATTAAATCCTGATAATGCTGCACACCAGGTCCTGCAAGTTCCCCTCCAAGTCACACACCATCCTGACTTGGAACTCTATTGTCATTCCATAACTGTCGCTGGGTCAAAATCCTGGAACTCTATTCCTAACAGCATTGTGGGTGTACCTGTACCACGTGGACTGTAGTGGTTCAAGAAGGCAACTCACTGCCATCTTCTCAAGGGCAATTGGGGATGGGGAACATTCATTTGTTTATGGGACACTCACATCCCATAAACGAATACAAAAATACACTTGAAGGAGCTTGAAATCCATTTCAAATAGGATTACTTTATCTGTTGTGGTAACAAATCAAAACATCACAACCTGGAATGTTGAACTAACATTAAAAATTCTTCAGTCTTCACTCTGTATTTTACCATCGCATTTTAACCCTTTGCTGATTTACAATACACTGAAGATTGAGGTAAACATTTTCAGTTTAATGCTCCCAGTGAAGAGCATCTTGCGACAGGGATTTTGGTGCTGTTTTATTGTCCCCATTAGTCTTAGTGATCGTAAAGTCAGATATTCAATCACATAGTTTGTAGCTTCTTGCATTTTTAAAGGAGTAAATAATTTTGCTCTCAGTACGTTGCAGTACCATAGCTGTCATTTTGGCCTGTGGACAATGAACATCCATATTATAAATAAATCCATGGCACATTCCAGTAGTACATATATCCTTCTAGTTATTGTCCATAATGCAGAGCCAGTGGTAACACTCTTGCCTGAAGACCGTGGGTCCAGGTTCCTCTCCAGCATATGTACACATAATATAGGCTGGTAGTTCAGACCAGCACTAAGGGACCAAATCAACTGAGATGCTAAAAAGAGACCCTATCTGTCTTATCAAGTGAATGTAAAAGATTCCATGGTGCAAGGACCAGGGGGTACTTCTGGTGACCTGGTGAATATTTATCCCTCAATCAGCATCACGAGAAACGATTATAAAATTATTTATCCCATTGCTATTTGTAGAACCTTGCTCTGTGCAAATTGGGTACCTTATTTCCCTATATATGACAATGACAACACTCCAAAAGTTTTCCATTGGCTATGAAGTGCTTTGGGATGTCCTGCGGATGAAAAATGGTGCTATAAATTTAAGTTCTTCCTTCTTAATTAATAAGGTGGTATTGTAAAAGAAGGATATTGATCTCTGTTGTGCAGGCTGTAGTTTCCATGGCTTAGTAAGTGACTGGTGCTATTATTATCTCATCTGATCAGATGCCTAAAATTCATGTAAGGTACTGCATGAGGGTATCTTTTAGAAAAGTCCCAATCGAAACAGCCTTTTTTGCAAATGAAGTGGAATTGAAATGCAGATAGACCCATAGTTTGCAGCAAAGAAGAGCAGCAATTATTCAGCTCATTGTGTGTATGCAATCCAAACCATTTTACGTTTTACTGTCCATGTAGCCCTATATCTTTCTTTTCAGATTTCTAAGAAGTTAAATGTAGATTATAAGAACAATAACTTCAGAATCGAAAGTAAGGGTCTCTGTTAATTACCAACAGATCTTAAGACTGCCATATGTTAAATGGGGAAGGAAGTGTTGCAGCAACAGAAACCATCCACTTTGCCTACCATCTGTCCACATTGAACAATCGAAGACTAACGGTAGAGTGCAAGAAAAGAGGAAATTCCAGGCATCTGTAACTTTTGTTGAGGGGATTCCCTTGATGAGGAATTGAAACTTAAGGTTGTTAAGAATTAGCCATGTTATTTCCCAGCAATCAGCTGTTGATCATTTTGAGTACACACAACAATTAATTCTTCAGTGTGGATCTGTATATGCATTAGTGACCCCAAGTGTGTTATTGCCTGCATTGTGTGATGCCAACAGCAAAAAAGGAAAAAAATGAATAAAGTAGAATCTATACTGTGAGACATATTCATACTCCAGAGCAATTTCAAAACTATAATCTCATTTTAGGGCCCAAAAGACAATTTAGGTGAATTCTAGCGTAATCTGAGCATCACTATGGTTGTTCCAATAGAACATCTCCCTAGTATACATTAATCTCAAGATAAATTGCCTGAACCTCTCTCCACATTACCCACCTAAACTATTCTCCTTATAACCCACCTGAGCCTCTCTCCATAGAAACCACATAAACCCTCTCCATATGAACTGAGCCTTGCTCAGTGCAAGTTACCTGAACAACTTTTCATATAAACCGCCAATAGTTTTTGAATATTGGTTTCTTGTTTAGGCTGGTAATGTTTCCTGGCATTTGAACTTAACTATCCCATTTAAAGTATGCTTTGCTAGTCTCAGCTAGGTATGTGTAGGGGTCAGAACACTATGGGTTGAATTTTAGTGAGCCCATTTGGAGCAGGAAAGGAGAGGTGTGCGGGGGTCCGGAGAATAGTGTCGGATGCATCTGCCCAGAAATCTGATGATGTCAGTTCTAAATTTAGTCAGTGGCGGGAAAGCACCAAGTTGGTGTTGCTGCCCCAACATGACAGGAGTGCTATTTAAATTGTAGAATGGTTAGTTATAACGTATTTGCATTCAATTGATCGCAATTCATTGGGAGTCTTGGAATTAAAGGGATGTAGGGCGGCCCTCATGTGCCTTCGCATCCCCATTTGTTGAAAGATGGCAGCACTGAGGCAAAGTCTCAGTGCCGTGATGGGTCAGCAACCATGACCAGCACTGGATAGAGGAAGAGGGGGGAGTGGAGGTCATTGTCGGCCTACAGTGCTATGTGCTGTGCATGGACAGTACCTGGTGGGCATACTATTAGGTGGTCTGCACGGATGGCCATACTATCGGTCATCTGCACAGGTTGCCATACTACTAGGTGGTGTGCATGAGTGGCCATAATGCTGGGTGGTCTGCGCAGGTGGCCATACTGATGGGTGAGAGGGATGGGTGGCCATAGTATCAAGGAGGTGACCAATGCCCTGTTCAAGAGGACCGGCAACTATGTGCTCTAGTGGTCTGATCCTGACAGTCAGCCAGAAAGGGTCATCGGATTCGGGGCCATTGCTGGATTCTCCAGATGCATGGAGTGATAGATTGCACACATGTGGCCATCAAGGCTCCCACAGGCCAGCCAGCCACCTTCATCAACAGGAAGAGCTTCCATTCTACCAACTTTCAACTGGTCTGCAATCACCAAAAGTCTGCAAGTGTATATCCGCTTTCTGGGAAGCAGCCACGCGGCCTACATACTTTGACAGTCCCAGGTGCCACAGCTTTTCAGGTTCCCCACTTGCCTTCAGGGATGGATTCTCGGGGACAAGGGCTACCCATTGAAGACATGGCTACTAATGCCTGTGAGGAACCCCCGTATTGCAGCAGAGGAGAGGTACAACACATGCCACAGCTCCACTTGAGCGACCATTGAGCAGGTCATTGGGCTGCTAAAGATGAGATTCTGGTGCCTGGATTGGTGCAGTGAAGCCCTGCAGTATGGCCCAGTGAAGGTCTTGTGTATCGTGGTGGTCTGCTGTGCTCTGTAACAATCTAACATTGCAGAGCGGGGTGGCCTAGTATGAAGAGGACATGATGGATCGCCACTTCTCAACTGATGAGGAGGCTAATGAGTAGGCAGCACTGGATGTTGAACCCCTTGCCCCGGAGGCCAGGCACATTGAGCAATAAGTGAAGGGGGCAAGAGACAGTCTCATACTTACCCACTTCCAGCTACCATGATGGCCTCTCAGAGTGAAAGCAATAGATATTCACCTAAATTCAGTCTGTCGCCTCCATTCTATTTGCATTCCGTGCCTAGTGCCCAGCTTAACCACACACTTTGGTCCATCGAAGATGCTTACTAAAGGAGGGAGGTGCCTACACTGGCAAACCACTAAGGAAGAAGGGTGAAGTCAGCATCTCACAATTAAGGCATGAAAGAATGTGCAATTTTTAACAATGACTGTGACCTGCAATAACAATAGGACTTTATAACACAAAGCAAATGGCAAATGTCGAACACCCATGAAACCCCAAGTGTGCTTTTATTAGGTGTAACCCCTGCGCTAGCAGCTAGGCTGGAGGCAGGCTGCTGATCGGGGTGTCCCTTGTTCTGTGATGACTTCGGCGGCCGCCCTCTGACTGCCTGAGGCCTGAAGAGTCCTGGCTGCCTGAGGGTTTCCTGCACCGGTGCAGGACTTTCCTCAGGCATCGGGCTACTGGAGTTGGGGTCACTGGCGGAGGGGCTGAGAAACCACTGCCCACACTCAGAATGCCCTGTGGAGGTCGGCCTCTCTTCCTCCCTTTCAAGACACATTGAACCTCCCTGTTGACCAGAGAAGGACAAGGACCTGGACAGGACTCCAGATGCCCTTACCCTTCTCTCACCTTGCTACTGCTGCTTTGAGCTCATGGCCAAGGAGATTGCATGCCTGTCTGCGCACATTTGTGGGATTTGGCTCTCCACAAGGGTCGTCAACCTCTCAATGGAGGAAGCCATGTGTAGTATAAGGACATGTAAGGGTTAATGTTGGAGACAGTGAGAGCAACCCCTCCCACTGTAGAGATGATAATGTAGTAGTTACATGGTAATGGGCTTTGGAAGAATAGAGTAGCAGCACGAAGGATGCTAGCTAAGGAGGCTTGAGGAGAGTAAATCATCATGTATATATAATAAAGAGCTATTAGTTAACCTAATATAGACTCCTAGACTCCATCTGCAGTGCCCTAGCTATCCTACAACAACAATTACTACAACAACACGCAACATGGTGACACTGGTTAAAATGAACAGAAAGTTTTGAACATCACCTAATCTCGTGAAGTAGCGCCAGGAGAACAGCAGATCTTGTTAAGGGACTGCTATGAATTCCAGAGCTGCTCCACAACCGAAGAAAGGCGAACAGTCGGTGAGTCAGTGGTGCAGGAATTTAGACTGCACCACAGAAGCGTGGTGGTTTGCAGCGAACAATCCAGGTCCAGCAATCGGGTTCCAAGTCTCAGCACCAGGCAATGGTCCAGGATTGGGGGAGAGAATTTCAAAGGGACCATTCTTGGCTAATGGCACACTGGGTTGAAAAAGCAGGGAGAGAGGTTGATCAGACGAAAAAGCAATTCGGTAGTTGGGCAGAGTTGGCAGCCATTACTCAGCCAGATGGCGGAAAGAAAGTGCAAGAATGGTCGGAAAGTGTGCAAACACCTCCTTTAAAGCCAGTACCATTTAAAAAGGAAGGAGGACACCCTACAAAGCCTAACAACATATAAGAAACAGAATGGATTTGAAAATCAGAATGCCTGAAAGCTTCCACAATCAGGAAGGACCCAATCAGGTACAACATTGGGACTTGTGGAGAAAGATTCCTACAATTTATGATTGCTTCCCAACTGTTGGGTGGCACAGTGGCGCATTGGTTAGCACCGCAGCCTCACAGCTCCAACAACCCAGATTCAGTTCTGAGTACTGCCTGTGCGGAGTTTGCAAGTTCTCCCTGTGACAGCGTGGGCTTCCGCCGGGTGCTGCGGTTTCCTCCAACAGACAAAGACTTGCAGGTTGATAGGTGAATTCGCTATTGTAAATTGCCCCTAGTGTAGGTAGGTGGTAGGAGAATTGAGAGAAGGTGGGGATGTAGTAGGGAATATGGGATTAATGTAGGATTAGTATAAATGGGTGGTTGTTGGTCAGCACAGACTAGGTGGGCCGAAGGGCCTGTTTCAGTGCTGTATCTCTCTGTGACTCTAGCTCCATACCGAAACAGAACAAGTAAATACCCTTTTATATTCTATGGGTTCAATTGCAGATAATGTGATTGTGAGGTAAGGGATAAAAGAGGTTTCTGATAAATTTGAAGATGTACTTCAAGCCTTTGACAAGTATTTCAATCTATGCAGTAACAAAATTCTGGAGGGATCAAAATTTAACTAGAGAATCCAGATAAGAGGTGAACCCATAGATTTGTTTATAAATGATCTGCACAGATTGGCGGAGGGATGTGAATATGTAGAATTAAAGGGGGAACTGATATGGGACCACATAGTTGTTGGCATAGCTGATGAATCTCTGCCATATCTCTTGCAGTCCAAAGATGACCTTACATTCGAGAAGGCAATTCAGATTGTACGACATGCAGAAGTCCGAAGACAAACAGAGCCATTCTGCGGGCTGAAGAGAAGCCTTGGATTAGAAGAAATCCATTGACTGTACAGTTCTTGAAGCCAAAGTCAGAAACCGCAATCTGTAGAGAAGATACACACAGGTGAGAAGGTGCATGACACTGGGAAACTGCCAGTGCTGTGGAGCCAGGAAGACCCACAGATGGGAGCAGTGCCCTGCTAGTAAGGTGGAGTGCTCCAATTGTAAAAAGACTGGACATTATGGGAAAATGTGCAAGACCTCTTCACTCAAAGTTGTAAAACAAAAGTCCATCACAAAGAGAGCAGTGAATGAAGTGCATCAACCTCCAGAAGGAAAGGAACTAGGAGATTTTCTAGGAGAAGTTAATGACACAAATCAAGGATTTTGGACAGTGGATTTCTGCGTAAATGGACACCTAACCAATTTTAAACAGGACACAGGTGCTAGTGTCACAATTTTGTCAGACCAAGAGCCATGGTTGATGAGACAGTGCCTACAACCAGTGGACACACAGTTGAATGGTCCAGGTGGGACCCAACTGAAAGTCAAGGGTCAGCTCTAAGCAACTCTCTAATACAGAGGGAGGCAAATTATGGAAATCTTATACA
Organism: Heterodontus francisci; assembly: GCF_036365525.1. NCBI lineage: Eukaryota > Metazoa > Chordata > Chondrichthyes > Heterodontiformes > Heterodontidae > Heterodontus > Heterodontus francisci. Next base: position 45,707,768 of record NC_090383.1, on the reverse strand, counting down.
TCTTGCAAATCCAAGAATTTTCCTTGCTAAGTTGAAAAGCATGCTTAGACCTGCTTCCAATCAAGAAGATTGGTAAAGTCAAAGAGCTACAGGCAAACAGTGGCGGCACAGTGGCGCAGTGGTTAGCACCACAGCCTCACAGCTCCAGCGACCCGGGTTCAATTCTGGGTACAGCCTGTGTGGAGTTTGAAAGTTCTCCCCGTGTCTGCGTGGGTTTTCGCCGGGTGCTCTGGTTTCCTGCCAAAAAGACTTGCAGGTTGGTAGGTAAATTGGCCACTATAAGTTGCCACTAGTATAGGTAGGTGGTAGGGAAATATAGGGACAGGTGGGGATGTGGTAGGAAGATGTGATCAGTGTAGGATTAGTATAAATGGGTGGTTGATGGTCGGCACAGACTCAGTGGACCGAAGGGCCTGTTTCAGTGCTGTATCTCTAAACTAAACTAAAAAAACAAACAGTCACTTCCGAGCAAACTAGCCAAAACTTTTCACAGGCCTTGGAAGACTCAAGACAGAGTATAAAATCACACTTAAAGACAATGCCAGGCCAGTGTGTATCTTTACACCCAGAAAGATCGCTCACCCATGGATGAACCATGTTCAAGACCAGCTGGAAGCGATAACCAGACGGGAAGTCATTTCTCCTGTTACACAACCAACGGAGTGATGTTCGGCCATGGTTCCTTTTCCAAAATAATTTAACACAGCTTAAAAAAACAGTGGTGCATGAGATTCACCCAGCAGGTGTCCACAGTGGATGACAGCTTTGCAAAATTGTCTCAGAGCACCATCTTTACCAAACTCGACGCCAATAGTGAGTTTTGGCAGGTACCCTTAGATGAGACCTTAAGATTACTAAACACATTTATAACACCTATCAGGAGTTTTTTTTTCAATTGTTACTGTTTGGAATAACTTCCGCACAAGAGATCATCCAAAGATCTATTTCTAATATCTGAGAAGGTCTCAAAGGATTTATTTGTCACATGGATGACATCCTGATGCATGGACGGACAGTAAGGTGTATAACCAAAGAGTCCGAACAGTTCGACAGCGACTTGAAGAAGCAGAGCTAACTCTGAACAAGAAGTGTGAATTTTCCAAGACTTCAATTCATTTCTTGGGACACATAGTGAGCAGTAAAGTAGAATGGCAGACCCACAGAAGACACAGGTCATTACAGAATTTCCTACTCTTATTTCCATTCATCAACTGGTAATGGTGAATCAATTAGCAAAATTGTTACCTCATTTAGCGCAGGTAACAGAACTGTTAAGACAACTTCTCAAAAAAGAGCAACCGTTGTGTTGGAGTTCACACCAAGAATAAGCATTCTGGAAGATTAAAGAAATACTCATATATCACCGGACATCTTGTCGCACTATAACCCTACACTACCAATGACTATAGCGGCAGACGCCTCTTCAACTGGGTTAAGGGTCCTTTTCCAGACACAACCTGATGGTTCACGTAGACCAATATACAACACATCTAGAGCTTTGTCTGAGACAGAGACAAGATATGCGGCAATTGAAAAAGAAGCACTTGCCATCACATGGGCATGTGAGAAATTTTCTGATTATATTGTTGGATTGAGAGTCATCATCGAGACAGACCATAAACCTTTGGTATCTTTGTTGGATGAAAAGGAGATCACAAAATGCCTCCAACAATCCAAAGATTTTGTTTAAGATTGAATTTATTTACATACGAGACTGTATGTGTCCAGGGAAAGATGCAAACATCTGCTGATGTGCTATCAAGAGCAACGGTAGACCATCCGACACAACAAGATGTTAAGTTCGCAGATGACGCGAAGATTGGTGATGTCATAAATAGAGACGAGGAAAGACTTAGATTACAGGACGAATAGATGGGCTGGTAAGATGGGAAGAGCAGTGGCAAATGGAATTTAATCCTGAGAAGTGTGAGGTGATGCATTTTGGGAGGACTAACAAGGCAAGGGAATATACAATGGATGGTAGGACCCTAGGAAGTACAGAGGGTCAGAGGGACCTTGGTGTACTTGTCCATAGATCACTGAAGGCATAGTTAGGTAAGGTGGTTAGAAAGGCATATGGGATACTTGCCTTTGTTAGCCGAGGCATAGAATATAAGAGCAGGGAGGTTATGATGGAACTGTATAAAACGCTAGATAGGCCCACAGCTGGAGTACTGTGTACAGTTCTGGGCACCACACTATAGGAAGGATGTGATTGCACTGGAGAGTTTGCAGAGGAGATTCACCAGGATGTTGCCTAGGCTGGAGCATTTCAGCTATGAAGAGAGATTGGATAGGCTAGGGTTGTTTTCCTTAGAGCAGAGAAGGCTTAGGGGGGACATGATTGAGGTATACAAAATTATGAGGGGCATTGATAGGTTAGATATGAAGAAACTTTTTCCCTTAGTGGAGGGGTCAATAACCAGGGTGCATAGATTTAAGGTAAGGGGCAGGAGGTTCAGAGGGGATTTGAGGAAATATTTTTTTCACTCAGAGGGTGGTTGGAATCTGGAACACACTGCCTGAAGAGGAGGTAGAGGCAGGAACCCTCACAACATTTAAGAAATATTTAGATGAGCACTTGAAATGCCACAGCATACAAGGCTACAGGCCAAGTACTGGAAAATGGGATTAGAATAGTTAGGTGCTTGATGGCCGGCACAGACACGATGGGCCAAAGGGCCTGTTTCTGTGCTGTATAATTCTATGACTCTATGTGTGAATTTTGTGCAATAAATAGAGTCATATTTGCAGTTACTACACAAAATTGGCCAGCAAGCATACAGAAATTGCAAGAAATTTGTCAAACCCAAAAAAATGAAGCATGTCTTTGCGTAAGGCAATATTGGCCACAAGAACATTTTTGTGGGAAAACCATGAAAACCTTCTATAAATATGGAAAATACTTCACAATTATTAAGGATTTTCTAGTTTATAATTCCTAGTTCATCGAGATCGGAGATCTTCAAATGTCTACATCAAGGCCATTTGGGAATAACTAAGTGCAGAGCAAGGGCACAGTATCTAGTGTGGTGACTAGGAATATCCAAAGACTTTGAAAATCTGATCCAGAACTGTCAGAGCTGTGCAATACAAAGACCAGAGCAGCGGGAACCTCTGTTAACTATTCAATTTCCGACAATACCTTGGCAACATCTAGGTATGGATTTCTTCATGTCCAACAGAAAGTCCTACATAATCATCATTGATTACTTCTCAAGGTGGATAGAAGTGAGACGGTTATATTCAACTACAATCGAAGTAGTTATAAGAGTTCTACAAGACATCTTTGCGACACAAGGTATCCCTGACGAAGTACTATCAGACAACGGACCACAGTTTGTGAGTGAGTATTTCACACAGTTTGTGACAAGAATGGGTTTTCAACATCTCATTAGTTCACCATGGTATCCACTGTCAAATGGTGAAGCGGAAAGAGGTGTAACAACCATAAAGTCCTTATTGAAGAAGGATGAAGATCTTCCAATCTCACTTCTAATTTATCAATCTACTCTGTTGATGTGTGGCCTATCACCTGCAGAGTTACTGATGGACAGGAAGGTAAGAAAACAACTTCCTGTGTTGCCTAAAAAGTTGCTTCCAGGATTGAATGTCCAGGGTCTAGGAGAGAGCAACAATGAGGAGAACCCTCATAAAAGGCAACAAACGTGAAATTACAACAAAATATTTTGTGTCAGATACTTAATGAAGGCCAGAGATTGTGAATACGTGACCCTAAAAGGGAAGGTACTGTAATCAACAGAGATGAAAACTACCAGAGATCGTGTATGGTACAAACAATGGAAGGAAACATATGTTTAAATAGGAGAAACATTATCCCTATTCCCCAAAAGCAAAAGTCAATCATTCATTTGGAAGACCAAAATGAAGAAGAACAAACCCGAAGCAAACAGAATGCTACAATCCTTAGTAGAAATCAACCAAGTCAAAAATCCAGACTTACAAGGAAGATTATCCCATTCAGACTAGAACAAGTCATATATATTAATGACCTAGACCATGGTGTAGAGGGCACAATTTCAAGTTTATGGATGATATGAAACTTAGAAGCATTGTGAACTGTGAGGGGGATAGTGTGGAACTGCAAAAGGACATAGACAAGTTGGTGGAATGGGCTTACAGGTGGCAGATGAAGTGCAATGCAGAGAAATGTGAAGTGATTCATTTTGGTAGGAAGAACATGGAGAGAATATAAATAAAGGGTGCAATTCTAAAGGGGTGCAGGAGCAGACGGACCTGGGTGTATATGTGCATAAGTCATTGAAGGTGGCAGGACAGGTTGAGAGAGCGGTTAATAAAGCATACAATATCCTGAGCTTTATTAATAGGGGCATAGAGTACAAGAGCAAGGAAGTTATGTTGAACTAATATAAGGCACTAGTTTAGCCTCACCTGGAGTATTGCGCCCAGTTCTGGGCACCGCTCTTTCAGAAAGATGTGAGGGCATTGGAGAGAGCACAGAAAAGAATGGTTCCACGGATGAGGAACTTCAGTTATGAAGATAGATTGGAGAGGTTAGGACTGTTTTCCTTGGAGAAGAGAAGGCTGAGAAGTGATTTGATAGAGGTATTCAAAATCAGGAGGGGTCTGGACAGAATAGATAGGAAGAAAATGTTCCCACTCATGGAAGGATCGAGAACGAAAGGGCACAGATTTAAAGAAACTGGTAAGAGAGGCAAAAGTGACATGAGGAAAAACATTTTCATGCAGCAAGTAGTTGAAGTCTGGAATGCACTGCTCGAGAGTATGGTGGAGGTAGGTTCAACTGAAGCATTCAAAAGGGAATTAGACTGTTATATGGAAAGTAAGAATGTACAGGGTTACGGGGAGAAGGTGGGGGAATGGCACTAAGTGGTCTTTTGGAGAACTGGTGCCGAATGGCCTTCTTCTACTCCTAACTTGTGTCTTGTAGATGGTGGACAGGCTTTGGGGCATCAGGATGCGTTCCTAGCTGCAGAATTCCCAATCTCTGACCTGCTCTTGTAGCCACAGTATTTATATTATTGGCCCAGTTAAATTTCTGGTCAATGGTCACACCCAGGATGTTGATAGTGGGGGATTCAGCAATGGTAATGATGTTGAACGTCAAGCAGAAATGGTTAGATTCTCTCCTATTGGAGATGGTCATTGTCTGGCACTTGTGTGAAGTGAATGTCGCTTGCAACTTATCAGCTCAAGCCTGAATGTTCTCCAGCTCTTGCTGCATGTGTGCATGGACTGCTTATCTGAGGAGTTATGAAAGGTATTGAACACTGTGTTATCAGCAGCGAGCATCCCACCTCTGACCTCATAATTGAAGGAAAGTCATTGATGAAGCACCTGAAGACGCTTTGGACTAGGACACTAACCTGAGGAATTCCAGCAGTGATGTCCTGGACCTGAAATGATTGGCTTCCAACTACAACAACCATCTTCCTTTCCACTAGGTATGACTCCAACCAGTGGAGAGTTTCCCCCCTGATTCCCATTGGCTTCAATTTTACCAGGGCTCCTTGCTGCCACATTCAGTTAAATGCTGCCTTGATGCCAATGGCAGTCCCTCTCACCTCACCTCTTGAATTCAGCTCTTTTGTCCATGTTTGGACCAAGGCTAAATGTGGTCTGGAGTGAAGTGGTCCTGGAGGAACCCAAACTGAGCATCGGTGAGCAGGCTATTTATGTGTAAGGGTCACTTGATAGCAATGGCGATGACATCTTCCATCAGTCTGCCAATGCTTGAGTGTCAACTGATGGAGCAGTAATTGGCTGGATTGGATATGTTCTGCATTTTGTGGCTAGGATATACCTGGACAGTTTTCCACTTTATTCAGTAGATGCCAGTGTTGTAGCTATACTAGGGGCATGGCAAGGTCTGGGACACAAGGCCGGGATACTGTCAGCGGCCATAGTCTTTTCTTTATCCACTGAGCTCAACTGTTTCTTGCTATCGGGTAGAGTGAATCTAATTGGTTGAAGTCTGAAATTTATGGTTGTCGGGACCTCAGGAGGAGAGCGAGATGGATCATCTGGCTGAAGATGGTCACAAATGCTTCAGCCTTGTCTTTTGCACTGATATGCTGGGCTCCACCATCATCGAGGATGCGGATGGTTGTGGAGCCTCCTCCTTTGGTTAGTTGTTTAATTGTCCACCACCGTTCACGACTGGATGTGGCAGGACTGCAAAGCTTTGATTTGATCCATTGATTGTGGGATCACTTAGCTCTGTCTATTGCATGCGGCTTCTGCTGCTTAGCATGTTGCAGCTTCCCCAGGTTACCACCTCATTTTTAAACATGCAAGGTGTTACTCCTGGCATGCTCTCCTACACTCATCATTGAACCAGGTTGCTCATTTAACTTGATGATAATGGAAGAGTGAGGGATATTCTGGGCCATAAGGTTATAGATTGTAATGGAATAAAATTCTACTGCTGCAGATGGTTGTCCTGCTTTGAGCTGCTAGATCTGTTCTGGTGTTATGCCGTTTAGCATGGTGGTAGTGCCGCACAACAAAATGGAGGATGTCCTCAGTATTAAGATGGGGCTTTACAAGGACTGTGCGGTGGTCACTCCTATCAATACTGTTATCGACAGATGCATCTAGAGTCATAGAGTCAAAGAGTCATTTATGGCACAGAAGAAGGCCATTCTGCCCATCAAATCCATGCCAGCTGTCCATGGAGCTTTACTGTCAGTCCCACTCCCTGGCTCGATCCCCATAGCCTGCAAGTCTATTTCTCTCAGGTGGCCATCCAACTTCCTCTTGAAGCCATTGATCGTCTTTGCTTCCACCACCCTTGTGAGCAGCGAGTTCCAGGTCAATACCACCCGCTGCATAAAAAAAGTGCTTCTTTATATTCCCCCTGCATCTTTGACCCAAAACCTTCAATCTGTGTCCCCTAGTCCTTGTACCATTTGTTAATGGGAACAATGTTTCCTTGTCTAACTTATCGAAGCCTGTCATAATCTTGTAGACTTTTATTAGTTCTCCCCTCAATCTCCTTTGTTCTAAGGAGAACAAACCCAGCTTTTCCAATCTAACTTTGTAACTAAAATCCCACATCCCTGGAACCATTCAGGTAAATCTCCTCTGCACCCTCTCAAGGACCCTCACATTCTTCCTAAAGTGTGGAGACCAGAACTGGGTGCAATGCTCCAGTTGGGACCTAACCAGAGCTTTATAAAGGTTCAATATAACTTCCCTGCCACCGTACTCCATTTGTGAAGCCCAAGATCCCATATGCTTTACTAACCACTCTCTCAATGTGTCCTGCCATCTTGAAAGATTTATGCATATGCACACCAGGTCCCTCTGTTCTTGAACACTCTTTAGAACTGTGCCATTAAGTATATATTGCCTCTCCCTATTCCTTCTGCCAAAATACATCACCTTACACTTGGCAGTGCTAAATTCCATCTGCCACCTCTCTGCCCATTCTGCTAACAGCATCTGAAACAAGGAGATTGGTGAGGGCGAAGTCAAGTAGGTTTTCTCCTTGTGTTGATTCTCTGGCCATCCACCTTGGGCCCAGTGTGGCAGCTATATCCTTCAGGACTCGTCCAACCTTGTCAGTAGTGGTGCTACCAAGCACTCTTGGCGTTGGAAATTGAAGTCACTCACTCAGAGTACATTCTGTCCCCTTGCTACCCTCAGTGCTTCTTCTAAGTGGTGTTCAACAGGGAGAAGTACTGATTTATCAGTTAAGGAGGGTGGTAGGTGATAATTAGCAGGAGGTTTCCTTGTCCATGTTTGACCTGATGCCATAGAAATTCTCATGTTGTATTGAGTCAATATTAAGTACTTCCAGGGTCACTCCTTCCTGACCATATACCACTGTGCCACCACTTCTGGTCAGTCTGTCCTGCTGGTGGGACAGGACATACCCAGGGATGGATGTGTCTGAGACATTGGCTGTAAGGTACGATTCTGTGAGTACGACTATGTCAGGCTGTTGCTTCACTAGTCTGTCCTAATTTTGACAGAACACCACAGATGTTGGTGAGGAGGACTTTTCAGTGTCAACTGGGCTGGATGTGCTTTTGTCTTTTCCAGTGCTTCAATCGGTGCCAGGTGGTTCATCCATTTTTACTCTTATTCAAATTTTTCACAGTGGCTTAATACAACTGAGAGGCTTGCTAGACCCATTTCAGAGGGCAGTTAAGAGTCAACTACATTGCTGTGCCTCTGGAGTCACATGTAAGTCAGACAGGGTAAAGATTGCATATTTCCTTCTTTAAAAAATATTAGTGAACAAAACAGATTTTTACGACAATTCAGGGCTTGCATGGTCACCATTACTGAGATTAGATTTTTATTCATGATTTGCTTGAATGAATTTAATTTTCCCAGTTGCCGTGGTGAGATTTGAACACATGTTTCCACAGTATTTATCTAAGCCTCAGAAGTACTAGTCCGGTAACATAACCACTTTGTTACTGTTCCCACTAATCTTCATCTTTCTGTTGATACTGTTTAATTTGAAGAGGTTGGACAATTTGTTCTAATTTCCCTATATGATCTGGATTGGCATGTTCTAAGATTTTTCTTTGAAACGTATGAAAAATGGCATGCCATGTAATGCAATATATCAACAAAATATTGTGGACACAAGGTGTAATCTCTATTAATTTGATGCCACTTTCATATGTCACTCTGCAGTGATATTTTTATAAAAATTATGACTACGCTATTTAGCAAAATTTATAAATGCATGTTGTATAACAAGGGCCAGGAATTTTCTGAAACTTGGTCCCACTCTTTTAATTGGGTTTCTGCCAAACTTACAGTGAAGTTACAGCAGTGAAGAGGGAGCAGCTCCAAGGAAATTCCCAGCCAAACTGTCACTTTCAGCCTCATGAGTATCAGATGGTAGAGGCTGTCTGCTGTTATTTCCTCTGTTTCTGCAGCTAACCTAAGTATTTTTACCAGTATTTGTTAATAACTAGCATCATTCTTAAATAAATGACACAGTGCCATTACATCTCATTTTTTCCAGTCGTCACAATAGAGTGCTTGCTTTATATGGAAGGAGGAAGCTCTTTTTCAGCTTTGAAACTATACAACAAAAAGCCGTGATGTAGTTTCCTGTCTGAACTCTGAATATTTCCACCTACCCACAGCCTCTTTATATAGAACACGTGGTACAGATGTACTGTTTAGATTTTCCCTGTTTGCATGATGGATTAATAGCTTTATGTGATGGCATTTATTTTAAATGTAGTTCATCTGAAGTAAAGGAACGCTGATACAAACATCTTCATAGGTAAGCATTACGTTTATATTAACTTAGTTTCCTGTTTACAGGATTATACTAGCTAAATAAGATGGTAAAATTAAAACTAGAGTGGTATGCGTGTGGTTGCCTCTGACAGATTTGCCTGCATTCAGATTAACTCTATAATCCAGCCGTACAACCCTCTGAGACTTCTGCGCTCCTCCAGTTCTGATCCCTTCCCACCAATTTTAATCCCTCCACCACTGGTGGCCATGTTTCCAGCTGCCTAGACCTAAGCTCTGGAATTCTCTCCCTAAATCTCTTTGCTTCTCTACCCCTCTCTCCTTCTTTAAAGAGATCGTTCAAACCTTCCTCTTTGACCAAGCTGTTGGTCATCCGTCCTGATATCTCCTTATGGTGCGCAGCATCAAATTTTGTTTGATAATACTCTCGTGAAACACCTTGGATGATTTACTATGTTAAAGGCACTATACAAATGCAATTTGTTGGTGTTGCTGTTGAAATGATATGATCCATATTGAAATGTTTAAGAAATGTCTACCAAAAGCTAGCTTGTTCTTGAACTGACATGTCCTCTGACATTTATAATCTTGATGGGATGTTTTATGGCTGTACCAAAAAAGGAGTAGCAGCATGGATCTGGATAGTATAATGTCTGGTACAAGGTGCCTCAATAAACTTTATTCTAATGTGCCATCATTCGGATTGAAAACAGACTGATGTTCCAAACTGGCGAGATTTTCCACTGACAGATATTGATTCCTTGTTTTTAGACAAATAAAAGAACCAAAAGAGAAAGAAAAGCCTAACTTTACACACTGACCATACTAATGAAGGTTTTAACTAACTCTGCTTTGGTAAGTCACAGGATTTTGTATACAGTCAGAGTGCTGAGTTGAATCAGATTAACCTTCAACCTCATTTACTGAATGCTATAAGTTTCTTGAGTTCTATTGGTAACTATAGTGAAGAATATGAGTCAACGAACAGCCAGTAGGATGATATTAATAATAATAATTAATTTTAAAAACAAAAAATGCTGGAAAAACTCAGCAGGTCTGGCAGCATCTGTGGAGAGAGAAGCAGAGTTTCCAGCATTTTTTGTTTTTATTTCAGATTTCCAGCATCCGCAGTATTTTGCTTTTATATTAGGATGATATTAATAGTGAGTATGCCCTTAGGGTACTGAAGGGTCATACTGATCACCAGATAACAGGAAGAAACAAAACTAACCAACTCATTTGGAAGATGTTCAAAAGTAATCGCCTTGTCCCCTAAATATTAAAGTACCAGTTAATTTTCTTTCTTCTCATCAGATGATTGGGTATCTGCCACTTTTTTTAAAAAAAGTAAAATGAGAGAAAATGCCTTTGCAAAAAGTAGCACTTGAATGATAAGTGAGCTGTATAAAATTGTTACATGTGTAATTGGTGAAGCAGTGTAAGTGTTCAGCCCCATTGTCGCTGCTGAGCTGATGGAGAGGAATTTAGAAATAGTGGCATATATGTAAATGTGTGTTTTTGGGGTTTTAGGCATGTTTATGATTGTGGGTGTATATGTCTGTGTGAGAGAGTGTAGTGGTATGTGTGTGTGGGGGGAGGGGGTTGGTTGGGTGGGGTGGGGGGGGGGGTGCAGTGTAATTGTGTCCAGCTATGGAGGGCATAATAATATGTGTGTGGGGATGTAGTGGTGTGTATAGATTCATGTGTGAGAACTGATCATGATCAAGATTAGATTTGATGTTTTCATGCCATTTATATAGTTATCACATACGCTGTCAGTTAAGTGGGGCACAGTGTGCAATCAGGCACAGTTAGAAATGAGCTGGGGTGATAGATGAAGGATGAAAATGAAGGGATACAGAGGAAGTTATTACTGACTGCTGTCTCCTAGTGTCTGGAAGTGTAGAGGTATTTCTGTGCACATTTCGCCCAAGGTGAATTTGTTTGTTTATTTATTTATTTCTGACAGTCTAAAACACTAACTATAAATAATATGGAACCAGCCAGTGAGGTAGTGAAGAGGGTGCTACAAGAATCTTCAGAGATGGTGAGTAGTCTGTGGAACTAAATACCATTCAGATTCTTGTAGCAGCTAGAATGCTGGGATTGTGGTTTAATCATATCTTCACATTTTTTTCTGCAGTGAAAACCGATGAAAGTAATTTAAAAATTATTTTTTGTAGTGGGAGATTGGAAACATTCTAAACAAATTTTGGCCTGTTCTAATTGGACACTTTAGATTGTATTTGATAGACTCATGTTCTTGTTACGTGTATTAAATTTTGAATCTTTTAACTTGAGGCAAGGCAAAGTAAGTAAAAGAAATGCTCAGCACAAAAGACCAGGGGTGGCATTAAACTGTCTGTGTTGTACTTCTGGGTGTGACAGTGCTACACCAGTATCTCACCACAGTTTGTTTTTATCTCCAGGGAGATGCCCAGAACGACCAATTGGTATTGTCAAACAGTGACAACTTATCAACTTCCCGGATTGGTGAGTTTGAAAACAAACTAGCACATTCTCCCACCAGATGTACCAGCCTGTGGTTTTGCCTGCTGCTCTTGTGCTGATGCAAGCAAAAACTAAGTTGTTTATAAAGCACCGTGCCTCATCAACCGCTTCTTTGAAGTCATATTAGGAAACATCAGCTCTTTTGAATCTAACATTGAAAGTTTAGTGGACATAGGTTTTACAATTAGCTTGCTTAAAGAAGAATAGATTTTAAAGGCTAGCTGTAGACAATTTGATAGGAACCTGTAAAGGACTAGTCAATTTATCCATAGTGAGTGGCAGTGCATACCAGTGTGTTTGTTATTTGTATAGTGCATCTGTCTGTTAATAGAATATTGATTATGAAAATAGAATCTTGGAAACATTCTTTGTTAGATTCTTTTTTGTGGCGCAGTGGTTAGCACCGCAGCCTCACAGCTCCAGCGACCCAGGTTCAATTCTGGGTACTGCCTGTGTGGAGTTTGCAAGTTCTCCCTGTGTCTGCGTGGGTTTCCTCCGGGTGCTCCGGTTTCCTCCCACAAGCCAAAAGACTTGCAGGTTGGTAGGTAAATTGGCCATTATAAATTGCCCCTAGTATAGGTAGGTGATAGGGAAATATAGGGACAGGTGGGTATGTGGTAGGGAACATGGGATTGTGTAGGATTAGTATAAATGGGTGGTTGATGGTCGGCACAGACTCGGTGGGCCGAAGGGTCTGTTTCAGTGCTGTATCTCTAAACTAAACTAAACTAAACTATGTACGTTTCCCATGTTACTTTCTCCACATTCCTTTCCCTATGTTATTTTCTGATGTACAGATGCTAAGGTTGCAGCTGAGCTGCTCCCTTTAGATGGAGAAGCAATTAATTGTGTAAGGTCAGTTTCTTGGTATAAGTTCCATGTTTTACTTTTCAAATGGAAGGTGATCCAAACTGAACTTCAAAATGAAGAATTTTTCCCCCTTTTTTGAATCTGTTTATTAGTATCAATGTTCAATTACTGGCTTAAAGACATTCTGACAGTGTCACATGACTTGGAAATCACCAGACTGCAATATTGGGAAATATTCCTCCACCGTTCAAACTGTATTGTGTAGATCTCACCTCTGATTATTTCAAAATGCGGAGGATGGAGGAAGTATAAAAAGGGAAACTGTCATTTTAAGCTGTGGCAAGTATTCTAACCTCGCTGTGTGCTCTTGTAGGTCAGGAGTACCCCTTTACCATTAAAGTGAACCAGCTCCACAAACCGGCCAACCAACAAGCAAAGTGTGATGTGTCAGCGCTCAACTTAGGGAGAAAGCCTTCAAAGCCATCAGAGAAACTTAAACACTCTCAAGGTATGTTGGTGCAAAGTGCTTCTGGCAATAGAGGAGACCTCCTGCCATTCCAAAAAATGCGTTGGAAAGTTGAAAAATACTTTAATGTATTGCAGAATGAATTGTGCGGCCTTTTATTTTGCAAGTGTAATTCAGAGCAACCTCACACTACTCTTCTGATGAAAGGTCAATCGACCAGAAACGTGGGGCTGGATTTTGTTCTCCCCTAGGCGTCAGGGTCCATGGTGGGGGCGGGGGGGGTGGCGCCCTGTAGATGTCTCAGGGAGAGGGCCGCCACACACCCCAATGCCAGGAGGGCCCAACTAGATATTACCAGCAGCAGTGAGATCTTGTGGAGGCACCCCCCCTGCTGCTCTGTGATGGGACCCCCATTTGAATATTTAAATAAATTAAAATTAATGAATTAATGATACTTACGCTGCTGCCTGCTGCGATCTTCGGCCCAGTGGCTGGCACTCCCGTGCTTTCAGATCCCTGTCCAGGCAAACAAGGCGCCACACTGGTGGGGAGGGGGGAGGAGGTATGTTTATCAGCATGGGAGTGGGGGGAACAGGGTCAAAGTGACATCATTGGTGTAGGGGATGGTGGGAAGGGTTTGAGGTTAAAGTTTATGCAGTTTGTTGGGGCAAGGTCAGATGGACAATTTAAGTGTTTTGGTGGGGAAGAGGGCAAATAATTAATTAAATTGTTATGGGGGTTGGGAGAGGGGAAGAACCTGAGCTTTAAATATTTAAATTTACCAGTAGGGTTCAAAGCCCTTTAAAAATGGCGTCAGTGCCTGCGCACAGGCCCGCGGCCTGCTCCGGCTATTTAAATGAGCTGCTGCACGGTAGATTGCAGCGGCTCTGCGACATGTGGCCCGCACGGTGGGCTGCCGTTCTCTTCACCTGTCTCTGACATCAGTAGCGGGCACAGAAGTTTCAGCCCATTAACTCTGTTTCTCCCTGCACAGATGCTGCCAGACCTGCTGAGTATTTCTAGCATTTTTTTGTTGTTATTTCAGATTTTCAGCATCTGCAGTATTTTGCTTTTATGTCACACTACCCTAGTTGTGAACAGCATATAAGTGGGTTGCAGGTGCTACTACTGCTTTGTACTGCTGCTCTGTAACTGAAGGGCACACACGTACTTTGTTGGGTTCCCCACATAATTTCCCTAGGAATTTCCCTGTAGTTATTTTGGCCCCTATGTACATACACATTTACAGGCATACTGGTTAATATAAAATGTAAGAGCTTTTGAATCCAATGCTTCGACGGATAAAATTGCACCTTGTGTAAAGTGATACCTTTTCCTGTTACATTGATACATAGTTAAGTATGAACAAAAGCTTTTCTTTCTCCTCCAGTTGACTTAGATGCCGGTTCGAAGCACTGCAAGAAAAACAAAATGAAAATGCCTTGGCCTTTCCACAAAAACTCAGCACAGCGCGAATCCATCTCTTCTCAGGATGAAGGTCTCTTCGATCGGCATCTTAAAGACATCTGCGATCATGATGACATGCTCGTTAAACCAATCCTTGTAAGTCAACTGTTACAGTTCTTTTTAGTTAAGAGCTTACCACACAGTGAAGAGTGACACTAAACTAAACTGAGGAATCAAGCTAACTCATAGTCTAGCCTCATTATTCCAAGCATATCTGAGCTGGTTCAACAGTCAAATCAAAGTGAAGTCTGTAGAAGCTCAAGTGTCTTTCCATCTGGTGTAATCTCTTGACATTTACAAAGGAAAGTTAGTGAAAGTGTTTGAAAAGATATCACTATTTTGCTGCATGGTTTAGAATCAATTATGATTTTACAGATCCAGATGAGAGTGAGAAATTGCAAACTGAAAGCTGTTTATAAACAGATTATTTCTCGGAATAATAAAGAATTCTGTTTCTGTGTTTTACTTCACTTTAGAATATCCTGACTGTCCTGTTCCAGAAAGGACCCTCATTTGTTGGAATATTTCGAAAGTCAGCAAATGCCAAGGCTTGCAAGGAATTAACTGCAAAACTAAATGCGGCAAAAGAAGTCACCCTGGAGGAGGAGCCTGTCGTTCAGTTGGCTGCGATCTTCAAGGTAGATTAGTTTAAGACCCCCTGCTCTAAAGAGGCACTGGACTGGGCAACACCAACCCAACAGTTCAATTTCAGTTATTTTTCCATACTAGCAGTCCGCATGACTAAATGACTAATTATAAATATGTGGTTGCAGGATTTCCTACGTCATATTCCAGATAGTGTGTTGGTGACTGAACTGTACGACAGCTGGATGACAGCCATGGAAAAGGAGAATATTAATGAAAGAATTGAGGAGATCAAAAAGTAGGTATCACCCTACAGTAAGAGATCAGTCGCAAGTGGAGGCAGGGGTGGGGGCTCTCCTTTGCTTACATCCTGTTATTTGTTCAAGTACCATTTACACTCTGGAATCTCCCTGCTGGGCTATGATACCAAATTGTTTTTCAAGTCAAAGTCACGAATATATTCAAAATATTGTGTGTATCATATACTCATTGTAACCATGATATTTACTGTTATACTTCTGCCATTACATTTTGTTGAGTGACTCAGAATAAAATAGCAGTAAACAGGATCAGATGGATGCGTACAAATAAAAAAGCTAAGAAAGCGGTTAGGAAAATTAATGGCCTTGATAGTCTATAGCATGCTGCACAGCTACTTGTAATAAACCAGCATATCTTCTGACTTACAGTGAGCAACACCTAGGAGATATGATAGGGTGGAATCTTATGCTCTCCCCATGGCGGGTTTGGAGGCAGGGAGAGCATCAAGTTGGATGGGATAGTGGTGGGTGGGGGGTGCAGTGGTTACCGCCACCATTCCGCCTCTGCCAAAATTTAGTCCAGGGCGGGAAAGCCTATGAACAGCCTTCCTACCCCACCATCAATTGAGGCCCTTAACTGGGCAATTAACTGCCAATTAAGGGCCTGTTCCCACCGCAACCGCAATTACCCATGAAGCACAAGGCCCTGTCACTGCAAGGGAAGCACCCTCTGAGGGCCACCCCCACTGCCCTTGCTGCCAACAGCCCTCTTCCCTCCCCCACGATCCCCACCCCGTGAGACCCCTCCCACCCTGATCTACCTGAGGCCTGGATCCAGCAACGTTCCTCAGCCTCCAGGATGGTCACCTCCAGCAGCAACCACCACCTCTGATTGGCCGGCAACTTTTCAAGGGTGGAACTTCTGTTGACAGGGTCCTAAATCCTATGGAAGGCCCACCGCTGTCCACTTAAGTGCCTGATTGACAGTAAATTCGGCAGGCCTTCTGCTGAAGAGGTGAAACAGGGATCTCAGCATCAGTTTCTCCTGACATCGAGACCTCGCCACCAGCATAAACCGCTCCACCCCCACCCCGCCCATAGTTTTTAATGTTTCAGCAAAATAATTAATTAAATATAATGGAGTGCATGAGCATTGTGTTTTCTGAAGTATATAATCAATCACTCTTCTGCTTTTTTCAAACGAATCACAAGTAATCAACAAAGATAACTGTTCTGGGCATCTGACTGTTGAATAAGTCTCCAAATAAGTGCATTTTTCTGCACACTTGACTTACATGATACGAGATATTCTGCTAACTTTCAAAATCATTAAGTTAACTCTGTTCAAACCAGTCACAAGACACTGAAGCCCATAGCGGGGAATTTCTCAATGGAAGTTTAGAGAAGTGCTGTTTTTTTGGGGAAGTGTTTAATTGAGTAAGCAAAGCTTCAATCGGTAGCTAACCAAATGGGAACTCCTTATGTTTTCCATTAGGCTTCTGACAAAACTTCCAAGCCACAATTGTCTCTTGCTTCGCTATTTGTTTTGTGTGCTGTACTACATCAATAAACATTCTGAGGTGAACAAGATGGATGCCTACAATCTCGCCATCTGCATCGGCCCAAATATGCTCTGGCCCAACAAAGTTGCAACTGCAGAATTACAGAAAGAAGTCTCTGTAAAGGTAAATATATTGTGTGCTTTTGACCTGGGAGTTTTGTTTCCTAGATGTGCAAGATTAAGGCTAGGTTTTGTTTAATCCTATGATACAGAAGGGCATTAAGAATTTTTGAGATTACAGGAAATTCAGTTAGGCTGAACAGATGATTTTTGCTAGCCATTCTAGCAGACATTCTGATATAAATCCCTAAAGATACACTTTTTTTCCCTAACTAAAGATGTGCAGAAGGCTTGGAGTTCTCTGAATTAGTTGAGTGTTAGTGTGACACTTGTCATAACAAAATCACAATAACTAAACTTTTGGACACCTCTCCGAACTCTCATTGCCCAACCATTTATCTTCTCTATTTATTATTTTTCTTTCCCTCTATAAGGCAGCTTGGAATATTTTCTATGTCAAAAGCTTAATATAGATGGAGAAAATTATTGTTGCTTGTTCATTGTGTGGTAGTTTCCTTTGATATCATAAACATCAATTGCTAACATGGGATACCATAATCTTTTGCACATCATTCACTCTTACTTGATTATTAGTCACCTTTTCGAAGAGTAGGAATTCTAACAATAAAAGACAATGGTACCTAAAGCTATTGCAATCTGTGTAAAAGCTCCTTTTTAAAATAGCAGTGCCAAGGAGATGTAGCATATGTGAGAAAGGCTTAATCTGAAAAGTAACCAAGCTTAGAGTGGGGCAAGTCATGCAAACTATTAATTGTTGATTACGTTATTTACATCTGGGTGATTTCTGATGTTGATGATAGCAAACTTCCTTATACCAAATATCATCACATGATATCAAGTAGGGATAGAAATTTTCCGATTATGCACAGTATGGGGGAAGCTAGTTAGGCTAGTAATGTAAAGAAGCTGCTTTTAATTTATTATAGTGCTAAAAGAGTATTTTGGAGCAGGCCTATTCCTGTGCTATCAAATATCAAGGAGCAATGAAGGACTGAAAAAGCAGACTTTGTGGCATTCATAGGTTCTTAAGGGAACAGTTTTGCAGTGATTGCTTCTTAGTTAGTGGTTGTGCCTGTTGTCACCTTTTGCATTTTAATATATTTTTTAAAAAATATCTCCTAAAATGTCCTTAAAACCAAAAATACTTGCTGGAGAGCTTTTCACATCAGTCATTTGTTCTGACAATTGATTCTGGTATGATTATCAACACCAAGCCAATTTTATTTTCATTACAGGTTGTGCATCTGATGCAGTTTCTGATTGAAAATTGTTGTCTAATATTTGGTAGTGATATAACCACACTCCTGGGCGAACCAGTGCAAGTGCTATCAGAAGACACTGATATCTCAGGTATGTAGAACATGCATTGACTCATGCATCACATTAAGAAGAGAGCTTGATTTACATAGTGCAAGACACATAAAGCACATCACAACCAATGAATTACATTTCAAGTATAGTCTCTATTATGTTGTAGGCAAACATAGCAGCCAGTTTATATGCAGCGAGTTCCCATAAACAGCAAACAAGATGTTTTTATTTTGTTTCCTGATGAATGCACATTGGTCAGGACACTGGGAGAATGCTCCTTTTTTTGAACAGTGCCAAGGGATCTTTTACATCCACCCAGACAGGCAGACTGGTTTAACGTCTCATTCCAAAACGACGGCCAGGATTTTACCCAAGGCGGACAGGAATCGGCCACCGACTGAAAAGCCAGTGGTGAACCCGCCTCCGCCTCGCCTGGGGATCCGACCCGTATTTTGCGGGTTGCTGGGCTTTGATTGGTGTGAGGTGGGACTTCCACCCGCTTGATGTAGGCCGTCCCGCCGAATAGAGCTACCGGCCAATCAGCGGCCTGGCAGTTAACTGTCCCAGCAGCGACACCGGGAGCGATGGCCACTGCTGGGACTACAGCCCAGCTCGAAGAAGAAGATATCGGGGAGCCTGGAACAAAGGTGAGTTTTGGTTGCCTTGCCGGGGGTAATCGGTCATGACCCAGCGAGGCAAAGGTGGTTGATTGGGGAGACGGGGGGGCGTGTTGGGTGTTGGGGGGGTTGGGGCAGCGGGGGCGGCCCTCCATCAGGCACGGGGTGCCCGATCATGAGGGCCCCCCCCCCACCCCACGGGACGTTCGAGAGCCGCCTGCTTTTGTCAGGCGGCTTCTCCTGGTCCTCGGCTGCCCGACCAGCTATGAGTGAAATCCCCGTGGAGACGGGCGAAGGTCCTTAAGTGTCGGTTAAGTGGCCACTTAAGGGCTTTGATTGGCCTGGGGTGGCCGGGCCATTTTTTGCCACCGCCACCCTGCGTTAAGTGGCGGCGGAGGTGCGAATGGGTCAGCCTCCCGCTCCATCTTACGCCATTCCTCACCACCATCCCGCTCTTTGGGGGGCGTAAAATTCAGCCTGACATGTCTGACATTACAGCATGTCCCCATTCTACACTGAAGTTTCAGCCTAGATTGTGTACTCAAGTCCTGCAGAAAGGACCCATGACCATCTGTCTTAGAGGCAAGACTGCTACCAGCTAAACTAAGCTGACAAGATATTTTTATTTTATTGCATTCTTTAAAATTTGCTACACCCCATGACAGGAGACCCATTCAGAAACTTTGCAAATGAGATCTCAAAGGCTTCTCATGTGGCCTTTTGTTTGCAAAGTTCCAGTGACCGTTTAATATTGATAGCCTTGAAAGCATAAATGGCAGTGGATAACCAGAGTAGTCCATAGAATATAACTGAAGTGTTTGTCATTTTGTTTACAGACATGCTATCTTCTCAGCAAAATGACTCTGCCTATGACAGCACTGACCAGGATGATTGGAAAGATGTGTGGAATGAAAAAAGGCGACGTGCAAACTCCAGCTGTTATCAAACATTGAGGAGCAATGAAGGGCTGAGAATGGAGAGAAAGCAGAATTGTCAAATGGACGTTGAAGCTGGATACTGCACTACAGCTTCTTGCAGCACTGAATCAATGGATGCTACCAGCAGAGCATCCTTGAGACCTGAGACACCATGCTTGCCTGCATCCAATATTGAACGGTATACTGGGAGAACGAACAGACGCTGCTCAGAACCAATATTAGGTGTCAACTCCATCCCTAAAAAGATCGACCAGCAGGAGTTACTGGCAAGAAGCCATGAGGATTGTTCCATCTCACGTGATGGCCTATATTTTAATGGTCAACCAATTGCGGAAAACTTTAGCAGCAGAAGACCAACCAACCATAATGCCAGCTCACATTCTGGGCTTTCCACAGCCTCTTCTTCGAAGGCTTCTTCAATTTCTTCATTGGCTAGTTCATATTCAAACCTGTCAGAGAACTCTGTTTTTATGTACTCTCCACTTGTTTCCCCCACTTGCTCCAGTCAGGAGAATTCCTCCTTTTCAGAATATCCGGAAAAACTACAAACAAATTTTTGCCAGGTTCCTGATAACTGTGTGAAACCCACAAAAGAAAAAGCCAAGAAACCTCTAAAGAAGACTCAAAGCTGGAGCCCAACAAGGACATTTAACACAAACCTGGAATCCTGCAAAGCAAACATTCTGAAAGAAAGCCTCCCCACTTGTGAGACAGTCCATGAGGACCAAGTCAGTGAGAGTGGCACTGCCAGGTACAGGACTCGCTTAATTTCTGTTGATGAAGTCTTGAAGCAAGTTGATAGCAAAAGGTGTTGTAGCCCACCTTCTTATACTAAAGCTGTTGAAGAAAATAATGCACCTGTTGCTACAATGAAGGAAATGACTGTGAAAAACATGAGAAGATTGTCCCAGCTGGAAGAAGCCAAGAAATTGCGTGGTCAATTTGTTGCTGGGCAGAAGAATAGGCCTTGTTCTTTAACAGAGGACTTGATCTATCCTTCATGCCAAAATCATATTGCAAACAATTTTGAATCTTGCAATAAACAGGCTCAACCTACACCTGTTAATCAGTGTGAAGCATTGCACGATCATTTTGAAAACAATTTGTACTCTACAGGATTTGAAAAGACACAGCATTACAGGGGGAGAGCTATGTCTGAATCTGCAAGTAGGGGCAAGCATGAACAATCACACAGATACTTCAGGCAAAACTTTGAGGGCTATGAACAGATTCAGCATGCTAAAGAGTCCTATGTGTAATGTGTGCACAAACAATATCCTAATGTTCTTTCCATGTTAGTGTTCAGTTAATGCACTAATACAGTCTAAAAAGCTGCTGTTCACTGCTATGTTCTTATGTTGTAACTTTCAATGTATTTAGTATTATGGAGTAAAATGGCATGGTAATGTACCATAATCTGAAGTAGAATCTTTGAAATTCCCTGGGGGCAATTTTAACCTAACTTGCTGTGTGGGAAACTAATAGGATCAGGCGGAACCCTAATTTTACAGCCCATTCAAATGGGGGAAACTTTAACCTCCCCCACCAGTTGGGAGACTGATGGGATCAGGTAAAATGTTGATTTTACACCCCACTCGATTTTACTGTCCATTAAAGCCAATAGGTAATATTGGGCGGGATATAAAATCAGCTTAGTTTCCCACCCAGCAAGTTGAGATAAAATTGCACAACCCCAGCTGTATCTAATAAATAGACAATATTGAGAGGAACATCTGCATGATGCAATTTCAATAAGAAACTGTAGAAAGGATTCAAAGTTATTAATGTGAGTCATATTTGAGGTAAAATTGCTAAGCAGCACATATATTCATGTAAATATTGTAAATGAAAGTCATCAGAAGTCTTTATGCATGTAATGTAAATTGCAAAAATTTCAACCTATTTTCACTACAATAAAAAATATGTTTCCACTGGGCACCATTCTATTTGTATAATATTTTTAAACACTTGCTCTGTAAATACCATCATCGTACCGCATGGGAGATTGGTTAAGAAGGTAAGAGCCCATGGGATCCAAGGCATTTTGGCAAATTGGATCCAAAATTTGGCTTAGTGGCAGGAGGCAGAGGGTGACAGTCGAGGGTTGTTTTTGCGAATGGAAGCCTGTGACCAGTGGTGTACCCCCGGGATCTGTAGTGTACATTAATGATTTAGAAGTGAATTTAGGAGGTATGATCAGTAAGTTCGCAGATGACTCGAAAATTGGTGGTGTTGTAAATAGTGTGGAGGAAAGCCTTAGATTACAGAACGATATAGATGGGCTGGTAAAATGGGCAGAGCAGTGTCAAATGGAATTTAATCCTGAGAAGTGTGAGGTGATGCATTTTGGGAGGACTAACAAGGCAAGGGAATATACAATGGATGGTAGGACCCTAGGAAGTACAAAGGGTCAGAGGGATCTTGGTGTACTTGTCCATAGATCACTGAAGGCAGCAACACAGGTAGATAAGGTTGTTAGGAAGGCGTATGGGATACTTGCCTTTATTAGCCGAGGCATAGAATATAAGATCAGGGAGGCTATGATGGAGCTGTATAAAATGCTAGTTAGGCCACAGCTGGAGTACTGTGTACAGTTCTAGGCACCACACAATAGGAAGGATATGATTGCCCTGGAGAGGGTGCAGAGGAGATTCACCAGGGCGGCACAGTGGCGCAGTGGTTAGCACCGCAGCCTCACAGCTCCAGCGACCCAGGTTCAATTCTGGGTACTGCCTGTGTGGAGTTTGCAAGTTCTCCCTGTGTCTGCGTGGGTTTTCTCCGGGTGCTCCAGTTTCCTCCCACAAGCCAAAAGACTTGCAGGTTGATAGGTAAATTGGCCATTATAAATTGTCACTAGTATAGGTAGGTGGTAGGGAAATATAGGGACAGGTGGGGATGTTTGGTAGCAATATGGGATTAGTGTAGGATTAGTATAAATGGGTGGTTGATGGTCGGCACAGACTCTGTGGGCCGAAGGGCCTGTTTCAGTGCTGTATCTCTAATCTAATCTAAAAAATATTGCCTCGGCTGGAGCATTTCAGCTATGAAGAGAGATTGGATAGGCTAGGGTTGTTTTCCTTAGAGCAGAGAAGGCTGAGGGGGAACATGATTGAGGTATACAAAATTATGAGGGGCATTGATAGGTTAGATAGGAAGAAACCTTTTCCCTTAGCGGAGGGGTCAATAACTAGGGTCATAGATTTAAGGTAAGGGGCAGGAGATTGAGAGGGGATTTGAGGAAACATTTTCACTCAGAGGGTGGTTGGAATCTGGAACACACTGCCTGAAGAGGTGGTAGAGGCAGGAACCCTCACAACATTTAAGAAGTATTTAGATGAGCACTTGAAACGCCATAACATACAAGGCTAAGGGTCAAGTGCTGGAAAATGGGATTAGAGTAGTTAGGTGCTTGATGGCCGGCACAGACACGACGGGCCGAAGGGCCTGTTTCTGTGCTGTATAATTCTATGACTCTATGATCTTATGTACCCTAATCCAGTTGGTGGCTTGATGTTCTGTACAAGTCTTCCAAGACGCCTGTAGCCATCAACTGAGATCAAGATACTTTAAGTCTGAAAAATTGATGCTATTAGGTGACGCTGAGATACATCACTTATGAGGTAAAGGTGCTGCTGTACATAGACACACTGGGAGGAATTTTAACTTTGAGGAGCATGTGGGTTTGGGTGCCGGTGGGTGTGTGAAATCTGTAACAAATGCAAGCTTGTAAGGAAACCAGTGCCAACCCACTAACTTCTGTGCTTAATTCAAGCGTGTTAGACTGCTTGTGCATAACCCCATTGGGAGAGACAGGTTACTAATTAGCATATGCCAATTGCTCAATTGAAGGAATAGTTCAACTCAACTTTAGAAACTCGTCAGTGAATGCAAGGTGAAAACCCAACAGCAATTGAGAGGGCTGATTTAAACATATGGAAATACTGCAATAAATACTCAGTGCCCACCTCTGCTTTTTTACGTACAAGTGAGAAAATGTTTGTTCACAGTACTTTAGCTGAGAGTTTACCTACTACACTTTGCAGGTTTACTGAATCACATCTGGATGAGTGGCGCTTTGGCTGACTCAGATTGGACCTTGGATGAGAAGCAATATGACCAGCACCAATAGCAGCCTGCTGATGAGAGACCTGTAGCTGGACAGCAACAGGGGATGAGCAGCAGCTTGCTGTTCAAAGATCTGTAGCTGGGGAGCAGAGAGGGGAGCAGCTTGCTGGAGGCACTACCAGCATGACAGAGTCTATAGGCAGATGCTGAGTTTCCCTGAAATGTCAGACAGCAGTGCTTCAGGAGGCTCAGGTTTTTTCAGCAGGTGGTGGCAGACATCTGCAGCCTGTTAGAAGAGGACTTTTTATTTATTTTTATTTTTTATTTAGAGATACAGCACTGAAACAGGCCCTTCGGCCCACCGAGTCTGTGCCGACCAACAACCACCCATTTATACTAACCCTACAGTAATCCTATATTCCCTACCACCTCCCTACATTAGGGGCAATTTACAACGGCCAATTTACCTATCACCTGCAAGTCTTTGGATGTGGGAGGAAACCGGAGCACCCGGCGAAAACCCACGCAGACACAGGGAGAACTTGCAAACTCCACACAGGCAGTACCCAGAATCGAACCCGGGTCCCTGGAGCTGTGAGGCTGCGGTGCTAACCACTGCGCCACTGTGCCGCCCTTGACTTGACGCCTGCTGAACCTGGTGACCATGTGTTAGTCAAAGTCTCCACCGTCCTCAACCTTTTTTGCCTCTGGATATTTCCAAGGCGCTGCTGGATCTATATTCAGGATTTCCCAGTTGGCAGCCCACAAACGCATAAGACAGATGACTGATAAGCTGTTTGCCAGAGCAGGCAATTATGTGAACTTTGCCTGCAGTGATGCCAGCGTTATGGCCATGTGGTGTGATGTGGGTAGTTCTCACTGTTCAATTCTCCACCTGACCGCAGCAAGTGTATTTCTATTAAGATTTAGCCCCTTGGAGTTTTATTTTTCAAATAAACAGACAGCGACAGGTTTTCCTGTAGGTTTTTTAAAAATAGAAAGTCAATTGTTTATTGATCAATACGCCTTATCCCAAAAGTGGCGCAACCGCATCCACTCACACATACGCTCACACACACACATGCACAAGAAACAGACAGAGAAGGGAAAGAGGTAGGTGGGTTTGAGTGGGGAAGAAGGATTATGATAAATCTGTTGAATTCTCTTGAGATTCAAGTTCTAGATAATTGTAGGCCTGATATGATTGTAGATTTCTCTCTTGATTGAAGGTTCTGTTGAAGATGGTGGGTCACTTAAAGCCCGCCCTCTGCTGTATTGTGTAGATTTTGGATTTTTCAGCAGGGCAGCTGTATTCTGGCTTGCTGGAATGCCAGCTGTTACAAGTAGCTTTACCTTCTGGGTCAGACTCTCTCTTTCTCTCTCTCTCTTTCTCTCTTTCTGGCTGTCTTTTTTAAGGTAAAACTGTCACTTATCACTCCTGTTAGGAGACATTCTGATTTCCCTCCCATGGTGATCACACAAATGCCCAGGACATGGTTACTTCACACCTCCTTTCTTTTTGAAAAAGACCTTCAATTCTGGAATGTTTTTAGGATAGGTGTGAGATGGGTTTCATTAACAACTTTTGGCTTTGAAGATTTATCTTTGTCTTTGCCAGACTGTTTGAATACACAAAAGTTAATCCCCTTTTCTGCAGTGGCCATTTTGGACCATTGTTCACTTTTTAAAAATAAAAATACATTTTTTAAAGACAAAGTCTGTTTTCTCATAACTCTTCAAAGTTACTCCAAGGATGTTGTATCATCGCAGCACTGATGTGTGTGACACCTTCGCAAAAAGGTAAAAAAGAGAAAGCCTTGGTTTTCATTTTTGTGTTTTTTTAGGGGGGTTTAGAAAGAGAGAAAAAGAAACAATAAGATAGTTTAGGATCACACCACTTTACACATTCATTTCATTTTCTCCTCAGGCTTCCCACACTGAGTCTGATATCAATTTGATTTAGAAAATGTTCTTCACATTCTGGACAGTGTGTCCCAATATGTGTGAAATTTTTAGGTTGAATTGTTGGAGGAGTAAACTCCAACAAACAATTCTGGTGTTTTCAACTTTTAATTTTTCTGGGAAAATGAGTGGATTGTGGTCCGTATTAATTTGAATCTTTTTGTGCCCGTTATTGGCACAAACGGGCCAGACGGGGTATACCCAAGGTTATTACGGGAAGCGAGGGAAGAGATTGCAATGCCTTTGGCGATGGTCTTTGCGTCCTCACTGTCCACTGGAGTAGTACCAGATGATTGGAGGGTGGCAAATGTTAAATTCGGTTAGGTTTACCTTAGCGATGGGCAGGGACAGGTATATACCGCAGGGCAAGAATTATAGCTGGGGGAAAGGAAATTATGATGCGATTAGGCAAGATTTAGGATGCGTAGGATGGCGAAGGAAACTGCAGGGGATGGGCACAATCGAAATGTGGAGCTTATTCAAGGAGCAGCGACTGCGTGTCCTTGATAAGTATGTACCTGTGAGGCAGGGAGGAAGTTGTCGAGCGAGGGAGCCGTGGTTTACTAAAGAAGTTGAAGCGCTTGTCAAGAGGAAGAAGAAGGCTTATGTTAGGATGAGACGTGAAGGCTCAGTTAGGGCGCTTGAGAGTTACAAGCTAGCCAGGAAGGATCTAAAGGGAGAGCTAAGAAGAGCGAGGAGAGGACACGAGAAGTCATTGGCGGATAGGATCAAGGAAAGCCCTAAGGCTTTCTATAGGTACATCAGGAATAAAAGAATGACTAGAGATAGATTAGGGCCAATCAAGGATAGTAGTGGGAAGTTGTGTGTGGAATCAGAGGAGATAGGGGAAGCGTTAAATGAATATTTTTCGTCAGTATTTACAGTAGAGAAAGAAAATGTTGTCGAGGAGAATACTGAGATACAGACAATTAGGCTAGATGGGATTGAGGTTCACAAGGAGGAGGTGTTAGCAATTTTGGAAAGTGTGAAAATAGATAAGACCCCTGGGCCAGATGGGATTTATCCTAGGATTCTCTGGGAAGCCAGGGAGGAGATTGCAGAGCCTTTGTCCTTGATCTTTATGTCATCAATGTCGACAGGAATAGTGCCGGAAGACTGGAGGATAGCAAATGTTGTCCCCTTGTTCAAGGAGGGGAGTAGAGACAGCCCTGGTAATTATAGACCTGTGAGCCTTACTTCGGTTGTGGGTAAAATGTTGGAAAAGGTTATAAGAGATAGGATTTATAATCATCTTGAAAAGAATAAGTTCATTAGCGATAGTCAGCACGGTTTTGTGAAGGGTAGGTCGTGCCTCACAAACCTTATTGAGTTTTTTGAGAAGGTGACCAAACAGGTGGATGAGGATAAAGCCGTGGATGTGGTGTATATGGATTTCAGTAAGGCGTTTGATAAGGTTCCCCACGGTAGGCTATTGCAGAAAATATGGAAGTATGGGGTTGAAGGTGATTTAGTGCTTTGGATCAGAAATTGGCTAGCTGAAAGAAGACAGAGGGTGGTGGTTGATGGCAAATGTTCATCCTGGAGTTTAGTTACTAGTGGTGTACCGCAAGGATCTGTTTTTGGGCCACTGCTGTTTGTCATTTTTATAAATGACCTGGATGAGGTTGTAGAAGGGTGGGTTAGTAAATTTGCGGATGACACGAAGGTTGGTGAAGTTGTGGATAGTGCCGAAGGATGTTGTAGGGTACAGAGGGACATAGATTGGCTGCAGAGCTGGGCTGAGAGATGGCAAATGGAGTTTAATGCGGAAAAGTGTGAGGTGATTCACTTTGGAAGGAGTAACAGGAATGCAGAGTACTGGGCTAATGGGAAGATTCTTGGTAGTGTAGATGAGCAGAGAGATCTTGGTGTCCAGGTACATAAATCCCTGAAAGTTGCCACCCAGGTTAATAGGGCTGTTAAGAAGGCATATGGTGTGTTAGCTTTTATTAGTAGGGGATCGAGTTTCGGAGCCACGAGGTCATGCTGCAGCTGTACAAAACTCTGGTGAGACTGCACCTGGAGTATTGCGTGCAGTTCTGGTCACCGCATTATAGGAAGGATGTGGAAGCTATGGAAAGGGTGCAGAGGAGATTTACTAGGATGTTGCCTGGTTTGGAGGGAAGGTCTTACGAGGAAAGGCTGAGGGACTTGAGGATGTTTTCGTTAGAGAGAAGGAGGAGGAGAGGTGACTTAATAGAGACATCTAAGATAATCAGAGGGTTAGATAGGGTGGATAGTGAGAGTCGTTTTCCTCGGATGGTGATGGCAAACACAAGGGGACATAGCTTTAAGTTGAGGGGTGATAGATATAGGACAGATGTCAGAGGTAGTTTCTTTACTCAGAGAGTAGTAGGGGCGTGGAATGCCCTGCCTGCAACAGTAGTAGACTCGCCAACTTTAAGGGCATTTAAGTGGTCATTGGATAGACATATGGATGAAAATGGAATAGTGTAGGTCAGATGGTTTCACAGGTCGGCGCAACATCGAGGGCCGAAGGGCCTGTACTGCGCTGTAATGTTCTATGTTCTATGTTATTCCCTTGTTCAAGAAAGGGAATACGGATAACCCTGGGAATTACAGACCAGTCAGTCTTACGTCAGTGGTGGGCAAATTATTGGAGCGGATTCTGAGAGACAGGATTTATGATTATTTGGAAAAGCATAGTTTGATTAGAGATAGTCAGCATGGCTTTGTGAGGGGCAGGTCATGCCTCACAAGCCTTATTGAATTCTTTGAGGATGTGACAAAACACATTGATGAAGGAAGAGCAGTGGATGTGGTGTATTTGGATTTTAGCAAGGCATTTGATAAGGTTCCCCATGGTAGGCTCATTCAGAAAGTAAGGAGGCATGGGATACAGGGAAATTTGGCTGTCTGGATATAGAATTGGTTGGCCCATAGAAGACAGAGGGTGGTAGTAGATGGAAAGTATTCAGCCTGGAGCTCGGTGACCAGTGGTGTTCCGCAGGGATCTGTTCTGGGACCTCTGCTCTTTATGATTTTTATAAATGACTTGGATGAGGAAGTGGAAGGCTGGGTTAGTAAGTTTGCCGATGACACAAAGGTTGCTGGAGTTGTGGATAGTGTGGAAGGCTGTTGTAGTTTGCAACAGGACATTGACAGGATGCAGAGCTGGGCTGAGAAGTGGCAGATGGAGTTCAACCTGGAAAAGTGTGAAGTGATTCATTTTGGAAGGTCGAATTTGAATGCAGAATACAGGCTTAAAGACAGGATTCTTGGTATTGTGGAGGAACAGAGGGATCTTGGGGTCCACGTCCATAGATCCCTCAAAGTTGCCACCCAAGTTGATAGGGTTGTTAAGAAGGTGTATGGGGTTTCATTAACAGGGGGATTGAGTTTAAGAGCCGCGAGGTTATGCTGCAGCTCTATAAAGCCCTGGTTAGACCACACTTGGAATATTGTGTTCAGTTCTGGTCGCCTCATTATAGGAAGGATCTGGAAGCTTTAGAGAGGGTGCAGAGGAGATTTACCAGGATGCTGCCTGGACTGGGAGGCATGTCTTATGAAGAGAGGTTGAGGGAGCTAGGCTTTTCTCATTGGAGCGAAGAAGGATGAGAGGTGACTTGATAGAGGGGTACAAGATGATGAGAGGCATAGATAGAGTGGATAGCCAGAGACTTTTTCCCAGGGCGGAAAGGGCTATCACCAGGGGGCATAATTTTAAGGTGATTGGAGGAAGGTTTAGGGGAGATGTCAGAGGTAGGTTCTTTACACAGAGAGTGGTGGGTGCGTGGAATGCACTGCCAGCGGTGGTAGTAGAAGCAGATACATTAGGGACATTTAAGCAACTCTTGGATAGGTACATGGATGATAGTAGAATGAAGGGTAGGTAGTTAGTTTGATCTTAGAGTAGGTTAAAGGGTTGGCACAACATCGTGGGCCGAAGGGCCTGTACTTTGCTGTACTGTTCTATGTTCTATGTTCTAAACTTTGAAATGAAGAGCTAACAGGAGCCCTAATGCTTCCTTTTTCTAAAGTGGAACATTTCTTTTGGGGTCTGTTCAGTATTTTTTGAGAAATAGCCAATTGGTCTTTCCAAACCTGAATCATCATCCTGGGGTTGGACAGTGTCTTCTCCAACATCACTGGCGTCAATGGCCATTTTAAAAGTTTTATTGAAACACAGGGCTGCCAATATCAGGTTGTTTGTTGGAATCACTTTCAACTTTTCAAATGCTAGCTGGTAGAGCTCTCACGACACCACTTTTGCATTTTTCTTTAGCAGGTCTGTCAGGGGAGCAGCTAAGGTGCTGAAATTGGGAACAAATTTGAGGTAGAACCGGCACATTCCTTGGAAGCACATGATTTCCTTCTTGGGTTTTGGAATGGGGAAATCCACTACGGTCTGCACTTTTGCTGTCCTTGGCAACACTTGACCTTTGCCCACAATGTGGCCTAAATAGGTGACTTTGGCTTTTGGCTAATTCGCTTTTTGCCAAGTTGGCCACGAGGTGAACATTCTCTTGGCTTTTGAAAAATGCCTGCAAATGATTTAAATGGTCTTTCCAGGTGTTGCTGAAAACTAGCAGGTTGTCGAGGTAAACGGCACAATTATTTAGACCAGCTATCACTTGATTCATTAACCTTTGGAATGTGGCTGGGCATTTTTCAGACCATAGGACATTACTTTGCACTGAAATAAGCCATCAGGGTGACAAAGGTGGAAATTCCCTTTGCCTGCTGGGTCATTGGTACTTGCCAGTATCCTCTCAATAAGTCTATTTTGCTGATGTAGGTAGAATTTCCTACGTGGTCTATGCGGTCTTCGATACGGAGTTTGGGGTATGAATCTGTTTTTGTAACTGCAGTGACCTTGCAGTAATCAATACAGAGCCTGGTTGAACCATCAGGTTTGGGAATGAATAGTGTAGGAGATCTCCAGCTACTCTGACTGGGTTTGACTCAATCATTTTCCAAAATGGACTGGATTTCCTGTCGGATGTGAGCTAGCTATTTGGCTTCAGTCTATAGGGGTTCTGCTTTATTGGTGTGGTCTCTCCTAGCTCCACATGGTGCCCTGTTAAAGGTGTGCAACACTGTTTGTCCCTGCAGACTTCCTTGTGCTCCTTTAATAATGTGATTAGGTCCTCTCCCTCTTGTTCAGAGCGATAGTCCAGCATTGTCCAGCAGAGGTGAGGTGAGAGTGACTGACTTTGACATCAACGCAGCATTTGACTGAGTATGGCATGAAGGAGCCCTACCAAAACTGGTGTCAATGGCAATCAGGGGGGAAACTCTTTGCTGGTTGGAGTCATACCTAGCGCAAAGGAAAATGGTTATGGTTGTTGGAGGTCAATCATTTCAGTTCCAGGACATCACTGCAGGAGTTCCTCAGGGTAGTGTCCTAGGCCCAACCATCTTCAGCTGCTTCATCAATGACCTTCCTTCAATCATAAGACCAGAAGTGGGGATGTTCGCTGACGATTGCACAATGTTTAGCACCATTCGTGACTCCTCAGATACTGAAGCAGTCCATTTAGAAATGCAGCAAGACCCGGACAATATCCAGGCTTGGGCTGATAAGTGGCAAGTAACCTTTGTGTCACGCGATTGTCAGGCAATGACCATCTCCAACAAGAGAGAATCTAACCATCTCCCCTTGACATTCAAAGGTGTTATGATTGCTGAATCCTTCACTATCAACATCCTGGGGTTACTATTGACCAGAAACTGAACTGGAGTAGCCATATAAATACCGTGGCTACAAGAGCAGGTCAGAGGCTAGGAATCCTGTGGCGAGTAACTCATCTCCTGACTCCCCAGTGCCTGTTCACCATCTGCAAGGCACAAATCAAGAATGTGATGGAATACTCTCCACTTGCCTGGATGGGTGCAGCTCCAACAACACTCAAGAAGCTCGACACCATCCAGGACAAAGCACCCCACTTGATTGATACCCCATCCACAAACATTCACTACGTCCACCACTGACACACTGTGGCAGCAGTGTGTACCATCTACATGATGCACTGGAGCAACGCACCAAGGATCCTTAGACAGCATCTTCCAAACCCGCAGCCTCCACCACTTAGAAGGACAAGGGCAGCAGATGAATGGGAACACCACCATCTGCAAGTTTCGCTCCAAGCCACACACCATCCTGACTTTGAACTATACCATGAACCCCCCCCCCTCTCACCCCCCCACTGTCATTGGGTCAAAATCCTGGAACTCTCTTCCTAACAGGTGTACCTACCCCACATGGGCTGCAGTGGTTCAAGAAGGCAACTCACCCCCACCTTCCCAAGGGCAATTAGGGATGGGTAATAAATGCTGGCCCAGCCAGCAACACCCACATCCCATGAACGAATAATATTTTTAAAAATTGTGTCTAATCTCCTTAAAATTTTGGTGTTTACCAATTTGGCGGTAGGGGGTTCAATTTTAGAGTTTTCAGGATTCTCGTCCTCGTCCGGTTCGTCCCCTCTACTGCTCTCTTCCTCTATCACTTTTACTTCCTGGCACCCACTTACTGATCTGTCCAGTTCCCGGCTGGAGTATCTTTTCAGCATGTTAATATGACACAGTCTTTGTTTTCCCTTCTGTCAGGAGTGTTAATTCGGTAGTTTGCCTCATTCACATTTTTCCCTACACTATATGGGCCACTAAATCTGGCCTTTAAAGGTTCGCCCTGCAGGGATAGCAGCACCAGAACCTGGTTCCCTGCTTTAAACTCACAGACTGCAGATTTCTTATCTGACTGCCACCTTTTCGTCAGATGTTTTGAGGTGTTCCTTTGCTACCGCAAAGACCTGGGAAAGTTTCTCCCGGTAGATGGTCACATAGTTTAGAATCAAGGTTTCCTCTCTTTGATGTAGGAACTTTTCCTTGATCAATTTTAGGGGGCCTCTCACCTCATGTCTGAAAATCTATTCAAAGGGAGGAAAGCCTGTGGATTCATTGGGGGAATCCCTGGTAACAAATAGCAAGAAAATTACTTCTTTGGCCCAGTAATAGGGGTATTCACTACAATATGCTTGAAGCATAGTTTTTAAGGTCTGATGGTACTGTTCCAGAGCACCTTGTGATTAGGAATGATATGCTGAGGATTCCAGCTGGTCAATACCCAGGCTTTGTATGACCTCCTGGAACATTCGGGATATGAAATTGGTTCCCTGATCGGACTGTCTTTCTTTGGGGAGTCCGTATCTGGTGAATAACTGGATTAACTCCTCGACTACAGCTTTGGTCGTAATTTTGTTCAAGGGTATGGCTTCTGGGAATCTAGTGGCCATATCCATGATTGTTAACAGGTACTGATGACCTGCCTTGGCTTTGGTAGGGGTCCCATGCAATCGATTAGAGCTCTACTGAAAGGTTCTTCGAAAGTAGGAATGGGGATCAGTGGCGCAGGTTTAATGGTAGGTTAGGGTTTCCCAATAAGCTGGCAGGTCTGGCAGAATTTAACTACACCCTGTGGAGTTGTGGCCAGTAAAAGTGTCGGCTAATTCGGGCTTGGGTCTTCATGGAATTTCATGGGCTATTCGCAAAATGTCTTTGCGATATTTAGGGGGGGGTCCACAATTTGAGGAACTACTGTCCACTTCTCCTCTGCGGGTCACTGTGGGGGTCTCCATTTCCTCATTAAAATTTCATTTTTTAAATAGTAACACTCAGGCAGCTTCTTTGCGTCTGCCTCAGAATAAGCTCTCTGTGCTATCTTTTTTTTAATCCAGGCCAGCTTTTTGGGCTTCAGTTATGGAGGATCTGTCATATACATCCCCAGTTTCAGCCAGCCAGACATTTGATCATCATCAGGCTGATTTTCTGGTTCAGCTGTCTCTGGGAGAGCTTGCTTGGCAATGGCCCTTGTTACTGCACAGCAGTAAAGATTCCAGGGACTTTCTCCTGTAGTTGTTCTGTCGCCTTGGCCTCATTTGGCTGGTCTAATATCACTGGGGCTGCGACCACCTTACCTACAGCCAAATCATTGCTGAGTAGCAAGTCTATGCCGCCTACAGGTAGACTAGAGACAATTCCTACAGTAACTGGCCCAGAAACGAGGTCCCACTGCGAGTGGACCCAGGGGTACAGACATGTATCCTCCTTCAATTTCTTTTACCAGAACCTTCG
This sequence comes from Heterodontus francisci, assembly GCF_036365525.1. Classification (NCBI taxonomy): domain Eukaryota; kingdom Metazoa; phylum Chordata; class Chondrichthyes; order Heterodontiformes; family Heterodontidae; genus Heterodontus; species Heterodontus francisci. Next base: position 45,673,800 of record NC_090383.1, on the reverse strand, counting down.
CTTTTAGTGAGCTCTCTGTTGGGAAGGTCATTCCTTTACCCAGCATAAGGATTTAACCATGGTTAGGGCCACAGTCAGGTGTGCCGGGTCACCCTTTTCTTTGTTAACCTTGTGCATCCCTACAGGATTAATGGGCTGTCCCTTTAACTTTGATATGCCCTGTTTTGCTGCAATGGGAACACACAGGTCTGTGCTATACATTTCCACCCTTTGCATTTTCTTTCCTTATTGGTGGAGGGTTTCTTGTGTGCTCACCTTTTGCTTCCCTGTTGCTAACATTCCATATTTTATCATTTTCCCACTTTCTGCCCTTTTCAAACCTCTTGGAATTATCATGAAAGGCTTTTCCCTGAGTTCTCATTGAACTGTGTGAGTTCAAAGTCATCCACCATGGTGGCAGCTTCTCTTACCCTGTGAATTCTTTGTTCTTCCATGTGAGTTCTTACACTACTTGGGATGCTATTTTTAAATTCTTCCAGCAACATCACTTCTCTCAAGTTTTCATATGAGGTTTCTAGCTTGAGAGACTATATCCAGTGATCCATATGTTTTATTCTTTCGAATTCAATTAAGTCAGTGTGGGTCTTTTCCTGGTGTGTCGGAACTTCTGTCTATATGCTTCCAGTACCACCTGATATGCATTTAGAATTGCAGTTTTAGTTTGTTCATAATCAAAGGAACTTTCTTCCGATAACAGGGAAAAAGCTTTGCAAGCCCTACCCATGAACTTGCCTTGTAAGACAAGAGCCCAAAATTCTTTCGGCCATTTTAGCCTGGTAGCTATTTTCTCAAAATGAGATAAAATATGACTCAACCTCCTCCTCATTAACTTTTGGCACTATCTTAAGTGTCTCAGCACATCAAAGTTTTGCTCTGAATTGCAGATAAGGTGTGAGTGACTAACAGCATTTTCATTTTGGGTTTCCAGTCTCTGTAACTCAAACCTTCTTGCTGCTTCCTCTCTTTACATCTCCCTTTCCTCTTTTTCCTTTTGAAACTCTCTTTCCTCTTTTACCTTTTGAGGCTGAAACTCCATTTCTTCCTTTTCCTTTTGAAATTGCAGCTCTTCCCTTTTCAACTGTAACTGAATTCTAGCTAGAATTATTTTTTCAGACTCTGATTCTCGACTTTCTTCCTTTAGTTCAGGGCTAAGTTTGAAATGGTTGGCTAGACTTTTCACCAGTTCAGGTTTCTTTGCTTTTTGTCTGAAAATGATTCCCACCTCGGTAGCTAAGCTTTTTAAATCTTTAGCACTTAATTTGTTTAACTTATCATGAGATATATCTCACTGCTCGACAACCTCCTTAGCAGTAAATGTGGCCATCTCTTTTGTTTCTGGCATTGTAGAGAAAAAACAGAAGAATACAAGAAAACCTGTTTGTTTATTTTTCCATAATTTTAGAGGTCAATTTTCCTCCTGTTTTCCAAATCTCTCATTTGTCTGGCGGTTCAGATCCTGGCTTTGACTCTCCAATTTGTTATGGCCATGTTGTGTGACATGTGTGGTTCCCACTGTTCAACTCCCCACCTGACTGCAGCAAGTGGATGTGGATTAAGACTTTAACCCCTTGGGGTTTTATTTTTCAAATAAACAGGCAGAAGGTTCTGTTGAAAGTGGTGGGTCACTTACAGCTGTATTGTGTAGATGTTGGATTTTTCAGCAGGGCAGCTACTTTCTTGTAGGTTTTTAAAAAAAGCAAGTCTCTGACTGTTTCATGTGTGTGTGTGTGTGTGTGCGCGTGTGTGCGCGAATGTATGAGTGGATGCAGTTGTGACAATTTTGGGATAAGGCATATTGATCAATAAACAATTGACTTTCTATTTCTTTAAAACCTACAGGAAAACCTGTCGCTGTCTGTTTCCAAGGGGCTAAATCTTAATACAAATTCACTTGCTGCAGTTAGGTGGAGAATTGAACAGTGAGAACTACCCACATCACACCACATGGCCATAACGCTGGCATCACTGCAGGCAAAGTTCACATAATTGCCTGCTCTGGCAAACAGCTTATCAGTCATCTGTCTTATGCGTATGTGGGCTGCCAACTGGGAAATCCTGAATATAGATCCAGCAGCGCCTTGGAAAGATCCAGAGGCAAAAAGGTTGAGGACACTGGGGAAGAAGGGAAACAATAAACCTGTTGAATTACAAAGAACAAAGAACAAAGAACAAAGATAATTACAGCACAGGAACAGGCCCTTCGGCCCTCCAAGCCAGCGCCGATCCAGATCCTCTCTCTAAACATGTTGCCTATTTTCTAAGGTTCTGTATCTCTTTTCTTCCTGCCCATTCATGTATCTGTCTAGATACATCTTAAAAGACGCCATCGTGCCCACATCTACCACCTCCGCTGGCAACGCGTTCCAGGCACCCACCACCCTCTGCGTAAAGAACTTTCCACGCATATCCCCCCTAAACTTTTCCCCTTTCACTTTGAACTCGTGTCCTCTAGTAATTGAATCCCCGACTCTGGGAAAAAGCCTCTTGCTATCCACCCTGTCTATACCTCTCATGATTTTGTACACCTCAATCAGGTCCCCCCTCAACCTCCGTCTTTCTAATGAAAATAATCCTAATCTACTCAACCTCTCTTCATAGCTAGCGCCCTCCATACCAGGCAACATCCTGGTGAACCTCCTCTGCACCCTCTCCAAAGCATCCACATCCTTTTGATAATGTGGCGACCAGAACTGTACGCAGTATTCCAAATGTGGCCGAACCAAAGTCCTATACAACTGTAACATGACCTGCCAACTCTTGTACTCAATACCCCGTCCGATGAAGGAAAGCATGCCGTATGCCTTCTTGACCACTCTATTTACCTGCGTTGCCACCTTCAGGGAACAGTGGACCTGAACACCCAAATCTCTCTGGACATCAATTTTCCCCAGGACTTTTCCATTTACTGTATAGTTCACTCTTGAATTGGATCTTCCAAAATGCATCACCTCGCATTTGCCCTAATTGAACTCCATCTGCCATTTCTCTGCCCAACTCTCCAATCTATCTATATTCTGCTGTATTCTCTGACAGTCCCCTTCACTATCTGCTACTCCACCAATCTTAGTGTCGTCTGCAAACTTGCTAATCAGTCCACCTATACTTTCCTCCAAATCATTAATGTATATCACAAACAACAGTGGTCCCAGCACGGATCCCTGTGGAACACCAATGGTCACACGTCTCCATTTTGAGAAACTCCCTTCTACTGCTACTCTCTGTCTCCTGTTGCCCAGCCAGTTCTTTATCCATCTAGCTAGTACACCTTGGACCCCAAGCGCCTTCACTTTCTCCATCAGCCTGCCATGGGGAACCTTATCAAACGCCTTACTGAAGTCCATGTATATGACATCGACAGCCCTTCCCTCATCAATCAACTTTGTCACTTCCTCAAAGAATTCTATTAAGTTGGTAAGACATGACCTTCCCTGCACAAAACCATGTTGCCTATCACTGATAAGCCCATTTTCTTCCAAATGGGAATAGATCCTATCCCTCAGTATCTTCTCCAGCAGCTTCCCTACCACTGACGTCAGGCTCACCGGTCGATAATTACCTGGATTATCCCTGCTACCCTTCTTAAACAAGGGGACAACATTAGCAATTCTCCAGTCCTCCGGGACCTCACCCATGTTTAAGGATGCTGCAAAGATATCTGTTAAGGCCCCAGCTATTTCCTCTCTCGCTTCCCTCAGTAACCTGGGATAGATCCCATCCGGACCTGGGGACTTGTCCACCTTAATGCCCTTTAGAATACCCAACACTTCCTCCCTCCTTATGCCGACTTGACCTAGAGTAATCAAACATCTGTTCCTAACCTCAACATCCGTCATGTCCCTCTCCTCGGTGAATACCGATGCAAAGTACTCGTTTAGAATCTCACCCATTTTCTCTGAGTCCAAGCATAACATTCCTCCTTTGTCCTTTAGTGGGCCAATCCTTTCTCTAGTTACCCTCTTTCTCCTTATATATGAATAAAAGGCTTTGGGATTTTCTTTAACCCTGTTTGCTAAAGATATTTCATGACCCCTTTTAGCCCTCTTAATTCCTCGTTTCAGATTGGTCCTACATTCCCGATATTCTTTCAAAGCTTCGTCTTTCATCAGCCGCCTAGACCTTATGTATGCTTCCTTTTTCCTCTTAGCTAGTCTCACAATTTCACCTGTCATCCATGGTTCCCTAATCTTGCCATTTCTATCCCTCATTTTCACAGGAACATGTCTCTCCTGCACGCTAATCAACCTCTCTTTAAAAGCCTCCCACATATCACATGTGGATTTACCTTCAAACAGCTGCTCCCAATCTACATTCCCCAGCTCCTGCCGAATTTTGGTACAGTTGGCCTTCCCCCAATTTAGCACTCTTCCTTTAGGACCACTCTCGTCTTTGTCCATGAGTATTTTAAAGCTTACGGAATTGTGATCACTATTCCCAAAGTAGTCCCCTACTGAAACGTCAACCATCTGGCCGGGCTCATTCCCCAACACCAGGTCCAGTATGGCCCCTTCCTGAGTTGGACTATTTACATACTGCTCTAGAAAACCCTCCTGGATGCTCCTTACAAATTCTGCTCCATCTAGACCTCTAACACTAAGTGAATCCCAGTCAATGTTGGGAAAATTAAAATCTCCTATCACCACCACCCTGTTGCTCCTACATCTTTCCATAATCTGTTTACATATTTGTACCTCTATCTCACGCTCGCTGTTGGGAGGCCTGTAGTACAGCCCCAACATTGTTACCGCACCCTTCCTATTTCTGAGTTCTGTCCATATTGTCTCACTGCTTGAGTCCTCCATAGTGCCCTCCTTCAGCACAGCTGTGATATCCACTTTGACCAGTAATGCAACTCCTCCACCCCTTTTACCTCCCTCTCTATCCCGCCTAAAGCATCGATATCCTGGGATATTTAGTTGCCAATCATGCCCTTCCCTCAACCAAGTCTCAGTAATAGCAATAACATCATACTCCCAGGTACTAATCCAAGCCCTAAGTTCATCTGCCTTACCTACTACACTTCTTGCATTAAAACAAATGCACCTCAGACCACCAGTCCCTTTATATTCATCATCTGCTCCCTGCCTGCTCTTCCCCTTAGTCACACTGACTTCATTATCTAGTTCCTTACAGGCTTTTGTTACTACCTCCTTACTGTCAACTGACCTCCTCATTTGGTTCCCATCCCCCTGCCACATTAGTTTAAACCCTCCCCAACAGCGTTAGCAAAAGCACCCCCAAGGACATTGGTTCCAGTCCGGCCCAGGTGTAGACTGTCCAATTTGTAACAGTCCCACCTCCCCCAGAACCGGTCCCAATGTCCCAAAAATCTGAACCCCTCCTTCCTGCACCATCTCTCAAGCCACGCATTCATCCTGACTATTCTTTCATTTTTACTCTGACTATCACGTGGCACTGGTAGCAATCCTGAGATTACTACCTCTGAGGTCCTGCTTTTTAACTTGGCTCCTAACTCCCTAAACTCTGCTTGTCGGACCTCATCCCGTTTTTTACCTATATCATTGATGCCTATGTGCACAATGACAACTGGCTGTTCACCCTCCCCCTTTAGAATGTTCTGCAGCCGATCTGAGACATCCCTGACCCGTGCACCTGGGAGGCAACATACCATTCGGGAGCCTCGTTTTCGACCACAGAACCGCCTATCTACTCCCCTTACAATCGAATCCCCTACGACTATAGCCCTTCCACTCTTTTTCCCGCCCTTCTGAACAGCAGAGCCAGCCACGGTGCCATGGACCTGGCTACTGCTGCCTTCCCCTGGTGAGCCATCTCCCTCAACAGTATCCAAAACGGTATACTTGTTTTGGAGGGAGATGACCGCAGGGGACTCCTGCGCTGCCTTCCTGCTCTTTCTCTGCCTTTTGGTCACCCATTCCCTTTCTCCCTCGGCAATCCTAATCTGCGGTGTGACCAATTCACTAAACGTGCTATCCACAACCTCCTCAGCATCGCGCATGCTCCAAAGTGAGTCCATCCGCAGCTCGAGAGCCGTCATGCGGTCTAACAAGAGCTGCAGTTGGACACACTTCCTGCACGTGAAGGAGTCAGGGACATCAGCCATGTCGCTGAGCTCCCACATTGAGCAAGAGGAGCATGACACGGGTCTGAGATCTCCTGCCATTTTTAATCTTAAGCTTAACTTAGTTAAATGAAAAAGGAACGAAAAGTTTTTACCAATCACGATAAAACCAGAGAAATAGAAAAAGCCTTACCTTATAAACACCCCACCGAGTCCTTTTTTTTTGGTTAGAGGAGGAGGGCGGGTGGGAGACACGACAAGTGTGGTGTCTCGGGTTCAGAAACCGCCCAAATATATAGTGTTTTACTTACCCAGCAGCCCCCTGGCCTCCGCCGAAAAACAAAAGGAAATTAAGTTTACTTTCAAACTGACCTTCCCAGCTGCTCACTCGCTCACACTCTGCTCCCGAAAAAGCTGCTTCCCAGCTGCTCACTCGCTCACACTCTGCTCCCGAAAAAGCTGCTGCAATGAAAGGCAATTCTCTTGAGCTTCAAGTTCTAGATAGTTGCAGGCCTGATACGATTGTAGATTTCTCTCTTGATTGAAGGTTCTGTTGAAAGTGGTGGGTCACTTACAGCTGTATTGTGTAGATGTTGGATTTTTCAGCAGGGCAGCTACTTTCTGGCTTGCTGGAATGTCAACTGTTACAAGTAGCTTCACCTTCTGGGTCAGTCTCTCTCTCTCTCTCTTGGGCTGTCTTTTTTTTAAGATAAAACTGTCATTTCTCACCTCCTGTTAGGAGACATTCTGGTTCCTTTGTTGATCATACAATGGCCCAGCACGAGGTTACTTCACATCTCCTTTGTTTTCGAAGACGACCTTCAATACTGGAATGTTTTTAGGATAGGTGTGAGATGAGTTTCAGTAGCACCTTTTGGCTTTGAAGATTTGTCCTTTGTCTTTTTGGAAGATGTTGTCGAGGGAGGCTTGGCAAGTTGCTGCAGTGCATCTTGTAGATGGTACACACTGCTGCCACTGTGCGCAGTGGTGGATGGAGTGAATGTTTAAAATGGTGAATAGGGTGCCAATCAGGTAGGCTGCTTTGTCCTGCATAATGTTGAGCTTCTTGAGTGTTGTTGGAGCTGCACTCATTCAGGCAAGTGGAGACTATTCTATCACACCTCTGACTTGTGCCTTGTAGATGGTGAACAGGGTTTGGGGTGGCAGAAGGTAGTTACTCGCCATAGAATTCCCAAACTCTGACCTGCTCTTGTAACCACTGTATTTATATGGCTGGTCCAGTACAGTTTCTGATCAATGGTAAACTCCCCAACCCCCCAGAATGTTGATGGTGGGAGATTCAAATAGAGATAGTTAGATACTCTCTTGTTGGAGATTGTCATTGCTTGGCTCTTGTGTGCCACAAATATTACTTTCTATAATGTTTGGACCTGCGGAAGGAATAAGGCTCAGAGCGCAGATCCTCTTCCGATGATTCCGAGAAGAAGGAGGAGGAAGTTATAGAGGCCAATGCACCCCAGCTGCTCATATTGTGGTCAGGGATTCTAGGGATGCACTTATTAATGCAAGGTTCACTTAGGTTGCACGAGTGACCCACGTCAGAAGCACATTCAACGGGCACTCTTCCCACCCCTGCCCAGTGCCTCTGACACAACTCAGTCCTACAAGCAAAAAAGTCATTCCTCGCACATTTCCCAATTGGTCTTAGGAACATAGGAAATAGGAAATAAGAGCAGGAGTAGGCCATTCGGCCCCTCGAGCCTGCTCCGCCATTCAATAAGATCATATCTATAAATCTATCACCCTCTGTCTTGAACCTACTCAATGACTGAGCCTCCACAGCCCTCTGGGGTAGACAATTCCAAAGATTCATCACCCTGTGAGAGAAGAAATTCCTCCTCATCTCAGTCCTAAATGGCCTAGCTCTTATCTGAGATTGTGTCCTCTGGTTCTAGACCCTCCAGCCAGGGGAAACATCCTTCCCTCATCAACCCTGTTGAGCTCTGTAAGAATTGTGTATGCTTCAATGAAATCACTTCTCATTCTTCTAAACTCTAGAGAATACAGGCCCAGTCTCCTCAATCTTTCCTCATAGGACAATCCTGCCTACCCAGGAATCAGTCCGGTGAACCTTTGTTGCACCCCCTCTGAGGCAAGTATATCCTTCCTTAGGTAAGGAGAGCAAAACTGTACACAATACTCCAGGTGCAGTCTCACCAAGGCTCTATACAACTGCAGCAAGACTTCTTTACTCCTGTACTCAAATCGTCTTGCAATAAAGGCTAACATACCATTTGCCTTCCTAATTGCTTGCTGCATCTGCATGTTAGCTTTCAGTGACTAATGAACAAGGACACCCAGGTCACTTTGGACATCAACACTTCCTAATCTCTCACCATTTAAGAAATATTCTGCATTTCTGTTTTTCCTACCAAAGTGGATAACTTCACGTTTTCTACATTATATTCCATCTGCCATGTTTTTGCCCACTCACTTAGCCTGTCTGAATCCCCTTGAAGCCCCCTTGCATCCTCCTCACAACATACATTCCCAACTGGTTTTGTTTCATCAGCAAACTTGGAAGTATTACATTTGGTCCCCACATCCAAATCATTGATATAGATTGTGAATAGCTTGAGCCCCAAGCACTCATCCTTGCGGTACCCCATTAGTCACAACCTGCCAATCTGAAAATGACCCAGTTATTCCTACTCTGTTTTTTGTCATTAACCAATTCTCAATCCCTGCCAGTATATTATCCCCAATCTCATGTGCTGTAATTTTGCTTACTAACCTCTTGTGTGGGACCTTACTGAAACCCTTCTGAAAATCCAAATACTCCACATCCACTTGTTCCCCTTATCTATTCTGCTGGTTATATCCTCAAAAAACTGCAACAGGTTTGTCAAACATGATTTCCCTTTCATAAATCCATGTTGACTGTGCTTAATCCTACCGTTATTTTCTGAGTGTCCAGTTATCACATCTTTTAGAATAGGTTCTAGCATTTTCCCCACTACTGATGTCAGGCTAGCAGGTATGTCGTTCCCCATTTTCTCTCTCCTTCCTTTCTTAAAGAGCGGGGATACATTTGCTACCTTCCAATCTTCAGGAATCACTCCAGAATCTAGAGAATTTTGGAAGATGATTATCAACACATCCACTGGGCTGAATTTTGTTTTCCTGCTGCTGGGAGCAGTGGCAGGAATAAAAAATGGTGGCCGGTACGCGCACACTGCGCGCCGTCACGCCACCGCAATCTTGAGCCTGGCAGCTCATTAGAATATGCAGTGCATTCACCCCCTCAATCACATGGCGGGTGCAGCCTCGTCAACACCGTGAACAGCGTCAACTGTCTCTGTGCAGGTGCTTGCGCCATTTTTAAAGGGTTGCCAGACCTGTGTAGAGAATGCAGAGTTGCCCCGTCCACCTGACACTGTAAATAAATGCTTGCCCGACCCGCCCCACTACAATAAAATTGCAGAGTTGATCCCTTTTCCCCACTACTGCACAAAGTGCAGAGTTCACCCTTCCCCCCGCACTGCTCTAAAATTGCAGAGTTCATCCCGTTCACCCCCCTGCCCCCGCAAACTTCAAATGCAGAGCTCCCCGCTTCCCCATCTCGGTGGTGCCAGTTTTCCTGCCTGTCGAGCTGAAGATCTGGAACCTACAGTAAGATTGCAGATAATTCAATTTAAATGTATGCAAAATGTAATTTCAATATTTAAAGCATGGTCCCACTGCAGAGCAGTGGGCGGCCCGCCACGGAGTTTCCCCGCCGCTGGGAAGATTGGGCCCAGTAATTCTGGCATCGGGCACCATGGCGGGCTGCTGCAGCTCTGATCTTCCGCCTCCCCCCTTCCACCATGGAGCCTGACGTCTGGAGCTGAACAAAATTCATTCCACTATCTCTACAGCCACCTCTTTCAACACTCTGAGATGGAGATCATCAGTTTCAGGGAATCTATTAACTTTCAGTCCCATTCATTTCTGCAGTGCTACTTTTTTTCTAATAATAATTTCTTTCAGTTCCTCATTTTTGCTCAACCCTTGGTCCTTTAGTATTTCTTGGAGGTTTTTTGTATCTTCCTCTGTGAAGACAGATAGAGTATTTGTTTAGTTTCTCTGCCATTTCCTTATTTTCCCATTATAAAATCCCCTACCTCTGCCTGTAATGGGCCCACATTTGTCTTTGCTAATCTTTCCCTTTTTGCATACCTATACAAACTTTTACAATCCGTTTTTATGTTTCTTGCTAATTTACTTTCATATTCTGTTTTCTCTTTCTTAATCAGTTTCTTGGTCCTCCTTTGCTGAATTCTAAAATGCTGCCAATCCTCAGGCTTACTACCTTTTTGGCAACTTTATAAGCCTCTTCCTTTGATCTAATACAGTCTTTAACTTCTCTTGTTAGCCATGGTTGGATCACTTTTCCTGCTGGGTTTTTGTCCTCAACGGAATGTAAATTTGTTGTAAACCACATATTAATTCTTTAAATGCGAGCCATTGCCTGTCTACTTTCATATCTTTTAATGTAGTTTCCCAATCTACACAGCCAACTTGACCCTCATACCTTCATAGTTTCCTTTGTTTAGATTTAAGACCCTAGTTTTGGATTGAACTACATCACTTTCACACTTAAAGCAAAATTCTATCATATTATGGTCACTCTTCTCCAAAGGCACCTTTACAATGAGATTAATAATTATCCCTTTCTTATTGCACAACACCAGATCTAAAATAGCCCGTTCTCTAGTTGGTTCCTCAGCATACTGTTCTAGAAAACCATCTCGTATACATTCCAGGAATTCGTCCTCCACAGCATTAGTGGTAATTACTCTTACCCAGTCTATATGTAGATTGAAGACCCCCACCCTTGTTACATGCACCTCATCGATACATGTTTTCTCATTCATCATTAACCAAGTGAAAAGGAGTTAGCCATTGAGCAAACAAGAATGGGCGCGATGGAAAAGTGGTGCTGAAGCATAAAATTTGCTTGACTGAACTAAAGAACAGAAACTTCACAACGTAACATTTTTCATAGACCCATGAACATACCCTTTTACAACTACAAAATTTACTCTTCCATTCCCTACTACTCCTACGTGATGCAACCCATGTGTCTTCAGCAGAGATGGAGACAAACTGCTCCCATCCCATGCTGAGATGCTCTTGGTTAACATCCTCTGAGTTTTGGAGCCTGAGGGCCTGACAAAGACTGATCTGCCTGCACCTGCAAGGTCTGACTCGGCCATCGAGATGTGAGACAGCACTTGGGGCACTGACTAAGGGGTGGAGGGGGGAAGTTTGGGGGAGCCAACTGGTGAGAAGTGAGTCCCCACTTTCACATCCGCTTTCACTATTATCCCAGCCACATTTCCCAGCTACCACTCTGCTCAAGAGCATTTTGGTACACATCGACTGTAAGACAAATGCTATGGTCTCTGTCATTCTATCAAAGCAGAAGACAATTTGACATCCAGAGTCTGCACAGTTGTGGTCAAGGCCTGCATGGACTCATTTGATTGCCGTGTTTAAAGTTCCACAGAGTTGCCTACTGGATCCATGCAAGAAGACATCATCACCTTACAACATCAACCCAATCACACTACAGGCAGACTCCTCCATTCTCTCTGCAATCGTATTCAAGTGTGTTTAGAAGGCCTGTTAGCACATCACACATTCTCTGCTGCTACTCAATGATTATCCTTTTCATCAATGGCCCTGGGATGCAGCATCTGTGTCCAGTTAAGCAGACTTTGCAGAGGGCTGCAGCCTCCGACACAGACTCTCCACTGCTCACCCTACCACCACAGACCTCTGGTGCTCACTTGTGAAGTGTGAGTCTCCAGGTGAAAACCCAACTATCTGTGATATTGATCCCACTGAAGTGCAAGTATCTGAGCTCGTGCATGGTGAGCATGGGTCCTTTGGCAATGCACCTGCAGGAGGAATAAGCTACTCTGAGGAATTGTTACCCATCAGATTCATTGAATGCTGCCCTGACAGAATCACACAGAATTGTTACAGTGCAGAAAGAGGCCATTCGGCCCATCATGTCCGCACTGGCTCTCTGAAAGTGCAATTCCCTCAGTCCCATTCCCCTGCCTTCTCCCCCTAACGCTACACATTCTTCCTTTTCATATAACTTTCTAATTCCCTTTTGAATGCATCAATTGAATCTGGCTCCACCACGTTCTCAGGCAGCACATTCCCAGACCTTAACAACTCGCTGCGTAAAAAAGTTTTTCCTCATGTCACTTTTGCTTCTCTTACCAAATACTTTAAATCTGTGCCCTCTCGTTCTCAATCCTTTCATGAGTGGGCACCGTTTCTCTCTATCTACTCTGTCCAGACCCCTCATAATATTGAATACCTCTATCAAATCACCTTTCAGCCTTCTCTCCTCCAAGGAAAACAGTCCTAACTTCTCCAATCTATCTTCATAACTGAAATTCCTCATCCCTGGAACCATTCTCGTGAATCTCTTCTGTACTTTCTCCAATGCCCTCACATCTTTCCTCAAGTGCGGCGCCCAGAATTGGACGCAATACTCCAGCTGAGGCCGAACTAGTGTCTTACACAAGTTCAACATTACTTCCTTGCTCTTGTACTCTATGCCTCTATTAGTAAAGCCCAGGATACTGTACGCTTTATTAACTGCTCTCTCAACCTGTCCTGCCACCTTCAATGAGTTATGCACATATACACCCAGGTCCCTCTGCTCCTGCACCCCCTTTAGAATTGTGCCCTTTATTCTATATTGCCTCTCCATGTTCTTCCTACCAAACTGAATCACCTCACATTTCTCTGCATTGAACTTCATCTGCCACCTGTCTGCCCATTCCACCAACTTGTCTATGTCCTTTTGAAGTTCAACACTATCCTCCTCACAGTTCATAATGCTTCCAAGTTTCGTATCATCTGCAAACTTTGAAATTTTGTCCTGTACACCAAGGTCTAGGTCATTAATATATATCAGGAAAAGCAAGGGTCCCTACACTGATCCCCGGGAACACCAGTACAAACCTTCCTACAGCCTGAAAGACATCAATTAACCACTACTCTTTGTTTTCTGTCACTCAGACAGAGATAAAAGTTGTGAATTAGTACTGACTAGGTAAGAATGCTGTAACTCATCGTTATGAAGATGATTATATTTCACTCACAGTTAAAATCAAGTCAACGTGACTGAGTATTGTATGATTTGTGTCACCGATATTGAATTGTGTCACCAAGTAGCTGGAAGATCCTTGCCTCCCCATTTCTGATGGCCAGGGCTCCAAAACACCACTGATCTCCAGTGCCTCCTCTGCAGTCATGAGCAACGAGTCTAGGAGGCCTCCTGTTATATGTTTGGTAGGTATGCTGCCACTTTAATATACTTAGTCAGTCTAGCTTAGAGAGATTCCTTACTCTTGAGTACCTAGAACATTAACCTTTATTACATTATAACTATGTACAGCTTCACACTGGTCTGTGTGACTCCTTTGAAGTCACGCTGCATCTCTTTTCAAGTCTTGCTCACATGTGATCTCTTACATCATCATGGTAGGAGGTATTTTTTACACTTTCTCAACATTAACTCTTTCAGACCCTTAAATTACACCTTCCTCCGGTTCTCTCCCTCTCTCTTGTGTTCCGTTTTCTCTACTCCTGCAACGGGGGAAAGAACTGACCTATGAGTGACTGTATGGCATGTGTTCAGATGATGGATGCAGTGCATTTGGTGAGGGTAATTATCAGGGAGATGAAGGAAGTTGTTTAAAGATGAGTGAGCGTGGCTGTGATGGATGGGTAGATGGGGATACAAGGAAGTGCATAGAAAGAATTAGATATAGTTCTTAGGGCTAAGGGATCAAGGGATATGGGGAGAAAGCGGGAACAGGGTACTGGGTTTGGATGATCAGCCATGATCGTATTGAATGGCGGGGCAGGTTCGAAGGGCTGAATGGCCTGCACCTGCTCCTATTTTCTATGTTTCTATGAAAGAGAAGGATGGGTGCATTTTCAAGGTAAGTGAGTGTGCAGAGAGATGTGATGGAGTAGGCTAGACAAGGCAGAGTGAAAAGTTGATGCACACAACAGGATGTAGTTGAATGTGCATCTGCATTCATCTTTGCTGACCTGATTAGGTCATTAAAGCGCTTCCTGAACTGAGTGGATGAGCGTGGCACTATGCTCCTGCTGCTGATCTTCTTGGCCACCTCAAGCCAAGCCTACTTTATGTCAACAGCAGGTTTCTTCCTCTGTTGCTGTGCAAGTGTATTACTCTCCAACTCCTCACTATCCCCAGCAGATATCAAGTGATGTCATTAACTGCGGCACAGATTTGCATAGCTTTCGATCATCCTGAATCCATACTGAATTTTCTTCCTCTATTCCTGCCAACTCCAAGCTCTTGTAAATTCTGTCATGGAATTGGCTCTTAAAATACTGAAGCTGTGATTGCATCATGCGACATTTCATCATGCCCGCTGCAGCGCCATCGATGCCAAACCTGGAAGGAATAATGAGGTGGTTGCATTAAATAGCCACAAATAAATGTGCTGAACTTACTTCTGGGTTTTTTCAAGTGATGTTGGTTCCCATTCCCCCTCCCCGCTCCCAATTCAACCTTTCTCCATAGCTTAACAGGTCCAATATGGAAAAGATCCTAGAACCTCTCAGCTCCACCCCTTGCCCATCTTCTACTCTCAGACATATTCCTGTGATGCCAAGAATATCAATATTTTTACAAGCTGTGTGTACCTCTTAATTTGAACAGTTTATTCAAAATTCTCCTGTGAAAAGCTATACATTTTGTCTGATTGAAGTTTTAGTATGTTTAGTGTCATGCTCGGAAGGTGTCGTGATGAAATAAACAATGAACTGGAGGAATTATGAAATGAAAATGTATGTAAAAAGCTGTGGCATTTGAATATTCAACAAAATGGAAGAAGAGGTCAGGTGATACATCCCCGCCTCCCTCCTGCACTGGAAATATACATGTTTGTCTGCTGAAGATGAAACTTGTTAACCTCATCTGAATTAGATTTGGGGTGAACTCATTGAAATTGAAAGCAGCCCATTGCAGATTGATAACTCTTATCTTCAGGAATGAACTAACAAAGACATTTTGCAGACAGCCTGTCTCCATGGTCAAGGTTAGCACAATGGGTGTGAAGAACACCACTTCATCAAAAATGGACTACCATCAGAGGCCATCATACAACAATGGCACTCACATCCTGGAACATTGAATGGTCACCACAGGGGAATGAAACCTCAGTCACCTGCCTGAGACTCAAACTTGAGGGTTTTTACCATAAAAGATAGCTTTCTGGAGAGAGAGGGAGATCAGCCAACAGAGTCACCGAAAGCCAAATTCCAGCAAAAGGCTCTGAGATTGGTCTAGCTAAGCAAGAATTCTTGCTGCTGATATTATACTTCAACTTGCTGCAGCAGAGAAATTAAAAGGTGACCACTGTCTCCGAGCTGAAGATTTAGCCACTAGAAATCTACAACACCTCAGCAAGTTCATGACTGCAAACATCTAGGCCTGCACCTTTGAAGAAACTTTCCATCCAAGTAGATTCAACAGGTTTCAGTGTACCACAAACTCGTTCATCACTTAATTGCATCTTACCCTTTTCCTTCTATCTATCCTTAGGTGTGCATGTGTGTGTGCGAGACTACGTGGGTGGGTGATGGTTGAAAACTATTTGGGTTTTGCTGCTTAAATAAAAATTTAACCTTTTTTTTAAAACCTATGAGGAAACCTGTTACTGTCTGTTTATTTGGCAAACAAAATGCTTAGGGGCTAAACACCATTTTTTAAAAATACTGCCTACGGACTGTTGGGAGCTGAAAAGTAGAAATCACCCACACCATTTTCCCATCTGTCCGTAAAAATTATTTTATTGCAAGAAGCAGTACATACAAAAACAATTGTATTTTCTGTGAGCTAGAGTCTGAATTATACAGAAAATACACATTACTTTACGAAAGACAAAGGTCCGTTCCTATGCATTGGAGCAGTGGTTTTTGTAAAATGAAGGTCACATGTTAGTGGAGGCTCGGTGCAAAGACGTTCAGTTCCAGTTATTTATTTACAGATACAGCACTGAAACAGGCCCTTCGGCCCACCGAGTCTGTGTCGACCAAGAACCACCCATTTATACTAACCCTACAGTAATCCCATATTCCCTACCACCTACCTACACTAGGGGCAATTTACAATGGCCAATTTACCTATCACCTGCAAGTCTTTGGCAGTGGGAGGAAACCGGAGCACCCGGTGAAAACCCACACGGTCACAGGGAGAACTTGCAAACTCCGCACAGGCAGTACCCAGAATCGAACCTGGATCCCTGGAGCTGTGAGGCTGCAGTGCTAACCACTGCGCCACTGTGCCGCCCCTCCAGGAAAAGGCCTTCAGTCCACCTATCAACATTCCCTTGGTGCAATTTTAATAATCCTGAATTCTATTTGCTGACAAGAACCTGTCTAGTTTCTTCTTGAAACCTATTAATGTTTCTTGTTCCATCACACATGACAAGTGTTATCTGGCAGTATGTGATGCACTCCTGTATCTGGGACACAGAGTGAGGGTTCTCAGTTATAATCCCTGTGTTTCACTATCATTTACCTATCTATTGGACAGGAAAATATACTCTCTGGATTACAGGGGTTCCAAGGTTCATTTACAGAATGGCTGATGGCAACGACCCTGAAAGAATATCTAGCACAAAAAAAGGCAGCTTCTTGCAATATCCATCAAAACCTCAGCCTTATTTGATGTTTTTGTTATATACAAAAGGAATAACTTGCACTTATATATCACCTTTCATGTTTTCAGGACATCCCAAAGCACTGTACAGACAATAAGTTACTTTTGAAGTGCAGTCATTGGTGATAAGTAGATAAGCAGGGCAGTTAATTACACACAGAAAGATCTCATGAATAGTAAATGAGTTGAATGGCCAATTAGTCTGTTTTGATGGTATTAGTTGAATGATTGCTTCAAGATGGCTCCTGGGCTGGAAGCTCCCTAGGAAGCTCCCTTGCTGTTCAACTCTATCCATGGCCATCTGCTCCCATCCCTAACGTTTTCTCCCCCAATCTGCCCTCTTAAACTGTTTAAATTCCCCTGGCTCTTTAAATCAGTTCATTTGAGCCCTATCTAAAGGCTAACAGTTAGTTTAGTGTATGTTACCTGGGCCCACTGCCCTCCCCCAGCCACACCTGCTCTTTGTTTTCTCAATGAAATTGATCCGGATGAAACTGACGAGCACAGCTGCCGATACTTCAATCTCCGATCCTGCTGTCTTCACAGTCCAGAGTGTCTGCAGCCACGGCGTGCGGTAAGTCCATTGAGGTGAAGAAGGAGCAGTGGGACCCGAGAGAAGTCCTGAGAAAAGGTGCCCCGAACACCCAAAAAATCCACGAACGGCCCCCCCGGCCGCAACTTCAAAGCGCCCGCGGGAGATGGCTCGGAGAGCATCTGCAGCGCACTGTCGGCAATGCTGCATGCCTTTATTTAAACCACTGCAAAAAAAAAAACCCTTAGCAAATGTAATCACCTCTAAGTCTGCCAAATGATGCTTCACCTCCCGAAGGACGTGGATAAGCTTTCCGGACGTCGATGGTGGGCACTGAGGAAATGGCTTATTACCTGCACCAGCTTCCCCCCCCCCTCCCCCCCCTTTACCCCCCTTCCACCACCCCCCCCCGTCCCCTTCCCTGCTCCACCCTCTCAGCTCACCCCCTCACAACCCCGTCCCAGCCCGTCCCCCCCCGCACCATCTTCACCCCGCACCCACTTCCCCTGCACCCCCCCCCCCACCCCCTCCCTCTACCCCTCCCCCTTGCATCCCCTCCTCCCACCGGCACCATCCTACACCTGTGTAGGGGCCCCAACAACCCCACTGCCTTGTGGGCGTCTCGGGAGAGACCAAGGCTAAGGGAGTAAACCCTAACAGATAATCCGGAGCGGAACCCCGTAGGCGGTCATGTGTCACCTTTGGCATGTTTCCGGCAGTTCCTGCAGCCATACTGGTGCCAAACGTCGTGTCCTGCACTCCTTTGGACCCCACCAGAAAGGCCGAGAGGGGGGTTTTGATGACTGGGCAACTCTCAACCTCCATAAATTTGCCCAGGCATGCGCCATGGAGAGGTCACTCCATAGTTGCCTCACAGCGACTAAAACAACACGGAAGGCAGCAGTTACGGGTTATAAGTCCAGATAAATTGGCGTAGAAACTGGGCGCCACAGGTTGCCTTTGTCGGTGGGAGAGGTCATTGCACCTCACTGGACAGCTACCGCCCGCCTCAAACCGGGCAGCCCCTGGTCAATAAGGTTCTGTCCCGCCACAGTCTGCCTGCTTCAATGGGTGCTTGGAGCTCAGGGTCATTGCCCGAAAGGTGGACTGATACACCGCACCAAACAACATGAAAAAAGGAAAGAAGGTACCAGCCCTTCGCTTTGCAAGCTGGAACGTCAGAACTATGTGTCCTGGCCTGTCGGAAGACCTTACACAAATCAACGATTCTCGGAAGACCGCCATCATTAACAACGAGCTCAGTAGATTCAATGTGGGCATTGCAGCACTTCAGGAGACTCGCCTCCCCGCGAGTGGCTCTCTAGCAGAGCAAGACTACACCTTCTTCTGGCAGGGCAGGGATCCTGAAGAACCAAGACAGCATGGAGTGGGCTTCGCCATCAGAAACTCCTTGCTCAGCATGATAGAGCCTCCCTCAAATGGCTCGGAACGCATACTGTACATCCAACTGCTCACCACCTCTGGTCCAGTACACCTACTCAGCATCTATTCTCCAACACTCTGCTCCCCACCTGAAGCTAAAGACCAGTTCTATGAACAACTCCATAACATCATTAGCAGCATCCCCAACACCGAACACCTATTCCTGCTGGGGGACTTTAATGCCAGGGTTGGGGCCGACCATGACTCATGGCCCTCCTGCCTTGGGCGCTATGGCGTTGGAAGGATGAATGAGAACGGGCAGAGACTGCTTGAGTTGTGTACCTATCATAACCTCTGCATCACCAACTCGTTCTTTCACACTAAACCCTGTCACCAGGTTTCATGGAGGCACCCAAGATCGCGTCGTTGGCACCAGCTAGACCTCATTGTCACAAGGCAAGCCGCCTTAAACAGTGTTCAAATCACACGCAGCTTCCACAGTGCGGACTGCGACACCGACCACTCCCTGGTGTGCAGCAAGGTTAGACTCAGACCAAAGAAGTTGCATCATTCCAAGCAGAAGGGCCACCCGCGCATCAACACAAGCAGAATTTCTCATCCACAGCTGTTACAAAAATTTCTAAATTCACTTGTAACAGCCCTTCAAAACACTCCCACAGGGGATGCTGAGACCAAGTGGGCCCACATCAGAGACGCCATCTATGAGTCAGCTTTGACCACCTACGGCAAAAGTGCGAAGAGAAATGCAGACTGGTTTCAATCTCATAATGAAGAGCTGGAACCTGTCATAGCCGCTAAGCACATTGCACTGTTGAACTACAAGAAAGCCCCCAGCGATTTAACATCCGCAGCACTTAAAGCAGCCAGAAGTACTGCACAAAGAACAGCTAGGCGTTGCGCAAACGACTACTGGCAACACCTATGCAGTCATATTCAGCTGGCCTCAGACACCGGAAACATCAGAGGAATGTATGATGGCATGAAGAGAGCTCTTGGGCCAACCATCAAGAAGATCGCCCCCCTCAAATCTAAATCGGGGGACATAATCACTGACCAACGCAAACAGATGGACAGCTGGGTTGAGCACTACCTAGAACTGTACTCCAGGGAGAATGCTGTCACTGAGACTGCCCTCAATGCAGCCCAGCCTCTATCAGTCATGGATGAGCTGGACATACAGCCAACCAAATCGGAATTCAGTGATGCCATTGATTCTCTAGCCAGCGGAAAAGCCCCTGGGAAGGACAGCATTACCCCTGAAATAATCAAGAGTGCCAAGCCTGCTATACTCTCAGCACTGCATGAACTGCTATGCCTGTGCTGGGACGAGGGAGCAGTACCCCAGGACATGCGCGATGCCAATATCATCACCCTCTATAAAAACAAAGGTGACCGCGGTGACTGCAACAACTACCGTGGAATCTCCCTGCTCAGCATAGTGGGGAAAGTCTTTGCTCGAGTCGCTCTGAACAGGCTCCAGAAGCTGGCCGAGCGCGTCTACCCTGAGGCACAGTGTGGCTTTCGTGCAGAGAGATCGACCATTGACATGCTGTTCTCCCTTCGTCAGATACAGGAGAAATGCCGTGAACAACAGATGCCCCTCTACATTGCTTTCATTGATCTCACCAAAGCCTTTGACCTCATCAGCAGACGTGGTCTCTTCAGACTACTAGAAAAGATCGGATGTCCACCAAAGCTACTAAGTATCATCACCTCATTCCATGACAATATGAAAGGCACAATTCAACATGGTGGCTCCTCGTCAGACCCCTTTCCTATCCTGAGTGGTGTGAAACAGGGCTGTGTTCTCGCACCCACACTTTTTGGGATTTTCTTCTCCCTGCTGCTTTCACATGCGTTCAAATCCTCTGAAGAAGGAATTTTCCTCCACACAAGATCAGGGGGCAGGTTGTTCAACCTTGCCCGTCTAAGAGCAAAGTCCAAAGTACGGAAAGTCCTCATCAGAGAACTCCTCTTTGCTGACGATGCTGCTTTAACATCTCACACTGAAGAGTGCCTGCAGAGTCTCATCGACAGGTTTGCGGCTGCCTGCAATGAATTTGGCCTAACCATCAGCCTCAAGAAAACGAACATCATGGGGCAGGACGTCAGAAATGCTCCATCCATCAATATTGGCGACCACGCTCTGGAAGTGGTTCAAGAGTTCACCTACCTAGGCTCAACTATCACCAGTAACCTGTCTCTAGATGCAGAAATCAACAAGCGCATGGGTAAGGCTTCCACTGCTATGTCCAGACTGGCCAAGAGAGTGTGGGAAAATGGCGCACTGACACGGAACACAAAAGTCCGAGTGTATCAGGCCTGTGTCCTCAGTACCTTGCTCTACGGCAGCGAGGCCTGGACAACGTATGCCAGCCAAGAGCGACGTCTCAATTCATTCCATCTTCGCTGCCTTCGGAGAATACTTGGCATCAGGTGGCAGGACTATATCTCCAACACAGAAGTCCTTGAAGCGGCCAACACCCCCAGCTTATACACACTACTGAGTCAGCGGCGCTTGAGATGGCTTGGCCATGTGAGCCGCATGGAAGATGGCAGGATCCCCAAAGACACATTGTACAGCGAGCTCGCCACTGGTATCAGACCCACCGGCCGTCCATGTCTCCGCTATAAAGACGTCTGCAAACGCGACATGAAATCCTGTGACATTGATCACAAGTCGTGGGAGTCAGTTGCCAGCATTCGCCAGAGCTGGCGGGCAGCCATAAAGACAGGACTAAATTGTGGCGAGTCGAAGAGACTTAGTAGTTGGCAGGAAAAAAGACAGAGGCGCAAGGGGAGAGCCAACTGTGCAACAGCCCCGACAAACAAATTTCTCTGCAGCACCTGTGGAAGAGCCTGTCACTCCAGAATTGGCCTTTATAGCCACTCCAGGCGCTGCTTCACAAACCACTGACCACCTCCAGGCGCGTATCACTTGTCTCTCGAGATAAGGAGGCCCAAAAGAAAAAAAAAAGAAGTTGAATGAGGAATGTTGGGCAGAACACCAGAGGAGCTGTCTGCTCTTCTTTGAGTAGCATGTGGGATTTTTTTACACCCGATCAGGTATTATAATGAGTCATCTGAAAAATGAGTGAAACCTCAGACATATTTGCATTTCTCCGTTCTGCCTCCAATACCACAAGTCCAGTCCCTTCAGGTCCTATGTTGAATAGTACAGTTGAAAATAGATAACACATAAATGGCAGTCACCCAAGGATGGCATGATTTGTTGGTCATGTTTTCAGCCATCCTGCTGGTGAAGTCATGTAACATTATAAATAGAATAGTCTGTCCCTGCGGGAAGGGAAAACTGAAATTTGTTTTGAAACAATTACCTGCTATAAATGACCAATTGCAAGCAGCTATAGCATCAGACCAGAAAAACCATGCTTATCTGCTCAGACTGGAGCTCAGCACAATAGTCATAGTTTTATGGGTGAACTACAGTTGCCCAGACAGCATTTCTATTTTTCTTGTGTGTCATGAAGACAGTTATGAAGAAAACATTGTATATTGGGGACGGTGTTGGGGATCTACGTCTAGTTTCACCGGTGAATCATTGATTTTCCCTAAATAGCAGATGCATTATAAATAAACGTGTTCAGTAGGTCTACATTTGCTTCTCACAGAATCATACCATACATTTGAAACTACAATTTCTGATTAAAAACTGATTTATTTCTCAGAATGCAGACATTTTCACAGTCCCCTAAGAGTAAACAGTCAGTGGGAAATATCTTTACCTGGTTACTGACTGGCCATGTGTGTGTTCTATGAAAGATTTGTTTAACCTTTTCAATTCATTTTAACATTATAAGTTAAAATCATTTTACTTCTCTGAGAAACCACATGATGGGCTGGATTTTGTTCACCCCCAGGCATTGGGTTCATGGCGTGGGATGGGGGGGGGGGGAACCTGAAGATGGCTCCGGATGAGGCCCGCCACGGACCTCGACACCAGGACAGCCCGGCTGATCCTCCCAGCGGCAACAAAGCTCTGTGGCAGCCCCCCTGCCGTTGGGCGACAGGACCACAATTTAAATATTCAAACAAATAAAATTAATAAATTTAAATAGATTTACCTGCAATCTTGGGGGCCTGCCACGATCTTTGAACTAGGGGGCACTGTTTTAAAATTAGGGGTTGCCGTTTTAGGACAGAGGTGAGAAGAAATATTTTCGCTCAGAGGGTTGTGCAAATTTCGAACTCATGGCCTCAGAAAGTGGCAGAGGCGGGGTCATTGAATATTTTTAAGGCAGGGGTAGATAGTTCCTTGTTAGGCAAGGGAATCAAAGGTTATCGGTGGTAAATGGGAGTGTGGAATTCGAGACACAAACAGATCAGCCATGATCTTATTGAATGGCAGAGCAGGCTCAAGAAGCTGAATGGCCTACTTCTGCTCCAAATTCGAATGGTCGTATGTTCATATGTTTGTAACGGTGGCCGGCACTCCCACGCCTTCAGATCCCCGTCCGGGGAAACGAAGCGCCACACTGGTGGGGAGGGGGTGCAGGAGGTAAGTTTATCAGTGCGGGGGGGCGGGGGGCGGTGGTGGTGGAGGGGAATGGGGTCAAATATGTGTAATGGGTGTAGGGGATGGTGGGAAGGGTTGAACCTCAAACTGTGTGCAGTTTGGGGTGGGAGGTCAGATGTAAAAGGAAAGTGTTTTGGTGGATAAAGGGCAAACAGTTATTGTAATTGTTATTGGCGGGGTGGGAAAGGGGCATTAGAAATGTATTTATTTAATTGTGGGGGTTGGACTTTACTAATTTAAATTGGGCAGCAGGGCTGGCTGCCCTTTAAAAATGCACACAGGCAGCTGAAGCCATTGCCGAGTCCGCACCCTCCACAAGATTGCTATTTAAATGAGCTGCCACACTTAAGATCGTGACGGCCTTTTGGCATGTGGCTCGTGCGGTCGGGCAGCCATTTTATGAGCTCACCGCGGGGATCAGCAGCGGGCTCTTAAAATCCAGCCCGATTACTTTTTATTATTAAGGAAGAGAATTTCTACCTTAGGTTCTTATGACATTGAAAATTCGAATGGGACACTGTGTTAATACTTTCCATTAAGCTACCTATAAGAGTTGATAAAATTACCAGCTGCCATTGTGTTCATATGTATAACCCTTATAATGTACAAGCAACAGATGATAGGTGCTGGGCTCTTTTACACGTTTCTGCTTTGTGATGTATTACACCATCTACTTTATAGGCTTCAGCCTTTTTTTCACTTACTAAATCATATCAAAGGCCATGAGTTAAAATCCTGGCTGGAGAAATGGGATTATTAGATGGAATCAAGCATTCGTCAAAGCCTGAAATATAAAAAAAACTTTCTTTAATATCGTTCTCAGGATATTCTAAAGGACTTTACAGTGAATGAGTTACTTTTGAAGTGTAACTCCCATTTTTGTAGAGGCAAACAAGGCAGCCAATTTCAACACGGCAAGGCCAGGATTTTACTGAGCTCCCGACATCGAGCGCCATGGCAGGGGGGCAAAAGATTGTTCCAGCAGTGGCCCGCCACAGGGTCCAATGCCAGGAGTACTGGGCCCGATCTTCCTGGTGGTGGCGAGGTTCCATAGTGGCCCACCACCAGCACCACCCACCCCCCCCCACCCCCGCCCCCCGCCGCTGGGCAATGGGACCCAGCTTCGAATATTTAAATTAAGCACATGAATAGATTTCAATAAAATTCACTCCAATCTTAGCTTCAGGCCGCAATCTTCTGAGCAGCGGCCAGCACGCTTCCCATCCAGGGAAAGCAGGTGCCACCATGGTGAGGAAGTGGGGAGCTTATGATTTTTAGTGCTGTGTGGGATGTGGTGATGGGGTCAGATTTACAGTACTACCGTAGGGGATGGTGGGAAGGGGTGACCTCTGCCCTTTGTTCAGTTTGGGGGGGGAAGGTCAAGTGTCGAAGGTAAGTTTTTTCGGTGGACGGGGAATAGTGCAAATCCTGAATTTCATTGTTCTTGGAGGGGGGTGGGAAAGGGGCGACAGATTTTTGATCGGTACAGTGGGGAGGTATAACTTTAAAAATGTAAATTAGCCAGCAAGGCTGGCTGCCCTTTAGAAATGGCACCAGCACCTGAGCACAGGCAGCTGGTGCCATTGCTGGCATTGAAGACCCCGCCCCCTCCACATGAATGGGGGGGATGGCCGGACCGGCACATTATCATAGGCCGCCACGAGGAAGATTGCGACAGCATGGCGGTCGCAGCCCGCACACGAGGGCCACCACTTTTTTCGTCCACCGCCGCTCCCGGCAACAGGTGCATAAAATCCAGCCCCAAAGTCCCCCAAAGAACAAAATGATTGATTTTGGTGGTGTTGGTTGAGGGATAAACATTGGCAAGAACACAAGGAGAACTTTTCCGCTCTTTTTTGAATAGCATCATAGGATTTTTTTTACACCAACCTGATCAGACAGAGAGGGCTTTACTTTAAAATTTCATCCAAAAGACGCCACCTCCAACAATACAACACACCCTCAGCACTGCACTTAAGTGTCAGCCTCATGTCTGTGCCCTGGAGTGGGGCTTAATTCAACAGTGTTCTGAGTCAGAAGTAAGGGTGCTGCCAATTTAGTCAAGGATGAAAGAAGAAGGCTGTAAGAGCTATTTCTTGGAGCATTGAGGCGCCTAATCTGTATCACAAAGTTGAATTAATTTGACATTAATCATGTGATGTCATTTCCTTAATAAAGGGTAGTAACACAAGTGGAAGTTTCTATTAGGTTGTGTTTCAGTTGCTAACTCATTGAAAACCAGGGCAGCAATAAATATGAGCCAGACGGCTTGAACATCTTTCTTGGATGCAAGAATATGAACAGATGGCAGTCACAGGAGGTCAGAAAGCTGGTAAAATCACATGCAGTTTGGTATTAACTTATATGTGGCTGAACAAACTGCATATGCATAAAAAAGAATAATAAAATAGAAAAGCATCCTTGTGCTTGATGGCTTATTGAGATGTAATCAAAAAAATTATTATGCAGATAGTCAGTTCAGCAGAAAAACAAGAAAATTATGTTGAATTTATACACAAGCTTGGTTAGACCACAGTTGTGTACAGTTTTTGGCACTTATTGGAAGATATTGGACCCATGGATAGAGTATGGTAAAGATTCAGTAGAATGACACCAGAATGAGAATGAAGTAAGGCTTTTTGCACAGAAATAAAAGTTTAAGTGGGGAATCTAATTGTGGTTTTCAAAAATATGAAAGGATTTGAGGCGATGAAAAATGAAAGATCAGGCTGCATGAAAGATTGGGCTGCATAAAAGATTGGGCTGCATGCCGACGGAGGTCCCAGCAGCGGCCTGGAAGATGGGGGGCACCGTGCCTTGGTACTCCATCACAGAAGTTATTTGATGGCAGGCAGCCAATTAACACTTAGGGACAAGCTCACACCTCCAAAGCTGCCAGCCAATTGGAAGGCTGGCAGCTCTGCAGTACTGGCAGTGCCACTGGGAGCAGTGGCAACTGCTGGTACTGCAAGAGGCCCTGCAGCATCGAGGACGACCGGGAGCCTGGGCAAGGTGAGTGGAGTCGGGGTGGATGGGGACGGACAGGCAGGCCCCAGCGAAAGGGTTGGGCGGGGTGTTGTTGGTGTTGTGGAGGTGTCTTCCCGGGGAGGGGGTGTGTTGGTCACTGCTGGGGGGGGGCCTCTGGGGGGCCCTGGATTGCCCCAAAGAAGGACCCACCCCAACTCCACGAGGAGGCTGCCAGGCTTTACCTGGCAGCACCTCCCTGTGGTAGCAGGTCGCTCTGCCTTCCAGAAAATTGAGGTGGAGGCGGGCAGAGGCCCTTAAGTGGCCAAAATGGCAGGGGGTCTGGGCAAATTCAGGAATGGTGCCCCCTGTCATTTTGTTTGCCCCCACATGCCCGCCACCAAGGGCAGAGCAAATTTCTGACCATTGTTTTCACTGGTTGGTGAATCAGTAGTGTGAGTCTTCTCATTAGCCAGACAAAGGGTGGAATAGGAAAACATGTCTTTCACAGAGAGTTATTCGAACAAAAGAAGCTTTGCATGTGCCACTCAGTCTGCAAGCATATCCCGAGCTTCCAGCCAAGAGAGAATCTAACCATCTCCTCTTGATGTTCAATGGCGTTACCATCATTGAATCCCCCACTACCAACATCCTGGGAGTTACCATTGACCAGAAACTAAACTGGACCAGCCACATAAATACTGTGGCTACAAGAGCAGGTCAGAGGCTGGGAATTCTGCTCACTTCCTGACTCCCCAATGCCTGTCCACCATCTACAATGCACAAGTTAGGAATGTGATGGAATACGCTCCACTTGCCTGGATGGGTGCAGCTCCAACACTCAAGAAGCTCGACGCAATCCAGGACAAAGCAGGCTGCTTCATTGGCACCCTATGCATCACCTTCAATGTTCACTCCCTTCACCACTGATGCACAGTGGCAGCATTGTGTACCATATGCAGGATGCACTGCAGCAACTCACCAAGGCTCCTTCAACAGCACCTTCCAAACCCGTGACCTCTTCCATTTAGAAAATAAGGGCAGCAGATGCATGGGAACACCACCACCTGCAAGTTCCCCTGCAAACCACACACCATCCTGACTTGGAACTATATCACTGTTCCTTCACTGTCGCTGGGTCAAAATCCTGGAATTCCCTTCCTAACAGCACTGTGTGTGTACCTACATCCTCAAGCACTGCCGCAGTTCAAGAAGGTAACTTGCCACCACCTCCTCAAGGCCAATTAGGTATGGGCAATAAATGCTGACCCAGCCAGCAATGTCCACATCCCATCAACAAATAGAAAAAAAAATGAAGAAATGACACTTAACAGCACAAAATATATAAAACCCCCATGGGCATACCATGCCACTACAAATCTTTACTCCCTTTTCCTGTTGCTTTTACAATGGGCAGAATTTGGGGTGCGACCTCTGTGGTTTCAGCAGAGGTTGAGGCAGGCTGCACACATCCCTGCTCTAACTGTTGAGTTGGTCAACACCCTCAGGGATTTGGATCCCATGACAGCCCCACCAAAGACTGTTCCATCTGTGCCTGTGCAGGGGCAGACTAAGCCATTGGGACACAAGGCAACATGTGAAGCACTGACTGAGGTGGGGCATAGCAGGTGAGAAGTGGAAGTGCTTTGAGCGGAGTTCCCACTTCCATGTCCTCTTTTGCCATCATCGCATGGCCCAATCGTACTTCCTTGCTGCCACTCTTCTGGAGAAGGTGCTGAAAGATGAAGGCAAGGGTATCATTCATCTTATTTTAGGTGGCATCTTACTTCTTTCACTTTTCACACATACAGAGTGACTTATCGGCCGGAATTTTACACTGGGTGGACGGGAGCCGGACTCCAACGTAAATGTCAGTGCCGATCCCACTCCTGCCCAGCCTGGGGATCCGTCCCATATTTTACGGATCCCCAGCCTTTAATTGGCCCGAGATGGGACTTCCACACACTTGAGGGAGGAGGTCCCGCCTCAGTGAGCTGCCGGCCAATCAGCGGGCCAGCAGCTCTTGGTCTCAGCAATGCCACCAGGAGCGGTGGCCACTGCTGAGACTGCAGCCCAGCCGACTGAGGAGGACGCAATGGAACCGGGACAGAAGGTAAGTTCGGGCAGCCTCACCAGGGGAATCGGTCGTGCCCTGGTGAGGCTAGGGTGGTCGTTTGGGGGGAGGGGGCGTCCTGGCTCCCGGGGTTGGGGTGGGAGGTGGGGGCGGCCCTCAATCAGGCACGCTGTGCCCGATTGCCAGGCCCCCCCACCCCTGGGGTGCGAAAAGGCCGGCAGCTGTAGCTGGGCGGCCTTTCACATTCCCGGCACACCAGCTTGCCATGGGTAAAATACCCGTGGAGGCCGGCGAGGGCCCTTAAGTGGCCATTTTAGGGTCTTGATTGGCATCGGGTGGGCCATCTCTCACCCCCCACCACTCCGCTGGACCAATGTAAAGTTGGTCGGAGGCAGAATCGGGGCGGTGAGGCCTCCCGAAGCCTGCCGCTCAATTTTACGCCGCCCCCACGCCACCATTCGACCCGCTGGGGCGGTGTAAAATTCCAGCCATCCACTTTAACTAGTGCCAGCCTTTCTAGTAACTGCTCTTCATCTATTTTTATTTCTTCCAGTATCCCGGCAAACTCTTCAATTACCATGGCTTCGGCAAAGTCTTAATCATTGGGAAACAATGATTCATTTTGTACCTCAGTCATGTCTTCTCCCTCCACCAATAGATTTCCATTTGGTCCCTAATCAGTCCCACCTCTCCACTGACAGCCCTTTTGCTGTTATTAGGCCTGTAGAAGACCTCTGGATTCCCTTTTATGTTAACCGCTAATCTATTCCCGTATTGTCTCTTTGCCATTTTGATTTTCTTTTTCACTTCTCTGTATTTTTTATATTTATCCAGATGTCCCCTTGCACGATCAAGCTGACATCCAACGCATTCTTCCTTTGTCTGCTTTATCCTACATGCTTTATGGTTGCCCTTCCTTTCCCCTTTCTGGGAATAGATAATGGTGTCAGGCAAAAGGGAGTGGTAATGGGACAAGAAAAGAAACAAATGTTGGGTCTAGAGGAGCTATAAATAACAACAGCATTACCAGTAACTGCTGTCCGACAAAGAGGACAGAGAGATCAGAGTGGGAATGGAGAGCTTAATTAAACTGGCAAGCAACCGGAAGCTCAGGGTCCTGCTTGCGGAGTGAACCGAGGTGTTCCACAAAGTAATCACTGAATCTGAGTTCAACTCCCCAGTGCAGCGGAGATCACATCATGATCAGCGAATGCCATATACCAAATTGAAAAAAGTACAAGTAAATTGCTGTTTGACCTGGAAGGAATTTTTCAGGCCTTAGACTATAAGAAGGGAGGAGGTAAAAGGGGAGGCATTGCCATCTCCTGTGCTGCAAAGGAAGGGGATGATTGAAGAATGAACCAGAGTGTAGTGGAGGGAGTGATCACTTTAAAATGCTGAAAAGAGAGGGGAAGATGTGTTTGGTGATGGCATCACACTGGAGGTGGTGAACGTGGAGACTGGTGCAGTGGAAAGTGAGCACAGGGGAGCCTTATCATGGTTTGGGAGGGAGGTGAAAAGATAGAATCATAGAATCATCGAAATTTACAGCACAGAAGGAGGCCATTCAGCCCATCATGTCCATGTGAGCTGACAAGTAACAATCCAGCCTAATCCCACTTTCCAGCTCTTGATCAGTAGCCTTGTAGGTTATGGCACTTCAAGTACATATCCAAGTACTTTTTAAATGCTATGAGGGTTTCTGCCTCTACCACACTTTCAGCCAGTGAGTTCCAGAACTCAACCACCCTCTGGGTGAAAACATTTCTGCTTGAATCCCTCTAAACTTCCTATCTCTTACCCTAAATCTATGCCCCTTGGTTATGGACTGCTCAACCAAGGGAATTGGGCTCTCCTATCCACTCTATCTAGACCCGTTATAATTTTATACACTTCAATGAGGTCTCCCCTCAGCATCCTCTGTTCCAAAGAAAACAACCCTAATCTATCCAATCTTTCCTCATAACTAATATTCTCCAGTCCAGGCAACATCTTCATAAATCTCCTGAGTATTCTCTCTAGTGCAATCACACCTTTCCTTTCGTGCGGTGACCAGAACTGCATACAGTACTCCAGCGGTGGCCTAACTAGGATGAGAGCAGATATGTAGTAACTGGGACAGATGTAATATTATTTGTTCCTTTGGTATGTGAACTTGTAAAATTCACAGGACTCAAGGTAAAATCCATAGAATACGTGGGTTTTTATTACAATGTAACTGCAACACAGCTACTGCAGGAGCCACAACCAACACACATCTCATTCTGTTGGGCTAAACCCACAACTCCCTGGTTATGTGTGACATGACACCACTTCCTCTGGTGATCTTCACTTACAGCCTCTTAAGGTGGTCCTCTCTTAAGGTGGTCCCATGTCCCCCAACAGACACAGTCAAGAGCCCATGGGGGAGAGAGTCCTCAGTTGTGGAAAAAGATAGATATATTGGAAGCACTGGTATAGAGGTGGCATCATCAGAACAGACACGGTGGAGATAGAGAAACTGGGTGAACAGAATTGAGTCCTCACAGGAAGAGAGGTGGGAGAAAGTGTAGTCAAGGTGATTGTGGGAGTCAGCAGGCTTATAGTAGATATTGGTCGTCAGTCTATCCTCAGAAATGGAGATAGAGGCGTCGAGGAAGGGAAGGGAAGAGTTGGAATGGACATGTGAAGGCAAAGGACAGGTGGAAAATGGAAACAAAGTTGATGAAATTTTCCAGATGGGGGCAGGTGCAGAAAGCAGCACCGATACAGTCATCAATGTGACAGAATAAGAAATGAGGGAGGGCACCTGAGTAAGTCTGGAAAAAAGAATGCTCCACACATCCCACAAAAAGGCAGGCATAGTTGGGACCCATATTTGTACCCACAGCAACACCTTTTATTTGAAGGAAGTGGGTGGAGTCAAAGGAGAAATTGTTCAATGTAAGAACAAAGTTCAGCCAGGCGGAGGAGGATGATAGTGAATAGGGACTGGTTGGACCTCTGTTCAATGAAGAAGCGGAGAGCTCTCAGGCCATCCTAGTGGGGGATGGAGGTGTAGAGGAATTGTACATCCAAGGTTAAAAAGAGATGGTTTGGGACAGGAAACTCTTAAAGTGGTGGAGGTTGTCGGAAGATGCAGGTGGGAAGAAACTGGACAGGAGGAGAAGAAATAGAGTTGAGTTGGGAAGAAATAGATTCCATGGGGCAAGAACAGGCTGCAACGATGGGTCTACCAGAGCAGTCCTGTTTGTGGATCTTGGGAAGGAGGCAGATTGTGCAGGTTTGAGGAACTATGAGTTGGAGGCTGTGGAGGGAAGATATCCAGAAATGTCAACTCTATCTATCCTGATTCAGCACAATATCTGTATGTATTCTCTGCATTTATAATATAATTGATCATATAGCCACTAGAGCGACCTGCACTTCTCTGAGCACCTTCCTCACCCATGCTCCATTCATCACCACAATAGCACCTCCTAGGTCATCCTCCATGAATGCAGCTGGAATCTTACTTGCTGGAGTTGTTGGTGACATTCGATAAACTTTTGAGCAGCTGGGTGGCCCTGTGCCTCACTGTACTTCTGTCATGAAATGTGTAGAAACAAAAAAGCACTTTTTTTCAATTACTCATTGCAATGTCCCAAGAATAGAAATAGTGGTTAACCTGCTTATGTAATCACATGACTGAGCTTACTCTGAGCCAAAGCAGAGCTCACAAACTTAAATTGTATAACTAAAAGCAAGGACAAATAATGTGTGCAGCTTTTGTAAATTTATTTTGTAAACTGGAAAGTGAATTCAATGTTTTGGAAGTGATATGCAGAGAAAAGAGACTTGGAACACTGCAAAGTTGCTGCTCAGGGGTACAGGGTGTTCTAAGTCAAGAGGAAAAAGGAAACTGGGGTGATTGGTTTTTCTATGAAATTCAACGTGATAAACAGTTACCATGGTATGGCTCAAGTACTGAAACACTGCTTCCTGTGTCTTTTACCATGTTCACACTTATACAGTTTCACTTTGAAAAATGCAACTACGCAGTTGAGAATTGTTAGATGCCCCTTTGCTCTCTTGAAATGTACAACTATTAGTAGCACCAACTGTTTTCTGTGTAAGGGCCATGGATGTTAATAGAGTAGCATGCCTCAGTAATATACAGTTTGAAAATAGCATCATTAGGAGTCAGAAGCCTGTGGGTTCAATTCCTAACTTGCACAAAAGAAATAAGACATTCAGCCACTCATGCCTGTTCAGTCATTCAATTAATTCATGACTGATCTGTACCTGAGCTCCATTTAACTGCATTGACTTGTTTAGATTATTCCTCAGCGTTCTAAACCCAAGGGAATACAAACCAAGTTTATGCTTACTGTCCTGAAAATTTAGCACTTGAAGCTCCTCTTATCATTCTAGTAACTCTGTGAAATACTCCCTCCGAAGCCAATATTCCTTTCTGAAGTTCGGTGCCCAAATCTGAACACAGTACTCAAGATGAGGTCTAACCAAGGCTCTGTATTACTGAAGCATTACTTCCACACTTTTGTGTTTTAAATCTGCTTATGATAAAGGCGAACATTCCTTTAGCCTTTTTGATAACTTTGTTGTACCCGTACCAGGTGCCTGGACACCCAAATCCCATTTTCCTCCACAGATCCTAGTTTCTCACCATTAAAAAAAAAATTCTGATTTGACCTTCTTGAATACTCCTGCAACTACAAATTGGATAATCCCATTTTTGGGATGTGGAGGGTCACAATTTGAACCTGCCTGCACCCATTCAAATCCATGAAGCCATCACTCAAAATTTGTGCAACCACATCTTTGGCCTGATTGTGATGCTGCAGGAGGCCCCAGCAGTGTTGTTTGCAGACCAGGTGGCAAAGCCAACCAGCTCTTCTTAAAGACAAGCTGTATCATAAAGGGAATTGCTATAATGTAAATTCTTGTAAACTGAGCACCAGGGCAGACAGAGGAATCCATAGTGACGGATGTGGTGCTGGAGGCATTAGTGGAGCAGGTGGGCAGGAGGAGAGATGCTATGGTCCCACGAAGGGCCAGAAGACCCTCAAGGACCACCCTCAGAAGGGAATGGGAGCAGGTTGTCAGGAAGGTCAATTTCCCAAGTTTGGCCCTAGGACCTGGTGACAGTGCCATAGGAAGGCTAATGGTAGGTGGTCAACATCAGTGAATGCCTCTTCACATGACATTTCCTATCCACCACAACACCAGCCTCTCACACTACGCAAGGCAACACACATCCATCACCACCAGCAGCACTCCATAGCACTCAGGACTCACGCCTAACATCCAAATATTCCACCTCACCTTCACACATCTAGCAATTTTGCCAGTCTCACCCAGCTCATTCTATATCCACATTCCTCCAGCTGCTCTGCTGGCAGGCACATCACCAAAATGCAGTGCTGCACAATCACTGACATTCTGCCCTCTCTCTTGCAGGACAAGGTGGCACACAATAGAAGGGAGCAATGCAGAACCCATGGGGCTCAAGGACACCTGCATCTCCTGAGCCCTATGGAGGAGATGGCTCTCTGTATCATGGTGCCAGCTGAAAGCATTGAGGATGACAGTACGTTCCTGCCTTATGCCCCTCTCAATTCCCAGCTCAGCCTCATCCTGCTATCTGCTCTGATTAGCAATCTGCAGTTAGTGTGAGCGTGGGCCTCTTGATTCTCACCCAACCAACTTCCTCCTCGCCAACCTTCCCGTTTTGAGTTCCTGCTTTCAGACACCCAAGAACTGTCGCCTGCCCAGCCACAGGAGCCCAATCGGAAGGAAAGCGAGCAACAGCATTGCACTAATTAAGAGGCTCTGTCACTTCATCTGACATTTGCGGCCACCAGCTCAGATACTGACACTGCACTTACCTTGGTGGCTAGTGTGCAGTTGGTATCAGTGCATGATAGGTCATGTGGGCATGAGTGGCAGGCCAGGAGTAAAGGATGATTCTTTCACCAGCTCGCCTGAGGCAAAGGGACAGACCTGCATCCACTAATTCTGGAATAGTCTTGTCAATAAAATGGACTTTTTTTTTTATTCCTTCATAGGATGTGTACATTGCTGGTGTGTACCAGTCTGGCAGGAGGGAGGGAAGGGGTGTGTTGAGTCAAGGGCACAGCATTTACACCAGTGGTAACACTTTGTCAACACACTGCGGCTTGGTCTTTAGGATGCTGATCTGTGCAGATGTGAAAATATCAACCTGTGCCTCCAGACCTGGATCCACATATTCTGGAAAAGTCTTGTCAATAAAATGGATTTTTTAAATTTAACTTCATCTGCTGCACAGGACTCAGATGAGGACCTCAACAGGGCAGCATATAGGAGAGTGCTGAATGGTCATGCACACCGAGATGCAGGGTGCATGAGCTGGCCTGCCAGACAGCCTCCAGTCACTGTCAAGGAGCATGGAGATAATGCAGAGCTTGCCCTCTCTGCAACCTCTGTTCCATCTCCCTGTTGCAGCCTACTGGTGGAATCTTGTGGCAATAAATTTTCTCAGGATTTGGGAACACTTCCGGAAGCCGGCCCCACACAGGTCCGCAGTGTGCCCTCCTGCCCGATCTTCCAGGAGGTGGCCTCCTATTTGGCTGCCTCCGCTCCGCCATCCAATTAAGGATGGCGGGTGGTTCCTGAGGCTGCAGGCCTAATCAGAGGCCCCACAGTGAGGTCCTGCCAGCAGCTTCACTGGGAGAGGTGGGCACTGCAGTGGCAAAGCAGGAGAACTGTTATGTTACCAAAAAATCCATGCCGCCACAGCTGCTGGTCCATCAGGAAACCATCAGCTGGTGAGTCCGGTAGGAGGGAGGGAAGGGGTGTGTTGAGCCAAAGGCACAGCATTTACACTAGTGGTAACACATTGTCAACACACTGAGGCTTGGTTTTTAGGATGCTGATTCCTGCAGATGTGAAAATATCAAGCTGTGCCTCCAGACCGGCATCCACTTATTCTGGAAAGGTCTTGTCAATAAAATTGATTTTTTTATTCATTCATGGGATGGGGACATCGCTGGCAAGGCCAGCATTTTTGCCCATCCGTAATTACCCTTGAACTGCGGCAGTTCTTGGGGTGTTTGTACACCCACAGTGCTGTTAGGAAGGGAGTTCCAGGATTTTGACCCAGCAACAGTGAAGGCACGGTGATAGAGTTCTAAGTCAGGATGCTGTGTGACTTTGAAGGGAACTTGCAGGTGGTGGTGTTCCCATGTGGCTGCTGGCCTTGTCCTTCTATGTGATTGAAGTCACGGTTTTGGAAGGTGATGTTGAAGGAGCCTTGGTGAGTTGCTGCACTGCATCCTATGGATGGTACATACTGCTGCCACTGTGCACCAATGGTGGAAGGAGTCAAAGTTTAATGTGGTGGATGGGGTGCCAGTCAAGCGGGCTGCTTTGTCCTGGATAGTGTCGAGCTTCTGGAGTGTTGTTGGTAATGCACTCTTCCAGGCAAGTATTCCATCACACTCCTGATATTTGCCTTTTAGATGGTGGACAGGCATTGGAGAGTCAGGAGGTGATTACTCACTGCAGAATTCTCAGCCTCTGACCTGCTCTTGTGGCAACAGTAGTTCTGTGGCTGGTCCAGATCAGTTTCTGGTTAATAGTAACTCCCAGGATGTTGATAGTGGGAGATTCAGCAATGGTATTGTCAGTAAACATCAAGGTGAAATGGTTAGTTGCTCTCTTTTTGGAGATGATTATTGCCTGGCACTTGTGTGGCGCGAATATTACTTGTCACTTATCAGCGCAAGCCTGCATGTTGTCCAGGGGTTGATGATGGGCACGAACTACTTCAGTATCTGAGGAGTCATGAATGGTGCTAAAGATGGTGCAATCATCAGCGAACATCCCCAATTCTGACCTTATGATGGAGGGGAGATCATTGATGAAGCAGCTGAAGATGGTTGGGCCTAGGCCACTGCCCTGAGGAACCCCTGCAGTGACGTCATGGAGCTGAGATGATTAACCTCCAACAACCACAATCAGCTTCCTTTGTACTAGGTATGACTCCAAACAGTGGAGAATTTTCCCCAGATTCCCATTGACTTCAGTTTGGCTAGGTCTCCTTGATTCCATACTCAGTCAAATGCTGCCTTAATGGCAAGGGCAATCACTTTCACCTCACCTCTTGAGTTCAGCTCTTTTGTTCATGTTTGGACCAAGGCTATAATGAAGTCTGGAGCCGAATGGCCCTGGCGGAACTCAAACTGAGCATCGGTGAGCAATTTGTCGTCAAGTACTGAGATAGCACTGCCAATGACACCTTCTATTCCCTTGCTGATTCAGAGTAGACTGATGGGGCGGTAATTGGCTGGATTGGATTTGCCCTTCTTTTTGTATACAGGACATACCTGGGCAATTTTCCACATTAACAGGTAGATGCCAGTATTGTAGCTGTACTGGAACAGCTTGGCAAGGGACGCAGCTAGTTCTGGAGCACAAGTCTTCAGTACTGCTGCCAGAATGTTGTCAGAAACCATAGCCTTTGCTGTATCCAGTGCCTTCAGCCATTTCTTGATATCACATGGAGTGAATCAAATTGGCTGAAGACTGGCATCTATGTTGCTGGGGACCTCAGGAGGAGGCCAAGATGGATCATCCACTCGGCACTTCTGGCTGAAGATGGTTGTAAATGCTTCCGCCTTGTCTTTTACACTGACGCATTGGTCTCCCCCATTATTGAGGTTTGTGGATCCTCCTCCTGCTGTTCGTTGTTTACGATTGGATGTGGCAGGACTGCAAAGCTTTCATCTGACCTCTTTGCTTCTGTGTTATTACTTACACAGCATTTTATGCCTGAATTATAGCTCTTAGTGAAAAACGTGATAAATTTCAAATGAAGGGTTTCTGAAATAAACGCAGAAAGAAAGCAAGAACTTTGGTGCCAGTCAGCATTTTAGAAATGGGGTCAAATCACAGGTGGGTGTGAACTGCAGCAGCTGCCTACTCAGCCTGTCTGGGTTTAAAGTTGCAACATTGGTGAAGTGGGAGCAGTGGGAGTGAAAGAAAATGAATAGTACTAGCATTATCTGAGGGCAATGGTGAAAGGACCTAATATGAACTGATGGAAGTGTTGAAAAGTGCCAGAATGAACTGAAGGAAACAGTGAAAGGTACAACTGTAAATTGCAGAAAGTGGTATGAAATGAGGGAAGCAGTGAAAGGTATTAGCATGAACTGAGGGAAGTAGTGAAGGGTATGAGCAATAATTGAGGAAAAGGGTGAAAGGTTTTGCAGGGTTATCAGGGAAAAACTAGGATGTAGGACTAAATTGGACAGCTCTTTCAAAGAGCTGGAACAAACATGATGGGCTGAATGGCCTACTTCTGCGCTGTAAGATTCTATGATGTAGCTTCTATGATGTAGGTGGTAGTATGATCTGAGGGAATGGGTGAAAGCAGTTATCATGAACTGACAGAGAGAATGAAAGATGGTGATATTAACTGAGGGAAGGAGAGAAAATTACTAGTATAAAATGAGGGAAGGGATGAAGGTGCCAGCATGTATTGAATGAAGCATGAAAGATGCTAGTTTCAACAGAGCAAAAGGGAGAAAGGTGCTAATGTAAACTGAAGGAAGCAATGAAAGTTACTAGTATGATCTGAATGAAAGGTGTCAGAATGAAGTGAAGGAAGGGGTGAAAGTTGATAGTATGAACTGAAGGAACGAGTGAAAATTACTAGAATGAACTGAGGAATAGGTTGAAAGGTGCTAGTGTGAACTGAGAAATTGTGAGAAATGTCCTAGTATCAACTGAGGGATGGTGTGATTGTTGCTAGCATTATCTGAAGGAAGGGGAGAAAGGTGCAAATACGAATTGAAGGAAAGTGTCATGCACACCGAAAGTGCGATGAAACAACAATCATGAACTTGCGCTGAACAGCTATGGAAAATATGGACTTTGACTTTAAAAAATGAACCTTCTTTTTAAAAGTGAACAATGGTCCAAAATGGCCACTGAAGAAAAAGGGGATTGGCCTTTTGCACATTCAACCTGTCTGACAAAGACAAAGGACAAATTTTCAAAGCTAAAATGTGTTAATGAAACCCATCCTACACCTATCCTAAAACATTCCAGAATTGCATGCCTTCTTCTGAAACAAAGAAGGTGTGAAGTAGCCATGTCCTGGGCCATTATGCAATCACCATGGGGAAGAAACCAGAGTGTCTCCTAAAAGGAGGTGAGAGATAACATCTTTTCCTTAAAAAAAAGACAGCCAGAGAGAGAGAGAGAGACTCACCCAGGAATGAAGCAACATCTAACAGCAAGCCAGAAAGCTCATGCACTGCTGAAAAAATCTGACATCTACATTTTGCAGCAGTGAGAGCTAGAAGTAACCTATCATCTTCAACAGGACCTTCAAGCTAGAGAGAAATCTACAATCATCTCTGGCCTACATCCATCGAGAACTTGATTCTTGAGAGAATTCAACAGATTTATCATAACGTTTCCCCCCACTGAAAGCCACCTTCCTTTTTCCCTTCTCTATCTGTTTCTTCTTGTGTGTGTGTGTGTGTGTGTGTGTGTGTGTGTGTGTGTGTGTGTGTGTGTGTGTGTGTGTGTGTGTGTGTGCGTGCGCGCGAATGAATGCGTGAGTGGATGCATTTGCAACAATTTCGGAATGAGGCACATTGATCAATAAACAATTTATTTTTGTTTTCAAAAACCTACAAGAAAACCTGTCACTGTCTGTTTATTTGAAAAATAAAACAAGGGGCTAGACTCTAATACAAATACACTTGCTGCGGTCAGGTGGGGAGTTGAACAGTAGGAACCACCCACGTCACACCACGTAGTCGTAACAAAGGGGTAAAAGATACTTATATGAACTGAAGGAAGGAACGAAAGTTGCTACCATGTATTTAGGGAAGAGGTGAAAGCTACTTCTATGAACTGAAGGAAGGGGAGACATGAAGTAGTATGAACCTCAGTGTTTCATTTTCAATGCATTTTCTTTGTGGAGCTGAGCTACTATGAATCAAATGCAACTTCCCTCAATATCAATGCAATCTTCATAGCATGTAATTTGTAAAATTAAATCACATAGTCCCAGTGTGTTTTAAAGTTAATTTAGCAAACAACAGTATGCCACCTGTATCTACAGATGTTACATGAAAGGAAATAAATGAAACTGCCTCAGTAAAACTGGTATGTTAGTTTTCACTATAACCAAGTGAAGGGAACTCCACAAAAACAACAACTACTTAAATTTATATAGTGCCTTTAAAGTATTAAAACTTCTCAAGGGACCTCACAACCTAGAAGTGTGAGATTTGCAATAATATCCTCTCTTAATTCCTTTGACAATGTTGAGCTGAAGCATTGCACAAATGTGTAAGAAAACGTCTTTGGAACTCTCTTCCTCAAAAGGCGGTTGAAGCAGAGTCTTTGAATATTTTTAAGGCAGAGGTAAATAGATTCTTGATAAGCAAGGGAGTGAATGGTTATTGGGGGTAGGCGGGATTGTGGAGTTGAGGTTAGAATCAGATCAACCACGATCTTGTTGAATGGCGGAGCAAGCTCGAGGGGCCATGTGACCTACTCATGCTCCTAGTCCATATGTCCGTATGTGTACATCAAACCACTGAGGGCCACCAAAACCTGAATGCCTACCAAAGGCACCACATTCAGCATTTTGTTTGGCGCAGGTACTGTTTGCCCTTGGTGTGCTTCAATCTCCATCTACATTTATGTAGCTGTGGTTTAGGATTGAATTTAGCAGGGTTTTGCAAAAACAAAATCTGTTATATTTACTTTTTTATCCCTCAGCCATTGTTCAAACAAATTACTTAGCCATTATCACTTTGCTGCTTGTGAGACCTTGCAGTGTGCAAATTGTCTGCCATGTTTACAACAGTCACTACAATTCATAAATACCTAATTGATGGTAAAGCGCTCTTGGAAATCATGAGGTAGTGAAAGATGCCATGTATATACATTCGAACATACTTGTTTGTCCTGCATCGCGTTGGTGTCCAGGAGATCCCACATTTCACAGATACAACACAACACCTGTCCTGCCATTGTTACTTATGTTATTTAGTTAATTTACTTTAAATTACTTTCTTAACCAACTTAGAATAATTCCTATGTATACTACAATTTACTGTGCTTATTAAATACTAGTACCACCTACAACTAAGAGTTATATTTTTCTTAATTACACAGGAATGTGTTTTAGGTGAGAGGTGATCTTATTGAAAGATATAAGATCCTGAAGGGACTTGACAGGATGGATTCTGAGAGGATGTTTCCCCTTATGATAAAGAACTAGAACCAGGGACACAATTTAAAAATAAGGGGTCTCCAATTTTAGACGGAGATGAGGAGAAATCCTTTCTGTCAGACAGCTGTTAGGCTGTGGAATTCTCTTCCCCAGACAGCAATGGAGGCAGGCCATGGAATATTTTTAGGGCTGAGTTAGATAGATTCTTGATTGGCAAGGGAGTCAAAGGGTATAGGAGATAGTTAGAGGAAAGTAGAGTTGAGGCCACAATCAGATCAGCCATGATCTTAGGGCGGCACAGTGGTGCAGTGGTTAGCACCGCAGCCTCACAGCTCCAGTGACCCGGGTTCAATTCTGGGTACTGCCTGTGTGGAGTTTGCAAGTTCTCCCTGTGTCTGCGTGGGTTTCTTCCGGGTGCTCCAGTTTCCTCCCACATGCCAAAGACTTGCAGGTTGATAGGTAAATTGGCCATTAGCAATTGCCCCTAGTATAGGTAGGTGGTAGGGAAATATAGGGACAGGTGGGGATGTGGTTGGAATATGGAATTAGTGTAGGATTAGTATAAATGGGTGGTTGATGGTCGGCACAGACTCGGTGGGCCGAAGGGCCTGTTTCAGTGCTGTATCTCTAAAACTAAAAAACAAAATGGCAGAGCAGGCTTGAGGGGCCGAATGGCCTACTCCTGCTCCTAATTTGCATGTTCCTATGTACAGCAACTACACTTCAAAAGTACTTAATTGGCTGTGTAAGAATACAGATTTTTGCTGTAACTTCACCAAAACCTTAAGAATTGATCGAATTCTATGTTCCAGCATGCTTTGCAAGGTCAAAAGACTTTTCAAAATAACTTAAAACTGCTGCAAGCTTCTTTTTCACAGATAAAGAGGATCTTGTGCAGAAAGAACCATTGGACCGTAGCAGAAAACAGGACTCTCCAGATCATGGTATGCCTGTTTGTGAGGCCTACAGCCATCCAGATGATTAAGAGAAACAAAAAAAAATATACTTTGAATAAAAGCAAAATACTGCAGATGCTGGAAATCTGAAATAAAAACAAGAAATGCTGGAAATACTCAGCAGGTCTGGCAGCATCTGTGCAGAGGGAAGCAGAGTTAACGTTTCAGGTCAGAGACGGGTTCTGAAGAAGGGTCTCTGACCTGAAACGTTAACTCTGCTTCTCTCTGCACAGATGTTGCCAGACCTGCTGAACATACTTTGAAGCTGTGTTAAGTCTTTCAGTTAACCTTGCCTAATTAAGATGCTTGCTGAAATGCAGAAGTTAATTAATCTGCAGAACTGTAGTAAAACACTTCATGTTTGAATAGTCTGATAAGAAATGAAAATGGTTGGATTGGATAACTGTTATGAACAGCTCTGAGAAAAAAATAACTGAACATAATTAACAGGCAAATATGAAAAATAAAGCCCCTGAAAGTTAGATGGAAGGCCAGAGATGGAAAGCTTTAAGGAAGCTAAGAAACTGGTCATGGGGAATGGTAAAGGATAAGATAAGTGAAGATGATGTAAAAACCTGATTGATTAGGTGGGTAATGTCAGGGCAGGCTTTCACCCCATAGTTTGAACAAAGAACTCAACACACCATTGGACATTTTGTATTAAGAAGAACTTTAATAGGACAATAAGGTCCTGTCATTATAACACCAGGTCCACCCCTGAAAAAGGCTGTAAAAGATGTTGAAAAAAGATAATCGATACTCATCTTAGAATGGTATGATTTGGCCAGTCACCCTGAAGACCTACAATCCACTCTGAACTGATCATTTATGAGTGGTAACATTATTGGTGCACTGCTGAAGTTGTGGTTTTGAATCAGTTCCTGGTAAAGTAACTCTTTAAGCAGAATTTTAAACCTGAAATGGACACAAATGAGACCTTACAGCTGTGAAGCGATTTGGAACATGACAAGATCGTAAAAGGGACTGTATAAATGCAAATTCTTGCTTCCTTCTATCAAATGTTTTTCCCCACCCTCAGATTGACACAATTTTTGGGCTAAGGAGTCTAAGAAGTGCAAAGATTAAGCAATCAGAAATAGCAGTCATTAATGTATTTCCATACCCAAATGTTAGATACAGAGAGCTGGGGGCCAGGAAAACAGTGGGAGACTGCATTAAGACAGCTACCCGATGTATTCCCAATGCCTGGCAATTTCCCAGGGGCAGCTGAGAAGTAGGAACAGGAATTGGATGCCTGCTGTTGACTGTAACTGACAGGCATTAAGTTGTGCAGAGTTTTTAAGCAGGAAGGCTCACGGATGTCATTGGAAGGGAGTGTATTTGAAAGGGATTGTTTTGTGGAAGAAGATTCATGAGAATGGTTCCAGGGATGAGGAATTTCAGTTATGAAGATACATTGGAGAAGTTAGGACTGTTTTCCTTGGAGAAGAGAAGGCTGAAAGGTGATTTGATAGAGGTATTCAAAATCATGAGGGGTCTGGACAGAGTAGATAGAGAGAAACTGTTCCCACTCGTGAAAGGATCGAGAATGAAAGGGCACAGATTTAAAGTATTTGGGAAGAGAAGCAAAAGTGACATGAGGAAAAACTTTTTCACGCAGAGAGTGGTTAAGGTTTGGAATGCGCTGCCTGAGAGTGTAGTGGAGGTAGGTTCAATTGAAGTATTCAAAAGGCAATTAGGCAGTTATATGAAAAGGAAGAATGTTCAGGGTTATGGGGAGAAGGCAGGGGAATGGGATTGAGGGAATTGCTCTTTCAGAGAGCCAGTGCGGACACGATGGGCCGAATGGCCTCTTTCTGCGCTGTAACAATTCTGTGATTCTGTGGAGGCCAGTAACTGTAAGGTTTTCTCCCAGGACCCCTGCAGTGTGCCTAGGCAAGGCAGGTGGGTGGGGAGGGGGGGTTTCACACCCACTGTTTGTTGAAGGCTGCAGAGGGAGATGGGTGCCCTGCACTCAGTGATTGCCTCCGTCAGTCAGGAGGAGAGTGGAAGTGATGAACTTCAGCAGCCACATGGGGATGGGCAGAAGAGCACCAGTGGCAAAACGCTCTGCTGGCGCACACACATGGAGGGCACATAGGGGCAGGAAGGCAGTCCAGTGCTCAAGGAGGGCAGCATCTACATAGAATGGCTCAGCTTCATAAACCTGTCAGAGCACCAGTGTCTCTGAAGACTGCATTTATCAAGACAGATGGTTGCTGACCTATTCGGCATGCTGGAGGAGAAGTTGAGGCCATTGTGATGTGGTGGGCATTGATCACCAATGGCAGTAAAGGTGACCCTGGCACTCAGCTTTTCCACTAACGTGTCATTTTCAGCTGGGGACATTTGTGGGATCTCGCGATCTGCAGCCTATCATGGCATGAGGCAGGTGACAGATGCCTTGTTTACTTGGCAGGGGAGTACCGCAGGTTCTGGACCAAAAATGCAAGTCAGTCTGAAAGGACAATCAGCTTCATCGCCATTGCAGGATTTTCCTCACGTCCTGGGGGTGCTGGACTGCATGCGTGTGACCA
Organism: Heterodontus francisci; assembly: GCF_036365525.1. Classification (NCBI taxonomy): domain Eukaryota; kingdom Metazoa; phylum Chordata; class Chondrichthyes; order Heterodontiformes; family Heterodontidae; genus Heterodontus; species Heterodontus francisci. Next base: position 45,629,798 of record NC_090383.1, on the reverse strand, counting down.
TCAAGGCTCCCTCAGAGCAACCAGATGCTTTCATCAACATCATCATCACTCCCTCAATATGCAGATCGTGTGCGACCACTGCAAAAGGATCCTGCAAATGTCCATTAAGTTTCAAGGAAGCTGTCATGACTCTTTCTATCTGAGACAGTCCCAGGTGCCTCAATTGTTCACTCCATCAGAGGCCTCGAGGGTGGATCCTGGGTGACAGGTATCCAATAAGCACGTGGCTGCTCACAGCAGTGCCATGTGCTCACCCAGCAACGAGTTGGAAGAAACATATTAACTACATCTAACTACAAGGGCATTAAGCAGGCAATTGACCTTCTGAAAATGTGCTTCAGATTGGAGAACCCTCCAATATAGCCCCTCAAGGATCTCACGTATTGTTTTGGTGTGCTGCGCTCTGCACAACCTGGCACAGCAGAGAGGAGTTGAACTGGCACCAGATGATTATCATGAGTGCACCTCCCCCAAAGAGGAGGATAAGGGGGAAGCAGAGCTAGACCCAGCAGACAATGGCCATGCACAGGAAGCTCCCATGGCTATAGCTATTGACATGCATGCAAGGGCACCCACAATTCCCTCATCCCCACTAGATTCAGCTGAAACTTCCCATGCTGGAATTGGACCAGAGCCAGTCACCTCCCTGTGGATGCCCTGGTGGCCTGCCAAGCCATGGCATGATAATGTCACTTGCACTGTGAGGACACCATCACACGTCAATCATTCATCCTTGCCCTACAGTCACCTTTCATGGACTCCAGCTCCATGTCACAATATCTGGTCATGAACCCCTGGGGAAGTAAAAATCATACAAGACATTGAAGAAAGGCATAAAACATAAGTTGAGGTGAACAAATAAATCACACAGTGCCATGCATGAAATAAAAGCAACCCTGTGAGATCCCTTGTGCACCTAGATGCGTTTACATGTTTACTTCTGGGTGCTTCTACATTACATAAGGTTACATAGGATATAGGGCATAGAAACAAGCCATTTGGCCCAACCAGTCCATGCTGGCATTTATGCTCCACTCAAGACTCCTCCCATCTTTCCTCATCTAAATCTATCATTATAACCCTTTATTCCCTTCTCCCTCATATGCTTGTCCAGCTTTGCCTTAAATGCAACTATACTGCGCTGACTGCTGCTGGAGGGCACAGAATGTGAAGAAGGGAGTTTGGTAAGTGAGGGAGTTCAGTAAGGAGGGGAACTACAAATTAATTAAGAGAAAATAAATTTAATTAAATTAACACAATAAAGATGGCAGGACAGGTGATGTGTCATGGCTGCAGTATGTGGAGCTCCTGGATGCCACGGCAATCCATGACAACCACGTCTGTAGTAAGTGTCTATGGTTTTAGGAGCTTTGGCTCAGAGTCATTGAGCTGGAGGCCGAGCTGTAGACACTGCGATGCATCATGGAGGGAGAAGTTACTTGGACACTTTATTCCAGAAGGCAGTCACACCCCTTAGAATAGGGTCATCTGTTTTGATCAGTGGTCAGGGACAGGAGGGTGTGACTGCAAGTCAGGCGGGTAAGGGGATCGAGAAGGTGAGAGTGGAGGAGCCCTTGCAATTGAGCAACAAGTTCAAGGTTCTTGCAGCTTGTATGGACAAGAGCGAGGGCTGTAGTGTGGATGAGCAGACTGACCATGGCACCATGGTACAGGAAGCTGTTCAAGAGGGGGGAGCAAAAAGGAAATTAGTGGTAGTAGGGGACAGTATAGTGAGGGGGATTGACACTTCTCTGCAGCAAAGAGCGAGAGTCCAGAAGGCTGTGTTGCCTGTCCAGTGCCAGAGTTCAGGACATCTGCTCAGGGCTGGAGAGGAACTTACAGTGGTAGGGGGAGGATCCAGTCATTGTGGTCCAAGGACAAGGAAAGAGATTCTGTGTAGTCAGTATGAGGAACTAGGCACCAAATTAAGAATCAGAACCTTAAAGGTAATAATCTCTGGATTATTACCTGAGCCACATGCAAATTGGAGTAGGGCAAATAAGATCAGAGAAATGAATACATGGCTCAAAGACTGGTGTGATAGAAGTGGGTTCTGGTTCGTGTGGCACTGGCATGAGTATTGGGGAAAGTGAAGGCTGTACCGTTGGCACGGTCTACACATGAATCATTTTGGGACTGGTGTTCTAACGAGTCACATAACTAGGAAAGTAGAGAGGGTTTTAAACTAAATAATGGGGGCAAGGAATCAAATTTGGGAAGATGTGGTAAATCAGGGAGTAGAGACAAGCCAAGAGCGAAAGGTTGGGAAAAGATAAACAGACTGTGACAGGAAGGGACAGTGATTATAAATCTAAGAGTAACTCAACAGACAAGGCTAGAGGTTACAAAAATAATATAAGGACAAAACGAAAAGCTCTGTATCTGAATGCACATAGCATTCGAAACAAAACAGATGAACTGATAGCACAAATAGAAATAAATATGTACGATCTGATAGCCATTACAGAGACATGGCTGCATGATGGCATAGTTTGGGACCTGAATATTGAAGAGCACTTCACATTTAGGACAGACAGGAAGCTAGGAAATGGTGGAGGGGTGGCTCTGTTAATTAATGATGATATTCGCGCAATAGAGACGGATGACCTAAGTTCAGGAAACCAGGATGTAGAAGCAGTTTGGGGTAAGATGAGAAATGATAAAGGCAAGAAGTCACTTGGGGGTGTGGTGTACAGACCCTCTAACAGCAGCCTCACAGTAGGATGGGGTATAAAGGATGGGCGGCCACAGTGGTGCACTGGTTAGCACCACAGCCTCGCAGCTCCAGGGACCCAGGTTCGATTCTGGGTACTGCCTGTGCGGAGTTTGCAAGTTCTCCCTGTGACCGTGTGGGTTTTCGTCAGGTGCTCCGGTTTCCTCCCACAGTCGAAGACTTGCAGGTGATAGGTAAATTGGCCATTGTAAATTGCCCCTAGTGTAGGTAGGTGGTAGGGAATATGGGATTACTGTAGGGTTAGTATAAATGGGTGGTTGTTGGTCAGCACAGAATCGGTGGGCCGAAGGGCCTGTTTCAGTGCTGTATCTCTAAATAAATAATGGGTGCTTGTCAGAAAGGTATGGCGATAATCATGGGGGATTTTAATCTACATATAGGTTGGAAAAATCAGATGGGCAAAGGTAGCCTAGATGAGGAGTTCATAGAATATTTTTGGGATAGTTTCTTCGAACAGCACATAGTTGGAGCCAACTAAAGAGCAGGCTATACTAGATCTGGTATTGTGCAATGAGATAGGATTAATTAATGACCTCATAGTGAAGGCACCACTAGGCAGCAACGATCATAATATGATTGAATTTTACATTCAGTTTGAGGGAGAAAACAGTGGGTCTAAGACTAGTATTTTAAACTTAAATAAGGGAAATTATGAGGGCATGAAAGAAGAGCTAGCTAAAGTGAACTGGCAAAATAGATTAAGTGATAGGTCAATAGAAATGTAATGGCAGACATTTAAGGGGGTATTTCAGAATACACAGAATAGATACATTCCAACAAGAAAGAAAAATTCCAAGGGGTGGACCCACCATCTGTGCATAACTAAAAAAAGTTAAAGATAGTATCAACCTTAAAGAAAAAGCATACAATTGTGCAAAGATGGGTGGCAGGTCAGAAGATTGGACATAATATAAAAAGCAGCAAAGAACGACTATAAGATTGATAAGGAGGGAAAGATTAGAGTACGCGAGAAAGTTGTTGAGAAATATAAAGACAGATAGTAAGAGTTTCTATAGATATTTTAAAAAGAAATGAGTTAACAAAGTGAGCGTTGGTCCTATAGAAAGTGAGTCTGGGGAATTAATAATGGAAACTAAAGAGATGGCAGATGAATTGAACAGGTATTTTGCATCGGTATTCACCATAAAGGATACAAGTAACATCCCAGAAATAGCTATAAATCAGGAAATGGAAGGGAGGGAGGAACTCAAGAAAATTACAATCACCAGAGAAGTGTTACTGAGCAAATTGTTGGAGCTGCGGGCTGACAAGTCCCCAGGTCCTGATGGACTTCATCCTAGGGTGTAAAAAGAAGTGGCAAATGAGATAGTTGATGCATTGGTTTTGATTTTCCAAAATTCCCTAGATTCAGGCAAGGTTCCATTTGATTGGAAAATAGCCAATGCAACTCCTTTATTCAAAAAGAGAAGACAGAAAGCAGGAAACTACAGGCCAGTTACCTTAACATTGTCCTCGGGAAAATGTTAGAAGCTATTATTAAACATGTTATAGCAGGGCACTTAGAAAAATTCAAGGTAATCAGGCAGAGTCAACATGGTTTTGTGAAAGGGAAATCATGTTTAACCAATTTATTGGAGTTCTTTGAAGAAGAAACATGTACTGTGGATAAAAGGGAGCTGGTGGATGTACTTTACTTAGATTTCCAGAAAGCATTTGATAAGGTGTGTTACATCAAAGGTTATTGCAAAAAATAAAAGCTCATGGTGAAGGGGGTAACATTTTGGCATGGATAGAAGATTGGATAGCTAACAGGAAACAGCGGGTAGGCATAAATGGATCATTTTCTGGTTGGCAAGATGTAACGAGTGGTGTACCACAGGGATCAGTGCTGTGGCCTCAATCTTTTACAATTTATATCAATGACTTGGATGAAGAGACCGAAGGTATGGTTGCTAAATTTGCTGATGTCACAAAGCTAGGTCGGAAAGTAAGTTGTGAAGAGAACTTAAGAAGGTTACAAAGGGACATAGATAGGTTAAGTAAGTGGATAAAGATCTGGCAAATGGAGTATAATGTGGGAAAATAGAAATTATCCATTTTGGCAGAAAGAATAAAAAAGAAGCATATTATCTAAATGGTGAGAGATTGCAGAGCTCCTGGATGCAAAGAGATCTGGGTGTCCTAGTGCATGAATTGCAAAAGGTTAGTATGTAGGTACAGCAAGTAATTAGGAAAGCTAATAGAATGTTATAATTTATTGCAAGGGGAATTGAATACAAAAGTAGGGAGGTTATGCTTCAGCTATACAGGGCATTGGTGAGACCGCATCCAGAGTACTGTGTACGGTATTGGTCTCCTTATTTAAGGAAGGATGTAAATGTTTTGGAAGCAGTTCAAAGAAGGTTTACTAGACTAATACCTGGAATGGACGGAAAGCCTTATGAGGAAAGGTGGGATAGGCTAAGCTTGTATCCGCTAGAGTTTAGAAGAATTAGAGGTGACTTGATTGAAACACATAGGATGCTGAAGGGTCTTGAAAGGGTGGATATGGAAAAGATGTTTCCTCTTGTGGGAGAATCTAGAACTAGGGGATCACTGTTTAAAAATAAGGGGTCGCCCATTTGAGACCTCCCACTGTAATTTCTTTCGCTCAGATGATCGTGAGTCTTTGGAACTCTCTTCCTCAAAAAACAGTGGAAGCAGAGTCTTTGAAAATTTTTGAGGCAGAGGTAAATAGATTCTTCATAAGCAAGGGGATGAAAGGTTATTGGGGGTAGGCGGGAATGTGGAGTTGAGGTTACAATCAGATTAGCCATGATCTTATTGAATGGCGGAGCAGGCTCGAGTGGCCAAGTGGCCTACTCCTGATCATAATTCATATTTTTGTATGTTCATATACTCTTCACTTCATACACTCCCTGTGGTATGAGTTCCACATTCTCACCACTCTTTGAGTAAAAATGTTTCTTCAAAATTCCCTATTGGATTTCTTGGTGACTATCTTATATTGATGGCCTCCAGTTATGCTCTTCCCCACAAGTGGAAACATTTTCCCTGAACCACTCTATCAAGCCTTCCATAATTTTCAAGACTTCTATCAGGTCACCCCCTCAGACTTTTTCTTTTCAAGAGAAAAGAGAAGCAGCCTGTTCATCCTTTCCTCTTACATATACTCAGGCATTTCTGGTATCAGCCTTGTAAACTTTCCCTGCACCCTTCCCAGTGCCTCTATATCTTTTTTATAATATGGTGACCAGAACTGTTGGTCTAACCAAGGTTTGATACAGGTTTAACCATAACGTCCCTACTTTTCAGTTTTATCCCTCTAGAAACAAGCCTAATGCTTGGTTTGCTTTTTTATGGCCTCGCTAACCTGTGGCACAACCTTTAGTGATTGATGTACTTTGTACTCTGAGAACCCTTTGTTCTTCTACTCCACCTAGACTCACACATTCCAAGTAAAAGGTAGCATCCCTATTCTTCCTACCAAATGTACTACCTCACATTTATTTGTGTTGAACTTTATTTGGTAATTATTTGCCCATTCTACAAGTTTATTAATGTCCTCCTGTAATTCGTTGCAGTCCTCCTCAGTATTGACACTCCACCCAATTTGGTGTCATTTGCAAATTTAGAAACAGGGCCAGATTTTATCTCAGCGACGGGGGTCCCAGCAGCGGGCCGGAACAGGGGGAAACCCCGCCTCGGCCCTCTGTTGGACCCCAGCTGAATTCCACAGTGGGTAGCCAATTAATTGCCTGCCATCAGGCATGCTGTCCCTTTAAGGAACAAACTCCCATCACAAGAGCTGCCAGCTAACCAGAGGGCCAGCAGCTCAGCAGTACCAGCAGCATCACCGGGACCAGTGGCTACTGCCAGTACTGCAGGAGGCCTGCATTCACAAACATGGAGGAGACCTTGGGATCCAGGTAAATGGGGTTGGCGTCACCGGGATCAGTCAGGCAGGCCCTGGCGATGGGGTAGGGGTTAGAGTTGGTGAGGGTGGCGGGGGGGATCTTGCCGCTGAAATGTCCATTGCTACCTTAGGGGTCCTCCATGGGCCATTGATTGCCCGCTGAGGAGGGACACCTCCCCTCCCCCCACCAAACTCGCTAAGAGGCCACTAATTCTCACCTGGCGGTGTCTCCATGCAGCGGCGGACCCCTCCAATAGATAAATGGGAGTGGAGGCGAGAAGCTGCCCTTAAGTGACTCAATTGCCCTTGGGTGGGAGGGCCGTCCTGCAAATTCCTTGCTGCAGACAAAATGGCATAGGGCAGCAGAACATTGGGCACACTGCTTGACGCCATCCCACACCATTTTGTGTACCCCCTGCCTCCGTTCCTATCTCCAAGAGCAGGATAAAGTCCAAATCGTTAAGGTAAATTGTGAACAGCAGTCGTCCCAGCACTGATCCTTGTGGAACACTACTTCCCACCTTCTGCCACTTTGAATAATTACCCTTTACTTTCACTTATGGTTTCTGTTTTAAAACCAGCTAGCTATCCATTCTGTCACTTGTCCCCTGAGTCCCCCTGCGATTGGAGCTGATGTGAGGGCAGCCTCCTGGCCTTGCTGTTCTGGTGCATTAGGTGCTGGTGGCAGACAACCTCTGGGTGGCAGAGCCCTTAAGAGGCCAGGCTGGGCCACCTGCATTTGTGCAGGGGTAGCCTCTGCCATCGGTGCTGGAAGCAACATTTGTTTCATGGCCTTATGACATCAGTGAGACCGTTAGCATTAAAATACAAGGTATGAACACCTATGGCTGTCTTCCTTTCCTACAGCCTGCTTTAAGACTGCAACTGTTGGTTTCCTTTCTTACAACCTTCAGAAAATTTGTTAAATTTATCTGGAATCAAAAGTCAGTAGCTCACTGACCTTTTCCAATGTACAAAGCCCCGAAGTCTAGCTTCAGCAGAGCTGCCTGGGCCTTCCGTTGTTTCCTGGTGTTAGCTGCCATGCATATTTGCATTCTCAGAATCACTGACTCCTTAGGAACATACGAAATAGGAGCAGGAGACAGCCATTCGGCCCCTCGAGCCTGCTCCACCATTCAACTAGATCTTGTCAACGATCCTTGTTTACAATATGAAAGTCTGAGAGGGTGAAATCCATTGGGTGGAATCTTAAAGTACAGCTCAGCTATGGGAATCTCAGGGAAATAGTTCTGTTAGAGGAATTTAAAAACTCTCTCCCACTCTCCATAAAGACACATCTAGAGGAGCAGCAGGTTCAGAGTGCCTGGCAAGTGGCCGTTCTAGCTGATGAGTTTGCTTTCATTTATAAATCAGTTTCCCAGGGGAGAAACTTTCCTAATCACCACCACAAATCCAAAAAGGACAAAGGGTGGGAAGGTGATAGAAGCCCAGGTAGTCCTGGGAGAGAAAGGAAAGCAGGAGACACAGGGAGCCTTCCTCCAGCCAAAAAGGAAGCTGCTGTGGGCAAGAGGGAGACCCGGAGACCTGTGTGCTTCCATTGTAATAAAGCAGGGCATTTAAAAGTTGACTGCTGGAAACTAAAGGGAAAACCAGTAGGTTAATCATGGCACACCCACTCAGTGCATTCGGGTCTCTGATGGAAAGCACAGCAGAACAAGCTGTGGCTTTAACTGCAGTAAGAGTGCAACCCAGGAAGCTTACTACGGCCAGTACAGGAAAAGCTGATAGGGTTCCTGAAGGTTATCAGTGTTTTGTGTCTGAAGGAAAATAACCCCATAGCCCTCGAGTGGGGTAAGCAAGCCCGTAGTAATTCTCAGCGACAGAGAGATCACTAGATCCCTTTTACTGGGAAGCAGCCTGACCTTTCCCCTAGAGAGTGCAGTGAACACCAGAATGGTGGTGAATGCTATTGGAGGGCAGTGTATGCCTGTACCGGTACAACGGGTGCACCTGGGTGCGCACTAGTTTCGGGACCGGTGACCATTGGAGTTATCCCTAGTTTGCCTGTGGACAGGGTTGACCTGCTCCTAGGTAATGATCTGGCCTCGGTGAAGGTGGTAGACACCCCAGTAATCAAAGACAAACCACAGGAGGTCAGAGAGACAGGGCAGTGGCAGGAGACGGACCCCTGCAGTGTCCCTGAATGTGTAGTCGATCATACCATGATCAAACCAGCTACCCCAGAGGAGACTGCATTGGCACTGCAGGCAGATGACCATGAGGTCTGCCTGACTGAGACTTTCTTTGGAAAGTTAGAAGACCCACGGGATGAATTAAATGCATTTTCCCTAGCTGAGATTCAGCGAGCCGACCCAGTATTGCAAGAGTTAGCACAGGCTGCCCAATCTGAAAGTGGAGCAGAGGGAGTCCCTGATTGCTACTATGTAAAGAATGAGGTACTGATGAGGAATTGGAGTTCTCCTCACAGACCTGAGAGCAAGGAGTGGACAGTGGTTCACCAGTTAGTGGTGCCACAGAGGTACCGGGGAGAAATATTAAGAAGGGCCCATGAGACTGCAGTGGCTGTACATGCCGGTGTACGAAAGACCAAAGCCCGCATAAGACAGCAGTTTGATTGGCCAAAACTCCACAAAGATGTGGTGGAGTACTACAAAGAACAAAGAACAAAGAAAATTACAGCACAGGAACAGGCCCTTCGGCCCTCCAAGCCTACGCTGATCCAAATCCTCTATCTAAACCTGTCGCCTATTTTCTAAGGGTCTGTATCTCTTTATTTCCTGCCCATTCATGTATCTGTCCAGATACATCTTAAAAGACGCTATCGTGCCCGCGTCTACCACCTCCGCTGGCAACGCATTCCAGGCACCCACCACCCTCTGCGTAAAGAACTTTCCACGCATATCCCCCCTAAACTTTTCCCTTTTCACTTTGAACTCGTGTCCCCTAGTAATTGAATCCCCCACTCTGGGAAAAAGCTTCTTGCTATCCAACCTGTCTATACCTCTCATGATTTTGTACACCTCAATCAGGTCCCCCCTCAACCTCCGTCTTTCTAATGAAAATAATCCTAATCTACTCAACCTCTCTTCATAGCTAGCGCCCTCCATAGCAGGCAACATCCTGGTGAACCTCCTCTGCACCCTCTCCAAAGCATCCACATCCTTTTGGTAATGTGGCGACCAGAACTGCACGCAGTATTCCAAATGTGGCCGAACCAAATTCCTATACAACTGTAACATGACCTGCCAACTCTTGTACTCTATACCCCGTTCGATGAAGGAAAGCATGCCGTATGCCTTCTTGACCACTCTATTGACCTGCGTTGCCACCTTCAGGGAACAATGGACCTGAACACCCAAATCTCTCTGTACATCAATTTTCCCCAGGACTTTTCCATTTACTGTATAGTTCACTCTTGAATTGGATCTTCCAAAATGCATCACCTCGCATTTGCCCTGATTGAACTCCATCTGCCATTTCTCTGCCCAACTCTCCAGTCTATCTATATTCTGCTGTATTCTCTGACAGTCCCCTTCACTATCTGCTACTCCACCAATCTTAGTGTCGTCTGCAAACTTGCTAATCAGACCACCTATACTTTCCTCCAAATCATTTATGTATATCACAAACAACAGTGGTCCCAGCACGGATCCCTGTTGAACACCACTGGTCACACGTCTCCATTTTGAGAAACTCCCTTCCACTGCTACTCTCTGTCTCCTGTTGCCCAGCCAGTTCTTTATCCATCTAGCTAGTACACCTTGGACCCCATGCGCCTTCACTTTCTCCATCAGCCTGCCATGGGGAACCTTATCAAACACCTTACTTAAGTCCATGTATATGTCATCGACAGCCCTTCCCTCATCAATCAAGTTGGTAAGACATGACCTTCCCTGCACAAAACCATGTTGCCTATCACTGATAAGCCCATTTTCTTCCAAATGAGAATAGATCCTATCCCGCAGTATCTTCTCCAGCAGATTCCCTACCACTGACGTCAGGCTCACCGGTCTATAATTACCTGGATTATCCCTGCTACCCTTCTTAAACAAGGGGACAACATTAGCAATTCTCCAGTCCTCCGGGACCTCACCCGTGTTTAAGGATGTTGCAAAGATACTGCAAGAGTTTCCACATGTGCTAGGTTGAGGGGATACCCCAACCTACAATGAAACCTGCAACCTAAGTCCTGTACTGGTGTTAGGAGGACCCTTCAGCAGAGGGCTGGTGAACTGTAAGGGATCCCTGCCGAGAACAAAAAGGGACAAGCAGGCACACGGCTGGCAAAAGGTTAGAGGATGAAGGGGAAAAAGTGACCAAGAGAGCAGGTTAAAGGAAGTCCAGGAGGAATCCCGGATGAAAACCCTTACTGTCCGGTCAACCAACCCCAGAAAGTTTGAAACGCTAGACCCCAACATCCTCCTATGTAAATGCAGACTCTAGAAGCACCCCACCAGCATTGCTAACAGCATTTACAGGAACTTGCAAAGACAAAGAAAGACCTCTAGTGGGCATAGAAACCATGAGGGTGCTGCCTCACCTAGTCGAAGTGCCACAGGGGCGTGCAGTAGAGTCTGCACAAATGCCTGCAGGCAGGAGTGTCCCAGAGAACAAAGGGGAGATTAACGAAGAATCCTTCCCCAGAGTCAGAGAAAAAGGGAACCACCCATCCCCTGAAGTGAAAAGCCTTTGCATGACTCAGTAAAGCACTGAAAGAGAGTTCAGGACAGACCCGCTCACTACTGACTCCCTTGGAAAAAAAATTCCAATTTAGGGCTAATTAATTCTAACTCCCTCCCCTCCCCCCCACCTTTTGGCAAACCTCAACAGGAACAAAGACCCTAGGCAGTCATGGCAATGGACAAACTGAAGAAAAACTTCCCCAAGGAACCACATGATTACTGGGATGCCCAAAAGGGGAAATTAAAGCAGCACTGGGACCAAGAAAAGACAGTTTTAGTAAGTTTTAGGATTCCAGAATGAATGGGAATGAATGAGATACATGCATGTTTTTTTCCTGCATCTTATATATTTTCTCTCAACCCTTTTAATGAAATGTACCTTTTCTCAAATCGTCTTTAATTCCCCTGGGTGTAGAGGTATTATGCAGGCCCTCACCTGCCAAGAATGAGGCATATTAATTTCACCACATGGACATTAAATTTCAAATTGTTGCTGGGAAAAAGAGAAGGCCTGTTACAAGGGGTTGCCAGGCCCCTGGCTGGAAAGACACTTTTATATATTAACAGACAGTGTTTTGGAACAAAGCAGCTATCCCCTGTTCCAATACAATTCACAAACAGATATGGTCAAACCGGTTAGTCACATGACTAACCTGCTTGGTAGTCTGTTTTTTTTTAATTGTAGAGTTCTGAACTGAGAGCCTGCAGAAAGCTATTTGCTCCTGGACTGAAGCAGACCTCCTCTCCTGTCTTGTCTTCCATCTCTTTCTCATGGAACTCCAAAAACCCACTGAAGACACATGAATCCCAAGAGAGAAAAGTCTCCTGCAGTGAACAAGGTTTAAGAAGAACACTGGCCTCCAACAAAAAGCAAGACCTACCTACAAACAAGGACTCTACAGTGAGCTCAAAGACCTGTGACAAAAAATCTTCAGATATTGCCTCAAACCTTTCAACTTTATTTTTCTTCTGCTTTTTTTCTGTCTCTGTTTACATGTGTGTATCGCATATGCATGCTAGCGTGGGTGTGTCGTGTATCTGTAGGCGTCGACCAAACTAGAGTTTAAGTTTAAGTTTAAGTTTAATAAAATGTCACCTTTCGGTTAGCACCGCAGCCTCACAGCTCCAGCGACTCGGGTTCAATTCTGGGTACTGCCTGTGTGGAGTTTGCAAGTTCTCCCTGTGTCCGCGTGGGTTTTCTCCGGGTGCTCCGGTTTCCTCCCACAGCCAAAAGACTTGTTGGTAGGTAAATTGGCCATTATAAATTGCCCCTAGTATAGGTAGGTGGTAGGGAAATATAGGGACAGGTGGGGATGTGGTAGGAATATGGGATTAGTGTAGGAGTAGTATAAAATGGGTGGTTGATGGTCGGCACAGAGGCGGTGGGCCGAAGGGTCTGTTTCAGTGCTGTATCTCTAAACTAAAAACTAAACTTTAAACCTAAGAAAGCCTGTTTGTACTTGTTTCTTTGCCTTATAATTGGAAAGCAGTGAACAAGGATTCACCAAGGGGGAGCTAAAACACAGTGTGTTTAAAAATAAAACCCTGTTACAGTAAGAACAGGTGACGGCTGAAAGGGAACCCCAGACCTCTTTCTCACCTGATCATACCAATAAGGCATACTGGATCCCAGGCTTTATAAATAGAGGCATAGAATACCAAAGCAAGGAAGTTATGGTGATCCTTTATAAAAGACTGGTTTTGCCTCAAGTAGGGTATTGTGTCTATTTCTGGGAACCACACATTAGTGAAGGCTTTAGAGAGGACCCAGAAAAGAATTACGAGAATGGTTTCAGGGATGAGGGACTTCAGTTATGTGGATAAATTGGAGATGCTGGGGAATTCTCCTTAGAGAAGAGAAGGTTGAGAGGAGATTTGATGGAGCTGTTGAAAATCATGAGGGGTTTGGAATAGGGAGAAGCTGATCCCATTGAGAGGAGGGTCAAGAAACAGAGGACATCAATTTAAGGTGAATGGCAAAAGAAACAAAGATGATAACAAACAAGATAGTTATGGAAAAGGAGAGGACTGGTTCTCAAGTTGAATTCCTAAATTGGGGGTAGGCTAATATCGATGGCATCAGACAGGATGTCTCAAAAGTTGATTAGGAGAGGCTGTTTACAGGTAAAGGGACGTCTGGCAAGTGGGAGGCTTTTAAAAGTGAGATAGGAAGAGTTCAGGGCCGGCATGTTCCTGTTAGATTGAAGGGCAAAGCTGGCAGATTTAGGGAACCTTGGCTGACGAGGGATATTGAGGGTCTGGTCAGGACAAAGAAGGAGGCATATGTCAGGTATAGGCAGCTGGGATCAAGCGAGTCCCTCAAGGAGTATAAGGGATGTAGGAGTACACTTAAGAAGGAAATTAGGAGGGCAAAAAGGGGCCGTGAGATTTCCCTGGCAGATAAGATAAAGGAAAATCCTAAAAGATTCTATAAGTATATTAAGAGTAAAAGGGTAGCTAGGGAGAGAGTAGGTCCCCTTAAGGATCAGTGTGGTCATATATGTGTGGAGCCACAGGAAATGGGCAAGGTCTTAAATGAATGTTTATTGTCTGTATTTACCATGGAGAAGGTCATGGAAGCTAATGAGTTCAAGGGAGGGAACAGCGATATCCTGGAGCATATCAAAAATACAAAGGAGGAGGTGTTGGAGGTTTTGAAGCGCATTAAGGTGGATAAATCCCCAGGGCTTGACCAGGTGTATCTTAGGATGCTATGGGAAGCAAGGGAGGAGATTGCTGGGGCCCTGGCAGAGATTTTCGTATCATCGTTAGCCACAGGTGAGGTACTGGAAGACTAATGTTGTGCCTTTATTTAAGAAGGGCAGCAGGGATAAGCCAGGTAACGACATGCCGGTGAGCCTTAAATCAGTGGTGGGAAAGTTATTGGAAGGGATTCTGAGAAACAGGATTTATAAGGCAAGGTCTGATTAGGGATAGTCAGCATGGCTTTGTGTGTGGGAAATCATGTCTCGAATTTGATTGCGTTTTTTGAGGAGGTGACCAAAAGGATTGACGAGGGCAGGGCGGTGGATTTTGTTTACATGGACTTTAGCAAGGCCTTTGACAAGGTCCCGCATGGTATGCTGGTCTGGAAGGTTCGAACACATGGGATCCAGGGTGAGCTAGCCGACTGCATACAAAATTGACTTGGTGATAGGAGGTAGAGGATGGTAGTGGAGGGTTGTTTTTCAGATTGGATGCCAGTGACCAGTGGTGTGCCGCAGGGATCGGTGCTGGGCCCTCTGTTGTTTGTCATATATATTAATGACTTGGATGAGAATGTAGGGGGCATGATCAGTAAGTTTGCAGATGACACCAAAATTGGTGGTATAGTGGACAGTGAAGAAGGTTGTCTAAGGTTACAACAGAATATATAGTTCAACTTGGAAAGTGGGCAAGGGATTGGAAAATGGAATTTAATGCAGACAAGTGTGAAGTGATGCATTTTGGGAAGTTAAACCAGGGCAGGACATACACAGTGAATGGTAGGGCCCTGGGGAGTGTTCTTGAGCAGAGAGACCTTGGGGTGCAAGTACATAGTTCCCTGAAAGTGGCAACACAGGTAGACAAGGTGGTGAAGAGGCATATGGCATGCTTGCCTTCATCGGCTGAGGCATTGAGTACAAGAGTTAGGACGTCATGTTACAGTTGTACATAACGTTGGGTTAGGCCACACTTGGAGTACTGTGTGCAGTTCTGGTCGCCGCACTACAGGAAAGATGTGATTAAGCTAGAGAGTGTGCAGAAAAAATTCACAAGGATGTTGCCTGGTTTGGAGGGCTTGAGTTATAAAGAGAGATTGGATAAGCTGGGTCTGATTTCCCAGTAGCGAAGGAGGCTGAGAGGGGACATGATAGAGGTATATAAAATTATGAGAGGCATAGATAGGGTAGATAGCCAGAATCTGTTTCCCATGGTAGGGGTGACTAAGACCAGAGGACATAGATTTAAGGTGAGAGGGAGGAGGTTTAAAGGGGATCAAAGGGGTAAATTTTTCACACAAAGAATAGTGGGTATCTAGAATGAGCTGCCAGAGGAGGTGGTGGAGGCAGGAACAGTAGCAACATTTAAGAGGCATCTGGACAGGTACTTGAATGAGCAAGGCATAGAGGGATATGGAATTAATGCAGGCAGGTGGGATTAGTATAGATAGGCATTATGGTTGGCTTGGGCACGGTGGGCCAAAGGGCCTGTTTCTATGCTGTACGACTCTATGACTCTATGACACAAGATAAATCTTTTCTATGCAGCAAATGGTTAGGATCTGGAATGCACTGAGGGTGTAGTGGAGGCAGATTCAACCGTGACTTTCAAAAAGGAATTGGATGATTATTTGAAGAGGAAACTATTACACAATTACGTGTAGATAGTCTGAGTCATCTCATTATCAAAAAGGAGGAGGTGTTGGGTGTCTTGCAAAGCATTAAGGTAGATAAGTCCCCAGGGCCTGATGGGATCTACCCCAGAATACTGAGGGAGGCAAGGGAAGAAATTGCTGGGGCCTTGACAGAAATCTTTGCATCCTCATTGGCTACAGGTGAGGTCCCAGAGGACTGGAGAATAGCCAATGTTGTTCCTTTGTTTAAGAAGGGTAGCAAGGATAATCCAGGAAATTATAGGCCGGTGACCCTTACGTCAGTGGTAGGGAAATTATTAGAGAGGATTCTTCGGGACAGGATTTACTCCCATTTGGAAACAAATGGACTTATTAGCAAGAGGCAGCATGATTTTGTGAAGGGGAGATCGTGTCTCACTAATTTGATTGAGTTTTTTGAGGAAGTGACAAAGATGATTGATCAAGGAAGGGCATTGGATGTTATCTATATGGACTTCAGTAAAGCCTTTGACAAGGTCCCTCATGGCAGACTGGTACAAAAGGTGAAGTCACACGGGATCAGAGGGGAGCTGGCAAGATGGATACAGAACTGGCTCGGTCATAGAAGACAGAGGGTAGCAGTGGAAGGGTGCTTTTCTGAATGGAGGGATGTGACTAGTGGTGTTCCGCAGGGATCAGTGCTGGGACCTTTGCTCTTTGTAGTATATATAAATGATTTGGAGGAAATGTAGCTGGTCTGATTAGTAAGTTTGCGGACGACACAAAGGTTGGTGGAGTTGCGGACAGTGATGAGGATTGTCAGAGGATACAGCAGGATATAAATCGGTTGGAGACATGGACAGAGAAATGGCAGATGGAGTTTAATTCGGACAAAAGTGAGGTAATGCATTTTGGAAGGTCTATTGCAGGTGGGAAGTATACAGTAAATGGCAGAACCCTTAGGAGTATTGACAGGCAGAGAAATCTGGGCGTACAGGTCCACAGGTCACTGAAAGTGGCAGCGCAGGTGGATAAGGTAGTCAAGAAGGCATATGGCATGCTTGCCTTCATCGGTCAGGGCATAGAATATAAAAATAGGCAAGTCATGCTGCAGCTGTACAGAACCTTAGTTCGACCACACTTAGAATATTGCGTGCAATTCTGGTCGCCACACTACCAGAAGGACGTGGAGGCTTTGGAGAGGGTACAGAAGAGGTTTACCAGGATGTTGCCTGGTCTGGAGGGCATTAGCTATGAGGCGAAGTTGGATAAACTCGGATTGTTTTCACTGGAACGACGGAGGTGGAGGGGCGACATGATAGAGGTTTACAAAGTTATAAGCGGCATGGACAGAGTGGATAGTCGAAAGCGTTTTCCCAGGGTGGAAGAATTAGTTACTCGGGGACATAGGTTTAAGGTGGGAGGGGCAAAGTTTAGAGGGGATGTGCGAGGCAAATTCTTTACACAGAGGGTGGTGAGTGCCTGGAACTTGTTGCCAGGGGAGGTGGTGGAAGCAGGTACCATAGAGACGTTTAAGAGGCATCTTGACAAATACATGAATAGGATGGGAATAGAGGGATACGGACCCCGGAAGTGCAGAAGGTTTTAAGTTTAGGCAGGCATCAAGATCAGCGCAGGCTTGGAGGGCAGAATGGCCTGTTCCTGTGCTATACTGTTCTTTGTTCTTTGTTTTGTTCTTTGTACACGGCCACGGGGAAAAGGCAGGGAAGTGGGACTAGCTGAATTACTCTTGCAGAAAGCTGGCACGGACACAAAGGGCTGCATGGCCTCATTCTGTGCTTTAATCATTCTGTGATTCTAGCCTATCTAACTCAGGGTTCTGCCAAGCTACAGACCCAGGAAATTTTCATTCCATTCATTTGGGCTGGATTTAGAACTCATTCCCAGAGGTGATCTGGTTGGTACAAGTTGTATAAAGTTCTTGATGTGAGGTTAAAGTAAGCACTGAGGCAAAACTCTACTATATTTAATCCACATATTACAGCTTTATGAATGGCTTTTATGTAGATGAGAGATTAAAATGTATTGAATGATAAGACAGCACCTGCACCAACAAGATGCAAAACATAGTGTTTTTGGTAGATATTCGGGTTTCAGTGGTCCTTATTGGTTTGGCGTACAGTTTCTATACATCTGAGCACTGTTTCAACTCAACATTTTCAAAGGAATTATGAAAGGAGGTACGTTTCAAGACTCGTACAACTAGTCTGTGGAGTTCCATCTCTTGGTAATAGTGAAAACTTAACATGCCAGTTTTACTCAGGCAGTTTCATTTATTTTCTTTCATGTAACATCTGCAGATACAGGTGGCATACCATTATTTTTTTAAATCAACCTCAAAACACAATGTGAGTACATGATTTATATTTACAAATTATATTTTGTGCAGATTGCACTGTTAGTGAGAGAAGCTGCATTAAAGTCAACATGATTTCAAGGTGACTCAGCACTATTGAGAAATGATGAAGCTGGCAACTTTAAAATTAGAAAACATAGAAAACATAGAAACATAGAAAAATAGGAGCAGGAGTAGGCCATTCGGCCCTTCGAGCCTGCACCACCATTCAATATGATTGTGGCTGATCATCCAAACTCAGTAACCTGTTCCCGCTTTCGCCCCATATCCCTTGATCCCATTAGCCCTAAGAACCAAATCTAACTCTTTCTTGAATATATTTAATAATTTGGCCTCAACTGCTTTCTGTGGTAGAGAATTCCACAGGCTCACCACTCTCTGGGTGAAGAAATCTCATCTCATCTCAGTCCTAAATGGCTTACCCCTTATCCTTAGACTGTGACCCATGGTCCTGGACTCCCCTGCCATCAGGAACATCCTTCCTGCATCTAGTCTGTCCAATCCTGTTTGAATTTTGTATGAGATCCCCTCTTATTCTTTTAAACTCTAGCGAATACAAGCCTAATCGACCCAATCTCTCTTCATACGTCAGTCCTGCCATCCCAGGAATCAGTTTGGTTAACCTTCGCTGAACTCCCTATATAGCAAGAACATCCTTCCTCTGATAAGGAAACCAAAACTGCACACAATACTCCAGATGTGGTCTCATCAAGGCCTAGTATAATTGCAACAAGACATCCTTGCTCCTGTACTCGAATCCTCTCGCTATGAAAGCCAACATACCATTTGCCTTCTTAACTGCCTGCTGCACCTGCATGCTTACTTTCAGTCACTGGTACACGAGGATATCCAGGTCTTGCTGCACCTCCCCCTTTCCCAATCTATCGGTTCAGATAATAATCTGCCTTTCGGTTTTTGCCACCAAAGCGGATAACCTCACATTTATCCACATTATACTGCATCTGCCATGTATTTGCCCACTCACTCAACCTGTCCAAATTATCAACAAATTTGCAGATGACACAAAACTGGGTGGGAGGGTGAGTTGTGAAGAGGATACAGAGAGGCTTCAGGGTAATTTGGACAAGTTGAGTGAGTGGGCAAATGCATGGCAGATGCAGTACAATGTGGATAAATGTGAGGTTATCCACTTTGGTGGCAAAAACAGGAAGGCAGATTATTATCTGAATGGCTATAAACTGAGAGAGGGGAATATGCAACGAGACCTGGGTGTTCTCGTACACCAGTCGCTGAAGGTAAGCATGCAGGTGCAACAGGTGTAAAAAAGGCAAATGGTATGGTGGCCTTCATAGCGAGAGAATTCGAGTACAGGAGCAGGGATGGCTTGCTGCAATTATATAGGGCCTTGGTGAGGCCACACCTGGAATATTGTGTGTAGTTTTGGTCTCCTTATCTGAGGAAGGATGTTCTTGCTATAGAAGGAGTGCAGCGAAGGTTTACCAGACTGATTCCTGGGATGGCAGGACTGAAGTATGAGATTGAGTCGGTTAGGATTATATTCACTGGAGTTCAGAAGAGTGAGGGAGGATCTCATAGAAACCTATAAAATTCTAACAGGACCTGACAGGGTAGATGCAGCAAGGATGTTCCCGATGGTGGGGGACCAGGGGTCGTAGTCTAAGGGTACGGGGTAAACCTTTCAGGACTGAGATGAGGAGAAATCACTTCAACCAGAGAGTGGTGAGCCTGTGGAATTCATTACCACAGAAAGCAGTTGAGGCCAAAACATTATATGTTTTCAAGAAGGAGTTAGATATAGCTCTTAGGGTGAAGGGATTAAAGGATATGGGGGGAAAGCGGGAACAGGTTACTGAGTTGGATGATCAGCCATGATCATAATGAATGGTGGAGCAGGCTCGAAGGGCCAAATGGCCTACTCCTGCTCCTATTTTCTATGTTTCTATGTTTCTTGTCTGCCAACCAGTTCTCTATCCATGTCAGTACTTTACCCCCAATCCAATGTGCTTTTATTTTGCATGCTAATCTCCTACGTTGGACCTTATCGAAAGCCTTCTGAAAGTCCAAATACACCACATCCACTGGTTCTCCCTTATCTATTCTATTAGTTACATTTTCAAAGAATTCCAGTAGATTTGTCAAGCATGATTTCCCTTTCGTAAATCCATGTTGATTTTGTCCGATCCTGTCATTGTTTTCCAAGTGCTCTGCTATTATATCTTTTATAATGGACTCTAGCATTTTCCCCACTATTGATGTCAGGCTAACCAGTCTATAATTCTGTGTTTTCGCTCTACCTCCTTTTTTAAATAGTGGGGTTACATTAGTTCCAATCCGTTGGAACTGTTCCAGAGTCTATAGAATTTTGAAAAATGACCAGCAATGCATCTATATTTCTAGGGCCACTTCCTTATGTACTCTGGGATGTAGATTATCAGGCCTTGGGGATTTATCAGCCTTCAATCCCATCAATTTCCCTAATGCCATTTCCCTACTAATACGGATTTCATACAGTTCCTCCTTCTCACTAGACCTTTTGTTCCCCAACATTTCTGGGAGGTAATTTGTGTCCTCCTTTGTGAAGACAGAACCAAAGTATGTATTTAATTGGTCTGCCATTTCTTTGTTCCCCATTATAAATTCCCCAGTTTCTGACTGTAAGGGGCCCACATTTGTCTTCACTAGTATTTTTCTCTTCACATATCTATAGAAGCTTTTACAGTCAGTTTTTATGTTCTCTGCAAGCTTACTCTCATACTCTATTTTCCCCTTCTTAGTAAATCCCTTTGTCCTCCTTTGCTGAATTCTAAACTGCTCCCAATCCTCAGGTTTGCTGCTTGTTCTGGCCATCTTATATTTCTGTACATTATTATTGTATACAGTACTTCCAAATGTTCCTTACCACAACCACTGGATCACACATTCCTCGGGGAGGGAGGTAGTCTCAGGGGTATGCTCCCCTAGGAAATATTCACTGCTACCAATACTGTCATGGACAAATGCATCTGTGACAGGTAGATTGGTGAGGACAAGGTCAAATAAGTTTTTCCCTCTTGTTGATTCCCTCACCACCTGCCGCAAACCCAGTCTAGCAGTTATGTCCTTTAGGTCTCGGCCAGTAGTGGTGCTACCGAGCCACTCGTGATGGACATTGAAATCCCCTACCCAGAGTACATTCTGTGCCCTTGCTACCCACAGTGCTTCTTCCAATTGCTGTTCAATTTGAAAAAGCACTGATTCGTCAGCCGAGGCGGGAGTGGGGGGGGTGGGGTGGTTTGGGGCGCTGGGAATCAGCAGGAGGTTTCCTTCCCCATGTTTGACCTGCTGCCATGCGACATCATGGGGTCCGGAGACAATGTTGAGGACTCCCAGGGCAACACCCTCCCATATGCTTTGCTAGCTACTCTCGCAATACGTCCTGCCACCTTCAAAGATCTATGCATGAGAGTCTCCAGGTCCCTCTGTTCCTGCACACACTTTGGGCTGAATTTTACTGGCTCCTCGCGCTGTGGGTCGTGGCGCAGGGGCCGGTAGAATTCTGCGGGGAGAGGGGCCCGCCGCATATTACAGGTGGCGGGGGAACCTCGGTGCAGCCCCGTACTCCCCCCACCCGGGGGCGGGCCCTTCATCTTCATATGCAAATTAGCATTAATAACATGTAAATGCACTTACCTGCAGGCAGCAGCATCCCACACCGATTTCACGGCCGCCATTTTTGCTCCACACGCCTTCGGAACTGTGCATGCAGTTCCGAGGCAAGAACGTGGGGGGGCGAGGGAAGGAATAAAATTTTCAGGGCAGGAGGGGTGGGGGAGCAGGGAAAACAAATGTTATTGATTGTGTGAAGGGGTTAGAGGCTAAATGTTAGAAGGTTGGGGGGGAAAGTTCGGGAAGGGAAGAAAGTTTTTTCTGACATTAGGTGTCACTTAAATGACCATTGTGGGGGGGTTAGGGAAGGGCCTCCACATTTTTATTAATTGTTAATAAAAATTTATGTTCCTTTAAATATTAAAATTTCTTAAAGCCCTTTAAAAATGGCACTGATGCCTGCACGGTGGCGCCAGACGCCATTGCCGGGGACACGGCGGCTGCCCCCTACACATCATCAGGGCTGGACGCTCTGTCCCCTCTACTTAAATGAACCCCCGCGCATAATATCGTGGGGGCTCCTTGGCGGCACCTCCGCGTCGGAAGGCTGCTGAGTTGAAAGTGTGCCACCGAGGAGCGTGATGCGTGATTAAAATTCAGCCCTTTAGAACTGTGCCATTAAGTATATATTGCCTCTCCCTATCCTTTCCGTCAAATGCATCACATCGCACTTCTTTGTGTTAAATTCCATCTGCCACTTGTCTGCCAATTTTGCTGGTCTATCCTGTTGCAGTTAATTGTATCATCCTTATTGTTTGCCACACCTCCAAGATTGGTATCATCAGCCAATTTTGAAATTTTACTCTGTATTTCAATATCCATGTCATTTTATATATTTATCAGAAAGCAGTGGCCCTAGCACTGAACCTTGGGGAACACCACTGTCTACCATCCTCCAATCTGAAAATCCAACATGTACCATGATTCATTGTTTTTGTCCTTAAGCCAATTTTTTTATTCAAGTTGACACTGATTCTTCTATTCCTTGAGCTTCAATTTTGTTAACCAGCCTTTTTTGTAGTTATTTGTCAAACGTATTCTTAAAATCCATACAGACAACATTGTAAGACCTCATTCCAGGAGTCTACAGGTTTATGATTCTTTTACTTGATTTATGAGAAATTACACAGGACACATAAGTTCTGTCTATAAGATTGTATTGTATCTTTAAGACAGATTCAAAACTACCACCACACAATCTAAAATTAGTTATAAAAACACTACAATACATGCAGTACACCAATAATGTTACCAATGCTGCTTGTAGGCCCTCCTTTGTGGGTGAGATGACTGGCCAAGTTACCTCCTTCTGACTGCAGCAATATGATGATCTCATGGGGAAATGCCAACCTGAAGTGGTTTTCATGGTGTAATTCCATTCCATATAATTCCAATTGAACCCAAAAGCCGGAGCTGTATTCTCAGCTACATCGTAGGTGCAGATAAATGTTTCACAGACTCGAGTACACCCAGTAAGACCTGGAACTGCCCACATACCCTTGATTTAGCCACTTTGGAAAGCTCAGTAAAGACAATTAGGAATCATTTGCATGAAACTCTGAATGAAATGAATACTTTAGAACAGGGAGAGTTACAGGAGGAGCAAGTTGGGTTATGCACTTTAGACGTTCATCATATTCCATTAAATGGTTTCCCATACACACCCTTACGCAGAACTGGGTAATATAACACCAATACCAGCAGGGTAACACCCTTTTGTTCCAGCCAATTACATTTATTTCTTACCAGGTACTAATCTCCTGACGTGACACATAGTCAAATTAAATTGGTAGATGGACATAACCCTTAAATGTCGATTAGTTATCCACAAGGAAAGCTTTCTCTCAGCAATATGCTGTAGATTTTCATGGGCCTTCTTCACCAACCAAGGTCCATACATTAAATACACATCATTATGCACATACGCATTGGAGGCGTTACAGTTTTCTTTTAAAGTCTGATTAATTGTTTTAGCATGAGATTTGAGATACTTGACCATGGTCATGACTTGCTCTTCCTGTAACTCTCCCTGTTCTAATGTATTCATTTCATTCAGAGTTTCATGTAAACAATTCCTAATTGTCTTTACTGAGCTTTCCAAAGTGGTGAAATCAAGGATATGAACTAGGGAGGTACCAATGTTAAAGACAGTGGCAACATCATTCAACAAGCTGCATCGTTTTCTGATGTGCCTCTCGTCAATGCTGTTTTGCTCAATATTTCCTCGATATTCTAAATGTGTCATTTAATTCAGAAGTGGTATGATATTCATGAGGTTTCTGTGGTACAGAGCTTCTAAATCTGCCTCTGATAATATATCACTGGTTCTTTGCCAAAATTCCTGTATTAATTTATGCATTAACCTTTCATACAACTGCATGGTTTTAGGTTTGCACCACTCTGGCATCCTTACCCTGTCAACTTTAATACTACTGGAATATGCCTGGGGGAATTTAAATTCAATTAATTAATAAATCTGGCATAAAATGCCTGGCTTATTAATAATGATCATGAAACTATTAGATTGCCATAAAAAAAACACCTGCTTCAGTAATGTCCTACAGTGGAGGAAATCTGTTGTCCTTATCCAGTCTGGTCTACATGTGACTCCAGAACCACAGCAAATCACTGATTTGTATCAAAACAGCACAGAAAGGTCAAATAAGAATAAAATAAGACGGACCACACATCAGCGTATGCACTGAAAATAGCAAAGGCACATCCTGCCCAGTCTACCCTGCAAAGTCCTTTTCACTAACATCTGGGGACTTGTGGAAAAAATTGGGAGAGCTGTCCCATGGGCTAGTCAAGCAACAACCTGACATAGCCATACTCAGAATCGTACCTTACAGGCAATCTCCCAGACTGCGCCATCACCATTCCCAGATATGTCTTGTTACACTGGCAGGACAGACCTATCAGAGGTGGTGGCACAATTCTATACAGGTGGAAGAGAGTAGCCCTGGGAGTCCTCAAATTGACTGTGGAGTCTCATGGCATCAGGTCAAACATGGGCAACGAAGTCTCCTGCTGATTACTACCTACCGCCCTCCCTCAGCTGATGAATCGGTACTCCTCCATGTTGAATGCCACTTGGAAGAAGCACTGAGGGTAGCAAGGGCACAAAATGTACTCTGGGTGGAGGACTTCGATGTTCATCACCAAGAGTTGCTCACTACTGATTGAGGTGACTGAGTCCTGAATGGCTTATCTGCAAGACTGGGCCAGCGACTGGTGGTGAGAGAACCAACGCAAGGGAAAACCCTACTTGACCTCATCCGAACAAATATACCTGTCACCTGTCAGGGCAGCACAGTGGCGCAGCAGTTAGCACCAGCTCCAGCGACCCGGGTTCGGTTCTGGGCACTGCCTGTGCGGAGTTTGCAAGTTCTCCCTGTGACCGTGCGGGTTTCCTCTGGGTGCTCCGGTTTCCTCCCACATGCCAAAGACTTGCAGGTTGATAGGTAAATTGGCCATTGTAAATTGCTCCTAGTGTAGGTATGTGGTAGGAGAATTGAGGGAAGGTGGGGATGTGAGAGGGAAATGGGATTCCTGTAGCATTAGTATAAATGGGTGGTTGATGGTCGGCATAGACTCGGTTGGCCGAAGGGCCTGTTTCAAGTGCTGTATCTCTCTATGATATGCATCTGTTCATGACAGTGACCACCACACAGTTCTTGTGAAGACAAAGTACCATACTCATGCTGAGGACGCACTCCATTGTGTTTTGTGGCACAACCATCATACTAAATGGGATAGACTCAGAACAGATCTAGCAGCTCAAAAGTGAGCATCCATGAGGTGCTGTGGGCCACCACCAGCAGCAGAATTGTATTCAGCCACAATCTGTAGCCTCACAGCCCGACATATCCCTCGCTTTACCACTACCAGCAAGCCAGGGGATCAACCCTGGTTCAAAGAGGAGTGCAGGAGAGCATGCCAGGGGCAGCACCAGGCATATCTGAAAACAGGCGCCAACCTGGTGAAGTGACAGCACAGGACTACATGCATGCTAAACATCAAAGCAGCATGTGATAGACAGAGCCAAATGATCCCACAGCCAACAGATCACATCAAAGCTCTGCAGACCTGTCAGATAGTTGTGAATGACGATGACAATTAAACAACTCACTGGAGGCAGAGGATCCAAAAACATCCCCATCCTCATTGATGGGGGTGCCCAGCACTTCAGCGCAAAAGACAAGATTGAAGCATGTTCAGCTATCTTCAGCCAAAAATGCTGAGTGGATGATCCAACCGGTTTCCTCCTGAGGCACAGTGGTTAGCACCGTAGCCTCACAGCACCAGCGACCTGGGTTCAGTTCTGAGTACTGCCTATGTGGAGTTTGCAAGTTCTCCCTGTGACTGCGTGGGTTTCCGCTGGGTGCTCTGGTTTCCTCCCACAGCCAAAGACTAGTAGGTTGATAGGTAAATTGGCCATTGTAAATTGCCCCTAGTGTAGGTCAGTAGTAGGAGAATTGTAGGGATGTGGTAGGGAATATGGGATTATAGTAGGATTAGTATAAATGGGTGGTTGATGGTCAGCACAGACTCGGTGGGCCAAAGGGCCTGTTTCAGTGCTGTATCTCTCTCTCTCTCTCTCTCTATGAAAGATTCTAGCCTTCAGTCAATTTGATTCACTCCATGTGATATCAAGAAATGGCTGAAGGCACTGGATACATCAAAGGCTATGGGCCCTGACAACATCCTGGCTGTAGGACTGAATACTTGCACCCTTAGCCAAGCTGTTCCAGTACAGCTAAAACACTGGCATCTACCCGACAATGTGGAAAATCCTCTCCACAAAAAGCAGGACGAATCCAATCCAGCCAATTACCACCCCATCAATCTACACTCAATCATCAGCACAATACTGGAATGTGTCATTTTCAGTGCTATCAAACAGCATTTACTCAGCAATAAACTGCTCAGTTTGAGTTCTGTCAGGGCCACTCAAGACAAAAAAGCTAAATTCCAGAAGTGAGGTGAGAGTGATTGATCTTGACATTAAGGCAGCATTTGTCCAAGTGTGACATCAAGCAGTGCTAGCAAAATTGAAATCAACAGGAAACAAGGAGAAAACTCCCCATTGGTACATAGTACAAAGGAAGATGATTGTGGTTGTTGTAGGCCAAACATCTCAGACCAAGGACATCACTGTAGGAGTTTCTCAGGGTACTGCCCAACCAGCTTCAGCTGCTTCATCAATGACCTTCACACCATCATAAGATCAGAGTGGGGATGATTGCACAGTGTGCAGAACCTTTCGCAACTCCTCAGAAACTGAAGCAGTTCCTGTCCACCTGCAGCAAGACCTGGACAACATTCAGGCTTGGGCTGATAAGTGCCACACAAGTGCCCGGCAATCACCATCTCCAACAAGAGAGAAACCATCTCCCCTTGACGTTCAACGGCATTACCATCACTGAAACCCCCACCATCAACATCCTGGGGGAAGTGACTCACCTCACTCCCAAAGCCTGTCGACCATCTACAAGGCACAAGTCAGGAGTGTGATGGAATACTTTGCACTTGTCTAGATGAATGCAGCTCCAACAACACTCATGAAGCTCAACATCATCCAAGACAAAGCAGCGTGCTTGACTGGCAATCCATCCATCCACCACTTTAAACATACAGTCCCTCCACCACAGTGGCAGCATCTATAAGATGCACTGCAGCAAATCACTAAGGCTCCTTGGACAGCACCTTCCAAAACTGTGACCTCTACTACCTGGAAAGGACAAGGGCAGCAGACCCATGGGAACACCACCACCTGCAAGTTCCCCTCCAAGCCACTCGTCATCCTGACTTGGAACCACATCACCATTCCTTCACTCGGTCAAAATCCTGGAACTCCCTGTGTTGTGATATCGCTTTAACAATATAAGTATTCCACACAGCATAACAGAAAGTCTGTACTTAAAGTGGATACTATACTTAAAGTCCATAAAGTACCAGGACCGGATGAGATGCATCCAAGGACTGAGGGAAGTGAGGGTGGAAATTGAGAAGGCGCTGGCCATAATTTTTTAGTCTTCCTTAGACTCAGGGGTGGTGCCAGAGTACTGGAGAATTGCAAACGTTACACCCTTGTTCAAAAAAGGGTGTAAAGATAAGCGCAACAACTACAGGCCAGTCAGTTTAACTTTGGTGATGAAGAAACTTCTAGAAAAAATAATTCGGGACAAATATAATAATCACATGGACAAATGTGGGTAAATAAAGAAAAGCCAGCATGGATTTCTTCAGGGAAAATCATGTTTAACTAACTTTCTGGAGTTTTTTGAGGAGGTAACAGAGAGGGTTGATGAGGGCAATGCTGTTGATATGGTGTACGTGGACTTTCAAAAGGCGTTTGGTACAGTGCCACACAACAGACTTGTGAGCAAAATTATAGCTCATGGAATATAAGAGACGGTAGCAACATGGATACGAAATTGGCTAAATGATGGGAAACAAAGAGTAGTGGTTAATGGATTTTTTTGAGCTGGAGGAGAGTTTGTAGTGGAGTTCCCCAGTGGTCAGTATTGGGACCCTTGCTTTTCCTGATATATATTAATGACTTAGACCTTGGTGTACAGGGCATAATTTCAAAATTTGCAGATGATACAAAACATGGAAACATTGTGAACTGTGAGGACGATAGTGTAGAACTCCAAAAAGACATAGACAAGTTGGTGGAATGGGCAGATAGGTGGCAGATGAAGTTCAATGCAGAGAAATGTGATGTGATTCATTTTGATAGGAAGAACATAGAGAGACAATACAGAATAAAGGGTTGAATTCTAAAGGGAATGCAGGAGCAGAAGAACCTAGGTGTATATGTGCACAAGTCATTGAAGGTGGCTGCACAGGTTGAGAGAGCAGTTAATAAAGCATACAGTATCCTGGGCTTTACTAATAGAGACATAGAGTACAAGAGCAAGGAAGTTATGTTGAACTTGTAGAAGACACTAGTTCGGCCTCAGCTGGAGTATTGCGTCCATTCTTGGCGCTGCACTTTAGGAAAGACGTGAGGGCATTGGAGAGAGTACAGAAAAGATTCACGAGAATGGTTCCAGGGATGAGGAACTTCGGTTATGGAGATAGATTGGAGAAGTTAGGACTCTTTTCATTGGAGAATAGAGGGCTGAGAGGTGATTCAAAATCATGAGGGGTCTGGACAGTGTAGACAAAGAGAAACTATTCCCACCGTGAAAGGATTGAGAATGAGAGGGCACAGATCAAAAGTGTTTGGTAAGAGAAGTGTGACATGAGGAAAAACTTTTTCACGCAGAGAGTGGTTAAGGTCTGGAACGCATTGCCTGACAGTGTGGTGCAGGCAGGTTTAATTGAAGCATTCAAAAGGGAATTAGACAGTTATATGAAAAGGAAGAATATGCAGGGTTATAGGGAGAAGGCGGGGGAATGGAACTGAGGGAATTGCTCTTTTGGAGAGCCAGTGCGGACACGATGGGCTGAATGGTCTCCTTTCTGCACTGTAACAAATCTGTGATTCTGTGATTCATGCAGCATGTATGAATGTTGGTTGGAGTTGAGCAGGCACCTAGTGACAGGTGTAAGATAAAGCTCTCTTGCAAATGTGTTACTCTACAAATAAAGAACCCACAGTTTGTGACCACTCAAATTAAGCTTGTTTGGTATCATGTTTCTACATTAAAGCAATAGCGCAACACGATGGCAGTGGTGGCAGCTTATGGTTCTGAAGATGCTTAGACTTTCAAATGTATCATCAATGACATCGTGGCATTGTGTGATCTTGGAAGCAGCACACCATTTGCAACGTGGTGATAGCGACACACAGAGAAGATCACAGCTCTGAGGTAACACTACTACAGAGAAGCAAATGAACAGTATTCTCACAGGGACCGGCGATCTCAGGCGGGAAATCGACACCAGCGATCTGTCCCTTCATAATCCAACACAGACAGGGCAGCGTAATTCATCATCGGGTGTGGTGGCGTTTCAGCACGGGCAAAGTTGACGACCTTTCATAAAGTGGGTGCTCAAGACACAGTGAGCGCACAAAGGGAGTTGGTCAGATCAACGGTGGCCGGAAAGGATGAAATCGTGCTCAGAAACAGCGAGCAAGGTCGGTTCTCATGGTAGCTGTGGAATGGCATCGCCAATACGTGCTGGGTATTTTCCTGCCGTTAGTGCTTCATGGGCAGGGCCTCTCCGATCGCAGGCAGAAAGCCCACGCTGCAGGTACAGGTTCTGGTTATAGCCGAAGCTCAATGCTGCAGACATAGTAGACTTGCAAGTTTTTTTTATCCCCTCCAGGGAAAGGCCCAAGACAAAAAAAAAAGAGGCTGCAATTTAAAGAGGAAAGCTCCAGCTGCAATTTTGATACTGGGAATTTGACACTATGTCCACTAAATATCCTTCCATAAATTGGAAAATCCAAGACCTCTTGCACGAGTTTCAGCTTTTTAAACATCAGATGGAGTTGTGTTTCCTGGATCTGGCCGTCACAGAGCTGGAAAAACAAGCGGTCAGGATAAAAATAGCAATCGGTGATGACGAGTTACACCGGATTGACGTCTCGGGACTTTCTGAAGCGGAGCAGAAGGACCCAAAAAGACAATTGTCTACGTTAGAGGAACAGCTCAGGGTCAGGATTTAATTCAGAATTCACCACCTAGAGCTGATGACCTACAGGCAGGAACCAAGAGAAACCATTGTCACACTCACGAGAAGTGCAACGATGAAACTACAGAACCAAACTGAAGAGTTATAAAAAATTGGAACAATTTTAAAGAGACTGGTACATGTGCTGTTAACAAAATGGAGGACAAGATAAATGACCCTCACTTGCACTCAAATCCACATCCGTGCCTACTAAGACTTGTTATGACCAGGTGAGAAAGGTGTCTAGGGGTCCGTTACTATCCTCACCTGGTCTTATTGTAACAGGGTTTAATTTTAAACACACTGTGCTTTGAGCTCCCCCTTTGTGAATCCTTGTTCACAACTTTCCAATTATATGGCAAAGAAGTGAGCATAAACAGGCTTTCTTTGGTTTAAAGAAGAAAGATGAAATTTATTAAACCTTAAACTTAAACTCTAATACGGTTAACTCCTACGGATATACGACACACCCACGCTAGCATGCACACACTATACACACATGCAAATAGGGACAGAAAAGAGCAGAAGAAAAGATAAGTAGAACAGTTTGAGGCAATATCTTATTACTGTTTTTTGAGCTCGCTGTAGTCATTGATTGAAGATATGGTCTTGCGTTTTGCTTGGGCCCAGTATCCTGCTTAAACCTTGTTCAGATAGGAGATTTTTCTCTCTTTGAGTTTACATGTCGTCAATGGCTTCTGAAGCTGGTGAGAGCAAAATGAGCGCAGACAGGAGAGGAGATGTTTTCAGTTCATGAGCACACAGCTTTCCGATCTCAAGTACTGTTTTCTCCAATTTAAAACTCTCAGTTCAAACCTCTGCAACAGTCATGTGACTAAAACTGGTCTGATCACTTCTGTGTATTGAGGAAGCAACACTGGGTCCCCATTGTTTCAACACCCTCTGTCACTATGCAAAATGTCTTTCCAGTCAGGGGCTTGCACTCTTTAAGTTTTAATGTTCATGTGGCGAAATAATGTGTGCCTCAGTCTTGGCAGGTGGGGGGTTTGCCTGACAGATTGAGAACCAATTAAGACCCGTCTGCATGGAAATGCGACAAATAATCACACCTGGATGTGAGCTATACTCAAACACAATAAAACAAGACCTTTCGCAGACTTCTCAACTCTGAATAACCTCCATTACAATGGAATGTGAACCACCCTCATCTCCTCAGAATGGGACCATCATCAAAGCCATTCTATAGCCCAGCTAGGACTGAAACCTGAAGTCACATGGGTGGAGCTAACCCTGTAAAAATTCACCTTAAAAGGTAATTGTTTTGAGGAACAAAGGGGAGTCTTTTCAGGACAAGATTAGAGACAACATCATCAGTCTGGTCTGTCCTCAGCTCTCACAGTCCAGCAACAAAAAAGCCATTTTGAATTCCAGCAAGGTGAAGAGAGAGAGAGAGCTCAATTCCAACCAAGAATGTTGAACCCTTCTGAGACAAGTTGGAAACTCCAGCAGAGACAAGAGAGTGCATTTACAAAAAAGACATTTCTACCAGTGAGAATTGACCTAACACATCAGCGTCATCTTCAACCCAAAGCCAGGAGACTGCAACGGCCCAACGAATATCAGACAACCAGCAAATAGGCCTGCAACTTTAAAAATCCACCTTCCAAGAAGGATCCCACAGGATATTCCTGAAACAATAGACTTGTGCAACCTGAATTCTGAGCACCTATTACCGTGTACTTTTCTATCTACCTTCTCTTGAGAGTGTGTGTGAGAATGAACACGTGCGTGAGTGGCGATGTGATAATTTTGGAATTTAAAAAAAATAAATATTTACCTTTCTTTTACCTATGAAAAAACGTCATCTGTCTGGTTATTTGACAAATAAAACACGAGTAACAAAAACGCTTGCTGTGGTCAGTTGGAATGTGAACAGTGGGAACAAGCCAAGCCATCTCCCACCTGACCATAACGCCATTGATCAATTTGTGTGCCGGTGCCACGAGAAAGGCAAACTGTCTGGCTTCTCAGAGGTGGAATTATCAGAACGCATTATGGAATTGGTGATTGCGACAACCCCGACAGAAGCTTTCCAGAAAGAGCTACTAGACAAGGAGAAAGGGTACAATGTTGCAAGTCTCCTAAGAGAAGGCTGGAAATTTGAAGCAATTGCTGCAAGTAGGCAGGACATACAGGCACTTGGTACTACAGCTATAGGTGAGGTAACTAGGACACATCAGCCAGGCAAGATATGTGGTGAGTGTGGCCTGATGCATCTACCAAGGAATTGTCCTGTCTTCATCTGCAAAGTGTGTGGCAAGCAAGGGCACTGGGCAAGGCTGTGCAAGAGCTCCAATAATGGCCAGGAGTCATAGCAGACTGCAACATGAAAAGAAGCAGACACCACCTGGTGGAAGAAACAAGGATTCATCTGCCAAAACCCAAATCAAATGGAGACATGTTCACGGGATTAACAATGATGTGAGCAGCTTACAGAGCATTGAAGATGATCAAGCCTTCCACACAGTAACCCTTACACACCAAATGTATGTGGTTACACAGAGGGAAGCATTCACAACCATGGCATAGTGTGCCCAGAGAAAAATGGTCAACATATGTTGCAGCTCAAGGTCGATACACCTTCCCGCTTCAAATAGTAAAGTACATATACCTGACAAGATGGAAAGCCATGATATAACGGACAAAGACAAGATTCGCCGCGTGCAGTGGTACACTGATCAACTATATAGGTACCCTAGAGTTGACATGCAGGTATGGAACCTCACAGGTTTTCTACATTGTCGACACAGATGGTCAGCAGTTGCAGGCCTTCCGGAATGTGGCGAGCTTCCTATCTAACTTTTTAATGTCAGACGCCATCTCTTTCATACTGCTATAAACATAATTGAACAAGAATTCTCTGTCTAAATCTCCTCCCTCACACGCTGCTGCATTTTGACCCAGAGTGAGATACCTGCATTGCCGTATAGGGTTCATTGCAGGTGCCTTACATGGAGTAGGTGCCGTAGGGGGTGGTCTACAACTTATTCGAGGAACATGCCCTAAATTGCCTTCTTCTACCACTTCTTCCTCACTATCCGGAAATGCCCAGTTTGTGACAGGTTGTTCTCCTGGGAATTTCATGCACACTATTCCCCTTTTTGCTTGTAACTTGTCTCCTAACTCTCGGATTTTCATTTTACATTCTGTGTGGTCCAAAGTTCCTGCTGCTTGTTTCTGCATTACTCCAATAGCAGCTTTCAAATCCTTATTAATTTTCTCCAACTTTACACCTGTTGCTGCTGACTGTAAGAGCGGAATATAATGTGTCCCACGGGAGTGGGTTGCAAGGCCAGAGGGCCGTAGAATCGGGAGGGAAGGCGTGGGCTTGGAGTGCCTTTTGTCTTCCCAACACTGTGCAATTAGCTCAACAGCAGGGAAGGTCAAAGACCGCCTTCCTGTCCAGAGGCCAATTGAGGTCCGTAAGTGGCGAATTACGGGCCACTTAAGGGTCTCTTCCCACTGCTGCTGGCAGATCCTCCATGTGGGGAGGGCGCCCAGTAAAAGCTGATGAGCTCTGTGGGGGAACACTCCTGATTGGGAACCCTGTGGTCCATGACTATTTGGCTTTCTATTCCAACATCTATGTCGTTAATAAAAGCAATGAATTGTTCAGTCCCCAACACAGAACCTTGTGGGAGACTATTAGTCACATACCTACCAATGGTTAGGCCTCAACTGGAAAATTGTGTCCAATTCTGGACACCACATTTTAGGACGGATGTTAAGACCTCAGAAACAATGAAGAACAGATTGACTAGAATGATGCCCGGGATGAGTTATGTGTAGAGACTAGGGAAGCTTTATTGGCTCTCCTTAAAACAGAAATTTAAGGAGAGAGTTAACAGCAGTACTTAAAATTATGAGGGGTTTTGATAGAGTAAGTAAGGAGAAACTATTTCAACTAAAAGAAGGCTCAGTAACCAGAGGACACAGATTTAAGATAATTGACAAAAGAATTAGAGGTGAGATGAAATTTTGTTTTTATGCGGTGGATTGCACTGCCTGAAAGGGTGAGGGAAGCAGCTTCAATAAAATAACTTTCAAAGTGGAGTTGAATAAATACTTGAAAAAGAAAAATATGTAGAGCAAGAGGGAAAGAACAGGAGAGTGGGCCTAATTGGATAAGTCTTTCAAAGAACTGGCACAGACATAATGGGCCAAATGGCCTCATTTTGTGCTGTATAATTCTACAGTGGAGCAAACCTCTAGAAAATGTGGGCAGAAACATGAATTACAAATCTAATGGGGCATGCGCATGTGAGATGTGCCTTCTGCTCCCCCCACCCCCATCCCCGAAAGAGTACCTTATTGGGAAGTACAGGGTGATGGACCTACTAGCACATGGTGGGGCTCAGCCTCTGCCCCCATCCATACCCCCCCTCCCTTGATTTGCTGCACCGTCCCCATATTCCTGGCAGATGTGTACAAACTCCCACAAGTAGTCTGTGACCATTACAATCCAATAATGAACAAGTCAGTGAATGGCCATTACAATCCCAGAAGTAAGCTGTAAAGGTCTGCAAAAAAGTTGAGCTTTAAGAATCAGTTAAATTTTTTAAGGTAAAATTATTATGGAGGGTCAATTGGGTATGATAGTATAGTAGTTATGTTACTGGACTAGCAATCCAGAGACAAGTGTTCCAATCCCACTATGGCTGTTTGGAGATTAAAATTCTGTTAATTAATTTTTTTAAAAGCAGTAATGTTGACCATGAAACTACTAAATTGTCATAAAAACTCAACTTGTTCACTACTTACCTAATGCCTAATGCAGAAAACCTGTTGCCCTTACCCAGTTTGGCCTGTATGTGACTCCAGACCCACAGCGATGTGGTTGACCCTTAACTGCCCTCTGAAATGGTCTAACAAGCCACTCAGTGGTATCAACCCGCGACGAAGAAAGGACTGACCACTTGACACAACCTAGGCATCAACATGACAAAGGCACAACCAGATCAGTCGACCTGCAAAGTCCTCCTCGCTAACATATAGGAACTTGTGCCAAAATTGGGAGAGCTGTCCTACACATTGGTCAAGCAACAGCTTGACATAGTCATACAGAATTGTATCTTGCAGACTCCACCATCCCACTGGCAGGACAGGCCCATCAGAGAAGGTGGCACAGTTGGGATGGAGTGGTCCTGGGAGTCCTCAACATTGCTTACAGACCCTATGAAGTCTCATGGAATCACAGCAAATGTGGAGGATAGTGTGGAACCTCAAAAGGACATAGAAAAGTTAATGGAATGAGCGGACAAGTGGCAGATGAAGTTCAATGCAGAGAAATATGAAGTGATTCATTTTGGGTGGAAGAACATGGAGAGACAATACAAAATAAAGGGTACAATTCTAAAGATGGTGCGCGAACAGAGGGACCTCGGTGTATATATGCATAAGTCATTGAAGGTGG
Source organism: Heterodontus francisci (assembly GCF_036365525.1). Classification (NCBI taxonomy): domain Eukaryota; kingdom Metazoa; phylum Chordata; class Chondrichthyes; order Heterodontiformes; family Heterodontidae; genus Heterodontus; species Heterodontus francisci. Next base: position 45,594,136 of record NC_090383.1, on the reverse strand, counting down.
CAGGACAGATTACAAGCGTGGTCAATCAAGCATGCAGTATCCTGGGCTGTATTAATAAGACCGTAGAGTACAAGAGCAAGGAGGTTATGTTGAACTTGTATAAGACATTAGTTCGGCCTCAGCTGGACTATTGCATCCAGTTCTGGCGCCACATTTAAGGATAGATGTGAAGGCATTGGAGAGAGTACAGAAAAGATTCATGAGAATGGTCCAGGGATGAGGAACTTCATTTACGAAGATAGATTAGAGAAGTTGGGCCTGTTTTTCTTGGAGAAGAGAAGACTGAGAGGAGATTTGATAGAGGTATTCAAAATCATGAGGGGTCTGGACAGAATAGATGGAGAGAAACTGTTCCCACTCATGAAAGGATCAAGTACGAGAGGGAACAGATTTAAGTTAATTGGCAAAAGAAGCAATGGTGACATGAGGAAAAACCTTTTCATGCAGCAAGTGATTAGGATCTGGAATGCACTGCCAAAGAGTGCAGTGAAAGCAGGTTCAATTGAGGCATTCAAAAGGGAATTAGATATTTACCTGAAAAGGAAGAATGTATATTGTTGTGGGAGAAGTCGACGGAATGGCACTGAGTGAATTGCTCACTTGGAGAGCCGGTGCAGACTCGATGGACCGAATGGCTTCCTTCTATGCTGTAACAATTCTGTAATTCTGTGATTCAAATCAAGCAGGCGTGACTGGAAGGGCCTGAGAAAGTGAGTAGCTGGAGCGTGGGCCCTCGTGCTGCAAGAGGTTCGATGTCCTCATGAGGGCAGGAAAGGTAAGTGGCATTCCCACTTTCAGGTGCCAAACGCCACATTCTGACTTCCCCAGCATTCTCCTGCAGACCACACCTCAGACCAACACACCTTGCAGCTCCACTCATTGCTCTCTCAAGAGGCACCTCCTCACATCCCCATGTAAACAGCCAACAACTGACACTCACCTTCTCACACCCATCCCTCACAGTCAGCCTCGACAAATGTCATGCCGTCCTTTGCACAAAATCATAGCTCTCTGCTTTCTGTCCTTGCAGAAGACAGTGCACAACTCCAGGGGGAGACGGAAAACCAGGGTGCAGCCCTCCAGTGATAACCACTCTGACTGCTACGGAGGAGGGGGACTTGGAGATCAGCAGGGTGGCAGAGTCCATGGCCATTGGAGGTGGAGAGACAAGAGTCTCCCAGATACCCGGTGATAGAATCACTGTTAATTTGCTGTCACCACTAACTGAAATGTGAACATCTGCACAATAGTGACTTCTTACCCTTTCCCAATGTAATTTCTAATTCATGTCTTTCAACTCCCACAGGTCCATCATGCATGGCACAGGAGCTGGAGCAGGAAGATGCTGAGAGTCTTCAGAGGAGATTGTGCACTCTGAGGAAGCAGTGTCATACAACTCATGCGCACCCTTCACTAGCTTGGATACGCGCATCTCGGTGGGGACTCCAAGGGAGAAAGCGAGGTTATCACATGGTAAGCTGCATATCACAAGTGAGCAGGAACAGGAGCTGGAGACAGGGACAGCAGTGAGAGTTCCCATTGGAGGGCACAGGACACTCCAAGCTCTGCTCAGCTGGACGCAGATGTTGAGCTTTGAGGTCACCCATGAAGAGGACTATTGTGCAGCAGCAGCGGAAAGTGTGTGATATTCTGTCAGCCTTGCCGGAGGGACTGCACGCTCTTGGAGAGAGATTGGAGGAGTCCATCTCAAATATGAATGATATGATGTCCACCTCCATGGAAGGGTGGCCATCTGCAAGGAGCATCAGATCCAGCAACACACTGAGTTCATGCTTGCCCTGACCAATGGCCTGCACACTCAGTCTACTACTTTAAACAGGATGGAGGATAGCCTCGCCTTGGCTGTTCAGCACCTCATTGAAGTACAGTGAAGTGCTCTCCAGCCCTCGGCTAGCAGGGAGGTGCAGGTGGGCCATGAAAGGGAAGATGGAGAAAGGGCACATGGAAGTGGCAACTCTACTCAAGGCATTCCCACTTCTCATCCCTTCCCCCCCAGCCCATTCCCCAGACAGAGATCCCCCTATTGACCCCTGCCTCAATGACCGAGTTTGCCCCTGCACAGGTGCAGGTGGAGCAGTCTGTAGCAGTGCCCTCATGTCCAAGAGGACATCGGCCATGAGCATCTCAGCAGTCAGAGCAGGGAAATGAGCAGCCTCCCGCTAGCTCTGCTGAAGCCACATGTCTAGCACCATGGAGAAGGACTAGGAAAAGGAAAAGAAAGACTTTTTCAACACTCAAGAAGCTCAACGCCATCAAGGACAAAGCAGCCCGCTTGATGGGCATCCCTTCCACTACCTTGCACATTCACTCCCTCCACCACCGGTGCACAATGGCAGCAGTGTGTACCATATACAAAATGTATTGCAGCATCTCGTCAAGCATCCTTCGGCAGCACCTTCCAAATCTGCAACGTCTATCACCTAGAAGGACAAGGGAAGCAGATGCATGGGAACACCACGACTTGCAAGTACCCCTCCAAGCCAAACATCATCCTGACTTGGAACTATATCACCGTTCCTTCACTGTCGCTGGGTCAAAAACCTGGAACATCTTTCCTAACAGCACTGTGGATGTACCTACACCACATGGAGTGCAGCGATTCAAGAAGGCAGCTCACCATTACTGTCTCAAGGGCAATTAGGGATGGACAAAAAATGCTGCGCTTGACAGCAACGCTCACATCCCATGAACGAATAACAAAAACTTGTGGGCTTGTTGTCTGATGGTATTCAGACCATTCTCAAACACATACAAGAATGCATAACATTCTTGGACTCAGGGACTATGATTAAAAGTGAGCAATTGATATTACTTCAAAGCTGCTGCAAATAGACTTGGAAGAGCTTAATGTTAAATGTCATTGCACAACTTGCAGACTCTGATTGGACAGGTAGTGCAACAATGTTCAGATTATGCTTATGATGCATTAGGACACCATAGATAATTTGTACATATCTATTTTATGAAGGTTTCAATCTGGAATGGAAATTAAGAACAGGTAAAGATTCAGAAAACTATCAGAACACTGTTAGCTAAGACTGAGAGCTCAATCTTTTTTCATACATGCCATGAGCTTCCAGGGGTCATTTCAAAGCACTTACCATTTCAGCAACATATTCTTCACCTTCTTCACAGGATGAACTGTCCAACATCAAAACAGTTCCAGTGCAATCACTGTGATTCTCAAACCTTTATTCAAAGAAATAGCATTGGGCTTTCGGATCAGGGCTCAGAGACACTCAAAGTGCTGCAGGATCAGTTGCAGTCAATCACTCAACAGGTGGTCAAACATTTAGTTATACATACTATTGCCATTCCGACTGAACGTAACACACTAAATTTATACCCTTTTTCCTTATATTTTCTCTTTCTCTGGACGAGTACACTAGTAACATGGAAATCACTGGTAGCAGAGACAAAGTTGGCCAAAAGTACTAGGAAATATCTGACAGACAAACTAAACAAATTATTACCATTTGAGGAAAGGAGAAACTCTATCATCAATGAAGAATATGACAGAAAATACCACACTATAACCTCTGGCTGTTACGTGTGCCAACAGGTTGATTTTCCAGTTTGAGTCCTCTGGACGCAAAATGATGCAGCATACCAGCTGTGCCCTGCACCTGTGGAGGAATGCACTCAATTGTTCTTGTCTGGGACATTGGCAATGCCCAGGGCACCCTCCCAGCACAGGTCTATCCCTGGCAGGAATTTGCGCTGGGATCGGCGATGGGGGAGTTTAACAGAAACAGAAACGTGGCTGCAAACCTGAGATGCAACAAAGAGGAAAATCTACCTATTTCCAGATCTACAGAGGGTGTAAACAGAACATATCTGCAATTATTCAGCATCCTGCTTGTTCATTACAACTCCTGTAACAAGGTCCATTTGCCTGATATTTTTGTTCCAATTGTGAATCAAAGCAGAACCAAAGTTCAGACCCAAACTCAATCACCCACAGCAGAATGCTGGTGTTTACTCTGTGGAGATACTGATGTCTATGTTGAGTCAGGCATCGAATGACAAAGTGGTAAATTTCATGAAGGAAGAAAATGACTGGGATTAGGCAATGGTTCCACAAACATACCACAAGATAAGAGCAATGACTAAATACATTGGGTCTCATCTGATTGGTCTTGTCCTTCTGAATAAATGAATCCGAGAGCCACTGTGGTTCCTTATTTGGAGCACTTTTAAAATATTAACTGCTGTCACTTGTGGTGCTCACATATGTGCTAATAAACATTAGCTGCATGGATGCCTGTTTTATTTTCCTCTGGTTGTCCGGTTGCTCTGCTTTAAGGGCCTGGTTAATGTTAAATTTGGAGTTCCTTAACAGATCCAAATATATTCCACAAAATTTTCATGTGTAGTGATTGGAAGTAATGGAAAACAAGGATAACTAAAGCTTGAAGTGATGTCCTCCCTTTCTAGATTCTTCAATCAGTTTAGCATGAATGCCGTCAGATCTATCCTGATATAAATCTTCATCAGAACTGTAAGATTTGATAAGATAGAGGTGTTTTATACCCCCTTCTAAGGTGAGAACAAACTAGGAAGCACAAAGCTTGCTATGAATTGACTTTATTGAAATAAAGGGAAGGACAAGTTTACTAATTTTTCGGATAAACCGTAGTCACAAACTCAGGCAGTGATTAACAGTCTGACACAGATATTAACCATACTAGAGACTGGACAGCAGAGCGCACGACTCTATCTCTTGCAACCTTTGGTCTTCAAGTTTCTTGGTTGGTCTCTCTCTTGTCTCTTGTTGTTTGAAAATTCTCTGCTGTACAGTGTCAAAGACAAGACTTCTTTTATCCTGGTGGCTTTCCAATTAACCCTCCCCTCTCCCAATCAGTGATTCATCTCGTATTAAAGGATGCCTTTCTTAACCAACCAAGGATAATTTTGTGATGGTTGCTAACCTTTCAGATTTGGGCAAGTGGTACCCCTTTGTATTGACTGCTTGATATATATATAGAGAGATACAGCACGGAAACAGGCCCTTCAACCCATCGAGTCTGTGCTGACCAACAACCACCCATTTATACTAATCCTACATTAACCCCATATTCTCTACCACATCCCCACCATTCTCCTACCACCTACCTACACTAGGGGCAATTTACAATGGCCAATTTACCTATCAACCTACAAGTCTTTGGCTGTGGGAGGAAACCAGAGCACCCGGCGGAAACCCACGCAGACACAGGGAGAACTTACAAACTCCGCACAGGCAGTACCCAGAACTAACCCGGGTCACTGGAGCTGTGATGCTAACCACTGCGCCACTGTACTGCCCTAATATCTCACTGCTTTTACATTCCAAGGTTCCGATGTTTAGATAGAGGATCTGGATCAGCGCAGGCTTGGAGGGCCGAAGGGCCTGTTCCTGTGCTGTAATTTTCTTTGTTCTTTGTTTGTTCTATCTCATTATGAAACAAATCTACACAAAGCTGTTTTCGCTGTCTGCTCTCAAGGTCTCGCCCTTTTTACTGCAAGTAAGCATTTTAAAACTTGACACAATCTACTAGAATCCCTCTGTCTTGACATCTTGTCTATACTGTGCCCTATTTCTTAAGCTTTTCCACTTCACCATACTACAAAGAAGGGTTCTAATAAAGCTAAATGCTAGTTGATGATAAGTTGTTAGTTTATAATAGCTGGATTTTAACAATTAGTACTCTGATTCGTAACTTTTAAGAACCTAATAACCTTACAGGACTCACCTTCTGTGAGGAAAATCTAATAAAGAGCAGGCTGTTGCATTTGCAATGCTCAGGAACTTGTGGAGTGTGGAAATGTGTATTCAAAGTTTTGTTTCTTACAAGAGGCCCATTTGAAAATGGACAGCTTGCTGGTGCAAATGAATGAAAACATAAAGAGGACACCAGGCCTGGTAAATCAGCAATGGGCTTGGTTGCAGTTTTTATGGGGGTTCAATGATATGTGCATCAATTGAGAAGCATTTAGATAGTTCCACGCTGAACTATCCTGAAGGATGTATACAACTAAATGATCAAAGACTTTCCCAACAGGATTGACTTGTATCTATTGGGCTTTCACAAGAAAGGAACATGATTTCAGTACAAATATAGCACTCTCTGTTCTTCTTTGCTTTGCAAGAACATTTTCAAGCTCCATGGAGAGTAACAAAGGGGCCAAAATTCTGCTGCTCTGGGATTAAGCATCAAATTCAACACAGGCTCTGAACCTCCATCCACGTATTCCAGGACTGATAACAACAGGGGAACAAAGAAATGGCTGACCAACTAAATGCATACTTTGGTTTTGTCTTCACAAAGGAGGACACAAATATCATGTTGGGAAACACAGGGTTTAGTGAGAGGGAGGAACTGAAAGAAATCAGTATTAGTAGAAAAATGGTGTTGGGGAAATTGATGGGATTTCCCAGAGTACTTGAGGAAGTGGTGCTAGAAATAATGGATGCATTGGTGGTCATCTTCCAAGATTCCATAGACTCTGGAATAGTTCCTACAGATTGGAGGGTAGCTAATGTAACCCCACTATTTAAAAAGGGAGGTAGAGAGAAAACTGAATTATAGACCTGTCAGCCTGACGTCGGTAGTGGGGAAAATTATAGAGTCCATTATCAAAGATTTTATACCAGAGCACTTGGAGAACAGTGGTAGAATCGGACAGAGTCAGCATGGATTTACGAAAGGGAAATCATGCTTGACAAATCTACCAGAAATCTTCGAGGATATAACTAGTAGAGTTAATGAGGGGGAGCCAGTGGATGTGGTTTATTTGGACTTTCAGAAGGCTTTCGACAAAGTCCCACATAAGAGATTAGCGTGTAAAATTAAAGCACATGGGATTGGGGGTAGTGTATTGCGATGGATAGAAAATTGGTTGGCAGGCAGGAAACAAAGAGCAGGAAGAGACGGGTCTTTTTCTGAATGGCAGGCAGTGTCTAGTGGGGTACCGCAGGGATCGGTGCTAGGACCCCAGCTATTCACAATATATATTAATGATTTAGGTGAGGGAACTAAATGTAATATCTCCAAATTTGCAGATGACACAAAACTGGTTGGGAGGGTGAGTTGTGAGGAGGGTGCAGATGCAGTATAATGTGGATAAATGTGAGGTTATCCATTTTGGTAGCAAAAGCAGGAAGGCAGATTATTATCTGAATGGTTATAAACTGAAAGAGGGGAATATGCAACGAGGCTGAGTGTTCTCATACACCAGTCACTGAAGGTAAGCAAGCAGGTGCAACAGGCGGTAAAAAAGGCAAATGGTATGTTGGCCTTCATTGTGAGAGGATACAAGTATAGGAGCAGGGATGTCTTGCTGCAATTATACAGGGCCTTGGTGAGGCCACACCTGCAATATTGTGTGCAGTTTTGGTCTCCTTATCTGAGGAAGGATGTTCTTGCTATCGAGGGAGTGCAGCGAAGGTTTACCAGACTGATTCCTGGGATGGTGGGACTGATGTATGAGGAGAGATTGAGTCGGTTAGGATTATATTCGCTGGAGTCCAGAAGATTGAGGGGGGGATCTCATAGAAACCTATAAAATTCTCACAGAACATGACAGGCTAGATGCAGGAAGGATGTTCTCGATGGTGAGGGAGTCCAGAACCAGGGGTCATAGTCTAAAGATACGGGATAAACCTTTTAGGACTGAGAGGAGAAATTTCTTCACCCAGAGAGTGGTGAGCCTGTGGAGTTCACTACCACAGAAAGCAGTTGAGACCAAAACATTGTATGTTTTCAAGAAGGAGCTAGATAGAGCTCTTGGGGCAAAAGGGATCAAAGGATATGGGGGGAAGCGGGAACAGGTTACTGAGTTGGATGATCAGCCATGATCATGTTGAATGGCAGAGCAGGCTCGAAGGGCCGAATTGCCTAGTCCTGCTCCTATTTTCTATGTTATGTTAAGTGAAAGCTTCCAACATGGAACATCTCTGTGGAGAACCGGCATGGACTCGATGGGCCGATGGCCTCCTTCTGTGCTATAAATGACTATATCTTGCACAAGTTTTCTTCAAGATTGAACTGGAGACATTTGTTTGCTGTTTAAAACATTTTTCTTTATTATGAAATAAGTAACAATTTTGCTGCAATACTGTGGTATATGTTTAGATGTTAAAACAGTGCAGTTTGTGCAGCTGATTATGAAATATCACAATGCAAACTACATAACAAAAGAAATTGGAAACTCATCCTTCCCCTCAACCATGGAATTTCTTCCTGCAAGTCTTTGCTAAGATATTGTAGAGGGAGCTTTACTCTGTATATATTGAACTTGAACACATTACTGATTATTTTGGGAAGAAGCCAAGTTGAATGGGAAATAGTCCTGCATAAACTTTCAACTCTGAGTTCATTATTGTCATCAGTTCTCCCAATTAACAGATCTGTAAGTAAAAATCAAATTATTTTCAAATTAAAGTACTAAAATCTTTCTGTACCCATAAAAAAGCTGAATAATCCGAGAGTAGGCGACCACTCGAGATTAACAATCAATTGTAATATAGAAACATAGACAACATTGGTTTAAATGGTTAAACTTTTGCAGAATTTTCATATTTACAAATTTGCAACAGGTACATAAACAAATGAAAAATGACATGATAATGCATTATACATCACTATTATATGTACATTTACAGGAACAGATAAATAAATTAGCATAATGAATTGGAATTAAATCAAAATATTCATAATAATCATCAATACATAATCACTGACATCTAACTATGGTGGGTTAGTAAATTTGCGAATGACACGAAGGTCGGTGGAGTTGTGGATAGTGTCGAAGGGTGTTGTAGGGTACAGAGGGACATAGATAGGCTGCAGAGCTGGGCTGAGAGATGGCAAATGGAGTTTAATGCGGAAAAGTGCGAGGTGATTCACTTTGGAAGGAGTAACAGGAATGCAGAGTACTGGGCTAATGGGAAGATTCTTGGTAGTGTAGATGAGCAGAGAGATCTTGTGTCCAGGTACATAAATCCCTGAAAGTTGCTACCCAGGTTAATAGGGCTGTTAAGAAGGCATATGGTGTGTTAGCTTTTATTAGTAGGGGGATCGAGTTTCGGAGCCACGAGGTCATGATGCAGCTGTACAAAACTCTGGTGAGGCCACACCTGGAGTATTGCGTGCAGTTCTGGTCACCGCATTATAGGAAGGATGTGGAAGCTTTGGAAAGGGTGCAGAGGAGATTTACTAGGATGTTGCCTGGTATGGAGGGAAGGTCTTACGAGGAAAGGCTGAGGGACTTGGGGTTGTTTTCGTTAGAGAGAAGGAGGAGGAGAGGTGACTTAATAGAGACATACAAGATAATCAGAGGGTTAGATAGGGTGGATAGTGAGAGTCTTTTTCCTCGGATGATGATGGCAAACACGAGGGGACATAGCTTTAAGTTGAGGGGTGAAAGATATAGGACAGATGTCAGAGGTAGTTTCTTTACGCAGAGAGTAGTAGGGGCTTGGAACGCCCTGCCTGCAACAGTAGTAGACTCGCCAACTTTAAGGGCATTTAAGTGGTCATTGGATAGACATATGGATGAAAATGGAATAGTGTAGGTCAGATGGTTTCACAGGTCGGCGCAACATCGAGGGCCGAAGGGCCTGTACTGCACTGTAATGTTCTAATTCTAATTCTAACCATGATACTTGGCCTCTTGGCATTTCTGCATGTCACCATTTGCATCGAAGGATTCCTTGTTTGACTCATTAGTTAAAACATGCCAAGCATGATTATCTTTGATGCACACTATGGACAGAATTTAATGCAGCAGTTTAAAGCGAGAATGGTGGCATGGGGGTGGGGGGGGGGCGGGGGGGAAGGGAGAATCGCGTTGGAAGCCTCCACCTGGAAATTTTCTTTGTGATGTTGTTTCCGGATTTTGTAAATGACGGGAAAGCACCAAGGTGCAATTGATGCCCTGACCCGACGAGAATGTATTTTACGTTGTAGAACACTGATTTTCCATGCATTTAGGGCTGCACAGTGGCGCAGTGGTTAGCACCGCAGCCTCACAGCTCCAAGGACCCGGGTTCGATTCTGGGTACTGCCTCTGCGGAGTTTGCAAGTTCTCCCTTTGACCGCGTGGGTTTTCGCCGGGTGCTCCGGTTTCCTCCCACAGCCAAAAGACTTGCAGGTGATAGGTAAATTGGCTTTGTAAATTGCCCCTAGTGTAGGTAGGTGGTAGGGAATATGGGATTACTGTAGGGTTAGTATAAATGGGTGGTTGTTGGTCGGCACAGACTCGGTGGGCCGAAGGGCCTGTTTCATTGCTGTATCTCTAAAATTTAAAAAAAATTAACATCTGATTCAGCACGATTCAATGGGGGGCTTGGGATTAAGTGGACAGCGGGCGGCACTCACAAGCCTTCGGCTTCACATCCGTTAAAAGCTGGTGGCACCAAGGCGAGGCACCAGTGCTGTGACGCTGAGGCAGCCATGACTAGCACTGCATAGGGGGACAAAGGGGAGAACAGGCCATTTTCAGACTGTGTCTCTTCCAAGGCGGTTGGGGACTCAGGGTCGCACTCACAGGGATCGGAATCTCAACGGTGGGGGGGGTGGTGGTCAGGGTCTTGGTGGCTATCCAAAGGGGGGGGGCGGGGCTTGGGTTTGGGTGGCTGTATTGGGTGACCAAACTGTTGTGTGAGATGGTTGGTACCCAGACTGCTGGATGAGAGGGTCAGCTATCAGCAAGGGTGGGCACTCAGGGCCATCGGGGGGTCCGCCGGGCAGGGTCGTCACTGCATCACCAACGCTCTGTAGGCCTAATTGTCATCTGGAATGAGTCTCATATACCCTTTCTTTTGGATCCCGGTGGCGTGATGTGGCGCTTCCGATGGAAGGAGGGCCAAGATGCAGCTGTGCCTATCCGTGAAGCTCCACGATGAAGCAACAGCAGCTGGTTATACCAAGAAGGGCCCACCTGCGCCAGAGAGTTGACTTGAATCAACTACTCCTAGATGTCCAAGCAGCATTGTCAGCGCAGTCTATGGCACTCCAGGGAGGCCATCACTGACTTAGGTGCCCTGTCACAAGATGACCTGCGACCTATGTGACACTAAATATTTACACATCTGGATCTTTTCAAGAATCCACTGGGGACATGTGTGGGGTCTCACATGCAGCAGCCCACCGCTGCATCACGGAGGTGACCAATGCCCTGTTCAAGAGGGCCGGCAACTATGTGCAGTATCAGACTAACCCTGACAGTCAGGCCGAGAGAGCCATCGGGTTTGAGGCCATCGCTGAATTTCCTCGGGCGCAAGGTGTGACTATCAAGGTTCCCACAGACCAGCCAGCTGGATTCATCAACAGGAAGGTCTTCCAATCAATAAATGTTCACTTCGTCTACGACCAGCGGAACCGCATCCTGCAGGTGTGTGCCTGATTCCTGGGAAGCAGCCACCATGCCAACATGCCTCAACAGTCCCAGGTGCCACAGCTTTTCAGGTCCTCGCTTGCCTTCAGGGATGGATTCTCGGGGACAGGAGCTACCCATTGGAAACATGGCCACTGACACCTGTGATGAACACTCACAATGCAGCGGAGGAGTGGTACAACAATTGCCACGGCACCACCCGAGCCACCGATCAATTCAGTGGAGCCCTGCAATATTCCCCCAGTGAGGGTCTCGCATATCGTTGTGGTCTGCTGTTGTCTGTACAATCTAGCCAGGAAGGCCCTGGCTGCCTGAGGATGTCTTTCAATGCTGCAGGACTTTCCTCAGGCATCGTAGCTACTGGGGCTGGGCTCACTGGCGGAGGGGCCGCTGTCCACACTCAGACAGCCTTGAGGGGAGTCCCCAACTATGGAGGCCAGCCTCTCCTCCTCTTTTAAGGCTCGCTTGAATCTCCCTGCTCACCAGAGAAGGAAGCTGGAGAAGACTTCAGGCCTTCTCTTGCCTTGCTACTGCTGCGTTCAGCTCATGTCCAAGGCGATGGTATGCAGGTCTGCATGCATCTATGGGATCTGGCTCTCCATGAGGGTTGCCAACCTTTCGATGGAGAAAGCCATACGCTCACACGCCTGAGACAATGCAGCAGTCATGGCATGGATGTACTCCTCCATCATCCACTCATGGCTGTGCATGGCCTCTGGCATCTGCGCCATTTGTTGCCTTACCTCCCTCTGCAACTCCAGCTTGCCCTGTGCTGTCGACACCAGAGGCTTGTCAACAGCCTGTGCTGCAGCATGGGCCTGGCCACCCACATTCTTCTGACTGTAAATGGCCTCGGCTGTCTCAGCTTCAGCCAGCTGCTTGGGCGTATGTACGATGCTCTCACCAGCTTGTAACCCTGCTTCTACAGCTGAGCTCAAATCCACCGAGGTGGAAGTACCTGCACTGGTGGAAGGTGCAGGAGAGTCATGGGATGGTGCAACCTCTGAATGGTCCTCCTCCTCAGAGGTGGACGCCTATCCCCCGTGACTGCAGTCTGCTGCAGACGCTGACCTGCATGAAAGAACACAAATATATGTGGGTTAGGATGTGTAGATTTCAGCATACCAACCATACATGATTTAGGTCTCCAGAAGTGATGCATATGTCGATGGAAGCCCATCCTCACTCTCTTGCACAGAGACTCCCGGCTCTCCATCTGATATGGAGTGGCCGCCCTGTGCCCCTGGCTCCGTCTGTTCAGGGTGTCTCCCTCCTGTTGTGGGCCCTTTTGTCCTGAAAAAGGATAGTCATACTTTGCAGAGACCTCAACATGACAGTTCTGTCAGCCTCTCGTCTCCTACTGAGGTATCACATATATCCCATGCTGCCACACGCTCTCAGGGGAGTTAACGGATGTGAGCTGTGAAGGAAGGTGACCTCTGGCCGAGATGCAGCCATGCATCTGTCAGGATGAAATGATGCCTTATTCACTCTACCAGTGCTGTGGCAGTGGCACCATCACAATGTCCCATTTTCTCCTGCATAGCCACTTTCACACAGGAATAGAGAGTTATGAAGCACTCAACTTGGCAGAATGCAGGGGGTTGTTGACCCTTGCAGCACTGTACCCAGTTCTAGGGGGTGTGACCCCACAGCAGCTAATCTCCTCAGCGATCTCCATCCAGACTTGCTTGGTCAGGTGGGAGGACCTCTTCTTGCGATCACCGGGGAAGAGAACCTTCTGCCTTCCCCTTGCAGCCTGGAGGAGAATCTGCAGGGAGGTGTCGCTAAACCCTGGGGCCACCCTGTGTCTTGGCTCAGACATCCTGTGGGGTCCTCCTCAGGGGGTTGGGGGTGGTAGGGTCTAGGAGTCAGTCCAACACTGGTTTCAGCAGTGAACTGGAAGCTGCAGTCTCACCACCCGCCCCCACCATATGATCTGGGGGGAGCCGCACCTCCACTAAGCAAAATGGCCACCCGCCTTATGATTGCCGTGGGGCAGCCACCCACGCGATGAACAGGGTGTCCATTTCCAGGACTGCTGCCGGGACCGACGGCAGGCTCACTAAATTCAGCCCTGTTACTGTGGGGGAAGAATTGTTCTGGTCATTCCCAGAAGCTTGTTGGAGATAGGGCTACATTGCTATCGTATCAATTCTCTGACTTGTGCTCACATGAAACCAGGCTCCTTATGCGTAGTGATATCACAAACAAGTTCCTTCAGAAAAAAATGTACAATACTGCTACACATAACCACCAGAGTAATTCTTCCATACATCCTCATCACATCCAACCATGATATCACTTCTTAAATCTTTTAAAAAATAAAACTTGTGACATGATAAATACGTGAAAAAAAAGTCACAAGTTTGCAATCATATTTTCTAATGTCTCCAACAGCATTTGCCCACATAGGGCTTCCAACTCCCAAGGATTTAATCTTGCTTTCTGACCCACTCTTGGATCTGGAATCTTCAGCTGGGCCCTTCTTTGCTACATGTACGCACAAGTTCCACACCTCTCAGCAGGTTTAGTGGCTCAGTACTTTGGAGTGCAATTTTTTTTTAAAACTTGCATACTCGTGACCTCAACACTATTTAATGTTGCTCATGCATGCTCAAACTCAGCAGTCTCATGTTCAGCCTCCCTCTGCCAACCACATCAATGCCCAGGAGCATGTTCAAACCAGTAAACAACAGAAGTAGAAATATTGTCAGGGATTTCTTCACAATAATAATGGCCAGCACAAGAGGATGAACTTCCAAGCAGAGGCAGCACAAAGCCTACATTTTTTAAAGAAACAAATAAATGGTTCAATTTTGGTGGTGAGGCACGTGGTAGTGGGGGGCGGGGGGGCGGTGGTGGAGGGTACGATTTGGGGTGGCCAAAGACTGTATGGCCCTTCTGGTGTATGATTGGAATGGTCTTCCTCTTCTATATTGTGCAGAGCACTTAGGTTCTCATTTATTGACCCTCAATATTCAACCAGAGGCTTTCCCAATTATTTAACTCCATAACTAGACTTCCTACTGCGTACTTTATATAATGTCAACTATACATTTCCTTGGGCAAAAGTTTTTAGTCAAAATTGAAGATAATACCAAACTTAGAGGGGCAGTGGAATTGAAGAACATGACACAAGAATTACAGACTGAGCAAACAAAATGTGTGAGTGGGTTGTATAATGGCAGATAAAATTTATTGCAGACAAGTGGGTGGCACAGTGGTTAGCACTGCAGCCTCACAGCTCCAGGGACCCAGGTTCGATTCTGGGCACTGCCTGTGCAGAGTTTGCAAGTTCTCCCTGTGACTGTGTGGGTTTTTGCCAGGTGCTCCTGTTTCCTCCCACAGCCAAAGACTTGCAGGTGATAGGTAAATTGGCTGTTGTAAATTGCCCCTAGTGTAGGTAGGTGGTAGAGAATATGGGATTACTGTAGGGTTAGTATAAATGGGTGGTTGTTGGTTGGCACAGACTCGGTGGGCCGAAGGGCCTGTTTCAGTGCTGTATCTCTAAATAAATAAAGTGTTAACATATTACACACAAGGAAAAAATTGGTGACACAAATACTCCCTGAAAGGTTTTGAAACAAGCAAGGTTGAGACCTAGGAGTCTCAGAAGCCTCAGTGCTCAACAGGTCCAATCAAAGCTTGTAGATTTCTGGACTATTGAACTACATAATTAGCTTGCAAGTGAGTTGAAGTTGTGATGAGATTCTACAGTTCTCTGGTCAGGCCACGCATTGTCTGTTTCTGGTTGCTGAGAAAGAAGGGAGACATTCAAGCATTTGAAGGCAATGCAAAGAAAAGCCACAAGACTGATCCCTAGCATCAGGAGTTATGAGGAAATACTGGATAGACTTGGGCTTTTCATTGTGGAAAGAAGGAGTCTGAGAGGTAATCTTATGGAGAGATACAACAGTGAATGGTATGGAAAAGGTTAATTCAGAATATTACTAAAGTAAACCATTGGAGTAGGACAATGGGGCAGATTTAAACCAGTGAAGATAAATTTAGGACTTATATCAGGAGGCTCTTCTTTACCCAGAAAATGATCAACACTTGGAATGGACTCAAACAAAAACAAGAAATGCTGGATTCACTCAGCAGGTCTGGCAGCATCTGTGGAAAGAGAAGCAGAGTTAACGTTTCGGGTCAGTGACCCTTCTTCGGAACTGACAAATATTAGAAAAGTCACAGATTATAAACAAGTGAGGTGGGGGTTGGGCAAGAGATAACAAAGGAGAAGGTGCAGATTGGACCAGGCCACATAGCTGACCAAAAGGTCACGGTGCAAAGGCAAACAATATGTTAATGGTGTGTTGAAAGACAAAGCATTAGTACAGATTAGGTGTGAATATACTAAATATTGAACAGCAGCAAGTGCAAACCTGAAGAAAAACAACCTGAAAAAAACAGTGGGTAAGCACTTGGAATGGACTCTTGGGTACAGTGATAGAGGCACAGACCCCAAATCATTCAAAAAACAACTTAATGAAGCACGGTTACCGATAAATGAATTAAAATGGGCTTCTTCAGTACATTTCTTGTGCCATTGAAAATGACCTGTGAATACTAAGGAACACTCATAGAAACCACAAAGAACAGCTGTTCAATGGTAGAGACAAAGAGAGGGCATTAGGTCATTGCTCTGAAGGCGATCATCCAGGAAATGGGTCGCTACCAACACTTTACACCCAGAATGAAAATATCGATAAACCCACAGTGAGGAGAACGAACATGAGTAACCTAGAGATGCACTGCCAAAGAACCGAGTAGGGGCGGACTTCAGACCGATGGCAAGTGAAACCCAACACCAGAGAGACCACCAACTGGTCGAGCTTCATTTTGTAGACGGAAAAATGGAAGACCACGTGTTGGCTCACCAGCGGAAGTGACGCTTGGTTGGCATTGGTAACCGTTGCCAAGGCGCCAGACGAGTGGTGGTTACTGTGGGATTTGCTTGTGATTGCTGCTTGCGTTCAGATTGATATTATTCTCACTTCCAGGTTGGAGAATGACCACCGTATTACCGCAGCAGGACAACAGTGACACTTACACTTTCTCAAGCCGCCCGAGAGCCCTAAAGGAGCGGAAGAAATACCGACAGGAGCAGCAGCAGCAGTGAGTAGGGGACAGGAGGAGAAGGGAGGCAGGAGCAATGTGGGGATGGAGGGCAGAGGGCAGCAATGAGGAGCAGGGGAGGCAGCAGTGGGGAGCAGGGGAGGCAGCAGTGGTGTGATGAGGACATAGATGGGAGGGAGCAACAATGATGAAGGGAGAGGAAAGAGCCCAAGGAGGGGATACAAGGGCAGTAAGGCAGGAAAGGTAGGAATCGAAGGCAGTGAGTAGGGGAGGGCAGTGGGTAATAAGGAATGATGGTTAATAGCAATAAGTGAGGGAAGGAGATGAGCAGTGTAGAGGAGGAAAGTGATGGATAGTAGCAGCACTGACTGGGGAGGGATGGGCAGTAGCAGTAGTGATTGTAATGGACTCACATTTGTCCTTGCTAATCTTTTCCTTTTCATGTACCCAGAGAAGCTTTTACAGTCCACCTTTATGTTTCTCGCTAACTTACATTCATATTCTCTTTTCCCTTTCTTTATCAATACTTTGCTAGATTCTAAATTGCTCCTAGTCCTCAGGCTCATCACTTTTTCTGGCAACCTTATAAGCCACTTCCCTTGATCTAATGCAGTCTTTAACTTCTTTTGTTAGCCATGGTTGATTCATCTTTCCTGTTGGTTTTTTGGGACTTAGAGAAATGTATATTTGTTGTAGCCCATGCAATATTTCTTTAAATACTAGCTATTGCCTGTCTACTGTCAAATCTTTTAGTGTATTTTCCCAATTCACCATAGCCAACTTGCCCCTCATACCTTCATCAAAGTGATTCTTGACAACGCAGCCGGCCGGCCGCTGACATCATCAGACTGCGCCAATATGCGTACGTGCACAAACGGGTTCAGCAAACGCAGCCTACCATCATAGCTTTCTTTGTTCAGATTTAAGATCCTAGTTTTATCACTTTCAAACTTAATGTAAAATTCTATCATATTATGGTCACTATTTCCCAAAGGTTCCTTTATAGCAAGGTCATTAAAAAGTCCTTTCTCATTACATAATAATAAATTTAAAATAGCCCACTCCCTAGTTGGTTCTTCAATGTCTTCTTCTTCTTTGGCCTCCTTGTCTCGAGAGACAATGGGTAAGCGCCTAGAGGTGGTCAGTGGTGTCAGTCGCTGTGAGGCAACTATGGAGTGACCTCTCCATGGCGCATGCCTGGGCGAATGTATGGAGGTTGAGAGTTGCCCAAGCGTCAAAACCCCCCTCTCGGCCTTTCTGGTGGGGTCCAAAGGAGTGCAGAGCACGACGTTTGGCACCGGTATGGCTGCAGGAACTGCCGGAAACATGCCAAAGGTGACACATGACCGCCTACGGGGTTCCACTCCGGGTACTGCTCCAGAAACCCATCTTGTACACACTCCAGGATTTCATCTTCCACAGCATTGGCGCTGATTAGGTTTACCCAGTCTATATTTAAATTGAAGTCTCCCATTATTATTGTATTACCCATATTACATGTACCTCTAATCTCCTGATTTACACTGTGCCCAACATTACCACTACTGCTTGGTGGCCTATAACAATTCCCACCAATATTTGCTGCCCCTTGTTGTTTCTTAGCTCCACCCAAACTGATCGAAGATCCTCTCTCACTAATGTACTGATCTCATCATTCGTGGGATGTGCGTATCGCTGGCATTTATTGCCCATCTCTAATTGCCCTTGAGAAGGTGGTGGTGAGCTGCCTTCTTGAACTGCTGCAGTCCTTGGGGTATAGGTACACCCACAGTGCTGTTCGGAAGAGAGTTCCAGGATTTTGACCCAGAGCACAACCCCACCTCCTTTTCCTTTTTGCCTATCCTTCATAAATGAATATCCTTGAATATTCAGTTCCCAGTCTTGGTACCCTGTAACCACGTCTCTAATGGCAATTAAATCAGACCCATTTACTTCTATTTGTGCCTTCAAATCATCTACCTTGTTGCGAATGCTGTGTGCATTCAGATAGAGTGCTCCTAACTTTGTCTTTTTAATATTATTCCGCATTCTGATCCTATTTGATGCTTGCCTTTGCTTCATCTGTCTTCTAATTTCCCTTATTACTTTTCTACTTCCTGTTACCAGTTTTGCTTCCTTCCAATTTGAGCTCCCTCTCAGGTTACCATCCCCCTGTCAATCTAGTTTCAACCCTCCCCAACAACACTAGCAAATCTCCCTGCCAGGATGTTAGCCCTGGTCCTGCTAAGGTGCAACCCGTCCATCTGTACTGGTCCCAACTGCCCCTGAACCGGTCCCAATGCCTCAGAAATCTGATGCCCTCCCTCTTACACCAATGTGTTCAATTGCTTTATCTTCCTATTCCTATGCTCACTAAAACGTGGCACTGGGAGATTTCTTTTATTTGTTCGTGGGATGTGGGAATCGCTGGCAAGGCCAGTATTTATTGCCCATCCAAATTGCCCTAGAGAAGGTGGTGGTGAGCTGCCTTCTTGAACTGCTGCAGGCCTTGGGGTGTAGGTACACCCACAGTGCTGTTAGGAAGAGATTTCGATTTAGATTTAGAGATACAGCACTGAAACAGGCCCTTCGGCCCACCGAGTCTGTGCCGACCATTAACCACCCATTTATACTAATCCTATATTCCTACCACATCCTCACCTGTTCCTATATTCCCCTATACTAGGGGCAATTTATAATGGCCAATTTACCTATCAACCTGCAAGTCTTTTGGCTGTGGGAGGAAACAGGAGCACCCGGAGGAAACCCACGCAGACACAGGGAGAACTTGCAAACTCCACACAGGCAGTACTCAGAATTGAACCCGGGTCACTGGAGCTGTGAGGCTGCGGTGCTAACCACTGCGCCACTGTGCCACTCCTAAGTTCTAAGATTTTGACCCAGAGATAGTGAAGGAATGCGATATAGTTCCAAGTCAGGATGGCAGGTGGCTTGGAAGGGAACTTGCAGGTGCTGGTATTCCCATGCATCTGCTGCCCTTGACGTGAAGTGATAGAGGTCACGGTTTTGGAAGGAGCAATTGAAGGCACTGTGCGCACTGTTGGAGAGAGTGAATGTTGAAGGTGGTAGTTGGGGTGCCAATCAAGCAGGCAGCATTGTCCCGGATGGTGTCGAGCTTCTTGAGTGTTGTGAGAGTATTCCTGCTCTTTTAGCCACAGCACTTGTGTGGCTGGTCCAGTTCAGTTTCTGGTCAATGGTAACCCCAGGATGTTGATAATGGGGGATTTTGCGATGGTAATGCCATTGAACATCAAGGGGAGATGGTTAGATTCGCTCTTGTTTGAGATGGTCATTGCCTGGCACTTGTGTGGCGTGAATGTTACTTGCCACTTATCAACCCAAGCCTGGATGTTGTCCAGGTCTTGCTGCATCTCTACACGACTGCTTCAGTATCTGAGGAGTCGCGAATGGTGCTGAACATTGTGCGATCATCAGCGAACATCCCCACTTCTGACATTAAGATGGAGGGAAGGTCATTGATGAAGCAGCAGAAGATGGTTGGGCAGAGGACACTATCCTGAGGAACTCGTGCAGTGATGTCCTGCAGCTGAGATGCTCGACCTCCAACAACCACAACCATCTTTCTTTGTGCTAGGTATGATTCTAACCAGCTGAGGCTCCTTCGGGTCATAGAGTCGTACAGCATAGAAACAGGCCCTTTGGCCCACCGCGTCCATGTCGACCATAATGCCTAACTATACTCATCCCACCTGTCTGCATTAATTCCATATCCCTCGATGCCTTGCTTATTCAAGTACCTGTCCAGATACCTCTTAAATGTTGCTACTGTTCCTGCCTCCATCACCTCCTCTGGCAGCTCATTCCAGATACCCACTATTCATTGTGTGAAAAATGTATCCCTTTGATCCCCTTTAAACCTCCTCCCTCCCACCTTAAATCTATGCCCTCTAGTTTCAGTCACCCCGACCATGGGAAACAGACTCTGGCTATCTACCCTATCTATGCCTCTCTTAATTTTATATACCTCTATCATGTCCCCTCTCAGCCTCCTTTGCTCCAGGGAAAATAGACCCAGCCTATCCAATCTCTCTTTATAACTCAAGCGCTCCAAACCAGGCAACATGCTTTTGAATCATTTCTGCACCCTCTCTAGCTTAATCACATCTTTCCTCTAATGCGGCAACCAGAACTGCACACAGTACTCCAAATGCGGCCGAACCAACGTTATGTACAACTGTAACATGACGTCCCAACTCTTGTACTCAATGCTTCGGCCGATGAAGGCAAGCATGCCATATGCCGCCTTCACCACCCAGTCGACCTGTGTTGCCACTTTCAGGGAACTATGTACTTGCACCCCAAGGTCTCTCTGCTCAACAACACTCCCCAGGGCCTTGCCATTCACTGTATATGTCCTGCCCTGGTTTAACGTCCAAAAATGCATCACTCCGCACTTGTCTGCGTTAAATTTCATTTTCCAATCCCTTGCCCACTTTCACAGTTGATCGATATCCTGTTGTAACCTTAGACAACCTTCTTCACTGTCCACTATACCACCAATTTTGGTGTGATCTGCAAACTTACAAATCATGCCCCCTACATTCACATCCAGGTCATTAATATATACGACAAACAACAGAGGGCCCAGCACCGATCCCTGCGGCACACCACTGGTCACCAGCCACCAATCTGAAAAACAACCCTCCACTACCACCCTCTGCCTCCTATCACCAAGCCAATTTTCTATCCAATTGGCTAGCTCACCCTGGATCCCATGTGTTCGAACCTTCTGGACCAGCCTACCATGCGGGACCTTGTCAAAGGCCTTGCTAAAGTCCACGTAGACAACGTCCACAGCCCTGCCCTCGTCAATCCTCTTGGTCACCTCCTCAAAAAACTCAAATCAAATTCGTGAGACATAATTTCCCACACACAAAGCCATGCTGACTATCCTTAATCAGACCTTGCCTTTCCAAATGCAGATCAATCCTGTCTCTCAGAATCCCTTCCAATAACTTTCATACCACTGATGTAAGGCTCATCAGCCTGTAGTTCCCTGGCTTATCCCTGTTGCCCTTCTTCAATAAAGGCACAACATTAGCTATCCTCCAGTCTTCCGGTACCTCACCCGTGGCTAACGATGATACAAAAATCTCAGCCGGGGCCCCAACAGTCTCCTCCCTTGCTTCCCATAGCGTCCTGGGATACAAGCAAAATACTGCGGATGCTGGAAATCTGAAATAAAAACAAGAAATGCTGGAACCACACAGCAGGTCTGGCAGCATCTGTGAAAAGAGAAGCAGAGTTAACGTTTCGGGTCAGTGACCCTTCTTCGGAACGTCCTAGGATACACCTGGTCAGGCCTTGGGGATTTATCCATCTTAATGCGCTTCAAAACCTCCGACACCTCCTCCTTTGTAATGTTGATATGCTCCAGGATATCGCTGTTCCCTCCCTTGAACTCACTAGCTTCCATGACCTTCTCCACGGTAAATACAGATGAGAAGTATTCATTTAAGACCTCGCCCATTTCCCGTGGCTCCACACATAGATTACCACACTGATCCTTAAGGGGACCGACTCTCTCCCTAGCTACCCTTTTACTCTTAATATACTTATAGAATCTTTTAGGATTCTCCTTTATCTTATCTGCCAGGAAAATCTCATGGCCCCTTTTCGCCCTCCTAATTTCCTTCTTAAGTGTACCCCTACATCCCTTATACTCCTTGAGGGACTCGCTTGATCCCAGCTGCCTATACCTGACATATGCCTCCTTCTTTGTCCTGACCAGACCCTCAATATCCCTTGTCAACCAAGGTTTCCTAAACTTGCCAGCCTTGCCCTTCAATCTAACAGGAACATCCCAGCCCAAAATAGCATGGTTTTGTGAAGGGGAGGTCGTGTCTCACTAACTTGATCGAGTTTTTTGAGGAAGTGACGAAGATGGTTGATGAAGGAGGTGCAGTGGATGTTGCCTACAGGGACTTCAGTAAAGCCTTTGACAAGGTCCTTCATGGCAGACTGGTACAAAAGGTGAAGTCACACGGGATCAGAGGGGATCTGGCAAGATGGATACAGAACTGGCTCGGTCATATGAGACAGAGGGTAGCAGTGGAAGAGTGCTTTTCTGAATGGAGGGCTGTGACTAGTGGTGTTCCACAGGGATCAGTGCTGGGACCTTTACTGTTTGTAGTATATATAAATGATTTGGAGGAAAATGTAGCTGGTCTGATTAGTAAGTTTGCAGACGACACAAAGGTTGGAGGAGTTGCAGATAGTGATGAGGATTGTCAGAGGATACAGCAGGATATAGATTGTTTGGAGACTTGGGTGGAGAAATGGCAGCTGGAGTTTAATCCGGACAAATGTGAGGTAATGCATTTTGGAAGATCTAATACAGGTGGGAAGTATACAGTAAATGGCAGAATCCTTAGGAGTATTGACAGGCAGAGAGATCTGGGCGTACAGGTCCACAGGTCACTGAAAGTGACAACGCAGGTGGATAAGGTAGTCAAGAAGGCATACGGCTTGCTTACCTTCATCGGTCGGGACATAGAGTATAAAAATTGGCAAGTCATGCTGCAGCTGTACAGAACCTTAGTTAGGCCACACTTGGAATATTGCATACAATTCTGGTCGTCACACTACCAGAAAGATGCGGAGGATTTGGAGAGGGTACAGAAGAGGTTTACCAGGATGTTGCCTGGTCTGGAGGGTATTAGCTATGAGGAGAGGTTGTATAAACTCGGATTGTTTTCACTGGAACGACGGAGGTGGAGGGGCAACCTGATAGAGGTTTACAAAGTTATGAGTGGCATGGGCAGAGTGGATAGTCAGAAGCTTTTTCCCAGGATGGAAGAGTCAGTTACTAGGGGACATATTTTTAAGGTACGAGGGGCAAAGTTTAGAAGGGATGTGCGAATCAAGTTTATTTACACAGAGGGTGGTGAGTGCCTGGAACTTGCTGCCGGGGGAGGTGGTGGAAGCAGGTACAATCGCGATGTTTAAGAGGCATCTTGACAAATACATGAATAGGATGGGAATAGAGGGATACGGACCCCGGAAGTGCAGAAGGTTTTAGTTAGACAGGCATCATGATCAGCACAGGCTTGGAGGGCCGAATGGCCTGTTCCTGTGCTGTACTGTTCTTTGTTCTTCCTATCTCACTTTTAAAAGCCTCCCACTTGCCAGACGTCCCTTTACCTGTAAACAGCCTCTCCCATGCAACTTTTGAGAGTTCCTGTCTGATGCCATCGAAATTAGCCTTCCCCCAATTTTGGACTTCAACTTGTGGACCAGTCCTATCCTTTTCCATAACTATCTTGAAGCTAATAGAGTTATGGTCACTAGTCCCAAAGTGCTCCCCCACTGATACATCATCCATCTGCCCAGCCTCATTTCCTAAGAGGAGATCGAGTGTAACCCCTATCCTGGACACACTTAACAAATTCTTCCCCATCTGATCCCTTAGCACTAAGGCAGTCCCAGTCAATATTGGGGAAGTTAAAAATCACCTACTATTACTACCCTATAATTCCTACACCTATCTGTGATTTCGCTACATATATGCCCCTCCAATTCCCTTTGACTATTGCGGGGGCCTATCGTATAATCCCATCAAAGTGATCACCCCTTTCTTATTTCCAAATTCTACCCATATGGCTTCGCTGGACGTTTCACCCAGGATATCCTCTAAGTACTGCCGTGATGCCCTCCCTAATCAATAGTGCAATTCCCCCTGTTCTCTTACCTCCACCTCTGTCACGCCAGAATCAATAGTGCAACTCCCCCTCCTCTCTTACCTCCACCTCTGTCACGCCAGAAACATCGGTACCCCGGAACATTGAGCTGCCAGTCCTCCCCATCCCTCAACCACGTTTTCGTAATAGCTATTGATGCCATACTTGGTCAAATGCTGCCTTGATGTCAAGGGCAGTCACTTTCACCTCACCTCTGGAGTTTAGCTCTTTTGTCCATGTTTGGACCAAGTCTGTTATGAGGTCAGGAGCTGAGTGGCCCTGGCAGAATCCAAACTGAGTGTCTGTGAGCAGGTTATTGCTGAGCAAGTGCCGCTTGATGGCACTGTTGAGGACCCCTTCCATCACTTTGGTGATGATTGAGAGTAGACTCATAGGTCGGTAATTGGCCAGGTAGGATTTGTCCTGCTTTTTGTCCACTGGATATACCTGGACAATTTTCCACATTGCTGGGTAGATGCCAGTGTTGTAGCTGTACTGGAACAGCTTGCCTCGGGGCATGGCTAGTTCTGGAGCACAAGTCTTCAATACTATTGCTGGAATGTTGTCAGGGCCCTAGCCTTTGCAGTATCCAGTGCCTTCAGCCATTTCTTAATATCATGTGGAGTGAATCGGATTGGCTGAAGACTGGCATCTGTGATGCTGGAGACCTCAGGAGGAGGCTGAGATGGATCATCCACTCGGCACTTCTGGCTGAAGATTGATGCAATTGCTTCAGCCTTGTCTTTTGCACTGATGTGTTGGGCTCACCCATCATTGAGGATGGGGATATTTATGGAGTCACCCCCTCCTGTCAGTTGTTTAATTGTCCACCATCATCACGACTGGATGTGGCAGCACCGCAGAGCTTAGATCTGATCCGTTGGTTGTGGGATCGCTTAGCCCTGTCTATTGCATGCTGCTTTCGCTGTTTGGCATGCAAGTAGTACTGTGTTGTAGCTTCACCAGGCTGACACCTCATTTTTTTGGGTGTTACGACAATCGACAATGGTTTCATGGTCACCATTAGACTAGATTTTAATTCAAGATTTATTAATTGAATTGAAGTTACACCATCTGCCGTGATGAGATTCAAATCCATGTCCCCTGAGCATTAGCCCCTAATGTAATTAGTATTTTTTAATTAAGGGAGTAACTAATTAATCTAAGGGTAAGTCATGGCAGGAGAGCTCAGCCCCGTGATATGCTCCTCCTGCGCTATGTGGGGAATCAGGGACGCTTCCAGTCTCCCTGACGACTGTGTGTGCAGGAAGTGTATCCATCTGCAGCTACTGGCATTACGGAGCTGGAGCTGTGGGTGAATTCACTGTGGAGCATCCGCGATGCTGAGAACATCGTGGATAGCACGTTTAGCGAAGTGGTCACACCAAGGATAATGGCTGCACAGGCAGAAAGGGGATGGGTGACCACCAGACGGAGTAGTAGGCGCAGGCAGGTAGTGCAGGAGTCCCCTGTGGCCATTCCCCTCTCAAACAGATATACCGCTTTGGATACTGTTGGGGGGGAATGACCTCCCGGGGAAAGCAGCAACAGCCAGGTTTGTGGCACCACGGAGGGCTCTGCTGCACAGCAGAGGAGGAAAAGGGATGGAAGAGCTATAGTGATAGGGGATTCTATCGTAAGGGGTGCAGATAGGCGTTTCTGTGGCAGCAAACGAGACTCCAGGAAGGTATGTTGCCTCCCTGGTGCTAGGGTCAAGGATGTCTCGGAGCGGCTGCAGGACATTCTGAAGGGGGAGGATGAGCAGTCAGAGGTCGTGATACACATTGGTACCAACGACATAGGTAGAAAAAGGGATGAGGTCCTGCAACAAGAATTTAGGGAGCTAGGTAGCAGATTAAAAAGCAGGACCTCAAAGGTTGTAATCTCTGGATTACTCCCTGTTACATGTTAGCGAGTATAGGAATAGGAAGATAGAGCAGATGATTGCATGGCTGAGGAGATGGGGTAGGAGGGAGGGCTTTAGTTTCCTGGATCACTGGGTCTGTTTCTGGCAAAGGTGGGACCTGTACAAGTTGGACAGATTGCACCTGAACCGGAACGGGACCAACATCTTTGCTGGGAGGTTTGCTAGGGCTGTTGGGGGGGTGGGGGGGTTGAACTAATTTGGCAGGAGGATGGGATACAGAGTGGAGGAACAGTAGGGGATGAGGCACAGCCAAATATAGAAGAGAAACTGAGTCAGTCTGAAAGGCAGAGCAAATATAAACCTGTTAAAGCACGTGAAAAATGCAAAGCTGGATTGCATATACTTTACTGCAAGCAGTCTTACTAATAAGGCAGATGAATTGAGGGCATTGATTAGCACATGGGATTATGATATTATTGCTATCACAGAGACATGGCTGAGGGAGGGGCAGGACTGGCAACTCAGTATTCCAGGGTATAGAATCTTCAGGCGTGATAGGGGAGGGGATAAAAGAGGAGATGGTATTGCACTGTTGATCAAGGAGTCAATTACTGCAGTAAGGAGGGATGATATCTTAGAAGGTTCCTCAAATGAGGCCATATGGGTAGAACTTAAAAACAAAAGGGCGGCAATCACTTGGCTGGGCGAGTACTACAGGCCTCCAAACAGTCAGGGTGAGATAGAGTAACAGATATGTAGGCAAAACTCAGAGAGGTGTAAAAATAATAGGGTAATAATAGTAGGGGATTTCAACTTACCTTATATCAACTGGGACAGTCTTAGTGCAAAAGGCTTAAAGGGGGAGGAATTCTTAAAATGCATACAGGAGAGCTTTTTGAGCCAGTACGTAGAAAGTCCTACAAGAGAAGGGGTGGTACTGGACCTAATCCTAGGGAATCAAGCTGGACAGGTGGTAGAAGTATCAGTGGGGGAGCATTTCGGGGATAGTGACCATAACTCTAAGATTTAAGATAGTTATGGAAAAGGATAAAGATGGGACAGAAATAAAGGTACTGAATTGTGGGAAGGCTGATTTCAATATGATAAAACAGGATCTGGCCAAAGTGGACTGGGAGCAGCTACTTGTAGGAAAGTCTACATCAGGGCAGTGGGAGTCATTCAAAGAGGAAATAGTGAGGGTTCAGAGCCAACATGTACCCGTTAAGGTGAAGGGTAGGACCATCAAGTCCAGGGAACCCTGGATGTCAAGGGATATAGAATATTGGATCAGGAAGAAAAAGGAGGCTTATGGCAAATTTGGAGCACTGGAAACAGTGGGGGCATTAGAGGAGTATAGAATGTGTAGGGGGGTATTTAAAAAAGTAATTAGGAGAGCGAAGAGGGGACATGAAAAAACATAGGTGGTCAATGTAAAGGAAAATCCTAAGGCGTTTTATAAGTATGTTAAGGGAAAGAGGATAACCAGGGAAAGAGTAGGGCCCATTAGGGACCAAAGTGGCAATCTGTGTGTGGAGCCGGAGGACATAGGTGAGGTTTTAAATGATTACTTTTCATCTGTTTTCACTGGAGAACGACGATGTGGGTGTAGAGATTAGGGAGGGAGATTGCGATATACTTAACATTGAAAGGGAGGAAGTATTAGCTGTTTTAGAGGGCTTAAAAGTGGATAAATCCCCAGTCCCAGATGAGATGTATCCCAGGCTATTGTGTGAGGCAAGGGAGGTGATAGCAGGGGCTCTGATACAAATTTTCAGATCCTCTCTGGCCACGGGAGAGGTGCCAGAGGACTGGAGGACAGCGAATGTGGTACCATTATTCAAGAGGTCTAGCAGGGATAGACCAGGTAATTACAGGCCGGTGAGACTAACATCAGTGGTTGGGAAACTATTGAAAAAAATTCTGAGGGACAGGATTAATCTCCACTTGGAGAGGCAGGGAATAATCAGGGATAGTTAGCAGGGCTTTGTCAGGGGGAGATCATGTGTAACTAACTTGATTGAATTTTTCGAGGAGGTGACGAGATGTGTAGATGAGGGTAAAGCGGTTGATGTAGTCTACGTGGACTTCAGTAAGGCTTTTGATAAGGTCCTGCATGGGAGATTGGTTAAAAAGGTAAGAGCCCATGGGATCCAGGGCAATTTGGCAAGTTGGATCCGAAATTGGCTTGGTGGCAGGAAATAGAGGGTAATGGTCGAGGGTTGTTTTTGCGAGTGGAATCCTGTGACCAGTGGTGTACCACAGGAATCGGTGTTTGGACCCTTGCTGTTTGTAGTGTACACTAATGATTTAGACGTGAATGTAGGAGGTATGATAAGTAAGTTTGCAGATGACACGAAAATTGGTAGTGTCGTAAATAGTGAGGAGGAAAGCCTTAGATTACAGGACGATATAGATGGGCTGGTAAGATGGGCGGAGCAGTGGCAAATGGAATTTAATCCTGAGAAGTGTGAGGTGATGCATTTTGGGAGGACTAACAAGGCAAGAGAATATACAATGGATGGCAGGACCCGAGGAAGTATAGAAGGTCAGAGGGACCTTGGGGTACTTGTCCATAGATCACTGAAGGCAGCAGCAGGTGGTTACGAAGGCATATGGGATACTTGCCTTTATTAGCCGAGGCATAGAATATAAGAGCAGGGAGGATATGATGGAGCTGTATAAAATGCTAGTTGGGCCACAGCTGGAGTACTGTGTACAGTTCTGGTCACCACACTATAGGAAGGATGTGATTGCACTGGAGAGGGTGCAGAGGAGATTCACCAGGATGTTGCCTGGGCTGGAGCATTTCAGCTACGAAGAGAGACTGAAAAGGCTAGGGTTGTTTTCCTTAGAACAGAGAAGGATAAGGGGAGACATGATTGAGGTATACAAAATTATGAGGGGCATTGATAGGTTAAATAGGAAGAGACTTTTTCCCTTAGCGGAGGGGTCAGTAACCAGGGGGCATAGATTTAAGGTAAGGGGCAGGAGGTTTAGAGGGGATTTGAGGAAAAGAATTTTCACCCAGAGGGTGGTTGGAATCTGGAATACACTGCCTGAACTGGTGGTAGAGGCAGGAACCCTCACAACATTTAAGAAGTATTTAGATGAGCACTTACAAGGCTACGGGCCAAGTGCTGGAAAATGGGACTAGAAGGTGCTTGGGCAGTACAGCCTGTTTCTGTGCTGTATAACTCTGAGTCTATGACTGTATTAGTCTGGAGCTCTGGGTTACTAGTCTAGTAACATTACCACTATGTCACCGTCTCCCCTCTAAGTAATCCTAAGGGTCCTGCTTTTTAATCTCTTTCCTAACTCCCTAAAATCTGCTTTCAGGACTTCATCCCTCTTCCTACCTAAGTTGTTGGAACCAATGTGGACCACAATCTCTGGCTGTTCATTGTCCTCCAGAGCAATGTCCTATAGCCGCTCTGTGATAAGAATGGCAGTAGTGTGAGCTTACATTGCAGAGCTTGGACCTTTGATGGAAGCTGTTTGTATTCCACAGGTGTGCTAATGGATACAAACACCCATTCCATATTGGCTCTAAGCTCTGCGCAAAACCCTAAGTTGCAGCTGGACTCCTCCATGTTCCTTGACATTGAGCGCAGGCTTTCTGGCAGGCATACCATGCATTTGTTTGTTTATGCCCTTCTTCTGTATCCTTGGCCATCAACATCCTCATCTGACTCCTCTGCAGCAGAACTAGTGTGCAACCTCGCTTTCCGGATAGCTGGTAGCTGTGCTACCTTTCCCCTTGACCTAGTTCCTACACACTTGCTAATATAAGTGAGAACCAGGCTGAATATAGAAAGTTCAGAGGGGAAGTGAAAAAGGAAATGAGAGGGAAAAAAGAGCATGGGAGGAGACTGGCAGCTAACATGAAAGGGAATCCAAAAGTCTTCTACAGGCATATCAATAGTAAAAGGGTAAAAATAGGAAAGGTGGGGCCTATTAAGGCCAAAAAGCAGATCATTGAGACACAAGGCATGGCTGAGATACTAAATGAGTATCACAGGATCACAGAATTGTTACAGTGCAGAAGGAAGCCATTTGGTCCATCGTGTCTGCAGCAACTCACCGAATGATCAATTCACCTAGTGCCACTCCCCCGACTTCTTCCCGTAACCCTGCACATTCTTTCTTGACATATAACTGTCTAACTCCTTTTGGAATGCTTCAATTGAACCTGTCTCCACCACACTCTCAGGCAGCGCATTCCAGATCTAAACCACTCGCTGCGTGAAAAAGTTTTTCCTCATGTAGCTTTTGCTTCTTTTACCAATTACTTCAAATCTATGCCCTCTCATTCTCAATCCTTTCACGAGTGGGAACAGTTTCTCCCTATCTACTCTGTCCAGACCCCTCATGATTTTGAATACGTCTATCATATCTCCTCTCAGCCTTCTCTTCTCCAAGGAAAACATCCCAAATTCTCCAATCTATTTCCTCATCCCTGGAACCATTCTTGTGAATTTTTTCTGCACCCTCTCTAACCCTTCCTAAAGTGCGGGGCCCAGAACTGGATGCAGTATTCCAGCTGAGACTGAACCAGTGTCTTATACAAGTTCAACATAACCTCCTTGCTCTTGTACTCTGCTCCTGTTAACAAAGCCCAGGATACTGTATGCTTTATTAACCACTCTCTCAACCTGTCCTGCCACCTTCAATGACTTATGCACATATACACATAGGACCCTGTGCTCCTGCATCCCCTTTAGAATTGTACCCTTTATTTTATATTGTCTCTTCATGTTCTTCCTACCAAAATGTATCACTTCATATTTCTCCGCATTGAACTTCATCTGCCACCTGTCCTCCCATTCCACAAACTTGTCTATGTCCTTTTGAAATCCTACACTATCTTCCTCACAGTTCACAATGCTTCCAAGTTTTGTATCATCCACAAACTTTGAAATTGTGCCCTGTACACCCAAGGTCTAGGTCATTAATATAGGGGGCGGCGCAGTGGTTAGCACCGCAGCCTCACAGCTCCAGGGACCCGGGTTCAATTCTGGGTACTGCCTGTGCGGAGTTTGCAAGTTCTCCCTGTGACCGCGTGGGTTTTCGCCGGGTGCTCTGGTTTCCTCCCACCGCCAAAGACTTGCAGGTGATAGGTAAATTAGCTGTTGTAAATTGCCCCTAGTGTAGGTAGGTGGTAGAGAATATGGGATTACTGTAGGGTTAGTATAAATGGGTGGTTGTTGGTTGGCACAGACTCGGTGGGCCGAAGGGCCTGTTTCAGTGATGTATCTCTAAATAAATTTATGCATGCCCTCATCAACACTCTCTGTTACCTCTTCAAAAAACTCTAGCAAGTTAGTTAAACATGATTTCCCCTTAAGAAATCTATGCCGGCTTTCTTTAATTAACCTACATTTGTCCATGTGATAATTAATTTTTTCCCGAATTAATCTTTATAGGTGTTTCCCCACCACCGAAATTAAACTGACTGGCCTATAGTTGCTGGGCTTATCTTTACACACTTTTTTGAACAAGGGTGTAACCTTTGCAATTTTTCAGTCCTCTGGCACCACGCCTGAGTCTAAGGAAGACTAAAAAATTATGACCAGTGCCTCCGCAATTTCCACTCTCACTTCCCTCACTATCCTTGGATGCATCTCATCCGGTCCTGGTGCCTTATCCACTTTAAGTACAGACAGCCTATCCAACACCTCCTCCTTATCCATTTTAAACCCTTCTAGTGCCTGAATTACTTCCTCTTTCACCATTGCCTGGGTTGCATCTTCTTCCTTGGTAAAGACAAATGCAAGGTATTAATTTAATACCTCAGCCAAGCCCTCTGCCTTCATGTGAAAATCCCCTATCTGGCCCCTAATCAGCCCCACTCCTTCTTTTACCACCCTTTTACTATTCTTAGAAAACTTTGGGATTCCTTTTTATGTTAACTGCCAGTCTCTTTTCATACTCTCTCTTTGTTTCTCTTATTTGCTTTTTCAATTCCCATCTGAACCTTCTATATTCAGTCTGGTTCTCAATAGTATTTTCTACCTGGTATCTGTCACAAGCATGCTTTTTCTTCTTCATCTCTATCTCTTTTGTCATTCAGGAAGCTCTGGATTTGTTTACCCTACCTTTCCCCTACGAGGGAACATACCTTGACTCTGCTCGAACTATCTATTCTTTGAAGGTAGCCCGTTGTTCAGCTACCGTTTTTCCTGCCAACCTTTGACTCCAATTTATTCATCCCAGATCCGTTCTTAGCCCATTGTAGTAGGCTTTCCCCCAGTTAATTATTCTTACTTTGGATTATTCTTTGTCCTTTGCCATAGGCAGCCTAGACCTGATGATACAATGATCACTGTCCCCTAAATGTTCTCCTACTGACACTTGATCCACTTGGCCCACCTCAATCCCAATAACCAGGTCTAGCAGTGCCTCCTTTCTGCTGTTCTGAAGAAGGGTCACTGACCTGAAACATTAACTCTGCTTCTCTCTCCATGATGCTGCCAGACCTGCTGAGTATTTTCAGCATTTCTTGTTTTTATTTCAGATTTCCAGCATCCGCAGTATTTTGCTTTTATTTTAGTGCCTCCTTTCTCTTTGGACTGAAAACATATTGCTGTAGAAAATTTTCCTGAACGCACAGGGGTGGCACAGTGGCGCAGTGGTTAGGGGCAGCACAGTGGCGCAGTGGTTAGCACCGCAGCCTCACAGCTCCAGCGACCCGGGTTCAATTCCAGGTACTGCCTGTGTGGAGTTTGCAAGTTCTCCCTGTGTTTGCGTGGGTTTCCTCCGGATGCTCTGGTTTCCTCCCACATGCCAAAGACTTGCAGGTTGATAGGTAAATTGGCCATTATAAATTGCCCCTAGGATAGGTAGGTGGTAGGGAAATATAGGGGACTGGTGGGGATGTGGTAGGAATATGGAATTAGTATAGGATTAGTATAAATGGGTGGTTGATGGTCGGCACAGACTCGGTGGGCCGAAGGGCCTGTTTCAGTGCTGTATTTGTAAAAAAAAACACTCTAGGAACTCTTGCCCCTCACTGTCCTTCACCCTACTACTATCCCAGTCTATGTTTGGATAATTAAAGCCCCCCATTATAACTACCCTATAATTTTTGCACCTCTCTGTAATTTCCTTGCAAAGTTGTTCCTCTACATCCCTCCCATTAGTTGCTGGCCTATAGACAACACCCAGCAATGTAACTGCACCTTTTTTGTTCCTTGGCTCTAGCCAAATAGATTCAGTCCTTGACCCCTCTGGGACATCCTTTTTCTCCAGCACTGCAATGCTCTCCTTTGTCAATACTGCCACCCCTCTCCCTTTTTTCCCTTTCCTATCTTTCCTGAACACCTTGTATCCAGTCTTGCTCTTCTTTGAGCCAAGTCTCTGTTATAGCCGCAACATCATATTTCCACATGCCAATCTGCACTGTAACTCACCAGTCGTGTTAACAACACTCCGTACATTCACATACTTGCACATACATGCACATTAACCATGATTTAGACTTTATTACTTTAGTATTCTGTGGTATTCCACTCTGACATTTCCACCAGGTTCCCATACTCCTGCCAAGTTAGTTTAAACTCTCCCCAATAGCACTAGCAAATTGCCATGCAAGGAAATTTGTCCCAGCTCTGTTCAAGTGCAACCTGTGGCAGTACTGATTAGGTAAGACATTGTAGTGTTGGAAAGAAAGGATGCCCTTGAGGGGGCAAGGACAGTCCATTTGGTTAGAGTCGAGATGCAAAATGTTGATCATGCTATAGTCCTGCAAATAATGAGAGAACAATAGAGGAGCAAATCTACAGGGAAATCAGAGATGTGGAAGAACTATGGAGTGGTGATTTTGGGGAACTTCAATTACTTATATCAATTGGGGTAATATTTGAGCAAAAGAGTAAGGAGGGAGAAGAATTTCTGAAATGCTCAAATATCAATTGGGGCAATATTGGAGTAAAAGGGAAGGAGAGAGAAGAATTTCTGATGACGGGTCACTGACCTGAAACATTAACTCTGCTTCTCTCCACAGATGCTGCCAGACCTGCTGAGTATTTCCAGCGTTTCTTGTTTTTATTAGAGAAGAATTTCTGAAATGTGTTCAGGAGAGATTTCTTGGCCAACATGGTCTTGGTCCAACTAGGAAGGAGGTATTACTGGATCTGGTGCTGGGAAATGAGATGGGCCAAGTGCCTGTTGGGTAACACTGGGGTAAGAATGGTCATCAGACCATGAGGTTAAGATTGGTAACGGAGCAAAACAAGGAACGATATAAAGTAGAACTTCTAAATTGGAAGAGGGCTAGCTTCAAAGGGATGAGGAGGGATCTAGCCAGGGTACAATGGAACCAAAGATTGACAGGAAAAATTGTAACTGAACAATGGGTGATCCTTAAGGAGGAGATGTTTCAGGTACAGCCTAGGTACATTCCAACAAGGGCAAAACACAGGGGAACCAAAGACATGGCTCCTTGGATGACGATAGCAATTGAGAATACGATAAAACAAAAAGAGGGTATATGATGCATTCCAGTTGAATTCTCCAAGTGGGAACCAAGCCAAACACAATATGTTGAAAGGGGAAGTGAATAGGAAAATGAGACTGACAAAGAGAGAATATGAGAATAGAATGGTAGTTCGCATAAAAGGAACCCAAAAATCTTCTACGGTCCTGTAAATAGTAAGTGGGTAGTAAGAGGCGGTGTAGGGACTATTAGGGACAAAGAAGGTGATATATGCTTTGAGGCGCAGGGCAAGGCTAGAATACTAACTGAACACTATATGATTTTTTACCAGGGAAGAGTATGCTGACAAAACAGCAGTAGAACCAGACATGGTAGAGGTAATGGATGGGGTGAAAATTGATAGGCAGGATGTACTGGAAAGGCTGGCTATGCTTAGACTGGATACGTTGCCTGGTCCAGATGGCTTGCATCCCAGGTTGCTAAAGGAAGTGGAAGTGGCGATGGCAGCAGGGCTTGCCATAAGCTTCCAAACTTCCCTACATAGGGGAGATGTGTCAGAGGATTTGAGAGTGACAAACTTGACACCGTTTTTCAAGAAAGGTTGTAAGGACATTCCAAGTAACTGCAGGCTGTTTTTTTTAACATCAGTGGTGGGTAAACCTATGGAAACAATAATCAGGGAAAAATCAACAGGTAGTTGGAGAGGTTTGAGATAATTAAGGAGAAGCAGCATTGATTTGTAAAAAGTAGATTGTGCTTGGCTATTCTAATTAAAATTTTTGATGAAGTAATTTAATATGGGGAAATGTGAGGTGGTGCATTTTAGCAGAAGGAATAGGGCGAGACAATATAGACTTAATTGCACAGTTCTAAAGAGTGTGCAAGGAAAGAGGGACCTTGAAGTCCGTGTACACAGATCCTTGAAGGTGGCAAGACATATTGACAGAGTAGTTAGCAAAACATATGGGATCTTTCATGAAGACCCCACCTGCCACAAATGAGGCATATTAATTTCATCATATGAAATATTAATTTTAAAGTGTTGCTGGACTGAAAAGATGACTTGTTTAAAAAGATCATACCAGTGGCTGGGAATATTTGCATTCTCAGAGACAGTTGCCCAGAGGAGACAATGGAACTGCTCCCTGATCCAATTAACCCAAATGGATTTTGATCACCAGACATTGAATGTGTAACAAGTCAGCATTCCATCCCACCCCACTGAGGGTGTCTGCTAAGATGGAGAATCCACAAAAAACGCAGGAGAGTTTGTTGAAAAAACCTAGTCACATGACCAACCTGCTGGCCCAGGGTTTTTGAATTGTATTCACAAAACAGTTTGAAGACAGAGACTGCAATTTGAAGACAAAAGAGAAGGAAGATCTTTCCCTGGCTCTCTCTTTCTCAAATTTCCAGATCCACTGAAGCCACTTAAACCTCAAGAAAGAAGACTCCTACATCGAAACAAGTTTGAAAGCATGCACTGGGCCCCAGCGAAACGGCATGAGTTAACAGTAATCAAAGACTCTACATCAAACTCAAAAGACAGTAAATGAACTCCAGCTATTGCTTCAAACTTTTACCCTTTATTCTTTCTCCTCTTCCATCTCTATCTGCGTGTGTGTTTATCGCGTATGCATGCTAGCATGGTCGCATCGCGTCGCGTATATTTAGTAGTTTAAACCGAATTAGAGTTTTAAGGTTAATAAACTTACACCTTTCTTGTTTAAATCTAAGAAAACCTGTCTGGTTGATTTCTTTGCCATTACAGTTGGAGAGCAGTGAACAAGGGTTCACTGAGGGGCGGGGGGGGGGTGGTGGGCGGGGAGCGGGCCGCGGGTGGGGAGCGGAGTGGGCCTGGTAGGAGCGGAGCGGCCGGCGAGTGGGCGAGCGAACATCCAGGTAACAGAAGGGAGCAGAGCGGGCCTGGGGTGAGCGGAGCGGCCGGCGAGTTGGCAAGCGAACGGCCCAGTGACGGAGGGGAGTGGAGCGGCCGGCGAGTGGGCGAGCGAAAGGGCTGGTGACGGAGGAAAACGGAGCGGCCAGAGACAGCAGCGGGGCTGGGGGGAGGAGGAGTGTGTTTTTCTGCGCATGCGCCAAAAATTGCAACGGCAAAAGACTTACCGGACTTACCCGCACCCGGCGACACCATGGTCTTCAGCCGCTCGCTCCGCGTGGCTCTCTACGGCCTCTCGCTTCCGGCCCTCTCCATCCAGCCGTTCCCTCCAGCTGCAGATCCCCCATCCAGCCACTTTCTCCCCTACTTCTCAACTGTACTTCAGGCATTGCAGCTGTCTGGTCCCTGCCTTTTGCATCCCCCTCTTCAGGAACTTCTGAATTTAACTCCCCCTCTCCTCCCCTCTTCCCCCACCTCCCCCAAGGACCACACCACAGTTGAATATCTGAAGTGCAGTTGCAAAGTCGGGAAAATAACATCAAAAACCTCAACAATTCCAGGTTTAATTATTGAGAAATTTTATTAAGTGCATTAAACATTCGAGGCACTGCTGTGCATGGATACATGAGTGTTGTGTCGCCAGCATTCGCGTGACAGGCCGAGTCTCTGCTATGCAGAACTAAAGAGATTGTTCCTGGAGAGCCTTCTGGTGAATGAATGCGTGTGCTCTCTATTCCACTACTGTATTGTCCATGTGAAGAAGGCAAAGTCACAAGAGTCTGAGCTCAGTCTATTCTTGGTAAATGTTCCCCAAACGCATCCCAATGTGCGCTCCCACTTCATCCATAAATACAAGGTTCCTTTCCACATCATGACCACCTCCGCAGCATGATCCAGTTGCCTTCGTTGCTTGAATGCTGACCTTAAGTCTCAAGGATTGTTTTCTCGACGGCATGTTTCACATGAAAAGAAATAAGGGAAGAACATGAGTGTCAGAGCTATCCCCTCCAATGAAATTACTGTTGAGCATGCTTTATGTTCTGCAGTAAAGGCATGTACTGATAACACCGCCAATGAATCACATAGTACCCACCTCAGCTGTCGGAGTCAGGATGATGTTACTGCCCCTATCTCATGATGGTTCAATGCTGCTCTCAGGGAAAACATGAATGATGTGAAGGTGCTGGAAAAAGAAGCACATTTCTTTTGGACTATGAACATAAAGCAGGCCATTTAGCCCAGCTGTTCCCTGCTAGTGGTTATGCTACTCCTGCGCCTTCCCATCCACTCCCATTTAATCCTGCCTACTACTATCATCATCACTTTCCATTTCTTTCGCTCTTATCTACCTTAAATGTTTCTTAAGCCTTAAAGCAACATTGAGGATGGAGAACGGTGTGGCAGCACTCCCACCTCACCAGTTGTGGACACAGCAAGAGCATTCACATTTGTGCTACCGCTGGACACGGCATGCTTGTTACTTTTAGTGCTCAGTCTCTTCTTGCTGAATGTTCCCCAAGTGCTTGACCGCTTTGGATGCCCTCTCTGCTTGACAGGCAGCAGCTGGCAATTGCGGAGTCTCACAAGGCTCTGCATGGTTGTTTCAAGGGCGGATGGGGAAACATGTGGCTGTGTCTCCATGCGCACGGCTCTGATGGGTGCAGGAACAGAGCAACTTACAACAGGGACTGGAGCACATGCAGTGGCCCAGACAATGGAAATGTTTTCAGAGCAACTTACAACAGGGATTGGAGCACATGCAGTGCCCCAGACAATGGAAATGTTTTCAGAGCAACTAACAACAGGGACTGGAGCACATGCAGTGCCCCAGACAATGGAAATGTTTTCAGAGCAACTTACAACAGAGACTGGAGCACATGCAGTGGCCCAGACAATGGAAATGTTTTCAGAGCAACTTACAACAGGGATTGGAGCACATGCAGTGCCCCAGACAATGGAAATGTTTTCAGAGCAACTAACAACAGAGACTGGAGCACATGCAGTGCCCCAGATAATGGAAATGTTTTCAGAGCAACTTACCTTGGAGCAATCTCCTCTTTCTGATAAAAATGAAGCAGACTGAAATCTTTAAAACGACTAAATAATTGCGAGAAAATGCCCGACAAAACCTCTCCTCCTTCCACTTTCAGAAACTCGCGCCGGAGCTTGACGTATGCGTGAATATCCGAAGGTTGACGCATGCGTGAATATCCGAAGGTTGACGCATGCGTGAATACCCGTTGGCGTTGCATAAAGCGCATGCGCAGAGGCCGACCAGGCGCTTTGCCTGAACAGGCACACGTCACGCGATGATGTCATCGGCGCATGCGCTAACCAGTACTGGCTACCAGAACGCAGCGCAGAGAGCAGGAGACCATCTGCGCATGTACGCACCGCGGCGCAGCCTGATGACGTCAGTGCGGCGGCCAGCGTTGTCAGGAATCACTTTGTTAAATCTAACCTCCACCTGCAGACCTCAACAGGAACAAAGACACCCTAGGCAGTCATGGAAATGTGCATACTGAAAAACTTCACCCAAAAAAAATGTTTATTGGGATGTCAAAATGGGCAGTCTAAAGCAGCACTGCTACCAACAAATGACAGGCGGTAACAAATTTTTAGGATTGCTGAATGAATGAGAGAGATGCATGTGTGTTTTCCTCTAGTCTTCTAATGAAATGCTCTTCTAGAAATTCCATTTTATTCCGCTGGATGTGAAGGTGTCATGAAGACCCCACCTGCCACGAATGAGGCATATTAATTCCGTCATCTGAAATCTTAATTTTAAAGTGTTGCTGGACTGAAAAGATGACTTGTTTAAAAAGATCATACCAGTGGCTGGAAACATTTGCATTCTAAGAGACAGTTGCCTGGAGGAGACAATGGAACTGCTCCCAGCTCCAATTAACCCATATGGATTTTGATCACCAGATATTGAATGTGTAAGAAGCCAGCAGTCCAGGTGAGAGAAGGGTGGAAATTGGAAGCAAAGTTGATGAAGTTTTCCAGTTCGGAGCAAGAGCAGGAAATGGCACCAATACAGCCATCAATGTACCAGAACAAGAGTTGCGGGAGGGGGCCTGAGTAGGACTGGAACAAGGAATGTCCGACATACTGCACAAAAAGACAGGTATAAATAGGACCCATGCGGGTAATCATAGCAACACCTTTTATTTAAATGAAATGAGTGGAGTTGAAGGAAAAGTTGTTCAATGTAAGAACAAGTTCAGCCAGGCGGAAGAGGATGGTGGTGGATGGGAACT
The DNA here is from genome assembly GCF_036365525.1 of Heterodontus francisci. Lineage (NCBI taxonomy): Eukaryota > Metazoa > Chordata > Chondrichthyes > Heterodontiformes > Heterodontidae > Heterodontus > Heterodontus francisci. The sequence goes on along the minus strand of NC_090383.1, from coordinate 45,554,490 downwards.
GGTTGAACCTCTGTTCAAGGAAGAAGCGGAAAGCCCTCAGACCGTCCTTGTGGGGATGGAGGTGTAGAAAGAAAACTGTTCCCATTAGCTGATGGTACAAGGACTAAGGAACATAGATTTAAGGTTATGGGCAAGAGATACAGGGAGGATGTAAGGAAGAAGTTTTTTTACGCAGTAATTGGTAATGACTTGGAACTCGCTGTCTACAACAGTGGTAAAAGCGGAGATGAGGAATGATTTCAAAAGGAAATTGGATGTGTACTTGAGAGAAATAAACATGCATGGCTACGGTGATAGAGTGGGGGAATGCGACTGACTGGATTGCTCTACAGGGAGCAGGTGTGAACTCGATGAGCTGAATGGCCTCCTGTGTCATGTTAAGTTTGAAAGTGACATACTCCAATCACGAACCAGAATCTTACACTTAAACAAAGCCAATTACTTAGGCATGAGGGGAGAACTGGCTAAGGTAAATTGGGTAAATAGACTAAAAGGTATGACAGTAAATGAACAGTGGGAAACCGTTAAAGAAACAGTTCAAAATGTTCAACAAAAATACATTCCTTTGAAAAACCAAAACTCAGCCAGAAAGACCCATCCATGACTCACTCAGGAAGTTAAGGATAGTATTAGACTAAAAGGAAAGGCTTACGATGTTGCAAAAAAAAGTAGCAACTCTGAGGATTGGGAGTGTTTTAGAAACCAACAAAGGGCCACCAGAAAGTTGATAAAAAAGGAAAAAATAGAATATGAGAGTAAACTAGCCAGTAATATAAAAATATTGTAAGAGTTTTTATAGGGGTATCAAAAGGAAGAAAGTAGCTAAAGTTAACGTTGGTCCCATAGGTTTTTCCCTCTTGTTGGTTCCCTCACAACCTGCTGCAGACCCAGTCTAGCAGTTATGTCCTTTAGGACTTGGCCAGTCGTGGTGCTACGGAGCCACTCTTGGTAATGGACATTGAAATCCCACCCAGAGTACCTTCTTTGCCCTTGCTACCTTCTTCCAATTGGTGTTCAACATGGAGAAGTACTGATTCATCAGCCAAAGGGGAGTGGTAGGTAGTAATACGCAGGAGGTTTCCTTGCCCATGGTTGACCTGATGCCATGAGACTTCGTGGGGTCCGGAGTCAATTTTGAGGACTCCCTCCCGCCTGTATACCAGTGTGCTGCCATATCTGGTAATCGGGATATTGTAAGGTATGATTCCGTGAGTATAACTATGTCAGGCTGTTGCTTGACTAGTTTGTGGGACAGCTCTCCCAATTTTGGCACAAGCCCCCCAGATGTTTGTAAGGAGGACTTTGCAGGGTTGACAGTGCTAGGTTTGCCATTGTCGTTTCCAGTGCCAAGGTCAATGCCAGGTTGTCCATCCAGTTTCATTCCTTTTTTTACACTTTGTAGCAGTTTAATACACCTGAGTGGATGGCTAGGATTTCATAGAACATAGAACAGTACAGCACAGTACAGTACAGGCCCTTCGGCCCACGTTGTTGTGCCGAACCTTTAACCTACTCTAGGATCAAACTACCTAAATACCCTTCATGCTACTATCATCCGTGTACCTATCCAAGAGTCGCTTAAATGTCCCTAATGTATCTGCTTCTACTACCACCGCTGGCAGTGCATTCCATGCACCCACCACTCTCTGTGTAAAGAACCTACCTCTGACATCTCCCCGAAACCTTCCTCCAATCACCTTAAAATTATGCCCCCTGGTGATAGCCTTTTCCGCCCTGGGAAAAGGTCTCTGGCTATCCACTCTATCTATGCCTCTCATCATCTTGTACCCCTCTATCAAATCACCTCTCATCCTTCTTCGCTCCAATGAGAAAAGCCCTAGCTCCCTCAAACTTTCCAGTCCAGTCACCGAGCTCCAGGCAGCATCCTGGTAAATCTCCTCTGCACCCTCTCTAAAGCTACCACATCCTTCCTATAATGAGGCGACCAGAACTGAACACAATATTCCAAGTGTGGTCTAACCAGGGCTTTATAGAGCTGCAGCATAACCTCGCGGCTCTTAAACTCAATCCCCCTGTTAATGAAAGCCAACACACCATACGCTTTCTTAACAACCCTATCAACTTGGGTGGCAACTTTGAGCGATCTATGGACATGGACCCCAAGATCCCTCTGTTCCTCCACACTGCCAAGAATCCTGTCTTTAAGCCTGTATTCCGCATTCAAATTCGACCTTCCAAAATGAATCACTTCACACTTTTCCAGGTTGAACTCCATCTGCCACTTCTCAGCCCAGCTCTGCATCCTGTCAATGTCCCGTTGCAACCTACAACAGCCTTCCACACTATCCACAGCTCCAGCAACCTTCGTGTCATCGGCAAACTTGCTAACCCAGCCTTCCACTTCCTCATCCAAGTCATTTATAAAAATCACAAAGAGCAGAGGTCCCAGAACAGATCCCTGCGGAACACCACTGGTCACCGAGCTCCAGGCTGAATACTTTCCATCTACTACCACCCTCTGTCTTCTATGGGCCAGCCAATTCTGTATCCAAACAGCCAACTTTCCCTGTATCCCATGACTCCTTACTTTCTGAATGAGCCTACCATGGGGAACCTTATCAAACGCCTTGCTAAAATCCATATACACCACATCCACTGCTCTTCCTTGATCAATGTGTTTTGTCACATCTTCAAAGAATTCAATAAGGCTTGTGAGGCATGACCTGCCCCTCACAAAGCCATGCTGACTGTCTCTAATCAAACTATGCTTTTCCAAATAATTATAAATCCTGTCTCTCAGAATCCTCTCCAATAATTTGCCCACTACCGACGTAAGACTGACTGGTCTATAATTCCCAGGGTTATCCCTATTCCCTTTCTTGAACAAGGGAATAATATTTGCCACCCTCCAATCATCTGGTACTACTCCAGTGGACAGTGAGGACGCACAAAGATCATCACCAAAGGCGCGGCAATCTCTTCCCTCGCTTCCCGTAATATCCTTGGGTATATCCCGTCTGGCCCCGAGGACTTATCTGTCCTCATGTCTTTCAAAATTTCCAGCACATCCTCCCTCTTAACATCAACCTGTTCGAGCATATCAGCCTGTTTCACGCTGTCCTCACAAACGACCAGGTCCCTCTCACTAGTGAATACTGAAGCAAAGTATTCATTTAGGACCTCCCCTACCTCCTCCAACTCCAGGCACAAGTTCCCTCCACTATCCCTGATCGGCCCTACCCTCACTCTGGCCATCCTCTTGTTCCTCACATAAGTGTAGGGCATTTAAAAGTCAACCACATTGCTGTGGGTCTGGAGTCACATATAGGTCAGGCCAGGTAAGGATGGCAGATTTCCTTTCCTAAGGGACATTAGTGAACTAGGTGAAGTTTTACAATGGACAATGGTTTCATGGTTGCCATTAGACTAGCTTTTAATTCCAGTGACATTACCACTATGCCACCACCTCCCCACATAAAAGTGAGTGGGCAACAAGATGGCAGATGGAGTATAATGTAGGGAAGTATGAAGTTATGCACCTTAATCATAAGAATAGAAAAGCAGAATATTTTTTAAAAGGCGTGCAACTTGTAAGTGTCAATGTTCAAAGAGATTTTGGTGTGCTTGTACAAGGAATGCAGAAAGTTAGCATGCAGGTACAGCAAGCAATTACGAAGGCAAATGGCATGTTGGCCTTTATTGTAAGGGGGCGTGAGTAAAGGAATAAGGAAGTCTTGAAATAATAGTACAGGGTTTTGGTGAGACTACATCTAGAGTACTGTGTGCAGTCTTGGTCTCCACATTTAAGAAAGGATATACTTGCATTGGAGGCAGTGCAGCGAAGGTTCACTAGATTGGTCCCTGGGATGAGGGAGTTGTCCTATGATGAGAGGGTAAGTAAATTGGGCCTGTATTCTCTGGAATTTAGAAGAATGAGAGGTGATCTTATTGAAACATGTAAGATTCTAAAGGGGCTGGATAGGGTAGACACTGAGAGATTATTTCCACTGGTCAGGGAATCTAAATCACGGGGGCACAGTCTGGGGATAAGGGGTCAATCATTTAGGACTGAGATGAGGAGAAATTTCTTCACTCAAAGGATTGTGAATCTTTGGAATTCTCTACCCCTGAGGGTTGTGGATGCTCCATTGTTGCATACATTTAAGGCTGGGATAGACAGATTTTTGGTCTCTCTCAGGGAATCAAGGAATAAGGCGAGAGGGCAGGAAAGTGGAGTTGTATCCTAAGATCAGCCATGATCGTTTTGAATGGCGGAGCAGGCTCTATGGGCCATATGGTCTACTCCTGCTCCTGTTTATTGTGCTGTTGTATGATGACACTGACACTATGACTGTTATCTGACAGTGACAGTTTCTGTTAACTAAATTGTTGTTTCTTTTACATTTTTTTGAAGTTGTAAGTTAAATTCTAAATGTTAAAATAAATTTCAGTTTGACATCTACTCACCCACTACTTACCAGAGTGTTCCTCTAGCTCCAAATTTGCAACTTTACACATTGTTTACAATGCATTCCATTTATGATATCTCTGTGCGATCATGGTGATATGTGGGGGAGCAGAGGAGAGAGCTAAATAGATGGTCTCAATCTATGTGAGTTTAAAAAAAAAACATGAACTCCTCACATTTGAGTCGGGTTTCCAGATCTGGCTGGATGTATTCCTGAAAGTTTTATCACATTACCTCTTACCTTCAACCATCCTGCCCCCACACTCCTCCCATTGGTCACCTGACATGTTCTTCCTGGTGGCACACTGATTGACTGCCAATCAAGAATCATTCAAACAGCCTTTTTACCCACCTCTAATATTGTTACAGTTAATAAACAAAAGTCTTGAAAGAGAATGGGAAAAGAACACTTTCTTTAATGCCCTTTTGATTTTTCTCCTGGGTTGCTTGCAGCACTCTGGGAAATTAATATTTAATTCCTGCAGACTCCAATATGATCCTGGAGAGGTGGTAACCCTAGGGTGGAGGGGAAGGGCTAAGAAGGGTTTCAACAAATGGTTGGGAGTGGAGAAAAGAAACCAAGGGCCATTTTTACTTTCCAGGATAATACATGCGTGATGAGCAGTTTTGGGAGAGAAGATCATTTGATGCAGTCCAGCCAGATCTTATGATTTAGGTAAACCAGTTTTGCACCAGATACACTCCTTCAAGTCCAAGGATGCAGATTTGAATGAAGATTGGAACCAAACGGTGAGATTTTGCTGTGGACAAGGGTATCAAAGGTGGACATGATGAAGTGGTTGAGCAGATTGGCTGCAGAATGGCATATAGAGAGCGTGTCTTTTCTCTTGCATTTTCACTTTATTGAAATCAGGAATCTTTAGTCTTAGAGTTATACAGCACTTCGGCCCATAATGTCTGTGCCGGCCATCAAGCACCTATCTATTCTAATCCCATTTTCCAGCACTTGGCCCGTAGCCTTGTATACTATGGTGTTTCAAGTGCTCATCTAAATACTTCTTAAATACTGTGAGGATTCCTGCCTCTATCACCCCTTCAGGTAGTGTGTTCCAGATTCCAACCACCCTCTGGGTGAAAAAATTTTTCCTCAAATCCCCTCTAAACCCCCTGCCCCTTACCTTCAATCTATGCCCCCTGATTATTGATCCCTCTGAGGGAAAAAGTTTTAGATTTAGAGATACAGCACTGAAACAGGCCCTTCGGCCCACCGAGTCTGTGCCGACCATCAACCACCCATTTATACTAATCCTACACTAATCCCATATTCCTACCACATCCCCACCTGTCCCTATATTTTCCCTACCACCTACATATACTAGGGGCAATTTCTAATGGCCAATTTACCTATCAACCTGCAAGTCTTTGGTATGTGGGAGGAAACCGGAGCACCCGGAGGAAACCCACGCAGACACAGGGAGAACTTGCAAACTCCACACAGGCAGTACCCGGAATTGAACCCGGGTCGCTGGAGCTGTGAGGCTGCGGTGCTAACCACTGCGCCAAGTTTCTTCCTATCCATCCTATCAATGCCCTTCATAATTTTGTATACCTCAATCAGGTCCCGCCTCAGCCTTCTCTGCTCTAAGGAAAACAACCCGAGCCTATCCAGTCTCTCTTCATAGCTGAAATGCTCCAGCCCAGGCAACATCCTGGTAAATCTCCTCTGCACCCTCTCCAGTGCAGTCACATCCTTCCTATAGTGCGGTGACCAGAACTGTACACAGTACTCCAGCTGTGGCCTAACTAGCATTTTATGCAGCTCCATCATAACCTTATATTCTATATATTCTCTTACATTCTATGCCTCGGCTAATAAAGGCAAGTATCCCATATACCTGCCTAACCACCTTAGCTACCTGTGCTACCACCTTCAGTGATCTATGGACAGGTACACCAAGGTCCCTCTGATCCTCTGTACTTCCTAGGGTCCTACCATCCATTGTATATTCCCTTACCTTGTTAGTCCTCCCAAAATGCATCACCTCACACTTCTCAAGATTAAATACTATTTGCCACTGCTCCGCCCATCTTAGCAGCCCATCGATATCGTCCTGTAATCTAAGGATTTCCTCCTTACTATTTACGACACCACCAATTTTCGTGTCATCTGTGACCTTACTGATCATACCTCCTATATTCACTTCTAAATCATTATTGTACACTACAAACAGCAGGGATTCCAGCACCTATCCCTGCGGTACACCACTGGTCACATGCTTCCACTAGCAAAAACAACCCTCAACCATCACCCTCTGCCTCCTGTCACTAAGCCAATTTTGGATCCAATTTGCCAAATTGCCTGGATCCCATGGGCTCTTACCTTCTTAATTAATCTCCCATGCAGGACCTTATCAAAAGCCTGAGACTACATCAACGGCTTTACCCTCATCTACACATCTAGTCACCTCTTCGAAAAATTCAATCAAGTTAGTTAGACACGATCTCCCCCTGACAAAGCCATGCTGACTATTCCTGATTAATCCCTGCCTCTCCAAGTAGAGATTAATCCTCTCCCTCAGAAATTTTTCCAATAGTTTCCCAACCACTGATGTTAGACTCACTGGCCTGTAGTTACCTGGTTTATCCCTGCTTCCCTTCTTGAATAATTCTACCACATTCACTGTCCTCCAGTCCTCTGGTACCTCTCCTGTGGCCAGAGAGGATTTGAAAATTTATGTCAGAGCCCCTGCTATCTCCTCCCTTGCCTCACATAACAGCCTGGGCTTGGGGATTTATCCACTTTTAAGCCTGCTAAAACAGCTAATACTTCCTCCCTTTCAATGCTAATTTGTTCAAGTATATCACAATCCCCCTCCCTGATCTCTACGTCCTGCTCCATTGTGAACACAGATGAAGAGTAAAAGAACAAAGAAAATTACAGCACAGGAACAGGCCCTTCGGCCCTCCAAGCCGGCGCCGATCCAGATCCTCTATCTCAACATGTCGCCTATTTTCTAAGGGTCTGTATCTCTTTGCTTCCTGCCCATTCATGTATCTGTCTAGATACATCTTAAAAGACGCTATCGTGCCCGCGTCTACCACCTCCGCTGGCAACGCGTTCCAGGCACCCACCACCCTCTGCGTAAAGAACTTTCCACACATATCCCCCCTAAACTTTTCCCCTCTCACTTTGAACTCGTGTCCCCTAGTAATTGAATCCCCCACTCTGGGAAAAAGCTTCTTGCTATCCACCCTGTCTATACCTCTCATGATTTTGTGCACCTCAATCAGGTCCCCTCTCAACCTCCGTCTTTCTAATAAAAATAATCCTAATCTACTCAACCTCTCTTCATAGCTAGCGCCCTCCATACCAGGCAACATCCTGGTGAACCTCCTCTGCACCCTCTCCAAAGCATCTACATCCTTTTGGTAATGTGGCGACCAGAACTGCACGCAGTGTTCCAAATGTGGCCGAACCAAAGTCCTATACAACTGTAACATGACCTGCCAACCCTTGTACTCAATACCCCGTCCGATGAAGGAAAGCATGCTGTATGCCTTCTTGACCACTCTATTGACCTGCGTTGCCACCTTCAGGGAACAATGGACCTGAACACCCAAATCTCTCTGTACATCAATTTTCCCCAGGACTTTTCCATTTACTGTATAGTTCACTCTTGAATTGGATCTTCCAAAATACATCACCTCGCATTTGTCCTGATTGAACTCCATCTGCCATTTCTCTGCCCAACTCTCCAATCTATCTATATTCTGCTGTATTCTCTGACAGTCCCCTTCACTATCTGCTACTCCACCAATCTTAGTGTCGTCTGCAAACTTGCTAATCAGACCACCTATACTTTCCTCCAAATCATTTATGTATATCACAAACAACAGTGGTCCCAGCACGGATCCCTGTGGAACACCATTGGTCACACGTCTCCATTTTGAGAAACTCCCTTCCACTGCTACTCTCTGTCTCCTGTTGCCCAGCCAGTTCTTTATCCATCTAGCTAGTACACCCTGGACCCCATGCGACTTCACTTTCTCCATCAGCCTACCATGGGGAACCTTATCAAACGCTTTACTGAAGTCCATGTATATGACATCTACAGCCCTTCCCTCATCAATCAACTTTGTCACTTCCTCAAAGAATTCTATTAAGTTGGTAAGACATGACCTTCCCTGCACAAAACCCTGTTGCCTATCACTGATAAGCCCAATTTCTTCCAAATGGGAATAGATCCTATCCCTCAGTATCTTCTCCAGCAGCTTTCCTACCACTGACGTCAGGCTCACCGGTCTATAATTACCTGGATTATCCCGGCTACCCTTCTTAAACAAGGGTACAACATTAGCAATTCTCCAGTCCTCCGGCTCTCACCCGTGTTTAAGGATGCTGCAAAGATATCTGTTAAGGCCCCAGCTATTTCCTCTCTCGCTTCCCTCAGTAACCTGGGATAGATCCCATCCGGACCTGGGGACTTGTCCACCTTAATGCCTTTTAGAATGCCCAACACTTCCTCCCTCCTTATGCCGACTTGACCTAGAGTAATCAAACATCTGTCCCTAACCTCAACATCCGTCATGTCCCTCTCCTCGGTGATCATTTAAAACCTCACCTATGTCCTCTGGCTCCACACACACATTGCCACTTTGGGCCCTACTCTTGTCCTTAATTTCCTTGGGATTTTCCTTTATCTTGCCCACCAGTTTTTTTTCATGTCCCCTCTTCGCTCTTCTAATTACTTTTTTAAGTACCCCCCACCCCCCACACTTTCTGTACTCCTCTAGGGCCTCCACTGTTTTCAGCGCTTTGAATCTGCCATAAGCCTCCTTTTCTTTCCTTATCTAATCCTCTATATCCCTTGACATCCAGGGTTCCCTGGACTTGTTGGTCCTACTTTTCACCTTTATATAGACTCCTGCTCTAATTTATTCATTCTCTGCAGTTTAAGACTTTGAAACTTCTTCCTACTTGAATTTTCAGACTTTTAAAACTCTAGCTTGATGTCAACTGGAAAAAATAAAACTAAAGAGCCTTTTAGACCATTAACAGGATATGCATTGACACTTGAAATACAAGGTCAATATAAACACTCCATTGGTGTCCTAGCTGCTCAGCAGTACGAGTATCGGGTCTTACTTAATGAATTCTGAACAAGAGTGATGGAACAGGCTAAACTAGTAAATCACATTACAGTGCTGCAGTAACAACTCATTCCTTTGTATTTCAGATGCGCGCCAGGATATTATGGAAACATCATGTATGACAGAAGAGTAGTACGTGGAAATACATATGCACAGCATACCCTTCCAGTGGTAGGTGTATTGAGCATGACTCCAGCTAGACTAAGTTACTCAAGGTTATAGCAGCCAATTTAACAAAATGGTAGAGACTGATTTTCTTATACTGGCAGTGCATGCAGTGAATCAAAGGAGGATAAATTCTGTCCACAGCTAAATATAAGCAGTTCCAGGTATGATATTCTCCATGTTCCATGGATAGTCCTTAAGGCCATCCTCAAATCCAACAGGCTTGTGTGAGCATGCGCTGATCCAGTAGGTCTTTGTGAGGCTTTAAAGCCAAGCTCAGGCCTGACTGGCCTGTGTGAGCATCTAGAGACATGCTCAGACCCATGTATTTTATTTTATTTTATTTAGAGATACAGCACTGAAACAGGCCCTTCGGCCCACCAAGTCTGTGCCGACCAATGACCACTTATACTAATCCTACATTAATCCCATATTCCCTACTACATCCCCACCATTCTCCTACCACCTATAATCTTGTAGGAGCCTGCAAGGGATAGGCAGGAGAATTCTAACAGTGGACAATATTTAAAAGAAACATCAGCAGAGTACAAGAGAAATATATTTCACTAAAAATAAGAACAAGCTAGCCATGAATGAATGAGATGGTATGAATAAATAATGAGGATAAAATTGAATCGAAAGGAGAAAGATATGCAAATCACATATGCAATAAAGATGAAGATGACAAAACAGAATATGATGACCTTAAAAAAGTATTAAAAGAGCTAAAAAGTTAAAAAGACAATTAAGGCAAAGAAGAAATTTGAAATGAAAGAATATGGGCGGCACAGTGGCGCAGTGGTTAGCATCGCAGCCTCACAGCTCTAGCGACCCAGGTTCAGTTCTGGGTACTGCCTGTGCGGAGTTTGCAAGTTCTCCCTGTGATCGCGTGGGTTTCCTCCCACAGCCAAAGATTTGCAGGTTGGTAGGTAAATTGGCCATTGTAAATTGCCCCAAGTGTAGGTAGGTGGTAGGAGAATGGTGGAGATGTAGTAGGGAATATGCGATTAACGTAGGATTAGTATAAATGGGTGGTTGTTGGTCGGCACAGACTTGGTGGGCCGAAGGGCCTGTTTCAGTGCTGTATCTCTAAATAAATAAATAAAAATAAAAAATTGTATTCTATAGGCACCTAAGTAACAGAATTGGGAGAGGGACATGAAGAGATGAACAAGATAAACTAAGATCATACTGAAATAGCAGAGATACTGAATAGATGTTTTGCCTCAGTTTTTACTGAGGAGGAGCTAACAAGAGGAAATTATAATGTAGAAGTTATCAAGAGGGATATTACAACAATTAAGATGGAAAGAAAGGAGGTACAAGACAAATTTAAGAAGGACAAAGCCCAGCTCCAGATGGATTGCAACCACTGATACTCAAGAAACTAACAGAACAGAGGCACTAGTATCTATGTATAAAAATTCAATAGGGAAAGGAAAAATGCCAGATGGCTGGCAAACAGCAAATATAATTTCTGTCTTCAAAAAGGCAATCCAGGGAATGATAGCCCAGTTAGATAAGCATCAGTGGCAGGAAAGATACTAGAATCTTAACTAAAAGATCAGATAACAAAACATCGAGAGATTTTGATGTGGCACCTTATCAAATGCCTTCTGGAAACCTAAGTACAGTACATCCACTGGTTCCCCTTCATCTGCAACGCATGTAACTTCCTCAAAGAACTCCAAAAATTTGTTAAACATGATTTCCCATTCACAAAACCATGTTGACAGATGTTAAGCTAACTGGCCTGTAGTTTCCTGCTTTCTGTCTCCCTCCCTTTTTCAATAAAGGAGTTACATTGGCTATTTTCCAATCTAATGGAACCTTCCCCGAATCCAGGGAATTTTGGAAAATTAAAACCACGCATCACCTATCTCACTAGTCACTTCTTTTAAGACCCTAGGATGAAGTCCATCAGAACCCGGGGGCTTTTCAGTTTGCTCAGTACCACTTCCCTGGTGATTGTAATTTTCTTGAGTTCCTCCCTCCCTTCCATTTCCCGACTTACAGCTAATTCTGGAATGTTACTTGTCTCCTCTATAGTCAAGAACAATGCAAAATATCTGTTCAGTTCATCTGCCATCTCCTTATTTTCTCTTATTAATTCCCCAGACTAACTTTCTATAGGATCAATGCTCACTTTGTTAACTTTTCTTTTTTAAATAGCTATAGAAACTCTTACGATCTACTTTTATATTTCTTGTTAGCTTTCTCTCGTACTCTAATTTTTCCTAGGTAGAAAGTTAAGATAATCCCAAAAATAATTAATGAAACGGGTTGGAAAATAAAATGACATGGATGGTGGTTAGAATACACAATTCTCTGGCACATAGTTCAACTAAAGTCAGGTACAAGTTCAACAGCTCCTCCTTGTGCTTGTTTTCAATGCTTTTTTGGGTAGCATATATCGAAAAAAATGAAATACGCAGCTTTAAGAATGTATTTTTCACATCTTACCAAACACACAGACAGCCCAGCCTGACCCTATTGAGATCCAGCGACAGCAAGAAATTCAGAGGAGAGCAATTGCCAGGAGACGTGCCAAAGCACAGCTGCGAACCGGAACCCCGCATCCTGTAGAGGGTAGAATACACACCGAGGTACAAACAGGTATGGTTAATAGGGATCAGTATTCAAAATAGCGCATACTCCCCACCCTTTCAAGCCTGCTGCTTTTAGTTCCAAAGCTACCATAACTGTAAAGTGCTAGATTTCACACTGAAGGGTAGGCACAGTGGCGCAGTGGTTAGCACCGCAGCCTCACAGCTCCAGCAACCCGGGTTCGGTTCTGGGTACTGCCTGTGCGGAGTTTGCAAGTTCTCCCTGTGACCGTATGGGTTTCCGCTGGGTGCTCCGGTTTCCTCCCACAACCAAAGACTTGCAGGTTGATAGGTAAATTGGCCATTGTAAATTGCCCCTAGTGGTGGTAGGAGAATGGTGGGGATGTGGTAGGGAATATGGGATTAATGTAGGATTAGTATAAATGGGTGGTTATTGGTTGGCACAGACGGTGGGCCGAAGGGCCTGTTTCAGTACTCTATGACTCTTGAGTAAAGTTTATTACTTATGGCAGTCAAGAGATCTTATGTTCAGAGTTATGGAAGACTTGTGTGGAATGCTGTTAACTGAAGCAGAATATATTAGTGCCGTTTCTGAATGTTTCATTGTTGTAGCATGTAACGTTGTAATGTGATGTTGTAAATGTAACGTCTTTTTAAGAGCATTAGCAGATCTCCTAAGCTCGGTGTAAGTTGGAAGTTTTATAAAAACAGCAGCAACACCAATTTATCAACATTGGTGAAAGTCTGGACATCTGGGAACACTGAAAAAGGCTCACTGATAAAGGCGTGACATCTGGACGTGTTTTATGGGGTCCTTGAACCACTAGGGTGGAGAGAGGGGATGTTTTGGGGACTGGTTGCTGTCCAGCAACACTTGCGGGATATGCATGTGCATTGATGTCACTTGAGGGCAGGGACAGGATCAGCTGTGATGTCAGCTGCAGTTGAACAGTCTGATGACACACTGTCAAAGCTCACTAACATACGAACATACGAATTAGGAGCAGGAGTAGGCCACTCGGCCCCTCAAGCCTGCTCTGTCATTCAGCAAGATCATGGCTGATCTGATTGTATCCTCAACTCCACATTCCTGCCTACCCCAGATCACTAATGAATAGTTGTGTAACTTCCACCTGATGAGATGAAAACATTGGTACAAGGAGACAGATACAAAACAGCTCTCTTAGTATGAATGTATATTTGCATCAATATTGACATTAATAAGTGTTCCAAGTTAATTTTCATATCTATATTGATCAGAATTGTATCTGGAAGAGCTCAGTGATCGAATAGAAGAAGTTGATGTTGATACTCAAACAGATGCATTTTTGGATAAACCACAAACCCCCCTCTTTATTCCTGGAAAAACAGGCAAGGATGTGGCTACACAGATTGAAGATGGAGAGGTATGTTATATGTAGTACAGTATGTGTGTCTCCACCCATTGTTACAAATCAAATTGGCAAAAGTAGTCTGGAAGATGAGTTTGTAGAATGTTTTTGCGATAGTTTCCTGGAACACTACATTGTGAAACCAACAGGGGTAAAGCTATTTTTGATCTGGCATTGTGTAATGAGGCAGGTTTAATTAGTAATCTCGCAGTTAAAGATCCTCTGGGGAAAAAGTGATCGTGATACAATTGAATTCCATATTAAGTTTGAGAGTGACAACATAGCCAAATAGTATGAGGGGAGAGCCGAAAAGGTATGGCAGTAAATAAACAGTGGGAAACATTTAAAGAAACAATTCAGAATGTTCAACAAAAATATGTTCCATTATAAAACAAAAACTAAGCGAGGGAAAAAAAACATTGGTGGCTTACTAAAGAGCTTAAGGATAGTATTAGATTAAAAGAAGAGAGTTATAATGTTGTGAAGAATAGTAGTAGACCTGAGGATTGGGAGAGTTTTAGAAACCAGCAACGCGTGCCCAAAAAGTTGATAAGAGAAAAATAGAATATGAAAGTAAACTAGCCAGGAATATAAAACAGACTGTAAGAGCGAGAGAAACTTAAAGGACTAAAAGCCAACAGTGTGAAGCAGACTGGGAGTATTGTGAAGCAGACCTGGATCGGAGCAGTAGGCAGGTCGGGCTCACAGTGATGTAGTTCCGGAGCAGTGTGAAGTAGGGAACAGCTGATTGGTGAGTAGCTGGTGAGTCTTTTTTTAAGTATTAAGTGTAATAGTCTAATAAATAGAGGCATATCAGGGCAGCTCATAGGAGTGCACATCCTGCTCCATATGGGAACTCCAGGACACGAGAAGTGTCCTGGACAACCATATATACAGGAAGTGTCATCAACTGCAGCAGCTCAGGCTCCAGGTTTTGGTGTTACTGTGGTGCATCTGCGAGACTGAGAGTTTCCTAGATAGCATGTTTATAAATCTGGTCACCCTGTGGCTTAAGAATATGCAGACAGAGAGGGAATGGATGACCGCCAGGCAGTCAAGAAGGACCAGAGATATAGTGCAGGAATCCCGAGTGCATCTCACTCACCAAGCAGTATTCCATTCTGAATACTGATGAAAGTGATGGTTCCTCTAGGGTGTGCAGCCAGAGTATAGACCATGGCACCACAGCTGGCTCAGCTGGACAAGGGGCAGGAGGAAGATTGGAAAATTAATCGTGATAGGGGATTCATTAGTTAGCAGAGGTGAATCCAGGAAGGTACGTTGCCTATGGTTGCCTACGGTATGGTTCTGAAGAAGGGTCACTGACCTGAAACGTTAACTCTGCTTCTCTCTCCACAGATGCTGCCAGACCTGCTGAGTATTTCCAGCATTTCTCGTTTTTATTTCAGATTTCCAGCATTCGCAGTATTTTGCTTTTCTCTTATTAAGGTATGTTGCCTCCTGGTGCCAGGGTCAAGGATGTCACAGAGCAGCTGCAGAGCACTCTGAGGGCAGAAATTGAGCAGCCAGCAGTTGTAGTCTGCATTGGTACCAATGACATAGGTAGAAAGAAGGATGAAGTCCTGCAGGCAGCAGTTTAGGGAGCTGGGAAAGAAACTAGCAAATAGGACCTCAAAGCTAGTAATCTCCAGATTAATCCCGGTACCATGGGCAAGTGAGTATAGAAATAGGAGGATAGAGCAGATGAATGCGTGGCTGGAGAGATGGTGCAGGAGGGAAGGGTTCAGATTTCTGGAATTGGTTCTAGGGAAGGTGGGACCTGTACAGGCCGGACACGTTGTACCTGAACAGAGCCAGGACCAATGTCCTTGTGGGGCGATTTGCTCATGCTATTGGGAGGGTTTAAACAAAATTGGCAGGGCTGTGGGAACCAGGAGGTAAATTTAGAAAGGAAAACCAAGGTGCACAGGGAATTGGGAGAGACAGGTAGCACTCGAGTAGGAAATAGTAAGGCGTTAGGTGGCGTCGGTGTAAGAGGGAATGTAATAAGGTCTAAATTAGGTTTACTGTGCATGTAGAGGAATGCGTGCAATGTGGTAAATAGGGTTGGTGAGCTGCAGGTGCAAATAGCCACGCGGAAATATGATATTGTGGTGATAATGGAGACCTGGCTCAAAAAAGGGCAGATTGGATACTAAATATTCCTGGATACAAGGTGTTCAGGAAAGATAGGGAAGGAAGAAAATGAGGAGCGGTAGCTGTATTGATAAGGAGAGCATTACAGTGCTGGAGAGAGAGGATGTCCTAGAGGGGTCAAGGACAGAATCTATTTGGTTAGAGCTAAGAAACAGTTGAGGTACTAATACATTATTGGGGGTATTCTATAGGACACCACCACCTTCTCAAGGGGAATTAGGGATGGGCAATAAATGCTGGCCTAGACAGTGAAAGAATAAAAAAAAACAATTAGTGGGAAGGATATAGAGGAATAAATTTGCAAGGAAATTACAGACAGGTACAAGAATTATATAAGTTATAATGGGGGACTTTAATTATCCTAATATAGTCTGGGATGGTAATAGTGTAAAAGGAAGAGAGGGGAAAGAGTTTCTAGAGTGTGTTAAGGGAGAATTTTCTACATTAATATGTTCCCCAGTCCAACGAGGAAGGAGGCATTGCTGTATCTGGTTCTGGGGACTGAGGTGGGTCAAGTTCCAGTAGGGAAACATTTAGGGAACAGTGACCAAAGAATCATAAGGTTTAGGTTAACTATGGAAAAGAACTAGGAGCAATCCAGAGTAAATGTAATTAATTAGGGAAGGGCCAAATTCAAGGAGTGAGAATGGATCTGGCTCAAGTAAATTGGAATCAAAGATTGGAAGGCGAAACTGTAACTGAACAATGGGCTGCTTTTAAAGTGTAAATAGCTTGGGTACAGTCAAGGCACATTCCCACGAGGGGGAAAGGTAGGGCAAACAGATCCAGATCTCTCTGGATGATGAAAGAGTTAGAGAGTAAGATGAGGCAGAAAAAGGGTGCATATGACTGATGTCAGGTAGATAATACAACTGAGAACAAGGCTGAATATAAAAGGTTCAGAGGGGAAGTGAAAAAACAAATAAGAGAAGCAAAAAGAGAGTATGAGAAGTGACTCATGGCTAACATAAAAGGGAATATAAAAGTCTTACATAAGTAGTAAAAGGGTGGTAAAAGGATGAGTGGGGCTGATAAGGGACCTAAACGGGGATTTACATATGGAGTCAGAGGGCATGGCTGAGATACTTTACATCTGTCTTTACCAAGGAAGAAGATGCTGCCCAAGGGTGGAAATTGCAGAAGCTCTGTCCATAATCTTCCAATACTCCTTAGATATAGGTGTGGTGCCAGAGTACTGGTAAATTGCAAATGTGACACCAGGGTTGTCCAACGTACGGCCCGCCAAAGGTTTCCATCCTGCCCGCGGATGTAAACTGTACCCAGGCCATTCCTCATCCTTGCCAGGGGCCTGTGACTGGTAATTTCAGAGATGAGAATTTCCCATTGGTTTTTTCTTTCCAACCAGACTGGCTTAAAAAAATCGCACTGTCCGTTTCACAGCTTAATTGAAATTTCTAAGCTCAGATCTTTATCAAATGCTCATTAACACTAATTTCCTCATTCACAGCTGACAGGTACTGGGAGTGCGAACAGTGGCTTCTGAACTTTGGACAGATTCGGGGTTTTCTGGCAGGCTTTTAAAAGAAAATTGGAACCCACCGGAAAACTCCGAAGCTATCGAAGTTTGGAAACTGCTGTTCCCGGTCTCAGCACCTGTCAGGACAGCTGCGGGGCTTTCCAGAGGGTTCCGACTTTTTTTTAAAAGCCTGCCAGTAAACCCCAAATCTGTCTGAAGTTAGGAAGCCACTGTTCCCGTGCTCAGCAACGATCAGAGAGAGAGAGAGAGGGCTGGATTTTGTGCTGGAGGTGGGGCTCGGCACCAGGCCAAAAAGGCAGGGGAACCCCACCTCAGCCTTTTTCTCCACCACCCCCGCCCCCACCCCCTACCCCAGAGTGATCCTCTTGTCCTTTTGTGTCAACATTTTAGGAGGCAGGATCCTTTAAAGACTTTAAAGGGACAGGGATCCTGCTTCCAGGGCTGGCCAATCAGATGGCCATCAGCTCAACAGTATCAGCAGCGCCACTGGGAGCAGTGGCCACTGCTGGTACTGCAGAGGCCTCAGAAACAGGCCCAGAGGTAGGTGAGGCAGTGTCGCCGGGCCAGTCAGAAAGGCCCTGGGGTGCGTGGGTGGTGGTTCAGCCTGGTAGGAGGGAGGTCCTGGGGGATAAAGTTGTTCCCGGTGGGGGCCCTCCGTGGGTGACAAATTGCACGTGGAGGAGGGACCTCCCCCCACCCCCCAAGCCCACAGGGAGGGCACCTCATTTTACAAGGTGTCCTCCCCGCAAGACGGAGGCCCGCCACCGCTGCTCATAAGATGCCAGTGGCGGTGGGAAGAGGCCCTTAATTGGCCCTTGATAGGCTACTTAAGGGCCTCAATTTTCCTCTGGGTGGGTAGGCCATCATCGGGAAGATCGTTGAGTGACAGGATGGTGATGGGCACTCCGCCCCACTGCCACCCATCACGATTCTCCGTGCCTCCCGCCTCCGATCCTGCCTTAGGGGTGCCTGTAAGATCCTGCCCAGAGAGTGAGGCAGAGAGAGAGAGCGGGGACAGAGAGAGACAGAGAGGGGGGATGACACACAGAAGGAGGGAATGACACAGAGAGGGGAGGGAACAATACAGAGAGGGGAGGATGACAAAAGAGGGGAACAACACAGAAGGGAGGAACGCAGAGGGGATGAGAGACAGACACAGAAAGAGAGAGGAGGGAGAGAGAGCGATCAAGATCACTCCTGACAGATGGACATTTTTTCAGAATATTCTGCATCGCTACAACAAGTGTCCAGGCAGACATTGACTACTTGTGCAAGAAAAAAAAATGCCAGGTATCTCACTAAATCAGTGTTAAACATAGTGAAGAGAAAGTAAGTCAATAAATTAGTCTTCTCGTTTAAATCTTCTTGACAAAAATGCACATTTGTTGTTGTTTTGATGAATAGTAAGATACATTTTTAATGCCTTTATCCTTCTAAAATTGTCTTACCGGCCTCCTATGTAAGACAAAAATTGTAATGTGGCCTCCCATGTGAAAAGGTTGGACACCTCTGTGTTACACCCTTGTTCACAAAAGGACAAGTGTAAGGACAAGTCCAGCAACTACAGGCCACTCAGTTTAACCTTGGTGGTGGGAGAGCTTTCAGAAATTAAATTCGGGACAAAATTAATAACCACTTAGACAAATGTGGTTTAGTTAAGGAAAGCCAGCACGGATTTTTTAAGGGCAAATCATGTTTAACTCACTTGCTTGAGTTTTTTGATGAGGTAACAGAGAGGATTGATGAGGGTAATGCTGTTGATGTGGTTTGCATGGACTTCCAAAAGGCATTAGATAAAGTGCCACATGAAAGGCTTGTCAGTAAAGTTAAAGTGCATGGAATAAGTGGGACAACAGCAGCGTGGATATGAGTGATAGGAAACAGAGAGTAGTTGTGAATGGTTGTTTTTCGGCCTGGAGGAAGGCATATAGTGGTATCAGCCCACTGCTTTTCTCAATCTATATTAATGACCTAGACTGGAGTACAGGGCACAATTTCAAAATTTGCAGATGACACAAAACTTGGAGGTATTGTGAACTGTGAAGAGGATAGTGATAAATTTCAAGGGGACATAGACAGGCTGGTGGAATGGGTGGACAATTGGCAGATGAAATTTAATGCAGAAAACTATGAAGTGATTCATTTTGTGAACATATGAATTAGGAGCAGAAGTAGGCCATTCAGCCCCTCGAGCCTGCTCCACCATTCAATAAGATCATGGCTGATCTGTTTGTGTCTTGAATTCCACACTCCCATCTACCCCCGATAACCTTTGATTCCCCTGCCTAACAAGAATCTATCTACCTCCGCCTTAAAAATATTCAATGACCCCGCCTCCACCACCTTCTGAGGCAGAGTTCCAAAGTTGCACAACCCTCTGAGAGAAAAAATTTCTCCTCATCTCTGTCCTAAAAGGGCGACCCCTAATTTTAAAACAGTGCCCCCTAGTTCTGGACTCACCCACAAAAGAAAACATCCTTTCCAAACCCACCTTGTCAAGACCATTCAGGATCTTATATACTTCAATATTTTGGTAGGAAGAAAGAGGAGAGGTAATATAAATTAAAGGGTACAATTCTAAAGGGGATGCAGGAGCTGGGGGACCTAGGGAAAAAGCACATAACTCATTGTAGGTTGCAGGGAAGTTTGATAAAGTGCTTAATAAAGCATATGGGATCCTGGGCTTTATAAATAGGGGCATAGAATACAAAAACAAGGAAGTTATGATAAACCTGTATAAATCACTGGTCTCAACTGGAGTATTGTGCCCAGTTCCAGGCACCACATTTTTGGAAGGATGTTAAGGCATCAGAGAGGGTGCAGAAAAGATTCACGAGAATGGTTCCAGGGATGACGAACTTCAGTTACATCAATAGGTTCGAGAAGATGAGTCTTTTCTCCTTGGAGAAGAGAAGGTTGAGAGGAGATTTGATAGAGGTGTTCAAAATCATGAGGGGTCTGGACAGAGTAGATAGGGAGAAACTGTTGCCAATGGTTGAAGGATCCAGAACCAGCGGACACCGATTTAAGGTGATTGGGAAACAAAGCAACAGCAACATGAGGAAAAAAAAATTTTACGCAGCAAGTGGTTAGAATCTGGAATGCACTGCCAGGAGTGTGGTGGAGGCAGATTAAATCAAGGCCTTCAAAAGAGAACTGGATAATTATCTGAAGGAAAAAAAACTTGCAGCGCTGCAGGAAAAGGCAGGGAAATGGGACTAGGTGAATTGCTCTTGCAGCCGGCACGGACAAGATGGATTGAATGGCCTCCTTCTGTGCTGTAACTATTCTATGAAATTCCCAGGACTTAATGGCCTACATCTAGAGTTCTAAAAAAAAGTAGCAGCAGAGAGTGGATGCACTGGTTATAACTTTGCAAAATTCTCCAGATTCTATCATGGTCCCAGCAGATTGAAAGTTGGCAAATGTAACACCGCTATTCAAGAAAGGAGGGAGAGAGAAAATGGGGAATTACAGCCAGTTAGCCTGACATCAATTGCCCAAAAAATGCTGGAATCTATTATTAAGGAAGTCTTAGCAATGCACTTAGAAAATCATAGTCTGATCAGGCAGTGTCAACGTGGTTTTATGAATGAGAAATCGCTTTTGACAAATTTATTAGAGTTTTTTTTGAGAATGTGACTAGGAAGATAGCTAAAAGTAGCCATTAGATGTACACTTGGATTTCCAAAAGGCATTTAATAAGGTGCCACATAAGTGGTTAATACACAAGATAAGGGCTCACTGAGTTAGGGGTAATATATTAGCTTTCATGGTGACTTGGTTAATGGACAGGAAGCAGAGTGTAGTGATAAATGCATTTTCAAGTTGGCAGTCTGTAACTAGTGGAGTGCCACAAGGATCAGTGCTGGGGCCTCAGATATTTACAATCTACATTAATGACTTAGACAAAGAAACTGAGAGTAAGGCATCCAAGTTTGCTGATGACGCAAAACTAGATGGGAATGTAAACTGTGAGGAGGACACAATGAAGCTGCAAAGACATATAAACAGGTTAAGGTAGTGGGCAACAAGATAGCAGATGGAGTATAATGTGGGGAAGTGTGAAGTGATGATGGCAGATTCTTTGCAGGCGAAGATAATGGAAAAACTTGTCTGTGCAGTAGTTAGCATGATCGTTGTTGACCGAAGAGGTCAATTCATGATCTCCAGGCTCTTGATAAGTTGGGGCACAAGAACCCCTGGTTTGGAGGGGCTTTGGTATAAGCAGACTCCTTCCATTGTCTGTGCTTTTCTTCAGCAGCCTCACGTATGTTTGTTTCAAACTTGTAGGCTACTTTCCTGATTGTTGTGTGCCAGCTTCTGTTGACAGTCTCCTGGTCCCACACCTGTTGGCCAATGTCAACCAGAGAGAGCTGTCTTTTCAGTTGACCTTTGAACTGTTTGCGAGGTGCACCTCGATTTCACTTACTGGAGCATGGTTCACCATAAAGTACTGCTTTTGGCATTCTGAAGAGTGCAATCACCAGCAAACAGAAGCTCCACGATAAGCTCTTCTGTGGTTTTGGTATTTGCCAGTCATCATCACAGGTTGAAAAGACTGCTCTCTGTTCAGAAGCCAATATTTATGCTCTCTGTCGAGCAGTAGCTAACTAAAGAAGTTAAGGATAAAATATGATTTTAAAAAAGGTTCAAATTGAAAGAAAACATGGACAATAATGATTAGTGGTAGGTCAGAAGATTGGACAGATTTTAGAAACCAGCAAAAAATGACTTAAAAAAGGGAGAAATTAGAGTATGATAGAAAGCTAGCTAGAAATATAAAAAGATAGAGAGTAAGAGTTTCTACGAGTATTAAAAAGGAAAAGAGTAATTAAAGTGAGCGTTGGTCCCTCAGAAAGTAAGACTGAGGAATTAATATTGGGAAACAAGGAAATGGTGGAAGCGTTGAACAGGTATTTTGTGTTTGTCTTCACTGTCGAAGACACACAAAAAATCCCAAGAATACTTGAAAATCAAGAGGTAAACGGGACGGAGGAACCTAAAACAATCATAATCACTAGGGAAAAGGTACTGGGAAAACTATTAGAATTAAGGCTGACAAGTCCGCTGGCTTGATGGTTTACATCCTAGGGTCTTAAAAGAAATGGCTGCAGAGATTGTAGATGCATTGGTTGTGATCTTCCAAAATTCCCTGGATTCTAGGAAGTTCCCAATGGATTGAAAAATTGCGAATGTAACACCTCTATTCAAGAAAGGAGGGAGACAGAAAGCAGGAAACTATAGGCTAGTTGCCTAATATCTGTCATTGGAAAAATGCTAGAATCCATTATGAACGAGGTAATAGCCGGATATTTAGAAAATCACAATGCAATCAGACAGACCCAACATGGTTTTGTGAAAGAGAAATAGTGTTTGACTAATTTATTACATTTCTTTGAGGAAGTAACAAGCCAGGTAGATAAAGGGGAACCTGTAGATGTGGTGTACTTAGATTTCCAAAAGGCATTCGTTAAGATGCCACAGGAAAGGTGATCACCCAAAATAAGAGCTGGTGTAGGGGGTAACATATTAGCATGGATAGAGGATTGGATAGCTAACAGGAAGCAGAGAGTAGGGATAAATGGGTCATTTTCGGGTTGGCAAGCCATTACTAGTGGAGTGCCATAGTGATCAGTGCTGGGGCCTCAACTATTTACAATCTTTATCAATGGCTTGGATGAAGGGACTGAATGTATGGAAGCTAACTTTGCTGATGACACAAAAATAGGTAGGAAAGTAAGCTGTCAAGAGAACATCAAGAGTCTACAAAGGGATTTAGATAGGTTAAGTGTTACATCGAGTCATAGAGTTATACAGCACAGAAACCGGCCCATCGTGTCTGTGCCGGCCATCAAGCACCTATCTATTCTAATCCCATTTTCCAGCACTTGGCCCGTAGCCTTGTGTGCTATGGCATTTCAAGTGAGTGGGCAAAAATTTGGCAGATGAAGTGTAATGTGGGAAAATGTGAACTTGTCCACTTTAGCTAGAAGAATAGAAAATCAGTTAATATATGCATTATATTTTATGGCTGGGGAAGCAGTTATAGTTCGATGTCAAAGTCAACAACTTCAGCTGCTGCAATGTGAATGGTATTGATGCCACCAGGAGTGAATCTCTCAGGGCAAGTGTTCAAAATGTGGGCAATGGTCTGACGTGGATGTCCACAGTCACAATTTGAACTGGTCTTCATGTTCCACTTGTGGAGCAAGTGGCCACAATTTCCCTGTCCCATCCTCTAGTGGTTGAGGTTGTCCAGATATTCCATGGGAGGTTGAAAACTGGGACTTCACCACTCGTGTCAGTTACCAGGTTCTGTTTGATGATATTAGCAGTCAACCAGGAGGTGCACCATCGAGAGGTGGGGCTGTCGTCTGTTTGTAGGGTGTGGAGTGTGTTCCAGTGGGGCCTTCGAGATTTCAGGCAGGTGTGCGGAGGTTTTGAGGTCCTATATCAATGGGAGCGCTTCCACTGCACCATTGCCAGTCCCTTGGGACGTAGCAAGCTGAATTTTACAGACCCCCCCGACGTCGGGGTCGTGGTTGGTGGGGCCGGAAAATGCTTCCGGGAGAGGCCCACCACGGACCTCAACGCCAGGAAGGCCTGACCCGATATTGCCAGTGGTGGAGAGGTCTCGTGGCGGCCTCCCCGCCGCTCGGCGATGGGAGCCCCATTTAAATATTTAAATTAATTAAAATAAATTAATTATCGTTACGAGCCCGCCGTCTGTCCTGGAGTGATCTTAATGGCGGTGGCTGGCAACCCGCGCCTTTGGATCCCCGACTATAGAACCAAGGTGGAAGACTGGTGGGGAGGGGGGAGCAGGTAAGTTTCTCGGTGCGGGGGAGCGGGGTCAAAGTCATATCATTGGTGTAGGGGATGGTGGGAAGGGTTATAGTGTAAAGTTTATGTACTTTGCGGGTGGGGGCGGGGCGGGGGAAGGTCAGGTGGGGAAGGGTAGTGTTTTGGTGAGGGAGAGGGCAAGTAGTTACTGGGGGGGTGTGAGAGGGGCAATTTAAATGGCTTTAACTTTTTTTATTACCTGTTCCTCTAAATATTTAAATTGAAAGGTAAGGCTTGAAGCCCTTTAAAAATGGCATCAGCTGCCTGTGCAGTTCGCCCCGGCTATTTAAATGAGCCACCGCACTTAATATTGCGGCGGATCCGCGACGTGCAGCTCGCGTGGATGGGCCGCCCTTGTTTCCATCTGCCACTGAGTATAAATTTCAGCCTCCAGTATTCTGTAGGAGAGTAAATAATAATAGATGATCAAGACCTCCATTGCCCTAACCAGTCAATCCACCATTCTCTCCATTTATGGAGCCCACAGTCTGCATGGCAGCTATTTGAGCTTCCAGGAAAGCTGAAAACCATACTGGAAATGGAATGAAGGCTCTGCTTCAGCAGCCTTGGCGATGGTCACACTATCCAGGTTAGAGCGCAGAATGTTGATCCCACGAAGACTCTTCAAAACAGTCATTATACTAGTCAAAAACCTTGGCCACTGTCCAATACCTGTAAGAGGTCCGTTTCCCCCCTATTCTGATGATTCTTGACTTCAGGATTTTATAAAGGACAAATTGCACGGACATAGGGTTGGGCTGAACCACAAATTTCTTTATTTGAAAAAAAACAACACCCCTCCTAAAACCCTGTTACAAAGACCTCTAACTAATCTAAAGGTTAGTCTGATTTAAATCTCTCCACGATTTAACCTCAGCGCTCACCCAAACACAAGTCACCACAACTTTTGAAAAACCACAGGCAAAACCCCAAATTCACTCAATTTGAAACCCAAACACTTAAAATTGTTTTAAAACTCTTAGCCCCAAATACCCCTTGGATTTGGCTGATCACTTAAAATCCCTCCATGCAGTTGGTCCTTCCGGTGCAAATTGTACGTCCAAGAGCCAGGTTGACCGTTCCTGACCCTCCTTCTCGACTGCAGCACCCACAGAACAAACCCCTTCAAGATTTGACTGAAAAGCTTACAAATCAACCACACGGCTGGTCGTTACCAATGTTGATTGTAGGCCTGGACCTGAGATGACCAGTCCCTGTCCTTCTTCACATAACTGCAGCTCCAAACCCTTCGATCTTGTCCCTTTTATGACGCTCCTTATCGAAATATCATGATCACATCTCCTGAAGCCATCCTGCTGGATCATCAGCACTTAGCACCTTTTAGTCCTTTTCCTCTGTTACCTGCCTGGTCCAGACACATCTATTTAGTGCTGATGTGATTTCCCTGACCGAGAACAATGAAGTCCACACGGTGAGGTAACCCAGGCTCCAAAGCTAATATCCATGAAAGAGGTTTCTCTCCTGTCTTGACAGGAGTGAATGCTGTGCTCTGGGGCCACTTAGTTGTAACAATGACCTCCCAATCACTTAACATGATGGCAGTTATGCTGTGTCACTGTTATAATAATGTCCCAAATTCCAGTCCTTTAACAGTATCAGTTCTGTTATGATGTTGGGATGTTTGAAAATTGACTCATCGGAATGCAGCCTGCCTCAATGTGCTTTGTGTTGGGGTTTGGCTCTTATTCACAGTACTAGTGCCCGTGGGGGTTAGGGTTCCTTCCCCATACTCCACAAAGTCCGGTTTTAAAGTGCAGTTTGGGCGGGGCGGGGGGGGGGGGGGGGGAGGGGAGGAATTCTGATCCCACATACCTTTGTTCATGGCAGTCCTCATCTCTGTTGTCCTCAGCAGAGTTGGGGGCAGGCCTTGCCCTCCAGCAAGGGCACTCCTGTACAAACTCTGCTACCAGTTACTGCTGTAGCTAACCTGTGCAGTGTATTTCACCACTTGCAGACCCCCCTTTAGCCCATGTGGAGTACCAATATCTGAGATGATGTTGGGGGGCTTGGAACCTTTGACGGTGTACCCTCAGAGGATGTCCTCCTCCAAGATCTGTCCTTCTTCTGTAAGAATTTCCTTTTCTTCTAGGGCTTTCTCAATAATGAGAGAAAGGAGTCAGAAGTAGCACACAATTAGGGATAGTCTGAGGAATGCATGTTGATGTTTCTAAGCTTGCTGCATATGTGCTGAGTTGAATGAAGGGTTAAAATATGTAGACGTCCTGCTTGGATCTTGCCCCTACAGAAAGAGAGGGTAAGAGTGAGCATGTGTGTTGAGAAGGCTATTGGAGATGTGTACAGCATATAGTGGATCTGTGGAGAGGTGAGGAAGAAGGAAAATGGAATAAAGATGGGGAATTGTGGAATATAGAGAGAGTGTGTGTGATGAAGTGAGGAAGGAGTGGTGGAAATTCAAGTGGTTATATGCAAGAAGAGAATGGTGCTAGTGTATGGTGTGAATAGAGGAGAGGAAGATGTATTTTTATTTTGAATGAGCAAGAGAGACACCTTGATGTGCCTTTGTAATTGTTGAAGGATGTGATACAGGGAAGTGGTGGGGGTGAGAGGTGTGTTGTCAGGTAGTGGTGTACTTGACCTTAAGGATGTTATGAGGTCAGTGAGCCTACTTTGAACCCAGGTCCTGGGGATGATACTGGTGGCACTGACCCTTTCAGCCACCTCTGTCCAGGCATACTTGCATTCTGAAGAACAGTACTTCCCTCCTGACCCTCATTTCCTTCACTATGACCTCCAAGGATGCATCAGGAAAGTGTGGAGGGTTTGGGGTCAGCCCTTTGACTTATCATTGCAGCCACAAATCTTCATTTGGTTCAAATAAAAATGCAAGCAGGGAGTGCAACCTCGAAGTTAGTCAGGGAGCTTGCCTGAAATTGTGCAGGTTACATGATTGGGACAGCTTATTCTTCAAATGCTATTGAGTTCTGGAAGTTAAATAGGACTGGGTCTCACACTGACAACATCATGGGGGTTTGCTGCCTTTGCACACGATACCCGTCATGCGAGAAGTAAAACAAAAGGATAAGTTTAAGTAAGTTAGTGTTCTGTATATGAAAAGTACCAGACTCAATACTGAGGCTTCATGTTGTCACAACTGCTACTCAAATGATTCAGTTCCCTTTACTTCTGTTTTTCCAGCTCTTTGACTTTGACATTGAAGTGAAACCAATGTTGGAGGTGCTGGTGGGGAAAACTATTGAACAAGCTCTACTAGAGGTGATGGAGGAGGAGGAGCTGGCTAACCTGCGTGCACTGCAACGTGATTTTGAGGAACTGCGCAACGCAGAGCTTGCAGAAGTACAGCGCATGGAAGAGAAGGAGAGACGGCACAGAGAGGAAAAGGTATAGTTCACTCCAACTTAAGATGTATTATGTGAAATGCATATCTTACATTAGTTAGTTAGTTAGTTAGAGATACAGCACTGAAACAGGCCCTTCGGCCCACCGAGTCTGTGCCGACCATCAACCACCCATTTATACTAATCCTATACTAATTCCATATTCCTACCACATCCCCACCTGTCCCTATATATTTCCCTACCACCTACCTATACTAGGGGCAATTTATAATGGCCAATTTACCTATCAACCTGCAAGTCTTTTGGCATGTGGGAGGAAACCGGAGCACCCGGAGAAAACCCACGCAGACACAGGGAGAACTTGCAAACTCCACACAGGCAGTACCCAGAATTGAACCCGGGTCGCTGGAGCTGTGAGGCTGCGGTGCTAACCACTGCGCCACTGTACATTGATGTACAAGATAGGTGCAAAGACATTAAAGAATTTGAGAAAAATTTTAAATAACTTTCCTCTAAAAGATAGAGGAAGAGCTGTTAATTCAATGTAGATTATTATGAATTAGCATTCAATTCGAATTAATTTCTGATAAGTCTGAGATGAACACAGACTTTAGCGGTGACTATACCTTGGCTGGGAATAGTCATTGAATATGTTGTCGCCTTCCAAATCCGTGTCAATATTTCCTTCAATTCCCCATATTTGAATCTCTTCCATCAGGTTTCCACCCTCACCACTGACATGACTCTGATCAAAGTCACAAAATGACATCCTCTGTGACTATGACTAGTACACAGTCACTCTTTGTCCTTCTCAACTTCTCTGCAGCCATTCACAGTTGACCACGCCATCCTCCTCTAATAACTCCTCTGATGTCCAACTCAGTGAGACTTCCCTTGCTTGTTTCCACTCAACTATTCAGTCGTAGCCAGAGCATCCCCATCAATGGCTGTCTTCCCACATGCACAATGTTACATCTGGAGTCCGCCAATGATCTGTCTTGGCCCCTCATCTTCCTCATCTACATGCTATCCCAGAAGACATGGGGTCAGAAATCACATCTACACCTTTCCACGACCTCTCTCAACTCTTCCACTGCCTGTGTTCTCATACTGCTTATCCAACATGCAGTCCTGGATGAACTGTAATTTTCTCCACTTAAAAATGGGGGAGACCAAAGCCATTGTCTTCAGCCCTGCCTAAAACTCTGTATCCTCACCACCAAATTCATCTGACTCCTGGCCACTTTCTTTGTTGAACTAGACTGCTCGTAACCTTGGCATCCCTTTTGATCCTGAGCTGAGCTTCCAATCCCATATCACTAAACCTACGTCTATTTCCATAGCATTGCTTGTTTCCACACCTCAGCCAATCCATGTGTTTGTCACCTCCAGACAATTATGGCCAGCCTCCCATCCTCCACCCTCTATATACTTTAGCCCATACAAAGTTCTGTTGCTTGTTCCTATCCTGTACCATATCCAGTGAATCTTTGTATCCTCATTGGCTACAGGTGAGGTCCCAGAGGACTGGAGAATAGCCAATGTTGTTCCTTTGTTTAGGAAGGGTAGCAAGGATAATCCAGGAAATTATAGGCCAGTGAGCCTTAGGTAGGAAAATTATTGGAGAGGGTTCTTCAGGACAGGATTTACTCCCATTTGGAAACAAATGAACTTATTAGCGAGAGGCAGCATGATTTTGTGAAGGGGAGGTCGTGTCTCACTAACTTGATCGGGTTTTTTGAGGAAGTGACGAAGATGATTGATGAAGGAAGGGCAGTGGATGTTGTCTACATGGACTTCAGTAAAGCCTTTGACAAGGTCCCTCATGGCAGACTGGTACAAAAGGTGAAGTCACACGGGATCAGAGGTGAGCTGGCAAGATGGATACAGAACTGGCTCGGTCATAGAAGACAGAGTGTAGCAGTGGAAGGGTGCTTTTCTGAATGGAGGGCTGCGACTAGTGGTGTTCCGCAGGGATCAGTGCTGGGACCTTTGCTGTTTGTAGTATATATAAATGATTTGGAGGAAAATGTAGCTGGTCTGATTAGTAAGTTTGCGGACGACACAAAGGTTGGTGGAGTTGCGGATAGTGATGAGGATTGTCAGAGGATACAGCAGAATATAGATCGGTTGGAGACGGGCGGAGAAATGGTAGATGGAGTTTAATCCGGACAAATGTGAGGTAATGCATTTTGGAAGATCTAATACAGGTGGGAAGTATACAGTAAATGGCAGAACCCTTAGGAGTATTGACAGGCAGAGAGATCTGGGTGTACAGGTCCACAGGTCACTGAAAGTGACAACACAGGTGGATAAGGTAGTCAAGAAGGCATACGGCATGCTTGCCTTCATCGGTCGGGGCATAGAGTATAAATTTTGGCAAGTCATGTTGCAGCTGTACAGAACCTTAGTTAGGCCACACTTGGAATATTGCGTGCAATTCTGGTCGCCACACTACCAGAAGGATGTGGAGGCTTTGGAGAGGGTACAGAAGAGGTTTACCAGGATGTTGCCTGGTCTGGAGGGCATTAGCTATGAGGAGAGGTTGGATAAATTCGGATTGTTTTCACTGGAACGACAGAGGTGGAGGGGTGACATGATAGAGGTTTACAAAGTTATGAGTGGCATGGACAGAGGGATAGGCAGAAGCTTTTTCCCAGGGTGGAAGAGTCAGTTACTAGGGGACATAGGTTTAAGGTACGAGGGGCAACGTTTAGAGGGGATGTGCGAGGCAAGTTTTTTACACAGAGGGTGGTGAGTACCTGGAACTTGATGCTGGGGGAGGTGGTAGAAGCAGGTATGATAGCGATGTGTAAGAGGCATCTTGACAAATACATGAATAGGATGGGAATAGAGGGATACGAACCCCGGAAATGCAGAAGGATTTAGTTTAGACAGGCATCAAGATCGGCGCAGGCTTGGAGGGCCGAATGGCCTGTTCCTGTGCTGTACTGTTCTTTGTTCTTTGAAACTGAGTAAAGATAGGCTCCAGCATTATCCTTCCATAACAAGATTTCTGGAGTTTAACATGGTAGCAGAGGATGGTTGCCTAACTTTGAAGGTTGGAAACTAGGAATTTTTTTTATATATAGAAAACTAAAATCTTATGGGCTAGTGTAGAAAATATGGCAGAAAGCAAGTGTAGATTGTCAGGGTATGATTACCCTCCGATGTTCTCCGCATCTGAACCAGTGGAAGAATGAAGTAGATATTGGATATGGGTTACATCTCTACCAAAGAGGAAACAAGGTGTGGCCCTGGCGTTGTCACTTCCTACCAAAAGTAAAATCAGAAGTAAAGTGTGTGAACTGGATGCTTGGCAGTTGGCTACTGATAAAGGGTTGGATTTTCTGTTAGAATTCTTGGATGAAATTTACAAGAAAGATGACCTATTGAATGCGCATGGTCAGACTTTGATAGATTTCAGAAAACAGATCGTTATTCAAGGAAGGAATATATCATGGACTTTAATAGACTGTATAGAAGATTGAGGAAATTCAATTTGGAGATCCCTGGTTCCGTGCTAGCTTTAAATTGCTCAATTGTGCTAGGTGTCACATATGGACAGGCTCCTGGTTCTAACTGGGGTTCGGTTCCTGGTCAAAGACTTCCTGTTGGATCAAATGTCTGCCGTAAAGAAATTCCTGGGGAAACTGTCATTTCCTGCAGCCCTGGTAGAACAAACAGAGCATTCTGAGGTGACACAAAGAATGGAGGGCTCAATGTTTACTAGATTTCGAAATGGTCCAAATACTGGAAGCAGGCATACATACAATGGAAGAGTTAAAGACAAGAGGAATGAGGATGAAAGCACTTTTAGCAGGCCTGCCTGTTACAGTGGAAGACAGAATTGGAATAGTTAATAAGTGCTTCAGATGTGACTCAAAGTATCATTATGCAATGAACTGCCCTAAGCGGAGGGGCAGAGTCCTCGAAATAACACACGATGCAGAGAATTCTGAGGCGCAAGAAGAAGATACTGATGAATCTAAATGAATTGTACCAGTCACAAAGAGTTTTAGGCCTGTGATAAATGTGTTAGTTGCGGATTTGTTCAAGTGTGCTGAATTAGATAGTGCTTGCACATTAACAGTATGTAGAACTGATTGGTTAGAATGTTATCTGGATCACTCAGTAGTGAGGATCAACGCAAGGTTAAGTAGTATAAAAGTACTGAAGAAGGGTCACTGACCCGAAACGTTAACTCTGCTTCTCTTTCCACAGATGCTGCCAGACCTGCTGTGTGGTTCCAGCATTTCTTGTTTTTATTTCAGATTTCCAGCATCCGCAGTATTTTGCTTTTATAAAAGTACTATCAGCTTTAGGTTTGGCGATAACAACACATTGAAGTCACTGAAGAGTGTAGTAATTCCATGTAAAATAGCTGGAGTAAGCCCCTTTATGTAGTCTCTAGTGAAGTACCTTTACAGTTGAGTAAGCCTTCAATGAAAAAGGCACAAATGAAACTTGATATGCAGCATGATAAGGCAATTGTTTTTGGACAGTCAGTGAATTTGCGGTTTACCCA
This sequence comes from Heterodontus francisci, assembly GCF_036365525.1. Lineage (NCBI taxonomy): Eukaryota > Metazoa > Chordata > Chondrichthyes > Heterodontiformes > Heterodontidae > Heterodontus > Heterodontus francisci. The sequence continues at coordinate 45,522,459 of NC_090383.1, read as the reverse complement.
GACAGGGCATTATTGTATACCCTTAACAAAATCTGATATTTCTCGTCAGAGTGTTAGAACAGTATTAATGGCATCAGGTGTTCAGAATCAAAACGATAAAAAGCAAATTGTCTTACAGTTACACAGGCAATTTGCTCACCCTTCTTGTCAGATTAAAAACCCTGCTAAACGATGTAGATGTGATTGATGAAACATAGAAAAACATAGAAAATAGGAGCAGGAGTAGGCCATTCGGCCCTTCAAAAAAGGGCTGCGCCATTCAAAAAAGATCATGGCTGATCATCTAATTCAGTACCCTGTTCCCGCTTTCTCCCCATATCCCTTGATCCCTTTGGCATTAAGAAATATATCTATTTCCTTCTTGAATATATTTAATGACTTGGCCTCCACTGCCTTCTGTAGTAGAGAATTCCACAGGTTCACCACCCTGTGAGACAAGAAATTTCTCCTCATCTCGGTTCTAAATGGCATACCCCGTATCCTGAAACTGTGACCCCTGGTTCTGGACTGCCCAGCCATCGGGAACATCCTCCCTGCATCTAGCCTGTCTAGTCCTACTAGAATTTTATAGGTTTCTATGAGATCCCCTCTCATTCTTCAAAACTATCATGAATATAAGCCTAGTTGACCCAATCTCTCCTCATATGTCAATCCTGCCATTCCAGGAATCAGCCTAGTAAATCTTCTTTGCATTCCCTCCAAGGCAAGAACATCCTTCCTCAGATAAGGAGACCAAAACTGCACACAATACTCCGGATGTGGTCTCACCAAAGCCCTGTATAACTGCAGTAAGACATCCTTGCTCCTGTACTCAAATCCGCTGGCAATGAAGGCCAGCATACTATTCGCCTTCCTAATTGCTAGCTGCACCTGAATGCTTGCCTTCAGCGACTGGTGTACAAGGACACCTAGGTCTCGTTGCACCTCCCCCTTTCCCAATCTATCACCATTCAGATAATAATCTGCCTTTCTGTTTTTACAACCAAAGTGGATAACCTCACATTTATCCACATTATACTGCATCTGCCATGCATTTTCCCACTCATCCAATTTGTCCAAATCACATTGGAGCCTCTTTGCATCCTCCTCACAGCTCACATCTTCCCCCCCCCCCCCCCCCGCCCCCTCCCTGCCAAGCTTGGTGTCGTCTGCAAACTTGTAAAGGTTAGTGGTGAGGCTGATTGTTACCAGAAAATAAAAGTTAGGGACAGAACATGTGAATGTCAAATTGCACCAAGGAATCATACAAGAGTAGGGAAATTTGCTAATAGATCAAACTTAAAGGCTTTGTATCTGAATGGACGAAGCATTCGAAATAAAATTAATGAGTTAACAGCGCAAATAGAGACGAATGGGTATGATTTAGTGGCGATTACTGAGACGTGGTTGCAGGGAAACCAGGTTTGGGAATTGAATATCCAAGGGTACTCAGTACTTCGGAAGGATAGGCAGGAAGGAAAAGGAGGTGGTGTAGCTTTTTTAGCAAAGGAAGAGATCAGTGCTGTAGTGAGAAATGATATAGGCACTGGAGATCAAGACGTAGAATCAGTCTGGGTAGAAATAAGAAATAACAAGGGAAAGTTCCTGGTGGGAGTAATCTATAGGTCCCCAAACAGCAGTCCCGCAGTGAGGCACAGTATAAACCAGGAAATGCTGGGGGCTTGTAAGAAAGGTACGGCAATAATCATGGGTGATTTTAATATGCATATAGACTGGATTAATCAAATTGGCAAGTATAGCCTCGAGGGAGAGTTCATTGAATGTATTAGAGATTGTTTTTTGGAGCAATATGTTATGGACCAACCAGGGAGCAGGCTATTCTAGCTGTAGTAGTATGTAATGAGGTGGGATTAATTAATGATCTGATAGGTTTAAGGATCCTCTAGGGAAAAGTGATCATAGCATGCTAGAATTTCAAATTCAGTTTGAGGGCGAGAAACTGGAGTCCCACACTAGCGTTCTGGAGTTAAACAAAGGTAATTATATAGGCATGAGGACAGATTTGGCCCTAGTGGACTGGGCAGGAAGACTAAAAGGTAGGACAGTTGATGAGCAGTGACAGATGTTTAAGGAGATATTCAATTCCTCCCAACTAAAATATATTCCAGAGAGGAAGAAAGATTGTAAGAGGGGGAAAAAACATTCATGGCTAAGCAAGGAAGTTAAGGATAACATAAAGACAAAAACTAAGGCATCTCATATTGCAAAGGCTAGTGGCAGGCTGGAAGACTGGGAAACTTAAAGATCAACAAAGGGTTACTAAAAAAGTAAAAAAGAGCAAAGGTAAATTATGAAAGAAAACTAGCGCAAAATATAAAAACGGATAGCAAAAGTATATAAAAGGGAAGAGAGTAGCTAAAGTGGATGTTGGTCTCTTGGAGGACGTGACTGGGAAGTTAATAGTGGGGAACACAGAAATGGCGGAGATACTAAATCAGTATTTTGCCTCAGTTTTCATGGTGGAGGACAATAGTACCATCCCAATAGTAACAGGTAATGCAGAGGTTATAGAAAAGGAGGAACTTAGAACAATCATCATCACTAGGGAAAAAGTACTGAGCAAACTATTGGGATTGAAGGCAGACAAGTCCCCAGGGCTTGATGGCCTACATCCTAGGGTCTTAAAGGAAGTGGCAGCGGAAATAGTGGATCCATTGGTTATAATATTTCAAAATTCCCCGGATGCGGGAAAGGTTCGAGTGGATTGGAAAAATGCTAATATAACGCCCTTATTCAAAAAGGGAGGGAGGCAGAAAGTAGGAAACTATAGACCAGTTAGTTTAACATCTGTCATTGGGAAATTGTTAGAATCCATTATTAAGGAAGTAATAACAGGACATTTAGAAAGTCAAAATGCAATCCATCAGAGTCAGCATGGTTTTATGACGGGTAAATCGTGTTTGACTAATTTGCTAGAGTTCTTTGAAGATGTAACAAGTAAAGTGGATAATGGGGACCCTGTAGATGTGGTATATCTGGACTTCCAGTAGGCATTTGATAAGGTGCCGCACAAAAGGGCCAAAATTTGGCAGATGGAGTTTAATGTGGATAAATGTGAGGTTATCCATTTTGGTCAGAAGAATAGAAAGGCAAATTATTATCTAAATGGAGAGAAACTTCAGAGTGCTTTAGTGCAGAGGGATCTACATGTCCTCCTGCATGAATCGCAGAAAACTAGTATGCAGTTGCAGCAGGCAACAAGGAAGGCAAATGGAATTTTGGCATTTATTGCTAAAGGAATAGAGTATAAAAGTAGAGAAGTGTTGCTGCAACTGTACAAGGCATTAGTGAGATATTACCCCCAATCCTATGTGCTTTAATTTTGCACACTAACCTCTTATGTGGGACCTTATCAAAAGCCTTCTGAAAATCCAAATACACCACATCCACTGGTTCTCCCTTATCTATTCTACTAGTTAGATCCCCAAAAAACTCCAGTAGATTTGTCAAGCATGACTTCCCTTTCATAAGTCCATGCTGACTTTGCCCAATCCCGTTTATGCTTTCCAGGTGTCCTGCTATCACATCCTTTACTCCTTTATAGTGGAGTATTGCGTACAGTTTTGGTCCCCTTACTTGAGGAGGGATGTAGTTGCATTGGAGGCAGTTCAGAGGAGGTTCACTAGATTGATTCCAGACATGAGGGGTTTGTATTATGAAGAGAGATTGAGCAGTTTAGGCCTTTACTCTCTAGAGTTTAGAAGAATGAGAGGAGATCTAACTGAGGTTTATAAGATGATTAAGGGGATTGACAAAATAGACGTAGAGAGGATGTTTCCTCTTGTGAGGCACTCTAGACCGAGAGGTCATAGTTTTAGGATAAGGGGTAGCAGATTTAAAACAGAGATGAGGAGAAATTACTTCTTCAAAGGGTTCTGAGTCTGTGAAATTCACTACCCCAGAGTGCAGTGGATACCGGGACATTGAGTAACTTTGAGGAGATAGACAGATTTTTAATTAGTAATGGGTTGAAGGGTTATGGAGAACGGGAACGGAAAGTGGAGTTGAGGCCGCGATGAGATCAGCCATGATCGTATTGAATGGCGGAGCAGGCTCGAGGGGCTGAATTGCCTACTCCTGCTCTTAGTTCTTATGTTCTTATGTTACATTTAGTTCCTGCACCCAAGTCATTAATATATATTGTGAATAGCTGGGGCCCAAGCACTGATCCCTGCGTACCCCACTAGTCACTGTCTGCCACCCGGAAAAAGACGCGTTTATTCCTACTCTCTGTTTCCTGTCTGTCAATCAATTCTCAATCTATGCCAGTAGACCCCCGTTTATGCTTTCCAGGTGTCCTGCTATCACATCCTTTATAATAGACTCTAGTATTTTCCCACTACTGATGTAAAGATAACTGGTCTGTAGTTCCCTGTTTTTTCTCTCCCTCCATTTTTAAATAGTGGGGTTACATTTGCCACTCTCCAATCTGTAGGAACTGCTCCAGAGTCTACAGAATTTTGGAAGATGACCACCAATGCATCCACTATTTCCAGGGCCACTTCCTTTAGTATTCTGGGATGTAGATTATCAGGCCCTGGGGATTTGTTAGCCTTTACGAGGATAATAGTGAAAATAGTGATCAGTGAAAAATGTGAAATTTGTAAAAGGTATTGGAAGTCACCATTACGTCCTATTGTCAGCCTTCCATTGACATGTGACTTTAATGAGGTAGTTGCTATGAATTTAAAGGTGTTAATTGTGTATCAATTGTTTGATTATATGCAGGTGGAGGGTGTTAATAAGCAGACACATAATGAGACTGGTGAAGGATTTGAGTGAGGAGCTACATGTTTGTAATCCTTTTATTCTGTATAATAAATGTGAAACTGAGTAAAGATAGGCTTCAGCATTAGATTAGATTAGAGATACAGCACTGAAACAGGCCCTTCGGCCCACCAAGTCTGTGCCGACCATCAACCACCCATTTATACTAATCCTACACTAATCCCCTATTTCTACCAAACATCCCCACCTGCCCTATATTTCCCTGCCACCTACCTATACTAGTGACAATTTATAATGGTCAATTTACCTACCAACCTGCAAGCCTTTTGGCTTGTGGGAGGAAACCGGAGCACCCGGAGAAAACCCACGCAGACACAGGGAGAACTTGCAAACTCCACACAGGCAGTACCCAGAATCGAACCCGGGTCCCTGGAGCTGTGAGGCTGCAGTGCTAACCACTGCGCCATCCCATAATGAGCTTTCTGGAGTTTAACATGGTAGCAGAGGATGGTTGCCCAAAGCTGAAGGTTGGAAACTAGGAATTTTTTTTTTTAAATATAGAAAACTAAAATCTTACAGGCTAGTGTGGTACATATGGCAGAAAGCAAGTGTAAATTGTCAGGGTATGATTACCCTCCGATTATTCTGAGTCTGACCCATATGACCAGTAGAAGAATGAAGGATATTGGACACTGGTTACATTTCTACCAAAGAGGCAATAAGGTATGGCTTTGGTGTTGTCACGTTACCAAAAATGAAATCATATTTTATAGACCTAGCAACTAGATTTAGTTTTTCTACAATAATAAATAGCAAGGACAAATGGGTTATTATAGACAAAATTATGGAGATATGGATAGGACTGGGCTTGGGGCACCAGCTAAGTTTCTGACTGATATTGGAGGAGAATTTGCCAATGACAAGTTCAGAGACATGTGTGAAAACATGAACATTATGGTTATGAATACTGCAGCTGAAAGCCCTTTCTGCATAAAATCTTAGCTGACCAACCAAACTGCAAGTTGACAACTGCCCTGACATGGTGGCTCGTGTGAAGAATTTACTTCAGATGGTTGGAGGATATATAGTCCCTATCAATTGGTCTGTGGATGGAATCCCAAATTGCCTTCTGTACTGTGTTACAGTCCTCCTGCTTTGGAAGGTACTACAATTAGTTCAATTTTTTCCTGCACATTTGAATGCTTTATATTCAGAGAGATGGGCTTTCATCAAGGCTGAGGTCAGAGAGCTCTGAGGCCATCTGAGATGGAATTTAATTCAGGAAATTTGATGTATTTTAAAAGAGAGGGTCACCGAGAATGGTAAGGTAATCGGTTGTGATGGTAAGACAGTCATGATCAAACATGGAAATCAAACTGTTAAGATTCATTCCTTGTAATTAATCGGGGTTGATTACAAAATCTCAGAATCTGAGCAGTTAATAGAGGGGAAACTATGCACTTTGTACCTCAAATACTCATGTTTTGTGATGGAGGTCCTGAGGAATAGAATGAGGAAGATCAAGAGTTGGACAGTAATGTAGTAATGTGAGTGATCATGATGCTCAAGAAAGAGCTATTGCATCCAAAGGCCAATTGCGCCAAGTAGGCACTTGGAAAATTGTGTACTGAAGTTCCCATCCAAAGAACATGAAGCTAATAATAATCATAATAAGCTGATGGGTATTCGAGTACAGCTGGTTTCATATTTCTGATGGGTGAAAATGGGAAATGTTGCCCTTTAGCTTGAGGGGCTAAGAAAATAAAACGGGTCATTTAAAAGCATTTTAGCTGCAGAAACATTGGGTCTTGTGGAAGCAGTAGATATGGGGTTCTATTGGTCATATATTTTGGGTGAAATTCTGAATAAGGGACGTACTAAAGATAGGATACCCATTGAATGTTATGTGGATAATCGTTCTTTGTGGGACAATGTACACGCTATAAAAAGTGAGTGAGAAAAGACTGTGAATTGACCGTGCTGGATTGAAACAAATGCTGGAGAGAAAGGCAATCTCCAAATGGGTAGCTGCAAGTCATCAGCTATCCGATTTTGTTTCACAAAAAGAAATGAGTACAAAGACATTCTTAGGGGTAATAGAGGAGGGGTGACTCTCAATGTACCCAATATGGAATTTATTTTGATTTATTTTGAAATGTTCTTTGAGCATGTTCATAATTTGTGCATAATATGGAATTTATTTTGAAATGTTCTTTGAACATATTAATCCACATTGTGTAATAAAAGAAAGAAGGTAATCTGTTAATCGTGTATCAACTGTTTGATTATATGCAGGTGGAGGGTGGTAATTGGGGTCTTACTTGAGCACTTATAAGAGATACTTACTGAGACTGGTGAAAGGTTTTGAGTGAGGAGCTACATGTTTGTAATCCTTTTACTCTGTACAATAAATGTGCAACTGAGTAAAGATAGGCTCCAGCATTATCCTTCCATAACAAGCTTCTTGGAATTTAACAGGTAGCATCACCAATAACTGAACTGGCTGAGTCCTTGAAGGACTTATCTGTCAGACTGGGTTAGTGGCAGGTGGTGAGTGAATCAACACAAGGGAAAAGGACCTACTTGGCCTTGTCCTCACCAATATACCTGTCGCAGATGCATCTGTTCATGACAGCATTGGTAGGAATGACCACTGCATTGTTCTTGTAGAGATGAAGTCCTGTCTTCACACTCAGAACACCATCCATCATGTTGTGGCACTACCATAGTGCTAAATTGAATAGATTCAGAACAGATTTAAAAGCTTAAAACTGGGCATCTATGAGGCGCTGTGGACCATCAACAGCAGCAGAATTATATTCAACTACAATTTGTAACCTCATGACCCAAAATATCTCTCATTCTACCTTTACCATCAAGCCAGGGGACCAATCCTGGTTCAATTAGGAGTGCAAGAGAGTATGCCAGGACTAGCACCAGGCAAACCAAAAAATGAGATGCCAACCTGGTGAAGCTACAACACAGGACTTGCTAAAGAGCAGATGCAGCGTGCGATAGATGAGCAAAGTAAACCCGCAACCAAGGATTCATATCAAAGTGCTGCAAGATCCAGTCATGAATGGTGGTGGACAATTAAACAACTAACTGGAGAAGGAAGCTTCAAAGCGTCGCCTTCCTCAATGATGGGGGAGCGCAGATTACACTTCTGTGAAGTGCCTGGAGATGTTATTTATATTATTGACACTATATAAATGAAAATTGTCATAGTCACTAGTCATGCAGTAATACTGCACAGACATTTTATATTGCTGTACTAGAGTAACTTTATTGCTTACCTTACCTTAGTTTATGCAAAAATAGTCCTTACAAGAGAATATGCAAACTTTGGGGTCACTAAACCAAGGGAGAAAATTAGAGGGATGTAACCAGTGTTTTTTTTAAGGAATGATTCATAATATTTCCGAGCTCATGTGGTGAGTTGCAAACCTCACGTGAATGGAATTAATTTGACTCATTACCAAACCCATATTTAACAGACTGTTCAAACCACTTAGCTGGTTGGCTTGGACTCTGGTCTACTATAGATGTGTTATCATAATCCTTCTTTTCATTTACTGTGACCTCCTCATTAATTCTGTCATGTGTAGGGTATTCCTTTCACTATTTGGAAAGCTAATAGTTGTTTGTGGGGGGTGGGGGGGTAGGTGGAAATGGAGATTCATCTGTTTAAAATTATATAATTTTTCCATGTAAAATTGTACCTAGATTAGGGCACTGGAATTTTATTAAGATGCAAGTCAGTGACAGGAAACAAAGGTCGATGAATGTTTTTGCGAATGGAAAGCGGTTTCCAGTGGCGTTCCACAGGGCTCCATGTTGGGTATATATTAATGATTTGGACTTAAATGTGGGAGGCATGATTGGGAAATTTGCAAATGACACAAAAATTGGCCATGTAGTTAATAGCAAAGAGGATAGCTGTAGACTCCAGAATGATATCAATGGTTTAGTTGAGTGGGCGGAAAAGTGGCAAATGGAATTCAGTTTGGAGAAGTGTAAGGTAATGCATTTGGGGAGGGTAAACAAAGCAAGGGAATACACCATAAATGGAATATTGGGAGGGGTAGAAGAAGTGAGAGAGGGCATGTCCACAGGTCCCCAAATGTGGCAAGACTGGTAGATAAAGTCGTGAAGGCGGCATATGGAATGCTTTCCTTTATTGGCTACAGTATAGAATACAAAAGCATAGGTGTAATGCTGGAACTGTACAAAACTCTGTTTAGGCCACAACTGGAGTATTGCATATGGTTCTGGTCACCACATTACAGGAAGGATATAATTGCTCTGGAGGGAGTACAGAGAAGATTTACAAGCATGTTGCCAAGGGTGGAAAATTGCAGCTATGAGGAAAGATTGGATAGGTTAGGGTTGTCTTCCTTAAAACAGAGGAGGCTAAGAGGTGACTTAATTGAGGTGTACACAATTATGAGGGGCCTAGAGTTGAGAGCAAGGACCTGTTTCCCCTAGCGGAGAGGTCAATTACCAGAGGGCACAGATTTAAGGTGATTGATAGAAGGATTAGAGGGGACATTAGGGAAAGAGAGTGGTGGGTTTCTGGCATTCGTTGCCCAGATCGGTGGTGGAGGCAGAAACCCTCAACTCATTTAAAAGGTAACTGGACCTGCACCTGAAGTACTGCAACTAGCAAGGCTATGGACCAGGTGCTTGAAGGTGGAATTAGAATAGGCAGCTAGTTTTTTCAGCCAGTGCAGATACGATGGGTTGAATGGCCTCTTTCTTGCCATAACTTTTCTATGGTTCTATGGCTGCTTTGTGTCAAAAAATTTTCTTTTGTCCTTTTGGCTTGATAGCTGCTTGATAAAGCAAATACACAAACAATTCACTAATTTTAAGGGGAGATAACTTGCCTCTATTTATATTATTACTTGCTGACTAAACCCTATGGAGATCATAGAATAGAATAGTACAGCATAGAAACAGGATCTGATTGGAGACACCAGCAGTGGTGGCAGAGGATTAAAGAGGGAGAGTGGGGGAACAGCATAGTCCTGAACTGTGTATTTCCAAAAAAGCAAAGTGATGTCAGAGGACTGCAGGTACATGATTAGTTGGTGAGTATTAAGATTTTTTTTCAAAAAATAGGACAGTGGTTTAAACTAGGACTGGGAAATTATAAATTACTGTATTGAATTTATAGCTTAACTAGTTAGTCAATAAAATTTCAATCTGGCTATGTATAACAGTAAGGGAATTGGTATTGAGAGTATTAGCATAGAACAGGTCTGGAGGCATTAATTAAAATTAATAGTTTATCCAAGGTATTAACTAGATAATAAAAGAGGAAATAGAGATCTTTTTCTTAGACATGGATGGGCAGCTGAGACCCATTGCTTACAATTTCTGCGCCATTTGGGAACTTCAGGACTCATGTATCATCAGGAACCACCTGAGTAGGAAGTGTCTCCAGCTGCTTGAGCTCTGTTTCCAAGCTTGAGGGGCAGCTGGAGTCACTGCAGAACATCAGGGAGGATGAATTTCCTGGATTGTACATCCAGGAGGTGGTCACCCCACTGACAGTGAGTTCCAGATAACAGATGAATGGCTATGCAAAGAGTGGGAAGAGGCAGAAGGTGTAGGATTCTTTGGGGTGTGTGTCACACTCAAACCAGTACTCAGCATAGGAGACTACTGGGAGTAACGACACCTTGAAGGAGTGTAGTCAGGCGTTTCTGTTACTGTCAGAGTCCTGCTGCCTCTGTGGTGCCAAAGTAAAGGGCATCACTGAGGGTGCAGAATATTCTACAGGGGAAGGCAGTAAGTCAGAAGTAGTGGCTCATGTCAGTACCATTGACAGGAGCGAGCAGGTATTAAGGTCCTACAGTCAGGAGATAGGGAGAAAGTTTAAAAAGTAGGACCTCGAAGGTAGTAATCACTGGATTACTCACACTGCCACGCCTTAGTAAAACTAGAAATAGGAAGATAGAGAGGAATATTGCGTGGCTTAAGGTGTGGTACAGGAGAGGGGGCTTCAGATTCTTGGGACATTGGGACCAGTTCTGGGGAAGGAAGCACCTATTCGAAAGGAACGGGTTGCACCTCAACAGGGCTGGGACCAATGACCTCACTGGGAGGTTCATTAGTTTGGTTGGGGAAGGTTTAAAGTAAAATTGGCAGGGAGTTGGGCACCAACATATAGAAGTAGAAAAGAGGAATAAGGCATATAAGAGTGAGAGGCCGGAATTTTACGCTGGGTGGACGGGAGCCGGACTCCAACGTAAATGTCGGTGCCGAACCCGCTTCCGCCCAACCTGGGGATCCGTCCCGTATTTTACAGATCCCCAAGCTTTAATTGGCCCAAGGTGGGACTTCCACCCGCTTGAGGGAGGAGGTCCTGCCTCAGTGAGCTGCCGGCCAATCAGTGGGCTGGCAGCTCAATCTCAGCAGCGCCACTGGGAGCGATGGCCACTGCTGGGACTGCAGCCCAGCCGACCGAGGAGGATACCAAGGAGCCGGGACTGAAGGTAAGTTTGGGTTGCCTCACCAGGGGAATCGGTCGTGCCCTGGTGAGGCTAGGGTGGTCGTTTGGGGGGAGTGGGGGCGTCTTGGATCCCGGGGTTGGATTGGGAGGCGGGGGCGGCCCTCAATTGGGCACCCTGTGCCCGATTGCCAGGTCCCCCCCCCCCAGGGTGCGGAAAGGCCAGCAGCTATAGCTGGGCGGCCTTTCACGTCCCCAGCATACCCACTTGCCACGGGTAAAATACCCGTGGAGTCGGGCGAGGGCCCTTAAGTGGCCACTTAAGGGCCTTGATTGGCCTCGGGCGGGCAGGCCGCTTCTCATTAGATTATAGTTGAGAAGCAAACAGGGTATGATCATGCTACTAGGGGTATTCTATAGGCCTCAAAATAGTGAGATGTAGAGGAGCAAATCTGCAGGGAAAAATCAGAGCATGGTGATATTGGGGAACTTCAATTCCCAAATGTAGATTGGAATAATGAAGGAATAAAGGGTAAGAGGGGAGGAATTTCTCAAATGTGTGCAGGAGAGCTTTCTTGACTAATATGTTCTTGGTCCAACTAGGAAAGAGTCATGGCTGGATCTGGTGCTGGGGAATGAGTTGGACTGAGTGTCTGTGGGAGAAACACTTAGATAAGAGTGATCATCATATCATAGGGTTTAGATTATCAATGGGGAAGAGCAAGGAACAATCTAAAGTAGAACTTCTAAATTGGAAGAGGGTGAACTTCAATGGGATGAGAGGGGATCTAGGGTAAAAAGATTGACAGGAAAAACAGTAGTGCAACAATGGGTGATCTTTTAAGAAGGAAATGTTTCAAGTTGAGGCTAGGTGCATTCCAAGAAGGATGAAAGTTAAGGGAACCAAAGCCAGGGCTCCTTGGATGATGAGGGAGATAGAAAATATGAAAGGGTGTATGATGCTTATCAGGTGAATTCTTCAAGCAGGCCAAATACAATAAGTTGAGAGAGGAAGTGAAGAGGAAATTGAGACTGGGAGAATAGAATGGCAGTTAACATTGAAGATTTTTGAGTTTCCTATTATCGGCATATAAATGGTAAGTGGGTAGTAAGAGGCAGGGTGGGCTCTATTGAGGACAAAGAGGGTGATATATGCTTAGAGTACTTTGTATTGGTGTTTTTGGAAGAGGATGCTGCCAAAATAATCGGTCGAAGTGGAAATGGTAGAGGTAATGCATGGGGTGAAAATTAATAGGCAAGATGTACTGGAAAGGCTGGCTATGCTTAGTCTGGATAAGTCACCTGGTCCGGATGGCTTGTATCCCAGGTCACTAAAGGAAGTAAGAATGGAGATAGCGGAAGGGCTTGACATAATTTCCCAATCTTCCCTTCATATGGGGGAAGTGTCAGAGGATTGGAGAGTGGCACATATGCCACCCTTATTCAAGAAAGGGTATAATGACATTCCTATTAACTACAGGCTGGTCAGTTTAACATCAGTGATGGGTATGGTTTTAGAAACAATCAGGGGGGAAAAAAAATCAACAGGCACTTGGAGAGGTTTGAATTAATTATGGAAAGCCAGTACGGATTTGTGAAAGGCAGATCCTGCTTGACTAATTGCATTTTTTGATGAAGTAACCGGAGAAGGTTGATGATGGGAATGCAATGGATGTTGTCTAAATGGATTTTAAGAAAACGCTTGACAAAGTACCACATAAAAGACTGGTTAATAAAATTGAAGCTCATGAAATAGGAGGGATAGTGTCAGCTTGGATAAAAAAATTTGCTTCAGGACAGAAAACAATGAGTCGTGGTAAGTGGTTGTTTTTCCCCAAGATTCTGTTTTGGGCAAGAGATGCAGGGGGATGTAAGGAAGAAATTCTTGTCACAGCAAGTAGTAATGATCTGGAACTCGGTGTCTACGAGGCTGGTGCAAGCGAAGACGATTAATTAATTCAAAAGGAAATTTGATGGGCACTTGAGAGAAGTAAGCCCATGGGAATAGAGCAGGGGAATGGGACTGATAGGATTGCTGTACAGAGTGTCGGCATGACTCAATGTGCCTCATTGGACAACTCCTTTATGTGCCGTAATGATTCTGACTATTCTGCTCATCAAGCCTACGCCAGCTCTTTCAAAGACCAGTTAGTCTCACTCCCATGCCATATCACTGCGATTTTTTTATAGTTTTATCAATGCCTCACAACAGTGAATGCTGGCACATCTTTACTTGACATTCTCAAATAGTTAACTCCATGTCACAATGGTGAAATGGAACTTCATATTGCCCAGTGTCTATGATCATGTCCAAATAAACCTCTTTTAAAGGACATTGGTGGATAAAAAACATAATAAAAGTCTAAAATGGTTTATATTCTCAGAAAACAGTTTAAAGTATGAGATGCATTGGATTTTGATTTTATCTACAATTTATTTATCCTCTGTATAATTTTGTTTTGCACAGAACAAAATTGTAGTTCAGCCTGTAATGTTACTGGACTAGAAACCCAGAGACCTGGACTAATGCTCTGGAGACATGAGTTCAAATCCCATCACTGCAGCTGGGGGAATTTAAATTCAATTAATTCATAAATCTGGAATAAAATGCTATTCTCATTAATAATTATCATGAAACTAACAGATTGTCGTAAAAACCCATCTAATTCACTAATGTCCTCAGGGAGGAAGTCTACCATCCTTACCTGTCTGGTCTACCTGTGACACCCGACCCACAACAATATGTTTGACTCTTAACTGTCCTCTGAAATGACCGAGCAAGCTACTCAGTTGTTGGCAGCTCACCATCGCCTCAAGCCCAACGAGGGATGGTCAATAAAATGCTGGCCTTGCCAGAGAGGCTCACATCCTAAGAACAATTTTTTTTTTAAATGACCCCTCGTTTAGCTCTGTGCTATGGAAATAAGTTCTTCCGATCTGTTCTATCTAGGTCCTTCAATTTTATACACCTCAATTAAATCTCCCCTCAGCCTCCTCTGTTTCAAAGAAAACAACATCAGCCTATCCTCATAACTAAAATTTCTCCATCCCTGGCAACATCCTCGTAAATCTCCTCTGTACCTTCTCTAGTGCAATCACATCCTTTCTGTAATGCAGTGACCAGAACTGTATGCAGTACTCTAGTTATGGTCTAACTAGTATTTTATACAGTTCCATCAGAACCTCCCTACTCTTATACTCTAGTCTTCGGCCATTAAAGGAAAGTATTCAGTATGCCTTCTTGACCACCTTATCGACCTGTCATCCTGCCTTCAGCGATCTGTGGACATGCACTCCAAGGTCCCTCTGATCATTTTACATTTCTCAGTTTATTGTGTAATCCCTTGCCTTGTATGTCTTCCCCAAATGCATTACCTCACACCTCTCCAGACTGAATTCTATATGCCATTTTCCTGTCCACCTGACCAGTCCATTGGTGTCTTCCTCATTATCAACCAATTTTCATATCCTCTGCAAACGTCTTAATCATACCCCTGTGTTCAAGTGAAAATCATTGATAAATGCCACAAGTACCAAGGGCCATAGTGAGCCTTGTGGAACCCACTGGAAACCGCCTTTCAGTCACAAATACCTGTCGACCATAACCCTTTGCTTCCGACCACTGAGCAAATATTGGATCCAACTTGCCTCAATCCAGAGTAAGAATAATTAACGGGATAAGCCAACATCAGAGGGGTAAGAACGGATCTAGGACAAATAAATTGGAGCTAAAGATTGGCAAGAAAAACTATAGCTGAGCAATGGGCTACCTTCAAAGAAGAGATAATTCGGGTACAGTCAAGGTATATTCTGTCAAAAGGGAAAGGTAGGGTAAACAAAGCCAGAGTTTCCTAGATGACAAGAGATAAAAATTAAGACAAGATTTCAGGTAGAAAATAGTATTTAGGACCAGGCTGAATATTGAAGGTCCAAAGGGGAAGTGAAAAGGCAATGAGAAGCAAAGAGTATGAGAAGAAATTGACAGTTAACATATAAAAGGTAATTCCAAAGTCTTCTGTAGACATATAAATAGTAAAAGGGTGGTAAAAGGATGAGTCTGGTCGATTGGGGCCCAAAAAGGGAATTTAGGCATGGAGGCAGAAGGCATAGCTGAGGTATTAAATAAATACTTTGCTTCTGTCTTTGCCTGGGTTGCATCTTCTTCCTTGGTAATGGTAAAAGAGGAGGTAATTCAGACACTAAAAGGGTTTAAAATTGATGAGAAGGTATTGGTTAGGCTGTACTAAAAGTGGATAAGGCACCAGTGCTGGATGAGATGCATCCAAGGATACTGAGGGAAGTGAGAGCAGAAATTGTGGAGGCACTGTCCATAATTGTTCAATCTTCCTTAGACTCTGGGATGGTGCCAGAGGACTGCAGTAAATGTTACACCCTTTTTCAAAAAAAGGTGTAAAGATAAGCCCAGCAACTACAGGCCAGTCAGTTTAACTTCAGTAATGGGGAAACTTCTAGAAAGAATAATGCGAGACAAAATTAATTATCACAAGAACAAATGCGGGTTATTTAAAGAAAACCAGCATGGATTCATTAAGGAAAAATCATGTTCCACTTGCTGGAGTTTTTTGAGGAGGTAACAGAGGGTTGATGAGGCCAATGCAGTTGATGTGGTGTACATGAACTTCCAAAAGACGTTTGATACAGTGCCGCACAACAGACTTGTGAGCAAAGTTACAGAATTGGCTGAGTGACAGGGAACAAAGAGTTAATTGTTTTCGGGCTGGAGGAAGGTTTGTAGTGGAGTTCCCCAGGGCTCAGTGTTGGGACCCTTGCTTTTCCTGATGTATATTAATGACCTAGACCTTTGTGTACAGGACACAATTTCAAAGTTTGCAGATGTTACGAAACTTGTAAGCATTGTGAACAGTGAGGAGGATAGTGTAGAACTTCAAAAGGACATAGATAGGTTGGTGGGATGGACGGACAGGTGGCAAATGGAGTTCAGTGCAGAGAAATGTGAAGTTCTTCATTTTGGTAGGAAGAACATGGAGAGGCAATATCAAGTAAAGTGCACAATTCTAAAGGGGGGGCAGGAGCACAGGGACCTGGGGGTATATGTGCATAAGTTATTGAAGGTGGCAGGACAGATTGAGAGTGTGGTTCATCAAGCATACAGTATCCTGCGCTTTATTAATAGGGGCTGTGATGAAAACCACACCTGCCAAAAATGAGACTTATTAATTTAGTCTGTTATGACCAGGTGAGAAATGTGTCTAGGGGTCTTTTGCTGTCTTAACCTGGTCTTATTGTAACAGGGTTTAATTTTAAACAGTGTTTTGAGCTTTCCATTTGTGAATCCTTGTCACAGCTTTCCAATTATAAGGCAAAGAAATCAGCACAAACAGGCTTGCTTCAGTTTAAAAGAGAAAAGTGAAACTTATTAAACCTTAAACTTAAACTCTAATACGGTTAACGCCTATGGATATGACATGCACACACGATACACAAATGGGGACAGAAAAATATAGTAGAGGGTGAGTGTTGAGTACAGGGGGAGGGGGGTTCAGAGCTGGATTGTTTGCTGGCAGGGGCCCTCCGTGGGCCACAGATTGCCCACGGAGGACAGCCCCTCCCCACCAAAGTCACTTCATTTTACTGGGCAACCTCCCTGCATGTTGCAGGCCTCCACCCCTACCATTGGCTTAATGCCAGTGGCTGGGGGGGGGGGGGGGAAGGAGGCAGTAAGAGGCCCTTAAGTAGCTGTTGATAGGCCTCTTAAGGGCCTCAATTGACCTCTGGGCGGGAAGGCCATTCCCGGCCTATCTCTCACCTGACTAAATTGCATTGAGACGGGAAAGCGACATGGTCTCTGTGCCTTCCACCTCCTGTCACAAATCTATGGGCCCACCACCTCCAAGCCTATCTCTGGTGGGCCCATAAAATTCAGCCCATAGTGCTGAGGTTTGGGTCATAAGTTGATGCTGCCTTTTATGTGAAGACATAATTGATATCGTTCATTCTGAATCTAGGGTCTTAAATCTGAACAAAGGAAACTATGAAGGCCTGAGGGGCAAGTTGGCTCAGGTGGATTGGGAAAATATACAAAAATTTGACAGTAGACTGGCAGTGTCTAGTATTTAAAGAAGTATTACATGGTCTATAACAAATATACATTCCTCTAAGACGCAGACACCCAACAGGAAAGATGAGTCAACCGTGCTATCAAAAGGAGTTAAAGATTGCATTAGATCAAAAGAAATGGCTTATAAGGTTGCCAGAAAAAGTGGTAAGCCTGAGGATTGGGAGCAATTTAGAATACAGTAAAGGATGACCAAGAAACTGATAAAGAAAGGGAAAAGAGAATATGAACGCAAGCTAGCAAGAAACATAGGCGGACTGTAAAAGCTTCTTTCGGTAGGTAAAAAGGAAATGATTAGCAAGGACAAATGTGGGTCCATTACAGGCGGAGACTGAAGAATTTATAATGGAGAATAGGGAAATGGTGGATAAACTAAATAATTACTTCCTCTGTCTTCACGGAGGAAGATACAGAAAATCTCCCAGAAATATTAGGGAACCAAGGGACTTGTGAAAATGAGGTACTGAAAAAAATTGGTATTAATAAAGAGTACTTGGAAAAAACCAACTGAATTGCAGGTTGACAAATCCCCTGGACCAGATGAGCCACATCCCAGAGTGTTGAAGGAGGTGGCTATAGAGATAGTGGATGCATTGGTGGATATCTTTCAAAATTCTATAAATTCTGGAAAGCAGCAACAGTAACCCCACTATTTAAGAAAGGAGGGAGAGAGAAAACGGGGAACTACAGACCTGTTCGTTTGACATTGATATTAGTGTTACAATCTATTATAAACTGTGATAACTTGTAGCATAGATAAAGGAGAACCAGTGTATGTGGTATATTTGAATTTTCAGAAGTCTTTTGAGAAGGTCCCACACAGGAGGTTAGTAAACAAAATTAGAGCACATGGGATTTGGGGTAATATGCTGGCATGGATTGAGAACTGGTTAACAGACAGAAAACAGAGTAGGAATAAATGGGTCATTTCTCAGGATGGCAGGCTGTTACTAGTGGAGTACCACAAGGATCAGTACTGGGGCCACAGCTGTTCACAATCTATATAAATGATTTGGATGTGGGGACCAAATGTAATTTCCAAATTTGCTGATGACACAAAACTAGGTGGGAATGTAAATTTATGAGGAGGATGCAAAGAGACTGCAAGGGGATTTGGACAGGCTGTGAATGGGCAAAAACATGGCAGATGGAATATAATGTGAATAAGTGTGAAATTATCCATTTTGGTAGAACAAAAACAATATCTATTAAACGCTGAGAGGTTGAGAAGTGTTGATGTCCAAAGGGACCTGGGTGTCCTTGTTCCGGAGTCACTAAAAGCTAGCATGCAGGTGCAGCATGCAATTCGGAAGGCAAATGGTATGGTGGCCTTCATCACAAGAAGTTGAGTACAGAAGTAAAGTCTTGCTGCAATTGTATACAGCCTTGACGAGACCACACCTGGAGTATTCTTTATAGTTTTGGTCTCCTCATCTAAGGAAGCATATACTTGCCATAGAGGGAGTGCAATGGAGGTTCACCAGACTAATCCCTGGGATGGTGGGATTGTCTTACGAGGAGAGAGCGAGAAAATTGGGCAGGTATTCTCTAGAGTTTCGAAGAACGAGGGGTGATCTCATTGAAACTTACAAAATTCTTACAGGGCGTGACAGGGTGGATGTAGATGGGATATTTCCCCTGGCTGGTGAGTCTAGACCAGGGGATATAGTCTCAGCATAAGGGGTAGGCCAGTTAAGACTGAGATGAGGAGGAATTTCTTCACTTAGAGGGTGGTGAATCTTTGAGCTTTCATAGCTCTTTAATGGTAGAGAATTACAATCATTGAGCATGTTCCAAGACAGAAATCGATAGATATCTGAATACTAATGACATCAAGGGATATGGGGATAGTACAGGAAAGTAGCGTTGAGGTACTTGATCATCCATGATCTAATTTAATGGCAGAGCAGGCTCAATGGGCTGAATGGTCTACTCCTGCTCCTATGTTCCAATGTCCTACAAGTTAAATTATTGGGAAAGGGCCTGCATTGTAACTATGTTTATTAAAATAGGTGAGATGACCTATATCTTTCCTTGTACTTCTCATTGTGAAAAATATCAAAAATCTAATCATAAATTATACATTTTAACCATCTACCTTTTTTAATGGCATACACGGGTATCTCCTGTATTCCTGAGGGAATTTTTTCCTCTCCCTTTTCCTCCCTTCACTTCTTGTTTTGTAATGGTTCTATTACTTCAATAAATAAAAATAACAGCCTGTCGTTATTCACTGCTTTAACATAGAAAAACATCACAAGGACTTCTGAGAAGCAGAATTGAAGAAATAACAAGCCAAGGGAAGAGATATTAGGAGGAGTAACTAAAAGCTTGATCAAAGAAACTGCTTCAAGGATAGCTTTAAATGAGGACTGAAATTTGGAGACGTTTAGGGAAGAAATTGTAGAGTTTTTAGTATCTAGACAACTGAAGGCACAGCTGCCAATAATGGGGCAAAGTGAGTAGATGCACAAACACCTGAATTGGATCTACAGATTTCTGAGAGGGTTGTCGGGCTGGAGCAAATTACAAGACCATGAAGGGATTTAAACAAGGATGGAATCACTGGGGGACCAGGAGCCAGTGTAGATTAACGAGCGTAGGTGATGGATGATCAGGACTTGGTGCAGGTTAGGATGTAGACAGCAGAATTTTGGCTGAGTTAAAGTTGATGGAGGATTCAGGTTGGGACATTCGTCAGCAGAGCATTGCGGTAGGGACAGAGATTGGGCAATGTTGCAAAGGTGAAAATAGCCGGTCTTTGAGCTGGAGAGGATGTGGGGTCAAAGTCCGTTCAGGATTAAGTAGGATGCCAAAATTATGAACAGTTGACTTCAACCTGAGGTATAACCAGGAAGTAGGGTGAAATTAGTGGCAAAGATAGAGAATTTGTGGTGAGAGCCAAAGACAATGGCTTTGGTCTTCCCAATTTTTAACTGGAAGAAATTCTGGCTCATCCAGGACTGGGTGTTGTACAAACGAAGAAGCAACACAGTGGTTGTGGAGAGATCGAGACAGTTCATGGAGAGGTAGAGCAGCATATTTATGTACGTGTCAAACCTGATGCCATGTTGCACGCACAAAAGGAAATGGAGGGAACCAAGTAAAGATTCCTGGCAGACTCAAGGTAGTGGTGTGGGAACAAGTGGAGAAACTATCGCTGGAGGTACTCTGCTTATGATTGGCTAGGTAAGAGTGGAACCAAGTAAGAACAGTCCCTCTCAGCTGGGCAGGAAAAGAGGCATTGGAGGAAGGTAACTGTCAGAGGCAGCAGAGAAGTCAAGAAGGGCCAGCAGGGGTAGTGCACCTTGGTCACAGTCACAGAGGATGTCATTTGTGAATTTGATCAGGGCCATTTCAGTGCTATAGCAGGGGCAAAAACCTGATGCTCGTAGCTGCAGCCTGGAACTATCTCCTATGTAGTATATTTCATCTGATGGAGTGGATGAGGCAAGTATCGTGTTGCCAACCAACGAGTCTGTAAATTGATGCTGAGAATTATGTGAAAGTGGTCCTGCTGCACTGGCTTTACTTTTCTTGCTTTCAGCTAGTGACCGTTGCTTGCGTTTCTCCTAATGGCGTGGTAAATCTGTGCGCTCCTGTACTTTGAGTTGCACCTTGCTGCCACTGTTACTCCACTGAAATTCTTTAAATGGTTATGAATTTATAGAAATAACTGACATTTGTCAGTTATCGGCAAGTACAATATTTCAGTTTCACTATTTAATATTGAAGCCCTGTGGTATTTTACAGAAACGTCGCATGGCGCAACAGCAGGAAGTGCTAAAGAAGGAAAAGGAGACTTCAGATAAGATTGCAGCCCGTGCATTTGCCCAAAATTATTTAGCTGATCTAATTCCTACAGTCTTCAGTACTCTTCGGGATAATGGCTACTTCTATGACCCTGTGGAGAGAGGTTTGCCTTTAGTATATTTTATAGCTACACAATCATTGCAATAAAAAGTTGCTAAAATTTGTTTTTCTAATTAAGGGATTTGCTTTGGTTTATCCCTTTGGTCTGTCCCCTCTGGCATCTTCTCTTCCTTTTAAGCATCTCGCCTTATTCCACCTCTCACCTTTCATTTAAAATCCTCGTACCCAAGTGCCGCACCAAGTTTCTCCATGTTCACTGCTTTCCTCATTCAGCCTCTGCACTGAGTGACTTTTAGCCTTGGCGATTTCAACCTCTGTCTCAACTCATTGTGCTGACTCTCCTGAGTTCATTGGCCTCTTATCTTCCCTAAATCTGTTTCCCTATCTATATTCACAGCCACCCTCCCGAACCTCACCATCTCACATAACTCCCATTGTGTCAATCACATAAGGCCATTTCTAATTGCTTGTATTACTGTCCTCCGACATTCCTCTCTCAATTCCACTTCTTTCTATGCCTGGAAGAAACACTTCCAATCCCAATATTAACTGGGATAGTTTTAGTGTGAAAGGAATTGAGGGAGCAGAATTCTTCAGGTGCATTCAGGAGAACTCTTTTGGGCAGTATGTAACAAAGCTAACAAAACAGGGTGCAGTTTTAGACACCATTTTAGGAAATGAAACTGGGCAGGTGGAAGGAGTGACAGTGGGAGAGCATTTTGGTGGCAGTGATCATAATTCAGTCAGTTTTAACATAGTTATGGAAAAAGACAAGGATAGAACAGGAATTAGAGTTGCCAATTGGGACCAATTTAATGAACCTTTGCTGTACCGCCTCCAATGCAAGTATATCCTTCCTTAAATATGGAGACCAAAACTGCACATAGTATTGTTGGTGTAGTCTCACAAAAGTCCAGTACAATTGTAGGAAGACTTCTTTATCTTTGTACTCCAATCCTGTTGCAATAAAGACTAACATGCCATTTGCCTTCCTAATTGCTTGCTGAACCTGCATGCTGACTTTCTGTGTTCCTTGTGATGAGTACACCCAAGTCTCTCTGAAAATCAAAATTTACAAGTTTCACACTTGTTAAAAAATATTCTGCTCTTTTATTCTTGCGACCAAAGTGAATAACCTCACACTTGCCCACATTATACTCCATCTGCCACATTGTTACCTACTCATTTAACCTGTCCATATCTTTTTGCAGCCTGTGTCCTCCTCATAGCTTGCATTTCCACCTACCTTTGTATCGTCAAATTTACATATATTACCCACTGTCTCTTTGTCTAATTCATTAATATAGATAGTAAATAGCTGAGGCCCCAGCACTGATCCTTTGGCACTCCACTAGTCACAGTCTGCCAACTTGAAAATGCCCCATTTATGCCTACCCTTTGCTTCCTATCTGTTAACCAATCCTCTGTACATGCTAATATATTACCCCCAGTTCCATTAGCTGTTATCTTGCCTATTCAACTTGTGTGGCACCTTATCAAATGCCTTTTGGAAATCAAAGTATACTACATCTACTGGCTACATCCTCAAAAAGCTCTAATAAATTTGTCAAACATGATTTTTCCTTTTATGAATCCATATTGACTTTGCCTCATTATACTATGATTTTCTAAGTGCATTGTTAAGGCCTCCTTAGTGATTCCAGTATTCAAGATTGCAGGGAAAGAGAAAACAGGGAACTACAGGCCAGTTAGCTGGACATCAGTCATCAGGAAAGTGCTGGAATCTATTATCTTCCAATCTGCTGGAACCGTTCTAGAATCCAGGGAATTTTGGAAACTCAGCCAGCACATCCACTATCTCTGCAGTTATCTCTTTTAGAGCTCTGAGATGTAAGTCCCTTAAGTTTCTCCAATACTTTTCCCTACTAATATTCATTACCTTAATTTTCTCACTCTTTTTAGCCCCTAGGTTACCTTGTATCTGATATGTAACTTGTGTTTCCTATTGTGAAGACAGACAATATTTGTTTAATGTCTATGCCATCTCCATAATAATTTCTCCTCTCTGCTTCTAAGGGACTAACGTTTACTTTAGCTACTCGCTTCCTTTTTATATACTTGTAAAAGCTCTTGCCATTTATTTTAATATTTTAATATTCTTAGCTAGTTTACTCTAGTTTTTCTCAACTTTTTGGTGGCCCTTTGCTGGTTTCTAAAACAATCCTAATCCTCAGATTTGCTACTATTCTTTGCAAAATTATAAGCCTCTTCTTTTAATCTAATACTCTCCTTAACTTCCTGAGTAGCCAAGGATGGATCTTTCTTGCTGAATTTTTAGTTTTCAATTAAATATATTTTGTTGAACACTGTTTGCCACTGTTTATTTACTGTCACACCTTATAGTCTACTTACCCAATCAACCTCAGTCAGCACTCTCCTCATACCTATGTAATTGACTTTGTTTAAGTTTAAGATTCTTGTTTGTGATTGGAGTATGTTGCTTTCCAACTTGGAATCCAATTGTATTATGATCACTCTTTCCCAGCAGATCTTTTACTATGAGATTACTAATTAACCTTGTCTCATTACACAATACTAGATCTAAAATAGCTTTATCGCCAGTTGGCTCCACAATGTATTGGTCCAGGGAACGGTCACAAACATTCCACACACTCATTTTCTAGACCATCCTTGCCAATTTGATTGGTCCACTCTAAATGAAGATTAAATTATTACATATCCTTTGTTACAAGCCCCAATAATTTCTTGTTTAATGCTCTATATAGCAGTATAACTACTGTTAGGGGGCCTATAAACTATTCCCACCAGTGTTCTCTGGTTCTTGCTATTCTTAAACTCCACCCACACTGATTCTACTTCCTGATCTTCTGAGCCAAGGTCCTTTTTCTCACTAATGCCCTGATGTCATCCTTTACTATCAGGGCTACCCCTCCTCCTCTGCCATTCTGTCTGTCTTTTCAAAATATTGTGTACCCCTGGAATATTTCCCAACTTTAGTCACCTTGTAACCATATCTCTGCAATGGCAATCAGACCTAAACTATTTATTTCTATTTGCGCCATTAGTTCATCTTCCTTGTGGATGCTTCATGCATTCAGATTTTTAAAAACCCTTCAATTTCATTTTTTTCTTCTATTCCCTGTATGGACCTTACACACTGCACAATTACTGTTAAACACTCTGTCCTTTCCTGTCCTACTTTGCTTGTCTTTACCCACATCGCTAAACTGTTCCATTACCTCAACATTTCTTTTTGGATTTCTAAATTTCCCTTCACCCAAACCCCCCTCCCCAACCCCTGTTAGTTTAAAGCCCTATCCATAGCCCTAGTTATACGATGGTCCAGGACATTGGTCCCAGCCTGGTTTAAGTACAGCCCATCCCAATGGAATAGTGCTCTCCTTTCCTGAGTACTAGTGCTCAGTACTACTATGAATCAAAACCCCTTCTTTCCATCCCACTCTTTGAGCCACACATTTAATTCTCTCATCTCCTTGACTGTTTGCTAATTGGCACATGGCTCAGGTAACAATCCAGAGATGATTACCTTTGTTCTGCATTTTCATTTGACCGCAATTGTTGACAACGCGATCGGTAGGTGGCGCTGTTTTGGCACATGCGCAAATACAGCATGTGCCACGAAAACGTCACAGCTTGCGACTGTCGCAGCTGCCAGGACTAAAGATGGCGCTGCTCAAAGAATCACAGAGATGAAACCTGACAAACACGTGGCAGAATTCAATGGCCGGAGTGAGAGAGTGGAGCGGGCCGGGGAAAGCAGCGCGGGGGGCGGGGAGATCAGCGCGGGGGGTGGGGGGGGGGGAGATCAGCGCGGGCGGGGGGGGGGGGGGGGGGAGATAAGCGCGGGGGCCGGGGAGATCAGCGCGGGGGCCGGGGAGATCAGCGCGGGGGGGGGGGGGGGGGAGATCAGCGCGGGGGCCGGGGAGATCAGCGCGGGGGCCGGGGAAAGCAGCGCGGGGGCCGGGGAGATCAGCGCGGGGGCCGCGGAGATCAGCGCGGGGGCCGGGGAGATCAGCGCGGGGGCCGGGGAGATCAGCGCGGGGGCCGGGGAGATCAGCGCGGGGGCCGGGGAGAGCAGCGCGGGGGCCGGGGAGAGCAGCGCGAGGGCCGGGGAGAGCAGCGCGAGGGCCGGGGAAATCAGCGCGGGGGCCAGGCACAGCAGCGCGGGGGCCGGGGAGAGCAGCGCGGGGGCCGGGGACAGCAGCGCGGGGGCCGGGGAGATCAGCGCGGGGGCCGGGGAGATCAGCGCGAGGGCCGGGGAAATCAGCGCGCGGGCCGGGGAGAGCAGCGGTAGCGGTGCCGGGGGGCGAGGGGGGGGGAAGGGAGAGGGAGGAGAAAGAGGGAGGGGGGGAGAAAGAGGGAAGGGAGAGAAAGAGGGAGAGGGGGAGAAAGAGGGGTAAGGAAGGGGGAGAAAGAGGGAGAGGGAGGGGTAAGGAAGTGGGGAGGGAGAGAGAAAGAGGGAGAGGGAGGGGTAAGGAAGGGGGGAGGGAGAGAGAAAGAGGGAGAGGGAGGGGTAAGGAAGGGGGGAGGGAGAGAGCTGGGGGAGAGGGAGGAAGGGGAGAGAGTGGGGGGGGAGCAGCGGAACGGAAGAGGAGCGCCTTTTTCTGTGCATGCGCCGTAAACACAACAGCAAAAGACTTACTGGCCAGTCCCTGGACCCAGTGACACCAAGGTCTTCGCACACTCGCTCCCCGCGGCTCTCTACGGCCTCTCGCTTCCGGCCCTCTCCATTCAGTCGTTCCCTCCAGCTGCGGATGCCCAATCCAGTTGCTTTCTCCCCTACCCAGTTGCTTTCTCTACTTCTCCACAGTACTTCAGGCATTGCAACAGTTTGGTCCCTGCATTTTGCATGCTCCCTCTCCCCACCCCTCCCCGCTCTCCCCACCCCTCCCCCTCTACACCCACCCCTCCCTCTACCCCCCCACCATAGTTGAATATCTGAAGTGCAGTTGCAAAGTCGGGGAAATAGCATGCAAAACAAAACCTCAACAATTCTGGGTTTAATTATTGAAAAGTTTTATTAAGTTCATTAAGTATCCAAGGAACTGCTGTGCATGGATACATGAGTGTTGTGTCCAGCATTCCCGTTAGACAGACAGGCCGAGTCTCTGCTATGCACAGCTAAAGAGATTGTTCCTGGAGAGCCTTGTGGTGAATAAACGCTTGGCTCTCTATTCCACTACTGTATTGTCCATGTGAAGAAGGCAAAGTCACAAGAGTCTGAGCTCAGTCTATTCTTGGTGAATGTTCCCCAAGCGCATCCCAATGTGCATTCCCAATTCATCCAAAAATGCAATGTTCCTTTCCACATCGTGATGAGCTCCGCAGCATGATCTAGTTGCCTTCGTTGCTTGAATGCTGACCTTAAGTCTCAAGGATTGTTTTCTCGACGGCATGTTTTACATGAAAAGAAATAAAGCAAATCAGAGTCAGAGCTTGCCTCCCTCCATCCACTGAAATTACTGTTGTGCGCACCTTTTTAAGTTCTGCAGTGAAGGCACCAATTGATAACGTCGCCAATGAAGCACTTATTATCCACCTCAGATGCAGGAATCAGCACATCCTTGCGTCCTCTCCCGCACTGCCTCCTTTGCTTGAATGCCGTCCTTAAGTCTCAAGGATTGTTTTCTCAAGGGCACGTTTTACATGAAAGAAAATAAGGAAAGAACATCAGTGTCAGAGCTTCCCTCCCTCCAATGAAATTACTGTTGAGCATGCTTTGTGTTCTGCGGTAAAGGCATGTCCTGATAACACCGCCAATGAATCACTTAGTACCCACCTCAGCTGCAGGAGGCAGGATGATGTTACTGCCCCTATCTCGTGATGGTTCAATGCTGCTCTCAGGGAAAACATGAATGATGTGAGGGTGCTGGAAAAGAAACACATTTCTTTTGGGCTATGAACATAAAGCTGGCAATTTAGCCCAGCAGTTCCCTGCCAGTGGTTATGTTACTCGTGCGTCTTTCCATCCATTCCCATTTAATCCTGCCTACTACTATCACCAGTTGTGTTCACAGCAAGAGCATTCACATTTCTGCTACCACTGGACACGGCATGCTTGTTTCTTTTAGTGCTCAGTCTCTTCTTGCTGAATGTTCCCCAAGTGCTTGACCCCTTTGGACGCCCTCTCTGCTTGACAGGCAGCAACTGGCAATTGCGGAGTCTCACAAGGCTCTGCATGGTTGTTTCAACGTCGGATGGGGAAACAGGTGGCTGTGTGTCCATGAGCACTGCCCTGATGGGTGTAGGAGCAGGTAACTGTGTGCCCATGAGCACTGCCCTGATGGGTGTAGGAGCAGGTAACTGTGTGTCCAAGTGCACTGCCCTGATGGGTGTAGGAGCAGGTAACTGTGTGCCCATGAGCACTGCCCTGATGGGTGTAGGAGCAGGTAACTGTGTGTCCATGTGCACTGCCCTGATGGGTGTAGGAGCAGGTGACTGTGTAACTGAGCAGCAAGAAGAGGGTACCGCAGGTAGGGGAAGTGGAGATTTGAACAGGCAGGCATATGTATGGTCCATCAGATCATTAGGCCAGGGGGTGAGACGCTCAGGATCCAGGGTTTGTGACACGTGACTGATGTCCAGCACGTGGCCACCTCCATCCGAAGGTGCTTCCGGGCAATTGTTGGGCATAGTAAATGGCTCCATCTCATCAGCCAGTCCTTGCTGCCAGCAGAGAGTCTGTTGCCGCAGCCAGTCCAATCTCCTCATGAATGCTGCCGTTCCACTCTGCAGAACGGCCTGTTGTAGCTGGTACAATTGATCTGAAAGCAAGCGGTATTTTTCATTGTGGCTGAGGGGCCTTGGCTGTTCCTCTGTAATCACAATGGCAGCAGCCATGCCTGTCGTCGTTGGTGTCTGAGATGCACGCCAGCGACAATTGGGGGCGAGCCTGTCCAGAGGCAGACCCAGATGCCTCTGCACAACAACAGCATGTTTGCAGTGCAACAAAGGCTGAATGGAGAAGATGCAGCTGCAGGTAGCCTGGCCATCATGTATCTGCAGTGTGTACTGTTTGGCGCCAGAAATCACAGTCACTGTGCCTTCATCCTGCTACATGCGGTGGCTCAGACAATGGAAATGTTTTCAGAGCAACTCACAACAGGGACTGGAGAACATGCAGTGGCCCAGACAATGGAAATGTTTTCAGAGCAACTCACAACAGGGGCTGGAGAACATGCGGTGGCCCAGACAATGGAAATGTTTTCAGAACAACTCACAACAGGGACTGGAGAACAGGCGGTGGCCCAGACAATGGAAATGTTTTCAGAGCAACTCACAAAGGCAGAGCAACTTACCTTGGAACAATCTCCTGTGTCAAATAAAAATGAAGCAAGTCTCCAAAACGAATAAATAATTCAGATAAAATGCGAGAAAATGCCCGACGAAACCTCCCCTCCTTCCACTTTCAAAAAGTCGCGCCGAAGCTTTGACGCATGCGCACAGGCCAAACTGGCGCATCGGCGAGGAAGACGAGATCACGCGATGACGTCATCTGCGCATGCGCACAACGATCCTCGCAGGTCGGACCGCATCGCATGCGCAGAGATGAGGAGACTGTGTGCGCATGCGCGTACAGTGTCATCTGCGCATGCGCTATGCGGATCAGGTCATTCGGACCGCAGCGCATGCGCAGGGGGCATGAGACAGTCTGCGCATGTGCGCACCGCGGCGCATCCTGATGACGTGTCCGATGAAGTAGCGTTGTCATGAATTACTTTGTTTTCATTTAGACCCTAACTCCTCAAACTCTCTCAGCAGAACATCATTTCTAGTTCTAGCTATGTAATTGGTTCCTAAATGGACCACAACAATTGGATCCTCCCTCTGCCACTCCAAGTTCATCCCCAGCCATGGGTAGATGTCCTTAATCCTGGCACCAAGTAGGGCAACACAATATTCGGAGCTCCTGGTCACAGCTGCAGAGAACAGTATCTTTCCCCCTGACAATACAAAGAACAAAGAACAGTACAGCACAGGAACAGGCCATTCGGCCCTCCAAGCCTGCACCGATCTTGATGCCTGCCTAAACTAACACCATCTGCACTTCCGGGGCCCATATCCCTCTATTCCCTTCCTATTCATATATTTGTCAAGATGTCTCTTAAACGTCGCTATCGTATCTGCTTCCACCACCTCCCCTGGCAGCAAGTTCCAGGCACTCACCACCCTCTGTAAAAAAACTTGCCTCGCAAATCCCCTCTAAACTTTGCCCCTCGCACCTTAAACCTATGTCCCCCAGTAACTGGCTCTTCCACCCTGGGAAAAAGCTTCTGACTATCCACTCTGTCCATGCCGCTCATAACTTTGTAAACCTCTATCATGTCGCCCCTCCACCTCCGTTGTTCCAGTGAAAACAATCTGAGTTTTTCCAACCTCTCCTCATAGTTAATGCCCTCCAGACCAGGCAACATCCTGGTAAACCTCCTCTGTACCCTCTCCAAAGCCTCCACGTCCTTCTGGTAGTGTGGCGACCAGAATTGCACGCAATATTCTAAGTGTGGCCTAACTAAGGTTCTGTACAGCTGCAACATGACTTGCCAATTTTTATACTCTATGCCCCGACCGATGAAGGCAAGCATGCCGTATGCCTTCTTGACTATCTTATCCACCTGCGTTGCCACTTTCAGTGACCTGTGGACCTGTACGCCCAGATCACTCTGCCTGTCAATACTCCTAAGGGTTCTGCCATTTACTATATACGTCCTACCTGCATTAGACCTTCCAAAATGCATTACCTCACATTTGTCCGGATTAAACTCCATCTGCCATTTCTCCGCCCAAGTCTCCAACCGATCTATATCCTGCTGTATCCTCTGACAATCCTCATCATTATCCGCAACTCCACCAACCTTAGTGTCATCTGCAAACTTACTAATCAGACCAGCTACATTTTCCTCCAAATCATTTATATATACTACAAACAGCAAAGGTCCCAGCACTGATCCCTGCGGAACACCACAAGTCACATCCCTCCATTCAGAAAAACACCCATCCACTGATTTTTTTTTTTTAGTTTAGTTTAGAGATACAGCACTGAAACAGGCCCTTCGGCCCACCGAGTCTGTGCCGACCATCAACCACCCATTTATACGAACCCTGCACTAATTCCATATTCCTACCACATCCCCACCTGTCCCTATATTTCCCTACTACCTACTTGGACTAGGGGCAATTTATAATGGCCAATTAACCTATCAACCTGCAAGTCTTTGGCATGTGGGAGGAAACCGGAGCATCCAGAGGAAACCCACGCAGACACAGGGAGAACTTGCAAACTCCACACAGGCAGTACCCAGAATTGAACCCGGGTCGCTGGAGCTGTGAGGCTGCGGTGCTAACCACTGCGCCGCCCTTGCGCCACTGTGATACCCTCTGTCTTCTATGACCGAGCCAGTTCTGTATCCATCTTGCCAGCTCACCTCTGATCCCGTGTGACTTCACCTTTTGTACCAGTCTGCCATGCGGGACCTTGTCAAAGGCTTTACTAAAGTCCATTTAGATAACGTCCACTGCCCTTCCTTCATCAATCATCTTAGTCACTTCCTCAAAAAACTCAATCAAATTAGTAAGACACGACCTCCCCTTCACAAAACCATGCTGTCTCTCGCTAATAAGTTTGTTTCTTTCCAAATGGGAGTAAATCCTGTCCCGAATAATCCTCTCTAATAGTTTCCCTACCACTGACGTAAGGCTCACCGGCCTATAATTTCCTGGATTATCCTTGCCACCCTTCTTAAACAAAGGCACAACATTGGCTACTCTCCAGTCCTCTGGGACCTCACCTGTAGCCAATGAGGATGCAAAGATTTTTGTCAAGGCCCCAGCAATTTCTTCCCTTGCCTCCCTCAGTATTCTAGGGTAGATCCCATCAGGCCCTGGGGACTTATCTACCTTAATGCTTTGCAAGACACCCAACACCTCCTTTTTGATAATGAGATGACTGAAACTATCTGCACTCCCTTCCCTCGGCTCATCATCCACCAAGTCCTTCTCTTTGGTGAATACTGATGCAAAGTACTCATTTAGCACCTCGCCCATTTCCTCTGACTCCACACATAGATTCCCTTCTCTGTCCTTGAGTGGGCCAACCCTTTCCCTGGTTACCCTCTTGCT
Source organism: Heterodontus francisci (assembly GCF_036365525.1). NCBI lineage: Eukaryota > Metazoa > Chordata > Chondrichthyes > Heterodontiformes > Heterodontidae > Heterodontus > Heterodontus francisci. The sequence goes on along the minus strand of NC_090383.1, from coordinate 45,491,185 downwards.
CTTTATATGTATATAAAAAGCCTTGGGATTTTCCTTAATCCTGTTTGCCAATGACTTTTCATGACCCCTTTTAGCCCTCCTTGCTTAAGTTCCTTCCTACTGTCTTTATATTCCTCAAGTGCTTCATCTGTTCCAAGCCTTCCAGCCCTTACAAATGCTTCCTTTTTCTTTTTGACTAGGCTCACAACATCTCGTGTTATCCAAGCTTCCCGAAACTTGCCAAACTGGTCTTTCTTCCTCACAGGAACATGCTGGTCCTGGATTCTAATCAGCTGACGTTTGAAAGACTCCCACATGTCAGATGTTGATTTACCCTCAAACAGCCGCCCCCAATCTAAATTCTTCAGTTCCTGCCTAATATTGTTATAATTAGCCTTCCCCAATTCAGCACCTTCACCCAAGGACTACTCTTATCCTTATCCACAAGTACCTTAAAACTTATGGAATTATGGTCACTGCTCCCGAAATACTCCCCCACTGAAAATTCGACCACCTGGCCGGGCTCATTCCCCAATACCAGGTCCAGAATGGCCCCATCCCTCATTGGACTATCTGCATACTGTTTCAAGAAGCCCTCCTGGATGCTCCTCACAAATTCTGCCCCATCCAAGCCCCTAGCACTAAGTGAGTCCCAGTCAATATTGGGGAAGTTAAAATCACCCACCACCACAACCCTGTTACTTTTACACCTTTCCAAAATCTGTCTACATATCTGCTCCTCTACCTCCTGCTGGCTGTTGGGAGGCCTGTAGTAAACCCCCAACATTGTGACTGCACCCTTCCTATTCCTGAGCTCCACCCATATTGCCTCGCTGCATGACCCCTCTGAGGTGTCCTCCCACAGTACAGCTGTGATATTCTCCTTAACCAGTAATGCAACTCCCCCACCCCTTTTACATCCCCCTCTATCCCACCTGAAGCTTCTAAAGCCTGGAATATTTAGCTGCCAATCCTGTCCTTCCCTCAACCAAGTCTCTGTAATAGCAACAACATCATATTTCCAAGTACTAATCCAAGCTCTAAGTTCATCTGCCTTACCTGTTATACTTCTCGCATTGAAACAAATGCACTTCAGACCACCAGTCCTGCTGTGCTCAGCAACATCTCCCTGCCTGCTCTTCCTCTTAGTCCTACTGGCCTTATTTACTGTGTCCTCATTTATTTCACTAGCTGTCCTACTGCTTTGGTCCCCACCCCCCTGCCACACTAGTTTAAACCCTCCCGAGTGATGCTAGCAAACCTTGCAGCCAGGATATTAGTGCCCTTCCAGTTTAGATGCAACCCGTCCTTCTTGTACAGGTCCCATCTGTCCCTGAAGAGATCCCAATGGTCCAGATATCTGAAACCCTCCCTTCTACACCAGCTGCTCAGCCACGTGTTTAGCTGCACTATCTTCCTATTTCTAGCCTCACTGGCACGTGACACAGGGAGTAATCCAGAGATTACAACCCTCGAGGTCCTGTTTTTTTTTAAACTTACTACCTAACTCCCTAAACTCCCCCTGCAGGACCTCATCACTCTTCCTGCCTATGTCATTGGTACCGATGTGTACCACAACCTCTAGCTGTTCACCTTCCCCCTTCAGAATGCCCCATGTCCGTTCAGAGACATCCTTGACCCTGGCACCAGGGAGGCAACATACCATCCCGGAGTCTCTTTCACGTCCATGGAAGCGCCTATCTGTGCCCCTGACTATAGAGTCCCCTATAACTATTGCTCTTCTGCGCTTTGTCCCTCCCTGCTGAACAACAGTGGTGCACTGCTCTGGCTGCTGCTGGTTTTCCCTGATAGGCCATCCCCCCCAACAGTATCCAAAACGGTATACATGTTAGAGAGGGGGATAGCCACAGTTCCCGATCATACCACATTCCTTTTCGCTCCACCCACTTGAATGCCATCCTGCACCATGGTGCCATGGTCAGTTTGCTCATCCACCCTACAGTCCTTGTTCTGATCTGTACAGGTAGCAAACACCTCATACTGGTTTGTCAAAGTCAAGGGCTGAGGCTCCTCCATCACTACATAGTGGATCCCCATACCTGCCTGACTCACAGTCACATCCTCCTGTCCCTGACCATTAACTAACTCTAAATTTCTACTTAACCTTAGGGTTGTGACTGCCTCCTAGAATAGTGTCCAGGTAATTCTCCCCCTCCCTGATGCTCTGCAATGTCTGCCATTCAGCTGAAGTTGCTCCAGCTGCAGACACTTACTGCAGATATGGTTGTCCAGAACTACAATGCATTCCACAGATTCCCACATGTTACAATCACAGAACGTCACCATCCCTCCCATGTCTGTCTAACCTCATTTATTTAATTAGTCAATTACTTATAAATTTACTTAGCTAAAGTACGAGCAAATTAAAGTCCCTAGCTTGCAAACAGAAGCACACTAACCAGCTACTGGAGGTTGAACAAAAGGTATAAGAAGCAGCATTTTTTCCCCCCTCTACACCAAAATCCCAACATAACACTCAATCCTCAAAGCACTCTGATCAGCTTACTCTGTACAGTAACAAAATCTGTCTACTTTTATAAAGAACTGATGACTCATACCCATGTTGCAACGTGTAACTCAGCTTCCTGCTACAGTAATTAAGACTTATTTGGGCAACCACTTTCAGCTGATTTACAGGTAACTGTCACTGCCAGGCAGTTTCCGTTAACTAGGCTTCTTAACTAGCTTAAGAACAAAATACTGCAGATGCTAGAACTCTGAAATGAGAACAGAAAGTGCCGGAAATACTCAGCACGTCTGGCAGCACCTGTGGAGAGAGAAACTGAGTTAACGTTTCAGGTCTCTGACCTTTCATCAGAAAAGCAATCTATCGTTGACTTACTGTGCTAGAAGAGTTGAGGCCCCAACACAAATCCTTATGGGATACCACTAATAACAAACTACCAAAAAGGGTACCTGCCCACTATCCCTACTTTGTCTCCTCACTCAGCCAATTACTTAACCAGGTCAATAATTTGCTTCCAATTCCATGGGCATCAACGCAAGTTTGCAGTCTCATTATGAGGGACTTTATCAAATGCTTTCTAGTCTTAATGGATTTTGTCAAATGCCTTCTGGAAGTCCACATAAATAACATCCATAGACAGTCCCCTGTCTACCACTTCAGTCACCTCTTCAAAACATTTGATCAGCTTCGTCAGGCACGACCTGCCCTTTACAAATCCATGCTGGCTCTCTCTCTAATCATCAAGATGTTCAGTTACCCTATCCTTGCTTACAGATTCTAGCTATTTCCTGACCACAGATGTTGGGTTAACTGGTCTGTAATTCCCTGGATTCCCCCTCTCGCCTTTCTTAAATAGCAGAGTGATATGCACAATTTTCTAATCTCAAGGTACTGTTCCCAAATTGAGTGAACTTTGGAAGATTATAGTTAGGGCATCGGCACTTTCTCACCTACTTTCTTTAAAATCCTGCAATGAAAACCATCCAGTCCTGGGGATTTGTCATGCTTTCTTTAGTGCCATTAATTTCTTCATTACTGTTACTTTGCTTACGTTAATTTTCATAACTCTCTGTACCTGATTCAATGTTTCCTTGGGACATGTGGTATGCTGACCTCTTTCTCTACTCTAAATACTGATGCAAGGTAAATATTCAACATGTCCACCATTTCCTTATTTTCATTGACAATATCATGGTTATCAGTTCTCAAGGGGCCAACATTGCTGCTGACCAACCTCTTTTTCCTAAAATAATTGTAAACCATTTTGTATTGATTCTGATATCCCTTACAAGTTTCATTCTCCTTTTTTGTGGCTCTTACTATTTGTTTTTTCACCCTTTGCTGTACTTTGTATCTTAAGTTGTATCTCTCTCTCATTCGTCAGGATCTGCTATTTTTTGCATTTTTGGATGCTTTTTCTTTTAGTTTTCTTAGTTTTATGTTGTCTCTTATCTCTTTAGTCAACCAAAGCTTTGTTTTTGGGAAGTACTGCTTTTGGTTCTATATCACATGAAGTTCTTTTTTGAACACCTCCCACTGTTCTTCTGTCACTTCGCTCATTTACAGATTTGTCCAATTTACTGTGGACAGTCTGTCTCATCAAATTGAAGCCAGCCTTACCAAAATCTAGAATCTTAGTCGCTGCTTCGTGTTCTTCCTTTTCAATCACCATGTTGAATTCGATCATCTTATGATCGCCATTAGGTAAATGTTCATGCTCCATTAAACTATTAACTAAATCTGGCTCATTACTCATGAGCAAATGTAATATGACCTGCCCCTTTGTTGGTTTCAGGATATATTGTTGCAAGAAACTATCCCAGACACACAAGAAATTCACTACCTTTCTGACCTGCTAGTCTGCTTGTCCCAAATCCTCCATTAAAACCACTCTACCTTTTCTCCCTTTTAATTCCTCCAACCCCATCACAGTACCAAAACAGTGTTTATCAATGTGGCTGTGATTGTGGCAAACTATCCATCCTCGCCCTTCTCAACCTGACTTTGACGCATTTGACCACACTATCTTCCTCCAACACCTCTCCACGTTGCCCAGCTTGGGTGGGGGAGGGGAAACAGCCCTCACCTGCTCCATTCTTGTCTATCCAGCCATAGCCAGAGAATTACCTGCAATGGCTTCTCTTCCCACTCCCCCACTGTTACCTCAGCAATCCAAAGGATTTATTATCCTTGGTCCCCTTCTATTTTGCATCTACATTGCTGCCCTTAGGAGACATCATCCAAAAACACATCAGACTCCATGTGTATGCTGACAACATCTAGCTCTACTGCACAACTACCCCTCAACCCTGCTACTGTTTCTGATTTATCACACTGCTTGTCTGACATCCAACTAAATATTGGCAAGACCGACACTGTTATTTCGGTCCCAGCCACCGACTCCATCCCTCCCTGACAACTGTCTGAGGCTGAACCTTACTATTTCAGTCATATTTGTTGTATTTGACATCATGATGAACTTCCCCTTCATCTGCAAGACTGCCTAATTCCACCTCTGTAACATCACTGACCCCACCCCTGCTTCAGCTCATCTGCTGAAACCCTCATCCATGCCTTTGTTACTTCTAGATTTGACTATTCCAATGACCTGGCTGGCCTCCCATCTTCCACCTACATAAACTTCAACTCATCCAAATCTCTGCTGCCGGTATCCTAACTTGCACCAAGTCCTGTTCACACATCATCCTGGTGCTCGCTATCTACATTGGCTCCCAGTCTGACGATGCCTCAGTATTGAAATTCTCATCCTGTTTTCAAATCCCTCCATGGTCTTGTACTTTCCTGTCTGTGACCTCCTCCAGCCTTACAAGCCTTCCAGATATCTGCGCGCCTCCAATTTTGGCCTCTTGCGATCCCCACCTTTAAACGCTCTGCTATTCAGCTGCCTAAGCTCTGCAATTCCCTCCCACACGTCTCCACCTCCCTACCTTTCTTCTCCCTTAAGATGCTGCTTAACACCTATCTCTTTGACTAAACTTGTAGTCATCTGTCATCTGTCCTAGTATCTCTGTGGCTCAGTGTATATTTTTGTTTGATAACACTCTTGTGAAGTGCCTTGGTACGTTTTACTACATTAAAGGTGCTATATTAATGCAAGATGTTTGCCTATTCACTTCTATTTATTAATATCTGATAATTGTACAATACTAATATGAATAACACATCTCTCTAGTTTGCTATGTGTTCACTATTTTACAGTTATTGTACTTTCTTACTGTGTCACCGATAAGCAGAGCAAATTCATCCATTTATTCGTTAAATTTCCACTCTTACTGATTCTCTTCCAGAATGTGGCAATTCACACTGAGGTATAGTTTTGAGGCCATCTTCAGGTAGCCTAACCAAGTCACCATTGTTCATTTATGAAATCAGGCATGGTTTATTTGCTGTTCCTTAACCTAAATACAATTTCCACAAGGAGTTGCTGTCTGAATGATTGACTTATATTTTTCCTCTTTTTTTTCCCAACTCAAGGTTGCATTCTAATTGTAATGCCCCTAGCAAAATCAACTAATGCTCAATGAACCAAGGATCGAGCTGGTCGTGGCTCTGTCACAGAATAATCAAGGAAGTCAGGAGGAAACTGGACTAAGTTCCATGGTTAACTCCACTGGGTTGACTTTCTTCTCATTTGTATTTGAAAGTTGAATTACTCCAAATAATGAATAAGATTGTTGATTGATCCAGCCCCTTACCCTTGTTCTGTGGATGCAAAGAATGTTTTGGTCTTTTACATTCATGAGACTGGATCCATTTGTAAGTCTAAACTGTTTGGGTGCTATTGGACCCCATCCTGAGGCACGGAATGACCAAATGACTGTTGCAGTTACTGGTACACTGAAAATAAAGAGGAAATCACTAGAAAATGGGTATGGACAATCAACTCTCTGGCCACGTCTTGAGCTTACCTCAAGAAGATTAATTTAGAGATCGTCCATAATGCTGCCTGTTGGAGAAAGTCTCATTAATAAATGGCACAGTGTTGAAATAAAGAACTTCAGCTTTTGATAGAACTGTTTTAGATAAGGGTGTTCAATCGAACACCAAATGCCCAACTTTTCTCCCTTGATTGATCTAATTGTATACATTGGAAAATGAGATTACCTGTCTTGTAGGATCTCCTCCATTTCTAAAACTGAAATATCCTTTACATACCATTCATATTTGCCCATTCAAATGATTTTGATTTGTATTCATTACTACCTGTTTCATGGGGTGATTGAGATTCTTCATTCCAACTGGGAAAAATACTGAACAGCCTGGGGAAGACCACTTGTATATTGTTGGAAAGTTTAGCATTCTATGTCGTGTTGTCAAAAATGCCATAAAGGATTACAGCCCTTACAATTCTCATCAGTGCTGACCAGGACTTAAAATTAATCATACATATAGGGTTGAAGAACACAGATGCTTATAGATAGGTCATCCAAATTTTTACTTAGCCAGAAAGTGATGATACATTGATCAGCACAACCATCTTCATTTGTAGAGACTTGTATTTTTTTTAATTGTTGTACATTCTTAATTTCAAACTTATTCTGCTTTGTCACATTGTGTCTTAGAGCGATAAGAAAATTGAGGTATTGGTTCACTTTTTCATGGCTGGTCATTTTCCCCATTAGATGTGGAGAAAGTATTCCTGCCTTGGCTGATGGGAGAGGTAAAGAAATCGATAGAGAAGAGAATTTTGGGAAGGTCTATGTTGGACAGTAAGTAATTGACCTGTTCAAGCAATTCTGTTTCTGTGCATCAACTCAATTATTTCAAATGCAACAGACTAAGACAAATATAAAACAAAATACTGCGGATGCTGGAAATCTGAAATAAAAACAGAAAATGCTGGAAATACTCAGCAGGTCTGGCAGCATCTGTGAAGAGAGAAACAATGTTAATATTTCAGGTCTGTGACCTTTCAGTTCTTAAAGGTCACAGACCTAAAATGTTAACTAAGACAAATGTTCTGTTTTTTTATCTCCAGCTTTCACCCTTCCTCACTTAAAGACACTCAAGGTGGTAGGGATGGATTTTAACACTTTCTGCTTGGCCAAACTCTCACAGTTGAGGCATTCAACTGAGTGGAACAGATGCCACATTTAATATAAGCCAGTGTCTTAGTCCTCAGATAGGACCCTGAAGCAATTTTAACAACTTACTGGCTGTAACTGGTGAACGCTAACTCTTCTGGGTCCCACCAGAAAAACCTGTGCCTCTACAACCATGGTCACCCCTCCCCTTCCTTAGAAATCCTGTCAAATTCCCTCCTTTCCTGCCCAGCATCTCAGCACAGATTGGAATCCCTTCTGGGGTCAACTGGTCTGTTTGGCCTGATGCTACTCCAGGTAGTGTCCGCTAGACTATTGGCGAGCCAAGCAAAACATTTTCACCCATGTCTTTTTTCAACTGTAATCTCAGTTTAATCATCAAGTATTCCTTGATTTATACAATATATCCTGAATACAACACATTTCTACCATAGATTCTCTACAATCAGATCACTATATATGTGACATATAAATTTTGTCTGCATGCACTGTGTAACTTCATACCTGCATGCATCTGACATCTATGACATTTGTAATCTGTGCCACTGATTTTGAATATAAAACAGCACACTGGCACAAATTTCATTCAATACTATAACATACTAAAATAATTTGGTCAAATTATACCTAGATGAAGAATTCTAAAATGTTAAAGGAAAACATGCTCAGAAGTAACCTACAATTTATACAACATTCTGAAATAATTGTGTTCATTTTTAATAATTAAAAGTCTGATCTGCCATTTGAGAACTTTTATTCTGCATCAATAATTTCCACAGTCTATTGTATTTTATTTTCTAATATCAAATGTTAACTAAGACAAATGTTCTGTTTTCCTTATTATCTTCGGTATCTTTTAAGAAAATAGTTATAGGTGTGGTTCCAGAGCACTAGAGGATTGCAAATGTTAGACCCCTTCCCAAAAAAGGGGAGAAGGATAATTTTGGCAATTACAGACTAAGTTTAATGTCCGTGGTGGGAAAGCTTTTAGAAACAATCCAGAGGAAAATTAACAACCTCTTGGACAAATATGAATTAATAAAGGAGATCCAGCAGGGATTTGTCAATGGAAAATCTGATTTCACTTCCTTGCTGAGTCTTTGAGATAACAGAGGGTGGATGAAGGCCGTGTAGTTCATCATAGAATCATGGAAATTAGAAGCACAAAGAGGTCACTTGGATGTTGTGTATATGAACTTTCAAAAGGCGTTTAACAAAGTACCATATATTAGGCTTGTTTGCAAAAATAAAGCCCATGGATAAAAGGGGCAGTAGCAACATGGATACGAATAGGTCAAGAGATAGAAAACAGAGTTGTGGTAAATGACTGCCTCCCTCCAGTCCGATAAGCAATGTTCCTCCTAAGCTGCGTGGCCGTGCAGCAACCTGAAAGTTCCCAGTCCCTTTGTTATCTCGTACATGGCCATGCAAAAAAATTTAAAGGGGCTGTGCACTTAAACAAATCACCATGTGCTCCAAACAAAATTAGAAGGTACTTTGGAGGAAGGTAAACAATATGTTCCCCAGAGCTTAGTGCGAGAACCACTGTTGTTTCTGATACACATTAAGGACTTGGATTTGGAGGGTACAGGGTGGCTGCATGAGTCTGCACTGCTTTGTTGGCAGGAACAAATTTCATGTTGCCACCTGTATGGATTTTCAGAGGACAATACGCACACAGTCTTTTTCTGGAATGCGTAATTTGATCCTGTCTGCTATAGAGTGATTCAAGTTCTCCGCAATGTGTAATTTGATCCAGTTATTCAGGCAGGCTACAGAGTTCAGGCGAGGTACAGTGCTAACGTTAACAAATTCAGCGAACACACATGCTAACACTACCACATACAGCACAAACACTACCAAGTTCAGAGCACGCTCAGTGCTGACACTGCTGAATTCAGAGCACACACAGCACTGACTACTGAATTCAGAGTGGGTCTGTTGCGATGGGAAATCTGGATGCACATCACTGGAGCAGCAGCAGCTGTAGCTTTGAATGACCTATAATCCTAGCGAAGCTATCATGCATGCTGATCGTCAAAATGGCAAGTCATACAAATGTAGTGTCATGCATATTTTTTATTTATTTATTTAGAGATACAGCACTGAAACAGGCCCTTCAGCCCACCGAGTCTGTGCCGACCAACAACCACCCATTTATACTAATCCTACATTAACCCCATATTCTCTACCACATCCCCACCATTCTCCTACCACTTACCTACACTAGGGGCAATTTACAATAGCCAATTTGGCTATCAACCTGCAAGTCTTTGGCTGTGGGAGGAAACCGGAGCACCCGGCAGAAACCCACGCAGACACAGGGAGAACTTGCAAACTCCGCACAGGCAGTACCCAGAACTGAACCCGGGTCACTGGAGCTGTGAGGCTGTAGTGCTAACTACTGTGCCGCCCTGTTAGTAGCATCAACATGGAATACGCTATCACTTTTTTTCTTTTTATTCATTCATTCTGAGAATGTGGGTATTGGAGGCAAGGGCATTTATTGCCCATTCATAGTTATCCTTGAGAAAGTGCTAAAGCCTTTTTGAATTGCTGCAATCCATGTCGTGAAGGTACGCCCACAGTGCTAAATTCCTGGATTTAACATGCAGAAATGAAAGAACAGCAATATATCCCAGACAGAATGATGTAAGACTTGGAGAGGGACTTGGAGGTGGTGATGTTCTTGCGCAACTGCTGCCCTTGTTCTTCTAGGTGATAGAGACTGCAGGTTTGGGAGATACTACCAAAGAGGCCTTGGTGAGTTGCTGCAGTGTACCTTGTAGTTTGAACACACTGCAGCCACAGTGTACAGGCGATGGAGGGGCTGAATGTTTGTTTAAGGTCGTGGATAAGGTGCCGATGAAGCAGACTACTTAGTCGTGGATGTGTTGAGCTTCTTGAGTGTTTTTTGGAGCTGCACCTATTCAGGCAAGTGGAGAGTTATCCATCACTCCTTGTGCCTTATAGGTCATGAGAGGACTTTGGAAAATCAGGAGGTGAGCCACTCGCTGCAGAGTACCTATCTTCTAACCTGCTTTTGTGACAACAATATTTATGTGCCTGGTCCAATTAAGTTTTCAGTCAATGGTGATCCTCAGAATGTTGATCGTATCAAATTCGATGATGATCATGCCATTGAATGTCATAGGGACTGGTTAGACTCTTTTTTTTCTTGTTGGAGATGGTCATTGCTTGGAACTTGTGTGGCGCAACTGTTGTTTGCCGCTTATCAGTCCAAGCCTGTATGTTGTCCTGGTCTTGCTGCATGCAGGCACAGACTGCTTCCGTATCCAAGGAGTTGTGAATGGAAATGAACACTTTGCAATCATCTCCACTTCTGACCTTATGGTAGAGGGAAGGTCACTGATGAAGCAGTTGAAGATGGTTGGGCCTAGGAAATGGCATTGAGAAGCTCCTGTGTGACGTCCTGGGTCTGAGATGATTGGCCTCTGACAATACAGCCATCTTCCTTTGTGCTATGTATAACACCAGCCAGAGATTCCCCCTGACCTCCCCCATTGACTTTAGTTTTACTAAGACTCCTTTGTGCCACACTTGGTCAAAATGCTGCCTTGCTATCTGGGGCCATCATTCTCACCTCATCTTGGGAATTCAACTCTTGTACATGTTTGAACCAAGGCTGTAATGAGGTCTGGAGCGGAGCAGAACCCCAGCTGAGCATTGGTGAGCAGGTTATTAGTGAGTAAGTGCTACTTGATGGTATTGTCAATGACCTCATCCATCACTTTGCTGATGATTGAGAGTAGGCTGATAGGCCAGATTGGATCTGTCCTGCTTTTTGTGGGCAGGGCATACCTGGGCAATTTTCCACTTTGGTGGGTAGATGCCTGTGTCTTGGCTAGAAGTGTGCCTAGTTCTGGAGGACAGGTCTTCAGCACTACTACTGGGATATTGTTCACATCCATTGCCTTTCTGTATCCAGTGCACTCAGACATTTCTTAATGTCACATGACACGAATCAAATTGTCTGAAGACTGGCATCTGATCGTGGGGACCTCTGGAGGAGGCCAAGATGGATCATCCACTCCACATTTCTACCTGAAGACGATTGTGAATGCGAAAGGCAAGGCTGAAGCAATCATGCTGGGCTCCACCAATGTTGAGAATGAGGATGTTCATGGAACCTCTTCCTGCATTAGCCATAGTTCAGTTCATAAGTCTCTCACCTCTGAGTCAGTAGGTTGTGGTTTCAAGTGCCACTCCAGAGACTTGAGCGCAAAATCTAGGCTGACACTTCCAAAGTACTTCATTGGCTGTAAAGCACTTTGGGACATCCTGAAGCTGTGAAAGGTCCTATATAAATGCAAACTTTATTCTTCCATTGTTTAGTTGTCCACCATTCACAACTAGAAGTGATAGTTCTGTAAATCTTTGATCTGATCTGTTCGTTGTGGGATCACTTAGCTCTATCTATCGCATGCTGCTTCCTCTGTTTGTCGCAAGTCCTCTGGTCTGGATGGTATGCATACTAAGTTGCTGAGGGGTGCTAGGATGGAGATAGTAGATGGGGGAGGCAGTGGCATTGTGATATTGTCACTGGATTGGTAACCAAGGGACCCAGGGTATTGCTCTGGGGACATGGGTTTGAATCCCACCATGGTAGAAAGTAGAATTGATAGATCTGGAATTAAAAGCTAGTCTAACAATGACTATGAAACCATTGATTGTCGTAAAAACCCATCTGGCTCACTCATGTCCTTTAGGGAAGGAAATCTGCAGTCCTTACCTGGTCTGGCCTACATGTGACTCCAGACCCACAGCAATTACTCTTAATGCCCTCTGAGAGGCCTAGTAAGCCACTCAGTTGTATCAAATAAGGAATGAAACCAGATGAACCACCCGGCATTGACCTAGGCACCGGAAACGACAACTGCAAACCCAGCCCTGTCAACCCTATAGAGACCTCCTTAAGAACATCTGAGGGCTTGTGCCAACGTTGGGAGAGCTGTCCCACAGACTAGTCAATCAGCAGCCTGACATAGTCATACTCACAGAATCATACCTTGCAGACAATGCCCCAGACACCACCATCACCATCCCCAGGTATGCCCTGTCCCCACCGGCAGGACAGACCCAGCAGAGATGGCGGCACCATGGCATACACTCGGGAGGGAGTTGCCCTGGGAGTCCTCAACATTAACTCTAGACCCCATGAAGTCTCATGGCATCAAGCCAAACATGGGCAAGGAAACCTCCTGCTGATTACCACCTACCACCTCCCCCCCCCCCCACCCCCCTCAGCAGATGAATCCATACTTCTCCATGTTGAACACCACTTGGAGGAAGTACTGAGGGTGACGGGTGCAGAATGTATACTGGGTGGGGGACTTCAATGTCCATCACCAAGAGTGGCTCAGTAGCACCACTGCTGACCAAGTTGGCTGAGACCTAAAGGGCATAGCTGCTACACTGGGTCAGCGACAGGTGGTAAGACAACCAACAAGAATGAAAAATATACTTGACCTCGTCCTCGCCAATCTGCCTGCCACAGATACATTTGTCCATAACAGTATTGGTAGGAGTGACCACAGCACAATCCTTGTGGAGACGAAGTCCTGTCTTCAGATTGAGAATACCCTCCATCGTGTTGTGTGGCACTACCACTATGCTAAATAGGATGGATTTCAAACCGATCTAGCAATGCAAAACTAGGCATTCATGAGGCACTGTGTGCCATCAGCAGCAGCAGAATTATACTCAACTACAATCTGTAACCTCTTGGCCCGGCATAACCCCCACTCTAACATTAGCTTCAAGCCAGGGGATCAATCCTGGTTCAATCAAGAGGGCATGCCAGGAACAGCACCAGGCATACCTCAATGAGGTGTCAACCTGGTGAAGCTACAACACAGGACTACTTGCATGCCAAACAGCATAACCAACATGGGATAGACCGAGCCAAGTGATCCCATAACCAACGGATCAAATCTAAGCTCTACCACTTCCAGTGGTGAATAATGGTGGACAATTAAACAACTAACAGCGCAAAAGATAAGGCTGAAGCATTTGCAACAATCTTCAGCCAGAAGTGTCGAGTTGATGATCCATCTCGGCCTCCTCCTGAAGTCCCCAGCATCCCAGATGCCAGTCTTCAGTCAGTTCGATTCACTCTGTGTGATATCAAGAAAGCACTGGATACTGCAAAGGCTCTGGGTGCTGACAGCATTCTGGGAATAGTACTGAAGACCTGAGCTCCAGAACTTGCCACGCCCGTAGCAAGCCGTTCCGGTACAGCTACAACACTGGCATCTACCCGGCAATGTGGAAAATTGCCGAGCTTTATCCTGTACCCAAAGCAGGACAAATCCGACCCGGTCAATGTACTGTCCTTCAGTAAAGTGATGGAAGGTGTCATTGACAGTGCTATCAAGCGGCACTGGCTTAGCAATAACCTGCTCAGTGACACTCAGTTTGGGTTCCATCAGGGCCACTCACCTCCTAACCTCATTACGGGCTTGGTTCAAACATGGATAAAAGAGCTGAACTCGAGGTGAGGTCAGAGTGACTGCTCTTTACATCAATGCAGCATTTGACCGAGTACAGCATCAAGGAGCCCTCGTAAAACTGAAGTAAATGGGTATCGGGGAAAACACTCCACTGGTTGGAGTCATACCAAGCGCAAAGGAAGATGGTTGTGGTTGTTGGTCAATCATCTCAGCTCCAGGACATCACTGCACGAGTTCCTCAGGGTAGTGTCCTAGGCCCAACCATCTTCAGCTGTTTCATCAATGACCTTCCTTCAATCATAAGGTCAGAAGTGGGCACGTTCACTGCAATCATGTTCAGCACCATTCACGACGACTCAGATACTGATGCAGTCCATGTAGAAATTCAGCAAGACCTGGACAATATCCAGGCTTGGGCTGATAAATGGCAAGTAACATTTGTGCCACAAGTGCCAGACAATGACTCTCTCAAACAAAAGAATCTCACCATCTCCTGTTGACATTCAATGGCATTATGATCACTGAATCCCCCACTATCAACATCCTGGGGTTACCATTGACCAGAAACCGAACTGGAATAGCCATATAAATACTGTGGCTACAAGAGCAGGTCAGAGGCTAGGAATCCTGTGGAGAGTAACTTTCCTCCTTACTCCCCAAAGCCTGTCTACCATCGACAAGGCACAAGTCAGGAGTGTGATGGAATACTCTCCACTTGCCTGGATGGGTGCAGCTCCAACAACACAAGCTCGACATCATCCAGGACAAAGCAACCCACTTGATTGGCACCCCATCCACAAACATTCACTCCCTCAACCACTGACGCACAGTGGCAGCCTCTGCCACCTAAAAGGACAAGTGCAGCAGTTGCATGGGAACACCACCACATACAAGTTTCCCTCTAAGTCACACACCATCCTGACTTGGAACTATATCGCCGTTCCTTCACTGTCGCTGGGTCAATATCCTGGAACTCCCTTCCGAACAGCATTGTGTGTGTACCTACCCCAAATGGACTGCAGCGGTTCAAGAAGGTGGCTCACCACCACCTTTTCAAGGGCAATTAGGATGGGCAATAAATGCTGGCACAGCTAGTGATGCCCACATCCCATGAATGAATTTTTAAAAAAGTGAATCCTCACTACCCACGTACAATTAATATACGGTTAACATGGTCAGTTGCCTTTTGAAAGTGCCTATGGAACTTGATTCCACTACACTTTCAGATAATGCGTTCCAGATCTTCACAACCCTCTAAAGAATCTTTTCTTCTTTTCCCTTCTAGTTCTTTTACCAATTATTTTACATCTAAAATGTATCATTAGTAGTTGAGGAAACAGTTACTCCCTAATTGATCTATCTAAACACTTCAATTTTGAATATCTTTCTTAGGTTTTCTTTTAACCTTCTCTGCTCTAAGGAAACCAATCTCAACTTCACCAATCTCTCCACATGACTGAAGTCCCCCATCTTTGGAGTCATCTCCAGTAAACCTCCTCTGTACCCTTTCCAAGGCCATGACATCTTTCCTAAAGTGTGGTGACCATAATTGTACATACAGTCCAGTTGAGGCCTAAACAGAGATTTTT
Organism: Heterodontus francisci; assembly: GCF_036365525.1. Lineage (NCBI taxonomy): Eukaryota > Metazoa > Chordata > Chondrichthyes > Heterodontiformes > Heterodontidae > Heterodontus > Heterodontus francisci. The sequence goes on along the minus strand of NC_090383.1, from coordinate 45,475,593 downwards.
GAAGGTTTGGCGTGACTTCTTTGTTTTTGTATTCAATGCCCCTATTTACAAAGCCAAGTATCTCGTACACTTTCCTAGCCACCTTTTATAAACTTGCCTTGCCACCTTCAAAGACTAGTGAGTATGAATCCCCAGATCCCTCTACTCTACCCCCTCAAAATAGTACCATTTCAATTAATTGCCTCTCCGTTTTGTTTCTCCCAAAGTGCATCACTTTACAGTCAACAGTATTGAATTGCACCTGCAATATGTCTGCCCATTTCACCAGTGTGTCTATGTCCTTCTGAAGTCTGCTACTATCCTGCTCGCTTTATTAACTTGGCAAGTTTTGTATCCTTCACAAACTTCAAAATTATATTCCCTATACCCAAGTCCAGGTTACTTATGCATAATAGAAAAACAATGGTCCTACTACTGATCCCACTGCATATTTCGCTCCAGTCAGAAAAACACTGGTTCACCACTACCCTCTGCCTCCTATCCTTTAATCAATTGCATACACAAGTTGCTACCATTCCTTTCACAATATGTGCTTCTATTTTCCAAATAAGTCTGTTGTGCGGTACTTTATCAAATACGTTTTTAAAAGTTATATATGCAATATCTACTACATTACCTTCACCAACCCTTTCTGTTAATTCATGAAAGAGGTTAATCAGACATGATTTGCCTTTAACAAATTCATGCTTTTTATTCATTCATGGGATGTGGGCATCGCTGGCTAGGCCAGCATTTATTGCCCATCCCTAATTGCCCTTGAGAAGGTGGTGGTGAGCTGCCTTCTTGAACCGCTGCAGTCCATGTGAGGTAGGTACACCCACAATGCTGTTAGGGAGGGAGTTGCAGGACTTTGACCCAGTGACAGTGAAGGAACGGCGATAAAGTTCCGAGTCAGAATGGTGTGTGGCTTGGAGGGGAACTTGCATATGGTGATGTTCCCATGCATTTGCTGCCCTTGTCCTCCAAGTTGGTAGAAGTCGTGGGTTTGGAAGGTGCTGTTTAAGGAGCTGTCCCTTTGAGTCTGTGCTTTTCCAAGTGAGAATTATTTCACATTGACTGTGGTCTCTGGTAGTTTTCTCATCGCAGGACATATTGAGAGAGTTGTTAGCAAAGCATATGGGATCTTGGGCTTCATAGAGGCACTGAGTACAAAAGCAGGGAAGTTTTGCTGAACCTTTATAAAGCTCTGGTTAGGTCCCAACTAGAGTACTGCATCCAATTCTGGTCACCACACTTTAGGAAGGCTGTGAAGGTCCTTGAGAGAGTGCAGAGGAGATTTACCAGAACGGTTCCAGGGATGGAGATTTTAGTTACAAGGTTAGAACAAAGAACAGTACAGCACAGGAACAGGCCATTCGGCCCTCCAAGCCTGCGCCGATGTTGATGCCTGCCTAAACTAAAACCTTCTGCACCTCCAGGGACCGTATCACTCTATTCCCATCCTATTCATGTATTGGTCAAGAAAAGTCAAGTTAGGTTGGAAAAGCTGGGTTTGTGCTGGAGAAAAGGAGATTGAGGGGAGATTTGATAGAGGTGTACAAGATTATGAAAGACGTAGATAAGTTAGACAAGGAAAAACTTCTCCCATTAACTGATGGTAGAAGGACTAGGGGTCGCAGATTGAAGGTTTTGGGCAAGAGATACAGGGGAAATGTGAGGAAGAACTTTTTTATTCAGAGAGTGGTAATGACCTGAAACTCGCTGCCCACAAAGGAGGTGGAGGTGGAGACAATCAATGATTTCAAAAGGAAATTTGATAGGTATTTGAAGGAAATAAACTTACAGGCCTATGGGGGTCGAATGGAGAAGTGGGACTGACTGAATTACTCCACAGAGAGCCAGCATGGACTCGATGGGCCAAATGGCCTCCTTCTTTGCTGTATATGACTCTATGATGTTAGACTGGCCTGTAATTACCAGGTTTATCCATCTCTTCTTTTTTGAACAGAGGTGTAACATTTGCAATCCTCTACTACTATTCCCTTGTCCAAGGAGGATTGAAGGATTGTGGTCAGAGCTTCTTCTATCTCCATCCTATCACCTTCAGCAACATATAATGTATCCCATGGGTCGCGTGCTTTGTTAACTTTGAGTGACGCCAACCTTTTAGCACCTCCTTTCTATCACTTTTTACCATATCCAATATCTACACTCCTGTGCGCCCCCCCCCCCACCACCAGCTACTGTGATATTAACTTCACCCTCTTCCTTTGTGAAGACAGATACGAAGTACCAGTTATGTCCTTTGCCTCCACAAAAGGAATTCCTTTATTATCCCAAATAGGCCTCACCATTCCTTTAACTATCCTTTTACTTTGTGTTTAGATAAGACTTTTAATTTCCCTGTTCTCATACTTTCTCTGATCAATAGAAAAAGTGGTGACTAGATGGACATAAACTCACCACAGTGCTTTAAAACAATGCTTTTAAAAAAAAAATTGTTAACTGATGTAGCCTTCAGCATTCAAGAAAGAAAGAAACAAGCCTGATGCAATCATACTGAGGACAGGTCTTTCAAGGAAAAATATATAGTGAGTGGAAATAAAACCAAAGCGCTGGAAATACTCAGCAGGTCTGGTAGCATCTGTGTTTCAAGTCTGTGATTTTTCATCAGAAACTGATCTGAAAAGTTAACTGTTTCTCTCTCCACAGATGCTGCCAGACTTGCTGAGTATTTCCAGCACTTTCTGTTTTGATTTCAGATTTCCAGTATCCGCAATATTTTGCTTTTATTGTAGTGAGCAGTTTAACTTCTAATAATTACAAATGTGTTTGTTCCTTGTCTTGTAGTAATACTTCGTGATGTGGCTAATAGCAGAAAACAGGCTTTCTCACAGATGGAATCCGATGAGAAGACACACATTTAGGTAATTAAGTCATGCCAGAATTTGTATCTTGCTGTTAACCAGTTCTGCTTTGCGTAATAAACTGTCAATCTATGATGAAAATGGCAGTGAGGCATATTGGTCGTTGGTATCTGTTTCATATCCTCATGTTCTGTTTTATTCTCTCCTGACTGGCAAGTATTTTAGTTGAAGCCCTGAAACGTCAGATGAGCAGGTTTGCGATTTACGAAATTGACTTTGGAATTGGAAGATTAATAGAACTATTCCTTGCTGATCAGTCCAACTTTTGAAAGTATAGTTTTTAAAACGTTCTTGACAGAGCCAAAGTTTTGTATTTGTGCTCTGATCTTTGTTGTAATGAGTGTAAAAGAAATGAGTCAAAAATGGATTTCTGACAAGCATCCTGTGTGATTTTTTTTTTGTGATACGTAGTGCCACTAGATGTCATCCTGGTTTAATTTCTTCAAATGTTTGGATGAACAATTTCCCACAGGGTCTCCCTGAATTGGCTACAAGTTTTTGTTCTTTGTGTTGCCTCTCAGGAGATTGTCTGGGTATGGGGTGGGTCAGTGTGTGCATGTTGCACTGTATCTGAACCGGTTAGTTGTGTTTTTATCAGCTCTGGGAATTGGCAAATGTACCATCAGTCCATTTTCAAAGACCTTTCCTCCTCCTCCTTTCAGATTTACTAGCCAGCTGTTTGTCATACCTAGTAGCCAGTGAATTGCTTTTCAGAACGGCTAACCCAGGTACACTCATACTGCATCCAAAACTTTGTCATTGAATACTAATTTATCTATATATTTATTGGATATTCATCAAATCTGATCAGGGCTTTCGCTGGTCAAACAGCTACACACCTTTTGATATTGAATGAGCTGAAAATTAATGGATACATTTGGTGCCATTATAAATGAACCTGTAACTTCAGGGAGCTGAAGACTTCGTTCTAATAAAATCAAAATTACAAGCGGTTTCTCTCCTAATACTGGGACCATGTTTTCTGATTATGCCTATGTGAAGCCCCTTGGGATTTTTTTCTCTACAGTAAAAGTGTTAATTGTTGATGGCTCTCTTCAGGTTCTGTCACTCCTTCAAATCTACTGTTAACACTCCTTTCCTTAAAAAAGCCAAATTTTGAGCCCTCCATTCTTGCAAACTACCACCCCATCCCCAAGCTCCGCTTCCTGCCCATCTTTCCCAGAATTCCATCTTCTCCACCTGCCCAATCAGGCCCCACCACAGTACGTTATCAAAGTCACAAATGATATCCTATGTGACTGTGACAAAGGCAAACTATCCCTCCTGTTCCTTCTCGACCTGTGAGTAGCCTTTAACACAGTTGATCACCCCATCCTCCTCCAATGCCTCTTCACCATTGTCCAGCTGGTGGGACTGCATTCACCTGGTTCCCTTCTTACCAATCTAATCATAGCCAGAGAATTGCCTTTAATGGCTTCTCTTCCCATTCCCATAGTTACTTCTGGTATCTCCCTTGCCCTTTCCTATTTCTATTTGCTGCTCCTCTGTGCAAAACATGTTTCCACATGTTCACTGATGAAACCCAGGTTTACCTCACTACCACCTCTCACCACTGTCTCTAAATTAACAGACTGCTTATCTGACATTCAGTACTGGATGAGCAGAAATATCCTCTAATTAAATATTGGGAAGACTGAAGCCATTGTTTTCAGTCCCCTCCACAAATTCTGCGCTCTCGCAGGGCGACACAGTGGCGCAGTGGTTAGCACCGCAGCCTCACAGCTCCAGCGACCCGGGTTCAATTCTGGGTACTGCCTGTGTGGAGTTTGCAAGTTCTCCCTGTGTCTGCGTGGGTTTTCGCCGGGTGCTCCAGTTTCCTCCCACAGCCAAAAGACTTGCAGGTTGATAGGTAAATTGGCCATTATAAATTGCCCCTAGTGTAGGTAGGTGGTAGAGGAATATAGGGACAGGTGAGGAATATGGTAGGAATATGGGATTAGTGTAGGATTAGTATAAATGGGTGGTTAATGGTCGGCACAGACTCGGTGGGCCGAAGGGCCTGTTTCAGTGCTGTATCTCTAAAAAAAAAACTCCATCCCTCTTCCTGGCAACTGTCCAAGGCTGAACCAGACTGTTAACCTTGAAGTCATATTTGACCCCGTGAGCAGCTTTCAACCACATATCCATGCCATCACTAAGACCGCTTATTTCCACCGCGGTGGCATCGCCCAACTCTGCTGCTAGCTCAACGTTTCTGCTGTTGAAACTTTCATCCCTGCATTTGTTACCTCCAGACTTGACTATTCTAACATACTGCTGGCTGGTCTCCCGCATTCTACCCTCAGTAAACCAGAGATCATCCAAAATTCTGCTGCCCATGTTTTCAGCAAATCTCATTCTCTCACCACCCCTGTGCTCGCTGACCTACAATGGCTCTGAGTTAAACAATATCTCAATTTTTAAATTCTCATCCTTTGTTTTCAGATCCCTCCGAGGCCTGGTCCCTGCCTGACTCTTTAATCTCCTCCAACCCTACCATCTTCCGAGATCACTGTGCTGCTCTAGATCCAGCTTGTTGAGCATCCCTGATTTTAATCGCTTCACCATTGGTGGCTATGCCTTCAGCTGCATTGGCCCTAAGCTCTTTAATTCCCTCCCTAAACCTTTCCTCCTTTAAGACACCTCTTTAAAACCTCCTTCTTTGACCAACCGTTTGGTTCTCTGCCCTAATATATGGCTGTGTCATATTTTGTTTTATAATGCATCTGTGAAGTGCCTTGGGACTTTTGAATGTTGCACATGCTATTTAAATACATGTTATATAAATGCAAGTTGTTATCTAGGCACAGAGGATACATAATGCAAAACAAGGACGTGTCAAAGGAATTAAAATCTAATCATTTATAGTTGAAGTGAGAAAATAGTGAAGTATTTCTATGTAAATGAGAAACTAAGGAGTAGAGTTTCTGCTCAGTTGCACTGGAGGTTCAATTCACCTGAAATTGTTGTAAACCATGCAAAAGATTGGAATTTTCAGCACAAATTACATTCAGTGCAAATAGTTTCCACGATCTTTTGCAATGGTTTAAAACAATCACACTAGAAATAGGCCCCACCCATAAAATTGGCCAGGTCCCCTGCCTGAGTTAATCACCACTGAGAGTTTCCACTAATCTTGCTCATTTGTAGGCTTTTAAGAAGGCCAATATAACTGACAACTGGTTCTTTTTTTTAAAACTCATTTTTAGTAATTTAAAATCTGGTTACTCACAGGTGCTGGATTGACACTGATTAAAAATGTTTATTTTTTTATGATATACTCATTTTTAGCTATCTTAATCAAATTGCAATAAGTTCCCACTCTTAAATATATCAAGGAATAACTTTTAAAGCAAATTTTTTGGAATGAAGTGTTAAAATACTGCTGGATTGCTCTGATTCATGATAGATTTTGAATTTGGTGATTTATAAACGAGTTCGAGTGGGAAAAGAACAATTCTCAAAGTGGAAACTCTACCCCTGAATATTTTTGAGACTTAGGGAAGAATTTTATGCAGTCCGCTGTGGCGGAAGGTGTTTTTTTTCAGATTCCCAACGGTGGGATTTTTCGAGGAATTAAATCGTCAGCGGGTTGCAGCGTTCAGGATTCCCCCAGCTGGGTGACTGATTGCAGCTTTGCATTCATGCCATGAATACTCATTACCCTGTGCATAGTTAGGATTTAGTCCTATCTGCCAGATTAACTGAACGGCAAATGATGATATTCCCATGCCACCCAGTTCATGAATGTTACAACGTGGCGTGCAATAGGTCGGATTTGTGCAACTGAGTCTCAGGACTTTGCTCTTCCCTCTTTTGCGCAGCTGCTAAACTAACTCCACCACTGGAATAGATGTTTTCCTCCAGGACACCATGGGAGTGGATGTTTACCTCCAGGCTCGGCAGTAGCAAGGGTGAATCATCTCGGGATGGCGGTGACATCATGGGTGGGGGCTATGCGGATGAGCAGAGGAGGGTAGTCAGAGAGGGAAGGTTGGGATTGATCGGGTGCATGGAGAGCAAGGCAGGGTAGTCGGGGCGGGGGGGGTGGCAGGGTGGGGTCTTGGGTGCATGGAGGAGCAGGGGAGGGTAGTTGGGGAGGTGTTGGGGAAATTGATGGGATTGAAGGCTGATAAATCCCCAGGGCCTGATGTGATTCAGGAAGTGGCCCTAGAAATAGTGGATGCATTAGTGGTCATCTTCCAAGATTTTATAGACTCTGGAACAGTTCCTACAGATTGGAGGGTAGCTAATGTAACCCCACTATTTAAAAAGGGAAGTAGAGAGAAAGCAGGGAATTATAGACCAGTCAGCCTGATGTTGGTAGTGGGGAAAATTCTAGAGTCCATTATCAAAGATTTTATAGCAGAGCACTTGGAGAACACTAGTATAATCGGGCAGAGTCAGCATGGATTTACGAAAGGGAAATCATGCTTGACAAATCTACTAGAATTCTTCGAGGATGTAACTAGTAGAGTTGATGAGGGGGAGCCAGTGGATGTGGTTTATTTGGACTTTCAGAAGGCTTTCGACAAAGTCCCACATAAGAGATTAGCAAGTAAAATTGAAGCATATGGAATTGGGGGTAGTGTATTGCGATGGATAGAAAATTGGTTGGCGGACAGGAAACAATGAGGGATAAATGGGTCTTTTTCTGAATGGCAGGCAGTGACTAGCGGGGTACCGCAGGGATTGGTGCTAGGACCCCAGCTATTCACAATATACATTAATGATTTAGATGAGGGAACTAAATGTAATATCTCCAAATTTGCAGATGACACAAAACTGGGTGGGAGGGTGAGTTGGGAGGAGGACATAGAGAGGCTTCAGGGTGATTTGGACAAGTTGAGTGAGTGGGCTAATGCACAGCAGATGCAGTATAATGTGGATAAATGTGAGGTTATCCACTTTGGTAGCAAAAACAGGAAGGCAGATTATTATCTGAACGGCTATAAAGTGAGAGAGGGGAATATGCAGCAAGACCTGGGTGTTCTCGTACACCAGTCACTGAAGGTAAGCATGCAGGTAGGTGCAACAGGTGGTAAAAAAGGCAAATGGTATGTTGGCCTTCATAGCAAGAGGATTCGAGTACAGGAGCAAGGATGCCTTGCTGCAATTATACAGGGCCTTGGTGAGGCCACACCTGGAATATTGTGTGCAGTTTTATATTGGGAAGTATGCAGTAAATGGCAGAACCCTTAGGAGTATTGACAGGCAGAGAGATCTGGGCGTACAGGTCCACAGGTCACTGAAAGTGGCAATGCAGGTAGATAAGGTAGTCAAGAAGGCATACGGCATGCTTGCCTTCATCGGTCGGGGCATAGAGTATAAAAATTGGCAAGTCATGTTGCAGCTGTACAGAACCTTAGTTAGGCCACACTTAGAATATTGCGTGCAATTCTGGTCGCCACACGACCAGAAGGATGTGGAGGCTTTGGAGAGGGTACAGAGGAGGTTTACCAGGATGTTGCCTGGTCTGGAGGGTGTTAGCTATGAGGAGAGGTTGGATAAATTCGGATTGTTTTCACTGGAACGACGGAGGTGGAGGGGTGACATGATAGAGGTTTACAAAGTTATGAGCGGCATGGACAGAGTGGATAGTCAGAAGCTTTTTCCCAGGGTGGAAGAGTCAGTTACTAGGGGACATAGGTTTAAGGTGCGAGGGGCAAAGTTTAGAGGGGATGTGCGAGGCAAGTTTTTTACACAGAGGGTGGTGGGTACCTGGAACTTGCTGCCGGGGGAGGTGGTGGAAGCAGATACGATAGCGACGTTTAAGAGACATCTTGACAAATACATGAATAGGAAAGGAATAGAGGGATATGGGCCCCTGAAGTGCAGAAGGTGTTAGTTTAGGTAGGCATCAAGATCGGCACGGGCTTGGAGGGCCAAATGGCCTGTTCCTGTGCTGTACTGTTCTTTGTTCTTTAGTTTTGGTCTCCTTATCTGAGGAAGGATGTTCTTGCTATAGAGGGAGTGCAGCGAAGGTTTACCAGACTGATTCCTGGGATGGCATGACTGATTTATGAGGAGAGATTGAATCAGTAAGGATTATATTCGCTGGAGTTCAGAAGAGTGAGGGGGGATCTCATAGAAACCAATAAAATTCTGACAGGACTTGACAAGGTAGATGCAGGAAGGATGTTCCCGATGGTGGGGGAGTCCAGAACCGGGGGTCATACTCGAAGGATACAGGGTAAACCTTTCAGGACTGAAATGAGGATAAGTTTCTTCATCCACAGAGTGGTGAGCCTGTGGAATTCGCTACCACAGAAAGCAGATGAGGCCAAAACTTTGTATACTTTCAAAAAGCAGTTAGATATAGCCCTTTGGTCTAACGGGATCAAAGAGTGTGGGGCGAAAGCCGGAACAGGCTACTGAGTTGGATGATCAGCCATGATCATAATGAATGGCGGAGCAGGCTCGAAGGGCCGAATGGCCTACTCCTGCTCCAATTTTCTACGTTTCTATAGAAGGGTGGGGTCTCGGGTGCATGGAGGAGCAGGGAAGAGTAGTTGGGTAGGATAGGATGGGGTCTTCGGTGCATGGAGGAGCAGGGGAGAGAGGAGGGCAAAGTCAAGGCTGTGTAGTGGCTGATTTTGATGAGGCTGGCTGTGAGCCTTGCAGGGGGTGGTGGGTTGATGTTTTCCTGTCAGAAAACTGATGGTGATAAGAGGCCTAAAAGGATGGAGGATCGCTGTCGTCATCAGAGTCCTGTGTAACCACATCAGGCTACTGGCTGGCAGAAGCTATGGTCACAGTCACGGGGGTAATTGTATATGGTTGGGGGGAGGTGGAGGGGGGTGGAGGTCATGGGGAGGGGATTGGGAATCTGTAACTATATCAAGGTGGATTCTTGGAGGCTCAAGGGTGAGAGTCAACAGTTGGACGGTGACAGGAGTAGGGATGGGGGGAGGGATGGCATGTATAAATTTATGATGAGGGAGGTTCTATGGTAATAGGGGGAAAGTTGAAGGTTAAGTTGGATGGGTCAAGGATGATGGGTGTAGGCTGGAAGGTGACAAGAGGTTGGAAGGCGGGCAAACTTGCCTGGTATCAAAGATGCAACATTTTCTGGAAGAATACAAACTGTGTTGAATCAAGGAATGTAAGTTGATTGGGAGGATGGTGGTGGGATCTCCTGCTGCATGCAAATGTAAGGCACATAACTGATCTGCTCATGATTTTCATGGTTCTGCTGAATGGCAGAAGGAGGATGGCTTTACAACACTCTTCTCATCTCAACAGTTGAAAGCTACAAAGATATGACTATCATACAAGCAATTTTTCCTCTAACATGTGAACAATTGCAGAGGGAGAGACTGAGGAGGGTCTTGGTAATCAACAGATTCTGCCGCAGCTGGCAACACAAGAGGGCAAGGCTGCTCCGAATGAAGCCATCCAGGAAAGGCATTATCGAAGACTGGCACTCGTGTGTCATTGCATCCTCAGGACAAGGACACATGACCTTCAGATGTCAGAGGCAATACCAAAGAAGCATGAGGATGTGATTTGCAATGGCAACAGAAATTGTACAATCTTTCAGCATTACTTGCAGCTGCTTGTTTTCATTGGGAACCCCATGCCATTACCCTCAAGGGTGCTATTGCACTCAATTTCTTTGCTATCAGGAATCAACAGGTGACATATGTGCCATTTCACAGTCTGCAACGCACGGGTGCATCAAAGACGTAACCAGTGCTCTTTTCGACGAGCCAATGATTTCATCTACTTACCTGTAGATGAGGACAGCCAGGCCTTTGGCGCCATTGCTGGGTCCCCTCTAGTGCAAAGGGTGATTGACTGTACACATGTAGCCATTAGAGCTCCCTGGGACCAGCCTGCTGTCTTGGTTAATTGCAAAGGCTTCCATTCTTTAAACGTGCAACTGGTTTGTGATCACAGAAGAAAAATCATGCATGTTTGCACGTGTTTCCCAGGGAGCTGTCATGACTCCTACATTTTAAGGAACTCCCAGCTGCCAGCAGTTTTTGAGGAACCAGCGAAGTGGAAGGATGGATCCTGGGTGACCAGGATTACCCCTGTTGTACATTGTGGATACCAGTACGTCATCCCCAATGCACTGCTGAAGAGAAGTACAATGTTGCTCACTGATCCACCAGAGCCATCATTGAGCATGCCATTGGCACGCTGAAAATGCGATTCTGTTGCCTTGACCTGTCTAGTCAGTACACGCTACAGAGGGTGTCCTGAATAATCATTGTCTGCCATGCCTTGCACAGTCTTGCAATTAGATGTGGCAACATTTTGCAGGCGAAGGAACACCAGTCCTTCTCAGATGAGGATGACTATGAAGAGGGTGAGGAGGAGAATAACTGACAATGATGCCATCATCAATTTGAGGGCCATGAAGAGACATGCAAGGAACATCAGGGAGAACCTCATTTATGCACATTTCAGCCAACAATGAGCCACATTATCAAGGAACATTGGGAGGAGAAACATAACCATTCTCCACAGAAATTCCCTTTTGTATGAGGTCTTCTTCAGCCCTGCAATCTTAACAAAGCGTGGCTGCACTTCCATGTGATTGGCATTTGAAATCATTCATGGACTACGGTGAATGTGACTGCACACCACTGCAAACAGCATTAAGTTATGACTGTAGAAAACAAAAGTGAAGCATGGCAGTAATGGAAAAGGTTATTAATCATCAATAGGAAAGCAGCCAATAAAGAACAAAGAACAGTACAGCATAGGCCTGTCTAAACTAAAACCTTCTGCACTTCCGAGGACCTCTATTCCCATCCTATTCATGTATTTGTCAAGATTGAAGGCTAAGATTCCAGTGAGATGGATACTGGACATTACCTGAGATATTTTGCAAGCATCATTGTGGTCCTGTCATAGGTTTCCAAAAAACTTCTTTATCAATCTGTAACCAAGAAAAACATTACTGAAAGTGGATCAAATTTTGCAAGGAAGTTTTCATACATCTTTGCATTCACGAACATTTCTACATCACCCATGCCACCTTCTGTGCTCAAAACTGTTTCAATTTTCTTTTCCTGCATCTAGATGCTACCCCGACATTAGCAGCTGAGGTGGCGGCAATCTGCTGTGTGCTGCCCTGTTGCTGTGGATGAATTTGGCGGGTGTCCTCTGGAGGAACAAGGCCTTGATGGCTTCATTCTACTGGGGGTGTGAAGCCATGGTGCTTGAGTATCCCTCTGTGTGCTCGCCTGCTGGAGGTAAGGGAATCAATGTTGGCGGGGAGGACGAAACGCCACTTTCCCTGGGGGTGTCCTGAGAGGAAGGCCCTGGGGCAGCTGACACGCACTCCTCCTCCATCTGTGTGCATGATAGCACCTGCCTGTCTCCCTGAGGGGAAGGAGCACCTGGCGGGAGGTCCAGATTCCTCATCCCCCTCTCGCTTAGACTCTGCTGCATGGAGCCCACAGCAACAGCGGTGGTGTGCAGGTCAGATCGCATATGGTCAACCAGATTCATCACGGAGCTCGCCAAACACTCAAATGCCTGGGACATGGCAAATGTCATGGCTTACATGGAGTCCTCCATGGCACACGCTAAGTCATGCGTGACCTCAGAAATCCAGCAGACTTCTCATAGCAACACAATCATCATGAATGTGGGGCTGAGCGGGGTCCTGGTCCCCAGCAGTCCTCCGATTGTCAGCGGGCCTGGCTGGCACATGCTACCTCAGCTGCTGGGACATGTCTGTCTTGCACACCAGCTTGTAACCCAGATTCTAATCTTAAACCCCCCGCGGACCGTGTGGATGTATCTGCACTAGCGGAGGTGGAAGAAGAGGCAGGTGATGGTGCACCCTCTGGGGCATTGGCTTCTTCTTGCTCCCCAGCGGAGGATTCTTGGGCCAGAGCTCTGCTACTCGAGTGCGAGCACCTACATTGGAGACTCAATAACAAGTTCACACAATTTCCTTCAGTTTCCACATATGGCTGTGAGCAGAGATGACACGTCATCCTTACGCCTTGTGGCTCCTGCCTCGCCTCGTCCTCAACTGTGGTCAGCATGATGTCAGGGACCCCTCCTCCCACCTTAGCTCGCATTGGTTGTGGCTTTGTTTCTCCTCCAACGGACAGTGCAGATTTAATGATCTGGCAAATGATGCAGCCCAACTATTACATATATCAACATCACTCATTCTGCATTGGCTTTCACATGACACATCCAATCACATAAACAATGCCAATCTCCATTTAGTAAATGGCACCAAGGCTGCTCACGCATTCAACTGTTCCTTGTGCACCCTCTGCCTTAAAGACACCTAGCCATGGAAGAATTCAATGGCACAGCCTTGCCAGGACCACTTACCTTTGCTGATCTGAGCAAGTCATTGATTCGCTTGCAGCACTGCACCTATGTTCTAAGTTACCCCACAAAGAACAAAGAACAGTACAGCACAGGAACAGGCCATTCGGCCCTCCAAGCCTGTGCCGATCTTGATGCCTGTCTAAACTAAAATCTTCTGCACTTCCGGGAACCGTATCCCTCTATTCCCATCCTATTCAGTCAAGATGCCTCTTAAACGTCATTATCGTATCTGCTTCCACCACCTCCCCCGGCAGCAAGTTCCAGGCACTCACCACCATCTGTGTAAAGAACTTGCCTTGCACATCCCCTCTAAACATTGCCCCTCTCACCTTAAACCTATGTCCCCTAGTAACTGACTCTTCCACCCTGGGAAAAAGCTTCTGACTATCCACTCTGTCCATGCCGCTCAAAACTTTGTAAATCTCTATCATGTCACCCCTCCACCTCTGTCGTTCCAGTGAAAACAATCAGAGTTTATCCAATCTCTCCTCATAGCTAATGCCCTCCAGACCAGGCAACATCCTGGTAAACCTCTTCTGTACCCTCTCCAAAGCCTCCGCATCCTTCTGGTAGTGTGGCGACCAGAATTGCACGCAATATTCTAAGTGTGGCCTAACTAAAGTTCTGTACAGCTGCAGCATGACTTGCCAATTTTTATACTCTATGCCCCGACCGATGAAGGCAAGCATGCCGTATGCCTTCTTGACTACCTTATCCACCTGCGTTGCCACTTTCAGTGACCTGTGGACCTGTACGCCCAGATCTCTGCCTGTCAATACTCCTGAGAGTTCTGCCATTTACTGTATACTTCCCACCAGCATTAGATCTTCCAAAATGCATTACCCCATGGTTTGAGACCTCATCTGCTACCTCCATCCAGGCCACCTTGGTGAGGCAGGAGGGTCTTCTGAATCCATCTGCAGGGAAGACGGCCTCCCACCTTTCCTTGACGGCCGGAAGGAGAACCAACCATGGGGCGGGACGCTGCCTGCTGGCTGCCATTTGATTCAATTTGGCTGTAGGGGAAATAAATGATGTGAAGTTGGTGGTGAGTTCCACAAAATAAGGGAGGCAAAAGCATTTTGAGTTAAGTGAACGATTCAATTTAAGTTATTCTAAAGATACTTGCGTGAAAGGAAGGCTGCTGCTCCTCGAGTCTGCAAGCACAGAATGTTTTATATCTCTGACGATCATGGTGCTTGGGGCAGTGACGGCAGGTTCCACCAAAGAAAGGCCGCCCTTGCCGCATGATCCCACGTGTTCCCTGTGCCCGTTGCTGCATGGCTAATTTAAATACACAATCGCATGGGAATAGGGCTTGCAGCAGGAGCGGAAGTTACGACAACTTCCAGTCCCACCGTCAGGAACGCCGCAGCACTATTCCACCATTAGAGTCAGAGTCATTAATGGCATAGAAGGAGGCCATTCGGCTTCTGCAAAGTCATTCAGTCAATCCCACTTCCTTGCTCGATCCCCATAGCCCTGCAAGTTTATTTCCTTCAAGTGGCCATCAAATTGCCTTTTGAAATCACTGTCTCCACTTCCACAGCCCTCATGGGCAGTGAGTTCCAGGTCATTGCCACTCACTGCGTTTATTTAAAAAAAAAGTTCTTCCTCGCATTCCCCCTGAGTCACTTGCCCAAAACATCAATCTGTGTTCCCTAATCCTTGTACTATTAGTTAATGGGAACAGTTTTTCCTTGTCTAACTTACCTAAGCCTTTCATAATCTTGTGCACCTCTATCAAATCTCCCCTCAATCTTCTCTCCAGGGAGAACAACCCCAGATTTTCCATCCAACCTTGTAACTAAAATTCTCCATCCCTGGAAATATTCTGGTAAATCTCCTCTGCACCTTCTTCAGGATCCTCACATTCTTCCTTAAGTGTGGTAACCAGAACTGAACTAGTTGGGTCTAACCAGAGCTTTATAAAGGTTTAGCATAACTTCCCTGCTTTTGTACTCTTTGCTTCTATTTATGAAGCCCAAGATTCCATATGCTTTGCTAACCAGTCTCAATATTTCCTGCCACCTTCAAAGATCTATGCACATACTACTCCCCCAGGTCCCTCTGTTCCGCACACTCTTTAGAACTGTGTCATTAAGTTTATTTTGTCTCACCCTAACCCTTCTGCCAAAATGCATCACCTCACACTTGTCTGTATCAAATTCCATCTGCCACCTGTCTGTCCATTCTGCTAGCCTACATCTCCTGCTGCAGGCAGTTCGTATCATTCTCACCGTTTGCCACTCCTCCAAGTTTTTTATCATCGGCAAATTTTGAAATTCTACTCTGTATTTCAAGATCCACATCATTTATATACAGTAGAAAAAGCAGTAGTCCTAGCACTGAACCTTGGGGAACACCACTGTCTACCATCCTCCAGTCTGAAAAACAACCATTTACCACGGGAGTCCAGAACCAGGGGTCATAGTTTAAGGATACGGGGTAAACCTTTCAGGACTGAGATGAGGAGAAATTTCTTCACCTGTGGTGAGCCTGTGGAATTTGTTACCACAGAAAGCAGTTGAGGCCAAAACATTGTATATTTTCAAGAAGAAGTTAGATATAGCTCTTGGGTCTAAAGGGATCAAAAGGTATGGGGCAAAAGCGGGAACAGGTTACTGAGTTGGATGATCAGCCATGATCGTAATGAATGGCGGAGCAGGCTCAAAGGGCCCAATGGCCTACTCCTGTTCCTATTTTCTATGTTTCTATGATTTGCTGCTTTCTGTCCTTGAGCCAACTTTTTATCCAATCGGACTCTGACCCTCCTATTTCATGAGCCTCAATTTTGTTGACCAGCCTTTTATGTGGTGCTTTTTCACATGGTTTCTTAAAATCCATACAGACAACATCCACCGCATTCCCATCATCAACTTTCTCTGCTACTTCATCAAAAAAGTCAATTAGATTAGTCAAGAATGATCTGCCTTTTACAAATCAGTGCTGGCTCTCCTTAACTAACTCAAACCTCCCTAAGTGCCAGTTGATTTTTTTTCCCTGATTATTGTTTATAAAACCTTACCCACCACTGATAAACTAACTGGCCTGTAGTTGCTTGGACTGTCCTTACATCCTTTCTTGATTAAGGGTGTCACATTTGACACTCTCCAATCCTCTGGCACTTCCCACATATCCAGGGAAAATTGGAAGATTATGGCAAGCCCTTCTGCTCTCCACCTTTAGCAACCTGGGATGCAAGCCATCAGACCAGGTGACTTATCTACCCTAAGCATAGCCAGCTTGTTTATAAAATCAGTGTGGTGGCTTGTCTTTGGGATGTTTTTCTTGCACGAAAAGAACAATAGCTTTATTTTAATCATTTGAAGAACAGAAGGCATCCTAAGCTTTCCTACTATGTTGAGTGAGTTGCCTCTAACCTCTCCAAGATTGTTCAGCATGTGCCCACATAATTGTTTCACAGATGAGTCAACTTCACTACTCACTTGATCTAAACTCAAAAGATCAAAATATCCCTTCAACTCTTTGCCTAATAGTGGGAAGTGGGGAAGAAACTAAACTTTGTCTTCTGTCATTCAGAAATGAAGAAGTGAGTGCAGTACCATCTTAGTAAAGTGTTTAAATGAAACTGCTTTGTGGTAGTGCATCCAGCCATGGCAGTCAAAATGGAGCAATCTCTTTGGCAATGTTACCTCTCAAATTTTACTTGCATATCGGTATGAGAGCCAAAATAAAAACTATCAACCACCTACTTTACTTCCGACTAGCATGAACAATCAGGAAATAAACTTATTATTCATCTTTTTAAGACCCTGAAAATCTTGCCTATTTCTAAGTGATTTCCTAAATGTCTACTCAACTACTCCTGTATCTGACGAAGGGAGAACAGCATGTCAATGGTCGATCTCTCTGCACGAAAGCCACACTGTGCCTCAGGGTAGACGCGCTCGGCCAGCTTCTGGAGCCTGTTCAGAGCGACTCGAGCAAAGACTTTCCCCACTATGCTGAGCAGGGAGATTCCACGGTAGTTGTTGCAGTCACCGCGGTCACCTTTGTTTTTATAGAGGGTGATGATATTGGCATCGCGCATGTCCTGGGGTACTGCTCCCTCGTCCCAGCACAGGCATAGCAATTCATGTAGTGCTGAGAGTATAGCAGGCTTGGCACTCTTGATTATTTCAGGGGTAATGCTGTCCTTCCCAGGGGCTTTTCCGCTGGCTAGAGAATCAATGGCATCACTGAGTTCCGATTTGGTTGGCTGTATGTCCAGCTCATCCATGACTGGTAGAGGCTGGGCTGCATTGAGGGCAGTCTCTGTGACAGCATTCTCCCTGGAGTACAGTTCTAGGTAGTGCTCAACCCAGCGGTCCATCTGTTTGCGTTGGTCAGTGATTACGTCCCCCGATTTAGATTTGAGGGGGCGATCTTCTTGATGGTTGGCCCAAGAGCTCTCTTCATGAAATGCCGTGAACAACAGATGCCCCTCTACATTGCTTTCATTGATCTCACCAAAGCCTTTGACCTCGTCAGCAGACGTGGTCTCTTCAGACTACTAGAAAAGATCGGATGTCCACCAAAGCTACTAAGTATCATCACCTCATTCCATGACAATATGAAAGGCACAATTCAACATGGTGGCTCCTCATCAGACCCCTTTCCTATCCTGAGTGGTGTGAAACAGGGCTGTGTTCTCGCACCCACACTTTTTGGGATTTTCTTCTCCCTGCTGCTTTCACATGCGTTCAAATCCTCTGAAGAAGGAATTTTCCTCCACACAAGATCAGGGGGCAGGTTGTTCAACCTTGCCCGTCTAAGAGCGAAGTCCAAAGTACGGAAAGTCCTCATCAGAGAACTCCTCTTTGCTGACGATGCTGCTTTAACATCTCACACTGAAGAGTGCCTGCAGAGTCTCATCGACAGGTTTGCGGCTGCCTGCAATGAATTTGGCCTAACCATCAGCCTCAAGAAAACGAACATCATGGGGCAGGACGTCAGAAATGCTCCATCCATCAATATTGGCGACCACGCTCTGGAAGTGGTTCAAGAGTTCACCTACCTAGGCTCAACTATCACCAGTAACCTGTCTCTAGATGCAGAAATCAACAAGCGCATGGGAAAGGCTTCCACTGCTATGTCCAGACTGGCCAAGAGAGTGTGGGAAAATGGCGCACTGACACGGAACACAAAAGTCCGAGTGTATCAGGCCTGAGTCCTCAGTACCTTGCTCTACGGCAGCGAGGCCTGGACAACGTATGCCAGCCAAGAGCGACGTTTCAATTCATTCCATCTTCGCTGCCTTCGGAGAATACTTGGCATCAGGTGGCAGGACTATATCTCCAACACAGAAGTCCTTGAAGCGGCCAACACCCCCAGCTTATACACACTACTGAGTCAGCGGCGCTTGAGATGGCTTGGCCATGTGAGCCGCATGGAAGATGGCAGGATCCCCAAAGACACATTGTACAGCGAGCTCGCCACTGGTATCAGACCCACCGGCCGTCCATGTCTCCGCTATAAAGACGTCTGCAAACGCGACATGAAATCCTGTGACATTGATCACAAGTCGTGGGAGTCAGTTGCCAGCATTCGCCAGAGCTGGCGGGCAGCCATAAAGACAGGGCTAAATTGTGGCGAGTCGAAGAGACTTAGTAGTTGGCAGGAAAAAAGACAGAGGCGCAAGGGGAGAGCCAACTGTGCAACAGCCCCGACAAACAAATTTCTCTGCAGCACCTGTGGAAGAGCCTGTCACTCCAGAATTGGCCTTCATAGCCACTCCAGGCGCTGCTTCACAAACCACTGACCACCTCCAGGCGCGTATCCATTGTCTCTCGAGATAAGGAGGCCCAAAAGAAAGAATTCAACTACTGCTCCAGTTTTTTATCACATCTTTTTTTGGTTGTCTGTAAATTATAACACCAGCTGTTTATATACTGGTTGGCAAATGCAAGATTTAAAGCCCTCCTCCCTCTTTGCTCATTGAGATAAACTCCTTTTCAGCAAATCTTCCTACCCAAGTTTCTGGCAGGTTACATCATCCAGTGCTTCATGGAGTCAGCAAAACAAATAAAAGATGTAAACAATTTGAACAGCCACTGCAACACATTCACATCAAACTGCACTATTCTGTCTCCTGATTGGCTAAAGAAACAGACCTTGAAACTGGTATTCAGCCAATTAGAGGCTGACATTCCATAAGGTGATACAGGTTTCAGAAATGGACAAGTATGATGGTTGTGGGAAAAATGGATAAGCTTTGTAAATGTAGATAGCTATCTTATCCTTTAGTTTCTATCAGGTAGAAATGTCAGCTGAGAATAAGGAAGAAAAATAATGGATGTGATGATTTTAGCATGGTCTTTTGTGTTTTTTTAAATGTTGTAGTTAAAAAAAACCTTTACTTCTGAGTAATTTATTATTAATCCTTGGGGCACCATGATTGAGTTTACTCACCCCACTGTGCTGTGCTCTGGGATTTATCAATAAGTGAATTCTTTAGCAGCCCTTTCCCATTTTGACGTGGTCCAAATGCAGAGCGATTTGACACCACTGGAGGCAGGGTGGGACTTGGGCCAAACAGTGAATTTATGATAAGACTATGCTATTCATTGTTATTTTGGCTTTTAATTGGCTGAAATGATTGTGAATACTACTTTTAGCTAATCAAAAAAAATTTACATTTCTCCCGTATCCAAAATGGAAAGTGAGCCAAACTAAGAAAGAGGGTACGTCAACATTTTATAGCTGAACAATTTTTAAAAAAATGTTTGGAAGAAATGTAAAATTAAAGTTATTTGCTATCTTACCTACCTTTTAACAGAAGAGAGGATGAAATGACAGGGCTAGCAGAACTAAAGCAGGAAATTTTAACCCATCCTGCCCAGTAGGAATGGGGCAGGAGGCCTTGACACCCCTTTCCCACTGACACCATTTTAACTGCTCACTGCAGTGAGGTGCCCGAGCTTGCTGAAATTAAGCAGGAGCCTTTCAAATTTATGCAGATCAGTGTCCTATTACGTCAGTGAGATCCCAAATGTATTTTAACCTGGGTTTGAGTGAGGAAGCCACCACAGCTGAAGATAGGTTGGCATCTGCTGAAAGTGACGAGGCCCTTCCAAGGTAAGTGGAGAACTTTTCATTGTGGGGCCAGGAGGAGCTGGCACACTTCTTGCCCAGGGTCTCAAAAGAAATTTTCAGCCTCCCCTGCCTCAATCTATATCCTCTCCCATCACCCCTTCCTTCCTTCCTTCCTATGAGATCCTCCCGAAACTCCCTTCCCGCACTTGCTTGCATGCTGTTGAGCTTTTCTTTAGTGCCACAAGTTAAAATACTATGGATCTGCTATATGCCTGCAAGTGCATTTACTCTCACTTCATGGGCTGAATGGCCTTCTTCCATGCTGTTATGACTCTGATTTCACCACTGTCCGACCAAAATATGCTGGGGGTTAAAATCAACTCTGAAGTATTTCCATTTTTGCCTGTAATTAAAATGGTGTTTTGGATATTTATTTTGTGGTTTATTACAGCAATGACAATGCCTCACATGTAGCTTTATTAATATATTATGATATATTAATGCTTATTCCAATGCCACACTCTGGGCTGAAAACATAACACATTGTCTGGCCCTGATTTGGTGGAATCCCTGGAAACTGCTGGCTGCCTTAAGAATTAAAAGGGAAAATAAATTAAATTACTGCTTTGCAAAATTGTACAGTTTTGAAATGTACAATTGCTGAAAATAAAACTTTGGTCATGAACTTTATGTTCTTATTAGCAATCAGGATACACAGTGATCCATTAACTTTTCTCAAGGGGTTTGCCAGCCACTGGTATGAATCTGCTATTTAAGACAGATGAGGAGGAATTTCTTTACTCAGTGTGGTGAATCTGTGGAAATCTCTTTGCCAGAGGGCTGTGGAAGCCCAATCACTGAGCATGTTCACGACAGATATCGATAGATTTTTGAATACTAACGGCATCAAGGGATATGGATAGTGGGGAAAAATGGTGTAAAGGTAGGTGATCTGCCATGATCTGTTTGAATGGCGGAGCAGTCTTGATGGGCTGAATGGCCTACTCCTGCTCCTATTTCCTATGATCCAAACATGTCTGTTTATCCAGTTAGGATTGTACAATTGTGTAAAATGATGTAATGAATAATTGCTGAAATCCCAATTTACCCATGCATCCTACAGTGCTGACTGACTTGCTCAATAATGGCTTGAAGTACAGGAACTATTATGGTATTTGAGAGCCAGTTGAGGGAAAATTGAAAATTGATTCATTTCAATTCTCTATTACTTTTGTGCTATTTCTCCTCCACAGTTTTTGTTGCTTATCAATTGTTAATGTTTTTCTCCATTTTCTTTTTAAAGCTATATACTATTTAACATTTTAATGATTTTTAGCACGACCAGAATATGACTAAGGTACAAATATTACCTTTTAGATATCAGGAACACTTGATAAAGCACCAGTGTTTCATGAATAGGAAAACAGGATTGGATTATGCTTCCCTCAGTAGTCTTGCCAGGATCTTCTCAATACTAAAGCAACTGTATAATGGAACAGGGCGGCACAGTGGCGCAGTGGTTAGCACCGCAGCCTCACAGCTCCAGCAACCCGGGTTCAATTCTGGGTACTGCCTGTGTGGAGTTTGCAAGTTCTCCCTGTGTCTGCGTGGGTTTCCTCCGGGTGCTCCGGTTTCCTCCCACATTCCAAAGACTTGCAGGTTGATAGGTAAATTGGCCATTAGCAATTGCCCCTAGTATAGGTAGGTGGTAGGGAAATATAGGGACAGGTGGGGATGTGGTAGGAATATGGAATTAGTGTAGGATTAGTATAAATGGGTGGTTGATGGTCGGCACAGACTCGGTGGGCTGAAGGGCCTGTTTCAGTGCTGTATCTCTAAACTAAACTAAACTAATCAGGCACAGGCAGCTAGCACCAGCAGACTCCTGTGTTCAGTTCTAACAAAACACAAAACCACAACAGCTAACATGTGGATATGTGAGATTGGAGCCTGTACTTGCTGACCATTTTAAGAGGAAATTTTTAATTGAGATAGAAATGAAATTCCAATCCAACACAATGTGAGACATGGATACTTTCTCATGATTTCCATATAGCAGGTTCCCTGTCTGGGCTATGCTGAGAGGAAAAAGTGGGGAAGGAGGCAAAATCACAAGGCTAAATGTTGTAGGATGGTTTATGCATTAATGCCAGTGACAAAATTCCTTGTTTACTGTGTTGGTTAGGGATTTAGGAGAGAAGGGCAGAGTAGTTTTTTAAAAATAATCTGTTAATACTCAACCAATTCCTCTTCTACATCTTTTATGTGTTTTGTGTTTGATCTTACACTTCTGATCCAGTGCAATCATATCAGTCTATATAAACTATTGATGCAAGCACTGTTCTGTTTCAGGAGCTTTTTAAAGAATGCCATTTTAAACAGTAGGGTTACAACTGATTGCAACACACACGCTTTTACATACTGTTGCCTTTTGTTCTGTTTGCTCAGTAATTAGAAGACCTAATTTCTACTCCATCTTAAATCCAATGCAGTATTCTTTCTGTAATCTACTCCAGAACTCAACTCCATTTCCGTGACTTAATATGAAAATTGCTTGTCAGGTGTTGATTTTATATAATGGGGGCCATATTGCATATAAAGTGCCAAAGTTAACTGTCAAAGGTAAAAGTTCAAGCAGGTATTGAAATCAAATAGAAAATTCAATTTCCATTGGTTTTAATGATGCATTTATTCACAAGGTCGGGAATATAAATCTTGTTGTCCCACCAAAATCTCAGTCCTGTCCTCCTTATTCATAAACAACTTTGTATAAATAAAACTTGGCTTGTTGCGAGCTTTAGCATATGCATTCAATCTTAGTTTTATAAACAACTTTTTGTTTCTTCTTTTTCTAGGAGCAACAAAAAAAAACTGAAGTATCCAGGATGAGGGCAGAATAGGATGTGCGTTTTATATCCATCATATGTTGAATAATACTTTAAAAATTGAATTCTTTAGATTCCAGTGCCTCCTGGATTTGTGTGAAATGATATCAGTGGCACTTGACTTGAACAAATGCAAATCCTACATCTGTAAATAAGTTAGTGGTGTTGAGGTTTCAAACAGTAAATGTGATCTAAAGATAATGCCTTATTAAACTGTGCAAACATATAGTGAGCAAACTTAAAATAAATCTGCTTCTCAAATGAGGCTACATTACAATTTGTCCTTAATCTCAGTGTATTGGATTATAGTTGCTTTCATCTTTGAATTATAATTATTATTTATATAATTTATCCTATTCTTGATTTCCCTCTGTGGTTTTACATTACAGCTGTCCTGGCTTTGGAGCTGGAAAAATTTCTAAAGCGTGAGCTGTGAACTTTGATATGACTTCTGTTCCTCTATAGGCATGAGGTATTGCTACCCTGAGGGCAGAGGTGGCTACTGCATGCTCCCCACCCTTTAAGTGGTGGGGAATGCATGAACCCACAGAAGACTGAATGGATGCCTTGAGCTGAGTTTTGAAAGGCTGCTTAAATTCATATTTATGAGCAGGAAGGTGAAATTTGAAGCCCACACTCTGCAGATATGACTCCACTCTTCTGAATATTTTGTCAATATCATACAGTTAACCTGTTAAAGAGCCCGACAAACTGGTTTCTCCATGTACTGGAGCCATTAATTTATCCACTACCAAGCTGCCACATGACTTCCTTTATTTTAGCACTTAAATGATCTTGTGACAGCATAGAACTGACTAAGCATCTAACTTCTGAAAATGATTTTAAAAATTGTTAGTTACCTTTTCTTAAAACATCAAGTAATTTTGAATACATAATCACTTAGCAATTAATCTTGTTTTGAAGAGCTGAGTTATTATTCCATGATACATCAGCAGGAATTTATAGGATGCTTCATTACAAAATATCTTGCATTTATATAACTCCCTATCATGTCCTTAGGACATCCCAAAGAGCTTTGCTTTCATTGAAGTACTTTTAGAGTGCAATCACCTATTTGAGTACAATAAAAGCCCAAACTAAGCAAATGTCATGGACAACTGATTCATGTTTTATTCAGTGGTGTTAATTGAAAGAGAAATGTTGGCCAGGGCAGCAGGAGACCTCCTTCAAATGGTGCCATGAAATCTTTTAGATATGGATGAGCAGTTGAAAATGGTGGTGGAAGTTATTGGAAATCATTATCCTGGACAAAATAGCCTTTCATTTAGAAAAGCATAGGTTGATCAAGGAGAACCAGCATAAATTTGTTAAAGGCAAATTGTGCCTGACTAACTTGATTTGAATTCTTTGTAACAGAAAGTTGATCAAGGTAATGCATATATGGACTTGGGAAAGGCATTTGGCAAACTGCCACACAGGAGGCTTTTTAAGATGGAAGCCCATGACATTGGGGAGAAAGTAATGGGTTGGTCACAAAATTGTCTCACTGACAAGAAACAAAGGGTGGTTGTGGATTTTTCTCCTACTGGGAGATGGTTTGCAGTGGTGTTCCCCAAGGGTCAGTTTTGGATCCATTTCTCTTTCAATTTTTATAAACTATCTAAACTCAGGCATAGGGAGCAGCATTTTAAAGTTTGCAGATGATATGAAACTTGGCAAATCAGTAGATCATGATGATGATTGTTATAGGCTTCAGGATGGTGAAATGGTCAGAAGCATGTCAGATTGAGTTTAATGTGGATAAGTGTGAAGTGATGTACTTTGGGAGGACTAATATAGAAAGGCAGTATACTATAATTGGCATGATTTTGAGAAGTGTAGATGAGCAGAGAGACATTGGTGTCTCGATACACAAATCCTCAAAGATGCACAGGTTCCAAGCAATAACATATTAATTTGCAATAGCTGGGCATTCTGGAAAGACAACTACCTGTATGTGACTGTTTACAATCTTTTTTGATTTCTGTAGATCAGGGTAGAAAAGAATCAGGACACAGACACTTGGGGATGAGCTGGGCAATTGCAAGCTGCAGAGAAAAAAAAACTTCTACCCTGGTCTAGGAATGTTTATGCCATAATATTGTGAAAGGCCCACCAAAACAAGCTAGCAAACATGTATTCTTTACCTATTTTTGGAGTAACACATGGACAGAAGTTATAATAATTGTACCAAGTGTGTCTCACCATAGTCTGCACTCTGGCTGTTTTACCTAAGTGGAATCAAGAAGCTTACGAATGAAACTGAATGACACCTCATTTAGTGTTAACTAAATCTGCCTTTGGAGAGATTAAAGGAGTGCATGTCCAGTCCGTATTACAAAGGAGTATCGTTGATTCACTCTCAGACCTTGCTACCATGCGGACAGATATCGGGCAACAGGGTCAACCTCCGTGAAAACTAAAGCAAGCAATCAGGCGGCTTAAAGGAACACCTGACAACATCCCAAGTGGATACCTGCAGCAGACCCAAATTCATAACATTTATACTCAAAGAACCTGGGAATGCTATTTTGTGATCGAGGATGACCAGATACTTCGGAGTAATGAAGTGCACAGTGCTAAGTTCACGTTAAGTATCATGATCTTCCTCTCTGTCTCCATCTCTGGGGATAGGTTGTCTACTAAAATCCATTATAAGCCCACCGACTCCCACAGCTACCTTGACTACACTTCTTCACACCCTACCTCCTGTAAGGACTCCACATTCTCCCAGTTTCTCCGTCTCCGACGCATCTGCTCTGATGATGCTACCTTCCATGATGGTGCTTCTGATATGACCTTTTTCCTCAACCGAGGATTTCCCCCCACTGTGGTTGACAGGGTCCTCAACCGTGTCCGGCCCATTTCCCGCACCTCTACCCTCACCCCTTCCCCTCCCTCCCAGAACCGTGACAGGGTTCCCCTTGTCCTCACTTTCCACCCCATCAGCCTCCATATCCAAAGGATCATCTTCCGCCATTTCCGCCACCTCCAGCGTGATGCCACTACCAGTCGCATCTTCCCCTCCCTTCCCCTGTCAACATTCCAAAGGGATCGTTCCCTCCGCGACACCCTGGTCCACTCCTCCATTACCCCCACCACCTCGTCCCCGTCCCATGGCACCTTCCCCTGCAATCGCAGGAGGTGTAATACCTGCCCATTTACCTCCTCTCTCCTCACTATCCCAGGCCCCAAACACTCCTTTCAGGTGAAGCAGCGATTTACTTGTACTTCTTTCAATGTAGTATACTGTATTCGCTGCTCACAATGTGGTCTCCTCTACATTGGGGAGACCAAGCGCAGACTGGGTGACCGCTTTGCGGAACATCTCCGCTCAGTCCGCAAGCAGGACCCTAAGCTTCCGGTTGCTTGCCATTTCAACACTCCCCCCTGCTCTCATGCTCACATCTCTGTCCTGGGATTGCTGCAGTGTTCCAATGAACATCAACGCAAGCTCGAGAAACAGCATCTCATCTACCGATTAGGCACACTACAGCCTGCCGGACTGAACATTGAGAGAATGTTTAAATGCTGAGATTAGATAAGCATATAGCAAAGCCACAGTGGTTTTAATGGGGGATTTTAAATGTCATATCGATTAAGATATGCAAACCAGCATATGTCAGAAAGGTAGTGAATTTCTTGAGTGTTCACAGTTTTCTGCAACAATATGTCCGTGAACCAACAAGGGGCAAGCCATGTTAAACTCGTTGATAAGTAATTAGCCAGATTTAGTTAACAGTGTGTGAAGATTTATCTAATAGCAATCATAATATCCAGTTCAATGTAATGTTTGAAAGGGAGAGATGCAAAACAGCTACTAAGGTTCCAGATTTGGATTAGGCTGACTTCAGTGCAGTGAGACAGACACTGTCCCCAGTAAACTGGACAAATCTGTTAAAGGGTAAAATGACAGAAGGTCGGTGGGAGGAGTTCAAAAAAGAATTCAATGTGATACAGAACCTGTTTATACCCTAAAGGGCAAGAGCTCTACTTGCCAAACAAAAACAGCCATGGACAACTAAAGAGGTAAGAGGAAACATAAAATTAAAAGAAAAAGCATACAAAATTGCAAAAAAAAAAGCATAGCACAGATCCTAGTGAATAGGAGATGCAAGGAACAGCAAAGGGTGACACAGTAAGAGCTACAAAAAGGGAGTATGAAAACTAGCAAGTGATATCAAAATTTTTACAATTATTTTAGGAAGAAGAGTGTGGTCTGGAGCAATGTGAGTCCCTTGAGAACTGATAATGGTGACATTGTCAATGAAAATAAGGAAATGGCAGACGTGTTCTGGTTACTGGTTCTGATTATTCTGGCACAGTTCTGGTCACCACATTACAGGAGAGATGTGATTGCACTGAAGATGGTGTAAAGGAGATTTACAAGGATGTTGCCAGGACTGAAAGATTTTAGCTATAGGAAGGATTGGCTAGGCTGAAAAAAATAATGGCACTAAAGAGTGACAAAATCCCAGAGAAGATGTTTACATCCCAGGGTTTTAGTTTAGAGATACAGCACTGAAACAGGCCCTTCAGCCCACCGAATCTGTGCCGACCATCAACCACCCATTTATACTAATCCTACACTAATTCCATATTCCTACCACATCTCCACTTGTCTCTATATTTTCCCTACTACCTACCTATACTAGGGGCAATTTATAATGGCCAATTTACCTACCAACCTGCAAGTCTTTTGGCTTGTGGGAGGAAACCGGAGCACCCGGAGAAAACCCACGCAGACACAGGGAGAGCTTGCAAACTCCACACAGGCAGTACCCAGAATTGAACCTGGGTCGCTGGAGCTGTGAGGCTGCGGTGCTAACCACTGTGCCGCAGGAAGCAGGTGGGAATATTGCAGATGTCCGAACTAAAATCTTCCAAAGCTATCTCAATTTTAGGATCCGTTCATTTAGATTGGAAAATTTCCATGGAACAGAGGAGGCTGAGGATGACCTAATTGAGCTACATAAAATTGAGGGGCCCATACAGAGTAAGTCTGGATGACCTATTTACCTTAACAGAGGGGTTAAAAACCAGGGGACATAGATTTAAAGTAATTGGCAAAAGGATCAGAGGGGAGGTGAGGAAACATTTTTTCACCCAAAGGGTGGTAGGGACCTTGAACTCACTGCCTGAAAGGGTGGTAGAGGCAGCAGCTCTCATCACATTCAAAAAGTACTGGGATATCTACTTGAAGAGCTGTGACCTGCAGGGCTAAGGACCTAGTGCAGGAAGGTGGGATTAGGCTGGATAGCTCTTTGTCAACCAGCATGGACACGATGGGTCAAATGGCCTCCTTCTGTGTCATAAATTTTCATGATTTCTATATTTGAACAATTATTTTGTCAGTATTTACAGTAGAGTAAGAGGTCATCATGCCAGAAATCCCAAGGAAACTAATATTGAATTAGGGACAGGAATTCACCAAAATGAATGTAAGCAAAATGTGACAAAATCCCAAAGAAGATGTTTACATCCCAGGGTTTTAAAGGAAGCCGGTGAAAATATTGCTGATGTCCGAACTAGAAACTTCCAAAGCGCTCTCAATTTTAGGAACCGTTCATTTAGATTGGAACATTGCAAATGTACGTCTGCTATTTAAGAAAGATCAGAGAGGGAAACCAGGGAATACAGATCACTTTGCCTAACATCAGGACTCGATTCTATGATTAAGGATAGAGTGGCTGAATGCCTTGAAACTTTTCAGCTGATCGGAGACTGGCATGATAAAGGGTAGTTCATACCTGACAAGCCTGATTGAATTTGAGCTGGCACTGCAAGAACTTCAGAGGGTTGTGCAGGGATGGACTCAGCATGTGGTGAGTCACCAGACACAGTGGGTTGCAACTTGGCCAGGGGAAAAGGATAGCATGTGTGTCAACTCGCTGAAGGACAAAGTCACAGAAGAGGACTCAGATGAGGACTACAGTGGGGTGAGAAACGCTGATGGGCATGCACACAGATGTTTGGTACAATGGCTCTGTGGTGCAAAAACCATGATGATAGCATTAATGCTCCTAGAACTGCCACTCCACCAGTGTGCTTACTTTTGCCTTTCAGCCAGCCAGCCCAGTCTGGTGCCATGCATGCCAAGATGGTGCAGACTGAAACTGGGCCCTCAAGGCCCAGAACCGCTTGAAGGCATCCTGCTAGGCCATGTGCAGTCTCACCCACTGAAAGTCAGCAACCTTTCACCAGACATGCAGTAGCAACTGGGGTAGCACTGTGTAGGAGCACTAAGCCAGACAAAGGAACCTGCAAGACAGGCACTAAGGGAATGCGCAGGGTGAATAGTTCAGTTTAATATGTATAATTTGAAGTGTTGCTGGATAATAAAAGAAAGAAAGACTTACTGTTATACAGTGCCTTTTACAACATCCCAAATCACTTTACAGGCAATATACTACTTTTGAAGTGTGGTCACTGTTGTAATGTCAAAAATGTGGCAGCCAAATTTTATACAGCAAACTCCTACAATCAGCAATGTGTTAATTACGAGATAATCTGTTTTGTGACATTGATTTGACAGATAAATATTGGCAAGGACACCAGGGATAACTTACCTACTCTTCTTCAAAATAGTTTCATGGGATCCTTTTTCCATCCACCTGAGAGGGCAGGTGGAGCCTCGGTTCACAGCCTTCTGTCTCAGGTGCAAGAGTGCTATCAACTGAGCACAGCTGACACAAAGTTGTCATGGAATGGATTTTTTTGTGGACTCTTTTGTTTCAGGATTTTGGGCAAGAGGACACTGTGATTGTCCATAGCTGAGACACGGAAAGGTGGGGAAGTGTGGTGCAGTGGTGATGTGGAGATGAGATTTTAGGGGAACCTGAGACTGCTCATGTCACCAAATAGCCAGACTCTGGTTCATCCCAGTGGCTCCAGTACGGCAGAAACTGCTGTCTGGCACATTGTGAAAGCATCGTGGCTGCAGCCAGGAGAGTGGGCATCGCCCACATAATGCTCTGTGTATGATCGCACACCAACTGCACGTTAAGGGAGTGGGACCCCTTGCGGTTCTGGTACACTTCGCCGTTAATATTTGGTGCCCACAGAGCCATGTTTGTGCAGTTGATGGCTCCCTGCACCATTGGGAATCCCACTACCTCGGCAGAACCACGTGCCCGCTCATCCTGCTTCCCTTTGCTTAGAGAGAAGACTATGAAGTCCCCCTCCTGGCATACAAGGCCTCTGTCAGCTTCCTGATGCAGCAATGCACAGTGAGATGTTGGCAGTATTACCAGCACAGACCTGGAAGGATCCTAAGGCATAGAAATTGAGGGCAACCATGATCTTCACAACCACTATCAATGCCGTCCCAGCCCAGCTCTTCAGCTGCAGATCTGGTTGGCGGAGGTGGCACAGTTCAGT
This sequence comes from Heterodontus francisci, assembly GCF_036365525.1. Classification (NCBI taxonomy): domain Eukaryota; kingdom Metazoa; phylum Chordata; class Chondrichthyes; order Heterodontiformes; family Heterodontidae; genus Heterodontus; species Heterodontus francisci. The sequence goes on along the minus strand of NC_090383.1, from coordinate 45,445,109 downwards.
GACCACCTCCTTGGTGAAGCATAGCTGCCTCAGACACTGCTCCTGGCTGAGGTGGAGGTGGGAAAAATGCTTTCAAGACCCTTGGTGGGTATGGCCTTCTGTTGAGAGCCCTTCTTCTCCCTCTGTACATAGCTTCCCCTCTTTGCTGCTCTATCTCCCTCCCTGTCATACTCCAGCCCAAGAAGGACTGCAAATATACCCCCACTAGTGAAAAAAGGCTTTCAGCTGACAGGCTTTGAAACTCTTCTTTACCCCTTTGGAAAAGTTCACTACTCACTTCTGACTTCAACACCTTTTCAGAACTCCTGCAACAACACAGAACACAGTACTTCCACTAACTTCTGCAGCAGCAAAAGAAGATCAAAAGCACCTCGCCTGAAGGTCCCACGCTGATCCCTTTAAATAGTGTTTGAGGGGGACCCTCGTGCAGCTGAATGCAAGTTCAGCTGAGTATTTGAGAGGCACCCATCCACCACCTTCAACATTCATTCCCTCCACCACCGACGCACAGTGACAGCAGTGTGTACCATCTACAAGCTGCATTGCAGCAACTCACCAAGGTTCCCTAAACAGCACCTTCCAAATCCGTGACCTCTATCACCTAGAAGGACAAGGGCAGCAGATAGATAGAAACACTACCACCTGCAAGTTCTCCTCCAAGCCACACACCATTCTGACTTGGAACTATATCACCATTCCTTCACTCTCGCTGGGTCAAAATCCTGGAACTCCCTTCCTAACATCACTGTGAGTGTACCTACACCCCAAGGACTGCAGCGGTTCAAGAAAGCAGCTCACTACCACCTTCTCAAGGGCAATTAGGGATGGACAATAAATGCTGGCTTAGCCAGCGACACCCACATCCCATGAATGAATTGAAAAAAATGGTAATTAACAATAGGTCCAAAATAGCAGATCGGGCACCCAACCAGCACGAGACATGGTTTGATGTCACAGTCTGCCCACTCTGCTTGCTTCTGATGCACGCATGGCACACCTGCAGCAGAGCCTTTTCAAGCATGGCGTGCCACACATGCCATGCCGGAAGCAGGCAGAAGCAAATTACCCATCATTATCAGGTCTCTGGGTTTCCATAGTGCTCACACCAGTGGCGCTACGGAGCCGAATTTTCCAGCCAGTATTCTAACCAGCCAAATCAAGGTCTTCTACAGATACAAAATGGTATGCTTTGTTTTACAACGAATTGTAAATTCACCTTCAAACTCCTTTTGCTTTAGTTTTAGCTTTGTGGCATTGGTGATCACAGCAGAGGTCTCAGGATAGTGCTCAAAAGACAGAAATCTTGCTGAATTCCCCTCTCCCTCACTCTGGGCCACTAGAGAGCAATCGTAGTGCTTCTTATTGCCACAGCAACTAACAAAGTTGAAATGTAAAGGCCATTTTCTTCTGAATGTGGCTGCCAAAAGTGAACTCATTCACATCGCACGCATCAAAGAATGTCAGCCTGTAGTTTCCCTCCTTAATGGTATCCTCACTATTGATTCATCAGAGCGGGGCTAATGTTTTGTTTTCTAAAGCAGTGTACACATTTAAGGGTTTTATAGCAAATTATTACACAAATTAAAAATGGCAAGTCGATATTGTTATTGTGGGAGCCTTCTTAATGAGGCATTGTTATCTCCGGTAAGATGTTTCCAATGTTTGTAAACAGGGTGTACATAAAAACACCAGAAGTACATCATGAGATTCTTTGCATACACCACTGTACAGATGACAGACAGGCTCTTTTAATAAGAAGCATAGTACTAAAACAATGGTTAATGAGATAACTGCGCTGCAACAGATAAAATAGATTAACAGTAACCTGCCCCATCTGCTGCTAAGTCATTAATATAGAGTGTAAATGGCTGAGGCCCCAGCACTGATCCTTGCTGCACAACACTATTCACTGCCTGCCAACTTGAAAATGCCCCATTTCTGCTCACTCTGCTTCCTGTCTGTTAACCAATCCTCTATCCAAGCTAATATATTACCCCAACACCATGAGCCCTTATCTTGCCTATTAATCTTTTATGTGGCACCTTATCAAATACCTTTTGAAAATCCAGGTATAATACATCTACTGGTTCACCTTTGTCTACCCTCCTAGTTACATCCTCAAAAAACACTAATAAATCTGTCAAACAGGATCTCCCTTTAGTAAAACCATGCTGACTTGTTCTAATCATACTATACTTTTCCAAGTGTAATGTTAAGACTTCTTTAATAATAGTTTCCAGCATCTTCGCAATGACTGATGTTAGGCTAACTGGCCTGTAGTTCCCTGTTTTCTCTCTACCTCCTTTCTTGAAAAGCGGTGCAACATTTGCCAACTTCCAATCTGACGGGACCACTCCTGAATCTAAGGAATTCTGGAAAATCATAGCCAGTGCATACACTATCTCTGCAGCTATCTCTTTTAGAACCCTAGGATATAGGCCATCTAGTCCCAGGGACTTAACAGATTTTAGTCCCTCAAATTCCTCCAATTCTTTTTCTCGATTGATATCAATATCCTTAATTTCCTCACTCTTTTTAGCCCCTAGGTTACTGCCTATGGAACTTGTGTCTTCTACTGTCAAGACAGACACAAAATATTTGTTCAATGCCTCTGCCATTTCCTCATTTCCCATGATGATTTCTCCTGTCTCTTCCTCTAAGAGACCAACGTCTACTTTAGCTACTCTCTTCCTTTTTATGCACTTATAAAAGCTCTTACAATTTTTTTTATATTGCTGGCTACTTTACTCATTCTATTTTTTCTCTTTTTATCAACTTTTTGGTGGCCCTTTGCTGGTTTCTAAAACACTTCCAATCCTCAGACTTGCTACTATTTTTTGCAACATTGTAAGCCTCTTCTTTTAGTCTAATATTCTTCTTAACTTCCTGAGTGAGCCATGGATGGGTCTTTCTGGATGAATGTTTGTTTTTGAACACCTAACAAGCGCATATACTCTCACCTTGCAATAGTGAAATGAATGTACTGTCCTGCTCTGGCAAATAGGTCATCAGTAACCTGTGAGATGCAGTGGTGTGCAGCAATCTGCAAACTGCCATCAAAGTTCGCAGCTGATCCAGAAACAAAGAAGTTCAAGGTCACCGTGTCGTTGATGGGAACTGGCAGGGCATGGTGAGCAGAGGTGCGAGGCCTTTGGCGACAAGGGCACAGATGGAGAACAGTGGTAAAATCGGACAGAGTCAGCATGGATTTACGAAAGGGAAATCATGCTTGACAAATCTACTAGAATTCTTCGAGGATGTAACTAGTAGATGAGGGGGAGCCAGCGGATGTGGTTTATTTGGACTTTCGACAAACTCCCACACAAGAGATCAGCATGTAAAATTAAAGCGCATGGGATTGGGGGTAGTGTATTGCGATGGATTGAAAATTGGTTGGCAGACATGAAACAAAGAGTAGGGATAAATGGGTCTTTTTCCGAATGGCAGGCAGTGACTAGTGGGGTACCGCAGGGATCAGTGTTAGGACCCCAGCTATTCACAATAGATATTAATGATTTAGATGAGGGAACTCAATGTAATGTCTCCAAATTTGCAGATGACACAAAACTGGGTGGGAGGGTGAGTTGTGAGGAGGATGTAGAGAGGCTTCAGGGTGATTTGGACAAGTTGAGTGAGTGGGCTAATACATGGCAGATGCAGTATAATGTGGATAAATGTGATGTTATCCACTTTGGTAGCAAAAACAGGAAGGCAGATTATTATCTGAATGGCTATAAACTGAGAGAGGAGAATATGCAACGAGACCTGGATGTTCTCGTACACCAGTCGCTGAAGGTAAGCATGCAGGTGCAACAGGTGGTAAAAAAGGCAAATGGTATGCCTTCATAGCAAGAGGATTCGAGTACAGGAGCAGGGATGTCTTGCTGCAATTATACAGGGCCTTGGTGAGGCCACACCTGGAATATTGTGTGTAGTTTTGGTTTCCTTATCTGAGGAAGGATGTTCTTGCTATAGAGGGAGTGCAGCGAAGGTTTACCAGACTGATTCCTGGGATGGTAGGACTGACGTATGAGGAGAGATTGAGTTGGTTAGGATTATATTCGCTGGAGTTCAGAAGAGTGAGGGAGGATCTCATAGAAACCTATAAAATTGTAACAGGACTTGACAGGGTAGATGCAGGAAGGATGTTCCCGATGGTGGGGGAGTCCAGAATCAGGGGTCATAGTCTAAGGATACGGGATAAACCATTCAGGACTGAGATAAGGAGAAATTTCTTCACCCAGAGAGCGGTGAACCTGTGGAACTCGCTACCACAGAAAGCAGTTGAAGCCAAAACATTGTATGTTTTCAAGAAGGAGTTAGATATAGCTCTTGGGTTTAAAGGGATCAAAGGATATGGGGTAAAAGCGGGAACAGGTTACTGAGTTGGATGATCAGTCATGATCACAATGAATGGCGGAGTAGGTTTGAAGGGCCGAATAGCCTACTCCTGCTCCTATTTTCTATGTTTCTATGTCTGTGACCGCCTGCCTGGAGCGTCGCAGTCTCCTGCGGCCCTGGGTCTCGGTCATCTCTAGGTAGCTCCTTCTTCACTGTAGATCCTATGCAGAGGGTTTTTTAAATTATCTTTCATGGGATGTGCGCATTGGTGGCTAAGCCAACATTTGTTGCTGATCCCTAATTGCCTTTGAGAAGGTGGTGGTGAACTTTCTTCTTGAACCACTGCAGTCGATCTGGTTTAGTTGCACCACAGTGCTGTTAGGAAGGAAGTTGCAGATTTTTCACCTCGTGATTGTAAAGGAATGTGGTATAGTTCCAAGTTAGGATGGTGTGTGATGGAGGGAAACTTGCAGGTGTTGGTGTTACCGTGCATCTGCTGCCCTTGTCCTTCTAGGTGGTAGAGGTCATAGATTTGGAAGGTGCTGTCAAAGGAGGCTTGGCGCATTGCTCCAGTGTATCTTGTAGATTGTACACACTGCTGCCACAGTGCACTGGTGGTGGATAGTGTGAATGTTTAAGGTGATGGATGGGGCACTACTCAAGTAGGCTTCTCTGTCTTGGATGGTTTTGAGCTTCTTGAGTGTTGTTGGTACTGCACTCATCCAGGCACGTAAACAATATTCCATCAATTTCCTGACTTGAGCCTTGTAGATGATGGACAGGCATTGGGGAGTCAGGAGTTGAGTTGCTGACCTGCTCTTGCAGCCACAGTTTTTAAATGCCTGGTCCAGTTCAGTTTCTCATCAATGGTAACCGTCAAGGGTGTTGATAGTGGGGGATTCAGCGACGCAAATGCCATTGAATGTCAAAGGGAGATGCTTAGATTCTCTCTAGTTGGGGATGGTCATTGCCCAGCACTTGTGTGGCATGAATGTTACTTGCCACTTATTGGCCCAAGCCTGAATATTGTCCAGGTTCTATTTATTTTTTTTAATTTATTTTTATTTAGAGATACAGCACTGAAACAGGCTCTTCGGCCCACCGAATCTGTGCCGACCAACAACCACCCATTTATACTAACCCTACAGTAATCCCATATTCCCTATCACCTCCCTACACTAGGGGCAATTTACAACAGCCAATTTACCTATCACCTGCAAGTCTTTTGGATGTGGGAGGAAACCGGAGCACCCGGCGAAAACCCACGCAGACACAGGGAGAACTTGCAAACTCCACACAGGCAGTACCCAGAATCAAACCCGGGTCCCTGGAGCTGTGAGGCTGCGGTGCTAACCACTGCGCCACTGTGCCGCCACGTTCTGCTCCACGTTGACACGCACTGTTTCAGTACCTGAGGAGGCAGGAATGTTATTGAACATTGTGCAATCATCAGCAAACATCCCCACCTCTAACCTTTATGTTGGAGGGTAGGTAATTGATGCAGCAGTGAAGATGATTGGGCCTCAGTACTACTCTGAGGAACTCCTGCAGCGATGTACTGGAGCTTCGATGTTTGGCCTCCAACAACCTCTGTGTCTTCCAGTCCCTCATTCCTCTCTCCTGTCCTTCTAATGCCCAGGATTCCATCCTTCCTGCAGAGGGTGTTGCCCCTCATCACTACTGGGCCCAAAACTCAAGAGTCATGCCTCCATTGCCAGCTGCAGCCTTTCTTCTGCTGATCTGCTTGTCCACTTGCACTTGGTAGCTTGCCCCTGCTCTTCTGCCCCCGTGATGCAGAAGGATGACATTCCCCCCCCTCCCCCGCGCCACACTGCCTGAGCACTGACTGCCCACTCTGTCCGACACCTGCTGATGCCTAAGGGCACCTGTCAGTGTCCCCCTCTGCGCCATGAAACTTTTATGGTTCCAGCATAATTCCCGGGGGGTGACCATGACTGGCTTCCCACTCTGTACCCATTTTCTTTCTCCTGTTCTGCCCCAGTCAGCATGTGTATCTGTGTGCCCCCATGAAACTCTCAAATCCCCCTGTTAATGAGCTCTTCAAACATTTTAATTGGCCTTAATGGAGAATGTGGCACAATCCCAATCCTGCCCTCACACTGCCCTGGTGCACATAGCCCGTGCCGGGAATAGCGTCAGGAAAGCGGCACGCTGGCCAGCGCAGTGATTTTCGGGCCCTGTCTGCCTCCAATCTGAAAATTCAGCCATTCGTGTCTCGTCACAAAAGAGACATTGTAATTCGGAGGAAGACTGGAAAATATTGAATGGTAAAAAGATAGTGAAAGTAGAAAATTCGCCATCCCCAGATGAAATATATCACAGGTTGGTAAGAGAAACAAGGAAGGAAATAACAAAGGTTCTGACCATCATTTTCCAGTTCTCCCCAGCTGCAGGCATGATGCCAAAGGACTGAAAGACTGCTAATATCGTACCATTGTTTAAAAAAGGAGGATGGAGTAGATTGAGTAATTACAGAGCAGTCAGCCTAGCCTCTGTGATAGGCAAATTGTTGGAAAAGATTCTGAGAGACAGTATTAATCATCATTTGGAAAGGCACAAATTAACAAGGACCGTCGCCATGGATTTGTTGAGGGAAGGTCGAGTCTGACTAACTGGACTCAATCGTTTGAGGCGATAACATGGGAGGGTTGATGATAGTAGCATGTTTAATGCACTCAACATGGATTTTAGTATGGCTTTTGGCAAGGTTCCACATGGCAGACTGGTCAGAAAAGTTAAAGCCTTTGAGGTCCCAGGCAAAGTAACAAGTTGTATCCAAAATTGACTCAGTGGCAGGAAGCCAAGATTTATGATTGACGGGTCATTTTGTGGCTGAAGAACTGTTTCCAGTAGGATCCTGCAGGGCTCAGTATTAGGTCCCTTGCTTTTCATGGTATATATATCAATAATATAGATTTGAATGTAGAAGATGATACAAAAATTCACTGTGTGGTTGATAGTGAGGAAGAAAGCTGTATGTAGACTGCAAGAAGATATCAATGGACTAGTCAAGTGGTTTGGAAAGTGGCAAATGGAACTCAATCCAGAAAAGTTGAGGTAATGCATTTGGAGACAGCAAACAAAGCAAGGGTATACACATAGAATGGTAGGGTACTGAGAAGTGTAGTGTAACAGAGGGACCTTGGAGTGCAGGTACACAGATCCCTGAAGATAGCAGGACAGGTAGATAAGGTGGTTAAGAAGGCATGTGGGATACTTTCCTTTATCAGCTGAGGCATAAAATATAAGAGCAGGGAGATTATGCTACAATTATAGAAAACACTAGTTAGACCACAACTGTGTACAGTTTTGGTTACCGCAATACAGGAAGGTTATGATTGCAATAGAGAGGGTATAGTGGAGATTTACGAGGATGTTGCCAGGAATGGAGAAATTTAGCTGAGAAAAGATTGGATAGGCTGATGTTGTATTCTTTGTTACAGGGAAGGCTGAGGGGAGATTTAATTGAGGTGTATAAAATTATGAGGGGCCTAAATAGAGTGGCTAGGAAGGACTTATTTCCATTAGCAGAGAGGTCAATAATGAGTGGGCATGGATTTAAGATAATTGGCCTAAGGATTAGAGGGGACTTCAGGGGAATTTATTTTCTTCCACAGGGTGCTGGAGTGCTGGAACTCACTGCCTGAAGGGGTGATAGAGGCAGAAACCCTCATCATATTTTTAAAAATACTTAGATATTGTTACAATCCCATTGAGGATCATTAACTTTTAAAAAGAGAAAGCCTAATTCCCAGTTATTACTGAAATAATTGTGCCATAAGATTTCACGTTTTAAACAAAAAACCTTACAAGAGTTTTAAAAAAGCAATATTACAACTTGAGACATTTATATGTTAAACTTAACATCTTAACAGAACCCAACCGAACACTCCTATTTGACTGTTACTTCCACCCCAACAGGCCCCTATACTTTACAGGATCTTGGTGGTTTGTTCACTTCTCCTGGGGCCAATCCAAATTGCACCACAGCTCTTAGGAATTCACTTTGGTTTCTTAGTTTCTCAGCTGTCTTATAAGGTATGAGATCACCTCCTGAATCTGGACTTCCCAGCTTGAACATGGGCCAGCCTCAAAACAGAAACACCTCTGATTCCTGATGGACTCTCTGCTCCTGAGTCCAACTTGCTTGTCCACAAGCCAACTTGCTTGTCTAAAAGCCAACTGACTGTGTCTGCAAGCACACAATTCAAAAATCTAAAAGACACCCCCTACGTCATCTATCTCCATAGCAATGTGGTGCATGTGAGATGTCCCAGATAGCAATTTACATGAATTATTTCCAACTCTAAATCTTCTCTTTGTTCTGGGAAATCATATGAATAATTTAAACCCCTAACTGAGGCAGCTGCAGACACACTGTCTCCATCAAGTTAAGAGGGGTTCCTATTTTCTGGGGTCCTTACACTTCCCAAAATGACCTTACAAAATAAACATGGGCCATCCTTTGATTTGTAACCACCCTACGCTTGTTTGACAGCTTCTCAAACCAGGTGTTTTCATTTGTCTTGCATTTAAAAAGAAATCAATTCCCAAATTAAAAGTTACATTTAGAAAATTAATACAAACCATGAATCATTGGAGGTGATGGTGCTTCCATTGCACCAGCTATCCTTGTCTTTCTAGGTGATGCAGGTTGCAAGGTAGAGTCCTTGAGGCCTTCTGCCAAGGGCTGATTACAAACTCATGTTATGACCAGGCGAGGCAGGGGTCTTGGGCTCCTCTCTCAGCCTTTCTCTGGTTTGGCTATAACAGGGTTTAATTTTTAAAACACTGTGTTTTTAGCTTCCCCTCAGTGAATCCTTGCTCATTGCTCTCTAATTGTAATGGCAAAGAAATCACCCAGACAGGTTTTCTCAGATTTAAACAAGAAAGGTATAAGTTTATTAACCTTAAAACTCTAATTCGGTTAAAACTACCAAAAATACACGATTAACACACACACAAATAGAGACAGAGGAGGAGAAACAAGAGGAAAGGTTTGAGGTACTAGCTGGAGTTCAGTTACTGGTTTTGGATTGGATGTAAAGTCTTTGACTGAAGTTAAGTCTTGCAGTACTTGTAGGGGCCCAGTGGACGCTTTCAAACTTGTTTCGCTGGTCTTCTGTCTTGAGGCTTAAGTTACTTCCTTGGGTCCCTGGATCTTTGCAAGAGAGAGAGAGACAGACAGACAGAGAGGTGCTCTCTTCTTGAAGTTCACTTGCAGTCTCTTCCCAAAACTGTTCTGTGAGCACAATTCAATTAACTCCAGGTTGGCCAGCAGGTTAGTCATGTGACTAGCTCCTTGTTTAGAGTAGCCTTGTTTGCGAGATTTGTGGATTCCTTCAAGCTCACCAGACACACTCAGTGGGGGAGTGAGATGCTGGCTCAAGGACTCTCAATGTCTCTTGATCATCACTATGGATAAAATCCATCTGGCTAATTGAATCAGGGAGTACTCCCATTGTCTTCTTCATGTAACCATCTTTTCGAACGCAAATGTACAGCTATGTTTTTAGCCACTGTTGTGGTCTTTTTAAACAAGTTATTTCCAGTCCAGTAACAGTTCAAAAATAATGTTCCATATGACGAAATTAATATGTCTCATTTTGGCAGGTGTGATTTCCGTCACAATCAATTCAGTTGTTGAGTTTATTGTGGTGCTGATTGGATGGATTGCTCCAGCAACAGGGTAAGTCACAACTGCAAATGCTTTCTCTGCTACATCATTTACTCTGATTGCTAAGTGTCCTGTGGCTGCTTTGTGTCAGCCTGACTTAGTGGTAACAGTTTTGGTCCAGAGTCAGAAGATTATGACTTAAAGATTCATTCCACATATTTGAGCCTATGATCTAGGTTACCTGGAGACTGAGTCAGCAGCAGAAGTGGGCCTGAGAGGAAGCAGGTGCTCCAGGCAGGAAAATTGAAGCCTAAGTTCAGGGTCTATCACTTACCTGGAGAGAGTGAGTCAGCATCAGGAACGGACTGGGGCGCATTCGAGTTTGAAAAAATGAAAAAGAAAAATCAAAGTGTGACTCAATATGTTGCTTGAGTGGTGAGTATTGCAGGTTTGTTTCTCTCTCCCCAGAGTTAAGGGTTTGGTCTAAATCACCTTCTAGTGATAAAAGTGTATACCTAAGATAAATAGCTTGAAGGTATTCAAATAGATTGAAGAATATCGACAACTGGGCAACCCAACTGTATCTCAGGAATACAGGTAGTTGATTACTAAATAAAACATTTAATATATTAATAAGAGTATTTTGATTTTATCTGTTAAATCAGTTAATCCAACAAATTGAGATATGGCAGGACACCTCAGACCTGTGGAAGGCACATGCTATGCCATGTGGGAGCACCAGGACACTTCCTGTGTCCCCGACAACCACGGGAAGTGTTGTCAGCTGGAGAAGCTTGAGTCCAGATTTTGGAGCTTGAGCAACAGCTGATGTCATTGCAGTCTATCCGAGAGGATGACTCTTTCACAGTTAACACATTTCAGGAGGTGATTACCCTGCAGCTGAAGAGAGTGCAGACAAAAAGGGACAGGGTGATTGCTGGACAGACAAAAAAAGACCAGGCAGGTAGTTCAGGAGAGCCCTGTGAGCATCTTGCTCTCTAACCAGTATTTGTTTCTCATTACTGATAGAGGAGAGGTTTCCTCTGGGGAGTGTAGCCAGAGCCAAAACCATGGCACTGTGATGGCTCAACTGTACAGCGGGGAGAAGAGAGCAATACCTATAGGGGGTTTCAGTGTTTCTCCCAGTGTTTCTACCAGGCTCAAGGATATCACTGAGCAGTTGCAAAATATTCTGGAGGAAGAGTGTGAACAGCCAAAGGCCATGGTCCATATTGGTACAAATGACATAGGTTTTTAAAAAAAGCAATGAGGTCCCGCAGGCAGTTTATAAGGAGTTTGGAAAGAGATTAAGAAGCAGGACCTCAAAGGTAGTAAGTAATCTCAAGACTACTCCTGGTGCCACGCTCTAGTGACTACAGAAATAAGAGGATAGTGCAGATGAATGTGTGGCTGGAGAGATGGTGCAGGAGCAAGGACTTTAGATTCTTAGGGCATTGGGACCCCTTCTGGAGAAGGTTGGATCTGTACAGGCTGGTGAGTTGCAATTCAACAGGGCTGGGACCAGTATTCCCGCGGACAGGTTTTTTGTGCCATTGGGGAGAGTTTAAACTAACCAGGCAGGGGGATGGGAAGCTGAGTATAGATTCAGAAGGAGAAAAGCAGAGCTAGAAATGCAAGGCAAAAAATTAAGAGTTTGGTAGGCAGAGCAAACAAAAGTTGGAAAATAGAGAAAACAAAAGTCTGGTTTTGCTTGATTGTATATACCTAAATGCAAGGAGTAAAGTGAATAAAGCAGATGAGCTGAGGGCACAGATTAATCATGGAAGGCGAGTTTTTTTTTACCTATCACTGAAATACAGCTTCGAGAGAGGCAGGAATGGCAGCTTAACATTCCTGGTTACAGGGTTTTCACATGCAATAGTGAGGGGTATAAAAAAGGTGAGGGGGCAATATTGATTAGAGAAACAACTACGGCCTTGAGAAGGGATAATATCTTAGAGGGATTATCAAATGAGGCTATATGGGTTGAACTAAGGAATAAAAATATGGGCAATCACACTGCTGGTCATGGACTGTAGACCTCCAAACTGTGCGAAGGAAAAAGAGCACATTTAATCATAGTGTCATTACGGCACAGAAGGAGGCCATTTAGCACATTGAGTCCATGCCAGCTCTCTGTAGAGCAATCCTATCAGTCCCATTACCCTGCCGTATCCCCGGAGCCCTGCAAGTTTATTTCCCTTAAGTGGCCATTCAGTTTGCTTTTGAAATCATTCATCGTCTCTGCTTTCACCCCTTTGTAGGCAGCTAGTTCCAGATAATTACCACTTGCTGGATCAGTTAGCACTTTCACCGATGAATCGGAAGATTGTGGGTTCAAGTCCCACTCCAGGATTTGAGCACACAATTCAAGGCAGACACTCCAGTGCTGCACTGTGGGAGGTGCCATCTTTTGATAGACAGATGTTTGGTGTCTCAGGAATCAAGAGATATGGGAAGCAGGAAGGGAAGTGGAGTTGAAGCCGAAGATCAGTCATGATTGAATTGGATGACGTAGCAGGCTAGATAGGTCATATGGTCTACTTCTGCTCCTAATTCTTATGTTCTTACTCACATCCCCCCTGCATTTCTTGCCCAAAACCTTAAATTGGTGTCCCCTAGTCCTTGTACCATCAGCTAATGGGAATAGCTTTTCTTTGTCTACCTTATCTAAACCTGTCATAATCTTGTACACCTTTATCAAATATCCCCTCAATCTCCTTTGCTCCAAGGCGAACAACCCCAGCTTCTCCAACCTAACCTTGTAGTTAAAATCCCTCATGCCTGGAATCATTCTGGTAATTCTCCTCTGCACCCTCTTAATGGCCCTCACATCCTTCCTTAAGAACTGGACACAATATTCTTGATGTGGCCTAACCAGAGGTTTATAAAAGTTCAGCATAATGTTCGATGCTTTTGTACTCAATACCATATTTATGAAGCCCAAGATCCCATATGCTTTGCTAACTTCTCTCTCTATATGTCCTTCCCCCTTCAAAGATCGACGCACATGAACCCACAGGTCCCTCTATCCCTGTGCACACTTTAGAGCTGTGCCATTTAGAATATATTGCCTCACCCTATCCCTTCTGCCAAAATGCTTCACCTCACACTTCTCTGTATTAAATTCCATCTGCCACTTGTCTGCACATTCTGCTATCCTATCTATATCCTGTTGCAGTCGATTGGTATCATCCTCACTGTCTGCCAAACCTCCAAGTTTGCTATCATTGGCAAATTTTGAAATTTTACTCTGTGTTCCAATATCCAACTCAACTATATACAGCAAAATAACAGCAGTCCTAGCACTGAACCTTGGAACATCACTGTCCACCATCCTCCAGTCTGAAAAACAACCATTTACCATGTCTCGCTGTTTTCTGTCCTAAAACCAATCTTTTTATCCAAGCTGACATTGACCTTCCTATTCCATGAGCCTCAATTTGGTTAACCAGCCTCTGTGGTACTTTGTCAAATGCTTTCTTAAAATTCATATAAACATCCATTGTGTCATGCCCAGTAGAGGCATGTCCTATTCATAACTTTAAACATGGACTATATTCAGCATAGCATCTTCTGGAACTGAATTTTCCTTTTGTTTTAAATGAACTATAATGGACATTAAAACTGGACATGGGCTGCAAAGATGGCCACCGAAGGTCAGCTGACTTTGCCTGTGTATTCAAAAACTGATTCACTGTCTCGAAAGGACAAAAGAATACCTTCCAGATTAAGAGGTAACATCAACCCATTCTGAAACCATCAAGAGACATTCCTGAATTAAATGGGTTTCTCCAGAAACAAAGAGGGTGATTGTCTTAACCCTCCTCAGGATGAATGTCTTAGAACAATAAACCAGGATGGGGCTAATCAATCTAGACTCCCACAGCACCCACCCAACCACCATATTTGGAAAAGGAACTGTGAGAAGTCACTGGTGGGGCAGTCATGTTGGCCTCTTTTTAAAATACAGACTGTAGGAAAAAGCAGCAAACAGACAAGGCAGTAACATTGTGTCTTAAAAGAACTGGAGGCGGTAACATCTTAAGGTCACCAAACCCATTCCTTTTCAAGTCCACCAGTACAGAAAACCAACTTCCTAGTAATGAGACTACAAGCAACTAACTTCATGACCTGCTGAAAATCCACCTCTTCGAGAGAATCCTGCAACGACTTCGACGTACAACTCCAGCTGTTAAATCCACCTCTCTCAATTCCATCCGTAACAATTGCTTTCCATTCATCAACCTTCTCTGTTACTTCATCGAAAAATTCAATTAGTTAGTCAAGCATGATCTGCCATTTACAAATCCATGCTGGCCCTCCTTAATTAACTCAAAAGTGCCTGTTAATTTTTTCCCTGGTTATTATTTGTAAAATCTTGCCCACCACAGAGGTGGTCACACCGCAGCTGAAGGGACTTGATGAAGGAAGGGAATGGGTGACCACCAGGCAGTCCAAGAGAATCAGCCAGGTCGTTCAGGAGTCCCCTGGGGTCCCGCTTGCAAATCGGTATTCCATTTTGGAGACTGATGAGGCTGGTTCCTCGAGGGAGTGCGGACAGAGCCAAGCTTCTGGCACCACGAGCAGCCTGTCTGCACAGGAAGGGGGAAAGAGAGGAAGAGCAATAGTAATGGGGGATTCTATAGTCAGGGGAACAGATAGGCGCTACTGTGGATGTCAACATGACTCCAGGATGGTGTGTTGCCTCCCTGGTGCCAGGGATGTCACTGAACGGCTGCAGGGCATCCTGAAGGGGGAGGGTGATAAGGCAGAGGTCATGGTACATGTTGGTACCAATGACATAGGTAGAAAGAGGGTTGAGGTCTTGCATCAAGAATTCAGAGAGTTAGGCAGCAGACTAAAAAGCAGGACCTCTCAGGTTGTAATCTCTGGATTACTACCAGTGCCATGTGCTAGCGAGTATAGAAATAGGAGAATAGCACAGATGAATGCGTGGCTTAAGAGTTGGTGCAGGAGGGAGGGTTTTAGATTCCTGGACCATTGGGACCATTTCTGGGGAAGGTGGGACCTGTACAAGCGGGACAGTCTACATCTGAACCAGAGGGGGACTAACATCCTTGCTGGCAGGTTTGCTAGTGCTGTTGGGAGGAGTTTAAACTAATTTGGCAGGGGAAGGGGATGCAGACTCCTAGCAGAATAGGGACACAGCTAAACACAGGAAAGCAAACAAGTCAGAGGGAATACAGTGGAAGTAAGTTTCAAGGGAATAAGACGAGGATGGATGGCCTCTACTTTAATGCCAGGAGTATCACAGGTAAAATGGATGAGTTAAGGGCAAGGATTGACACGTGGAATTGTGATGTAATATCCGTCACGGAGACATGGTTGAGGGAGGGGCAGGATTGGCAGCTCAATATCCCAGGATACAGAATCTTCAGACGAGACAGAGGAGGGGGTAAAAGAGGAGGGGACATTGCAATATTAGTTAAGGAATCAGTTACTGCAGTAAGGAGAGATGATATCTTGGAGGGGGCATCAAATGAAGCTTTATGGGTAGAGTTTAGGAATAAAAAAGGGACAGCCACATTGCTAGGTGTTTATTATAGACCCCCAGATAGTCAGCGGGAAATTGAGGAGCAAATATGTGCGCAATTCGCAGAGGTGTGTAAAAATAATAATAGGGTAATTATATTAGGTGATTTCAACTTTCCCAACATTAATTGGGATAGTCATCGTGTTAAGGGCTTAGATGGAGTGGAGTTCTTAAAATGTATACAGGAGAACTTTTTAGCTCAATATGCAGAGGATCCAACAAGGAAGGGTGCAGTGCTGGACCTAATTCTGGGGAATGAAGTCGGACAGGTGGTTGATGTGTTGGTTGGGGTGCATTTTGGTGATAGCGACCACAACATGGTACAATTTAAGCTTGTTATGGAGAAAGAAACAGACAAGTTGCAAAAAAAGGTTTTGGATTGGGGGAGAGCTAATTTTAGTAAAATAAGGCAGGATCTAGCCAAGGTAGACTGGAAAGAGTTACTTGTCGGGAAATCTACAGAAGAGCAGTGAGGGGCATTCAAAAAGGAAATGGGGAGGTACAGGCCCAACATGTTCCCTCCAGGGTAATAGGAAGGAGCAACAAGCCCAGAGAACCATGGATGACCAGAAACATTCAGGGTACGATTAGAAGGAAAAGAGAGGGATTTAGCAAATACAGGGAGAGCAAATCAATGGAAGCATTAGTGGAATACAGAAAGTGTAGGATGGAGCTTAAGAAAGCAATTAGGAGAGCAAAACGGGGACATGAAAAAGCTCTGGCTGGTAAAAGTAGGGAAAATCCCAAGATATTCTATAAGGATATCAATGGGAAGAGGATAACCAGGGAAAGAGTAGGACCCATTAGGGACCAAGGGGGAAATCTGTGGGTGGAGCCAGAGGACATTGGTAGGGTGTTGAATGAATAGTTCACATCTGTCTTGACCCAAGAGAATGAGGAAGTAGATATGGAACTCAGAGAGAGAGACTGTGAGGTTCTTGAGCAAATTGTCATAGGGAGTGACAAGGTATTGGAGGTTTTGGCAGGCTTAAAAGTGGACAAATCTCCAGGTCCGGACGATTTATGTCCCAGGATGCTGTGGGAGGTGAGGGTGGAGATTGCAGGGGCTCTGACTCTAATTTTTAATTCCTCTCTGGCCACCGGGGAGGTGCCAGAGGACTGGAGAACAGCTAATGTGGTCCCACTGTTTAAGAAAAGTTGTAGAGATAAGCCAGGGAACTACAGACCAGTGAGTCTCACATCAGTGGTAGGGAAACTATTGGAGAAAATTCTGAAGGAGAGAATCTATCTCCACTTGGAGAGGCAAAATTTGATTAGGAATAGTCAGCATGGCTTTGTCAGAGGGAGGTCATGCCTAACAAATTTGATCGAATTTTTTCAGCATGTGACAAGGTGTGTAGATGAGGGTAGTGCAGTTGATGTAGTTTACATGGAGTTCAGCAAAGCCTTTGACAAGGTCCCACATGGGAGACTTATCAAGAAAGCAAATGTACATGGGATACAGGGTAACTTGATGAGGTGGATTCAAAATTGGCTTAGCTGTAGGAGACAGAGAGTGATGACAGACGGCTGTTTTAGTGACTGGAAGCCAGTGTCCAGTGGCGTACCACAGGGATCTGTGCTGGGTCCCCTCTTCTTTGTCATTTATATAAACGACATAGATGACTACGTGGGGGGTAGGATCAGTAAGTTTGCGGATGACACAAAGATTGACCAAATGGTTAACAGTGAGGTTGAGTGTCTTGAGTTACAGGAAGATATAGACGGGATGGTCAAATGGGCAGAAAAGTGGCAGATGGAATTTAACCCTTAAAAGTGTGAGGTGATACACTTTGGAAGGAGTAATGTGACACGAAAGTATTCAATGAATGGCCTGACACTGGGAAGTTCCGAGGAACAAAGGGACCTTGGCGTGTTTGTCCATAGATCCCTGAAGGCAGAAGGGCAAGTTAATAGGGTGGTGAAAAAGTCATATGGGACACTTGCCTTTATCAATCGAGGCATAGATTACAAAAGCAGGGAGGTCATGTTGGCATCTGGCGTTGTATAGAACTTTGGTAAGGTCACAGCTGGAGTACTGTGTGCAATTCTGGTCACCATATCATAGGAAGGATGTGATTGCACTGGAGGGGGTGCAGAGGCAATTCACCAGGATGGTGCCTGGGATGGAACATTTAAGCTCTGAAGAGAGGTTGGATAGGCTCGGGTTGTTTTTGCTGAAATAGAGAAGACTGAGGGGTGACCTGATCGAGGTGTACAAGATTATGAGGGGCATGGATAGGGTGGATAGGGAGCAGCTGTTCCCCTTAGTTGAAGGGTCAGTTACTAGGGGACACAAGGTTAAGGTGAGGGGCAGGAGGTTTAAGGGGATTTGAGGAAGAACTTTTTTACCCAGAGGGTGGTGACAGTCTGGAATGCACTGCCTGGGAGGGTGGTAGAGGCAGGTTGCCTCACATCCTTTAAAAAGTACCTGGATGAGCACTTGGCATGTCATAACATTCAAGGCTATGGGCCAAGTGCTGGCAAATGGGATTAGGTAGACAGGTCAGGTGTCTTTAATGCATCGGTGCAGACTCGATGGGCCGAAGGGCCTCTTCTGCACTGTATTATTCTGTGATTCTGTGATCACTGATGTTCAGCTGACCAGCCTGTAGTTATTGGGAATGTTCTTGCGCCCTTTCCTGAATAAGGGTATCACATTTGCCACTCTCCAATCCTCTGGCACCGCTTCCGTATCTAGGGAAAATTAGAAGGTTATGGTAAGCCCTTCTGCTATGCCCATTCCCACTTCCTTGAGCAAACTGGGATGCAAGCCATCTGGATCAGGCGACTTATCCACTCTACACATAGTCTTTCCAGTACACCCTTCCTCTCAATTTTCACCCCATCCATTACCTCTACTATCTTCACTTCTACCAATATTTTGTCCCCCAAGACGTGTGAAGTGTCCTGAAGTTTCCACATGGTGCAGGAATTGCAAGCAACAGGTCTCAATTGTTCATCCATGATGTAAAAAAAAGCTCTCTTCCCTCTTTTATAATCTAGTTCGTATCTTGTATAAACTATTAATTTTAATTAACGCCTCTAGACCTGCTCTCTGTTAATACTCTAATTCTCTTACTGTTATACTTACACTGATTGAAATTTGATTAATTAAGCTAAGCGGTAAATCTAATGCAATACTTTATAGGTTCCTGGTCCTAGCTTAAACCACAACCCTCATTTAGAAAAAAAAATCTTAAAACTCACTAACCACTCTCCTACCTGTTGTCCTCTGATGTCACTTCTTGCATTTTTTGGAAAACACCATGCGCTCATCCCCTGCTCTGATTTATCAGCCACTGCTGCTGCCTCTAATAAGTAGACAAATTTAAAACAAATACAAAACATAAGGCAGTAATAGTGGGGGATTTCAATTACCCTAATGTTAACTGGGGCACAGTCAGTGTAAAAAGTATAAAGGACACAGAATTCCTAAATTGTATTTTGGAGAAATTTTTTTAGCCAGTATGTGGCAAGCCCATGAAGAGGAGAGACAATTCTGGATTTAGTTCTAGGGAATGAAGCTGGACCAGTGGAAGGAGTTTCAGTGGGAGGGAACTTTTGTTGTAGTGATCTTAATTCAGTTAGGTTTAACATAGTTTTGGAAAAGGACAAAGATAAAATAGGAGTAAAATTGGGGGAAAGGCTAATTTTATCAGGCTGAGAAGCGATTTAGCAAATGTGGACTGAAACAGCTGCATGAAGATAAATCCATAACAGATCAATGGGAGGTATTCAAGACGGAGATTCAAACAGTTCAGGGTAAATCTGTTCCCACAAAGAAAAAGGGTTGGGCAGCCAAATCCAAACCCTGGTCGACAAGGTGCATAGAGGGTAAGATGAGGTTAAAAAGGGAAGCTTATGTCAGACACCGAGAGCTTAATACTGAGGAGAGCTTAGAAGAATACAGAAAGAGTGGGGGTGAAATTAAAAGGGAAATTCCAAAAGAAAAGAGAGGGCATGAAAAAATATTGGCAAATAAGATGAAGGAAAATCCAAAGATATTTTATAAGTACATAAAGAGCAAGAGGATAACTAAGGAAAGAGTAGGGTCTATTAGGGACCGAAAAGATAACCGCTGTGTGGAGGTGGAGGATGTGGGTAAGGTTCTTAATGAATACTTTGTGGCTGTCCTCGCAAAAGAGGGGACAGATGATAACATTGTAATTAAGGAATTAATGTGAAATATTGCATGGGATAAGCATTGTAAGAGAGGAAGTATCAAAGGGTTTGGCGTCCTTGAAAGTAGATGAATAGTCAGGCCCGAAAGAAATATATCCCAGGTTGTTAAAAGAAGCAATGGAGAAAATTGCAAAGGCTCTGACCATCATAGTTCAATCCTCCTGGCTACAAGAGTGGTGCCAGAGCATGGGACAACTGCCAACTACCATTGTTTAAAAAGGGAGGAAGGGATAACCTGAGTAATTAGAGGCCAGTTAGCTTAACTTTGGTTGTGGGCAAATTATTGAAATTAATTCTGAGTGACAGTGTACGATGTCATTTAAAAAGGCATAGATTAATCAAGGAAAGTCAGAGTGGATTTGTTAAGGGAAGGTCATGTCTGACTAAATTGATTGAATTTTTTAGAGGAGGTGACAAGAAATGTTGATGGCGGCAGAGCATGGTCTACATGGAATTTAGCAAGGCTTTTGACATGGCAGGCTGATCAAAAAGTAAAAGTTCATGTGATCCAAGGGAGAGTGGCAAATCAGATCCAAAATTGGCTAGTGGCATGAAGCAAAGGATAATGGTTGACCCCTAGTTTGGTTCTGCAGGGCTCAGTACTAGGCCCCTTGCTTTTTGTAGTTTATAAGTAATGATTTAGACTCAAACGTAGGTGTCATGATAAAGAAGTTTGCAGATGATACAAAAAAGTGGCTATGTGGTTCACAATGAGGAAGAAAGCTTTAGACTGCGAGAAGATATGGATGGTCTGGTCAGTTGGACAGAAAAGTGGAAAATGGAATTCAATCTGACGAAGTGTGAGGAGCATTTCGGGAAGTGCAACAAGGCAAGGGAATACACAATAAATGGAAGGATACTGAATAGTGTGGAAGAACAGAGGGGTCATGGAGTGTATGTCCACAGATCCTTCAAGGTAGCAGGACAGGCCAATAAGTTGGTTAAGAAGCCATATGGCATGCTTTCCTTTATTAGCTGAGGCATAGAATATAAGAGCAGGGAAGTTATGCTAGAACTGTATACAACACTAGTTAGATCACAGCTTGAATACTATGTACAAGAAAGATGTGATTGTGCTGGAGAAGGTGCAGAGGAGATTTATGAGGATGTTGCCAGGACTGGAAAATTTTAGCTATGAGGAAAGATTGGATGGGCTGGGGTTGTTTTTCTTGGAACAGAGAAAGCTGAGCAGTGACTTAATTGAGGTAGATAAAATTGAGGGGCCTAGATAGAGTAAGTAAGGACTATCTATTTACCTTAACAGAGAGATCAAAAACCATGGGCCATAGATTTAAAATAATAGATAGAAGGTTTAGAGGGGTGATGAGGAAACATTTTTTCACCCAGAGGGTGGTGGAAACCTAGAACTCACTGCCTGAAAGGTAGTAGAGGCAGAAACTTTCACCACATGTAAAAAGTATTTGGATGTCTACTTGAAGAGACATGGCCTGCAGGGCTACAGACCTAGTGCAGGAAGGATTAGGCTGGGTAGCTCTTTGTCGACCGGCACAGACACGACGAGCTGCAAGGCCTCCTTCTGTGTCATATAATTTCTATGATATTTATGATTAGGTTGACACTCCAATTGCATATTAAGGTAGTGTTGCAGTGTTGGAGGTGATGCTTTTCGAATGCGATGTTAAACTGAAACCCCATCTACCCTCTTAGATGGATGTGAAAGATCCTATGGCATTATTTGAAGAACAACAGGGAGTTCTTCCAGTGTAATAATCCAAATTTATCCATCTGCTTTGACAGCTGACTATTAACTGATCATTCTACTCAATGTCCATCAGAAACAGAAATAATGTCTGTTCTGTCTCTGATTGGCAAAGTACATGAGATATAAGCGGTGTTTTCAGAAAGGTTGTGCTCCGTGTTGAAGCACCAATATGCAGCACTACAGAATGATCCCCCACTACACTCAGCCACTATAGGAAAGGAAGTCATCGCCCCAGAAATTAGAGGAAACACACCTTATTCTTGCCCCATCAGTCACATACCTCCTCCAGCTGAAATATGAAACCTTGTTCTATACCAGGGCGAGCACAGAGGAGAGCAGGCAACATGCCTGTTTGCCGGCACCATCCCACCCCCTGGGCCATTTTGTCGGAGGCACATAGGGGAGGGTGGGTGCAGCAGGGCTACCTGCCCCTGAGTGGCGGGTAGCCAATTGAGCTACTTAAAGGCCACTTAAGGCCTAATGTCAGAGGTATCGGGGACTAGGCTAATTGCCTGGAGACAGCCTTCAGGTGGCAGTCTGCGTGCTGTTGGGGGCAGCAATCCAGGCAGGCTTTGAGGTCCTCCCCACATGCCTGGCTTCAGCTGAAGCTGCAGGCCACCCTGTGGAGGGATTTCCCATCTTAGGCACCCTCTCTTTCTCTTGCCTTTAAAGGCAGCCTGCTGCTTCTTCAGTGCTCAAGGGCCTCCTATTGGCCCTCCAGCCTCAAGACCCCACCTTAATTGGATGGCGAGCCCGCCCTCTGGCCACTAATTGGCCAATTCAGGGAAAATCACTGTCGGACGACTGTTCCGCAGATAGTGCAGGCTTCTGAACGCCATTTGACCCTGGCATTATAGAGTCATGGAGTCATACAGCACAGAAACAAGCCCTTCAGCCCATCGTGTCTGTGCCAGCCATCAAGCACCTACCTATTCTAATCCCATTTTCCAGCACTTGGCCCGTAGTCTTGTATGCTATGGCGTTTCAAGTGCTCATCTAAATACTACTTAAATGTTGTGATGGTTCCTGCCTCTACCACCTCTTCGGGCAGTGTGTTCCAGATTCCAGCCACCCTCTGGGTGAAAAATGTTTCCTCAAATCCCCTCTAAACCTCCTGCCCCTTACCTTAAATCTATGCCCCCTGGTTATTGACCCCTCCGCTAAGGGAAAAAGTTTCTTCCTATCTAATCTATCAATGCCCCTCATAATTTTGTATACCTCAATCATGACCTTCTCTGCTCTAAGGAAAACAACCCTAGCCTTTTCAGTTTCTCTTCATAGATGAAATGCTCCAGCCCAGGCAACATCCTGGTGAATCTCCTCTGCACCCTCTCCAGTGCAATCACATCCTTTCTATAGTGTGGTGCCCAGAACTGTACACAGTACTCCAGCTGTGGCCTAACTAGCGTTTTATACAGCTCCACCGTAACCTCCTTGCTCTTATATTCTATGCCTCGGCTAATAAAGGCAAGTATCCCATATGCCTTCCTAACCACCTTATCTACCTGTGCTGCTGCCTTCAGTGATCTATGGACAAGTACACCAAGATCCTTCTGACCTTCTGTACTTCCCAGTGTCCTACCATCCATTGTATATTCCCTTGCCTTGTTAGTCCTCCCAAAATGCATCACCTCACACTTTTCAGGATTAAATTCCATTTGCCACTGCTCCGCCCATTTTATCAGCCCATTATATCATCCTGTAATCTAAGGCTTTCCTCCTCACTATTCACGACACCACCAATTTTCGTGTCATCTCCAAACTTACTAATCATACCTCCTATATTCACATCTAAATCATTAATGTACACTACAAACAGCAAGGGCCCCAGCACCGATCCCTGTGAGACACCACTGGTCACAGGCTTCCACTAGCAGAAACAACCCTCGGCCATCACCCTATGCCTCCTACCACTGAGCCAATTTTGGATCCAATTTGCCAAATTGCCCTGGATCCCATGGGCTCTTACCTTCTTAACCAATCTCCCATGCGGGATCTTCTCAAAAGCCTTACTGAAGTCCATGTAGACAACATCAACTGCTTTACCTTCATCTACACATCTAGTCACCTCCTCGAAAAATTCAATCAAGTTAGTTAGACACGATCTCCCCCTGACAATGCCATGCTGACGATCCCTGATTAATCCCTGCCTCTCCAAGTGGAGATTAATCCTGTCCCTCAGAATTTTTTCCAATAGTTTCTCAACCACTGATGTTAGACTCACTGGCCTGTAATTACCTGGTTTATCCCTGCTACCCTTCTTGAATAATGGTACCACATTCGCTGTCCTCCAGTCCTCTGGTACCTCTCCTGTGGCCAAACAGGATTTGAAAATTTGTGTCAGAGCCCCTGCTATCTCCTCCCTTGTCTCACATAGCAGCCTGGGATACATCTCATCTGGGCCTGGGGATTTATCCACTTTTAAGCCCTCTAAAACAGCTAATACTTCCTCCCTTTCAATACTAATATGTTCAAGTATATCACAATCCCCCTCCCTGATCTCTACACCGACATCGTCCTTCTCCATAGTGAACACAGATGAAAAGTAATCATTTAAAACCTTACCTATATCATCTAGCTCCACACACAAATTGCCGCTTTGGTCCCTAATGGACCCTACTCTTTCCCTGCTTATCCTCTTGCCCTTAACATACTTAGAAAATGCCTTAGGATTTTCCTTTATCTTGCCAGCCAGTGTTTTTTCATGTCCCCTCTTTGCTCTCCTAATTACTTTTTTAAGTACCCCCCTACACTTTCTATACTCCTCTAGTGCCTCCGCTGTTTTCAGTGCTCCGAATCTGCCATAAACCTTTTTTTTCCTGATCCAATCCTCTATATCCCTTGACATCCAGGGTTCCCTGGACTTGTTGGTCCTACCCTTCACCTTAATGGGTACATGTTGGCTCTGAACTCTCACTATTTCCTCTTTGAATGAATTGGGGTCCTGAAGCCCACAGGGAAAATCCTGCCCTCAGTCTCTCTTAACTACCTCATGGTATATGCCTAAGTCTTGCATTGGTGTGACCCTGAGGGGCCCAAGACCTCAGGCTCTCAGCTGGAGGGAGGACTTACCCTGATTTGCTCTGCAGTTGAAAAAAATGAGGAACAAGAAGATGCATAGCCTTATAGTAATATACATATCCTCCAAAAAAGGCAAATGGTAGGATTTAAGAAAGAAAGACTTGCATTTATAGGACTGGATTTTATCTGGCCAACAGGAGTGGGAGTAGAGACGTGGTTCAGCCGAAAAATTTGGAGAGACGGCGTTCGCCCGTGACATTGGTTCCGGATTTTGTCAGTGGTGAGAAAGGCCCAAGGCGGTGTTGCTGCTACGCCGGGGCGGGACTGCAATTATAATTGCTGAAAAGGTATTTACCATGTAGGTGGAACTTCGGAACAACCTAAGGGAACTACCCACCTAAGTGCCTGGACAGACTCTGAGAGCTGCATATTGGACACAGAGGTCAGGTGAAACTAAATGGAGCACTCTCTGACAGCTTCCCTCTCTCCAATGGTGTAAAACAAGGGTGTGTTCTTGCACAGACCCTCTTTTCCATCTTCTTCAGCATGATGGTTCAGGAGGCAAAGAGAGATTTGACAGAGGGTATTTACATCCGCTTCCGAACAAATGACAGTCTTTTCAATCTACGACAACACTTGGTGACTGCACCAAGAAGGCTTATCCGCGGCACAGAGTATACTGGATTCACCTCAGTTACCTCCAGATGTCTGAGCGGCAGTGTCAGCAAAGACTGCGGATCTTTAAGGAGGGCATCACCGACTTAATCGCTATGCTGCAGGATCAGCTGTGGCCCTTCAGCTTTGGTGGGCACCCTATGCCCATGGGCCTGGAGATCACCGTGGCACTCAACCTTTATACCTATGGCTCTTTCCAGGGATCCACTGGGACATGTGTGGGTGTCTCTGGCAGCAGCCCTGCATCAAAGAGGTGACCCAATCCCTTGTTCAAAAGGACTGGTGACTATGTGCATGACTGGACCAACCCTGACAGTCAGGCAGAGAGGAACATCGGCTTCGAAGCCATCGCTGGATTTCCACAGCTGCAAGGTGTCATCAAGGCTCCCATGGAGCAGCTAGCTGCCTTCATCAACAGGAAAGGATTCCATTCAATCAACGCTCAACCGATCTGCGCCCACCGAAAGCATTTCCTGCAGGTGTGTGCCCACTTCCCAGGAAGCAGTCACAATGCCTACATACTTTGACAGTCCCAGGTGCCACCACACCCCTGCCCCCGCTCGCTTTCAGGGATGGATTCTCGGGGACAAGGACTATCCATTGAAGACGCGGCTACTGATGCCTGTGAGGAACCCTCGCACTGCAGCAGAGAAGAGGTACAACATCTGCCATGGGTTCATCCAAATGACCATCAAGCAGGTCATTGGACTGCTGAAGATGAGATTCTGGCATCTGGATCGATCTAGTACAACCCAGCAATATCTTGCGTATCATAGGAGCATAGGAAATAGGAGCAGGAGTAGGCCCCTTGAGCCTGCTCTACCATTCAACTAGATCATAACTGATCCTCAACGCCATTTTCCCGCACTATCCTCATGTCCCTTGATATCTTTAATATCTAGAAATCTATCGATCGCTGTCTTGAACATACTTAATGACTGAGGCTCCACAGCCCTCAGGGGTAAAGAATTCCAGAGATTCACCACCCTGTGAGTGAAGAAATTCCTCCTCATCTCATCCTAAATGGCCTACCTCTTATTCTGAGAGTGTGTTCCCTGGTTCTAGACCCCACAGCAGGGGAAACATCCTCCCTGCATCTATCCTGTTGAGCCCTGTAAGAATTTTGTAGGTTTCACTGAGATCACCTCTCATTCTTCTAAACTCTAGAAAATACAGGCCCAGTCTCCTCAATCTCCCTGCGTAGGGCAATCCCGCTATCCCAGGAATCAGTCTGGCAAGTATATCCTTCCTTAGGGAAAGAGACCAAAACTGTACACAATACTCCAGGTGCAGTCTCACCAAGGCTGTATACAATTGCAGCAAGATTTCTTTACTCCTGTATTTAAATCCACTTGCAATAAAGTCCAACATACCATTTGCCTTCCTAACTGCTTGCTGCACCTGCATGTTAGCATGTTAGATTTCAGCATCATGGTGGTCTGCTGTGCTCTGCACAATCTAGCACTGCAGAGGGTGGAAGTCTTGCAACAAGAGGACATGATTGATCAGCATCCCTCATCCGACGAGGAGGATGTGGAGGAGGATGCTGAGCAGGTAGCATGGGATAATGAAGCTCTTGTACAGAAGGCAAGGGCCATTGAGAGATGTGCAAAGGAGGCTCGGGACAATCTCATACACCATGATGCTCATTCCAAGGGAACTCAATAAAGACCTCAATGTATTCCATGTGTCACCTCTTACCTATCGCGATCCTGTGCCTTATGCCCAGGCGCACATGCAGAGCTGAGAAGGTGCACATACGGGAAGGTGGCAGCAGGGAAAACATGAGAGATTCTCAGCAATGAAAGTAAATTCCATCTATTTAAATGCTCACTGTACCTAATAACAAGACCAAGTAGCACACACCTGTGAAACCCCAAGTGAATCTAGGTGCTCTTCTTCATGCGCTTCCATGAGTTTCTACAAAGTGCTTTCCCTGCACTAGAGCTGAGGCGGAGGCAGGTAGCTGAACGCGCTACCCCGGGGCCTGGGATAACTTTGGTGGGCATCCTATGCCTGTCAGAGGCCTAGAGGGCCCCAGCTGACTGAGGGGTTCCTGAACATGTGCAGGAGCCTCCTCAGTCATTGCAGCTATTGGAGCTGGGCTCACTGGCAGAGGGGCTGAGGAGCCACTGTCTACACTCGGAGTGCCCTGAGGGGAGCCTCCAGACGTGCAGGTCAGAATCTCCTCCTCCCTTTCAAGGCCCACCTGAACCTCCGTGCTGACCAGAGACAGAAAAGAACCTGGAGAAGACACTGAGCACCTTGTCACCCTCTTGCCTCACCACTGCTGCATTAAACTCATGGCTAAGGTGCAGGTTTGCATGTATCTCTAGGAACTGGCTCTCCGGGAGGGTCACTGGCCTCTCGATGGAGCTCGGTGATGTGGTGCGTATGAGATGTGCTATGAATGCATCTTCACAGCACATCTCTTACCCACCACACCACCAACCTCTTAAACTCCTCAATGCTCTACACCCCCATCACTCATCCATCAGCAATCAGGACTCATGCCTAACATGTGGTAGGAATATGGGATTAGTGTAGGGTTAGTATAAATGGGTGGTTGATGGTCGGCACAGACTCGGTGGGCCGAAGGGCCTGTTTCAGTGCTGTATCTATAAATAAATAAAAAATAAAATAAATTTCACCTCACCCTCATACATGTACCAATATTGCCAGCCTCACATCCACCTCTCTCTGATTCCACATACCTCCAGCTATTCAGCACATTACCCAAGCACAATCATTGGAATTCTTCCCCCTCTCTTGCAGGACAAGATGGCACATAACAGGAGGGAGAAGAGCAGACCTGTCATGGAACAGATAGGCCTGCAGCTCCTGGCTTCTGGAAAGTAAATGCTCCGCATCATGGGGACAGCTATGACAGACATTACAATCACCTGGTTCATGGTTTGAATTAACTTTCTAAAGGTAACTTTTAATTTGGGAATTGATTTTTTTTAATGTAAGACAAATCAAAACACCTTGTTTGAGAAACTGGCAAACAAACCTAGAATGGTTACGATCCAAAGCATGGCCCATGTTTATTTCATAAGGTCATATTGGGAAGTGTGAAGACCCTACACAATGGGAACCTCTCTGAACTTCTTGATGGAGATGATCTGTCTGCAGCTGCCTCAGTCAGGGGTTTAAATTATTCATATGATTTCCCAGAACAAAGAGATGATTTGGAATTGGAAATAATTAGTTTAAATTGCTATCTGGGACATCCAATATGTACCACATTGCTATGGTGATAGATGATGTAGGGGATGCCTGTCAGGTTTTTGATCTGTCAGCTTGCTGATACAGTCAGTCAGTTAGCTCTTGGACAAGCAGTTGGCTTTTGGAAGTCAGTTGGACTCAGGAGCAAAGAGGCCATCGGGAAACAGGGGTGTTTCTGTTTTGAGTAGGTCACGCATAGGGTGGTGCAGTGGTTAGCACCACAGCCTCACAGCTCCAGCGACCCGGGTTCAATTCTGGGTACTGCCTATGCGGAGTTTGCAAGTTCTCCCTGTGATCGTGTGGGTTTCCGCCGGGTGCTCCGGTTTCCTCCCACAGCCAAAGACTTGCAGGTTGATAGGTAAATTGGCCATTGTAAATTGCCCCTAGTGTAGGTAGGTGGTAGGAGAATTGTGGGGATGTGGTAAGGAATATGGGATTAATGTAGGAATGTGGTAGGGAATATGGGATTAATGTAGGATGAGTATAAATGGGTGGTTATTGGTCAACACAGACTCGGTGGGCCAAAGGGCCTGTTTCAGTGCTGTATCTCTCTCTCTCAAGCTGGGAAGTCCAGACCTGGGACATCTTATACCTCAGAAGATAGCTAAGTAATTAAGGAAAGTGAAGTGAATTCTCAGAACTGTGGTACGCTTTGAATTGGTCCCAGGAGAAGTGAACAAATCACCAAGATCCTGCAATGAATTCTTGGGGTGAAAGTAACAGTCAAATAGGAGTGTTTTGTTGAGATTTAGAGTTTGAAGTATACATCTTGATGTTCTGTTAAGATTTAAAGTTTAAAATACAAGTGTCTCCAAATTGTTGTAAGTTAGTAGTGTTTTGCTTTGTTTAACTCTAGTACAGTAAAGTTTTTTGTTTAAAACATGTAATTCTTTCAGTAATAACTGGGAATTTGATTTTTTCTTTTTAAAAGTTAACGGTTCCTAATGGGATCGTAACACAGAGCCCATTGCATCTGGCATCGCAAGAACATTCAGGATGACGATAAGTTCCTGCCTTATGACCATTGTCAAATCCCATCTCACACTCACCCTGCTCTCTGGAATGAAGTGAACGCTGAAGATGGTGTGACCACGGGCCTCTTGCTTCCCACCCCAACACCCTTCCCTCACCCTAACCCTTCCCTTCTGCATTTCTGCTTTCAGATACCCAACAACAGCTGCCTGGCTAGCCACAGCAGCCTCATGAGGATGGATGAGAGCTTTTGGGATGTGGGTGTCACTGGCAAAGACAGCATTTGTTGCTCATCCCTAATTGCCCTTGAGAAGGTGCTAATAAGCTACCTTCTTGAACTGCTGCAGTCCATGTGGTGTAGGTACACCCACAGTGCTATTAGGTAGGGAGATCCAGAACTTTAACCCTGCATGTTGAAGGAATGGCGATATATTTTCAAGTCAGGATGGTGCGCAAAATGGAAGGAAACTTGCAGGTGGTATTGTTCACATGAGCCAGCTGCCCTTGTTCTTCCAGGTGGTAGAAGTTGTGCATTTGGAAGGTGCTGTCACAGAAGACCAGGCAAGCTGCTGCAGTGCATCTTGTAATTGGTACACACTGCAGCCATGGTGCAATGGTGGTGGAAGGGATGAATGTTTAAGGTGGTGGTTGGCGTGTCAATCCAGTGAGCTGTTTTGGTCTGGATGGTGTTATGTTTCTTGATTGTCATTGGAGCTGCACTCATCCAGGCAAGTGGAGAATGTTCCATCACACTCCTTGTGCCTTGTAGATGGTGGATGGGCTTTGGGGAGTGGATGGGGTGACTTACTCGCCACATAATACCCCATCTCTGACATGCTTTGGTAGCCACAGTAATTATGTGGCTTGTCCAGTTAAGTTTCCAGTTAATGGTGGGGGATTCAGCGATGGTAATCCCATTGAATGTCATGGGGAGGTGGTTCAACTCTTCCTTGTTGGAGGTGGTCATTTCCTGGCACTTGTGTAGTATGAATGTTAAGAACCACTTAGCTGCCCAAGCCTGAATATTGTCCAGGTCTTGCTGCATTTGGACATGGACTGCTTCAGTATCTGAGGAGTTGCAAATGGAACTGAACATTGTGCAAAAAACTGCTCTGAGGAACTCTGATAGTGATGTCCTGGAGCTGAGACCTCCAACAACCACAACCATCTTCCTTTGCAGTCGGTATGACTTCCACCAATGAAGAGTTTTCCCCCTGATTCCGATAGACTTCAATTTTACTCGGGCTCCTTGATACCACACTCAGTCAATTGTATCCTTGATTTCAAGGGTGAACTTTCTCACCTCACCTCTGGAATACAGCTCTTTTGTCCATATTTAGACCAAGGTTCGAATGAGATCTGGAGCTGAGTGATCCTGGCAGAACCCAATCTGAGTATTAGTGAGCAGGTTATTGGTGAGCAAGTGCTGCTGATGTTTGAGAGTAGATCGATGAGGTGGTCATCGGCCAGATTGAATTTGTCCTGCATTTTTTGAACAGAACATATCTGGGCAATTTTCCACATTGTTGGAAAGATATCAGTGCTGTAGCTATACTGGAACAGCTTGGCTTGGGGTACATTTCGTTTTGGAGCACAAGTCTTCAACACAATACTTGTCAGGGCCCATAGCCACTGCTGTATTCAGTGCACTCAGCCATTTCTTGAGATCACATGGATTGAAGTGATTTGGTTACAGACTGGCATTTGTAATGATGGGGACTTCAAGACAAGGCCAAGATGGTCCATCCTCTCAGCACTTCTGGCTGAAACTGTCAGCAAACACTTCAGCTTTGTATTTTGTACTCACATGCTGGACTTTGCTATCATTGAGGATGTTCATGGAGCCTCCTCCTCCCATTAGCTGTTTAACTGTCTATCACCGTTCATAGAATCATAGTCGCTACTGTTCCTGCCTCCACCACCTCCTCTGGCAGCTCATTCCAGATACCCACTATTCTTTGTGTGAAAAATTTACCCCTTTGATCCTCTTTAAACCTCCTCCATCTCACCTTAAATCTATGCGGTCTAGTTTTAGTCACCCCTACCATGGGAAACAGACTCTGGCTATCTACCCTATCTATGCCTCTCATAATTTTATATACCTCTATCATGTCCCCTCTCAGCCTCCTTCGCTCCAGGGAAAACAGACCCAGCCTCCCCAATCTCTCTTTATAACTCAAGCCCTCCAAACCAGGCAGCATCCTTGTGATTCCTTTCTGCACCCTCTCTAGCTTAATCACATCTTTCCTGTAGTGCGGCGACCAGAACTGCACACAGTATTCCAAATGCGGCCTAACCAACGTTATGTACAACTGTAACACGATGTCCCAACTCTTGTACTCAATGCCTCGGCTGATGAAGGCAAGCATGCCATACGCAATATAGAACATAGAACAGTACAGCACAGTACAGGCCCTTCGGCCCACGATGTTGTGCCGAACCTTTAACCTACTCTAAGATCAAACTACCTACATACCCTTCATTCTACTATCATCCATGTACCTATCCAAGAGTCGCTTAAATGTCCCTAATGTATCTGCTTCTACTACCACCACTGGTAGTGCATTCCACGCACCCACCACTCTCTGTGTAAAGAACCTACCTCTGACATCGCCCCGAAACCTTCCTCCAATCACCTTAAAATTATACCCCCTGGTGATGGCCCTTTCCACCCTGGGAAAAAGTCTCTGGCTATCCACTCTATCTATGCCCCTCATCATCTTGTACCCCTCTATCAAATCACCTCTCATCCTTCTTCGTTCCAATGAGAAAAGCCCTAGCAGCCTCAACCTTTCTTCGTAAGACATGCCCTCCAGTCCAGGCAGCATCCTGGTAAATCTCCTCTGCACCCTCTCTAAAGCTTCCAGATCCTTCCTATAATGAGGCGACCAGAACTGAACACAATATTCCAAGTGTGGTCTAACCAGGGCTTTTTCGAGCTGCAGCATAACCTCGCGGCTCTTAAACTCAATCCCCCTGTTAATGAAAGCCAACACACCATACGCCTTCTTAACAACCCTATCAACTTGGGTGGCAACTTTGAGCGATCTATGGACATGGACCCCAAGATCCCTCTGTTCCTCCACACTGCCAAGAATCCTGTCTTTAAGCCTGTATTCCGCATTCAAATTCGACCTTCCAAAATGAATCACTTCACACTTTTCCAGGTTGAACTCCATCTGCCACTTCTCAGTCCAGCTCTGCATCCTGTCAATGTCCCGTTGCAACCTACAACAGCCTTCCACACTATCCACAACTCCAGCAACCTTTGTGTCATCGGCAAACTTGCTAACCCAGCCTTCCACTTCCTCATCCAAGTCATTTATAAAAATCACAAAGAGCAGAGGTCCCATAACAGATCCCTGCAGAACACCACTGGTCACCGAACTCCAGGCTGAATACTTTCCATCTACTACCACCCTCTGTCTTCTATGGGTCAGCCAATTCTGTATCCAGACAGCCAACTTTCCCTGTATCCCATGCCTCCTTACTTTCTGAATGAGCCTACCATGGGGAACCTTATCAAACGCCTTGCTAAAATCCATATACACCACATCCACTGCTCTTCCTTGATCAATGTGTTTTGTCACATCTTCAAAGAATTCAATAAGGCTTGTGAGGCATGACCTGCCCCTCACAAAGCCATGCTGACTGTCTCTAATCAAACTATGCTTTTCCAAATAATCATAAATCCTGTCTCTCAGAATCCTCTCCAATAATTTGCCCACTACCGATGTAAGGCTGACTAGTCTATAATTCCCAGGGTTATCCCTATTCCTTTTCTTGAACAAGGGAATAACATTTGCCACCCTCCAATCATCTGGTACTACTCCAGTGGACAGTGAGGACGCAAAGATCATCGCCAAAGCCGCAGCAATCTCTTCCCTCGCTTCCCGTAATAACCTTGGGTATATCTCGTCTGGCCCCGGGGACTTATCTGTCCTCATGTCTTTCAAAATTTCCAGCACATCCTCCCTCTCAACATCAACCTGTTCGAGCATATCAGCCTGTTTCACGCTGTCCTCACA
Organism: Heterodontus francisci; assembly: GCF_036365525.1. Taxonomy (NCBI): domain Eukaryota; kingdom Metazoa; phylum Chordata; class Chondrichthyes; order Heterodontiformes; family Heterodontidae; genus Heterodontus; species Heterodontus francisci. The sequence continues at coordinate 45,411,741 of NC_090383.1, read as the reverse complement.
AACGACCAGGTCCCTCTCACTAGTGAATACTGAAACAAAGTATTCATTTAGGACCTCCACTACCTCCTCCGACTCCAGGCACAAGTTCCCTCCGCTATCCCTGATCGGCCCTACCCTCACTCTGGCCATCCTCTTGTTCCTCACATAAGTGTAGAACGCCTTGGGATTTTCCTTAATCCTACCCGCCAAGACTTTTTCATGTCCCCTTCTAGCTCTCCGAAGTCTATTCTTCAGTTCCTTCCTGGCTACCTTGTAACCCTCTAGAGCCCTGTCTGATCCTTGCTTCCTTCTTCCTCTTGACTAGCTGTTCCACATCTCTTGTCATCCAAGGTTCCTTCACCCTACCATCCCTTCCTTGCCTCATCAGGACAAACCTATCCAACAGTTGCAGCAAGTGCTCCCTAAACAACCTCCACATTTCTGTCGTGCATTTCCCTGAGAACATCTGTTCCCAATTTATGCTCCCCAGTTCCTGCCTAATAGCATTGTAATTCCCCCTCCCCCAGTTAAATATTTTCCCATCCCGTCTGCTCCTGTCCCTCTCCATGACTATAGTAAAGGTCAGGGAGTTGTGATCACTATCACCGAAATGTTCTCCCACCGACAGATCTGCCACCTGGCCTGGTTCGTTGCCAAGCACCAAATCCAACATAGCCTCCCCACTAGTCGGCCTATCTACATATTGAGTCAGGAAACCTTCCTGGACACACCTGACAAAAACTGCTCCATCCAAACTATTTGCACTAAGGAGGTTCCAATCAATATTAGGGAAGTTGAAGTCACCCATGACAACAACCCTGTTACTTCTGCACCTTTCCAAAATCTGCCTCCCAATCTGTTCCTCCGTGTCTCTGTTGCTATTGGGGGGGTCTATAGAAAACTCCCAAGAAAGTGACTGCTCCTTTCCAATTTCTGACTTCCACCCATAATGACTCAGTAGACAAAACCTCCTCGACAACCTCCCTTTCTGCAGCTGTGATACTATCCCTGATTAGCAATGCCACTCCCCCACCTCTTTTACCTCCCTCCCTATTCCTTTTGAAACATCTAAACCCCAGAACATCCAACATCCATTCCTGCCCCTGTGATGTCCAAGTCTCCGTAATGGCCACAACATCGTAGCTCCAAGTACTGATCCATGCTCTAAGTTCATCACCCTTATTCCTGACACTTCTTGCGTTAAAATAGACACACTTCAACCCATCATACTGGCTGCAACTTTGCCCTGTCAACTGTTCAACCTTCCTCACAGACTCTCTGCACTCTGTATCTGCCTGTTCAACAGCTACCCCATCCACTGTTCCGTAGCTCCGGTTCCCATCCCCCTGCCAAACTAGTTTAAACCCTCCCGAAGAGCTCTAGCAAACCTCCCGCCCAGGATATTGGTGCCCCTCCAGTTCAGATGCAACCTGTCCTTCTTGTACAGGTCCCACCTTCCCCAGAAGGTATCCCAATGATCCACATAACTGAAGCCTTCCCTCCTACACCAGCTCTGTAGCCACGTGTTCAGCTGCACTCGCTCTCTGTTTCTAGCCTCACTAGCACGTGGCACCGGTATACTTATAGAATCTTTTAGGATTCTCCTTTATCTTATCTGCCAGGGAAATCTCATGGCCCCTTTTCACCCTCCTAATTTCCTTCTTAAGTGTACTCCTACATCGCCTATACTCCTCGAGGGACTCGCTTGATCCAAGCTGCCTATACCTGACATATGCCTCCTCCTTTGTCCTGACCAGACCATCAATATCCCTCGTCAACCAAGGTTCCCTAAACTTGCCAGCCTTGCTCTTCCAGCTAACAGGAACATGCCGGCCCTGAACTCTTCCTATCTCACTTTTAAAAGCCTCCCACTTGCCAGACGTCTCTTGACCTGTAAACAGCCTCTCCCATTCAACTTTTGAGAGTTCCTTTCTGATACCATCGAAATTAGCCTTCCCCCAATTTAGGACTTCAACCTGAGGACCAGTCCTATCCTTTTCCATAACTATCTTGAAGCTAATAGAGTTATGGTCACTGGTCCCAAAGTGCTCCCCCACTGACACATCAACCACCTGCCCACCTCATTTCCAAAGAGGAGGTCGAGTGTAGCCCTTTCTCTAGTCGGGTCACCTATATGCTGCTTCAGAAAACCATCGTGGACACACTTAACAAATTCTTCCACATCTGATCCCTTAGGCAGTCCCAGTCAATATTAGGGAAGTTAAAATCACCTGCTGTTACAACCCTCTAATCCCTACACGGAACAGTGATTTCCCTACATATATGCTCCTCCAATTCCCTCTGACTATTGGGGGCCTGTAGTATAAAGTGATCACCCCTTTCTTATTTCTAAGTTCTACCTATATGGCCGCGCTGGACGTTCCCCCCGGGATATCCTCTCTAAGTACTGCCGTGATGTCCTCCCTAATCAATAGTGCAACTCCCCCTCCTCTCTTACCTCCACCGCTGTCACGCCGGAAGGATAGGTACCCCAGAACATTGAGCTGCCAGCCCTGCCCATCCCTCAACCACGTTTCCGTAATAGCTATAATATCACAATCCCATGTACCGATCCATGCTCTGAGTTCATCTGCCTTACCTGTAAGGCTTCTTGCATTGAAGTAAATGCAGTTTAGCCTACCAGACCTTCCACGCTCCCTGTCCTGCTCCTGCCCGGCCTGCCTACTGGACTTGCTTACTTTAACCTCTACATTTGCCTCAACTATCTCATTGGAGAGACTACTACTTTGGGTCCCACCCCCTGCAAGACTAGTTTAAACCTCCCGAGTAGTACTAGCAAACCTCCCCACAAGGATATTGGTCCCCTTCCAGTTCAGATGCAACCCGTCCCTCTTGTACAGGTCACCTCTGCACCAGAAGAGATCCCAATGATCCAAGTAGCTGAAGCCCTCCCGCCTATACCAGCTCTTCAGCCATGCATTCATTTGCGTTATCCTCCTATTTCTACCCTCACTAGCACGTGGCACAGGAAGTAATCCTGAGATTACAACCCTAGAGGTCCTGGTTTCTAACCTTCTGCCTAACTGCCTATATTCACTTTGCAAGACCTCATCTCTCTTCCTGCCTATGTTGTTAATACCAATATGGACCACGACCTCTAGCTGCTCACCCTCCCCTTCCAGAATGTCCTGAGCCGATCCAAGACATCCTTGACCCTAGCACCAGGATGGCGACATACCATCCTGGAGTCTCGTTTGCGGCCCCAGAAACGCCTATCTGCACCCCTTACAATAGAGTCCCCTATCACTATAGCTCTTCCACCCCTTTTCCTCCCCTGCTGTGCAGCAGAGTGCTCCGTGGTGCCATGAACTTGGCTGTTGCTGCTTTCCCCTGGGAGGTCATCCCCCGCAACAGTATCCAAAGCGGTATATCTGTTTGAGAGGGGGATGGCCATAGGGGACTCCTGCACTACCTGCCTGCGCCTACTACTCCATCTGGTGGTCACCCATCCCTTTTCTGCCTGTGCAGCCATTACCTTCGGTGTGACCACCTCACTAAATGTGCAATCAACGACGTCCTCAGCATTGCGGATGCTCCACTGTGAATCCACCTGCAGTTCCAGCTCCGTAATGCGGGTAGCCAGTAGCTGCAGATGGATACAGTTCCTGCACACATGGTCATCAGGGACACTGGTCCCTGATTTCCCACATAGCACAGGAGGAGCATATTATGGGGCTGAGCTCTCCTGCCATGACTTACCCTTAGATTAATTAGTTACTCCTTTACTTAAAAAATGCTAATTACACCAGGGGCCTTATTCTGCTCACTCCAATCTAAAGTATTTAATAAGCTACACTGAATTAAAAAAAAAAACTTTAGTAGTACTCACCTTATCACCAGAGGTTTTTTTTTCAACAAAAAAAACTTTCCGTTTTTTAAAGATATTATAATGCACTAACAGCAGTGACTCACCAACCAATCACCTTGCAGCTCTCCTCTGACATCACTGTTGACTTTTTTTCAAAACTCCAGCGTGCTGGAAGAGCTCCTCTCCGCTCTGCTCCTGGAAGGTAAGAGACTGGGCCTCGATCCTCGGGTTCGGCTCTCCCCACAGGTCCGCTCCGCTCCTCACCACTCTGCTCCCAGAAGGTAAGACCTGCTCCTCTCCTGGGCGAGTGAGCTTTGATCTGATCCGTTGGTTGTGGGATTGCTTAGCTCTGTCTAAAGCATTCTTTTTCTGCTGTTTAGTCTTGTGTTGTAGCTTCACAAGGTTGGCATCTCATTTTTAAGTATGCCTGGTGCTGCTGCTGGCATGCCCCCTATACTGCTGATTGAACCAGGGTTAGGCTTGATGATAATGCTGGGCCACCAGGTTACAGATTGTGATGGAATACACTTCTGCTTCTGCTGATGGCACACATTTCCTCATGAATGGCCAGTTTTTCACTGCTAAGATCTGTTTCTGAATCTATCACATTTAGAACAGTGGTAGTGCCACACCACATGATGGAGAGTATCCTCAATGTGAAGATGCAACTTTGTCTCCACATGGATGTGTGGTGGTCACTCCTACCAATACTGCTACAGATAGATGCATCTGCAACAGGTAGGTCAGTGAGGATGAGATCAAGCAGGTTTTTTGACAGACCTCTGAGGAAGAAGCACCAACACTTGATCTGAAAATCACAGCCACCAGTTGGGATCTACAAGTGGTGAGTCACTGGGCACCAGTGGGCCACAGCCAGGCCAGGGGGTAGGGACAATGTAATGTGCCAACTCCTGGGAGGGTGAGTTCGCAAACAAGTTCTGCTACAGGAGCTCACATGAGGACTTTGGTGAGGCATTGTACAATAGAATGCTGATGAGCATACACACTGAGATGCTTGGTGCATTGGCAGGCCTGCCAGATAGCATGTTCTCACTGTCAGGAAGAAAGGAGCAGTCTGGAGCCAACTTGCCACAGGCCTTCTCACGGAACTTGGAGCCCATCCTTTCCGCGTGTGAGTAGTGGCCAACCCCACCGATGAGCAGCATCTGGTGGCCAAAGTCTCACCTTCCATTGCAGTACAGACACCCAATGTCTCCATGCTGCGGTGGAAGCTCAGACTGTAGTTATGAGATCCATTCTTTCAGCCATGCAGGCTCAAACTGATGCCATCATGGCTGCAAGTCTCAGTGCTTAATGGGCATGCAGACTCTCACAGCAGTCCAACAATTTGCCCTCCAACAGATTACTAGGTTTGATGAGGCACCTCCCCAGTGAGTGACAGTGGCACCATGTAGCATGAACCTGCTCACCTTTCTGGACAACAGCATTCGTGCTCCCACCACTGCCACTCTGCCAGTGCCATTGCTGTTGCCTCTCAGCCAGCCAGCCCAGAATGCTGCCAACCTTGGCAAGGTGATGCAGTCCGAAGCTAGGCCCTCAAGGACCAGAGCTGTTCAAGGTTCTCCTGTGAGGCCATCTGCAGTCTCCCCCAGTGAAAATCAGCAGCTTTCCACCAGCTATGCTGCAGCCACTGGGGTAGCAGTGCATAGGAGCATTAGGTCAGGCAAAGGCGCCTGCAGGACAGGCACTAAAGGGATGCACAAGGTTGAATAGTTCAGTATTGTATCTATTATTGGAGGTGATGTTGGATAAGGTTGTTATGGAAAGCTTTTTTGTTGGTGGCTTTTATTTCAGGATTTTGGCCAAGAGGAGGTGGTGATGGTCTGTCGCAAATGGATTGAAAGGTGGGGAATTGTGGAACAACTGTGATGATGGGATGATATCTTAGGGGAACCAATGTAGCCACTCACTGACAGTCCATCCAGAGTGAAGAGGTCCCAGATGCCTCCTCCCTGCTTCCTCTTCCTCCTCCTCTGCTTCCTCCTCCTCCTCCTCCCAAGTTGGCTTCTGAATGCCTGGTGGCAAGAGCTGCACCCTTAGGGTAGCGAGGCTGTGGAGAACAGAGCAGACTACTATAAAATTGGACACCAGCTCTGGTGAGTATCAGAAGGCGCCCCCTGAGCATTCCAGGCAGTGGAATAGTTAGTTTAAGTCTGCTCCGTAATGTTCCTTATGGCTGCATGACTCTCATAGTCGCAATGTCCTTGCATGATGGGATAATGGAGGGGAGTCATGAGCCAGGTGTACAGAGGATATCCCTTGCCACCAAGCACCCAGCCTCTCGTTCATCGTGATGGCCCAAAGATGGCAGGAACAGCTGACTGCCTCAGGATGAAGGTGTCTTAGCTACTAACATGATCGCATGGCGTGTGGTCGCACATCAACTGCACATTAAGGGTATGGTACGCCTTGCGGTTCCAGTGCACCTCCCCGTTTATAATGTGGCACCTACAGTGCCTCATGCATGCAGTTGATTGGGAATCCCGCTACCCTAGCTAAGCCACCATGACTGCTCCTTCTGCTTCTCTCCGCTTAGAGAGAAGACTATGAAGTCACCTCTCCTGGTATACAGGGCCTCCATCACATCCCTGAAGCCGCGATGGGCAGCAAACTAGAAAATGTTGGCAATGTTCCCTGCTCCCACTTGAACTATCTGCTTGCATAGAAGTTGAGGGTGACTGTAATTGGCAGCACAGTCCCCGTACTACTCTGCAGCTGTAATTCCTGTTGAAGCAGGTGGTGTAGTCCAGTGACCACCTCCTTGGTGAATCATAGACGCCTCACACATTGTTCCTGGCTAAGGTGGAGGGAGAAGTGTTCCCTCAACACCCTTGGTGGGTAGGCCAATCTATTGAAAGCCCTTCCCCTTTTTCCTCTCTGCACAATTTCCCCTCTCTGCAGCCTGCATTGCATGTCCCTGTCATGTTGCAAACCAAGAGGGACTGCCACTATAGCCCCATAACTCGAACAGGTTTCCGTTGACAGGACAGGAAACTCCTCTGACCCCTCTGCCAGGATGCAACAACATTGCCTTCAGAATCCAATAAGTCACCAAAACTCCTGCAAGAACTCACCACAGTACTCCCAATCTTTGCAAGTCAAAGGCACGCCACCTGCAAGTTGGAAGGCTGGGCTTTTAAATAACGTTAGTGGAGACAGGGGGGATCCCTTGTGCAGTTGAATGTATGTTTTAGCTGTGAGTGAATAGCAGAGGGCACTAACTTGACCTCCACAGTCCACATTGGCAGAACATGCATCGTTTCAGCTTTAGAAACTGTTTGACATCATGATCTGCCCACTCTGCATGTTTTTGGCACACGCAAATGTTACGACCAGGTGCGAAAGGTGTCTAGGGATCTGTTACTATCTTCACCTGGTTTTATTGTAACAGGGTTTAATTTTAAACACACTATGTTTTGAGCTCCCCCTTTGTGAATCCTTGTTCACAGCTTTCCAAATATAAGACAAAGAAACCAATTCACACAGGTTTTCTGAGGTTTAAAGAAGAAAGATGAAATGTTATTAAACCTTAAACTTAAACTCTAATACGGTTAATGCCTACGGATATATGATGCACCCATGCTGGCCTGTGCACGCGCACACACATGCAAATAGGGACAGAGAGAGGAGAGGAAAACATAGTAGAGAGGATCAGTAAGTTCGCAGATGACACTAAGATTGGCCGAGTGGTTAAAAGTGAGGTGGAGTGTCTTGGGTTACAGGAAGATATAGATGGGATGGTCAAATGGGCAGAAAAGTGGCAGATGGAATTTAACGCTGAAAAGTGTGAGGTGATACACTTTGGAAGAAGTAATGTGACACGGAAGTATTCAATGAATGGTCTGACACTGGGAAGTTCCGAGGAACAAAGGGACCTTGGCGTGTTTGTCCATAGATCTCTAAAGGCAGAAGGGCAGGTTAATAGGGTGGTGAAAAAGGAATATAGGACACTTGCCTTTATCAATCAAGGCATAGATTACAAAAGCAGGGAGGTCATGTTGGAGTTGTACAGAACTTTGGTAAGGCCACAGCTGGAGTACTGTGTGCAATTCTGGTCGCCACATTATAGGAAAGATGTGATTGCATTGGAGGGGGTGCTGAGGCGATTCACCGGGATGTTGCCTGGGATGGAACATTTAAGCTCTGAAGAGAGGTTGGATAGGCTTGGGTTGTTTTCACTGGAGCAGAGAAGACTGAGGGGTGACCTGATCGAGGTGTACAAGATTATGAGGGGCATGGACAGGGTGGATGGGGAGAAGCTGTTCCCCTTAGTTGAAGGGTCAGTTACGAGGGGTCACAAGTTTAAGGTGAGGGGCAGGAGGTTTAAGGGGGATTTGAGGAAGAACTTTTTTACCCAGAGGGTGGTGACAGTCTGGAATGCCCTGCCAGGGAGAGTGGTAGAGGCAGGTTGCCTCACATCCTTTCAAAAGTACCTGGATGAGTACTTGGCACGTCATAACATTCAAGGCTATGGGCCAAGTGCTGGCAAATGGGATTAGGTAGACAGGTCAGGTGTCTTTAATGCATCGGTACAGACACGATGGGCCAAAGGGCCTCTTCTGCACTGTATTATTCTGTGATTCTGTGACAATTAGGGATGGGCAATAAATGCTGGCCTTGCCAGTGATGCCATAATGCCTAACTGAAAACATGCTGTAGTGCAGATAAAATTATTAGTTTGCTTAGCAGTGCCTCCTGCTTCACTGCGACAGTAACAAACAAAAAAACACATCCCAACCCACCCTACACCAAACCCCAACTCCAGTTGTAGTTGCTTTGACTGTGTTATTAAATAATTAGGAATGAACCTACACACTGTGGGTGGCCCACCCTTCTCATGTGAGAACAGAGCAGCCGCCACTGTTAAGGAACTGGCTTCATCCTCCCTTTAATAGCTGCCTATTTATAATGCCTTGGCCCCATTGGCCAGAAGCAATTTTGAGGTGTTCCCCTGGTATCAGCATTCCAGCTATTTACAGCAATCAGGTGATTGGCTCTGACTCATGGGCTCTGCCCATGTCCTGTGAGCTGCTTCTCCCTCTGCTGAGGGACTTGCAGTAACCTGATACCTAGCCTGTTACCATGATCGCAATGTTTATAGACAAACTGTGGGCTGGGTTTGGCTGGCACCTGATAGATTCAATAAGGGCGGCACAGTGGCGCAGTGGTTAGCACTGCAGCCTCACAGCTGCAGGGACCCGGGTTCAATTCTGGGTACTGCCTGTGTGGAGTTTGCAAGTTCTCCCTGTGTCTGTGTGGGTTTTCTCCGGGTGCTCCGGTTTCCTGCCAAAAGACTTGCAGGTTGGTAGGTAAATTGGCCATTATAAATTGTCACTAGTATAAGTAGGTGGTAGGGAAATATAGGGACAGGTGGGGATGTTTGGTAGGAATATGGGATTAGTGTAGGATTAGTATAAATGGGTGGTTGATGGTCGGCACAGACTCGGTGGGCCGAAAGGCCTGTTTCAGTGCTGTATCTCTAATCTAATCAAATCTAATCATGATCTAAATTACTTTTCTCATTGCAACCTATCTGTCCTTTGACCTAATGTAACAAGCTAGAGGTATTCACAAATTGAATGAATATATACTGCTCCTGTACCTTTGCAAATTCCAACATTGAAATGCGAGTCCAGCCCGGTATTTTCCAATACTTAACAATGCTGTTTTTCCTTTGTGCAACCAGATTATTTCCTGGCAATGAACTGAAATAGTTTTCTCATTATGCAGGGGCATTCCTGCAGTACCTGCTTTGCTCGTTTTCACATGAGTTGAAGGAATGGCTTTAAATCATTCCAACGTATCTATTCTCATGAAAAAGACAGACTGATCTTCTATTTCTACTCCCTTTAAAAGAAATTAATAGCTTGTGAAATGCTTATTCGTGAGCATGGTGCTGCTTTAAAATTGCACCAGAGTTTAGACAACCTGAAGCACCAGTGGCTCAATTTGCTGGCCTTTGCTATGACGGCCGCCAATAAAAACAGAAAATAGACACCTACAGGAGCTTTTCATATATAAAATAAATCATTCACTACAGCACCCAGAGGCTGAAGAGCAGCCAGAAGCTTGGGAGTAAGGCATGGAATGGCCAGAGGATGGGGTTTGGGGTCTGGAATGGCAAGAGACTGGTGTGTAGGAAATGGAATGGCCAGAGGATGAGGAGTAGATTGTGGAACAGCCTGAAAGTGGCAAATAGGTTCTGGAGTAAAAGCAAAATACTGCGGAGCCTGGAAATCTGGAATAAAACAGAAAATGCTGGAAATACTCAGCAGGTCTGTTGGAGAGAGAAACAGAGTTAATGTTTCAGGACTGTGACCTTTCATCAGAACTGATATAGGTTAGAAATGTAATAGGCTTTGAGCAAGTGAAAAGGGGAAGGGGGGAAGAAGAACAAAAGGAAAGGTGAGTGATAGGGCAGAGGGCAGAATAAATTAAATGACAAAGATGTCACAGAACAAAGGCAAAGGGAGTGCTAATAGTTGTATTAAAAGACAAAGCATTAGTCCAGAGAGAGTGTTAATGGCAGAATAATGAACAGTTCTGTCCAAAAGCAAAAACCTGAAAAACAAGTGTAAGACAGACACATGGTTAAAAAATAAAATAAATTTTTTAAAAAGGCAGTAACGTCTGAAATTGTTGAACTCGATGTTGAATCCACACAGCTGTAGAGTGCCTAATCGGAAGATAAGGTGCTGTTCCTCCAGCTTGCATTGAGTTCATTGGAACACTGCAGCAGGCCAAGGACAGAAATGAGGTGGTGAATTAAAATGGCAAGCAACCGGAAACCTGTGGTCATGCTTGTAGACTGAGTGGAGGTGTTAGTCATAGAGAGATACAGCACTGAAACAGGCCCTTCAGCCCACCGAATCTGTGCTGACCAACAACCACCCATTTATACTAATCCTACATTAATCCCATATTCCTTAACACATCCCCAACCACCTACCTACACTAGGGGCAATTTACAATAGCCAATTTACCTATCAACCTGCATGTCTTTGGCTGTGGGACAAAAGACCCACACAGGCACAGGGAGAACTTGCAAACTCTGCACAGGCAGTACCCAGAACAGAACCTAGGTCATTAGAGCTATGAGGCTGTGGTGCTAATCACTGCACCGCCCAAAGCAGTCACTCAATCTGCATTTGGTCTCCCCAATTTAGAGGTGACCTCATAGTCAGCAGCGAATACAGTATAATAAATTGAAAGAAATACAAGTAAATCGCTGCTTCACCTGGAAGAAGTGTTTGGGGGCCTTAGATAGTGAGGAGAGGGGAGGTACAAGGTTAGGTATTACACCTCCTACAATTGCATGGGAAGGTGCCATGGGAAGGGGACGAGGGTAATGGAGGAGTGGACCAGGGTGTCGCGGAAGGAACGATCCCTTCGTAATGTTGACAGGGGAGGGGAGGGGAGGGGAAGATGCGTTTGGTAGTGGCATCACACTGGAGGTGGCAGAAATGGGGGAAGAACGATCCTTTGGATGTGGAGGCTGGTGGGATGGAAAGTGAGGACAAGGGAAACACTGTCGCGGTTCTGGGAGGGAGAGGAAAGAGTGAGGGCAGAAGTGCGGGAAATGGGTCCCTTTGCCTTCGTTCCGTGACATCTTCGTCATTTAATCTCTCCTGCCCTCTGCCCTATCACAAACCTTCCCCATCCCTTGCTTATCAAGAATCTGTCTACCTCTGCTTTAAACATATTCAAAGACCCTGCTTCTACCGTCTTTTGAGGAAGAGAGTTCCAAAGACTCACGACCCTCTGAGAGAAAATATTTCTTCTCATATCTGTCTTAAATGGGTGACCCCTTATTTTTAAACAGTGACCCCTGGTTCTAGATTCTCACAAGGGGAAACATCCTTTCCAAATCCACCCTGTCAAGACCCCTCAGGATCTTATATGTTTCAATCAAGGCACCTCTTATTCTTCTAAATTCCAGCCGATACAAATTAGCCTGTCCAATCTTTCCTCATAAGATAGCTCGCCCATTCCAGGTATCAGTCTAGTAAACCTTTTTTGAACTGCTTCCAATGCATTTACATCCTTCCCTAAATAACGAAACCAGTACTGTTCACAGTACTCCAGATGTGGTCTCACCAATTCCCTGTATAGCTGAAGCATAACCTCTCTATTTTTGTATTCAATTCCCCTCGCGATAAATGATAACATTCTATTAGCTTTCCTAATTACATGCTCTACCTGCCTACTAACCTTTTGCGATTCATGCACTAAGAGACCCAGATCCCTCTGCATCTCAGAGCTCCGCAATCTCTCACCATTTAGATAATATGCTTCTTTGTTATTCTTCCTGCCAAAATGGACAACTTCGCATTTTCCCACATTATACGCCATTTGCCAGATTTCTGCCTACTCACTTAACCTAGCTATATCCCTTTGTAACCTCCTTATGTCCTCTTCACAACCTACTTTCCTACCTATCTTTATGTCATCAGCAAATTTAGCAACCATACCTTTGGTCCCTTCATGTAAGTCATTTATATAAATTGTAAAAAGTTGAGGCCCCAACACAGATCCCTGTGGCACACCATTTGTTACATCTTGCCAACCAGAAAATGACCTATTTATGCCTACTCTCTGTTTCCTGTTTCCTAGCCAATCTTCTATCCATGCCAGTATGTTACCCCCTACACCATGGAACTTTAATGTTTTGCAATAACCTTGATGTGGCACCTTATCAGATGCTTTCTGGAAATCTAAGTACAATACATCCACCAGTTCCCCTTCATCCACAGCACATGTAGCTCCCTCAAAGAACTCCAATAAATTGGTTAAACATGATTTCCCTTTCACAAAATCATGTTGACTCTGCCTGATTACCTTCAATTTTTCTAATATAATGTCTTTAATAATAGCTTCTAACATTTTCCCTAAGACAGATGTTCAGCTAACTGGCCTGTAATTTCTTGCTTTCTGTCTCCCTTTTTGAATAAAGGAGTTACATTCGATATTTTCCAGTCTAGCGGACCCTTCCCCGAATCTAGGGAATTTTGGAAAATTATAACTAACGCATCAACTATCTCACTAGCCACTCCTTTTAAGACCCTGGGATGAAGTCCATCAGGACCTGGGGACTTGTATCCTCCATAGTGAAGAGCAATGCAAAATACCTGTTCTTATTTTCCATTATTAATTCCCCAGACTCACTTTCTATAGGACCAATGTTCACTTTGTTGACTCATTTCTTTTTAAAATATCTATAGAAACTCTTATTCTCTGTCTTTATATTTCTAGCTAGCTTTCTCTTGTACTCTGATTTTACCTTCCTTCTCAATCTTTTAGCCAATCTTTGCTGTTTTTTATATTCTGTCCAATGTTCTGACCTGCCACCTATCTTTGCGCAATTATAGGCTTTTTCTTTAAGTTTGATACTATCTTTAACTGTTTTAGTTAACAACGGATGGCAGGTCCCCCCCTTGGAATTTTTCTTTCTCATTGAAATGTATCTATTTTGTGTATTCTGAAATATCCCCTTAAATGTCTGCCACTGCATCTCAATTGACCTAAAAAAGGTGAAAGAGGAACTTAGGTGCCTTTCTACACAAATGACAGAAAGCTAACCTGCAAGTACATCATGCAGTTAGGAAGTTTCACCTTCATTACAAGTGGCTGAAAGTATATGAGTAAGGAAGTCTTTCTGCAATTACGTAGGGCTTTGGTGAGACCACACTTGGAGTACTCTACTGTTTTGGTTTCTTTACCTAAGGAAGGATATACCTGCCTTACAGGGAGTGCAACAAAGGATCACTAAATCCTGGAATGAGAGGGCTGTCCTATGAGGAGGGATCGAGCAGAATGAATAAAAAGACTTGCATTTACATAGGGCTTTCGTGACCATCAGATATCTCAAAACCAGTGGGAGTCATTTAGAAGGGAAATTGTGAGGGTTCAGGTGCACCATGTTCCCCTAAAGGTGAAGAGTAGGACCAACAGGTCAAGGGAACCCTGGATGTCAAGGGATATAGAGGAATGGATAACGAAAAAAAAGGACACGTAAGGCAGATTCAGAGTGCTGAAAACAGTGGAGGCCCTAGAGGGCAGTATAGAAAGTGCAGGGGAGTACTTAAAAAAGTAATTAGGAGAGCGAAGAGGGGGCATGAAAAATCACAGGCAGACAAGATAAAGGAAAATCCCAAGGCGTTTTATAAGTATGTTAGGGGCAAGAGGATAACCAGGGAAAAAGTGGGGCCCATTAGGGATCATAGAGGCAATCTGTGTGTGGAGCCGGAGGACATAAGGGAGGTTTTGAACGATTACTTTTCATCTGTGTTCACTATGGAGAGGGACAATGTAGGTGTAGTGATCAGGGATCAAATTAGCATTGTAAAGGAGGAAGTATTGGCTGTATTAGCGGGCTCAAAGGTGGATAAATCCCCAGGCCCAGATGAGATGTATCCCAGGCTGCGATGTGAGGCAAGGGAGGAGATAGCGGGGGCTCTGACACAAATTTTCAGATCCTCTCTGGCCACAGGAAAAGTCCCAGAGGATTGGAGGACAGCGAATGCGGTAGCATTATTCAAGAAGGGTAGTAGGGATAAACCAGGTAATTACAGGCCAGTGAGTCTAACATCAGTGGTAGGGAAACTATTAGAAAAAATTCTGAGAGACAGGATTAATCTCCACTTGGAGAAGCAGGGATTAATCAGGGATAGTCAGCATGGCTTGTCAGGGGGAGATCATGTCTAACAAATTTGATTGAATTTTTCTAGGAGGTAACTAGATGTGTAAATGAGGGTAAAGCAGTTGTTGTAGTCTACATGGACTTCAGTAAGGCTTTTGATAAGGTCCTGCATGGGAGATTGGTTAAGAAAATAAAAGCCTATGGGATCCAGGGTAATTTGAAAAATTGGATTCAAAATTGACTTAGTGGAAGAAGGCAGAGGGTGATGGTAGAGGGTTGTTTTTGTGAATGGAGGTCTGTGACCAGTGGGGCACCGCAGGGATTGGTGCTGGGACCCTTACTGTTTGTAGTGTACATTAATGATTTAGACGTGAATATAGGAGGTATGATCAGTAAGTTCGCAAATGACACGAAAATTGGTGGTGTAAATAGTGACGAGGAAAGCCTTAGACTACAGGATGGTATAGATGGGTTGGTAAAATGGGTGGAGCAGTGGCAAATGGAATTTAATCCTGAGAAGTGTGAGGTGATGCACTTTGGGAGGTCAAACAAGGCAATGGAATATACAATGAATGGTAGGACCCTAGGAAGTACAGAGGGTCAGAGGGACCTTGGGGTACTTGTCCATAGATCACTGAAGGCAGCAGCACAGGTAGATAAGGTGGTTAGGAGGGCATACGGGATACTTGCCTTTATTAGCCGAGGCATAGAATATAAGAGCAGGGAGGTTATGATGGAGCTGTATAAAATGCTGGTTAGGCCACAGCTGGAGAACTGTGTACAGTTCTGGTCACCACACTATAGGAAGGGTGTGATTGCAATGGAGAGGGTGCAGAGGAGATTCACCAGGATGTTGCCTGGGCTGGAGCATTTCAGTTATGAAGAGAGACTGGATAGGCTGGGGTTGTTTTCCTTGTAGCGGAGAAGGCTGAGGGGGGACCTGATTGAGGTATACAAAATTATGAGGGGTATTGATAGGATAGATAGGAAAAAACTTTTACCCTTAGTGGAGAGGTCAATAACTAGGGGACATAGATTTAAGGTAAGGGGCAGGAGGTTTAGAGGGCAGTTGCGGAGAAATTTTTTCACCGGAGGGTGTTTGGAATCTGGAACACACTGCCTGAGGAGGTGGTGGAGGCAGGAGCACTCACGACATTCAAGAAGTATTTAGAGGAACACTTGAAACGCCAGAACATACAAGGCTACGGGCCAAGTGTAGGGAAATGGGATTTGTTAGGACTGGTGCTTGATGGTCGGCGCAACCATGTTGGGCCGATGGGCTTGTTTTTGTGCTGTAAAACTCTATGACTCTAAAACACTTTACAGCCAATGAAGTACTTTTGAAGTGTAGTCACTGTTGTAATGTAGGAAACAATGCCGCCAATTTTGCACACAGCAAACTCCCACATATAGCAATGTGATAATGGCCAAATAATCTGTTTTATGTGATGTTGGTTGAGGAATAAATATTGACCAGGACACTGGGGATAATTCTCCTGTTTTTCTTCGAAATAGTGCATGGGATCTTTTGCGTCCACCTAAAAGAGTAGACGGGCCTCAGTATAATGTCTGACCCAACAGGCAGCACCTCTGACAGTGTAGTGCTCCCTCAATATTGCATTGGATTTGTTAGCCTTAACTTTTGTTCTCTACGCCGAGATTAGAACTTGAACACACAACTTTCTGAGTCACAGACAAGAGTCCTATGAACTGAACCACAGCCTATTTCTCTGGAGCTTGAAAGGATAAAGGTGATTTCATTGAAATGCATACAATTCTTTGAGGGCTTGACAGGGTAGTTGCTCAGAGGCTGTTTCCCCTGGCTGCACAGTCTAGAATGAGAGTCCATAGTCTCAGGAAAGGGATTGGCCATTTAGGACTGAGGTAAAGAGGAAATGCTGGAAAGAATCAGCAGATCTGGCAGCATCTGTGGAGAGAGAAACAGAGTTAATGTTTCAGGTCTGTGGCCTTTCATCAGAAACTTCAGCCATCTTGGTCAAAGCTCTGGAACTCCATCCAAAAACCTCTCCAGCACTCTCACCTCCTTTAAGATGCTCCTTAAAACTAAACTCTTTTGCCAAGCTTTTGAGCATCTGTCCTAATATTTCCTTTTTTGGCTCGGTGTTCATTTATGTCTGATTATGCTCCTGTGAAGCACCTTGAGATGCTTTACTATGTTAAAGGTGCTCTATAAATACAAGTTGTTGCTATTAAAATTAATGAATGGAAAATCGTGCTGGGTACTATTGAGCACATAGACTTTTCCATCGAATTCTTACTATAGAACATAGAACAGTACAGCACAGTACAGGCCCTTCGGCCCACGATGTTGTGCCGAACCTTTAACCTACTCTAAGATCAAACTAACTACCTACCCTTCATTCTACTATCATCCATGAACCTATCCAAGAGTCGCTTAAATGTCCCTAATGTATCTGCTTCTACTACCACCACTGGCAGTGCATTCCACGCACCCACCACTCTGTGTGTAAAGAACCTACCTCTGACATCTCCCCGAAACCTTCCTCCAATCATCTTAAAATTATGCCTCCTGGTGATAGCCCTTTCCACCCTGGGAAAAAGTCTCTGGCTATCCACTCTATCTATGCCTCTCATCATCTTGTACCCCTCTATCAAATCACCTCTCATCCTTCTTCGCTCCAATGAGAAAAGCCCTAGCTCCCTCAATCTTTCTTCGTAAGACATGCCCTCCAGTCCAGGCAGCATCCTGATAAATCTCCTCTGCACCCTCTCTAAAGCTTCCAGATCCTTCCTATAATGAGGCGACCAGAACTGAACACAATATTCCGTGTGGTCTAACCAGGGCCTTATAGAGCTGCAGCATAACCTCGCGGCTCTTAAACTCAATCCCCCTGTTAATGAAAGCCAACACCCCATACGCCTTCTTAACAACCCTATCAACTTGGGTGGCAACTTTGAGCGATCTATGGACATGGACCCCAAGATCCCTCTGTTCCTCCACACTACCAAGAATCCTGTCTTTAAGCCTGTATTCTGCATTCAAATTCGACCTTCCAAAATGAATCACTTCACACTTTTCCAGGTTGAACTCCATCTGCCACTTCTCAGCCCAGCTCTGCATCCTGTCAATGTCCCGTTGCAACCTACAACAGCCTTCCACACTATCCACAACGCCAGCAACCTTTGTGTCATCGGCAAACTTGCTAACCCAGCCTTCCACTTCCTCATCCAAGTCATTTATAAAAATCACAAAGAGCAGAGGTCCAGAACAGATCCCTGCGGAACACCACCGGTCACCGAGCTCCATGCTGAATACTTTCCATCTACTACCACCCTCTGTCTTCTATGGGCTGGCCAATTTTGTATCCAGACAGCCAACTTCCCCTGTATCCCATGCCTCCTCACTTTCTGAATGAGCCTACCATGGGGAACCTTATCAAACGCCTTGCTAAAATCCATATACACCACATCCACTGCTCTTCCTTCATCAATGTGTTTTGTCACATCTTCAAAGAGTTCAAAACGGCTTGTGAGGCATGACCTGCCCCTCACAAAGCCATGCTGACTGTCTCTAATCAAACCATGCTTTTCCAAATAATCATAAATCCTGTCTCTCAGAATCCTCTCCAATAATTGGCCCACTACTGACGTAAGACTGACTAGTCTATAATTCCCAGGGTTATCCCTATTCCCTTTCTTTAACAAGGGAACAACATTTGCCGCCCTCCAATCATCTGGACAGTGAGGACGCTAAGATCATCGCCAAAGGCGCAGCAATCTCTTCCCTCGCATCCCTTAATATCCTTGGGTATATCCCATCTGGCCCCGGGGACTTATCTGTCCTCATATCATTCAAAATTTCCAGCACATCCTCCCTCTTAACCTCAACCTGTTCGAGCATATCAGCCTGTTCCACGCTGTCCTCACAAATGACCAGGTCCCTCTCACTAGTACTACTGAAGCAAAGTATTCAATTAGGACCTCCCCTACCTCCATCGACTCCAGGCACAAGTTCCCTTCACTATCCCTGATCGGCCCTATACTCACTCTGGCCATCCTCTTGTTCCTCACATAAGTGTAGAACGCCTTGGGATTTTCCTTAATCCTACCCGCCAAGACTTTTTCATGTCCCCTTCTAGCTCTCCTAAGTCCATTCTTCAGTTCCTTCCTGGCTACCTTGTAACCCTCTAGAGCCCTGTCTGATCCTTGATTCCTCAACCTTAAGTAAGCTTCCTTCTTCCTCTTGACTAGCTGTTCCACATCTCTTGTCATCCAAGGTTCCTTCACCCTGCCATCCCTACCTTGCCTCATCGGGACAAACCTATCCAGCAGTCGCAGCAAGTGCTCCCTAAACAACCTCCACATTTCTGTCGTGCATTTCCCTGAGAACATCTGTTCCCAGTTTATGCTCCTCAGTTCCTGCCTAATAGCATTGTAATTCCCCCTCCCCCAATTAAATATTTTCCCATCCCGTCTGCTCCTGTCTTTCTCCATGACTATAGTAAAGGTCAGGGAGTTGTGATCACTATCACCGAAATGCTCTCCCACCGAGAGATCTGCCACCTGGCCTGGTTCGTTGCCAAGCACCAAGTCCAACATAGCCTCCCCTCTAGTCGGCCTATCTACATATTGAATCAGGAAACCTTCCTGGACACACCTGACAAAAACTGCTCCATCCAAACTATTTGCACTAAGGAGGTTCCAATCACTATCTGCAACCATCTGTGCCTGGTGCACTGAATAATAAAGTACAATGACCAGAACATAATGTAAAGGTGAAAAGGAAGAATGGAATTTAGAAATAAAGGCATAAAGTACCAAGCCAAAGACATTATGATAAATTTGTACAAAGCAATGGTTAGGCCATAGTTAGTGAACTGTGTAATTTTGGATGCCCTTTTGCAGAATAAAAATTAAAGCTGGGCTGAATTTAATCCTAAATCCATGGGTGAATGAATTTCAAATTCAGTGGGCAGGAGTTTCGGGCCCTGCCGAGTTCGGGAATGGAGGCAGCCAGGGCCAGAAAATACCGGCACTGGCCGTCATGCCAGTTTCCTGACGCTATTCCTGGCATGGCCATTTTCTGGGAGGCGGGTTCGGGGTCTAGAAAGGCTGCCCCATCCAGATGAGGTGGGCTGCCAATTAGGCTCATTAAGAGCCTTGTTAAAGGTAGGTAAAGGAGGCTGGCTGGCATTTTCCAGCCTGCCTCCAGTTTCCCGACGTGACAGGAGGCAGTTCAACTGCCTGGAGGCGGGCACCCAGTGGCTACATGTGCAGCCAAAGGGAACCCTTAGAGAGATCCCCTACCATCGTCACCCCACCCCCCCCATACCCCACACAACAGTGGTGGCCTGGCTGATTTTTTTATTTTTAAATTAAGCTTTTAAAAAAGTTGCTGAGAGGGCACCTTCATGTTGAAGCACACACTCAGTTACTTACCATACATTGTAGTCAGCTGCTCCTCTCAAGCTGAAAAGCCTCTGATTTGCTCTCCAGCTTCAGGAGCCTGCCTGCCACCCTCAATTGGACAGGGAACTGTCTCCTTGCCAATTAAGAGGGCGCCCCAATCAAAACCCCAACGAGTGACAGTTTCCCCCTGGGGTTAGGCTCAGGACCCAGACACAGTCCCAGCTCCTGTTTCCCACCCCAAAGCAAAAATTCAACCCACTGTGTCACACAATACCCTCCCTTGCTGATGTATATAATAATGGTCACATTTACACAGCTGAGGGGGCGGGTGGCAGTGGGGTAGTGTTTCTGCTGCAGGTTCTCCCAATGTAATTTCACTGGAGATTGGTGCAATCCTTGGAGGAATGGTGTAAATGGCCATGCACATCATTTCTCCAGGATTCCAGCTGATCTTCTGCCGCAGTTAGAGTGTTGGGAAATCAGTGAGGAAATTCTACTCCATTCAGTATGGCAGTTAAAATAAGTACTTATTTTCTTTAGCTGTCCAATCCCAGTCTGCTGCATTTGGCCAATAACAGAGCCTCACACTTGAAGCACTTGAACAGTGTTGTCTGATGAGGTCATATTTCTCTCCTGTCACGTCTCGTTACCTGGATACCAAGGGTAAACTTCCAAAGTAGGTTGTGGAAGCAATCCAAGTATGTGATTGCACTGTACTGATGCCAGAGTCAACTCAAGGTTCAAGTGCACAAAGGAGAAGTAAAGTTGTTTTCTAAAGTTAAGACTGTATTGGATTTATAATTAGCTTTTAACTCTTGATTTCCAGATTGAATCTAGAGCAAAAAGCATGTTGAAAGCTCAAACTAATTTAAGATGGAAATGACTACAAATGACAATAGAGGACCAACACTGAACTCATTGTAGAGCATTGCCACATTATCTGAGGTGTCAGCCTTGGATCAGCAGTGGTTTTCTTGCCTCTGAGTCAGAAGTAAGTGTTTCAGGTCTATTCCAAAGACTTGATCGCATAATCAAGGCTGACACTCCAATGCAGTACTGAGGAGATGACATTAAACCAAGGTCCATCTTCCCTCTCAGATGAACGTAAAAGATCCCATGGTATTGTTTTGAAGAGTAACAGGGGAATTCTCCCACTGTCCTGGCCAATAATTATCCCTTATCCAACATCACCAAAAGAAAAATCCAGTTATTTTATCACTGTTTGTAGGAGCAAACTGGCTGCCATATTTCCCTATATTACAAAAATGACTATACTTCAAAAGTGCTTAATTGTCTGTAAAGTGCTTTGGGATTTCCTGAGGTCATGAAAAGTGCTATATAAATGCAAGTCTTTCATTTCTTTTCCTTCCTTTAAGTGGTGTCAGGTGTAGCTCAGTTGATAACACTTGTGTGTCTAAGTCAGGCAATTATTGGTTCAATAAAAGCAAAATATTGCAGATGCTAGAAATCTGAAACAAAAACAAAAAGTGCTGGAAAACACAGAATTACAGAATTGTTACAGTGCAGAAGGAGGCCATTCAGTCCATCGTGTCTATACTGGCTCTCTGAAAGTGCAATTCCCTCAGTCCCATTCCCTGCCTTCTCCCCATAACCCTGCACATTCTTCCTTTTCATATAACTGTCTAATTCCCTTTTCAATGCTTCAATTGATCCTGCCTCCACCATGTTCTCAGGCAGCGCATTCCAGACCTTAACCACTCGCTGTGTGAAAAAGTTTTTCCTCATGTCACTTTTGCTTCTCTTACCAAATCCTTTAAATCTGTGCCCTCTCGTTCTCGATCCTTGAGGATGTTTGGAATCTGGAACACACTGTCTGAAGGGGTGGTAGAGGCAGGAACCCTTACAGCATTTTAGAAGTATTTAGAGGAGCACTTGAAACGCCATAGCATACAAGGCTACGGGCCAAGTGATGGAAAATTAGATTAGAATAGATAGGTGCTTGATGGCCGGCATGATGGGCCGAAGGACCTGTTTCTGTGCTGTATAACTATGACTCTAAAATAGAAAAAAAATTAAAGTCCTTGCAAATTTACGCCTCTGCCAGAGTGAAAAAAGTCCAAGGTTGCTTGAAGTCCTCACAGCCATCCGATGGGGAAAATAAGGTTCTTCAACAGTAGAACAGTCCGTAGTCTAATTCCAGCAATAAGTCACTAAGTGATGCTTTCCTTCTCCGGCAATGAATTTCCACAATTAACAACTTGCAAACACTTTTTAAATGAAACAATTTGGCTTTAGAATTTTTGAGTGAAAAGAGGTTGTCACAGTCTAAATTCTTCCCTTCCTTCAGTTTAATTTAGCTGAGAGCTCTCCTTTCAGGTGCTAACACATAGCTGTCTGTCTGTGTCCCCTGTTAGAAAAGGCTGTTTGCACTATAAGCCAGTTCAAAATTTAATTGTAACAAATGTATCTCTCGATGCTCAGTCCGAGTGGCTGTATCTAAGGTAATGAGAATGCACCTTTTGAATCGTAGTCTCCAAATGGCTGTATCCAAGGCAACGAGAATGCATTCTTTGACTCAATATTTAGAGCTTGCAGCCTTAAAGCAGTATGGCTCTTCTTCCAGCCTTAAAAGCACACCACATTCTTCTCAGAAACAAAACTACAGTAGCATAACACATGCTCTGAAGTTATTGAACTCAATGTTCAGTCCGCAAGGCTGTAGAGTGCCTAATGGAAAGATCAGGTGCTGCTCCTTGAACATTGATGTTCACTGGAACACTGGAGCAGGCCAAAGACAGAAATGTTGGCATGAGAGCAGAGCCAAGTGTTTAAATGGCAAGCAACCATAAGTTTGGGTTTATTGGTTCAAGTTCTGCTCTAGGGCTTAAGCACAAGAATCTAGGCTGACACTCCAGTATGATGCTAAGGGAGTGCTGCACTTTTGAAGGTGCCGTCTTTTGGATGAGATATTAAACTGAGGCTATGTCTGCCTTTTTAGGTGGATATAAAAGATTCCATGGCACTACTTTGAAGAAGAGCAGGGGTTATCCCTGGTGGCCTGAGCAATATTCAACAACATGAAAACAGATTATCTGGTCATTATCAGACTGTGGTTTGTGGGAGCTTGCTGAGTGCAAACTGACTCGCTTGTTACATACATTACAACAGCAACTACACTTCAAAAATACTTCATTGGCTGTAAAGCACTTTGGGACATCCGGTGGTCATGCAAATTGCTATATAAATGCAAGTCTTCCTTTTTTTTCTTAAAATATTGGGTGGAGGAAGAATGTCATATTAACACATGGGGGTTGATTCCAAAATCAGTTGCTCTGGCATCGAATCATGAGGCTGCAGTTCATTTGTGTAAAATCCTGGATTGTTGCCCGCATGGTCCTGCTCTGTGCTCTGTGGGACTGCCCTTTGCATGCCAGTAGCATCCAGCTGCAGTATCAGCATTGGATGTTGTATTTGTAGGTTAACTTTGCTGAAATATTTAAGCATTTCCAAACTTGCATTGATCTTGGTACTGCGCTGTAATGTTCTATGTTCTATAGTGTAGGTCAGATGGTTTCACAGGTCGGCGCAACATCGAGGGCCGAAGGGCCTGTACTGCGCTGTAATGTTCTATATTCTATGTTCTATGATGCACCTTGGACAACTCAGCAGTAAAGAGGCATCACAGCTGTTCCCACACACCTAAGATAGTAGATACAGATGTCACTGACCACCTGAAGTGCTTCACCTGCATGCTCACCCTCCTGTGCAGCAGCATTACTCCAACTTACCTTAACAGTTGCATAAGAGAGCAACTGAGATAAAAATAAAAAGTAAAAAGAATTATTGGGCATGCACTCTTAAGTTTTTTTTAAAAAACTGTTTGGCTTTTACTTAAATCTTCTTCAGCTAGAGCTCCTGGATAGTAGCCAAAGTAGGTGGGGAAAGGAGAGGAGGAAGGATAGGGCTGCTACTATGCTTTATGATGAGTTGGCTGAAGGAGTTTGGGAGTGATCCAGGGCAATGATAGCTTAATTATCTCCTTCTTGTTGGCTCTGAAACACCCTTAATATAAACAAGGTGATTTTGCAAGCCAACAGCATTGCAAAGTTTAGGCTTATCTGATAGACATTAAACAAGATAACTGGAATCACTGACCGATTCCTGGACCCTGCAGTCTTTTAAAAGTTGTCAAAAATGCCATGATTTTGTTTCAACCTGCGTGTGGTACAAATGTATTAATTGTTTGATTCATACTGTGTTTAACTCACTGCACTCTGGTATAGAATTATAATCTATCTGAATCCTTACATTACCAACATATTTTGCAACATTGAAAATAAATCCATTCTCATCACAGGACAGACTTTGCTCCTTTAGTTCCTGGTAAAATTTATTTTGATGTGCTCATGAGGCTGCGAGGTGTCAGTGCTAGAGAACCTTTTGGGCCCCATTGTCAGTACCAACCACTTGAATTTTCAACAACACCATTGGCCAGTTGTAAAGTCCCTGTACTCTGCCCAACTATATAGCTCAATCCTAGACTCGGAACAGCATGCTATACTGCATTGATGGGATAATTCTCACATTCTCATATGGTTACTTTTACAGGGATTGTCAGTTCACACTATCATAGAGTCATGGGGGAATTTTATGCAGTCGGCCATGGCAGATTTGGTGGCGTGCAGGGAGATATAATTAGGCGGGAGGTGTTTTTTCGGATTTCCAACAGCGGAATATTTTAGAGGAATTAACTGGTTTGCGGCGTTCTGGGGTTCCCCCAACACGGTGACGGATTGCAGCTTTGCAACCATTTGCATGCCAAGAATACCCTACGCATAGTTAGGATTTAGCCCTACCTGCCAGATTAACTGAACGGCAAGCAATATTTCCATGCCACTCGGTTCACAACTGTTCCAATGTGGCAATAGTCGGATTTGTGCAGTTGAGTCTCAGAACTGTGCTCTTCTCCATTTCACTCAACTGCTAAGCTAATGCCACCATTGCAATGGATGTTTACCACCAGGCTCGGCACCAGCAAGAATCATCTCAGGGGATGGTGACAGCATGGGCGGGGGCTACATGGAGGAGCAGGGGAGGGTAGTTGGGGAGGGAAGGGTGGGGTCTCAGATGCGTGGAGGAACAGGGGAGGGTAGTCGGGGAGGACAGAGTGGGATCTCGGGTGCATGGAGGAGCAGGGCAAGGAGGAGGGAAGAGTCTGTGTAGTGTGTAGTGGATGACTTTGACAATGAGGCTGGCTGTGTGCATTGCAGGGGGTGGTGGATTGATATGTTCCTGTCAGAAAACTGATGGTCATAAGAGGCCTAAAAGGAAGAAGCATTGCTGCCGTTGTCGGATTCCTGTGTGTCCACATCAGGCTGGCAGAAGGTACAGTCACAGTCACAGGGGGCAATTGTATATAGTAGGGAGGGAAGATCGAGAGTTAGGGCTGGGTATTTGAGGTCATCATAGGGAAGGATTGGGAATCTGTAACCATATGAAGGTGGATTCTTAGAGGTTCAAGGGTGAGAGTCGGCAGTTGGATGGTGACGGGAGTAGGGATGGGGGGGAGGGATGGCATGTATAAATTTATGATGAGGCGGTACACGGTAATGGAGGGAGGTTCTATGGTAACAGGCAAGGGTGAAGGTTAAGTTGGGTGGGTCAAAGGTGATGGGCGCAGGCTGGAAGTTGGCAGGAGGAGGTTGGAAGGTGGGTATCGCAGACGCAACATTTTCTGGAAGAAGAATGCAAACCATGTGTCCAACCAAGGAATGCAAGTCGATTGGGAGGAGACAAATGATGGTGGGTGGGATCTCCTGCTGCATGTGAATGTAAGGCACATAACAGCGATCTGCTCATGACTTTCGTGGTTCCCCTGAATGGCAGAAGAAGGATGGTCTTACAGCACTCTTCTCATCTCAACAATTGAAAGCTACAAAGACATGAGTCTCATTTGTCCTCTAATACGCGAATAATTACAGATGAAGAGACTGAAGAGGGACCTTGGCGATTAACAGATGATACCTCAACAGGAGGAGCGGGCAGCAAAGAGGGTGAGGCTGCTCAGAATGAAGTCATCCAGGAAAGGCATTATTGAAGATGGGCACTGGCATGTCATCACATCTTCAGGACAAGGACGCATTACCTTCAGACGTCAGAGAGGCAATGCCACAGACACATGAGGATGTGACCTGCAATGGTGACAGAGATATGTATGATCCTTCAGCATTTCCTGCAGCCACTTGTTTTCATTGGGAACCCCAAGCCACTTACCTCAAGGTTACTATTGCACACAATTTCTTTGCTATCAGGAGTCAACAGGCAACATATATGGTTTCTCACAGTCTGCAGCCCAGGAGTGCATCAACGAGATAACCAATGTCATTTTTTGTTGTGCCAATGATTTCATCTACTTACCTGTAGACAAGGACAGTCAGGCAGTAAGGTCTGTGGCCTTCGGTGCCATTGCTGGCTTCCCTAGAGTGCAAGGGGTGTTTGACTGTACTCGTGTAGCTATTAGTGCTCTTTGGGACCAGCCTGCTGTCTTTATTAATTGCAAAGGCTTCCACTCTTTAAACATGCAACTGGTTTGTGACCACTGGAGAAGAATCATGCATGTTTGCACACGTTTCCCAGGGAGCTGTCACAACTCCTACATTTTGAGGAACTCCCAGCTGCCAGCAGTTTTTGAGGAAGCAGCCAAAGTGGACAGATGGATCCTGGGTGACAAGGGTTGATGACATCAATACGTCATCTCCAAAATGCTGCTGAAGACAGGTACAATGCTCCTCACGCATCCACCAGAGCTATCATTGAGCACGCCGTTGGCATGCTGAAAATGCGATTTCATTGCCTTGACCAGTCTGGAGGGGCTCTTCAGTACACGCCACAGAGGGTGTCACGAATAATCGTTGTTTGCTGTGCCTTGCACAACCTTGCAATTAGATGCAGCAACATTCAGTAGGCGGATGAAAAGGAGGAACACCAGGCCTCCTCGGATGAGGATGACTATGAAGAGGGTGAGGAGGAGGATAACAATGACAATGCCATCATTGACATGAGGGCCATGGAGAGACATGCAAGGGACATCAGGGAACACCTCATTTATGCACATTTCAGCCAACAATAAGCCACATCAGCAAGGAATGTTGGGAGGAGAAACATAACAGTTCTCCACAGAAATTCCCTTTTGCATGAGGCCTTATTCATCTCTGCAATCTTAACAAAGTGTGGCTGCACTTTCATGTGATTGGAATTTAAAATCATCCATGGGCTACGATGTATGTGACTACACACCACTGCAAGCGGTGTTAAGTTATGACTGTGGAAAACAAAAGTCAGGCATGACAGTATTGGAAAACGTTATTAATCATCAATAGGAAAACAGCCATCATTGAAGATTGAAGGCTCAAATTCCAATGAGATATGGACACTGGACATTTCCTGAGATGCTTTGCAAACATCATTTCGTTCCTGCCATAGGCCTCCAAAAACTTATTTGTATCAATCTGTAACCAAGCAAAACATTACTGAGAGTGGATCAAATTTTGCAAGGAATAAAAATGTTTTAATACATCTTTGCATTTGCTAAAACTTCTATATCACCCTGCCATCTTCGTGCTCGAAACCGTTTCAATTTTCTTTTCCTGCCATTGCATCTAGGTGCTACCCTGACATTACCAGCTGAGCTGGAGGCACTTTGCTCAGTGCGCTGCCCCTTTGCTGTGAATGACTATGGCGGGCGTCCTCTGGAAGAACAGGGCCTTGATGGCTCCATTCTACTGGGGGTGTGCAGCCATGGTGCTTGAGTCTCCCCCGCGTGCTCGCCTGCTGGAGGTAAGGGGGTCAATGTCAGGGGAAGGACAAGATGCTGCTTTCCTAGGGGGTATCCTGAGAGGAAGGCCCCAGGCAGCTGTCACGCACTCCTCCTTCATCTGTGTGTACGATGGCACCTGCCTGTCTCCCTGAGGGGAAGGAGCACCTGGCGGGAGGTCCAGGTTCCTCATCCCTCTCTTGCTTAGACTCTGCTGCATGAAGCCCACAGCAACAGCGATGGAGTGCAGGTCAGATCGCATATTGTTCAAGTGGTCGACCACACTCACCACGGAATTCACCAAACTCTCGACTGACGAAGCCATACGCACAAATGCCCGGGACATGGCAGACATCATGGCTTGCATGGACTAATCCATGGCCTGTGCAAAGCCACGCACGACCTCAGGCACAGCCAACATATTTTCCACACGGCTTTTCTGTACATCCAGCAGACTTCTCATAGCAACAGAGGATCATCATGAGCATTGGACTGAGCAGGGGCCTGGTCCCCAGCAGTCCTCCGATTGTCAGGGGACCCGGCTGGCACATGCTCCCTCAGCTGCTGGAACTTGTCTGTGTTGTGCACACCAGCTTGTGAACCAGATTCTAATCTTAAATCCCCCCGCGCTGGCGGAGGTGGAAGAAGAGGCAGGTGATGTTGCACCCTCTGGGGCACTGGTTTCTTCTTGCTCCCCAGAGGAGGATTCTTGGGCCACACAGAGTTCTGCTACGCAAGTGTGAGCACCTACAGTGGAGACACAAGCAGAGGCACTTTAAGCCTGTGCTTCACATGAGTTCACACAATTTCCTTCAGTTTCCTCATATGGCTGCCAGAGCAGAGATGACATTTCATCTTTATACCTTGTCGCTCCTGCCTCGCCATCTCCGATCACCGTGCCTCCTTCCTCTCTCGTGATCTCAGAGTAAAGGTTGGTTTGGGTCTGCAAATGAAAGCCAACCCGAGCCCGACAGAACCACATCTGACCCCAAGCCTAACCCGGCCCAAGTCCTTTCATTTTTTCCCACGCCCGACCCGATCCGACCCGACCGTCAGTTAACTTACCTTCCGTTTTTCACTTTGTTGCTTATCTGCACAAGCTTTTGTAATTGTAAGTTTAGTTTAGTTTAGTTTAGAGATACAGCACTGAAACAGGCCCTTCGGCCCACCGAGTCTGTGCCGACCATCAACCACCCATTTATACTAATCCTACACTAATCCCATATTCCTACCACATCCCCACCTGTCCCTATATTTCCCTACCACCTACCTATACTGGGGGCAATTTATAATGGCCAATTAACCTATCAACCTGCAAGTCTTTGGCATGTGGGAGGAAACCGGAGCACCCGGAGAAAACCCACGCAGACACAGGGAGAACTTGCAAACTCCACACAGGCAGTACCCAGAATTGAACCTGGGTCACTGGAGCTGTGAGGCTGCGGTGCTAACCACTGCGCCACTGTGCCGCCCCAAACAAAACCACCTTTCAAGTCCAAAAAGTATATTAACATTGGAGCCACTTACCGGAGGTGGTAATAGAGCATGTCCGACCCGGCCCAACCCGACCCGAGCCCTAATGCCAGACCTGGACGTACGACCTGAACCAACCCGAACCCAACACATGTCTTCAGGTCCTGTCGGGTTCGGGTTGGGTAGCCAGACTTTATCTCAGAGGCCGCCTCCTCAGCTGTGGTCAGCAGCCTGATGTCAGGGATCCCTCCTCCCGTCTTAGCACGCTCATGCTGGTTGTAGCTTCGTTTCTCCTGCAACAGACAGTACAGATTTAATGACATGGCAAATGATGCAGCACAACTATTGCATATGTGCATCAACATCACTCATTCTGCATTGGCTTTCGCACAACACATCCAATCACATAATGCCAATCTTCATCATTTAGTAGATGGCACCAAGGCTGCTCAAGCATTCGACTGTTTGCATACCCTCTGCCTTAAAGACACAGATGCATGGAAGAAATCAATGGAGCAAGCTTCACCAGGACCAATTACCTTCGCTGATCTGAGCAAGTCATTGATTTGCGGCACTGCACCCATGTTTGACGAGTGACCCCACAGTTTGAGACCTCCTCCACTATCTCCATCCAGGCCACCTTGGTGAGGCAGGAGGATCTTCTGACTCCATCTGCGGGGAAGAGGACCTCCTGCCTTTCTCTGATGGCCTGGAGGAGAACCTGCAGGGAGGCATCACTGATCTATGGGGTGGGATGTTGCCTGCTGTCTGCCATTTGATTCACTTTGGCTGTAGGGGGGAAAAAAATGATATGAAGTTGGTGGGAATTTCACAAAATAAGGGAGGCAAAAACATTTTTATTTAAGTGAATGCTTAAACTAAGTTATTCTGAAGATACTTACATGAAAGGAAGGCTGCTGATCCATGCGGCTGCAAGCACAAAATGTTTTATATCGTTGGCGATCATGGTGCTTGGGGCATTGACGGCAGGTTCCACCAATGAAAGGCTGCCCTGCCGTATGATCCCACGTGTTACCCATGCCCGTCGCCGCATGGCTAATTTAAATACAAAATCGTGTGGGAAATAGAATTTGCGGTGGGAGTGGCAGTTACGGCAACTTCCAGTCCCACCATTGGGATCACCACGGCACTCATAAGGTTCCATCTATATAGTCAATACGGCACAGAAGGAGGTCATTCGGCTCATCGTGTCCATCCTGGCTCTCATTTAGAGCAATCCAGTCAGTCCCATTCTCCCGCTTTATCCCTGTAGCTCTGCAAGTTTATTTGCCTCAAATGGGTATCCAAATTCCTTTCGAAATCATTGATCACCTCCACTTTTACCACCATCATAGGCAGTGAGTTCCTTGCCCACATGTTTCAATTCACCAGCTTCCATGTTCAATGGATCATTCTTCACCATTTACAACGTGATGCCAACACCAAACACATCTTTCCTTTCCTCCCCTTTCAGCATTCTGAAGGAATTTTTCCTCATCATGTTGGGCAGATTTGTGCTTTGGGCCACATTCCTTCTTGTAACAGCAGGTACCTGAAGCAGGCATAGGACCTTTTACTTGCATATGCAAATAGAGGAACACCTGATTCAGGCATGGATAAATGATGCCTCTTGTTGGTTGTTATCCAATATAGTGGGCATCACACTTCCAATTGGAGCACATGCTCCTGCCTGTCATTTTGGAACCTTAGGAGGCCACCTAGCTCCTCAAAAACAGATGCTTCGTAGCCCAATTTAACCCCCAAATTTAGGCTGTGACTCCACAGCAGTACTTTGGGAAGGCTACACAGTTGGAGGTCCTGTTCTTTGAATGAAACATCTAGCTTATTAGGTAGATGTAAAAGATCTCTGCATTATTTTGAGGAAATGCAGGGGAGTTCTCCTGGTATTCTGGCCAACATTTGTTCTTCAACCAACATCACTAAAAACAGATATCTAGTCATTTATTTTATTTCTGCATTTCCTACATTACAACAGTGACTACACTTCAAAAGTATTTCATTGGCTGTAAAGCAATTTAGGGTGGCCTGAGGTCATGAAAGGTGCTATATAGATGCAAGCATTTCATTCCTTTCTTATTATTATTGACGAAAGGATTTAAAGAGGGAGTTTCAAAGAAGAGATGACTGAAGTCTCTGCCACTGATGGAACAATGGAGGAAGGGAAATGCATTGGAAGATAAAGTTGAAGGAATAAAGGCCAGGACATAGGGCTGGAGGATATTGGGGACTTGTGAAGGGAGGGGGGGTCAGATGGGGTGGAGGGACTAGTAAAATGAGGACTAGGATTCTGAATTGATACATTATAGGACAGGGTTGGTGAGGACAGAGGTGATGGGTGAGTCAGATTTGGCGGGGGATAGGGTGTGAACATAGAGTTTTGAATAAGTTGGAATTTATGTAATATGTGAATAAGGATGTTGTCAAGGAGGGCATGGAACAAAAAAGTCTGAAGGCAACAGAAGTATAGATGAGTGTTTCAATGGAACTGGTAAATGGTATTGCCAAGGTGGAATTGAGCAATCTTTATGTTGGATAAGATATGGGATTTGACTGGCTGCTCAGTGATGAATAGGGCATCAAGGGCACTGTCTGGTCCAGCCTGAATGAGCAGCCAGGGTAAACAGAGTATAGAATATTAGCAGGACTAAATAAGTTGGCATTACTGTTCCCAGGGTAAATTTGGAGGAAATTTTGACTCATATACGCTTGATGTTAAATGTCAGTCTGACAGCACAGTGCCTGTCATGGAATCAAGGGTGGTGTGGCAAGGTAGAGCTGCATATCATTTGCATAAATGAAGAACAGACACCAGCCGACAGATAATTTCACTTGTGAGACAACATAAGAATGAAGAGAAGGAATGGGATTACTGTGGAAACTTGGGGTAATTCCAGATGTGGCCTTGTGGATATGGAAAGAAAAGGTGTTTCTGGAGATGTATTTGCTTTTTGAAAATTCATTCATGGGAATGTGAGTGTCACTGGCAATGCCAGCATTTGTTGCCCATCTCTAATTACCCTTGAGAAGGTGGTGGTGTAGGTACACCAACAGTGCTGTTAGGAAGGGAGTTCCAGGACTTTGACCAAGTGACAGTGAAGGAACGGCGATATAGTTCCAAGTCAGGAAGATGTGTGACCTGGAGGGGAACTTGCAGGTTGTGGTGTTCCCATGCATCTGTTGCCCTTGTCCTTCTAGATGTTAGAGGTGATGGGCTTGGAATGTGCTATCGAAAGAGACTTGGTGAGTTGCTGCAGTGCTCCTTGTGGATGGTACACACTGCTGCCACTGTGTGCTGGTGGTGGAGGGAATGAATGTTGAAGGTGGTGGATGGGGTGCTGCTCAAGTAGGCTTCTTTGTCCTGGATAGTGTCAAGCTTCTTGAATGTTGTTGGAGCTACACTCATCCAGGCAAGTGGAGAGTATGCCATCACACTCCTGATCTGTGCCTTGTGGTGGATAGGCTTTGAGGAGTCAGGCGATGAGTTGCTCGCCATAGAATTCTCGGCCTCTGACATGCTCTTGCAACCACAGTATTTCTATAGCTGGCCAGTTACTTTTCATAGAAACATAGAAACATAGAAAATAGGAGCAGGAGTAGGCCATTTGGCCCTTCGAGCCTGTTCCACCATTCATTATGATCATGGCTGATCATCCAACTCAGTAGCCTGTTCTGGCTTTCGCCCCTTTGTTCCTTTTAGACCCAATATCTAACTCCTTTTTGAAAACATTCAATGTTTTGGCCTCAACTGCTTTCTGTGGTAACGAATTCCACAGGCTCACCACTCTCAGGGTGAAGAAATTTCTCCTCATCTCACTCTTGAAAGGTTTACCCCGTATCCTTAGACTATGACCCCTGGTTCTGGACTCCCCCACCATCGGGAACATCCTTCCTGCATCTACCCTGTCAAGTCCTGTTAGAATTTTATAGGTTTCTATGAGATCCCCCCTCACTCTTCTGAACTCCAGCGAATATAATCCTAACCGACTCAATCTTTCCTCATATGTCAGTCCCACCATCCCAGGAATCAGTCTGGTGAACCTTCGCTGCACTCCCTCTATAGCAAGAACATCCTTCCTCAGATAAGGAGACCAAAACTGCCCACAATGTTTCAGGTGTGGCCTCACCAAGGCCCTGTATAATTGCAGCAAGACATCCCTGCTCCTGTACTCGAATCCTCTTGCTATGAAGGCCAACGTACCATTTGCCTTTTTTACCGCCTGTTGCACCTGCATGCTTATCTTCAGCGATTGCTGTATGAGAACACCCAGGTCTCGCTGCATATTCCTATCTCTCAGTTTATAGCCATTCAGATAATAATCTGCCTTCCTGTTTTTGCTACCAAAGTGGATAACCTCACATTTATCCACATTATACTGCACCTGCATGTATTAGCCCACTCACTCAACTTGTCCAAATCACCCTGAAGCCTCTCTGTATCCTCCTCACAACTCACCCTCCCATCCAGTTTTGTGTCATCTGCAAATTTGAAGATATTACATTTAGTTCCCTCATCTAAATCATTAATGTATATTGTGAATAGCTGGGGTCCTAGCACCAATCCCTGCGGTATCCGACTAGTCACTGCCTGCCATTCGGAAAAAGACCCATTTATCCCTACTCTTTGTTTCCTGTCCGCCAACCAATTTTCTATCCATCGCAATACACTACCCCCAATCCCATGCGCTTTAATTTTACATGCTAATCTCTTGTGTGGGAGTTTGTCGAAAGCCTTCTGAAAGTCCAAATAAACCACATCCACTGGCTCCCCCTCATCAACTCTACTAGTTACATCCTCAAAGAGTTCTAGCAGATTTGGCAAGCATGATTTCCCTTTCGTAAATCCATGCTGACTCCGCCCGATTCTACCACTGTTCTCCAAGTGCTCTGCTATAAAATCTTTGATAATGGACTCTAGAATTTTCCCCACTACCGATGTCAGGTTGATCGGTCTATAATTCCCTGCTTTCTCTCTATCTCCCTTTTTAAATTAGCTACCCTCCAATCTGTAGGAACTGTTCCAGAGTCTATAGAATCTTGGAAGATGACCACGAATGCATCCACTATTTCTAGGGACACTTCCTTCAGTACTCTGGGATGCAGACCATCAGGCCCTGGGGATTTATCGGCCTTCAATCCCATCTGTGAACGGTAACACCCAAGATGTTGATGGTGGGGGATCACGTGATGTTAATGACATTGAACATCAAGGGGAGATGAGTAGTTGCCTTGCTGTTGGAGATGATTTTTGGCTGGCAATTGTGTGGCGCGAATTTTACTTGCCACTTATCATCTCAAGCCTAAATGTTGTCCAGGTCTTGCTGCATGCTGGCACAAACTGCTTCTGAGAAGTCGTGAATAGTACTGAACGCTGTGCAATCAGGGAACATTCCCACTTCTGAACTTATGATGGAGAGAAGGTCATTGATGAAGCAGCTGAAGATGGTTGGGCCTAGGACACTGCCCTTCCCTGCAGTAATTTCCTGGGGCAGAGATGATTGGCCTCCAACAGCCACAACCATCTTCCTTTGTGCTAGGTATGACTGCAACCAGTGGAGAGCATTCCCCCACAATTCCCATCTAATTCAATTTTGCTAGAGCTCCTTGATGCCACACTCAGTCAAATGTTGCCTTGATGTCACTCCTCACCCCTGGAGTTCATTTCTTCTGTCCATGTTTGGACAAAGGATGTTTAGTTTAGAGATACAGCACTGAAACAGACCCTTCGGCCCACCAAGTCTGTGCCGACCGTCAACCACCCATTTTATACTAATCCTACACTAATTCCACATTACTACCACATCCCCACCTGTCTCTACATTTCCCTACCACCTACCTATACTAGGGGCAATTTATAAAGGCCAATTAACCTATCAACCAGCAAGTCTTTGGCATGTGGGAGGAAACCGGAGAACCCGGAGGAAACCCACGCAAACACAGGGAGAATGAGCTCTGGAACTGAGGGCCCCTTGTGGAACTGAAACTGATCATTGGTGAGCAGGTTATTACTAAGTGCCAGTTGATAGCACTGTCGACATACAAACATACGAATTAGGAGCAAAAGTAGGCCATTTGGCCCCTCTAGCCTGATCTGCCATTTAATAAGATCATGGCCGATCTGTTTGTGTCTTGAATTCCACACTCCCATCTACCCCGATATCCTTTGACTCCCTTGCCTAACAAGAATCTAAATACCCCAGCCTTAAAGTTATTCGATGACGCTGCCTCCATCATCTTCTGAGGCAGAGAATTCCAAAGTCGCACAATGCTCTGACAGAAAAAAATTCTCTTCATCTCTGTCCTAAAATGGCAACCCATAATTTTGAAACGGTGTTCTCTAGTTCTGGACTCACCCACAAAAGGAAGCATCCTTTACACATCCACCTTGTCAAGACTGTTCAGGATCTTATATACTTCAATCAAGTCTCCCCTCACTCTTCTAAACTCCAGTGAAAACAAGCCCCGTCTGTCCGACCTTTCCTCATAAGGCAACCCGCTCATTCCAGATATCAATCTAGTAAACCTCCTCTGAACTGTCTCCAACGCATTTACATCCTTCCTTAAATAAGGAGACCAAAACTGCGCACAGTATTCGAGATGTGGTCTCACCAATGCCCTGTATAACTGAAGCATAACAGCCTTACTTTTATTTTCAATTCCTCTCATAATAAAGGATACCATTCATTAGCCTTCATTATTGCTTGCTGTACCTGCACACTAACTTTTTGTGATTCGTGCATTCGAACACCTAGATCCTTCTGCACCTCGGAGTTCTGCAGTTGTTCTCCGAGGTTCAGAGGGATCTAGGTGTTCTAATGCATGAGTCACAAAAGGTTAGTATGCAGGTACAGCAAGTATTCTTCCTGCCAAAGTGAACAACTTCACATTTTCCCACATTATACTCCATCTGCCAAATTTTTGCCCATTCAACCTATCTATATCAGTCTGCAACCTCCTTATGTCCTCTTCACAACATACTTTCCTACCTATCTTTGTGTCATCTGCAAATTTATCTACCATGCCATTGCTCCCCTCATCTAAGTCATTGATATAAATTGTAAAAAGTTGACGCCCCAGCACAGAACCCTACGGGATCCCACTCGTCACAATCAGAAAAAGACCCATTTATGCCAACTCTCTGTTTTCTGTCAGCCAGCCAATCTTCTATCCATGCTAATATTTTATTGAATTCTTTGAGGATGTGACAAAACACATTGATGAAGGAAGAGCAGTGGATGTGGTGTATATGGATTTTAGCAAGGTGTTTGATAAGGTTCCCCATGGTAGGCTCATTCAGAAAGTAAGGAGGCATGGGATACAGGGAAATTTGGCTGTCTGGATACAGAATTGGCTGGCCCATAGAAGACAGAGGGTGGTAGTAGATGGAAAGTATTCAGCATGGAGCTCGGTGACCAGTGGTGTTCCTCAGGGATCTGTTCTGGGACCTCTGCTCTTTGTGATTTTTATAAATGACTTGGATGAGGAAGTGGAAGGCTGGGTTAGTAAGTTTGCCGATGACACAAAGGTTGCTGGAGTTGTGGATAGTGTGGAGGGCTGTTGTAGGTTGCAACGGGACATTGACAGGATGCAGAGCTGGGCTGAAAAGTGGCAGATGGAGTTCAACCTGGAAAAGTGTGAAGTGATTCATTTTGGAAGGTCGAATTTGAATGCAGAATACAGGCTTAAAGACAGGATTCTTGGCAGTGTGGAGGAACAGAGGGATCTTGGGGTCCACGTCCATAGATCCCTCAAAGTTGCCACCCAAGTTGATAGGGTTGTTAAGAAGGCGTATGGTGTGTTGGCTTTCATTAACAGGGGGATTGAGTTTAAGAGCCGCGAGGTTATGCTGCAGCTCGAAAAAGCCCTGGTTAGACCACACTTGTAATATTGTGTTCAGTTCTGGTCGCCTCATTATAGGAAGGATCTGGAAGCTTTAGAGAGGGTGCAGAGGAGATTTACCAGGATGCTGCCTGGACTGGAGGGCTTTTCTCATTGGAGCGAAGAAGGATGAGAGGTGACTTGATAGAGGGGTACAAGATGATGAGAGGCATAGATAGAGTGGATAGCCAGAGACTTTTTCCCAGGGCGGAAAGGGCCATCACCACGGGGCATAATTTTAAGGTGATTGGAGGAAGGTTTAGTTTAGTTTAGCTTAGAGATACAGCACTGAAACAGGCCCTTCAGCCCACCGAGTCTGTGCCGACCATCAACCACCCATTTATACTAATCCTACACTAATTCCATTTTCCTACCACATCCCCACCTGTCCCTATATTTCCCTACCACCTACCTATACCAGGGGCAATTGCTAATGGGAGATGTCAGAGGTAGGTTCTTTACACAGAGAGTGGTGGGTGCGTGGAATGCACTGCCAGCGGTGGTAGTAGAAGCAGATACATTAGGGACATTTAAGCGACTCTTGGATAGGTACATGGATGATAGTAGAATGAAGGGTATGTAGGTAGTTTGATCTTAGAGTAGGTTAAAGGTTCGGCACAACATCGTGTGCCGAAGGGCCTGTACTGTGCTGTACTGTTCTATGTTCTATGTTCTAATATGTTACAGACTGCACCATGAGCTCCTACGTTGCACAATAATGTGACACCTTCCATCACTTTGCTGATGATTAGAGTAGAGTGATGGGATGGTAATTGGCTGGATTAGATTTGTCCTGCTTTTTGTGGACAGGATATAGCTAGACAACTTTCCACATTGTTGGGTAGCTGCCAGTGTTGTGGCTGTACTGAAGAGCAGAGCTAAAGGTTGGCTATTTCTGGAGCACAAGTCTTCAGTACTACAGTCGAGATGTTATCAGGATCCATAGCCTTTGCTGTATCCAGTACCTTCAGCCGCTTCTTAATATCACATAGAGTAAATCAAATTGGCTGAAGACTTGCATCTGTGATGTTGGGCACCTCAGGAGGAGGCTGAGATGTATCATCCACTTGGCACTTCTGGCTGTAGCTGTTTACAACTGCTTCACTCTTATCTTTTGCACTGACCTGCTGGGCTCCCCTATCATTGAGGATGCAGATATTTGTGGAGCCTCCTACTCCGGTGAGTTGTTTAATTGTCCACAACCATTTACTCTTGGATGTGGCAGGACTGCAGAGCTTTGATCCAATCCATTGGTTGTGGGATTGCTTAACTCTTTTTATAGCATGCTACTTCTGCTCTTCAGCATGTATGTAGTCCTGTGTTGTAACTTCACCAGACTGGCATCCCATTTTTAGGTATACCTGATGCTGCTCCTGGCATGCTCTCCTACACTCGTCATTGAACCAGGGCTGGTCCCCTGGCTTGATGGTAATGGTAGAGAGAGGGATATGCTGGGCCATGAGGTTACAGATTGTGGTTGGATACAATTTTGCTGCTGCCGGTTGCCCACAGTGCCTCATGGATGCCCAGCTTTGAGCTGCTAGATATGTTCTGAATCTATCCCATTTAGCACTGTTGTAGTGCCACACAACATGATGAGAAGTGTCCTCAGTGTGAAGTCAGGACTTCATCTCCACAAGGACTATGAGGCACTACAGAGCCACACTTGATGATGGAGTTTGAAGTTCCCTACCCAGAGTCCATTTTGCGCCTTGCTACCTACTCTCAGTGTTTCTTCCTAGTGGTGTTCAACATGGAGAAGCACTGATTCAACAGATGAGGGAAGACAATAGGTGGTAGGAGGTTTCCTTACCCATGTTTGACTTGATGCCATGAGACCTCATGACGTAGGGAGTCAATGTTGAGGACTCACGGTGCCACTCCTTTCCGACTGTATATATCTGTATCACTACCTCTTATGGGCCTGTCCTGCCAGTGGGACAGGACATATCAAGGGATGATGATCATAGAATCATAGAATGGTTACAGCACAGAAGGAGGCCATTTGAGCTGTCGTGTCTATGCCGGCTTCCTGCAAGAGCAACTCACCTCATCCCATACCCCTGCCTTTTCCCTATAGCCCTGCAAATTTTTTCTCTTCAGATAATTATCCAGTACTCTTTTGAAGGCCTCAATTAAACCTGCGTCTACCACACTGTCAGGCAGTGCATTCCAGATCCTAACCACTCACTGTGTAAAATGTTTTTCCTCATGTTGCTGTTGCGTCTTTTGTCGATCACCTTAAATTGCTGTCCTCTGGTTCTGGATCCCTTGGCCAATGGGAGCAATTTCTCCCTATTTACTCTGTCCAGACCCCTCATAATTTTGTACACCTTGATCAAATCTCCTCTTAATCTTCTCTTCTCCAAGGAGAACAGACTCAGATTCTCCAACCTATCCATGTAACTGAAGTTCCTCATCCCTGAAACCATTCTCATGAATCTTTCCTACACCATCTTAACATCCTTAACCTTAACATCCTTCCAAAAGTGTGGTGCCCAGAACTGGACACATTACTCCAGTTGAGGCTGAACCAATGTCTTATACAGGTTTATCATAACTTCCTCGTTTTTGTACTATATGCCCCTGTGTGTAAAGCCCAGGATCCCATATGCTTTATTAACAGCTTTCTCAACCTGCCCTGCAACCTTCAAAGATTTGTGCACATATACCCCCAGGTCCCTTCTGCACCCCCTTTAGAATTGTATCCTTTAATTTATATTGCCTCTCCTCGTTCTTCCCACCAAAAGGAATCACTTCACACTTTTCCGCATTAAATTTCATCTACCATTTGTCCGCTCATTCCACCAGTCTGTCTATGTCCTCTTGAGGTTTATCACTATTCTTCTCACAGTTCACAATACTTTCCAAGTTCTGTGTCATCTGCAAATTTTGAAATTGTCCCCTGTACACCTAAGTCTAGGTCATTGTTACATATTGAGAAAAGCAGGGGTCCCAACACCACCCCTGGGGAGCCCCACTATTTACCTTTCTCCAGTCTGAAAAACAACTGTTCACAATTGCTCTCTGTTTCCTGTCACTCAACCAATTTTTTTATCCATGCTGCTGTCCTGTTTATTCCATGGGCCCTAATCTTGCTGACAAGCCTGTTATGCAGCACTTTATCAAAGACCTTTTGGAAGTTCATGTACACCACCATAACGGCATTGCCCTCATCAATCCTTTCTATTACCTCACCAAAAAACTCAAGCAAGTTAGTTAAACACGAGTTTCTCTTAACAAATCTTTAATTAATCCATATTTGTCCAAGTGACTATTAATTTTGTCCCAAATGATCCCACCACTGAGGTTAAACCAACTGGCCTGTAGTTGCTGGGCTTGTCCTTACACCCTTCTTTGAACAAGGCTGTAACATTTGCTATTCTCCAGTCCATTGGCACCACCCATGTATCTAAGGAGGATTGGAAGATTATGGCCAGTGCCTGCACAATTTTCACCCTTAATTCCCTCAGTATCTTCGGATGCATTTCATCCTGTACTGGTGACTTAACAACTTTTAAGTACAGCCAGCCTATCTAATAGGTCCTCTTTATTAAGTTTTAGCACATGCAGTGCTTCAGCTACCTCCTCTTTCATTATGACTTGGGCAGCATCTTTTTCCTTGGTAGAGACAGATGCAAAATACTTATTTAGTACCTCAGCCATGCCCCTTCCTCCGTGCATGAATCTCCTCTTAGGTCCTTAATCAGCCCCACTCCTCCTTTTACCACCCTTTTACTGTTTATATGCCTGTGGAGCATAGAAGACTTCTGGATTCCCTTTTAAATTCGTTATCAGTCTCTCCTCATACTCTGTCTTTGCTTCTTTTATTTTTTTTTCACTTTCCCTCTGAACCTTCTATATTCAGCCTGGTTCTCAATTGTATTATCCATCTGACATCTGTAATATGCACCCTTTTTCTGCTTCATATTCATCATCCAGGGAGCTCTGGATTTGTTTGCCCTATCTTTCCTCCATGTGGGAATGTACCTTGACCTTACCCAAACTATCTCCTCTTTAAAACCAGCCCATTGTTCTGCTACAGATTTGCCTACCAAATCCTTGATTCCAATCTATCTGGGCCAGATCCATTCTCATCCCATTGAAGTTGGCCTCCTCAATCAATTATTTTTACTCTGGATTGTCCTTTGTCCTTTTGCATAGTCAACATAAACCTTATGTATTATGACCACTGTCCCCTAAATGTTCTCCTACTGACACTTGATCCATTTGGCCCACCTCATTCCCAAGAACCAGGTCCAGCAATGTCTCCTTTCTCGTTGCACTGGAAACATACTGATGTAGAAAATTCTCCTGAACACACTCTAGAAACTCTTGCCCCTCTCTGCTCTTTACACTGTTAATATCCTCGTCCATTTTGAATTATTAAAGTCCCCCATGAGAACTTCTCTATAATTCTTTTAACCTTTATAAAGCTCTGGTTAGGCCACAACTACGGTATTGTATCCAGTTCTCATCACTATACTTTAGGAAGGATGAGAGTGTCCTTGAGAGGATGCAATGGAGATTTATCAGAATGGTTCCAGGGATGGGGGATTTTAGTTACAGGGTTAGGTTGGAAAAGCTGGGGTTGTTCTTCCTGGAACAAAGGAGATTGAGGGGAGATTTGATAGAAGTGTACAAGATTGTGACACACTTAGATAAGTTAGACAAGGAAAAACTATTCCCATTAACTAATGGTACAAGGACTAGGGGACACAGATTGAAGGCTTTGGGCAACAAATGGAGGGACAATGTGAGGAAGAACTTTTTTACACAGCGAGTGGTAATGACCTGGAACTCACTGCCCACGAGGGTGGTGGAAGCAGAGACAATCAATGATTTCAAAAGGAAATTGGATGGGCACTTGAAGGAAATAAATTTGCAGAGCTATGGGGATCGAGCAGGCAAGTGGGACTGACTGGATTGCTCCACAGAGAGCCGGCATGGACATGATGTGCTGAATGGTCTCCTTCTATGCCTTTTATGACTCTATGACTCTTACATCTCTCTGTAATTTCCTTGCACATTTGTTCCTCTATATCTTTCCCACTAGTTAGTGGCTTATAGAATACACCCAGCAATGTTATGTTACCTCTATTGTTCCTTAGCTGTAACCAAATTGATTTGGTTCCTTGATGTCTCTAGAAGATCCCCTCTCTCCAGCACTGTAATGTTCTCTTTATATCAATGCTGCTACCCCTCCTCCTTTCTTTCCTTCCCTATCTTTCCTGAACAGTTAGAGAGGAAATTTATGCTCCTCCCGCGTCAGGTTCGGAGACAGGGACAGCATATAAGCGGGCTGGATAGTCCCCGCCACTTTCCCACTTCTACCCAAATTAAGTCCGGAGCAGGAAGGCCCATGAATGGCCTGCCTGCCCAGCGGCCAATTGAGGTCCTTAAGTGGGAATTAATGCCCACTTAAGGGCCTCATCCTGCTGCTGCTGGAATTAGCCCAGTGGAGGGCGAGCCTGTCACCACATGGGGAGCACGCCAAGCAAACCCATGCAGGTTGCTTGCCGGGTCCGGGGGTGGGGGGGAGGGGTGGGGGGTCCCTTTTTAAAAGGGACTGATCA
The DNA here is from genome assembly GCF_036365525.1 of Heterodontus francisci. Lineage (NCBI taxonomy): Eukaryota > Metazoa > Chordata > Chondrichthyes > Heterodontiformes > Heterodontidae > Heterodontus > Heterodontus francisci. Next base: position 45,369,163 of record NC_090383.1, on the reverse strand, counting down.
AGGGACCCGGCATCAGGAAAAGGAGGATCTGCTGAGAGCCACCCCCCTGCCCTTGCTGTCCATTTTAGTGCCTAATTGGTGGGCATTCCCCAGAGGAGGTGATGCAGGGCTCTCAATGAGGATTTTGCCAGTGGTCGAGACCCCCGTCACCTGGATAAAATCCGGGCCCTTGTATCCAGGAATATTTAGTACCCAGTCCTGCCCTTTTTTGAGCCAGATCTCCGTATTTGCTATGACATCATAATTCCCCATGGCTATCTGTACCTGCAGCTCGCCAGCCTTATGTACCACACTCCGCACATTCACAGACATATGCAGTAAATCTAATTTAGACCTTATTGCATTCCCTCTTATTCTGACCCCATTCAATACCTTACTATTTCTTACTCTAGTGTTATCTGTCTCTCCCAATTCTCTATCCGCTTCTTAATAATACCTCCTGGTTCCCATACCCTGCCAAGTTAGTTTAAACCCTTCCCAATATCACTAGCAAATTGCTCCGCAAGGACATTGGCCCAAACTCTGTTAGGGGCAACTCATCTGGCCTGTACAGGCCCCCATCTCCTCTAGAACCAGTCCCAATGTCCCAGGGATCTAAAGCCCTCCCTCCTGCACAATCTATCTAGCTGCTCATTTGCTCCATACTTCTGCTTCTACACCACTTGTGCATGTTACTAGGAGTAATTTGGAGATTGCTAGCTTTGAGGTCCTGCTTACTAGTTTCTTTCCTAGCTTCCTAAACGTTACATGCAGGACCTCATCCCTCTTTCTACCTATGTTTTTGGTACAGATATGGATCACGACCGCTGCTTGTTCACCCTCCCTCCTCAGAGTGCTCTGCAGCTTCTAAGTGACATCCTTGACCTTGGCACCAGGGAGGCAAAATATCATCCTGGATTCATGTCTGTGGCTGCAGAAAAACCTGTCAGTTCCCCTAACTATCGAATCTCATATCAATACTGCTTTTCCAATCCTCCTCCTGCACCCCCCTGCACAACTGAGCCAGTCATGGTGCCATGGACTTGACTCTAGCTGTACTACATACATACAAACATAGAAATTAGGAGCAGGAGTTGGCCATTTGGCCCCTCGAGCCTGTTCCACCATTTGATAAGATCATAGCTGATTTGATTGTGGCGTCAACACTATTTTCCTGTATACCCTCTATACTCTTTGACTCCCTTGTCAATCAAAAATCTATCGAACTCAGCCTTAAAAATATTCAATGACCCAGCCTCCACTGCTCTCTGGGGAAGAGAATTCCACAGACTAACAACCCTCTGAGAGAAAAATGTTTTCCTCATCTCCGTCTTACATGGGCGACCCTTTATTTTTAAACTGTTTCCACTGGTTCTAGTCGCTCTCATAAGGGGAAGCATCCTCTCAGCATCCACCCTGTCAATTCCTCTCAGGATCTTATATGTTTTAATAAGATCACCTCTCACTCTTCTAAATGCTAATGGATACAGGCCAAACTTGCCCAATCTTTCCTCATAAGATAACCCCTTCATCCCAGGAACCAGTCAAGTGAATGTTCTCTGAACTGTTTCCAATGCAATTATATCCTTTCTTACATAAAGAAACCAAAACTGTACACAATACTCCAGATAAGGTCTCACCAATGCCCTGTACAACTGTTGCAAAACTTAGTTCTTATTCCATTTCCCTTGCAATAAATGGCAGCATTCCGTTTGCCTTCCTAATCACTTGCTGTACCTGCTTACTAACCTTTTGTGAATCGTGTACTTGGACATCAGATCCCTCTGGACCGCAGAGCTCTGCAATCTCTCTCCATTTAAATAATATATTGCTTTTCTGTTATTCCTACCAAAGTGGACAAGTTCACATTTTCCCACATTATACTCCATCTGCCAAATGGTTGCCCACTCACTTAACCTATATATATATCCCTTTGCAAACTCCTTATGTCCTCCTCACAACTTACTCTCCTACCTATCTTTGTGTCATCAGCAAATTTAGCAGCCATACATTCGGTCCCTTCATGCAAGACATTTATATAGATGGAAAATAGTTGAGGCCCAGCACTGATCCCTGTGGAACGTCACTTGTTACAGCTTGCCAACCTGAAAATGACCCATTTATCCCTATTCTCTGCTTCCTGTTAGCTAACAAATCCTCTATCCATGCTAATATGTTACCCCCTACACCATGAGCTCTTAGTTTGTGTAGTAACCTTTGATGTGGCACCTTATCAAACACCTTTTGGAAATCCAAGCACACCACATCTACAGGTTCCCCTTTATTCACGTTGCTTGTTACTTCCTCAAAGAACACTAATAAATTAGTTACACATGATTTCCCTTACACAAAACCATGCCTGATTGCATTAAGATTTTCTAAGTGCCCTGCTCTAAACTCCTTAAAAATAGATTCCAGCATTTTCCCTAGGATAGATGTTAGGCAAACTGGCCTGCAGTTTCCTGTTTTCTGAATACTGGTTGAAGAGCGAGATGCAATCAGGGACCCCTGCACTGATCCTTCTTGACTGCTTGACGATCACCGGCACCCACTCTGCCTGCATATCCTTAAGCTGCTTGTTGGCCACATCTATAAATGTGCTAGCCATGTAGCTCATAGCCTCACGGATGCACCACAGTGACGCGAGCTGTTGCTCAAGCTCCGAAACCTGGAGCACGAGTTGCTGCAGCTGACAGCACTTCCTGTACATGTGGTTATCCAGAACACGAGAAGTATCCAGGAATTCCCAAAGGGAAAATGATGCGTCCTCCACAGGTCTGACTCGCCCTACCATGGCTCAATTTGTTAGACTATTACATGTACTGCTTAAATAAATTAAGACTTACCAATCAGCTGCTTCTCCTGTGCTGATGTCACTTTATAATGTAATATGCTTCTACCTCTTTCTCTAGTGCTATCCAATTCTCTCACTTTATGCACCTTATTGCTCTTTTCTATCTCTATATGCTGATGCCAATCCCCCTACCAATTTAGTTTAAACCATCCCCAACCACATTAGTGAACCTCCCCAAAAGGACATTGGTCCCAGTCCTGTTAAGGTGCAACCTGTCGCTTTTGAATAGGTACCCCAGAACTGGTCCCAATGCTGGGGAGAGGGTGGCATAGTGGTAATGTCACTGGATTAGTAATCCAGAAGTCCAGTCTAATGCCCTAGGAACACAGGTTCAAATCCCACCATGGCATCTGGAATTGGAAACTAGTCTCAGTAATGGTGCCATGAAACTATCATCAATTGTCATAAAAACCCATCTGGTTCACTAATATCCTTTAGGGAAGGAATTTGCTGTCCTTACCTGGTCTGGCCTACATATGACTCCAGACCCACTGCATGTGGTTGACTCTTAATTTCCCTCTGAAATGGCCTAGCAAGCCACTCAAAGAAAAATCTGAAGTCCTCCCTCCTGCACCATGCCTCAAGCCATGCATTGATCCTTCCTGTCTTCCTATTTCTACTCTTGCTGGCATGTGGCACTGAGAGTAATCCAAAGATGACTACCTTCGAGGACCTACTTTTTATCTTTCTCCCCAGCTCCTAAAAATCTGACCATAGGACCTCAGCACCTGTCCTTTCTATGTCTTTGGTACCAATATGTACCACAACTTCTGGCTGACTCCCTTCCCCCTGCAGAAGGTTCAGCACTGTCTCTGTGATGTCTATCCTGGCAGCAGGGCAGCGACACACAATGTGAGACTCATGATGATAGTTACAGAAATGTCTGTCTGTTCCCCTAATTATGGAATCTGCTATAATGACTGCATTTCTACTCTTTGCTGTTCTCTCCTGTGGAGTCCATTGCCCATTGGCAGGGTCTGGATTGCACTCCTTCAAGATGTCATCACTCCCTTAGTGCCTGTCTTGCTGGTGCCCTTGCTTGGCCCAGTGCTCCTACGCAGAGCTACCCCAGGAGTTGCAACTTGGCTGGTGGAAGGCTGCTGACTTTCACTGGGGGAGACTGCAGATGGCCTTGGAGGATACCCTTGAGTAGTTCTGGGTCTTGAGGGCCTTGATTTAGACTGCACCACCTCAGTATGGGTGGCAGCAGTCTGGGTTGGCTGGCTTGAGGGGCAAGGGCACTGGCAGAGTGACAGTCGTGGAGCATCCTGAGAGGGGACTGTAGGTGCCACTGCCATTTCCATGGGGCGTGTGCCAGCAATCCTCATCCTCTGCTGGAGCACAGATAGTTGGACTGCTGTGAGAGCCAGCATGCCCCATCAAGCAGTGAGATCAGTATCCACAATAGCAGCTGTCTGTACCTGGATAGGAGCAAGCTGAGCTGGCATGCCAGCAACCAGGGATCCCATGACATCTGTCTGAAACAATATTGGCAAGTAAAATCTAAGAAATCCCAAAGATCTTTTTAAATACATAAAGAGCAACAGGGTAACTAAAAAAAAGAGTAAGACCTATTAGGGACCATAGGGGACATGGACATGGAGCATGTTGGTATGGTTCTTAATGAATACCTTGGGCTGAATTTTATTGGGGCGCCTGCATTCGCCAGCTGCCACTGCCCACCCCCCCCCCCCCCCCCCACCTCCATAATACGTGGGAAGAGGCTGGACCTTCGGCACAGCAAGAGTTTTGATAGTTGTGCAGCAGGTGCAGGGGTGCTTAAAATACCTGACTGCTGAAGAGTGGAGCTGCTGTCAATCTGGCAGCAAAGCAGAAAGTGCTGCAGATATCCAGCAGGTCAGGCAGTATCTGTGGAGAGAGAAGCAGACTTAACTTGTCCAAGTTTACAGACCTGCAAATTAACTCTGCTTCTCTCTCCACAGATGCTGCCTGACCTGCTGAGTGACCCCAGCACTTTCCGCTTTGCCGCCAGATACTTACCCTGTGTATCCCAGTGTCCTGTGAAGCTGTGATCCTCTTCTCCCACTCAAGTGTAACATTCCTTCTTGTAGGCGTGCTGTACCTGGATGAATAATTGTACATTTGCACATTCCAGAACGTGAGATTTAAGTAGACCATAAACGTATTACAGAGGTTTACAGAGAACACACTGAATCAAATAGGAATGCACAGGTGGCACAGCAATGTAAATACGTCTTTCACTAACTGTTCCTCACCAACATGTGTGTCCTTTTCTCTGTGAGAATGATGTATGCCAACATGTAGCGCCGACGTCACATCCCTTTGCACCGTTGGCCCTTCAGGAGAGCCAATGTATGCAATAACATCATTGCCATGCCACCATTACTCATGAGCGTCTCCACGGATGCAATGACATTGCATTAGTCAGCTGCTGCCTCTAATGGTTTACACAGGGATGCTGCAGATGTGGACTGGTGCACAGCAGGTGAGCGAGGGTGATGTGTGGCTTGCAGAGCTCATGTCGGTTCCTATGGTGCAGAGAGCCTTTGTCTGATAAGCCATTTACGTACATCCCTACCTCACTGCTAGCCCTGTGTGCAGAGCCTGGGTGCCATCTGCCCTCCATGCGTCTTTCATGTTGTAGGTCCTCAGCATCCTCATAGTCTGAGGAGGAATCCTGTTGATGTCTCTCCTCATCATGCCAGGCCTGGCCCCTATTGGGTGCGCAGTTGTGCAGAGCAGCAAAGAAAGGAGCTGGCCTTTTTGGCCCGTAGTACAGGGTATCACCCTATCCATACAGGCATTGGAGGTGCTGTTTCAGCATGCCGATCTCCTGCTCAATGGTGGCTCATGTAGCTCAGTGGCTAGCGTTGTCTCTCTCCACTGCAGCAGTGGTGGAGTCTCTCACTGGTGTCGGGAGTCATGTCTGCAAAGGATAGCCCTCATCTCCAAGAAGCCACTCCTCCAACTGAGCTAGTTCAGTGAACAGTGGTGGCAGCCGGGACTGGCACAAGAACCAGGAGTCATGGCAGCTGCCTGAGAAGTGGTCACACATTCACTGCAAGCATCTGCGTGTTCACATACCAGCTTCACCTAGATTGAGAGGGCTCCTTTAATGGTGACAGTTGGTAGCCTGGTGGGAGGCCTGATGTCCACATGAGTGCAGTCTATGAACATTACAACCTATGAAGAAGGGTCACTGACCTGAAACGTTAACTCTGCTTCTCTTTCCACAGATGCTGCCAGACCTGCTGAGTGGTTCCAGCATTTCTTGTTTTTATTTCAGATTTCCAGCATCCGCAATGTTTTGCTTTTACTCAGAGTGGCACAGCATGAACACATCAAGATCCAACCAGCTGAAAGGATTGCCCCCACCATCCATAAAACCTTAATGCACCTGCCCTTTCTGGCACCCTCCCCACACACAGGGTGCCTAGTGTGCCATTGCCCCCTCACAAACACAGAGCGTACACTGTTTACGGAGGGATGGTACATGGTACCTCCCTTCATGCCAGCACAACTTTCCCTCCAGTAATCCCAGACCCTCTCCCTTTCAGAACGCAAAGTGAGACCCCTGTGTATCCCCCCCTTCCTCCCTTTAAGAATGCAGAGTTAGACCCCTGAATATCCCCTCCCTCCTCCCTTCCGTAATGCTGAGTGAGACCCCTGAATAACAAAACTTCGCTGGAGACAACCTCTGCCCCAGAGGACCCGCCAGCTTTTCTAATTGTGAATGGGACGGCACGTGATGGCCGCCTGTTCCGCGGAAAATCTGGAAGTGTCAGTGGAGAGACGGCGGGATGCATAATCAGCAAAGGTGCTAATTGTGGTGCCGCCACCGTGCGGTGGGAGGGCTGTACCGAGGTCTGCCAGTAATATGCGGCAGGCCCTTCTCAACATCGCGCGTCGTGGCGGGCCTCTCCCCGTAGCATTTTACTGGCCCCCTCACCGCGACCTGCGGTGTCGAAGGGCTGGTAAAATTCAGCCCCTTGTGTCTGTTTTCACAAAAGAGAGGGATGATATAGACATTGAAATCAGGAGAAGGAGTGTGAAATATTGGATGAAATTACCATAGTGAGAGAGGAAGTATTAAGGGGTTTAACATCTTTGAAATTGTATAAATCCCCATGCCCAGAAGAAATGCATTCTAGGCTGTTAAAGAAAGCAAGAGAAAAAATAGTGGAGGCTCTGACCATCATTTTCCAATCCTCCTGGTTGCAGGTGTGGTGCCAGAGGAGCGGAGCACAGCAAATATTGTACCATTGTTTAAAAAGGGAGAAAGGGATAGAGCGAGTAATTACAGGCGAGTCAGCCTAAGCTTAGTGGTGGGAAAATTATTGGAAAAATTCTGAGGGACAAGATAAATTTTCATTTAGAAAGACATGGATTAATCAAAGACAGCCAGCAACGATTTGTTAAGCGAAGGTCATGTCTAAATAACTTTCTTAATGTTTTATTTGCCCATAAAATATTACCTACTTGAGGATGTTCATCGTAGAACTTAACTCCAACACATCAAATCTAGCATCAGGTCTTGTCTGAGTGACGAACCAGTTTAATTGACCAATCAAGCCTCGCAATTGCTCTGTCTCTTTAGATATATCATCTTTCTGTGCATTGTTACCTCTGGTGTCCTTGGCCCTGTCCTATTTCTGGTCTGGATGTTGCTTCTCAATGACATCATCGAAAAGCACGGCATTAGTTTTCACATGTATGCTGACAACACCCAGCTCTACCTCACCACCACTTGGCTCAACTCCTCCACTGTTGCTAAATTATCAGACTGCTTATCCAACATCCAGTACTGGATGAGCAGAAATTTCCTCCAATTAAATATTGGGAAGGCTGAAGCCATTCTTTTCATTGCTGTTCTAAATTCTGTTCCTTAGCTACCAACCCCTTCCAAATCCCTACCAACTGTCTGAGCCTAAACCAGACTTTTTGCAAGCTTGGTGTCATATTTGACCCCGAGCTGAGCTTCTGACCTCATATTCACGCCATCACTAAAGCCGCCTATTTCCACCTCTGTATCATCACCTGACTTCGCCCTGCCAGTGGATGTGGTTTATTTGGACTTCCAGAAGGCTTTCGACAAACTCCCACATAAGAGATTAACGTATAAAATTAAAGCGCATGGGATTGGGAGTAGTGTATTGCGATGGATAGAAAATTGGTTGGCGGACAGTAGGGATAAATGGGACTTTTCCGAATGGCAGGCAGTGACTAGTGGGGTACCGCAAAGATCGGTGCTAGGACCCCAGCCATTCACAATATACATTAGTGATTTAGATGAGAGAACTAAATGTAATATCTCCAAACTTGCAGATGACACAAAACTGGGTGGGATGGTGAGTTGTGAGGAGGATGCAGAGAGGCTTCAGGGTGATTTGGACAAGTTGAGTGAGTGGCAGATTCAGTATAATGTGGAGAAATGTGAAGTTATCCACTTTGGTAGCAAAAACAGGAAGGCAGATTACTATCTGAATGAGAGAGGGGAATATGCAACGAGACATGGGTGTTCTTGTACACAAGTCGCTGAAGGTAAGCATGCAGGTGCAACAGGCGGTAAAAAAGGCAAATGGTATGTTGGCCTTCATAGCGAGAGGATTCGAGTACAGGAGCAGGGATGTCTTGCTGCAATTATACAGAGCCTTGGTGAGGCCATTCCTGGAATATTGTGTGCAGTTTTAGTCTCTTTATCTGAGGAAGGATGTTCTTGCTGTCGAGGGAGTGCAGCGAAGGTTCACCAGACTGATTCCTGGGAGGGTGGGACTGACGTATGAGGAGAGATTGTGTCGATTATGATTATATTCACTGGAGTTCAGAAGAGTGAGGGGGGATCTCATAGAAACCTATAAAATTCTAACAAGACTTAACGGGGTAGATGCAGGAAGGATGTTCCCGATGGTGGGAGAGTCCAGAACCAGGGGTCATAGTCTAAGGATATGAGGTAAACCTTTCAAGAGTGAGATGAGGAGAAATTTCTTCATCCAGAGAGTGGTGAGCCTGTGGAATTCGCTACCACAGAAAGCAGTTGAGGCCAAAACATCGTATGTTTTCAAGAAGGAGTTAGATTTAGCTCTTGGGTCTCAAGGGATCAAAGGGTATGGGGCGAAAGCAGGAACAGGCTATTGAGTTGGATGAGAAGCAGAGTTAACGTTTCGGGTCAGTGACCCTTCATCGGAACTGACAAATATTAGAAAAGTCACAGGTTATAAGCAAGTGAGGTGGGGGTGGGGCAAGAGATAACAAAGGAGGTCCAGATTGGACCAGGCCACATAGCTGACCAAAAGGTCACGGAGCAAAGGCAAACAATATGTTAATGGTGTGTTGAAAGACAAAGCATTAGTACAGATTAGGTGTTAATACACTGAATATTGAACAGCAGCAAAGGGTGACCGCTTTGCGGAACATCTCCGCTCAGTCCGCAAGCAGGACCCTGAGCTTCCGGTTGCTTGCCATTTCAACACTCCCCCCTGCTCTCATGCTCACATCTCTGTCCTGGGATTGCTGCAGTGTTCCAGTGAACATCAACGCAAGCTCGAGGAACAGCATCTCATCTACCGATTAGGCACACTACAGCCTGTCGGACTGAACATTAAGTTCAATAATTTCAGAGCATGACAGCCCCCCATTTTACTTTCATTTTTAGTTATTTTTTCTTCCTTTTTTTTACATTCTTTTTTACATTTTTTACAATCTTTTTTTGCATTTATTTCATTTCATCTTAGTTTGTTCAGTTTGCTTACCCACTGTTTTTTTCAGGGTTTTTTTCAGGTTTGCACTTGCTGCTGTTCAATATTCAGTGTATTAACACCTAATCTGTACTAATGCTTTGTCTTTCAACATACCATTAACATATTGTTTGCCTTTGCTCCGTGACCTTTTGGTCAGCTATGTGGCCTGGTCCAATCTAGACCTCCTTTGTTATCTCTTGCCCCACCCCCACCTCACTTGCTTATAACCTGTGACTTTTCTAATATTTGTCAGTTCCGATGAAGGGTCACTGACCCGAAACGTTAACTCTGCTTCTCTTTTCACAGATGCTGCCAGACCTGCTGAGTGGTTCCAGCATTTCTTGTTTTTATTTCAGATTTCCAGCATCCGCAGTATTTTGCTTTTATTATATTGATTTGGATGATCAGCCATGATCATTATGAATGGCAGAGCACACTCAAGGGGCTGAATGGCCTACTCCAGCTCCTATTTTCTATGTTTCTATGCCTCAACTCATCAGCTGCCAAAACCCTCATTCATGCCTTTGTTACTTCTAGATTTGACTATTCCAATGCACTCCTGGCTGGTTTCTCACATTCTATCCTCTGTAAACTTGATATCATCTAAAACATTGCTGCCCGTGTCTTAATCTGCACCAACTTATTATCCTTATTATCACTTATTATCCCTGTGCCTTCTGATCTGTTTTGGCTCCGAATCAAGCAAAGTCTTGATTTTTAAATTTTCATCCTAGTATTTAAATCCCTCCATGGCCTCATCCCTCCCTATCTCTGTAATCTCCTCTGGCCCCACAACCCTCCAAGATATCTGCCCTCATCTAATTCTGGTCTCTTGAGCATCTCGATTATAATCGCTCCACCATTGGTGGCCGTGCCTTCAGTTGCCGAGGCCCCAAGCTCTGGAATGCCCTCCCTACACCTCTCTGCCTCTCTACCTTGCTTTCCTCCTTTAAGACACTCCTTAAAACCTACCTCTTTGACCAAGCTTTTGGTCATCTGACCTGTTATCAGCCTGCCGGACTGAACATTGAGTTCAATAATTTCAGAGCATGACAGCCCCCCATTTTACTTTCATTTTTAGTTATTTTTTCTTCCTTTTTTTTTTACATTCTTTTTTACATTTTTTACAATCTTTTTTTGCATTTATTTCATTTAATCTTAGTTTGTTCAGTTTGCTTACCCACTGTTTTTTTCAGGGTTTTTTTCAGGTTTGCACTTGCTGCTGTTCAATATTCAGTGTATTTACACCTAATCTGTACTAATGCTTTGTCTTTCAACACACCATTAACATATTGTTTGCCTTTGCTCCGTAACCTTTTGGTCAGCTATGTGGCCTGGTCCAATCTGCACCTTCTCCTTTGTTATCTCTTGCCCCACCCCCACCTCACTTGCTTATAATCTGTGACTTTTCTAATATTTGTCAGTTCCAAAGAAGGGTCACTGACCCGAAACGTTAACTCTGCTTCTCTTTCCACAGATGCTGCCAGACCTGCTGAGTGATTCCAGCATTTCTTGTTTTTATTTCAGATTTCCAGCATCCGCAGTATTTTGCTTTTATTTTAGTGTTTAATTCACTGCCACTTCTCTTCCAGGAATGCCTACCTTGAAGAAGTTCTGCTCTTCTCTCCGACGGGATTTTCGTTTGTCTCTTTTACCTTGTTCACCTTCATTGCTTTCTATTTCCCTCCTGGTGTTTGATAAGGTATCCACCAAAACTCGTTTTCACAGCCACATCTCCTTCCTCAGTGACTGTCTCCGGCTCCGACTTATTCCACGTGGATTCCAACTGCAGTTTCACCCATCATGCTTTAAAACCACCCAGGATCACAGGTATCTCCGAGAAATACAACGTGCCTCGGACTGCTACTCTCGCCGCATCCTGAGATTCACACTCAGTGCTATGTGCCGCCATATGCACACACTGGACCTCTCTCTCCAGCAGCACCGTCTCACCTTATCTCAAAGCTGTTCTACTCCGCAGTTTCATCTCATCTTACGTCTCATCCGACGCATTAACAAAAAACTTTTTTTCTTCCTTTCAGGTGTTAAGGAACGCAAGCTCCAGCAGCTGATGGGGACTAATGCCCCTCCAGATCCTCCTTCCGCTTCACTTTCCTCTGACCCCACCCCTTCTGATCTGACCCCTTGCCGTGTATTCACTATACCCTCTGACCTCCCCCTCTCTGATGCTGAGCGTTCTGTACTCAGCAAAGGTCTCAGTTTTATCCCCTTACGCCCCCACCTCAATGAATTTCGCGCTCGGCATGACGTTGAGCTCTTCTTCCGTCGCCTCCGCCTCCGGGCTCACTTCTTCGACCAGGAGTCCTCCCCCCGACCAGCAGACCCATTCACCCACCTCCAGCATTCTCCCTCTACCTGGACCCCTCCCCCTGGCCTCTTACCCGCTCTTGATCTCTTCATTGAAAACTGTCGGCGAGACATTGGGCGTCTCAGTTTCTCTGCCCCCCTCACTCACTCTAACCTGTCCCCCTCTGAACTTGAGGCACTCCGTTCTCTCAGGTCTAACCCCGACATGGTCATCAAACCTGCAGACAAGGGTGGTGCTGTTGTTGTATGGCGTACCGACCTCTACCTTGCAGAAGCTCAATGCCAACTCACAGACACCTCTTCCTACCTCCCTCTGGACCATGACCCCACCACCGAACATCAAGCCACCGTCCAAAGGACTGTCACTGACCTCATCTCCTCTGGAGATCTTCCCTCTACAGCTTCCAACCTCATAGTCCCACAACCCCGGACAGCCCACTTCTACCTCCTTCCCAAAATCCACAAACGGGACTGTCCCGGCAGACCCATTGTGTCAGCCTGCTCCTGCCCCACTGAACTTATTTCTTCCTATCTAGACTCTATCTTTTCTCTGCTGGTCCAGTCTCTTCCCACCTACATCCGTGACTCTTCTGACGCCTTACGTCATTTTGACAATTTCCAGTTTCCTGGTCCCAACCGCCTCCTCTTCACTCTGGACGTCCAATCGCTCTACACCTCCATCCCCCACCAGGATGGTTTGAGGGCTCTCCGCTTCTTCCTGGAACAGAGGCCCAACCAGTCCCCATCCACCACCACCCTCCTCCGCCTGGCTGAACTTGTTCTCACATTGAACAACTTCTCCTTCAACTCCACGCACTTCCTTCAAGTAAAAGGTGTCGCTATGGGTACCCGCATGGGTCCTAGTTATGCCTGTCTTTTTGTGGGATATGTCGAGCATTCTTTGTTCCAGTCCTACTCAGGCCCCCTCCCCCAACTCTTTTTCCGGTACATTGATGACTGTATCGGTGCCGTTTCATGCTCCCGCCCCGAACTAGAAAACTTTATCAACTTTGCTTCCAATTTCCACCCTTCCCTCACCTTTACATGGTCCATCTCTGACACTTCCGTTCCCTTCCTCGACTTCTCTGTCTCCATCTCTGGGGATAGGTTGTCTACCAATATCCATTATAAGCCCACCGACTCCCACAGCTACCTCGACTACACTTCTTCACACCCTACCTCCTGTAAGGACTCCATTCCATTCTCCCAGTTTCTCCATCTCCGACGCATCTGCTCTGATGATGCTACCTTCCATGACGGTGCTTCTGATATGACCTTTTTCCTCAACCGAGGATTTCCCCCCACTCTGGTTGACAGGGCCCTCAACCGTGTCCGACCCATTCCCCACACCTCTACCCTCACCCCTTCCCCTCCCTCCCAGAACCGTGACAGGGTTCCCCTTGTCCTCACTTTTCATCCCACCAGCCTCCATATCCAAAGGATCATCCTCCGCCATTTTTGCCACCTCCAGCGTGATGCCACTACCAGTGGCATCTTCCCCTCCCTTCCCCTGTCAGCATTCCGAAGGGATCATTCCCTCCTCCATTACCCCCACCACCTCGTCCCCGTCCCAGGGCACCTTCCCCTGCAATCGCAGGAGGTGTAATACCTGCCCATTTACCTCCTCTCTCCCCACTATCCCAGGCCCCAAACACTCCTTTCAGGTGAAGCAGCGATTTACTTGTACTTCTTTCAATGTAGTATACTGTATTCGCTGCTCACAGTGTGATCTCCTCTACATTGGGGAGACCAAGCGCAGACTGGGTGACCGCTTTGTTGAACATCTCCGCTCAGTCCGCAAGCAGGACCCTGAGCTTCCGGTTGCTTGCCATTTCAACACTCCCCCCTGCTCTCATGCTCACATCTCTGTCCTGGGATTGCTGCAGTGTTCCAGTGAACATCAACGCAAGCTCGAGGAACAGCATCTCATCTACCGATTAGGCACACTACCGCCTGCCGGACTGAACATTGAGTTCAATAATTTCAGAGCATGACAGCCCCCCATTTTACTTTCATTTTTAGTTATTTTTTCTTCCTTTTTTTTTACATTCTTTTTTACATTTTTTACAATCTTTTTTTGCATTTATTTCATTTCATCTTAGTTTGTTCAGTTTGCTTACCCACTGTTTTTTTCAGGGTTTTTTTCAGGTTTGCACTTGCTGCTGTTCAATATTCAGTGTATTTACACCTAATCTGTACTAATGCTTTGTCTTTCAACACACCATTAACATATTGTTTGCCTTTGCTCCGTGACCTTTTGGTCAGCTATGTGGCCTGGTCCAATCTGCACCTTCTCCTTTGTTATCTCTTGCCCCACCCCCACCTCACTTGCTTATAATCTGTGACTTTTCTAATATTTGTCAGTTCCAAAGAAGGGTCACTGACCCGAAACGTTAACTCTGCTTCTCTTTCCACAGATGCTGCCAGACCTGCTGAGTGATTCCAGCATTTCTTGTTTTTATTTCAGATTTCCAGCATCCGCAGTATTTTGCTTTTATTTATGTTATCTCCTTATGTGGTTCAATGTCATATTTTGTTTTATAATTCTCATATGAAGAGCCTTGGGCTGTTTTATTACATCAAAGGCGCAATATAAATAGACGTTGATGTTGTTGCTGATGACCGAGTACAATTAACCGGGTTGGGAGTAACACTCTCCAAATAGAGAATTGTTGATTTAAAGTTATTCCAGACCTACTTTGTTTAATATCTAAACCAATACATTTAAAAGCCCTATAATCCTTGCTGTCAATTTTAACTTCGCGCCTAATCTTACTAATAACACATTTTTCAATTCTGCAGTACTCCCCACAAGAAAGCATCAACAGCATCATGAAGATACCTGCCAGTTTTCCTTTATGATACCATATTCCTGAATGATTGCATGTCCAACAACATTCAAGAAGCTTGACACCATCTAGGTAAAAGCAGCCCACTTGATTGGCACCCAATCCACCACCTTAAACATTCACTCCCTGCACCACCGGCGCACAGTGGCAGAAGCGTGTACCATCTACAAAATGCACTACAGCAACTTGCCAAGCTCCTTCAACAGCACCTTAAAAATTCTTGACCTCTATCACCCAGAAGGACAGTGGCAGTAGATATCTGGAAACACCACCACCTGAAAATTTCCCTCCAAGCCACGAACCATCCTGACTTGGAACTATATCACTGTTCCTTCACTGTCATTCGGTCAAAATCCTGGAACTCCCTTCCTAACAGCACTGTGGGTGTACCTACCCCACACGGACTGCAACAGTTCAAGAAGGCAGCTCACCACCACCTTCTCAAAGGCAATTAGGAACGGGCAATAAATCCTGGCTTTGCCAGCAACGTTCACGTCCTGTGAACGAATAAAAATAACTTTGTGGGATCTGCTTTTAGTTCAACACAACCTATTTCCAGCAAAACAGATCTCACCGAAAGATGCATACCCTGGAAGCATCATTCAGACCGTAGACACATTTGTTTAGTTTCCATAGTTTTTCTTCTACATCTTCTGCCTGTTTGGGCATATCAGAACCACTTCTCTCTGAAAAACATTGCCCTGCAGAAACGTGGCTTTCATGTTGATTGATCTACACTCCCATGAATATGTGGCCAAAAGAACTAAAAAAAATTTCAAGATTGCTTTCCCAGCAATGGGACAGTCCACTCTGACATCAACATCATGCTGTCACTTTCAAAACGCCTAGCAACTAACCTCACCTTAGCTTTATAAGTGACATCTGCAAGGACTTTTTCAGTTCAAATCCACTATCGTGACAAAGCTGGTTGCCCCTTATCTGGTAAATAAACTCCAAACTTCTCTCCAACTATTTAATTCCCTTTGTTTTGCCTCTCTCATTCATTTATTCTCAAGTTTATTGGTAACTACCAAAACTTCACAATGACGTGGACTTCTGCTTCTCATTCTGTTCTGAGACTGTTCTGTGGCCTTTATTTCATTGTGTAATTATTCAAGCTATGGTCTCTACTTGCATTTTTATGTCTCTAGGGACAATACTCTGAGTTTGCCCTCTTGCACTATTTGAGAGTAGGTGATTGTTTTCTGACGAGTCACTTCCAGACCTTCTATTAGTACTCGCACTGCAGATTTTACTCTTCATGCTTTCACCCCATTCTGTCAGTCCATGGACCTCACTTCTTGACCATCATAGAACATAGAACATAGAACAGTACAGCACAGTACAGGCCCTTCAGCCCACGATGTTGTGCCGAACCTTTAACCTACTCTAAGATCAAACTAACTACCTACCCTTCATTCTACTATCATCCATGTACCTATCCAAGAGTCGCTTAAATGTCCCTAATGTATCTGCTTCTACTACCACCGCTGGCAGCGCATTCCACGCACCCACACTCTCTGTGTAAAGAACCTACCTCTGACATCTCCCCGAAACCTTTCTCCAATCACCTTAAAATTATGCCCCCTGGTGATAGCCCTTTCCGCCCTGGGAAAAAGTCTCTGGCTATCCACTCTATCTATGCCTCTCATCATCTTGTACCCCTCTATCAAGTCACCTCTCATCCTTCTTCGCTCCAATGAGAAAAGCCCTAGCTCCCTCAATCTTTCTTCGTAAGACATGCCCTCCAGTCCAGGCAACACCTGTGGGGAGAGGGGAGGAGGTAAGTTCTCAGTGCAGGGATGGTGAGCGGGATCAAACTATTTGGATTGGTGGGGGAATGGTGGGAAGGAGTTGAGAGTTAAAGTTATTAAAGGTCGGGGAGAAAGGTCGTGACCTGAATCAAAGTATTTTTGGGGGAGGAATGGCCTATTAATGACTCGATTATTCCTAGGGGTTGCAGATGTAATGTAATGTGTAAATTAAATTTTAACGCTTTGGTCCCTTTAAAAATTAAAATTTCTTCAAAGGACTTGAAGCCCTTTAAAAATGGCACCAGCGCCTGCACAGTGGCACCGGACGCATTTGCCAGGGATGGCTCGACCACCCCCTCCACGTCATCGGGCGGGGGAGTGGTGAGGTTCGCCCTGGCCATGTTAAAACCCACACGTGCAGGCCGTCATCTTTTACGGCCGCTGCCATACTTGGCGGTGGCAACATTAAATCCAGCCTCTTGTTTCCTCTTTGGTATGGACATAACCTGTATCCATACATCAGCTTCATTCTTCCACTGGTCATATGGTTAAGACTCAGAGTACATCAGAGGGAAATCATACCCCAACAATTTATACTTGCTTTCTGCCATTTATCGCAATGGTCACTAAGATTGTAATTTCCTATCTTTTTTTTCTTCGCTTCCATCCTTCATCTTATGGGAACTATCCTCTTCTACTTCTAATTCAGAAAGCCAGTTGGTGAAGGATAGAATTGGAGCCAATCTTTTCACACTTTCATATTTATTTGTACAGTTATACATTACAAGCATACGAGTCCTAACCCTACCACCACAGTTTGGCCATGTCTATTTATCGGGGCTCAAGTGAATTCCCAGTTAATACCCACCACCTGCATAGAATAAAACACAATTAATATCCAATTAACATCCAGGATGATTTCCTCGACACTGGATGTCATTGGCTCTGTGGCACCGCTTCCCATGATTTGTAAGGCCACCTCCTCCAGGTTCTGTGGGGATGTCTGCGTCTGGTCCTCCTTCAGTCCTCTGGTCTTCCGTCCTGTTGTGTGACACCTTGTTCTGCAAGAGAGTGGGCAGAATGTCATTGACTGTGAGTCAGTGTGTTTGGGTGATGCCTGCCAAAGCTGGATAGCTGTAGGTATATGGAGGCAATGAGAGATGTATGTGTAGCTGGAATGCTTCGAAGTGGGTGAAGTGTGTATGGATGTTGGGGTGAGTCTTGAGTTTCAGGGTGTGGTGCTGGGTGAGTGATGGGGGTGGGTCCATTGAGCAGTGTTAGAGGTGTGTATTTTGATGGTTGCGAGATGTGATCTTCTGATGCATTCACTCACCTTGACAGCCCAAGTGAGGTCATTAAACCTCTTTCGACACTGCTGTCAGGTTCATGGGACTACACTCTGAGCATTCACTACATTCGCCACATGCCCTCAATCCCTTCTTAGGGTCACTCTGGAGGGCTTCTTGCTCCCTGCCACAAACATGGATTCCTTCCTGGCTTCAACCTCTCAGCAGAGTGAGCTCAGGGCAGTATCACCACATCTGGGAGCCCTCTCTTTCCCTTGCTGTGGCGTGGCATCTGTCAGTGGCCAAAAGCAATTATCCAGCAGCCTGCAGTTAATTCTTGCAACTTGCCTGTTATAGGTACTGTGCCTTTAAATAGGGAAGGCTGCCTGGAACACATGCTTTATACCAAACTCTACTCAGCAACCTGAAGTGTGCAGAGGATGTCTGCACAGAAATAGAGACCAGGGCTGCACAGGAGCTGCACTTTTCCAGCCTATAATCATGGAAATGAGGTGGGTATGCCAACTTTATGTCTTATCAACCCCATTTCCATCAAATGCAAGCATGTCATGAACCATGGCATCCCGTGACCAAACATTGGGCTGATAGAATTTGCCACCCTAAGATTCTACGTAACATCTACTCTTGCAGGACTTGTAAGCATGACCCCAGGTCCTCCCTAACCAATTCAGTTGATATAATTGTCTACATAAACACAGTCTAGCCCCTTCATTATTTAATAAATTTCGATCAAATCATCCCTAAGTCGATATTTCACTAAAGAATAAAGTCCCACCTTGTTGTGCCTATCCAAATAACTAACGTGTTTTAAACTGTGGAATTAACCCTGCGGCCCTCCTCTACACCCTTTCCAAAGCATCAATATCCTTACTAGGGACTGAATTTAGTCAGACCATCACGGATCCTAGTGGTGGCACCGGAAGAGGGTGCCATCAACACATGTCACATATGCAGCCGGACAATTAACATAACCAAGGGGGTGGGGGGGGGTTCCATCCTATTACAGGATAGGGGCAGGCTTTGAGGCACTGAAGGTGGTATCAGGTGATGAAAACGCAGGTACTAGTGCCATGTTTAAAGTACTACCAGCTCTGCTCACACAGCTGCCTTTCAGTGATGCAGAGAATCTGGAGAGCAGCTGGACGTCTGTATTGCTGTAACTCCTGGACCCCCCTCTATCACTCCTGCTGCTGTAACTCCTGGATTCCCCTCTACCACAGCTGCTGGTGTAACTCCTGGATTCCCCTCTACCACAGCTGCTGCTGTAACTCCTGGATCCCCCTCTACCACAGCTACTGCTGTAACTCCTGGACCCCCCTCTACCACAGCTACTGCTGTAACTCCTGGATTCCCCTCTACCACAGCTACTGCTGTAACTCCTGGATTCCCCTCTACCACAGCTACTGCTGTAACTCCTGGACCCCCCTCTACCACAGCTACTGCTGTAACTCCTGGATCCCCCTCTACCACTGCTGTTGGTGTAACTCCTGGATTCTCCTCTACTACTGCTGTAACTCCTGGATTCCCCTCTACTACTGCTGTAACTCCTGGATTCCCCTCTACTACTGCTGCAACTCCTGGATTCCCCTCTACTACTGCTGTAACTCCTGGATTCTCCTCTACTACTGCTGTAACTCCTGCAGCCCCCTCTGCTACTACTACTGCTGCTACTGGACCCCCCTCTACTCCTGCTGCGACTCCTGGACCTCCCTGCGCCCCTGCAGTAGGACTGCAGACCAACCAAATGGAGCAGGAGCTAACTGGGACCATGTCCCAGGCAAGACACCAGGCGGCCCCACGGTTTAGAGATGCCTCCCTGGAGATTCTCTTCCAGGCTGCAAGGGAAATTTGGGAGGTCCTCTTTCCAAAGGATGGCAGCCTGGATGGAGATCACAGAGGAGGTCAGCAGCCATGGGCCACCCCCTCCCCCACCAAACTGGGTCCAGTGCCACAAGAGGGTCAATGACCTCCTTCGCTCTGCCAAGATGAGTCCTCCAAACCTATCGTATCTTTGGTGCTTGCATCTGGCTACGCGGGAGGGAGCACAACATGGGAAAGGAGTGACTGCAAAGGCAATGACAAGGGGGGGAGGCTTCACCATATCCTGTCAGCATGCATGGCTGCATCTGGGTGACAGGCCGCCTTCTTTCAGAGTTCACCCCACCCTTATGTCCCCTGAGAGTGGATGTGGAGAGGAGCCACTTGGGAGACCCCATCAAGGGATGAGGGGCTGCCCCTTACAATAATGTCCTGTTGTTCTGCAAGCAAGGTCTAACTGTATCCCTCTTTCTGCTTGCAGGAGAAACAGCCCATAACACCAGGGAGACATCGAGAACTGGCAGTGGGATCTCTGATGTCTATCCTCTGACACCAGCAAAGGAGGAGGCTCTGGAGCTGGTTCGGGCTCTAGACCAGCCTTGGAATTGCAGATGGTGAGACTGTAGTGTCCATACAAGAGAGTGAGGAGACAATGGACTGAATTTAGAGCGGCCGATTGGAGCGGGAATGGAGGCGGGGTGGGGGGGGCGGTACCAGAGAATAGTGGCAGATGCGCCCGCCTGGTAATCCGATGTCATGACTTCAGTTCCGGATTTTGTCAGTGGTGGGTAAGTATGAAGACAGCGTCGCTGCCCCAATGCGACAGGACTGCAATTTAATTTGGTAAACAGTTAGTTTTAATACATTAGCATGTAATTGATGGCAATTCAATGGGGGGCTTGGAATTAATTGAACAATGGGCAGCCCTCAGGTTTGGATCCCCGGCTGTTGACAGCTGGCAGCACCGAGGCGATTCCTCAGTGCCATGACGGGAGGGCAGCCACGAACAGTACTGCATAGGGGAAGGTTGGGGGCGAGCAGAAGCCATTGTCGGCCTTCAGTGCTGTGTGCTCTGCATGGATGGGCTTGGTCTTGGGTGGCAGTTACCGAGTGGGCTTGGTCTCAGTTGGTCTGCACAGTGGGGGCTTGTTCTCAGGTGTTATGAAGGACGGGACGGTTTGTTCTCAGGTGAGAGGGTCGGATGATCATACTTTCGGGTCAGAGGCTTGGCTATCAGGAAGGCTAGGCACTGAGGGCCATTATTGAGATAGCTGAGAGGAATAGCAAAGGGAAAGATGCCAAGGCAGTTTCGTCTCTGCAAGGACATCGCTTTGGAGGTTACTAATCACCTGGAATGGGTCACCTATATCCTGTCTTTTTGGACCCCCATCACGTGATGCAGCACCTCCGACGGAGGGAGGGCCAGGGAAGCTCCACGACAAGAGCAGCAGCAACTGACCATGGCAAGAAGGGCCCACCTGCACCAGAGAGTGTACCGGACTCAAATCATCTGCCTCCAAATGTCCGAGCAGCATTGTCAGCGAAGACTGCAGCTTGCCAGGGAGGCTGTCACTGACTTATGCGCCTTGCTGCAGGAGGAGTTGTGACCTATGGGATTTGGGGGGGGGGGTGCGGGCTCACCTTATGCCAGTGGCCTTGAATATCACTTTTGCACGTCTGGATCATTCCAATGATCCACCGGGAACATGTCTGGGGCCTCCCAGGCAGCAGCCCACCACTGCATCAAGGAGGTGACCACTGCCCTGTTCAAGAGGGCAGGCGACTATATGCACTACCGGACTGACCCAGACAGTCAGGCTGAGAGGGCCATTGGATTCAAGGCCATCGCTGGATTCCCTCAGGTGCAAGGTGTGAGATTGCACACATGTGGCCAGCAAGGCTCCAACAGACCAGCCAGCCCCCTTCATCAACGGGGGGGCTTCCATCACATCAACATTCAGTTGGTCTGCGACCACTGAAAGCATTTCCTGCAGGTGTGTGCCCGTTTCCCAGGAATCAGCCATGACGCCTGCGTACTTTGACAGTCCCAGGTCCCACAGCTTTTCCGGCCCCCCATCGCCCGCACCCCCCAGTCGCCTTCAGGGATGGATTCTCAGGGACAAGGGCTACCCATTGAAGAAATGGCTACTGACACCTGTGAGGAACCCTCACACTGCAGCAGAGGAGAGGTACAACCACGGCTCCAACAGTGTCACCATTGAACAGGCCATTGGGTTGCTAAAGATGAGATTCCAGTGCCTGGATCGAGCCACTGGAGGCCTGCAGTATACCCCAGTGAGGGTCTCATGTATCCTGGAGGTCTGCTGTGCTCTGCACAATCTAGTACTGCAGAGGGGACATGATTGATCACCACTCTTCATCTGATGAGGAGGACATGGAGGAGGGTGATAAGCAGGCAGCACTGGATGTTGAACCCCTTGCACCGGAGGCCAGGCACATTGAGTGATAGGCCATAGAGGCAAGAGACAATCTCATACTTACCTACTTCCAGACACCATGATGGCCTCTCAGAGTAAAATCAATAAAGAGTCACCTCAATGCATTCAGTCTGTCGCCTCCTTTCTATTTGTGTTCCTTGCAGAGCTCCTAGCTGAACCACACATTGTGGCCTATGGGAGATGTTAATCAAATGAGGGCTGTGCCTGTACTGGCAACCACTATGGGGGAAGGGTGAAGTCAGCATCTCACAATTAAGGCTTGAGAGAATAAGTATTTTCTGCAATGCAAGTTAACTTCAAAAAAGAAAAAACTTTATAAGAGAAAACAAATGTCAAACACCCGTGAAACCCCAAGTGTCTCTGGGTAGTTTTCTTTATACGTTTTTGAGTGCTTATACAAGGTGTAACACTGGCGCTAGCAGCTGTGCTGGAGGCAGGCTGCTGATCACACTGCCCCTTGGCCTGTGATTACTTTGGCTGCCGTCCTCTGGCTGCCTAATGCCTGGAGGGCCCTGGCTGCCTAAGGGTTTCCAGCACAGGTGCAGGACTTTCCTCATCTACTGGAGCTGGGCTTACTGGCAGAGGGACTGAGGACCACGTCCTGTCCATGCTCAAAGCACCTTGAGGGGAGCCACCAGCTCTGGAGGTCAGCCTCTTCTCCTCCCTTTCAAGACACACTTGAACCTCCCTGCTCACCAGAGAAGGATAAGGAGCTGGAGAAGAGTCTAGTGGCCTTGTCCTTCTCTAGCCTTGCCACTGCTGCTTTGAGCTGATGATCAAGGTGATGGTGTGCAGGTCTGCATTCATCTGAGGGATCTGGCTCTCCATGAGGATCACCAACCTTTCAATGAAGAAGCCATGCGCTCACATGCCTGAGACATGGCAGCAGTCTTGGCATGGATGGACTCTTCCATCGTCTGCTCATGGCTGTGCATGACCACTGGCATCTCCACCAGATGTTGCCTTACCTCTCTCTGCAACTCCAGCATGCCCTGTGCTGTCAACACCAGAGGCTCGTCATGAACCCATGCCTCAGCATAGACCTGGTCATGCACAGTCTTCCGACTGTCAGAGACCTCGGCTGACTCCGCCTCACCCCGCTACTCAGGCGCATGTGTGGTGCTCTCACCAGCTGGTGACACTGATTGTAAAACCAAATTGAAACCCACTGAGGTGAAAGTATCTGCGCTGGTGGAAGGTGCAAGAGAGTCATGTGATGGAGTTGCCAAGAAGAGCGCATAGACACACTTGGGGCTTCAAGGATGTATTAATTGTGACCTTTGCATGTGTTCCTACAATTGTGGTAATAAATGGAGGTCACTTTCATGGCTGTAAATGGCTCATGCTTTCATTGCGAACTTGTGAGCTACAATCTTCACCCCAGCTCCCTCAATGGGTTCCCTGTGCAGGCACAGGCTGTATTGGGTCAGTGTCTCAGATGTGTCAGAGCGTGTGGTGAAGCTTGGCGCTAGGCACTGGAGTATGATAGGAAGGAGGCAACAGGTGGAATACAGGGAGGTGAATCTTTATTGAATTCACTTTGAGAGGCCGTCATGGTGGCAGGAAGCGGGTATGTATGAGATTGTCTCTTGCCTCCCTTGCACGTCCCTCAATGGCCCTTGCCTCTGGTGCAAGGGAATCAAGATCCAGTGATGCCTGCTCAGTAGCCTCCTCCACATTCCCTTCGTTGGATGAGGGCTGGCAATCAATCGTCCTCTGTGCAAGGCCTCCACCCTCTGCTGTTATAGATTGTACAGAGCACAGCAGACCACCACAATACATGAGACCCTTGCTGGGCCATACTGCTGGGCTCCACCGGATTGATTGAGGCACTGGAATCTCATCTTCAGCAACCCAATAGCCGGCTCAATGGTCGCTTGGGTAGCATTGTAGCAGGTGTTGTACCTCTCCTCTGCTGCAGTATGAGGATTCCTTACAGGGGTGAGTAGCCATGACTTCAATGGGTGGCCCTTGTCCCCGAGCATCCATTTCTGAAGGCCAGCAGAGGAGCTGAAAAGCTGTGGCACCTGGAACTGTCGAAGTTTATAGGGATCATGGGAAATGGGCACACATCTGCAGGTTGCGCTTCCGGTGGTCACAGACCAGTTGTACATTGATGGAATTGAAGCCCTTACTGATGATGAAGACTGCTCGTGGCTGCCTTTATGGCCACATGCATGCAGTAAATGACACCTTGCACCTGGGGAAATCTATTGATAGCCCTGAAGCCAATGGCCCTCTCGGCCTGCGTGTCAGGGTTTGTCCTGTAACACACATAGTCGCCAACCCTCTTGAACAAGGCATTGGTCACCTCCTTGATGCAGCGATGAGCTGCTGCCTGGTAGATCCCACACATGTTCCACAGGGCTCAGTGTTGGGTCCCTTGCTGTTTGTGGTATATTTTAATGATTTGGACTTAAATGTGGGAGGCAAGATTGGGAAATTTGCTGATGACACACAAATTGGTCATGTAGTTGATAGTGAAGAGGATGGCTGTAGACTCCAGAATGATATCAATGGTTTGGTTGAGTGGGCAGAAATGTGGCAAATGGAATTCAATCCAGAGAAGTGTGAGGTAATGCACTTGGGGAGGGCAAATAAAGCGAGGGAATTCACAATAAATGGGAGGATATTGAGAGGGGTAGAAGAAGTGAGAGATCTTGGAGTGCATGTCCACCGGTCCCTGAAGGTGGTAGGACAGATAGATAAAGTGGTGAAGAAGGCATATGAAATGCTTTCCTTTATTGGCCGAGGTATAGAATACAAAAGCAGGAGTGTGATGCTGGAACTGTGTAAAACGCTGGTTCGGCCACAGTTGGAGTATTGTGTACAGTTCTGGTCGCCACATTACAGGAAGGACATAGTTGCTCTGGAGTGAGTGCAGAGGAGATTTACAAATATGTTGCCAGGGCTTGAAAGTTGCAGCTATGAGGAAAAATTGGCTAGGCTAGGGTTGATTTCCTTAGAACAGAGGAGGCTGAGGGGTGACTTAATTGAGGTGTACAAAATTATGCGGGGCCTAAATAGAGTAGACAGGAAGGACCTGTTTCCCCTAGCAGAGAGGTCAATTATCAGGAGGCACAGATTTAAGGTGATTGGTCGAAGGATTAGAAGGGACATGAGGAAAAGTTTTTTCACCCAGGGGGTGGTGGGTGTCTGGAATTCACTGCCAGGCATGGTGGTGGAGGCAGACACCCTCAATTCTTTTAAAACATACCTGGATATGCACCTGAAGTGCTGTAACCTGCAAGGTTATGGACCAGGTGCTGGAAGGTGGAATTAGATTGGTCAGCTATTTTTTCAACCGGCATGGACACGACGGGCTGAATGGCCTCTTGTGCTGTAATTTTTCTATGGTTCTATGTCCCCAGTGGAACCCTGGAAAGAGCCAGATGTGTAGGAAGTGAGTGTAATGGTGTTAGAGTCATAGAGCCATTTACAGCAGAGAAAGAGGCCATTCAGCCAATTGAATCCATGCCAGCTCTCTGTAGAGCAATCCAGTCAGTCCTCGTCTCCTGCTCTATCCCCGTAGCCTTGCAAGTTTATTTCCTTCAAGTGCCCTTCCAATTTCCTTTTGAAATCATTGATTGTCTCTGCCTCCACCACCTTCATAGGCAGCGAGTTCCAGGTTCTTCCTCACATCCCCTCTGCATCTCCTGCCCACAACCTTAAATCTGTGTCCCCTAGTCCTTGTGCCATCAGCTAATGTGAACAGTTTTTCTTTGTCTACCTTATCCAAACCTGCCATATTGTAGGATTCCGTTTATTTTATTGTAGGACTGTTAGAATTTAGTTGTCATATCTTTAAGTATATCAGTTAAAATTCTATTCCGTATGTAACATAACATAACAAAGCATGATGTTAGCTGAAGTTCTGCATGTCATGACATGTCGAGAAGCGATGGAAAGGGTTAGTTCAGACTATGTAAAGACCCTTTATTTAAAAGGGAGACTGTTAGCTTTTTAACTGATAAAAGACTGTAAACATGTCTAGCCAAATGACTATGAAATGGGAAAAACGCATATCAATCTCATTAAGTGGTCATTGTTGATGAATAAACAGCAAGGAAGCAAGATTCTGGAGCCCCTTTGAATGACAATATAATGACCTAAACTAGGCTCAAGGTAATATCATGGAAGGGCAGTTTGTGTTGTGTGATTGCCTTTAAGAGTGATGTCCCTTTAAGATGTTAGTATGCTAATAAGTTGAGTACCAGGATGCAGTCAGGTGAGTACATGCCAGTCTCACTCGATAAGTGTAACACCAAGAGTACTGTAAATAATGACCTCTGCACTGTATAATAGTTTAGTTGTTTAATAAACCCATTTGAGATCTTCTATCGACTGAACTCCAAACATCTCATTTATGTTGCATCAGACAACATAAAAAGCTTCTCAATACATGATGGCAGCAGTGGTGAGAAGAAAAAGCCTAAGATTGAAGACCACAGGAAAACAGCTTTAAAAACTACCTACAGGTAAAAGAGAGAAAGTTAAAAGCAATACTGGCCCAAGCAGTGTGAAGAAGAACAAAACTCACCTCCAGCTGTAGAAGGCAGAGCACTGAATGACAGGCTGCAAATCAATCACTGTGATCAGGTGAGTCAGAAACCCCATTGAACAAAAAAAAGCTTTGAACTGCTTGTAGAGTTGATTTTTTTTAAAGGCTCAGCAAAAGAAAAAAACAGGCAAAACCCAATCCCTATCGCAGGCTGATCGATTGTTTTCAAAGGCTTCCCATGCTGATTAGGTCTGCACCATTACAGGAGGCGCCCAACAGCAAAAAGCACGGGAATCCTCCATTCATGCAGCTCGCAGCCAGAGCTATAAAATGAAACCATTAAATTACTTGAATGCTGAAGAGCTTTCACTCACAGCCAGAGTCTTAAAAAACCCATTAAAACCCATTTGGTGGCACAGTGGCGCAGTGGTTAGCACCGCAGCCTCACAGCTCCAGCGACCTGGGTTCGGTTCTGGGTATTGCCTGTGCGGAGCTTGCAAGTTCTCCCTGTGATTGCGTGGGTTTCAGTCGGGTGCTCCGGTTTCCTCCCACAGCCAAAAACTTGCAGGTTGATAGGTAAATTGGCCATTGTAAATTGCCCCTAGTGTAGGTAGGTGGTAGGAGAATGGTGGGGATGTGGTAGGGAATATGGAATTAATGTAGGATTAGTATAAATGGGTGGTGTTGGTCGGCACAGACTCGGTGGGCTGAAAGGCCTGTTTCAGTGCTGTATCTCTCTATGACTCTATAAAACCACTCAACCAATGAAGAATTGCCAATTGAATGGCTGGATAAACAAACTCTAAAGAAAAGCACTTGAAATGCCTATTGCTCAGCTGTACAAACAAACACTGCTGGAAGCTAGATAAATAGACAAGCTTCTCCTGCCAGTCAAACCAGCCAGTCTAAAGAAGAGAGCTTTAAGGGAAGGCAGTACAGAGTCATAGTGCAAGGTCTTAAAGCAAAAAGACCAGCAGGAACATGGATATCAAATGTTCCAACATGAATTGGAAAGCCTTGGATATCCTATCTGAGTTCAAACTTTTCCAATAGAGAATGCAAATATGTTTTACAGACCAAGTAATTATAGAACCAAAAAAAGGCTGTAAAAATAACGATAGCAATTGGAAGTGAGGGATTGCACATAATCAATATCTCAGGCATATCTAAACAGTAGCAGAAAGAAGCCTGCTAAGATATGGAAGGTGTTAAGAGTACATTTTAGAATTCACCACCCAGAATTGATGCCCTACAGGCAACAGCTGCAGGAATCAATAGAGCAGTTCATCAGTAGATGCCATAGAAAGGGAAACGAGTGCGATATTTCAGACGTTGAGCTGTCAGACCAAATAATGGAGGTGGTGATTGTATCAACACCCATTGAAGTATTTAAGAAGGTCCTCGTGGGGAAGAAAAAGGTCATAGAATTGATACACTGCTGGAAGATGGCAGGAAATACGAAGACGTTGTAGCTGGACAACAGCATCTGCAAGCACTAGGTACAGCCAACAGTATCGGCACCATAACCAGGAAGGAAAGGGCAAGCAAACTGTGTGTTAAGTGTGGTTGTTCCCACTCATGGTGAAGTTGTCCTGCATTTCAAGACCTGTGCAAGGCATGCATGCAAAAGGATACTGAGCTACTATGCAGGAATTCTGGCTCCAAAGACACACTCAGAAGTCTTGGTCAGACGCAAACAAACAAAAAACAGTGGCAAAGAAAACACCAGAGACCTGCATAAGTGCAAGCCAATACACAAGGTCAGACCTGAGACAAGACTCGGAGAGAAGTAGTTCTCAGATAGGAGATGAACGGGTATTCCACATTGTCAACCTGACACATCACGTTGATGAAGTCAAACAACTGGAAGCTTTCATCACCATTAACATTATGTGCCCAAAGAAAGCTGGCAAACAGACACTCAAGGTCAAGATTGACACCGGTGCTAGTGCAAATATCCTACCAGTCCAAATCCTCAAAGATATTTATTAGAGTCATTGGAAATCAATGGTACAACCAACAACTGCCAAGTTATCTGTATACAACGGGTCATCCACCCCTTGCAGTGGCACACTAACAACGCAATGCAGATACGACAAGTTGGCATGGAAACCACAAATGTTCTACCTAGTCAATACAATCAGACCAGCAGTGGCAGGACTACCAGCGTGTAAGGACCTCAATATCATAATCATCCATGTGGTCACCATTACAGCAGAAGATACCAAGGGTATCCGCATTGGGTTGGTCCACGACATGCAACAAATGTACCTGGACAGGTTCAACACCATAGGAAATTTCAAAGGTAATGCTGTACTGCACCTCAGAGAGGATACAATTCCGTCAATCGACCCTCCTAGAAAGTGAAGCGTGCACATACAAGAAAAACTTAAGCAGGTGTTAGATGACATGGAATGCAATGGCATCATCCATTGCATGCATCATCACACACACACTGGTGCAGCTCAATCACATGTGTACTGAAGAAGGATGGAGTAATCAGGGTATGTCGAGATCCAAGGCTCCTAAACCTCTCCCTAAAGAGATGCCCCCACACGATCCCAACATTAGAGGAATTGAACCCCAAGTTCAAAGGAGCCAAATTCTTCTCCAAGTTGGATGCCAAACATGGATATTGGGTGGTAAACCTGGCTAAGAAATCTCAAGAAGTCACGACATTCAGGAAACCATTTGGAAGATATTGCTTCCAGAGACTATCCTTCAGCTTACCTGTCAGTAAAGATCTTTTTCAGCAACATATGGACAGAATTATAGAAAACGTGCCTAGCTGCATCTTTTATGCAGGCTGACACTGACTCTCCTATTCCAGGAACCTCAATTTTGTTAATCAGACTTTTTATGTTGTACCTTGTCAAACTCTTTCTTAAACTCTAAATGAACAACATCCATTGCATTCCCTTCATCAACCTTCTCTACTTCATCAAAAAATTAACTTAGATTAGTCAAGCATGATCTGCCTTTTACAAATCCGTGCTGTCAATTCCCCCTTAATTAACTCAAACCTCTCCTAGTGCCTGTTGATTTTGTCCCTGATTATTGTTTCTAAAACCTTACCCACCACTGATGCTGAACTAACTGGCCCATAGTTACTAGGACTGTCTTTGCACCCTTTCTCGAATAAGGGTATCAAATTTGCCACTCTCCAAACCTCTGGCACCTCCCCCATGTCGAGGAAAGATTGGAAGATTCTAATAAGTCCTTCCACTCTCTCCACCCCAAATTCCTTTTGCAACCTTGGGTGCAAGCCATCGCCACCAGGCGACTTATTCACTTTAAACATAGTCAGCCTTTCCAGTACCTTCTGCCTCTCACTTTTCACCGCATCCATCTTCTTTACTGCTTCTACTGATATTTTGTCAGCATCCTCTTCCTTAGTAAACACCGATACAAAATGCATATTAAGTATCCTAGCCTTCCCCGACGCCTCAAAGCATATATTACCCTCTTTGTCCCTAACAGGCCCCACCCCGCCACTTACTATCTACATGATGGTAGAAGATTTTTTGAGTTCCCTTTCAGGGAACATCAGGGCCACGGGTATTGGGTGTCCACCAAAGACCATGGGTTACAGTATAGCGCATAAGTCGGTGATGGCCTCCCAGGACAGCCACAGTCATAGAGTTATACAGCACAGAAACAGGCCCTTCAGCCCATCATGTCTGTGCCGGCCATCAAGCACCTAACTATTCTAATCCCATTTTCCAGCACTTGGCCCGTAGCCTTGTATGCTATGGTGTTTCAAGTGCTCATCTAAATACTTCTTAAATGTTGTGAGGCAGTGTGTTCCAGATTCCAACCACCCTCTGGGTGAAAGTTTTTTTCTCAAATCCCCTCTAAACCTCCTGCCCCCTGGTTATTGACCCCTCCACTAAGGGAAAACGTTTCTTCCTATCTAACCTATCAATGCTCCTCATAATTTTGTAAACCTCAATCATGTCATCCCTCAGTCTTCTCCACTCTGAGGAAAACAACTCCAGCCTTTTCAGTCTCTCTTCATAGCTGAAACACTCCAGCGCAGGCAACCTCCTGGTGAATCTCCTCTGCACCTTCTCCAGTGCAATCACATCCTTCCTTTAATGTGGTGCCTAGAACTGTACACAGCACTCCAGCTGTGGCCTAACTAGCATTTTATACAGCTCCATCATAACCTCCCTGCTCTTATACTGTATGTCTCGGCTAATAAATAATAATGGGTGGCACAGTGGCACAGTGGTTAGCACCGCAGCCTCACAGCTCCAGGGACCCGGGTTCGATTCTAGGTACTGCCTGTGCGGAGTTTGCAAGTTCTCCCTGTGTCTGTGTGGGTTTTCGCCGGGTGCTCCCACATCCAAAGACTTGCAGGTGATAGGTAAATTGGCCGTTGTAAATTGCCCCTAGTGTAGGTAGGTGATAGGGAATATGGGATTACTGTAGGGTTCGTATAAATGGGTGGTTGTTGGTTGGCACAGACTTGGTGGGCCGAAGGGCCTGTTTCAGTGCTGTATCTCTAAATAAATAAAAAATAAATAAAGGCAAGTATCCCATATGCCTTCCTAACCACCTTATCTACCTGTGCTGCTGCCTGCAGTGATCTATGGACAAGTACACCAAGATCCCTCTGACCTTCTGCACTCCCTAGGGTCCTACCATCCATTGTATATCCCCTTGCCTTTTTAGTCCTCCCAAAATGCATCACCTCACACTTCTCAGGATTAAATTCCATTTGCCACTGCTCTGCCCATCTTACCAACCCATCTATTTCGTCCTGTAATCTAAGTCTTTCCTCCTCACTATTTACGACACCACCAATTTTCCTGTCATCTGCGAACTTACTTATCATACCTTCGATATTCTCTTCTAAATCATTCATGTACACTACAAACAGCAAGGGTCCCAGCACCGATCCCTGCATTACACCACTGATCACAGGCTTCCACTCGCAAAAACAACCCTTGACCGTCACCCTCTGCCTCCTGCCACTAAGCCAATTGTGGATCCACTTTGCCAAATTGCTCTGGATCCCATGGGCTCTTACCTTCGCTGACTCTGCTGCTCGGATATTTAATGGCAGTTGAGGCGAGTCTGGTACAGTCTGTGCACGGATAGGCCCTTCTTGGCGTGGCCGACTGCTGCTGCTCTTCTTTTGGAGCTTCATGGATAGGGTCAGCCAAATCCTGGTCCTCCCTCCCTCTGATCCGCTGCTGTGCAGCACCGGGGTCCACAAAGACTGGGTGTATGCGACCCATGCCAGCTCATTTTTATCCCTATTGTGCACTATTTTTGGAGAGACAAACTTGGCATTAGACCTTCCCTTTGCTACTTCCCTGTGAAGACACACTAATGCCCATCTCCACCTGCCATTGCAGAGACCCAGCACCTTAGCTTTTGCCCACCCTTGCACCCAAGAATGCATCCACCCTATCCTTGCACCCAAGAGTACGCCCACCCTACCATTGCACCCAACATTGCACCCACCCTTGCACCCATGACTGCGCCCACCCCACCTTTGCACCTGAGACAGCGCCCACCCCACCCTTGCACTTGAGACTGCGCCCACCATTTGCACCCGAGAGTGCACCCACCCTCGCAGACAGACCAGCACCAGAGGCCGATAATCGCCTCTGCTCCCCGATCTTCCCCGATCCACTACTCACCATGGCTGCCTTCCCGCTGTGGCATTGAGGCCTCATCTCGGTGCCGCCACCTTTATATGGCTGGGGATCTGAAGGCACTTGATCCCCGTGCGGTGTTGACTAAATCTGAAACCCCCGCATAAAATTTGCTTCAATTCAATGCAAATGCATTCTAACTAGCTGTTCACCAATTCAAATTGCACTCTTACGGCTTCACGGCAGCAACGCCACCTTGGAGCTTTCCCGCCACTTACAAAATCCAAAACTGACGTCATGACATCGAGTTTCCGGGTAACTGCATCCATCCCGATTTTTTTGGCCCACCATGCCTTTACTCCCGCTCCTGCTGGTTGAACAAAATTAAGCCCTAGGTGATGAGACCAATGGTGAAAATAGTACTCTAACAGAGGCCAAATCAAGATCTTGTGCAAGAACAAAATGCTTTATCGTGAAATATCTCATGATTACATTCTAGAACCAGACTCATTTAGCAATAGCTTCACAGCATTGGTCATGGAAATTTAGAGATTAATCTATTAAACACACAGATCTCTTTCTTTCACCACTGGCTTTAATTCTTTTCCCTGTAGGGTGTTTATATGTTCAGCACTTGGCATGTATTGCTCTGTATTTTTCTAACATACTTCTCCCAACAGGAGGTCAATCTGCCAGCTCTTTTAGTTGAGAATCCTATCAATCTGAAGTCTTGTAAATGCCACAAACTTGCAGATCAGTGCCCCCGTACCTACACTTAGAACATCAATGAAAATAGTGTTTCGAAAGTGCTTCTATTTGTTAACATTTTTTGAGGACTCATGGTTGAAGATTGTGGAGATGGATTCATTTGGGATTGATGTGATTCCATAGATGCTGAATTTTGTTTTTTTTTTAGAAAGGCCACTGGAAGGACTTGAACTTTCTATTTAAAAGCAACATTTACTGGATGTCACATGTCTTAAGCTAAATAAACAACAGAAGTCTTGGTGTCTAGGGGGAGTTGTTTACAGAGAAGTGACATGTGAAGATTTATGGTGGTCAAGAGTTGGTTTTGTATTGGAATATTGTTTTGATTCAGTTGGGTTTGTAGCCTGCTGAGCGAAACACCCAGGTTATCTTTTCTCCACCTCTCTGAGAAACTCTGCAAAATCCAGTGTGTGATAGCTGAAACGCCTGATGCCGCATTTCTCCAGGAAAGCCTGCCAGACTAATCCTCGATGTCGCCTGAAGAGAACTGCTCCAAAAAGATCCCAGTGACAGCTGCCTATGCGTATTTGGGATGCCAGAATATAGGGACAACTGATATCATTCCAGATCTTCTTTTTGTTCAAGAATTAACAAGTATTTGGCCAAAGTATTTTTTGTATCTTTTTTGTAAAAAGATCTCTGCAGAACTGGATAAGTCTTGTTTTATAATAAATTAATAATTTTGTTGTTAAAGAAACCTGTTTGGTGGATTTTATTCTGAAATAAAAATAGAGTATATAATTGGCCATATCAGTAACTGGGTAAACATTTAAATATATGTTGTGACCCGTGGAGAAGTGAAACTAGAGAAAGGAAGTGCACTCCTCCAGCCTCGGTTGTAACAATAGTAAATAGCAAATGTCCTAACACCAATCCATATGGGACAGCACTGGTAACCAACCTCGAACCAGATCCAAATCCATATGCTCCTTTTTAAAAATTGGAATTAAATTGGTTGCTGTATTTATCTACAAAACAACAGTGCGTACACTTCAGATATATTGCTAAAACAAATAATGAACACTTTGGTGGGCCCCTTACTTTTCCCTTTGTGACCTACTGATACCTGCCTTTTTTGGTGTTCATCTTGATTTCTTAAAAATCCCTCTTCCTGACCCACAGAGATTAAAGGAGTTTTGTGAATGCCAAATTGTCTTTCCAAATGATCAGACATTACTAATGAATTGGCCATTGTTAAGTTTCTGAAAGAAACCACAGCCCTTTTCATAGATTAATTAATAATTTACTGTCTACAGAATCACAGCTCAGCATATGTACAGTATGCTTGCCAACCCTCCAGATTGTCTTGGAGTCTGCTGGAATGGAAAATTAAACTTTTGGACACTGTTGCTCACAACCTGGGAGTAAAATAGAGTCCACGCTTCACATTCGCAGTTTGTACCTGTGGTTTATGCCTGTGCACATTCTTCTCCTGCTTGCGGGTGGCCTCCTGGTTCTCACAAATTCTTGCACAACAGCTGCTGGTGCAAAGCCAACTAAAAATCTCAACAACAAGGGACACATTTAAGTTAAGTGCAATAATGTTTGCAAACTGTGGGCAAATGTCACATCATCAGACAGCACTTGGTCAGATGTCATGTGATTAAATGTCACATGATCAGATGGCGCAATGATCCAACTTCCGCGAATACCTTCAATCTAATGGCAAGCCAATCTATAATTATGCTGCTGGTACAGTAATCTATATATGGTGAGTTAATGATTCGACTCCACCAAAAATGCCCAGGATATGGGCACCTCTGGCAAGGCTGACATTATTTGCCTTTCCTTAGCTCCTCTTGAGAAGGTGGTGGTGGGCCTTCTTCTTGAACCACTGCAGTCTGTATGATGAAGGTATTCGCAGGATTTTGACTGAGTGCAATGTAGGAATAGAGATATTTGTCCTAGTCAGGATGATGTGGAGGTGGTGTTTCCATGCACGTCATCCTTGTCCTTCCAGATGGTGGAGATTGTGGGTTTGGGAGATGCTACTGAAGAAACCTTGTAAAGTTGCTGCAGTTCATCCTATAAATGGTAGGCACAGCAGCCACAGTACACCAGTGGTGGACACTATCCCAGACAATGCAGTCTGCTTGATCAGCAGTCCATCCACCAGCTTAAGCATTCACTTGTTCCACCATTAGAGCTTCAATGTAGCAGGTCTCTGGAAATTTTGTGGTAGTAATGACAATGAAACTGTCAGCATTTCCTGTTATTTCTCCTCTGAAACTGACAACAACTTCAAGAGTCCACACATGCGAAGTTAAACATGGAAATCCAGAAGTTGCTGTCAGTGATTCTATGCTTCCCCATAGGGTCCACTGTTGAAGTCCTCCCAGATAGTCATCACGAAGAAATCACTGAGCTGTTGAGAGGTTGCCCTTTTCCCCTATTAATCTCATTATAAAATCCCTTAAAAAGTTACATCTTGTTGATAACTGTTATAACTGGGTTTTTATTGGCATATTAAATTCTTAGTTATTGCTAAAGAGCCTGTTCCTGAAAATCTAATTTTATATTTCTGGAATGTCAAATTACTCCATTATGAGAAAAAAATTCACATTATTAATTTTTTTTTAAATGTGGTTTATGATATTTTTGCTTCTATGTTAATCCCATATGTAAATCCCAATCATTTATTTTGCTCTCTGTGAAATTTTAATTAAAAGTGAAAAATTCAGTGCATTCCTGGTTTGCTGTCTGAGAATACTTCAATGTGATTGACTGCTTACCCTGCTTGCTGGCATCACTGTTGCTAGACACCTGGAGATCCCCTTAACTTGGTGCCAGATTCAAACTGATATTGGGAAAGGGAAAATCCACACCACAGAGATTGCGCAACTTTCTTTGAGGTGAGTGCCACCACTTCACTGCTGACTGTGAAATCGAGATCAAATCTTTCCTTTTTTTTGCTGAACCACGATATGCTTTTGTTGCAAAAAGTTTGAAAAGATAATCCTAACTCCAGGATGATTGTATCCTGTGTAGTGGGGTAACAGTGTGAGCTTTAGCTCAGTAGTAGCACTCTCACCTCTGGTTCAGATAGCTGTGGATTCAACCCCCCATTCCAGGACTTGAGCATATGATGTAGGCTGACATATTAGTGTAGTACTGATGGACTGCTGTGCCATCAGAGGTGCTTTCTTTCATATAAAACCTTAAACCAAGGTCTGTTTACATGCTCAGGTGGATATGGATCCCAAGGCACTATTTTGGCATAGAGTAGGGGAATTCCCCAGTTTAGTGGGCAATAGTTATTCACCTCCACTAAACAGATTCACTGGTCATTTATCTTATTGCTATTTGTAGGACCTTGCTGTGTACTTCTTCTTTTGGGCCTCCTTATCTCGAGAGACAATGGATACGCGCCTGGAGGTGGTCAGTGGTTTGTGAAGCAGTGCCTGGAGTGGCTATAAAGGCCAATTCTGGAGTGACAGGCTCTTCCACAGGTGCTGCAGAGAAATTTGTTTGTTGGGGCTGTTGCACAGTTGGCTCTCCCCTTGCGCCTCTGTCTTTTTTCCTGCCAACTACTAAGTCTCTTCGACTCGCCACAATTTAGCCCTGTCTTTATGGCTGCCCGCCAGCTCTGGCGAATGCTGGCAACTGACTCCCACGACTTGTGATCAATGTCACACGATTTCATGTCGCGTTTGCAGACGTCTTTATAACGGAGACATGGACGGCCGGTGGGTCTGATACCAGTGGCGAGCTCGCTGTACAATGTGTCTTTGGGGATCCTGCCATCTTCCATGCGGCTCACATGGCCAAGCCATCTCAAGCGCCGCTGACTCAGTAGTGTGTATAAGCTGGGGATGTTGGCCGCTTCAAGGACTTCTGTGTTGGAGATATAGTCCTGCCACCTGATGCCAAGTATTCTCCGAAGGCAGCGAAGATGGAATGAATTGAGACGTCGCTCTTGGCTGGCATACGTTGTCCAGGCCTCGCTGCCGTAGAGCAAGGTACTGAGGACACAGGCCTGATACACTCGGACTTTTGTGTTCCGTGTCAGTGCGCCATTTTCCCACACTCTCTTGGCCAGTCTGAACATAGCAGTGGAAGCCTTACCCATGCGCTTGTTGATTTCTGCATCTAGAGACAGGTTACTGGTGATAGTTGAGCCTAGGTAGGTGAACTCTTGAACCACTTCCAGAGCGTGGTCGCCAATATTGATGGATGGAGCATTTCTGACATCCTGCCCCATGATGTTCGTTTTCTTGAGGCTGATGGTTAGGCCAAATTCATTGCAGGCAGACGCAAACCTGTCGATGAGACTCTGCAGGCATTCTTCAGTGTGAGATGTTAAAGCAGCATCGTCAGCAAAGAGGAGTTCTCTGATGAGGACTTTCCGTACTTTGGACTTCGCTCTTAGACGGGCAAGGTTGAACAACCTGCCCCCTGATCTTGTGTGGAGGAAAATTCCTTCTTCAGAGGATTTGAACGCATGTGAAAGCAGCAGGGAGAAGAAAATCCCAAAAAGTGTGGGTGCGAGAACACAGCCCTGTTTCACACCACTCAGGATAGGAAAGGGCTCTGATGAGGAGCCACCATGTTGAATTGTGCCTTTCATATTGTCATGGAATGAGGTGATGATACTTAGTAGCTTTGGTGGACATCCGATCTTTTCTAGTAGTCTGAAGAGACCACGTCTGCTGACGAGGTCAAAGGCTTTGGTGAGATCAATGAAAGCAATGTAGAGGGGCATCTGTTGTAGGACCTTGCTGTGTACAGAGGATGTGAAAAGCAGTATATCAATGCAAGTTCTTTCTTTCATCCAATGTGGTACCACTTTTATAATAGAACTGATATAATTCAAATTATTTTTAAAATTTATATCGCTTATAATGGTACCACGGCAGATCCTGTAGGAAAGGCTTGTTCCCCACAATCTGGAAGCTGTACTTTTCCCTCTTCTTCCTTGCAGAATTGCATGATCCATAAGATTAACAGTGGTGATATTTTGGAATAACAACAGATTCAGCTAACAATACAATTCTGTTTAGAAATAGCAGAGTCTGAACATAAGCTAAAGATAGAGTTACGTAGCACAAAAGAATTTGGCAAATACTGCTAATGTAACTACACATTAATAAAATAAGTGAATAGATGTTTTCACTAATGGCAAAGACTTGGATTAGCAACAACTGCTCTCATCCATTTTCAGCTTCAGTGACAAATGGGAATAATATCAACCTTACATTACGGAGTCTGCTTACTGATTAACTCACAGAAAATAAAATGCTTCATTTAAAAACATTGTCATTTTTAATATGTTGGGACAGTAATGGCACCAGTACTGACAATTACCCAGCAATTTCCACCTTCAAAGACAAATAGTAATTCATCAGCATATTGTTTTTGAAAGCTTGTAAATGATTACCTGGCCAACAGACAAAAATGATCAGAAATTCACATGACCCAATTAGTACAATCATCAAACCAGTCTGTAAAAGTGCTAAACATCTTTCACGGTATCCTAACAATTACTCAACAAATCACACAATTGGACAACTTTCAGTTTTGGTCTCTCAACCAATCCATCATTTAAACTTGTAATTGGAAATGCATATCAGAAACCCATATGATGCGATTGGACTGACTTCAAGTTTCACAGGTCAATTGTTCCTCTATAAGAACCGAAGGGATAAATCACTCTCCACCAGGAAACAAATAATAACTATTATATTATAAAAGTAATTAAAATACCATACAAGCAAAAACATTTTGCTTCCATGTAACTGGAAAAATTTGATCTCAGAAACAATGGAAAACTATTCCACTGATCAACTTATTCCCTCCCCTTCACTCAAAATTCTCAGCAACCATCATCAGCTGCCAGAATCATCCATAAAGCAGGTGTACCATCCTATAGCCACAGATTCATACAGCACAAAAGGAGGCCATTATGACTGTGTCTGGTTTTTCAACGTGCTATCAAATTCATCACACATTTTCCCCATAACCCTGTAATTTTATTTTCCTTTACAAGTGTACATCCAATTCCCTTTTGAAAGCTATTATTGAACTTGCTTCTGCCATTCTTTCAGGCAGTACATTCCAGATCACAGCAACAGGCTGCTTAAAAATATCTCCTCACCTTCTCTCTGGTTCTTTTGCCAATTACTTTGAATCTGTGTCCTCTTGTTACTGATCTTCCTGCCAGTGAAAACAGTTTCTTCTTATTTACTCTTTTAAAACCATTCAAAATTTTGAACACTACTATTAAATCTCCCCTTGACCTTCTCTACTCTAAGGAGAGCAATTCCAGTTTCTCCACATAACTGAAGTCCATTCTGGTACATCTCAACTGCAATCTCTCCAAAGCCTTGACATCCACACAAAGTGTGGTACCTAGATTTGGACACCGTACTCCAGCTGGGGCCTAAGCAGTGATTTATAAAGATTCACGGGGAGAAATTCATTCATGTAGCATCACTTCTAATGGTACTACGCAGACTTAAGTTGATTCCCCAGTTGGTACCTGCACAGCCCACGCGGTGAACTCCATGGATATCATTGATGAACGCTGCACAGGCCATGCAGGTAGTAGCCATGTCATTGCCTGCTCCCGGTGAAATTGACATAGTCGGCGTAGTGTAACATAGCATAACCATTAGCCAGCTCCAGCAGCACAGAATCTACATTACAACTTTTGGCTCCTCGTTCAAATTTTATACAGTAGGGGTTTACAGCAAGGCCAAATCTAACCAAATTCTGAGCTTGTGGGCTGAATTTTATAAGCTCGCTAAAGAAAGCCCACCGCAGAGCCCCTGCAATATTTCGCACAAGGGTTCATTTAAATGGATGGGGCAGAGCGGCTTCCCTCGATGATGTAGAGGGGGCTGCCGCTCTGTCCTTAGCAACGGCGTCCAGCGCCACCACGCAGGCACCAACGCCATTTTTAAAGGGCTTCAAGCCCTTCAGGTAGATTTAAGTTTTTAAAGGTGCCACCACACTGAAATGAGAAATAAATTTTTATTGAAACTTTCAATCCCCTATTCCACCCCTTCCCCCCACTGAGTTCTCAACAAATAAAATAACCCACCCTCCCTGGAAAACCAATTTATTAAATGACGAACTTTCACCCCCCAACTTCAGCACCTTTGACCCTCAACTCCTTCCCACCATCCCCACAACCAATCAGAGTGGTTGTCCTCACTTTTATATTGCGCTTTTCACAATCTTAGGTTGTCCCAAAGCATTTTGCAGCTAATCGACTATAGTTATTGTTGTAATGGAAACATGGCCTCTCTCCTCGCCTCTTGTCTAACCAGTGCCTCCAGAGTGATGTCACTGAAGCACGGTAGTCAATTTGCACACAGCAAGCTCCCACAAAGAGCAATGTAATAACGACCAGATAATCTGTTTTAGTGATGTTGATTGAGAGATAAATGTTGGCCAGCATACCAAGGATAACTTGCTCATCTTCAAAATAGTGCTATGGGATCTTTGTCATCCACTTGACAGAGCAGTTGTGGCCTTAGTTCAACATCTCATCTGAAATGCAGCAGTTCTGACACTGCAACACTTCCTCAGTACTGAACAGGTAATGTCAACCTAGATTTCTGAGCTCAAGTCTCTGGAGTAGGACTTGAACTTACAACCACCTCACTCAAAGGTGAGAGGGCTACCTACTGAGCCATGGCTGACATCATTATTATAATGTGCAGGTGTGATTCTGTGGGTCAGTACTAAAGATATTGGGCAAGAAATTGGATAGCCCTATGTTTTGGATGCGGGAGTCACAATTTGTGACCTGCCTGTGCTGGTTCCGAACAAGGTGAGCAGCACATAAAATTGGTGCAGCAACCTCATTTCCACAAATGTTGCATGGTCCTGAGTGGATGCTATGCTGCACTGCCCTTTAACACTGCCAGTGGCCTCTGCGCACCACAGGGGGCTGACTAGCATTGTGAGGAAACCACTTGCTCCAGCAGCCTTCCCTCTTTCAAAATGTAATCCCGATAAAAGGGAAGCTGCACTTACGCACTGCAGGCTGCTGGGTAATCACTTTGTAACACTTAGGGTCAAGGCTGATATCGCACCATGCCAGGGAAAGGGCTTACACTTCAGTGACACCACTCTGGAGGCACTGGTTAGACAAGAGGCGAGGAGAGAGGCCATGTTTCCACCAGGGGGCAGGAAGCCTTCCAGACAGAGCCTCAGAAGGAATGGGAGCAGGTGGCAAGTGCAGTTAATGCCCAGAGTGGTGCCCAATTATATGGCAGCAGTGCAGAAAAGAGTTTAATGAACTCACTCAGGTGGTCAAAGTGAGTGAATGCATCTACACATCACATCTCAGATCCACCACACCTCTCATATAGTTCAGTGCACCACTTCCCCATTACTCACCCAGCAACACATCCTGGCACTCAGGAATCACCCCAACATATTTATCCTACACCTCATCCACACACACACAC
Organism: Heterodontus francisci; assembly: GCF_036365525.1. Classification (NCBI taxonomy): domain Eukaryota; kingdom Metazoa; phylum Chordata; class Chondrichthyes; order Heterodontiformes; family Heterodontidae; genus Heterodontus; species Heterodontus francisci. The sequence goes on along the minus strand of NC_090383.1, from coordinate 45,327,798 downwards.
ACCCACACACACTTACCAATCATGGTGGCCACACGCACACATCTCTATACGCCTCTATTCATCTGTGGCAGACACATCACCCGAGCACACAGTGACACATAGTCACTGACATTCTGCCCTCTCTTTTGCAGGCGAAGATGACACACAACAGACAGGAAAGCCAGAGAATTGGCAGAGGACCAGCACACCTGCAACCCCTCAACACCTTCAAGGAAATGGTCCAACGAATCATCGGGACCAATGTTACAGAGTCAGTGGCACCTGGTGCTGTGGAGGCTATCAATGACAATGGTAAGTTTCTGCCTTATGCATCTTCTTCACTCACTCCTTACTCTTATCCTGAAATGGAAACAGCAAGATGGCGTGACCATGGAAGTCCTATTTTCCTCCCCGCCCCCATCCCACACCCCCACCCTCCCATCATGCTTTTGTGTTTTCAGATAATCAAGAACTGATGCTACTCAGCCTCAGAAGAGCTGTGAGGAACAGGAAGTGCAGCCCCATAGGAGTGAACAGGAGGTGCTGTCACTTGACCTTCCACTAACAGCCACCAGTTCAGATAATGGCACTAAGTGAACTCCAGAGGTGAGGTGAGAGTGATTGCCCTTGACATCAAGGCAGCATTTGACCAAGTAAGGCATCAAAGAGCCCTAGCAAAACTGAAGTCAATGGGATCAGGGAGCAAACTCTCTGCTGGTTGGAATCATACCTAATGCAAAGGAAGATGGTTGTGCTTGTTGGAGGTCAATCATCTGAGCTCCAGGTCATCACTGCAGGAGTTCCTCAGGGTAGTGTCCTAGGTCCAACCATCTTCAGCTGCTTCATCAATGACCTTCCTTCAATCATTAGGTCAGAAGTGGGGATGTTCGCTGATGGTTGCACAATGTTCAGCATCATTCGCGACTCCTCAGAAACTGAAGCTGTCCATGTAGAAATGCAGCAAGACCTGGACAATATCCAGGCTTGGTCTGATAATTGGCAATTAACATTCGCGCCACACAAGTGCCAGGCAATGACCATCTCCAACAAGAGAGAATCTAACCATCTCCCCTTGATATTCAATGGCATTACCATCACTGAATCCCCCACTATCACCATTCTAGTAGCTACCATTGACCAGAAACTGACTGGAGTAGCCATATAAATGGTCAGAGGCTAGGTATCCTGCAGCGTGTAATTCATCTCCTCATTCCCCAAAGCCTGTCCACCATCTACAAGGCACAAGTCAGGAGTGTGATGGAATACTCTCCACTTGCCTGGATTGGTGCAGCTCCATCAACACTCAAGAAGCTCGACACCATCCGGAACAAAGCAGCCCGCTTGATTGGCACCCCATCCACAAACATTAACTCCCTCCACCACCGATGCACAGTGGCAGCAGTGTGTACATCTACAAGATGCACTGCAGCAACGTACCAAGGCTCCTTAGACAGCACCTTCCAAACAAACGAACCTGCGACCTCTACCAAATAGAAGGACGAGGGCAGCAAAAGTATGGGAACACCACCACCTGCAAGGTCCACTCCAAGTCACACACCATCCTGACTTGGAACTATATCATCGTTCCTTCACTGTCGCTGGGTCAAAATTCTGGAACTCCCTTCCTAACAGGACTGCAGGTATACATACCGCACATGGACTCCAGCAGTTCAAGAAGGCACAGAAACATAGAAAATAAGAGCAGGAGTAGGCCATTCAGCCCTTTGAGCCTGCTCCACCATTCATTATGATTATGGCTGATCATCCAACTCAGTAACCTGTTCCGCTTTCGCCCCATACCCTTTGATCCCTTTAGACCCAAGAGCTATATCTAACTCCTTCTTGAAAACATACAATGTTTTGACCTCAACTGCTTTCTGTGGTAGTGAATTCCACAGGCTCACCACTCTCTGGGTGAAGAAATTTCTCCTCATCTCAGCCATCTCAGGCAGCTCACAACCACCTTCTCAAGGGCAATTAGGAATGGGCAATAAATGCTGGCCTAGCCAGCGACGCCCATATCCCATGAATGAATTTAAAAAGACATGAGAGACTAGTGTAAAGTTGCGATCAGCACATGGTGAGTCACCAGGCAAGAGTGGGCTGCAGCCAGGACAGGGGAATAGGACTGCTCTTGTGCAAGCTCCCCAGAGGGTGAGGTCACAGACCATTTCTGCCACAGAGGACTCAGATGAGGACTCATGGTTAGGCGGACTACAGGAAAACGCTGATGACGATGCATCCCGAGATCCTTAGTGCATTAGTAGGCCTATCATACAGCTGCTAGTCACTGGCCAGGGGCATGCCTGGGTCCAGCTCCAATGTGATGCAAGACCTGTGTTCCAGAAGTTGCCACGCCCCTAGCAAAGCTGTTCCGGTACAACTACAACACTGGCATCTATTCTGCAATGTGGAAAATTGCCCAGGCATGTCCTATACACAAAAAGCAGGACAAATCCAACCTAGTCAATTACTGCCATATCAGTCTACTCTTCATCATCAGTAAAGTGATGGAGGGGATCATTAACAGTGCTATCAAGTGGCACTTGCTTAGCAATAACCTGCTCAGTGAAACTCAGTTTGGGTTCCACCAGGGCCATTCAGCTCCTGACCTCATTACAGCCTTGGTCCAAACATGGACAAAAGAGCTGAACTCCAGAGGTGAGGTGAGAATGACTGCTCTTGATATCAAGGCAGCATTTGACTGAGTGTGGCATCAAGGAGCCCTAGCAAAACGGGAATCAATGGGAATCGGGGAAAATTCTCCACTGGTTGGAGTCATACCTAGCACAAAGGAAGATGGTTGTTGGAGGTCCATCATCTCAGTCCCAGGACATCACTGCAGGAGTTCCTCAGCGTAGTGCCCTAGGCCCAACCATCTTCAGCTGCTTCATCAATGACCTTCCCTCCATCATAAGGTCAGAAGTGGGGATGTTCGCTAATGATTGCACAATGTTCAGTATCATTCGCAACTCCTCAGATACTAAAGCAGCCCATGTCCATATGCAGCAAGTCCTGGACAACATCCAGGCTTGGGCTGATAAGTGGCAAGTGACATTCACGCCACACAAATGCCAGGCAATGGCCATTTCCAACAAGAGGAAATCTAACCATCTCCCCTTGACATTCAATGGCATTACGATCGCTGAATCCCCCACTATCAATAACCTGGGGATTAGCATTGACCAGAAACTGAACTGGAGTAGCCACATAAATACTGTGGCTACAAGAGCAGGTCAGAGGCTAGGAATCCTGCGGCGAGTAACTCATCTCCTGACTCCCCAAAGCCTGTCCACCATCTACAAGAAACAAGTCAGGAGTGTGATGGAATACTCTCTACTTACCTGGATGGGTGCAGCTCCAACAACACTCAAGCAACTCGACACCATCCAGGACAAAGCAGCCCGTTTGATTGGCACCCCATCCAGAAACATTCACTCCCTCCACCACCGACGCACAGTGGCAGCAGTGTGTACCATCTACAAGATGCTCTGCAGCAATGCACCAAGGCTCCTTAAACAGCACCTTCCAAAACAGCAACCTCTACCACCTAGAAGGACAAGGGCAGCAAATGCATTGGAACACCACCACCTGCAAGTTCCCCTCCAAGTCACACACCATCCTGGCTTGGAACTATATTGCCGTTCCTTCACTGTTGCTGGGTCAAAATCCTGGAACTCCCTTCCTAACAGAATTGTGGGTGTACCTACTCACATGGACTGCAGTGGTTCAAGAAGGCAGATCACTAGAACAAAGAAGAACAAAGAAAATTACAGCACAGGAACAGGCCCTTCGGCCCTCCAAGCCTGCGCCGATCCAGATCCTCTATCTAAACATGTCGCCTATTTTCTAAGGGTCTGTATCTCTTTGCTTCCTGCCCATTCATGTATCTGTCTAGATACATCTTAAAAGACGCTATCGTGCCCGCGTCTACCACCTCCGCTGGCAACGCGTTCCAGGCACACACCACCCTCTGCGTAAAGAACTTTCCACGCATATCCCCCCTAAGCTTTACCCCTCTCACTTTGAACTCGTGACCCCTTGTAATTGAATCCCCCACTCTGGAAAAAAGCTTCTTGCTATCCACCCTGTCGATACCTCTCATGATTTCGTACACCTCAATCAGGACCCCCCTCAACCTCCGTCTTTCTAATGAAAATAATCCTAATCTACTCAACCTCTCTTCATAGCTAGCGCCCTCCATACCAGGCAACATCCTGGTGAACCTCCTCTGCACCCTCTCCAAAGCATCCACATCCTTTTGGTAATGTGGCGACCAGAACTGCACGCAGTATTCCAAATGTGGCCGAACCAAAGTCTTATACAACTGTAACATGACCTGCCAACCTTTGGACTCAATACCCCGTCCGATGAAGGAAAGCATGCCGTATGCCTTCTTGACTACTCTATTGACCTGCGTTGCCACCTTCAGGGAACAATGGACCTGAACACCCAAATCTCTCTGTACATCAATTTTCCCCAGGACTTTTCCATTTACTGTATAGTTCACTCTTGAATTGGATCTTCCAAAATGCATCACCTCGCATTTGCCCTGATTGAACTCCATCTGCCATTTCTCTGCCCAACTCTCCAGTCTATCTATATTCTGCTGTATTCTCTGACAGTCCCCTTCACTATCTGCTACTCCACCAATCTTAGTGTCGTCTGCAAACTTGCTAATCAGACCACCTGTACTTTCCTCCAAATCATTTATGTATATCACAAACAACAGTGGTCCCAGCACGGATCCCTGTGGAACACCACTGGTCACTACCACCTTCTCAAGTGCAATTAGGGATGGGCAATAAATGCTGGCCTAGCCAGCGATGCTCACATCCTGTGAATGAATAAAAAAAAGGCATGGCACAGAGCTTGGAGCCCATCCTTTCCACCATGGAAGTGGTGGGCTACACCATGTCAACAAGCTAGACCAATCCATGTGGAGCATCTGCTGGCCGCTGTCTCAGCAGCACATGCAGAGGACCCCTACTTTCTCAGTGCTGCACTGAAAGCTCAGACAAAGATCATAAGATCCATGGCTGCCTGCATGCAGGCTCAGACTGTTGAGATCCAGGGAGTGGCAGTGGCACCATGAAGCAAGAATGTGCTGTCTTCTCTCCAAATAACACCATTTGTGCTCTGACCACTGCCACCCCACCAATGCCCTTGCTGTCACTCTTATCCAGCCAGTCCAGACTACTGCCAACCATGCTCAGGTGATCCAGTTAAAAGCCGGATCCTCAAGCGACTCAAGGATGTCCTGCAAGGTCATTTGCAGTCTCCCCAAGTGAAAGTCGGCAGCCTTTCACCAGCTACTGGGTTGCATTGTGTAGGAGCATTAGGACAGGTGAAGACATGCATTAAGGATGTGTTTAGTCGTTTTTTTTGTGTTAATGATGTGTTGTTGGATAAAGTTGTTGAGTGAAGGTATTTTCTGTTAGCCTTTATTAAATTTTTTGATATATGAATTTCAGTGCCAGTGTGATGCTAGGTATGTAGGCCGTACGTCCCAAAGACTGGCAGATTGTATCAAACAGCATGTCCCTTCAGCTGTTCGCAACAGGCAAGGTATGTGCCGTGCTTGCAAACCTCAAAACACAGTGTCTGACATTAGATGTGATTCTGCGATTGGACAACATTTGCTAAATAATCCACAGTGCGCTAAGAATTACGCTGACAACCAATTTAAGATTGTCAGTAGGGCTCACAGTGTGGCACATTTGCGCGTACTGGAAGCTACATATATTAATACACAGGGCCCTGTTCTTTGCAGACAGAAAGAATATGTACAAACATTGTACCTGTTTCAGCTGAACAAAATAAGTGACAGCCATTTGCTGGTTCATTCCTCAGGGCAATGCCTTGACCAATCAAAGACAAGCTGCTTGGTTTAAATTTCAAACAAAGCTTGGCAGTTAACTATCAGTCGCCATAAACTTATAGCTTTCCATAGCTTTCTCCATGGCAGTGCCTCTACCAATCAGAGTTCACTTGCCAACCATTCAGCGCTCTCTTCTCATGCAGTACTAGTTGTTGTTTTCCCTGACATTGGTTATTTTTTTTTCTTCATTCATGGGATGTGGGTATCACTGGCTAGGCCAGCATTTATTGCCCATCCCGAATTGCCCTAACTGAGTGGCTTGCTAGGCCATTTCAGAGGGCATGTAAGAGTTAACCACACTGCTGTGGGTCTGCAGTCACATGTAGGCCAGACCAGGTAAAGACAGCAGATTTCCTTCCCTAAAGGTCATTCGTGAACGAGATGGGTTTTTACAACAATCGACAATGGTTTCATGGCCATCATTAGACTAGCTTTTTAATTCCAGATTTATTAATTGAATTCAAATTCCACCTTCTGCTATGGTGGGATTTGAACCCATGTCCCCAGAGCAATACCCTGGGTTACTAGTCCAATAAAAATCCCACTACGCCACCACCTCCCCTATTCTTGTGGATTGTCCTGATGAGTGCAAGACGAAAAGCTTCAACAACATGTCTCTATTTTCAGCAATACTTGAATTTTGTTTTATTATTCATGGGATATGGGTGTCGCTGGCTAGGCCGGCATTTATTGCCCATCCTTAATTGCCCTTGAGAAGATGGTGGTGAGCTGCCTTCTTGAACTGATGCAGTCCATGTGAGATAGGTACTCCCACAATGCTGTTAGGAAGTGAGTTCCAGGATTTTGACCCAGCGACAGTGAAGGAACGGCGATATAGTTCCAAGTCAGGATGGTATGTGGCTTGGAGGAAAACTTGCAGGTCATGGTGTTCCCATGCATTTGCTGCTTTTGTCCTTCTAGGTGGTAGAGGTTGCTGTTTTGGAAGGTGCTGTTGAAGGAGCCTTGTGTGTGTTGTTGCAGTGCATCTTGAGGATGGTACACACTTCTGCCACTGTGCATCGGTGGTGGAGGGAGTGAATGTTTATGGATGGGGTGCCAATCAAACGGGCTGCATTGTCCTTGATGGTGTCGAACTTCTTGAGTTTTGTTGGAGCTGCACCCATCCAGGCATGTGGAGAGTATTCCATCACACACCTGACTTGTGCCTTACAGACAGTGGACAGGCTTTGGGGAGTCAGGAGGTGAGTTACCCGCCACAGGATTCCCAGCCTCTGACCTGCTCTTGTAGCCATAGTATTTATATGGCTGCTCCAGTTCAGTTTCTGGTCAATGGTAATCCCCAGGATGTTGATAGTGGGGGATTCAGCAATTGTAATGCCAATGAATGTCAAGGAGAGATGGTTAGATTCTCTCTTATTTGAGATAGTCATTGCCTGACCAATGATGTTGGCCAAAGGGACTTTGTGATATGATATGGATATACAGTTATGGAATGATGGATCCATGTTGAGGTGGGAAAGTTCCTTTTAACTGAAGCAAAGCCTCACAACGTGGTCCCTCCCCCCTGTTCAATTGCATGTGGTGGATATGGTTTCCTCCCTGCCTCTTCCTCCTGTTCCTCCACCTCCTCTTCATCCTCCTGAGATGACCTCTGGACGCTAGGAGGTAGTGGCAAGACTCTGGGTTGCGGAGGACTCAAAACACCACCACAGACATGGGCATGCACTGCAGAGACCACTCCGCAACCCCCTCCAACCCCCCAAGCAATCTGGGCAGCTAAACTCCATTGCTTGAGGAGACCAACGGCTTGCTGCATGGTGTTGTGGGTAGCTCCATGGCTCTCATTAGAGGCCCTCTGAACTCACTGAGTGGGATAGCAAAAGGGGATCATCAGCCACGTGTTGTGGGGTAGCCCCTGTTGCCAAGCAGCCAGTATGGACAATTAAACAACTAACAGGAGGAGGAGGCTCCACAAAATATCCCCATCCTCAACAGCAGCAGCCAGAGCAGTGGCACTACGGCTGGCACTGTTGTTCAGCAGGGAGGGACAAAGCGCAGAAGAGCAATAGTTATAGGGGACTCTATAGTCAGGGGCACAGATAGGCACTTCTGTGGACGTGAAAGAGACTCCAGGAAGGTATGTTGCCTCCCTGGTGCCAGGGTCAAGGATGTCTCTGAACGGATAGAGGGCATTCTGAAGGGGGAGGGTGAACAGCCAGAGGTTGTGGTACACATCGGTACCAATGACATAGGCAGGAAGAGTGATGAGGTCCTGCAGGGAGAGTTTAGGGAGTTAGGTAGTAAGTTAAAAAACAGGACCTCTAGGGTTACTCCCTGTGCCACGTGCCAGTGAGGCTAGAAATAGGAAGATAGTGCAGCTAAACACATGGCTGAGCAGCTGGTGTAGAAGGGAGGGTTTGAGATATCTGGACCATTGGGCTCTCTTCAGGGACAGATGGGACCTGTACAAGAAGGATGGGTTGCATCTAAACTGGAAGGGCACTAATATCCTGGCTGCAAGCTTTGCTAGCGTCACTCGGGAGGGTTTAAACTAGTGTGGCAGGGGGGGTGGGATCCAGAGTCAGAAGCTTTTTCCCAGGGTGGAAGAGTCAGTTATTAGGGGACATAGGTTTAAGGTGCGAGGGGCAAAGTTTAGAGGGGATGTGCGAGGCAAGTTTTTTTACACAGAGGGTGGTGAGTGCCTGGAACTTGCTGCCAGGGGAGGTGGTGGAAGCAGATACGATAGCGACGTTTAAGAGACATCTTGACAAATATATGAATAGGAAGGGAATAGAGGGATATGGGCCCCGGAAGTGCAGAAGGTGTTAGTTTAGGCAGGCATCAAGATCGGTGCAGGCTTGGAGGGCCGAATGGCCTGTTCCTGTGCTGTACTGTTCTTTGTTCTTGTTCTTTGATGAGGGAACTAAGCTCATCAGTGCAAAAGACAAGGCTGAAGCATTTGCATCCATCTTCAGCCAGAAGTGCCAAGTGGTTGCTTCATCTCTCCCTCCTCCTGAGGTCCCAAGAATCACAGATGCCAGTCTTCAGCCAAACTGATTCAGTCCACATGATATCAAGAAATGGCTGAAGGCTGCAAAGGCTATGCAACATTCCGGCAATAGTAATGAAGACTTGTGCTCCAGAACAAGCCGCACCCCTAGGCAAGCTGTTCCAGTACAGTTACAACACTGGCAAGTACCAGGCAATGACCATCTCAAACAAGATAGAATGCAACCATCTCCACTTGACATTCAATGGCATTCCCATTGCTGAATCCCCCACCATCAACATCGTAGGGGTTAACATTGACCAGAAACTGAACTGGACCAGCCGCATAAATAGCTTGTCTACAGGAGCATGTCAGAGGTAATAAATTCTGCAGCGAGTAACTCACCTCCTGTCTCCCCAAAGCCTGTCCACCATCTGAAAGGCACAAGTCAGGAGTGTGATGGAATACTTCCCACTTGCCTGGATGGGTGCAGCTCCAACAACACTCAAGGAGCTCGACACCATCAAGGACAAAGCAACCCGCTTGATTGGCATCCCATCCACCACTTTCAACATTCACTCCCTTCACCACCGATGCATAGTAGCAGCAGTGTGTACCATCTACAAGATGCACTAGAGCAATTCATCAAGGCTCCTTTGACAGCACCTTCCAAACTCGCGACCTCTACCACCTAGAAGGACAAGAGCAGCAGATGCATGGGAACACCACCACCTGCAAGTTCCCCTCCAAGGCACACACCATCCTGACTTGGAACTATATCATCATTCCTTCACTGTCGCTGGATCAAAATCCTGGAACTCCCTAACAGCACTGTGGGTGTACCTGCACCACATGGACTGCAGCAGTTCAAGAAAGCAGCTCACCACCACTTTCTCAAGGGCAATTAGGCATGGGCAATAAATGCTGGCCTAGCCAGCGATACCCACATCCCATGAACGTATAAAATAAATCTGCTGTGTCTTGAAGCCCGAAGACTGCACACTGGAGGAGGTTAAAAGCATTGTGGGTGCTACCAGGATATCGCACATTCGCAAGATAAATGCCTTGATGTGGTTGCACACCAACTGCACGTTCAGAGTGTGATAGCCCTTGCAGTTCCTGTATTGCTCCTCAGTGGCGTGGGAGGCCCCCAGAGCCATGTGCATGCAGTCAATGGCATCCTGCACCATTGTGAAGCCTGCTATCCTGCCGAATCCATGCATCTTTTCAACTTGGTATTCCCTCCTCAGGGAGAAAAGGATGATGTCCCCTCTCCTCTGTGACCTCCCTGATGCATCTATGAATGGCAAACTAGGAGATGTTACTGATGTCATCTGCTCCCACCTGGACGGATGCACTGGTATAGATTGTTAGGGCAACAGTGACTTTCACAGCCACTAGGAGAGCTAGCCTCACCCTGCTTTGAGGCTCCAGGTTAATGTGAAACAGGTGGCACAACCCGTGACGACTTCCTTGGTGAATTGTCGCCTCCTCAGGCATTGCTCCTGACTAACGTCTAAGTAGGAGTGGTCCTCCCAGAACACCCTTTGTGGGTAGGGCCTTCTATTGAGAGCACTCCTTCTCCTCCCTCCTTATTCAGCTCCCCTCTCTGCCTCCTCCTCACCATGTCCTGGTCATGTTGCAACAACTTCCCCCATACCTGTTAAAGGCACTGGTCTTTCCTCCCTTACTGTGTGCAGCAAAAACCTCCAACTGCTCCAGCAACTCACCACAGTGCTAACTTTACCTTAGCGAAAGGAAGTCAAAAGCACCTAAGATGCAACTTGTTGAGTGGCCCTTTAAATAGCCACAGAACAGGACTCCTCTTGCTTCATAACTGTCGTTTCAGGAGTAGTTAACAAAGACGCTGCTTGCACATGCATTGACCAAATTTGGTATCCTGGCATTGCATCAGCCTGTTTGAGTCACTGATGTCACAACAGAGCCCATTCAAGGACTTTGGGCGTGCGCAGGGGACACACCTGCATGTGCCACACTAATCTAGTAACGGCACACAGGCCGCACAGGAAACTTGAAGTTGGGACTGGATAGTGCAAAGTATTCCTTCACTTCATGGAATGATACATCATGAAAGGAAGTCACAACCCATCTTGCCTATGCCGGCTTTGTGCAAGAGCTGTCCAATTAGCCCCACTCTCCTCATTCCCCATCGTCCTGCAAATTTTTCCTTTTCAAGTATGTATCCAATTCCCTTTTGTAAGTTACTAATGAATCTGCTTCCACCACTTTTTCAGGCAGTGCATTCCAAATCATAGCAATTTGCTGAGTAAAAAAGAATTTTCTTCATCTGCCCCCTGGCTTTTTTGCTAATTATTTCAAATCTATGTCCTCTGATAACTACCCCTTCTAGTGGAAACTGTTTTTCCCAAACTTCTCAACACTTCTGGGATCTGGTCTCAAATCCAGCTGTTACTCCAATGGAACGCTCCGCTTTGCCAGCTGCTGGTGCCCAACATGAAATGGGATTTGGCAGTCTCAATACTTTTCATTGTGAACATGAACCCAAAGCACAGAAACCTGTGCCTTTCTTATTAGCAGGTAACTGGCACACCAGGGGATGCTTCTCTAACATTGAGGTGAAAGCACATCACTGAAGTAATAAGTTGCACTTGTATAGTACCTTTAAGTAGTAAAATATTCCAGGACCTTCACTGGAAAGTAATCAGACAGAAATTGACATTGAGCCAAAGGAGATATTAGGATGGATCTTAAGGAGCAACTAATAGGAGGAACATTGGAACGGGAGTAGACCATTCAGCCCCTTTAAGCCTGTTTTGCCATTCAATGACATCATGGCTGATCTGTATCTTAATTCCATCCACCTACCTTGTATCCATTTATTACGTTGACTAGTAAAAATCTATCAACCTCAGATTTAAACTTATTACTTGTGCTGTCATCTACTGTGTTTTGAAGGAGAGAATTCCACACTTAAATGACCCTTTGTATAAAGAAGTGTTGATTAACTTCCCTCCTGATTGCAAAAGGGAAATACAGAGGATGCTGAAAATCTGAAAGAAAAACAGAAAATGCTGGAAGGACTCAGCAGGTCTGGCAGCACCTGTAGAGAGAGAAACAAAGATGATGGCCAGGATTTTATCTGGGCAATGGGGGTCTTGACGTCGACCAAAAGCAATGCCAAGAACCTCGCGTCATCTCTTCTGTGGGAGGCTCACCAAATCAACTGCCAATTAGGCATTTAACTGGACAGCGGTGGGCCATTCATGGGCCCTGGCAAAGGAAGTCCCACCCTCTCAGAGCTGCTGGCCAATCAGAGGTCGGCAGCTCTTTAATTGAGCAACGCCATCGCAGAGGCATTGGCGTTGCTGGTTGAGCATCTGCCTGAGGCCCAGGAGCGGCGCTGGACCCAGGCCACATGTAAGTCAGGACGGGAGGGGTCTCACAGGGTGGGGGTCGCGGGGGGGAGGGTGCAGAGGTGTTGGTAGCAAGGGCAGGAGTAACTCTCAGCGCCCCCACCCCCTTCCCAATGCCGAGTCCCTCATTCAGGCATTAGGTACCTTTTAACAAGAACTCACCCCAACCCAGAGCCAAAAAGCAGCTCACACGGTTTTTCCTACTGTGTTTCCCATGCGGCGACAATGCCACCCGCTGCTCAGCTACTTGTGGTGGCAGTGGGATGAGGCCCTTAATTGAGCATTAATTGCCCAGTTAAGGACTTCAATTGGCAGCGGGACAAGAAAGCCATTTACAGGCCTTCCTGCCCCAGACTTAATTTTGGCCCCTACCTCCTGCCAGCATCCCACATGATTATATGCTATCCCCATCTCCAAATCCACCGTAGGGGAGAGCATAAAACTCCCCTTCCACCAACATTTCAGGTCTGTGATCTTTCATCAGGACTGAGAGAAGTTAGAAATGTAATAGGTTCTGAGCAAGTGAAAGGAGGGAGGGTAGGAAGAAGAACAAAAGGGAAGACCTGTGAGAGGTGGAGGGCAGGTCAGATTAAATGACAAAAGGTGTCATAGTACAAAGCCAAAGGGAGTGGTAATGGGGCAAGTAAAAAAAACAAAACATGTGTCTAGATGAGGTGCAAATGGCAGGATAGCAGCCGCCCGAACGCAAAGTAAAGGGATTAAGAAGGAAACGAGAAAAAAACAAGCCAGCAAAATATCATGAAACAAAATGGCGGCAGAGGATATGATCTAAAATTGTTGAAAACAATGTTGAGTCCTTAAGGCTGTGAAGTGTCAAGTCGAAAGATGAGGTGCTGTTCCTTAAGCTTGCGTTAAGCTTCATTGGAACACTGCATCAGGCCGAGGACAGAAATGTCAAACTGGAAGCAAGGTAGAGAACTGAAATGACAGGCGACAGGAATTTCAGGGTCGTACTTGTGGACAGAAGAGAGGGGCTCTGCAAAGTGGTCACCCAGTCTGCGTATGGTCTCCACAATGTAGAGGAGACCACATATGAGCAGCGAATACAGTCTATTATATTAAATCACTGTTTCACTTGGAAGGAGTGTTTGCGGCCTTGGAGAGTGAGAAGGGAGAATGTAAAAGGGCAGGTGTTGCATCTCCTGTGCTTGCATGAAAAGTTGTCATAGGAAAAGGAGGGGGTGTCGAGGTTGACTGAGGAGTGGACCAGGGTGTCATGGATGGAACGTTCCCTTCGGAATGCTGAAAGGGGAGGGGAAGATGGGTTTGATCATGACATCACGCTGGAGGTGGCGGAAATGGCAGAGGATGATCCATTGAATATGGAGGCTGGTGGGGTGGATGTTGAAGACAAGTGGAGCCCTATCGTGGTTCTGGGAAAGCGGGGAAGGGGTGAGAGCAGAAGTGCATGAAATGGAACAGACACAATCAAGGGCCCCTATCAACCAGAGTGGGCGGAAATCCTGGGTTGAAGAAAAGGAAGATATATCTGAAGCGCTAGTATGGAAGGTTGCATCATCGGAACAGATGCAACGGAGACAGAGAAATTGGGAGAATGAAATAAAGTCCTTACAGGAAACGGGGTATGAGGAAGTGTAGTCAAGGTATCTGTGGAAGTCAGTGGGCTTATAGTGAATATTGGTTGATAACCTATCCCCGGAAATGGAGATAGAGAAGTCAAGGAAGGGAAGCAAAGAGGTGGAGATGGACCATGTGAAGTTGAGAGAACCTTGAAAATCACAAGAAAAGTCAATTAAATTTTCCAATTCAGGGCGAGAACAGGAAACAGCACAGATACAGTCATCAATGTACTGGAAAAAGAGGTGAGGAAGGGTGCCTGAGTTGAACTGGAAAGAAGAATGTTCCACATATTCCATAAAAAGACAGGCATGGATAAGACCCATTCAGGTACCCATAGCAACAGCTTTAATTTGGAGGAAGTGAGTGGAGTTGAAGGAGAAGTTGTTCAATATGAGAACAAGTTCAGCCAGGCGGAGGAGGTGGTGGTGGATAGGGACTGTTTGGGCCTCCGTTCAAAGAAGAAGCGAGAGCCCTCAGACCATCCTGGTGGGAATGGAGGTGTAGAGAGATTGGATGGCCATGGGGAAAAGAAAACATTGAGGGCCAGGAAACTGGAAACTGTTGAAATAACAGAGGGCATCGGAAGAATCACAGATGTAGGTGGAAAGAGACTGGACAAAGGTAGAAAAATAGAGTCGAGATAGGAAGAAATCATTTCAGTGGGGCGGGGCAGGCTGAAAAATAGGTCTACCAGGGCAGTCCTGTTTGTGGATTTTGGAAAGGATGTAGAAGTGGGCTGTATGGGGTTGGGGGATTATGAGGTTGGAGTCCGTGGGGGGAAGATCTCCAGAGGGGATGAGGTCAGTGACTGTTCTGGAAATAATGGCTTGATGTTTGGTGGTTAGTCATGGTCCAGGGGGAGGTAGAAAGAAGTGTCAGAAAGTTGGCATTTGGCTTCTGGTAGTTAGAGGTCAGTACACCAGACAACAAAGGCATCACCCTTGTCAACAGGTTTAATAACAATATTAGGGTTGGATCTAAGAGAAAGGAGTGCAGGAAGTTCATAGACTTACAGGTTTGAGTGAGTGCGAGGAGCAAAGAAAATGAGACAGCCAATGTCACACCAGCAATTCTCAATGAAAATATCCAGAAAGGGAAGAGGCCAAAGGGAGGGGTCCAGGCGGTGGGTCAGAAATAATGAACACACTGCAAGGCATGTGATTGGAAAAAGGGGATGGGGTCAGAGGGCATTGAAGGGGAAGAAAGTCCATTGGGTGTTGGCACCCATGAGTTGTTGAAGCTTGTGATCCTTCATACCTGAAAAGAACATAGAACATAGAACAGTACAGCACAGTACAGGCCCTTCGGCCCACGATGTTGTGCCGAACCTTTAACCTACTCTAGGATCAAACTACCTACATACCCTTCATTCTACTGTCATCCATGTACCTATCCAAGAGTCACTTAAATGTCCCTAATGTGTCTGCTTCTACTACCACCACTGGCAGTGCATTCCATGCACCCACCACTCTCTGTGTAAAGAACCTACCTCTGACATCTCCCCGAAACCTTCCTCCAATCACCTTAAAATTATGCCCCCTGGTGATAGCCCTTTCCACCATGGGAAAAAGTCTCTGGCTATCCACTCTATCTATGCCTCTCATCATCTTGTACCCCTCTATCAAGTCACCTCTCATCCTTCTTCGCTCCAATGAGAAAAGCCCTAGCTCCCTCAACCTTTCCTCGTAAGACATGCCCTCCAGTCCAGGTAGCATCCTGGTAAAGAAAATAAGTTTTTTGTTAAAGTGTTAGTTGAGATGAAAAATGAAATGAAACTGAAGATCTGGACACCTCTGAGATAGAGTGAGTCGATGCTGCTGAAGAGAGAGGTCAAGAGTGTGCATGTGATGGTTCATGGCATCGAGTGTGGATCTCAGAGTGTGGTGAGAACAGAGGTTTGAAGAATGCTGAATGTCTAGGAGATATCCATAATCATGGGTGGATCCAAAACACAAAGCGTGGAATTTCAGTCAAAGCTGGAGACAGTTGCTGAGAAAGGAGATGTGGCTATGAAAGCAAGTTTGGTAGATACCTGATCAAACATAAGAAGGGAAATAGAAAGCAATGTAGGTGAACAAGGTAAAAGATACAAACGGAAATCCTGTCGGAGGGAAGAGTCGAATTTCTTCAAGGTAGGGAATTCCTGAAAAAGAATTGGCTGTGAATTAAACACTAATACAAAAGCAAAATACTGCTGATACTGGAAATCTGGACCAGTTTGCTGTCATCAGTCTTTGTCACATGCTGTGAAAGTTAAGCCATCTCTTTCTTATTAACTGCATAAAGTTTCCTATTTTCAAACCTAACATCTAATGTGATCATATTATAATCACTATTAGATACATGTTAGACTATTAACTAAGTCTGGCTCATTAATTATTACTAGAACTAGAATGGCATATTGTGTTACGAACGCTAGACTTTGTAGTATGATTAATCTTTAAAAACTGGGATTTTTAATGCAGTGTAAGAAGGATTTGGAGGAGACATGTGACCTCACACCAAGTCTGCCCAGAAACAAGCCAGGGGGCTTGATTACCATGAAAAGAAGGAACTCAGATCAAAGACCATTTTTGAAAGCAAAGTTTAAGATTGTAACACCTGACAGACAACGGGTTTTGCTCTCCCATTCTCAGATCTTAAACAGAGAGCCAGAGGCTCTAGAAGTGCAAATTTGAGTTGCAATTGCTAACACCAGGAAACAAAGGAAGGACCAGGTGGGTTTGATATGGTCAGACTTATGGACTCTGAATATTGTAAAAGGAAAACTTTGGTTATGGATAAAGCCAACAGGTTTTCCTAAGTCTGACAGGCTGTAAGGAAAAAAGGAAAACAAGGCAGCACAGTGAGCAGCCTCACAGCTCCAGTGATCCGGGTTCGGTTCTGGGTACTGCCTGTGCGGAGTTTGCAAGTTCTCCCTGTGACCGCGTGGGTTTCCTCCAGGTACTCTAGTTTCCTCCCACATGCCAAAGACTTGTGGGTTGATAGGTAAATTGGCCATTGTAAAAATTGCCCCTAGTGTAGGTAGGTGGTAGGAGAATTGAGGGAAGGTGGGCATATGAGAGGGCAAAAAAAAATGGGATAAATGTAGGATTAGTATAAATGGATGGTTGATGGTCGGCACAGACTCAGTGGGCTGAAGAGCCTGTTTCAGTGCTGTATCTCTCTATGAAGACCAGCAGGGCAACCTCAGAAGAGAAATAGAGAAAACAACTGCTTCACAAACACTGTGAAAGGCTGTTAAGATTTGAACCCAGTTCAAAGTTTCATGGTTTGTGGAGGAGAAAACACCAACAGGGTCACCACAAATTGCCTTATTAATGGAAGACCAGTTGAATGTGCTCAAAAGAAGAGGACATTGGTTTTCAAGAAGAAGTGGGAGATCCAACCAATTGCAGCTGGGAGGAGTTTGGGACTTTAACTGCAAAGATACCGATTTGATGAGAACACTAATGTGCAACTGCGGTGTGGGGTTTTCAATTGTTTTAGTAAGTTCATGGGAAATCCCTTTCTCTGTAATTTAGTGTATTAGCTACCTACTAAGTACTGTTTAGTTAATGAGTAATTTTAGTTTAATTGTTATAGTGTTATGACTGCTTAGGACAAAGCCCCAAATCAATATATATAATTCTGATCACGGTGGGAGCAGCGCATTGTCAATTCAGTCCAGTCTCTCCACAGGTCACATCATATTTCTTTAAGCTTTCCAAATCGAAGAAAAAAGCAGCCAAATTGAACAATCAAGTAACCCCTGAAGGAAGCGAACCAAACCAGGTATCTTTCGATATCAACAAGTTAGCTATATAAGTAACAACTAAAATCTTAAACACTACTAAGATAAACTAATATCTAAAGACCTTATAATTTCTTATTTAAAAAGCTAACGCCCGCATTTGCGTACATATACTAGGTTTTAAATTAGCTGACAGAAAAATAGAAAAATATAAAGTCTTTGCATATTACATTCCTGATGAATGGTCTTCCAATACAACACAGTCAAAGTTCACTTGCAGTCTTCCAAGGTCTGATGAAAACAGAAGGTCCTTCCAAAGATAAGGGTTCAACAGTTCGGCTGTTGTAATATTAAACTCTACTTGTATTCCAATGATGAACACAGCAGATATCAATAATTTGTTGTGAAAGAAAAAAGCTTTTTTCTTTTTTTTTGGAATTAATTCGGCTTGAAGCTTTGTAGAATTTTGAGAGAGAAATAACGCAGCTTTTCTTCCTTCAGTTTATGTTGTCTCAGAGCCCGGCTTCTCCCTTCAATTGCTGGAACAGTCTCTCTCTGCAAACCAGTCTCAGCCAGCCAGTTTTCAGAAATCAAACTGCAACATTGAATCTCGTGTCCTCTCTCTCTCTCGCTCTCTGTGGCTGTTGCTTGGCAATCAGAATGCACTTGTGCCTCTGGAGAGTTCCTAAAGGTGCACTGTGCTTTTTACAGTCTTAAAGGCGCACAGCAATATTTCCGAGGAGAAAAAAAAACACAGGACCGTGACATCTCTGCCCTGGCGAAATGAAACACCATTCCTGAAATGTGTTTCATTACAATGCAAAAAATAGAAATTGAAAAAAACACTAACGATTTTTTTTCCCGCATTTGCGCACCATTCACTCTACTAATAATTTATAGCATTTTCTTTATACCATCGTCATCTATATAAGATAACATGATTAAATCCGTGACAAAGCGCCGGCTATACAGTGTTTTTCCCTGAAATATGTACAACTCTTAGATGATAAGGCTGTAACAACGAACTCCATCTAAAGATTCTAGCATTTCAGTTTTTAAACTTTTCCACAAACGTTAATGGGTTATGGTAAATATATATCAATATTTCTTTATAGTCCTAGTGGATATCTCCCTCAAAATGTTTGAGAGTCAGTAAAAGTCCCAATGTTTCTTTTTCCACAGTGGAATATTTTTTCTGATAATTTAGTTTTCTGGAAAAATACCCTACTGGCTTTTCTATGCCTGATTCGGCATCTTGCAGTAGGACTGCACCAACCCCCATGTCACTAGCATCGCTCGCTAATTTAAAGGGTTTAGCAAAATTTAGAGCAGCCAACACTGATTCATTCGTTAGGATTGCCTTTAGCTTTTCAAAAGCTGCCTGGTATTCATCTGACCATAACATTTAGTTTTTCTTTTTTTGTAGCAAGTTAGTTAACGGAGCAGCCACAGCACTAAAGTTTCATACAAATTTCCTGTAAAAACTGCACATCCCTAAAAACCTCATTATTTCCCATTTAGATTTAGGGATAGGGAACTCCATTAAGACCATTTGCCATTTTTGGCAATATCTGTTCTTGCCCCACTATGTGTCCAAGGTAAGTTATTCTTGCCTTTCTGAATTCACTTTTTTCCAAATTTATTACTAAATCCATGGCTTCTAACTTTTTAAGCAGAATTTTTACCTGGTTTAAGTGTTCTTACCAAGTTTTACTGTATATTAGTACATCATCGAGATACACTACACAGTTGGGAACACTGGCTACCACCTGATTTATTAATCTTTGAAAAGTGGCTAAGGCATTTTTTTAGCCCGAATGGCATCACCAGCACTGATAAAGACCACAGGTGTTACAAAAGCTTTGGCTCTTTGGCTCGAGGAGTCAAAGGAACTTGCCAGTATCCCTTTAACAAGTCGATCTTGGTAAGAAACTTAGCTCTGCCCACTCTGTCGATACAGTCTTCTAAACGCGGAATTGGGTAGGAGTCTGCCTTCGTTACCGTATTAACTTTTCTATAATATATACAAAATCAGGTTGACCCATCAGGTTTAGGTACGAGAACTAGTGGGGAATTCCAGCTACATTGACTAGGTTCGATCAAATTGTTTTCCAGCATGTACTGGATCTCTGCTTTCACTTGGGCCTGTTTTTTAAAGGAACAGTTCCCCCTATATCCACATCATGTGTGGCTAATGTTGTACATCCCGGCTTATCCCTACAAACTCTTTTAAACATTGTGAAAGGCCTGGTTAAGTCTTCAT
This sequence comes from Heterodontus francisci, assembly GCF_036365525.1. Classification (NCBI taxonomy): domain Eukaryota; kingdom Metazoa; phylum Chordata; class Chondrichthyes; order Heterodontiformes; family Heterodontidae; genus Heterodontus; species Heterodontus francisci. Next base: position 45,307,995 of record NC_090383.1, on the reverse strand, counting down.
GTTGTTTTGCCTCTAAGTGAAAAAGCATATGGTCTAATTTTCCTAGCCATTCTGTATTCGCTAATCTGATAGTTGGAGATTCAATCTGAGAATTTCCTAGGCCTACTTCTGCCTCATCCTCACTATCCTTTTCCTTCTCAACAGTCCCAATTACCTGACATACCTGTACTGGCTTATCTTCCTCCCTGCAATAATATGGCTTTAGCATATTGATGTGACACAACCGGTTATACTTTCGGCGATCGGGGTGTCAAATCAAGTAATCTACCTTACCCACTCTTTTAATCACTCTATATGGGCCACTGAACTGTGCTTTTAATGGTAACAATACTAATACTTCATCCCCTTGTTGAAAATAGCAGGCTTTTGCATTCTTTTCTGCCCACTTTTTCATATTGGCTTGGGATGTTTTAAGGTGTTCCTGAGCTACACCGCAAACTTTTGTGAGCCTTTCCCAAAACACAGATACGTAGTCCAGCATCGAAGATTCATTCTTTTGTTCCAAGAATCTGTCTTTTATGAGTTTTAGAGGACCTCGTAATTCATGTCCGTAAACCAATTCGAAAGGACTGAAGCTTGTAGACTCATTTGGTGAGTCTCTGGTGGCAAATAAAAGAAAGTCTAGTCCTTCATTCCAGTCTGTGGATATTCCTAACAGGATGCTCTAATCATTGTTTTGAGAGTTTGGTGAAATTTCTCTAAAGCTCCCTGTGACTGTGGGTGATACGCTGAAGATTTCAAATGTCTAATCCCCAAATTGCCCATGACTTCTTAAAATAGCCTAACCATGAAATTAGAACTTTGATCTGATTGAACTTCAAGTGGCAACCCATATCTCATAAAGAATTGGATTAACTTTTCTACTACTGTTCTAGCAGTAATTGTCTTCAAAGGAATAGCCTCTGGAAATCGAATAGTCATATCTAATGATAGTAAGTATGTATTGATGCCCTGCTTTTGTTTTTGGCAAGGGCCCTTCACAGTCTACTACTACCCAGTTAAATGGTTCTTCAATCATTAGTATGGGAACTAGCGGTGCCGGTTTTATGTTAGGTTGTGGTTTTCCCACCATTTGACATGTATGGCATGTTCTACAAAATTGTAAGACCTGGCCAGTAATAATGTTGGCTTATGTATGATTTGGTCTTCCGAATTCTCCTATGTCCTGCAAAAAGGAATGTTGTGTGCTAACCTTAATAATCCTTGGCGATATTTAAGTGGTACCACCGTCTGTTCAACAACTGTCCAATCTTCATCTGCTGGTTTCCTCCTCAAAACCCCGTTTGCCATATAATAGCCTTCTGGAACTCCTTTCGCCTCAGCTTCTGTCAGGGCCGTCTGTGCCATCTGGAATGTCTGAATTGCTGTTTGTGACCTAAACTCTGCTCTTATCCCTTTATATTATCCTTAAACTATTACTTTTTTCTATTGTTTCTGACATAACACTCCCCCTCCCCCTATCATTTATGAGTTTAAAATTTTGTTTTTTTTAATTCTGTGAGCGTCATTGGCAATACCATTGTTTGTTGCTCATCCCTAATTGTCCTTGAGAAGGTGGTGGTGAGCTGCCGTCTTAAACTGCTGCAGTCCATCTGGTGTAGGTACACCCACAGTGTTGTTGGGAAGGGAGCCTTCAGGACTCTCAATCATAGCTGCAGGGTATGCTATCTATTCCTCTAATTAGAGAATCTCCTATAAGTACTACATTTCTATTCTGCTCCTCTCCCCTTTGAACAGCCTCCTGCTCCACGGTGCCTAGGTCAACATTGTCTATCCTCTCCACAGTCTTTCTCTTTATCCTCACAGGTATCAAATATATTATACCTATTGGTCAGCATCAGTGTCTGTAGGACCTCCTCCTTTATCTCCCTTTGCTTCCCCCTACCCTGTTGATTGACAATCACACTCTACCCTTCCTGCATCTGTGCTTTCCTCAGAGGTGTGACAGTTCTCTGAAATAATCTATCCTGAAATTCCTCCCTCTTCATAATGTAACAGAGTGTCTCTAACTCACACTCCATCTCAAGTACTCTTAACTGGAGTGTCTCAAGAAAGACAGTTCTTTCAGATGTAACAATCTGGTAGAGTTTCATTGCAGGCTCCACGTATTATAGTCTTGACATGCAGCCTCTACTGCCATTTCTAGTTTATGTTTATTTATTTGTTAGGAGTTACTAAATGTAACTTCTAAATGTAATAAAATTATTTGACATCTAGATTTTCTTTAGTAGATGGGTTTAGCTTGATTTTGAGTTAATTTCCAACTAATTAGTCTTGTTTTGTGATCATTGACTGCTTTAATTTGGTATCCTCTTACCTCTTAGTTATTATTTATGTATATCAGATTTTTATTTAATGCAATTTAGAACCCTTTAAAATTGGTAGCCTCTATTTAGTTACTTTTAATGACTGTTTGCTTATTTATATTTAAGCATTTGTTTTTTCCATCTTGATTTAAATTACTAAGCACCTCTTTCCCCCTGCACTAAATTCCCACTCTCAACAAATTTCTCTCCCAACTCCATTTAGCAGAGTCTCCATTCTCCCAAGTCTGCGCTCGCGGAGCAGAGAGCTGGAGAGGTTTAGGTAGGCCATGGAGGGATTTGACTTGAAGCAGCTTTACTCTTCATCTGTGTGCATTATACCTGACCTAGGAGCACTTTTTGTTGACACTGATTTCCTAAAATTAAGAAATGTCAGTTTACCAAAATTGACATCACTCAACTTAATGATTATAATTTGTTATGGTGAGGGAAACAACTTATTATCTGCCGGGTATGCTTTGGCAACTAAAGGAGGCCTGCAATTTTATTTTAAATAGAGAAATTTATGAAGGAAGATAGTAGACAAGACGACTCAGTATAATAGGATTTGGTGATTAGTTGAAGCTAAACTCAGATTAGTGGGCTCAACAGATGGCATCTTCCAATATGGTAAAAACTGAAGGGGAAGTGTAGCATAAGCCTGATGCAATTGTGAAGATAATGACAGATTTATTTTAATTATTCGCTCATGGCAAGGCCAGTATTTATTTCCCAACTTTAATTACCCTTGAGAAGGTGGTGGTGAGCCGCCTCTTGAACTGCTCCAGTCCATGTGGTGCCCATACACCCGCAGTGCTGTTAGGGAGGGAGTTCCCCATCTGAGATCAAAGTTTGATGGCATTGCTTCACCACCATCAAAAATCTAGGGCTGGAAGTTGGAGTTTCTGAAAGGAGATGGCGATAACATCAATCAAATGTTGAAAATGGCATCAACAAGATGGGGTGGCCTTGACTAAATTGGATGACCTAGATAATGTGAGGAGGCACATATGTGATTTTGACATTCTAGCTTGTCTATGACACCTGAGGCCCAGCATATTTGTCCAACGTAGTATCGCTGTGTCTGTCCTCCATCCTCTGAGGGGGATTGCCCACAGCTGACTCTGCCTCACGCCCCTTCTCCTGTTCACATGTGATGTGATGTTCACCCAGTGCTCCCCTTTCAATACTACTCTGGGGCTCAACTGAGCTAAGTGTGTCTGCGTTGTGAAAGATGGGGGAGTATTATGTGATGGTGCTGGTTCCAGTGAGTCTCCTCGCACCAAAGTGGGTGGTGCTGATTGTGCTTGTGCACTCTGGTCCCCCTCTGCAATTGGCCCTGTGGGAAACATAAGAAATTGGAAATGAGAACCTGTCCTAATCAACAAAGGCCCCAGCCCAACCATCCCCTTAGATGATAGCGGTCAAAGAGCCACAGGTCCAATTGGGCAGGAGTTTCCTCCATGCCCTTCACCTCAAGATAGAGCTATCCAATGATCGTGCTGTTCATGGCTTCCTGTCCCACCATCCCCCAACAACTGACACGTGGGAATCCCGGCGATTTCCAGTACCTCCTCTTCCATTGGCATCAGAGTATGGAGTTGGGCCACACCACTATCTGTTCTGGCCATTTCCTGAGTGTTGTGGGCTCTCGTCTCCTGCAGGATGAGAGAAAAGTGATTCATGAGTAGGCTGCCCTCCCTCATCTCTTCCAGCATGACATACATGTGGGCTGATGTTCCCTTCAGTGATGTCCCCATCTGAATAGCACCCCGTATGTGAGGGTGGCTGTCATCTCACTGAAACAACTGGACACTTGATCTGACAATGTTAGGGAGAATATGGACATTCTAAGAGGTCAACTCACAAGCATGCTGGTGTTTATACAGTTGGTGACATGTCACTCGGGTACTGCTTGCCAGTCACCTTTCCAGACCTTATCGGGTCACTGAATCTCTTCCTGCACTGGACCCACGACCTTCTGGTGAGTCCCCGGCTGTTGACCTGTCTGGCCACCTCCAACCATGCCCTTTTGGTCTCTCTGGGGCAATTTCTCCTTCTGGTCGCCGGGTAAAGGACATCTCTCCTGTCTGTCACTGCATCCATTAACACCTCAAGGGAGGTATCAGAAAGCTGTGGTGCTGCCTGGGGACACATGCCCATGCCTGCGCTGGCCCTCTGAGCTCCCTGCTGCTCCATACCTTCAGGAAACGGCAAGCCTAATCATGGCTGCCTTTTGCCTTTTAAAATCACCCTCGGCATCCGGGCCGCTCCCAGCACCCACTCGCCCCTGGGCCAATTAGGCCATTTCATTTGAAAATGGCATCGTGTCTGCTGACACGGTGCAGGGTCGGGAACCAGAATTATTCCGGGCATCAGGTTCCCAACCCCAGAATGAAAATTCAGCCGTTTAAGTCAGAAGCAAGGCCTTCTCCACATGCAGCATCTGTCGACCTCACGAACCATAAGCAACTTCTACAAACACAAACAAAGCCAGTAGAAATTAATCAGTAACTAACTTGAGAATGGTTGATGATCCCTCTAACTAGTACTCATGTGAGAATCCTTTCTGCTGCTCAATGCATGTTCAGCTATGTGTGTTTAAGGGTTGGTGTTACCTGCAGCGGCAAGCGTTACATGCTGACTAGTGCCTCCCCTCACAACCCAAACCTTGTCCCTTTTTCCTTCCAGATACCCAAGCACTGAAGCCTGTGCAGGCAGTGAAGAAAGAGCACGAAGGCAGTGAAGATGAAGACACACCGTCACTCGATTTCACAGCCACAACCATCAGCTCAAATTTTGACATTGTGTGTAATTTAGAGTATAGGATAGAGATGGGATCTGCATGTGATGAATCATCGGGAACAAGTGTGTTGCAACCAGGGCAGAGGAAAAGGATAGTGCAGGTGCCAGCTTACCAAAGGCGAGATCACACATGAGTACTGCTGTAGAGGACTCACATGATGACGTTGGTGGGCCAGATTACAGAAGAAGGCTAATGGGTATACAAACCCAAATATGTGGTGTACTGGAAAGCCTGTCAAAAAGCCTATGTTTAATGTCGAGGAGCATGGAGCAGTCCGGCACCAATTTGGCATAGGGCTTTGTGTCCATCATGCTATAGAATGCACGCTGAGCCGTGGAAGGTTCAGAAAGAGCATAGGCTGGAGTGTGGAGCTCCAGCACTGGCATCAAATCAGCATTACATGCTGATTACTGCCATGATTTGCCTGCTCTGCATATTTCTGGTGAACATTCGGTGTGTGCACTAATATGGTATCCAGCGCACGTCACAAAAGAAGTCTATGCGCACACGGGGCCATTTTGGAACATTAAGGGTCCTCACAGGATCTAAAAAAACTGGTGCTTCTGAGCCCATTTTTGCTTCATGTCTTCGACCACTGCCCCAAACTCTATTCCCTAGCAACTGACTCCATCCCTCTCCCTGGTCACTTTCTGTGACTGAACCAGACTGTTGGCAACCTTGGTATCATATTTGATGCTGAGATAAGCTTCCATCATATCATATCCATTTCATCACTAAGATCATATACTTCCATCTCTGTAATATTGCCCATCTCCACCTATGCCTCAGTTCATCCGCTGCTGAAATCTTCATCCATGCCTTTGTTACCTCCAGAATTAACTATTCCAATGCTCTCCAGGATAGGCTGAATTTTACTAGCCCTCTAGCGTCGGGGATTGTGGCAGGGGAAAATTCTTCCAGAAGAGGCCCACCAAGAGGGCCTATGTTTAAAATGGGCATATTACCGTCAGCAACGAGGCCTCGGTGAGGACTCCCACCGCGTGGCGGCGTGGCCTTTATTTCAATATGTTAATAAAGATTAATGAATGCAAATGAACTCACCTTGTCCTGGCGGCCATCCCACGCCGATATTCCAGCCACCAGCCGGAACTATGCCTTCGGAACTCCATTCGGAGTTCCAAGGAGTGAGACTGGCGGGGTGGGGGAGTGGGAAAAACACTTTTTGTTGGCTGTGGGGATGGTGGGAAGGAGTTGAAGGGTAAATGTCACGGGTTGGGGGGGTAAAGGTCAGGGTTGGGAAAAAAATTTTATTTTCGTGATACAGGCCCACAAAAAATCTTTGGCGGGGGGCTGCGGGGGGTGGGGGTTGGTTCAATGAAGAGTGCAGGAGGGCATGCCAGGAGCAGCACCAGGCATACCTCAAAATGGGGTGTCAACCTGCTGAAGCTACAACCCAGGACTATTTGCATGCCAAACAGCAGAAGCAGTATGCGATAGACAGACCTAAGCAATCCCACAATCAACGGATCAGATCTAAGCTCTGCAGTCCTGCCACATCCAGTCGTGAATGGTGGTGGACAATTAAACAACTAACAGAAGGAGGTGGCTCCACAAATATCCCCATCCTCATTGATGGGGGAGCCCAGCACATCAGTGCAAAAGATAAGGCTGAAGCATTTGCAACAATTTTCAGCCAGAAGTGCCGAGTAGATAATCCATCTCAGCCTCCTCCTGTAGTCCCCAGCATCACAGATGCCAGACTTCAGCCAATTCGATTCACTCCCCATGATATCAAGAAACGACTGAAGGCACTGGATACTGCAAAGGCTATGGGCCCTGACAACATTCCGGCAATAGCACTGAAGACCTGTGCTCCAGAACTTGCCATACCCCTAGCCAAGCTGTTCCAGTAGAGCTACAACACTGGCATCTACCCGGCAATATGGAAAATTGCCCAGGTATGTCCTGTACACAAAAGGTAGGACAAATCCAACCTGGCCAATTACTGCCCCATCAGTCTACTCTCAATCATCTGTAAAGTGATGGAAGGTGTCGTAGACAGTATTATCAAGCGGCACTTGCTTAGCAATAACCTGCTCAGTGACGCTCAGTTTGGGTTCCGCCAGGGCCACTCCGCTCCGGACCTCATTACAGCCTTGGTCCAAGCATGGACAAAAGAGCTGAACTCGAGGTGAGGTGAGAGTGACTGCCCTTGACATCAAGGCAGCATTTTAGCAAGTATGGCATCAAGGAGCCCTAGCAAAACTGGAGTCAATGGGAATCGGGGGAAAACTCTCCATTGGTTGGAGTCATACCTTGCACAAAGGAAGATGGTTGTGGTTGTTGGAAGTCAATCATCTCAGCTCCAGGCCATCACTGCAGTAGTTCCTCAGAGTAGTGTCCTAGGCCCAACCATCTTCAGCTGCTTCATCAATGGCCTTCCTTCAATCATAAGGTCAGATGTGGGGATGTTCGCTGATGATTGCACAATGTTCAGCACCATTCGTGACTCCTCAGATACTGAAGCAGTCCGTGTAGAAATGCAGCAAGACCTGGAAATTTTCCAGGCTTGGGTTGATAAGTGGCAATTAACATTCGCACGATAGAAGTGCTAGGCAATGACTATCACAAACAAGAGAGAATCTCACCATCTCCCCTTGATATTCAGTGGCATTACGATCGCTGAATCCCCCACTGTCAACATCCTGAGGATTACCATTGACCAGAAACTGAACTGGAGTCGCCATATAAATACCGTGGCTACAAGAGCAGGTCAGAGGCTAGGAATCCTGTGGCGAGTAACTCACCTCCTGACTCCCCAAAGCCTGTCCACAAGGCACAAGTGATGGAATACTCTCCGAGGACGGGTACAGTTCCAACAACACTCAAGAAGCTCGACACCATCCAGGACAAAGCAGCCCACTTGATTGGCACACCATTCACAAACATTCACTCCCACCACCACCTTCTCAAGGGCAATTGGGGTGGGCAATAAATACTGTCCTAGCCAGTGATGCCCACATCCCATGAATGAATGAAAAAAGGGCCTCCAGCTTTTCATTATTTTTTAATAAAATGCACAGTAATATAACATTAAAAATTCAATTTTTTTCTAAGGGCTTGATAAGCGGCACGGACGCCATTGCCGGGATGGAGTGGCCAACCCCTCCACATCTTCGGGGGCGGCTGCTCCTCCCCCTCCATTTAACTGGGCCCGGCGCGATATATTGTGGGGGCTCAGCAACGGTGCATCCGCACAAGTGGACTGCCGAGATCAGAGTGCACCACTGCAATTTGTCTCACGTTCATAAAATTCAGCCCGATGTCTACCACTTTAGACTTGAGGTCATCCAAACTCAGCAGCCTATATCCTAACTCACACCAAATCTCATTCACCCGTCACTCCAATCTGCTTTCAATCTGGCAATGTTTTGATTTTAAAATTCTCATCCTCATTTTTAAATCCCTCCATGGTCTCCCCCTCCCTCTCTCTATAACCTCCAACAGCCCCACAACCCTCTGAGATCTCGGCACTCTTCCAATTCTGATCTCTTGCATATTTCTGATTTTCTTTGCTCCATCATTTTAAGTAATGCCTTCTGCTGCCTAGGCCCTAAGCTTAATTGCCTCCATAAACCTCTCCACCTCTCTGTCTCTTTGATCTCTTCTGTCCAGTCCTAACATTTCCTTTTCTGACCTGGTCTCAAATTTTGTTTGATAAGCACGTTGGGAAGTTTTACCATGTTAAAGTCTCCAGAGAAATGCAAATTTGTGCTGATGTTGTTGTAAGACTACAGTGGTCCTTACTCTGTTGCAACAATAGGCAACACTTCATCTTCCCTCTGTACCAACAGGCATCATTGATATAGAGGTTACCTTCGGTTACATCTGTCATGTAAGTACACAGAAAACAGAATGGAGTTCCAAGGGGGTGATGGCATCGAGGAGTCCTCCTAGTGTTACATTTGGTGTTTGCATTTAAAGCATTTTAAATATTGTTGGCAAAATTGTTTTGCTGATTAAACCAGAAGTTTTCTGATTTTGAACATTTTGCTTTAATCTTAGAGTCATAGAGTTATACAGTACAGAAACAGGCCCTTCGGCCCATCGTGCCAGCCATCAAGCACCTAACTATTCTAATCCCATTTTCCAGCACTTGGCCCATAACCTTGTATATTATGGTGTTTCAAGTGCTCATCTAAATACTTCTTAAATGCTATTAGGGCTCCTGCCTCTACCACCTCTTCAGGCAGTGCGTTCCAGATTCCAACCACCCTCTGAGTGAAATTTTTTTTTTTCATTCATTCATGGGACGTGGGTATCGCTGGCTAGGACAGCATTTGTTGCCCATCCCTAATTGCCCTTGAACTGAGTGGCTTGCTAGGCTATTTCATAGGGCATTTAAGAGTCAACCACATTCCTGTGGGTCTGGAGTCACATGTAGGCCAGACCAAGTGAGGATGACATATTTCCTTCCCTGAAGAACATTAGTGAACCAGATGTATTTTTACAACAATTGACAATCTTTCATGGCCATCATTAGACTAGCTTTTAATTCCAGATTTATTAATTGAGTTAAAATTTCACCATCTGCCATGGTGGGATTTGAACCCAGGTCCCCAGAGCATTAGCCTGGGGGTCTGGATTACTAGTCCAGTGACACTACCACTACACCACGGCCTCTTAAGAATCCCTGATTTTAATTACTCCACCATTGGTGGCTATGCCTTTAACTGGCTAGGCCCTAAGCTCTGGAATTCCCTTCCTAAACCTCTCTTTCTAAGAAACTCCTTAACACCTACCTCTTTGGCTAGGCTTTTAGCCCATCTGCCTTATGTGGCTTGGTGTCAGATTTTGCTTTATAACACTCCTGTGAAGCACCCTGGGATGTTTTATTATGTTAAGGGTGTTATATAAATACAAGTTATTGTTGTTGAATCTAAAATAGGGTGCTACCATGGAGCCAACCAGTTTTATCTGCATCCGTGGGGTCAATTTTGACCAACTAGTGGAGTGCTAGCCATTCTTTAAAATAATTGGGAAGATGTTGGAGTTAAATGAAAATCTAGAGGGACAGGGAAAAGGCAACAAATAGAGGCAGTGAGCATTATTTTAGAATACAGTACAAAAGGAGACTTAAACAAATAAAAAATAAAATGTGAGGAATGCATGGCAATGTAGATTTAAACAGCCAGACAGCCAAAAGGTTTGGTGAAGGGTTGTGTCATGAAAACATGCTACGCTGAATGATGATTTTTAATTCCTTGGTTGGAAACCTAAATTAAACCTTTGAAAGGAAAACTGGAATCCTAAATTCAACTTTTAAAAAGGCAGCAGCTAAGATGGCCACGGCAATTTGCATTGAAATACCTCATATACAAAGGTATCGAGGTGGAGTCGCATGGCTGAATAGCCCTCATCCAGAACAATGGCTTGAGCAGCTTGAATGGGCTAGCTGGTATTGCTTTCATTAGCAAGACATTAAAAGCCATCTAGAAACATTAACACTAGTGAAGACGAACTTTAAGGGGGTAATCATTGAAACAATAAGATCTGAGAGAGATCGGAATTCTTAGACTTGGATCTCATTAAACTACAAAAGAGAATACACTGGAAGAATCATCTGACAGTTCCACCAGTCTGTGTGAAAACTTGGAGTTTCTTTTGCACATATCAAACAAGCTTTGAGTTCTAACCAGTGCAGGACCCCAGTGGCCAGTCCCTCTCTCTCTCTCTCTCGCTCTCTCTCCAGGTAATACTGTAAGTTTCAAACCTTGTCTGCTGACTGCAAAAGATCCAAGTCTATCATTGCTACTGACTAAGACTCCGGGAAGAAAGCCATCTACATCACTATCTCCAAGAAAGCCCTGAACCAAAAACAAGAAATGCTGGATTCACTCAGCAGGTCTGGCAGCATCTGTAGAAAGAGAAGCAGAGTTTACGTTTCGGGTCAGTGACACTTCCTCGGAACTGTCCTGAACCAGATGGCCAGCTCTACCAGAGAGAAACTTCAGGACCACAAATCCAGCCGGAAGACTACTGAATTACCAGACTCCACAGGCTGTCTATTATTTTATTTGTTCTGAACTCTAATCCAACCAAACTATTCTTCTTCACTCTGTAACCTATATGTGTATGTGTGATTCTCGTGTGTGTGTGTGTGTGTGCGTGAAAGTTGGAGAGTAGTTCATTATTTTTGCTTAGATCAGGTTTTGATTTTAAGTACAATAAACTAACCTCTTTCTTGTTTAAACTCAAGAAAACCTGTCTGATTGGTTCTTTTATGATATTAAAGGGTTAAACACTCACTGAATTGGTAAGAACATCCATTGTTTAATAGAAATAAATCCTGTTGCGGTCAAACAAGGAGAGGAACAAGAACACCACCATTGTCAATGATGATGCATAGCATGAAGTCATAGATTCATTTATGGCATTGAAGGAGGGCATTCAGCCCATCAACTTCATGCCAGCTCTCCGCAGAGCAATCCAGTCGGTCCCATTTCCCACTCGATCCCCCAGCCCTGCAAGTTTATTTCCTTCAAGTACCCATCCAATTTCCTTTTGAAATCATTCAGCGTCTCCACTTCAACCACACTCGTGGGCAGCGAGTTCCAGGTCATTACCACTTACTACGTAAAAAAGTTCTTCCTCACATTCCCCCGCATCTCTTGCCCAAAACCTTCAATCTGTGTCCCCTAGTCCTTTTACCATCAGTTAATGGGAACAGTTTTTCCTTGTCTACCTTATCTAAGCCTGCCATAATCTTGTGCACCTCTATCAAATATCCCCTCAATCTCCTTTGCTCCAAGGAGAACAACCCCAGCTTCTCCAACCTAACCTGGGATTTATTAATAGGGGCTTGGAGTACAAGAGCAAGGAGGTTATGTTGAACTTGTATAAGACACTATTTCAACCTCAGCTGGAGTATTGCGTCCAGTTCTGGGCACTGAACTTTAGGAAGGATGTGAAGGCGTTAGAAAGGGTGCAGAAAAGATTCACGAGAATGATTCCAGGGATGAGGAACTTCAGTTATGAAGATAGATAGAAGAAGTTGGGACTGTGTTCATTGGAGAAGAGAAGTCTGAGAGGAGATTTGATAGAGGTATTCAAAATCATGAGGGGACTGGACAGTGTAGATAGGGAGAAATTGTTCCCACTTGTGAAAGGATCAAGAAAGAGAGAAATTAGATTTAAAGTAATTGGTAAAAGAAGCAAAAGCGACACGAGGAAAAACTTTTTCATGCAGCGAGTGGTTAAGGTCTGGAATGCATGGCTTGAGAACATGGTGGAGGCAGGTTCAATCGAGGCATTCAAAAGGGAATTAAACAGTTATATGAAAAGGAAGAATGTGCAGGATTATGGGGAGAAGGCAGGGTAGTGGCACTAGATGAAATGCTCATTAGGAGAGCTAGAGCAGACACAATGGGCCGAATGACCTCCTTCTGCGCTGTAACAATTCTGTAATTCTGTTTCTGTGATTCTGTGAACTAACCACAGACAGTGTTTTGTTTAAATTTGTGTTGTAGCCCCTGTGTTTTGTTGGCCTACTAAACGGACAATAACAGGTTTTCGCATAGTTTTAAAAACAGAAGAATAAATAGTTATTGAACAATATTCCTTTCCCAAAATGTTCGCAACACCACCCACACATACATTCACTCTCACAAGCACTCACAAGGGAAGATAGATAGAAGGGAAAGGGTAAGAGGTGTTAAGAGATCAAGGAGTAAAAGTCTGTAGTTTCAGGAAAAACCTGTGGGATCCGCTCAGAAGGTAAGTTTAAAAGTCACAGGCCTGTTTGATGGTTGTCTTATATTTGTTGGATTACTGAAGACTTCTGGTGGTTTACTTCAGTTTGAAGATGGTTCTGATATTCTTAATTCAGTTTTCACAGGGGGGAGAGTTGTTTCAAAGGTACTGTCTATTCTCTGCTGCAGTTGGCTTTCAATTTGTCTCAGCAGGGTTCAAATGTTAGTTGGAACTGGTCTTGTTCTCCCAACCTTGTGCTGGAATTCAATAGTTTTCACTGTTGACTGTGTGGTTAGAGAGACCAGACTGCTGTTGATGACTGACATTCTGAACTGGAAAGACCCCTTTGTTCTTCAAAATGATTACCTTTAAAAGTGACGAGTTAGTTTATGCCCATGTGACTTTAGGTTTCAGTTCCTGATGAGCTGTACAATAGCTTTTGATTACCCCATTTTGATAAGATTGGGGCTGTTCACACTCTATTGTGATGAAGGGTAACTTGAGACGTAGAATATGGGAGTGCCTTTGCTTTATCTCGTTTTGTGTATAGCTCACATCCATGTAGATGAGGTTAACTGGTTTTAGTTCTAGTAGACATGGATGTGTATTTTAGTGAAGGAGTTGATATGGGTCATACTGTGTCCTCCATTTTCTTGACAGTAAATGTACCAGTCTTTTAAAATTGTTCTAATTTTTTATAAATCTTCCATTTGTTTCTGTATTTTCATCGCTGCACTTCTCGTGAACGCGACACATCCCTCTTATGTTCCTGAAAGGGTGGCATATTGGGTTGACTGTTAAGGCATAAATGCATCATGACAGTTGCCTACAAATCTGGCAGGACTTGCATGGTCCTTCTGCAACAATCACAGACCAGCTGCACATTAATAGAGTGAAACCTGTTCCTATTGATAAGAGGTCCTAACTGGTCTTCTGGTACATTAATGGCTACAGGAGTGCAGCCTAATAACCCCCTGCATACGAGCAAAGCTAGTCACTGCTGAAAATACCAGAGGTCGATTATTTTGACTACCGACATATATAGGGAAGATAATGTATTTGGTTGACCCTGGCTAATAGGGCATTTGTGACCTGTTTGAGGCACTTGTGCACTGCAGACTGGGAGGTGTGAGAAATGTCCCCCATTATCACCCTGCAACAAGTTTGATTAAAGAATTTATAAGGACAGTGGTGATTTTTACAACCGCTGGCAAAGAATGACCACTTGGCAAAGCAGCTGCTCCTCAAACAGATCCAGGAAACTCATTCTTGGGCTGTAGACACAATGGGCTGAGTAATGATGAGCATCCCTTCACCTGTTGCAGCAGCAGCAACAGGCTCAATTGCTGCTCCTCCTGGTTGTTCAGCCAACTGCTGCTGCTCCTCCTGTAAGGTTCCCCTTCCTCCTCCAGTTCCATCCAAATCTAGGAGCAAGAATGACACTGTCATAAACTCTGAGCGCTTATTGAAGGTAAGAATGGGCAAAAAATATCAGAAACAAGCAAGCTCCAAGTTCAAGTATCCCTTGGAAAACCAAAAAGTACACCAGCACACAAAACCTAATGATGTGTGTGTCTGTAGATGTCTGAAACCAATCACACTAGCTTTTACTCAGTGGGTTTGGTGCTGGGTTTCTTCTATTTGGTGGTAATATTGCTTTGGTGTCCTAATGACTTCATAGGACCCTGATTTTCATATATTTATGAGCCAATTAATGTACACAATTAATATGGCAACAAGCAGGAATTGAGCAGTAAGTACGCCCTGCCTATTTCAACTGTGCACTCTTCTATTCCTTCCAGACAGGGAGAGGTGTGTTAAAATCCCCACTAGGACCTCTGAAAATGCAGCACTCAGTCAGCCTTACATGCTGAAGTCTCTGAATTGGAACTTGATTCCACAATCTTCTACCTCAGAGGCAAGAGTGCAAATATTGAACACTTTTGACATTTAAATAACAAATGAGTAAATTGTACTCCAGAGCACAAACCCACATCCACATTTTTCTGGGATCCAGAAAGCAACAAGGTCAGCAAAACCAGCTCAGCTCTTTTCACCCTTGAGGACCATTCCATTCTGCACCACTTCAGCTTTAAACCTTGAGCCCTTCTGCACTCCATCCCCTTAAGCTTCTGGATTCATTAGACTCCTTCCCGACTCCAGTTTCATCCACATTTAAGTTTCAGCTGTGGCTCGGTTGGTAGCACTCTCAGCCAAGTCACGAAGGTCGTGGATTCAAATCCCACTCCAGAGACTTAAGTACAAAATTGAGGCTGACACTTCAGTGCTAAGGGAGTGCTGCACAATCAGAGGTGTTACCTTTCAGCTGAAATGCTTAACCAAGGCCTTTTCTGCCCCCTGAGGTTGATATAAATAATCCCATGGCACTATTTCAAAGAAGAGCAGCAGAGTTCCCCATAGTGTTAAGCCAATATTTATCCCTCAACCAACACCACTAAGTGGAGGGTGAGCAAGAGCAGCCCATACAGGAAACCCATCCACACAGCATGTAATGGCATGGAGGGGATTTCTGAGAAACTGCTCAGGTTGTGGCACCAAGGCTCCTGAGGAAGGTTTCAGGGCCTGGCACTGGTGAGAAATTCAGTTCAAATGGGGGTCAGTTTGGAAGGGAATTCTCCCCAGGCCTGAGCCACCTCGGCACATTCAGTGCTGCCGGGGCCAAACACCACTTTTTTAAGATACTCAATGGATTTTGCCATGACTGGACACTACCCAAGGATGCATGTCATGCCAGCTCTTCTGGTGATATCCAGCCAGCTTCTCCACCATCCAATACATCCTTGACTCTGGTCACATTGGCAGCCAGGGCCCTCTCCCATGCCAGCCACATGAACCCCAACTGATAGAGGTGCAGATTCCTGAGTAGCAGCTCCTGTAGGATAGCTGCTACTCCCAATGGGGGAGAGCTCCAGATGAAGGATTCCATGTTCTAGACCCTGGTCAGTTCCTGGCAAAAGACAGACAGATCCTGCAAGGAGGCACACAGACTCCCTCAGGTTTATAAACAGGAGCTGCAATAGTTGAGGCCATGCAGCTGGTGGAAAGAAATACGCCACCCGCACACACCATCTGGGAGGAGTCTCGACGTACAGGTATCTCTGTAGGCTCTGAAGGCAGACAGTCGCTGCCTGGGTGTGAAGGCACAACAGAGCCTCCCTGCCTTCCCTAACTGGGAGACTCAGCACTGCAGCAGAGACCCGGTGCACCCTTTGTCCCAGCATAAGTCGACTAGTTTCTTCTGTATCTTGCTGGCAACCTAAGGGGAGTGATCAAAGTGGCCAACTGGTACCACAACATCATGGCCACCTGTTCGTTTATGACCAGCACCCGACCCCTGTAGGATAACTCTCGAAGCAGTCATGTCCTGCACCCTAGGCGTGTGGTGACCTTGGCCTCCAGCTCTTGCCAATACACCAGCCAGGCGTCCTTGGCAGGGCTAAGATAGACTCCCCGGTAGAGGATGTGGGTGGTGCTCCAGGCAAAAGACCTGAGCTCTTCCGGCAGGGAATCCAGCAGCCAACTGACCCACCAGAAGCTCAGACCATTTCTCCCAGTTGATCCTAGGGGAGGACGCCATGGAGTAGACCTGCTGACACTTGCACATCCTCCACTGGTCACCAGGATCTGTGACCATGAGGAGCACCTTATTGTCGTAAGCTGAGAGGACGATGTCCACGCCCGGCAAATGAAGAGCCATTCGCGTCAACCTCCTCTGCAGAAGGCACAGGAAAGGCTCCACGCGGATGGTATATAACTGAGAGCGTGCCATCAAAGATCTGTTAACCTTAATCAAAACATCCACGGTGATGCATTGGATCCGGGCGATGAAATGTGTACCGAACCTGAATGCCTGTAGGGTCCTGAATAAATATTCGTGATCCACCCCGCCTTTTCCTGATCCAGGGAAAGGAAGACAATTGACAGACCAGCCCTCTGAGAAAGGTGGACCTGGACCAACTGGGCATTGTCGTGTATTGCCCAGTCCAGGACTGTTTAGGACTGGTCAAGATGGATCATGTGGGCCAACATGGTGCCAAGGCCGTAGCAAAGATCTTGAAGTCTGTGCTTAGGAGGTGCCAGTTCTTAAGCAGGTGGAGATTGCCCCTCTTGGGCAGCAGGACAATGATGGTCCTGCTCCAAGAAAGGAGCTTCTCCCCGGTTGCCAGACTTACCCCCAGAAACCGCTCCCCCCCCCCCAACCACTTCATGAAACAGGACGTCCCAGAACGCCCTGTGGAACTGCACAGTCAGCCTATCCAGGCCCGGCAACATACCTCTTGAGAGCCGTTCAAGGGCACCAGTCAGCTGCATCAGGCTAAAGGGAGCATCGGGTCGCTCGGCACCCACCAGGCTGACCTTTGGCAGGTCCTCCCGTTAAACTCTGCGAGCATCCTTGCTGGAAAGATCCAGAGAGAACAGAGCACCTTAATAGGCTTGGGCCTATGCACTGATGCACTGCAGATCCACTGTTGAATTAGAAACGGAGGGCAGGCTCCTGATGCTGCTGGCCCATTCAGAGGGCCAGCAGCTCTGAAGTCTCAACAGCGCCACCGGGAGTGGTTCAATCAAGGGTTTAAATTATTCATAAGATTTCCCAGAACAAAGAGAAGATTTAAAATTCAAAAATCTCTCCATGGGTGCTTACGGAGACAGAGTTAGAGAGGTGAGAGCCATAAAACCGCAGGTGGGCTTGTTTGGTTGGGCAGTTGGAACCAGAAAGTTTAGAAGAAATTGCTCTGCCATTGCTAACAATATCAATTATCCATGTGGCTGTCAGAAATCAAAGAGATGTTTTGGGAGATAATTAACTTAAATTGCTATCTGGGACATCCCACATTTACTACATTGTTATGGAGATAGATATTGCTAGGGTGATGCCTTTTGGATCAGTTTTTTTTTTGGGTGCTTGCTGACACAGACAGGCAGTTGGCTTTTGTACAGCTGTTGGCTTCAGACGAGCAGTTGGCTTTTGGAAAGCAGTTGGCTTTGGAAACAGCTGGACTCAGGAGCAAAGAGGCCATCAGGAATCAGGGGTGTTTCTGTTTTGAGTAAGGCCCATGCTCAAGCTGTAAAGTCCAGATTTGGGAGATCTGATACCTCAGAAAACAAGTGAAAAATTGAGGAAATCGACGTGAATTCCTAACAGTTGTGGTACACTTTGGATTGGTCCCAGGAGAAGTGAACAAATTACCAAAATCCTGTATCGTATAGGAGTGGAAGTAACAGTCAAACAGGAGTGTTCTGTTGAGTTTTAGAGTTTAAAACATACAACTTCATATTATTTTTATTTATTTATTTAGAGATACAGCACTGAAACAGGCCCTCCCTTCAGCCCACCGTGTCTGTGCCGACCATCAACCACCCATATTCTGTTAAGATTTTAATTTTAAAATATAAATGTTTCAAGTTGTAATCATAGAGTCAAGAGTCGTACAGCATAGAAACAGGCCCTTTGGTTCACTGCATCCATGCCGACCATAATGCCTATCTATACTAATCCCACCTGCCTGCTTTAATTCCATATCCCTCTATGCCTTGCTCATTCAAGTACCTGTCCAGATGCCTCTTAAATGTTGCTACTGTTCCTGCCTCCACCACCTCCTCAGGCAGCTCATTCCAGATACCCACTATTCTTTGTGTGAAAAATTTACCCCTTTGGTCCTCTTTAAACCTCCTCCCTCCCACCTTAAATCTATGCCCTCTAGTTTTAGTCACCCCTACCATGGGAAACAGACTCTGGCTATCTACCCTATCTATGCCTCTCATAATTTTATATAACCATATCATGTCCCCTCTCAGCCTCCTTCGCTCCAGGGAAAACAGACCCAGCCTACCCAATCTCTCTTTATAACTCAAGCCCTCCAAACCAGGCAGCATCCTTGTGAATCTTTTCTGCACCCTCTCTAGCTTAATCACATCTTTCCTGTAGTGCAATGACCAGAACTGCACACAGTACTCCAAATGCGGCCTAACCAACGTTATGTACAACTGTAACATGACGTCCCACCTCTTGTATTCAATGCCTTGGCCGATGAAGGCAAGCATGCCATACGCCTTCTTCACCACCCTGTCTACCTGTGTTGCCACTTTCAGGGAACTATGTACTTGCACCCCAAGGTGCTCAAGAACACTCCCCGGGGCCCGGCCATTCACTGTATATGTCCTGCCCTGGTTTAACTTCCCAAAATGCATCACTTCACACTTGTCTGTGTTAAATTCCATTTGACAATCCCTTGCCCACTTTCCCAGTTGATCTCTATCCTGTTGTAACCTTAGACAAGTGTTAAGTTATTAGTGTTTAGCTTTATTTAACTCCTGTACAGTAAAGATTTTTGTTTAAAACATGAAATCTTGTGGCGTAATTCTGTCAGTACTAACTGGGAATTCAACTTTTACTTTTTAAAAGTTAACGGTCCCTAACAAGAACGTAACAATCTCCCCTGGCTATTGACCTCTCTGCTAAGGGGAATAGGTCGTTCCTAGCCAATTGATCGAGGCTCTTCATAATTTTGTACATCACAATTAAATCTACTCTCAGCCTTCCAGGTTCCAACTTTTCTCATAACTAAAATTCTCTATTCCACCACCAAGATTGGGCTGACTGGTCTGTAATTACTCTGCCTATTCCTTCCTCCCTTTTTAAACAACAGTACATTAGCAGTTCTCCACTTCTCTGGCACCACTTCTCTTCGCAGCCTGGGATACATTTCATCTGGGCCTGGAGATTTATCCATTTTCAAAGATGCTAAACCTCTTAATATTTACTCACTTTTTTTTTTAACCACCCAATATTTCACACTCCTCCTCCTTAACTACAATGACTGCAACAAACCCCACTTTTGTGAAGGCAGATGCAAAGTATTCATTGAGAACCTGGACCACATCTTCTGCCTCCATGCACAAGTTACCTTTTTGCTCTCTAATCGGCCCTATCTTTTCTTAGTTATCCCCATGCTGTTTCTGTATTTATAAAACATCTTTGATTTTACTTGCCAACATTTGTTCATGCCCTCTTTTTGCTTTCCTAATTTACTTTTTAATATCACCCCTACATTTTCTTTTTGCAGTACTAAATTCTTGATATCTGGCATAAGCTCCCCATTTTTTGCCTTATTCTACTCTGTATGCTCTTTGATATCCTAGGCGGTCAAGATTTGGGAGTCCCGCCCTTTTCCCCTCTGGGAGTATATTTGTTCTGAACCCTCTCTATCTCTTCCTGAATACCTCCCACTGCTCAGACATTTCAAGTAACTCTCAGTTTAGTAAAATTGGCCTTTCCCCGATTTAAAACTTTTACCCTTGGTCTATCTTCATCCTTTTCAATAACTACTCTAAGTTTAACTGCATTATGATCACGACCACTAAAATGCCCTTCCACCGTATACCCCCTTCCATCTGCCCAGCTTCATTTCCTAAACCTAAATCCAGGAATTGCCCTTTCTCTTGTTGGACTTGCCACCTACTGACAAAAAAGTTCTCCTGATTGCATGTAAAGTATTCTGTATCCTCTATACCTTTTACACTGAATTTATCCCAGTTAATATTTGTGTAGTTGAAGTCCCCGATGATTATTGCTCTTTTTTCTGCACTTCTCAGCAATTTGCTTACATATTTGCTCTTCTGCCTTCTGACTGTTTTGAGGTCTATAGTACACTCCCAGCAGTGTGATTGTTTTTTTGTTTCTCAGTTCAACCCATATGGCCTCATTTGTTGATCCTTCTAACTCATCATCCTTCCTCATAGCTGTGATTGTTTCTTTAACAAATATTGTGACCCCACTCCTGAATTATATGTTTCAATAAAATCACCTCTCATTCTTCTAAACTCCAATGAGTATTGGCAAAACCTGCTCAACTTTTTCTCATAATACAACCCCTTCCAGGAATCTGCCTAGCCAACCTTCTCTGAACTGTCTCCAATGCAAGTATATCCTTTCTTAAGTAAGGAGACTAAAACTGTACGTAATACTCTAGGTGTGGTCTCACCAATGCCCTGTACAGTTGTAGCAAGACTTCCCTACTTTTATACTCCATCCCCCTTGCAAGAAATGCCAACATTTCATTTGCCTTTCTAATTATTTGCTGTACCTACATGTTAACTTTTATGTGATTCATGTACAAGGACACCCAGTTCCCTCTGTACCACAGCATTCTACAGTCTCTTTCCATGTAAATAATATTCTACTTTCTAATGCTGACAAATCTCACATTTTCCCACATTTTACTCCACCTGCCAATTTTTTGCCCATTCACTTAACCTATCTATATCTCTTTGCAGAAGACGCTTTGGGTTTTGTAGCAGGGTGGGGACTGGAGAATCGGGGCAGAATCACCTGCCAAGGAACCTGACCCCTGGAAGCCCGGTTGCAATCTCCCAGCGAGGACACCTTGAAAACTGCAGTGCCCTCCATGCGGGGAGGGGGGGGGGGGGTGTTGGGGGTGGGGGGGGTGGAATCCCTCTTTCGTGGGCAATTTGTGGTCCACAGACGAGCCCCACCAGGAACAAATGCACCTCCTGGGACCCCCATCCCCTGGACCGAATGCCCACCCCCCCACATCCCCCCCTCGCCGGGGCGTTCCAGACTGGCCTCGGCAACTCCACTTCACCTACCTGTGTTCCAGGGTTCCACCACTGGGCCTGGGTCTGAGGCCTCTGCAGTACCACAATGGCCATCGCTCCCCGTGGTGCAGCACATACTGCTGAGTTGTCAGCCCTGTGATTGGCCGGCAGCTCCTGAGGGTGGGATTCCATCCTTCCTTCATCTTTGACCCCAAAAGGCCAGAGGATCGTTACAGGAGTCAGAAAAAATGCAGAGGCGATGTCCCCCCTGACTTTTCAGCCCAGCACTGGGAGCTCTGCCTCTTGCACAAAATTTGTGTCCTCCTCACAACTTGATTTCCTACCTATCTTTGTATCATCCACAAATGTGGCTACACTACACTTGGCTACTTCATCCAAATCATTAATATAGATCTTAAATAGTTGAGGCCCCTGCACTGATCCCTGTTGCACTCCACTAGTTAGAGTTTGCCAACCTGAAAATGACCCATTTGTCCCAATTCTCAGTTTCCTGTTATTTAGCCAATCCTCTATCTGTGCTAATATATTACCCCTAATACCATAAGCTCTTATCTTGAGCAGTAACCTTTCATGTAGTACCTTATCGAATGCCTTTTGGAAATCCAACAACACTATATCTACACCCTGCTTGTTACATCCTCAAAGAACTCTAATATATCTGTCAATTTCCTTTTCATAAAACCACATTGACTCTGCCTGATTGCATTATGATTTTCTAAATGTCCTGCGACTACTTCCTTAATAATGGATTCTCGCATTTTGCCAATGGCATACGTTAGGCTAACTGGCCTTTAGTTCCCAGCCTTCTGTCACGCTTCCCCTGCCCCCTCCCCCCCACCCCCCCCAACACCCCCCCCACGCTGCCCCATTCTTGCATAGAGGTGTTACATTTGTGGTTTTCCAATCTGCTGGGACCTTTCCAGAAACTTGGGAATTTCAGAAGACTACAACCAATGCATCCACTATCTCTACAGCCACTCCTTTTAAGACCCTAGGATGCAGGCCATCAGGTCCTGGGGACTTGTCAGCCTTTAGTTCCATTAGTTTTCCTAGTACTTTTTCTCTAGTCATAGTTATTGTTTTAAGTTCCTCCCACCCTTTTGCCTCTTGGGATTTCTGCTATTCTTGGGATGCTTTTTGTTTCTTCTTCCATGAAGACGGATACAAAATGCTGGTTCAAATTCTCTGCCATTTCTTTTTTATCCATTATTAATTCTATGGTCTCATCTTCTAAGGCACTAATGCTTACTGTAGCTACTCTCCTTTTTATATATTTGTCGAAGCTTTTACTGTCTGTTCTTATATTTCTTCCTAATTAACTCCCATACACTAATTTCTCCTTTTTTTATTCATCCTCTACTGGGAATGAGTGGCCTGCAGCCAGGGCAGGGGTCAAGGGTAATGCAGGTGTCAGCTTGCCTGAAGATGAGGTCGCACAAGAGATCAGCTGCAGGAAAGTTAGACGAGCACTTCAATGGAGTGACCTACAGAAAAACTAGGGGTCACCAGCACCTTCCCTAGGGCAATTAGGGATGGGCAACAAATGCTGGCTTTGTCAGCAATGCTCATATCCCATGAATGGCTTTTAAAAAAGTAATGCTTGATCTAACGGCAGATGAGCCAGAAAGCCTGTGGTCAATGTCAAGGCGCATAGAAAAGTCCAGCATCAACTTGGCACATGGCTTTTCACAGAGCTTGGAGCCCATCCTTTCCAGTATGGAAGTAGTGGTGAATTGCTCGAAAGAACTTGTGGACCTGACCCTGATGCAGCATCTGATGGACGATGTCTCAGCTTCCATTGCAAAACAAGCCAAAGTACCAATATTAGGGAACTTCAGTGGAAGCTCAGACTGACGTCATGCAAGGTCAGCTTGCTGCCATGGAACCTTAAACTACTCTCATATGATCTCAGCTTGTTGCCATGCAAGCTCACAGTACTGTCATCATGGCTGCAGATACCAGTATTGAAAGGGGCTTGTAGGGTATCACAGCAGTTCAGTAATCTGTTCTCCAACAGATTACTAGGATTGCTGAGGCACTGCTTGGGAGAGTGGCAGTGGCACCATGGAGCATGAACCTGCTATCCTATCTCAGGATGACAGCATTCATCTTCCCACGACTGCCAGTTCCCAATGTCCTTGCTGTTGCCTGTTAGCCTGTCAGTCCATGGCGGCTGCCATCAATGCCGAGATGGTGCGGTCCACAGCCAAGCCTTCTAGGGCCAGAGCTGCTTGAGGTCATCCTGAAAGCCATCTGAAGTTTCCCTTATTGGAAGTCAGCAGCCTTCTAAGAGTCATGCTGCAGCCAATGAGGTAGCATTGTATAGGAGCACTAGGACAGACAAAAGCTCACAGAAGACAGGCACTAATGGAATGCACAAGGGTGATTAGTTGGCATCTGTATGCAATATGGCATACTTTGATTTATAACTTTGGTTTGGAAAGTTTGTTTTTAGTTTAGAGATACAGCACTGAAACAGGCCCTTCGGCCCACCGAGTCTGTGCCGACCATCAACCACCCATTTATACTAATCCTACACTAATCCCATATTCCTACCACATTTTAGTTTTGTAGCCAAGAGTATGCTGTGATGGTCAATACAGAGGGAAGGTAAGGTGTGGGACTGTTAGTGAATGGGAAATTCACCAAAATGCTACCATAATCACTGGTACTGCAGTCGTATGAGTCAAGCATGGATAGTCCAGCCAGAAAGGACCTTATTGGTTGCCTCCTTCATTATTTCTCCTCCACCTTTTCCTCCTTCTCTTCCTCCTCAACTGGTCGCCATTTAGCTGGTTGACAAGGTTATGCAGCATATAGCAGTGCACGAAGAATCTTGACACGTGTTTTGCCAAGTACTGCAGATCTCCTCCAAAGTGGTCCAGGCAGAGGAAGCATTGTTGAGCATCCCAATGGTCTGCGTGATCACATATCATGAGGCATTTCACGATACCAGCCCATCTCCAACTTCTCTTTCCTCCCCAAAGTCCTTGAGTGTATCATCTCCCAAATCCATTCCCATCTTTCCTGGAGCTCCATGTTTGAATCCCTCCAATCAGGTTTCCATCTCTGCCACAGTTCAGAAACAGTTCTTATCGAAGTCACAAATGACATCCTATGTGACTGTGACTGAGGTAAACTTTTCCTCCTCATCCTTCTCAACTTGTCTGCAGCCTTTGACATGGTTAACCACACCATCCTCCTTTAATGCCTCTCCACTGTCGTCTAGCTGGGTGGGACTGCTCTTACCTGGTTCCATTCTTATCTATCTAATCATAGCCAGCGAATCACTTGCAATGGCTTCTCTTCCTTCTCCCACACCATTACCTCTGGTGTCCCCCAAGGATCTATCCCTTCCTATTTCTCCCCTGCCCTTGAAGACATCATCCGAAAGCACAGCGTTAGTTTTTATAGGTATGCTGACGACACCCACCACTTTTCTCTACTCCACCACTGTTGCTAAATTATCAGACTGCTTATCTGACAGCCAGTAATGGATGGGCAGAAAATTCCTCTAATTAAATATTGGGAAGACTGAAGCCATTGTTTTTGGTCCCTGCTCCAAACTCCATTCCCTAGCTACCGACTCCATCCCACTCCCTGGCAACAGACTGAGACTAAGCCAGTCTGTTTGCAACTTTGGTGTCACATCTGACCCCAAGATGAGCTCTGACCTCATCTTTTGCAATCACTAAGACCGCCTATTTCTACCTCCGCAACATCGCCTGACTTCGCACTGTCTCACCTCATCTGCTGCTGAAACCCTCATTTACTTCTAGACTTGACTGTTCCAAAGCACTCCTGGCTGGTCTCCCACATTCTACACTTTGTAAACTTGAGGTCATCCAAAACTCTGCTGCTCATGTCTTAACTCGCACCAAGTCCCATTCCCCCATCACCCCTGTTCTCACAGACCTATATTGGCTCCCAGTCAAGCAATGTATTGATTTTAAAATTCTCATCCTTGTTTTCAAATCCCTCCATGGTCTCACCTCTCACTTTCTCTGTCAGCTCCTCCAGTCCCACAACTCTCCAAGATATCTGTGCTTCTTTAATTGTGGCCTTTTGTGCATCCTGATTTTATTCTCTCCGTTAGCTGTGTCTTCTAGCCCCAAGCTCTGGAATACCCTCCCTACACCTCTCCACCTTGCTTTCCTCCTTTAAAACACTTCTTAAAACTTACCTTTTTGATCGAGCTTTGAGTCATCTGACCTAATATCTCTGAGACTGTGTCTCCTGTGGCTCAGTGTCCTACTTTGTTTGACAATGCTCCTGTAAAGCACCTTGGGACATTTTATTATGTTAAAGGCGCTATATAAATATAAGCTGTTGTTTTGTTATATGCATGCTGCCCACATGTGCATGCGCACCACAGTCATGAGCCATGTGGGTTGTGGCTAGCCCTTGTCACCAAATAGTTACCGTCTGGTTGGTTGTTGTGTCTCAAATGCAGCCCTCATAGTAATCTGCCACAGAACGAAGGCGTCATGACTGCTGCCAGGATACCAGATATTGACTTGCATGATATACTGCATATGGTTGCAGACCAGCTGGACAATGAGGGATTTCTGTTGCAGTACATATCAGCATTGATATGTGGCTCCGCAAAGTAATGTGTGTGCAGTGAGTGGCACCATGGGGGAGCCTGCAATCCTTGTGAAGCCATGTGCTCACTCTGCCTGCTTCTGTCTGGTAAGGGAGAATGAAAAGTATTCAGCTCTCTTGGAGCACAGCGCCTTAGTGACCTCCCATTAGCTCCACTGTGTCTCCTACCTCCAGGGGACACAGTCTCAGAACAAGGGGCAGGCCATTTAGGACTGAGATGAGGAGGAATTTCTTCACTCAGAGGATGGTGAATTTTTGGAATTCTCTACCCCAAAGAGCTGTGGCGGCTCAGTCGTTGAGTATGTTCAAGACTGAGATTGATAGATTTCTCCATATTAAAAACATCAAGGGTTACTGGGATAGTGCAGGAAAATGGTGTTGAAGTAGAAGATCAGCCATGATCTCATTGAATGGAGGAGTGGGCCCGAAAGGCTGAATGGCCTACTTCTGTTTCTATTTCTTATGTTCTTAATCAATTTACAAGCCCAGTGAAAAGGCTGCCTCCAATTTTGTGCACTCTCATTTTCACTAATAATCTCTTTTTACTGCTAATTTGATTTGTCCACTTTGGCAGGAAGAACAGAAAAGCAGAATATTATTTACATGGAGAGAGATTACAGAATGCTGTGGTATGGAGAGATCTGAGTGTCCTTTGTACTTGAATCACATAAAGTTAGCATGAGGGTACAGCAAGTAATTAGGAAGGCAAATGGATGTTGGCATTAATTGTAAGAGGGATGGAGTATCAAAGTAGGGAAGTCTTGCTACAACTGTACAGGGAATTGATGAGACCACACCTAGAGTACTGTGTATAGTTTTGGTCTCCTTACTTAAGGAAGGATTTACTTGCACTGGAAGCTATTCAGAGAAGGTTCATTAGGCTGTTTCCTGGGATGAAGGTCACAGACCTGAAACTTTAGCTCTGTTTTTCTCTCCACAGATGCTATTTGACCCGTTGAGCATTTCCAGCACTTTGTTTTTATTTCAGATTTCCAGCATCTGCAGTATTTTGCTTTTATTATCCTGGATGAAGGAGTTGTCTTATGAGGAAAGGTTGAGCAAGTTAGGCGTATACTTATTGGAGTTTAGAAGAATGAGAGGGACTTTACTGAAACATATGAGATTCTGAGGGGGCTTGTACAGGTAGATACTGAAAGGATGTCTCCTCTCATGTGAGAATCTAGAATGAGGGAGCACAGTTTAAAAATAAGGTGTCTCCCATTTAAGACAGAGATGAGGAGGAATTTCTTCTCTCAGGGGTCATTAATCTTTGGAATTCTCTTACCCAGCAAGCAGTGCAGACTGGGCCACTGAATATATTCATAGAATCATGGAATGGTTACAGCACAGAAGGAGGCCATTTGGCCTATCACGTCCATGCTGTCTCTGCAGGAGCAACTCACCTAGTACCACTCCCCTGCCTTTTATCCATAGCCCTGCAATTTTTTTTTCTCTTGAGGTAATTATCCAGTTCTCTTTTGAAGGCACTCTCAGGCAGTGCATTCCAGATCCTAACCACTCGTTGCATAAAGAGGTTTTGCTTCACACCGCTTCTGTTACCTTTGCCTTATATCGGTGTCCTCTGGTTCTCTAGCCTTCCACCAATGGGAAATTTCTCCCTATCTACTCTGTCCAGACCCCTCATGATTTTGAATACCTCTATTAAATTTCCTCTCAACCTTCACGTCTGCCCTCTCAGCTGAACAGGAAAGATCCCATTGTATTATTTGACGAGGAGATGAATTCTCCCAGTGGCCTTCAACCAACATATCTAAAGCAGATAATCTGGTCATTTTTCCCATTGCTGTTTTGTGGGAGCTTGCTGTGCACAAATTGTCTGCCTTTCCCTACATTACAATAGCGGCTAAACTTAAATAGCTGTAAAATTTAGGATGTCTTCAAGTCCCCAAAGGTGCTATATAAATGAAAGTTGGTTCTTACTTTGCTGTAGTATTGTGGGGCGATGGAAGGCAGCGCCACTGAGGTGAGTGGCAGCTTTAAGGGGGAGTGGTAGTAGAAGTGAGGCAGGTAGGGACAGACAGAATCGAGGAAGTAGGTAAGATAGGCACAGCCATATTGAAGACGGCTAGGAGCAGTAACCTTAGTGCAGGTGAGGAGCCGGGGGAAAACACAGTTATGGAAGGCAGTCGTTGTCTGAGGGTTAGAGGAAGGGCAGAAGGACTGCGCTAACGATACTCCCCGAACTGTGATTGATGCGTGTCCGGCCTAACCTTTCTCGGGATGGCGCTGATTCTTTAACTGAGTTTGTGGGGAGAGTAAAGCGGAGGAGGGAAATATAGGGCGTAACTTTTTAATCAGATTTTTTTCTTGAATAGATTTCATTTCAGTTTTAAAAGAATTTCCAGTAAAAAAAACACAACTTATCGAAAGTCAGTTTTGAAAATTAACTAATGTAATTTAAAATAATTTGATTTGAGGTAAATGTCTAGTGAGATCGTGCGAGGCGAATTCACCTCAATAAAGCGACAAAAGTGGGGTTCTGGGTCGACCAAACCATCCAGGGCTAACTTCACCCTCCCAAATCTCTGCCAATATCGAACTGGAATTCAGGATCTTCTTTCCCGTACGATCCCGCTCCCTATGTCTCTGCTTCCACTTCCTCCCGCCCTCCCCTGAGTTATTTGCCGAGTAGGCGGCACTCAGTGCCCTTCGGCGGATTCTCGTTCCCAGCGGAAATATCTGGCCAGGAATCAGCTTACATTACAACAGTGAGCACCCCGGAGAGGGGAGAGGCTTTCACTGGGAGCGGCACCTCCTGTACACAGCTCGCTCTCCTTACCCTACCTTTCATTTTGTGGCAGGTGATTGAACTTTACACCTCGGGCTTTGGGCACTTCAGATCGCTCTCGGGAGAGGCAGAAGTTTGAAAAGAACCGAAAATGCCGAAACCGGTAAGTAGTTAATTTTTTAAAAGGCGCTGTTAACACATTTGTTAACTTAAGATGGTGTCTTGCGAAAGGTACATTTACTTTCCATACCTGCAGAACTTGTTCGAGGTGCTGCGATTATTTCGTGTATTGAGATATAAAGGATTCTGCCAGGAATGCTGCTTTTTTTTCCCGCAGAGACTATCAAAAATTGCCATTGCCGGCTATATTTCAAGCCGTCATAGCGGGGTATTGGGAAAAGTTTTCAATAAGCAATAATCACGCCTCGGTTAAACCTCATCGGCTACGATACTGCCAATGCTCCTGTTGTAGTGAACACTTCAAATGGTCAAAAGCTGTGAATGATGTGCCAAACTTTATTGGATTTTTTTTAATGTATAAAAATTTTCACTGGTACAACAGTTTTCTAAGAGCAGTGAGTGTTGATATAACTGAAATCTGATGCTTTTGCATTTCAGTTTGCTCCAGCTAATTAATTGTGCTGAACAGCCAGGTCCTTTGGGATGACTGCTCGATACTTAGGCCTGGCAGTGGGTTGTACTGTTTTGTTTCTGAATTTAACCACTCCCCAGTTAGTTTTAAGTCACTGCCCTTCTACGTTTCAGAGAGGGCTCTGTATGGTTAACAAAGCCTACAGTTGTATGAAAATGAAGTTCTTCCAAAGTTTTGGGGTGGTTACTTTGGAAACACTAGAGGGTACTATTTGGTTGATGTAGCAAACTACCTTTAAAAAAAAAACTAGTCTTGAATTTGTGCAGGAATGTGATGGCAACAAGCTTTGCAGGTTTTTTTTAGATTAGAGATACAGCACTGAAACAGGCCCTTCGGCCCACCAAGTCTGTGCCGACCATCAACCACCCATTTATACTAATCCTACACTAATCCCATATTCCTACCAAACATCCCCACCTGTCCCTATATTTCCCTACCACCTACCTATACTAGTGACAATTTATAATGGCCAATTTACCCATCAACCTGCAAGTCTTTTGGCTTGTGGGAGGAAACCAGAGCACCCAGAGAAAACCCACGCAGACACAGGGAGAACTTGCAAACTCCACACAGGCAGTACCCGGAATCGAACCCGGGTCCCAGGGGCTGTGAGGCTGCGGTGCTAACCACTGCGCCACTGTGCCGTGTAAATGTTATCATATTTCCCTTAAAATGGGGATTGTTTCAATATCCATGTGAGCTGATTTCAGGGGGAAAAAAAGGGGCGGCACAGTGGTTAGCACCGCAGACTCACAGCTCCAGCGACCCGGGTTCAATTCTGGGTACTGCCTGTGTGGAGTTTGCAAGTTCTCCCTGTGTCTGTGTGGGTTTTCTCCGGGTGCTCCGGTTTCCTCCCACAAGCCAAAAAAGACTTGCAGGTTGGTAGGTAAATTGGCCATTATAAATTGCCCCTAGTATAGGTAGGTGAAAGGGAAATATAGGGACAGGTGGGGATGTGGTAGGAATATGGGATTAGTGTAGGATTAGTATTAATGGGTGGTTGTGGTCAGCACAGACTCTGGGTCGAAGGGCCTGTTTCAGTGTTGTATCTCTTAAAAAAAAAACTCTCATCTGTGCTATGTGAACTCCACTTATTTTTGTCAATTCTGGATTATGCCCTATTTTGACCATAAAAAAATGATCCGTATGTAGTAAAAACAGTGCGGTAAATACTCAGCATCGTGTAGAGAGAAACAGAGTTAATGTTTCAGGTCGGTGACCTTTCATCAAATGTATATGTAGGTTGGTAGTTCAGTAAAATGAATGTTGACTGGCAGTGATAGTACTGGATTAATTATACCTGGTTGGCCATGAAAGAATATCTGGCAAAATTGCTTCACTCGTTCAATGTTGAAATAAAAGGGAGGGGGAGAAGAAAAAATCAGTGCCTTTTTTTAGTTATGGAAAAAAAATGGCTTGACATGTGACCTCATTCCCATGACCAAGCTAGTGATTTTAAGAGTGTTCAGAATTTTCAAAGGTAATGATTAACATGTCATGAATTCCTGCATCTTGTACACTTTTGAGTGTGTAACTGGTCCACGTTAATGGATTAAGGTTGAATAAATGCTTGTTGAATGTGCTAGAAAATGTGAATTGAAGCTAGTGTAGAAAAAGTATTGTAATGCTGAGAATGGGCTGGAGGTTGATTTGAACAGAGGTTCTCTAAGCAGTGTTTAAGATGGCTACTCAGAGCTTTATATAAAATATAGCATTCGCACATTTTTATTGATGAAATCTCAAAACCCCTTCAGTTGATTTTTAAAAAAAAAATACAAGCATAATTTCACTCAAGTTGAGATGTAATAGTGGTAAATCTAAATAGCTGTTTAGTAAGCCAGAGTTGGAGTATGGTGCAGTTTTTGGTTCCCCACTGTAGAATGGATGTTGAGGAAATGAGATTGAGCAGACTCGCCTTAAGACCTTGAGTCAGGACATAAAAATACAAAAGAACTTGTAACATTGGGAATGTTTTCATTTGGATCAGAAAAGATTAATAAGGTCCTTGAAGAGAGGTGTTTTTAATTATGAAAGGATAGATGGACAACTGAAAGCAATTTGTTTCTAAGAGACATTATAAATATGCTTAAAAAGATTTGGAACAACGCAGGGGGAAACTTCTTTACACAGAGGATTGTGGCTGTAGAATGCACTACTGGAGTTTGTGATTGAAGTAGAAACCATGCCAACATTTAAGAATAGATTAGATAGCTGGTTGAAGAATATGGCAATGGTGGGTACATGCGATTAAGACACTCGTAGAACATGTATATCAGTAGGTGCTATCTGGACCAAATAACCTGCTTTGTATCATCTGGTGCAGCAAGCTAAATGTGCAAGTCTAGTCATGTGATTCTGTGATCTGACACATGCAAAACAATTAGGTGGTCTTATCTCACATTAAAGCACAGCAGGCTTAGAGATTGGCATCTGACTGCAATTGCATATGTGTTGAGTGGCAAACAGGCTGCTCTCCTGAGACGGGAACAAAGTTATGACAAAGTACAAAGCTGTTTAACATAACCCAATTCAAAGGTATTCAATTCAAAAATGTTTAAATTATTACCCTTGTGTTGCTTATAATTTAACATTGCAGCAACATCTGATTTGTATGTAATGTTGCTAACTAATTAATTATTTGAAATGTAAGATCTTAAATTGATAAGAATGCCAGCCTTTAGCTATGAGCCTGAATTATTTGACTTGTAAAAAGCTTTCATATAGCACATTATATAGGCAAAATCGCTATTTTTTACATACCAACTTTCCATGTATAGCAATGAGATGAATGAGCAGTTAATCTGTTGTTGGGATGCCATCCTTGGCTCCAGTGATAGCACTCTTGCCTCAGATACAAACATCGAGCCTCATTACAAAGACATAAGTGCATCATCTAAGCTGACGCTCCAATGCCATAGAGAGGGTGTGCTGCACTATCACGTGCTGTTTTAGAGATGTTTGAGATAAGGTGTTGAACTAAATCTGCTGTGTGTGGATGTAAAAGATTCCACGGCACTTCTCGAGCAGGGAAATTTTCCCCAGTGTTGTAGACAGCATTTATCAATATTTACCAATATCACTAAAGCAGACGTGATTATTTATCTCATTGCTGTTTGTCGGACTTTGCTGTGTGCACATTACAACAGTAACTATACTTTAGTGGCTACACTGTAAAGTGCTTTTATCCATCTTGAGGTCTTGAAAGCTGCTAGAAATGACTTGCATTTATATTTCTTTTTGCTAGTGTTCGTAATGTTGCAGGAATTTATCACCTTTTTTGAACCACTGGGTTTGGTTTAATTGTACCCTCTGAACGGCAACATCTGTTTCAGTTCAACATGTCAACTGAAAGAGCATTTAACAATGCAGCATGCTGTTAGTACTACAGCAAGGGTCAACTTAGATTAATGTCTCAAATTATTTAAGTGGGGATTGAACCCCAAGCCCTCTGACTGCACCATGAAAGTGCTTGGTTGGTAGCACTAAATTATGAGACTCAGTCTTTTGAATTCTTCCCAGTTAAGCATGACCGACTGTTCAGATCATAGGTTGTTAATTTAATACCAATTCAGTAGTCTGAGGTACCTATATAGTTGTGAATTCATCTAAATATTTTAGGAAGGTGATCTTTTTAATTTCTGCTAAATTGCCAAAGGAAATTTTTCTTTGTTACAATTGTATTGGTTTCAAGCACTCAAAAGGAATGCCTTGTTCAGAGAAAATATGGAACCACCCGTTAGATCTTGATGTGTGAATCATATATTGGATGGGTTCCAGCAAGTTAATCACTGTCTTTTTACTTTTTGGAAAAAAAAAATCTCCATTTTATTTCATTAACTGTAATGGATGAAAGGTTGCTGTAACTTGGAACGCAGAAACAAAGGCTACTTAACTCCTGAGTGGCTAATACTATAAATGTAATCGAACAGCTTGAATTTGGTATTCATGAAGTCTCCAGACTTCATAGTCCTGTAAGTTCTATGTAGTAAAACACTAAAGTCAGTTAATGATGTGAGTACACCTAATTAGGAGTTAGAAAATAAACTAAATTGAAGCTCAATTGAATCCTGCTTTTCCAATGCTGCTACTTTTGCTTTTGAATTGCTTTTTAGATTTTAGCCACACTGTAAAGGTGATTTTTTTTTTAAATCATTCATTCATGGATGTGGGCGTCACTGGCTAAGCCAGCATTTATTGCCCGCCCTAATTGCCCTTAAGGTGGTAGTGAGCTGCCTTCTTGAACTGCTGCAGTCCATGTGAGGTAGGCACACCCACAGTGCTGTTAGGAAGGGAGTTCCAGAATTTTGACCCAGCGACAGTGAAGGAACGGCGATTATAGTTCCAAGTCAGGATGGTGTGTGACTTGGAGGTGGTGTTCCCATTCATTTGCTGCCCTTGTCCTTCTAGTTGGTAGAGGTTGCGGGTTTGGAAGGTGCTGTTTAAGGAGCCTTGGTGCGCATAGATGTATTTAAGGGGAGACTAGTCAAGCGTCTGAGAGAAAAGGGAATAAAGGGTTGCAATCATGGATTTAGATAAGGAAAGATGGAAGGAGGCTTTACTGGAGCTTAAACGCCAGCATGGACTGGTTGGGCTGAATGGCCTGTTTCTGTGCCATATATTCTTTGTAAAGAACAGAAGGGAAGGTCTGTGACAAGGCGGAGGGCAGGAGAGATTGAATGATGAACTTGAGGAACAGCACCTTATCTTCCGATCAGGCATTCTACAGCCCTCTGGACTCAACATTGAGTTCAAGAACTTTAGACCATGACCGCCATTTTGATTAGGTTTTTAATTTTTAAACCATGTATCAGGCTTAAACTTGTTTTTGCTTTTTAACATAGATGTTTATTCTACTATTAACACTCTAGACAAATGCCTCGTCTTTTACTATGGCTATTACTACTCCCTTTGCCTTTTCTTCCATGAAATCTTTGTCATTTAATCTCTTCTACCCTCTGCCCTGTCACAGACCCTTCTGTTTGTTCTTTCACCCCCTCTTTTCCCACCCCACACCCCACCCCCACCACC
Source organism: Heterodontus francisci (assembly GCF_036365525.1). NCBI lineage: Eukaryota > Metazoa > Chordata > Chondrichthyes > Heterodontiformes > Heterodontidae > Heterodontus > Heterodontus francisci. The sequence continues at coordinate 45,273,538 of NC_090383.1, read as the reverse complement.
AGCCCAAAGCCCATCTCGCCTCCAACCCCCGCAAGCCCCAGTGAAAGGCCACAGACCCGAAACATCAACTGTTACACTCTACACAGATGCCGCCAGACTTGCTATGCATTTCCAGCACTTTCTGTTTTTATATTCATCGATAGAAGGCTGTTTTCTTCGATGATAGATATCGAGATTATAACAGGCAAATTTCAAGGAAATAGTGTTTATTCCTGTAAAAATACTGAGCCCATCAGATGTAAACCTGCCTTTTCAACTTTGGAGAAAACTGCTCCAATTAGACTTTCATATCCTATAACTATAAACAAGTCACAGGCCAGACTTTTGACAACATTTGTATTTATATTCCTAGGCCAGTTTTTACACATTTTATGTAAGCTTTTTCCAGAGTGAGAAGTTTTGATTCTGTTGAAGTCTTGAAAGTAAATACAAGATTTCTGGTTGAGAATTTCTGTTGCAATAAAGATACTAATTTCAAATGTTTTGTGGGTTTCTGCTGGTTTAAAAAATACTCCTGCCTTAAAGTATGCTGGTGCATATGACATTAAAATCACAACTAGGAGATGTGTTCATGAAGTCATCTCTTAACCTGCATTAATATTCTGGCTTTCGCAAGTCTGAATGATGAGATACTCAAGCACATCTTCACATCATCGTTTCCTCTTTCCATTGCAATTGGATAATGAAATTATATGTGCCTAGACATCTAATCTACTGGTAATTGTAAGATGTTTTTGTGCTTTAAAAAGCTGAATTGTCTAAATTTAAATTGAGCATTGTAATTAGTAGGAATTTAGTGCTTAAAAATGGAATCAGATAATTTTGAACTAAGTGATTTCAAATTAAGCATTTCTACAAAATTTGGCCTCTAACGTCATGTGGTTCTAGATTTTCATGACCTGTCCCCAAAAATAACTTTAGCAATCTAATAGTGACATTTTGTTAATATTCACATTTTTTCATTTAAAAGGCACATTTCCCCAGAAAGTTTGCAGTTTGTTTAGAATCTATACAGGGATTTTGGGATTTCTCCAATGGTGATTATAAACCAGATGGACAGTTTTGAATGTTGACGTGGCTGGATTATTCCTGAGAATGAGTAACTATCTAATTGTGAGTCCAACCCTAAATAACTATTGAGTTAGTGGATGAATGAGGAAAGAAAAGCACCTTTCATGACCTCAGGATGTCCATAAGCACTTTACAGTTTAATGGAATACTTTTAAAATGTCACTGTTGTAATACAGAAAACGCAACAGCCAGCTTGCTCACGGCAAGCTCCCACAGACAGCCACATGATCATGACTGGATAATCTGTTTTAGTGATGATTGGGGATAAAAATTGGCCAAGGCACTAAGGATAACTCTCCTATTCTTTGAAATTGTATCATAGGATCTTTTACATTCACCTGAGAAAGCAGACAGAGCTTCAGTTTTCATGTCTTGCACAAAGGAAGGCATCTCTAACAATGCGACACTGCCTCAGCATTGCACTGGAGTGTCAGCCAAGATATTTTTGGTTCTTGAGTCTCTGGAGTGTGACTTAACCACAACTTTGACTTGAGGTGAGCGTGCTACCAGCTGAGCCAAAGCTGACACTGATCAATTAATGAGATGATCTGTTTCTTAGGGAGTACTCCTTTAGCACCCCATAAAACTGGTACAGCTTTCTCACGTATAGCACAAAATTATAACATGACTTAACATACATTTGAAATTTAAATTTCAAACCAATCTTACCCCACCCCCCGCCTCAATTAAATGCCAATATTCCTGAGCATTGTGGAGTTGCTAGGACCTGTACTTTACATCTCACCTGAAATTTTTTCTCTCTCTTTTGTTTCAAAACTGAAATTCTTTTAGGCTGAGTGTTCTTGATAATTTGAAAGTTTTTCCAAATTGTTTTAGTGTGGAATTTTTGAGATTAAAGATGAGTTATATTTGGGGAGGGTGAACTGTATGCTCCTTGGGGTTTGTTTCACTTCATATGCTAGGCATTGTTTTAAAGAGATGCTCTTTCATGGTGAGGCAGATGTTAAACATTGGAGGTGTATATATGCCTAAAGGTCACCTCGTTTCGAATATAGTTCAGTTTCGGTGGACCCGCCTGTCCACAGACTTGACCTTTTTCAGTCTTATGCTGAGAAGAAACCCAGTGTCGTTTTTTTTTTACCTACTGATATTTTGGGCCACTCGTACATTAAAAAGACACTTGTGAAAATGTAAATCTCCGGTATATGTATGCTTCTGGTTATCACTTTTGGTCATTTCAATGTCAACATTGAACATTCCGACTGCCTTTTGTATGTGTTTAAAATGGAAGTTCTACTTACAAAAAATTGCCTGCCACTGTATAATTGTAGGCTCATAACTAGTAATTGGTAGAGTGAAGTGAATTCCTGATTTGTGGAAAAGAAAGAGAATGAGACTTGGATTTTTTCCATTTGGGTTTTATTAGGGTGGTCCTACCTTTATTTTTCAGAGATCTGTTTTCAACTGTCGTCTGTGCATCTCTTTGCCTCCCACTGTAGTTTCCCCCACCCCCGGATCCTTCAGCCACCTCTTCTATACTTCGGAATTCTTTTCTCTCTTTCTCTACACCACCCCCCCCCCCCCCACCCTGCCCTGCCCTGCCCTGTCACCACACCACCCACAGCCATGCTACATCTTAACCTCAAGATCCATCTCTCTAACTTTAAATTTTTGTTCATCCTTCATGTCACAGTACCTGTTTTTATTCCTTGCACCAATCTGTGAAGTGCCTTAGCATGTTTTTTAAGGGTGCTATATAAAAGCAACCTGCTGAAATTAGAACAAATAAGCCTTCATTTTAATTTTCAGCCTTTTTAGCGAGTGTAGTTTTCAAACTTCATATTTAAAATATGATTTTGCAACCCACTGTTTAATCTAATGCCAGGACCAACTTTCGCAGGGTCAGTAAACTTGCTTTTGTTTATAGCTGAGTTTTTCATGGCCTCTCCAATAATTTTACAGCACAGAAGGGGGCCATTTCATTGATCGCATCTGTGATTGCTCTCTGAAAAAAGTTATTCTATTAACCCCTTTATCAATACCCATTTAGATTTATAAACGACTAGAATTTTATGGAACTGGAGTCTATTTGAACCCATGAAAGATTTTGACCTGGGTGTCTATTAAATGCTCCTCTCCCTTTTTCAATGTAACTTTTTAATTTGCAAATAGACATGGATGTGCAAAAAAGAGATTGATTTTTATAGCACCTTTTTTATGCCTGGGATTATCCAACAATTTGAACAGACAATGAACTACCTTGGAGTGTAGTCACTGTTATTATATTAGCAAATGCATGATTTTCATATAGCAATGTTCCTCAAACAACCATGAGAAATGAATGACCAGTTAATATGTTTTAGTGACATTGGTTGAAAGAGAACGAATGGCCAGAATATGCACTCGTCTGATTGTTCAATGGTATATTTTACATGTGCCCAAGCAGAGAGTTTAATGTCGTCATCTTCTGCTAAGGGTGTGGTTGTTCCTCTTAGACATTGTGCTTGCTGTGAGCTGTCCATTGGTTAGTGCAATTCTTCCTTTTTAACACTGTTCTAATACATTTGTTACCCAACGTTTCACTTCTTACCAGAATTTCCCATAGATGCTGGACTGTGGTCAAATAGAAAATAATTCAGGCCTGTTACACTTGCAGCCTTGACCCCCTTTTAAATTAAACATGAGTTTGAATGAGTACTTTGAATAGTTCTAGAATGTTAATGGATTAATCTGCCTCGCGCTCTCTGCTTCACGCTCCCTTCTTATTTGTCAGTGAGTTTGGTCTTTGGTCTGGCACATTTTAATGAACCTTGGCTATTAAACTATATGCAGGAATCCACAGCTCAGTTATTGTAATATACCCATTTGTTCTCTTGATTTTAGAAGAGTGGAATGACTCTGTCCCACACCCAACCCAAACTAGTTTGGGGTAGTGTGTAATGTGCAGTCAGTGACTGAGGTCATGCTGTCTTGTGTTTAGTCTATTGACCTCCAGTGAATGCTTTTTCTTAAGCATCTGAAATATAGTTTGTGAATCAAGCTTGCTTTTTTTCAAAATTTGAAATCTGAAAATTGTGGATAAATGATTACGATTGGATTTGTTCTTCAACTTTGTCAAAGCTCAGACATTAGATTGTTGCTTATGGGATGACGAGACCTACATGTTTTTTGGGGTTTTGAGTAGAAGGTTCATTTGAGTTGGGGTAGGGGAAGCAGTTGGTGGTTCTTTGCTTCTAATAGAGAAGCGCATTGAACACAGTATTGTTTCTTGAACCCAGTGAGAAAATAATGCCCCCTCAACATTGCTCAGTTATTGGAGTTGTCGTTTCAAAATGATACTTCACCAGAACTTGACCTTCAACTGCATCTTCAGTCACCTCGCGAGCCCTCCTGCTGAGTGTGCAGTAAAGTGCTTTTGAGATGCTTCTCAAAATTCTCAACCCACCTGGACCCCTCCATCTGGCATCTTACCCTCCCTAGATCTTTTCTTTGGGAACTGTTGGCATGACATTCTCCATCTCAATCATTCTACTTCGCTGACTCACTCTATCTAACCTCCCTCTGAACTTGCAGCATTCCATTCTCTCTATCAGGTTCAACCCCAGTTGTCATTTAAACCTAATAGTGGCACTGTTATTCTGTTGTGAACTGACCTCATACCTTTGTGGAGGCTGAGCACCAACTCTGATACTTTTGCTCACCTTCCCCAGACCATGACCCCACCACTGCACATCAAGCCATCTTTTCCCAAACTGTTACTGACCTCATCTCAACTAGTGATCTTCCCTTCACAGCCTCCAGCCTTATGGTTCACCAACCCTGCACAGCCAGCTTCTGCTGGCTAAGCAATATCCACAAACAGAACAGCATGAATTGATCTATCGTTTCAGCCTATTCTTGCACAATAGAACTGATTTCTTCTTCTTTTGACTTTTTTCCGTCCCTTGGCCAATCTTTTCCCGCCTATATCCACTACTGTTAAAGTGCCACTAACAATAGCAGGGGAGGTGGTGCATAGTAGTAATGTCACTAGACTAGTAACCCTGAGCCCTAGGCTTATGCTGGGGATGTGGGTTTGAATCCCATCACGCCAGATGGTGGAATTTAAATTCAATTAATAAATCTGGAATTAAAAGCTAGTCTAGTGGTGATCATGTGTCAATTATTGTAAAAACCCAACTGGTTCACTAATGTCCTTTTTAGGGATGGAAATCTGTCATCCTTACCTGGGCTGGCTTACATGTGACGAGGAAAGGTTCTCCCCGGGAAATCGACTTATAAGTTAAAGCAAACTCATCGGCCAGAACAGCCGCTTGCCAGGCTTTCTGGACCTGCTGCTCCTCTACATGTGTCTTTATGGAGAGTGGGAGAGAGTGTTTAAATTCCTCCATCAACAGAAATGTGGTTGACTCTTAAATGCCCTCTGAAATGGCATAGCAAGCCATTCAAACCGCTATGAAGTCTAAGAAAAGGAATGACACTGGACGGACCACCCGGCATAGACCTAGGCACTTTAAATGACATCGGCAAACTCAGCCCTGTCTACCCTGCAAAGTCCTCCTTGCTAACGTCTGGGGCTTGTGCCAAAATTGGGAGAGCTGTCCCACCAACAAGTCAAGCAGCAGCCTGACATAGTCATACTCACAGAATCATACCTTACAGACAATGTGTCCCAGAATCTGCCATCACCATCCCTAGGTATGTCCTGTCCCACCAGCAGGACAGACCCATCAGAGGTGACTGCACAGTGGTATACAGTTGGGAAGCAGTTGTCCTGGGAGTCCTCAACATTGACTCTGGACCCCACGAAGTCTCATGGCATCAAATCAAACACGGGTGAGGAAACCTCCTGCTGATTACCACTTACCGCCGTCCCTCAGCTGATGAGTCAGTACTCCTCCATGTTGAACACCAATTGGAAGAAGCACTGAGGGTAGCAAGAGCACAGAATGTACTCTGGGTGGGGGACTTCCAATGTCCATCAAGTGTGGCTCGGTAGCACCACTTGCGACCGAGCTGGCCAAGTCCTAAAGGACATTGCTGCTAGACGGGGTCTGTGGCAGGTGGTAAGGGAACCAACAAGGGAAAAACCTATTTTACCTCGTCCTCACCAATCTGCCTGTCACAGATGCATATGTCCGTGTCAGTATTGGTAGGAGTGACCACCGCACAGTCTTTGTGGAGACAAAATCCCGTCTTCATATTGAGGGTACCCACCATTGTTGTGTGGCACTACCACCGTGCCAAATGGGATAGATTTTGAACAGATCTAGCAACTCAACGCTGAGCATCTATGAGGCACTGTAGGCCATCAGCAGCAGCAGAGTTTTATTCAACCACAATCTGTACCTCATTGCCGGCATCACCTTCAATATTCACTCCCTCCACCACAGATGCACAATGGCAGCAGTGTACCATCTACAAGATGCACTGCAGCAACTCACCAAGGCTTCAACAGCACCTTCCAAACCTGCGACCTCTCCCACCTAGAAGGACAAGGGCAGCAGATGCATGGGAAGACCACCACCTGCAAGTTCCCCTCCAAGTCTCTCTCCATCCTGTCTTGGAACTATATTGCCATTCCTTCACTGTCGCTGGGTCAAAATCCTGGAATTCCCTTCCTAACAGCACTGTTGGTGTTCTGATACCCCAAGGACTGAGTGGTTTAGGAAGGCAGCTTACCACCACCTTCTTGAGGGCAATTGGGGACGGGCAATAAATGCAGGCCTTGCCAGCGATGTCCACATCCCATGAACGAATTTTTTTAAAAAAACTTTCCTGGTCCCTTTTCATACTGAATGTCCAATCCCTTTACATCTTTATTCCTGCCCACCAAGATTGCTTGAGGGCCCTTCTCTTGCTTGCACAATTTCCCAATCTGCCACTGCCACTGCCACCACCCACCTTTACCTGGTTGAAATTTTCCCCTCATTGAGCAACTTCCTGCTTGACTCCACTTGCTTCTGCCAAATAAAAGGTGCTGTTATGAGAATCTATGGGTACCAGCTATTACCTGCCTTTTTGTGGGATATGTGAAACATTCTTGTTCCGTACAACTCTGGTCACTACTTTTTCTGGTACATTGACTGTATTGGTGCCATTTCCTGCCCTTACCCCAAACTGGAAAACTTCATCTTTGTTTCCATTTTTCACCTTTCTCTTGCCTTCACATGGTCCAGTGTCAACTCTTCACTTCTCTTCCTTGACTTTTCTCTATCTCCATTTCTGGAAATAGGCTGCTGACCAGTTTCTATTATAAGCCCACTGACTTCGACAACTACCTTGACTATACTTTCGCCCACCTCGCTTCTTGTAAGGACTCTATTCCAGTCTCCCAGTTTCTCTGTGTCTGGCTATCTATTCTGACAATAACACCTTCCGAACCATTGCTTCCAATGTCTTCCTTTTTCCTCAACCTTGGGTCAACCAAAGATCTGCCAGGAAGGGCCTGTGGCAGGTGGTGAGGAGAAAATCCACTAGATCAATCTACCTTTTACAGATGCATCTTTCCGTGACAACAGTATTGGTAGGAGTGACCACCGCACAAATTTTGTGGAAATGAAGTTCCGTCTTCGCACTGAGGAAACCCTCCATCGTGTTGTGCAGCACTATCACTGTGCTAAATGGGATTGTTTCAGAACAGATCTGACAGCTTAAAACTGGGCATCCATGGGGCTCTGTGAACCATCAGCAGCAGAAATTGTGCACAACCACAATCTATAACCTCATGACCTGCATATCCCTCTCTATCATTACTTGCCATCAAGCCAAGGGATCAATCCTGGGTCAATGAAGAGCGTAAGAGAGCATGCCAGGAGCAGCAACAGGTATACCTAAAAATGAGGTGTCAAACTGGTGAAGCTACAACACAGGACTACATGCATGCTAAGCAGTGTGCAATAGACAGAGCTGAGCGGTTCTCGCAGCCAATGAATCTGATCAAAGTTCTGCAGTCCTGCCACATTGCGTCGTGAACGGTGGTGGACAATTAAACAACTAAATGAAGGCGGAGGCTGCACAAATATCCCCATCCTCAATGATGGGGGAGCCTAGCACATCAGTGCAAAAGAAAAGGCTGAAGCATTTGCAACCATCTTCAGCCAGAAGTGCCAAGTGGATGATCCATCTCTGCCTCCTCCTGTGGTCCCTCACATCACAGACGCCAGACTTCAGCCAATTCGATTCATTCCATGATGTCAAGTGGCTGAATGCACTGGATACTGTCCTGACAACATCCCAGCTGTCGTACTGAAGACTTGTGCTGCAGAACTAACTGCGCCTCAAGCCAAGCTGTTCCAGTACAGCTACAACACTGGGATCTACCCGATAATTGGGGGAGACCGTGGCTTAGTGGTAATATCTGAGCTAGTAATCCAGAGGCACAGGCTGATTCCCTGGGTACACTGGTTCAAATCCCACCACAGCAGCTGGTGGAATTTAAATTCAATTAATAAAAATCTGGAATTGAAAGCTAGTCTCAGTAATGGTACCAATTACTATCAGCGATTGTCGTAAAAACCCATGTGGTTCACTAATCTGCCATCCTTACCTGGTCTGACCTACATGTGACTCCAGACCCACAGCAATGTGGGTGACTCTTAACTTGCCTCTGAAGTGGCCTAGCAGGGCAATTAGAGATAGGCAACAAATGCTGCCCTTGCCAAAAATGCTCACATCCCAAGAAATAATAAGTGTGGAAAATTCCCTAGGTATGTCCTATCCACAAAAAGCAGGACAAATCCAGTTACTGCCCCATCAGTCTACTCTTGATCATCAGCCAAGTGATGATCTCATCGACAGTGCTATCAAGTGCCACTTAAACAACAACAACCTGCTCACTGGTGCTCAGTTTGGATTCTGCCAAGGTCCCTTGCCTCCTGACCTCTTTGCAGCCTTGGTCCAAAAATGGACAAAAGAGCTGAACTCAGGAGGTGAGTGATTTGCCCCTGACATCAAGGTGGCATTTGACCAAGTGTGGCATCAAGGAGCCCTAGCCAAATTGAAGTCAATGGGAGTTGGGGGGAAAATTCTCCAAAGGTTGGAGTTATACTTAGCACAAAGGAAGACTGGGAGTCCCAGGACATAGCCGCAGGAGTTCCTGAGGGTCGTGTCCTAAGCGCAACCATCTTCAGCTACTTCATCAATGACCTACTCTCCATAAAAAGGAAGTGGCAAGTAGCATTTATGCCACACATGTGCCAGGCAATGACAGTCTCCAACAGGAGAGAATCTAGCCATCTCCCCATGACATTCAGTGGCATTACCATTGACCAGAAACTGCACTGGAGCAGCAGCACAAATGCTGTAGCTACAAGAGCAAGTCAGAGGCTGGGAATTCTGTGGCGAGTAACTCGCCACCTGACTTCCCAAAGCCTGTCCACCATAAGTCAGGAGTGCGATCAATACTGTCCACATGCCTGGATGAATGTGGCTCCAACAGCACTCTGGAAGCTTGACACTATCAAGGACGATGCAGCCTGCTTGATCGATACCCCATTCGCCACCTTAAGCATTCACTCCCTCCACCGATGCACAGTCGCAGCAGTGTTTACCATGTACAAGATGCATTGCAGCAACTCTCCACACCTCCTTCGACAGCACCTTCCCAACCCATGACCTCTTCCACCCAGAAAGACAAGGGCAGCAGACACATGGGAACACCACCATCTGTAAGTTCCCCTCCAAGTCACATACCATCCTGACTTGGAAATATATAGTCGGTCCTTCACTGTCACTGGATCAAAATCCTGGAATTTCCTCCCGAACAGCACTGTGGGTGTACCTACAACAGCTGAACTGCAGCAGTTTAAGAAGGCAGCTCACCACCACCTTTTTGAGAGCAATTGGGGATGGACAACAAATGCCAGCATTACTAACAGCACCCGCATCCCATGAAACAAGTTATTAAAAAAAAATAAATAGGGTCGAGAGAGCAAGAGCTTAGTCTCATGGACAAGATGAGCTCTGAGACGGCATGAGGGAAGATAGAGAAACTAGCAAAAGATGAGTGTTCAGGGCTAGAGCAGGGGTATCTTTAGAGGATGTTTGGCCTGGTGGGCTAGTGAGAGTGAGGGAAGTGATGGAGGCAGCTGATCAGACACTCTCAATCTTAGTGACGAAGAAGTCCATGATCTCCGCATTATTGTTGGAGGTGAGAGTGGAAGAGACAGGGGAGAGGGTTTAAGAAGACAGTTTGCAGTAGGGAAAAGTAGCCGGGGGTTATCTTTGTAGAGTGATCCTGGAATAGTGAGCAGGATCCTATAGTATTTTACACAGCTAGATCTGGTGGTGAATGGCTGAAACAGTTGTCCACCATAGAGTATAAAAATTGGCAACTCATGTTGCAGCTGTACAGAACTTTAGTTAGGCCACACTTAGAATATTGCGTGCAATTCTGGTCGTCACACTACCAGAAGGACGTGGAGGCTTTGGAGAGGGTATAGAGGAGGTTTACCAGGATGTTGCCTGGTCTGGAGGGCATTAGCTATGAGGAGAGGTTGGATAAACTCGGATTGTTTTCACTGGAACGACGGAGGTGGAGGGGCGACATGATATTGGTTTACAAAGTTATGAGCGGCATGGACAGAGTGGATAGTCAGAAGCTTTTTCCCAGGGTGGAAGAGTCAGTTACTAGGGGACATGGGTTTAAGGTGCGAGGGGCAAAGTTTAGAGGGGATGTGCGTGGCAAGTTTTTTTTTTACACAGAGGGTGGTGAGTGCCTGGAACGTGCTGCCAGGGGAGGTGGTGGAAGCAGGTACGATAGCGACGTTTAAGAGGCATCTTGACAAATACGTGAATAGGAAGGGAATAGAGGGATATGGGCCCCGGAAGTGCAGAAGATGTTAGTTTAGGCAGGCATCAAGATCGGCGCAGGCTTGGAGGGCCGAATGGCCTGTTCCTGTGCTGTACTGTTCTTCTTTTTATGTTCTACCATATTGGTTCAAATCTGCATCCCTAGCAAATATTAGAAATGTCAAAGGTTATAAGCAAGTGAGCTGGGGGTGGGGCAAGAGATAACAAAGTAGAAGGTGTAGATTGGAGAAGGCCACATAGCTGACCAAGAGGTCATGGAGCAAAGGCTAATATTTCTAATATTTGCTAGTTCCAAAGAAGGGTCACTGACCCGAAACGTTAACTCTGCTTCTCTTTCCACACATGCTGCCAGACCTGCTGAGTGGTTCCAGCATTTCATGTTTTTATTTCAGATTTCCATCATTTGCAGTATTTTGCTTTTATTTGAGTACTAAGGGAGTGTTATGCTGTTGGAGGTGTTGTCTTTCAGATGAGGCGTTAAACTGAGGCCCCGCCTGTCCCCTCAGGTGGATATAAAAGATCCAGTGGCACTATTGTGAAGAGCAGGGGAGTTCTCCCTGGTATCCTAGGCAATTTTATCACATTGCTGTTTGTGGGTCTTTGCTGCATGCAAATTGGCTGTTGCATGTAACAGTGACAACACTTTTTTCAAGTATGTAATTGGTTGGCATGTCCTGGGGTTGTGAAAGATGCTATGTAATTTCAAGACTTCCTTGCTTGCTTCAACCTGTTTACTCATTTTAACTTTAAGTGGTATTCTGATTGAAATTTAATAAAATGAGTATGTTCAGTGCCTCCTGCCATTCCAGACTGGAGGTGTGAATTTTACTAGGTACGCCTTTGAAACAATAGTGTTTTATTTATTTTTTTCCTGTCGCTCCTTTTTTATAATAAGAAAAAGGAGCCAGAGTAGGCCATTCGGCCCCTTGAGCATGCTCTGCCATTCAATAAGATCATGGTTGATCTGATTAAGCCCTTAACTCCATTTCCTGCCAGCCCCCCATAAACCTAGACTTCCTTGTAGATCAAAAATCTGTAACTCGTCCTTGAATATGTTCAATGATCCAGCCTCCACTGCTCTCTGGGGAAGAGAATTCCAAAGATTAGCAACCCTCAGAAGAAATTCCTCCTCATTTCCATCTTAAAAGGGAGAACCCTTATTTTGAAACTGTGCCCACTAGTTCGAGATTCCCCACCAAAGGATAACCTCCTCTCAGCACCTACCCTGTCAAGCCCCCTTAGAATCTTGTTTCATTAAGGTCACACCTCATTCTTCTAAACTCCAGTGAATATAGGCTCCAACAGCTCAATATTTTCTCATGGGACGCATCCTTTATCCCAGGAATCAACCTAGTGAACTTTATCTGAACTGCTTCCAATGTAAATGCATCCTTCCATAAGTAAGGAGACTGAAACTATACACAGTACTCTAGGTGCAGCAAGACTTCCTCACTTTTATACTCCATCCCCCTTGCAATAAATGCCAACATTCCATTTGCCTTTCTGCTGTACCTACATGCTAAGTTTGTGATTTCAGTACAAGCACACCCAGATCCCTCTGTACTACAGAATTCTGCAGTTTCTCCCCATTTAAATCTGCTTTTCTGTTCTTCACACCAAAGTGGACAGCCTCACATTTTCCTACATTTATGCTTCACCTGCCAAATTTTTGCTTGCGCTCTCAAGCTATCTATATCTCTTTGCAGACTCTTTCTGTCCTTCTCAAAACTTGCTTTCTAACCTATCTTTGTATCACTCGCAAATTTGGCTACTATACACTCGGTCCCTTCATCCAAGTCATGAATATAGATGGTAAATAGTTGAGGCTCGCACTGATCCCTGTGGCACTCCACTAGTTCAATTTGCCAACCTGAAAATGGCCCATTTATCCCGACTGTCTGTTTCCTGTAGGTTAGCTGATCCTCTATCCATGCTAATATATTATCTCCAACACCATGAGCTGTTATCTTTCATGTGGTACCTTATCAATATCTTTTGGAAATTCAAATGCATGACATCTTCTGGTTCCCCCTTTATCTGTCTTGCTTATTACACCCTCAAAGAACACCAATAAATTTGTCAAATGCTGTTTCCCTTTCGTAAAACCATATTGACTCTGCCTGATTATATTATGATTTTCTAAATGTCTTGCTCCTACTTCCTTAATAATTGATTCTAGCATTTTCCCAATGACACAGATATTGGGCTAGCTGGCCTATAGTTTCCTGCTTTCTGTCTCCCTCTTTCCTGAATAGAGGTGTTAACATTTGTGGGTTTCCAATGTGCGTTCAGCTATAAATGTAACACAATAGCTATATGTCCCCAGTACCATATATTCCATTGAGAAAGAAACACTAAGAAGGATGTGTCATCTGTGGCTAAATAAGGAAGGTAGGATGGTATCAAATAGAAAGAAAAGGTGTACAATGCTGCAAAGATTAGTGGTAGACCAGAAGATTGGAAAAAAATTATAGCAAAGGATGGCTTAAAAAAAAAAAGAGGGAGGAATTAAAGTATGAGGATAAACTAGCAAGATCTCTAAAAACTGACAGTAAAAGCTTCAAGGTATATTAAAATGAAAAGAGTAGCTAAAGTTAAATGTTGGCCCCTCAGAGGATGAGACTGGGGAATTAATAATGTGAAACAAGGTAATGGCAGAGACTTTGAACAAGTATTTTGCATCTTCCTTCACAAGACACAAAAGGCATCCCAAGAATAGTAGAAAATTAAGAGGCAAAAGGGAGGGAGGAACTTAAAACAATCACCATAACTAGAGAAAAAAGCACTCAAAACTAATGGGACTAAAGGCTGAGAAGTGCCCTGGACCTGATGGCCTGCATTCTAAACTCTTAAAAGAAGTGGCTGCAGAGATAGTGGATGCATTGGTTAAAATCTTCCAAAATGACCTAGATTCTGGAATTGGATTGGATTGGAAACTGCTGAGGGGGCTTGACAGGGTAGATGTTGAGAGGATGTTTCCCCTCCTGCAGGAATCCAGAACTAGGGGGCACAGTTTCAGAATAAGGGGTCCCCCCTTTAAGATGGAGATGAGGAAGAATTTCATCTTTGAGGGTTGTTACTCTTTGGAATTCTCTACTCACGGCTGAGTTGGACAGATTTTTGATTGACAGAGGAGTCTAGGGTTATGGGGGACTGGTAGGACAGTGGAGTTAAGGCCACAATCAGATCAGCCATGATATTGACTTTTTAAAAATTCATTCATGGGATGTGGGTGTCGCTGGTTAGGCCAGCATTAATTGCCCTTGGGAAGGTGGTGGTGAGCTGCCTTCTTGAACAGCTGTAGCGGTTTGATGCAACTGAGTGGCTTGCTAGGCCATTTCAGAGGGGCATTGAAGAGTCTGGAGTCATATGTAGGCCGACCAGGTAAGGACAGCAGATTTCCTTTCCTAAAGGACATTAGTGAACCAGATGGGTTTTTACAATGATCGACAATGGTTTTATGGTGACCATTAGACTAACTTTTAATTCCAGATTTATTAGTTGTATTCAGATTTCACCATCTGCCATGGTGGGATTTGAACCCATGTCCCCAGAGTATTTGCCTGGGCCTCTGGATTACTAGTCCAGTGGCATTACCACTACGCCACCGCCTCCCCCTGTGGTGGCGTAGCTGGAATGGTGGAGCAGGCTCGGCGGCCCACTCCTCCTATTTTGTATGATCTTACCAGTTTAAACTACTGCTCCAGTTTAGAGAGGAAGAGAACAACCCTTAAAATTCCATCGCTTACCAAATTCCTGCTTTAAGCACTTGGTCTCATGGAACTCAGCTGAGCTGGATGGTGCTGCTTCTCCATTGTTGTTGCAAGTTGACATGTGCAGGACTTTTTTTTTCGGTTCCTTTCCTTGTTTGGTTCTATTCTTATTAGGTTACCTAATTACCTATTACATCAAGGAGGGCTAGTGGAAAAATAAGTAGGTGTTTTGGAGCATGCTGCAGTGGTTTGAAGGCCATTTTTGCAATATCTCTCTGTCTTAGATTTAAAAGCCTGAGCACCTTGGTACATTTTCAGCTACCATAGCTGAGGTAGTGGATAGTGCCCAGCTCACCCACTTAGCATGGAATTGGTATTCACCATAATACTTTTGCAGCTCTTGATCTGTTCTATCATTCTAGTATCTTCACCTTTGCTCTTGTCCCCAATAAAACTGTTTATTTTGTCCCATCCTGGTTATTACCCTAATACAACTCCCATCTTTGTTCGCTCAAGTTTAAGGGATGCAGAATTGATTGCACATGTATGGCTACCCAGTTGTGTGCCAGATATCACCAAATTTGGCTGGACCAAAACAAGAGCTATTGATTCTCGCTCTCTTCTGCCAAAAATTCTTCTGGAGAACAAAGATAACTGCTGGCTGGCTTTTCTCCACTACCAGCTATCTCTTCAGCCCCCTCTACTCTTGGCTTCAACAAGTATGAGGAGCTGCTGGACTTCATTTTCACCCAAGATTGAGATGATCCATTCAACTGCCTCTGATTTCCTCTTCCCATTCCTTTGCACATGAAAACAAAAATCTCACTTGCCATCCCCCTAGTCCCACATCTTTCTTTTGTTTCTTTCCTATCTCCCCATATTTCCCCCTTTTAAGTTCCTCTTGTCAATGAGACCCACCTCCTGACTGTTTGTTGGGCAGAATGGCCTCCGGTATGGTTCTGATTCTGACATTGTAAGTGGTTTCCTCTCCAGAATTGGCTGGAATTGGAGATCAGCTCTATCAAAGGCTGCAGAGAAGTCGAGAAGAATGAGTAGTGATCGTGCACGGTGTTCAGAGTCACCTGGGGTGCCATTTGCAGCTTTAGTGATAGCCATTTCAGTGTGGTAGTGGGGCACAAAGCTGATTGGAGGGATTCAAACATTGAGTTTTGAGAAAGATGGGCATGGATTTAGGAGGTGACGACATATTCAAGGATCTTGGAGACGAAATGGAGATAGACAATGGGTGCAATAGCTTGCAATGACAGAGGGGTTAAGGGTGCAATAGCTTGCAATGACAGAGGAGAGGGACCAGTAACAATATTTACTAGCATGGAGATTGGGAAGAGAAGTTGCATGATCAGTTTAGTGGGAATATGGTGGAGAAAATTGGGCAGAGATAGCAGAAGGTGGGTTTCATGGACAGGATGAGCTTGAGAGAGCATTGGGGAAATGGGAGAGCAACTAGAGAAAATGTGAGTCTGGGGGGAGCCTTGGAGGAAATTTGGCATGGCAGGATAGGAAAGGAGGGAAGTGGTAGTGGCAGCTGAAAGGATGGCCTCAATCTTACTGACAAACTCCATTAGCTCCACTGGTGTTAGAAGAGGAGGCAAGGTAGGAGGTCCTGAAAGCAGATTTTAGCAAGGTAGGAAGGAGATCAAAAAGCAGTAGTCTCAGGATTACTCCCAGTGCCACATGAGAGCGAGCATAGGAATAGGAGGATTGAGCGATTCAACACGTGGCTGGAGAATTTGTGTAGGAAGGAGGTCATAAATTTCTGAAGCATTGCGACCTGTTCTGGGGCAGGTAGGACCTGTACAAGATGGATGGGTTGCACCATAGGGCCGGGACTAACATCTCACAGGGAGATTTGCTAGTGCTGTTGGGGAAGGTTTAAACTAGATTGGCGGGGGGGATGGTAATCAGCGATGGAGCTCAAATTGGAGGGGAACAAAACTGGTAACGGGAAGTAGAAAGCGAAATTAGACTAAAGGTAGGCAAGCATCAGTACGACCAGGATACAGAATAATGTTAAAAAGGCAAAGTTAAGGGCACTCTATATCTGCACACAGTATTCACAACAAGCTAGGTGATTTGAAGACAGAGGTAAATGGGTAGGATTTAATTGCCATTGCAGAGATGTGGTTACAGGGTGACCAAGACTGGGAACTGAATATTCTAGGATATTTGTCATTTAGGAAGGATAGGCAAAAAGGAAAAGGATGAGATCAGTACATTAGTGAAAGAGGGACATGCATCAAAGGATCAAGATGTATTATCAGTTTGGGTAGAGCTAAGAAACAGCAAGGGGCAACAAACATTGGTAGGACTTGTTTATAGGTCACCAAACTGTAGTGGTAATGTTGGGCACGGTATAAATCGGGGAAATTAGAGTCGCATGTAATATGGGTAATACAGTAGTAATGGGCGAGTTCAATTTACATATAGACTGGGTAAACCTAAACAGCGCTAATGCTGTGGAGGACCAATTCCTAGAGTGTATACGAGATGGGTTTCTGGAGCAGTACGTTGAAGAACCAACTAGGGATAGAGCTATTTTAGACTGAAGATTGATAAATCCCCTGGACCTGATGAGCTATGTCCCAGAGTGTTGAAGGAGGTGGCTACAGAGATAGTGGATGCATTGGTGGTTATCTTTCAAAATTCTATAGTTTCTGGAAAGATTCCTGCAGACTAGAAAGAAGCAAATGCACCCACACTATTTGAGAAGGGAGGAGTGAGCGAGAAAATGGGGAACTACAGACGTCGTTTGACGTTGGTAGTAGGGAATAATGTTAGAAACTATTATAAAGGATGTTATAACCAGACACTTAGAAAATATGATTGAGCAGAGTGAGCATGGGTTTATGAAAGGGAAATCATGTTTGACAAACCTGTTGGAGATTTTCTTTTTTAGAGATACAGCACTGAAACAGGCCCTTCGGCCCACCGAGTCTGTGCCGACCATCAACCACCCATATTATACTATTCCTACACTAATTCCATATTCCTACCACATCCCCACCTGCCCCTATATCAAGATCAGCGCAGGCTTGGAGGGCCGAATGGCCTGTTCCTGTGCTGTACTGTTCTTTTTGTTCTTTATATTTCCCTTCCACCTACCTACACTAGGGGCAATTTATAATGGCCAATTAACCTATCAACCAGCAAATCTTTGGCATGTGGGAGGAAACCGGAGCACCCGGAGGAAACCCACGCAGACACAGGGAGAACCTGCAAACTCCACACAGGCAGTACCCAGAATTGAACCCGGGTCGCTGGAGCTGTGAGGTTGCGGTGCTAACCACTGCGCCACTGTCCCGCCCTATTGAGGATGTAACTAGCAGAAGAGATAAGCGGGAAACCAGTGGTTGTGGTGTATTTGGATTTTCAGAAGGCTTTCGATAAGCTCCCACGCAGGAGATGAGTGAACAAAATTAGGGCACATGGGATTGGGGGTAATATACTGGTATGGATTGAGAAGTGGTTAACAGACAGAAAACAGCGAGTAGGAATAAACAGGTCATTCTCAGGATGGCAGGCTTTTACTAGTAGGGTACCGCAAGCATCAGTGCTGGGGACACAGCTGTTCACAATCTATATAAATGATTTGGTTGGAGGGACCATATGTGATGTATCCAAATTTGCTGATGACACAAACCTAGGTGGGAATGTGAGTTGTGAGGAGGATGCAAAGAGGCTTCAAACATACAAGATTCTGAAGGGTCTTGAAAGGGTGGGTGCGGAAAGGATGTTTCCCCTTGTGAGAATCTAGAACTAGCGGTCACTGTTTAGAAACAAGGGGTCGCCCAGTTAGGACCGAGATGAGGAGAATTTTTTTCTCTGAGGGTCTTGAGTCTTTGGAATTCTCTTCCTCAAAAGGCAGTAGAAGCAGAGTCTTTGAATATTTTTTAAGTCAGAGGTAGTTAGATTCTTGATAAGGGGGTGGAAGGTTATCAGGGGTAGTTGGAAATGTAGAATCATAGAAAGTTTAAGGCACAGAGACCACTTGGCCCATCTTGTCTGTGCAGGCTGCAAAAGATCCACCTATTCTAATCCCACCTTCCAGCATTTGGTCGGTAGCCCTGCAGATTACGGCACTTGAGGTGCATATCAAGATTCCTTTTGAATGAGTTGAGGGTCTCTGCCTCAACTACCCTTTCAGGCAGTGAGTTCCAGACCCCCACCACCCTCTGGATAAAAAAGGTTTTCCTCCTTTCCCCTCTAATTTTTCTGCCAATCACTTTAAATCTATGTTCCCTCTTCACTCTGCTAAGGTGAATAGACCCTTCACTACCTTATCCAGGTCCCTCAAAATTTTGTACATTCCATTCAGATCTCCCCTCAGCCTTCTCTGTTCCAAGGAGAACAACCCCAGCCTATCCAATCTTTCCTCATAGCTGCATTTTTCCAGTCCTGGCAACATCCTCGTAAATGGCTTCTGTATCCTCTAGTGCAATTACATCCTTTCTGTAATGAGGTGACCAGAACTGCGCACACTACTCAAGTTGTGGCCTAACCAATGAGTTATACAGTTCCAGCATAACCTCCCTGTTCTTGTATTCTATACCTCGACTAATAAAGGAAAGGATTCCATATGCCTTAACCACCTTATTGACCTGTCCTGCTACCTTCAGGGATCTGTGGACATTCGCTCCAAGGTCCCTCACTTCCTCTACACTTCTCAGTATTATCCCATTATGTATTCCTTTGCCCAAGTGCATCACCTGACACCTTTCCAGCTTGAATTCCATTTGCCACTTTTCTGTCCATCTGGCCAGACCATCAATATCTTCCTGCAGCCGACGGCTATCCTCCTCGCTATCTACCACACGGCCAATCTTTGTGTCATCTGCAAACTTCTTGATCATGCCCCCGACATTTATGTCCAAATCGTTGATATATACCATAAAAAGCAGGGGACCCAGTACTGAGCCCTGCAGAACGCCACTGGAAACAGCTGCTAAAACACCCAACAATTACCCTTTGTTTCCTGCCCCTGAGTCAATTTTGTATCCACTTTGCAGCATTTCTCTGGATTCCATGGATTTTTTTTTTTTAAACCAGTCTGCCATGTGGGACCTTGTCAAAAGCCTTGCTAAAATCTATTTAGGCCACATCGACTGCACTATCCTTATCTATCTTCCTTGTTACTACTTCAAAACATTTGATCAAGCTGGTCAAACAAGATCTTCCCTTAACAAATCCATGCTGACTATCCTTGATTAATCTGTGCCTTTCTAAGTGACAGTTTATCCTGTCTCTCAGAATAGATTGCAATAATTTGCCCACTACTGAGGTTAGACTGACTGGTCTGTAATTATTCAGTCTATCGTTCACTCCCTTTTTAAACAGAGGTACAACGTTAGCAGTTCTCCAATCCTCCGGCAGCACACCTGTATCCATTGAGGACTGGAAAATGATGGTCAGACCTTCTGCTATTTCCTGTCTTGCTGCTTTTAACAGCCTAGGGTACATTTCATCTGGCCCTGGTAATTTATCAACTTTCAAGCTAATGCTAATCCCATTACTATGTCCTCTCTCCCTATGTTTATCACATCCAATTCTTCACGCTCCTCCTTAACTACAATATCTGCATTGCCCCCCCCCCCCCCCCTTTTTTTTTTGTGAAGACAGATGCAAAGTATTCATTAAGAACCATACCAACATCTCTTGCCCCTATACATAGATTACCTTTTTGGTCTTTTATGGGCTATACTCCTTAGTTGTCCACTTACTCTTAATGTATTGATAAAACATCTTTGGGTTCACCTTTATTTTGCTTGCCAATATTCTTTCATGCCCTTTCTTTGCTTTCCTAATTTCCTTTTTGATTTCACCGCTCCACTTCTAATGCTGCTATCGGCTTTCTGTAGTATTGAGTTCTCTGTGTCTGACAAGCTTTCCTTTTCTGCCTTATCTTACCCTGTAGACTCCTTGACATCCATGGGGCTCTAGATTTGGCCGTCTCACCCTTTTTCTTTGTGGGAACATGTTTACTCTGAACTCCTTGAATCTCCACTTTGCCTCCCACTGCTCTGACACTGATTTACCTTCAGGTAGCTGTTTCCAGTCCACTTTCACTAAATCGCTGCTCAGTTTTGTAAAATTGGCCTTTCCCCAATTGAGAACTCTAACTCCTGTTCTATTCTTGTCATTTTCCATAATTATGTTCAAACTGACTGAATTATGATCACTACCGCCAAAATGCTGTCCCACTGCCACTCCTTCCACCTGCCCATCTTCATTTCCTAAAACTAAGTCGAAAACTGCGCCTTCTCTTGTTGGACTTGCTACATACTGGCAAAAAAAGTTCTCTTGAATGCAGCTCAAGAATTCTGCTCCCTCAATTCCTTTCACACTAAAACTATCCCAGTTAATATTGGGGTGTTTAAAATCCCCTACTATTACTGCCCTATTCTTGCAGTTCTCGGAGATTTGTCTACATATCTGCTTTTCTATCTCCCTCTGACTGGGGGTCTATAATACACTCCCAGCAGTGTGATTGCCCTTTTTTTGTTCCTTCGCTCAATCTATATGGCCTCATTTGATGAACCATCCAACATATCATCCTCGTGAAATAATCAGTTCAGCCATGAACTTATAGAATGGCAGAGCGGGGCCGAGGGGCCTACTTCTCCTAATTCTTATGTTCGTAAAGGGACTTGGATAGGCTGTGTGTGGGTAAGAATGTGGCAGATGGAATATAATGTGAATAAGTGTGAAGTTATCCACTTTGATAGGCCGTGTATTTCTTAAATGGTGCGAGGTTGGGAATGTCGATGTCCAAAAGGACCTGGGTGTCCTTGTTCCTGAGTCGCTAAAAGCTAGCATGCAGCGGCAGCCAGCAATTGGGAAGCCAAATGGCATGTTGGCCTTTATCGCAAGGGAATTTGATTACAGGAGTAAAAATGTCTTGCTGCAATTGTATAGAGCCTTGGTGAGACTCCAGCTGGAGTGTTGTGTACAGTTTTGGTCTCCTTATCTAAAGGAAGGGTATACTTGCCATAGAGGGAGTGCAGTGGAGGTTCACCAGAATAATCCCTAGGATGGCTGGATTGTTTTATGATGGGAGATTGAGTAAACTGGGCCTGTATTTTCTAGAGTTTCGTAGAATGAGATCATCTCTCATTTTGACTTAAAATTCTTACAGGGCGTGACAGGATAGTTGTAGTTAAAATGCTTCCCCTGGCTGGTGAGGTCTATAACAAGGGGACAGAGTCTCTGAATAAGGGGCAGGCCATTTAAGGCTGGAAGGAGGAGGAATTTCTTCACGCAGAGGGTGGTGAATCTTTGGTATTCTCTACCCCAGAGGGCTGTGGAAACTCAATGAATGAGCACGTTCAAGACAGAAATTGATAGTATCCAGAAATCTAACGACATCAAGGGATATAGGGATAGCCTGGGAAAGTGGCATTGAGGTAGATCATCCTGCTCCTATGTTTCTAAGGGTTTTTGATTTGATTTGATTTAGAGATACAGCACTGAAACAGGCCCTTCGGCCCACCGAGTCTGTGCCGACCATTAACCACCAATTTATACTAATCCTACACTAATCCCATATTCCTACCACATCCTCACCTGTCCCTATATTCCCCTACCACCTACCTATACTAGGGGCAATTTATAATGGCCAATTTACCTATCAACCTGCAAGTCTTTTGGCTGTGGGAGGAAACCGGAGCACCCGGAGGAAACCCACGCAGACACAGGGAGAACTTGCAAACTCCACACAGGCAGTACCCAGAATTGAACCCAGGTCGCTGGAGCTGTGAGGGTGCGGTGCTAACCACTACGCCACTGTGCCGCCCGCACAGTTTGGTAGTGGAGATGAAAAGCTGGGGGTTATCTTTATTCCCAGGATCATTTTGGAATGCAGAGTGCAATTTCGGCAGAGGAGAGCAGGACCCGATGGTGCTTTGTGCCCCAACCAGATCTGGAGATGAATAGCTGAAACAATTGTCTGCCTTATTGGGAGGGGGTACAGGGTTTGAAGGCCAGAATAGGGGACAAGGGCATCGAATGTGTAATTGAGAATATATTTAAATAGATCAGTAGCTGCAGAAATATCGTAGCAAATGGCAGGGTGAAGGCAGTTTGCAAGTGTTGAAAATCACTTGAGTTATTACCCCTGGGTTTTCTGGCCCTGTAGCAGAAGTTGTTTGATTTGCTCCTACACTCCAACACAAGGAGACAGGTTCTTTTTCAGATAAGCTATTAGTAGCTAGTGATTTGGCTTCATTGTCTCACAACAGATCATGGAGGCAATGTTTGTTCATTCGTGGGATGTGGGCATCATTGGCAAGACCAATATTTCTTGCCCATCCCTAATTTCCCTTGAGAAGGTGGTGATGAACCATCATCTTGAACTGCTGCAGTCCATGTGGTGTAGATACACACATAGTACTGTTGGGGAGGGAGTTCCAGGATTTTGGCCCAGTGACGTTGAACATAGAACATCCAAGTCCGGATGGTGTGTGACTTGCATGGAAGCACAACCTGCAAGTTTTCTTCCATCTGGTGCCCTTGTCCTTCTAGGTGGAAGAGGTTGCGTGTTTGGAAGATGCTGTTGAAGGAGTCTTGGTGAGTTGCAGCAGTGATCTTTGTAGATGGTACACACTGCTGCCACTGTGCACCGGTGGTAGAGGAGTGAATGTGGTAGATGGGGTGCCAATCAAGCAGGCTTTGTCTTGGATGGTGTTTAGCTTCTTAAGTGATTTTGGAGCTGTACTCATCCAGGCAAGTGAAAAATATTCCATCATACTCCTGATTCTGTGCCTTGTAGATGGTTGACAGGCTTTGGGGAGTTACTTGCAGCAGAATTCCCAGTCTCTGACCTGCACTTGTGGCCACAGTTTTTTATGTGGCTAGTCCAGTTAAGTTTCTGGTCAGTGGTAACTCCCAGGATGTTAGTGGGGATTCAACGATCGTAATGCCATTGAATGTCAAAGGGAGATGGTTCAATTCTCTTGTTGGAAATGGCCATTGCCTGGTACTTGTGTGGTTCAGATATTACTTGCCACTTAGCAGCCCAAGCCTGAATGTTGTCACCATCTTGCTGCATGCAGACACCAACTGCTTCAGTATCTGAGGAATGTGTGAGAGAAATGTAGAATGTCGTAAATAGCATTTAGATGCAATTGAGTGGTGATATTGGCAATGTCTCTACACGTGTGCGTGCATTCTCTCTCACACTCACACTCATGGTGTGCTGCACTTGACTTAGAGTCTGAAACAAATCTGAAGTAAAGAGTGGGAGGTGGCACGTAGAAATATTGATCTCATTGGCAAGGCTGGGCACAGGGATTTTGACCTATGCCTGTGAGCAGCTGTAGTGTAGTGTCAATTCCAGTAATTGTATTGGAACTGATGCAATGCAAAACTGCTCAAATGCTAATTTTACCAGAGGCTGTTACAGGGATAAATTTGTAGTTCTATCTAGTGTGCATCAAACTTTCCAAACATTATAATTCCGAGTGGCACCTCCAGTGGCTTTTGATATGTGACCAGAACTGACCTCTCCTATAACATCCCAGTACTAGCTAATGGCCAGTATTGTCTCCTTCCCTCGAGCATTACCAGTACCAGCTAACTGCTTTTTAATTAAAACCAACTGACATTGTTCATTTTATTGGAAACCACCAGGAACAGAAGTACTGGGGACACGATGCACATTTACTTTCGAAACATTAGATCCAAACATTATCCAGTAGACTGTAAGCAAGCTCTGTGCTTTTAGCCTGTGAAGAGCTTTTGGAGTAGAGAGTTAGTGGAAACTGTCATATAAAGCAGTTTGTTGTGTTGTTTTCATGAATGCATAGAGGTGAGCAGAAGACATGTTGAGACACTGCTCCCATGCATGCTAAGTGACTTTCCCCTCTTGATTTTCAGCTAATTCTCCTTGCTCTCCTTTCCCATATTGTGCCAAGGAAAAAATGGTGTGCAGTCTACTCGAGACATCAAAATTAGCATATGAACACTCAGCTATGAAATAGTTTTCAGATCCTTTCATTTCACTTCTAGTTTGGGGTTATCAAGCTTTTAATCTTTTATTACTGAATACATGGTATGAAGCCTTTGGGTCTGAGTTGAAATCCATGATCTTTGGTGTTCTGATGGATTATCCAGGAAAGAAGAATTCAAATGGGAGCCAGTGAGCAAGATATAAAAGTTCAATTAGAGCATTATTGTCGACTCTTGGCTTGCAGTTGGGGGAAAAAGCTATTGCACTCCTCTACTAATTATTGTTATAAGCTTTTCCTCGTCAGCTTTTTGCATTTCCAATTCTTGTGCGATTAGTAAACAAATGCTATTCCCATTATGTAAACTTCTCAACTGGTGAACATCTTCTGAGCCCACAAAAGATCATGCCTTTTTTTTAAGGAAGGTGAGAACTAGATACATCTGTCTAAATAGTTGGCAGATTTGCATTTAGAACAAAACAAAGAACAGTACAGCACAAGAACAGGCCATTCGGCCCTCCAAGCCTGCGCCGATCTTGATGCCTGCCTAAACTAACACCTTCTGCACTTCCGGGGCCCATATCCCTCTATTCCCTTCCTATTCATTTATTTGTCAAGATGTCTCTTAAACGTCGCTATCGTATCTGCTTCCACCATCTCCCCTGGCAGCATATTCCAGGCACTCACCACCCTCTGTTTTTAAAAAAAAACTTGCCTCGCACATCCCCTCTAAACTTTGCCCCTCGCACCTTAAACCTATGTCCCCCAGTAACTGACTCTTCCACCCTGGGAAAAAGCCTCTGACCATCCACTCTGTCCATGCTGCTCATAACTTTGTAAACCTCTATCATGTCGCCCCTCCACCTCCGTCATTCCAGTGAAAACAATCTGAGTTTTTCCAACCTCTCCTCATAGCTAATGCCCTCCAGACCAGGCAACATCCTGGTAAACCTCCTCTGTACCCTCTCCAAAGCCTCCACATCCTTCTGGTAGTGTGGCAACCAGAATTGCACACAATATTCTAAGTGTGGCCTAACTAAGGTTCTGTACAGCTGCAACATGACTTGCCAATTTTCATACTCTATGCCCCGACCGATGAAGGCAAGCATGCCGTATGCCTTCTTGACTACCTTATCCACCTGCGTGGCCACTTTCAGTGACCTGTGGACCTGTACGCCCAGATCTCTCCGCCTGTCAATACTCCTAAGGGTTCTGCCATTTACTGTATACCTCCCATGAGTATTTTTTATATATATGTATATGTTCAGAGCCTATATGTCCCCTCAACTTAATTTAAGGATTATAATTTTTCCACTTTGTAATCTCAATTGGCTATCTTTATCATGGGGGTTAAAGTAACTATCTTTATAAAGTACCTTTTAATATTTTAAGAAAATGCTTGAGGCAGGCAGGAAGTAAAGGAAATGAGGAGGAGGACAAGACTGAATACATGATTTCCTTCCTGATATTGGCATAGTTATGGGTTTTGTGATGTGGCTTCTCAAGGTAAAGTGTATTTGGAGCTGACCTAAAAGAACATTACTGGACCACTGAAGTGGGAGGGAACAAAAGTAATGTACAGCCCGAATAAAGGACCAAGCCAGGCAGGAACAGTTCCTCAGTTGGGGATGGAGTGAGGCCTAGGGAGATTTGACAGCGAGGATCAGATTTTAGTAGGTTCATGAGGCGTGGGGAGCCAGTGGAGTTGTGTAAGAAAAGGGATGGTTAGATGTGCAGGTCAGGACTTAGCATTTTTTTGAGTTCTCTAAAATTTGAGGCGGTGGGGGGGGAGGCTGTTAAAAGCATTTGAGAAATTCATGCTTGAAAGACGAAGATGCTCTCGGGTGAGGCTTACAACAAGATAGTGGCATAATGGACAAATGTCTTGGAGATGGTTGGCAAAATGCCATCTTTCTGATGTCAGGCTGAAAATTTAGCTCAGTGAAGTTGCACATTGCCATCATGCATTGGAAAATGTTTTAATGAAGCTACATCAGTCTGCTTTGCTCATGGAGATCTGTGGCTCTGACTTACCATTTGGAGCAGGAGCGTTTTCCTATCTCTTCCCACATTCAGTTCATTATCACTGCTGTGTGTTGAAGTCTTAGCCTGATTTAAGTCAGATCTGCATGGATCACTGACCCAAAGTCGATTTTAATTTCATGGTAATTATTGTAGAAATTCCTCACTAAATATTGAAGAGATTTAATGTAATTGCCAAGTTCCTATGTTTAACTGCATTGCAACTGATTCAATCATTCTTGCATCAAAGGTTTGTGTTCTAATTCATGAACTAAATGTAATCAACACTGTCCTGTTTCCCAATTATGAAATTATTTTGGAAAGAAAGAACTTATATTTGTATAGCTTCTTCCATGTACCCGGGACAGCCCAAAGCACTTCACAGCCAGTGTATTACTTCTGCAGTACAGGGCAGCAGAGCATTTAATTTCCACGCCGCAAGGTCTTACAAAGGGCAGTCTGATCAATGACAGGTTAATCTTTGTATTTGGTTATGTTTGTTGAGGGATAAATATTGACCAGGACAATGGGAGAACTCCCTTGCTCCTCCTCTTCAAATAGTAGCAAAGGATCTTTTACATCCACTTGAGTGCAGAAAGGGTCTCAGTTTAATGACAATACAGTACTCCCTCAATACTGTATCGAATATGCGTGACACAGGTATGGGGATCAAGAAGGTAGAAGTGGAGGAACCTCAGCCCTTGCAATTGTCCAACAGGTCTAAGGGACTAGCAGCTAGTATGGATGAAAGCGGGGGCTGCAGGGTGGCTGAGCGAATTGACCATGGCACTGTGGTACCGGAAGTCATTCAAGCAGGGGGAGTTAATAGGAATGTGAATAGGAATAGTAAGGGAAAATTTGGTTAGGGAGATGGGCACAGTTCTCTGCAGCCAAGAGCAGTAGTTCAGTAGGCTCTTTTGCCAGGGTTTGGGACATCTGTTCTGGGCTGGAGAGGAACTTGCAGTGGGAGGGGGAGGAACCAGTTGTCATGGTCCACGTAGGTACCAACGACATGGGTAGGACTAGGAAGGAGGTTCTGCTTGGAGAGTATGAGCAGCTAGGGGCTAAATTAAAAAGCAAAACCTCCAGAGATTATTACCTGAGCCACGAACAAATTGGCGTAGGGTAAATAAGATTAAGAGGGTTAAATGCACGGCTCAAAGATTGGTGTGGGAGTGGCGCAGTGGTTAGAACCGCAGCCTTACAGCTCCAGCGACCCGGGTTCAATTCTGGGTACTGCCTGTGTGGAGTTTGCAAGTTCTCCCTGTGTCTGCGTGGGTTTTCTCCGGGTGCTCCGGTTTCCTCCCACAAGCCAAAAAGACTTGCAGGTTGGTAGGTAAATTGGCCATTATAAATTACCCCTAGTATAGGTAGGTGGTAGGGAAATATAGGGACAGGTGGGGATGTGGTAAGAATATGGGATTAGTGTAGGATTAGTATAAATGGGTGGTTGATGGTCGGCACAGACTCGGTGGGCCGAAGGGCCTGTTTCAGTGCTGTAACACTAAACTAAACTAAAAAAGGGTTTTGATTTATGGGGCACTGGCGTCTGTACTGGGGAAAGTGGGAGCTGTACTGTTGGGACAATCTTCACCTGAACTGTGCTGGGAACAGTATTCGGGCAAGTCATATATAACTAGGGTGGTAGAGAAGGCTTTAAACTAAGTAGTGGAGGTGAGGGAAGATGTGATAAATTCGCAACAAGGTAGATGAATTGACGACACAGACGAAAGTAAACTGGTCTGATCTAATTTCCATTAAGGACGTGGCTGCAGGGTGACCAAGTTTGGGAACTGAATTTCCAAGGGTATTTGACATTTAGGAAGGAAAGGCAAAAAGGAAAAGGAGGTAGGGTAGTGCTGTTGATAAAAGATGAGATCAGTACATTACTGAGATAGGCTCTTAGATTGGAAGATCAAGATGTCGAATCAGTTTGGATGGAGCTAAGAAACAGCAAGGGGCAGCAAATATTGACAGGAGTTGTTTACGGGTCACCAAACTGCAGTGTTAATGTAGGGTACATAATAAATGAGGAAATTAGAGGTGTGTGTAACAAGGGTAATACAGTAATCATGGGGACTTCAATCTGAGTATAGACTGGGTAAACCCAATTGGCACTAATTGCTGTGGAGGACAAATTCTTGGAATGTGTGCAAGATGGTTTTCTAGAACAGTATGTTGAGGAACCAACCAGAAAACAGGCTATTTTAGATCTAGTATTATGCAATGAGAGGCTAATTAATGTCGTTGTAAAGGAGTGACCACAATATGATAGAATTTTACATTAAGTTTGAAAGTGATGTAGTTCACTCTGAAGCTGGGGTCTTAAATCTGAACAAAGGAAACTATGAACAAAACTAAGAAGGTATGAGGGCAAATTGGCTGTGGTAGATTGGGAAGCTACATTAAAAGCTATGACAGTAGACAGGCAATGGCTTTCAATTAATGATTTACAACCAATCTATGTTCTATTGAGGGACAAAAACCCAGCAGGAAAGGTGATCCAACCATGGCTAACGAGACATTAAAGTAAAAGAAAAATTCTGCGAATGCTGGAAATTTGAAAAAAAAACAAAGTGCTGGAAATACTCATCAGCGCAGGCAGAGAGAAGCAGAGTTAATGTTTCAGGTCTGTGACATTTCATCAGAACTGGCAAAGGTAAGAGAAGTATTCGGTTTTAAGCAAGTGAAGTGGGGTGTAGTGGTGGGGAAGAGAACAAAAGGGAAGATGTGTTAGGGTAGGAGAGATTAAAAAACAAAGATGTCATGGGATAAAGGCCAAGAGCATGTTGATGGTTGTGATGAAGGACAAAGCATTAGTCCAGAGAGAGTGTTAAATAGCTGAATAATGAGCAGCTCTGTCCAAAAGCCCAACATGAAAAATGTAACCCCACTATTTAAGAAAGGAGGGAGAGAGAAAACGGGGAACTACAGACATGTTAGCCTGGCATTCGTAGTAGGGAAAATGTGAGAATCTGTGATAAAGGATGTGATAACTGGACATTCAGAAATAATGGTAGCATTGGGCAGAGTCAACATGGATTTGTGAAAGAGAAATCATGTTTGACAAACCTGTTGAAGTTTTTTGAGGATGTAACTGGCAGAATAGATAAGAGGGAACCAGTGGAGGGTAGTAAGCAAAATTAGAGCACATTCTTGAACACAGTCCTTTTGCTATCCTACAGATCCTGGATTTAAAATAAATTTATATACATTCTTAGCAAGTCTTGTGTATGAGACAGCATCTCAAATGGAGCAGTAACACAAATCAACTTTATGTATTTAAGTCTGCAGTATCCAAAAATCTTAATTGTGAAAGTTTGATGAATGGGATACGAAAGACTCCATTTGGCATCATCCAGCATTGCAATTTCTAGTCCTAAAATAATACCAGATAAGATTGGGGGTAATATACAAGCGTGGATTGAGAATAGATTAAGGGACAGAAAACAGAGAATAAATGGGTTGTCAGGCTTTAACTAGTGGGGTACTACAAGGGTTACTGCTTGGGCCCCAGCTGTTCACAATCTATATCAATGATTTGAATGTGGGGACCAAATGTAATATTTTCAAAATAAAAAGAAGAAATGCTGGAAATACTCAGCAGGTCTGGCAGCATCTGTGCAGAGAGAAGCAGAGTTAACGTTTCAGGTCAGACACCCTTCAGAACGTCAGAGTTCTGAAGAAGGGTCTCTGACCTGAAACATTAATTCTGCTTCTCTGCACAGATGCTGCCAGACCTGCTGAGTATTTTCAGCATTTCTTTTTATTTCAGATTTCCAGCATCTGCAGTATTTTGCTTGTAACATTTCCAAGTTAGCTGATGATACAAAACTTGGGAATGTGAGGAGGATGTAAAGACACTTCAAGGGGATTTAAGCAGGCGAAGTGAGTGGGCAAGAACATGGCAGATGAAATATAATGTGAAAAAATGTGAGGTTATCCACTTTGGTAGGAAAAACAGAAATGCAAAATATTTCTTAAATGGTGGGAGGTTGGCAAGTGTTGATGTCCAAAGGGACCTATCTGGGTGTGCTTGTTTATAAGTCATTGAAAGCTAACCTGCAACAAGCAATTAGAAAGGCAAATAGTATGTTGGCCTTTATTTCAAGAGTATTTGAATACAAGAATAAAGAAGTCTTGCTGCAATTGTATACGGCCTTGGTGAGAGTGCAGCTGGAGTACTGTGTACAGTTTTGGTCTCCTTATCTAAAGAAGGATATGCTTGCCATAGAGGGAGTGCAACGAATGTTCACCAGAATGATCCCTGGGATGGTGGGATTGTGCCATGAGGAGAGATTGAGGAGATTGGGCCTATACTGTCTAGATTTTAGAAGAATGCGAGTTGATCTCATTGAAATATCCAAAATACTTGGAGGGAATGACAGGGTAGATGCAGGAAGGATGTTTCCCTGGCTGGGTGGGGGTGTGAGGGAGGTGCCGAGAACCAGGGAACACAGTCTCCGAATAAGAGGTAGGCCATTTAGGTCTAGAACTCGTTACCCACAAGGGTGGTGGAAGCGGAGACTTCACTGACTTCAAGAGGAAGTTGGATGGCCACTTGAAGGAAATAAACTTGCAGAGCTATGGGGATTGAGTGGGGGAGTGGGACTGACTGGATAGCTCATTGGAAAGCTGGCATGGACTTGATGGGCTGAAAGGCCGCCTTCTGTGCCGTAAATGACTCTGACTCTTTGACTGAGATGAGGAGGAATCCCGACCACATATGTTGGGTTCGGGTCTATATTCTGTGTCCAGCATTCTGACTTGGTTCAGGTAGGGCTGGACTGTACTGTTTTGTATTTTTGTTTTAATTGACTGTTTTTTCTGTTTCATCGATATGTTTGGTTTTGTCAGGTCAGGCATTTAAAAAAAAAGCAATGGACTCGGGGCCCAGGTTGGGTTTTAATTTTCCACCCGAGCCAGGCTTTATACTCCTATTTCCTGTGCTCCTGTGAATGACTTCTCGTCCTTGGTGATTTCAACCTCCCATCTCAACTCATGCTCGCTCTCCACTGAGTTCACTCTCCTCTTATCCTCCTTTTTAATCTTTCCATCCATGTAAACTGCCCACCTCTTCTTCATAGCCACCCCTTGACCTTACCATCTCACATGGCCTCCCTACTTCCATTGATTCAATAACTTTCTTATTTCACTCTCCACCCACATCTCCTTCCACATCCTCACCCTACCTCCTACTGTGTCTGTCCCAGGATAAAACAACCAGGTGCCTCTCCTGCTTTCCTTCCTTACACTGGCCCATCGAGCCAAACTTCAAGTTCCATCCTGCCCTAACACTGTACTTGCATCTTCCCTTAGTTTCTGTCTTTGCTCCTTCAAGATGCTTCTTAAAACCTACCTCTTTGACCAAGCTTTTGGTCATCAGCCATAATATCACCTTGTCTGATTCTGTGCCAAATTTTGTTTTATAATGCTCCTGTGAAGCGCCTTCAGATGTTCTGTTTCATTAAAGACACTATACATAGATGCAAGTTGTTGTCTTAGTCTCAGCCTGGATCATATGGCTCAAGCCAGTGGTGATCTGACCTGAGGCAAGAGTGTTGCAACAGAGCCAAGACTGACAGCCCTGACTTTCATTTTTAATTGAGAAGAATGAGTATCTGTTCTACTTTCTCTTCTCCTCCCCCCCCCCCCCCCCCCCCTTCATCTTTTAATGGCCTGGAATGTTCTTTTTCAGATTTTTTTTGAAGTTAGTGATTAAAATGGCTTGTGTGATTTTTAAAAAGCAGGAGGTTTGAGTAAGTTTCTTATGTTGAACTTGTTTGACTAGGGTTTTTTTCCCCAGAAGATTGAATAGAAGGAAATAATTTGTTTAGAAGTTTTAATATAGAGGAGAGCTGCTGGTCATAAGAGTGGTCCCGCCTAATCCCACTCTCCAGCTCTTGATCTGTAGCCCTGTAGGTTACTTCAAGTGCACATCCAAGTATTTTTTTAAATGCGATGAGGGTGTCTGCCTCTTGCCAGTTTTTCAGGCACTGAGTTCCAGATCCCCACCACCCTCTGGGTGAAAAAGTTTCTCCTCTCAATTTCCCTCTAATCTTTCTGCCAATTACTATAACTGTCTCCTGGTTACTCAACTCCCTGCTAACAGCAATAGGTGCTTCCTATCCACACTCTCTCTGCCCTTACTATCTCACATGGCCTCCCTACTTCCATTGATTTAATCACTTTCTTATTTCACTCCACCCACATCTCCTTCCACATCCTCACCCTACCTCCTACTGTGTCTGTCCCAGGATAAAACACACACTCTAGTTTTACACACCTCAATTAAATCTCCCCTCAGTCTCCTGTGTTCCAAAGAAAACAACCCCAGCCTATCCAATCTTTCCTCTTAGCTAAAATTCTCCAGTCCTGGCAAGATCACGTAAATCTCCTCTGTACCCCCTCTAGTGCGATCACATCCTTCATGTAATGTGGCCAGAACACACTGCAGTACCCAGCAGAAATGCTGATGCTTACTGAAGTAAGAGAGAATATAATAAATGCATACTGTATCATTTATAACACCTGGATAAAGATGGATTACAAGTTGGTCCAAAGGCCCAGTCTTTTTCACCACCTTAGCCAACAACTGACCAGATGTATTTTGCAATAACAGCAGTTTATTGCTTGGTGATGGAATTAAAATGAGCAACTCTTCTCCCTCCACCAAGTTTTGTTCTGTGCTTTTCATAAAACATGGTTCTTCAGGGGTCTGACAGGTGCTGCTTTTGTAAAGGTGAAACAATGCTATCTTTGTCATGACAAGGCCACTGTAAACTTAACTGTGCAGTTAACACTATAGCATGGAACATAGGGATGCTTTCATGCCACAGCTTTTGAGGTTACCATGTCCTTTCTTGCCCAAGATGCCCATGTAGATTTGCTGCTGTGTAAGAGCTGCTTGACTGTTGGTTCTGATCTGTCCTTCCATCCCATCCAAAAAAAATCACAATTGTTAATCCCTTCAGTCACATGATCAGATCTTAGTGGGATTTGAATACAGTTGACATCTTTGGTACAAAGGGTGCGCTGAATTTTAGAGGTTTTATCTTTCAAATGAGACATTGAACCTGAAGCCCTGCTTGTGGATGTTAAATCTTAACGCTATGTCGAGTAAAGTAGGGAGTTCTCCCAATATTTATATATATACTGTAACTGAAATAAAAACAGGAAGTGCTGGAAATACTCAGCAGGTCAGGCAGCATCTGTGGAGAGAGAAGCAGAGTTAACATTTCAGGACTGTGACCTTTCTGATCTTTGTGATCTTCCTGAGTTCTGATGAAAGATCACAGACCTGAAACCTTAACTCTGCTTCTCTCTCCACTGCCTGACCTGAGTGTTTCCAGCTTGTTCTGTCTTTAAACTCTTTAACTAACTAACTGGTTCTTCATCCATATTTATTTGTTTCATCACATGGTTTCACATGATTTGATCGCATGCGTTTTTAAGTTGCTGATTAACCTGAGTTCCTGAATTGTTCCCTACTGCTAAGCTGGAACAAATAGGCAGTTTAATTGTTTTCCCACAGCTGTTGGACTTTGTGAACTATTCTACAGGGTGAAAGGTAGCTGGCAACAAGGCCTCTGAACTTGTTTGAAGTTGCAGAGCTGAACTTTTTTTTTCGTTGCAGCTGAAAATTTGTCTCTGATCTCAATACAAGAGTGTTCCTCCTGATGTGTGGATGGAACCACAGATGTTTACAGCATGGGATGAAGCCATTTGGTGGTGCTTGTTTATGTTGACAATTTGCTAGAGCAATCCAAAACTAATACCACTGCCTTGCTCTCCCTAAAGCCTTGCATTTTATTATGTGTTTATCTAACTTCCCAATAGATTGCAGTGGTCTCTGCCTCAACCATTCCATGTGGCAAAATATTTTGTGCTCTAACAACTTGATGTACAAAAAAGTCCTTCTGTTTTCTCTTACCCTGCCCAAATTTTTCTTACTGTTCTAAATTGCTGATCCCTTGTCACTTACTCCCTGCAGAGAAAATAATCTTTTCCAAATCGCATTTCATAACTTTTAACAACTTCTTCTGAACCTCTTGCAGGTGTATTTTTGATGCTGTGTTCTCAACTCACTGAGCACAGCAGCCAGGGTTCCTGTTTTTGGCTGTTTATGCTAGAAAGTCTAGCCACCAGGTGGGAAGATTGGGCTCAGCTATAATGCTTCTTGGGGCCAAATGGCCTGCCAACATTTGCTGTTGTCACTTCAAACCATAGAAAAATTATGGCACAGAGGGAGGCCATTCAGCCCATCGTGTCCATTCCACTTGTAGAATGGCTCCTTGTGGATGTAGCACCTGAGGTCTGCCAGCACCACAAACCATATCTCACCAATAGTTGGCATCTTCAAGGGAGGTGGGTTGGTTTGAAACTGTGCTCTGTACTTTCTTAAAGCAGAGTCCCAGCAAGTCTGCAAACAAATGATGCTCTTGTATATTGCAAAGATTTATTTAGCAATTTGAAGTTATTTATACACAGCAACTAATCTGTTGCCCCTCCCCAATGTCCTGTTAGGTTTTTATTCACCCTTTACCCATATTTATATCCTGTACTAATCTGTGTCGTTCCTACTTGACTCATTTTATGCAGCTCACTTGTCAATTGTAGCAGGAATGTCCCAACTATTAGTCTCTTGCGGACTGCATAGATGCTTATCATAGAGCCTCTGGGGGTCACATGTGGATCTCATCCATGTTAAAAATGGAAGGGTCTTGGATCAGATGTTGACTGATTTCTGTTTCTCTATAGATGCTATCCAACCTGATGATGATTTCCAGCTTTTCTGTTTTTACTTAGAGAGAACTTGCAGTAAATGTTCTTGCTACATCCAAATATGCAATTAATTCTGTTTGAAGTGTATTCATTCTTTTGTAGGTAAATGTTCCTTGTTAATTTGTAACATATTATGTTAATATACTGAGGTGATCTAGATTATCCAGATTCATCCATCAATAACTAATCTATCTTGGTGATATTTGGTGGATTTCACCACCAGTGAGACAATTGTGCTTCCAACAGTTCTGTCCAAACCTCCAGGCCCTCAAAATTCAAAGTGACAAACCAATGTACAAACGAATGAGTTGCCTGAGCATCAAAACTGGAATAATGCCTTATTTTATAGGACCATGAAAATTTCAGTCCAAAAGGTCACTTCGACGTTTAGTCATTCTGGCTCCACATCAGAATCATCATCTCTTAATCCCATTTCCTTACTCTTTCCACATCTAATATTTTTCACATTTAATTCACTGTTAAATGTCATTATTGACTTTATCAGCTAATTGTGAATAAGAATTGAATATTCAATAAGCTCCCTGAAATATTTTCTGACCTGCAACGATATGCGCGAGGAGCTCATAGACCTCTTTGTCACTAAGATCAGTACCATCCTATCGGCTGTCTCTGCCGCATCTCTCCCATCCACTAGTCCACCTGGCCAAATCTTTCCTCTAAGCCCTGCCCTAGCCTTGAACTGGCACTTGAACTCTAGTTCCTCTCTTACCTTCTCTCATGTCCTCTGAGCTCATCTTGTCCATGAGACCCACCTCCTGCTCCCTCAATCCTATTTCCCCTAAACTCCTGAGCACCCAACTTCACCTTCTGGTCCCCATATTGTCTGAAATTGTTCATTGTGTTCTCTCCTAAGATCTGTCCCCCTCTTTAAATCTGCCTTCAACACCCTTCTCAAAAAAAAAACAACCTTTGATACTCACTCACTATCCTTGCAAACTAGCACCCAATCTCCAAGCTCCCTTTCCGCTCAAGTTGTTGAACGTGTAGTTGCCTCCCAAATCTGTGCCCATATTTCCCAGAACTGCATGTTTGAATTCCTCCAATCCGACTTTTGCCCTGCCATTGTACTGAAGCTGCTCTTAAAATCGCAAATAACATCCTATGTGACTGTGACAAAGGTAAGCTATCCTTCTAGCCCTGTCTGCAGTCTTTGACAGGTTTGACCACACTATTCTCCTCCGACGCCAGTGGACTGTTGTGCAGCTGGGTGGGACTGCTCTTACCTGGTTCCATTCTTAGCTATCTAATGGTAGCCAGAGTATGACTTGCAATGGCTTCTCCTCCTACTCCCACACTATTAACTTCTGGCGTCCCTCAAGGATCTATCCTTGGTCCCCAGTTCTCATCTACATGCTGCCCCTCGGCAGCGACATCCGGAAGCACAACATTTTTTTTTCATGTACAGTGACACTGCCTCACTACCACCTCTCTTGATTCCTCCACTATTGCTGAACTATCAGACTGCTTATCTGACTTCAAGTACTGGATGAGCAGAAATTTCCTTCAATTAAATATTTCAAAGGCTGAAGCCATTTTTTCAGTCCCCAAACCAGGCTCCATCCCCCTCCCTGGCAACTGAGACTAAACTAGACTGTTCACAACCTTGGTGTCATATTTGAACCCCCCACTCCCCCAAGATGATTTTCTGACCATATATTCGCATCAACGTTAAGACTGCCTAGTTCCACCTCTGTAACTTCACCCCTGCCTCGAATCATCTGTTGAAATGCTCATTCGTGCCTTTGTTATCCCTACTCTTGACGACTACAACGCACAACATGCTTCTGGCTGGTCTCTCTCAATCTTCTCTCTAAACTTGAGGTCATACAAAATTCTACTGCCCGTGATTTAACTCACACCAAGTCCTGTTCACCTATGACCCCTGTGCTTGCTGACCTAAATTGGCTCCCGGTCAAGAAACGCCCTGATTTTAAAATTC
Organism: Heterodontus francisci; assembly: GCF_036365525.1. Taxonomy (NCBI): domain Eukaryota; kingdom Metazoa; phylum Chordata; class Chondrichthyes; order Heterodontiformes; family Heterodontidae; genus Heterodontus; species Heterodontus francisci. Next base: position 45,236,252 of record NC_090383.1, on the reverse strand, counting down.
TCGTCATTGTTTTCAAACCCCTTCGTGGCCTTGCCCCTCCCTATCACTGTAATCTCTTCCAGCCCTGCAATCCTGATTTTAATCGCTCCACTGTTGGTGGCAATCCCTTCAGTTGCCTAGGCCTTAAACTCTGGAATAGCCTCCGTATAGCTCTCCACCTCTGTACCTCTCTTTCCTCCTTAAAACTTACCTCTTTGACCAAATTTTTGGTCATCTTGCCAAATATCTTAGATTGGTGTCATTTTGTTTTGTAATGCTCCTGTGAAGCACCTTGGAATGTTTTATTACATTAAAGGCGCTATAAGTATAAGTTGTTGTGTCTGACAACATTTTTATTTGGAACCATATTATGGGTGATAGTGGAGGTCAACCTACTATAGCAATCTAACCTTAAACTTTATAATTTACAGTCATATGTAACCTTTACAGTTTGAGGAATGTGACCAAAGTGTGTTTTTAGCTGTCTAAAAGATAAAAACGTAGAAACGTAGAAAAATAGGAGCAGGAGTAGGCCCTTCGGCCCTTCAAGCCTGCTCCGCCATTCAATACGATCATGGCTGATCATCCAAACTCAGTAACCTGTTCCCGCTTTCTCCCTGTATCCCTTGATCTCATTAGCTTAAGAACTCTATCTAGCTCTCTCTTGAATATATTTAATGATTTGTCCTCAACTGCTTTCTGTGGTAGAGAATTCCACAGGTCCACCACTCAGGGTGAAGAAATCTCTCCTCATCTCAGTCCTAAATGGCTTACCCCTTATCAGACTGTGACCCCTGGTCGTGGACTCCCCCGCCATCGAGAACATCCTTCCTGCATCTAGTCTGCCAAGTCCTGTTAGAATTTTGTAGGTTTCTGAGATCCCCCCTCATTCTTCTAAACTCAAGCGAATACAAGCCTAATCGACCCAATCTCTCCATGCGAGTCCTGCCATCCCAGGAATCAGGTCTGGTGAACCTTCGCTGCACTCCCTCCATAGCAAGAACATCCTTCCTCAGATAAGGAGACCAAAACTGCACACAATACTCCAGATGTGGTCTCACCAAGGCCTTGTATAATTGCAGCAAGACATCCTTGCTCCTGCACTCAAATCCTCTCACCGTGAAGGCCAACATACCATTTGCCGCCTTAACTGCCTGCTGCACCTGCATGCTTACTTTCAGCGACTAGTGCCCAAGGACACCCAGGTCTCGCTTGACCTCCCCCTTTCCCAATCTATCGCCGTTCAGATAATTTGTCTTTCTGTTTTTGCCACCAAAGTGGATAATCTCACATTTTTCCACATTATACTGCATCTGCCATGTATTTGCTCACTCAATCTGTCCAAATAACACTGGAGCTTCTCTGCATCCTTTTCACAGCTCGCACTCTCACCCAGTTTTGTGTTGTCTGCAAACTTGGATATATTACATTTAATTCCCTCATGTATATCATTAATATATATTGTGAATGGCTGGGATCCTAGCAATGATCCCTGCTGTACCCCACTAGTCACTGCCTGCCACTCGGAAAAAGACTCTTTATTCCTACTCTTTGTTTCCTGTCTGCCAACCAGTTCTCTATCCATGTCAGTACCTTAGCCCCCAATCCCATGTGCTTTAACTTTGCATGCTAATCTCTTATGTGGGACCTTTATTGAAAGCCTTCTGAAAGTCCAAATATACCACATCCTCCCTTATCCTCGTTACATCCTCAAAAAATTTCAGCAGATTTGTCAAGCATGATTTCCCTTTTGTAAATCCATGTTGACTTTGTCTGACCCTGTCATTGTTTTCCGAGTGCTCTGCTATTACATCTTTTATAATGGACTCTAGCATTTTCCTCACTACTGGTGTCAGGCTAACCGGTCTATAATTCCCTGTTTGTTTTTCTGTACCTCGCTTTTTAAATAGAGGGGTTACATTAGCTACCCTCCATTTCTGTTGGAACTGTTCCAGAGTCTATAGAATTTTGAAAAATGACAAGCAGTGCAGCTACTATTTCTAGGGCCACTTCCTTAAGTACTCTGGGATGTAGGTTCAGGCCCTGGGGATTTATCAGCCTTCAATCCAATCAATTTCCGTAATGTCATTTCCCTACTAATACTGATTTCATACAGTTGCTACTTCTCACTAGACCTTCTGTTCACCAACATTTCTGGGAGGTAATTTGTGTCCTCCTTTGTGAAGACACAAAGGGTGGCACAATGGTGCAGTGGTTAGCACCACAGTTTCACAGCTCCAGGGACCCGGGTTCGATTCTGGGTACTGCCTTTGCGGAGTTTGCAAGTTCTCCCTGTGACCGCATGGGTTTTCGCCGGGTGCTCCGGTTTCCTCCCACTGCCAAAGACTTGCAGGTGATAGGTAAATTGACCGTTGTAAATTGCCCCTAGTGTAGGTAGGTGGTAGGGAATATGGGATTACTGTCGGGTTAGTATAAATGGGTGGTTGTTGGTCGGCACAGACTCGGTGGGCTGAAGGGCCTGTTTCAGTGCTGTATCTCTATAATAAAAAAAAAAGACACAACCAAAGTATGTATTTAATTGGTCTGCCATTTCTTTGTTCCCCATTATAAATTCCCCTGTTTCTGACTGTAAGGGACCCACATTTCTCTTCGCTAATCTTTTTCTCTTCGCTAATCTTTTTCTCTTCGCTAATCTTTTTCTCTTCGCTAATCTTTTTCTCTTCGCTAATCTTTTTCTCTTCGCTAATCTTTTTCTCTTCGCTAATCTTTTTCTGCTTTTACAGTCAGTTTTTATGTTCTCTGCAAGCTGACTCTCGTACTCTATTATCCCCTTCTTAATCAATCCCTTTGTCCTCCTTTGCTGAATTCTAAACTGCTCCCATTCCTCAGGTTTGCTGCTTGTTCTGGCCATTTTATATTTCTCCTCCTTGGATCTAATACTATCCCTAATTTCTTTTGTAGGCCACAGTTAAGCCACCTTTCCTGTTTTATTTTTGCACCAGACAGGAATGAGCAGTTGTTGTAATTCATCCATGCGCTCTTTAAATGCTAGCCATTGCCTATCAACTGTCAACACTTTAAGTAATGTTCCCCAATCTATCATAGCCAACCTGCGCCTCATACCTTCATAGTTTCCTTTATTTAGATTCACGACCCTAGTCTCGGAATCAACACTCTCGCTCTCCATCTTAATGAAGAATTCATCATGTTCTGATCGCGTCCCCAAGGGACCCCGCACAACAAGATTGTTAACTATTCCTTTCTCATTGCACAGTAGCCAGTCTAGGATGGCCTGTTCTCTAGTTGGTTCCTCAACGTATCGGTTCAAAAAACCATCACTTACTGACTCCAGGAATTCCTCCTCTACAGCATTATTGCTAATTTGGTTTTCCCAAAGTGTATGCAGATTAAAGTCACCCATAATTGCAGTTGCACCCTTATTGCATGCATCTCTAACTTCCTGTTTAATGCCATCCTCTACATCACCACTGCTGTTTTGGGGGTCTATATACAACCCCCACCAGCATTTTCTGCCCCTTGATGTTTCTTAGCTCCACCCATACAGATTGCACATCAGAATTCTCTGAGCTAATATCCTTCCTCACTATTGTATTGATTTCCTCTTTTACTAACAACGCTACTCCACCTCCTTTCCCTTTTTGCCTGTCCTTCCTAAAGATCGAATACCCTTGGATATTCAGTTCCCATCCTTGGTCACCCTGCAGCCATGTAATCACAACTATATCGTATCCATTTATATTTATTTGCGCGGTTATTTCGCCTACCTTATTGCGAATACTCCGGGTCTTTAGTATAGATATGTATTGACGATCTGCATTTCATACTTAGCAGTCAATGATTACTTCAGAAGTGTAGTTTTTGTCATGTCAGCAAACACAGCATCCATTTTATGCACACAGCAAGCTCCCTGCAGCAGCAAGGAAATTAATGGCTAGTTGATCTGTTTTGGTGGTATTTGTTGAGGCAAGAATGTTGGCCAGGACACACAACTCCCAGGAATTCTTGTACTAGTGCCATGAAAGCTTTAATATGCGTGAATAGGCAGATGGAACTTTAATGAATTTTTGGTGAGGTTCTCTTGTCTTGACCTTGTATGCAGCACTTATTAGACTGAGGATCATTTTATTAAAGCAAAATTAAAACCTTGTCCCTTGTGTACATGTTTTGGCTCCCTTGAATGCAGAAGGCTTCAGAGTAAACAAGCAGAATATATCAGCAGAGGCATAGAAACATAGAAAATAGGAGGAGTAGGCCATTCGACTCTTCGAGCCTGCTCCGCCATTCATTACGATCATGGCTTATCTAACTCAGTAACCTGTTCCTGCTTTCGCCCCATACCCTTTGATCCCTTTAGACCCGAGAACAATATCTAACTCCTTCTTGAAAACATGCAGTGTTTTGGCCTCAACTGCTTTCTGTGGTAGCGGATTCCACAGGTTCACCATTCTCTGGGTGAAGAAATTTCTTCTCATCTCAGTCCTGAAAGGTTTACCCCGTATCCTTAGGTTATGACCCGTGGTTCTGGACTCCCCCCACCATTGGGAACATCCTTCCTGCATCTACCCTGTCAAGTCCTGTTAGAATTTTATAGGTTTCTGAGATCCCCCCTCACTCTTCTGAACTCCAGCAAATATAATCCTAACCGACTCAATCTCTCCTCATACGTCAGTCCCGCCATCCCAAGAATCAGTCTGGTAAACCTTCGCTGCACTCCCTCTATAGCAAGAACATCCTGCCTCCGATAAGGAGACCAAAATTGCGCACAATATTCCAGGTGTGGCCTCACCAAGGCCCTGTATAATTGCAGCAAGACATCCCTACTCCTGTACTTGAATCCTCTTGCTACGAAGGCCAACATACCATTTGCCTTTTTTACCACCTGTTGGACCTGCATGCTTACCTTCAGCGACTGGTGTACGAGAACACCCGGGTCTCGTTGCATATTCCCCCTTCTCAGTTTATAGCCGTTCAGATAATCTGCCACCTTGTTTTTGCTACCAAAATGGATACACTCACATTTATGCACATTATACTGCATGTGCCATGCATTAGCCCACTCACTCAACTTGTCCAAATCACCCTGAAGCCTCTCTGCATCCTCCTCACAACTCTCCCTCCCACCTGGTTTTGTGTCATCTGCAAATTTGGAGATATTACATTTAGTTCCCTCATCTAAATCATGAATATATATTGTGAATAGCTGGGGTCCTAGCACCGATCCCTGCAGTACCCCACTAGTCACTGCCTGCCATTTGGAAGAAGACCCATTTATCCCTACTCTTTGTTTCCTGTCTGCCAACCAATTTTCTATCCATCGTAATACACTACCCCCAATCCCATGTGCTTTAATTTTACATGCTAGTCTCTTATGTGGGACTTTGTCGAAAGCTTTCTGAAAGTCCAAATAAACCACATTCACTGGCTCCCCCTCATCAATTCTACTAGTTATATCCTCGAAGAATTCTAGTGGATTTGTCAAGCATGATTTCCCTTTCATAAATCCATGCTGATACTGTCCGATTTTACCACTGTTCTCCAAGTGCTTAGATTAGATTAGATTAGATTAGAGATACAGCACTGAAACAGGCCCTTCGGCCCACCGAGTCTGTGCCGAACATCAACCACCCATTTATACTAATCCTACACTAATCCCATATTCCTACCAAACATCCCCACCTGTTCCTATATTTCCCTACCACCTACCTATACTAGTGACAATTTATAATGGCCAATTTACCTATCAACCTGCAAGTCTTTTGGCTTGTGGGAGGAAACCGGAGCACCCGGAGAAAACCCACGCAGACACAGGGAGAACTTGCAAACTCCACACAGGCAGTACCAGGAATCGAACCCGGGTCCCTGGAGCTGTGAGGCTGCGGTGCTAACCACTGCGCCACTGTGCCGCTCTGCTATAAAATCTTTGATAATGGACTCTAGAATTTTCCCCACTACCGACGTCAGGCTGACTGGTCTATAATTCCCTGCTTTCTCTCTACCTCCCTTTTTAAATAGTGGGGTTACATCAGCTACCCTCCAATCTGTAGGAACTGTTCCAGAGTCTATAGAATCTTGGAAGATGACCACCAATGCATCCACTATTTCTAGGGCCACTTCCTTAAGTTCTCTGGGAGGCAGACCATCGGGCCCTGAGGATTTAACAGCCTTCAAACCCATCAATTTCACCAACACCATTTCTCTACTAATACTGATTTTCCTTCAGTTCCTCTCTCTAAGCCCTGTGTTCCCCAACATTTCTGGTGTGATATTTGTGTCCTCCTTTGTGAAGACAGAAGCAAAGTATGCATTTAGTTGGTCAGCCATTTCTTTGTTCCCCCTAATAAATTCCCCTGTTTCTGACTGTAAGGGACCTACATTTGGCTTCACCAATCTTTTTCTCTTCACATTCCTATAGAAACTTTTACAGTCAGTTTTTATGTTCCCTGCAAGCTTACTCTTTTACTCTATTTTCCCCTTCTTAATCAATCCCTTGGTCCTCCTTTGCTGAATTCTAAACTGCTCCCGATCCTCAGGTCTGCTGTTTTTTTCTGGTGAATTTATATGCCTCTTCCTTGGATCTAAAGCTATCTCTAATTTCCCTTGTAAGCCATGGTTTGGCTACCTTTCCCATTTTACTTTTGCACCAGACAGGAATAAACAGTTGCTACAGTTTATCCATGCGCTCTTTAAATGTTTGCCATTGCCTGTCCACCGTTGTCCCTTTTTAAGTAACTTTTCCCAATCCGTCATAGCCAACTCGCACCTCATACCTTCGTAATTTCCTTTTACTAAGATTCAGGACCCTAGTCTCAGAATCAACTACCTCACTCTCCGTCTTGATGAAGAATGTTATCATTATGGTCACTCATCCACAAGGGGTCCCACTAGATTGTCAATTATTCCTCTGTCATTACACATTACCCAGTCTGAATGGCATGCCAGAAGGACAAGCACAGCAGTATTGGTGAGGGATGCCTGCTTACATTTTTATTATGTTGAATTCTGGATTGCAAATACTGCAGTTTGGTTTCTAAAACTGTTAAGCTATTCTGCAGCAGAAACTGAAACTGTTCAAATTTTTGGAAAAAGCAAAGACTGAGCTTTTTGAACTCCATTTGAAATGGTGTCTGGTGCTCCATTGAAAACTATTTACTTTCAAAGCAAGCCAAACCTGACTGGCTTTGTAGCATTAAACATATCCTAACTCTGTCACATTGGGACCAAAATGCTACTAGGTCAATATCAACATGATAATTGATACTTTTCTCCTCTTTCCTCCAGCCAGCCCATGATTGAACATTTGTAAATGGATTTGGGTGTTTTCACATAAAGCAAGAAACCGGCCCAGTTGGGCCAATATAATCAGTATAATTCAGTGGATTTGAAAAACTATTCAATACGATAGTGGGTTTTGTATGTCTATTATAAGCTGTTGAAGCACTATAGCATTGGTGTGAAGGGGTTGAAGTTTCGCTTTGAATTGCTGCTCACATTTGAATCATAGATTGTATAGGAGCACATGCTATAGTTACGTTAATTGTGATTTAAGATACTTAATCGAAGCTTGAAAAGCGTAAGTTTTGCTGAATTAAATTGCAATTCATTGTTGATGGCCGAGAATCTCTATTAAAGTTAAAGGGGAAGTTATACAGAAACAAATAAAACTGGGTGACTCACTCTGCATTGACCTGTGCACTGGAAACGATCGCAACACACCCTGCCCAGTCGACCCCTGCAAAAACCTCCCTGCTAACATCTGGGGGCTTGTGTCAAAATTGGGAATGCTGTCCCATAGACAAGTCATGCAACAGCCTGACTCATACTTACTGAATCATACATTACAGCCAATGTCCCAGACTCTTCCATCACCATCCCTGGATATGTCCAGTCCCACCGGCAGGACAGACCCACCAGAAATGGCAGCACAGTGGTATGCAGTCGGGAGGGCGTGGCCCTGGGGGGACTCAACATTGACTGCAGGCACTGTGAAGTTTCATGGCATCAAATCAAACATGGGCACAGAAACCTCTTGCCGATTACCACCTACACCCTCCCTCAGCTGATGAATCAGTGATCTTCCATGTTCAAGAAGGTGGCTCACTATCACCTTTTCAAGGGCAATTAGGGATGGGCAACAAATTCTGACCTTGCCAGTGACGCCCACATCACATGAAAGACTAAAAATAAAAGTGAAATTGTTCAGTGTTTGGTGTTGAACATCCTGATTTGGTTTCCCTGGGATTTTTGACTTTGGGTATTTTTCTGCAAAAGGCCTCTTTTTTTTTTTTACATTTTTAACAGTAGTAAGTGAGAAATACAAAGTAACTACTTGTAGCTGAAAACTAATTGTTGTACTACAGCTTTGTGCTTTTGTGCTAGCACATATCACCCTGCTGCTGCAAAGCAAACTTCCCGACGAGTAACATTGGGTGTTATTTATGCCTGGCCAAACCAGAAAGTGGGTTTTCCCAGTAGGCAATATGTCTTGTAAGCTGTGCACATCTTACTCCATTCTTCGAGTCATACAGCACAGAAACAGGCCCTTCGGCCATCAAGCACCCATCTATTCTAATCCCATTTTCAAGCACTTGGCCTTGTATGCTATGGTGTTTCAAGTGCTTATCTAAATACTTAAGTGTTGAGGGTCCCTGCCTCTACCACCTTTTCAGGCAGTGTGTTCCAGATTCCAACCACACACTCTGGGTGAAAATTTTTTCCCTCTAAACCTTCTGCCCTTTACCTTAAATCTATGCCCCCTGGTTATTGACACCTCTGCTAAGGGAAAAAGTTTCTTCCTATCTATGCCCCTCATAATTTTGTATACCTCAGTCATGTCCCCCCTCAGCCTTCTCTGCTCTAAGGAAAACAACCCTAGCCTTTTCAGTCTCTCTTCATAGCTGTAATGCTCCAGCCCAGGCAACATCCTGGTGAATCTCCTCTGCACCCTCTCCAGTGCAATCACATCCTTCCTATAGTGTGGTGACCAGAACTGTACACAGTACTCCAGCTGTGGCCTAACTGGCGTTTTATACAGCTCCATCATAACCTCCCCGCTCTTGTATTCTATGCCTTGGCTAATAAAGGCAAGTATCCCATATGCCTTCCTAACCACCTTTACCTGTGCTGCTGCCTTCAGTGATCTCTGGACAAGTACGCCAAGGTCTCTTTGACCCTCCTGTACTTCCTCGGGTCCTACCATCCATTGTACATTCCCTTGCCTTGTTAGTCCTCCCAAAATGCATCACCTCACACTTCTCAGGATTAAATTCCATTTGCCACTGCTCCATCCATCTTACCAGCCCATCTATATTGTCCGGTAATCTAAGGCTTTCCTCCTCACTATTTACGACACTGCTAATTTTCGTGTCATCTGCGAACTTACTAATCGTACATCCTATATTCACGTCTAAATCATTAATGTACATTGCAAACAACTAGGGTCCCAGCACTGATCCCTGTGGTACACCACTGGTCACAGGCTTCCACTTGCAAAAACAGACCTCGACCATCACCTCTGTCTCCTGCCACTGAGCCAATTTTGGACCCAGTTTTCCAAATTGCCCTGGATCCCAGGGGCTCTTACCACCTTAACCAATCTCCCATGTGGGGCCTTATCAAAAGCCTTACTGAAGTCTATGTAGACTACCTCAACTGCTTTACTCTCCTCTGCGCATCTAGTCACCTCCTTGAAAAATTCAATCAAATTTGTTAGACTACTGTGCTCAACCCAGTGTTGGGTGTAATTTAATACGAGTTAACAGACGCAGGTACTCTTTGTTTTAATGCAAAATATGTCTTGCATTTGTTGATGTACAGCTGTTACCTTTCCCCACCCCCCTCAACATTTTCTTTCCTGTTTCAGATCAATGTTCGTGTCACAACCATGGATGCTGAGCTGGAATTTGCCATCCAGCCCAGCACGACAGGCAAGCAGCTCTTCGACCAGGTAGGTCTAAATTCTTACACGTATGCCCTTAATCTGCACCACACGTGTCCAGGTAGGAATATCTTGTACAGTGGTAGGTGATGCCTACTGTGGGTGATGGGCCAGTTGGTTGTGTTGTGAGGAGATAGTTCAGACCAAGATAAGTTATGGGAGGAGGTGAGTTAACTAATGACTTTTTAAGGGAAAGTGTAGGAATTTTTGGGAAGAGTAGTTTCTAAACTGAAAATGTGGACTCCCAAGTGTAACTGTATAGGTGTAAATGCAGTACTGTATATACTCCACAGCCATGTCTTCTATTTCGCTATGTGATTAGTTTCGGTTCCAGAAACATTTCTGTTTTAAGGGGATTAAACTAAGGGACTAACGCCTGTCTTTGTTTTTTTTTCTCTTGGAGATAATGCAAGATCTGTAATCGTGATCATCAACGACAACAATTTATTACATTGTGCTATATAAATACAATGTAATAAAACATCCCAAGGTATTTCACAGGAATATTATAAAGCAAAATTTGACACTGAGCTATGTGAGGAGATTGGGTAGATGACGAAAAGCTTGGTCAAAGTGCTAAATTTTAAGGATCATTTTAAAGGAGGAAAGAGACTGAAGGATGGAGTTCAAGTTTATGGCCTTGGCAGCTGAAGACAGTCACTCGTGATGGAGCAATTTAAAATTGGTGATGCTGAAGATGTCAGAATGAGAGAAGCACAGATATCTGGGAGGGTTATAGAGCTGGAAGAGATTAGAGATAGGTAAGGGTGAGGCCATGGGGGCATTTGTAAACTAGGATGAGAATTTTAAATCAAGGTGTTGCTTAACCGGGAGCCAGTGTAGGTCAGCGATGTGTGAACAGGATTTAATGTGAGTTGGATCACGGGCAGCAGTGTTTTGGATGACATCAGGTTTACAGAAGGTAGAACATGAGAGGCTAGACAGGAGTGCAGTGGAATTGTCAAATCTAGAGATAACCATGGTACTGATGAGCGTTCTATCAGCAGAGACGGAGTCGGGCGATATTAAGGAGGTGGAAATATATGGTCTTGATGTGCAAATCTGTAGCCCAGGTGCAGGAGGAAGGGCTTCAGATTCTTCAGGCATTCGGACTAGTTCTGGGGACAGGTTGTACCTCAACAGGCCTGAGATTAATGTCCTCATAGGGAGGTTCACCAGTGTGGTTGGGGAGTGTTTAAACTAAATTGGCAGGAGGATGAACACCAGCATGTAGAAGTAGAAAAGAGGAATAAGGTGCACAAAGTCAGAGTCTTGGATAGTACTAGAACAGGGAGTCGTATCTTATTAGATGGGAGCAGACTAAGAAGGACTTCTTGGAATATAAAAACAGGTTTACAAAGCATGTATTTAAATACACACAGTATGGTGAATAAGATTGGTAAGCTACAAGCACAGATAGCAGTGTGGGAATATGATGTGGTGGCAATAATGGAAACGTGGCTTAAAAATGTTGAAGACTGGGTGCTTAATATTCAAGGGTAGGGAAGGAGAAAAGGGACGTGGGGTGGCAGTACTGATTAGGGAAGATATTGTGGTGGAAAGAGAGGATGTCCTTGAGGGGGCAAGGACAAAGTCTATTTGGTTAGAGTTGAGAAATAAAAAGGGGATGATCACACTGCAAAGGGTATTCTGTCGGCCTCTGAGTAGTGAGAGAGGAGCAAATCTGCAAGGAAATCAGATTTGGAAGAACTGTAGAGCAGTGATATTGGGGGGACTTTAATAACCTAAATATAGATGGGGATAGTATTAGAGTGAAGGGTAAAGAAGGGAAGGAATTTCTGAAATGTATTCAGTCCAGTTAGGAAGAAGGCATTGCTAGATCTGGTGCTGGGGAATGAGGTAGGTAAAGCAGACCGACTGTCTGGGGAGCACTTGGGCAAGAGTGATCATTGTAACATAAGGTTCAGATGAGCAATGGAGAAGAGCAAGTAACAATCTAAAGTAGAATGTCTAAATTGGAAGCGGGCTAATTTCAATGGGATAAGAAGGGATCTAGCTAGGGTAAAATTAAACTGAAGACAGACAGGAAAATCTTTTACTGAACAATGGGTGATCTTGAAGAAGAGGGATGCTTTAGGCTAGGTACATTACCAACACTGGTGCGAGGAAGGAGAACCAAAGCCAGGGCTCCTTGGATGATGCGAGATAGTGAATATAATGAAGCATAAAAAGAGGGTGTATGATGCATGTGAGGTGAATTTCTCAAGCGAGAACCATGCCAAATACAATAAGTTGAGAAGGGAAGTGAAGAGGAAAATAAGACTGGCAAAGAGCGACTATGAGAATATAATAGCAGTCAACATAAAACGGAACCCCAAAAACATCGCCTGACATGTAAATAGTGAGTAGGTAGGGTCACAACTTATTTTCCTCTATTTAAAACAGTGTGCCTTTAAGACTGTTTAGAAACTGTGTGCCTTTAAGACAGAGAAATTAGATTCTTGAACAGTGTGCCACAGCTGCACCTGTTTCCTAGGCCACAGCAGGAAGGGGGGAAGGTCACATGGTGTGCTGTGACTTTTAACTGTGTAAAAACCAGCTTCAACTGGTTTGAACTAGACACCACAAAGCAGGTTTACTGGAGGAAGGAACTGTGTGTTTTTCGGCAGAAATTCTACAATGAGCTACAGGCTGTGTTAATTGCCTAAAGAGAACAAAAACTCTTTGAAGAGAACATTTGTATTGCTGGAGGTAGCAAAATTCATTTTCTTTACTTCCAATGTAGAAGTCTTTGCTTCTAGATTGAATCTAGAAGACTGTTCTTTGAATCCGCCTGGAGACTTCGAGTGGTATCTGATTATAATAATCTGGACACTTCGTCAACCAGGAACGTAACTCAAAAGACTTGCAACCCAGTAACTTACTTATTCTTAAACAGCTAGTTTTTAAAAGCAGTTTTTATAAAACTAGTTAACTTTGTATGTGTGTGAATGGGAGAGTTAGGATAAATAAGAAGTTTTAAGGTCTTTAGACATAAATTTATCTTAATAGTATTTAAGATTTAGTTTATTAATGAATAGTTAATTTGTTGTTGTCTAAAGATACCTGGTTTGGTCTGTTTTATTCTGGGGGTTACTAAAGTGTTTAATTTCGCTAATTTCCAGTAGGTGGGAAGACTTTAATAATATGCTGCAACCTGTGGAGTATTGGGACTGAATTGACAGTACATTACTCCCACCTCGGTCATAACAGTAGTAAGAGGTGGGGTAGGGCCTATTGGGAACAAAGAGGGTGATTTCAGCTTAAGAGGCGCAAGGCAAGTCTAGAATTCTTACTGAGTACTTTGTATCGGTGTTTACTAAGGAAGAGGATGCTGACAAAATATCGGTAGAAGCGAAGGTGGTACAGTTAATGGACGGAGTGAAAATTGAGAGCACGATATACTGGAAAGGATCTATGTTTAAGAGTGGATAAGTTACCTGGTCTGGATGGCTTGCATCCCAGGTTGCTAAAGGAAGTGGGTGTGGAGATAACCAAAGTGTTTACCATTCTCAGTCTTCCCTACATACTGGTGAGGCGTCAGAGGATTGAAAGTGGCAAATTTGACACCGTTATTCAAGAAAGGGTGCAAGGACATTTCTAGTCAGTTTAACATCAGTGGTGGGTAAGGTTTTAGAAACATTAATCAGGGAATAAAATCATCAGGTACTTGGAGAGGTTTGAGCTAATTAAGGAGAGCCAGCATGGATTTGTGCAAGGTAGATTGTGCTTGACTAATTGAATTTTTTGATGAACATCGAAGGTTGATGAAGGGAATACAATGGATGTTGTCTAAGATTTTAAGAAGAAAGCATTTGATGAAGTACCACAAAAGACTGGTTAACAAAATTGAGGCTCATGGAATGAGAGTCAGTGTCAACTTCAATTTATTTAAAAAAAAAGAATTGGCTTAAGTACAGAAAACAGTGAGTCGCGGTAAATGGTTATTTTACAGACTAGAGGATTGTAGACAATGGTGTTCCCCAAGGTTCAGTGCTGGACTGCTATATGTATATAACGTGACATGGATATTGGAATACAGAGTAGAATTTCAAAGTTTGCTGATGATCCCAGACTTGGAAGAGTGGCAGACAGTGAGGATGATCCCAATCAACTGCAACAGGACATAGATAAGCTAGCAGAATGGGCAGACAAGTGACTAATGGAATTTAATACAGAGAAATATGAGGTAATGCATTTTGACAGAAGGGATGGGGAGAGGCCAAATAGACTTAATGGCACAGTTCTAAAGAATGCGCAGGGACAAGAGGGACCTGGGGGTGCATGTGTGTAGATCTTTGAAGGTGGCAGGACATATTGACAGAGTAGTTAACAAAGTATATGGGACCTTGGGCTTCTTAAATAGAGGTATCGAGTACAAAAGCAGGGAGGTTCTGCTTAAACTTCATAAAGCTCTGGTTAGGCCACAACTAGAGTATTGCATTCAGTTTTGGTAACCACACTTTAGGAAGGATGTGAGGGCCCTTGAGAGGGTGCAGAGGAGATTTACCAGCAACGTGCCAGGGGTGAGGGATTTTAGCTACAAAGTTAGGTTGGAGAAGCTGGCATTCTCCTTGGAAAGCAAAGGAGATTGCAGGGCTATTTGATAGAGGTGTACAAGATTATGACCAGTTTGAATAGGGTAGAAAAAAAACTGTTCCTGTTAGCTGATGGTACAAGGGCTAGGGGGGCACAGATTTTTAAGCTTTTGGACAAGAGATGCAGGGGAGATGTGAGGAAGAACATTTTTAATGCAGCAAGTGGTGAGGGCCTGGAACTCTCTGCCAATGAGGTTGATGGAAGTGGGGATAATGAATGATTTCAAATTAAGCTTTCAGGGTAATGGAACTGCTGTAAGGAAAGCCAGCACAGATTCGAAGGGCTGAATAGCCTTATTTTATAAATGACTATATAACTGCATGCAGAATTAAAAGGTAGAACAAACAATGTGGTGATTTGAAGGATTTGAGTTAGATTTGGGGAAAAGAATGGATGTCTGGAGTGATTGTACAGTGTATGCTCAAAACTGCTTCACATCAAGTGATTTGGCAAATGTTAAAAGTCCTAATCCATTCTGACTGTCTTTGCTAGTGTGTCAGCTTGATTTGTTAACTCTTCAGACTGTGGGTATTTTAATTGGCTCTCAAGCAGGAAATTTGTGTAACCCATTACTGTTTTGGATTTTGTGCTTCTGATTTTTCTGTTCAGTTTCAAACGGACTGGAATCATGAAATGCTCCAGTCCAGTTCTCCCAGATCATAGACACAACTGATAATTTTGCATGTTTTTTCTTCTGCAAAAGGCATTAGCAGAGCAGTTTTAATCAGATATAGTAGTCAATTCCTAATTTATCTTGTAAATGTCCATGGCTGGAGAATGAGGTTTCCATCCTCTATTAATCACCTCCCCTATCCCCATTTATAAGACCATGATCTGAGAAGGGCACGACTGAGTCCTGTTACTGTATATTATGTATACTAATTCAGGTTTAAACTGCATACACACTTCAGTTTTAAAGTTTAGATTTTTCTGGTAGGATAGAGGAGCTTTTTAACCCCCTCATTTGAGTTTTTCTACCTTTTACTAATTTAAGAGGCATTTCTTGGGCTTTCTTGCGATTTGTTAGGCTATTTTGTTTCATTCCTTGGTCCTTTACCACCCAGCGAAAATGTACCAGAAGAAGGGAGAGTTTATAAAGGATGTGGCTTCCAGCAAAAATGGGTTAAATCCAAGTTCAGGTGGAAACATTTGACAATGTGACCAAATTAATTGGCTGAAATTTGGAAGGAACAAAATTGGAGGGTTTTCCTCCTGCAATTTTAAATCTGCCCAGTGCACATTTATTCCACTTTTAAATTATGCTAGTTCCATTTTGAATAAGTTTGGATTTTGGGGGAAACTCAAATATGTTGCATCAGTATTTAAAAATGATCAAGGAAAACGCATTAATCTTCATATCTCTGCATGAGGGCCCTGATATGGGAAATAATTTTTTTTGAAAGCATCTATCTTGATCTGTGGTCAAAGTTCTTTTTGATATTGATAATGGCAGATCTATGGATTGAACGGCATACGTAGACCTTGATCAATGGTAACTTATTCTATTGCTACTCATCTGTTTTAAAGAGCGTTGCTAATCTGTTGGGAATGTGTGACATGTTGCCAATTGAACTATATATTTCACTTAACGAAGTCATTTTTTATGACTCCTGGCTGATTTCTCAACCTGGTTTAGATGTCCGTTGTGATCTGATTTTCTTTGGATCTTGAGATTGGTTGGGGGGCAGTTGGTGGGGCACGTGAGGTGGGAGAAAGGTGTTTAATTCAAAATTGACACCCCCACCCCACTCAAAATAGCACATCAGGTTATGCGCCATCAAAAGTAATGTTACGATGGTGTTTTATTTCAAAGTACGACATTGACTGTGGATAGCATGTCGCCTATCAAAGGTTGACTGTCATTGTGGATTTGGATTTGTAACTGGGTCCAAAGTAACCAGATGAAATGGAAGATTTTCTATTTACAGTGCTGGTGATGAACTGAATTGTACAACCTGCAGGAAACTGGCTCTGCACCCTCTATATTTAAGCTTAACTAAACATAGACCATTAAACTAAAGAGAGAAACTTGAATGTATACTCCGTCTTTGTAGGCACACCAACCTTATTTAAAATTATATACTTCTACCAATTTTGTACCAAGCACTTGATTTTTTTTTTAAACTTGCCCTTTTTCCTTGAGATTTGCATCACCCACACACCCTGTGGAGATGCTCATTATCCTGCTAGCGCTTGTCTTATTAATGAATAGGAGGGTGAGTGTCAGCTTGGACAAAATTTGGCTTAAGGACAAAAAACAGTGTGTCATGGTAAATGGTTGTTTTTCAGATTGGACGATGTGGTATTTCCCAAGTGTCGGTGCTGGGCTATTACTTTTTTATATTAAAGTGACTTGGATATTGGATTACAGAGTAAAACTTCAAAATTTGCTGATGGATAGTAAACGTGGAGTTGTGGCAAACAGTGAGGATGATACCAATTGACTGCCACAGGACATAGATAGGCAAGCAGAATGGGCAGATGAGTGGAAGATGGAATTTAACACAAAGAAGTGTGAGGTGGTGCATTTTTACAGAAGGGATAGGGAGAGGCAGTATATACTTAATGGCACAGTTCTGAAGAGTACAGGGACAGACGGACCTGGGGTTCATGTGCATAATCTTTTGAAGGTAGTGGGACATATTAAGAGAGTGGTTAGCAAAGAATATGGGATCCTCAGCACTATAAAATGTGGTATTGAGTACATAAGCAGGGAAATTTTGCTCAACTTTTATAAAGCTCTGGTCAGGCCACAATTAAGAGTATTTGATCCAGTTCTAATTACTAAACCACCAGAATAGTTCTGGGGATAAGGGATTTTAGCTACAAAGTATGTTGGCGAAGCTGGGGTTTTCCTTGGAGCAAAGGAGGTTGGTTGGATATTTGATAAAGGTGTACACGATTGACAGGCTCAGGTAAGGTAGCTAAGGAAAAGCTGTTGCTGTTAGCTGATGGTTCAAGGACTGAGGAGCACAGATTTAAGTTTGGGCAAGAAATGCAGGAGGGATGCGAGGAAGAACTTTTTTAGCAGTGAATGGTGTTATGAACGTTGGACCTTGTAACATTGTTTTAAAAATTGTTTTTTTTTAAACAAGTTGAGGATGGAGTCTGGAAGGTCAGGTGACCTCACCTTCACTCTGCAAAAGGTCAAGACAAAAACTTCCTTTTGAAAAGCAGAGACTGTAGGGTTAACACCTGAAGAACAATGGATTTTGTCCTCCCAGACTTCCCGGTCGTAAAACAAGGAGTCAGTAATTCAGAAGATGCAAATGTACCAGGCAGCTGTTAACACCTGGGAACAATAAATGGCCCAAGTGGCTCTGAAACCAGTCATCTGGGCTCTGCATTTTGGAACAGTACAATAAACTATTGACTTTAAGGTCTAGATGAATTTAAGTCATTAAGACTTAAATTCATCTAAGACTTTCTGAAGGTAGACAGGCTATAAGAAAGGAACTCAGCAGTTTCAGCCTCACAACAGGCAGTAAGAAAGGAAGACGACCGGCAGTGGCAACTCGAGAAAGAGAGCGGGAGAAACCTGCTCTCTGAAGCGGGATACAGTAAAAGGCTGTGAAGACTTTGAAAGTTGAAACTTGCGGGGAAGTAGAAGACCAGCAGGATCACCAGGAAAAGCCTTGTTCACGGATGTCCAGGACGGAAGTGCTTGGAAAAGTGAGCAAAATGGACATTGATTTTTGGAAAGGTCTGAGATCCAACCCATTGTTACTGGAACGAGTTTGGGACTTTTAACCGCAAAGGATTTCACCATCAAAAAAGACTAACGTGTAAGTGTGGCGTGAGGTTTTCAAGTATTTTAATAAGTAAAGAAAATACCTTCCTTTGTAATTTGGGGTATCAGCTACTTAGAAGGTGCTATTCAGTTATTTGGGGATTTCTTTTTAAATTCATTTATGGGATGTGGGCATCGCCGGCCAGGCTAGCATTTATTGCTCATCCCTAATTGCTCTTGAGAAGATGGTGGTGAGCTGCCTTCTTGAACCGCTGCAGTCCATGTGGGGTAGGTACACCCACAGTGCTAGCAGTTCGATACAACTGAGTGGCTTGCTAGGCCATTTCAGAGGGCATGTAAGAGAGTCAACCACATTGCTGTGGGTCTGGAGTCACATGTAGGCCAGACTAGGTAAGGACAGCAGATTTCCTTCCCTAAAGAACATTAGTGAATCAGATGGGTTTTTACAACAATCGACAATGGTTTTATGGCCATCATTAGACTAGCTTTTTAATTCCAGATTTATTAATTGAGTTCAAATTCCACCTTCTGCTATGGTGAGATTTGAACCCACGTCCCCAGAGCAATACCCTGGGTCTCTGGGTTACTAGTCCAGTGACAATGCAATTACGCCACCGCTTCCCCTTTTAGTTTAGTTATAATAAAAGTCTTAAAAGGTGAAATCTTGTCGTGCAATTCTTGAAATTGGTCTGGCGGTTCAGGGCTCGTTTTTATTTCATGTTAGCGATCTCACTGAGGTCATAAGTGGTAATGGCCTGGAACCTGCTGCCTTTGAGGTTGGTTAAAGCAGAGGTGATTGATTTCAAAAGGAAATTGGATGGGCACTTGAGGGGAATAAACTTGCAGGGCTTTGGGGATAGAGTGGGGGAGAAATTGGGAGCAGGTTGCTGAGTTTGGATGATCAGCCATGATTGTATTGAATGGCGGTGTAGGCTCGAAGGGCCGAATGGTCGTCTCCTATTTTCAATGTTTCTATGACTCAAATGAGGTTTTAAGCTTGTCATGTGATCTTCCTTTTGCAGATTAGTCAATGTTCTAATTTTGAACTTGTTTAGATTCCTTTGTAATCCAGGATGAGTGAAAAGGAATGGGATTAAAAATATTTCCAGCAGCAATACAGCCTCTTCCTCACATCATTTTCAGTGCTCTTAATGGAAACAGTCCACTGCTGAACCACATTTGCCATTTATTGATTTTATTGAATGCTTCCAATTCACTTACTCAAACCAATAGGCAACATGTTTGCTAAAGCAAATGATCCTTTATAAATGCTGTTGCTATTGTGTTGGATAGTTGTGAATTTTATTTGATACATCAATAACAGCAATGTTTTGGTGGTTCTCAGCCACTTATTTTGTTTTTTTCCAAATTGGCTAATTCCAGTTTGTAAAGCTATTATGCATCGTTTGAAAATTCGTCTGGAATTTTACGCCACCCCAAAGAGTGGGATGGCGGCGTAAAATGGAGCGGGAGGCTCTGGGGGCCCTTCCCGATCCGCTCCCGCCTCTGCCGCCACTTTAGGCAGGGCGGCGGTGAAAGATGGCTCACCCGCCACAGGCCAATCAAGGCCCTTAAGGGCCTTCACCCAGCTCCACGGAGATTTTACCTGTGGCTGGTCGGGCGACTGAGGACAGAGAGAAGCTGCCTGAAACACTACCCCAACCACCCCCAACACCCAACACGCCCCTTTACTCCCCACCCTTTTTTTTTTCTCCCCCCCACCATCGACCACTCTTGCCTCGCTGAGGCCTGACTGATTACCCCCGGCGAGGCAACCAAAATTTACCTTTGCTCCAGGCTCTCCGACATCTTTTCTTGAGGCTGGGCTGTAGTCCCAGCAGTGACCACTGCTCCCGGTGGCATTGCTGAGACTAAGAGCTGCCAGCCTGTGGATTGGCCAGAAGTTCTATTAGGCTGGACCTCCTACCTCAAGCAGGTGGAAGTCCCGCCTCATCAGTTGAAACCCGGTGAGCAGCAAAATATGGGTCAGATCCCCAGGTGAGGCGGAAGCAGGTTCGCCACCAACTTTTCAGTCGGTGGCCAGCTCCCGTCTGCCTAGGTAAAATCCCGGCCTTCAAATGTATTTAAATTAGTTTTGCTCTGGTGCTGAGCTTTCCACTCGCTGTCCTAAGAAATCTAAAATCTCGAAAGATGATTTTATGCCCCACTGCCCAAAAATAATAATTTGCAAATTAGGAGGAGCCCTATTTGAGGCTAAAATAGTATGCAGATTTTAAAGTCAGAACTTGTACTCATTTCTTTCACAGGTGGTCAAAACTGTTGGTCTAAGAGAGATTTGGTATTTTGGACTCCAGTATACAGACAGCAAGGGATATCCAAACTGGTTAAAGCTTGATAAAAAGGTAAATGCATTTTGACACTTGATTATGATCAAAGTTTATTATTTATTTCACTTACTGAAAGCACTTTTTATGAATCTTGCTTGATTTCTCAATTTGATTTAAATGTCCATAGTGATCTTGTTTTCTTTTTCATCTTGGGATGGCAAGGAGGGAGGAACAGTTGATTTTAAAATTTGCCCCCACCCCCTCCCATGAAAATTAAGTCTCCAGTCATGTGCAATTATACAGGATGTTATGATGTTTTGATTTATTGCAAAATGTAACATTGACTGTTAACTAACAGAGTGACTCTCACGGAAGATGTGGATTTGCAACTGGGTCCAGAGTAACCAGATGTAATGAAAGTTTATCTATTTGCAGTGCTGGTGATAAACTGAATTATACAACCTGCAAAAGACCTGGCTCTACATCCTTTATATTTAATCATAACTAATATTGAAACAAAGAGGAAAAACTTATTTCTTTACTTAGCCCTCTTTTTTGGAAAAGGTTGTTGACAAATAGTTGCGTTGTCCAGATTTTCTAGCTCTCACTTTGGGCATATTCTAATAGAACACGGTTGCTGATTGAGGGATAGAGCCATGGAAATTTACAACACAGCAGGAGGTTATTCAGCCTATCCTGTCTGTGCTGGCTCTTTGCTAGAACAATCCATTGCAGCCCTGCTCTCCATCTATCCCTATACCATCATGTTTCAGCTGGTTGTCTGATGGTTTCTGCCACAACTACTCCCTGTAGCAAAATGTTCCATACTCTTAACAATCCTCTGTTACTCATCACAGAATGGTATGACACAGAAGATGATTATTCAACCCCTCCTTCCTCTGTCAGCTGTTTGGAAAGGCTCCTATCCAATTAGTCCTACTTTTTTGCTCTATCTCCATTGACCTGTACACTTTTATTTTTTTTCCCCTTCAAGTATTTATCCAGTTCTCTTAAATCTGTTTCCACTACCCTTTCAGGCAGTGCATTCTAGATCACAATTCATTATATATTTTTTTAAAAGTTTTCTCATGTTGCTTCTGGTTCTCTTGTCAATCAACTTAAACCAGTGTCTTTTTGTTACCAACCCTTCTGTTTCTCCTTATTTACTCGATCGAAACCATTGATTTTGAACAGCTGTCAAATCTCCCCTTAACCTTCTGTGCTGTAAAGAGAACAATACCAGTTTCTTCAGTCTTTCCATGGAACTCATCTCTGATATTCTAGTAAATCTCTTCATGCTTTCTAAGGCCTTGACATCCTTCCTAAAATCTGGTACCATGAAATAAATACCCTACTCCAACTGAGACCTAAGCAGTATCTTACAAAGGTTTAGCATAACTTATTTTTGTACTCTTTGCCTCTATTCATAAAGCCAAGGATCCCATATGCTTTTAATAGCCTTCTCAACTTGTCTAGCCACCTTCAAAGATTTGTGTGCATACACCCCTCAGGGATTTCTATTCTGGCACTCACATTAAAATTGTCTCATTTAGTTTATGTTGCCTCTTGCTGCAAAAATCTGTCACTTAACATTTCTCTGTGTTAAATATCATCTGCCATGTGCCTTCCCATTTCATCAATGTCCTCCTGAAGTCTGTTTTTAAGTTTCATGTCATCATAGAATCTTACAGAACTGAAGGAGGCTATTTGGCCCATCATGTCTCTGCTACCTCCACATCCTTGCTTTTTGTCTATAACCCTGTCAGTTCCTCAAGATCAAGTACTTGTCCAGTTCACTGTTAAAATGATTTATGGAATCTCTTTCCACCACCTTTTTCAGGTAGAACATTCTAGATCCCAATTAAAAGTCCATGGAGTTAAAGGAGAAGTGGCAATATGAATACAAAATTGGCTAAGGGACAGAAAGCAGAGAAGTGGTGGGTGGTTGTTTTCCCAGACTGCGGCGGGGGGGGGGTACTAAACAGTGGTGCTCCCCTTGAATTGCGAAATAGAGGGATAAAATTCTCATCTCCCCTCTAGGCCTTTTGCTAATGATTTTACATTTTTCACCTCTGGTTAATGCCACATCGCCAGAGAGAGTAGTTTTTCCAAATCATCTTGATAACCTCTTAAGTCAAAAAGTTATGACATCACCGAACAAGACCATTCGGGCCATCAAGTCCATGCCAGCTGTCTTTTAGAGCATTTAATGTCCCATTCCCCCACTTTCTCCCTGTACTCCTGCAAGTTTATTTCCCTCAAGTGCCCATCCAATTTCCTTTTGAAATCCTTGACTGTCTCTGCTTAGTCACCTCTTAACTTTCTCTGTTCCAAGGAGAATAGTCCAAGCTTTACCAAACTCTTAATAACTGAAGCCCCTTATCCCTGATAACATTCTTCCTGAAATGTGGTGCCCAGAATTGTCCAAACCACTCCAGCTGAGGCCTAAGCAGTGATTCTTAAAGTTCTGGCATGATCTCTTTGCTTTTATATTCTGTTGCACTATTTGTAAACCCAAGTAACCGTATACTTTTTTTTTAACCACCTTAGCAACTTGCCTTGCCACCTTTTTTAAGGTTTTGTATAAATGGACACCAAGGTCTCTATGCTCCTCTACACTTTTCAAAATTGTGCTATTTATAGTATGCTATCTTTCCGTATTAGATCTCTCAAAGTGAATCACTTCACGCTTCTTTGCATTGAACTCCATCTGCTCATTTCACCATCTTGTCTGTCATCCTGAAGTCTATAACTGTCCTCATTAAGATTTGGCAAAGCAGTAAATAGTATATAATCTGCAAACTTTATAATAATGCTCTCTACACCTAAGTGTAGGTAGCTTTTAAAAAGAGTAACGGACCCAAAACTGACCCTTTGAGGGGGGGGGGTATCCAACGGCAAACCGCTTTTCAGTTCAGGAACACAAAAATCCACTGCTACCCTTTGCTTCCTATCATAGAGCTAATTTCATATCCAAACCGCCACTTTCTTCTTAATCCATGAATTTCCATCTTAATAAACCTCCTGTGTGGTATGCTGTTGAATGCCTTCTGATAGTCCATATATACATCTATTGCACTACCCTTTGTTAAAATTAAACTTTTATTTCTATTATCATTCCATTTATTTGTTTCATGTGCAAACTTTGAAATTATGCCTGATTAAACCCAAACCCAGGTCCTTAACAAACATCAAAAGGAGCATTGGTCCTAATACTGACCCCTGAGGAGCACCAATGTTTAGCCCCGTCCAGTCTGGAAAATCAGCCATCCACCACTACTCTGCTTTCTATCCCTTAGCCAATTTTGAATCCATGTTGCTGCACTCTCTTTAATTCCATAGATTTGAATTTTGCTACAAGTCTATTATGTGGTTAGAACATAAGAAATAGGAGCAGGCGTGAGCCATTCAGCCCCTCGAGTCTTCACCATTCAATAAGATCATGACTGATTTGATCTTGGCCTTAAGTTCACTTTTCTGTCTGTTCCACATAACCCTTAACTCTCCTAGAGTTCAAAAATCTGTCCAGCTCAGCCTTGAATATACTCAATGACCCAGCCTCCACCGCTGTCTGAGATAGAGAATTCCAAAGATTCGTAACCCTCTTGAGAGAAGAAATTCCTCCTCCTCTCCTATGTTAAAAGGGAGCCCCTTTATTTTCAAACTCTGCCCCCTAGTTCTACATTCCCCCACGAGGGGAAACAACCTCTTGGCATTTCCCTGTCAAGCCCCCTCAAAATCTTTCATTTCAATAAGATCACTTCTCATTCTTCTAAATTTCAATGTGGATAGGCCCAACCTGCTCAAACATTCCACATAAGCCAACCCTTCCCTCCCAGGAATCAGCCTAGTGAACCTTCTCTGAACTGCCTCCAATGCAATTATATCCCTCGTTAAATAAAGAGACCAGAACTCTAAGAACTGTAGATGTGATCTCACTAATGCCCTGTAGAGTTGTAGCAAAACTTCGCTACTTTTATACTCCATCCCCCTTGCAATAAAGGCCAACATTCCGTTTACCTTCTGGTTTCCTCCTGTACCTGCATGCTAATTTTCTGTTTCATGTACAAAGTCGCCCAGTATTCTGCAGTGTCTCTCAATTTAAATATTTTGCTTTTATATTCTTCCTAGCGAAGTGGGTAACGTTACATTTTCCTACATTATACTCCATCTGCTAAACGTTTCTCACTCACTTAACCTATCTATATTCCTTTGCAAACTCTGCCTCACAATTTACTTCCCACCTATCTTTGTATCATCAAATTTAGCTGCAATCCACTCGGTCCCTTCATCCAAGTTAATACAGATTGTAAATAGTTGAAGCCCCAGCACTGATCCCTGTGGCACCCCACTAGGCACAGTTTACCAACCTGAAAATGATCCATTTATCCCACCTCTTTCTTTTTTTCCCCTGTTAATTAGCCAATCCTCAATTCATGCTAATATATTACCCCCAACATCATGAGCTGTTGCCTTGTGTAGTAATCTTTTATGAAGCACCTTATTGAATGCCTTTTGGAAATCCAAATACACTAGTATCCCTTCATCCAATTTGCTTGTTACATCCTCAGAAAACCCTTAATAATTTTGTCAAACATGATTTCCCTTTCATAAAACCATGTTTACTCTGCTTGATGGTTTTATTTTCTAAATGTCCTGCTACTATTTCCCTAATAACGGATTCCAGCATTTTCCCAATGACTGCTGTTAGGCTAACTGGCCTATGGTTTCCTGCTTTCTATCTCCCTTCTTTTCTTGAATAGGGGCGTTACATTTGTAGGTTTGCAATCCGCTGGGACCTTTCCATTATCTAGGTAAATACCCAGTGTCATTCTGTTTAGCAGATTCATCCAACTTTCATCCAATTCTGTGCCCACAGCACGTTTCCCAATGCTAACTGATTTCTGTTGACTCAAAGCCTTACTAATGCAGAGTTCAGATCCTCCTTGGCTTACATGGTTTAGTGGTCTAAAATAAGTTTTGCAGACTGGGAGTTGATTGAATCCCAGAGAATAGCAGTTCAGGATTAAGAAAGGTTCTGTGTGATGGTGATCACAAAGGTTGGTTGCATTGCATTCTTGCAATTGCCATGTTTAAAAATAGGTTTCTTGTACAATTTTTTTTAAAGTGAAAATATACACTGAAGAGGGTTATTTCATAAGAAATTAATCCTTCATTGAGCATCCTCTAATGTAGATTAGGTTTTTGATTTCTAATTGAAGGGGTGCTGCCATTTTAATAGTGGAATAACTTTTTTGTTTGGAGAAATAAAGCCTCTGTTTTTCTGATAGGTATCCCAACAGGATTTAAAGAAAGAAAATCCCGTTCAGTTCAAGTTTCGTGGCAAGTTCTTCCCAGAGGATGTGTCCGAGGAGCTAATCCAGGAGGTCACCCAAAAGCTATTCTTCCTTCAAGTTAAGGAAGGCATTCTTTCTGACGAAATGTACTGCCCTCCTGAAACAGCCGTGCTACTTGCATCCTATGCAGTGCAGGCGAAGTTTGGTGACTTCAGCACGGATGCACATAAGACTGGCTACCTTACATCCGACCGCCTGCTCCCACAGCGGTAGGTGAAAGTACAAAACCTGCACAGGGGCTCATGACTTCTGATTTTAGGTTGGACCAAGCTCCAAATCCCAATTTCTGCCTTTAGGAATGCTGCATTTTAAAAATCCATGCCAGAGGTACAGGCCCTGAATTTCTGCAGGGGTTGTAACTTCAGAAGGCGATAGGAAGAACTTCCTTGAGAAATGGATGATGATGGCTGCTCATGCTGTTGCTTGGGGAAAGTCTGTTGATCCACCAGAGTTGGCTCGGGGAGATCAGATTCAGCTTCCATTACTGATTCCGGTTGGGTATTGTTCTAGCAGCTAACTGTATATTTTAAATAAAAATTCTTCCAGCCCCCTCTTTGTTCTTGTTTAGTCTTGAGTTACCAGCCGATCATTCTCTTATCTTCCTTCGTTCATTCGTTGTTATCATCTACCCAGAAGGTTGACTGTCATGGATCTCCACCTCTGTCTGTCCTGTGCTGTCCTTACACATTCTGCATTGGTCAACTGCGTCCAGTCTGTTATCTGTCATCCATTTTCTTCTCTGCTTCCCTCCTTTGTTTTCCGTTGATCTTTCCTTCCAATGATTGTCTCTGTCTACCTTCTGCTCTAATGATGTGACCGAAGTATTGTATCTTTCTCTTTGATCTGTGCTTTTCTACAACCATTTCCAGCACTTTCTCATTAGTCTTTGTTTGTGTAGGATATGCAGAACATCTTCCGATTATGCCCCCCCCCGTCTCGAATGCATTCAGCTTATCAATAGCCTCTTTATTTGTTGTCTGTCTCTCTGAGGCATATAACATAGATGACAAAACGTAGCACCTCAGCATTCTTTTCCTAAGATTCAGGGTCAATTTCTTTGTTAACAAGTCCTTCATTCTGACAAAGCTGTTCTTGGCTATCTCAATTCTTCTTTGGATCTCACAATCACATCTCTTATCTCATCTTCAACGAGTTTATATTCATAAGAGGGTACAACTGAACCATTGCCATCATAGAATATGATCAAATGTATAGTTACTACTGTAAAATCTGATGCATAGAAGTCACCTTCATGCAAGTTTTCTAGTTACAAACCCAAGCAACAAAATTGCGTTGCTGGGTGTGCTCATAGTCTTGTGCACTGATCAGTATTTTGTCAAGCAAAAAGTTCCAGGGTGTGTGATGCTTTTCCTATTTTTATACAGTGCATGATTGTCCTGGTTTTCTGAGCAACTCGGCTGGAGAGGAGTGTTAACGGCAGACAAATTAAACTTGTGGTTGTGTGCAGCTGGTCAGGACAGAGCTGTGCATTGTTTCCCTTAGCAGTACAAGTAGGATTATATAAAATTAAAAAGTAGAACCAGACTAATGTTTTTAGTCAACACCTAAAATATTATTCTGCCCTGCGCTGATCTGGTTCAATTCTTTCAATGTTGCTATGCTCTACCAACTGAGATTTACAGAAACTACAACATTGCTTGAGCATACTGAATGTTTTGGTGGCTTTATGTTTCTAAGCATTTAACTTTTTTTTGAAGTGAGACTGAAACCAGAAAGTGCAATTTAATTTTGTTGCATTTATGTAGAGGTCACAGCACAAACAGGACATTCAGCCTAACTGGTCTGTGCTGGTGTTTATGCTGCACATGAAACTCCACCCATCCTCTTCATCTAACCCTGTCAGGTGCATGCAGTTCTCCAAAGCCATATTAATGCAGCCCTCAAAACCCAAGCTTCTCTGATTTTTGGTTTGTGCTTTTTGATTTGCCCTGCTTGAATTGGGCCGACATGCTTGTAAAGGACTTTTCATGCTACTATCTACTAGATAAATCCTGAATCTGAACGCAAAGGTCTATTAATATCAGCAAATTAGAACACTGATTTAAATTTATTAGGGTACCACTAAGCTCCTGTGGCCACACCTTTTCTGCCAATGAACCATCTTGGATACCCCTGGATTAAGCAGTATTTTGCAATCTTGTACCATTGTTTTCCATCTCGCTGTTAAACTACACTATTGGCCTTTCTTCCCAAGTTTCTTTAGTTTATAGATGTAATACTGATAATTTCTGTGTCTCGGCAACAATATATCTGTTGAAATGTCCTTTCCAATACTTAGAGTCATAGAGTTATACAGCACGGAAACAGGCCCTTCGGCCCATTGTGTCTGTGCCAGCCATCAAGCACCTATCATAATCCCATTTTCCAGCATTTGGCCTGTAGCCTTGTATGCTATGGCGTTTCAAGTGCTCATTTAAATACTAAAATGTTGGGGGTTCCTGCCTCTACCACCCCTTCAAGTAGTGTGTTCCAGATTCCAACCATCCTCCGGGTGAAACATTTTTTCCTCAAATAACCTCTAAACCTCTTGCCCCTTGCCTTAAATCTTTGCCCCCTGGTTATTGACCCCTCCGTTAAGGGAAAAAGTTTTTTTTCCTATCTAACCTATCAATGCCCCTCATAATTTTGTATACCTCAATCCGGTCCCCACTCAGCCTTCTCTGCTTTAAGGAAAACAACCCTAGACTATCGCGTGGGACCAATATCCTTGCTAGGAGGTTTGCTAGTGCTGTGGGGGAGGGAGTTTGAAGTAATTTGGCAGGGGGATGGGATGGAGTGGAGGTACAGTAGGGGGTGATGCACAGTCAAATATAGAAGAGAAACTGAGCCAGTCTGGAAGACAGAGCAAATATAGACCTGTTAAGGCATAAGTGAAAAATGGAAGGCTGGATTGCATCAATTTTAATGCAAGGAGTCTTGCTCGTAAGGCAGATGAATTGAGGGCATTGATTAGCACATGGGATTATGATGTTGCTATCACAAAGACATGGTTGAGGGAGGGGCAGGACTGGCAGCTCAATATTCCAGGGTATAGAATCTTCAGTCGTGATGGGAGGGGGTAAAAGAGGAGGCGGCATTGCACTGTTGATCAAGGAGTCAATTACTGCAGTAAGGAGGGATGATATCTTAAGGTTCCTCAAATGAGGCCATATGGGTAGAACTTAAAAACAAAAAGGGGGCAAACACTTGGCTGGGAGTGTACTACAGGCCTCCAAACAGTCGGAGAGATAGAGGAGCAGATATGTAGGCAAATCTCCGAAGCGTCAAAATAATAGGATAATAGGGGATTTCAAATTCCCCAATAATCAACTGGGATAGTCAGTGCAAAAGACTTAAAGGGGGCGGAATTCTTAAAATGCATGCAGGAGAGCTTTTTGAGCCGGTACGTAGAAAGCCCTACAAGAGAAGGGCAGTATTGGATCTAATCCTTGGGAATGAAGCCAGACACGTGGTAGAAGTGTCAGTGGGGGAGCATTTCGGGGATAGTGACCATAATTCTAAGATTTATGGTAGTTATGAAAAAGGACAAAGACCGGCCGGAACTAAAGGTACCGTATTGGGGGAAGGCCGATTTCAATATGATAAAACAGGATCTGGCCAAAGTGGACTGGGAGCAGCTACTTGTAGGAAAGTCTACATCAGAAAAGTGGGAGTCGTTCAAAGAGGAAATAGTGAGTTCAGAGCCAATATGTACCTGTGTAGGTGAAGGGTAGGACCAACAAGTCCAGGGAACCCTGGATGTCAAGGGATATAGAGGATTGGATAAGGAAAAAAAAAAGGAGGCTTATGGCAGATTCAGAGTGCTGAAAAAAGTAATTAGGAGGGGACATGAAAAAACATTGGCGGGCAAGATAAAGGAAAATTCTAAGGCGTTTTATAAGTATATTAATGGCAAGAGGATAAGCAGGTAAAGAGTAGGGCCCATTAGGGACCGAAGTGGCAATCTGTGTGTGGGGCCGGAGGACATAGGTGAGGTTTTAAATGATTACTTTTCATCTGTGTTCGCTATGGAGAAGGACGATGTAGATATTAGGGAGGGGGTTTGTGATATACTTGAATATATTAGCATTGAAAGGGAGGAAGTATGAGCTGTTTAGAGGGCTTAAAAGTGGATAAATCCCCAGGCCCAGATGAAATGTATCCCAGGCTGTTTTGTGAGGCAAGGGAGGAGATAGGGCTCTGACACAAATTTTCAGGATTGGAGGATAGCGAATGTGGTACCATTATTCAAGAAGGGTCGCAGGGATAAACCAGGTAATTACAGGCCGGTGAGTCTAACATCAGTGGTAGGGAAACTATTGGAAAAAATTCTGAGGGACAGGATTAATCTCCACTTGTAGAGGCAGGAATTAATCAGGGATAGTCAGCATAGCTTTGCCAGGGGGATATCCTGTCTAACTAACTTGATTGAATTTTTCGAGGCGGTGACTAGATGTGTGGAGGAGGGTAAAGCAGTTGATGTAGTCTACATGGACTTCGGTAAGGCTTTTGATAAGGTCCCGCATGGGAGATTGGTTAAGAAGGTAAGAGCCCATGGGGTCCAGGGCAACTTGGCAAATTGGATCCAAAGTTGGCTTAGTGGCAGGAAGCAGAGGTGATGTTCGAGGGTTGCTTTTCCATGTGGTAGCCTGTGACCAGTGGTGTACCACAGGGATCGGTGCTGGGACCCTTGCTGTTTGTAGTGTACATTAATTTAGACGTGAATACAGGAAGTTTGATAAGTAAGTTCGCAGATGACATGAAAATGGTCGTAGATAGTGAGGAGGAAAGCCTTAGATTACAGGACAATATAGATGGACTGGTAAGATGGGCAGAGCGGTGGCAAATGGAATTTAATGCTAAGAAGTGTGAGGTGATGCATTTTGGGAGAACTAACAAGGCAAGGGAATGTACAATGGATGGTAGGACCCTAGGAAGTACAGAGGATCAGAGGGACCTTGGTGTACTTGTCCATAGATCGCTGAAGGCAGCTGCACAGGTAGATAAGGTGGTTAGGAAAGCATATGGGATACTTGCCTTTATTAGCCGAAGCATAGAATACAAGAGCGGGGAGGTTATGATGGAGCTGTATAAAATGCTAGTTAGGCCACAGCTGGAGTACTGTGTACAGTTCTGGTCACCACACTATAGGAAGGATGTGATTGCACTGGAGAGGGTACAGGGGAGATTCACCAGGATGTTGCCTGGGCTGGAGTATTTCAGCTATGAAGAGAGACTGAAAAGGCTAGGGTTCATTTCCTTAGAGCCGAGACTTGGAAAGGGGGACATGATTGAGGTGTACAAAATTATGAGGGTCATTGATAGATTAGATAGGAAGAAACTTTTTCCCTTCGTGGAGGGGTCTAAACCAGGGGGCATAGATTTAAGGTGAGGGGATTTGAGTAAAATATTTTCACCCAGAGGGTGGTTGGAATCTGGAACGCACTAGCAGAAGGGGTGGTAGAGGCAAGAACCCTTACAACATTTAAGTAGAAGGAATAATTTAAATGCTAGATTTGTGTTTTTTTTTTAAAAAGGTTTGAGAGCTTTTACAAACACAGTAATGTTTGTTCTTCTACAGTGTTGTGGAGCAGCATAAACTTAGCAGAGAGCAGTGGGAAGAGAGAATCCAGATTTGGCATGAGGAGCACCGTGGGATGCACAAGTAAGTTCGGACTAACCAAAGTGGTCAATGGGAAGGACTTTTATTCCAGAGAGTTGGAAAATATAAAATGTATGCCTTTGGTAGGAATTGAACAGTTTGGATTTTAATTTGTGGGAATGTTGGGCATTTGGAGACTGGATGTGCTTTGACTTCTGAGGCCAAAAATTCAAATCCAACTCAGACTAATGAGATCCTTGCAGCCAGAAAGTAGCAACCCAATAGGAAAGCAACTCCTTTGGGGCCTTAACCCCACCACATCTCTGCAATTTCCTCAAGTCTAGTGTATCCCCTAGTCCCTTGATTCTGACTCTTTGGAAGCAAAATTGGGCAGAGGCCAGAAATGGGTGCAAGGATTGTGATGTGGGATGATACCATGCCTGTTGCTTCTGATGCAGACAGCATGCACACTTTGTGCTGCCTGCAAATTTAAGTGATTGCAGCTTGCAGCTAGATCTAAATAAATGTGCTGTTTGAGTGGCTGCACACCTGAGCAAGGGATTCCAAATTCTGGGAGCCAGACTGCATTTCTTAAAGGGGAGTGAATTGTGGCTGGAGCAGGCTTTCTTAGTCCAGAGTTGCTCGAGGTCATCCTGCAAGGTTATCTCCAGTCTCTACTGCTGAAAGTTAGCAGCTTTCTGCCAGCCATACTACAGCCACTGGGGTAGCATTGCATAGCAGCACTAGGCCAGGCCAATGCACACTGATGACAGTCACTAAGGGAATGCGTGAGGGTGATCAGTTGGCATTTTTATGCAATATGGCATGGTTTGATTTTATAGATATGGTTTGGGATGTTTATATTTTGTGTTGGGATTTTTGACTTGTGGCCTAGTGGACCCCCTGATGGTCATTGACTATGGGACTATTGGGAAATTAGGGCTTTGTTTACTGGTATTACAATTGGATAGGTTGTTTACAGCCCAGACAAGAAAAAGCTGGGGACAAATATTGTGTCCTTATGATGGCGGGATTGTGCAGCATACAGCAGACTGCAATGAATCGCAACACCCGCTCTGCCGAGTACTGCAGGGCTCCTCTGGAGTGTTCCAGGCACTCTAAGAGCAGACCACTGGCACGCTATCACATATTGTGTGGCAGCCCACATGCATCTGTGAGTTGCACATGGGAGTCATGAACCATGGTGTCAAATGATAACCCTTACAGTGGACTGCTACAGAATTTTCGTTCAAATGACTGCTACTGGGTTACTTGGACGTTGATCCTGCATGATTCACTGCATATGGTTGCATACCGGCAGGATGTTGAGGGAGTGTCATGTCTTTATGTTGTAGTACATATCCGAATTGAGACAGAAACACTGTTTGGGATCTTCTCCTTGCTGCTCTCATGCATTTAAGTCCTCAGAAGAAGGAATTTTCCTCCACACAAGATCAGGTGGAAGGTTGTTCAACCTTGCCTGTCTAAAAGCAAAGACCAAAGTACGGAAAGTCCTCATCAGGGAACTCCTCTTTGCTGACGAAGCTGCATTAACATCTCACACTGAAGAGTGTCTGCAGAGACTCATCAACAGGTTTGCGGCTACCTGCAATGAATTTGGCCTAACCATCAGCCTCAAGAAAACGAACGTCATGGGACAGGACGTCAGAAATGCCCCATCTATCAATATCGGCGACCACACTCTCGAAGTGGTTCAAGAGTTCACCTACCTAGGCTCATCTATCACCGGTAACCTGTCTCTTGATGCAGAATTAAACAAGCGCATGGGAAAGGCTTCCTCTGCTATGTCCAGACTGGCCAAGAGAGTGTGGGGAAAATGGCGCACTGACACAACGCAAAAGTCCAAGTGTATCAAGCCTGTGTCTTCAATACCTTGCTCTACGGCAGCGAGGCCTGGACAACGTATGTCAGCCAAGAGCGACGTCTCAATTCATTCCATCTTCGCTGCCTCTGGAAAATCCTTGGCATCAGGTGGCAGGACCGTATCTCCAACACAGAAGTCCTCGAGGCGGCCAGCATATACACCCTACTAAGCCAGCGGCGCCTGAGATGGCTTGGCCATGTGAGCCGCATGGAAGATGGCAGGATCCCCAAGGACACATTGTACAGCGAGCCCGTCACTGGTACCAGACCCACCGGCCGTCCGTGGCTCCGCTTTAAAGACGTCTGTAAACGCGACATGAAGTCCTGTGACATTGATCACAAGTCGTGGGAGTCAGTTGCCAGCGATCGCCAAAGCGGGCGGGCAACCATAAAGGCGGGGCTAAAGCGTGGCGAGTCAGAGACTTAGCAGTTGGCAGGAAAAAAAGACAGAAGCGCAAGGAGAGAACCAACTGTGTAACAGCCCCGACAACCAATTTTATCTGCAGCACCCGTGGAAGAGCCTGTCACTCTAGAATTGGCCTTTATAGCCACTCCAGGCGCTGCTGCACAAACCACTGACCACCTCCAGGCGCTTACCGATTGGCTCTCGAGACAAGGAGGCCAAAGAGACATGTCCGAATTGACACAGAAACATAGAAAATAGGAGCTGGATGGCATCCACCAAACTATGTGTGCAGTCAGGTGACATCTTGCTTGAAAGCCTACAGTCCTTACAAAGCCACGTGCCCGCTCTGCCTGCTACACTCTAACAGAGAATGAAGTGGATTCACCTGACCTGGAATTGAGAGCCTCAGTGACCCTTACGCAACAGTGGACTGCAAACTGGAAGCTGTTGCAAATATCTGCTGCTGCAGCCTGGAAGGTGCCTGATACATAAAAGTTCATGGCCATGGTCACCTTCATAGCCACTGGCAGTGCAGTCCTTGCCCTGCTCTGAGCTTGCAGTTAGGGCTGCTGCAGGTGGCAGATTTCAGTGAGGATTTCCTTCGTGAAGCACTGACATCTAACACTGTTCCTCGCTGAGGATCATGGAGGAGACTTGCTCCCTGGGCAGATGTGGCCACCTGCTGAGAGCCCTTCTCCCTCTTCTCGCTCTTACTGCAGATTGTCCTGCTTTCTGTTGTCTCTGCTCATTCTCTCCATACCATTGTCAAAGGGGTTTGCCTACTACTGCACCCATGGCTGGTAACACGTGGTTTGTGCAGAATCCTTGAAGTCAGGACAAAGTCCTTCGAACATTCCATACCACTCTCTGTAGACGTTAACAACTTTAAAGAATTCTAGTTACCACCAATCTCTGCTACAGCCAGTAGAAATCCATCAGCAACTAACCTGAAAGTAGTTGATCCCTTTAGATAACACTAGTAGGGGATCCTTCCTGAACATCTGTTCCGTTGTGCGTGAAGAAGAGCCAACATTAGCTGGAGCGGTAAGCTCCAAAATGGCAGTACTGGCATCAAATCGGCATTCCGTGCTGAAGTTATGATCTGCCTACTCTGTATACTTCTGGCAGATGCTCACTGGATGCACGTAAACCCCTTCACCCAAATGGCATCCTGCACAATTCACACTAAAGTGAGCGCAGAAGCCATTTTGGATCTCAAAGGTCACCCGAAGCACGCACAACCAGGTGCTATCTATCCAGATTTTGCTTTTCGCTCTTCTATAAGCTTTGCTGTTCTGTGCTTGGGGCCTTCTGATTGAGGGATGACGTCATCTATGCTTGTCACGTAAATTCACAATTCCTCAGTTGGGAAGGGAAAAGGGGACAGTTCCATATTTTGTAAGTGGGCTTACTTGTTAATCTCCTATTCCTTGTATTAAGAATAATTTTGAATTACTTGGAAGGTTTCTTAGATCCTTCATATTAAGGCCACCCTAGTTACAGTAGTACCTCCTTACCTACTTTGCACAGTAAGTTGGCAATAGCCATGAGGGAGCTAGATTCCAACCCAAGCCAGTGGGCTAAAGGTTTCTCCTTTTTACTAACTGCATGGAAATGTGCTAAAATAGCGATATGTCAATCCAGTTTCTAATGGCCATAAGCGTGAAGTGTAAATAATGATTTATGTATTAAGCTATTCGTCACCCTTAGACCATAGGATGTCAATATAGAAAATCAAAATGGTGTCTGCTTGCTTGCTTTGATCGGATGGGACAAAAGTAGGAGGAGCTTCATTTGATATCTGTAATCTATTTGATGCAAATTGGGTAAACTGCAAATATAAACATTAAGGTGTAGGTCGGCTTCTCTTGCTTATGGATCTCTTGGTCTCTGTGTAAAATATACAGAAGATTTTCTGATTTTGGAGAACCTCTTGGGCACTGCTCATTTATTTCGGGTAGTTATTTATGAACCTGTGTTTAAATTGTTCATCTCATCAACAGAGAAGATGCCATGTTAGAGTACTTGAAGATTGCCCAGGATCTCGAGATGTATGGTGTCAACTACTTCGATATCAAAAATAAAAAGGGGACAGACTTATGGCTGGGTGTTGATGCTCTAGGTCTCAATATATATGAAAAAGAAGACAAGTAAGGGGTTTTTTTTTAAATCTCAATGTACTGTCACATTTGTTTGGAATGAGTAGACTTTGTTGACGAAAAATTCTAATTAAAAAGAATGGGCCTGTATACAGGCAGTTTAGTAAAGATCATGTTTTTTTTTTAGTGAAGGGTGTGGCAGCTCTGGTATTCAGCTGGATGAATGTAGAATATGTTTGCTTTTATTGAGTCATTGTCTTCCAACATGTAACCATAGCTACACAAACTGGTTTTTCAAGCTACAACACATGGTCAAATGTATTAATATGACACTGAGCTCTGTTCAGGAAGCATAGGACTTGGTTTTTGCTGTAACGGCTGATGATCAGGCTTAATATAAAGTGTACCTTTACCAGGGTGTGTGATTAAACATGCCTCCTCACCATACTACTCTCCAGCTTTATTGTGTTCGGAAGAGATTTGGCTAGTCTTATTTTCCAACCTAATAGTCACTAACAGAAACTTGTTATAGCTTCATTTCCCTTTATGGGCAACAAGGGTTTGTTGTAAGTAAATTTAAAATAATGGCTCAGTAGGACCTCCGAGGCTTGGCGTTGTTGTCAAACTGAGAATGAGAATAATCACAAACATGGACTAGATTGCAGCTCGGATCAAGCTATCTTTAATTTTTCTTTAGAGGACTTGATTTTGATTCAACTGCTGTCTTCTGTTAAATGAACTTAAGGATACAAGTTTTAAAGCACTCCAAGTATCTTTTCATGATGGTTCACAATTTTGTAAATAGAATTAAGTGGCACCCCCTTGGACCCCTGATGCGCAGGTCAATTTCCTCCCCCTACTATTTCCAATGTTGATCCGATAACTGGTTCTTCAAGCTGAGCATTTGAGAAATGAATACATAAAAGTTTATTTAGACATTATTGCATTAGTTTTCTAATGTAATCAACTGATCCTGTAGCTTGACTTTGGACCTTTTCCTGTCAGGTTTTGTGGAAAGCCCCTCACACCAACATCAACTTGCATTTATATAGTGCCTTTAATGTAATAAAACATCTCTCTTTTCCACCCCCCCCCACCCCCCCGCCCCAAGTTGCTTTGAAGGAGCATTATCAAGAAAAAATTTACACCAGCAGAGGTATAAAGAGCTAGGTGGGAGCTGATGGACTGCATTGGGGGAAAAAAATCAGTGTGTCATCACAGGAAAGGGGGGGTGAGTTGCTGAGTGTTTCTCTTTTTAAATAAAAAAGGACATTGGTTTAAACTAGAAGCCAGGGAATTAAAATTTTCAATTGGAATAAGTATAATAGTATGAACACCCAAACAGATGAATTAGGAGCAGGAGTAGGCCACTCGAGCCTGCTCCGCCATTTGATAAAATCATGGCTGATCTGATTGTGGCCTCAATTCTACTCTCCTGTCTACCCCCATACCCTTTGACTCCCTTGTCAATCAAGAATCTATCTTACTCAGCCTTAAAAATATTCAATAACCCTGCCTCCACAGCTCTCTGGGTAAGAGAATTCCACAGAATAGCGACCCTCAAAGAAAAAAATTCTCCTCCTCCTCAGTCTTTAAATGGGAGACCCCTTATTTTTAAACTGTCCCCTGGTTCTAGTCTCTCATAAGGGGAAACCATCCTTTCAGCATCCACCCTGTCAAGTTCCCTCAGGATCTTGTGTTTCACTAAGATCACCTCTCATTCTTCTATACTGCAATGTATACAGGCCCAACCTGCCCAAGCTTTCCTCATAAGATAACACCTTCATCCCAGGAATCAGTCGATTGAACTGTCATGCTTATGAGAAGTGCAACGATAAAAACCGACAGACTAAAATTGAACAGTTCTAAAATTTCACTTTTTCCTTTTTAAGAAAATTAACAGTGCTGCAAAAGATGGCCACGTGTATATTTGAATATTGCCACGCTGTCTGTTTAGAACAAAGAATACCTTCAAAACTAAGAGGTGTCAATTGTACCCATCCTGAATTTAATGGGTTCTACTGAAACAAAGAAGGTATCGAGTGAAAACATCATAACTGGATTTTGGGCCATTGTGTGATCACCATGGTGGAGACCAAAACGTCTCCGACCAGATGATGTGACAAACTTTTTACCTTTGAAAAGGTAACCCTTGAAGAGAGAGAGAGACCCAGAAAGAAGCATCACCAAACAGCTTGTCCAGCTAAGGACTGGGAGAAGATCCAGCAAGCCATAGGGGAGGTGCCCTGCTGTAAAATTCTACATTTTTAAAACTTCTGCAGCAGTGAAATTGGAAATTATCCTGTCTTCAAACTGAACTTTCAGCCAAGAGAGAAATCTACAAACAGCTCAGGCCTACAACCACGAGAACTTGACTTCCAAGAGAATTCAAAAGGCTTCCCGTGAACCCCAAAACCCTATCTTGCCTGAAAACAGCTTACCCCTTTTCCTCTCTATCTGTCTCTTTGCATGCGTGTGTTTGTGTGTGAGTGGATGCGGATGCGACATTTTTGGGATATGGTGAATTGCTGAATTAATTGATCTGTTTTAAACCTACACGAAAACCTATCACTGTTTATTTGACAAATAACATACCAAGAGGTTAAACCATAAACGAAAAAACACTGGGTCAGGTAGAAGTTGAACAATAAGAATCACCTACACTCCTCACCATGTGGCCATAACATAACCTTCTCTGAACTGTTTCTAATGCAATTATATCCTTAAGTAAGGAGACTGAAACTGTAAACAGTACTCCAGATGTGGTCTCACCAATGCCCTGTACAACTGTAGCAAAACTTCCCTACTTTTGTATTCCATTCCCCTTGCAATAAATTCCCTACTCACTTTCTGTATCTGCATACTAACTTTTTGTGATTCATGTACCAGGACACGCAGATCCCTCTGTACTGCAGGGTCTGCAATTTCTCTCTCTTTAAATAACATTCTGCTTTGTTGTTCTTCCTGCCAAAGTGGGCAAGTTCACATTTTCCCACATTATACTCCCATCTTGGGGCGGCACAGTGGCGCAGGAGTTAGCACCGCAGCCTCACAGCTCCAGCGACTCGGGTTCGGTTCTGGGTACTGCCTGTGCGGAGTTTGCAAGTTCTCCGTGACTGCGTGGGTTTCCACCGGGTGCTCCGGTTTCCTCCCACAGCCAAAGACTTGCAGGTTGATGGGTAAATTGGCCATTATAAATTGCCCCTAGTGTAAGTAGGTGGTAGGAGAATGGTGGGGATGTGGTAGGGAATATGGGATTAATGTAGGATTCGTATAAATGAGTGGTTGTTGGTTGGCACAGACTCGGTGGGCCGAAGGGCCTGTTGCAGTGCTGTATCTCTATATCTATATCTGCCAAATTTTTGCCCACTCATTATCTCTCTCCATTTGCAGACTCCTTATGACCTCACAACTCACTCTCCTTCCTATCTTTGTGTCATCAGCAAATTTATCTATCATACATTCGGTCCCTTCATCCAAGTCATTGATTTAGATTGTAAATAGTTGAGGCCCCAGCACTACTCCCTGTGGCACGCAACTAGTTAGAGCTTGCCAACCTGAAAATGACCTAGTTACCCCGACTCTCTGCTTCCTCTTAGCTAACCAATCCTCTGTCCATGCTAATATGTTACCTCCTACTGCATCAGCTCTTATTTTGTATAGGAACCTTTGTGGCACCATATCAAACACTTTTTGGAAATCCAAGTACATCATGCCTACAGGTTCCCCTTTATCCACATTTCTTGTTACTTCCTCAAAGAACTCTAATAAATTGGTCAAACATGACTTTCACAAAGCCATGTTGGCTCTGTTTGATTAAGATTTTCTAGGTGCCCTGCAATAACCTCAATAATAGATTCTAGCTTTTTCCCTATGA
Source organism: Heterodontus francisci (assembly GCF_036365525.1). Lineage (NCBI taxonomy): Eukaryota > Metazoa > Chordata > Chondrichthyes > Heterodontiformes > Heterodontidae > Heterodontus > Heterodontus francisci. The sequence continues at coordinate 45,196,494 of NC_090383.1, read as the reverse complement.
CAGATGTTAGACTAAATGGCCTGTAGTTTCCTGCTTTCTGTCTCCCTCCTTTCTTGAATAGAGGAGTTACGTTTTCTGTTTTCTAATCTGATTGGACCTTTCCAGGGAATTTTGGAAAATTGCAACCAATGCATTTTCTAACTCCACAGCCACTACTTTTAAGACACTCGGATGAAGCTTATTAGGTCCCGAGGACATGTCAGCCTTTAGTTCTAATTGTACTCTTTCCTTGGTGATTGTTTTCAGTTCCTCCCTCCCTTTCACCTCTTGATTTACAAGTACTGCTGGGATGTTATTTGTGTCTTCTACAGTGAAGACAGACACAAAATATCTGTTCAACACTTCTGCCATTTCCTTATTTCCCATTATGAATTCCCCAGACGCACTCCCTCGAGGATCCATGCTCACTTTTGTTGCTCTTTTCCTTTTTTAAATACTTATGAAAACAGATATTGAGAGTTTCTATATTTCTAGTTAACTTTCATTCTAATTTCTCTCTTTTTTAAAAAGTCATTCTTTGCTGGTTTCTGAAATTTTCTCAATCTTCTGGCCTACCACTGATCTTCACAGAATTATCTGCTTTTTCTTTCAATTTGATACTATCTTTAACATCCTTAGTTAGCCACAGATAGTGCATCCTTCTAGAGTCTTTCTTTCTCGCTGGAATGTATCTTTGTTGAGTGTTGTTGTCAGGCAAACCCCCACCTGCCAAGGCTGAAGCGCACATTATTTTGCCAAATGAACATTAAAATTTAAAATTGCAAGCCCCTGACTGGAAAGACATTTGCATAGTAACAGACAGTGTTGGAACAAGAGACCCAGTCTTTGCTTCCCCAATATACAGAAGAAGTGGTCAGACTAGTTTTAGTCACATGGTTAGCTGGCTCAGTTTTTTGAACTTGCCACAGATTTGAACTCTGAAAGTTTTCTCCTGGACTGAGAATACCCCTCTCCTGTTTGCTCTCCTCTCGCTCTAACCAGCATCGGAAACCATTGAAGACATATGAACACCAAGAGAGAAAAGTCTCCTGCAGTGAACAAGGTTTAAGAAGAATACTGGGTCCCAACGAAAAGTAAGAGTTGTCCACAATCAAGGACTCTACGGCGAGCTGAGAACACCGAAACAGCAACAAGAAACACTCTTTAGAGACTGCCTCAAACCTCTTCATTTTATTTTTCTTCCCTTTTCTGTCCCTGTTTGCATGTGTGTATCGCGGGTGTGCATGCTAGCATGGGCACATCGTATATCCGTAGGCATTAACTGTATTAGAGTTTAAGGTTCAATAAATTTCTCTTTTCTTCTTTGAACATGAGAAGGCCTGTTTATGCTCATTTCTTTGCCTTATAATTGGAAAGCTGTCAACAAGGATTCACAAAGGGGAGCTTAAAACGCAGTGTGTTTAAAATTAAACCCTGTTGCAATAAGACCAGGTGAAGACAGTAAAAGACCCCTAGACACCTTTCTCACCTGGTCGTAACAGTTGTGAAATATCTCCCTAAATGTCTGGCACTGCATTTCTACTGACCTACTTCCTTAACTTAATTTACCAGTTCACTTTAGCGAGCTCTGTCTTCATACACTTGCAATTCCCTTTATTTAAGTTTAAAACACTAGTTTTGGCCCTCCTCTTCCTCAAACTGAATGTGAAATTCAGTCATGTTATGATCACTGCTACCTTTGCTATGAGATTATTTATTAATCCTGCCTCATTGCACACTACCAGGTCCAGAATAACCTGTGCTGTGGTTGGCTCTAGAACGTGCTGTTCCAGGAAATTGTCCAGAAAACAGTCTATGAACTCAAGTTCCAGCCTACCTTTGATTGGATTCGTCCAATCTATGTTTAGATTAAAATCACCCATGATTGTTGCTGTAACTTTCTTACAAGCCCCCATACTCCGTCCTACAGTGTAGTTACTGTTAGAGGGCCTGTAAGCTACTCCCACAAGTGACTTCTTACCTTTTACTATTTCTTATCTCTACCGAAACTGATTCTACATCTTGAGTTTTAGAACTAAGGTCATCTCTCGCTATAGTCCTAATGTCCTCCTTAAATAACAACTACCCCACCACCTTTTCCTAGCTTCCTGTCCTTCCGAAATTCCCTTGAATATTCCAGTCCCAGCTTAGGGATAGAAACAGTGAGTCGTTGCTAGACTGGAGAATGGTAGACAGTGGTGTTCCCCAAGGGTCAATGCCTGGACCACGGCTCTTTTGATGTATATAAATGACTTGGATATTGGAATATAAAGTAAAATTTAAAAATTTGCCATTAATACCAAACTTGGCAGTGTGGCAGACAGTGAGGTTGATGCCAGTTGGCTGCAGCAGGATGTAGATAGGCTAACAGAATGGGTAGAGATGTGGCAGATGAAATTTAATACAGGGAAGTGTGAGGTGATGCATCTTGGCAGAAGGAATAGGGAGAGGCAATATATACTTAATGGCACAGTTCTAAAAAGTGTTTAGGGACAGTTGGATCTGGGGGTTAATGTGCACAAATCTTTGAAGCTGGCAGGGTATGTTGAGAGTAGTTAGCGAAGCGTATGAGACCTTGGGCTTCATAAATAGAGGTATTGAATACAAAGGCAAGGAAGTTATGCTGAACCTTTAGAAAGCTCTGGCTAGGCCACAACGAGAGTATTGTAACCAGTTCTAGTTAGCACACTTTAGGGAGGATGCAAGGGTCCTCAAGTGGTTGCAGAGGAGATTTACTAGAATGTTGCAAGGTATGAGAGATTTTTGTTTTCTATAAGGCAGGTTGAAGAAGCTGGGGTATGTTCTCCTTTGAGCCAAGGAGGTTGAGAGGAGATTTGATCGAGGTGTACAAGGTTATGACAGGTTTTGATGAGGTAGACAAAGAAAAGCTGTTCCCATTAGCTATTCGTACAAGGACTAGGGTACACAGATTTAAGGGTTTTAGCAAGAGATGTATGGGGAATGAGAACTTTTTTATGCAGTGAGTGGTAATGACATGGAACGCACTGCTTACGAGGGTGGTGGAGGCAGAGACGAATGATTCCAAAAGGAAATTGGATAGGCATTTGAGGGTAATAAATTTGCAGGGCTCGAGAATAGAGCAGGGAATGGGACTGACTGGATTGCTCGAGAGAACCAGCATGGAATTGATGGGCCAAATGGCCTCCTTCTGTGGCATAATGATTCTGACTCAATGACCAAAAACTTGTCAGAGAGAGGTTTTAAAGAGTGCCTTGAAGGAGGAAAGAGAAATTTAGGGAGGGAATCGTAGAGCCTTGGAGCCTAAGCAGCTGAAAGCATGACTGCCCATGGTGGAGCGATTAAAATAGGGGGTAGAATTATATAAACGTGCAGTACAAATGTAGGCCATTCAGCCTGTCGTGTCTGTGCTGATTCTTTGAAAGAGAAATCGTGCTTTATCATACTTTGCCACATTTTCATAAATTCATAGAAATTTTGAAATTTATGGTGCAGAAGGGGGCCATTCAGCCCATCATTTTTGTTTGTTAGCGTGCAAGTTCCTCATGCTCATGTATCTGTTGAATTCCCTTTTAATATTACTTATACAATCAGCTTCCACCATTTTTTCAGTTAGAGCGTCCCCGTGTTGGTATCGTATGAGTAACTTCCAGCCTCTGGCACTATTATATTCAATGAAGGTTGAAACTTTGTCACTAATGCCTCTGCTATAGTTACCTTTGCTTCTTTCAGCAACTGAGAATGCATTCCATCTGGGCCAGGTGACTTAGCAACTTTCACTAATCCTAATCTTTTTAGTGCATCTCTATTACTATCCTGTCCATAATTTCCCTCTCTTAGTGTAACTTCCATATCATGTGCAAGAGGCCAGAATTGAAGTGCAGAGATCTTGTAGGGCTGAAGAAAGTTCCAGCGATTAGGGAGGGGCTTAAAAACAAGTATGAGAGCTTTAAGATTGAGACATTGCTGGATTGGGAGCCAATGTAGGTCGATGAGCAGAGGTATACTGTGTGAATGGCATTTGGTACAAGTTAGAATACAACTAGCTGAGCTTAAGTTTATGGAAGGTGGAAAATGGGAGCCAACCAGGAGAGCATTGGGATAGTCAAGTCTGGAGGTAACAAAGCTAGGGATGGGGCAGAGTTGGGTTATGTTACGAAGGTAGGAATAAGCAGCCTAGCTGTATGTTGGACAAGGAGTGTGACACACTTGAGACAGTGGAGGGTCGAAAGGGGTTTTGGTGAGTTCGAGCTGAGTGTTGTCAACAACAGCATTCATGTGGAGCCTGATGTGTTTTTGGATGATGTCATCATGGGGCAGATGAGAAATAAGAGTGAGCCAAGGCTACTTGGGATTCCAAAGATAACTGGGCAGGAGTGGAAGGAGAAGCCATTGCAGGTGTTTCTCTGGCTATAACTGGATAGATGAGAACGGAACCAGGTGAGCGCAGTTCCACCAGGCTGGATGAAGGAGAAGAGGTGTTGGAGGAGGATGATGTGAGATCAGCCATGTCAAAGACTGCAGGCAGGTCAAGAAAGTGAGGATAGTTTACCATGGTCCCAGTCACACAGGATGCCATTTTTGACTCAGAAATTTCAGGACTGTGCCAGGATGGAACCTTTTGGAGGAATTCAGTCATGGAGCTTGGGAAAGGTGGGCACTGATTTGGGAGGAGAAAGAACTGTTAACAATATCAGCCAACATGAGGGCCAGGAAATGAAGGTGGGTGGTCAGTTTGGTAGAAATGAGGTTGAGGGATCGCATGGACATGAGAAGCTCTGAAAAGGCATAAGGGGAGAGATGGGAGAGAAACTGGAGACATATGAATTCAGGGTAGAGCAAGGGAAACCTTGGAGGATGTTTTGACCGGTGGGCTAGTGGAAGGGAGGGAAGTGGCAGATGCAACTGAATCTTGATCTTGGTGACAAAGAAGTCTGTGAGCTCCTTGCATTAGTTGCATGTGAAGGTGGGGAGGCAGGGAAGAGGGGTTTACGGTGATGTTTGTAGTGGAGAAGAGAAACTGGAATTATCTTTGCCTGATCCTGGAATAGTCACCAATTTTGGCAGAGGAGAGCAGAACCTGATGGTGCTTTATATGATCCAGCCAGATCTGGTGTTGAATAGCTAAACCATTTGTCCACCATAAACATTCAAATCTGCGTTGCTTGGCCTTAAGCAAGCAGAGATTAGGGCCATATCGGGGGAACAACCAGCAAGAGAGAAAGTAATGGTTTTCGTGGAGACGAGAGTACTAAAGGTGGAGGTGAGGGTGTGATTGAGCCGATGGTAGCTGCTGAAATGCAGTGGTGAATGGCAGACCAAAGATTCAACAGCTGTGAATTTGGAAGTGCAGTTTTAAATGATTTTGGGAAGAGCTTTTTTTTCCCCAAGGGTAAATTGAGATGGAAGTGGAGTTGAGAGCGGGTAGGGGAATGCGGGTGGACGGAAGTGGTCAGAGAAGGCCTTATCTGTGGTTGACACAATGGGAGCAAAGATGGAAAGAACGTTTCAAGCAATCAAATGCCCTTTAAGCGTTGGAACATGTGAACAGAAGTAGGCCATTCAACTCCTAGAGCCTGTTCCACCATTAAATCTATGATTGATTTGCATCCAAACTCCGTGGCTCTATAACCCTTAATCATAGAACAGTACAGCACAGAAGGAGGCCATTTGGCCTACCGTTTCTGCACCGGCTCTTTCGAAGAGCAGTCCAGTTAGTCCCATGCCCCTGTTCTTTTTACACCCCCCCCCCTCCCCAATTTCCCTGCAATTTTTTTCTCCAAATATTTATCAATTCCCTTTTGAAAACCTAATGTTGAATCTATAATCCACCACCCTATCATTCTAATTCCTAACCACTGGTGTTTTTAAAAAGTATTTCCTCCTGATGTTTCTGCTTCTTTTGCCAATCACCTTAAATCTGGTTATTAACTCTTCAGCCATTGGAAACAGCTCATCTTTATTTACATTATCAAAACCGTTTGTGATTTCATGCACCTCTATCAAATCTCTTAGCCTTCTTTACTTTTAGCTCTCTACTCTAGGGAGAACAACCCCAGTTTCTCCCAACTATCCATGCAACTGTAACCTCTCGGCCCTGGAACCATTGTAATAAATCTCCTCTTAACCCTCTCCAAAGCCTTCATGTCCTTCCTAAAGAGTGGTGCCCAGAATTGGATACATACTTCAGCTGCGGGTTGTTTGCTTTTTTTAAAAAAAAAGCAGTCTAGTAATAGAATGTTGTTGAGAGTAAAGGAACTCAAAGTAGAATTATTTAATTTAAATCCGTAATTCCTAATGTGTGTTTTATTATTCGTGCAAGACTTGCAATGCTAGTTGTTCTCATGTCCTTGTATGCTACGTTTACTAATTTGGGTTCTGTGGCATAAGTTGGTAATCATGAATTTCCGAATTTAACTTTCAAAATTTAAAATCTAACAATGCTGAGATAAACTGTTTCTAATACCAGAAATTCATAATTTGTTTAAATTACTCCCATTTCTTCCGAATACTGTGTACCAAAGGTACATCTCCAATAAATAATGGGTCTAGGTACAAAGTACTGAATGAGCAGTTGTTGATTTTGTATGTATGGAATGAAATGCCAAATGCTCCAGCCCAGACTGGGAATTAAAGTTGTCTTTGAAATCTTAGACTAACGCCCAAGATTGGTTTCCCATGGAGTGAAATCCGCAATATCTCTTTCAATGACAAGAAGTTTGTCATTAAACCCATCGACAAGAAGGCACCGGTGAGTTGTCCATTTGGGATTTATCTTTCAGTTCCATTTTAAAGGCATTTTTTTCTTAATGTTTAGAACTATATTTTTATGCATTGGATATCATGCACCTTTCACAAGACTATTTTATTTAATAGGTTTGACATTTTAGTTTTCAGTTGAATGTCGCTATTTTGTTCTATGTTGGCACTTCAAAAGAAAAGAACTTTCTTGGTATTAAACTCAATTCGCTACAATCCTAATTAAATGTTTCTCACTCTTCACATGCTGTATGTCCTGTAATAACATGTAAAGGGGACAGCTCATTGGCCTGGAATCCAGTGCACAGCTCCATGCAGTTCTGTCAAATAGAATTTGTGTCTTATTAGTCAAGAGCTGATCTGCAGCACTTGGCTAATCCAGATTACTCCAGAAAGTGACTAGTTTTTTTTCCTAAAAAATATATTTTATTCCTAAAAATCTGTTTTTAAAAAAAAAAATGCATTTCAAAACAGCACCAAGTTGTCATTCCAAAAAGTGCAAAGGAAATCAGTTTTCTTCAATACAGGAGTGAGTTGCCACACAACCCTTCCATTCCATTTTACATGCCATGTACATTTTACAGCAAACCCATATTTGGTGTATACAGTCAGAGGAGTTTCCCAAGGGTCCAGCCCCTCAGTTCACTTTGGTGGGAGGTCCTTGCACAGTGGTCTTTCCCCACTGAGCCTTTGCAGCGGCTGCCCTGGACCTTGGAATGTGCCAGTCTGCAACACTCGGTCATGGACAACTCTTTGCGCTGGAAGACCAGCAAGTTTCGGGCAGACCAAAGAGTATCTTTCACCAAATTGATGGTCCTCCAGCAGCAATTGATCTTTATCTGTGTGTGTGTCCCTGGGAACAGCCCATAGAGCACAGACTCCTGTATTACAGAGCTGCTTGGGATGAACCGCGACAAAAACCCACTATCTCTTTCCACACCTGCTTTGCAAAGACACATTCTTTGTGACTTTGGCAGTCTGCTCAGGGAACCATCCGACAGGCTCCACCAGCTCCTTTTCCTATTGGGCCTTGAGGATATTTTGTGCAAACTGCCTGATGGATTGGTGGTCAAAGGTGTTTTCCCAGAGAAACTTTGCCATGAAGGATAGGTGGTATGGCATGGTCCAACTGGATGGAGCATTCCACGGCAATTTGACCAGACCCATCCTTCGCAACACTGGGGACAGATAGCACCTCAGCATGTAGTGACACTTGGTGTTTGCGTACTGGGGCTCTAAGCACAGCTTGATGCAGCCGCACACGAAGGTGGTCATCAGGATGAGGGTGACTTTGGGTGCATTTTTCCCGCCCTTATCCAGAGGTTTGAACATTGTGTCCCGCCAGACCCGATCCATTTTGGATCTCCAGATAAAGTGGAAAATGGCTCGGGTGACTGCCATGGGGCAGGAGTGGGGTGTGAGCCAGACCTGTGCCACATACAGAAACGACGTGAGCACCTCGCACCTGATGACCAGATTCTTACCTACAATGGGGAGAGATCGCTGCTCCCACATGCTCCGTTTATGGTGTACCCTGGCTACTCGCTCCTTCCAGGATTTGGCACATGCCCTGGCCCTTCCGAACCATATCCCCAGCACCTTCAGGTAGTCTGACCTGACGGTGAAGGGGACAAAGGATTAGTCAGCCCAGTTCCCAAAGAACATGGCCTCACTCTTGCCGTGGTTGACTTTGGCTCCCGAGGCCAGTTTAAACTGGTCACAGACGCTCATCAGTTTGCAAACGGACAGTGGATCCGAGCAGAAGACGGCGACGTCGTCCATGTACAAGGAGGCTTTTACATGAGTGCCTTTGCTGCCTGGGATGGTCACCCCTCTTATGCCTGCATCCTTCCTGATGGACTCAGCAAAAGGTTCGATACAAAACAAACTAGACAGGGGAGAGAGGACATCCCTGTCTGACTCCAGATTGGATCGGGAAACTTTCTGATTCCCACCAATTGATTGAGACTGCGCTACTGGTTGTGTAGAGCAGTTTGATCCAATTGCAGATTCCCTCCCCAAACCCCATTTTGGAAAGCAAGTACACGTAGGTGTGTGATATCCTGTCAAAATCCTTCTCCTGGTCCAGGCTGATGAAGCAGGTCCACCCTCCTGTCCCGTACATAGGCGATCATATCCCTAAATAGCGCAAGACTATCAGAGATCGTCCTGCCAGGTACAGTGCAGATCTGGTCAGGGTGAATCACCAACTCCAGAGCAGACTTGACCCGACTGGCGGTGACTTTGGACAGATCCTTGAAGTCAACATTAAGCAGTGAGATGGGCCGCCAATTTCTGATTTCCGCCCTCTTCCCCCTTCTGCTTGTACATGAGGGTGATGGTGCCTTTCCTCACGGATTCTGACATGCTGCCGGCCAGAATCATACCCTTGTATACTTCCTGCAGATCTGGGCCGACCCAGTCCCACAGAACTGAATACAACTCAACTGGTAAGCCGTCGCTTCCGGGAGTTTTACTTGTCTCGAAGAACCAAATGGTGTTTGTCAGCTCATCCAGAGTTAGCGGTTTGTCCAGTCTATCCCTCGTGCTGTCATCTAAGACCTCCATGATAGATGACAGGAAGGACTGGGAAGCTGTGCTGTCCGTGGGCTTCACGTCATGCAGCCCAGCATAAAAGGATTTGCTGATCATCCTCTTCCTTCAGGCTGCTGATCAGAGCTCTCTGTGTGTACCTTTTGGAAGAAGTAATGTGAGCACATCTCATCCCACTCAACGGAGTGGACTCTGGACCGGAAGATGATCTTGGAGGCCTCCGTGGCAAAGAGCGAGGCCTGCTGGCTCTTCACCTCTTGGAGATCCTCCTTGGCCTCGACCCCCATCAACTGCAGCAGGAACAGATTTTGCATTCTTTTCTGAAGTCAGGACATTTCCCTCTGTGTGTGTGTGTGTGTGTGTGTCTCTCTCTCTCTCTCTCGCCTCTGAGCACCTTTGAAGATAAAGAACCTCTTGACCTCCTTGATCGCCTCCCACCAGTGCACAAGAGACTCAAAGAGGGATATCACGGTTCTGCAACCTTTGTAATCCCTTTTGAGTTCCTCAACGTTCTCTGGGGTTAGCAGTGTAGCATTGAGCTTCCATGTCCCCCTGCCAACCCGCTGGTCATCCTGTAAGTGGCAGTCGGCCAGTAAGAGGCAGTGGTCAGAGGAGAACACCAACTTGACGTCGGTGGATCTGACCGTGACAGCATGGGACACAAACAGGAAGTCAATTCTGGAATGGGCAGACCTGTCTGATCTTGACCAGGTGTATCTACGCTGCACTCCGTCTGCAGGGTTGCTGAAGACATCATGCAGCTTGGCATCTTTTACTGTTGCCATTAGCAATCTGGACATAGCGTCCAGTTTGCTGTCATCACTGTCGATCGTCCAACTGCGTTAATGATGAAGTTGAAGTCACGGCCTAGAATGACCGGTCTGGATGTTGCCAGCAGCAGTGGGAGCTGCTGGAGAACAGTCATTCGCTCGCTGCATTGAGCTGGAGCGTACGCGTTGATCAACCGGAGTGGAGCATTGTTGTACATTACATCTGCTGCGAGGATGCGGCTGCCTACCACCTCAACTTCGGAGAAGATGAGGTTGCCTCCCTGCAGCAGAATACCCAGGCCAGAGGAACGGGAATCATTACCCCCTGACCAGATTGATGGCTTGTGGGACCACTATCGCGACCATTGCCTATAGGTGCTGAGGTGTGGTATTCACATTCCTGTAGAAACAGCAGGTTGGCTTTGACCTTGGGCGAGGTAGTCCAAGGTTGAAACATATCACGTAGTGGATTTAATGCTATGCACGTTAATCGAAGCTATCTTTATACCCATTTTAAAGTCGGTTGTTGCTTCTCTCACCAGTTGTCCTTGCTAGTTCCAGTCCTTGGGTATGTTCCTGCATACCCATAGTGTACGCAAGCTGTTTCACATACGTTGAGCTCAGAAACCCCTCCTGGTTTCTCTTGGGGGTTTGTTCTGCTGGGGTGACATTGGGGGGGTCTTGTAGGCAGCAAGGTTTGGGCTGTCCTCTGCTGTTGGCGTCTTTCCCCTCTCTTCCTCTTCGAAGTCATCACTGCTCCCGGCTTCCCGGCGCTGGAGTGAGCCAGACGCATCGTTGCTCTCGGTGTCCCGGAGCTGGGGTGCGCTGGGAATGTTACTGGGTTCGGAGCTTTGGGTTTGGGGTGCACTGGGCCTATCACAGCTTCCAGTGCTACGGAGCTGGGGGGCTTTATCTTCCAGCTCCTTTGAGTCTACCGCTTCTTTTGCAGGTGCCGTTATTCCAGCCCTTCGTCCAATGAGAAGGAGCTGCCGTAGTCTCTCAGATGGTAGCCTCCTCTTGCCACTGGTTTGGTGGTGGCCTGTTCCTTTTTTGGAGGTTTTTTTGTTTGTGGTTTTCCTTTGTACCAGAGGAGGGGTTTCTGAGCACTGGGTAGGTGTTGGGTTGCTGGTTGCAGCTGCCTCCCCTTCTCCTTTTCAGGTAAACTTTCCTCGCTGTGGAGAGGGTTGTTTGTCTCCTTCCCAGCACCAGACGCATTCACTGTTCCTTCTCTCGGCCTTTCCTTGGACCTTGCTGCCTGAGCATAACTGAGGTAGCTGGGGCAGGTTTTGTAGAGGTGGCCTGCCTCACTGCACAGGTTGCAGCACTTACTCTGCTTACAGTCCTTGGTCTGATGGCCTACCTTCTTGCAGACAATTGTGCTGCAGTTAGCTGCCACGTGACCAGATTTACCACAGGTGCGACAAACTCTGGGCTGCCCCGCATAGATCAAGTAGCCTCGACCTCCCCCGATAGCAAAGCTGGAGGGAGGATCCGTTGGCATCGACCTTCATAGTCACCTTGACCTGCCGCTTGCTGGTCCAAATCCCAAATGGGTCCTTGACATCAGTGCCGCTGCCTGCCACCTCGACGTATCTGGCGAGGAAGGTGAGTACATCCACGACAGGAACATGGGAGTTAGAGGTAAATTGTCACCACCTGGTTGCATTGCGACGGCAGCATGAAGAGTGGCTGCACTGCGAGGACCAACAGTGGCGCCTGGTTTCCCTTTTTCCTTGAATACCTTCAGGAACTTGATGCATCGCGCCACGTTCTTGAATGTCACGTCGAAATATCCACTGCTGGGGAAGTCCTGCAGGCAGAAGATGTCCGCAGCTTGGAATCCACAGCAATCAATAAGGATTTTACTGATGAAGGTAAGGCCAACTGATGCACCTCCTTCCTTATCCTTCACCACCACCCGAATGGAATTACGCACCCCCTGGCCTGAAGCTCTAGAATTGGTTACAGCCATTTTACGCAAAACCTACCTGGAACAGCATCAAATGCCACTGATCATTGTTTCTCCCCTGACAGAAAGTGACTACTTCGGAGATCATCTTGTAAAGCTGCTTTTTGAAGTGTAACCTGGCCTAAGTAGAGAGATTCTGTTGCCCTAGTTTGCCCACACAGCATGGTCATGCCAAACATAGTATATTGAGTGAAAAGGATACTCTTGTGCATTGAATGCATTGTCATCTTTTAACCTTTTGAACAATGCCAAAGACGACTAGTAGTCAAGATCTGAGTGCCCTATGACGACCTCCATCGTGTTGAAAATTTGCACTGATCTTATTTGCATCTGCTCTCTGAAGTTTAGCATATGTCCACAAGATCAGTATGCAGGTTATCATATAGGAGGACTGTAGAGTGAGTGCTGCTAGTGTTGGGGAGTGGAAAGTGAAGAAATCACCAAGTGATAAGGTAGAGATCTTAATATACAGTGTTACCCTGTGTGTACTTTAATGGAAGAGTTTTGTGAAAGAGATAGGTGGGGTGTGCATGTATCTCATTCTCCTATTCACTGTCACTTCTTTATGCCACTGGAGCACAAAGGGAAAAAGTCAATGGTGACATGCATAATGCAAGATTCCTACCAATGCCATTGATGTTGAATGGGAGCTTGCATAATTTGAAGATTGAATAGACTGACCAATCTCTTAAATAAAAACAAGAAATGCTAGAAATACTCAACAGGTCAGGCAGCATCTGTGGAGAGAGAAGCAGAGTTAATGTTTCAGGTCTGTGACCTTTCATCAGAACTGGCAAAGGTTAGAAAAAAATTGGGTTTTAAGCAAGTGAAGGGTGTTGGGGAAGAGAACAAAAGAGGAGGTGCTTGATATTCCTCTTGTCCTCACTTTCCAGCCCCACTAGCCTCCACATCCAAAGGATCATCCTCTGCCATTTCCGCCACCTCCAGCATGATGCCACCACCAAACCCATCTTCCCTTCTCCCCTGTCAGCATTCCGAAGGGATCGTTCCCTCTGCAATATCCTGGTCCACTCCTCCATCACCCCGACACCTCACCCCCTTCCCATTCAATCACAAAAGGTGCAATACCTGCTCTTTTACCTCCTCGCTCCTGACAATCCAAGTCCCCAAACACTCCTTCCAGGTGAAGCAGCGATTTACTTGTACTTCCTTCAATTTAGTATACTGTATTTGCCGCTCACAATGCGGTTGCCCCTATATTGGGGAGACCGAACGCAGATTGGGAACTGCTTTGCGGAACCCCAAGCTTCCGGTTGCTGGTCTTTTCAACACCTGCCCTGCGCGCCGCCCCCCCCCCCCCCCCCCCCCACTCACCCCAGCTCTCATGCCAACATTTCTGTCTTTGACCTGCTGCAGTGAACATCAACGCAAGCTTGAGAAGCGGTACCTGACTTTTTTTTATTGGGCACTGTACAGCCTTGTGGATGAACATTGTGTTTAATAACTTGAGTATGACTGGCCTTTTTTTTAAATATATTTTTACACTTTTTTTTTAACCATGTGCCTGTTTTTCATGTCAGAGCTGCTGGTTATTCCACTAATAACACACACACTCTGGACTAATGCTTTTTTTATTCATGGGATGTGGGTGTTGCTGGCCAGACCAGCATTTATTGCCCATCCCTAATTGCCCTCGAAGGTGGTGGTGAGCTGCCTTCTTGAACCGCTGCAGTCCATGGGAGGTAGGTACACCCACAGTGCTGTTAGGAAGGGAGTTCCAGGATTTTGACTCGGTGACAGTGAAGGAACGGCGATATAGTTCCAAGTCAGGATGGTGTGTGACTTGGAGGGGAACCTGCAGGTGGGGATTTTCCCATGCATTTGTGGCCCTTGTCCTTCTAGTTGTTAGAGGTCAAGGGTTTGGAAGGTACTGTCTAAGGAGCCTTGGTGAGTTGCTGCAGTACATCTTGTAGATGGTACATGCTGCTGCCACTGTGCGTCGGTGGTGGAGGGAGTGAATGTTTGTGGTTGGGGCGACAGTCAAGTGGGCTGCTTCATCCTGGATGGCGTCGTGCTTCTTGAGTGTTGGAGCTGCACCCATCCAGGCAAGTGGAGGGTATTGCATCGCACTCCTGACTTGTGCCTTGTAGATGGTGGACAGGCTTTGGGGAGTGAGGAGGTGAGTTACTCACTGCAAGATTCCTAGCCTCTGACCTGCTCTTGTAGCCACGGTATTTATATGGCTACTCCAGTTCAGTTTCTAGTCAATGGAAGCCCCTAGGATGTTGATAGTGGGGGATTCAGTGATGGTAATGCCCTTGAATGTCAAGGGGAGTTTGTTAGGTTCTCTCTTGTTGGAGATGGTCATTGCCTGTCACTTGTGTGGCGTGAATGTTACTTGCCACTTATCAGGCCAAGGTTGGATATTGTCCAGGTCTTGCTGCATTTCAACACAGACTGCTTCAGTATCTGAGGAGTTGCGAATGGTGCTGAACATTGTGCAATCATCAGCGAACATCCCCACATCTGACCTTATGATTGAAGGAAGGTCATTGATGAAGCAGAAGATGGTTGTGCCTAGGACACTACCCTGAGGAACAGCTTTGTCTGTCACCACAAGCATTAACACACTCTACCTTTTGTCTCAGGACAGTTTTGTTTAATCTCTCCTGCCCTCTGCCCTATCACACACCTCCCCCTTTTGTTCTCTTCCCCACCCCCTTCACTTAAAACCTAATTATTTTCTAGCCTTTTGCCAGTTCTAATGAAACGTCACAGACCTGAAACGTCGACTCTACTTCAATCTCCACAGATGCTGCCTGACCGGCTGACTATTTCCAGCACTTTGTTTTTATTTCAGATTTCCAGCATCTGCAGTATTTTGCTTTTATTTTAGTGACCGACCTCTTACTGGTTTCATACAGTTGTGTTGTTCATGATTTCCGGACATCCCCTTATTTCTGTAGGTATTGATGTTTCATATTCATTTGACCGTTCATTAGCGATATTCCTCTAACTTTTTGTATCTGACAGTGTAGCAATTCGTCAACTGGGTTGATCCAGAGTGCACGAGCCAGGAGACTGCAAGATGGAGCTGTTAGCAGTGTCCATGAATCATAGAAACTTTTGTCACAGAAGAAGACCATTTGGCCCATCATGTCTGTGGCAGCTGAAAAAAGACCTATCCAGCCTAATCCCACTTTCCAGCGTTTGGTCTGTAGCCTTGTAGGTTAAGGCACTTCAAGTACATGTGCAAATACTTTTTAAATGCAATGAGAAGTTCTGCCTCTTTCGTCCTTTCAGGCAGTGAGTTCCAGACCCCCAATACCCTCGAGGTGTAAACGTTTCTAGTATTGACCCCTCTGTTAAGGAAAACCGATCCTTCCTATCTATTCTCTTTTAGGCCCCTCATAATGTTATACATCTCAATTAAATCTCTCCTGCTGCCTCTGTTCTGGAAGAAAATAGCCCCACCTATCCAATCTTTCCTCACGGCTAAAATATTCCAGTACTGGCAACATTCACGTAAATCTCCTCTGTACCCACTCTAGTGCAATCGCATCCTTCCTGTAATGTGGTAACCATACTCTGTGCAGTAATCTAGCTGTGGCCTAGCTAGTGTTTTATACAGTTCTAACATAACTTCCCTGCTGTTACATGCTGTGCCTTGGTTAATAAAGGAATGTATCTTGTATGCCATCTTAACCACCTATCTACCTGCCCTACTACCTCAGGACTCTGTGGATATGTACTTCCAGGTTCCTCTGTTCTACACTTCTACACTATGCTACCTTTTATTGTGTATTCCTTTGCCTTGTTGCATTACATCACAAGGGAACCGTAATGTGGTTCCTGGACTAGTGACCCAGAGTCTGGGACTAGTGCCCTGGAGATGTGAGTTCACATCTCCTCTCGGCAGATAAGGGAGTTTAAATTCAATTAAATAAATTTTGAATAAAAAGCTAGTGTCAATAATCGTGAAACTACTGGTTTGTCATAAAAGCCCATCAGGTTCTCTGTTTTTCTGGGATGGAAATCTGCTGTCCTTGCCCAGTCTGGCCTACATATGGCTCCAGACCCACAGCAATGTGGGTAACTCTTAACTACCTTCTGAAATGACCTAGAAAAGCCATTCAGTTGTATCAAGCGGTTGAGGATGGGCTGTGGAAGATGTGGCCATTTGCTCCACAAGTGGAACATGAGGACCAGCTCAAACTGTGACTGTGGCCATCCAAGTCAGACCATAGCCCACATATTGAACTGTTGGCCTAATTCCTGGTGGCATCACAACCATTCACACTGCATCAGCTAAACTGTTGAATGGATTCTTAACCTCGACGTTGGATTATAAATGGCTAGTGAAGCATACAAATATATATAGTTGTATCAAACTGCTACAGAAAAGTTGAATAAGAATTATACCAGATGGACCACCCGGCATACACCTAGGCACTGGAACTGGCAAAGGCACACCTGCCCAGTCGACCCTGCAAAGTCGTCCTGTCTGACATCTGGGGACTTGTTCTGTGGGGCAGCTCTCCCAATCTTGGCACAAGTCAAGCAGCAACCTGACATTGTCGTACTCACAGAATCATACTTTTCAGCCAATGTCTGAGAATCCTCCATCAGCATTCCTAGTTATGTCCTGTCCCACCAGCAGGACAGATCTATCAGAGGTGGCGGCACAATGGTATACGGTCGTGAGGGAGTGGCCCTGCAAGTCCTTTGCATTGCCTCCGGACACCATGAAGTCTCATGGCATCAGGTCAAACATGGGCAAGGAAACCTCCAGTTGATTACCATCTACTACCCCCTCTCAACTGATGAATCAGTACGGATCTGACCGACCACTGTTGTTAAAGCCCTCAATCAAAATATACGATTCTGATTGTGGTGGGACTAATGCACTGTTAATTCAATCCCGTTGTTCCACAGATCGGCTAACATATTTAAAAACTTTCCAAATTTAAGAGAGACCCACCAAATTGTACCATCTATTAACCTCAATGAGGCTAACCAAACCAGGTGTCTTTAAATCAACAAATTAATTCTTTTTAAATAAAAGAACTAAATTCTTAAACACTGAAGATATAAACAACATCTAAAATAGCAAAAATTTACAGTCTGAGGTTGCTTGAAGTCCTCAGTCATCCAATGCAGGAAAAAAGGTTCTTCCACAGTAGAACAGTCCATAGTCTAACTTCAGTAGGTGATTCTTTCCTTCACCTGTGAATTTCAACAATTAACAACTCGCAAACACTTTCAATGGAATTAATCTGACTTTAGAGCTTTTTAAAGGATAAAAGATTCACGGACTAACTTCCCTTTCGTCAATTTAAATTGCCAGCGATCTTTGTCTTTGCTTGATGTTTTTAGAATTTTGAGAGAAAATAATAGACTAAAATTCTCTTCCTTCAGTTTAAATGGTAGAGAGTTTTTTTTTTCAGGTGTGCTCATCACAGCTGTGTCCTCTGTCTTCTGTCTGTGTTCAAACTGTCTTACTAACTGCCAATTCAAACTGAATTGTAACAAATGTATCACATCAGGCTCACTCCCAGTGGCTGTTTCCATGGTATCGAGAATGCACCCTTTGAATCGTCGTCTCCAAATGGCTGTTTCTAAGACAACATAAATGCACCTTTCTATAACCCCTAAGGCTTGCCGGCTCTTAAAGCAATACTGATCCCTTGCAAACCTTAAAGGCAAACCGCATATTCCGAAAGAAAACTACAGGACCATGACAGTACTCCTCCATGTAGAACACCACTTGGAAGAAGAACTGAGGGTGGCAAGGGCACTAAATGTGCCCTGGCTGGGAACTTCACTGATCATTATCAAAAGTAGCTTGGTAGCACCATTACTGACCCAGCTGGCTGAGTCATGAAGGACGTATCTGCCAGACTGGACCTACAACAGCTGGTGAGAGAACCAACAAGACAGAAGAACCTACGACCTCGCCCTCACCAATCTACCTGACACAGATGCATCTGTTCATGTCCGTATCGGTAGGAGTGACCACCGCACAGTCCTTGTGGAGACGAAGCCCTGTCTTCACATTGAGGATACTCTCCATGTTGTGTGGTGCTACAACTGTGCAAAATGGGATAGATTCAGGACGGATCTAGCAGCTCAAAACTGGGCTGTGGACCATCAGCAGCAGCAATCTGTAACCTCTTGGTCTGGCATAACCTCACTCGACCATTACCATCAAGCCAGGGGGGCAACCCTGGGTCAATGAGGAGTGTAGGAGAGCATGCCAGGAGCAGCACCAGTATTAGTTAAAGTTGAGATGCCAACCTGATGAAGATGCAACACAGGACTACGTGCATGTGAAACAGCAGAAGCGGCATGCAATAAACCGAGCTAAGGAAACCCACAACCAGCAGATCAAGTCAAAGCTGTGCTGTCCTGCCACAGCCAGTGATCATAGAATCATAGAAAGTTTAAGGCACAGAAAGAAGCCACTTGGCCCATCGTGTCTCTGCTGGCTGAAAAACGATCCACCTAATCTAATCCCACCTTCCAGCATTTGGCCTGTAGCCCTGCAGATTACGGCACTTGAGGTGCATATCCAGACTCCTTTTGAATGAGTTGAGGGTCTCTGTCTCAACTACCCTTTCAGGCAGTGAGTTCCAGACCCCCACCACCCTCTAGGTGAAAAAGTTTTCCCTCATTTCCCTTCTAATTTTCTACCAATCACTTTAAATCTATGCCCCCTCGTCACTGACCTCTCTGCTAAGGTGAATAGACCCTTTGCCTCCACTCTATCCAGACCCCTCAAAATTTTGTACATTGCAATCAGATCTCCCCTCAGCCTTCTCTGTTCCAAGGAAAACAACTCCAACCTATCCAATCTTTCCTCATAACTGCATTTTTTTCCACTCCTAGCAACATCCTCGTAAATTTCCCCTCTACCCTGTGCAGTGCAATTACATCCTTTCTGTAATGTGGTGACCGGAACTGCACACAGTACTCAAGTTGTGCCAGTTCCAGCATAACCTCCCTGCTCTTATATTCTGTACCTTGGCTAATAAAGGAAAGGATTCCATATGCCTTCGCAACCACCTTATTGACCTGTCCTGCTACCGTCAGGGATCTGTGGACATTCACTCCAAGATCTCTCACTTCCTCCACACTTCAGTATTTTCCTATTTTTATTGAGTTTGACCTCCCCAAATGCATCACCTCACACTTCTCCAGGTTGAATTCCATTTGCCACTTTTCTGCCCATCAGACCAGACCATCAATATCTTCCCAGCTACAGCTATCCTCCTCGCTATCACACAGCTAAGTTTTGTGTCATCTGCAAACTTTTTGACCATGCCCCCTACATTTATGTCCAGATCACTTATATATACCACAAAAAGCAGGGGACACCGTACTGAATGTCCTGCAGAATGTCACTGGAAACAGCCCACCAGTCGCTAAAACACCCATCAACAATTACCCTTTGTTTCCTGCCACAGAGCCAATTTTGTATCCACCTTGCAGCATTTCCCTGGATCCCATGGAATTTTATTTTTTTAACCAGTCTGCCATGTGGGACCTTGTCAAAAGTCTTGCTAAAATCCATGTAGACTACATCAACTGCACTACCCTCATCTATCTTCCTTGTTACTTCAAAAAATTTGAACAAGTTGGTCAAAAATGCTCTTCCCTTAATAAATCCATACTGACTATCCTTGATTAACCTATGCCTTTCTAAGTGACAGTTTATCCTGTCTCTCAGAATTGATTCCAATAATTTGCCCACTACTGAGGTTAGACTGACCGGCCTGTAATTATTCGGTTTATCCCTCGCTCCCTTTTTAAACAGAGGTACAACGTTAGCAGTTCTCCAATCCTCTGGCAGCACACCTGCATCCAGTGAGGACTAGAAAATGATGGTCAGACCCTCTGCTATTTCCTCTCTTGCTTTTAACAGCCGAGGGTACATTTCATCCGGCCCTGGTGATTTATCAACTTTCAAGGATGCTAATCCCTTTAATACTTCCTCTCCCAATGTTTATCAGATCCAATACTTCACACTCCTCCTCCTTAACTACGATATCTGCATCATTCCCCTCTTTTGTGAAGACAGACGCAAAGTATTTATTCAGAACCATACCAATATCTTCCGCTCCTACACGTAGGTTACCTTTTTGGTCTTTTATGGGCCCTACTCTCTCCTTAGTTATCCCCTTACTCTCAATGTATTAATAAAACATCTTTGGGCTCACCTTGATTTTGCTTGCCAATATTCTTTCATGCTCTGTCTTTACTTTCCTAATTTCCTTTTTGATTTTCACTGCTCCACTTTCTGTACTCCTCTCGGTTTTCTGCAGAATTGAGTTCTCTCTGTCGGACATAGCTTTCTATTTTTGCCTTATCTTGCCCTGTAGATTCCTTGACATCCATGGGGCTCTAGATTTGGCCGTCTCACCCTTTATCTTTGTGAGAACATGTTTACTCTGAACCCCTTGAATTTCCCCTTTGAATGCCTCCAACTGTCTGACACTGTTTTACCTTCAAGTAGCTGTTTCCAGTCCACTTTCACTAAATCACTTCTCATAAGTAAAATTGGCCTTGCCGCAATTGAGACCTCTAACTCCTGTTTATTTATTTTTTATTTATTTAGAGATACAGCACTGAAACAGGCCCTTTGGCCCAACAACCACCCATCGATACTAACCCCACAGTAATCCCATATGCCCTACCACCTACCTACACTAGGGGCAATTTATACCAGCCAATTTACCTATCACCTATCTCTGTCCTTTTCCATCATTATGTTAAAACTGACTGAATTATGATCACTGCCACCAAAATGCTCTGCCACTGCCACCCCGTCCACCTGCCCATCTTCATTTCCTAAAACTAAGTCTAAAACTGCACCCTCTCTCGTTGGACTTGCTACATACTGGCCAAAATGTTCTCCCGAATGCACCTCAAGAATTCTGCTCCCTCAATTCCTTTCATACTAAAACTATCCTAGTTAATATTGGGGTAGTTAAAATCCCCTACTATTACTGCCCTATTGTTCTTGCACTTCTGAGATTTGCCTGCATACTCTTCTATCTCCCTCTGACTGGGGGTCTATAGTACACGCCCAGTAGTGTATTTGCCCCTCCTTTTGTTCCTTAGCTCAATCCATATGGCCTTATTTGATGAGCTTTCCAATGTATCATCCCTCCTCACACAGCTGTAATAGTTTCCTTGAACAAAATTGCCACCCCCCCCCCCCCCCTTTTTTCTTATCCCCCTCCCTATTGTGTCTGAAAACCTTTTAACCAGAAACGTTGAGCTGCCGTTCCTGTCCCTCCTTAAGCCATGTTTCTGTAATAGCTATGATATCATACTGCCACATGTCTATCTGTGCCCTCTGCTCATCTGCTTTATTTGCTATACTCCTTGCATTGAAATAGATACTCTTGAGCACTGCCAAACTTTTTTTTTAAATTTCCTAACCTTTGTTTTCTCTGTCTTCCAGACTCCTCCATTAATTTTCTGCCTCCCATTTTCATTTCTGATTTTGTCCCAACTGAGTCTACCCTCCGGTCCCCATCCCCCTGCCAAACTAGTTTAAACCCTCCCCAACAGCACTAGCAAAACGTCCTGCAAGGAACGCCATCCCGGCTCAGTTCAGGTGCAACCCTTCCAGCCTGTATAGGTCCCATCTCCCCCAGAGCTGGTCCCAATCTCCCAGGAATCTAAAGCTCTCCCTTCTGCACCATCTTTCCAGCCACGCATTCATCTGTCTTATCCTTCTATTTCTATACTCACTGATGAATCTCAGTGGACAATCTCCCGAGGGGGAGACTCCATAAATATCCTCATCCTCAATGATGACTGAGCCCAGCATATCAGATAAGGCTGAAGCATTTGCAACCATCTTCAGCTACAAGTGGGTGTTCTATCTCAGCCTCCTACTGAGGTACCCACCATCACAGATGCCAGTCTTCAACCAATTTGATTCGCTCCACGTGATATCAAGAAACTGCTAAAGACACTGATTACAGCAAAGACTATAGGCCCTGAAAACATTCTGGCAATAGTAATAAAGACTTGTGCTCCAGAACTAGCCACACTGCTAGCCAACCAAGCTGTTCCAGTACAACGACAACACTGGCATCTAGAAGTATTAGAAGGGACATGAGGAAAAACTTTTTCATCCAGAAGGTGATGGGTGTCTGGAATTCACTACCCGTTGGAGGCAGAAACCCTCCACTCTTTTTTTTTCAAAGATACCTGGACATGCGCCTGAAGTGCTGTAACTTGCAAGGCTATGGACCTGGTGCTGGAAAGTGAGATTAGATTGGGCAGCTAGTTTTTTTTTCAGCCTGCGCAGACACGATGGGCTGAATGGCCTCCTTTCTGTGCTGTAACTTTTCTATGATCTAACAAACGATGTGGAAAATTGCCCAAAAAGCAGGACAAATGTAATCCAGCCAATTACTGCCTCATCCATCTATTGTTAATCATCAGCAGTGATGGAAGGGGGTCATCAAGCAGCACTTACTCAGCAATAACCTCACCAATGCTCAGTTTGGGTTCCATCAAGGCAACTCTGCTCCAGACGTCATCACAGCCTTGGTCCAAACATGGACAAAAGAGCTGAATTCCAGAGGTGAGGTGAAAGTGACTGCCGTTGACATCAAGACAATATTTGACTGAGTATAGCATCAAGAAGCCCTAGAAAAATTGAAGTCAATGGAAATTGGGGGAAAAGCTCTCCATTGGTTGGAGTCATACCTAGCACAAAGGAAGGTGGTTGGGATTGTTGGAGGCCAATCATCTGAGCACCAGGAGATCGCTGCAGGAGTTCCTCAGGGTAGTGGTCCTAGGCCCAGCCATCTTCAACTGCTTCATCTTCACCTTTCCTCCATCATAAGATTAGAAGTGGGGGGTGTTGTCAGTACCATTCGTGACTCCTCAGATAATGAAGCAGTACGTGCCCACATGTCAAAAGACCTGGACGACATTCAGGCTTGGCTGATAAGTGGCAAGTAGCCTTTGTGCCACACAAGTACCAGGCAATGACCATCTCCAATAAAAGAGAATCTGACCATCTCCCCTTGAAGTCCAGGTGTTGGCATCCTCCATCTATGAATGATGGAAACGCTGCAAACAATCCATTTAGGTGGGGTGTCTTTTCTTGGTGCACCTTTTGCTGTTGGCTGTGAAGGCCAATCTTTAGAGTTAGGTTCTGCCACAAGTGCCTCACTTGAAGCTGCCAAGTGATGCTGCGAGTTGTTTTTGGCGTTGTTGCCTGTTGCTAAGCTGCTGTAGCCACTGGTCATCGTGGTAGTGCACACTAGTCCACAGGATGTGTCATCATTTTCCTTTCTCGCCAGCGTCTAACTCTCACGTGCAATAGTCGACCTTTCGAGCCTTTGTGTCATGCTTGCAAGCATCCTTGAAGTGGAGCTTTGGGCGCCCCGGAGGTGGGGGTGGTCTTTAGTGTGATCAGGGGTGGAGATGCAACACCTTGCCCCATGACCACGGTTTTCTTAACATTTATAGTCAAGGAGTACAAGTTACAGGCACGGAACAGAAAGTCCATGAGTCTTTGTAGCTGAGTTTCCATATGAGCGACTAGAGCAGTATCAGCGTCGAGGAGTTCTCTGATCAGGATGCGATGTGTTTTTCTCTTTACTTTCAGCCTTGATAGATTGTAGAGCTTGCCGTCTGACCGAGTGTGCAAGTAGACTCCTTGCATATCTGCAGGGGAGGCAAAGATCAGGAGCATGAAGGTGCAAAAGAGTGGGGGCTAGGACATAATCTTGTTTCAGTCCGTTCTTCGCTCCAAAACTGTAGGAACTGGAGACTCAATTGATTGTCAGCCAGTTGCTCATTACAAAGCCTATACCATGCTCACACCGATCTTCGCTCTTTCCATGCCACTAGAAGGTGTAGTTAACCTTTTAAATAGAGCCTATGTTGGCTAATCTGGTTTCTTATATAGCAGCAATGTCGACACCACCGAGCTTGTGTAGTTCACAGTCAATCAGAGCTGTCCTGCGTACACTAGCTGTGGAGTGTAGGTCACTATTCATTCCAGGGCGCACAGTCCTCACATTCCAGCTTCCAAGCCAAAAGACACGTTTGCTGTATAGCTTAAGCATGGTTTTAGGAGGTGCAGACATGCCAAGCATCTGGACCCCCACTCGACCTCATAGACTGTTTTCCAGAGGAAAGACTAAGCCTATACGTCTGGGGCCTATTTGGTTGCAGGAGTTACCAGACGGTGCTAACTTGAGGGAAACACCAACTGCATAATTGGACTGTCCTCTGGATTTTGCCGAGTTTACTCCCTTAGCTATTAGCTCTTGCTGCTGCCGTCGCCACCGCTGCCCGCAGGGTCTAGATCACCACAAATGTATGTGTAGCAATCTTGTCCTCCAGGTGTGCGAAGGGAGCAGCTCCAGGTCGCTGCTTCCCACCTCCAGGTTGCCATTACCATCCAAGGATTTAAACCTTTTATAGTATTATGGACAGAATTGAGAGAAAACTGAAGCCCCAGTTCCCTTCCCTTTACTGTCTATAATCAGTGTCTGTTTCTTAAGCCCTGAATGTATGGCCAATTTGAATAACCAGCAGCCTGCTTTTCATGGGTTTAAATAAAGAGGATTTTTATTCACACATTCACCCTGAAAGTCTAACTCTACCTGTCTTGCTCGCTTGCTTTCACACTATACCATTTAAAGGGGATAGTACACTTTTACAAATTGCAAACAAAGGAATAGTTCATAAGTCACGTGAGAGATGCATGCGTTGCGGGCCCAGCGAGGAAGGTATTTTCACCCCTGAAGGGTAGCTGGGTGGGTTTGATGGTCACTGTCATATATCGAAGTTGTTGCAGGATTCTCTGAGGTGGACTTTTCAGCAGGTCACGAAGTTAGTTGCTTGTAGTCTTAATACTAGAAGGTCAGTTTTCTGTGCTGGTGGACTTGAAAAGGAACAAGTGTTCTGCCTTTGTTGCTGTCTCTCCAGCTGTTTGAAGACTGACTGACTAGCTTCTCCCTGGTGCTTAAAGTAATAACATTTATTATTTGTCATGAGTTTTGGTCAGGTGGCCACCTGATCAATACTTCTATTCTCCACCCAGAATGATTTGAAGGCCAAAGCCATTGCTACACAATGGGGATGGATGGTGGCCATTCATACCTACTGTTTTCTCACAGCTCTCTTTGTTCAGGTTTGAGATCGGAGACAATGAGTCTAGGATTCCATAGATATTGAGTTTTTGGTCAGACCACAAACAGTAGGAGGTGTGCATTCCACAAACGGTTTTGTCTTGGGTATGCCCTTCCAAGGGAGGCACTCTACCCATGGTCATTCAATTAGGAACTTTCCAGATGCTTGAGATAATTCCAAGTCTGGGCCGAAATTGCAAACGTCCTCCGACCCTCGGCAGCCGTCTTATTCAGTATTTTAATGTCCATTGTAGTTCATTTTAAAAGAAAGTTCAGTTCCAAAAGATTCTGTAGCGAATACAGTCCATGTTTAAAGTCATGAATAGGACATGCCTTTACTGGGCATGACAACACATATAAAAATAGAGTTGGTGTTTATACCATTCTTTCATGATCTCTGGATGTCCCAAAGCATCTTCCACCTAATGAAATACTTCAGGAAATGCAGTAGCCAATTCGTACACAGCAAGGTCCCACAGACCGCAATGAAATAAATGACCAGATAATCTATTCGTTATTGGAGAGGGTTCAATATTGGGCAGAACACCAGGAGAGCTCCCCAGAACTTCTTTTGACTACTGCCATGGAATTTCTTAATGGCTCGTCTCTGGAGTGGGGCTTGAAGCCATAACGTTGCAGCTCGTGTGAGAGTGTTACAAGTGAGCCAAGGGTTCCCTTTTAATCCAATTGTGGATTACAGTAAATCCAAAATTAAGGATCTGTTGGTATGGCGCCATGAAATTGATCCAAACTAATGACAACTTGCAGCTCCGGATACTCAACTAAGTTTGGGTGGTGCAGCGGCTAGCACCGCAGCCTCATCGCTCCAGTGACCCGGGTTCGGTTCTGGATACTGCCTGTGAGGAGTTTGCAAGTTCTCCCTGTGACCACGTGCGTTTCCTCCAGGTGCTCGGGTTTCCTCCCGCATGCCAAAGACTTGCAGGTTGATAGGAAAATTGCCCCTAGTGTAGGTAGGTGGGAGAATTGAGGGAAGGTGGGGATGCGAGAGGGAAAAATGGGATTAATATAAATGTGTGGTTGATGGACGGCACGGACTCGGTGGGCCAAAGGGCCTGTTTCGATACTCTATCTCTCTGACTCTATGACTCTAAGTAGCCCAGATGATGTTTGAGAACTGTATGCTCTAATCGCATACAATATACTTTGCAGATATATAGTTACAGTACCACTGCCTAGACAGGTTGTCCTATAACTGCTCCTAGTTTCGTCTTGCAAGTTATAATTTAATACAGTGAATGAGATGATTAAGTGCCCTTCTATAGATTTATTCTTGCTTTTTTTATATATATATATATTAATATATGCAGGACCCTGTTTATAGTTAAACGAATGGTGGGGCCAACAAAGGACAGAAAAGGAAATCATCTTGTGGAGTCAGAGGTCATGAATGATGTACTGAATGAGTACTTCGTATCTGCCTTCAAAAAAAATGGGATAAGGTTTATTTTGTAGTGGAGCCAATGGATAGGATAAAAATAGGTCTGAAATAGATTGTATCACTCCAAGTTAATAATTCACTCAGGTCTGATGGAATACATCCTAGGTTGCTGAAAAAAGCTAGGGTGGAGTTAGCAGAAGCTCTGACGACAATCTTTCAATCCCCCTTGGATATGGGAGTGATTCTCGAGAACTGGAGGATTGCAAATGTTACACCTCTGTTCGAAAAAAAACAAAAAAGGGGGGATGGATAAAGCTTATAACTACAGACCAATCAGCCAACTACTAGACCCATTGTCAAGGGCAAAATTAAATCTCACTTGGAGAAGCATGGGTTAATAAGGGAAAGCCTTGTATATGAATTTTCAAAAGACATTTTGTGAAGTCTCCTCTCTTAGGCAGTCCCTCAGGAATGTGGATGACATTCTTCCACTCCAGGGTTGTGGGTCCTTAGGTGACTGAGTAGTCCAGTTCTGGATCCACACACTCTGCCACAGGTGGTGTTTGGTGAGGCAAGTGAATGGGATGCTCGAAATTCTGAACGCTCCTTCCATTGTTTGCACTTAGTCGCTGCCTGGGCGTGTCGACGTTGTACGAACTGGCTGGCACCTTTGCGGATGCTTCTTCATTTTGGGTGGTCTCAGGCAGGAGATTCCCATGAAACAGTGGAGATGTCTAATTTTTCAGGGAGGCTTTAAGGACAAACTTGTAGCGTTTCCTCTGTCGTCCTGGTAACCTCTTGCCTTGACTGAGCCTCAGAGTTGAAAGTTTGTTTTGGGAGTCTTGTGTCAGGCATGCGGACAATGTGGCCCACCCCGCGTAACTGACTATCCATGATCGGTGTCTGGATACTGGGGATGTTGGCCTGAGAGGGGACACTGATATTGGAGCACCTCTCCTGCCACTGAATTTGCAGGATCTTGCGGAGGCACCAGTGGTGATATCTCTCCAGGGACTGATGTCTGCTGTACAGAGTACATGTTTCTGATGCATACAGGAGGGCAGGTAACAGTGCGGCCCAGTAGACCATGAGCTTGGTGCCAGGTTTGAGGTCTTTGTCATCTTTGTCTTTTCCTCAGATGACTGAAGTAGCATAACACTGACTTACTCGGAAAATAGAAGTATTTATGGTATTAAAGGGGTTAAGAGGGAGATGGTGGTGTAGTGGTAATGTCACGACTAGTAATCCAGAGCGCAGGCTAATGGGTGGGGACATGGGTTCGAATCCCACCACAGCAGATGGTGCCGTTTGAATTCAATTAATAAATTGACCACGTGGGTTTAGCCGGGTGCTCCGGTTTCTTCCGACAGCCAAAGACTTGCAGGTTGATGGGTAAATTGGCCATTGTAAATTGTCCCTAGTGTAGGTAGGCGGTAGGAAAATGGTGGGGATGTGGTAGGGATTATGGGATTAATGTAGGATTAGTGTAAATGGGTGGTTATTGGTCGGCACAGACTCGGTGGGCCGAAGGGCCTGTTTCAGTGCTGTATCTCTAAATAAATTAAATTAAATAAATCTAGAATTAAAAACCTAGTCTAATCATAAAACCATGGTTGTAAAAACCCATCTGGTTCGCTAATGTCCTTTTTAAGGAAAGAAATATGCCGTCCTTACCTGGTCTGGTGTACATGTGACTCCCGACCCACAGCAATGTGGTTGACTCTTTAAAAATACCCTCTGAAATGGCCTAGCAAGCCACCCAGTTCAAGGGCAAATTAGGGATGGGCTAGCCAGCAATGCCCACATCCCACAAAACAAATAATAAAAAATTAAAGGAATGCTGGTAGCTTGAGCACGTAATAGGCTAAGGGGTAGGAGGCTTAGAGTAGTGGTGAATGGATGTTTTTCTGAATGGAGAGAAATATGCTGTGAGGTGCCCCAGGGGTCACGATTAGAACCATTGCTTTTCTTGTATATAAATGTCCTGGGCTTAGTCATAGGAAGACCGTTTTGAAGTTTGCATGTGATGCAAAACTTGGCAAGGTAGTAAGTACTGAGAAAGATTGTCGCAGATGTTAGGAGGACATAGGCCTATTGGTGAAATGGGCAGGCACATGGCAGAAGTAACACTATCTAGTTAAGTGCTCTTTGGGAAAAACAATATGGAGCGGCATCATAATCTAAATTGTACTATTTTGAGGAGTGCAAGAGGAGAGGGGTATGGGGGTGCACATGCTCAAATCTTCGAAGGTGGAAAGGCAAGTTGATAAGGCAGTTAAGAGCACCCACGGGATACGTAACTTTGTGAATAGGGACGTTAAATACAAAAACAAGGAAGCCAGGCTAAAAGTTTACATATCACTGATTAGATTAGAGATACAGCACTGAAACAGGCCCTTCGGCCCACCGAGTCTGTGCCGACCACCAACCACCCATTTATACTAATCCTACACTAATTCCATATTCCTACCAAACATCCCCACCTGTCCCTATATTTCCCTACCACCTACCTATACTAGTGAAAATTTATAACGGCCAATTTACCTACCAACCTGCAAGTCTTTTGGCTTGTGGGAGGAAACCGGAGCACCCGGAGAAAACCCGCGCAGACACGGGGAGAACTTGCAAACTCCACACAGGCAGTACCCAGAATCGAACCCGGATCCCTGGAGCTGTGAGGCTGCAGTGCTAACCACTGCGTCACTGTGCCGCCCTGGTTAAGAATGGACAATAAATACTGGCCTAGCCAGCGATGCCAACATCCCAAAACAAATTTTCAAAAATACTATCTCTATTTTACAGGATTTTATTTTCTATGCTCCTCGTCTGAGAATAAACAAGAGAATTTTGCAATTGTGTATGGGTAACCATGAGCTGTACATGAGGCGCCGGAAACCTGACACCATTGAAGTGCAGCAGATGAAGGCCCAGGCTCGAGAAGAGAAGCACAAGAGACAGTTGGAGAGGTATGGGGTCTAACCTGTTGTTTTCTCCATGTTTATGGAAAGCGGTGAGTTCACCCTTGACTCAAAGGTAGCACTCTTGCCCAAGTAATGTAATTCAATGAAACATTAAAACCAGGCTCCATTTATCTGTTTAGCTAGATGTAAAATATCCCATGGCACTATTTAAAGAAGTGTAAAATATCCTGGCTGACACTTAACCTTCCCACCAGCAGAAGCAGATTATTTGGTTATTTAACTTATTGCTGTTTGTGGAACCTGGCTGTATGCAAATTGACTCCCGCGTTTCCCATATTACAATAATAGCTATACTTTTATGGACAGGTAGATGATGGTGTGGCTGGTTTCCATTGTTCACCTCCCAAATGACCCATAGACAGTGTTTTTGTGTTACTAGTGTTTCAACCCCTATGTTTTACTTGCCAAGTAAAGAGACAGTGACACTTTTTTCTTGTAGGTTTAAATCGGAAGATTAATTATTTATTAAACAATATTCATTCCCCAAAATGTTCACACTTGCTCTCGCATGCATTCTCAAGAGAACATAGATAAACTCTGACTCTATAAAGGGTAAGAGTTGAATGTGTAAAAGTCTGTTGTTTCAGGGAAAACCTGTGGGATCCTCTCAGAAGGTGAATTTTACAGTTGCAAGCCTGGTTGTTAATTGCTGGGCTGTTGCAGTTTTCTGGCAGTCTACTTCAGGTTGAAGACAGTGCTGATGGCTTTGTTCACTTAGTTCAATTCTCAGAGGTAGACGAGTACTTTTTACAAAGGCATTCTCTTGTCTCTGCTGTAGCTGGATTCCAACTTGTCTCATCAGGGTACAACGGTGTTGGTTGGAACTGATCTCTCTCTCTCAGCCTTACTGGAATTCAAGATGGCTTTAGATGTTTACCATGTGGCTGAGGAGAGACCAGACCGATCTTGATGTTTCAAGTTCTGTACTGACAAGGCTCCCGTTGTTCCTCAATGATTACATTTTAAGGTGAACTTACAAGTGTTAGTTTTGCCCATATAACTTTAGGTTTTAGTTCTTGCTGGGACTGCACAATAGCCTTTTGATAGCCCCATTTTGAGGATATGAGGGCTGTGCACATTCCATTGTAGTGAAGGTTAGTTGGTGTTTGGGGAAGACCTTTGTTTTAGTTTGAGTATAGCTCACATCCATGTGTGATTATCTCTTATTTCCATGCTGACGGGGTTGATTTGGTTTTCAGTCTTAGTAGACAATGGATGTGGATTACAGTGCAGGAGTTGGTATAAGTCATGTGACTTGTCCTCCATTTTGTTGACAATGTACCAATCTTTTTAAAATTCTAATTTTTATGACTTTATGTTTCTGTATTTTCATTGCTACACTTCTCGTTAGTGTGGCAATACTCAGAAGGAATAAAGAAGTAATCTATTGCCTGTAAATTGCATTGGAATATTGTTACGGCCAGGTGAGGAGTCAGTCGCCCCTCTTGCCCTTCCTCTTATTTAACTGCAACAATATTCCTTTTTAAATAGTGGTTGTGCTTACCACTTCAGTGAGTGTTTTACCTTTTACCTTTTAATGTGATCGTGAAAGAACCAGTTGGACAGGTTTTCTTGAGTTTTATTATACTTGACAATCTGAACCTGATTTTGACCATTTTAAAAAATGCTACACATTCACGCACGCATTCACAAGAGGATCTCTCAATAATAGATTACAAAATGGAAAGTAGGTTCTTTTGGTTGGATTAAAGTGCAGAATAAATAAAAGTTAAATACACGGTCTGAGGTTGGATGATTTGGTGGTCTTCCAGCTGGAGTTGTATTCTTGAAGTCTTTGGTCAAAGTGCACTTTGTGGCTAGCCCACTTGGCTCAGGGTTTTCCTGGAGGCTGTCTTGTAGATAGTTCTCTTCCCCTAGTCTCTGTAGCAATCTGTAGACTTGGAGGGTCCATAGTCGGAGATAATTTTCAAACTTGATATTTTCTGGAGAGGGAAAGGGAGGCACACAGCCTTTTTTGCTGCTGCACACAGTTATTGCTTTGTGTGTGTATGTAACAAAACTTCCAGTTTTACACAGCCTGGGGAGACAGTCACATGTTTGCCTCAGTGTATTCTCTGGAGCCTTTTAATGAGATACAAGGTTCAGAATTAGCTCCACAGGCCCCAGAATGCCAATATTTACACTTGGAGAGGTTTGCTCTTTCAAAGTGAATGTGTCAGGATTGCCTTGACTGCTATGCTAATGAAGCAATCCTAGATAATTCAATTAATTGGAGCAAGCTATTGTTCTAGGTCCAGGCTTCTCAGACTTCTGTCTCCGGTTGGGCCTTAAAATGTGTAACGGTGTTTCAGATGCAAATTGCAGTGACCATCTTGGCTGCCAGTTTTTTAAAATGTTAGCAATAGGATTTTCTCCATTAAAAATCTAATGTAAGTTTCCAACCAATTAATTTATATTTCTCATTTGGCATATCGTGTTTTCTTGACGATATCCTGCAGTCCTTTCTTCAAAGAACAGTACAGCACAGGAACAGGCCATTCGGCCCTCCAAGCCTGCGCTGATCTTGATGGCCGTCTAAACTAAAACCTTCTGCACTTCCAGGGTCTGTATCCCTCTATTCCCATCCTATTCATGTATTTGTCAAGATGCCTCTTAAACATTGCTATCGTGCCTGCTTCCACCACCTCCCCCGGCAGCAAGTTCCAGGCACTCTCCACCCTCTGTGTAAAGAACTTGCTTTGCACATCCCCTCTAAACTTTGCCCCTCGCACCTTAAACCTATGTCCCCTAGTAACTGACTCTTCAACCCTGGGAAAAAGCTTCTGACTGTCCACTCTGTCCATGCCACTCATAACTTTGTAAACCTCTATCATGTCGCCCCTCCACCTCTGTCGTTCCAGTGAAAACAATCTGAGTTTATCCAACCTCTCCTCATAGCTAATGCCCTCCAGACCAGGCAACA
Organism: Heterodontus francisci; assembly: GCF_036365525.1. Lineage (NCBI taxonomy): Eukaryota > Metazoa > Chordata > Chondrichthyes > Heterodontiformes > Heterodontidae > Heterodontus > Heterodontus francisci. The sequence continues at coordinate 45,164,046 of NC_090383.1, read as the reverse complement.
TCCTGGTAAACCACCTCTGTACCCTCTTCAAAGCCTCCACGTCCTTCTAGTAGTGTGGCAACCAGAATTGTACGCAATATTCTAAGTGTGGCCTAACTAAGGTTCTGTACAGTAGCAGCATGACTTGCCAATTTTTATACCCTATGCCCCGACCGATGAAGGCAAGCATGCCGTATGCCTTGACTACCTTATCCACCTGCGTTGCCACTTTGTGACCTGTGGACCTGTACGCCCAGATCTCTCTGCCTGTCAATACTCCTAAGGGTTCTGCCATTTATTGTATACTTCCCACCTGCATTAGACCTTCCAAAATGCATTACCTCACATTTGTCCGGATTAAACTCCATCTGCCATTTCTCCACCCAAGTCTCCAACTGATCTATATCCTGCTGTATCCTCTGACAATTCTCATCACTATCCGCAACTCCACCAACGTTTGTGTCGTTCGCAAATTTACTAATCAGACCAGCTGCATTTTCCTCCAAATCATTTATATATACTACAAACAGCAAAGGACCCAGCACTGATCCCTGTGGAACACCACTAGTCATAGCCCTCCATTCAGAAAAGCACCCTTCCACTGCAACCCTCTATCTTCTATGACCGAGCCAGTTCTGTATCCATCTTGCCGGCTCACCTCTGATCCTGTGTGACTTCACCTTTTGTACCTGTCTGCCATGAGGGACCTTGTCAAAGGTTTTACTGAAGTCCATATAGACAACATCCACTGCCCTTCCTTCATCAATCATCATCACTTCCTCCAAAAACTTGATCAAGTTAGTGAGGCATGCCCTCCCCTTCACAAAGCCATGCTGCCTCTTGTTAATAAGTTCATTTGTTTCCAAATGGGAGTAAATCCTGTCCTGAAGAATCCACTCCAATAATTTCCCTACCACTGACGTAAGGCTCACCGGCCTATAATTTCCTGGATTATCCTTGCTACCCTTCTTAAACAAAGGAATAACATTGGCTATTCTCCAGTCCTCTGGGACCTCACCTGTAGCCAATGAGGATGCAAAGATTTCTGTCAAGGCCCCAGCAATTTCCTCCCTTGCCTCCCTCAGTATTCTGGGGTAGATCCCATCAGGCCCTGGGGACTTAAATACCTTAATGCTTTGCAAGATGCCCAACACCACCTCCTTTTTGATAACGACATGACCCAGACTATCTACACTCCCTTCCCTAGACTCATCATCCACCAAGTCCTTCTCTTTGGTGAATACTGATGCAAATTACTTATTTAGTACCTCACCCATTTCCTCTGGCTCCACGCATAGATTCCCTTCTCTGTCCTTGAGTGGGCCAACCCTTTCCCTGGCTACCCTCTTGCTCTTTATATACGTATAAAAAGCCTTAATCCTGTTTGCCAATGACTTTTCATGACCTCTTTTAGCCCTCCTGACTCCTTAGTTAAGTTCCTTCCTACTTTCTTTATATTCCTCAAGGGCTTTGTCTGGTCCCAGCCCTCTAGCTTCCTTTTTTCTTTTTGACTAGGCTCACAATATCCCTCGTTATCCAAGGTTCCCGAAACTTGCCAAACTTCTCCTCCTCCCTCACGGGAACATGCCGGTCCTGGATTCTAATCAACTGACGTTTGAAGGACTCCCACATGTCAGATGTTGATTTACCCTCAAACACTTTGTCACTTTCTTCCACTTCTGCTTTTCGTTCAGGAGCAACTTTGCTTTTCAGGTTTTTTTAATGTAAATTTCCCACCATGTAAATGCTTTTAAACCTGGATATATTTTTTGGATCATTTAGTCAGGTTAATGTTTAAATGCTGTAATTAGTTGTGTACTTTTGCTGGGTTAGCTTCCTATTGTGTACTCTGGCCTGGTTTATTGACAATATTATAGATAAGTGCAATCGACTCTCATCAACCAAGGGAGTCATGAGTTCAATATGAGAGTAACCCTGTTAAGGCACTTTAAAACCCTTTTGAAATCCAAATGGTCATAAATTTGAAGTTTCACTATTCAATTCTCCATGATCACTATCAAGTGATGCTAAAATCTACCCTGTAATTGGAAGGGACGTTTAATGCTTTATGACATCAAGAAAGTGGAGATTAATGTAACTATGGAGTGACGGCCTCTTTCAGTTTTAATATGGAGAACTGGGAAATATTTGAGCCTCTTCTATCTGCAAGAGATAATCATGTCTTATGTGAGTCACATACCATTGTCATTGGATACACCTTTACAGCCTCCATAACTGATATAAACAGAAACAGTCATTTGATCTCAACCCAAAATCACCCAAAACTGGTGAAAGATATAATGGGAGGAAAGGAGGAGAGTGAAAATTGAGAAAAGAATTGGAGGAAGGTGCAAGCAGAGATCAGTTGAATTGGCATTATTTTTTGTCTAGTTTAGTACATTTTGTAGTAATTTGTGTTCCCTATCTCTTGTGTGCAAGAGAAAATGTCTTCTGCAGGTGACATTCTAAGGTGGCTGTTTGTAGCTTGACTTGGCTGTCATCTAGAGACCAAACCTTTTAACCCTTCTACTTGCAGGGCACAGTTGGAGCAAGAGAAGCAGAAGAGAGCAACAGTAGAGAAAGAGAAAGAACAGATGGAGAAGGAAACTCGTGACCTGATGTTGAAGCTGAAACTGTTTGAAGATCAGACTAAGAAAGCTGAGAAAGGTGAGGGTAAATTCACAGCACCCTACCTGCTGTTCTGTCCAGTCACCAGAAAATAGATATGTGGAAAAAATTGGACTGCTTGTCTCGTTTTTAAATGGATTTTATGAAAGAGTTACCACATGCTCAGTCACTATACACTGGAGCTGTATCAAGGTACTGTGCTCAGTCTGAGACTAAAACCAACACAGTGTAAACTAGCCCTGCTCTAAAATTATGGATTGGACTTGATCTATAATTTAATTTGTTGCTTCTACCCTGCAGTGCAATGATGCTGCTTGGCTTCCAGCAGGCTTGTTTGTAGCACCTCCTTAATGTAGAGTATTTTGTATCTCTTGTTGAAACATATTTTATATTTTTGTTTACATATATTTATATTTTTTCTTTGGATTAGCTGTATACTTCCTCATTCCTCTTTGAGGAAGTGACAAAGTTGATTGATGAGGGAAGGGCTGTAGATGTCGTATACATGGACTTCAGTATGGCATTTGATAAGGTTCCCCATGGTAGGCTGATGGAGAAAGTGAAGGCGCATGGGGTCCAAGGTGTACTAGCTAGATGGATAAAGAACGGGCTGGGCAACAGGAGACAGAGCAGCAGTGGAAGGGAGTTTCTCAAAATGGAGACGTGTGACCAGTGGTGTTCCACAGGGATCTGTGCTGGGACCACTGTTGTTTGTGATGTACATAAATGATTTGGAGGAAAGTATAAGTGGTCTGATTAGCAAGTTTGCAGACGACACTAAGATTGGTGGAGTAGCAGATAGTGAAGGGGACTGTCAGAGAATACAGCAGAATATAGATAGACTGGAGAGTTGGGCAGAGAAATGGCAGATGGAGTTCAATCAGGGCAAATGCGAGGTGATGCATTTTGGAAGATCCAATTCAAGAGTGAACTATACAGTAAATGGAAAAGTCCTGGGGAAAATTGATGTACAGAGAGAGTTGGGTGTTCAGGTCCATTGTTCCCTGAAGGTGGCAACGCAGGTCAATAGAGTGGTCAAGAAGGCATACGGCATGCTTTCCTTCATCGAACGGGGTATTGAGTACAAGAGTTGGCAGGTCATGTCACAGTTGTATAGGACTTTGGTTCGGCCACATTTGGAATACTGCATGCAGTTCTGGTCGCCACATTACCAAACGGATGTGGATGCTTTGGAGAGGGTGCAGAGGAGGTTCACCAGGATGTTGCCTGGTATGGAGGGCGCTAGATACGAAGAGAGGTTGAGTAGATTAGGATTATTTTCATTAGAAAGACGGAGGTTGAGGGGGGACCTGATTGAGGTGTACAAAATCATGAGAGGTATAGACAGGGTGGATAGCAAGAAGCTTTTTCCCAGAGTGGGGGATTCAATTACAAGGGGACACGAGTTCAAAGTGAAAGGGGAAAAGTTTAGGGGGGATATGCGTGGAAAGTTCTTTATGCAGAGGGTGGTGGGTGCCTGGAACGCATTGCCAGCGGAGGTGGTAGACGCGGGCACGATAGCGTCTTTTAAGATGTATCTAGACAGTTACATGAATGGGCAGGAAGTATAGAGATACAGACCCTTAGAAAATAGGCGACAGGTTTAGATAGAGGATTTGGATCGGCGTAGGCTTGGAGGGCCGAAGGGCCTGTTCCTGTGCTGTAATTTTATTCTTTGTTCATTCATTCATTCATTCATTCATTCAGCCTTCCCTTCCTCACTCCCAGCCCTGCACCCCCCCACCCCACCCAAACCCACCTTCCAAAATATAAATGCACTTCAGAAAATGGTTGTGCTGTTGCCAATATACAAGTATCATGTTACGCCATTTTGTATACTTGGAAATCAATGATCCTGTAATTACTGTGCATTGAAGAGGGATGTTGCATGCACCTGATGTCAAGGGCGGTCGCTCACATTTCATCAAGGCCGCATTCGATCAATTGTGACACTAAGGAGCCTAAGTCAATTGAAGGCTGGAGTCATTCCTAGTACAAAGGAAGTTTTTTTTAAATTCATTCATGGGATGTGTGTGTCGCTCGCTAGGCTAGCATTTATTGCCAGTCCCTAATTACCCTTGAGAAGGTGGTGAGCTGCCTTCTTGAACCACTGCATTCCTTGTGGTGTAGGTACACCAACAGTGCTGTTAAGGAGTTCCAGGATTTTGACCCAGTGACAGTGAAGGAATGGCGATATCCTGACTTGGAACTATGGTGGGTGGCTTGGAAAGGAATTTGCAGTTGGTGGTGTTCCCATGCATCTGCTGCCCTTGTCCTTCTACGTGGTAGAGGTTGTGGGTTTAGAAGGTACTGTCGAAGGAGACTTGGTGAGTTGCTGCAGTGCATCTTGTAGATGGTACATATTGCTGCCACTGTGCCTGGTGGTGAAGGAAGTGAATGTTGAAGGTGGTGGATGGGGTTCCAGTCAAGTGGGCTGCTTTATCCTGGATAGTGTCGAGCTTCTTGAGTGTTGTTGGAGCTACACCCATCCAGGCAAGTGGAGAGTATTCCATCACACACCTGACTTGTGATTGGTGGACAGGCGTTGGGGAGTCAGGAGGTGAGTTAGGTGCCACAGAATTCCCAGCCTCTGACCTACTCTTGTAGCCACAGTATTTATGGTCCAGGGATGTTGATATTGGGGGATTCAGCGATGATAATGTCATTGAACATTAAGGGGAGATGGTTAGATTCTCATTTGAGATGGTCATTGCCTGGCACTTGTGCGCACAATATTTCTTGCCACTTATCAGCCCAAGCCTGGATATTGTCCAGGTCTTGCTGCATCTGGATGCCGACTAGTTCAGTATCTGAGGAGTGCGAATGGTACTGAACATTGTGCAATCATCAGCAAACATCCCCACTTCTAACCTTATGATGGAGTAAAGGTCATTGATGAAGCAGCTGAAGATGGTTAGGCCTAGGACACTTCCCTGAGTAACTCTTAGTGATGTCCTGGGACCTAGGTGATTGACCTCCAACAACCACAACCATCTTCCTTTATGCTAGGTATGAATCCAACCAGTGGAGAGTTTCCCCCGATTCCCATTGACTCCAGTTTTGCTAGAGCTCCTTGATGCCATACTCTATCAAATGCTGCCTTGATGTCGAGGGCAGTCATTATTTATTTATTATTTTTTATTAGATACAGCACTGAAACAGGCCCTTCGGCCCACCGAGTCTGTGCCGACCATCAACCACCCATTTATACTAACCCTACAGTAATCCCATATTCCCTACCACCTACCTACACTAGGGGCAATTTACAACAGCCAATTTACCTATCACCTGCAAGTCTTTTAGATGTGGGAGGAAACCGGAGCACCCGGCGAAAACCCACGCAGACACAGGGAGAACTTGCAAACTCCACACAGGCAGTACCCAGAATCGAACCCGGGTCCCTGGAACTGTGAGGCTGATGTGCTAACCACTGCGCCACTGTGCCGCCCATTCTCACCTCAGCTCTGGAGTTCAGCTCTTTTGTCCATGTTCAGACAAAGGCTATAATGAGATCAGTAGCCCTGGCGGAACCCAAATTGAGCATCAGTGAGCTTGTAATTTTTGGAGGCCAATCATCTGATCTTGAGGGCAGACTCCTGGAGTAACAGGGCAGCATTCTAGGCCCAGTCCATCTTTTGCTGCTTCCTTGATGGCCTTCTCTCAATCATAAAGTCAGAAGCGGGGTTGTTCGCTGCTAATTGCAGTGTTCAGTTCCATTCGCAATTCAATAATGAAGCAGTCCTTCCCCACATGCAGCAAGACCTGGATGGGATCGAGGCTTGGGATGAAGAGTGGCAAATAATATTTGTTTGTGTTATGACTGCTCCATTCAATGCCCCCAATCAAAATATACGATCCTGATTGTGATGGGACCAACACACTGTTAATTCAAACCCGTTGCTCCATAGATCGGCTAACATCATTTAAAACTTTCCAAATTAAAGAAAGAACCAACCAAATTGCACCATCTATTTACCCCCAAATGAGGCTAACCAAACCAGGTGTCTTTAAATCAACAAATTAACTCTTTAATTAGAAAAACTAAATTCTTAAACACTCAAGATATAAACAACATTTAAAATAGAAACATTAGAATCCTTGCAAATTTACAGTCCAATGTTGCTTGAAGTCCTCATGGAATGTTGCTTTCCTTCTCCAGCGAATTTCAACAATTAACGACTTGCAAACTCTTTCAATGGAATCAATCTGACTTGAGAGTTTTGAGGAATAAAAAATTGTCGCAGTCCAACTTCCCTTTCTTCAATTTAATTATCAGAGATCTCTGTTTTGGCTTGACATTTTCTTAGAATTTTGAGAGATAATAAAACAGACTAAAATCCTGTTCCTTCAGGTTAGATGGTTGAGGGCTCTTTTTCAGGTATCTAAACACCACAGCTGTCTGTGTCCTCTGTCAGTGTGTTCTGTTTAGAACAAGCTGTCTTCAACTAAAAGCTAGTTCAAAACTGAATTGCAACAAATGTATCACATGAGACTCACTCCCAGTGGCTACATCTATGGTAACGAGAATGCACCCTTTGAATCGCAGTCTCCAAATGGCTGTTTCTAAGGCAACGAAAATGCACCTTCCGATAACTCCTGAGGTTTTCTGGTTCTTGCTGTTCCCTTGCAAGCCTTAAAGGCAAACTGCATATTACGGGGAAAAAAACTACAGGACATTGACACCTCCACCCCTAGCGGAATGAAACGCCATTCCTGAAATGCGTTTCATTACAATGGGTTAAAAAAAATACAAATTGAAAGAATGCTAAAAATTTTTCTCACATTTACAGATACACACATTTCTAAAAAAAATTTAGTCTACAGCAAGTTCCACCAGAACATTTTGGCTTTAAATTTTCAAAAGGTTGTTCCAATTAACTCACTTTTAAATTTCCAAGCATAGTCTTCCAATTGTTTCATGTTTTCATTTCAAGTATCCCTATTGTCCATCACCTTAGCTAGGTGAGCTGCACAGCTAGGAGCACTGACCACTACTGGGTTCACTATTCCGAGAAGTTTCTTGAGTACCCCTTAACCTATGCGGCATCACTTGACACTGGAAAACCCTGTCCGGTGTAACAGAAGCTTTTTTTTTCTTACCCTGGGGCATCAAAGGAATTTGACAGGTTTCCTCCAATGCATTTGCCTTTTTAAGACTCATTGTGTTGTCCGCTCTGTCCTTGCGGTCCTTTAAATGAGAATTTGGGTAGAGGTCCGCCTTCTTTACCACAGTGACTTTTCTAGAGTCTAAGCAAGTTTGAGCTGTCCTACCAGGTTTAGTCATCAAGACCATCTGCAAATTCCAGCTGTCCTGACTAGGTTCATCTAAGGTGCCCTTCAGCATGCATTGTACCTCTGCTTCCACTTGGGCCTGTCTGTCTGGACCTAAGTGACAAGGATGTTTTAAAAGAATGGCTCCCCCTATACCCACATGTGTGGCTAAGGTTGGACATCCTGGTTTATCCCTGCAAAATTTTTGAAACGTTGTGAAAACCCTGGTTAGGACTTCACACTGTTTTGCCTCCACATATAAAAGCCTACTGTTTAATTTTCCTTGCCATTCTGCATTCACTGGATAGTTGAAGGTTCAATCTGAGAATTTCCTAGGCCTACTTCTGCCTCATCCTCAGTATCCTTTTCCTTCTCCACAGTCCCGATTACCTGACATACCTGTACTGGCTTATCCTCTTCCCTGCGGTAAAATTGTGTGAGCAAATTCATGTGACACAACCGGTCCTTCCGGCGATCAGGGGTGTCAATCAAGTAATCTACCTTATCCACTCTTGATCACTCTGTATGAGCGCTGAACTGTGTTTTCAGTGGTTCTCCCTGTGGTAACAACACTAATACATCATCCCCTGGTTTTATGGTAGGTTTCCCACTGTTCGACAGGTGTGGCATGCCTTACAAAATTGTGTCTCATCCTTTGTAAGACCTGGCCTGTAATAATGTTTGCTTATGTGTAATTTGGTCTTCTGAATTCCCCTATGTCCTGAAAAGGAAATGTCGTGTGCTAACCTTAATAAACCTTGTCAATATTTAGATGGTAGCACTATCTGTTCAACAACTGTCCAGTCTTCGGCAGCTGGTCTATGAGGCGGTCTCCATTTCCTTCTCAAAACCCCATTTGCCATGTAATAGCCTTCCGGAATTCCTTTCACCTCAGCGTCTGACAGAGCTATTTGGTAGATCTCTAGATCAGCTTGCTGTGCTGCAATGATAGATGATCTGTTAAACATCTCATTTGGATTATCTAAATCCCCAAATAAGGTTTCAGATGCCTGGTTATCTATTTGTGCATTTCTTGTTTTTATTTCAGATTTCCAACATCTGCAGTATTTTGCTTTTATCTATTTGTGGTGCCCCTTTTACCCCTGACAGTGGATCCTGTTTAGCCATTGCTCGGGTAACTACACATGCAGGAAATATTCCTGGAACATGTTCCTGTAATTGCTCCATTTCCTTAATTTCACATGGTTCCTCTGTAACTATAGGAGAAACTGCTATTTTTGATCCTGTCATTTCCTAGGAGTAGATTAATTCCCTTTACTGGTAAACTGTGGACAACACCTACAGTTACTATCCTAGATATTAAGTCATTCCCTCGGCATAATTTATACAAAGGTATGGGTATACGCACCCTGCCAATTCCATTAACTAAAACTTTAGCATTCAAGGCGTTCTCTGGTGGAAACCTCATCTTTCCCCAGCAAGTGTGTTTGGGTCGCTCCTGTATCCCTGAGTGTAATAGGTTTTCCTGCCTCACTTACAGGATACGGAGTTACTCTCCCCTTTGACAAAAAATCATTATAACTCTCAGGTATTTTATTCTTAACCTCTACACTCCTTTTAGACTTAGTATCTGGTTTCACATTCACAGCTGTCGGTAAAGCTATAGCCTGGTCTGCTATACTCGGTCAGTCTTTTTTCCTCTGCACTAACTTTAAGTACCCCAACAAGTCCGATGGGTTTACCTCAATTTCCAGCACTCTGAACAAAGATGACCCGTTTTGTTGCAATGATAACACTGTGGCTTACGAACCTCACTTCTACCCTTAGCACCTTCTTTTCTGACCTGAGGAGGTTATCCTGGGGCATTCCCAGCTGTTCCTTCTTGTCCCCGGATGCTTGCCTTCCTTTCACTCTCCCGCTCTATATCCTTTTCGTGTTTATGGGGGTGACGGACAAAATAGGTAGGCTTATTCACAAGCTCAAAATCATCAGCAATCTCTGCTGCTTGCCTAGCTTTCAAAACTTTCAGGTTATCTGAGTTCTCACTACTGAAGGAAATGGAGTTTTTAAACTCTGAGAATCAATTTTCGAAGGTTCTCATGAGGGTTGCATCTTTAATGCCTGTATCCAACGGTCAAAATTCATTTGTTTCACCTTCTCATTCTAAATATTGCTGCTAAACTTCTGATGGTAAGCTTCAGGGACTAACTCATAGACAGAATAGCCTTTTTTGCCATCTCCTAATCTGCAGAAGCCTCTTCAGAAAGCATGGCATAAGCTTCATGAGCTTTGCCTACCAGCCTGCCCTGCATGAGCAATGTCCAGCTTTCTTTCAGCCATTTCATCTGTTGGGCTATTTTTTCAAGAGATATGAAAAATGCCTGAGTCCCTTTCCTCGAACTTGGGAAGAGCCTGTATAAATTTTTTTTTAAACTTTCTCGCTGGGTCCTGATCTAATTCAGATTCTTCCTGACCCGAATGTTCCCTGGATTTAAGACTACCCCTTTGTCTTAGCTCTATCTCACATGCTTTCAAGTTCTCAGGAGAAGTAGTTTTCCTCCACACAAGATCAGGTGGCAGGTTGTTTAACCTTGTCCGTCTAAAAGCGAAGACCAAAGTATGGAAAGTCCTCATCAGGGAACTCCTCTTTCCTGACGATGCTGCATTAACATCTCACATTGAAGAGTGTCTGCAGAGACTCATCGACAGGTTTGCGGCTACCTGCAATGAATTTGGCCTAACCATCAGCCTCAAGAAAACGAAAATCATGGGACAGGATGTCAGAAATGCCCCATCTATCAATATCGGCAACCACACTTTCGAAGTGGTTCAAGAGTTCTCCTACCTAGGCTCAACTATCACCAGTAACCTGTCTCTCGATGCAGAATTAAACAAGCGCATGGGAAAGGCTTCCTCTGCTATGTCCAGACTGGCCAAGAGAGTGTGGGAAAATGGCGCACTGACACAGAACACAAAAGTCCAAGTGTATCAAGCCTGTGTCCTCAGTACCTCGCTCTACGGCAGCGAGGCCTGGACAACGTACGTCAGCCAAGAGCAACATCTCAATTCATTCCATCTTCGCTGCCTCCAGAAAATCCTTGGCATCAGGTGGCAGGACCGTATCTCCAACACAGAAGTCCTCGAGGCGGCCAACATCCCCAGCTTATACACCCTACTAAGCCAGCGGCGCTTGAGATGGCTTGGCCATGTGAGCCGCATGGAAGATGACAGGATCCCCAAGGACACATTGTACAGCGAGCTCGTCACTGGTACCAGACCCACCGGCCGTCCATGGCTCCGCTTTAAAGACGTCTGCAAACACGACATGAAGTCCTGTGACATTGATCACAAGTCGTGGGAGTCAGTTGCCAGCGATCGCCAGAGCTGGCGGGCAACCATAAAGGCGAGGCTAAAGCGTGGCGAGTCAAAGAGACTTAGCAGTTGGCAGGAAAAAAGACAGAAGCGCAAGGAGAGAGCCAACTGTGTAACAGCCCCGACAACCAAGTTTATCTGCAGCACCCGTGGAAGAGCCTGTCACTCTAGAATTGGCCTTTATAGCCACTCCAGGCGCTGCTGCACAAACCACTGACCACCTCCAGGCGCTTACCCATTGTCTCTCGAGACAAGGAGGCCAAAGAAAGATCTCTCTCAGCCTAAATTCCCTCTCTTCTCTTTCACTCTCTCCCTGAAGTTCAAGTTTTCTTATTTCTTTTTCTGCCTCAAATTTTTTGTCCTTTTCCTGCTGAAACTCCAGTTTTTTTCATTTCTAACTGAAATCTAGCCAATTCCATTTCATCAGTCTCCGACCTCTTACCTTCATGACTCTCATATTCCCTTTCTTCCTCGTATTGCCCATCATAGAAACGTAGGAGCAGGAGTAGGCCATTCGGCCCTTCGAGCCTGCACCGCCATTCATTATGATCATGGCTGGTTGTTCCTGCTTTCACCCCCTACCCTTTGATGCCGTTAGACCAAAGAGCTATATCTAACTCCTTCTTGAAAACGTACAATATTTTGGCCTCAACTGCTTTCTGTGGTAGCGAATTCCACAGGCTCACCACTGTGAGTGAAGAAATTTCTCTTCATCTCAGTCCTGAAAGGTTTACCCCGTATCCTTAAACTCTGACCCTGGGTTCTGGACTCCCCCACCATCGGGAATGTCCTTCCTGCATCTACCCTGTCAAGTCCTGTTAGAATTTTATAGGTTTCTATGAGATTCCCCCCTCACTCTTCTGAACTCCAGCGAATATAATTCTAACCGACTCAATCTCTTCTCGTATGTCAGTCTCACCATCCCAGGAATCAATCTGGTAAACCTTCGCTGCACTCCCTCTATAGCAAGAACATCCTTCCTCAGATAAGGACACCAAAACTGCACACCATATTCCAGGTGTGGCCTCACCAAGGCCCTGTATAATTGCAGCAATTGCTGCTTCTGTACTTGAATCCTCTCGCTATGAAGGCCAACATACCATTTGCCTTTTTTACCGCATGTTGGACCTGCATGCTTACCTTCAGCGACTGATGTACGAGAACACCCAAGTCTCGCTGCATACTCCCCTCTCAGTTTATAGCCGTTCAGATAATTTGCCTTCCTGTTTTTGCTACCAAAGTGGATAACCTCACCTTTATCCACGTTATACTGCATCTGCCATGCATTAGCCCACTTACTCAACTTGTCCAAATCACCCTGAAGCCCTTCTGCATCCTCCTCACAACTCGCCCTCCCACCCCGTTTTCTCATCTGCAAATTTGGAGATATTACATTTAGTTCCCTCATCTAAATCATTAATGTGTATTGTGAATAGCTGAGGTCCTAGCACAGATCCTTGCGTTACCCAACTAATCACTCTCTGCCATTCGGAAAAAGCCCCAGTTATCCCTACTCTTTGTTCCCTGTCCGCCAACCAATTTTCTATTCATCGCAAAACAATACCCCCAACCCTTTAATTTTACAAGCTGGACTCTTATGTGGGACTTTGTCGAAAGACTTCTGAAAGTCCAAATAAACCACATCCACTGGCTCCCCCTCATCAATTCTACTATAACATCATCGAAACATTCTAGTAGATATGTCCAGCGTGATTTCCCTTTCATAAATCCATGCTGACTGCCCGATTCTACCACTGTTCTCTAAGTGCTCTGCTATAAAATCTTTGATAATGGACCCCTGAATTTTCCCCGTTACTGACGTCAGGCTGACTGGTCTATAATTCCCTGTTTTCTCTCTACCTCCCTTTTTAAATAGTGGGGTTACATTAGCTACCCTCCAATCTGTAGGATCTGTTCCAGAGTCTATAGAATCTTGGAAGATGACCACCAATGCATCCACTATTTCTAAGGCCACTTCCTTAAGTACTCTGGGATGCATACCATCAGCCCCTGGGGATTTAACGGCCTTCAATCACATCAATTTACCCAACACCATGTCTCTACTAATACTGATTTCCTTCAGTTCCTCTGTCACTAAGCCCTGTGTTCCCCAACATTTTTGGTATGATATTTATGTCCTCCTTTGTGAAGATAGAACCAAAGTATGCATTTAGTTGGTCAGCCATTTCTTTATTCCCCATAATAAATTCACCTGTTTCTGACTGGAAAAACATTTGTTTTCACCAATCTTTTTCTCTTCACATACCTATAGAAACTTTTACAGTCAGTTTTTCTGTTCCAAAGAAGAACAAAGAACAGTACAGCACAGGAACAGGCCATTCGGCCCTCCAAGCCTGTGCCAATCTTGATGCCTGCCTAAACTAACACCTTCTGCACTTCCGGGGCCCATATTCCTCTATTCCCTTCCTATTCATATATTTGTCAAGATGTCTCTTAAACGTCGCTATCGTATCTGCTTCCACCACCTCCCCCGGCAGCAAGTTCCAGGCACTTACCACCCTCTGTGTAAAAAAAACTTGCCTCGCACATCCCCTCTAAACTTTGCCCCTCGCACCTTAAACCTATGTCCCCTAGTAACTGACTCTTCAACCCTGGGAAAAAGCTTCTGACTATCCACTCTGTCCATGCCGCTCATAACTTTGTAAACCTCTATCATGTCGCCCCTCCACCTCCGTCGTTCCAGTGAAAACAATCCGAGTTTATCCAACCTCTCCTCATAGCTAATGCCCTCCAGACCAGGCAACATCCTGGTAAACCACCTCTGTACCCTCTCCAAAGCCTCCACGTCCTTCTGGTAGTGTGGCGACCAGAATTGCACGCAATATTCTAAGTGTGGCCTAACTAAGGTTCTGTACAGCTGCAACATGACTTGCCAATTTTTATACTCTATGCCCCGACCGATGAAGGCAAGCATGCCGTATGCCTTCTTGACTACCTTATCCACCTGCGTTGCCACTTTCAGTGACTTGTGGACCTGTATGCCCAGATCTCTCTGCCTGTCAATACTCCTAAGGGATCTGCCATTTACTGTATACCTCCCACGTGCATTAGACCTTTCAAAATGCATTACCTCACATTTGTCCCTGCAAGCTTGCTCTCATACTCTATTTTCACTTTCTTAATCGATCCCTTGGTCGTCCTTAGCTGAATTCTAATCTGCTCCCAATCCTCGGGTCTGGTTTTCCTGGCAAATTTAAATGCCTCTTCCTTGGATCTAATGCTATCTCTAATTTCCCTTGTAAGCCATGGTTTGGCTAACTTTCAAGTTTTACTTTTGTGCCAGACAGGGATTGTTGCAGTTCATCAATGCGCTCTTTAAATGTTTGCCATTGCCTATCCACCGTCAACCATTTAACGTTTCCCAATCAGTCATGGCCAACTTGCGCCTCACACCTTCGTAGTTTCCTTTACTAAGATTCAGGACCCTTGTCTCAGAATCAACTACGTCACTCTCCATCTTGATGAAGAATTCGATCATATTATGGTTGTTCGTCCCCAAGGGGTCTCTCACCACTACATTGTCAATTATTCCCCTCTCATTACACGATACCCAGTCTAGGATGGCCTGTTCTCCAGTTAATTCCTCTACGGTATTGTGACTAATTTGATTTGCCCAATCTATATGCAGATTAAAGCCACCCGTAATTACAGATGTTCCTTTATCACATGCATCTCTAATTTCCTGTTTAATGCCATTCCCAACATCACCACTACAATTTGGGGGGGTCTATATACAACCCCCACTAATGTTTTTTGCCCCTTAGTGTTTCTCAGCTCTACCCATACAGATTCCACATAGTCAGAGTTAATATCTTTCCTCACTATTGGGTTAATTTCCTCTTTAACCAGCAATTCAACTCTACTGCCTTTTGCTTTTTGTCTGTCCTTCCTAAATACTGAATATCCCTGGATGTTCATTTCCCATCCCTGGTCACCTTGCATCCATGTCTCCGTAATCCCGACTATATCGTACCCATTTACATTTATTTGCGCGATTTAATTCATCCACTTTATTGCGAATGCTCCGCGTGTTAAGGCACAAAGCCTTAAGGCTTGTCTTTTTAACATTACTTGTCGTCTTTCCACTATATTTCACTGTAGCCCTGTTTGATTTCTGTCCTTGATTTCTCTGCCTATCACTTTTCTTATTCCCCTTACTGTCTTTTGTTCTTGTCTTTGATTTCCACCCCCCCCCCCCCCCTTCCTCTGACTCCTTGCAAAGGTTCCCATCCCCCTGCCATTTTAGTTTAAACCCTCCCCAACCACTCTAGCAAATACTCCCCCAGGGCATCAGTCCCAGTCCTGCCCAGATGTAACTGGTCCCAATGCCCCAGGAATCTAAACCCTCCCCCTCACACCATCTCTTCAGCCACACATTCATCCGATATATCCTGCTATTTCTACTCTGACTGACCAGCATGTGACACTGGTAGTAATCCTGAGATCCCTACCTTTTGAGGTCCTACTTTTCAACTTACTTCCTAGCTCCCTATATTCTGCTTTTAGGACCTCATCTTTTTTAATCTATGTCCTGTAACCGCTCAGACATCCTTGACCCTAGCAGCAGGGAGGTAACATACCATCCTGGAGTTTCTTTTGCGACCACAGAAACTCCTATCTATTCCCCTTACAGTTGAATCCCCTATAACTATTGCATTCCCACACTTTTTACTCCTCCACTGTGCAGCAGAGCCAACTGTGGTGCAACGAATTGGGCTGTTGCTGCTTTCCCAAGAGGCTGTTTTTCCCCCCCCAACAGTATCCAAAGCAGTATACCTGTTTTGCAAGGGAATAGCCACAGGAGATTCCTGAACTGCCTGCCTAGTCCTCTTGCTCTGCCTGGTGGTCACCCATTCCCCTCCTGCCTGTGGGGTCTGAGTCTGTAGTGTCACCACCTCGATATACGTGCTATCCACGATACTCTCCGCCTCGTAGATGCTCCAGTGTCCCCAGCTGCCGCTCCAGCTCCGAAACCCGGGCTTCCAGGAGCTGCAGCTGGATACATTTCCTGCACACATGCTGGTCCCGAGCACTGGAAATGTTCCTCTCTTCCAATACGGAGCATGAGGAGCACACCACAGCTTTGAGCTCTCCTGCCATGACTTAACCCTTTAAATTAAATTAAACCTTCTGGAAGATCTTAATGTCCAATAATATCTTGGGACTTTCTTCCCTGATTCTCGTTACTGCAGAACTCCCTTTTTAAAAAAAAACTACTTACTGTATTTGAAATAAACTTTGAATCATCATCGTCATCTTCTAATTCCAGATGTTCGGTTATTATTTCAGTTAGCACCTGATTTCAATTCCAACCCCAATTCTTTCAATTTCTTCTTAGTTAAAATTATCAAGTCACTCGGAAACATTCTGCTTTCCCAAAAATTCTGCTACAACCGCTAATGCCATAACAATTGTATAGACTGTACCTTATTATACAAGAGACCTGGTTCTTTTAATTTCTTCATAATTGGTGTCAGATTTAGATCCCAATAATCAAGTTTCCAATTGATAAGATCCCAGATTCGAGAGCAATTAATCTGATGCCAACACAAGACCCCAATTTAAATGTTATCCCAAAGAGTAATTACCATGATTCCAAATGTGAACCCTCCAGATTAGCCTGATTCTGATCCCAGACGCGAGGCACCGAATTAAATGATTCAAATGCGAGCGAGCCCCCCAATTAAGATATGATTCAAATCCAGAAACCCAATTAATATGTGATTCAAATCTTGAGTGAGCCCCCAATAAATGTTACGACCGACCGCTCCAGTCAATGCCCCCAATCAAAATATACGATTCTGATTGTGGTGGGACCAACGCACTGTTAATTCAGTCCTGTCGCTCCACAGATTGGCTAACATTTAAAACTTTCCAAATTAAAGAAAGACCCAACCAAATTGTACTATCTATTAACCCCTGAATGAGGCTAACCAAACCAGGTGTCTTTAAATCAACAAATTAACTCTTTAATTAGACGAACTAAATTCTTAAAAACTATGAAGATATAAACAACATTTAAAATAGAAAAATTAGAGTCCTGGCAAATTTACAATCCAATGTTGCTTGAAGTCCTCACGGAATGTTGCTTTCCTTCTCCAGCGAATTTCAACGATTAATGACTTGCAAACTCTTTCAGTGAAATCAATCTGACTTGAGAGTTTTGAGGGATAAAAGATTGTCACAGTCTAACTTCCCTTTCTTCAATTTAATTATCAGAGATCTCTGTTTTGGCTTGACTTTTTCTTAGAATTTTGAGAGATAATAAAACAGACTAAAATCCTATTCCTTCAGTTTAAATGGTTGGGAGCTCATTTTCAGGTGTGTGAACACCACAGCTGTCTGTGTCCTTTGTCTCTGTTCTGTTAGAACAAACTGTCTTCAACTAAAAGCCAGTTCATAACTGAATTGTAACAAATGTACTCCCAGGGCTATATCTATGGTAACTAGAATGCACCCTTTGAAACGCAGTCTCCAAATGGCTGTTTCTAAGGCAATGAAAATGCACCTTCCTATAACTCCTGAGGTTTGCTGGTTCTTAAAGCAATACTGATCCCTTGCAAGCCTTAAAGGCAAACCGCATATTCCGAAAAAAAAAACTACAGGACCATGAGACTTGACATTTACATATCAATGACAATATCCCAAAAGAAATGTCTAATCCCTTGCACTTGACATTCAATGGAATTGCCATCACCGCATGTTCCCATCAACATCCTGGGTGCCACTTTTGAGCAGAAGCCCAACTGAACTAGCCACATAAATGCAGTGGTTACTGAGTGGGTCAGAAGCTGTGTATTCTGCAGTGAGTGACTTATCTCCTGATTCCCCAAATACACTCCACCACCTACAAGGTACAAGCCAGGAGTGTGTTGGAATATTCCGCAGCTGCACCCATCCAAGCAAATGGAGAGTATTCCAACACACTCCTAACTTGTACCTTGTAGGTGGTGGAGAGTATTTGGGGAATCACTTGATTGGCAGCCCATCCACCACATGAAATAAACGTCCACTCCTTCCACAGCAGTATACTGCAACCAAGGTGCACTATCTACAGGGCTTCTACAATACCACCTGCCAACCCAAAATTGAACGTAGTACTCCAGAGTTTTACCTAGCTTCCCCGTCTTTTTTGTATTCCAGCCCCCTTGAGATGAAGGCAAACATTCCGTTAGCCTTTTTCATTATTTTTCCGTATCGGTCCACTATCTTTTAGTGATTTCCTTACTTGAACCCTTGCATCTCTGCTCCTCTGCAGTTTGTAGCTTCTTGCCATTTAGAAAATAAATGAGTGTTTTTGATTCAGATCCTAGAATCAGCCTACTGAGGCCTGCCTGGGTCATTTCAGTTCTACTCCAATTCTCCTTGGCAATCTGTTGACTTCCACTTTTGGTTTTAAAGTGAGCATTGAATATTGTGAATTCTTCTCAGTGACTGATGTCGATAACACCTGTTTACAATGTTTCCTGATCCTGGAAAACTTGAACTGACAGTATGTGGCATCAAAGTAAAATACTTGACAGTTGGTGAAATGTAGCCTGAATCTGGACCCGGGAGCTGATCTGAGGAGGCAGTCTCAGTGCTATTATAGATATGGTAATACGAAGCTGATTGTTTCATCCTTGGTATGCTCGTAGTCACTGATGATTGATTGCACTCTTTTTATCTTGGATCCTAGACCTGGCTGAGCAGAGGCAGCGATCAAATCTTCTGGAAGAAGAGAGGAAAAGAGCCCAAGAAGAGGCTGAACGTCTAGAGGCTGAACGCTTGGAAGCCCTTCGAGCGAAGGAGGAGTTGCAGAGACAAGCTGAGGATCAAATGAAGAACCAGGAGCAATTGGTAAGAACTGGTTTGCTCTACCTTTAATTGAAGCAATCTGGCTTGCAGCACATTGAGTTGGTATAACTAAAACTGTCAGCTGTACAAGAGTTTGATTTATTCATGATTCTTGTATTTAATGGTCCCTGCTTCATTCATATTGTGTTAGCAGATAAACATTAAGTTGGTGAGCTGATGTATCAGAAGAAAAATTGCCTTTACATTGCTTGGAAGATTTGATATCAACGTTTATTTAATTTATTTTGATAAAGACTATCTTGCATTAGGTTTGTTAAATCTTTAGCTATTTGAAAATAGCTGATTGTAGTTCATGTGAATTAAGGCATTAATTTATAAATCAGAATTGTCTTGTTTAAAATTAGGCAAACACAGAATTGAAGTGCGGAAAAAGAAAACATGCAAATTAGGAGCAGAGGTAGGCCATTCGGCCCCTCTAGCCTGCTCTGCCATTCAATAAGATCATGACTGATTGATTTGTTTGTGTCTCAAATTCCACACTCCCATCTGCCCCGATAACCTTTGATTCCCTTGCCTAACTAGATTCGATCTATCTCTGCCTGAAGAATATTCAGTGACCCCACCTCCACCACATGAGGCAGTGCTCCAAAGTCGCATAAGCTTCTGAGAGAAAAAAATTCTCATCTCTGTTTTAAAATGGTGCCCCCTAGTTCTGGACTCCCCCACAAGAGGAAACATCCTTTCCATATCTAACTTGTCAAGACCGTTCAGGATCTTGTATACTTCAATCAAGTCTCCCCTCACTCTTCTAAACTCCTGTGAAAACAAGCCCAGTCACCTTTCCTCATAAGACAACCCACTCCTTCCAGGTATCAATCTAGTAAACCTCCTCTGAACCGCCTCCAGCACATTCACATCCTTCCTTAAATAAGGAGACCAAAACTGCACACAGTATTTGAGATGATGTGTCACCAATGATAATGAAGCATAACATCCTTACTTTTATTTTCAATTCCCCTCATAATAAAGGATAGCATTCCGTTAGCCGCCTTTATTACTTGCTGTACCTGCATACTAACTTGTTGTGACTCATGGACGAGAACAGATAGATCCCTCTGCACCTCTGAGTTCTGCAGTCGTTCTCCATTTAAGTAATGTTCTGCTTTATTTTATTCCTGTCAAAGTGAACAACTTCACAATTTCCTACATTATACTCCAACTGCCAGATTTTTTCCCCACTCATTCAACCTATCTATATCTGTCTGCAAGCTCATTATGTCCTCTTCACAACATACTTTCCTACCTATCTTTGTGTCATTTGCAAATGTAGTTACCTTGCTCATCTAAGTCATTGATATAAATTGTAACCAGTTGAGGTCCAGCACAGACCCATGTGGGACTCCACTTGCCACATCCTGCCAATCAGAAAAGGACCCATTTATGCACTGTGTTCTGCCAGCCAGCCAATCTTCTATCCATGCCAATATGTTACCCACAACACCATGAGCTTTGCGCAATAACCTTTTATACCTTCTGGATATCCCAATACAGTATGTCAACGGGCTCCCCTTTGTCCACAGCACATGTTACTCCTTCAAAGAACTCCAATAAATTGGTTAAACGCGATCTCCCTTTCACAAAGCCATGCTGACTATTCCCGATTACCTTGAGTTTTTCTCAGTGCCCAGCTATAGCCTCCTTAATCGATTCTAGCGCCTTCCCCACGACCGACGTCAAGCTAACTGACCTGTTCGCTGCCTCTCTTTTTCCCCCCCCCCCCCCCTCCGGCTTCTTGAATAGAGGGGTTATATTTGCTACTTTCCAGTCTGAAGGAACCTTTCCAGAATCTAGCGAATTTTGCAAAATTAACACCACCGCATCTACTACCTCATTAGCCACCTCTTTTAAGACCCTATGATGAAGCCCATCAGGAACTGGGGACTTGTTGGTCTGCAGCTCCATCAGTTTGGTCAGTACCACTTCCCTGGTGATTATAATTTCACCAAGTTCTGCTCTTCCTTCCACCTCCTGATTAACCATGTGAGCAAAGCCCAGCTGTTCTAGGTCAAACACCAGTAATGCTTTAGGTTGATAAATGTTATTTAAAATGTTAAAACTTATTTAAATAAGTACGCTTAGAATGTTTGCAATTTTCCTTTTGACATGAGGATAGATTATACTTTAAATATATGCACTAGGTCCTTCACCAATTCATTTCATGAAACTTGCAGAAGGGATGGATTTTTTAAATCTGTACTATACTATAATTTTCAATGTATGTACTTGGTTTTCTATTCTGTAACAGGCTTCAGAGTTATCACACTATACGACCATGATTGAAGAGCTAGAGAATGCTAGGAGAATGAAAGAGGAAGAGGCATATGAATGGCAGCAACGGGTGAGGTCCTATTAGTTTGAAGTCCACATTTATGTGAAAGACCTGCTTTGGAAATGAGGAAGCATTTATTTTAATCTAACCTTGCCAAATCCATGATTAGCTAATTGCAGCAAGTAGCATTTTTAAGGTCCTTTTTTATGTTTGCCCCTTTGTGATCCCTCTGCTACTCTGATGTCTTCTTGGGAACTTTGCCAGAAAGTGGTGAGGGAGACCACTGAGTATGACACCCTCCCCTCTCCGTTGCTGAATACAAGAAACGTAACAATGTCTGTGGTGCTGTAGCTATGTGGAATTTGGATGGGATTATGCTCAAGTGCCACTGACCATGTGAGCCCTTAAACACCTGCAGGCGATATGTCTGCATACAGAGCCCATCCTCCATTGTAAGTGCACTGAGGTTTATGGTTCAGTTCTTACATTCTTGTCGTTAGAGATAGATTTGGGTCAAGCTACAGCGGGATCTTTTTTAGAAATTAGGGTAACCCTTCATGCATCTGTGTCCTTTACCAATTAATAGAACTCCATTTTTTGACTTTTCATGAAACTCAGATTTTCCTTCAGATGACCTTTTCAAATTAGACCATTCACAGTAACAAGTGAGCTGCATTCCACATCTATAAAACATATCCTTGATAATTAGGGATTAACTTTTGCCACAATTGGCAATCCTAGCACAAATTGCACTTGTTTTCAAAATTGATATTATGATTCAGGTTTCCACTCAAGCTAGTTTGCATAATCTCAGATTGTCTATGAGCCAGCACAATCAGGCAAGTTTTAGAACACTTTCTAAATGAAAATATATATTTTTTTTAAATACTCCTTGATGTATTTGAGTGGTAACCCAGTGAAGTTTTATTAACATAGCCTATGGGTTTATGACAAAAAAAAAAGCATTTTAGCAGTGTCTAGTCCACCACCAATTTTAAATAATTGAAAATGACTTAAAAAGAACTGCACAGAAACATTTACTAGTTTCATTGGTGTACAGTTGTAAGTTTCTTAGTAAATTAAACATTCATATTTAAAAGGTTTTGCTTTTCATGCTTTTGTGCCTTTAAAAAAAAACCTTAATTTGAAGAGCTGCCTCGAAGGCTGCAAGCAGGCACAATTAGCGAAACACCCAATGGTGAATAATTCAGCCTGGGAAAGCAGCCAGTTTTGCTGACTTCCAACGCAATGTTTTTCAACCAGCACAGAAGATTGCGGAAACTTGCGCTGCAAGTAACTTGCACTTGAAATTCCTTGATCTTTTCTGCTATTTGTGCTAGAAATACCAGGGCAACATACCCTTATTATCATTAACGTCAATGTTTTTCTTTCAGGTTTTCACTGACTTCCTATTAGGGTCAGTTTGTTTGACTATCTGACAGCCTGGAAGAGCCCATTTTATATTTATCACCAGAATCTGACTTGATCAAGCTCAATATAATACTCATCGGGCACTGAATTAATTTTCAAAAACATTTGAGTTCTAATATATTCTAAATATTTAATACTGAGACTTGTTTACTCTAATGGTATAGCTATTCGCAGCCCAGGTTTGGGTATCCTCATGGTGGACATATTCGCAGCTCAGGTTTGGGTACCCTTGTGGGTATAGGTATTCAAAGCCTGTGGTTCTCCAGGCTAAGCATATTTTTGCACTGAAGCAACAACTTGACCCAGATGTAGGAGGTTGTGTTGATAGATCCTGATTTTGGTGTCAGGGAAATTTTTTTTATTCCTTGTCATGCTGTTTACTTAAGCAAGCAAGCGAATACTTGGATGGTGAACATATTGCAGCTTCTGTATCTCTTGAAGTAGCACGATGATGCAAGATAACCCAGTCTGTAGCCTTTTTTTTTCTTCCTTCCCATAATACAGCAGTGAAAGCTAGCATGAGCAGAATGCACAGGCAGGGAGAGGTGTATATTAATTCGATCCTGCTATATCCAATATTACTTCAGTGGGAGTTACACTCTCGCTGGCTTGAATTGCCCCCACCACCAAATCTTGCATTTCCTCGAGGTTTAGGAGGAATGGAGAGGGGTGTGGTGAGTACCATTGCACTTCACTACAAAGCTGCAAAATTGACACTGAGGGCGATTGTGATCATGATCTAGCACTTACAGAGGGATGCATCTTGGAAAATGGGGGTTGCGCACCTGCCATTATCCTATTTCCTCACAATACTAATAGCAGTAAGGTCCTTCCCACCATGGATCATGCTCCATTTAGGAGTGGTGCCTCATGAGCTGAGATTGGAACTTGCCCCTGTGGGGAATTGTTGGCTGCTATTTCGTTGAACCACTGTGCTCTGTTTTAAAATGTTAGATTCAATTATTATTATAAGTCTGTACATTTAATTTTTCATATTAAACTCTTCAGGCAAGAGTGGTCCAGGATGATTTGGAGAAAACAAAGGAGGAGCTGCACATGGTGTCATCTGCCCCTGCCCCACCCCCTCCACCCCCTCCACCAGTCTTCGAGCATCTAGAAGAGAATGAACATGATGATGCTGAAGAGAATCATACCATGTACAGCGCTGATCTCGCAACTGAAGGCATCTTGGATCACAGAAATGAAGAGGAGCGTGTGACAGAAGTAGAGAAGAATGAGAGAGTGCAACAGCAACTGATGGTAAGGAGTTGTATTGACTGTGCTGAATAATATGCTGCAGCATGCAATGTGAAATGGGTGTGTTTTAGGGATGATATTCATAAGCTGGTCAAGTATCTGCTTAAGAACAGGGCTAAAGGTCAGAAGTCTAGGAAATACTCAAATATTCTATGTAGTTTTTTGTTATTGTGGTTGGACTGTGGAAATGTAATCATGTAGCACACTGGTCAAAGTAGAAAAATGCAGAGTCTTGGTTAGGGAGAAATTATTTTTGGAAGTTTTATCATTTGCAGGAATCTCACCTGTAAAGTCCTTAATGTATAAAAATCTACTGAAAGAAAGAAGCTTGGCAGTCTGAGCTTCCCATTCCATTCCTGTGTGCTTCAGCTGCTTAAGTTTCAACATGGCCCGGACATACTAGCCTAGATATCCTGATGGGTTTTAAATTGTCTGGGGAAACTGGGCTAAACTGGAAAAGCTGTGGTTTATAGCTTAGAAAAGTGATAGAAGGAGATGAGGTGGGGCCACCTTATATATAAAATATGAACTGGAATGGAGAGAAAAATACAATTACTTCAAATTGAAGCCAGAATTTAGTGTAAAGGAACTTTTAAAATCATTAGAAACATTTTAAATACTATGATAAACTTAGAGGCTGAGAGAAACTAGTTGAGGTAGAACATTTAGGATCAAATGCAATGATTACTTCATCTGTTTTATTTGCCATCTGTGCTTATTTTTGTGAGGTTTGACTCTCGATTGTTCTTTCTCCTCTTCCTCCCTCCACATCAAAAGCTTTTGAGCACTGAGCTTGCCCAAGCCAGAGATGAAAGCAAGAAAACTTCCAATGACATCATTCACATGGAAAATGTCCGAAAAGGACAAGACAAATATAAGACGCTTCGCCAAATCCGGCGTGGGAACACCAAGCAGAGGGTGGATGAGTTTGAATCTATGTAAAATTTCACTGACAGCAATACTTGTGCATTGCTCTATACAGGATCATAAATGATTCAAAGTATTTTATTTTTCCAAGTGATCACTGGAGCAAACAGCTTGGATTCTAGAGTAGAGGTTAGCTAGGGCCACAGCCTGAAGTTTCCATTTTTTTCCTCTGGTTCTGCCAAGTCTAAATTTTATACAAAAATGTGTCCAAATTTTGAATAGTTTCTGTTTTCAATCTCCATTTTTGAGCAGTGAACCAGAATGTTGGTTGCGGAATTGTTTTAAAGCACTTTTGTAAGATTTTCAGTGCTTGAAGTAAATCGTCTCATCTCAAATAATGTGCTGCAGTACAAAAATGATTGGTGCCAAAATGGTTAATAAGCAAGTGTTTTTTTGTTTGGGAAAGGAAGGAAACTAACCTATGCCCTAACATTATAGCTGAAATGGCCACAATCATGGATTGGAGAACTGAATTTGTACTGAAAGAAAATTGCTTCATTGCATCACTTTGTGCCACAGTGCCACAAGCCATGATCACCCATGTGAAAAGATTGTTTTTAATAGTGCTTGCCACCCTGCAGATGAAGATTCATATTTGATATAGCAAATATTAGTGGGCATGTGCCCATAATATAGTGACCACACACAATGGTCAATGGCACACACGATTAAAACACTTTAGACACTATTGCCTTTCTCTGCATCTTGCTGCAGATTACCTCCAGTTATGAACTTCTGTAGGTTTTAATGTAATATCACAATTTATCAATGACAGCCTAGTACAGTTATGTGGGGAAATGGTTCCTGCTTTGTATATTTTTGCTATTACAAGATTTGTGCTTCAACACTTAAATGTCAACATTAATATCTATAACTGAATAAAAGCTAGTTTTGTGTGGTACTGAAGCAAATCTGACTTATTTTGTAGAACTGAATCTATTTGTAAAGTTTTTTTCTTTATTTAGACCTTAATAAAGCATGTTTATAAAAATTGAGTGACGAGCAAGATCTCATGTTCAATTTAATCTGATCAACTAACAAAGAATTATTGTAACTAAATTTGCCAATCTTTAAACTACAGATGTAAAGGGTTTGTAATTTAACATTGTTGTATGTTTTCTATACCTTTCTGTGCAATGTGAAGTTGTCATTTGTATTATCACTACACTCTTTCATAGTGTGCTTAGCAAAATGACCTGCTCTACTCCTGCAATCTATACTTTGGTTGCTTTGCACTTTGTACTTGCTAGTCTTCTACTAATATGGTCTTTGCAATGTTGAATTGCATCTAATAAAGATTTTGGCAATGATTTTGGGCTTTAGGGCATTTACTCACTTGACCTTGCTTCTGCCATCAGTCATCCACTTACATTCTACAAAAGTGTACACATCATAAACATTGCACATAATTTTTGCTCTACATCATTTGTTGTAGGTTGAGACCAGATAAAGTGCTACATCAAGATATGGCCAATCTCCTTTAAAGCTAGTGAATCTGATCTGACTATCATGCTGTAGAACAGTACTGCATCGAGTTAGCTATTCTGTAATTGCTGGATTGTAGCACTGTACAAAGTTGGTGCATTTGGCATTATCTCCATAATGCCCCTAAAATAGACTAAATTGTATATTTGTGCTGACTTACTAGTTACAAAGGGTTAGGCCAGATCGAGATATTGCATCAACATTACTTTTAATCTCTTGACTTTGAGATTCCTGTGGTAGTTCAATGAGGTTATCCAGTAATTAGCTTGAGTCTTGCAGATTAACAAGGACCCAGATTTGTTCCCTGGACGGTGCTTACTTAGTTGATCTCACCTGGGTAGCAGAGACAGCACTATGGTTAGTCCTTGACAAAGGCTGTTGTGCCCCCTTACTTTCTTTCTTTTGGGCCTCCTTATCTCGAGAGACAATGGATACGCGCCTGGAGGTGGTCAGTGGTTTGTGAAGCAGCGCCTGGAGTGGCTATAAAGGCCAATTCTGGAGTGACAGGCTCTTCCACAGGTGCTGCAGAGAAATTTGTTTGTTGGGGCTGTTGCACAGTTGGCTCTCCCCTTGCGCCTCTGTCTTTTTTCCTGCCAACTACTAAGTCTCTTCGACTCGCCACAATTTAGCCCTGTCTTTATGGCTGCCCGCCAGCTCTGGCG
Organism: Heterodontus francisci; assembly: GCF_036365525.1. Lineage (NCBI taxonomy): Eukaryota > Metazoa > Chordata > Chondrichthyes > Heterodontiformes > Heterodontidae > Heterodontus > Heterodontus francisci. Next base: position 45,136,926 of record NC_090383.1, on the reverse strand, counting down.
AATGCTGGCAACTGACTCCCACGACTTGTGATCAATGTCACACGATTTCATGTCGCGTTTGCAGACGTCTTTATAACGGAGACATGGACGGCCGGTGGGTCTGATACCAGTGGCGAGCTCGCTGTACAATGTGTCTTTGGGGATCCTGCCATCTTCCATGCGGCTCACATGGCCAAGCCATCTCAAGCGCCGCTGACTCAGTAGTGTGTATAAGCTGGGGATGTTGGCCGCTTCAAGGACTTCTGTGTTGGAGATATAGTCCTGCCACCTGATGCCAAGTATTCTCCGAAGGCAGCGAAGATGGAATGAATTGAGACGTCGCTCTTGGCTGGCATACGTTGTCCAGGCCTCGCTGCCGTAGAGCAAGGTACTGAGGACACAGGCCTGATACACTCGGACTTTTGTGTTCCGTGTCAGTGCGCCATTTGCCCACACTCTCTTGGCCTTACTGATATATGAACATTAGATAAAGGAATGGGTTCAGCTGTAATACCTCCGTGTTTGAGTAGCATTTGGCATGCAGTTAGGTGAATAATGGAGACATCACAAAGCATGCCTGGCACACACTGTCTCCTTCTAGAAGTCAATTTTTTAGAAAGGGAAAAATTCGTAAGGGGAGAAAGGAAGCAAATTGGAGCTAAAATATTTAGCATTGTCAATACCAAGTAGAGCATAGCTACCTGACCCCAACCCGACTGGATACAACTCGACGTGTCGAGGTCGGGTCTCTCTTCCGGGTCCAGCATTCGGGGTCGGACACTGTGGCAGTGCCGCCTTTTGGTCAGGGATGGAAAGGGAAGTAAGAATAAGAGAACACGTCATTAATTTCGGGTGGTCGGGTCGGCGCAGGGAAAAAACAAAGGACTCTGGCCTGGGTCGGGTTTAAATTGTATACCCAAGCAGGCCTTTAATACCAAGACAAGTTTCCAAGCCAATCCTGTTACCATTAAGAAGAAAAAAAATGGAGCCAGTGCAGCCAGCACACAGCAAGTCTTTTATGCCTCTCTTCTAGAAGAGACTATGGGAAGCATTGTCCTCCAAAGATTTCATTACCCTGGTAATGTGCTGGGAAAGAAATACCAAGAGAGCAGAGTCATGGATCTCTGCTTCAGTGCCCCAACATAAACTTAAAATGGCATTGGTCTACTTTATGGTAGAACACAACTTGTTAAGTCTCTCAAATGTTAACCATGAGAAAAATCAGTTTGGTCATAGCTTCATTAATGATTTATTTGGATGTTTTGAGGCTTCACCTCCCAACTGTCAACACCTGTTCAATGGTTTGATCATTCGAGTATTGAATGCAGCTCTACAGGTTTTTTTATCTTTCAGTCGAGGGTTGGGATGTTGGGCAGAGTGATTTTTTAATATAAATTTTTTGTTCCTAACTAGTTACACAATTAACTCTTCCTTTGGGTTGGCTGTTGACATTTCTCCATCGCAGCTGAGAGAGAATGGGACACACTCAGCATGTTTGTACTGTGACTTATTTGCACAGCTGCCTCATTCCATTGGAAAGCCAATGGAGCATCCTAACGCACAACAAATCAGGAAATGCAGGAGAAAATATTGCGTGGACACAATTTATTTTCCCAAATGATGGGTGTTGATGACACAGAAGCCAACAATCTTTCAGTATGCTTTGAAGTAAGGATAACCCTCCCCATATTCATCAGCTCAAAGGTAAAGTTGCAAGTTCAATTTATCAGTCAACCCAAAACTTGCATTTTCAAGGTGCAGAATACTGATACAATTAGCTATGGTTTGAGCCAGCACACTCTTCCAGTTACTTGCTAACCTCTTGACCTTACATGACCTGACTGAATGTTATCACCTGTCTTTCACCACTTTCCAGTTCTGGAAAAAAAAGATTTTTTTGATCAGTTAACGGAGAAGGTTGATGAAGGGAATGCAGTGGCTGTTGTCTATATGGATTCAAAGAAAGTGTTTTGGCAAAATACCATGCAAAAAGCTGGTTTAAAAAAATTGATGCTCATGGAATAGGAGTGCTGGTGCCCAATTGGATGAAGGGCAGAAAACAAGAAGTTGTGGTAAATGGTTCTTTTTTCAGACTGGAGGATGGTAGATGGTGTTTCGCAAGGGTCACAGTTAGGACCATTTGCTTGTTTTTGCGATACATAGTTGACATGATCTTGGAGTACAGTAAAATTTCAAAATTTGTTGATCCCAAGCTTGGGAGGAGTTGCAAACAGTGAGGATGATACAAACTGCCTGCAACAGGAGGTAGCAGGATGGGCAGATAAGTGGTGGATGGAATTTAACACAGACAAGTGTGAGGTGATGTATTTTGGCAGAAGGGATAGGGGGGAGGCACAGTTCTAAAGATAATCTGCAGAAACAAGAGGGACTGGGGTGCATGTACATCCATTGTTGAAGGTGGCAGGACATGTTGAGAGAAAACAAGTCGGAGCAGGAGTAGGCCATTCAGCCCCTCGAGCCTGCCCCGCCATTCAATAAGATCATGGCTGATCTATCCCAGGCCTCAACTCCTCGTTCGGGCCTGCTCCTCATAACCCTCAACTCCCTGAGATTTCAAAAAACTATCTACCTCCTTAAATACAATTAGTGACCTAGCCTCCACAACTCTCTGATGTAGAGAATTCCAGAGATTCACCACCCTCTGAGAGAAGAAATTCCTTCACATCTCAGTTTTAAATGTGTGTCCCCTTATTCTGTAACTATGTCCCCTAGTTTGAGATTCCCCCCACCAGTGGAAACATATTCTCAACATCTATCACTTTGGTAGTAACAACAGGAAGACTGATTATTGTCTGAACGGCTATAAACGGGAATATGCAACGAGACCTGGGTGTTCTGGTACATCAGTCGCTGAAGATAAGCATGCAGGTGCAACAGGCGGTTAAAAAAGACAAATAGTGTGTTGGCCTTCATAGCAAGAGGATTCGAGTACAGAAGCAGGGATGTCTTGCTGCAATTATACAGGGCCTTGGTGTGGCCACACCTGGAATATTGTGTGCAATTTTGGTCTCCTTATCTGAGGAAGGATTTTATTTTATTTTATTTTTATTTAGAGATACAGCACTGAAACAGGCCCTTTGGCCCACCGAGTCTGTGCCGACCATCAACCACCCATTTATACTAATTCTACAGTAATCCCATATTCCTACCACATCCCCACCTGTCCCTATATACCCCTACCACCTACCTATACTAGGGGCAATTTATAATGGCCAATTTACCTATCAACCTGCAAGTCTTTTGGTGGTGGGAGGAAACCGGAGTACCCGGCAAAAACCCACGCAGACACAGGGAGAACTTGCAAACTCCACACAGACAGTACCCAGAATTGAACCCGGGTCGCTGGAGCTGTGAGGCTGCAGTGCTAACCACTGTGCCACCCATTTCTCTTTATTTTTTTTTAAAGAATTAAATCGGAGGTTTTTTTTTTAGAGATACAGCACTGAAACAGGCCCTTCGGCCCACCGAGTCTGTGCCGACCATCAACCACCCATTTATACTAATCTTACACTAATCCCATATCCCTACCACATCATCACCTGTCCCTATATTCCCCTACCACCTACCTATACTAGGGTATACTAGGGGCACTGCGCCACTGTGCTGCCCTTATGTTCTTGCTATAGAGGGAGTGCAGCAAACGTTTACCAGACTGAATCCTGGGATGGCAGTACTGACGTATGAGGAGAGCTTGAGACGGTTAGGATTATATTCGCTGGAGTTCAGAAGAGTGAGGGGGGAATCTCATAGAAACCTATAAAATTCTAACATGACTTGACAGGGTAGATGCAGGAAGAATGTTGTCAACTGGCGGGAGTCCAGAACCAGGGGTCATAGTCTAAGGATATGGGGTAGACCATTCAGGACTGAGATGAGAAATTTCTTCACCCAGAGAGTGGTGAGCCTGTGGAATTCGCTACCACAGAAAGCAGTTGAGGCCAAAACATTGTATGTTTTCAAGAAGGAGTTAGAGTATAGCTAATAAAAATAAGAGTTCCGAAGAAGGGTCACTGACCTGAAACGTTAACTCTGCTTCTCTTTCCACACATGCTGCCAGACCTGCTGAGTGGTTCCAGCATTTCTTGTTTCTATTTCAGATTTCCAGCATCTGCAGTATTTTGCTTTTATGTTAGATTATAGCTCTTGGGTTTAAAGGGATCAAAGGATATGGGGCGAAAGCGGGAACAGGTTACTGAGTTGGATGATCAGCCATGATTATAATGAATGGCGGAGCAGGCTCGAAGGGCCGAATGGCCTACTCCTATTTTCTATGTTTCTACCCTGTCAAGCCCCCTTAGCGTCTTACGTGTTTCAATAAGATCACCTCTCATTCTTCTAAAATCCGATGAATAAGGGCCGAACCTGTTTAGCCGTTCTTGATAAGACAACCCCTTCATCCCAGGAATCAGCCTAGTGAACCTTTTCTGAACTGCCTTCAATTCTAGTATCCTTCCTTAAATACGGGGACCAAAACTGTACGCATTACTCCAGGTGTGACCTCACCAATACCCTGTACACCCTGGTTAGCAAAGCATGTGGGATCTTGGGCTTCATAAATAGCGGCATTGGGTGCAGAAATGATTAATGTAGGATTAGTATAAATGGTCGGCACAGACTCGGTGGGCCGAAGGGTCTGTTTCAGTGCTGTATCTCTAAAATATAAAATATAAAAAAATATATAAAAGCAGGGAAGTTGCTGAACCTTTAAAAAACTCCAACTGAAATATTGTGTCCAATTCTAGTCACCATACTTTAGGAAAGCTGTGAAGGTCCTTAAGAGGAGATTTACCAAAATGGTTCCAGGGCTGGTGGATTTTCGTTACAAGATTAGGTTGTTCTCCCTGGAGCAAAAGAGATTGAGGGGCAATTGATTGAGAGGTGTACAAGATTATGACAGGTTTAAATAAGTTGGACAAGAACGAACTGTTCCCATTAATTGATGGTACAAGAAACAGGGGACACACAGATTTAAGGTTTGGGGCAAGAAATGCGGGGGGGGGGGAATTTGAGGAAAAACTTCTTTTATACAGAGTGGTAATGAACCTGGAAAATTCTGCCCGTGAAGGTGATGGAAACCAAGGCGATCAATGATTTCAAAGGAAATGGGATGGGTAGATGAAGGAAATAAACTTGCATGGGTTCCTGAATAAAGTGGGGGAGTGGGACTGACTGGATTGGTCTGCAGAGAGCCAGCATGGACTCAATGGGCCGATTGATGACCTCCTATGCTGTAAATTACTATGACTCTATCTGTGCACAGGTTATTAACCTGTTAGCCCATCTTTATCCTAATTGCCATTCATAATTTTTCATATTTGCTGGCTGGATGTGGATGATACTGGCAAGGCCCCATTTTTTGTCAGCCACTAGTTCCTTGAAGATGATTGAGGGCTTTCTCCTTGAATTGATGCAGACATTATGGTGATCCCGTGATGGTGCTAGTTGGGAAGTTCCAGATTATAGACCGACAATGGAGCAGGAAGGATAGGATTGGAAGAGGAGATGGTGCTCCCACAACATTGCTGGTCTTGGACATCTTGTTAGAGAAGGGAGGTACTGTTGAGTAAACTTTGTGAGTTGCTGTGGTGCATCCTATAAACAGCTTTCATTGCAGCAGCTTTTTCGGGAGCAGCGAGTGAGCAGCTGGGAAGCAGCTTTTTCGGGAGCAGCGAGTGAGCAGCTGGGAAGGTCAGTTTGAAAGTAAATTTAATTTCCTTTTGTTTTTCGGTGGAGGCCAGGGGGCTGCTGGGTAAGTAAAACACTATATATTTGGGCGGTTTCTGAACCCGAGACACCACACTTGTCGTGTCTCCCACCCGCCCTCCTCCTCTAACCAAAAAAAAAGAACTCGGTGGGGTGTTTATAAGGTAAGGCTTTTTCGATTTCTCTGGTTTATTGTGATTGGTAAAAACTTTTCGTTCCTTTTTCATTTAACTAAGTTAAGCTTAAGATTGAAAATGGCAGGAGATCTCAGACCCGTGTCATGCTCCTCTTGCTCAATGTGGGAACTCAGGGACACGGCTGATGTCCCTGACTCCTTCACGTGCAGGAAGTGTGTCCAACTGCAGCTCTTGTTAGACCGCATGACGGCTCTCGAGCTGCGGATGGACTCACTTTGGAGCATGCGCGATGCTGAGGAGGTCGTGGATAGCACGTTTAGCGAATTGGTCACACCGCAGATTAGGATTGCTGAGGGAGAAAGGGAATGGGTGACCAAAAGGCAGAGAAAGAGCAGGAAGGCAGCGCAGGAGTCCCCTGCGGTCATCTCCCTCCAAAACAAGTATACCGTTTTGGATACTGTTGGGGGAGATGGCTCACCAGGGGAAGGCAGCAGTAGCCAGGTCCATGGCACCGTGGCTGGCTCTGCTGTTCAGAAGGGCGGGAAAAAGAGTGGAAGGGCTATAGTCGTAGGGGATTCGATTGTAAGGGGAGTAGATAGGCGGTTCTGTGGTCGAAAACGAGGCTCCCGAATAGTATGTTGCCTCCCAGGTGCACGGGTCAGGGATGTCTCAGATCGGCTGCAGAACATTCTAAAGGGGGAGGGTGAACAGCCAGTTGTCATTGTGCACATAGGCACTAATGATATAGGTAAAAAACGGGATGAGGTCCTACAAGCAGAGTTTAGGGAGTTAGGAGCCAAGTTAAAAAGTAGGACCTCAGAGGTAGTAATCTCAGGATCACTACCAGTGCCACGTGATAGTCAGAGTAAAAATGAAAGAATAGTCAGGATGAATGCGTGGCTTGAGAGATGGTGCAGGAGGGAGGGGTTCAGATTTTTGGGACATTGGGACCGGTTCTGGGGGAGGTGGGACTATTACAAATTGGACGGTCTACACCTGGGCCGGACTGGAACCAATGTCCTTGGAGGTGCTTTTGCTAACGCTGTTGGGGAGGGTTTAAACTAATGTGGCAGGGGGATGGGAACCAATTGAGGTCAGTTGACAGTAAGGAGGTAGTAACAAAAGCCTGTAAGGAACTAGATAATGAAGTCAGTGTGACTAAGGGGAAGAGCAGGCAGGCAGCAGATGATGAATATAAAGGGACTGGTGGTCTGAGGTGCATTTGTTTTAATGCAAGAAGTGTAGTAGGTAAGGCAGATGAACTTAGGGCTTGGATTAGTACCTGGGAGTATGATGTTATTGCTATTACTGAGACTTGGTTGAGGGAAGGGCATGATTGGCAACTAAATATCCCAGGATATCGATGCTTCAGGCGGGATAGAGAGGGAGGTAAAAGGGGTGGAGGAGTTGCATTACTGGTCAAAGAGGATATCACAGCTGTGCTGAAGGAGGGCACTATGGAGGACTCGAGCAGTGAGGCAATATGGACAGAACTCAGAAATAGGAAGGGTGCGATAACAATGTTGGGGCTGTACTACAGGCCTCCCAACAGCGAGCGTGAGATAGAGGTACAAATATGTAAACAGATTATGGAAAGATGTAGGAGCAACAGGGTGGTGGTGATAGGAGATTTTAATTTTCCCAACATTGACTGGGATTCGCTTAGTGTTAGAGGTCCAGATGGAGCAGAATTTGTAAGGAGCATCCAGGAAGGTTTTCTAGAGCAGTATGTAAATAGTCCAACTCGGGAAGGGGCCATACTGGACCTGGTGTTGGGGAATGAGCCCGGCCAGGTTGTTGAAGTTTCAGTAGGGGACTACTTTGGGAATAGTGATCACAATTCCGTAAGCTTTAAAATACTCATGGACAAAGACGAGAGTGGTCCTAAAGGAAGAGTGCTAAATTGGGGGAAGGCCAACTATACCAAAATTCGGCAGGAGCTGGGAAATGTAGATTGGGAGCAGCTGTTTGAAGGTAAATCCACATGTGATATGTGGGAGGCTTTTAAAGAGAGGTTGATTAGCGTTCAGGAGAGACATGTTCCTGTGAAAATGAGGGATAGAAATGGCAAGATTAGGGAACCATGGATGACAGGTGAAATTGTGAGACTAGCTCAGAGGAAAAAGGAAGCATACATAAGGTGTAGGAGGCTGATGAAAGACGAAGCTTTGAAAGAATATCGGGAATGTAGGACCAATCTGAAACGAGGAATTAAGAGGGCTAAAAGGGGTCATGAAATATCTTTAGCAAACAGGGTTAAGGAAAATCCCAAAGCCTTTTATTCATATATAAGGAGAAAGAGGGTAACTAGAGAAAGGATTGGCCCACTAAAGGACAAAGGAGGAATGTTATGCTTGGACTCAGAGAAAACGGGTGAGATTCTAAACGAGTACTTTGCATCGGTATTCACCGAGGAGAGGGACATGACGGATGTTGAGGTTAGGAACAGATGTTTGATTACTCTAGGTCAAGTCGGCATAAGGAGGGAGGAAGTGTTGGGTATTCTAAAGGGCATTAAGGTGGACAAGTCCCCAGGTCCGGATGGGATCTATCCCAGGTTACTGAGGGAAGCGAGAGAGGAAATAGCTGGGGCCTTAACAGATATCTTTGCAGCATCCTTAAACACGGGTGAGGTCCCGGAGGACTGGAGAATTGCTAATGTTGTCCCCTTGTTTAAGAAGGGTAGCAGGGATAATCCAGGTAATTATAGACCGGTGAGCCTGACGTCAGTGGTAGGGAAGCTGCTGGAGAAGATACTGAGGGATAGGATCTATTCCCATTTGGAAGAAAATGGGCTCATCAGTGATAGGCAACATGGTTTTGTGCAGGGAAGGTCATGTCTTACCAACTTAATAGAATTCTTTGAGGAAGTGACAAAGTTGATTGATGAGGGAAGGGCTGTCGATGTCATATACATGGACTTCAGTAAGGCGTTTGATAAGGTTCCCCATGGCAGGCTGATGGAGAAAGTGAAGGCGCTTGGGGTCCAAGGTGTACTAGCTAGATGGATAAAGAACTGGCTGGGCAACAGGAGACAGAGAGTAGCAGTAGAGGGGAGTTTCTCAAAATGGAGACGTGTGACCAGTGGTGTTCCACAGGGATCCGTGCTGGGACCACTGTTGTTTGTGATATACATTAATGATTTGGAGGAAAGTATAGGTGGACTGATTAGCAAGTTTGCAGACGACACTAAGATTGGTGGAGTAGCAGATAGTGAAGGGGACTGTCAGAGAATACAGCAGAATATAGATAGATTAGAGAGTTGGGCAGAGAAATGGCAGATGGAGTTCAATCAGGGCAAATGCGAGGTGATGCATTTTGGAAGATCCAATTCAAGAGTGAACTATACAGTAAATGGAAAAGTCTTGGGGAAAATTGATGTCCAGAGAGATTTGGGTGTTCAGGTCCACTGTTCCCTGAAGGTGGCAACGCAGGTAAATAGAGTGGTCAAGAAGGCATACGGCATGCTTTCCTTCATCGGACGGGGCATTGAGTACAAGAGTTGGCAGCTCATGTTACAGTTGTATAGGACTTTGGTTCGGCCACATTTGGAATACTGCGTACAGTTCTGGTCGCCACATTATCAAAAGGATGTGGATGCTTTGGAGAGGGTGCAGAGGAGGTTCACCAGGATGTTGCCTGGTATGGAGGGTGCTAGCTATGAAGATAGGTTGAGTAGATTAGGATTATTTTCATTAGAAAGACGGAGGTTGAGGGGGGACCTGATTGAGGTGTACAAAATCATGAGAGGTATAGACAGGGTGGACAGCAAGAGGCTTTTTCCCAGAGTGGGGGTTTCAATTACTAGAGGACACGAGTTCAAAGTGAGAGGGGAAAAGTTTAGGAGGGATATGCGTGGAAAGTTCTTTACGCAGAGGGTGGTGGGTGCCTGGAACGCGTTGCCAGCGGAGGTGGTAGACGCGGGCACGATGGAGTCTTTTAAGATGTATCTAGACAGATACATGAATGGGCAGGAAGAAAAGAGATACAGAACCTAAGAAAATAGGCGACATGTTTAGAGAGAGGATCTGGATCGGTGCAGGCTTGGAGGGCCGAAGGGCCTGTTCCTGTGCTGTAATTATCTTTGTTCTTTTTTGTTCTTTCAGCTGTGGCAGAGTGGTAGCACACACACCTCTGAGTCAGAAATTGTGGATTTAAGTCCCACTCTGGAGACTTTAGCACAAAATCTGGGCAGTACTGCCAGAGGTGCCATCTGTCAGATGGCATTAAACCAAGGCCCTGTCTACCCTCTCGGGTACTATTCAAAAAACAGCAGGGCAGCTGTTCCTGAAATCCTGACCAATATTTATCCATCAAGCAGCACCACTAAAAACTGTTTATCGTGTTGTTGTATGTGGAACCCTATTGACTGCCATATTTCCTCCATTATACCTAAGGTGACTGCACTTCAAAAAGTAATTCATTGACTGAAAGGTGCTTTGGGATGCTTGAGGTTTTGAATGGTGCTATATAAATGCAAGACTTGCTTTACATACTGCAGCCACAGGACAGCGATAGTAGAGGAGTTGGATAGTGAGCCCAGTGTAAGGGTGCTAATTAAGCAAGCAGCTCTGACCTGACTCAATCCATAATCTGCTGTTCTCTGGAAAAGCTTAGGAAGGAAAACTTTTTATTGCAAAAATTTCGGATATTATGACTGACTTTAATTTTCACAGATTAGGAGAAACAAAACAGCTCGAGTTTATAAAGGTAGCACATTTGTTGAGTGTTATTCGAGACACTTTTCCGGCACAATGGCCCAGATTTTGCAGGCAGCGGCTAAGTGACGGTGCTCCCTGTTGACTTCGAACTTCATTACTGAACATAATGGTGTGGGTGAGAATTTCAGTTGCAAGGAGGGAGGATTCCCTCAGAATAGGCCTCAGCGTGGCTCTTGTAGCGCAGGTGGAAAGGAAAGATCACGTGCAGTGATTGAAAGCTACACCGACAGAATCTGTCAAAACCAAGCTGCTCCAATATGTGTCGTGTTAAAAAGTCATTGGAAGCCATGATCAAATCAGATTGATTTCATCAGAATCATTTACAAAATCATACTTTTTAGATGTAATAAGGTAAATTTGATCAGAATCATTTTAATAAATCAAATTTATACATATTAAACAGATAAATCATTTTAGTGATTCTATATTGAAACGTTTAAATTCAGTTAAATCTTGTTAAAAAGCCCCACCCCCCCCCCATGAGTTTGAACACCTCTATCAAATCTCCTCTCAAGTTCTCTAAGAACAACCCCAACTTTTCCAATCTATCCACGTAACTGAAGTCACTCGTCCCTTAAACTATTGTCTCTTCTGCAACCTCCCTAAATCCTTCACATCCTTCCTAAAGTGCAGTGCCCAGAATTGGACACAATACTCCAGTTGAGGTTTAACCAGTGCTTTATAACGGTTCATCATAACTTCCTTGCTTTTGTACTCTATGCCGCTATTTATAAAGCCCTGGATCCCGAATGCCTTTTTAACCACTGTCTCAACCCTCCCTGTCACCTTCAACAATTTGTGTACATATACCTCCAGGTCCCTGAGTTTCTGCATCCCCTTTAGAATTGCACCCTTTAGTTTATATTGCCTCTTCTCATTCTTGCTACCAAATGTATCACTTCACACTTCTCTGCACTAAATGTCATCTGCCATGTGTCTGACTCTTTTTATCCTCCTCACACCTGTGACCGCGTGGGTTTCCTCTAAGTGCTGTATCTCTCTGACTCTGACTTCTGAGTTTTGTGTCATCTGCACATTTTGAAATTGTTCCCTGTATACGCAAGTCTAAGTCATAATATATATCAAGAAAAGCAGTGGTTCTAATAGGGAACCCTGGGGAACCCCACTGTATATGATCCTCCAGTCAGAAAAACAACCATTTACCACTGCTCTATTTCCTGTTACTCAGTCATCTTCCTATCCATACTGTAACTATCCCTTTTATTCCATGAGCTTCGACTTTGCTAGTAGCCTATTTTGTGGCACCTTATCAAACAACTTTTGGAAGTCCATACAGACCACAATAACTGCATTACCCTCATCAACCATCTCTGTTACCTCATCAAAAACTCAATCAATTTGGTTAAAACAATTTGCCTTTAACAAATCTGTGCTGGGTTTCCCTATTTAATCCACATTTGTCGAAGTGACTTGTTAATTTTGTCTATGATTATCATTTCTAAAAGCTTTCCCACCACTGAGGTTAAACTGACTGGCTATAGTTGCTGGGTTTATCTTTACACTTTTTTTTGAACCAAGGGTCATAGAGTTATACAGCACAGAAACAGGCCCTTCAGGCCATCGTGTCTGTGCTGACCATCAAGCACCTATCCTAATCCCATTTTCCAGCACTTGGCCCGTAGCCCTGTATGCTATGGGATTTCAAGTGCTCATCTAAATACTTCTTACATGTTGTGAGGGTTCCTGGCTCTACCACCCCTTCAGGTAGTGTGTTCCAGATTCCAACCACCCTCTGGGTGAAAAAATGTTTCCTCAAATCCCCTCTAAACCTCCTGCCCCTTACCTTAAATCGATGCCCCTGGTTATTGATCCCTCTGCTAAGAGAAAAAGTTTCTTCCTAGCTATCCTATCAATGCCCCTCATAATTTTGTATACCTCAATCATGTCCCCCCTCAGCCTTCTCTGCTCGAAGGAAAACAACCCTAGCCTATCCAGTTTCTCTTCGTGGCTGAAATACTCCAGCCCAGGCAACATCCTGGTGAATCTCCTCTGCACCCTCTTCAGTGCAATCCCATCCTTCCTATAGTATGGTGACCAGAACTGTACACAGTTCTCCAGCTGTGGCCTAACCAGCATTTTATACAGCTCCATCATAACCTCCCTGCTCTTATATTCTATGCCTCGGCTAATAAAGGCAAGTATCCCATATGCCTTCCTACATTTGCAATTCTCCAGTCTTCTGGCACCACCCCCTGTATCTAAGGGGAATTGGAAGATGATGGCCAGTGTCTTTGCAATCTCTTCCCTTACATCCGTCAGCATTCTTGGATGCATCCTTCCAGTCCTGGTGACTTACCAACTTTTAAGTACAGCCAGTCTTTCCAATACCTCCTCTTTTTAGCCCACCCAGTATCTCAGCTACCTCCTCATTCATTATGTCTCCAGCACCTTGGTAAAAATAGATGCAAAATATTCATTTAGTACCTCAGCCATGCCCTCTGCCTCCATACGTGGATCCCCTTTTTGGTCCCTAATTTGCTGCAGCCTCCTCATATTACCCGTTTACTATCTAGGTGCCTATAGAAGACTTTTGGATTCCCTTTTATATTAGCTGCCATTCTCTTCTTATACTCTCTCTTTGCCTCTTATTTTTTTTATTCACTTCCCCCCTGAACTTTATTCAGCCTGGTTCTCACTTGTATTATCAATCTGGCATTTGTCATATGTACTGTTTATCTGCTTCATCTTACTTTCTATCTCTTTCATCAACTAGGGAACTCTGGCTTTGTTTGCCCTACCTTGCCTCCTCATGAAAATGTACCTCAACTACCTGAACCATCTCCTCTTTAAAGCAGCCCATTATTTCATTACAGTTTTGCCTGCCAACCTTTCAATTTACCTGGGACAAATCTGTTATCAACCCAATGAAATTGGCCCTCCTCCAATTAAGTTTTTCTACTCTAGATTGCTCCTTGTCCTTTTCAGTAGCTAAATCTAAACTGTGTGATACTATGATCACTGTTCCCTGAACGCTCCCCTGCTAACACTTCATCCACTTGACCCACTTCATTCCCCAGAACCAAATCCAACAAAACTTCCTCAGTGGGCCAGAAACATACTGGTCAAGAACATTATCCTGAACACACTTCAGAATCTCTTCCCATTCTCTGTCCTTTATTCTAATAATATCTCAAGCTATATTAGGATAATTAAAGTTCTCCATTATTACTACTCCATATTGTTCTTGCGCGTCTCTATAATTTCCCTGCAAATTTGCTTCTCTTTATCTTTCCCACTAGTTGGTGACCTATAGAATGCTCCCAGTAATGCAAACCATAGAAAATAGGAGCAGGGGTTCGCCATTCGGTCCTTCGAGCCTGCTCCGCCATTCATTATGCTCATGGCTGATCATCCAACTCAGTAGCCTGTTCCCGCTTTCACCCCATACCCTTTGATTCCTTTAGACCCAAGAGCTATATCTAACTCCTTCTTGAAAACATACAATGTTTTGGCTTCAACTGCTTTCTGTGGTAGCGAATTCTACAGGCTCATCATTCTCTGGGTGAAGAAATTTCTCCTCATCTCAGTCCTGAAAGGTTTACCCCGTATCCTTAGACTATGACCCCTGGTTCTGGACTCCCTCACCATCGAGAACATTCTTCCTGCATCTACCCTGTCAAGTCCTGTTAGAATTTTATAGGTTTCTATGAGATCTTCCCTCACTCTTCTGAACTCCAGCGAATATAATCCTAACCGACTCATATGTCAGTCCCGCCATCGCCATCCCAGGAATCAGTTTGGAATACCTTCGCTGCACTCCCTCTATAATAAGAACATCCTTCCTCAGATAAGGAGACCAAAAATTGCACACAATATTCCAGGTGTGGCCTCACCAAGGCCCTGTATAATTGCAGCAAGACATCCCTGCTCCTGTACTCGAATCCTCTCGCTATGAAGGCTAGCATGCTTACCTTCAGCGACTGGTGTGCGAGAACACCCAGGTCTCGTTGCATATCCCCCTCTCTCAGTTTATAGCCGTTCAGATAATAATCTGCCTTCCTGTTTTTGCTACCAAAGTGGATAACCTCACATTTATCCACATTATACTGCATCTGCCATGCATTAGCCCACTCACTCAACTTGTCCAAATCACCCTGAAGCCTCTCTGCATCCTCCTCACAACTCACCCTCCTACCCAGTTTTGTGTCATCTGCAAATTTGGAGATATTATATTTAGTTCCCTCATCTAAATCATTAATGTATATTGTGAATAGCTGGGGTCCTAGCACCGATCCCTGCGGTACCCCACTAGTCACTGCTTGCCATTCGGAAAAAGACCCATTTATCCCTACTCTTTGTTTCCTGTCCACCAACCAATTTTCTGTCCATCGCAGTACACGACCCCCAATCCCATGCGCTTTAATTTTACATGCTAATCTCTTATGTGGGACTTTGTCGAAAGCCTTCTGAAAGTCCAAATAAACCACATCCACTGGCTCCCCCTCATCAATTCTACTAGTTACATCCTCGAAGAATTCTAGTAGATATGTCAAGCATGATTTCCCTTTCGTAAATCCATGCTGACTCTATCCGATTCTACCACTGTTCTCTAAGTGCTCTGCTATAAAATCTTTGATAATGGACTCTCGAACGTTCCCCACTACCGACGTCAGGCTGATTGGTCTATAATTCCCTGCTTGCTCTCTACCTCCCTTTTTAAATAGTGAGGTTACATTAGCTACCCTCCAATCTGTAGAAACTGTTCCAGAGTCTATAGAATCTTGGAAGATGACCACCAATGCATCCACTATTTCTAGGGCCACTTCCTTAAGTACTCTGGGATGCATACCATCAGGCCCTGGGGATTTATCAGCCTTCAATCCCATCAATTTCCCTAACACCATGTCTCTACTAATACTGATTTCCTTCAGTTCCTCTCTCTCACTAAGCCCTGTGTTCCCCAACATTTCTGGTATGATATTTGTGTCCTCCTTTGTGTAGGCAGAACCAAAGTATGCATTTAGTCGGTCAGCCATTTCTTTATTCCCCATAATAAATTCCCCTGTTTCTGACTTTAAGGGACCTACATTTGTCTTCACCAATCTTTTTCTCTTCACATACCTATAGAAACTTTTGCAGTCAGCTGCAAAGGCAGCTCTATTGTTTCTTAACGCTAACCGTATAGTCCTTGACCTCTCTACGACGTCCTCTCTCTCTAGCACCGCAATATTTTCCCTAATCAATCCTGCCACCCCTCCTCCTTTCTTTCCTTCCCTCCCTCTCTTTCCTGTATCCTTGTATCCAGCAACATTTAGTATCCAGTCCTGCCCTTGAGCCAGGTCTCCGTTATCACCACAATATCATATCCCCATGTGGCTATTTGCACCCGCAACTAACCAACCTTATTTACCACATGCCGCGCATTCATATACATACACTGTTAACCTGAATTAGATTATATTGCATCCCCTCATAGCCTGCTCCTGTCTTTTCTTTGTGCACCTTGTTTCTCCTTTCTCATGCTACATCCTGATTCCCATCTACCTGCAAAATTAGTTTAAACCCTCTCCCATATTAATGATTCATATTTCTTATATTCGTACGCAGGCAAGAAAGTGGAGTCGAGGCCACAATCAAATCAGCCATGATATTATTGAATGGCGGAGCAGGCTTGAGGGGCTTAATGGCCTACCCCTCCTATTTCTTATGTTCACAGCACTAGCAAAGTGCCCGGTGAAGTCACTGGTCCCAGTCCTGTTAAGGTCCAACCCATCTGATCTATCCAGGTCCCACCATACCCAGAAACAGTCCCAATGTCTTCAGAATCAGGATTGTTACCGGTGCCATGTGCTAGTGAGGCTAGAAACAGGGAGCGAGTGCAGCTGAACACGTGGCTACAGAACTGGTTTAGGAGGGTGGTATTCAGCTATGTGGATCATTGGGATACCTTCTGGGGAAGGTGGGACCATTACAAGAAGGACGGGTTGCATCTGAACTGGAGGGGCACCAATATCCTGGGCGGGAGGTTTGCTAGAGCTCTTCGGGAGGGTTTAAACTAGTTTGGTAGGGGGATGGGAACCGGAGCCACGGATCAGTGGATGGGGTAGCTGTTGAACAGGCAGGTACCGAGTGCAGAGAGTCTGTGAGGAAGGTTAGACAGTTGACAAGGCAAAGTTGCAGCCAGTATGATGGGTTGAAATGTGTCTATTTTAACGCAAGAAGTGTCAGCAATAAGGGTGATGAACTTAGAGCATGGATCAGTACTTGGAGCTACAATGTTGTGGCCATTACGGAGACGTGGATATCACAGGGGCAGGAATGGATGTTGGATGTTCCGGGGTTTAGATGTTTCAAAAGGAATAGGGAGGGAGGTAAAAGAGGTGGGGGAGTGGCATTGCTAATCAGGGATAGTATCACAGCTGCAGAAAGGGAGGTCGTCGAGGAGGGTTTGTCTACTGAGTCATTATGGGTGGAAGTCAGAAACAGGAAAGGAGCAGTCACTTTGTTGGGAGTTTTCTATAGACCCCCCAATAGCAACAGAGACATGGAGGAACAGATTGGGAGGCAGATTTTGGAAAGGTGCAGAAGTAACAGGGTTGTTGTCATGGGTGACTTCAACTTCCCTAATATTGATTGGAACCTCCTTAGTGCAAATAGTTTGGATGGAGCAGTTTTTGTCAGGTGTGTCCAGGAAGGTTTCCTGACTCAATATGTAGATAGGCCGACTAGAGGGGAGACTATGTTGGATTTGGTGCTTGGCAACGAACCAGGCCAGGTGGCAGATCTATCGGTGGGAGAGCATTTCGGTGATAGTGATCACAACTCCCTGACCTTCACTATAGTCATGGAGAGGGACAGGAGCAGACGGGATGGGAAAATATTTAATTGGGGAGGGGGAATTACAATGCTATTAGGCAGGAACTGGGGAGCATAAATTGGGAACAGATGTTCTCAGGGAAATGCACGACAGAAATGTGGAGGTTGTTTCGGGTGCACTTGCTGGATAGGTTTGTCCCGATGAGGCAGGGAAGGGATGATAGGGTGAAGGAACCTTGGATGACAAGAGATGTGGAACAGCTACTCAAGAGGAAGAAGGAAGCTTACTTAAGGTTGAGGAAGCAAGGATCAGACAGGGCTCTAGAGGGTTACAAGGTAGCCAGGAAGGAACTGAAGAATGGACTTCGGAGAGCTAGAAGGGGACATGAAAAAGTCTTGGCGGGTAGGATTAAGGAAAATCCCAAGGCGTTCTACGCTTATGTGAGGAACAAGAGGATGGCCAGAGTGAGGGTAGGGCCGATCAAGGATAGTGGAGGGAACTTGTGCCTGGAGTCGGAGGAGGTAGGGGAGGTCCTAAATGAATACTTTGCTTCAGTATTCACGAGTGAGAGGGACCTGGTCGTTTGTGAGGACATCGTGGAACAGGTTGAGGTTAAGAGGGAGGATGTGCTGGAAATTTTGAATGATATGAGGACAGATAAGTCCCCGGGGCCAGACGGGATATACCCAAGGATATTACGGGAAGCGAGGGAAGAGATTTCTGCGCCTTTGGCGATGATCTTTGCGTCTTCACTGTCCACTGGAGTAGTGCCGGATGATTGGAGGGTGGCAAATGTTGTTCCCTTGTTCAAGAAAGGGAATAGGGATAATCCTGGGAATTATAGACCAGTCAGTCTTACGTCGATAGTGGGCAAATTATTGGAGAGGATTCTGAGAGACAGGATTTATAATTATTTGGAAAAGCATAGCTTGATTGGAGACAGTCAGCATGGCTTTGTGAGGGGCAGGTCATGCCTCACAAGCCTTATTGAATTCTTTGAAGATGTGACAAAACACATTGATGAAGGAAGAGCAGTGGATGTGGTGTATATGGATTTTAGCAAGGCGTTTGATAAGGTTCCCCATGGTAGGCTCATTCAGAAAGTAAGGAGGCATGGGATTCAGGGAAAATTGGCTGGCCCATAGAAGTCAGAGGGTGGTAGTAGATGGAAAGTATTCAGCATGGAGCTCGGTGACCAGTGGTGTTCCACAAGGATCTGTTCTGGGACCTCTGCTCTTTGTGATTTTTATAAATGACTTGGATGAGGAAGTGGAAGGCTGGGTTAGCAAGTTTGCCGATGACATGAACGTTGCTGGAGTTGTGGATAGTGTGGAAGGCTGTTGTAGGTTGCAACGGGACATTGACAGGATGCAGAGCTGGGCTGAGAAGTAGCAGATGGAGTTCAACCTGGAAAAGTGTGAAGTGATTCATTTTGGAAGGTCGAATTTGAATGCGGAATACAGGCTTAAAGACAGGATTCTTGGTAGTGTGGAGGAACAGAGGGATCTTGGGGTCCATGTCCATAGATCGCTCAAAGTTGCCACCCAAGTTGATAGGGTTGTTAAGAAGGCGTATGGTGTGTTGGCTTTCATTAACAGGGGGATTGAGTTTAAGAGCCGCGAGGTTATGCTGCAGCTCTATAAGGCCCTGGTTCGACCACACTTGGAATATTGTGTTCAGTTCTGGTTGCCTCATTATAGGAAGGATGTGGAAGCTTTAGAGAGGGTGCAGAGGAGATTTACCAGGATGCTGCCTGGACTGGAGGGCATGTCCTACGAAGAAAGATTGAGGGAGCTAGGACTTTTCTCATTGGAGCGAAGAAGGATGTGAGGTGACTTGATAGAGGGGTACAAGATGATGAGAGGCATAGATAGAGAGGATAGTCAGAGACGTTTTCCCAGGGTGGAAAGGGCTATCACCAGGGGGCATAATTTTAAGATGATTAGAGGAAGGTTTCGGGGAGATGTCAGAGGTAGGTTCTTTACACAGAGAGTGGTGGGTGCGTGGAATGCGCTGCCAGCGGTGGTAGTAGAAGCAGATACATTCGGGGCATTTAAGCGACTCTTGGATAGGTACATGGATGATAGTAGAATGAAGGGTAGGTAGTTAGTTTGATCTTAGAGTAGGTTAAAGGTTCGGCACAACATCGTGGGCCAAAGGGCCTGTACTTTGCTGTACTGTTCTATGTTCTATAATCTAAAGCCCTTCCTCCTGAACCTCCAGCCACACATTCATCTGCACTATCCTCCTATTTCTATACTCATCAGCCTCTGCAAAATCAGGCATTAACAATATGTTCCTGCACCAACAAAAGAACTATTAGACTTAGTGATGAGCCTGAATTAGTCAACAATCTAACGGTAAGATAACATACAGCTAACAATTACCTGAACATGATTAAATTCTATATTAGGTTTGAGAGAGAGGAGTAAGTCATGAACAAAGGTTTTAAATTTAAGTAAGGTGAACTTTGAAGGGATGAAGCAGAAATTGACCACAGTAGACTGGGCAAAGCTGTTAATGAATAAAATTAACAGAGTTAAGCTAAAGTGGGAGGTGTTCAAATAAGTACTTGGTAGAATACAAGACCTGTACATACTCCGAATGAGGTGTACTTATGTAATCAGCATCTTTGGTCAACAAGAGAAATGAGAGATCGTATAAAACTAAAAGAAAGGGTTTCTAAGAATGCAAAGATCAGTAGAGATCCTGTGGACTGAGAGATACAAAGAACAGTAAGGAATAAGAGAATACAAGATAAAGCTTGATAGGGATATCAAAGATAGCACTTTAAGGTCTTTACAAGTATATTCAGAGAGAGGGTATCTAAGAGTAATGTGTGCTTCCTAAAGACATATTGTACAAAGAAAACAGAACTAAGAACAGTACAGCACAGGAACAGGCCATTCGGCCCTCCAAGCCTGCGCCGATCTTGATGCCTTCCTAAACTAAACACCTTCTGCACTTCCAGGGCCCATATCCCTCTATTCACTTCCTATTCATATATTTGTCAAGATGTTTCTTAAACGTCGCTATCGTATCTGCTTCCACCACCTCCCCTGGCAGCAAGTTCCAGGAACTCACCACCCTCTGTGTAAAAAACTTGCCTCGCACATCCCCTCTAAACTTTGCCCCTCGCACCTTAAACCTATGTCCCCTAGTAACTGACTCTTCCACCCTGGGAAAAAACTTCTGACTATCCACTCTGTCCATGCCGCTCATAACTTTGTAAACCTCTATCATGTCGCCCCTCCACCTCTGTCGTTCCAATGAAAACAATCCGAGTTTTTCCAACCTCGCCTCATAGCTAATGCCCTCCAGACCAGGCAACATCCTGATAAACCTCCTCTGTACCCTCTCCAAAGCCTCCACGTCCTTCTGGTAGTGTGGCGACCAGAATTGCACACAATATTCTAAGTGTGGCCTAACTAAGGTTCTGTACAGCTGCAACATGACTTGCAAATTTTTATACTCTATGCCCCGACCGATGAAGGCAAGCATGCCGTATGCCTTCTTGACTACCTTATCCACCTGCGTTGCCACTTTCAGTGACCTGTGGACCTGTCCGCCCAGATCTCTCTGCCTGTCAATATTCCTAAGGGTTCTGCCATTTACTGTATACCTCCCACCTGCATTAGACCTTCCAAAATGCATTACCTCACATTTGTCCGGATTAAACTCCATCTGCCATTTCTCCGCCCAAGTCTCCAACCGATCTATATCCTGCTGTATCCTCTGACAATCCTCATCATTATCCGCAACTCCACCAACCTTTGTGTCGTCCGCAAACTTACTAATCAGACCAGCTACATTTTCCTCCAACTCATTTATATATACTACAAACAGCAAAGGTCCCAGCACTGATCCCTGCGGAACACCACTGGTCACATCCCTCCATTCAGAAAAACACCCATACACTGATACCTTCTGTCTTCTGTGACCAAGCCAGTTCTGTATCCATCTTGCCGGCTCACCTCTGATCCCGTGTGACTTCACCTTTTGTACCAGTCTGCCATGCGGGACCTTGTCCAATGCTTTACTAAAGTCCATATAGATAACATCCACTGCCCTTCCTTTATCAATCATCTTCGTCACTTCCTCAAAAAACTTGATCAAATTAGTAAGACACGACCTCCCCTTCACAAGACCATGCTGTCTCTCGCTAATAAGTTTGTTTGTTTCCAAATGGGAGAAAATCCTGTCCCAAAGAATCCTCTCTAATAGTTTCCCTACCACTGACGTAAGGCTCACCGGCCTATAATTTCTTGGATTATCCTTGCCACCCTTCTTAAACAAAGGCACAACATTGGCTATTCTCCAGTCCTCTGGGACCTCACCTGTAGCCAATGAGGATGCAAAGATTTCTGTCAAGGCCCCAGCAATTTCTTCCCTTGCCTCCCTCAGTATTCTGGAGTAGATCCCATCAGGCCCTGGGGACTTATCTACCTTAATGCTTTGCAAGACACCCAACACCTCCTCCTTTTTGATAATGAGATGACTGAGACTATCTACACTCCCTTCCCTAGGCTCATCATCCACCAAGTCCTTCCCTTGGTGAATACTGATGCAAAGTACTCATTTCGTACCTCGCCCATTTCCTCTGGCTCCACACATAGATTCCCTTCTCTGTCTTTGAGTGGGCCAACCCTTTCCCTAGTTACCCTCTTGCTCTTTATATACGTATAAAAAGCCTTGGGATTTTCCTTAATGCTGTTTGCCAATGACTTTTCATGATCCCTTCTAGCCCTCCTGTCTTCTTGCTTAAGTTCCTTCCTACTGTCTTTATATTCCTCAAGGGATTCGTCTGTTCCTAGCCTTCCAGCCCTTACGAATGCTTCCTTTATCTTTTTGACTGGGCTCACAATATCCCGCGTTATCCAAGGTTCCCGAAACTTGCCAAACTTATCCTTCTTCTTCACAGGAACATGCCGGTCCTGGATTCTAATCAGCTGACGTTTGAAAGACTCTCACATGTCAGATGTTGATTTATCCTCAAACAGCCGCCCCCAATCTAAATTCTTCAGTTCCTACCTAATATTGTTATAATTAGCCTTCCCCCAATTTAGCACCTTCACCCGAGGACTACTCTTATCTTATCCACAAAGTACCTTAAAACTTAGGTATTATGGTCACTGCTCCAGAAATGCTCCCCCACTGAAACTTCGAACACCTGGCTGGGCTCATTCCCCAATACCAGGTCCAGTATGGCCCCATCCCTAGTTGGACTATCTACATATTGTTTCAAGAAGCCCTCCTGGATGCTCCTTACAAATTCTGCCCCATCCAAGCCCCTAGCACTATGTGAGTCCCAGTCAATATTGGGGAAGTTAAAATCACCCACCACCACAACCCTGTTACCTTTACATCTTTCCAAAATCTGTCTACATATCTGCTCCTCTACCTCCCACTGGCTGTTGGGAGGCCTGTAGAAAACCCCCAACATCGTGACTGCACCCTTCCTATTCCTGAGCTCCACCCATATTGCCTCACTGCATGACCCCTCCTAGGTGTCCTCCCGCAGTACAGCTGTGATATTCTCCTTAACCAGTAATGCAACTCCCCCACCCCTTTTACATCCCCCTCTATCCCGCCTGAAGCTTCTAAATCCTGGAACATTTAGCTGCTAATCCTGTCCTTCCCTCAACCAAGTCTCTGTAATAGCAACAACATCATAGTTCCAAGTACTAATCCAAGCGGCACAGTGGTTAGCACCGCAGCCTCACAGCTCCAACGACCCGGGTTCAATTCCGGGTACTGCCTGTGTGGAGTTTGCAAGTTCTCCCTGTGTCTGCGTGGGTTTTCTCCAGGTGCTCTGGTTTCCTCCCACAAGCCAAAAGACTTGCAGGTTGGTAGGTAAATTGGCCATTGTAAATTGCCCCTAGTATAGGTAGGTGGTAGGGAAATATCGGAACTGTGGGGATGTGGTAGGAATATGGGATTAGTATAAATGGATGGTTGATGGTTGGCACAGACTCGGTGGGCCGAAGGGCCTGTTTCAGTGCTGTATCACTAAACTAAACTAAACTCTAAGTTCATCTGCCTTACCTGTTATACTTCTCGCATTGTTATACTTCTCCATTTAAGATTTGCTGCCTTGGGATTGGAAATTTGCCAATGTCATTCCAATTATTTTAGGAACAGTAGGAGAAATGAAGTATTAAATTATAGACCCACTAGCCTACTGTGTATTGTGGAGAAGTTACTAGAATCTGCTTTTAGGGTTCGAGTGACTGAGTACCATGAACTGATCAGACACAGGAGCTGCATAGATTTGTAAAGATTAAGTTATGTCTAATGAACCAATTTGAATTTTTTGAGGTGATCACTAATGTGACAGATAAGGGAGTGTCAATGATTCTTATATGGACATGCAGAAGGCATTCATAAGGTACCACATAAGAGACTGTTAACTAAAATGAGAATGCATGGAGTTGGAGGCAGTTTATTGACATGGATAGGGAATAAAAACAGAAAATGCTGGAAATACTCAGCAAGTCTGGCAGTATCTGTGGAGAGTTAATATTTTAGGTTGATGACCTTTCATCAGAACTCTGAACCTGAAACGTTAATTCTGTTTCCAGCAGATTTCCTGCATCTGCAATATTTTGCTTTTGAGATATGGAATTTGTTTAGAGGGTAGGAGACAGAGTACAGTTAATGGGTATTTAATCCATTTGGCAGGATGTAGTGTCCCTATTGATTTTTACTGGAGCCTTAGCTTTCCACTATATTTAAAAATGGCTTAGATGAAGGAATCGAGAGCATATATCTCGGTTTGTTGGCAACACCAAGTTAGGTGCCACACTAAGCAATGTAGATGGCAGCAGAAAGTTACAAAAGATTGAGTGGGCAAAACTGTGGCAGATGGAGTTCCATGTAGGGAATCATGGAACAGTACAGCAAAGAAGGAGGCCATTCAGCCCATCTTGCTCCTCTGAAGAGCGATCCAGTTAGTCTCACTCGCCCACTCTTTTCCCATATCCCTGTAATTTTTTTTCTCCTTCAAGTAGTTATCCTTTTGGAGGCTATGATTGAATCTTTATCCACCACCCTGTCAGGCAGTGCATTCCAAACCTTAACCACTCATGGCAGAAAAATATTTTTCCTTACGTCACTTCTGGTTCTTTTGCCAATCACCTTAAATCTGTATCCTCTAGTTATCGATTCTTCAGCCATTGGAACAGTTTCTCTATATTTACTCAATATAAATCCTGCATGACTTTAAACACCTGTATCAAATCTTCTCTTAGCCTATTCTACTCTAACAAGAATAACTGGTCTTTCCAAATAACTGTAATCCCTCATCCCTGGATCCATTCTACTAAATTTCTTCTGTACCCTCTCCAAAGCCTTCACATCCTTCATAAAGTATAATGTCAGAATTGGACACAATACTCCATCTAGTTTTATATAGGTTTAGCATAAATTCCTGGCTTTTTTACTCTATACCTCTACTTAGAAAGCTCAGAGTCCAATACACTTTACTAACTTTTTGTTAACCTGTCCTGCCATTTGCACCACACAAGTGCCAGTCAATACCAATAACCATCCCCCCTTGACATTCAATGGCATTACAATCATTGAATCCCCCACCATTGACCAGAAATTTAACTGGACCAGCCATATAAATACTGCGACTACAAGAGCAGGACAGAAGCTGGGAATTCTGCAGCACGGCACAAGGCACAAGTCAGGAGTGTAACAGAATACTTTCCACTTCCCTGGAAAAGTGCAGTTCCAACAACACTCATGAAGCTCGACACCATCTAGGACAAAGCATCCCACTTGATTGGCACCCCATCCAGTACCTTACACATTCGCTCCCTCCACCACCCGTGCACAGAGACATCAATGTGTACCATCTATAAGATGCACTGCAGCAACTCACCAAGGCACCTTCGACTGCACCTTACAAAACCGCGACCTCTACCACCAAGCAAAACATGGCAACACTACCATTTGCAAATTCCCCTCCAAATCACACACTATCCTGACTTGAAAATATATTGCCACTCCTTCACTGTCACTGGGTCAATATCCTGGAAGTCCCTCCCTAACAGCAGTCTGGGTGTATCTACACCACAGGGACTGGAGCAGTTCAAGAAGGCAGCTCACCACTACCTTCTCAAGGACAATTAGGCAGGGGCTGGTTGAGTACAGTCCATACTCTGCCTATTGCGAACAGCCAAAGGGATGTACTGTTTGATACCTTTCAGCCCGTACTTACAAAACTCAGAACATAATGTCTAATGTTAGATACGATTCTGTGATTGTACAGCACTTACTGAACAACCCTGAGTGTGCTCAGAATTCCACTAACAACCAATTTAAGATTTCAGTCAGGCTCGCAATATGGCTCAATTACACTTGCTAGAAGCTACATATATTCATACGCAGGGACCTGTCCACTTCAGACAAAAGGAACATGTCCAAGCGTTGCATCTTTTTTGAATTAAACTAAAACATGGAGGACAATAGTCACTCCATGGCAATGCCGCGACCAATCAGAATCGACTTGCCAACTAATCAGCACGTTTTCTCATACAGTATAAATTGTTGCCCCTTTTGAAATGTGGCATTCTTGCATCTGTCCTGATGTAGACAAGATGAAAAGCTTCGACAGCATGTCTCTTTCTCAGTAACAATAACAGTATACGAAAAACTTATAAAACAAGAGATGCAAATTGAAAAAGAGGGGAAAAGGAAACAGAACACACCACTCTCCAAGGGAGAACGGTGGAGCTGTAATGTCAATTAGGCACTACGACAGGACAGTGTCTTTGGAATATTATGACCCATAAGGAAAACGTAGAATTAAGAGAGGAGGTAGCTACACGTAAACATAATCTAAAGGATATGTAAGCAGCATTGAGAGCTGCCCTACAGATCAAGCCACCCCAAGATACAAGGAACCACAAACACTTTCAGCAGGAACTTGAGTGCAGTCAGGCTAAAATGAGACAAGCTAGAAATATGATGAAAGTCTAATGGTCCAGGAGTGCATTGAACATTGAGTGCAATTGATAGTGATGCCATACTGACAAGACAGCCCAATCCAAGAGCGAGGAGGATTTCCCCACATATAATGAGTATGGTGAAATAAAACCATCAGTGGGCAAGGAATGCCCATGGCTCCTGTTACACAAACAAATCAGTATAACATGGTGGTCCAGCCAGGAAGCTACCAGAAATGATGGGATATAATGAGCTCAACTGACCCCTGAGTGGAACTAGGGGAGATGAAACAGCTAAATTAAGGTTGATAAACATGACTAATGATCTCACTAATATTATGCATAATGTGACAAGTTTTACTAAAAATATCATGAGTTAGAGGATATGGATTACTCCTCATGGCCTGTACCCTTTATGTGAGACAAGCCCTCCATACTGTCACTCCACCTATCCTGCCTGATCAATGACTGAGGGAAGTACTGACTATCTTAGGAATGGACCATGACTCGCTATTAGTACAGAGAGGTAGGATAGGATTGGGGTGCCTGGAACATACCAAGAGCTTTGGCTTCTTTAACATTTATAACTTGGGACTGGGGACAATAGGAGGAGAAGGCAGGCAAGCACAAGCCATGACAGACCCCAGATTTAAATCCTAGAGTCAAGTCCATGGCACCACGGGTGGCTCAGCTGCACAGTGGGGTACAGGGAAGACTGGAAGAGGCATAGTGACAGGTGATTCAATAGCCAAGGGAACAGACAGGCGTTTCTGTGGCCGCAAATGTGAATCCAGCATGGTGTGTTGCTTCCCTGGTGTCAGGGTCAAGCATGTCACTCAGAGCGTCCTGAAGGGGAAGGGTGAACAGCTAGTAGTCATGGTCCACATCAGAACCAACGACATAGGTAGAAAGAGGGATGTGGTCTTGCAGTCAGAATTTAGAGAGCTAGGCAAGAAATTAGCAAGCAGGATCTCAAAAGTAGTAATCTCCGGATTACTCCCAGTGCCATGCACAAGTGAGTAAGAAATAGAAGGATAAGACAGATGAATGCATGGCTGGAAAGATGGTGCAGGAGGGAGGGCTTCAGATTTCTGGGACCTTGGGACCGGCTCTGGGAGAGACGGGACCTGTACAGGCCGGATGGGTTGCACCTGAACAGAGCTAGGACTAAGTTCCTTGCAGAACGTTTTGCTCATGCTTTTGTGGAAGGCTTAAACTAGTTTGGCAGGGGGATGGGGACCTAAGGGTAGACTCAACTGGGACAAAATCAGAAATTAAAATGGAAGGCGGAAAATTAATCGATGAGTCTGGAAGACAGAGGAAATGAGGGTTAGGAAATTTTAAAAAGTGTTTGGCAGTGCTCAAGGGTATCTATTTCAATGCAAGGAGTATGGCAAATAAAGCAGATGAGCTGAGGGCACAGATAGACATGCAGCAGTACGATATCATAGTTATTACAGAAACATGACAAGGAGGGACAGGAATGGCAGCTCAACGTTCCTGGTTACAGGGTTTTCAGATGCGATAGAGAGAGGGATAAGAAAGGAAGGGGAATGGCAATTTTGGTCAAGGAAATTATTACAGCTGTGAGGAGGGATGATATATTGTAAGGTTCATCAAATGAGGCCATATGGATTGAGCTAAGGAACAAAAAAGGGGCAATCACACTGCTCGGAGTGTACTATAGACCCCCAAGCAGTCAGAGGGAGATAGAAGAGCAGACGTGTAGGCAAATCTCTGAGAAGTGCAAGAACAACAGGACAGTAATAGTAGGGGATTTTAATTACCCCAATATTAACTGGGATAGTTTTAGTGTGAAAGCAATTGAAGGAGCAGAAATCTTGAGCTGCATTCAGGAGAACTTTTTTGCCCAGTATGTAGCAAGTCCAACAAGACAGGGCAAAGTTTTAGACTTAGTTCTAGGAAATGAAGATGGGCAGGTGGAAGGAGTGGGAGAGCACTTTGGTGGTAGTGATCATAATTCAGTCAATTTTAACATAATTATGGAAAAGGACAGAGATAGAACAGGAGTTAGAGTTCTCAATTGGGGCAAGGACTATTTTACTAAACTGAGGAGTGATTTAGTGAAAGTGGACTGGAAACAGCTACTTGAAGGTAAATCAGTGTCAGAACAGTGGGAGGCATTCAAAGGAGTTCAGGGTAAACATGTTCCCACAAAGAAAAAGGGTGAGGCGGCCAAATCTAGAACCCCATGGATCTTCAGGAGCCTACAGGGTAAGATAAGGCAGAAAACGAAAGCTTTTGTCCAACACCGAGAACTCAATACTACAGAAAGGCGAGAGGAGTATCGAAAGTGGAGGGGTGTAATCAACAAGGAGATTCGGAAAGCAAAGAGAGGGTATGAAAGACTATTGGAAAGCAAAATAAAGGTGAACCCAAAGATGTTTTATCAATACATTAAGAGTAGGAGGATAACTAAGGAAAGAGTAGGGCCCATAAAAGACCAGAAAGGTAACCTATGTGTAGGAGCGGAATATATTGGTATTGTTCTTTATGAATACTTTGTGTCTGTCTTCACATAAGAGGGGGATAATGCAGATATTGTAGTTAAGGAGGAAGAGTGTGAAGTATTGGATATGATAAACATAGGGAGAGAAGAAGTATTAATGGGATTAGCATCCTTGAAAGTTGATAAATCACCAGGGCCAGATGAAATGTATCCCAGGCTGTTCAAAGAAGCAAGAGAGGAAATAGCAGAGGTCTAACCATCATTTTCCAGTCCTCACTGGATACAGGTGTGCTGTCGGAGGATTGGAGAATTGCTAACATTGAACTTCTGTTTAAAAAGGGAGCGAAGGATAGTCCGAATAATTACAGGCCAGTCAGTCTAACCTCAGTAGTGGGCAAATTATTGGAATCTATTCCGAAAGACAGGATAAACTGTCACTTAGAAAGGCGCAGGTTAATCAAGGATTGTCAGCATGGATTTGTTAAGGGAAGATCTTGTTTGACCAACTTGATCGAAGTTTTTGAAGAAGTAACAAGGAAGATAGATGAGGGTAGTGCAGTTGATGTGATCTACATGGATTTTAGCAAGGCTTTTGACAAGGATCCACATAGCAGACTGGTTAAAACAATAAAATCCTATGGGATCCAGGGAAATGCTGCAAGGTGGATACAAAATTGGTTTAGTGGCAGGAAACAAAGGGTAATTGTTGACGGCTGTTTTAGCGACTGGAAGGCTGTTTCTGCAGGGGTCAGTATTAGGTTCCCTGCTTTTTGTGGTGTATATTAACGATTTGGACATAAATATAGGGGGCATGATCAAGAAGTTTGCGGATGACACAAAGATTGGCCATGTGGTAGATAGTGAGGAGGATAGCTGTAGGCTGCAGGAAGATATTGATGCTCTGGTCAGATGGGCAGAAAAGTGGCAAATGGAATTCAACTTGGAGAAGTGTGAGGTGATGCATTTGGGGAGGTCAAACAAGGCAAAGGAATACATGATTAATGGTAAAATACTGAGAAGTGTAGAGGAAGTAAGGGACTTTAGAGCGAATGTCCACAGATCCCTGAAGGTAGCAGGACAGGTCAATAAGGTGGTTATGAAGGCATATGGAATCCTTTCCTTTATTAGCCGAGGTATAGAATACAAGAGCAGGGAGGTTATGCATACAAGAGCAGGGAGGTTATGCTGGAACTGTATAACTCATTGGTTAGGCCACAACTTGAGTACTGTGTGCAGTTCTGGTCACCACATTGCAGAAAGGATGTAATTGCACTAGAGAGGGTACAGAGGAAATTTCCGAGGATGTCCCAGGACTTGAAAATTGCAGCTATGAGGAAAGATTGGATAGGCTGGGGTTGTTCTCCTTGGAACAGAGAAGGCTGAGGGGAGATCTGAATGGAATGTACAAAATTTTGAGGGGCCTGGATAGAGTGGAGGTGAAGGGTCTATTCACCTTAGCAGAGAGGTCAGTGAAGAGGAAGCATAGATTTAAAGTGATTGGTAGAAAAATCAGAGGAGAGATTTACAGGGGCAGCACAGTGGCGCAGTGGTTAGCACCACAGCCTCACAGCTCCAGTGACCTGGGTCCAATTCTGGGTACTGCCTGTGTGGAGTTTGCAAGTTCTCCCTGTGACTGCTTGGGTTTTTGCCGGTTGCTCCGGTTTCCTCCCACAGCCAAAGACTTGCAGG
The DNA here is from genome assembly GCF_036365525.1 of Heterodontus francisci. Classification (NCBI taxonomy): domain Eukaryota; kingdom Metazoa; phylum Chordata; class Chondrichthyes; order Heterodontiformes; family Heterodontidae; genus Heterodontus; species Heterodontus francisci. Next base: position 45,106,474 of record NC_090383.1, on the reverse strand, counting down.
TTGATAGGTAAATTGGCCATTATAAATTGCCCCTAGTACAGGTAGGTGGTAGGGGAATTGTGGGGATGTGGTAGGAATATGGGATTAAAGTAGGATTAGTACAAATGGGTGGTTGATGGTCGGCACAGACTCGGTGGGCCGAAGGGCCTGTTTCAGTGCTGTATCTCTAAAATAAAAAAGATGAGCAAAAACTTTTTCACCCAGTGGCTGGTGATGATCTGGAACTCACGTCCTGAAAGGGTAGTTGAGGCAGAGACCCTCAACTCATTCAACAGGAGCCTGGATATGCACTTCAAGTGCCGTACGCTGCAGGGCTACGGACCAAATGCTGGAAGGTGTGATCAGAATAGGTGGATCGTTTCTCAGCCGGCACAGACACGATGGGCCAAGTGGCCTCTTTCTGTGCCTTAAACTTTCTATTATTCTATTTCTATGATTCCATGTGTGCCAGCAGACATTGAGTACTTTTGCAAGCAAAAGGAATGCCAGGTATCTCAGTAAATAGGGAGAAATGTGTTTTAAATTGGACTGTGCTTTGAGGGCATTAGGTTGGCGATACACCACTTTATGTACAGATTAATTTCCCCCATGTCCATGGCTGAGTCAATAATTTTGTCAGATGTCCGTGGTGCAACATGTTTGTGCCTATCCCTGCGGGGGATTGTAATATTTGACCAAGACGAGGGGAAAGTCCTTGATTAGATTTTTTTATTTTTTTTTTATTTTAGAGATACAGCACTGAAACAGGCCCTCCGGCCCACCGAGTCTGTGCCGACCATCAACCACCCATTTGTACTAATCCTACACTAATTCCATATTCCTACCACATCCCCACCTGTCCCTATATTTCCCTACCACCTACCTACACTAGGGACAATTTATAATGGCCAATTTACCTATCAACCTGCAAGTCTTTGGCATGTGGGAGGAAACCGGAGCACCCAGAGGGAACCCACGAAGACACAGGGAGAACTTGCAAACTCCACACAGGCAGTACCCAGAATTGAACCCGGGTCGCTGGAGCTGTGAGGCTGCGGTGCTAACCACTGCGCCACTGTGCCGCCCATAGATCTATTAACTATCAATCTGCCACAATAACCAGATGAGTGGGCTGCAAATAACAAGTTGGAGGGTGTTATGAAAGTGCTTCTGTTTTTTGTTGAAACTATTTTTTGAGGAATTCATAGTCAAAACTGAAGAAATATTGGACCAGTTTTTTGTTTCAAGAGGATCAAGAGGACACTGAACGAACTTGTTTGGCAACGTTTACTGGTTGTCACATGACTTAAGTGAAAAATAGAACAGAAATGCTGGTAACTGGGTAAGATGTGTGCAGAGAAGTGACAGTCGTGTGCCCCTTGACAGGACAAGTCCAGGAGCAGCAGCATGCACCTGAGAGAGCAGCAAACTCATGAGCTTTTGGTTGTAGTGTCAGTGTTTACCTTCTGGAATGAGATAAAGTTAGCTCCCGCTGCTGAAGAAGTGTCACGGAGGAAGCGACCAGATTCTTGCTGAATGTTTAAACAGTCAAGCCTACTGAAGAAGTGTCACGGAAGAAAAGCCTGCTAAATTATTTCTCAATGCCGCCTGAAAAGAACTGTTCTAAAAGATCCCAGTGACCTATCTGCGTGTGCTCGGAGGCTGGACTGTATGCCAGCTTGGGAACACATCTCATCTGTTTTTTTTCTTCAAGAATGAGCAAGTATTCAGCCCAAGTGTTTTTTTGTCTGTAACGGAGCTCTGAACAAAAATCCCTTTTATTTCTCCGGTTAATCAGTGCATGTGTGTGTGAGTTTGAGGGGCGAAGGTAAAAAGGGAAATTTTAAAGTTCCACCTGTGTGTTTATGCTTTATTTCATTACTTGTTTTGTAATAAACTGCTAGTTTTGTTATTTATTAAAGAAACCTGGTTAGTATGTTTTATTCTGGGAAAAATAGAGTATATGATTGACTGTATTGGTAAGTGGGAAAATTTAAATATATAGAACATAGAACAGTACAGCACAGTACAGGCCCTTCGGCCCACGATGTTGTGCCGAACCTTTAACCTACTCTAAGATCAAACTAACTACCTACCCTTCATTCTACTATCATCCATGTACCTATCCAAGAGATAGCTTAATCGCTTAAATGCCCCTAATGTATCTGCTTCTACTACCACCGCTGGCAGTGCATTCTACGCACCCACCACTCTCTGTGTAAAGAACCTACCTCTGACATCTCCCCGAAACCTTCCTCCAATCACCTTAAAATTATGCCCCCTGGTGATAGCCCTTTCCACCCTGGGAAAAAGTCTCTGACTATCCACTCTATCTATGCCTCTCATCATCTTGTACCCCTCTATCAAGTCACCTCTCATCCTTCTTCGCTCCAATGAGAAAAGCCCTAGCTCCCTCAATCTTTCTTCATAGGACATGCCCTCCAGTCCAGGCAGCATCCTGGTAAATCTCCTCTGCACCCTCTCTAAAGCTTCCACATCCTTCCTATAATGAGGCGACCAGAACTGAACACAATATTCCAAGTGTGGTCTAACCAGGGCCTTATAGAGCTGCAGCATAACCTCGCGGCTCTTAAACTCAATCCCCCTGTGAATGAAAGCCAACACACCATACGCCTTCTTAACAACCCTATCAACTTGGGTGGCAACTTTGAGCGATCTATGGACATGGACCCCAAGATCCTTCTGTTCCTCCACACTACCAAGAATCCTGTCTTTAAGCCTGTATTCCGCATTCAAATTCGACCTTCCAAAATGAATCACTTCACACTTTTCCAGGTTGAACTCCATCTGCCACTTCTCAGCCCAGCTCTGCATCCTGTCAATGTCCCGTTGCAACCTACAACAGCCTTCCACACTATCCACAACTCCAGCAACCTTCGTGTCATCAGCAAACTTGCTAACCCAGCCTTCCACTTCCTCATCCAAGTCATTTATAAAAACCACAAAGAGCAGAGGTCCCAGAACAGATCCTTGTGGGGCGGCACAGTGGCGCAGGGGCGGCACAGTGGCTCGCACTGCAGCCTCACAGCTCCAGCGACCCGGGTTCAATTCTGGGTACTGCCTGTGTGGAGTTTGCAAGTTCTCCCTGTGTCTGCGTGGGTTTCCTCCGGGTGCTCCGGTTTCATCCCACAAGCCAAAAGACTTGCAGGTTGGTAGGTAAATTGGCCATTATAAATTGCCCCTAGTATAGGTAGGTGGTAGGGAAATATAGGGACAGGTGGGGATGTTTGGTAGGAATATGGGATTAGTGTAGGATTAGTATAAATGGGTGGTTGATGGTCGGCACAGACTTGGTGGGCCGAAGGGCCTGTTCCAGTGCTGTATCTCTAAACTAAACCACTGGTCACCGAGCTCCATGCTGAATACTTTCCATCTACTACCACCCTCTGCCTTCTATGGGCCAGCCAATTTTGTATCCAGATAGCCAACTTTCCCTGTATCCCATGCCTCCTTACTTTCTGAATGAGCCTACCATGGGGAACCTTATCAAATGCCTTGCTAAAATCCATATACACCACATCCACTGCTCTTTCTTCATCAATGTGTTTTGTCACATCTTCAAAGAATTCAATAAGGCTTGTGAGGCATGATCTGCCCCTCACAAAGCCATGCTGACTGTCTCTAATCAAACCATGCTTTTCCAAGTAATCATAAATCCTGTCTCTCAGAATCCTCTCCAATAATTTGCCCACTATCGACGTAAGACTGACTGGTCTATAATTCCCAGGGTTATCCCTATTCCCTTTCTTGAACAAGGGAACAACATTTGCCACCCTCCAATCATCTGGTACTACTCCAGTGGACAGTGAAGACGCAAAGATCATCGCCAAAGGCGCAGCAATCTCTTCCCTCGCTTCCTGTAATATCCTTGGGTATATCCCGTCTGGCCCCGGGGACTTATCTGTCCTCATATCATTCAAAATTTCCAGCACATCCTCCCTCTTAACCTCAACCTGTTCAAGCATATCAGCCTGTTCCACACTGTCCTCACAAACGACCAGGTTCCTCTCACTCGTGAATACTGAAGCAAAGTATGTTATGTTGCGACCTGTGGAGAAATGGAACTAGAATAAATAGTGCACTCCTCCTGCCTCAGTCGTAACAAGGGGATGTCGCTGATTAGATCAAGCAGCTATCAGTCTCCCACAATAACTATGTGAAAAAGACAAGGCAAAATATAAAACAGTACAAGAAGTTCCACGTGGGGAGGCACAGAAGAAGAGCACCTTGACTCAATGCTCCTCCTGTCAGAACCAGGTAAGATAAGGTGAAATTTTCACAGGCAAGGGGAGGCAGGTTTGCGTGTATTCAGGGATTTAAATCCCCTTAAATTGAAATGAGGTCAGGATCCCATCATCATCCCGCCCTCTACCAGGTTTGAAGGTATCACAATCTATAGTTCTTGCACATCTCTGTAATTTCCTGCAGATTTGCTCCTCTATCACTCTCTCACACATCTTGGCGGCCTATAGATTACCCCTAGTAGCATGATCGTACCCTTTTTGCTTCTCAACTCTAACCAAATGGATTCTGTCCTTGCCCCTCAAGGACATCCCCTCTTTCCAACACTATACTGTCTTCCCTAATCAGTACTGCCACCCCAGCTCCCTTTTTTCCTTCTCTATCTTTTCTGTACACTTTATATCCTTGTATATTAAGCACCCAGTCCTCACCATTTTTAAGCCATGTTTCTGTTAGTGCCACTACATCATATTTCCATGCTGCTATTTGTGCTTGTAGCTGACCAATCTTATTCACCACACTTTGCGCATTTACATACATGCATTGTTATCCTGTCTTTGCATTCCTCATAGCCCTTCTCAGTCTGCTCCTATCTAATACACACTACTTCCTTCTCTAGTACTGTCCAACACTCTCACATAATGCACCTTATCCCAGTCTGCAAATGGATAGAGTGGGCAAAAAATTGGCAGATAGAGTATAATGTGGAAAAATGTGAGTTTGTCCACTTTGGCGGGAAGAATAGAAAAGCAGAATATTATTTAAATAAGAGAGACTGCAGAATGCTGCAACACAGAGGGATCTGGGTGTCCTCGTACATGAATCACAAAAAATAATTAGGAAGGCAAATGGAATGTTGGCATTTATTGTAAGGGGGTTGGAGTGTGAAAGTAGGGAAGTCTTGCTACAACTGTACAGGGTGTTGCGGAGACCACCTTAGAGTAGTGTGTCTGTGTACAATTTTGGTCTCCTTACTTAAGGAGGGATATACTTGTATTGGAGGCAATTCAGAGAAGGTTCACTGGGTGTATTCTGGGGATGAAGGAGTCATCTCAGGAGGAAAGGTTGAGCATGTTGGGCTTATACTCACCGAAGTTTAGACAAATGAGAGGTGATCTTATTGAACCATAAAATTCTGAGGGGGTTTGACCGGGTAGATGCTGAGAGGACGTTTCCCCTTGTGGGGGAATCTAGAACTAGGGGGCACAGTTTCAAAATAAGGATCTCCCATTTAAGACAGAGATGAGGAGAATTTCTTCTCTCAGAGGGTCGTTAATCATCAGAATTCTCTACCTCAGAGAGCAGTGGTGGTTGGGTCGTTGAACATATTCAAGGCTGAGTTAGCCAGATTTTTGATCTGCAAGAATGTTGAGGGCTATGGGGGGTAGGAAAGTGGAGTTAAGGCCATAATCAGATCAGCCATGATCTTATTGAATGACGGAGCAGGCTCATGGGGCCGAATGGCCGACTCCTGGTCTTATTTCTTAAGTTCCTCTTGCACAGGTACTTTGGGGGCTCTGACAGAAAGGAGAGGGACCGCCCGAGGAGTACGGGTACACTGAGGATGCACCATCACATGACACCCGCACACCCTCCACCAGCATAGATACATACACACCTTGGTGGGTCCTGATTATAGATAAATAGGGTAGGACATAGTGAGGAGCACATCATATTTGAGCAGGACCAGGTACTGGAAGGGCACAGAACACTCCAAACTCTGTTCAGCTTGACCTAGCTGCTGAGCCTCGGGGGTCATCCACGGCAAGGGAACTTGTGGAGCAGCAACGGGAAATGTGTGCACTTCTGTCAGCTTTTCCAGGGGCAGTGTGCACCATTGGAGAGAATGGAGGAGCCCATCTCTAGTATGTGTGCCATGATGTCTCAGGCATTTGCCCTGATCATCACCCCCAGTGTGTGACTCAGCTCATTCCCAGAGAGGGAGAGGTGATTAACTGATTCAGCAGTAACTGCAACTCATTCCCAATATATACACTAATTACCCAAATATCGATTGGGATAATGTTAGAGTCAAGGGAAAGGAGGGGGAGGAATTTCTGAAATGTGTTCAGGAGAACTTCCTTGATTAGTATGTTCTCAGCCCAACTAGAAAGAAGGCATTGCTGGATCTGGTGCAAGGAAATGAGGTAGGACAAGTGCACCAACTGTCTGTTGGATACGAGTGATCATCATATCATAAGGTTTAGACTTGCAATGCAGAAAGCTACAACAGTCCCCTGTTCCAAGGTGCCACAGTCTACATTCTAGCAGTCTTTCTGATGGTCTTTATCCATACAGGTAACAATTACATTGTACCTGTTGGATAAGATCAGTGTCTGAGGATCCTCTTTCTCTATCTCACCTAGGTTCCCCTTACTCTGTACACTGTCAGTCACATCAAACCCATTCTGATCTTGCACCACTCTACAAGGTGTGACCAAGGTCCGAAACAAACTGTCTAGATACTTCCCCCTACCTTACATGTTGGAATGACTCCACCTCACACCTCAGCTCAATGATTCTGAACTGGAGAAATTTGAGATGGAGGCATCTGCTGAAGATGTGCGTCATTGTCAACAAACTCCCAAATACTGCAGCCCAGACACACAACCTGATCTGTCATATCTTCATTTAGATTATTTATATCTCCTTTTCAGTTTGCTGTAAGATTTTTAAAAAATTTTTCTACATAGTAACTCGTAATAAACACTAAAACACTGGACAAAAATTTAAATATGTACTGCCGCAAGCTTAGGCAAACCACTGCAAGTACTGGAGGCAAAAAGCAGCACCTCCTTCCCCCTCTGCACCAAATTCCCATTTTCACCAAATTCCCAACTTCTACACTGTCTACAATGCACTCCATTTACAAGCACTCTGCATCAGCAGATACTATTTTATACAGCTTTTTGAGTCACACCCATATTACAAATGGTCACTCAGCTTCCTGCTCACTGTAATTATCCCCTATTCAGGCAATCATTTATAGCTGAAATAAAAACAGAAAGTGCTGGAAATACACAGCAGATCTGGCAGCTTCTGTGGAGAGAGAAACAGAGTTCACATTTCAGGTCTGTGACCTTTCATCAGGACTTCTGTGGAGGGCAGGAGAGATTAAATGATAAAGATGTCATGGAACAAAAGGTAAAGGGAGAAGTGATAGTTATAGTAAAAGACAAAACATTTATCCAGAGAGAGTGTTAATGGCAGAATAATGAACAGCTCTGTCCAAAAACAAAAACATGAAAAACAAGTTTGAGACTGGTACATGGTAAAAAAAAACAATCAAAATGGCAGTCATGGTCTGAAGTTGTTGAACTCACTGTTGAGTCCAGAGGACTGCAGAGTGCCTAACTGGAAGATAAGGTGTTGTTCCTCGAGCTTCTGTTGAGCTTCATTAGAACACTACAGCAAGTCGAGGACAGCAATATGGACGTCAGAGCAGGGTGGTGAATTAAAATGGCAATCACTTATAACTGACAGGCAGTTTCTGTTAACTAACTTGCAGTTTATTTCATAGTTTTGAAAGTTCTAAGTTAAATTTAAAAGGTTAAACTAAATTTTAGTTTGAGATTTACTTACCCACTCTTATCAGAGAATTCCCACTCTCACCAAATTCCAAACTTTTATATTCTGCTTATGATCATGTCCACTCTATGCGACCACTCAATGACATTGGATTGATGGAGAGTTCCATTGGGAGCAGAAGCAGGGCTCGTTTTCAAATCAGCTTACTCCAAAGACTGTTGAATGATCCTGACTGTGCTGTCTTCATGGTAGTTCACAGAAACGGGCTGACAGCTAGCACCATTCAATGGATCATCTGGAAGTGCCTCTCAAATACAGGACAACTTTGTTCAATACCATCAATTGAGAGGAATGTAAATAAAGCCAGACCTGGGTGAAAGAAATGTCTTCAAAAAAAAAACAAATGAGTAGCTGCCTGCACTAATAGATTTGCTGCAGGATAACTATATAACAAAAAAAATCTGATAAATAAGAATGACTCTGTCACATGCTACAAAGGATTCAGTCAGCTTATTTAATGCAACTGCAAGGGGACAGCAATAAACACAGCACTACACAGAATAAGAGTAGACAGTTGAGCTGCATTTCTTCTTGATTTTAAATCTTGATACAGGGTGAATCCAAATTATAAACTGGGAGTTTCCACTGAGACCCGAGTGGCAAGATCTACAAAATGACACAAACGTAAAATATATCAAATTACTACAATGGTCAACAAAAGTCAAAAACATTATATATGTACAACTCAGTGTGTACTAAATAAATAGTCAGAGATGGGCCCGAGGGTATGGAAGAAGTAAGGATAGAATTATCAAGAATAAAGTTTAACCTGTTTATGAGCTTAACTGCAAATCAGAGGTCACAATGCACCATGAAACACAATCCTATGTAAATTTGTTATTTATATAATATATAAACAGAAACACAAGGTTTGCTTAAAATATTGGAATCAGATTAACTAAAGTTCGAGTTAGGATGAGAACAGATTGGGAATTGGAGTATTGTGAGGACCATACGGATATGACAGTGCAGGATTTATAGTGTGGAACTATGCAAACAAGGTGTAGTTTTATACTGAATTATACAGGTCCTTGTGTATATATTATAAATAGAATAAAGAAACAACTTGAATTTATATAGTGCTTTTCACAACCTCAGAATGTCTCGAAACGCTTCACAGCCCATTTGCAGTGTAGGCACTGCGGTAATGTAAGAAGCATGGCGGCCCATAAGCATGCAACAAGGTCCCACAAACAGTAATGACATAATGACCAGATAATCTGTTTTAGTACTATTTTTTGAGGGTTTATATATTGGCCAGGAAACCATGGAGAAATTCCTGCTCTTCAAACAATGCCATGGGATTTTTTTTTTACATCTACCTGAGATGGCAGATGGGGCTTCAGTGTAATATCTGATCTGATAGACAGCACCACCTATTATGCAGCACTCCCTCAGTGTCAGCCTAGATTTTGTGCTTAAGCTTCTGGAATAGGACTTGAACATCCAATCTTCTGACTCAGACCCAAGAGTGCATACATTGAGCCACAGCTGACACCTATGTTGATCCAGGATGTACTTAGGGCGGCACAGTGGCGCAGTGGTTAGCACCGCAGCCTCGCAGCTCCAGAGACCTGGGTTCAATTCTGGGTACTGCCTGTGCGGAGTTTGCAAGTTCTCCCTGTGACCGCGTGGGTTTTCGCCGGGTGCTCCAGTTTCCACCCACCGCCAAAGATTTGTAGGTGATAGGTAAATTGGCCATTGTAAATTGCCCCGAGTGTAGGTAGGTGGTAGGGAATATGGGATTACTGTAGGGTTAGTCTAAAATGGGTGGTTCTTGGTCGGCACAGACTCGGTGGGCCAAAGGGCCTGTTTCAGTGCTGTACCTCTAAATAAATAAATAATTTACATCCATTGTAATGTTATCAATATTCTCATTTAATGCTTTGCAAACAAAAGATTTGAGATTCAAGCTTTGCCAAATTTTTGGGTTGCATTAAGCAGGGGTCACTCATTTCACATACATAGGTGGGAGTGTGAATACTGTGTGATTCTATCCTTCACAAACCTCATTCCAAATGTATGGGGGGAGAGGTGGTACAGTGTGATGCCACATTACTCAGACGTCATTCCAAACACAGCTGACACAGTGGGATTCAGCTCTACCCACACCTTATTCCCAATACATGGAGTGAGAGTTGATGTAGTATGACTCAGCACTAGCTATAAAAATAGATTAAAACAGAGGACTAGTAATCCAAAGACCCAGGCTAATACTCTGGGGACATGGGTTCAAATCCCAGCAAGGCAGTGGTGGAATTTAAATTCAATTAATTAATAAAAGTCTGGAATTGAAAGCTAGTCTCTGTAATGGTGAGCATGAAACTACCATCGACTGTCATAAAAACCCAACTGGCTCACTAATATCCTTTAGGAAAGGAAATCTGCCACCCTTATCTGGTCTAGCCTACATATGACTCCAGAGCCACAGCAATATGGTTATCTCTTAACAGCCCACTAAAATGGCCTAGCTAGCCATTCAGTTGTACAAAATTGTTACACAAAAGCTGAAAAGGAATAAAAGCAGACAGAACACCCAGCATCGACCTAGGCACTGGAAACGACAACAGCAAACCCAGCTCTGTTTTCCCTGCAAGGTCCTCCTTACTAACATCTGGGAGCTTGTGCCAAAATTGGGAGAGCTGTCCCACAGACAAGTCAAGCAACAGCCTAACACAGTCATACTCACGGAACCTTACCTTACGTCCAATGTCCCAGACACCATCAGCACCATTCCTGGGTATGCCTTGTCACATCGGCAGGACAGACCCAGCAGAGGTGACGGCATAGTGGTATACAGTTGGGAGGAAATTGCCCTGGGAGTCCTCAACTTTAACTCCGGACCCCATGAAGTCTCATGGCATCATGTCAAACATGGGCAAGGAAACCTCCTGCTGATTACGACCAACCGCCCTCCCTCTGCGGATGAATTAGTACTCCACCACGTTGAACACCACATGGAAGAAGCACTGAGGGTGACAAGGGCACAGAATGTACTCTGGGTGGGGGACTTCAATGTCCATCACCAAGAGTGGCTCAGTAGCACCACTACTGACCGAGCTGGCTGAAACCCAGAGGGCATATCTGCCAGACTGGGCCTGTGGCAGGTGGTGAGGGAACCAACAAGAGGGGAAAAAACCTACTAAATCTTGTCCTCACTATTCTACCTGTTGCAGATGCATCTGTCCATGACAGTATTGGTAGGAGTGACTACCATACAATCCTTGTGAAAACAAAGTCCCATCTTCACACTGAAGATACCCTCCATCATGCATCGAACAGATCTGTCAGCTCAAGACTGGACATCAGCAGCAACAGAAGTGTATTCAACCACTATCTGTAAACTCATGACCCAGCATATCCACACTCTACCATTACCATCAAACCAGGGGATCAACCCTGGTTCAATGGGGAGTGCAGGAGCACAGGAGAGCATGCCAAGAGCAGCACCAGGCACATCTAAAAATAAAGTGTCAACCTGGTGAAGCTACAACACAGGACGACTTGCATGCCAAACAGCAGAAGCAGCGTGCAGTAGACAGAGCTAAGCGACCCCATAACCAACGGATCTAATCAAAACTTGTGAATGATGGTGGACAATTAAACAACTAACAGGAAGAGGAGGCTCCACAAATATCCCATTCCTCAATGATGGGGCAGCCCAGCACATCAGTGCAAAAGAAAAGGCTGAAGCATTTGCGACCATCTTCAGCCAGAAGTGCGGATAAGATGATGCATCTCAGCCTCCTTCTGAGGTCCCCAGCTTCACAGATGCAATCTTCAGCCAATTCAATTCACTCCATGTGATATCAAGAAACGACTGAAGGCACTGGATGTTGCAAAGGCTATGGGTCCTGACAACATCCCAGCAGTAGTACTGAAGACTTATGCTGCAGAACTAGCTGCGTCCGTAGACAAGCTGTTCAAATGCAGCTGCAATACAGGCATCTACCCAACAACGTTGAAAATTGCCCACGTATGTCCTATCCACAAAAAACAAGACAAATCCAATCTGGCCAATTACCGCCCCATCAGTCTATTCTCAATCATCAGTAATGTGATGGAAGGTGTCGTTAACAGTGCTACCAAGCACCACCTAAACAGCAATAACCTGCTCACTGACGCTCAGTTTGGGTTCCACCAGGGCCACTCGGCTCCTGACCTCATTACAGCCTTGGTCCAGCTGAACTCAAGAGATGGGGTGAGAGTGATTGCCTTAATATCAAGGCAGCTTTTGACCGAGTATGGCATCAAGGAGCCCGAGCAAAACTGGAGTTAATGGGAATCGGGGGAAAACTCTCTGCTGGTTGGAATCGTACCTAGCGCAAAGGAAGATGGTTGCGGTTGTTGGAAATCAATCATCTGAGCTCCAGGACATCACTGCAGGTGTCCTCGGCCCAACCACCATCAACTGCTTCATCAATGACCTTCCTTCAATCATAAGGTCAGAAGTGGGGATGTTTGCACAATGTTCAGCACCATTCACGACTCCTCAGATACTGAAGCAGTCTGTGTAGAAATGCAGCAAGACCTGAACAATATCCAGGCTTGGGCTGATAAGTGGCAAGTAACATTCGCGCCTCACAAGTGCCAGGCAATGACCAACAAGAGAGAAGCTAACCATCTCCCCATGACAATGGCATTACAATTGCTGAATTCCCTATGATTAACATCCTGGGGGTTACCATTGACTAGAAACTGAACTGGAGTAGCCATATAAATACCGTGACTATAGAAGCAGGTCAGAGGCTAGGACTCCAGCAGCGAGTAACTCACCTCCTGACTCCCCAAAGCTTGTCCACCATCTACAAGGCACAAGTCAGGAGTGTGATGGAATACAAAAACAAGAAATGCTAGATTCACTCAGCAGGTCTGGCAGCATCTGTGGAAAGAGAAGCAGAGTTAACGTTTCGGGTCAGTGACCCTTCTTCGGAACTGACAAATATTAGAAAAGTCACAGATTATAAACAAGTGAGGTGGGGGTTGGGCAAGAGATAACAAAGGAGAAGGTGCAGATTGGACCAGGCCACATAGCTGACCAAAAGGTCACAGAGCAAAGGCAAACAATATGTTAATGGTGTTTTGAAAGACAAAGCATTAGTACAGATTAGGTGTGAATATACTGAATATAGAACATCAGCAAGTGCAAACCTGAAGAAAAACAACCTGAAAAAAACAGTGGGTAAGCAAACTGAACAAACTAAGATGAAATGAAATAAATGCAAAAAATGTAAAAAAGAATGCAAAAAAAAGGAAGAAAAAATAACTAAAAATGACTAAAAATGAAAGTAAAGTGGGGGGCTGTCATGCTCTGAAATTATTGAACTCAATGTTCAGTCCGGCAGGCTGTAGTGTGCCTAATCGGTAGATGAGATGCTGTTCCTCGAGCTTGCGTTGATGTTCACTGGAACACTGCAGCAATCCCAGGACAGAGATGTGAGCATGAGAGCAGGGGGGAGTATTGAAATGGCAAGCAACCGGAAGCTCAGGGTCCTGCTTGCGGACTGAGCGGAGATGTTCCGCAAAGCGGTCACCCAGTCTGCGCTTGGTCTCCCCAATGTAGAGGAGACCACACTGTGAGCAGCGAATACAGTATACTACATTGAAAGAAGTACAAGTAAATCGCTGCTTCACCTGAAAGGAGTGTTTGGGGCCTGGGATAGTGAGGAGAGAGGAGGTAAATGGGCAGGTATTACACCTCCTGCGATTGCAAGGGAAGGTGCCCTGGGACGGGGACGAGGTGGTGGGGGTAATGGAGGAGTGGACCAGGGTGTCGCGGAGGGAACGATCCCTTCGGAATGCTGACAGGGGAAGGGAGGGGAAGATGCGACTGGTAGTGGCATCACGCTGGAGGTGGCGAAAATGGCGGAGGATGATCCTTTGGATATGGAGGCTGGTGGGATGAAAAGTGAGGACAAGGGGAACCCTGTCACGGTTCTGGGAGGGAGGGGAAGGGGTGAGGGTAGAGGTGCGGGGAATGGGTCGGACACGGTTGAGGGCCCTGTCAACCACAGTGGGGGGAAATCCTCGGTTGAGGAAAAAGGAGGTCATATCAGAAGCACCGTCATGGAAGGTACTGACCCGAAACGTTAACTCTGCTTCTCTTTCCACAGATGCTGCCAGACCTGCTGAGTGAATCCAGCATTTCTTGTTTTTGTTTCAGATTTCCAGCATCCGCAGTATTTTGCTTTTATTTTAGTGTGATGGAATACTCTCCACTTGCCTGGAATGCTGCAGCTCCAACAATACTCAAGAAGCTCAACACCATTCAGGATAAAGCAGCCCACTTGATTGTCACCCCAACCACAAACATTCACTGTCTCCACCACCGACAGTCAGTGGCAGCAATGTGTACCATCTACAAGATGCACTGCAGCAATGCGCCAAGGTTCCTTCAACAGCACCTTCCAAACCCATGACCTCTACCACCTAGAAGGACAAGGGCACCTCCAAGCCACACAGCAGCCTGACTTGGAACTATGTCACCGTTCCTTCACTGTTGCTGGGTCAAAATCCTGGAACTCCCATCCTAACAGCACTGTGGGTGTACCTACCCCACATGGACTGCAGTGGTTCAAGAAGGCAGCTCACTGCCACTTCTCAAGGGCAATTTGGGATGGGCAACAAATGCTGGCTTTGCCACCGATGTCCACATCCCATGAAAGGAATTTTAAAAAGCGCTAAATAGGTTGGTAACAAACCACCCAGTCCAGATGGGATGCACCTAGGTTGCTGAGGGAAGCTAGGGTTGTGATAGCAGAAGGTCTGAAGACAACCTTTAATCCCTAGATATGGGAGTGGTGCCAGAGGACTGGAATTAGAATTTTTAGAATTAGAATTAGAACATTACAGCGCAGTACAGGCCCTTCGGCCCTCGATGTTGCGCCGACCTGTGAAAGATTGATAATGTTTTATTCCTGTTCAAAAAAGGGGAGAGAGATAAACCTGGTAACTACAGGTTAATGAGTCTAACGTTAATGATGGGAAAATTAATACAGATTACTGTCAAGGACAAATTCTCACTTGGAGAAGCATATGTTAATAAGCGACAGCCAGCATGGATGTGTTGAAGGCAGATCATCTCCAACTAAACTGATTGAGTTCTTTGAAACAGTATACTGTATTTGCTGCTCTTGATGCAGTTCCCTCTACATTGGGGATGCCAAACAAGATTGGGTAACTGCTTTGTGGAATACCTCTGTTCAGACTGCAAGTATGACACTGAGCTTCCAGTCGCCTGTCATTTTAATTCTCTGCCCCACTCACTCTGACCTCTCGGTTCTCAGCCTCCTACACTGTTCCAATGAAGCTCAACCTAGGCTTGAGGAACAGGACCTCATCTTTTGATTAGGCCCTTCACAGCCTTCTGGACTCAACATTGAGCTCAACAATTTCAGATCATAACCTCGGCCCTCATTTTTCCCATTTATATCACCTCTAGACCCATCTTTTCTTTCATTCCTTTTGTCATTTAACCTCTCCTGTCCTCTACCCTATCTCAGACCTTCTTGTGTTCTTTCCCCTCCCCCTCCCTTTCATGCATTGCTTAAAACATGATACATCTCTAACTTTTTCAGTAATGATGAAAGTTCATCGATCTGAAATGTTAACTCTGTATCTCTCTCTCCACAGATGCTGCCTGGCCTGTTGAGTATTTCCAGCATTTTCTGTTTTTATTTCAGATTTCCAGAATGCATAGTTATTGTGCTTTTGTAAGAGTGTTGATATTGTTACATTCAGCACTATTGAGAATTCATTCCAATTGAACATCGGGGAACAGTTGATACAGTTGATTCAGCACTACTCACATCTCATTAACAATACAAATAAAATAAAAAAGGAAAACCTATATTTATATCATGCCTTTCATAAGCTCAGGACAACTCCAAAACACTTTATAGTCAAGGAAATGCTTTTGAAGTGTTGTAATGTAGGGAATGTGGCAGCCAATTTGCACACAGCAAAACTCCCACAAACAGCAATGAAAAATGACCAGATAATTAGAGGGATAATTAGTGACAAGGTCTACTCTGCTCTTCAAAATAGTGGCATAGGATCTTCTACGTCCATCTGAGAGCATACATGGGGGAGAAAGTTGATACAGTGTGATTCAGCTCACATCTCATAAACAATGCATGGGGTTGGTGTAGTCTGATTCAGCACTACTTACATCTCATTCCCAATACATTGGGAGAGTTAATACACTGTGATACAGCACTATTCACACTTCATTTCCAATACATTGGAAAGAAGTGATAAAGTGTGATTAAGCACTACTCACACTCCATTCCCAATGTATGGGGATACAGCTGATACAATTTGATTCTGCACTTCTCAAATCTCATTCCAAACACATGGAGGAAGAGTTTAGAAGCAGTTGGATTCAAAACCACTCGCATCTCATTAATACATGGGGAGAGAGTTCACACTGCGTGATTCAACAGTAACCACAGGCAGGATTTTCCGTTTGGGGTAGGGACCATTTCCGGGGCCCGACACCACTCCCAGGGTCCCGATTTTCCCCAAGATTGTCCCTAATTGGCTGGAGGGCACGTTTGGCAGCCAATTAGCAGTGACGAGCGCAGGAAGGAGGTGGGAGGCTGAAAGTGCGGGCCTGATTTAAAGGCTTGGTGGCAGCAATTATTGTGGCAGCTGTCTTGCAATGAAATGGCAGCCAGAAGTGAACAGGAGGAGAAGCAGAGGCCAGGCACCCATGGCAGTGCTGCCCCAAGGTCATGCTGGAGGCACTGCACGAAAGGCACAAAGTCTTGTTCCCGGACAGTGGCAGAAGGCCACTCAGCCAAACCAAACAGACCTGCCTGGAGGTGGCAGAGAATGTGAGCAGCCGCAGTGTTGTCAGGAGGATCTGGGTGCAATGCTGCAAAAGATTGAATAACCTGCTTTGCTCTGGCAAGGTGAGTGCTACACGTCACCCAGATTACAGGCGTCCAGGTCTGCAGCCGCACCAGCTGACATGGTGTTCCTGAACATGGGAGAAATGTGTGCCCAGGCTCATTACTGACCCATCAGCGAGGCTCAAAGCTATAGCGCTTACTGAGAAGCTGGAAGCACTGATAAATGCGGCATCTTATTTAAAGGAGCCACTTGAATTGATGAGAGAGGCCAGCTTAGCCTCATCTTTCTCTCTTTTTGTCCTTGCATAGGAGGGCGCAAAATGCTGGGGGCGGCACAGTGGCGCAGTGGTTAGCACCGCAGCCTCACAGCTCCAGCGACCCGGGTTCAATTCTGGGAACTGCCTGTGTGGAGTTTGCAAGTTCTCCCTGTGTCTGCGTGGGTTTTCTCCGGGTGCTCCGGTTTCCTCCCACAAGCCAAAAGACTTGCAGGTTGGTAGGTAAATTGGCCATTATAAATTGCCCCTAGTATAGGTAGGTGGTAGGGAAATATAGGGACAGGTGGGGATGTGGTAGGAATATGGGATTAGTGTAGGATTAGTATAAAAGGGTGGTTGATGGTCGGCACAGACTCGGTGGGCTGAAGGGCCTGTTTCAGTGCTGTATCTCTAAAACTAAAGGGGAAGGTGCCCCAGCTTGCCATCCTGACAGCTACGGAGGAGGCAACACTTGACATCACAAGGGTGGCACCTCATGGAAGTGGAAAGTGTGTGATAGAGAGATGAGAATACCAGTAGGAGTGGGTGAAAAGGTATTGAATTCTGGAGATGAAGGGGATGGAGTGCACATTTCCCCATGTGACAGTGTGCCAAAACTTCAGCTGCATTGGGAAGCCTCAGTTCTACAGAGGCATCTGCTGTCAGAGATGAGTCAAACGCATTAACAAAAAAACTTCTCTTCCGTTCAGGTGTTGAGGAGCGCAAGCTCCAGCAGCTCTTGGGGACCAACGCCCTTCCCCTTCACTTCCCTCTGACCCCATCCCTTCTTCGAATCTGACCGCCTGTTGTGTATTCACAATACCTCTGACCTTCCCAACTCTGACACTGAATGATCTGTACTTAACAAAGGACTCAGTTTCATCCCCTTATGCCCCCATCAATGAATTTCACGCTCAGCATGATGTTGACCTCTTCTGTTGCCTTTGCCTCTGGGCTCTTCTTTGGCTAGAAGTCATCCCCCGGACCAGAAGACAGGCGACCCATTCACCCATCTTCAGTATTCTCCCTCCACCTGGACCCCTCCCTCTGGCCTCTTACCCGCTCTTGATTTTTTCATTGAGAATGTCGGCATGATATCAGCCGTCTTAATTTCTCTGCTCCCCTCACTCTCTAACCTGTCTCCATCTGAACTTGCTGCACTCCGTTTTCTCAGGTCTAACCCCAACATTGTGTTCAAACCTGCTGACAAGGGTGGCGCTATTATTGCCTGGCACATCGACCTCTACCTTGCAGAGGCTGAGCATCAACTCTCCGACACGTCCTATCTCCCCCGGACGATGATCCCACCACCAAACATCAAGCCACTGTCTCCAGAACTGTCACTGACCTCATCTCCTCTGGATATCTTCCCTCTACAGCTTCCAACCTCATCGTTCCGCAACCCCAGACAGCCCACCTCTACCTCCTTCCCAAAATCCACAAATAGGACTGTCCTGGTAGATGCATCGTTTCAGCCTGTTTCTGTCTCACTGAACTCATTTCTTCTTATCTTGACTATTTTTTCTCCCTGATCCAGTCTCTTTCCACCTACATCCGTGACTCCTCTGACACCTAGATGATTTCGGCAATATCCAGTTTCTTGGCCCGAACCACCTCCTCTTCACTATGCACGTCCAATCTCTCTACACCTCCATCCCCCACCAGGACAGTCTGAGGGCTCTCTGCTTCTTCCTTGAACAGAGGCCCAACTAGTCCACATCTATTTGCGGGGTCAGTCGAATATTCCTTTTTCCAGTCCTACCCAGGCCCCTCTCCCAACTCTTTTTCCATTACATTGATGACTGTATTGGTGCAGTTTCCTGCTTTTGCCCCAAACTGGAAAACTTTATCAACTTTGCTTCCAATTTCCACCCTTCTCTCACCTTCACATGGTCCATCTCTGACACTTCCCTTCCCTTCCTCGACTTCTCTATCTCCGCATCTGGAGATAGGCTGTCCACTAATAATCATCATAAACCACCGACTCCCACAGCTACCTCGACTACACTTCCTCACACCCTAGAACCATAGTAAAGTTACGGCACAGAAAGAGGCCATTCGGCCCATTGTGTCTGTGCCGGCTGAGGAAACTAGCCGCCCATTCTAATCCCACCTTCCAGCACCTGCAGGTTCAGGTACCTTTTAAATGAGTTGAGGGTTTTTGCCTCCACCACCGATCCGGGCAGCAAATTCCAGAAACCCTCTTGGTGAAAAAGGTTTTCCCTTACGTCCCCTCTAATCCTTCTACCAATCACCTTAAATTGGTGCTCCCTGGTAATTGACCTCTCCGCTAGGAGAATCAGGTCCTTCCTGTCTACTCTGTCTAGGCCCCTCATAATTTCATACAACTCAATTAAGTCACCCTGCTTCCTGTAAGGACTCCATTCCATTCTTCCAGTTTCTCTGTCTCCAAGGCATCTGTTCTGATATTACCTTGCACAACAGTGCTTCTGCTATGTCTTCCTTTATCCTCAACCAAGAATTCTCTCCATTGTGGTTGACAGGGCCCTTAACCATGTCCGACACATTTCCCACACTTCTGCCCTCACCCCTTCCCCTCCCTCACAGAATGAAAGGGTTCCCCTTGTCCTCCCTTTCCACCCCACCAGCCTCCACATCCAAAGCATCATCCTCCGCCATCTCCGGCACCTCTAGCATGATGCCACCACCAAACACATCTTCCCTTCCCCTCCCGTCAGCATTCCAAAGGCATCTTTCCCTCTGCGACACCCTGGTCCACTTCTCCATCACCCCAGATACATTGTCCCCTTTCCACGGCACCTTCCTATGCAATCGCATGAGATGTAATACCTGCCCTTTTACCTCCTCTCTTCTCACCATCCAAGGCTCCAAACACTCCTTCCAGGTGAAGCAGTGATTTATTTGTACTTCTTTCAATTCAGTATACTGTAGTCACTGCTCACAATGCTGTCGCCTCTACAGTGGGGAGGCCAAATGCAGATTGGGTGACAGATTTGCAGAACATCTCCGCTCAGTCCGCAAGTATGACTCTGAGCTTCCAGTTGCTTGCCATTTTAATTCACCACCCGGCTCTCATGCCCATATTTCTGTCCTTGGCCTGCTGCTGTGTTCCAGTGAACCTCAACACAAGCTCGAGGAACAGCACTTCATTTTCCGATTAGGCATTCTGCAGCCTTCTGGACTCAACATTGAGTTCAACAATTTCAGAGCATGACTGCCTTTTTTAAAATTTTATTTTATTTTATCTTTTATATGCCTGTTTTAAACTTGTTTTTCAGGTTTTTTGCTTTTGGATAGAGCTGTTCATTATTCTGCCATTAACACTCACTCTGGACTAATGCTTTGTCTTTTATAACAACTATTAGCACTCCTCTTGCCTTTGTTCCATGACATCTTGTCATTTAATCTGTCCTGCCCTCTGCCCTATCACACACCTTCCCTTTTATTCTTCTTCCCCCCACCCATTCACTTCTTCAAAGCCTATTGCATTTCTAACCTTGCCAGTTCTGATGAAAGGTCACAGACCTGAAAGGTTAACTCTGTTTCTCTCTCCACAGATGCTGCCAGACCTGTTGAGTATTTCCAGCACTTTGTTTTTATTTCACGAGCTGTCATCTTACGAACATACGAATTAGGAGCAGGGGTAGGCCACCTGGCCCCTCAAGCCTGCTCCGCCATTCAATCAGTACATGGCTGAACTGATTTCTCCACATTACACCTACCAATAACCTTTCACCTCCTTGCTTATCAAGAATCCATCTATCTCTGCCTTAAAAATATTCAAAGACTCTGCTTCCACCACCTTTTGAGGAAGAGAGTTCCAAAGACTCACGACCCTCTGAGAAAAAAATTCTCCTCATCTCTGTCTTAAATGGGTGACCCCTTATTTTTAAACAGTGACCCCTGGTTCTAGATTCTCCCACAAGGGGAAACATCCTTGCCACATCCACCCTGTCAAGACCACTTGTTACATCTTGCCAACCAGAAAATGACCCATTTATGCCTACTCATTGTTTCCTGTTAGCTAGCCAATCTTCTATCCATGCATCCTCTTTTTCCCACAGGGCCAGTTGTGGAGGAGGAGCATGCCAGTACCCTGCGATATCACTGGTGTCTTTGGATGAAATGGAAGCCACAGACCCTGCACCGTTACATCATTCAAGAGCACCCTCCACCAACTCAAATACACTCACACCGGTGGGTCCTCAAGCATAGTTAGAAAGCGTGGTGCTGAGTGAACAGCATGACGCTCGTGAGCAGGAGGAGGTGAGAGAGGCAGAGGCAGCTATGGGCAGTCCCCCTGGGAGGATGGAGGATAGACACAGCCATGCTCAGCTGGGTGCAGATTCAGGGCCCTGGGAGTCACAATAAAGGCGGCTCTACTTTGATCAGCAGCGAGAGATATGTGCCCACAGGTTGAAACTTCCTGAGGCAGTGCGCCGTCATGGGCTGAGAATGGAGGTGTGCATTCAGCTCATGTGCACCACCAAGGCTCAGGCTTTTGAGCGTGTGAGCTCCTCCATTGACAGTGGCCAACCTCATGGAGAGCCCTATGCAGAGCACTGAGTAGATGCAGGAAGAGCACACCGACATATGGAGAATGCAGGCAATGCTCTGTAGCACTTAATCGGTCAGTGGCGCTGATGGCGCAAAGATGCATGGAGTGGATGCCAGTTGCACCCCAGCTACTGGTACCCTCCAGCGATCCAGAGTGCCATCAAAGGGCTGAGGCAGTCGCCTATAGAATGAGAATGTCACCCCTCATAGGTCGGCATCATCATTATCTTCGGCCTCCTTGGACCCTCTGATTGAAGGACTATCTATGCAGCAGAACCCTATGACAGAGGCTGCCCCTACATTGCCCCATTGGCACCTCCATGACAAGGATGACCACTATGGGCATCTCAGTCACAAGCAGACACATATAAGCAGGCTGTCTCTACCTTGTCCGAGGCCACAAGGGGAGCACTGCGCGGAAGTGGCCGACAGCAAAGGCCACCTTGCCAGTCGCTGCATTGAGTGGGTTCACTTGGGTGAATTTAATTTGTAATTCTGTAAACTGTTATTTATTAATTACATTGAAAATATTGAGCCATGATCCCAGACATGTGAGCTTCCCTTCTTTAATAGAGAAACTAGAAGAGGAAGGAAGTGGTGAAGAGAAGCAATGGTCTTTGAAAGGGGATACTGAGACCACTGGAAAGATGTGTATCATGCATTGGCGGTAAGAGTAGAACTTTTCAAAGTTGTGTGTTTAATGGATGTATTCTCAAAGGCACAGCAAAGTGAGTACCAGTGCATGCTGTCCTTCTGGATGAGGAGCGCTCAGGCAAAATGTGCCTGGATCAGGTGTGCCCTGGTGTTCATGCCATCATGATGAAAGCTTTGACTCCTGAGACAGCCCCAGCCATGTCCCTGGCCAGCCAGGGCACCGTTCTGCTCTGCATCTTCCTCCTTCTCTGATGAACCGTACAATCTAGCACTTCACCCTCTTTAAGGTACACACCTCTCTTGGGGGCCATGTTATGGGGAGTGCAGCAGACTACAATAATGCGCAAGACTCTGGCAGGAGTGTACTGCAGGGTGCCACCTGACCATTCGAGACACCAGAACCACATCTTCAGGAGCCTGTTGGCCTGCTCACTAATGGTCCTTGGGAGCAGATGGCTTCAGTTGTAGCACCTCTATGCCTCTGTCATGGGGTCATGTAAAGGTGTGAGTAGCCATCTTGTCAAGGGACATCCCTTGTCCCCTAGAAGCCATCCAAGGAGTTTCAGTGGTGACATGAACAACAGCGGCACCCTGGACTGCTGGAGAATGAAGGCGTCTTGCAGCTGACAGGATAGCAAGCGCACAGATGTACAAGGCACCAGATTGTGGCCGCACACCAGCTGAACATTTAGGGAGTGGAAGCCCTTCCTGTTGACAAACCTCACTGGCTGCTCACTCGGTGCCTTGATGGCCACATGGGTGCAACTGATGATGCCTTGCGGAAATCCAACAATGGAAGCGACTCCAATGCCCTTGGTGCCTGCGAGGCCCCATCTGCTTGAAATTGTATGCGCTGCCCAGCTTTCACAAATAAGGCATCAAGATGCAATGGTGTGCAGCTGCTTGAGAGACGCCACCAAGGTCTGATGCCGATCTTTGGAACAGGCCAGAGGCGAAGAGGTTCGAGGCCACAGTGACTTTGACGGTTACTGGTAGGGCATGGCGAGGAGTGCTGTGAGGTCTGAGGTTTCCCTCAACAAGCAAACAAATCTCATCTGCCTAGTTAAGCGCAGTCTCTTGCGACACTGATTCTCTGACATGTCCAGGTATCATCACCTTCAGCAGTACACTTGATGCTGAGAGTATGGCCTTTGTTGCCTTCCTGCCCCTCATTCCTCTCCTCTGCCCGCCTCATGTCCAGAGCACAGCATCTGCTCCTGAGGATGTTGCTCCTCTATGCTACTCGTCCTTATCCCGAGCAGGGGTTGACAACATGTCCGTACATGGACACCAGTGTCTGTGGTAAAGATTTTGAGGTCCATGGTAATTTTAAATTACAGGGATGAGAAATTTCCACCAAATGATGGATTTCTGACATTGAGGCTCGGAATTCCGTCATCAGCTTCTTCCTTTACCCACTCAGTATTTATTTCAGTTTTCCAGCATTCACAGTGGTTTGCTCTTCTTCTACTTAGAGACATTGGCTAAGGGCTGATCGTCAGCATTAAAGACTGCAAACACATTTCTAAACATTGATTGAAGCTGGTTTGCCAGTATTAAAGATGGTGGCAGACATTAGCTAAGCAATGGTGCGAAAGCGCGTCTCTTTACCAGCTGAGGTTAGTAAACAGAGAGGGTAGCCACAGAGTGGGCAGTCACAGTGGGGGGAGGGGGTGACACGGGGGGGGGGGGCGGGGGGGAGACACACAGAGGGGAGGGGGAGAGACAAGAGGGGAGGAGGAGAGACATGGTGGGGGGGGGAGAGACACTGAGGTGGTGGGAGAGACACAGAGGGGGGGGGAGAGACACAGAAGTGGGGGAGAGACATGGGGGGGGAGGAGAGAGACACAAAGGGGAGAGCGACACAGAGGGGGTAAAGATACGGGGGGGAGAAACACAGAGGGGGGAGAGACACGGGGGAGACACGGGGTGGGGGGGAGACACAGAGCAGGGGGGAAACAGAGTAGGGGAAACACGGGGGGGGGGACACGGGGGGACGACACGGGGGGGGTAAAATGGGGGGGACACGGGGGGGGACACAGGGGGGAAACACAGAGGGGGGAAACACAGAGGGGAGAAACACAGAGGGGGGGACACGGGGGGGGGGGAACACAGAGGAGGGGAACACAGAGGGGGGGAGACGAGGGAGACACAGAGGGGGGTGACACAGATATTGGGTGACATGGGCACAGAGAGGGGGAGGGGGACACAGAGGGGGGACACAGAGACACTCAGAGAGACAGAGAGAGACACAGACAGAGAGAGGGAGACAGACACGAAGAGAGAGGGCCAATCCTCTACAACTGGCAGCGGGTTGCCCATGGCTCGGTTTGATTGACAGCTCTCCTATTAATGTGTATGTCAGGCTGAGGGGGTAGGTTGGATGTGCGCCTGATGGACTGTGGCCACCTGTCTGTGATTGCTCAGTGTCTGCGACTAACAGCGGGCTGCCCAGGTGGGGTGAGCACTGACTGGCAGTTCGTGGTGCAAGCGAGTTGTGATTGGCCGCCCCTGTTTTTGCATAGTTCAGGGAGTGAGTGAGAATGGCTGCTGCAGGGGAAGAGGGAGAGAGAGACTGAGAAGAGAGCAGGAAACAGGCCAGCACAACAGGAGTAGGAACAGAGGGAGGGAGAGAGAAGAGAGTGGTAGACAGAGAAGGGGGAGAGAGAGAGGAGAGACGGTGAGGGGAGCGAGAGAGAGAGAGAGAGAAGGAGCCCGGGGGGACAAGAGAAGGGAGAGAGATGGACACAGAGAGGGGAGAGGGATGGACTCAGGAAGGGAAGAGAGGAAGGGGAGAGAGAGGGTCACAGGGAAGAGACAGAGGGAGAGAGAGATGGACGAGAGGGGGGGAGAGGGAGAGGGGAGAGAGGGATAAGGAAGAGAGAGAGGGGGAAGAGAGGGAGTGGGGGAGAGAGAGGGTGGGGGAGAGAGAGAGTGGAGGAGGGGGCAGAAGGGGGTGGGGGAGAGAGGGTGTCAGGAAAGAGAGAGGATGGAGAGAGAGGGGAGAGAGAGGGAGGGGAGAGAGAGAGAGAGGGAAGAGAGAGGGGGGAGACAGGGTAGAGAGAGAGAGGGGGAGAGAGAGAGGGGGAGAGAGAGGGGGAGAGAGAGAGGGGGAGAGAGAGGGGAGAGAGAGAGGGGAGAGAGAGAGGGGGGAAAGAGAGGGGGGAAAGAGAGGGGAGAGAGAGAGGGGAGAGAGGAGGGAGAGAGAGGAGGGAGAGAGAGGGGAGAGAGAGAGGGGAGAGAGAGAGGGGGAAGAGAGAGGGGGGGAGAGAGGGAGGGGAGAGAGGGGGGGAGAGAGGGGGGTGGGAGAGAGAGGGGGAGAGAGAGAGAGAGAGGGAGAGAGAGAGAGATAGAGGGGGTCCCTGCCCTGGAGCCCCCTCTCCCGTGACTCCCACCCCGCTAAACCCCTTCCTCAATGACTCACCTGTGGCCTGTATCCCTGTCAACCACAGTGGGGGGGGAATCCTCGGTTGAGGAAAAAGGAAGACATATCAGAAGCGCTGTCATGGAAGGTAGGACTATGGAAAGGCTGCCTATGCTTAAGGTAGATAAGTCACCTGGTCCGGATGTCTTGCATCCCAGGTTGCTAAAGGAAGTGGGGGTGGAGATAGTGGAAGGGCTTGCCATAATCTACCACTCTTCCCTAGATATGGAGGAGGTGCCAGAGGATTGGAAAGTGGCCAATGTGCCACCCTTATTCAAGAAAGGGTGTAAGGACAGTCCTAGCAGTTACAGGGCTGTTAGTTGAAAATTAGTGTTGGCTAAGATTTTAGAAACAATAATCAGGGAAAAACATCAACAGGCACTTGGAGAGGTTTGAGTTAATTAAGGATAGCCAGCACGGATTTGTAAAAGGCAGATCATGCTTGACTAATCTAATTGAATTTTTTGATGAAGTTACAAAGAAGGTTGATGAAGGGAATGTGGTGGATGTTGTCTATATGGATTTTAAGAAAGTGTTTGATAAGTTACCACATAAAAGGCTGGTTAACAAAATTGAGGCTTATGGAATAGGAGAATCAATGTCCAATTGGATAAAAAAAAACAAAGTGATTCATGACAACGCTTCGTCATCGCCAACGTCATCAGGATGCGCCGCGGTCTCCTGCCCTCTGCGCATGCGCTGCGGTCCGGCTTGCCAGGACCGTTTTGTGCATGCGCAGATGACGCGATACGCACATGCGCACACGGTCTCCTGATCTCTGCGCATGCACTGCGGTCCGGCTTACCACGGACACTTTGCACATGCGCAGATGACGTCATCGCGTTATGTCGTCTTCCTCGGGCAACGCGCCAGGTTGGCCTCTGCACATGCGTCAATCTTCGGATATTCACGCATGCGTCAAAGCTTCGGCGCGACTTTTTGAAAGTGGAAGGAGGAGAGGTTTCGTCGGGCATTTTCTCACGTTTTATCTGAATTATTTAGTCGTTTTGGAGACTTGCTTCATCTTTATTAGACACAGGAGATTGTTCCAAGGTAAGTTGCTCTGCCTTTGTAAGTTGCTTTGAAAACATTTCCATTGTCTGGGGCACCGCATGTTCTCCAGTCCCTGTTGTAAGCTACTCTGAAAACATTTCCATTGTCTGGGGCACCACATGTTCTCCAGTCCCTGTTGTGAGTTGCTGTGTGCAGGCAACCTACCATCTAAACGGTCATTTTCGTTTCACTGCAGAACTTAAAAAGGTGTGCACAACAGTAATTTCAGTGGATGGACGGAGGCAAGCTCTGACTCTGATTTGCTTTATTTCTTTTCATGTAAAACATGCCGTCGAGAAAACAATCCTTGAGACATAAGGTCAGCATTCAAGCAACGAAGGCAACTGGATCATGCTGCGGAGCTCGTCACGATGTGGAAAGGAACATTGCATTTATGGATGAATTGGGAATGCACATTGGGATGCGCTTGGGGAACATTCACCAAGAATAGACTGAGCTCAGACTCTTGTGACTTTACCTTCTTCACATGGACAATACAGTAGTGGAATAGAGAGCCAAGCGTTCATTCACCACAAGGCTCTCCAGGAACAATCTCTTTAGCTGTGCATAGCAGAGACTTGGCCTGTCTGTCTAACAGGAATGCTGGAAACACAACACTCATGTATCCATGCACAGCAGTGCTTAATGAACTTAATAAAACTTCTCAATAATTAACCCCAGAATTGTTGAGGCTTTGTTTTGCATGCTATTTCCCCGACTTTGCAACTGCACTTCAGATATTCAACTGTGGTGGAGGTAGGGGGGTAGATGGAGGGGTGGAGGTAGGGGGGTAGAGGGAGGGGTGGAGGTAGGGGGTAGAGGGAGGGGTGGAGGTAGCGGGGTAGAGGGAGGGTTGGGAGAAGAGGGGGATAGAGGGTTGGGTAAAGAGGGGGATAGAGGGTTGGGTGAAGGGGGGGGAGGGAGGGGTGGGTGAAGAGGGGGAGGTGAAGATGGAGAGGGGGGAGGGGTGGGGAGAGCAGGGAGGGGTGGGGAGAGGGAGCATGCAAAATGCAGGGACCAGACAGTTGCAATGCCTGAAGTACTGTGGAGAAGTAGGGGAGAAGCAACTGGATTGGGCATCCGCAGCTGGAGGAAACGGCTGAATGGAGAGGGCCGGATGCGAGAGGCCGTAGAGAACTGCGGGGAGCGAGTGTGCGAAGACCTTGGTGTCGCCGGGTCCAGGGACTGGCCAGTAAGTCTTTTGCTGTTGTGTTTCTGGCGCATGCACAGAAAAAGGCACTCCTCTTCCACTCCGCTGCTCCCCCCCCCACTCCCGCTCTTCCCCACCCCCCCACTCCCACTCTTCCCCCCCTCTCCCTCTCTTCCCCCCCTCCCTCTCTTCCCCCCCTCTCCCTCTCTTCCCCCTCTCTTTTCCCCCCTCCCTCTCTTTTTCCCCCCCCTCTCTTTTCTCCCCCCCCCACCCCCCGACACCCTCAACGCTGCTCTCCCCAGCCCCCGCGCTGCTCTCCTCGGCCCCCGCGCTGCTCTCTCACTCCGGCCATTGTATACTGCCACATGTTCGTTAGGTTTCCTCTGTGTGATTCTTTGAGCAGCGTCATCTTTAGTCCTGGCAGCTGCTACAGTCGCAATCTGTGACATTTTCGTGGCACATGCTGTATTTGCGCATGTGCCAAAACAGCGCCACCTACCGTTTGTGTTGTCAACAAATGCGGTCAAAAAAAAATTGGCTCTAGGACAGAAAACAGTGAGTCGTGGTAAATGGTTGTTTTTCGGACTGGAGGATGTTAGACAGTGGTGTTCTCCAAGGGTCAGTGCTAGGACTGCTGCTTTTTTTTGCTATATATATATATATACTTGGATCTAGGAATACAGAGTAGAATTTTAAAATTTGCCGATGATACCAAATTTGGAGGAGTGGCAAACAGTCAGGATGATAGGAACTGCCTACAACAGGACAAAGATAGGTTAGCAGAATGGGAAAACAAGTGGCAGATAGAATTTGATACAGACCAGTGTGAGGTGAATGCATTTTGGCGGAAGAGATAGGGGACACAATATAGACTTAACAGTAAGACCAGGTGAAGGCTGAAAGGGAACCCTAGACCTCTTTCTCACTGGGTTGTAACAATGACTCACACTTCATTCTCCATACAAGTCAAAGGGAATCAGGGGGATAATTCTCAACTGGTTGGAGTCATACGTACTGCAAAGGAAGAAGTTTGTGGTTATTGGAGGCCAATCATCTCAGCTCCAGGACATCGCTGCGGGAGTTCCTCAGGGTAGTGTCCTAGGCCCAACCATCTTCAGCTGCTTCAATCAATGACCTTCCCTCCAACATAAGATCAGAAGTGGGGATGTTCACTGATGATTGCACACTGCTCAGTACCATTCACGACTCCTCAGATACTGAAGCAGTCTGTGTCCAGATGCAGCAAGACCTGGACAACATTCAAGCTTGGGCTGATAAGTGGCAAGTAACATTCACGCCACACAAGTGCCAGGCAATGACCATCTCCAACAAAAGAGAATCTAACCATCTCCACTTGATGTTCAACGGCATTACCATCGCTGAATCCCCACCATCAACATCTTGGGAGTTACCATGACTAGAAACTTAACTGGTCCAGCCATATAAATGCTGTGGCTACAAGAGCAGGTCAGAGGCTCAGAATGCAGCGGCGAGAAACTCACTTCCTGCCTCCCCAAACCCTCTCCACCATTCTCAAGGCACAAGTCAGGAGTGTGATGGAATACTCCCATTTGGCTGGGTGAGTGCAGCTCCAATAACACTCAAGAGACTCGACATCATTCAGGACAAAGCAGCCCACTTGATTGGCACCCCTTAACACCTTAACAGTCACTCCCTCCACCACCAGTGCACAATGGCAGCAGTGTGTACCATGTAAGAGATGCACTACAGCAACTCACCACGGCTCTTTTGACAGCACCTTCTAAACTCACAAGCACTATCAACTAGAAGAACAAGGGAAACACTACCAGCTGCAAGTTCCCCTCCAAATCACACACCATCTTGACTTGGAAATATATCACCAATTCTTTACTGTCACTGGGTCAAAATCATGGAACTCTCTCCCTAATAGTACTGTGGGTGCAGCTACAACACAAGGAGCTCAAGAAGGGAGCTCACCAGCACCTTCTCACGGGCAGTTAAGGTTGGGCAACAAATGCTGGTTTTGGCAGCGATGCCCAAATCCCATGAATGAATAGAAGAAATGAATTGTAAGAAGAAAGAATTGCATTTAGATAGTGATTTTCATGACCACCAGACTTCTCAAAGCACTTTACAGCCAATGAAATACTTTTGAATGAAGTGGAGTCACTGTTGTCGTGTAAGAAAAGCAGCTGCCAATTTGCACATAGCAAACTCCCACAAACAGCAATGTGATGATGACCAGGTAATCAATTTTTGTGACGTTGATTGAGGGATAAATATTGGCCAGGACAAAGGGTACAACTCCTCCGCTCTTCTTCGAAATATTGCCATGGGATCTTTTACATCCACCCGAGCAGTAAGATGGGGCCTTGGTTTAACATCTCATCTGAAAGACAGCACCTCCAACAGTGCAGCACATCCTCAGTACTGCTACAGTTTATTATTATTTTTTATTTATTTTATTTTTTATATTTATTTATTTTTATTTAGAGATACAGCACTGATACAGGCCCTTCGGCCCACCGAGTCTGTGCCGACCAACAACCACCCATTTATACTAACCCTACAGTAATCCCATATTCCCTAACACCTACCTACACTAGGGGCAATTTACAATAGCCAATTTACCTATCACCTGCAGGTCTTTGGCTGTGGGAGGAAACCGGAGCACCCGGAGGAAACCCACGCGGTCACAGGGAGAACTTGCAAACTCCGCACAGGCAGTACCCAGAATCGAACCCGGGTCCCTGGAGCTGTGAGGCTGCAGTGCTAACCACTACTACTCAGACATCATTCCTGATAAACACCAGGAGAGAATTGCTACAGTGTGATTCAGCACCACAAAGATTACATTGCAATGCATGGAGAGTGAGTTGATATAGTGGAATTAGGACTGCCCACACCTCATTCCCAATAAATAAAGAGACAGTTAATATGTGTGATTCAGCACTTCTCATACATCATTCCTAAAACATGGGGAAGAAAAGTGATAAAGTATGATACACCACTGCTCACATTTCATTCACAATACATGTATGAGAGAGGTGATGCAGTATGATTCATTCAAAATACATGGGGGGGCAGTTGATACACTGTGATTCCCAATACATGATATTCACCACTATTCACATGTCATTCCAGAAACACGAGGGAAGAGTTGATACAGAACACTTTAGGCCCATTTAAGGGTTCAGGTGCGCCCAAAAAGAGTTAAAACAAATGAATTAAGCAAATCATCTGCATACTCCAAAAAGAAAAGAGGCTATGTTGCTCACATTTCATTCGAAATATATGGGGATGGAGTTGATATAGTGTGATTCAGCATTCCTCATCCCTTGATCGGAATTTTGTTGATGTGGCAGGGGCCCCAACGAAAGTTAGGGGCAACCCCGCCTTGGCCATTTGTAGGACCTCCAACTGCATTTTTTGGCTGTCTTGCATCTAATTAGTTGCCATTGAGGCTCCCGTCCCTTTAATGGAGGGGCGCCCAACCCCAGGAGCTGCCAGCCAACTGGAGAGCCGGCAGCTCAGCAGTACCACCGGGAGCAGTGGCCACGGTTGGGACTGCGCCTGGAAGAGAGGACGCTAGGGGAGCAAGTCACCCTCCCACCTAGGTAAGGGGGGGTCTAGGGGCACTGGGGCCAGTCAGGCAGGCTCAGGCAAGAGGTTGGGGGGTGGGGGGGGGGGTGGTTGGTGAAGTTGGGGATGGGGGGTTGCCGCGGGGGCAGCCTTTATGGCTAGGGCTGCCCCTCCTGGATAGGAAGGCCCCTCCACCACCACGAGCCCGCAGGGAGGCTGCTACATTTCACCAGGCGGTCTCCCCACGTAGTAGATAGCCCACCCACTGCTGGTAAAATGCCAGCGATGGCAGGAAGAGGCCCTAAATTGGCCACTTGAGTGGCTCAATTTGCCTCTGGGTGACAGGGTCATCCTCCACCTTCTCCACTGCCGGTAAAAGGGCATGGCGCAAGAGGACGACAGGCACTCCACCCCTCCGATTTCCCTCGCCATTTTACAGCTCCCTCACCACCTCCCTGCCCGTCCCCAGAGGGCTAGTAAAATCGAGCCCCTCATTTCCAATACATGGGGAGAGAGTTGCTACCGTGCAATTGAGCACCACTCACAACTCATTCAAAATACATGGGAGAAGAGCTGATGCAGTGCAATTCAGCACTGCAGACACCTCATTCCAAATAGTTGAAGGAAATAGTTGATAAGAGTTTGATTCATCACTACACGCATCTCATTCCCAATATATCCGGAGAGAGTTGATACAATGTGATTCAAGACTATTCACACCTCATTCCAAGTACATGGTGCAGAGTTGATACAATGTGATTCAGCACCTCTCAGATCTCATTCCCAATACATTTGGGGCAAGTTGAGTTAGTGTGATTCAGTCGTCCTTTGCATCGCAGTATTATTGCATCATCAGTGCAAAGCCTTTGCATAAAACTTTTACTTGATTTTCTTTGACAACCTTTTCACCAAATGGGCACATTAGCTTAGACACTTTCATTTTTAGTCCAGATTTTGTATTTAAAACATTATAAACACTATTGAGATCGACAGGGGAATGTTGAGGCTTAAAATATTCTATGAAGACAGCATTGTGATCATGT
Organism: Heterodontus francisci; assembly: GCF_036365525.1. Taxonomy (NCBI): domain Eukaryota; kingdom Metazoa; phylum Chordata; class Chondrichthyes; order Heterodontiformes; family Heterodontidae; genus Heterodontus; species Heterodontus francisci. The sequence continues at coordinate 45,074,108 of NC_090383.1, read as the reverse complement.
TCTTCAATGCAATTCAGGGTCATGCACGAACATTACCTTGCCTCGTAATTGGTACCAGTTGGATAACTGAGTCAAGTTCTCTTCAAATTTCCAGTCCTTAAAAGGAATCTGCAACTCGCCCAGAAACACTTTCCGTTTGAGTGTTGTACGGTGCCACACGGAGACTTGAAGTGTCCTCATCTCCAACAGCGACCGTTCAATGTTGTACTGCGGAATGCAAAGTAGAATACAGAATTTGAAAAATTAATCAAGGAAATTCCTGTGTAACCACTCATAAAGTTTCTTAGATTTGCCTTACAGCGTGTCTTGACACTAAGTTAGGTGGTTCAGTAAGTAGTGTAGATGCGAGCAAAAGATTGCAAAGGGACATTGATAGATTAAGTGAATGGGCAAAATTTTGGCAGATGAAGTTCAATGTTGGGAAGTGTTCGGCCATCCACTTTGGACTGAAGGATAGGTAGATCAGAATATTTTCCAAATGATAAGAAGCTTGGAACCATGAAAGAGCGGAGAGATTTAGGGAACCATGAACATAAATCATTAAAAGCTAGCCAAGGGGCTAGGACACAAAGGGGTGGCAGTTATACTACAGTTGTATAAAGCTCTGGTTAGACTGCATTTGGAGTATTGCATTTAGTTCTGGGCATCTCACTTCAGGAAGGATATATTGACCTTAGAGCGGATATCGCACAGATTCACCAGGGCTAAAAGGATCAAATTATAAGGAGAGATTGAATCTAAATGTTAAATTATGAGAACAGTGCCCTTGAGTATAGAAATTTAAGGGGTGATCTAATGTTTGAGATAATTATAGGATTTGAATGGGTAGGTCGAGAGGAAGTATTCCTTTATTGGGAAGCTCAGAAGGGGGTATAACCTTAAAATTACAGCCAGACCATTGAGGGGTGATATCAGGAAGCACTTCTTCACTGATCCTATCTGCCACAATTGGGCACTGAAATATGCAAAGTGGTTACCTGCCACTGCCGGGCAGGTAGCCCTTGTCTCTTCCAACCCACCTTTGGCAAGGTAGGCCAAAGACGTTAGCTCACTAACCCAACACCCTCCTGTACTACATTCCTCCCGGTCCCGCTGTCAAAGCCGTCTCGGCAGGACTGGGAAGATTCCGCCTATAGAGTCATTACAGCATTGAAAGAGGCTGTTATGCTCATCAAGTCCATGCCAGCTCTATGCACAGCAATCCAGTTAGTCCCATTACCCTGCTCTATCCCCTGTAGCCCTGCAAGTTTATTTCCCTCAAATATCCATCCAATTTCCTTTTAAAATGATTCATCGTCTCTGCTTCCACCACCCTCATAGATAACAAGTTCCAGGTCATTACCACTCACTGCGTAAAAATGTTCTTCCTCACATCCTCCCTGCATCTCTTGCCCAAAACCTTAAATCTGCGTTCCCTAGTCGTTGTATCATCAGCTAATGTGAACAGTTTTTCATTGTCTACCTCATCTATACCTGTCATAATCTTGTACACCTCTATCAAATCACCCCTCAACCTCCTTTTGCTCCAAGGAGAACTATCACAGCTTCTCCAACCTAACCTTGTAGCTAAATTCCCTCATAGGATCACAGAAATTTACAGCACAGAAGGAGGCCATTTGGCCTATCGTGTCCATTCCAGCTGACAAGTAGTCCTGGAACCTTTCTTGTAAATCTCCTCTACACCCTCTCAAGGACCTTCACATCCTTTCTAATGTGTGGTGCCCGGAACTGGATGCAATACTCTCGTTGTGACCTAAAAAGAGCTTTATCAATGTTCAGCATAACTTCCCTGCTCAACACCTCTACTTATGATGCCCAAGATCCCATATGCCATGCTAACTACTCTCTTAATATGTCCTGGCACCTTCAAAGATCTAAGCACATGAACCCCCAGATCCGTCTGTCCTTGCACAATCTTTGTGCCACGAAGCATATATTTCCTCTTCCTATCCCTTCTGCCCAAATGCATCCCCTCACAGTTCTCTGTATTAAATTCCATCTGCCACTCATCTGCCCATTCTGCTAGCCTATCTATTTCCTGTTGCAGCCAATTGGTATCATCCTCACTGTTTGCCACAACTCCACGTTTGTTATCCATCAGCAAATTTGGAAATTTTACTCTGTATTCCAATATTCAACTGATTTATATATTAAAAAAAAGTGATCCTAGCACTGACCCTTGGGGAACACTACTACCATCCTCCCATCTGAAGATCAACCATTTACCATAACTCGTTGTTTTCTTTCCTTAAGCCAATCTTTTATCCAATGGGACACTGGCCCTCCTCTTCCACGAGCCTCAATATTGTTAAGCAGCCTTTCTGGAGTAGAACATAAGAATAGAAGCAGAAGCAGGAGTAGACAATACGGCTCGTCGGGCCTGACCTTCAGCTTCAACTCCACTTTCCTGCCCACGTCCCATATCCCTTGATTTCCTGAGACCAAAAGCCCGTCTATCTCTTAAATGTATTCAATGATGGAGCATCCACAACCCTCTGGGGTAGAGAATTCCAAAGATTCACAAATCTGAGTGAAGAAATTTTTCCTCTTCTCAGTGCTAAATGATTGGTCCCTTATCCTGAGACTGTGCCCCCATGTTCTAGATTCCCCAGACAAGGGAAACAATCTCTCAGTATCAACCCAGTCAAGCCCCTTCAGAATATTGTATGTTTCAATGAGATCACCTCTCATTCTTCTAAACTCCAGAGAATTTAGACCCAATTTAATCAGCCTGTCATGGTCAATCCTCTCATCCCAGGGGCCAATTAAGGGGGAGGCGGTGGTGTTGTGGTATTGTCACTGGACTAGTAACCCAGAATTCAATTGAATTAAATTAATAAATCTGGAATTAAAAGCTAGTCTAATGATGGCCATGAAACCATTGTCAATTGTCATTAAAAACCCATCTGGTTCACTAATGCCCTTTAGGGAAGGAAATCTGCTGTCCTTACCTGGTCTGGTCTACATGTGACTCCAGACCACAGCAATGTGGGTGACTCTTAAATGCCCTCTGAAATGGCCTGGCAAGCCACTCAGCTGTATCAAACCGTTACAAAGTCAATAAGGAATGAAACTGGACGGACCACCTGGCATTGACCTAGGCACGGGAAACGACAACAGCAAATCCAGCCCTGTTGACTCTGCAAAGTCCTCCTTACTAACTTCTGGGGGCTTGTGCCAAAGTTGGGAGAACTGTCCCACAGACTAGTCAAGCAACAGTCTGACATAGTCATACTCACCGAATCATACCTCACAGACAACGTCACAGACACTGTCATGACCGTCCCCGGGAATATCCTGTTCCACTGACAGGACAGACTCAGCAGAGGTAGCAGCACAGTGGTATACAGTCAGAAGGGAGTTGCCCTGGGAGTCCTCAACATTGACTCCGGACCCCATGAAGTCTCATGGCATCAGGTCAAACATGGGCAAGGAAACCTCCTGCTGATTACCACCTACCGTGCCCCCCTCAGCTGATGAATCAGTACACCTCCTCTTGGAGGAAGCACTGAGGGTTGCAATGGCGCAGAATTTACTCTGGGTGGGGGACATCAATGTCCATCACCAAGAGTAGCTCGGTAGCACCATGACTGATCGAGCTGGCCAAGTCCTAAAGGACACAGCTGCTAGATTGGGCGCACCCTCACCAATCTGCCTGCTGCAAATGCATCTGTCCATGACAATATTGGTAGAAGTGACCACCACGCAGTCCTTGTGGAGACAAAGTTCCATCTCCACATTGAGGGTACCCTCTATTGCGTTGTGTGGCACTACTGCCATACTAAATGGGATAGATTTAGAACAGATCTGGCAATGCAAATCTGGGCATCAATGAGGCGCCATGCGCCATCAGCTGCAGCAGAATTGTACTCAACCACAATCTGTAACCTCATGGCCCAGCATATCCTCCACTCTACCATTACCATCAAACAAGGGGATCAACCCTGGTTCAATGAAGAGGAGGGCATGCCAGCAGCAGCACCAGGCATACCTCAAAATGAGATGTCAACCTGGTGAGGCTACAACCTAGGACTACTTGCGTGCCAAACAGCGGAGGCAGCATGCAATAGACAGAGCTAAGTGATCCCACAAAGTGGCTGCAAAGAGATATAGAGAGTGTTACAACCAGGTGAGAAAGAGATTTAGGGTTCCCTTTCAGCCTTCACCTGGTCTTACCGTAACAGGGTTAATTTTAAACACACCATGTTTTTAGCTCCCCCTTGGTGAATCTTGTTCACTGCTTTCCAATTATAAGGCAAAGAAACCAGCACAATCAGACTTTCACAGGTTTAAAGAAGAAAAGTTGAAATTTATTAAACTTAAACTCTAATTTGGTTGACGCCTACGGATACATGACGCACCCATGCTAGCAAACAGAGACAGAAAAGAGCAGAAGAAAAATGAAGTGGAACAGTTTGAGGCAATATCTGAAGAGGTTTTATAATAGTTCTTCAAGCTCATTGTAAGTCCTTGACTGTAGGTAGATCTCACTTTTCGTTGGGACCCAGTATTCTTCTTAAACCTTGTTCGTTGTAGGAGACTTTTCTCTCTTGGGGTTCATGTGTCTTCAGTGGATTTGGAGGCTTGTGAGAAAGAGATGGGAGCAGACAGGAGAGATCTTCTCAGTTCAGGAGCAAACAGACTTTCTGAGCTCAAACTCTCTGTGGCCAGTTCAAAAGAAAACCCTGCAACAGCCAAGTAGTCATGTGACCAGCTGGTCTAACCAGTCCTGACCCTTGTGGATTGTATCTTCCTTTGCAGGCCCTGGAATATGCTTCCTTACCTTCGATGCTAAGTATGTTAGTATGTAAATGTTTTTTTCAGCCACGGCTGATCATTTCCTTGCTCCAACAAGAGTTAAAAATCAATGTTCATGACAAAATTGATGTGCCTCATTCTTGGCAGGTGGGGGCCTAGCATGACAACAGATTAAGTGATTGGGAAACAAGGTGGCAGATGGAATATAATGTGAGGAAGTGTGAGATTATTCACTTTGGTGGTAAGAATAGAAAAGCAGAATATTTTTTTTAAACGCCTGAAACCTGTAAACGCTGGTGTTCGAAGGGACTTGGATGCACTTGTACAAGGAGCGCAGAAGCATGCAGGTATAACAAGCAATTAGGAAGGCAGATGGCATATTAGCCTTTATTGCAAGAGGACTGGAGTACAAGAATAAAGAAGTCTTGCTACAATTGTACAGGGCTTTAGTGAGACCACACCTGAAATGCAGCATGCAGTTTTGATCTCCATATTTAAGGAAGGACATATTTGTATTGGAGACAGTACAGAGAAGGTTCACTAATTTTTTTTATTCGTTCATGGGATATGGGTGTTGCTGACAAGTTCAGCATTTATTGCCCATCCTCTAATTGCCTTTGAGAAGGTGGCAGTGAGCTGTCTTCTTAAACCGCTACAGTCCATGTGGGGTAGGTACATCCACAGTGCTGTTAGGAAGGGAATTCCAGGATTTTGACCCAGCGACAGTGAAGGAACAGCGATATAGTTCCAAGTCAGGATGGTCTGTGGCTTGGAGGGGAACTTGCAGGTGGTGGTGTTCCCATGTACTTGCCGTCTTTGTCCTTCTAGGTGGTAGAGGTTGCAGGTTTGGAAGATGCTGTCGAAGGAGCCTTAGTATTTTGCTGCAATGCATCTTGTAGATGGCACACACTGCTGCCACTGTGCGTCGGTGGTGAAGGGAGTGAATGTTTGTGGATGAGCTGCCAATCAAGTGGGCTGCTTTGTCCTGGATGGTGTCAAGCTTCTTGAGTGTTGTTGGAGCTGCACCCATCCAAGAAAGTGGAACGTATTCCATCACACTCATGATTTGTGCCTTGTGGATGGTGGACAGGCTTTGGGGAGTCAGGAGATGAGTTACTCGCCACAGGATTCCTAGCCTCTAACCTGTTCTTATAGGCACAGAATTTATATGGCTACACCAGTTCAATTTTTGGGCAATGGTAACGCTCAGGATGTTGATAGTGGGGGATTCAGTAATCATAATGCCATTGAATGTCAAGGGGATGTGGTTAGATTCTCTCTTGTTAGAGATGATCATTGCCTGGCACTTGTGTGGCACGAAAGTTACTTGCCACTAATCAACCCAAGCCTGGATATTGTCCAGGTCTTGCTGCATTTCTACATGGACTGCTTCAGTATCTGAGGAGTCACATTGCAATCATCAGCAGACATCCCGACTGGAGGATGGTAGACAGTGGTGTTCCCCAAGGTTTAGTGCTAGGACCACTGCTTTTTTTATATATATAAATGAGTTAGATATTGGAATACAGTGTAAAATTTCAAAATTTGCTGTTGATACCAAACCTGGAGGTGAGACAGACAGTGAAGATGATACCAATTGAGTGCAACAAGACATAGACAAGCTAACAGAATGGGCAGACAAGTGGCAGATGGAATTTAACACAGAGAGTTTGAGGTGATACATTTTGGCAGAAGGGATAGGGAGGGGCAATATAGACTAAATAGTACAGTTCCAGAGTATACAGGAACAGAGGGACCTGGGGGTTCATGTGCATAGATCTTTGAAGGTGGCAGGACATATTGAGAGAATAGTTAGCAAAGCATTTGGGATCTTGGGCTTCATAAGTAGTACAAAAGCAAGGAAGCTATGTTGAACCTTTAGGCCACAACTAGAGTATCACGTCCAGTTCTGGTCACCACACTTTAGGAAGGATGTGAGATTCCTTGAGAGGGTGCAGAGGATATTTAGCTGAATGGTTCCAGTAGCACAGGGTGCAACTCGACAGAGTACTGCTTCGACAGAGTACTTAACTTGAGGAGAGTTAACTGTTCCGAAGAAGGGTCACTGACCCGAAACGTTAACTCTGCTTCTCTCTCCACAGATGCTGCCAGACCTGCTGAGTATTTCCAGCATTTCTTGTTTTTATTTCAGATTTCCAGCATCCGCAGTATTTTGCTTTTACTTAACTTGAGGAATTTGGTGAGTGCGGGAATTTTAACGGTTGATCTCTTTTTAAAATCTCGTCAAGCTTTGCATTGAGCATTTAACTTAATTTGTAGTTTCTTTCACATCTTAATGGCAAAAAAAAGCTACCTGCTAGTGGTTGCTGTACAGTTAGTTAATTAGATGGATAATTAGAACTGGTAACCAGGTCAGGAGGAACTTACTCAGGTCTTTAGAATTTTTGCTGCACTTTTGCTTACGGATGAAGCACAGAGTCTAGCTCAACCGAGTATTGTTTCAACAGAAGTTGGTGACTGAGGGAACTCGGCACAGGGAGGGAAGAGGTGCTCTTCTGGTCTTTTACAAAAAATGGTACAGTCTGAGTGAGGGAGTGGGAGACAGCAAGACCAGGTGAGTAGCTGGTAAGTTTTTCTAGATAATAGTCTAGAAGGTAAAGGCATGGCAGGGAACCTCAATCCTATGGAATGCATGTCCTGTGCCATGTGTGAAATCCTGGATGCTTCTCATGGCCTGGAAGATCACATGTGCAGAAAGTGTTGCCAGTTAGAGCAGTTCCCTCCGGGTTTCAGAGCTTGAGTGGTGGTTGGATTCACTACAGGACATCAGCAAGGCTGAGAGCTTCGTGGATAGCACATTTCTGGAGGTGGTCATCCCGCAGCTTAAAAATATGCATGTGGTTAGGGAATGGGTGATCGCCAAGACAAGGAAGATCAGGCAAGAAGGGCAGGGACCTCATGAGTTCATCTCGCTTCCAACTGGTATTCAGTTCTGAATACTGTTGAGAGTGATGGTTCCTCTGGGGAGTGCAGGAACAGACACGCATTTCTGTAACCACAGCCATGATTCCAGATGGTATGTTGCCTCCTTGATGCCAGGGTCAAGGATGTCATGGAGCAGCTGCAGAACACTCTCTGAGGGGGAAGGATGAACAACCAGAGGTCAGCACCAATGACACAGGCAGAAAGAGGGATGAGGCTCTGAAGGCAAAGTTTAGGGAGCTAGGAAAGGGATTGAAAAGCAGGACCTCAAAGACAGTAATCTCAAGATTACTCCCGGTGCCACGTGTACAGAAATAGGAAGATAGAGCTGATAAATACTTGGCTGGAAAGATAGCGCAGGAGGGAGGGCTTTAGATTTCTGAGGCATTGGGACTGCTTCTGGGGGATGTGGCAACTGTAAAAGCCAAATAGGTTGCACCTCAACAGGACCGGGACCAAAATCCTCTCAGTGCTGTTGGGGAAACTTTAAACTAGCTTGGCAGGGGGATGGGAACCTGAGAGTACATTCAGCAGGGAGAGAAGAAAAGTTGAAAATGGAAGGCAGAAAATTAGTTATAGTGTTTGGAAGGCAGAAGAAACAAAGGCTAGAAAATAGACAACAAGGGAGCTTGGCAGTACTAAATGGTATATACTTCAATGCAAGAAGTCGACAGAATAAAGCAGATGAGCTGAGCAGATATTGACAGGTATGATATTATAGCTATTACTGAGACATGGCTGAAAGAAGGGCAGGAATGGCAGCTCAACGTGCCTGGTTACAGGGTATTCAGGTGAGACAGAGAGGGAGATAAAAAAAAGGAATTGGGGGGTCACCATACTGATTATCACAGAACAATCACAGAATTGTTACAGCGCAGAAGGAGGCCATTCGGCCCATCGTGTCTGCACCGGCTCTCCGAAACAACAATTCACCTAGTGCCATCCCTCACCTTCTGCCCATAACCCTGCACATTCTTCCTTTTCATATAACTGTCTAATTCACTTTTGAATGCTTCAATTGAGCCTGCCTCCACCATACTCTCAGGCAGCGCATTCCAGACCTTAACAGGAGGAGGGATAGATATAGAACAGCAAACATGTAGGCAAATCTCTGAGAAGTGCAAAAACAATAAGACAGTAATAGTGGGGGGTTTCAACAACCCTGATATTAATTGGGATAGAATTAGTGTGAAAATCACAGAGGGAGCAGAATTCTTAAAATGCATTCAGGAGAACAGTTGTGGAGCACTTTGGTGGAAGTAATCATAATTCAGTTAGATTCAGTGTAGTTATGGAAAAGGACAAAGAAAAGAAGTTCTCAATTGGGGAAAAGCGAACTTTACTAAACTAAGATGTGATTTAGCTAAAGTGGACTGGAACAGCTGCTTGAAGGTAAATCAAATCAGTGGGAAGCATTCAAGGAAGAGTTAATGAGTTCAGAGCAAGTATGTTCCCGTAAAGAAAAAGGGTGGAAGTAACAAATCCAGAGCCTCCCAGATGTCAAGGAGCTTAAAGGAGAGGATTAAAAAAAGGGTAGATTATGCCAGATATCAAAGGCTCAATATGGCAGAAAACGATAGAGCAGTATTAAAAAGTGTAAGGGTGAAATTAAAAGGCAAATTAGGAAAGCAAAGAGAGGGCATGAAAATAATTTGGCAAGTAAAATCAAGCAAAACCCAAAGATTTTATTATAAATACATAAAGAGAAAGAAGATAACTAAATAAACAGTAAGGCCTATAAAGGTAACCTATGTGTGGAGGCAGAGGACATTGGTATGGTTCTTAATGAATACCTTGCATCTGTTTTCACAAAAGAGAGGGACGATACAGACATTACAATCAGGGAGGAGGAGTATGAAATATTTGATGAAATTAACATAGGAAGCATTAAGGGGCTTAACACCTTTGGAAGTGGATAAATCCCCAGGCCCAAACAAAATGTATCCTAGGCTGTTAAGGGAATCAAGATAAGAAATAGTGGAGGCTCTGACCATCATTTTCCAATCTTCTATGGCCACAATTGTCGTGCCAGTGGGCTGGAGGATAGCTAACGTTGTGACATTGTTTAATAAGGGAGAAAGGGATAGACCGAGTAATGTCACGCCAGTCAGCCTTAACCTCGGTGGTGGGAAAATTATTGGAAAACTTCTAAGGGACAGGATAAATCGTCATTGAGAAAGTCACGGATTAAACAAACACAATCAGCATGGATTTACGGAAAGATCCTGTCTGACTAACATGATTGAGTTTTTTCAGGCATTAACAAGGCAGGTCAATGAGGGTAGTGCATTTGACGTAGTCTATAGGATTTTAGCAAGGCTTTTGATAAGATCTCATATGACAGACCGGTCATAACAACAACAACTTATATTTAAATAGCGCCTTTAACGTAATAAAACATCCCAAGGTGCTTTACAGGAGTATTATAAAACAAACTATGACACTGAGCCACAAAAGGAGATGTTAGGTCAGATGACCAAAGGCTTGGCCAAATAGGCGGGTTTTAAGCAGTGTCTTAAAGGAGGAAAGTGAGATGACAAGACAGAGAGGTGTGGGGGTGGGGTGGTATTCCAGAGCTTGGGGGCCTAGGCAACTGAAGGCACGGCCATCAATGGTAAAATCAGGGATGCACAGGAGGCCAGAATTAGAGGAGTGCAAATATCTTGGAGGGTTGTGGGGCTGGAGGAAATTACAGAGATAGGGAGAGATGAAGCTGTGGAGGGATTTTAAAACCAAGACATTGCTTGACCTGGAGCCAATGTAGGTCAGCGAGCAAAGGGGTGATAGCGGAACGGGACTTGGTGCGAGTTAAGACACGGGCAGCAAAGTTTTGGATGACCTCGAGTTTACGAAGTGTAGAATGTGGGAGACCAGTCAGGAGTGCATTGGAATAATCAAGTCTACAGGTAATGAAGGCATGAATGAAAGCAAAAGATCCTCTGATCCAAAGCAAAGTGGCAAGTTGGATCCTAAATTGGCTCAGAGGCAGGAAGCAAAGGATAATGGTCAACGGGTGTTTTTGATACTGGAAGGCTGTTTCTATTGGGGTTTTGCAGGGTTCAGTACTAGGTCCCTTGCATTTTCTGATATATATCAATGATTAGGATTTGAATGTAGGGGCTATGATTAAGAGGTTTGCAGATGATAAAAAAATTGGCCGTGTGACTGATAATGAAGAGAAAAGCTGTAGACTGCAGGAAGATATCAATGGACAAGTCGGGTGGGTGGAACTGTGGCAAATGGAGTTCAATCTGGACAAGTGTGATGTAATGCATTTGGAGAAGGGTAATAAGGCAAGAGAATACACAATAAATGGTAGGATTCTGAGAAGTCTAGAAGAACAGCAGGACCTTGGAGCGCATGTCCACAGATCCCTGAAGGAGGCTGCACAGGTCGATGAGGCGGTCAAGAGGCCTTCTGGGATGCTTGCTTTTATTAGCCGAGGCACAGAATGAAAGGGCTGGGAGGTTATGCTGGAAATGTATTAAACACTAGTTAGGCCACAGCTGGAGTACCACGTGCAGTTTTGGTCACCCCACAATAGGAAAGCTTTGATTGAACTAGAGAGGGGTACAGAGGTGAATTATGAGGATGTTGCCTGGACTGGAGAATTGTAGTTGGAACAGAGGAGGCTGAGGGGAGACCTAACTGAAGTGTATAAATTATGAGGGGTCTAGATTAGAGAGGATAGGAAGGCTCTATTCCCCTTGGTTGAGTGGTCCATAACCAGGATTTAGGGTAAGAGGTAGGATATTTACAGAGGATTCAAGAGGAAATCTTTTCACTCAGAGGGTGGTGGAGATCTGGACTCACTGCCTGAAAGGGTGGTAGAGGCATAAACCCTTATAATATTTAAAAAGTACTTGTATATGCACTTGAAGTGCCGTAACCGGTAAGGCTACAGACCAAGACTGGAAAGTGGTATTAGGCTGGATGGTTATTTGTTGGCCGGCGTGGAGACTATGGGCCAAATGGCTTCCGTCCATGTTGTAAATTTCTATGATTATGTGAGGGATTTTAGCTGCAAGGTTAGGTTGGAGAATCTGGAGCAAAGGAGATTCAGGGGAGATTTCATAGAGCTGTAGAATATTATGACAGGTTTAGATAAGGTAGACAAAGAAAACCCATTAGCTGATGGTATAAGGACTAGGGGGGCCACAGATTTAAGGTTTTGGGCAAGAGATACAGTGGGGATGTGAGGAAGAACTTTTTTTATGTAGCAAGCGGTAATGACCTGGAACTCACGGCCTATGAGGGTGGTGGAAGTGGAGACGATCAACGATTTCAAAGGGAAATTGGATGGGCGGTTGAGGGAAATAAACTTTCAGGGCTACAGGGATAAAGCGGGGAGATGGAACTGACTGGATTGCTCTACAGAGATCCGGCATGGACCCGATAGATTGAATGGCCTCTTTCTGTGTTGTAATGACTCTATGACTCGAAAAGAAAACTTTCAGGCAACATCATGATTTCTTATGGGGTGATACTGTAGAATTTGAGAAATGTGTTATTGATAAGATTAGAGTTGAAATTAAAATTGGGAATCAAGCTTGTGGCGTTTTTAAAATAGATATGAAGCAAAGAAGGTCCGGAATAACTTTAAATCAACAATCCTATTTAAATAGTGTTACACCCGTCCCACTGATTCTCACGATGTCATCACAGAAAGATGATGTTATATCTAAAGAGAAAGGACAATTGCGTAGATGAACTTGTGCACTCAGACTAGACCACATGACAGTTTTGAGGTAATGGAGTTAAGCATTACGATAGCAGGAGTACTGTGTACAGTTTTGGTCACCGCACTATAGGAAGGATGTGATTGCACTGGAGAGGGTGCAGAGGAGATTCACCAGGATGTTGCCTGGGCTGGAGCATTTCAGCTATGAAGAGAGACTGGATAGACTAGGGTTGTTTTCCTTAGAGCAGAGAAGGCTGAGGGGGGACCTGATTGAGGTATACAAAATTATGAGGGTATTGGATCCCATTGAAGAAACTTTTTAACTTAGTGGAGGGATCAATAACCAGGGAGCATAGATTTAAGGTAAGGGGCAGGAGGTTTAGAGGGGATCTGAGGAAAAAGAATTTCACCCAGAGGGTGGTTGGAATCTGGAACACAGTACCTGAAGGGGTGGTAGAGGCAGGAACCCTCACAACATTTAAGAAGTATTTAGAAGAGTACTTGAAATGCCAGAGCATACAAGGCTACAGGCCAAGTGTTGGTAAATGGGATTAGAATAGATAGGTGCTTGATGGCCTGCACAGACACGATGGGCAGAAGGGCCTGTTTCTGTGCTGTATAACTCTATGACTCTAAAACACCCTGAAGCAGAGAATAATTTAAGGGCACTAAAAAAACATTAAAAAGTTATATCTGGACAAATCCATACATATGAACATACGAATTACGAACATACGAATTAGGAGCAGAAGTAGGCCATTTGGCCCCTCGAGCCTGCACCACCATTCAATATGATCATGGCTGATCTTTTGTGTCTCGAATTTCACACTCCCATCTACCCATAATAACCTTCGATTCCCTTGCCTAACAAGAATCTATCTACCTCCGCCTTAAAAATATTCAATGACCCCACCTCCACCACCTTCTGAGTCAGAGAGTTCCAAAGTTGCACAACCCTCTGAGAGAAAAAATTTCTCCTCATCGCTGTCCTAAAAGGGCGACTCCTAATTTTAAAACAGTGCCCTCTAGTTCTGGACTCACCACAAGAGGAAACATCATTTCCACCTCCACCTTCACCTTGTCAAGACTTTTCAGGATCTTAGATACTTCAATCAAGTCTTCCCTCACTCTTCTAAACTCCAGTGAAAATAAGCCCCGTCTGTCCAACCTTTCCTCATAAGACAACCCTCTCATTCCAGGTATCAATCCAGTAAACATCCTCTGAACCGCCTCCAAAGCATTCAGATCCTACCTTAAATATGGAGACCAAAACTGCACATAGCATTCGAGATGTGGTCTTACCAATGCCCTGTATAACTTAAGCATAACATCCTTACTTTTATTTTCAATTCCTCTCGTAATAAAGGATAGCATTCCATTAGACTTCTTTATGACTGGCTGTACCTGCATACTAGCTTTTTCTGACTCACGCACTAGAACTAGATCCTTCTGCAACTGGGAATTCTGCAATTGTTCTCCATTTAAGTAATACTCGGCTTTTTATTTTTCCTGCCAAAGTGAACAACTTCACATTTTCCCACATTATACTCCATCTGCCAGAATTTTTCCCACTCAACCTATCTATATCGGTCTGCAACCTCCTTATGTCCTCTTCACAACATACTTTCCTACCTATCTTTGTGTCATCTGTAAATTTAGCTACCAAGCCATTGCCCCACACCCCCCCCCCTTCATCTAAGTCATTGATATCAATTGTAAAAAGTTGAGGCCCCAGCACCGACCCCGTGGGACTCCACTGATCACATCCTGCCAATCAGAAAAGGATACATTTATGCATACTCTGTTTTCTGCCAGCCAGCCAATCTTCTATCCATGATAATATGTTACCCCCTACATCATGAGCTCCTACTTTGCACAATAACCTTTTATGTGGCACCTTGTCAAATGCCTACTGGAAATCCGGGTACAGTACATCAACTGGCTCCCCTTTATCCACAGCGCATGTTAGTCCTTCAAAGAACTCCAATAAATTGGTTAAATATGATTTCCCTTTCACAAAACCATGCTGGCTATTCCTGATTACCTTGAGTTTTTCTAAGTGCCCAGCTATAGCCTCCTTAATGATCAATTCTAACACCTTCCCCACAACAGACGTCAAGCTAACAGGCCTGTAGTTTCCTGCTTTCTGTCTCCCTTCCTTTTTGAATAAAGGAGTTACATTCACTATTTTCCAATCTAAAGAAACCTTCCCCAAATCTAGGGAATTTTGGAAAATTAAAACCAATGCATCAACTATCTCACTGGCCACTTCTATCAAGAGCCTAGGGTGAAGTCCAACAGGATCCGGGAACTTGTCAGCCCGCAACTCCAACCATTTGCTCAGTACCACATCTCTGGTGATTGTAATTTTCTTGACTTCCTCCCTCCCTTCCATTTCCTGATTTACAGCTATTTCTGAGATGTTACTTGTATCCTCTATAGTGAAGACCGATGCAAAATACCTGTTCAGTTCATCTGCCATCTCCTTATTTTCCCTTATTAATTCCCCAGACTCACTTTCTACAGGACCAGCGCTCACTTTGTTAATTCTTTTCTTTTTTAAATATCTATAGAAACTCTTACTATCAGTTTTTATATTTCTAGCCAGCTTTTTCTTGTACTCTATTTTTCCCTCCTTGATTAATCTTTTAGTCATTCTTTGCTGTTTTTATAGTCTGTCCAGTCTTCCAACCTGCCACCCATCTTTGTGCAATTGTAAGCTTTTTCTTCAAGTTTGATACTATCTGTAACATTTTTAGTTAATCACGGATGGTGGGTCCTCCCCTTGGAATTTTTCTTTCTTGTTGGAATGTATCTATTCTGCATATTTTGAAATAGCCCCTTAAATGTCTGGCACTGCATCACTACTGGCCTATCCCTTAACCTAATTTGCCAGTTCACTTGCCAGTTACTTAATTCCCATCCTTCGATGACCCAAAGAACATGAAGCTAGTCATTTTTAGCGATGCTTGACATACTGGTCTTAGGATGGGTATTGTAGTGCAGTTGGTTTCATGACATTTCTTATGGGTGAGAAGGGGAAATGTTGTCCTTTTGCTTGGGAAACAAAGAAAATAAAAAAGGGTTGTTAAAGTACTTTAGCTGCTGAAACACTGGCTCTTATGGAGTAAGTGAATATGGAATTCTATTTGTCAAATACTTTCATTGAGATTCTGGACATACTGAAGATAGTGTACCCAATGACTTTTTTTTATTCTTTCATGGGATGTGAGCATTGCTGACAAGGCCAGCGTTTGTTGCCCATTCCTAATTGCCCTTGAGAAGGTGGTGGTGAGTGGCCTTCATGAACTGCTGCAGTCCATCTGGTGTAGGTTCACTCACAGCGCTGTTAGGAAGGGACCTCCAGTCTTTTGACCCAGCGACAGTGAAGGAACGGTGATATAGTTCCAAGTCAGGATGGTGTGTAGTTGGAGGGGAACTTGCAGGTGGTGGTGTTCCCTTGCGCCTGCTGCCCTTCTCCTTTTAGGTGGTAGATGTCATGGGTTTGGAAAGTGCTGTCGAAAGAGGCCTGGCGAATTGCTGCAGTACATCTTGTATATTATACACACTGCTGCCACTATGCATCGGTGGTGGAGAGAGTGAATATTTACGAGGTGGATGGGATGTCAGTCAAGTGGACTGCTTTGTCCTGGATGGTTCCGAGCTTCCTGAGTGCTGCTGGAGCTGCACGTAGCCAGGCAAATGGAGAGTATTCCATCACACTCCTGACTTGTGCTTTATAGATGGTGTACAGGCTTTAGCAAGTCAGGAGGGGAGTTCTCGCCGCAGAATTCCCAGATTTTGACCTGGTCTTGTAGCCACAATATGGGCTACACAGGATGGGTATTGGGGGCGGCACAGTGGCGCAGTGGTTAGCACCGCAGCCTCACAGCTCCAGGGACCCGGGTTCGATTCTGGGTACTGCCTGTGTGGAGTTTGCAAGTTCTCCCTGTGTCTGCGTGGGTTTCCTCCGGGTGCTCCGGTTTCCTCCCACATGCCAAAGACTTGCAGGTTGATAGGTTAATTGGCCATTATAAATTGCCCCTAGTATAGGTAGGTGGTAGGGAAATATAGGGACAGGTGGGGATGTGATAGGAATATGGGATTAGTGTAGGATTAGTATAAATGGGTGGTTGATGGTCGGCACAGACTCGGTGGGCCGAAGGGCCTATTTCAGTGCTGTATCTCTGAACTAAATTTATATGGCTGGTCCAGTTAAGTTTCTGGTCAATGGTAACCCCCAGGATGTTGATAGTGGGGGATTTAGCGATCATTGAATGTCAAGGGGAGATGGTTAGTTTCTCTCTTGTTGGAGACTGTCATTGCCTGCACTTGTGTGGCACGAATGTAACTTGCCACTTATCAGCCCAAGCCCGAATGTTATCCAGGTTCTTGCTGCATATGGACACATACTGCTTCAGTATCTGAGGAATTGGGAATGGTGCTGAGCACCATGCAATCATCAGCAAACATCCCCACTTCTGACCTTATGATGGAGGAAAGTCAGTGATGAAACAGCTGAAGATTGTTGGGTCTCGGACACTACCATGAGTTACACCTGTGGCAATGTCCTGGGGCTTAGATGTTTTGCCTCCAACAACCACAGCCATCTTCCTTTGTGTTAGGTATCACTCCAACCAGTGGAGAGTTTTCCCCCTGATTCCCATTGACTTCAATTTGGCTAGGGTTCCTTGATGCCACACTCAGTCAAAAGTTACCTTGATGTCAAGGGCAGTCACTCTCACCTCACCTCTGGAATTCAGCTCTTTTGTCCATTTTTGGACCAAGGCTGTAATGACGTCTGGAGCCAAGTGGCCCTGGCGGAACCCATCGGTGAGCAGGCTATTGCTATGTATGTACCACCTGATAGCGCTGTCAACGAGACTGTTACAACCAGGTGAGAAAGAGATTTAGGGTTCCCTTTCAGCCTTCACCTTGTCTTACTGTAACAGGGTTAATTTTAAACACACCATGTTTTTAGATCCCCACTTGGTGAATCTTTGTTCACTGCTTTCCAATTATAAGGCAAAATAACCAGCACAAACAGGCTTTCTTAGGTTTAAAGAAGAAAAGTTGAAATATATTAAACTTAAACTCTAATTCGGTTGATGCCTACAGATACACGACGTGCCCACGCTAGCATGCATACGCAATACACACATGCAGATAGAGACAGAAAAGAGCAGAAGAAAAATAAAGTGGAAAAGTTTGAGGCACTATCTGAAGAGTTTCTGTTATGGTTCTGCAAGCTCACTGTTCTTTATTTTTCTTTCTTTTGGGCCTCCTTATCTCGAGAGACAATGGATACGCGCCTGGAGGTGGTCAGTGGTTTGTGAAGCAGCGCCTGGAGTGGCTATAAAGGCCAATTCTGGAGTGACAGGCTCTTCCACAGGTGCTGCAGAGAAATTTGTTTGTTGGGGCTGTTGCACAGTTGGCTCTCCCCTTGCGCCTCTGTCTTTTTTCCTGCCAACTACTAAGTCTCTTCGACTCGCCACAATTTAGCCCTGTCTTTATGGCTGCCCGCCAGCTCTGGCGAATGCTGGCAACTGACTCCCACGACTTGTGATCAATGTCACACGATTTCATGTCACGTTTGCAGACGTCTTTATAACGGAGACATGGACGGCCGGTGGGTCTGATACCAGTGGCGAGCTCGCTGTACAATGTGTCTTTGGGGATCCTGCCATCTTCCATGCGGCTCACATGGCCAAGCCATCTCAAGCGCCGCTGACTCAGTAGTGTGTATAAGCTGGGGGTGTTGGCCGCTTCAAGGACTTCTGTGTTGGAGATATAGTCCTGCCACCTGATGCCAAGTATTCTCCGAAGGCAGCGAAGATGGAATGAATTGAGACGTCGCTCTTGGCTGGCATACGTTGTCCAGGCCTCGCTGCCGTAGAGCAAGGTACTGAGGACACAGGCCTGATACACTCGGACTTTTGTGTTCCGTGTCAGTGCGCCATTTTCCCACACTCTCTTGGCCAGTCTGGACATAGCAGTGGAAGCCTTACCCATGCGCTTGTTGATTTCTGCATCTAGAGACAGGTTACTGGTGATAGTTGAGCCTAGGTAGGTGAACTCTTGAACCACTTCCAGAGCGTGGTCGCCAATATTGATGGATGGAGCATTTCTGACATCCTGCCCCATGATGTTCGTTTTCTTGAGGCTGATGGTTAGGCCAAATTCATTGCAGGCAGACGCAAACCTGTCGATGAGACTCTGCAGGCATTCTTCAGTGTGAGATGTTAAAGCAGCATCGTCAGCAAAGAGGAGTTCTCTGATGAGGACTTTCCGTACTTTGGACTTCGCTCTTAGACGGGCAAGGTTGAACAACCTGCCCCCTGATCTTGTGTGGAGGAAAATTCCTTCTTCAGAGGATTTGAACGCATGTGAAAGCAGCAGGGAGAAGAAAATCCCAAAAAGTGTGGGTGCGAGAACACAGCCCTGTTTCACACCACTCAGGATAGGAAAGGGCTCTGGTGAGGAGCCACCATGTTGAATTGTGCCTTTCATATTGTCATGGAATGAGGTGATGATACTTAGTAGCTTTGGTGGACATCCGATCTTTTCTAGTAGTCTGAAGAGACCACGTCTGCTGATGAGGTCAAAGGCTTTGGTGAGATCAATGAAAGCAATGTAGAGGGGCATCTGTTGTTCACGGCATTTCTCCTGTATCTGACGAAGGGAGAACAGCATGTCAATAGTCGATCTCTCTGCACGAAAGCCACACTGTGCCTCAGGGTAGACGCGCTCGGCCAGCTTCTGGAGCCTGTTCAGAGCGACTCGAGCAAAGACTTTCCCCACTATGCTGAGCAGGGAGATTCCACGGTAGTTGTTGCAGTCACCGCGGTCACCTTTGTTTTTATAGAGGGTGATGATGTTGGCATCGCGCATGTCCTGGGGTACTGCTCCCTCGTCCCAGCACAGGCATAGCAGTTCATGTAGTGCTGAGAGTATAGCAGGCTTGGCACTCTTGATTATTTCAGGGGTAATGCTGTCCTTTCCAGGGGCTTTTCCGCTGGCTAGGGAATCAATGGCATCACTGAGTTCCGATTTGGTTGGCTGTATGTCCAGCTCATCCATGACTGGTAGAGGCTGGGCTGCATTGAGGGCAGTCTCAGTGACAGCATTCTCCCTGGAGTACAGTTCTAGGTAGTGCTCAACCCAGCGGTCCATCTGTTTGCGTTGGTCAGTGATTATGTCCCCCGATTTAGATTTGAGGGGGGTGATCTTCTTGATGGTTGGCCTAAGAGCTCTCTTCATGCCATCATACATTCCTCTGATGTTTCCGGTGTCTGAGGCCAGCTGAATATGACTGCATGGGTGTTGCCAGTAGTCGTTTGCGCAACGCCTAGCTGTTCTTTGTGCAGTACTTCTGGCTGCTTTAAGTGCTGCGGATGTTAAATCGCTGGGGGCTTTCTTGTAGTTCAAAAGTGCAATGCGCTTAGCGGCTATGACAGGTTCCAGCTCTTCATTATGAGATTGAAACCAGTCTGCATTTCTCTTCGCACTTTTGCCGTAGGTGGTCAAAGCTGACTCATAGATGGCGTCTCTGATGTGGGCCCACTTGGTCTCAGCATCCCCTGTGGGAGTGTTTTGAAGGGCTGTTACAAGTGAATTTAGAAATTTTTGTAACAGCTGTGGGTGAGAAATTCTGCTCGTGTTGATGCGCGGGTGGCCCTTCTGCTTGGAATGATGCAACTTCTTTGGTCTGAGTCTAACCTTGCTGCACACCAGGGAGTGGTCGGTGTCGCAGTCCGCACTGTGGAAGCTGCGTGTGATTTGAACACTGTTTAAGGCGGCTCGCCTTGTGACAATGAGGTCTAGCTGGTGCCAACGACGTGATCTTGGGTGCCTCCATGAAACCTGGTGACAGGGTTTGGTGTGAAAGAACGAGTTGGTGATGCAGAGGTTATGATAGGTACACAACTCAAGCAGTCTCTGCCCGTTCTCATTCATCCTTCCAACGCCATAGCGCCCAAGGCAGGAGGGCCATGAGTCATGGTCGGCCCCAACCCTGGCATTAAAGTCCCCCAGCAGGAATAGGTGTTCGGTGTTGGGGATGCTGCTAATGATGTTATGGAGTTGTTCATAGAACTGGTCTTTAGCTTCAGGTGCGGAGCAGAGTGTTGGAGCATAGATGCTGAGTAGGTGTACTGGACCAGAGGTGGTGAGCAGTCGGATGGACAGTATGCGTTCCGAGCCATTTGAGGGAGGCTCTATCATGCTGAGCAAGGAGTTTCTGATGGCGAAGCCCACTCCATGCTGTCTTGGTTCTTCAGGATCCCTGCCCTGCCAGAAGAAGGTGTAGTCTTGCTCTGCTAGAGAGCCACTCGCGGGGAGGCGAGTCTCCTGAAGTGCTGCAATGTCCACATTGAATCTACTGAGCTCGTTGTTAATGATGGCGGTCTTCCGAGAATCGTTGATTTGTGTAAGGTCTTCCGACAGGCCAGGACACATAGTTCTGACGTTCCAGCTTGCAAAGCGAAGGGCTGGTACCTTCTTTCCTTTTTTCATGTTGTTTGGTGCGGTGTATCAGTCCACCTTTCGGGCAATGACCCTGAGCTCCAAGCACCCATTGAAGCAGGCAGACTGTGGCGGGACAGAACCTTATTGACCGGGGGCTGCCCGGTTTGAGGCGGGCGGTAGCTGTCCAGTGAGGTGCAATGACCTCTCCCACCGACAAAGGCAACCCGTGGCGCCCAGTTTCTACGCCAATTTATCTGGACTTATAACCCGTAACTGCTGCCTTCCGTGTTGTTTTAGTCGCTGTGAGGCAACTATGGAGTGACCTCTCCATGGCGCATGCCTGGGCAAATTTATGGAGGTTGAGAGTTGCCCAGTCGTCAAAACCCCCCTCTCGGCCTTTCTGGTGGGGTCCAAAGGAGTGCAGGACACGACGTTTGGCACCAGTATGGCTGCAGGAACTGTCGGAAACATGCCAAAGGTGACACATGACCGCCTACGGGGTTCCGCTCCGGATTTTCTGTTAGGGTTTACTCCCTTAGCCTTGGTCTCTCCCGAGACGCCCACAAGGCAGTGGGGTTGTTGGGGCCCCTACACAGGTGTAGGATGGTGCCGGTGGGAGGAGGGGATGCAAGGGGGAGGGGTAGAGGGAGGGGGTGGGGGGGGGTGCAGGGGAAGGGGGTGCGGGGTGAAGATGGTGCGAGGGGGGGGGCGGGCTGGGACGGGGTTGTGAGGGGGTGAGCTGAGAGGGTGGAGCAGGGAAGGGGACGGGGGTGGGGGGGGTGGAAGGGGGGTAAAGGGGGGGGGGAGGGGGGGTGGAATCTGGTGCAGGTAATAAGCCATTTCCTCAGTGCCCACCATCGACGTCCGGAAAGCTTATCCACGTCCTTCGGGAGGTGAAGCATCATTTGGCAGACTTAGAGGTGATTACATTTGCTAAGGGTTTTTTTTTTTTGCAGTGGTTTAAATAAAGGCATGCAGCATTGCCGACAGTGCGCTGCAGATGCTCTCCGAGCCATCTCCCGCCGGCGCTTTGAAGTTGCGGCCGGGGGTGCCGTTCGTGGATGTTTTGGGTGTTCGGGGCACCTTTTCACAGGACTTCTCTCGGGTCCCGCAGCTCCTTCTTCACCTCAATGGACTTACCGCATGCCGTGGCTGCAGACACTCTGGACTGTGAAGACAGCAGGATCGGAGATTGAAGTATCGGCAGCTGTGCTCGTCAGTTTCATCCGGATCAATTTCATTGAGAAAACAAAGAGCAGGTGTGGCTGGGGGAGGGCAGTGGGCCCAGGTAACATACACTAAACTAACTGTTAACTTTTAGATAGGGCTAAAATGAACTGATTTAAAGAGCCAGGGGAATTTAAACAGTTTAAGAGGGCAGATTGGGGGAGAAAACGTTAGGGATGGGAGCAGATGGCCATGGATAGAGTTGAACAGCAAGGGAGCTTCCTAGGGAGCTTCCAGCCCAGGAGCCATCTTGAATCACTGTAGAGTCCTTGATTGTAGGTAGATCTTGCTTTTCGTTGGGGCCCAGTATTCTTCCTAAACCTTGTTCGCTGTGGGAGACTTTTCTCTATTGGGGTTCATGTGTCTTCAGTGGATTCAGAGGCAAGAGATGGGAACAGACAGGACAGTCCAGGAGCAAACAGTCTTTCTGCCCAAACTGTTTGTATAAATTTAAAAAACTCAGATTGCCCAGCAGGTTAGTCATGTGATTTGCTGGTTTGACCATGTCTGTTTGTGTATTTGGCCATCTTAGCAGTCAACCTGGAATGCAGGCTCCCCCCCTTCAATGTCCGGTGATCAAGAGTCCATTGTGGATTGAGTGTGTCAGGGAATGGCTTTGTCCTTCCAAACACTGTAATTTAATATGCAAATGTATTTTCCAGCCACGGCTGATCTGCTTAACAAGTCCTTTCTTCACTCCAGTAACAGTTTGAAATCAATGTTCATGTCAAAATTAATGTGCCTCATTGTTGGCAGGTGGGAGCCTGGCATGACAATACCTTCCATCACTTTGCTGATGATCGGGAGTAGACTAATGGGACAGTAATTGGCTGGATTAGATTTGGCCTGCTTTTTGTGGACAGAACATACCTGAGCAATTTTTCATATTGTTGGGGAGATACCAGGGTTGCAGCTAGACTGGAAAAGCTTGGCTAGAGGCACGGCTAGTTCTGGACTATAAATCTTCAGTACTAGTGCCAGGATGTTCTCAGGGCCCATATCCTTTGCTGTATCCAATGCCTTCAGCCGTTTCTAAGTATCACATGGAGTGAATTGAATTGGCTGAAGATTGGCATTTGTGACATTGGGGACTTCAGGAGGAGGCCGAGATGCATCATCCACTTGGCAGTCCTAGCTCAAGGTGGTTGCAAATGCTTCAGTCTTGTCTTTTGCACGTATATGCTGGATGCCTCCATCATTGTGGATGGGAATATTTGTAGAGCCACCTCCTCCTCTTGTTGTTTAACTGTCCACGATCATTCATGGCTGGATGTGAGAGGACTGCAAAGCTTTGATCTGATCCACTGGTTGTGGGATCGCTTAGCTCTGCCTATTGCATGCTGTTTCCGCTGTTTAGTCTGTATGTAGTTGTAGCTTCACCAGGTTTGCACCTCATTTTTAGGTATGCCTGGTGCTGCTCCTGGGATGCTCTCCTGCACGTCTCACTGGATCAGGGGTAATCCCCTGGCTTGATGGTAATGGTAGAGGGATATGCTGGGCCATGAGGTTACATTGTAGTTGAATACAATTCTGTTGCTGCTGTTAGTCCACAGCACCTCATGGATGTCCAGTTTTGAGTTGCTAGATCTGTTGAGTCTATCCCATTTAGCACGGTGGTCATGCCACACAACACAATGTTCTCCACAGGACTGTGCGGTGGTCACTCTACCAATACTCCATGGATGGATGCATCTGTGACAGGTAGGTTGATGATGGTGAGGTCAAGCAGGTTTTTCCCTCTTGTTGGTTCTTTCACCAACTGTCTCAGACCCAATCTGGCAGATATGTCCTTCAGGACTCAACCAGCTTTTACAGCAGTGGTGCTACCAAGCTACTCTTGGTGATGGGCATTGAAGTCTCCCACCCAGAATACATTCTGTGCCCTTGCCACCCTCAGTGCTTCTCACAAGTGGTGTTCAACATGGTGGAGGACTGATTCATCAGCTGAGGGAGGGCGGTGGTGGTAATCAGCAGGAAGTCTCCTTGCCCATGTTTGACCTGCTGCCATGAGACTTCATGGGGTCCAGAGTCAATGCTGAGGACTCCCAGGGCAACTTCCCCCAGTGTACCGCCTCCTCTGGTGAGTCTGCCCTGCCGATGGGACAGGCCATACCCATGAATGGTGATGGAGGAGTCTGGGACATTGGCTGAGCATGACTATGTCAGGCTGTTGCTTGACAAGTCTGTTAGACAGCTCTCTCAATTTTGGCACAAATCCCCAGATGTCACGAAGAAGGACTTTGCAGGGTCAATTGGGCACGGTGGGCCTTTGTCACTTCCAGTGCCTAGGTCGATGCTGGGTGCCCCATCCAGTTTTATTCTTATTCAACTTTTATGTCACCATTTGATACAAATGAGTAGCTTGCTAGGCTATTTCAGAGGGCAGTAAGCATCAACCATATTGCTGTGGGTCGTGAGTCACATGTAGGCCAGACAGATTTCCTTCCCTAAAGGATATTAATGAACCAGTTTTTTTTAATGACAGTCCAGTAGTTTCATGGTGACCATTACTGAAACTAGCTTTCAATTCCAGATTTATTCATTAATTGAATTTGATTTTCACCAGCTGCCAAGGTGAGGATTTGAACTCGCATCTTCTAATCCAGTAGCATTACCACTATGCCACCATCCCCGTGGGAATTTTATGTATTTAATCTTTCATTGTAAATAAAGTACACTTTATAAAGTGAGTGGGAAAAAGTTATGAATTGACCTTGCTGGCTTGAAACAAATGCTGGAGAGAAAAGAAATCTCCAAAGTCTGTACTGTGTACAGTTCTGGGCATCACACTATAGGAAGGATGTGATTGCACTGGAGAGGGTGCAGAGGAGATTCACCAGGATGTTGCCTGGGCTGAAGCATTTCAGCTATGAAGAGAGACTGAAAAGGCTAGGGTTTTTTCCTTAAGCAGAGACTTAGAGAGGGGGACCTGATTGAGGTATACAAAATTATGAGGGGCATTGATAGGTTAGATAGAAAGTAACTTTTTCCCTTAGCGGAGGGGTTAATAACCAGGGGGCATAGATTTAAGGTAAGGGGCAGGAGATTTAGAGGGGGTTTGAGGAAAAAAATTTTAACCCAGAGGGTGACTTGAATCTGGAACGCACTGCCTGAAGGGGTGGTAGAGGCAGGAACCCTCACAACATTTAAATATTTAGATGAGCACTTGAAACACCATAGCATACAAGGCTACGGGAAAGACCTGGAAAATGGGATTAGAATAGGTAGGTGCTTGATGGTTGGCATGGACACGATGGGCCGAAGGGCCTGTTTCTGAGCTGTACAATTCTATGACTAAATGGGTGGGTGCAAGCCATCAACTGTCGGGTTGTTTTACAAGAAGAAATGCATATACAAAGGAATTGTTAGGGGTCCTAGAGGAGAAGCAGCACGCAATGTAATGCTTTGTACAGAATATAGAAGTATTTGATTTAATCTTATTTTAAATTCTTGGTTATACATATAAAATCTAATTTTTATTTTAAGAGAGAAGGGAATCTGTTAATATTATATTAATTAAGTGTTTAATTATATTCAGGAAGTGGGCATTAATCGGGGATTCCCTAGTGCGCCTATATGTTATATACATATAGGAACAGGCTGAAACTGTGATTGTTGGGTTTGGAGGTTCATGCTTGTAATCCATATCTGTAAATAAAAGCTTATGGAGTATGTTAAGATTAGGTTCCAGTTCTATCCTTCTTTTCTGCGTCAAAATCCTGGCACTCCCTCCCTAACAGCACTGTGTGTACCCACACCACATGTACTGCAATGGTTCAAGAAGGTGGTTCAAGAAGGTAGCTCACCACTGTTCTGGAGTCTTCATGTGTAAACTGAGTTCTGTACAGCTTGTCTTTGTGTGACAGTCCCTGATTTGAGGCTGGGGGATTTCCAAGTTGAACCCAGGTTAAACAAACAAACAGTCATGTGACTGAGGGATACAAGAAAACAGTTTTTTTAACCAGATACATGTGACTGGCAATTTTTACCCTCAGTTTGTTAAGATGTCTCCGCAGGATTTTGAACCAGCAAAGGAAAAAGCTGTGTGAGCTTGTCAAGAAAACACCAGAGTGTGTTAAACCAGGAAAAAGGCTCTGTGGTTTTCACAAGAAGCCATCTGGAAAACAGGGAAGTTGGTTGCTTCAAGAGACTGAAAAGCTGCAAAGTTGGGTGTTGTTTTAAAAGAGTCTCCCAGGGCTGCTGAACTGGGAAAAGCTGGAAGCTGTTGGTTAAAAGGACAAGATCTTTGAATTGGAACCTGTTTTCTGGTAGCTGAGTAGCTGACCCTTAAAAGATACAAGTTGCTACCACTGTCTTCAGCGACTGGAATGTTATGAGCGGAGCCACATCGTTAGGATAGTAGTGAGTAAGGACGAGGTGGTTCACGAGGTGACAAGACCAAACTATTAAAGGGATGATTGCATCGCTCGCTATCGACAAGACATCATTACTTCCATATCTGAAGGACCAGACTTGAAAACTACCTTAGGAAGATCCTGATTTTGTTGTGCTGTGAGACCGATCAGCAGACTGTAAGGACTTTCCTTGATCCAACTGCTAATTAACATGTAACCTTTAAGATTTATATATCAATCGTGATTTAACTGTGAGTTCATATTTAATTTATGTTGGTTTTGGTTTGAGTGTTAAAGTAAAATTTGTAAAAGTGAAATTTCGTCCGTTTGATTCTGGATTCCTAAATTAGGGTCAGTCAGTGTCATAGAAAGATACAGCACTGAAACAGGCCCTTCGGCCCACCGGGTCTGTGCCGACCAACAACCACCCATTTATACTTTCTTTGGCCTCCTTGTCTCGAGAGACAATGGGTAAGCGCCTAGAGGTGGTCAGTGGTGTCAGTCGCTGTGAGGCAACTATGGAGTGACCTCTCCATGGCGCATGCCTGGGCGAATGTATGGAGGTTGAGAGTTGCCCAAGCGTCAAAACCCCCCTCTCGGCCTTTCTGGTGGGGTCCAAAGGAGTGCAGAGCACGACGTTTGGCACCGGTATGGCTGCAGGAACTGCCGGAAACATGCCAAAGGTGACACATGACCGCCTACGGGGTTCCACTCCGGATTTTCTGTTAGGGTTTACTCCCTTAGCCGTGGTCTCTCCCGAGACGCCCACAAGGCAGCTGTTCATTTGACAAATAAAACAAGTTAGGGTTATACCCTCATAACCAAAAAATACTTGCTGCAGTTAGGTGGGAGTTGAACAGTGCAAACCACCTAATCCTATACTAATCCCATATTCCCTACCACATCCCCACCTTCCCTCAATTCTCCTACCACCTACTTACACTAGGGGCAATTTACAATGGCCAATTTGCCTATCAACCTGCAAGTCTTTGGCTGTGGGAGGAAACTGGAGCACCCGGCGGAAACCTACGCGGTCACAGGGAGAACTTGCAAACTCCGCACAGGCAGTACCCAGAACCAAACCTGGGTCACTGGAGCTGTGACGCTGCAGTGCTAACCACTGCGCCACTGTGGATTCGATTCTTTTCATTTGTTGGTGGTCTCCCCGGGGGATCAAAAAACCACCACCTTCTCAAGGGCAATTAGGGATGGACAATAATGGTTGCCTCTGCCAGCAATGCCTGCATCCCATGAATGAATGAGGGAAAAAAATGGATTCCTTGTCCCTTAAATAAAAGCCAGTCAGGTTTCCCATGGCTGCTCACTACCCAGTGCCCTCTACTTGAAAGTGTAAATGTGGGCATCAGCCGAGAAGAGAGAGATGCTCTATCCCAATATCAAGTTACATACTGCCAATCATTATCTCGGCTCATGAATGAAAACGTAGACAAAATACCAGGGTTTGCAAATCCATCCCATTCAGGAGAAAAGAAAAGAGACATTTGTGAGGAGGATAGAGAAAACAAAAGTGATTGTTTAGGATTACAATACTGTCCCTTCCCTGCTAGAACCCATAGGATGAGTGAGAATATTCTCTCTGATGGCTGGAAGGGTCTCAAGTGAACTGGATAGCTCCTAAAGGGTGCAAGTCCACAACACAAAACTACCTAGAACCTGGCAATCAATGCACAAAGCTCTGAATCAGCAGCAAGAATTTGCAAAATTTACCCTTAAATGTCAATTATATATTCAAAGTAGGTTTATTTTAGTAATTCTTTTACTGATAGACAACTAACTAATTAAAAATCCAACCATAGTCCTTGAAACCAAATACATTTGGGAACATGACCAAAAAATTGCCAACTGTAAAATGTTAAAAGAAGCAATATTCTCTCATCAGACAAAGATCTATGAATTACCCTTAATGTTTCATTAAAAACTGGATTCACCGAGTTCTTCTTCACTGTGCTCTTCAACTTACTCTGAGGAGATTTGTCAGGAAGCAAATAGGTCTTCACATACCTACAAAATACAAACCAAACGTCATTATCTCTGTGGTTTCGGTAACTTTTTGTTACTCTTTGTTCAAATTCTCAGGTTTCATTAATAAGGATTTCAAGGTAGGCAAGGTTGGGATGTAAATAGTCCCGGGTACTTGACTTTAAGAAAAGATAAACAAAATGGAAAATTGGAAGGGAGGTAGCCCTGATAATGAAGGATGAAATAAAGACAGTAGTGAGAAAGGCTTTTAGTTGAAAAATTGGATGTAGAATCAGTATGGGTGGAGCTAAGAAATAGTAAAGGGCAGAAAAGACTGGTGGGAGTTTACAGGCCCCCACAACAGTAGTTACAGTGTTGAACAGTATAAACCAGCAAATTAGGGGTAATACAATAATCATTTTGGACTTTAATCTTCATATAGACTAGGCAAAACAAATTGGCAAAACTAGTTTGGAGAACAAGTTTATAGAATGCTTTTGACACAGTTTTCTAGAACAATGGGCAGGATTTTCCCATAGACTTCGAGCACAATGGTAGGACAAAGAGAGGTCCCAAGCCTGCATTGGCTAGCAGCGGGACTGGCTCGGCTATTTTCTCAGAGCAGTCTCATAATTGGCCACATCCGGGACTGCCGTGCATGTAAGGCCCAATCAGAGAGTGGGCAGCTCTAAAGCCTCAGCAGTCTCACCGAGAAAGGTGAGCACTGGCGAGGCAGCTTGGAGTATGCAAGGGTGGAGAAGTAAGTTGAAAATTTAAAACTAGAGGGGCGAAATAGGTAGGACCCTCCGGATGGTCCATTAGGGTGAGGTGGTCGCCTTCCCTGTCCATGGCCCCTGCTATGGGGCATGGAGCCGCCGGCTCCAATGGACCCCTGGGCTGCCACACAGAAGCAGCCTCCGTTTAGCTGGCGGCCTCTCCACAAATTGGGAGTCACCACACCGCTGGCACTGCTTAATGGCCTCTAATAGGGGCCTTTAATATGCAAATCGTGTGTCTGCCTCTGTGGAGCAGGCAGTTGATCCACAACTGAACCCACCTCCTGCCTGCCAGTAGGAAAATTCACTGATGGCGAGAACCAACAGGGCTGGGGCCAATATTCTTGCAGGGAGATTCATTAGTGTGGTTGGGGAGGGCTTAGGCTAAATTGGCAGGGGGATGGGCACCAGCATATAGAAGCAGAAAAGAGGAGTACAATGCATAAAGGAGTGAGAGTGTTGGATAGTACTAGAGAAGGAAGTAGCACCATATTAAATAGGGGAGACTAAGAAGGACTAGGAGGAATACAAGGACAGGTTTAGAATTGATGTATGTAAACACAGAAAAGCATGGGGAATAAGGTTGGTGAGCTAAAAGTACAAATAGACCAGTATGTTCTCAGTAGAACTTCTAAATTAGAAGAGGGATGAGAGGGGATCTAGCCAGGGTGAAATGGAACCAAAGACTAACAGGAAAACAGTAACGGAAAAATGGGTGATCTTTAAGATGTTTCAGGTACAGGCTAGGTACATTCCAATAAGGGCGAAAGCTAGGGGAACCAAACCCATGGTACATAACATAGAACAGTACAGCACAGTACAGGCCCTTGGATGACGAAGGAGATAGCAAATACGATGAAACAAAAAAAGAGAGTGTATGATGCATGTCAAGTGAATTCTTCAAGTGAGAACCAGGCCAAGTACTAGAAGTTGAAAGGGGAAGTGAAGAGGAAAATAAGACTGGCAAAGAGAAAATATGACAATAGAATGGCAGTTAACATAAAAGGGAACCCAAAAATCTTCTAC
Source organism: Heterodontus francisci (assembly GCF_036365525.1). NCBI lineage: Eukaryota > Metazoa > Chordata > Chondrichthyes > Heterodontiformes > Heterodontidae > Heterodontus > Heterodontus francisci. Next base: position 45,043,896 of record NC_090383.1, on the reverse strand, counting down.
CTACATGTGAAGAGTAAGCAGGTAGTAAGAGGTGGGGTGATATATGCTTAGAGGCACAGGGCGAGGCTAGACTACTTAATGAGTACTTTAGATTTTTTAGATTTAGATTTAGAGATACAGCACTGAAACAGGCCCTTCGGCCCACCGAGTCTGTGCCGACCATTAACCACCCATATTATACTAATCCTACACTAATCCCATATTCCTACCACATCCACACTGTATCGGTGTTTACTAAGAAAATAGATAAAATATCAATAGAAGCAGAGTAAGTAGAGGTAATGGATGGGGTAAAAACTTATAGGCAGGAATTTTTTTTTAAATTCGTTTATGGGATGTGTGCGTCACTGGCAAGGCCAGCATTTCAAGGCACCACATTTCAAGAAAGACGTAATGGCCTTAAAAAGGATACAGATGCACTTACCAAATGTTACCAAGAATGAAGGGTTTCAGTTATGAAGAGAGGTTGGAAAAGTTAGGACTGTTCTCCTTAGAACAGAGAATATTGATTCCAACATAATAGATGTTTTCAAGAAGACGTGTAGTTTTGATAGTAGATAGAGAAAAGTTATTCCCTCTGGTGAGTGGGTCAATCATCAGAGGTCATAGATTTAAAGTCATTAGCAAAAGATCTAGAGGGGAGATGAGAATTTATTCACTGAGAGTTGTCGGGATGTGGAACACTCTACCTGAAAAGGTGGCGGAAGCTGATTCCATGATAAGTACCTGTCCAACTCCCTTTTAAAATTAAGGATAAAGAACTTACAGGATTAAATGCGGGGATGTGGGACTAAGCATGACGGCTCTTTCAAAAAGACAGAACACGCACAAAAGGCTGAATGCTCTGCTCCTGTACCACTAGTTTCTATGATTCCATGAAAATAGGTTATCTGGTCATTATCACCTTGCTGTTTGTGGGGCCTTGCAGATTGGCTGCCTTGTTTCCTATATTATAATAGCATCTACATTTCAAATGTACTTTATTGGCTGTGAAGAACTTGGAGCATCCTGAGGTCACAAAAGTCCCTGTATTATTCTAAGCCTTTCCTTTTTAACAAAGGGATTGATCTAGAAACATGCACATACGGGTTACACTTTTTCTTTTTCTCGTCTCCATAAGCTAGTTTTTTGCACGCTTTGATGTGAATTTCCAGCGCCACAGCCTTGAAGTTGTACCGGATAGACAATTCAATTTCACCAGTAACATTTGCATTGTCCAAAGTCTCTGATTCCGTGCCGATGCTGGTGATGCTGTGTACACTACCCTACGGAGACATAGTGGGAGACACAACATTACAATTCATGCCATACATTGGTGAGGAGAATACTTTTGTCTTCCACAGGCCCTCACTTTTGATTCTGATCCTTTTTTTTTGAACCAGTGAGTTGTCTCTTCATTTTAATCAAAAATTTGCATTTTTGCCAACTTCAGCAATTCTGCATACATCACTTCCATAGAATTACCTAGAAATTACAACACATTGAGCCCAACTAGTCTGTGTTGATGCTCATCCCAACATGAGCAGCAGATCTAATCCCATATTCCTGCTCTGTTCCCATATCCCTGTATACCCCTCTCCATCAAACATCTATCTAACCTGTTCTTAAATGTTGACATGATCTCTGCTTCAATCACCAACTTGGGTAGTGATTTCACAGTCTCACAACACCGGTGTAAAAATGTCTTGCTCTCTGTCCAACATCTCTTACATTTAATCGTATATCTATGTCCCTTCGTACTAAACCCCTCAATCACTGGAAACAATCTGTTTTTCTCTAACCCCTCCCATCCTTTCACAATTTAAACATTTCTATGAAATCACCCATTAATCTTCTCTGTTCTGATGAAAACAGCCCCAGCTTCCCAAGTAATAGTTCGCATTTGTATTTCCTCATACCTGACATCATCCTAGCAAATCTAGTACCATCTTTATTGTCTCAAGCTCCTTACTATTGTGTGAAGCACAAAACTGTGATCAGCACTCCAATTGTGATCTTACTAAAGATTTACATATATATTAATCATTAGGTCTCAACTTTTATATTCTGTACCTCTCTTCAAGGGCACAGAACTACAGCAGAGAATTAAAATGTTAGGCAACTGGAAGCTCAGAGTCATGCTTGCAAACTGAACGCAAAGCGGTCACCCAATCTGCGTTTCGTCTCCCCAGTGTAGAGGAGACCGCAATGTGAGCAGCGAATATAGTGTATGAAATTGAAAGAAGTACAAGTAAATCACTGTTTGACCTGGAAGAAATGTTTGGGGCCTTGGACAGTGAGAAGGGAGGAGGTAAAAGGGCAGGTCCAGCATCTCCTGTGCTTGCATGGAAAAGTGCCATGTGAAGGGGAGAATGATAGAGGAGCAGACCAAGGTGTCATGGAGGGACTGGTCCCTCTGCTGCACTCCCACTCTGACTTCTCTGTCCTCGGCCTCCCACACTATTCCAAAGAAGCTCAATATAAGCTTGAGGAACAGCACTTCATATTTCGAATAGGTACTTTACAACCTTCCGGACTCAACATTAAGTTTAACCATTTCAGATCATAACCTGCTCTAATTTCTCTTTGTTTTTGGATGGCAACTGTTGGTAATGATTCTGCAATGTCCCATTAACACTTCCTCTATACCCATTTTCTTTACTTGCCCTATTACCATCCCCCTTTTGCCTTGCATCATCATCTCTTTTGACATTTAATTTCTCCTGTCTTTCACCCTATCACAGACCTTTCCCGTTGTTCTTTTCCTCTCCTTCCCCCTTTCCCTGCCTCTGAACTTGCTTTCAACCTGTTACATCTCTAACTTTTTTCAGTTCAAATGAAAGGTCATCAACCTGAAACCATGTTCCTCTCTCCGCAGATGCTGCTAGACTTGCTGAATATTTACAGCATTTTCTGTTTCTATTTCAGATTTCTAGCATCCCAGTATTTTGCTTTTGCTACTGATAATATTCATCACACGCAAACTAAACACAATAAGGATGCCTTCCTTAAATTAGGAGGTCCACTTTGTAACTGTAGAGGAAAAACAAACAAGCTGGTGCATGTAGAAAGGGCCTATTACTAGCCGGTTTCATTTACTTGCCTAAGATAATAATGCAGTAAAAAAAAAATTACAAGGAGAGGGAGAAGGAACACTTTACTCCTGGAAGAAGGCTTATTATCTATACATATTGCAAGAAACAAGAGCCTGGAGCTTCCACTAATGGTACCGTACGTATGTCAAGGCTCGGACTTGCACTCACTGCAAGGATTTACCCTTCACCCAACCATCTTTCCAGAGCAACTTAAATGATTTTTGAGAAGGGCCAGGCAGCGGCTGGAGAATGTCTTTGGCAGGCCATGTAGAGTGTCTAAGTAAATGTCAACCTCTACCCCATCAACTATAGTAATGCTGGATGCCATGGCACAGAGGTGTTTCTTGTATCCAGGAATAAATGAGGCATGGCCTCAATTGCATAGTCCCATCATTTGCCCCCAACTACATATTTGCTTCTGGTTGAAATGGCAGTGACAAGTAAAGTGTCAGCAAGAGGCTCCTGGAGAATTTCCCAATGCACTGCACCTGAGTTTCCCTCGAGGGCTGGCATAGCTTGAGAAGGAAAATGTCAGAGATGGGCTAGGACCTTTTGTCTGGCATTAAAGGGTTTTCACGAGGACCAGGTTCACCAGGAGAAAATGAGAATCAGTGTAGCTTCTTTTTTTTATTGGATGAAGATCCTAGAAAACATAGGGAAAGAGTTGGTGTCACTCTTGAGTGCCTGAACTCTCTTGGTGTGTACACATTCTCAAACAGGCCTCTCAGCAACCTGTTAGACTTCAATGGGAATTTGGAACCAAATTTGACCACTTTTTCTGGGAAAGATTTCAAGTTTGAAGAGCTTCACATAAGAAAAACAATACATTGATATAATGTCTTTAGAACAAACAAAGAACAAAGAACAGTACAGCACAGGAACAGGCCATTCTGCCCTCCAAGCCTGCGCCGATCTTGATGCCTGTCTAAACTAAAACCTTCGGCACTTCAGGGGACCATATCCCTCTATTCCCATCCTATTCATGTATTTGTCAAGATGCCTCTTAAACGTCGCTATCGTACCTGCTTCCACCACCTCCCCCGGCAGCAAGTTCCAGGCACTCACCACCCTCTGTGTAATGAACTTGCCTCGCACATCCCCTCTAAACTTTGCCCCTCGCACCTTAAACCTATGTCCCCTAGTAACTGACTCTTCCACCCTGGGAAAAAGCTTCTGACTATCCAGTCTGTCCATGCCACTCATAACTTTGTAAACCTCTATCACGTTGCTCCTCCACCTCCGTCGTTCCAGTGAAAACAATCTGAGTTTATCCAACCTCGCCTCATAGCTAATGCCCTCCAGACCAGGCAACATCCTGGTAAACCTCTTCTGTACCCTCTCCAAAGCCTCCACATCCTTATGGTAGTGTGGCGACCAGAATTGCAAGCAATATTCTAAGTGCGGCCTAACTAAGGTTCTGTACAGTTGCAGCATGACTTGCCAATTTTTATACTCTATGCCCCGACCGATGAAGGCAAGCATGCCGTATGCCTTCTTGACTACCTTATCCACCTGCGTTGCCACTTTCAGTGACCTGTGGACATGTACGCCCAGATCTCTCTGCCTGTCAATACTCCTAAGGATTCTGCCATTTACTGTATACTTCCCACCTGTATTAGATCGTCCAAAATGCATTACCTCACATTTGTCCGGATTAAACTCCATCTGCCATTTCTCCACCCAAGTCTCCAACCAATCTATATCCTGCTGTATCCTCTGACAATTCTCATCACTATCTGCAACTCTACCAATCTTTGTGTCGTCCGCAAACTTACTAATCAGACCAGCTACATTTTCCTCCAAATCATTTATATATAATACAAACACCAAAGGTCCCAGCACTGATCCCTGCGGAACACCACTAGTCACAGCCCTCCATTCAGAAAAGCACCCTTCCACTGCTACCCTCTGTCTTCTATGACCGAGCCAGTTCTGTATCCATCTTGCCAGCTCACCTCTGATCCCGTGTGAATTCACCTTTTGTACCAGTCTGCCATGAGGGATCTTGTCAAAGGCTTTACTGAAGTCAAGATAGACAACATCCGCTGCCCTTCCTTCATCAATCATCTTCGTCACTTCCTCAAAAAACTCAATCAAGTTAGTGAGACACGACCTCCCCTTCACAAAACCATGATGCCTCTTGCTAATAAGTTCATTTGTTTCCAAATGGGAGTAAATCCTGTCCCGAAGAATCCTCTCTAATAATTTCCCTACCACTGACGTAAGGCTCACCGGCCTATAATTTCCTGGATTATCCTTGCTGCCCTTCTTAAACAAAGGAACAACATTGGCTATTCTCCAGTCCTCTGGGACCTCACCTGTAGCCAATGAGGATACAAAGATTTCTGTCAAGGCTCCAGCAATTTCTTCCCTTGCCTCCCTCAGTATTCTGGGGTAGATCCCATCAGGCCCTGGGGACTTATCTACCTTACCTTACCTACCTTATCTACCTTTAACATAGTAAAACATCCCATGACCCTTCACAATAATGTTATCAGATAAGAATTGCCCCTGAGCCAAAAAGGAGACATCAGGAAAGGTGACCAAATACTTCGGCAAAGTGTAGATTTTAAGGAAGGTCTTAAAGGAGGAGAGAGAGCTGGAGAAGCAAAGAGTTTTGAGCAGGAAATTTCAAAGCTTAGTGGAGCATTGAAGTGGGTGTTGCACAAAAGAAACATTGGAGGAACACAGAGTTCTTTGAGGGTTGTAGGGCTGGAGGAGGTTATAGAGATTGGGTGGGAAAAGGTTTTGAACACAACGATAAGAACTTTAAAATCAAGGCATTGATGGGCCAGGAGCTAGAGTAGGTCAGCAAGGACAGCGGTGATGGTTGAAAGGGACTTGATGCCAATTAGGATATGGGCAGCAGAGTTTTGGATGAGCTCAAGTTCATGAAGGGTAGAAAATGGGAATCCAGTCAAGAGAGGACTGGAATAATACCCAGAAGGTGCAAGTGCTTCCAAAGGTCACCTCCAATTACTAACCCACTGGGATATTTCATGCTGAGTCCGAACCGGGCTTCTTCTTCTTGCGTAGAGCTGGCACGATGTGGAACTGGCTTCCTCTGTCTGCTGCAAATCCACTTCCTGGAAAGTTCCTCCATCCTTGTCATCTGGCTTGCTGACTCTGAGGAGACTGGCTGGGGCTGACAGCTGCCACATAATTAAAACACAGCACAGATTCTAAGATGGTTGAATTAGGTTTTCCAAACATCAGCTGGATGAAATCATCCTTTCTTTCATTATTTTTTGCATGTATGGTATATTTGCCTTATTTGGGGATGCTTTTCTCCTTGAGCTATTTGCCAGTGAAATCATAAACTGCTTTATAAAGGGGGCTAGGGAGGGTTTATGTATTTTCTACACGTAAAGCTTAGAGAGAAACTCCCACTGCCCACATCCCACCCACATTACAAGAAATTCTACAAGACTCAGCCAGATTCAGAATTCTTAAAAGGTCAGGAAACTTTACACATAATAAAGCAGAAAATGCTGGAAATACTCAGCAGGCCAGACAGCATCTGCAGAGCAAGAAACAGTTAACATTTCAGGTCAATGACCTCTCATTAGAACTTAACCCATAAATGGTACTCAAGTCATGGGACCGGCAAACAGAAATTCATCACATTAAGAGCTGAATTTTGTCAGCCTGTCACAGGTACCGGCTGTGGCACTGGAAGCGTGTGCTGTCGCCATGTCACGTGTGTGGCTAATTAACATAACCAAGGCGTGGAGCCCATCCTATTGCAGGACAGGGCGGGCTACAAGGTGATGATGGCGTCAGATGACAGGTGCTGGTGCCATCTTTAAAGCGGTACCGGCCCTGCTTGTACTACTACCTTTCACTGATGTAGTGAATGTGGAGTGCAGCTGGACCCCTCTACTGTTGCTGTAACTCCTGGACCCCCACATCCACCACTGCTGCTGCTGTAATAACTCCTGCTCTTCCCAGCTGCAAGTCCTGCACATCCCTGCACCCCTGCACCAGGACAGCAGACCGACCAGATGAAGCTGGAGCCAACTGGGCCTATTTCCGAGGCAAGACACTGGGTGGTCCCACAGTTTAGCAATACCTCCCTAAGATTCTCCTGCAGGCTGCAAGGGAAAGGCAGAAGATCCACTGTCCAAGGGATAGCAAGAAGAAACCCTCCCGCAAGAGCACGCAAGCCTGGATGGAGATCGCAGAGGAGGTCAGCAGCTGTGGGGGTCAACCCCGGAACTGGGTCCAGTGCCACAAGAGGGGCAATGACCTCCTTGTCAGGGTGAGTCCTGCATACCCAACTTATTTTGGGGGCTTGCATGTGGCTATGCAGGAGGGAGTGCTACATGGGGAGGGAGTGATCAACCAGGAGATGGCAAGTGGGTGAGGCATTGCCACATCCTGGCAGATGCATGGCTGCATCTTGGTAACAGGCTGCCTTCTTTCAAAGCTCAACCCATTATGTCCAGAGAGTGGACGTGGGCAGGAGCCACTCAGAAGACCCCATCAGGGGACGAATTGCTGCCACTAGCATAAGTGTTCTCTTGCTCTTTGCGCGCAGTCTAACTGTGTTCCTCTTTCCACTTGCAGGAGAGACATTGATGACTGGTGGTGGGATTCCTGATGTGTCTTCTGACATCAGCAGAGGAGGTGGCTCTGGTGTTAGCGGGGGCCCAGGGCAGCCCTGCAATTGTGGACGGTGATACTGGAGTGTCAGCACAAGAGAGTAAGGAGATATTGTGTTCACACGTCCTCCAACACACTTCTGGAGATCCACATCATGCACGGTTGACATGAGGAGGAGATCTGAACAACCTAACCCACAAATGTTTGTGTTCTCTCATGCAGGTTGTGGCACATCAGAAGCAACTGCAGCCTTTGGGACAGGGGGCCTGCCGTCGACATTTGAGGAGGAGGAGGAAGAGAAGCAGTCAGAGGATGCACCATCACATCATTCTCCTGCACCCTCCACCAGTGAAATTACTATCACGTCGGTGGGTATGAGCTTGAGTTTAGGTTCAGGGTCATAAGCTGGGGAGAACACCATGCATGCACCCGAACACTGACGGAGGCTGTGACAGCCGAGGCCACTACCAGTTGGATGACTGCGGGAGGCCTGGCCCATGCTGAACCCCAGGCTGATAATGAGCCTCTGGAGTCGGCAGCACAGAAGATGCTGAATTTACAGAGATAGATAAGGGAACATCTGGCAGAGCTTACAGAGGCAATGCACGGCTATGAACAGACGAAGGAGGAGTCCATTCATGCCATGAGTACTGTCACGTCTCAGGTGTGAGCACATGGTTTCTTCCACCGAGAGGTTGGCAACCCTCATGGAGAGCCAGATCCCACGGATGCACACAGACCTGCACACCATCATCTTGGCCATGAGCTCAACTCAGCAGTGGCAAGGTGAGAGAAGGACGAGGTGCCTGGAGTCTTCTCTAGGTCCTTGTCTTTCTCTGGTCAACAGGGAAGTTCATGAGCCTTGAAAGGGCGGAGGAAAGGTTGACCTCCACATCTGGGGGCTCCCTTCAGGGTACTTAGTGTAGACAGCAGCTCCAAAGCCACTCCGCCAGTGACCCCAGCTCTAGTTGCTGCAACAACGGAGAAGCCTCCTGCATCCTCCAGGCCTCAGGCAGCAAAAGGACGCCTGCCAAAGTCACCCAGGCCAAGGGACAGCCCAATCAGCAGCCTGCCTTCACCTCAGCTGCCAAAGCAGGAGTTGAAGCATACGAAAATAAAAGAATAGCACCTGGATGCACTTGGGGATTCAAGGGTGTGTTAATTGTGACCTGTGCATTGGTTCCTACAATTGTGTTAATAAATAGATTTCAGAATCATTGATGTAGATGCCTCATGTTTTCATTGCTGAATTGTGAAATTCAACCTTTACCCTTGCTCCCTCAATGGTCTGTCAGTGGAGGCCGTTAGACACTGGAGTGACACAGCAAGGAGGTGACAGGCGGAATACTGTGAGGTGAATCTTTATTGAGTTCACTTTGAGAGGCCATCATGGTGGCAGGAACCTGATACGTATGAGATTATGTTGCGCGTCCCTGGCCTCTGGTGCAAGGGAAGCAAGATCCAGTGGTACCTGCTCAGTTGGCTCCTCCACATCCTTCTCATTGGATGAGGACTAGCGATCAATTCTGTCCTCTTCATGCAAGGCCACCCCTCTCTGATGTGCTAGATTGTGCAGAGCACCCAGAGAGTGGTGAACCTGTGGAATTCTCTACCACAGAAAGCAGTTGAAGCCAAATCATTAAATATATTCAAGAAAGCGTTATAGTTCTTAGGGCTAAAGGGATCAAGGGATACGGGGAGAAAGCGGGAACAGGGTACTGAGTTTGGATGATCAGCCACAATCGTATTGAATGGCGGTGCAGGCTCGAAGGGCCGAATGGCCTACTTCTGCTCCAATTTTTTTTCTATACGCGAGACCCTCGCTAGGGCATACTGCAAGGCTCTACCTGATCGATCAAGGCTCCAGAATCTCATCTTCAGAAGCCCAATGGCCTGCTTGATGGTCGCTCGGGTAGAGCTGTGGCAAGTGATGTACCTCTCCTCTGCTGCAATGCGAGGGTTCTTCACAGGCGTTAGTAGCCATGTCTTCAATGGGTAGCTCTTGTCCCCAAGATCCATCCCTGAAGGTGAGCGGGGGTCTGAAAAGCAGTGGCACCTGGGACTGTCAAAGTATGTAGGCATCGTGGCTGCTTCCCAGGAAGAGGACACACACCTGCAGGAAACGCTTTTGGTGTACGTTGATATAATGGAAGCCCTTCCTGTTGATGAAGGCCGCTGACTCCTCTGCAGGAACCTTGATGGCCACATACATGCAGTCGATGACACTTTGCACCTGGGGGAATCCAGCAATGGCTCTGAAGCCGATGGCCCTCTCCACCTGACTGTCAGGGTCAGTTTGGTTCCGCACATTGTCGCCAACCCTCTTGAACAAGGCTTCTGTCACCTCCTTGATGCAGTAGTGGGCTGTTGTCTGGAAGATCCCAGACACGTCCCCAGTGGATCCCTGGAAAGAGCCCTACATATAGAAGTTGAGTGCCACATAGATCTTCAAGGCCATGGGCATTGGGTGTTCGCTGAAGCCCATGGGTCGCAGATCGTCCTGCAGCATGGCGCATAACTCAGTGATGGGCTCCCTAGAGAGCCGCAGTCTTCGCTGACACTGCCACTCGGACATTTAGAGGTAATTGAGGTGAGTCCGGTATACTCTCTGGCGCGGATAGGCCCTACTTGGCGTGGCTGGCAGCTGCCGCTCTCCTATTGGAGCTTCACAGACGGGCCCAGCCATAAGTCGCTGCTGCGTGGCACAGGGGTCTACAAAGGATGGGGTGAAAGAGATCCATGCCAGCTGATTTTTACCCCTCTTGTGTGCTGTCCTTGAGCAGACGAACTTGCCTTGGGAACTTCCTGTTGTTACTCCCCTCTGAAGACACACTAATGCCCCTCAGAGCCCACCCTTGCAGACAGCCCAGCACCCGAGAGTGAGCCTACCCGACCCTTGCACCCGAGGGTGAGCCCAGCGGACCCTTGCACCTGACAGTAAGCCCAGCAGTGCAGAGAGTCCAGCACCACAGGCTGACAATGGTCTCCACTCCCCCCTCTTCCCTTATTAACTGCTCCCTATGGCTGCCTTCCTGCAGTGACACTGCATCCTCACCTTGGTGCTGCCACCTTAAAACGGCTGAGAATCTGAAGACATGTGATCCCCATGCGCCGTTGACTATAGTTAAAACCTCCCCATAAAATTGTGTTCAATTAGAGTCATAGAGAGATACAGCACTGAAACAGGCCCTTCGGCCCACCGAGTCTGTGCCAACCGACCCATTTATACTAATCCTACATTAATCCCATATTCCCTACCATATCCCCACCATTCTCCTACCACCTACCACCACTAGGGGCAATTTACAATGGCCAATTTACCTATCAAGCTGCAAGTCTTTGGCTGTGGGAGGAAACCAAAGCACCCGGCAGAAACCCATGCAGTCACAGGGAGAACTTGCAAACTCTACACAGGCAATACCCAGAACCAAACCCAGGTCGCTGGAGCTGTGAGGCTGCGGTGCTAACCACTGCGCCATTGTGCCGCCCAATGCAAATGCATTCTAATTAGTCGTTCACCAATTCAAACTGCAGTCCTGCTACGTCAGGGCGGCAACATTGCCTTGGAGCTTTCCCGCCACTGACAAAATCGGGAACCGACGTCATGCTGTCGGGTTTCCGGGTGAGCACGTCCACCCTGATTTTTCGGCCCCCCCATGCCTCCACTCCTGCTCCTACTGGCCAGATAAAATCCAGCCCTATCACTCCACCCTTGTTAATAATCAATTGAAGAACTATGGTCTCTATTTTACTGTTCAATTTCCCAGCATGCTGTGTGGTTTAATTATGCCAAAGAGGTTGTGGCATACAATATTGTTTTAATTTATCATGTGCTACAAGGACACATTCCTGCTTAAGTGTCAGTTTGGCCCGGCTGTATTTATTTTATTTTATCTTTATTTTTTTTTATTTAGAGATACAGCACCGAAACAGGCCCTTCGGCCCAGCGAGTCTGTGCCGACCAACAACCACCCATTTATACTAATCCTACATTAATCCCATGTTCCCTACCATATGCCACTTTGGTAGAAGGACGGCCAAAGCGGCCAACTGTTTGAGATGGAAGGTCACTCTTAATGTGAAAAACAAGGTCCTTTACGACGTACATGGGATTCCAATTGCAATTTTGCGATGTACCAACCTGACTGCACCCAACAGTCTCACAATAGACCCTCTTAAACTGACCACTGGAGGCATGGCAAAAAAGGACTAAAAACATTTTCCCAGGAAGAACTCCAGATCTCCCTCCCCCTGTCTATCCTGCCCCCCATTCCTTCAAGCCCAGATTGTCAACCAGATGCAGTCACTATACTGCCCTCCCCAGCTGGTGAGCTCCAACTGGTATGCCACTCTCTGCTATTCAGATCTTGGCAAATTACGCTCGGGCCTCGAAATGCCAGGGTTCTCATGGAAGCAACAACAGATAAGCTACAGGTAAGCACCGGATAGTAAAAGCAGGGACTTTCTTGGTCTCTACGGATTCAGTTATTAAAGACAGAAACTCAGTGACTCTTTGTGGGCAGTTTCTTTACAGCCAACAAATAAACTAATAAATCTTTATTTCAGTTAGAGTGTTGGAACAAATCTACAGGCTTCCAGGGCCTCTGCCATGAACAACTTTCTTACCTCTCACCCCTGTGCCCCCACGGTTTAACTGCCTTTAAAATCAAGGGCAGCAGATTTTTCACAGATGTATTACATCTTCAAAATATATGTATTGTTATATATCTTTTGGGCCTCCTTATCTCGAGATACAATGGATACGCGCCTGGAGGTGGTCAGTGGTTTGTGAAGCAGCGCCTGGAGTGGCTATAAAGGCCAATTCTGGAGTGACAGGCTCTTCCACAGGTGCTGCAGAGAAATTTGTTTGTTGGGGCTGTTGCACAGTTGTTATATATATTGTATTGTTATCCACCCACATCCATCTTCCCCCTCCCAATCATAGAATCATAGAAAGTTTACGGCACAGGAAGAGGCCACATGGCCCATCGTGTCTGTGCCAGCCGTAAAGCATTCCACCCATTCTAATCCCACCTTCCAGCATTTGGTCCGTAGCCCTGCAGATTACGGCACTTGAGGGTCTCTGTCTCAATTACCCTTTCAGGCAGTGGGTTCCAGACCAGCACCACCCTCTGGGTGAAAAATGTTTTCCTCATCTCCCCTCTAATCCTTCTACCAATCACTTTAAATATATTCCCCCAAGTCACTGATCCCTCTGCGAAGGTGAATAGGCCCTTCGCCTCCACTCTATCCAGGCCCCTCAAAATTTTGTACATTTCAATCACCCCTCAGCCTTCTCTGTTCCAAGGAGAACAACCCCGGCCTATCCAATCTTTCCTCATAGCTGCATTTTTCCAGTCCCGGCAACATCCTCATAAATATCCTCTGTACCCTCTCTAGTGCAATTACATCCTTTCTGTAATGAGGTGACCAGAACTGTACACAGTACTCAAGTTGTGGCCTAACCAATGAGTTATACAGTTCCAGCATAACCTCCCTGCTCTTGTATTCTATACCTCGGCTAATAAAGGAAAGGATTCCATATGCCTCCTTAAACTTATCGACCTTTCCTGTTACCTTCAGGGATCTGTGGACATTTACTCTACACCTCTCAGTATTTTCCCATTAATCGTGTATTCCTTTGCCTTGTTTGACCTCCCCAATGCATCACCTCACACTTCTCCAAGTTGAATTCCATTTGCCACTTTTCTGCCCATCAGACCAGACCATCAATATCTTCCTGCAGCCTACAGCTATCCTCCTCGCTATCTACCACACAGCCAATCTTTGTGTCGTCTGCAAGCTTCTTGATCATGCCCCCACATTTATGTCCAAATCGTTAATATATACCACAAAAATCAGGGCACCTAGTACTGAGCCCTGCGGAACACAGTCAGACAAGATTTTAGTTTAGTTTAGAGATACAGCACTGAAACAGGCTCTTCGGCCCACCGAATCTGTGCCGACCATCAACCACCCATTTATACTAATCCTACACTATTCCCATATTCCTACCACATCCCCACCTGTCCCTATATATTTCCCTACCACCTACCTATACTAGGGGCAATTTATAATGGCCAATTAACCTATCAACCTGCAAGTCTTTGGCATGTGGGAGGAAACCGGAGCACCCGGAGGAAACCCACGCAGACACAAGGAGAACTTGCAAACTCTGCACAGGCAGTACCCAGAATCGAACCTGGGTCGCTGGAGCTGTGAGGCTGCGGTGCTAACCACTGCGCCACTTAACAAATCCATGCTGACTATCCATGATTAATCTGTGCCTTTCAAAGTGACAGTTTATCCTGTCTCTCAGAATAGATTCCAATAGTTTGCCCACTACTAAGGTTAGACTGACTGGCCTGTAATTATTTGGTCTATCCCTCGCTCCCTTTTTAAACAGAGGTACAGCGTTAGCAGTCCTCCAATCCTCCAGCACCACACCTGTATACAGTGTGGACTGGAAAATGATGGTCAGACCTTCCGCTATTTCCTCTCTTGCTTCATTTAACAGCTTGGGGTACGTTTCATCCGGTCCTGGTGATTTATAAACTTTCAAGGCTGCTAATCCCATTAATAAGTCCTCTCTCCCTATGTTTATCACATACAATACTTCACACCCCTCTTCCTTAACTACAATATCTGCATCGTTCCCCCATTTTGTGAAGACAGGTGCAAAGTATTCATGAAGAACAATACCAACATCTTCCACCCCTACACATAGGTTACCTTTTTGGTCTTTTATGGGCCCTACTCGTTCCTTAGTTATCCTCTTACTCTCAATGTATTAATAAAACATCTTTGGGTTCACCTTAATTCTGCTTGCCAATATTCTTTCATGCCCTCTCTTTGCTTTCCTAATTTCCTTTTTGATTTCACCGCTCTACTCTCTGTACTCCTCTGGGCTTTCTGTAGTATTGAGTTCTTGGTGACGGACATAAGCTTTCTTTTTCTGCCTTATCTTACCCTGTAAGATCCTTGACATCCATGGGGTTCTAGATTTAGCCGTCCCACCCTTTTTCTTTGTGGAAACAATGTTTACTCTGAACCCCTTGAATCTCCCCTTCGAATGCCTCCCACTGCTCTGACACTGATTTACCTTCAAGTAGCTGTTTCCAGTCCACTTTCGCTAAATCACTCCTCAGCTTAGTAAAATTGGCCTTGCCCCAATTGAGAACTCTAACTCCTGTTCTGTCTCTGTCCTTTTCCATAATTATGTTTAAATTGACTGAATTATGATCACACCACCAAAATGCTCTCCCACTGCCACTCCTTCCACCTGTCCATCTTAATTTCCTAAATAAAAACAAGGAAATGCTGGAAATACTCAGTAGATCTGGCAGCATCTGTGGAGAGAGAAGCAGAGTTAAATTTTCAGGTCAGTGACCCTTCATCAGAACTGGATGATGAAGGGTCACTGACCTGAAACGTTAATGCTGCTTCTCTCTCCACAGACGTTGCCTGACCTGCTGAGTATTTCCAGCATTTCTTGCTTTTATTTCAGATTTCCAGCATCTGCAGTATTTTGCTTTTATTCATTTCTTCAATCTAGTCTAAGTCTAAAACTGCACCCTTTCTTTTTGGGCTTGCTACATACTGGCCAAAGAAGTTCTCCTGAATGCACATCAGGAATTCTGCTCCTTCAATTCCTTTCGCACTAAAACTTCTTCTTCTTTGGCCTTCTTGTCTCGAGAGACAATGGGTAAGTGCCTGGAGGTGGTCAGTGGTTTGTGGAGCAGCGCCTGGAGTGGCTATAAAGGCCAATTCTAGAGTGACAGACTCTTCCACAGGTGCTGCAGATAAAATTGGTTGTCAGGGCTGTTACACAGTTGGCTCTCTCCTTGCGCTTCTGTCCTTTTTCCTGCCAACTGCTAAGTCTCTTCGACTCGCCACGCTTTAGCCCTGCCTTTATGGTTGCCCGCCAGCTCTGGCGATCACTGGCAACTGACTCCCACGACTAAAACTATCCCAGTTAATGTTGGGGTAGTTAAAATTTACTACTATTACTGCCCTATTGTTCTTGCACTTCTCAGTGATTTGCCTACATATCTGCTCTTCTATCTCTCTTTGACTGTTTGGGGGTCTATAGCACACTCCCAGCAGTGTGACTGCCCCTTTTTTGTTCCTTAGCTCAATCCATATGGCCTCATTTGATGAACCTTCCAACGTATCACCCCTCCTCACAGCTGTAATAGTTTCCTTGAACAAAATTGCCACCCCCCTCCTTTCTTATTCCCCTCCCTATCGCGTCTGAAAACCCTGTAACTAGGAACGTTGAGCTGCCATTCCTGTTCCTTCTCAAGCCACGTTTCTGTAGTAGCTATGATATCATACTGCCACGTGTCTATCTGTACCCTCAGCTCATCTACTTTATTTGCTATACTCCTTGCATTGAAACAGATACCCTTGAGCACTGCCAAACTAGTTTTTTTTATTTTCTAACCCTTGTTTCCCCTTTTTTGCAGACTAATCCATTAATTTTCTGCCTTCCATTTTCATTTGATTTGGCCAAACTGAGTCTACCCTCAGGTCCCCATCCCCCTGCCAAACTAGTTTAAGCCCTCCCCAACAGCACTAGCAAAACATCCCACAAAGAAGTCAGTCCTGGCTCCGTTCAGGTGCAACCCTTCTGGCCTGTGCAGGCCCCATCTCCCCCAGAGCTGGTCCCAATGACCCAAAAATCTAAAGCCCTCCCTCCTGCACCATCTTTCAAGCCAGGTTATCTTATCCTTCTGTTGCTACACTCACTTGCACATGGCACTAGCAATAATCCAGAGATTACTACTTTTGAGGTCCTGCTTGCTAATTTCTTACCTAGCTCCATAAATTCTGACTGCAGGACCACATCCCTCTTTCTACCTATGTCGTTGGTTCTGATGTGGACCACAACTGCTGGCTGTTCACCCTCCCCCTTCAGGATGCTCTGCAGCCGCTCGGTGACATCCTTGACCCTGGCACCAGGAAGGCAACACACCAACCTGAATTCATGTCTGTGGCCACAGAAACGCCTGTCTGTTCCCCTGACTATTGAATCACCTATCACTATGTCTCTTCCAGTCTTCCCTGTACCCCTCTGCACAGCTGAGCCACCCATGGTGCCGTGGACTTGGCTCTGGCTGCACTCCCCAGATGAACCATCACCTTTCTCATTATTCAGAACTGAATACCTGTTGGAGAGTGAGATGCTATCAGGGGTCTCCTGCACTACCTGCATGTTTCTTTTTGACTGCCTGGCAGTCACCCATTCCCTCTCTCCCTGCGTGACCACATCTATAAACGTGCTATCCAAGTAGCTCTCATCCTCATGAATGCACCGCAGTGTCGCCAGCTGCCGCTCAAGTTCCAAAACCTGGCCTATAATATCCTGGTTTCCCTCTCTCACCTTCCTTAAATAGCGAAGTGACATATGCAATTTTCTAATCTAAAGAAACAAGTCCCCAGGTTGAAGATTATAGTTAAGGCATCAAAAGTGTTCTCACCTATTTCCTTTAAAATCCCGGGATGGAAACCAACTGGTTCTGGGGATTTGTCACTCTTCAGTGCTTTATTTTTATTATTGTTAGTTTGCTTATGTTAATCCTGGCCAGTCTCGGTCCCTGACTCAATATTAGTTTCCTTGGAATCACCAGCATGCTGGCCTCTTCCTGTACTGTGAATACTGATGCAAAGTAATTATTCAGCATGTCAGCCAATTCCTTATCTTCAGTGACAATATCACCAACCTCTTCTGCCTAATATAACCGTAAAAATGTTTTGTGTTGATTTTGAGTAAGTTTATTTTCATACTCCCTTTTTGTAGCTCTTATTATTTGTTTTGTCACCTTTTGCTGTTCTTTGTATCTTTCCCATTTACCAGGATCTGTGCTATTTTTTTCATTCTTGTATGCTTTTTCTTTTAGTTTTGTGTTATCTCTTACCTCTTTAGTTGTCCATGGCTGGTTTTTTGTGCAAAGAGAGATTTTTCCCCTTCGGGATATAAACTGGTTCTGTAGCATATTAAATTATTTTTGAACACCTCCAACTGCAATTCTGTCACTTTACACATTAACAGACTTGCCCAGTTTATTGTGGACAGTCTCTGTTTCATCACATTGAGTTTAGTCTTACCTAAATCCTAACCTAAAACTAGAATTTTACTCGCTGTTTCTCCCTTTCAAATATTACATTGAATTTGATCATATTGTGTTCTCTATTAGATCAACGTTCTCGCACCATTAGTCTGTTAACTCAATCTGGCTCATTGCTCATTACTGCATGTAATATGGCAGGCCCCCTTGTAGATTCTAGGACATATTACTGCGGAAAACTATCCTGGATACACTCAACAAATTCACTACCTTTCCGACAAGTGATAGACTGCTTGTCCTATTCGATATGAAAATTAAAATCCCCCACTAAAACCACTCTGCCATTGTTACATGCATGTCTAATTTCTGTATTTATGCAATCTATCGCACCACAGCTGCCTACCCGGGGCCTATACACAATCCAACAACAGTCTTAAATCCTTTTCTATTTCTTAATTCCACTCATAAAGTCTTCACTAACTGCTTACCTCTTATTATATCCTCCCTTATCATTGAAGTGTTTCCTCCTTAATCATGGCTACTCCTCCCCCTCTATCATTTTCCCTATCTTTCCTGTAAACCTTACAGCGTGGCATATTTAGCTCCCAGCCTTGACTATCTTGCAGCCATGTCTCAATAATGGCTACCATGTCACACCCTCCAAGTTGAATTTGCACGTGCAATTCATTCAATTTGTTCCTTCTACTCCTCGTGTTTGTATGGTTGGCATCCTTCCATCTATGAAAGATGATGGACACGCAGCAAACAATCCATTTAGGTGGAGTGTCTTCTCTTGGTGCACCTTTGCTGATGGCTGTGAAGGCCAATCCTTGAGGTTCTGCCACAAGTGCTACATGTGAAACTGCCAAGTGACGCTAAGAGTTGTTGTTTTTGACGTTGGCACCTGTTGCCAAGCTGCTGTAGCAACTGGTAGTGCGCACCAGTCCACAGGATGTGTTGCCATTTTCCTCTTTCGCAGCTAGAGACTCCCAAGTGTGATAGTCGGCATTTAGGGCCTTCATGTCACACTTGCAAGCATCCTTGAAGCGCAGCTTTAGGTGCCCCACTGGTCGTCTGGCCCTGGCTACCTCACCATACAGAAGGCCCTTGGGTATGCAACCGTCTTCCATCCTGTGGACATGTCCGATTCACCGAAGCTGCCTTTGTTTGATTAGTACCAACGCACTTGGGAGCTCTGCCTTTGAGAGGACTACCGCATATGTGATTTTGTCCTGCCAGGATATACCCATAATGCGCCGCAGACAGCCAAGAAGCTTCTTTTCCTGATAGCTGAAAGTCACCCATGTTTCACAGACATACAGCAAGGTGCTGAGAATATAGGCCTTATAAACCATTAGCTTGATCCTGAGGGTCAGCTTGTTATCCCATGCGCGTTTCGCTAGTTGGCGAAAGGTGGTAGCTGCTTTCCCTATGCGTGTATCGAGTTCTGCATTAAGGGACAGATTTTCTGTCACCATGGACCCAAGGTAGCTGAATTTGTTAACCACTTCCAGTGGTGTGTTATTTAGTGTGATCAGGGACTGAGATGCAACACCCATGACCATGGTTTTCTTGACGCTTATAGTCAAGGAGAACAAGTTACAAGTTACGTGTTTGTATAAAAAACACTCATTTGGGCCACACATCCTAACCTTAGCACAAAAATCTAGACTGACACTCCAGTGCAGTACTGAGGGAGTGATGTATGTGTTGGAGGTGCCATCTTTCGGATAAGACATTAAACCAAGACCTCGTCTCCTTCTCAGATGGAAATAAAAGATCCCATGGCACTATTTTGTAGAACAAAAGGCGAGTTATCCCCGGTGTCCTGGCCAATATCTATCCCTCAATCTACTTCATAGAAAAAGATTACCTCGTCATTATCACATTGCTGCTTATGGGAGTTTGCTGTGTGCAAATTGGCTGCCATACTTCCTACATTAAAACAGTGACTATACTTGGTTGTAAAGTGCTTTGGGACACCCTGAGGTTGTGGAAGCCGCTATATAAATGTAGTCTTTCTTTTCCTGGTAAACTAGCTGCCATCACCTCCCATCCCATCACCTATACTGGACTCCAGGTACCAGTTACCTCCAGAAAACAGAGCATTTCCACCCTCCAGAACAGGGCTGAACTTCCAAATACCAGCACTCGGCACAATGCCTCACCACTTTTCCCCCGCCAAGCCGAGAGGACACTGTGGGTACGAATATTGTGGAGGCAAATCTCGGACAGAAATGGATGAGGCTCCCTATCAGCAGCAGATATTTGAAAGACCATCCCTTATATGTGCCGCAGGTACGGTATGAATGAAAGAATTAATTCCGTGGGGCTCTGGTATTGGTGGGGACCCACAGTTAGCACACTTCCCAGTAACTGAGCTACAGTGTTACAGCCCAAACAGCATAACCCCACAAGTTCAACATTTGCATTGAAAAGGGAACTGGAGGAGTTCCTGCAAACAACCTACATGCAAGGATGGTCATTTAGGGTTGTGTCACCCAGACTTCCTGGTCTCCTAGTGTTTTGCTTGATCACCTGCAGGGGTCGAAGAGGACTTTTGTACAGTTTTTTCCAAAATTGGTCTCAGTTTTTATTTTCTTTGTTTTTCTGCCTCTTGCAGGGCATCCTTGGCCATGTGAAGTGGAGAAGGTGATGGCATGCTCACATTACATGGGACAGGATCAATGGACGAGCTAGTCTTTCCCTGTCCATTCTCATATGTTCCTATTGCTTATAAGCAATCTGTTCTGGCCTGACTCGACTTTGGAGCAAACTGTACTGAGAGTTTCACTGGACAAGAACTCAGTTCAGGCCTTAACTCCAGATTTACACAAGGACCAAACATAGTGGAAATTCTCCTTAAATTATCAAGCTATCTTTCCTAAAAAAATTGTGTAGCCCATACCTTGCATGTGTTGACTAAGACTGTGTCTGACTGACTTCTTTTCTCTTTCTTCAGCTCACAGTCTTCTATCCCATAATCTGCTGTGAGTAATTTGCTGCCCTTCATCACATCTTCTTGGGACTTGGAGATTTCTAGACAGACATAAACATTAAAAACTTTAACACAAAAAGCATTCTGTTCAGCGATGTTTTCAATACTAATTTACTTCAGACTAGAACACAGAACCAAATTTATGAGTGAAACTGGGAACCCCTATAAAGTACCTGAAAATCTATCAAATATACACTTTCTCATGACTAGAAGAACCAATTATAACTTGGGCTGTGTTCTGTGTGGGTTGGGGATGGGAGGTGAAGGGTGTGGTGCGAGTGGGACTCGTTGGTGAGAGGCCTGGGCTTTTTTAAGGTCCAGGCCTCAGTTTAATATTTAATACACTAAGGCCAGCGAGCAGGAGCAGATTGGGGACAAGAAATGGATGCTGCTGTGAAGCCGAGAGAACGGGGGAGGGGAAATGGTGGGGTTGTTGCACAACCGATGCGAGTCATAGGCCGGAAAAGCAAGATTATAACAGGAGAGGCCCAAGTATTCCTGGTGGGGCCCTGAGAGCATTTCTACACCTTTTAAACTCCCAAAGAATTCTGCCAAAAGTTAAAAAAATAACTTATCTTGCTCTCTCGTGTGCCACAACAGGTTTCATTGGCAGCTTTGGCACAGTGTGGGCCTCCCGCCATTTTATGTTAAAATGGCGACACGGTGCCAGTGATGTCCTCGAGACTTGATATTCACATGCCAATTAGGCCGCCGCCCGCCTATGGTGGGTGGCTTCCATGCTGCCAGACCCTCGGCAGTTAAAAGCGCAACAGACATGAGCGCATTGGAATCATGCTGCAAATCCCCCACCAGTATTTGAACCACTTGCCAGCCTTGTTTGCTATGCGAGCTGGTTTAAAATTGTGCCGAGAAATCCCAAGTCATTTTGGATTTAGAGCTGCCTACCCTGGTTCAGATTTTGTAAACTTAGTTGTACTTTATAATGGACTGTATGGTGACAAAATCCTTTCGAATTAAAGCTTTAAAATGTGACTTGACAGATTTTTTTGGTTGCTTTTTTTGGTGAAGCCTTCATGGAAATGTTTTAAATTCAAACTTCTCAAAAACTGGTTTCTTCAACTGAATTTTCCAAATCCAAGTTTCGCTCTAGTTCTGGAATGAAGCACATCAGCACATCCAGAAATCTACACCAAATTCATTGACCATTGTTCTAAGTACAGTGATACATAAAAACAATCAAAACATTTTGGTTCTGACACAAAAGGGGAGATTTTTCATTTTGGTGGTCTTAATGCACATCAAGAAATTTTATTTCCCCAGCCCATGATTCCAAATCTATTAAGAAATCTCCCATATAGTGTACAATCTAAACATTAACCCAGGAACGGTGTGAGGACTGTGCAATCTCATGGAGCCCTGAACCAATCAAGGGATCCAAGTGGATCTAGTAAAAAGGTTGTCATGTAAAGGAATAGCTCCCAAACCAACTCTTTGCACTGGGCCCCCACAAAGCAAATGCCACATCTGCAGAAACCTGGTTTTCTTATTTACAGGTACTGGTAGGCCTGCTGTGCATTCACAATGACAACTTGCATTTATATAGTGTCTTTAACACAATAAACGCCATGGCACCTCACAGGAACGTTATGAGACAAAAAATGCCACCGAGCCAAAGAATATATTAGAGTATCTTCCATTTTCATTTCAGATTTCCAGCACTAACAGACTTTTAATTCTGATAACTTGCCATACTTTGCTTAGAATTCTCTTTAAACGTTGCCCATTTCTTTCTTAGAATGGAACATCAGAATTTTTGTCTCATTGAAACAAAATCTCATTGAATGACCTCAAACTAAAGTGCTACAACGAGCAAAAGATTTAACTCCTTGAAAGAAGGGAGTACAAACAAGACACCAAAACTGGAGAGACAGAATTGAGTTGACTTACGTCTGATGTGGCCAGTGAGGGACCAGAACAAATTCTCCATAGATCTAGTGAATCCTTTTGAATGCTTGTCCTCCTAGGAATCAACAAATCAACTTTGATCAGTGGTGCAGTCCTCACAAAGTCCACTCAATTTAGCACTTTTTTTTTCTATGAAACAGAACAACATAAACACATGTGGTGTGAAATTCAATTACGCAGCGCTGCTTCTAGCTAAGTAGACATACCTTCATGTAGAAGCGCAGGAGGTGCTGCTGGCTGCTGGCCAACGGTTGCTTTTCACGCAGGCCACACATTATCATGCAACTGGAGTTGTGCACAAAGGTGCATCCCCTGCATGCGCTTGAAGAGGTTGAAAGGGTGAGGTCATGACATCACAGACATCAATGGGCTGATGCAATGCACCAATAGTAAAATAAGTATTAGCAAGTAAGATGGGCTCTGTTTGGGGCTATTTAAAGGGCCACTGAGCAATTTTCAGTTGCAGCAATACCAACATAAACTGGGGAGGGCGTATATTTCCAAGATAAACTGTGTTGTGGGTGGGGGGTGGGGGAGAAGGACAACATTAACTAGGGGAGGTGATTGTGGGCGCAAAATTCAATTGCCCCGACTTTTGAACTTCGGTGACGGTAATTCTACTGAACCAGGATTGGATTAATGCTTCGAAGCCATGAGTTCAAATCCCACCACGGCAGCTGGAGGAATTTAAATTCAATTAATAAATCTGGAATAAAATGCTAGTCTCATTCATAATGATCATGAAACTACTGGAATCTGGTACACTAATGTCTTTCGGGGTGGAAATCTGCCATCCTTACCAAATCTGGCTTACGTGTGACTCCAGATTCACAACAAAGTGGTTGACTCTTAAATGCCCACTGAAATGGCCTAGCAAGCCAGTCAGTTGTATCAAACCACTACAGAAAGCATTGTGGGTGTGCCTGCACCACATAGACTGTAGCAGTTCAAGAAGGCGGTTCACCACCACCTTCGCAAGGACAATTAGGGATTGGCAATAAATGCTGGCCTCGCCAGCAATGCTCACATCCCAGGAACAAATAATAAAAAAAGGCCGCAGTTCACGACATGCCCATGCTCGTTGCAACCGGAGAGGATAAGACGTAAAATTGATCTACCCACCTCATTTCCATGACTGTAGTCTTGAAAGGGGCAACCCCTGTGCAGCCCTGGTCTCTATTTCTGTGCAGACATTCTCTGCACACTCCAGGTTGCTGAGTAGAGTTTGGTATAAAGCACACATTCCAGGCAGCCTTCCCTATTTAAAGGCACAGTACCTATTACAGAAAAGTTGCAATAATGCACGGCAGGCTACTGGATAATTCCTTTTGGCCACTGACAGAGATGCCATGTCACAGAAAGGGAAGGACAGGGCTCCCAGATGTAGTGATACTGCCCTGGGCTCACTCTGCCAAGAGGGTGAAGCCAGGAAGAAATCAATGCTTGTGGTGGGGGACAAGTAGCCTCCAAACTGACCTCTAAGAAGGGCATGGGAATAGGTGGTCAGGGTAGTGAATGCCCAGAGTATGGTACCACAGACCTGACAGCAGTGCCAAAAGAAGTTTAATGACCTCACTTGGGCAGTCAAGGTGAGTGAATGCGTCAGAACATCACACCTCTCACACTGCTCAATGCACCACACCCCCATGACTCACCCAGCACCACACCCTGAAATTCAGGACACATGACATCCATACACTACACTTCACCCACACACACATTCGAAGCATCCCAGCCACACACACTGCTCACTGCTTTCACATACCTTCTGTAATTCATCTATGGCAGGCATCACCCATTCACAGTGACACACAATGACATTCTGCCCACTTTCTTGCAGGACAGGGTGGCATACAATAGGTGGCAAAACCAGAGGCCCAAAGAAGGAATAGAGCGAATACATCCCTTCAGTGTCCTGGAGGAGATGGTCCTTCAGATCATGGGCAGCAGTGCTATGGAACCAGTGGCATCCAGTGCAGCGGAGACCATCCTGGATAAAGATAAGTTGCTGCCTTATGCACTTTCTCCACTGACTCCTAACCTTCATCTTGAAAGGTACCATGAAATGGAAACTGCAGCTGGATTGACTGTGGATTTCCAGATTTCCACCCGAACCCCCTTCCCTTACTTCTACTGTCCCCATATGCTTTTGTGTTTTCAGAGTGCCAAGAACTGCCGACTGATCAGCTGCAAGAGAAGGGCAAGAGGCGAAAGAGAGCTTTGAAGAAGATGCACTGTCACTCGACCTAAACTCGCATCCACCGGCTCATATAGTGGTGCAGCACATATCTTAGAGGTCAGTTTGGAATCAGAATCTGCACATGGTAAGTCATCGCACCAGGACTGGGAGATAGATCAGTTCATGTGCAACCTCCCTGGAGGGCGAGGTCACACACCAATTCGACAGCAGGGGACTCAGGTGAGGACTTGAATGGGGCAGACTACAGCAGAATGCTGCTGAACATACACACATAGATGCTTGGTGCATTGGCTGGCCTGCCAGAGAGACTCCAGTCACTGGCTTGGAGCATGGAGGAGTCCAACGACACTGTGGCACAGGGAATTGCACAGAGCTTGGAGCTCATACTTTTCACCATGATGTGGTGGGCACCTTTGTGGCAGAAGTGCCAGTCTGACCCATGATGGAATGACTGTTGGCCGCTGTCTCAGCTCCCACTGCCTCACAAGCAAGTCCTGCCGATGTATCAGTGCTGCAGTGGGAGACTGAGGTCATGAGATCCCTGGCTGCTGGCATCCAGTCACACATGGCTGCCATCATGGAAGCGGATTTCAGTGCTCGACAGGGCATTCAGGCTCTCACAGCAGTCCAGCAATATGTGTTCCAGCAGATGACGAGGATTGCAGAGGTGCTGCCCCGTGGAAGTGAGAGTAGAACCATGGAGCATGAACTTGCTGTCCTCCCTCAGGATGACAGCATTCATGCTCCCATGACTGCCACTCTACCAGTCATAGAGTCATAGTTATATAGCACAGAAACACACCCTTCGGCCCACCGTGTCCATGCCGGCCATCAAGCCTATCTATTCTAATCTCATTTTCCAGCACTTGGCCCATAGCCTTATTTGCTATGGCATTTCAAATGCTCATCTAAACACTTCTTAAATGTTGTGAGGGTTCCTGCCTCTACCACCTATTCAGGTAGTGTGTCCCAGATTCCAACCACCCTCTGGGTGAAAAGATTTTTCCTCAAATCCTCTATAAACCTCCTGCCCCTTACCTTAAAAGTATGCCCCCTTGCTGGTGTCTCTCAGCCAGCCAACTCAGACTGCTGCCACCTATTCCAAGGTGATGCAGTCTGAAGCTGGGCCCTCAAGGTCCAGAGCTACTCAACAGCATTCACCAAGGGTGGACCAGTGGTTAGCACCACAGCCTCACAGCTCCAGTGACCCGGGTTCAATTCTGGGTACTGCCTGTGCGGAGTTTGCAAATTCTCCCTGTGACCGCGTGGGTTTTTGCCGGGTGCTCCGGTTTCCTTCCACAGCCAAAGACTTGCAGGTTGATAGGTAAATTGGCTATTATAAATTGCCCCTAGTATAGGTAGGTGGTAGGGGAATGGAGGGGATGTGGTAGGAATATGGGATTAATGTAGGATTAGTATAAATGGGTGGTTGATGGTCGGCACTGACTCGGTGGGCCTGTTTTCAGTGCTGTATCTCTAAATTTAAAAAAAAATAAAAATAAATAATAAAAAAAGGCCATCTGCAATCTTCACAGAGAAAGCCAGCAGTCTTTCACCAGCTGCAGCCACTATGGTACTGTGTAGGAGCACTAGGCCAGGCAAGGGCATGCACAAGACAGACACTAATGGAATGCACAAGGATGATTAGTTCTCTTTTTTTATATTATTGATGTCTTGCTGGATAAAGTTGTTGTGTGAAGGTAGTTGTTGTTGGTCTTTATTGAGTGATGTAGGACAAGAGGACTTTGTCATGGGGAATCTGAAATGTATGTATTGTAAGAGGATGGTGGGTCCATGTTGAAAGTTCTTTTCAACTAAAGCGAACCCTCACTATGCGGGCCCTATCACTCCATCCAGTTGCAGTTGGTGCATGTAGTCTCCTCCCTTCCTCCTCCTCTCCCCACGCCGACGTGGCCTCTGAATCCCAGGCGTTAGTGGCTGGGCCATCATAATTGCAAGGCTGTGGAGGACTTAGCACAGTACCACAAACATGGTGCCCCTCTCAGTCACGTATTGCGGAGATTTCCCCAAGCAATCAAAGCATCAAAGTCTCTGACCTATGGCTTGCTTCATTGTATTACATGTGGATCCATGACTCTCATTGAAGGCCCTCTGACCCCGTCTGGTGGGATGGCGGAAGAGGGTTGTGAGCCAGGTGTCTGTGAACAGCCATCTTGTTGTCTGTCTTGGAGGCTCGAAAACGGTCAATGTTGCTGACCATCGAAGGATGAAAGCATAGTGGCTGCTGCCAGGAGAGCGGTCGTTCTCCAAGATTAATTTCTTGGTGTGGTCACACATCAACTGCTCATTGACTGAGTGGTAGCCCTTACGGTTGTGGTATAGCTCCCCGTTAACATGGGGCAGGCCACAGAGCCACAAGTGTGCAGTAAATGGTGCCCTGCACTGTTGGCATTGCAACTATTGCTGCCATACATATACAAGGCTATATAATTCATTCAGCTTTTCTATGGTCAGCACAAGCCTTCAAACCCCTCCAGCAGCTTAGCACAATGTTTGCACCAACTTTGCCTGAGCACAATTGAGTCAAATGCACCTCAGCTGCAGCTTGCTGATTGGCACTTTAAATAGCAATAGAACAGGGCCCTCTTGCTTGCGAACACTTGTTTCAGGAGTGAGTAAAGTAAGGCGTTCCCTGCACATATGCTGGCCAATTTTACTATCTGTGCATTGTATCAGCCCACCATCCACTTGCCCTTTCAACCACTTCAAGTGCAACAGGTAACACAGGCGTCTATGGACTCCACCCAAGTCGCATGATGCGGTCACAGACATCTACCATGGAGGTATGTCTGCATAGCGGCACTAGAAGTAGCAGGGGGCAGAACACCAGCATGAATGGGGGAAGAGGTAAAAAGCCAACATGAATTTGGGGAGAGGATAAAATACCAACATAAACTGGGGAGGAGGTAGGTTATCAGCATGCACTGGGGAGGGGGTAATTACTAATATAAACTGGGGAGGGGGTAGATTACCAGCATGCACTGGGGAGGGGGTAGATTACCAGCGTGCACTGGGGAGGGGGTAGATTACCAGCGTGCACTGGGGAGGGAGTAGATTACCAGCGTGCACTGGGGAGGGAGTAGATTACCAGCATAAACTGGGGAGGCGGTAGATTACCAGCATAAATGGGGAGGGGGTAGATGATCAGCATGCATTTGGGAGGGAGGAGATTACCAACATAAAGTGGGCAGGTGGTAGGTTACCAGCATGCAGCAGGGAGGGGGTAAATTACCAGAATAAATGGGGGAGGGGGTAGATTACCAGCATAAACTGAGGAGGGGGGAGGTTACTAGAATAAACTGGGGAGGGGGGAGATTACCAGAATAAACTGGGGAGGGAGGAGATTACCAACATGCACTAGGGAGGGAGTAGATTACCAGCATAAACTGGTGAGGGGGTAGATTACTAGCATGCACTAGGGAGAGAGTAGATTACAAGCATATACTGGGGAGGGCGTAGATTACCAGCATAAACTGGGGAGGGGGTAGATTACCAGCATAAACTGGGGAGGGGGTAGATTACCAGCATGCACTGGGGAGGAGGTAGATTACCAGCATGCACTGGGGAAAGGGTAGATTACTAGAATAAACTGGGGAGGGAGTAGATTACCAACATAACTGGGGAGTGGGTTGATTACCTGCATAAACTGGGGAAGGGGCAGATTACCAGCAGAAACTGGGCAGGGGTAGATTACCAGAATAAACTGGGGAGGGAGTAGATTACCAAAGTTAGCTGGGGAGGGGGTAGATTACCAGCATACACTAGGCAGGGAATAGATTACAAGCATACACAGGGTAGGGGGTAGATTACCATCATAAACTGGAGAAGTGGGTAGAATAGTGGCATTAACTGGCATATAAGGAAGAGTAGCAGCTGGAACTGGGGAAAGAGGAAGGGTACCAGCATGATCTGGGGTGTAGTAAGAGTATCAGCATGAACAGGCAGGAATGTTCCCTATAAACTGCATGACCACATACCCGAAAGTGTCCGCACAGGCTGCACACAAGTGTTTAAATTAGCACATGTGCGTGACCACACAAAAAATTTAAAAGGGCTGCATTCTCCAGGAAAAAATTAGAGTACTTTGGTCTCACAGTCAGATTAAATGGGGAACAGATAGGAAGAAGGAAAGACAATGCAAGCGGACAGAGTAAGGAGGAATGGTTTTGTCTAACTTGGGTTTCCAGTTGATCAATAATAAATCTGCCAATATGGCTTTACATTACCAACAGATATTCTGCAGGTGGAGGAGTAGGAGGTACAATGGCGATATTACTGAAAGAGAAAACATATTCAGCGTTTCAGTACTCTGTAGCCAATAGCATCTTATGATTCACATCCATCAGTTACTCATTCCTGATAACGTACATTGTCGGGAGGTTTGGGGCCAACCCTGACATTCACATACATGCTACAAGTAAATTTTTAGTGCATTTCAAAGTGATTTGCACTAAATTACATCAGTTGCCAGCAAATATTAGAAATTCTTGGTTCAAAGCTTAGCAAATCAATTAGAGGCTTTGCCAAATTGGAGGATTTTTTAAAAACAAATAGACTGTTAGCTTCCAATATAGCATGGGGAGAGCAGGGGCAGAGAGAGCGGGGGAAGACAGAAAGAGAGAGCAGTGAGCAGAGAGAGAGGGGGGCATAGAAAGAACGGGGCAGAGAGAGCGGGGTGAGACAGAGAGAGCGGGGAGAGGCAGAGGGAGAGGGGGCGCAGAGAGGGGGCGCAGAGAGAGAGGGGGCGCAGAGAGAGAGAGGGCGCAGAGAGAGAGAGGGGGCGCAGAGAGAGAGGGGGCGCAGAGAGAGAGAGGGGGCGCAGAGAGAGAGAGGGGGCGCAGAGAGAGAGAGGGGTCGGAGAGAGAGAGAGGGGGCGCAGAGACAGGAGGGGCGCAGAGAGAGGGGGGGGCGCAGAGAGAGGTGGGGGCGCAGAGAGAGGGGGTGCGCAGAGAGAGGGGGTGTGCAGAGAGAGGGGGGCGCAAGGAGAGGGGGGCGCAAGGAGAGGGGGGGTGCAGAGAGAGGGGGGCGCAGAGAGAGGGGGGCGCAGAGAGAGGGGGGGCGCAGAGAGAGGGGGCCGCAGAGAGAGGGGGGGCGCAGAGAGGGGGGCGCAGAGAGGGGGGGCGCAGAGAGGGGGGGGCGCAGAGAGGGGGGGCGCAGAGAGGGGGGGGGGCGCAGAGAGGGGGGGCGCAGAGAGGGGGGGGCGCAGAGAGGGGGGGGCGCAGAGAGGGGGGGCGCAGAGAGAGGGGGCGCAGAGAGAGGGGGGGCGCAGAGAGAGGGGGGGCGCAGAGAGAGGGGGGGCGCAGAGAGAGGGGGGGCGCAGAGAGGGGGTGGCGTAGAGAGAGGGGTGGTGCAGAGAGAGGGGTGGCACAGAGAGAGGGGTGGCACAGAGAGAGGGGTGGCGCAGAGAGAGGGGTGGCGCAGAGAGAGGGGTGGCACAGAGAGAGGGGTGGCACAGAGAGAGGGGTGGCACAGAGAGAGGGGGTGGCGCAGAGAGAGGGGGTGGCGCAGAGAGAGGGGGGCGCAGAAAGAGGGGGAAGAGAGAGAGGGGGCAGAGAGAGGGGGCAGAGAGAGAGGGCAGAGAGAGAGGGGGCAGAGATATGTGAACTACGGAACTCAACTGGTTCTGACTGGACACAACAAGACATCCACAACTGGGGAGGTTAAACAAGCTGCTCATCATTAATCCCTACTGGCCAGCAAAAATACAGTATTAACAGAGCTCACTTTGGTACACGGATTCCTATATTCTAACACATCCAACAACAACATGCATTTATATAATGCCTTTAATGTAGTAAAACATCCCAAAGCACTTCACAAGAGAGTTATCAGACAAAATTTGACTCCAAGCTACATAAGGAGAAACTGGGCAGATAAGCAAAGGCTTGGACAAAGAAAGAGGTAGGTTTTAAGCAATATCTTAAAGGAGAAAAGAGAGGTACAGCTGCAGAGAGGTTTAGGGAGGGAATTCCAGAGCTTAGAGTCACAACAGCTGAGGTAAAGCTGCCAATGATGGAACAATTAAAACTGAGGATGCTCAAGAGGCCAGAATTGGAGGAGCGCAGATATCTTGGAGGTTTGTGGGATTGAGATGAGAGATAGGGAGAGTTGAAACCCTGGAGGGATCTGAAGACAAGAATGAGAATTTTAAAATCGAGGCATTGCTTATCCAAAAGCCAATGTAGATCAGGAAGCACAGGTGTGATGGGTGAATGGGACTTGGTTTGGACAAGTTAACAAATGGGCAGCAGAATTTTGGACGAGCTTAATATATGGTGGGTGGAAGATGAGAGACCAGCTAGGAGTGTGTTGCAATAGTCAAGTCCAGAGGTAACAAAGGCTTGGTAGAGGATTTCAGCAGCAGATGAGCTGAGGCAGGGATGAAGTTAGGTAAAGTTATGGAGGTGGAAGTAGGCAGCCTTAGCAATAGTGCAAATATGTGGTCTGAAGCTCATCTTGGGGCAAATGCAACATCAAGGTTGGGAACAGATTGATTAAGTCTCAGATAGTTGGAGGGAGAGGGATGGATGTTGGTGGATAGGGAATAGAGTTGGTGACCGAAGAGTCATAGAGTCATTTATGCACAGAAGGAGGCCATTCAACTGAAAACAATGGTTTCAGTCTTCCCAATATTGAATTGGAGGAAATTTCTGTTTATCCAGTACTGTATGTCAACAAGCAGTCTGACAATTTAGAGACGGTGGAGGGGTTGAGAGAGGTGGTGTTGAGGTAGAGTTGAGTATTGTCAGCATTCATGTGGAACCTGATGCATTTTCAGATCATGTAATGTAGATGAGAAAAGGAGGAACTCAAGGATTCCTCGGGGGACATCGGAGGTATCAGTGTGGGAATCGGGAAATAAGCCATTGAATGTGATTCTCTGGCTATGACTGGAAAGTTAAGAATAGAACCAGGCGAGTGCAGTCACACCCAGCTGGATGACAGAGGAGAGGCATTGAAGGAAGATGGTGTGTCAACTCTGTCAAAGGCTGCAGACAGGTTGTGAAAGAGAAGGATAGTCACAGTTACATAAGATGTCTTGTGTAACTTTAATAAGAGCGGTTTCAGTACAGTGGCAGGGTGGAAACCTGATTGAAGGGATTCAAACATCAAGGGTGGAATTTTATGCCGGTGGCGGGGGTCTCAACGCCAGGGTAAACCGATGCTGAGATCCCCAATCACCTCTTCTACGGAAGACCCGCTGAATTCAGTGCCAATTAGACATTTAACTTTACAGTGGTGGGCCTTCCATAGGACTTAGGACTCCGTCACCGGAAGTCCCACCCTTGCAGAGCTGCCAACCAATTAGATGCCAGCGGCTGCTGCACCACCATGGAGGCCAGACACCAAGGAGCGGCACTGGAACCAGGCTTAAGGTAGGTCAGGGTGGGAGGGGTCTCATGGGGTGGGTGGTCATGGGGGAGGGGGAGGGAGGACAGCAGGGGCAGAGGTGTGGCCTCAGCAGGCGCCCCCCCCACTCCCCACCTCCCAATGCTGGGTACCTCATTCAGGTACTAAGTGCCTTTGAACAGAGGAGACCCCTCCCCCCCACCCCCCAAAAGCCAGTACGCAGCCTGCATGGTTTCTCATGCCATGCTTCGCATGTGGCGACATGGTGCCCGCCACTCGGGTAATTGCAGCTGCGGTGGGAAGAGGACCTTAATTAGGGATTAATTACCCAGTTAAGGGCCTCATTTGGCGGCGAGGTGGGAAGACCGTTCTCAGGCCTTCCCACCAAATAAGTTTCGGCGGAGGCAGGATGGTGGCGGGGTACCCCCCACCCCCGCCATCATCCGACCCTTTTTTACGCTCTCCCCGCCTCCAAACCCGCAACAGGGGAAGAGCATAAAATTCCACCCCAAGTTCCTGGAGAAATGGGCATGGATTTGGGAAGTGACAGTACTTTTAAGTACGTCGGAGAGGAAAGGGAGGTTGTAGTTGGGGTGGTAGTTTACAAGGACAGATGGGTCAAGGGTTTTTTCTTTCAGGAGAGGGGTGTTGTCAGCAGATTTGAAGGGGAGGAGAGCAGTATCTGAGGAGAAAGAATCGTTAACAATATCAGCTAACATGAGGGCCAAGAAGGGCCACTCCTCCTTCAAAACCACCAGAGCTAAAGCAGTTACAATCAATTGAAATCATAGCATATTTACATTCAAGATAGTGCTCTATCACGTAAGAAAGGGAGTTGCTCTGTTATAAATATCCTGTGCTCGTAGTTTTATGTTTAAATATAAGGGGTTGCAGTGGGGGTGGGGGGGAATTGCACATAGACAGTGACCAGAATTTGTTGCACCATCTTCAACAAACAGCAGGGGATACTGAATTCCAGATGCTTAGACAAACAGCTGGAGACGTATTCCAGTGTTTACAATTCACTGATGAGGGAGACCAATAGCCCATTTAAACTCATCCACCCAGAAAGGGCCACAGTTTTCCATCACAGTATCCTGATTCTTAAATGAACCCAGTGTATCTTTTTACATCCACGACTCTACTCAGATTTCCATTCTACTCTGTGAAAGACTTCCTGTCACAACGCTTTCACTAGCAAGAACCAGAACTCTTTCATAGGCCCCCCAATAGTCAGAGGGAAGTGGAGGAGCATATATGTAGGGAAATCACAGATAGGTGTAGGAATTATAGGGTTGCAATAGTAGGTGATTTTAACTTCCCAAATATTGACTGGGACTGCCTTAGTGCTAAGGGATCATAGTCATAGTCATAGTCATAGAGATACAGCACTGAAACAGGCCCTACGGCCCACCGAGTCCGTGCCGGCCAACAACCACCCATTTATACTAATCCTACATTAATCCCATATTCCCTACCACGTCCCCACCATTCTCCTACCACCTACCTACACCAGGGGCAATTTACAATGGCCAATTTACCTTTCTTCCCCATCAGATGGGGAAGAATTTGTTAAGTGTGTCCAGGATAGTTTTCTGAAGCAGTATGTTGATGCCCCTACTAGAGAAGGGGCTACACTCGACCTCCTCTTAGGAAATGAGGATGAGCAGGTGGTTGATGTGTCAGTGGGGGAGCACTTTGGAACCAGTGACCATAACTCTATTAGCTTCAAGATAGTTATGGAAAAGCATAGGACTGGTCCTCAGGTTGAAGTCCTAAATTGGGGGAAGGCTAATTTCGATGGCATCAGAAAGGAACTCTCAAAAGTTGAATGGGAGAGGCTGTTTACAGGAAAGGGACGTCTGGCCAGTGGGAGGCTTTTAAAAGTGAGATAGGAAGAGTTAAGGGCCGGCATATTCCTGTTAGATGGAAGGGCAAGGCTGGCAAGTTTAGGGAACCTTGGTTAACGAGGGATATTGAGGGTCTGGTCAGGACAAAGAAGGAGGCATATGTCAGATATAGGCAGCTGGGATCAAGCGAGTCCCTCGAGGAGTATAGGGGATGTAGGACTACACTTAAGAAGGAAATTAGAAGGGCAAAAAGGGACCATGAGATTTCCCTGGCAGATAAGATAAAGGAGAATCCTAAAATATTCTATAAGTATATTAAGAGTAAAAGGGTAGCTAGGGAGAGAGTAGATCCCCTTAAGGATCAGTGTGG
The DNA here is from genome assembly GCF_036365525.1 of Heterodontus francisci. Classification (NCBI taxonomy): domain Eukaryota; kingdom Metazoa; phylum Chordata; class Chondrichthyes; order Heterodontiformes; family Heterodontidae; genus Heterodontus; species Heterodontus francisci. The sequence goes on along the minus strand of NC_090383.1, from coordinate 45,009,432 downwards.
TAATCTATGTGTGGAGCCACGGGAAATTGGTGAGGTCTTAAATGAATACTTCTCGTCTGTATTTACCATGGAGAAGGTCATGGAATCTGGTGAGTTCAAGGGAGGGAACAGCGATATCCTGGAGCATATCAACATTACAAAGGAGGAGGTGTTGGAGGCTTGAAGCACATTAAGGTGGATAAATCCCCTGGGCCTGACCAGGTGTATCCTAGGATGCTATGAGAAGCAAGGGAGGAGATTGCTGGGGCACTGGCAGAGATTTTTGTATCATCGTTAGCTACGGGTGAGGTACCGGAAGACTAGAGGATAGTTAATGTTGTGCCTTTATTTAAGAAGGGCAGCAGGGATAAGCCAGGGAACTACAGGCCGGTGAGCCTTACATCAGTGGTGGGAAAGTTATTGGAAGGGATTCTGAGAGACAGGATTTATATGCATTTGGAAAGGCATGGTCTGATTAGGGATAGTCAGCATGGCTTTGTACGTGGGAAATCATGTCTCACAAATTTGATTGAGTTTTTCGAGGAGGTGACCAAGAGGATTGACGAGGGCAGGGCGATGGACGTTGTCTACATGAACTTTAGCAAGGCCTTTGTCAAGGTCCCGCATGGTAGGCTGGTCCAGAGGTTTGAACACATGGGATCCAGGGTGAGCTAGCAAATTAGATACAAAATTGAAATAAAAGCAAAATACTGCGGATGCTGGAAATCTGAAACAAAAACAAGAAATGCTGGATTCACTCAGCATTTCTTGTTTTTGTTTTAGATACAAAATTGGCTTGGTGATAGGAGGCAGAGGGTGGTAGTGGAGGGTTGTTTTTCAGATTGGAGGCCGGTGACCAGTGGTGTGCCGCACGGATCGGTGCTGGGCCCTCTGTTGTTTGTCATATATATTAATGACCTAGATGTGAATGTAGGGGGCATGATTAGTAAGTTTGCAGAGGACACCAAAATTGGTGGTATAGTGGACAGTGAAGAAGGTTGTCTAAGGTTACAACAGGATAGAGATCAACTGGGAAAGTGGGCAAGGGATTGGCAAATAGAATTTAACGTAGACAAGTGTGAAGTGATGCATTTTGGCAAGTTAAACCAGGGCAGGACATATACAGTGAATGGCAGGGCCCTGGGGAGTGTTCTTGAGCAGAGAGACCTTGGGGTGCGAGTACATAGTTCCCTGAAAGTGGCAACACAGGTAGACAGGGTGGTGAAGAAGGCCTATGGCATGCTTGCCTTCATCGGCCGAGGCACTAAGTACAAGAGTTGGGACGTCATGTTACAGTTGTACATAACGTTGGTTAGGCTGCATTTGGAGTACTGTGTGCAGTTCTGGTCACCGCACTACAGGAAAGATGTGATTAAGCTAGAGAGGGTGCAGAAAAGATTCACAAGGATTCACAAGATTCACCTGGTTTGGAGGGTTTGAGTTATAAAGAGAGATTGGATAGGCTGGGTCTGTTTTCCCTGGAGCGAAGGAGGCTGAGAGGGGACATGATAGAGGTAAATAAAATTATGAGAGGCATAGATAGGGTAGATAGCCAGAGTCTGTTTCTCATGGTAGGGGGACTAAAACTAGAGGGCATAGATTTAAGGTGAGAGGGAGGAGGTTTAAAGAGGATCAAAGGGGTAAATTTTTCACACAAAGAATAGCGGGTATCTGGAATGAGCTGCCTGAGGGGGTGGTGGAGGCAGGAACAGTAGCAACATTTAAGAGGCATCTGGACAGGTACTTGAATGAGCAAGGCAAAGAGGGATATGGAATTAATGCAGGCAGGTGGGATTAGTATAGATAGGCATTATGGTCGGCGTGGACGCGGTGGGCCGAAGGGCCTGTTTCTGTGCTGTACGACTCTATGACTCTATAATTATATTAGACTGTAGTGGTGTTCCAGATTCAACTTTTCTATGTCATTTACTGTTTTAAATATCGCTACGTGCTTCCTTCTCAATCACTTGTATGTAGCACAAAGTCCAGCTTGATGGAGTACTGCTTCGACAGAGTACTTAACTCAGGGAATTTGGGGAGTGAGGGAATTCGGCGCTGTGAGGGAAGAGGTGCTGGTCCGGTATTTTGCAAAACAAGGAGCAATCCATGAGGGAGCAGGAAACAGCAAGACCTGAGAGCTGAAGTCTAGAGGCATTAATTAGGTGAGCAGGTAGGTGATTAGTTGGTGAGTTTTAAGGTTTGTTCCCTCTCTAAACTAGGGCAGTAGGTTAATCTAGGACTGGCAAAATACAAGTACTGTATTAATTACTTATAACTACAAATAATCATTAAATAAATACTATAAATTAAATAAATAAAATAAGGCTAGTCTAAGATATGTCAAATCAGGATGTGTGTCTGGTCTGAGACTGTCCCAAGCAAACACATCTGCAGGAGATGTCTCCATCTTGAATCTTTGCAGTTCAGAGTCATTGAGCTGGAGCGTCAGTTGGAGAGAGTCCGAGACACAAGAGAGGGGGAGGAATTTCTGGACAGTTTTATCAAGAATACAGTCACACCCCAGAGGAAAACACAGGTTCAGGAAAGGAACGGTGTGACTGTTCGGGAGCCAGGCAGCAGGGATTTAGGAGAGGTTGTGAAGGAGGTCCCACAGACACTGGCCCTGTCCGAAAGGTATGATGCACTTGTTACCTGTGAGGACAACGAGAAAGACTGCAGGGAGGACAGGCACAATGCCGACCAAGGCACTGTGCCTCAGAAAATTGGCCAATGTGGAGAAGAACAGAATAGAAATGTGGTGGTATTAAGGGTCTCTATAACTAGGAGGATAGATAGCAGTTAAGAACGAGAATCCCAAAGGGTGTGTTGCCTACCTGGTGCAAGGTAAGGGATATCTCATTGCAGCTGGAAAGGAACTTGGAAAGGGAGAGGGTAAAATCCTGTTGTCGTGATCCATGTTGGAACAGACAACATAGGTAGGAAAAGGGAGGAGGTCCGCTGTAAGAGTATCAGGAGTTAGGCTCTAAATTAAAAAGCAGGACGCCAAGGGAAATATTCTCTGGCTTACTGCCTAAGCCATGTGCAAATTGGCATAGAAGCAGACAGATCAGGACAATTAATACATGGCTAAAGAACTGGTATGGTAAAGAGGGGTTCCTTTACATGGGACACTGGCACCAGGAATGAGTTGCCCCAATGGCTCAGGCTCCACCTGTGTCCTAGTGGGTAAATAGGGAGGTTGTAAGGGCTTTAAACAAACAACATGGGGAGTGGTGGGGTGGGTATACATATCAGGAAAGGATGCACAGGCTGAGTCTCTTTTCTCTTGAAAGAAGGCTGAGGGGCCTTTAAAATTAGAAGTCTTTAAAATTATGGAAGAATTTGAGAGTGGATGGAGAGAGAATACTTCCACTTGTGGGGAAGAGCACAACTAGAGGCCATCAATATGAGATAGTCACCAAGAAATCCAGTAGGGAATTCAGAAAAAACTTCTTTATCCAAAAGAGTGGTGAGAATGGAGTGGTTGAAGCAAATAGTATAGATACATTTAAGGCAAAGCTAGACAAGCATATGAGGGAGAAGGGAATAGAGGGTTACGATGATAGATTTAGATGAGGAAAGATGGGAGGAGACTTGAGTGGGGCATAAACGTCATCATGAACTGGTTGAGCCAAATGGCCTGTTTCTATGCCATATGCCACATCCTATGTACTTCCTTTCAAGGATGAATACCCTAAGGTTTTGCAATCTTTCCTTATAACTCAATCTTTGACATGGGAGGAAGGAAGAGGCTGTGTCAGTATCCAGCCTCCTTGATGCACTGTTTCCAGGGCTTGAATGTCTCCCATAATGTCTCAGTAGCAAAACTGGATAATGTACTCAAAATGAGATCTGTACATTTAGATGTAACTTGTACTCTACTGTTTGGGTCATGCATTTTAACAATCAATTTGTTTTGTTAATAGCTGATGGGCACATGCACAACAAATTCATCCCAAGACTCTTTCAACATCACCCTTCACCAATTCAAGGCATAGACTACATAGGGATGAAATTGGTCAAGGCTAGCAGCGCAAAATGGAATGACAGCCAATCAGCTGTCAGCTTTCCCTGAAAAAGAAAATTGGCCATGGTGTAAAATGGCTGATCATTTTCTATCAGCACATTTTGTGCTACTGGCCTTGACCAGTTCACCATTATATGTCAAACATGGTTTCCTCACTACACTAAGTTTAGAAATGCACTACATGATCTGAACCCACTTGTAGTTGTCATTATACACACATCCTCACAGCTAGAGACAAGAAGTATTTAAATGTCATCTCTCTGCATCACATAATACCTTACCTCAGTGTTCGAAAAGTTTGCAAGAGCTTCTCACTTATTGTTTCATGTTTACCTGTACAACAAAAAAAACAGGAAAATAAAAATACCACACAATTAAAGGCATGACCTTTATTGAAGATGGTTCAGAGATGAATGAAAATTTGTGATTGTCTTTTATTGACTTTAAATACAAAAATGGGAGGAAATATTTCAACAGTTATCTTTAGATAGGTAGTTCCCTATAAGAAATGGAAAAGAAGGACTTGCATTTATATCTAACCTTTCACAACCTCAGGATGGCCCAAGTGCTTTATAGCCAATTAAGTATTTGAAGAGTACTCACTGTTAAAATGTGGCACAGCATCATCCCACAAACAGCAATGTGATAATAACCAGGCAATTTGTTTTAATGATTGACAGTACTGTGCTGTACTGTTCTATGTTCTATGTTCTATAAGTGGATGGACCAAGTAGTGGTAATCCATTGGTAATGTCGCCTAAAAGTTTCCATGCACTATGACATATTGAGCTCTAATGCATGCAGTTTGCTCAGAGGTTAGAACATAAGAAATAGGAGCAGGAGTAGGCCATTCAGACCCTCAAGCCTGCCCCGGCATTCAATAAGATCATGACTGATCTGTCCCAGGCCTCAACTCCTCTTTTGGGCCTGCTCCACATAACCCTTGACTCCCCGAGATTCCCCCACCAGTGGAAACATTCTCAACATCTACCCTGTCAAACCCCCTTAGAATCTTATATATTTCAATGACATCACCTCTCATTCTTCTAAACTTCAATGAATAAAGGTCTAACCTGTTTAGCCGTTCTTGATAAGACAACCCCTTCATCCCCGGAATCAGCCTAGTGAACTTTTTCTGAACTGCCTCCAATGCTAGTATATCCTTCCTTAAATACGGGGACCAAAACTGTACGCAGTACTCCAGGTGCGGCCGCACCAACATCCTGTACAGTTGTAACAAGACTTCCCTATTCTTAAACTCTAACCCCTAGCAATAAAGGCCAAAATTCCATTTGCCTTCCTAATTACTTACTGCACCTGCATGCTAACTTTTTGTACATGTACAAGAACACCCAGATCCCTCTGTACTGCAGTATTTTGTAGTCTTTCTCCATCTAAATAATAATCTGCCTTTTTATTCTTCCTACCAAAGTGGATTACCTCACACTTTCCCACATTGAACACCATCTGCCAATTTTTTTCCCACTCACTTAACCTATCTATATCCCTTTGAAGATACTTTGTGTCGTCATCACAACATGCCTTCTCACCTATTTTTGTATGGTCAGCAAATTTGGATACACTACACTCTGTCCCTTCCTCCAAGTCATTAATATAGATAGTAAATAGTTGAGGCCCTAGGACTGATCCTTGTGGCACCCCACTAGTTAGGTCTTTCCAACCTGAAAAAGACCCATTGATGCCAACTCTCTGCCTTCTGTGTCTTAGCCAATCCTCAATCCACATCAACGCATTACCCCCAATACCCTGAGCTCCTACTTTGTGCAATAACCTTTTATGTGGCACCTTATTGAACGCCTTCCAAATACACTACATCTACCGGTTCCCCTTTATCCACTCTGCTTGTTATATCCTCAAAGAACTCTAACAAATTTGTCAAATATGATTTCTCTTTCATAAAACCATGTTGGCTCTGTTTGATTGCATTATGTTTTTCTAAATGTCCTGCTATTTCTTCCTTAATAATGGACTCTAGCATTTTCCCAATGACAGATGTTAAGCTAACTGGTCTATAGTTTCCTGCTTTCTGTCTCCCTCCTTTCTTGAACAGAGACGTCACATTAGCAGTTTTCCAATCTGCTGGTACCCTACCAGAATCCAGTGAGTTTTGGTATATTATTACCAATGCCTCCACTATCTCTGCAGCCACTTCTTTTAAAATCCTTGGATGCAGGCCATCAGGTTCTGGCGACTTGTCTGCCTTTAGTCCCATCAGTTTGTCCAGCACCTTTCCCTTCAAGATAGAGATTGTTACAGGTTTCTCCCTCCCATTTACACCTTGCTCATCTATTATTGTTGGGATGTTTATAGTGTCCTCCACCGTGAAGACCGATGCAAAATATTGGTTTAAATTATCTGCCATTTCCCAGTTCCCTGTTATTAATACCCCAGTCTCATCCTCTAAGGGTCCCACACTTACTTTAGCTACTCTCTTCCTTTTTATATATCCGTAGAAGCTCTTACTGTTTGCTTTTATATTTCTTGCCAATTTACTATCATAATCAATTTTCTCCCTCTTTATTAGCTTTTTAGTCATCTGCTGCTGGATTCTAAAAATTTCCCAATCCTCTGGCTTACCACTAGCTTTCGCCGCTTTGTACGCCTTTGTTTTTGATTTGATACTCTACTTAACTTCCTTTGTTATCCACGGGTGGTACATCGTTCTCTTCGAGTCCTTCCTTCTGACCGGAATAAATGTTTGCTGTGTGTCATGAAATATCTGCTTAATAGTCTGCCACTGCTCATCTACCGACTTCCCCTGTAGTCTATTTTCCCAACCCGCTTTAGACAACTCTTTCTTCATACCTCTGTAATTGCCCTTGTTTAAGTTGAAGACACTGATTTGAGACCTGAGTTGCTCACCCTCAAACTGAATTTGAAATTCTACCATGTTATGATCGCTTCCCCCTAGAGGATCCTTAACTACGAGATCTCTTATTAATCCTATCTCATTAGAAACATAGAAAATAGGAGCAGGAGTAGGCCATTCAGCCCTATCATGCCTGCTCCGCCATTCATTATGATCATGGCTGATCATCCAACTCAGTAACCTGTTCCCGCCTTCGCCCCATACCCGTTGATCCCTTTAAACCTATTTATTTTTATTTTATTTTTTTATTTAGAGATACAGCACTGAAACAGGCCCTTCGGCCCACCAAGTCTGTGCCGACCAACATCCACCCATTTATACTAACCCATATTCCCTATCACCTCCCTACACTAGGGGCAATTTACAACGGCCAATTTACCCATCACCTGCAAATCTTTTGGATGTGGGAGGAAACCGGATCACCCGGCAAAAACCCACGCAGACACAGGGAGAACTTGCAAACTCCGCACAGGCAGTACCCAGAATCGAACCCGAGTCCCTGGAGCTGTGAGGCTGCGGTGCTAACCACTGCGCCACTGTGCCGCCCATATATCTAACTCCTTCTTGAAAACATACAATGTTTTGGCCTCAACTGCTTTCTGTGGTAGCGATTTCCACAGGTTCACCACTCTCTGGGTGAAGAAATTTCTCCTCATCTCAGTCCTGAATAGTTTACCCCGTATCCTTAGATTATGACCCCTGGTTCTGGACTCCCCCACCATCGGAAACATCCTTCCTGCATCTACCCTGTCAAGTACTGTTAGAATTTTATAGGTTTCTATGAGAACCCCCTCACTCTTCTAAACTCCAGCAAATATAATCCTAACCGACTCAATCGCTCCTCATACATCAGTCCCACCATCCCAGGAAACAGTCTGGTAAACCTTCACTGCACTCCCTGTATAGCAATAACATCCTTCCTCAGATAAGGAGACCAAAACTGCACACAATATTCCAGGTGCAGCCTCACCAAGGCCCTGTATAATTGCAGCAAGACATCCCTGCTCCTGTACTCGAATCCTCTTGCTATGAAGGCCAACATACTATTTGTCTTTTTTAACCGCCTGTTGGACCTGCATGCTTACCTTCAGCGACTGATGTATGAGAACACCCAGGGCTCGTTGCATATTCCCCTCTCTGTGTTCCCCTTGTCCTCATTTTCCACCCCACCAGCCTCCACATCCAAAGGATCATACTCTGCCAGTTCCGCCACCTCCAGCATGATGCCACTACCAAAGGCATCTTCCCCTCCCGTCAGCATTCCGAAGGGATCATTCTCTCCGTGACACCCTCGTCCACTCCTCCATTACCCCCAACACCTCGTCCCCTTCCCATGGCACCTTCCCATGTAATCGCAGGAGGTGTAATACCTGCAATTTTACCTCCTCTCTACTTACTATTCAAGGCCCCAAATACCCCTTTCAGGTGAAGCAGCAATTTACTTCTATTTCTTTCAATTTAGTATACTGTATTCGCTGCTCACAATGTGGTCTCCTCTACATTGGGGAGACCGAACGCAGATTAGTGACTGCTTTGCAGAACACCTCCGCTCAGTGCAAAAGCATGACTCCAAGCTTCCGGTTGCTTACCATTTCAAAACACCCCCTTCATGCTTACATATCTGTCCTGCGCTTGCTGCAGTGTTCCAGTGAACATCAACGCAAGCTCGAGGAACAGAATCTCATTTACGGATTAGGCACGCTACAGCCTGCCGGACTGAACATTAAGTTCAATAATTTCAGAGCACGATGGGCCCCCCTTTTTATTTTCAGTTTTTTTTCTTTTTTCCATTTATTTTATTTTATTTCAGTTTGTTTCATCATTCATTTTTCTTACCATGTGCCTGCCCACTGTTTTTTTCATGTTTGTGCTTTGGGCCAGGGTTATTCATTTTTCGATCCATTAACACCCTCTCTGCACTAACTAACTCTGCTTTGTCTTTCAACACACCATTAACATACCATTTGCCTTTGCTCAATGACCTTTGGGTCAGTTGGTCTCTGTGACTCTGTCCTATCAACACCTTGCCTTTTGTTATCTCCTGCCCCACCCCCGCTTTATTTGCTTAAAACCTATTACATTTCTAACCTTTGCCAGTTTTGATGAAGGGTCACTGACCTGAAACGTTAACTCTGCTTCTCTCTCCACAGATGCTGCCAGACCTGCTGAGTATTTCCAGCATTTCTTGTTTTTATTTCAGATTTCTAGCATCTGCAGTATTTTGCTTTTATTTTAGTCTAAATTGTAGCCTTTGGGTTGGTCAATGGCATCTTTTTGGAATGCTTCAATGGGGGTGGAAGCTATCACAAACTCCACGATCCTGTCAGCTAGCTCAGTCTCAGAAAAATCACAATCACGTCCCTTATCTCTACATCGGCTCACAAACTAGTCTATTGTCTTCTTTGGCTGCTGCTGGAACATGAACTCAAATCAGTGTATTCTGTAATTGAGCTTGACTTTCAACTGGTCTTCCACTGTGAACCATATTTTACTCAGGTCTTTTAAGTCATCCTCCACAAGACTGGATGTATTCAACCTGTGTTGGCCTTCATCCCCAGTGGCAATCTTAACTTTAATCGCTTGTCCATCTGGCTCAGAAACGACCAAGACAAGAAAACACAGTTCCGTTCTCTGTCAGAATGGTTTAAATTCAGTGAGGAGGTCCGCTGCCTTCCGGTTTAGGAATGGAAACTTAGCTAACATTTTGTCTTGAACAGTATCAGTGGGAGGAATAAAGATATAAACTTAAACAACCCTTAAGGGCCTAAGTCTTGTGGTCACTGTCTTGCCCTTTGATTGGCAGTATGGGCTTTCTTTGTAGCCAAAAAAAACCTCCCTTGCTGCTATAGAAAAAAAAACACTGCAGCGGTTAAAAAAAAGCTTCTGGCTGTTTTGAAAAAAAAAAATCACTGCCTGCAATACCACAGGCTGCCACAGCCTCATGGAGCGGTAGAGAGAGAAAGCATGACGCCAGCTCCAAGCTCGCACAGTCTCTTGAGGCCTCACCCACGAAGAGTGAATTCGACGCGAAGGAAAAAACTCGACTGTCTCCCAGACTGCGCTATCCTTAAGCCCCACCCACAATGAGCAATTTTGCCGTGAAAGGGCTCTATAAATGGCGATGGGGGCAAAAGTTAGTGATTTTTTTTTTCTTTTTAGCTCTCCTTATCTACGAAATAGTCAGTAATGGAGCTGAATTTTTTTATGGCTCTCCTGAGACCTTCAGGAGAAGAAGGAAAATGGCAATCAAGGTCTTCTGGCCTTCTCAAATGCCCAGAAGCTGCTGCGCACAGATGTTCCTGCCTCGCCATGTCACGATAGATCAACTGCCCCCCTAAACTCCCGATCCAGTGACCCATTGGCAAAAATGATTCTCCTGCCCAGCGCACACCTCTCGGAGTCAGCTTTTAATGAATTTCTTCCAGCACAAGCCATAATAGCAGCTTGATTCACGTTCCCCTAAAGTAAAGCTGTAGAATCTCGATGCCCCCTCAAATCTAAATCGGGGGACATAATCACTGACCAACGCAAACAGATGGACCGCTGGGTTGAGCACTACCTAGAACTGTACTCCAGGGAGAATGCTGTCACTGAGACTGCCCTCAATGCAGCCCAGCCTCTACCAGTCATGGATGAGCTGGACATACAGCCAACCAAATCGGAACTCAGTCATGCCATTGATTCCCTAGCCAGCGGAAAAGCCCCTGGGAAGGACAGCATTACCCCTGAAATAATCAAGAGTGCCAAGCCTGCTATACTCTCAGCACTACATGAACTGCTATGCCTGTGCTGGGACGAGGGAGCAGTACCCCAGGACATGCGCGATGCCAACATCATCACCCTCTATAAAAACAAAGGTGACCGCGGTGACTGCAACAACTACCGTGGAATCTCCCTGCTCAGCATAGTGGGGAAAGTCTTTGCTCGAGTCGCTCTGAACAGGCTCCAGAAGCTGGCCGAGCGCGTCTACCCTGAGGCACAGTGTGGCTTTCGTGCAGAGAGATCGACTATTGACATGCTGTTCTCCCTTCGTCAGATACAGGAGAAATGCCGTGAACAGCAGATGCCTCTCTACATTGCTTTCATTGATCTCACCAAAGCCTTTGACCTCGTCAGCAGACGTGGTCTCTTCAGACTACTAGAAAAGATCGGATGTCCACCAAAGCTACTAAGTATCATCACCTCATTCCATGACAATATGAAAGGCACAATTCAACATGGTGGCTCCTCATCAGAGCCCTTTCCTATCCTGAGTGGTGTGAAACAGGGCTGTGTTCTCACACCCACACTTTTTGGGATTTTCTTCTCCCTGCTGCTTTCACATGCGTTCAAATCCTCTGAAGAAGGAATTTTCCTCCACACAAGATCAGGGGGCAGGTTGTTCAACCTTGCCCGTCTAAGAGCGAAGTCCAAAGTACGGAAAGTCCTCATCAGAGAACTCCTCTTTGCTGACGATGCTGCTTTAACATCTCACACTGAAGAATGCCTGCAGAGTCTCATCGACAGGTTTGCGTCTGCCTGCAATGAATTTGGCCTAACCATCAGCCTCAAGAAAACGAACATCATGGGGCAGGATGTCAGAAATGCTCCATCCATCAATATTGGCGACCACGCTCTGGAAGTGGTTCAAGAGTTCACCTACCTAGGCTCAACTATCACCAGTAACCTGTCTCTAGATGCAGAAATCAACAAGCGCATGGGTAAGGCTTCCACTGCTATGTCCAGACTGGCCAAGAGAGTGTGGGCAAATGGCGCACTGACACGGAACACAAAAGTCCGAGTGTATCAGGCCTGTGTCCTCAGTACCTTGCTCTACGGCAGCGAGGCCTGGACAACGTATGCCAGCCAAGAGCGACGTCTCAATTCATTCCATCTTCGCTGCCTTCGGAGAATACTTGGCATCAGGTGGCAGGACTATATCTCCAACACAGAAGTCCTTGAAGCGGCCAACACCCCCAGCTTATACACACTACTGAGTCAGCGGCGCTTGAGATGGCTTGGCCATGTGAGCCGCATGGAAGATGGCAGGATCCCCAAAGACACATTGTACAGCGAGCTCGCCACTGGTATCAGACCCACCAGCCGTCCATGTCTCCGTTATAAAGACGTCTGCAAACGCGACATGAAATCGTGTGACATTGATCACAAGTCGTGGGAGTCAGAAGAAGAATCTCGATGCGATGCACAATCTCCCAACGACACTGACGTGCTGTGTGTTTGATGCCAACAATATCGCAAAGTCACATAAACAGACGTCGACACTGCCGCAAGGATCACAGATGAGCCTGATGAGCTTGCAAACCTTCAGAGCAGAGCTTCTGTAATGAAGCTTTGCAGGACCTGAAGAAACTTGAAGTACCTTCAACAACCACCAGCTGCGACCATGTTGCGTTTTGGGATTACATGGACAAGATTGGTGAATCTAAACGGTGGGTTCTTTTATTAAAAGATACTAACTTATATACAGCAATACTGGGAAGGTGATTTTCATGTCTTGTTCCTGTGGCTGCTTCCAGCAAATGCTTAGGGATTACATGGGTCTGTACATCACATCCTGTCTGGTGATGGACAGCCATTTCAGATACACCCCTTAAGGCAATACCATAACAGATTTAATTGTTAACGTTTTCCTGTGTGTGAGTTAACAGTAGCTGAAGCTATTAAGGTACCCTGGCATCAACGTATGTGGCTGGTCTGTTGATGTGTGCTCCAGCTTCATAATCCTCCTCTCCTCTATGTTCTCCTTATCGAAAGCTGAGTGATGAGCGCCTTTCTCCTTCTGAACCTGCAATCTTCTCTGCTGCGTAATGTTGTGTATGACACAGCATACCACTATCATTCTGGAAACCAATCTAGGCACCTAAAGCGCATTTTCAACATTCCGATGGCTAGCTCAATGCCACACCTGGTAGTCATGTGGCTCTTGTTTCAGCACTCCGGAACCTCATTGATGGGGTTCCTCACAGGTATCATGACCCATCCTTGCCTCCTTAAGTCTACTTTCTGGAATAAAAGGGTCTGGAATTTTAGACTGCCACAGTGTGAAGGCATCATGACAGCTCTCTGGGAACCTGCGCACAACTGCATGAACCTCTTCTTGTGGTTGCACACCAGCTGCGCATTGATGGAACACTATCCCTTACAGTTGATGAAAACTCTTGGTTGCTGTGGTGATGCTCAGATTGCCACATATGCGCAATCGATGGCACCATGTACCTGTGGGAATCACTCCAGAGAGACGAATCAGAGTAACTGTTAATTCCAGCTATTGTCATCATAGGAAGTTCACATATCTTGCAGGCCTGGCAAAGAATCCACCCCTTATGCATGTATGCAGCGAACCGCAAGATCCTTAATATGTCTCCAGTAATACCCTGGAAGGAAGCAGAGGCAAAGAAATTTAGGGCAGTAGTGACTTTCACAGGTGCTAGTAATGTGTGTCCAGCAGTTAGATGGCCTTTGTCAAGCCTACAGATGTCTACCACCAGATGACATGATAAACTCAGCTTAGGGAAGCACTGATTTTCCGACAGGTCAATAAAGATCAGCCTCTGTCTGTAAACCCTGTTACGTGACTCCCTCTTGTGACTTTGGCCCCTTTACTGTGCACCTCCCTCCTGTGCAGATGCTAATCTCACCACAGCACCATGGATGGTGATAGTTTTCCTCTTCTGATGTACTGTCAAGCATATCCAATGTGCCTCCCATCCTGATCTTGTCAGTTTGAAACTCTCCAAAGTTTTGAAAAAAACTGCATCAACATAAGGGATGGAACCTTATGAGTGCCGTGGCATTTCCAACGGTGGGATCAGAAGTTGTCGTAACTTCTGCTTCCGCCTCAAATCCCGTTCCCCACGCAATTTTGTATGTAAATTAGCCATGCGGTGACGGCACGGGGACATATGGGATCATGCAGCGGGGCGGCCTTTCATTGGTGGAACCCACTATCACTGCCCCAAGCACCATGATCGCCACAGAAATAAAACGTTCTGTGCTTGCAGTCTCAAAGATCAGCAGCCTTTCTTTCATGTAGCTATCTTCAGAATAACTAAAATTGAACCATTTACTTAAATTTGCCTCCCTTATTTTGTGAAAGTCACCACTAACCTCATATCATTTATTTTACCTGCAGCTGAAGTGAATCTCATGGCAGCCAGCAGGCTCCACAGTTCAGTGATGTCTCCTGCAGGTTCTCCTCCAGGGCGCCAGTGAAAGGTGGGAGGTCCTCTTCCTTGCAGATGGAGTCAAAAGACCCTCCTGCATCACCAAGGCAGCCTGGATGGAGGTAACAATGGAGGTCTCAAACTGTGAGGTCACTTGTAGAACATGGGTACAGTGCCGCAAACACATCAATGACTTGCTCAGATTGGCAAGGCTAAGTGGTAATGGTGAAGCAGCTCCATTGTTTTCTTCCATAGCTCCGTGTCTTTAAGGCAGAGGGGACGCAAGGAGTGCAGTGGAATGCACGAGCAGCCTTGGTGCCATTCACTAAATGATATTGCGCCAAGATGAAGATTGGCATTGTTTATGTGATAGGATGTGTCCTGTGAAAGCCACTACAGAATGAGTGATGTTGATGCATGTATGCAATGGTTGTGATGCATCATTTGCCATGACATTAAATCTGCACTGTCTGTTGGAGGATAAATGAAGCCACAACCAGCGTGGGCATGTTAGAACGGAAGGAGTCCCTGACATAAGGCTGCTGAGCACAGCTAAGGAGAAAGCATTGGAGATCACAAGAGGCAGACAGGGTAACTGGAGATGGCAAGGTAGGAGCCACAAGGCGCAAGGATGAAGTGTCATCTCTGCTCTTGTAACCATAGTGGAAACTGAACGAAATTGTGTAAACTCATGTGAAGTACATGCTTAAAGTGCCTCTGTTTGTGTCCCCACTGCAGGTGCTCACATTCGAGTCACAGAATGCCACATGGCCCAGTAATTCTCCTCTGGGGAGCAAGAAGATGCTCCAGAAGATGTACTGTCACCTGCTTCTTCTTCCAGCAGATTTCTCATAGCAACAAACAGAGGATCATCATGAGTGTGGGGCTGAGCAAGGGCCTGGTCCCCACCAGTCCTCTGATTGTCAGGGGACCTGGCTGACACATGCTCCCTCAGCTGCTAGGACGTGTCTGTGTCATGCACACCTGATTGTGACCCAGATTCTAATCTTAATCTCCCCCCAAGGACTGTGTGAATGTATCTGCACTGGTGGAAGTGGAAGAGGCAGGTGATCTGTGGAAAATATGTCAGAGATACCAGAGGTCTTGCATGGCTTTGTGCGTGCCATGCATGAGTCCATGCAGATCATGACACCTGTCATGTCCCAAGCATTTGAGCATATGGCTTCCTCAGTCAAGAGTTTGGCTAGCACCGTGGTGAGTTTGGTTGAGCACTTGAGCCATATGCAATCTGACCTGTACTCCATCACTGTTGCCGTGGGCTCCGTGCAACAGAGTCAAGAGGGGGCCGAGAAACCTGGACCACCTTACAGGCGCTTCTTCCCCTCAGGGAGACAGGCAGGTGCCATTGTGCACACAGATGGAGGAGCAGGACATGCCAGATACCCAGGGCCTTCCTCTCAGGACACCCCCTGGGTAAGCGGCATCTTGTCCTCCCACGACATTGGCCCCCTTACCTTCAGTAGGCAAGCACATTGGGGATACTCACACACCATTGCTGCAGACCCCCAAGTAGGATGGAGCCATCAAGACCCCGTTCCTCCGGAGGGCACCCGCCACAGGTCATCCACAGCAATGCGGCAGTGCACTGAGCTGACTGCCTCCACCTCAGCTGCTAATGTCGGGGTAGCACCTAGACGTAGTGATAGAAAAAGGAAATTGAGTTTTGAGCACAAAGGTGGCACAGGCGATGTACAAATTGTGACAATTAAAAAGATCTATGAATACATTTTCATTTCATGCAAAATTTGATTCACTCAGTAATGTTTTGGTTGCAGATAGATACAAAGATGTTTCTTTGACGCCTATGGCAGGAATGCAATGATGTTTGCAAAGCATCTCAGGAAATGTCCAGTGTACATATCTCATTTGAATTTGAGCCTTCAATTTTCAATGATAGCTGCTTTCCTATTGATGATTCATAACTTTTTCCAATACTGTCAGTCCTTACTTTTGTTTTCAATGGTCAAAACACCGCCTGCAGATGTGCGTAGTCGCATTCATCGTAGCCCATAGATGATTTCAAATGACAATCACATGAAAGTGCAGCAACACTTTGTTAAAACTGCAGTGATGAGTAAGACCTCCTGCAAAAGGGAATTTCTGTGCGGAATTATGTTTCTCCTCCCAACGTTCCTTGATGATGTGGTTTATTGTTGGCTGAAAAATGCATAAATTAGGTTCTCCCTGATGTCCCTTGCATGTCTCTCCATGATCCCCATATCATTGACGGCATTGTTGTGTAGGCCTGAAGCCACTATTTTTTGTCCTTTTAAGTTTTACTTCTGCCTTACTTTTGCTTTGCTTTTGATGTTTTTTTTAAAAACCTGTAGCGAATTTTTAAAGGTTACCTTGTAGACATTGATTTAAAACTAAGAGTGATTGTGCTCTGATTAAGTCAAGTAATTAATCAATTATGTAATCAATGGCAATCAGTAGTAATATTAACTATGAACTTGTTTTCTCAAGAACTCTTTCCTTTTGTTGGTCAGGGCAGGCCTTGCACAGCCGTTGTTTTATCTAAACTACTGTTTTTCTCTTCTTGAAAATAACAGTTGTTTTCTCATTATTTAAACAGAAGTCAGTTCTTATGGTATTCGAAAACCCTTGAACTACAAGACAGGACAATGGTAACCTTGCACCTGGGGTGGTCCACTATGGTGTGAAGTCAGAAGATGGAGTTTAATTGATGGACAGTATAACCTAATTGATGGCAGGTGAGAGACACCATCAAAGGATATACAACGGCCTGGGTAGCTTCCTAGTGCCTGTACTCATAGGTGTCAGACTCTTGTTTTGAGTTCCGATGAAGAGTCACTGACCCGAAACGTTAACTCTGCTTCTCTTTCCACAGATGCTGCCAGACCTGCTGAGTGGTTCCAGCATTTCTTGTTTTTATTTCTTGTTTTGAGAAAGTCTGATGGAGGCCCCGGAAAGCTGGAATGGATCCAGAAATTGGACTTAAAGGGGCACAGCCAGAGTGGACTCATCAACCACTGAAGACTACGGAGGAAGGGACGTCAACGGAGTGACTGACCGGAGAGTCCAGCCCCGTGCAATGTTCTCCGGAGACTTGGTGATGTATGTACCAAGGGCGAACGCCATTTTAGGGAGCTGCCTTGAATAGACTAATTCGGAGTTATAGCAGTTCTGCTATACGTTCTTTGTCTTTCTATACTCTTTTCCTTCCTTTATTTTTAATAAAGTTATCTTTCTTTCCTATTTTTATAATTAATTGTTGAATAATTACTTAATAATTATTTAGTAAAATTACTGTTTTAACACATAATTTGGTCTTGAGTCATTCATACCTTTTGCGTCCAGAGTACGGCTCCGAACCTAAGTGAGATTCTACAGGGGATTCTCACACCCTATAGCTGTCATTGTTCTCCTCCTCCTCACCTTCTTTATAGTCACCCTCATCTGAGGCGAACTGGTGTTCCTCCACCTGCAGAATGCTGCTGCATCTAATTGCACGGTTGTGCAAGGCACAGCAGACAACAATCATTTGTGACATCCTCTGTGGCACATACTGAAGACCCCCTCCAGACCAGTCAAGGCAACAGAATCACATCTTCAGCATGCCAATGTGTGTTCAATGAAGGCTCTGGTGGATGTGTGTACAGCATTGTACCTCTCTTCAGCAGCCCTTTGGGGTTGACGTACCTGTGTCATCAATCAGGTATAAAGGGGGTAACCCTCGTCACCCAGGATCCATCCGTCCACTCCGGCTGGTTCCTCGAAAACTGCTGGCAGCTGGGAGTTCCTCAAAATGTATGAGTCATGACAGCTCCCTGGGAAACGCACGCAAACATGCATGATTCTTCTCCTGTGTTCGCAAACCAGTTGCATGTTTCAAAGTGGAAGCTTTGCAGTTGATAATGACAGCAGGCTGGTCCCAGGGAACTCTAATGGCCACATGAGTGCCGTCAATCACCCCTTGCACTCGAGGGAACCCAGCAATGGCGCCGAAGGCCGCAGACCTTGCTGCCTGGCTGTCCTTGTCTACAGGCAAGTAGATGAAATCATTGGCACGTCAAAAACGGCATTGGTTACCTCTTTCGTTGGAGAAAATGATGCGTGTAAAATTCAGGGCAAGTCTCCCCACCTTCCAACCTCCTCCTGCAACCTTCCAGCTTAACCCATCCCTCCCTCCTATTCCTACTCCTGTTACTATCGACATGCTGACTCTTATCTTTGACCCTCCTCACATCGAACTGACCATTGTCGCTGAGTCCCATTCTGCTCCATATGACGCTGTCGAATATCCATGCATTAGTCTTGACCTCCCCCGCCCCGCCAACAGAATCCATTTGCCCCCATTGACTGTGGCCATTCCCTCTGCTAGCCAGTACCCTGAATTTACCCCACAGCTCCCCGAAGTTGACAGCACTCATCCCTCCCTTTAGGCCCTTGCCAAATATCTTCCCACTGTACTGATCTAATCCACCCACCAACCCCACAGCTGACAAAATGGATCTTCACCATCAACATTAACCATTCAACAACCTGGACGCTCCACTCCACCCTCCTCTGCTCCTCCATGCATCCAATTGCCCCACCCTTCCCTCCCCGACTACTATCCCCTGCTCCTCCATGCACCCAATCGCCCCAACCTTCCATCCCCAACTACCCTTCCCTGCTCCTCCATGTTGCCCCGTCCATGCCTTCACCACAACCCCGTGAGATGATTCACCCTTGCTAGTGCCAAACCTAGAGGCAAACATCCATTCCAATGCTGGCCTGCAGGCGTTAGTTTAGCAGATGAGTTAAAGACAGGAAAGCACAGACCTGAGATTCAACTGCATAAAATCCAACTGCTGCACACCACATTGAAACATTCGTGAACCGGGTGGCACGGGAATATCGCTCGCCGTTCACTTAATCTGGCAGGTAGGACTAAATTGTAACTATGCATACGGTAATGAGTATTTATGTTATTTAAATGAATGCAAAGCTGAAATATGCCACCGTGCTGCGGGAACACTGGAACACTGCAAACCCATCACTGACTTAATTACTCTAAAATATCCCACCATCGGAAACCCAAAAAAACACCTAATTATATCAACCTGCATACCACCAAATCCACCGTGGCATAAAATTCCCACCAAGAACTCTCTGCCAAGCATTTTCAAGAGGGAACTGAGACAGCAGCTATAATAAGTGAGCTTTTATTCAGATAGGGCAACTTTAATGTTAAATACGCATCTGAACTGTAACTCACCTCTGTTTCATGGTCAATTTCCCAAGGAAACCCGGGCTCTGCAGCATATGTGATTTAGGTGCTACGCAGACTCCTAATGCTCAAAGTTCACACTTACAACGGGAAGTATGCCGGATGGCACCTTGCACATAACGACTGCCGGCAGGATGCAGAGCAGGCAGTTTATTATGTAAATTTGAGTATATCCCTGATTTGGTGCCACCGCTGCCATTTTCAAATGCCATGCTCCAGCTTGCACCCTGTCTTAATCTCACACATGATAAGCAGCATGTAGATCCCACACCAATGCTATTTGTCAGTAATAACATATAAGTTTCTGGTTTACTCTCCTGGCTGCTGGTGCAATTCTATGCATTTTTGGAGATTTCCTATACTTGCTAAAGTTTCAACAGCCTACAGGGAGTGGCTTGGCTAGTGCTGAAGTACTTTTCATTCCCTTAAAAGATTGTGCTGAAACAAGTTGCGTCCATAGATGGGTGGCCTGGTAGGGCTTCCTCTTGGAATTGAAAATGGCTGTGAGAATGAACAGAGGCCACACATAGGACAAACTGCTAGAAAAGATAGGAGGAGGAGGGGGAGAAGCATTCTCAACAGGAGGACATATATGCCCAGGGTCTTTAGTTCACAATTCTCTTACCTCAACTTCAGGGAGAACCAATGCATGAGATGTCTTCATTTCACTAAAGCAGTCATGACTGAAATCTGCCAACTGCTGCAGCCACAACGGTAATCTCAAAGCAAAGATTGCAGTGCCTAAAGCTATCAAGGTAACCTTTATGCATTTGGCTCCTTCCATGCTGCTGCCAGAGATATAAACAACATCTTGCAGTCTGTAGTACACTGCTGCATAGGACAGGTCCTTGAGGCTCTCTATGCACAGAGAGACAGGTGCATCTCATTTTAACTTGCCAGAGACCAGCAGAGTGAGCACGAGGGTTTGCACAGATTGCAGAGTGCCACTGACTGCATGCACATAGCCTAGCATGCATCTAATGTGAACTCTGCCATATTCCTGAAACAAAAGGGGAGTCCAAAGTGCAGCAGGTATGTAACTACAGGCAGCGAGTGCATTATGCAAGTGATTGCTTGTTATCCTGGTAGTCTTCATTCTACTGAAGTCCTCTATCCCACCTGTGTTTGAACCAGCTCTGGAGCAGCCCTGCAATATCCAGCTGAGCGAGTATCAAGATTCGTGGTATCCTACATGCTGTACAATCTCACCATTATGAGGGAACAGCTCTTGCCACTAACTATCAATTGAGATGCTGAAGAGCAGGAACACAAGAAAGTGGAGGAGAAGAAAGTCCAAAAGTAAGTGCAGAAGGTTTCAGTTTAGACAGGCATCATGATCGGCGCAGGCTTGGAGGGCTGAATGGCCTGTTCCTGTGCTGTACTGTTCTTTGTTCTTTGATATAGATCGGTTGGAGACTTGGGCGGAGAAATGGCAGATGGAGTTTAATCCGGACAAATGTGAGGTAATGCATTTTGGAAGGTCCAATACAGGTGGGAAGTATACAGTAAATGGCAGAACCCTTAGGAGTATTGACAGGCAGAGAGATCTGGGCGTACAGGTCCACAGATCACTGAAAGTGGCAACGCAGGTGGATAAGGTGGTCAAGAAGGCATACGGCATGCTTGCCTTCATCGGTCGGGGCATAGAGTATAAAAATTGGCAAGTCATGCTGCAGCTGCACAGAGCTTAGTTAGGGCACACTTGGAATATTACATACAATTCTGGTCGCCACACTACCAGAAGGACGTGGAGGCTTTGGAGAGGGTACAGAAGAGGTTTACCAGGATGTTGCCTGATCTGGAGGGCATTAGCTATGAGGACAGGTTGGATAAACTCAGATTGTTTTCACTGGAACGACAGAGGTGGAGGGGCGACCTGATAGAGGTTTACAAAGTTATGAGTGGCATGGACAGCGTGGATAGTCAGAAGTTTTTTTCCCAGGGTGGAAGAGTCAGTTACTAGGGGACATAAGTTTAAGGTGCGAGGGGCAAAGTGTAGAGGGGATGTGCGAGGCAAGATTTTTACACAGAGGGTGATGAGTGCCTGGAACTTGCTGCTCGGGGAGGTGGTGGATGCAGGTACGATAGCGACGTTTAAGAGGCATCTTGACAAATACATGAATAGGATGGGAATAGAGGGATATGGTCCCCGGAAGTGCAGAAGGTTTTAGTTTAGGCAGGCATCAAGATCGGTGCAGGCTTGGAGGGCCGAATGGCCTGTTCCTGTGCTGTACTGTTCTTTGAAGTGGAGGAACAAGAAGAGGAAGGGAAGAATACGTTGTGGACAGCTCTTTTCTGCCAGGGGTTTACTTGATGAAATAATTAATGAGTGATACCAGTAACTTCAACCATATCACCCCGTTTACCTACAATTCCACGCTCCTTAACTTTCCTCTGTCACTGATCATCACATTGCATCCTAGGCTTCATTAATAGCGGCATAGAGTACAAAAGCAAGGAAGTTATGTGAAACTTGCATAGAACACTGGTTTGGCATCAACTGAAGTACCATGTTCAGTTCTGGGCACCACACTCAAGGAAAGATGTGAAGGCATTAGAAAGAGCGCAGAAAAGATTCACAAAAATAGTTCCAGGGATGAGCAACTTCAGTTCCATGGATTATTTGGAGATGTTGGGACTGTTTTCCTTGGAGAAGAGAAGGTTGAGAGGAGGTTTGATAGACGTTTAAAAATCATGAGGAGTGTAGATAAAGTAAAGGGAAAAACTGTTTCCATTGGTGGAAGGATTGAAAACAAGAGGGCACAGATTTAAGATAATTGGCAAAAGAAGCAATGGCGAATTGAGGAAAAACTTTTTCACGCAGCAAGTGGTTAGAATCTGGAACACACTGCCTGAGTGTGTGGTTGAGGCAGGTTCAATCGAGGCTTTCAAGGGAGAATTTAATTGTCATCTGAAAAGTAAGAATGTGCTGGGTGACGGGAAGAGAGCCAGGGAGTGGCGCTGGGTAAACTGCTCTTTTGGAGAGTTGGTACAGACATGATGGGCTGAATGGCCACCTTCTATGCTGTAGCAATTCTGTGACTCCGTGATTCTGTCATATAAATACTGTGGCTACAAGAGCAGGCCAGAAGTTGGGAATTCTGAAGCAAGTAACTCGCCTCTACAAGGCACAACTAAGGAGTGTGATGGAATTATCTCTACTTACTTGAATGAGTGCGGCTCCAACAATATTCAAGAAGCTCGACACCATCCAGGACAACGCAGTCAGCTTGATTGGACCCCATCCACCAATTTAAACATTCATTCTCTCCACCACTGATCCAGAGTGGCGGCAGTGTGTACCATATACTAAAAGAACTGCAGCGACTCACCAAGGCTCCTTCAACAGCACCTTCCAAACCCATGACCTCTTCCACCTAGAGGGCAGCAGATGCATGGGAACACCACCACCTGCAAGTTCACCGCCAAGCCACAAACCATCCTGATTTGGAACTATATCACCATTCCTTCACTGCTGCTGGGTCAAACATCTGGACCTCCCTTCCTAACAGCACTGTGGGAGTACCCACATCAGATGTACTGCAGTGGTTCAATCTTCTCCAGGACAATTAGGGATGGGCAACAAATGCTGGCCTCGCCAGCAACACCCACATCCCATGAAAGAATAAAAAAAAACTTCAGGAACGCTGACTCTCCACGAACTGAGATCAGCTAACTTCAGGCATAAGGTCATAAGATCATTAGAACTAGGAGCAGCAGTAGGCAATTCAGCCCCTCGAGCATCAAACCTCAAACTTCCTGGGCAATATAGTTCAGAAACAGTACCCTTGAAATTTGATGAGGTAGCTTTGCCAGAGAAAAGGGGGTAAATCAGGAGGCACTTCTTCACACAAAGGGTAGCAGAAATCTGGAACTCTCTCCCCCAAAAGATTGTGGATGTTGAGACAATTGGAGCTTTCAAGATTGAGATTGCTAGATTTTTGTTAGGCAAGGTTATCGAGGGATATGAAGCAAAGGCAGATAAACGGAATTGAGGTGTCGATCAGCCAGAATCTGACTGAACTGCGGAGCAGGCTCGAAGGGTTGAATGGTCTACTCTGATACTGTATTCCTATGTTCCTAGAGGTGAGGCACTGAACCCATTCCAAATTACATGGATGGGATCATTTATGTCTACCCCAAGCACTGGTAGGAAAGTTGGAGCAAGGTGAAACCACTCCAAGGACAGAGGAGAAGCCAAGGAAGGGCTCAATGATAAGATTTTATAAAAACCTCTCCAGCTCCGAAAGATGCTGTCAATCCTTCTTCTGGAAACTTAGAAACATAGAAAAGTGCATGTCAAAGTATTTTTTTAATGAGATGAGGGTTTCTGCCCCCTCCACCCTTTTGGGTGAAAAATATTATGCTCAAACTCCCCTCTAATCCTTCAACTATTTACTTTAAATTTATGCCTGCTAAACCTCTCTGCTAACACAAATAGGTTAATTCTATCCACTCTATCTAGGCCCCTCACAATTTTTTGCACCTGAATTAAATTTCCCCCGAGCCTCCTCTATTCCAAAAAAACCCCCCAGCCTATCCAATCTTCCCTCATAGCTAAAATTCTCCATTCTTGGCAACACCCACATAACTCTCATCTGTACCCTCTCTAGTGCAATCACGTCCTTCCTGTAATTTGGTGACCAGAGCAGTACATAGTTCTCTAACTGCGGTCTAATTAGTGTCCTGTACAGTTCTAGCATAACCTCCTTTCTCTTATCTTCTAGCCTCGGCCAATAAAGCAATCCGTATGCCTTCTCTACCACCTTAGCTACACATCTGTTATCTTCAGGGATCTGTGCCCATGCACTCAGAAGTACCTCTGTTCCCATATATTTCCCAATTGAACTCTCACCAGCTCTCATTGGGGTGAGAGGTTTGAAGGCTGGAATTGCCACAGTATCCCAGGAACTCCCCAAAACATACCCTCAACCTCCATGACACGAGGAAAGGGGTTAATATCATATTTCCCCTCCCATCCGCTGGACTGGAACATGGCTATTGTGAAAATACAGACATAGTATCCTAGTGGTTATGGTACCGGACTAGCAACCCAGAGGGCTAGATTTCCACCACAAATTGAAACTAAATTCAATAAATCTGCTAATATCTGGGCTAGCACCAGATATATATATGGTTGTGAAAACTGCCAAATTATCATGATGCTAATCACTAATATTCAGGGAAGGGAACCTGTCACACCTACCTGCTATGGCCCACATATGACCTCAGTCCCATACAACATAGTTAACTCTTAATGCTCACAGAGAAACTAGGGATGGGTAGTAAACACTGCCTAGCTACTGTCTCCCACTTCTTGAGAACAAACTTTTAAATCCTGCCTAAGTCAGGTTCTGCCCTGGTCACTATTCAGTCCCTGTCCATGAGTAGGCCCCGACTGGAATTACAGTATTGTTGGCATTGAGCTCGCGTATTTATTTGTCTGCTACCAGTGTTCCTTGTGTCATTCTGTGAAATGTGGGTAGTTAACAGCAGCATTGCAAATACCTTGTTCTTGGTGAAATTTCTTTGCTCTTTCCTCAATAAACCACTCTCCAGATTTCACCTTCATCTGCCTGAAATACAGAATCAGCATAAATGGTTTCAAAATTGGAAATCCAGTTCTTGTGGAGCAGTTCAGTTTGTGTTACATGGGGGGAGCTATGTTCCACTCAGTAGACTGACAGCACCTTGAAAGAAATACAGTTTAAGGAAGTATGTAAGTCAAGTGAAAAACACAATGAGATAAATCATATTGAAAGACTTCATCTTTTTAATGTACTTAGTGGGTAGCACTTATTGTTTATTGCTGTAGCGTAGATCAAGTGTTGTCTACAGAAGTCTCGGAGTCTTAATAGGGCTAAAGAATGAATCATTTATTATATACATATAACTATTTACACTCTCCACAAGACTATCTAGCCAGCACACCTCGTGCTGCTTCAAGCTTCTTCCAAGCCGTATATCCAAGTGACTATTACCTCATCATCACCACAGCAGGAGGGGTTTACTCTCACTGTCTCAAATGTTATTCCTTTCAGGCCCTTATACTACAGCACTCTCACCTGAGTTAAAAAGTTGTGGGTTCATGTCCCATTCCAGTGACCTGAGCACACAATCTAGATTGACACTGTCTTTAGGATGAGATGTTAAACAACATATGCTCTCTCAGGTCGACATAAAAGATCCCATGACACTATTTGAAGAGAAGGGGAGTTCCCCTGGTGTCCTAGCGAATATTTATCCCTCAACCAATATCACTAAAGCAGATTATCTGGCCATTATCATATTGCTCTTTGTGGTATCTTGCAACTGCGATCACACTTCAAAAGTACTTCATTAGCTCTAAAGGACATTGCAAGGTCATGAAAGGCATTATATAAATGCAAGGTCTGTTTCTTATCATCACATTCCTTGCTGTGAAAATAGCTCATAACTCTTCTCAAAGACACCAGGCGATTAACATGGTATAACAAGTGGTGTTTTCCTGAAATCTGTACTGCAGCCTCAGCTTTTCACCATATTAATTAATGACTTGGATGAAGAAATAGAGAGTAGTTGGAAGCAGAAAGTTACAAATGGACATTGACAGGCAAAGTGCGTGAGAAAAATTGTTGCAGATGAAATTTGACGAGGGGAAATGCAAGGATTTGGATCTGAGAAAGACAAAACCAGAATATTTTCATAATGGTGAAAGAGTAGAAGGTGTGGAAGAGCAAAAGAACTTAGATGTCCATGTGTATAGATCACTAAAAGCTAGTGCACAGGGACCAAATGTCATCAGAAAGGTTAATGGAATGTTATCCTTTATCTCAAGTGGATTGAAATACAAAGGAGAGGGAGTTTTTCTTCAGTTGTGAAGAGCATTGGTCAGACCCTATCTGGAATGCTGCATTCAGTTCTGAGCACTGCACCTCAGAAAGGATATACTGGCCTTGGGACAGGGTACTGCATTGAATCACCAGAATTATACCAGGTTTGGTTGCATTCATTTGTCTTATATTCTACTGAGTTTAGAAGATTGAAGGGTGATTTAATTCAGGAGTTTAAAATGATAAAAAGGATTTAATAGAGTTTTATAGAGAAACTATTTCCACTGGGGGAGTATTTCCACTGGGTGCAGTCTTTAAATTAGAGCTAGGCCATTCAGGAGTAAAATCAGGAAAAGAAATTCATACAGAAGGGTAGTGGTACTCTTGAATTTGCTCCATCAAAATTTTACCCACAACAAACTTTTATTCGGTATGGGATCAAGGAAACTTGAGGATAGATTGGTTAATGGAGTTGAGGTACAGATCAGACTTGATCTAACTGAATGGTGGAACAGACTGGGGGTTGAATGGCCTACTCCTGTTACTATGTAATAGTCTCTGAGTAAGTAGCCTCTTGTCTAAGGAATTCCATGTTCTAATAACACTAGCTCTAACTCCTTTTCTTATTCTTGATCTTAAACTCCTCATCTTTGTTTTCAAATCCCTCTATGGCCTCACCCCACCCTATCTCTTAAATCTCCTCCAGCCACTTAACCCTTCAAGATATCTGTGCTCCTCTAATTCTGACCCCTCGTGCTTCCCCAATTTTAAATTGCTCCGCCATTAGTGGCTGCACCTTCAGTTGCCTAGGCTCCAAACTCTGGAATACCCTCCCTACACCTCTCTGCCTCTCTACCTTGCTATCCTCCTTTAAAACACTCCTTAAAACCTACCTCTTTGACCAAGCTTTGGTCAGCTTAACTAATATCTCCTTATGTGGCTCGGTGTCATACTTGCTTTTATAATGCTCCTGTGAAGCGCCTTGGGACGTTTTATTACATTTGGGGTGCTATATAAGTTGTTGTTGTTCCAGTGATGATTCTGAGCCTGCTTAAATCCCAGATACTATAATTGAGCTTAATAAACCTCTGTTTTTACCTCAGTATCTGAGGAGTCACGAATGATGCTGAACATTGTGCAATCATCAGCGAACATCCCCATTTCTGACCTCATGATTGAAGGAAGGTCATTGATGAAGCAGCTGAAGATGGTTGGGCCTAGAACACTACCCTGAGGAACTCCTGCAGTGATGTCCTGAAACTGAGATGATGCCTCTGTCATGCAGGCCCCCACCTGCCAAGAATAAGGCACATTAATTTCGCCACATGGACATTAAATTTCAAATTGCTGCTGGGAAGAGACAGCGTGTGACAAGGGGTTGCCGGGCCAGGTTGCTGGAAAGACATTTTTGCATATTAACAAACTGTGTGTGGAACAAAGGAGCTATCCCCTGCGACAATACAATCCACAAACAGACGTGTTCAAACCAGTTAGTCACATAGAGTCATAGAGTTATACAACACAGAAACAGGCCCTTCGGCCCATCGTGTCTGTGCCGGCCATCAAGCACCTAACTATTCTAATCCCATTTTCCAGCACTTGGCCTGTAGCCTTGTATGCTATGGCATTTCAAGTGCTCATCTAAGTACTTCTTAAATGTTGTGAGGGTTCCTGCCTCCACCACCCCTTCAGGCAGTGCGTTCCAGATTCCAACCACCCTCTGGGTGAAAAAATGTTTCCTCAAATCCCATCTAAACCTCCTGCCCCTTACCTTAAATCTATGCCCACTAGATTTTGACCCCTCCGCTAAGGGAAAACGTTTCTTCCTATCTAACATATCAATGGCCCTCATAATTTTGGATACCTCAATCAGGTCCCTCCTCAGCCTTCTCTGCTCTAAGGAAAACTATCCTAGTCTTTTCAGTTTCTCTTCATAGTTGAAATGCTCCAGCCCAGGCAACATCCTGGTGAATATCCCCTGCACTCTCTCCAGTGCAATCACATCCTTCCTATAGTGTGGTGCCCAGAACTGTACACAGTACTCCAGCTGTGGCCTAACTAGTGTTTTATACAGCTCCATCATAACCTCCCTGCTCTTATATTCTACGCCTTGATTAATAAAGGCAAGAATACCATATGCCTTCCTAACTACCTTATCTACCTGTGCTGCTGCTTTCAGTGATCTATGGACAAGTACACCAAGGTCCCTCTGGCCCCCTGTATTTCCTAGGGTCTTACCATCCATTGCATATTCCCTTGCCTTGTTAGTCCTCCCAAAATGCATCACCTCACACTTCTCAGGATTAAATTCCATTTGCCACTGCTCCGCCCATTTTACCAGCCCAACTATATCGTCCTGTAATCTAAGGCTTTCCTCCTCACTATTTACGACACCACCAATTTTTGTATCATCTGCGAACTAACTTATCATACCTCCTATTTTCACGTCTAAATCATTATTGTACACTATCAACAGCAAGGGTCCCAGCACCGATCCCTGTGGTACACCACTGATCATGACTAACCTTCTTGGCAGTTTCAGT
Organism: Heterodontus francisci; assembly: GCF_036365525.1. Taxonomy (NCBI): domain Eukaryota; kingdom Metazoa; phylum Chordata; class Chondrichthyes; order Heterodontiformes; family Heterodontidae; genus Heterodontus; species Heterodontus francisci. The sequence continues at coordinate 44,980,761 of NC_090383.1, read as the reverse complement.
TTTTTCTGAATTGTAATGCTCCTGGATTGAAAAGACCTCTCCTGGCTGGCTCGCAACAGCCTCTCCTGTCTGCTCCCATCTCTTTCTCATGAAACTCCAAAACCCACTGAAGACACATGAAACCCAAGAGAGAAAAGTCTCCTACAGTGAACAAGGTTTAAGAAGAATACTGGGCCCCAACAAAAAGCAAGATCTACCTACAAACAAAGACTCTCACATGAGCTCGAAGAACCGTAACAAAAACTCTTCAGATATTGCCTCAAACTTTTCCACTTTATTTTCTTCTGCTCCTTTCTGTCTCTAACTGCATGTGCGTATCGCGTGTGCATGCTAGCATGGGCTCAGCGTGTATCCGTAGGCGTTAACCGAATTACAGTTTAAGTTTACATTTAATAAAATTTCACTTTTCTTCTTTAAACCTGAAAAAGCCTGTTGTGCTGGTTTCTTTGCCTTATAATTGGAAAGCAGTGAACAAGGATTCACCGGGGGGAGCTAAAACACAGGATGTTTAAATATTTAAACACTGTTACAGTAAGACCAGGTGAAGGCTGAAATTTGGGTGCTAGCATCTGGAATTTTACCCACAGACGAACGAGAGAAATTGGAAGTGGGAAGCCAAATTGTTCCCAATCAAAAATACAGCAAGATTTTAATACAGGTTTTCTTATGATTGTGTGTGATTGAATACTAACATGTCTGCAACTGAAGCTAGTAGCTCTCCAAGCCAGGGTGAAGTAACTTGGGCTAAATTAAAAGCACTGTCTATGGAGGAGTTGAGGAAAATGGCTGAGCAGTGTGGGATCACTGTACGTGGCAAGGCTAGAAAGTCTGAACTCCTAAAACTAGTGGCCAACCAGTTTTCCCTTGAATCTGAAGATGCAGAAACAGGGCTGGAAGCAGACCCAGACAGGGTACTGCTAGCAAAGATACAATTGGAAGAAAGGAAACTTGAATTAGAAGAAAGAGAAAGAGAAAGACAGGCAAAGGAGAAAGAGCCTTCCAGAAGGAACGTGAAGGAAATGAAAAGCAGGAGAGAGAGAGAGAGAGAGAGAGAGAGAGAGAGAGAATATTCCAGAAAGAATACGAAGAGAGAGTTGAAGCGGTTTGAGTTAACTAGGGGGCAACAAAGTAACCCCAGTGAAAGCATAGCCAATATGGAGGAATGTAATTCAGGGCTGGGTACAGAATTGTTAAAACTAGCTCATCTAATCCCAAAATTCAATGAGGAAGATGCGGAGGAATTTTTCGTGTCCTTTGAAAAATTGGCAAAGCAGCTAAAATAGCCAGCTGAGATTTGTCTCTTTTACTACAAAGCAAGCTAACTGGAAAAGCCCATGAGGTTTATTCCCTGTTGCCTAGATGAGAGTTCATCAAATTATGAACTGACCAAAAATGCTATCCTCGGGGCATATGAATTAGTACCCGAAGCCTATTGCCAAAAGTTTAGAACCCTCAAGAAGCAAGCTAATCAAACTTATCTGGAGTTTGAAGTAAGTAAGTAGCTGGCTTTTGACCAGTGGCTGAGGGCTCTTAAAGTACAGATCAGCTATGAGACTCTCAGGGAAGTAGTTCTATTAGAGGAATTTAAAAACTCTCTCCCACATTCCATAAAGACCCATGTAGAGGAGCAGTGGGATCAGAGAGCCCAGCAAGCAGCCTTTCTAGCTGATGAGTTTGCTTTAATTTATAAGTAGACTGTAAATAGTTGAGGCCCCAGCACTGATCCCTGTGGCACTCCACTAGTTACAGTCTGCCAACTTGAAAATGTCCATTTATCCGGATTCTCTGTTTCCTGTTAGCTAGCCAATCCTCTATCCATGCTAACATATTGCCCCCAATGCCATGAGCTGTTATCTTGTGTAGTAACCTTTTATGTGGCACTCTATCAAATGCATCCTGGGATTTCCAATTTCATTACATCTACTGGTTCGAGAACTCTAATAACTTTATCAAACACAATTTCCCTTTCATAAAACAATGTTGACTCTGCCTGATTGGTGGTGCCTGGAACTTGCTACCAGGGGAGGTGGTGGAAGCAGATACGATAGCGACGTTTAAGAGACATCTTGACAAATACATGAATAGGAAGGGAATAGAGGGATATAGGCCCCGGAAGTGCAGAACGTGTTAGTTTAGGCAGGCATCAAGATCGGCGCAGGCTTAGAGGGCCGAATGGCCTGTTCCTGTGCTGTACTGTTCTTTGTTCTTCTTTGATTGCACGATGATTTACTTAATGTCCTGCTACTACTTTCTTAATAATGGATTCTTAGCATTTTTCCAATGACAGATGTTAAGCTAACTAACCTTTGGTTTCCTGCTTTCTGTCGCCACTCCCCCAACTCCTTGCCTTTCTTGATTAGAGGTGTTACATTTGTGGTTTTCCTATCTGCTGGAACCTTTCCAGAATCTAGGGAATTTTGGAATAATACAACCAATGAATCCACTATCTCTGCAGCCCCTTCTTTTAAGACCCTCGGATGCAGGCCATCAGGGCCCAGGTGACTTATTGGCCTTTATTCCCATTAGTTTTCCCAGTACTTTTTCTCTAGTCATAGTTATTTGTTTTAAGTTCACAGAAGCACAGAATTATTACAGCAGTGAAGGAGACCCTTTGGCCCATTATGTCTGCACTGGCTCTTCGAATGAGCAATTCACCTAGTGCCATTCCCCTGCCTTCTCCCCGTAACCTTGCCCATTCCCCCTTTATAGAGAACAGCCTAATTCCCTTTTGAATACCTCGACTGAACCTGCCTGCACCACTATCTCAGGCAGTACATTCCAGACCTTAACCACTTGCTGTGTAAAAAAGTTTTTTCTCATGTTGCGTTTGCTTCTTTTGACAATTACTTTAATTAAATCTGTGCCCTCTAGTTCTCTTTTATGAGTGGGAACGGTTTCTCCCTATCTACTTTGTCCATACCCCTCATGATTTTGAATACCTTTATCAAATCACCCCTCAGCCTTCTTTAAGGAAAACAGTCCCAACTTCTCCAATCTATCTTCATAACTATCCTGGAACTATACTCATGAATCTTTTCTGCCCTCTTTCCAATGCTTTCATATCTTTCCTAAAGTGCAGTGCCCAAAACTTTCACTACTGGGGGGGGGGGGGGGTGGTTACCACCTTTACCCCTGCCAGATCATTACCTCGGAGCAGGTCAATCCCATCCACAGGCAAACTAGGGACAATCCCTACAGTCACCGGTCCTGAAACTAGGTCACACTCCAGGTATCTTGAATATATTCAAGTATGAGTTAAACAGATGCTTGATATACAAGGGAGTCAAGGGTTATGGGCAGCAGGCAGGAAAGAGGAGTTAAGGGCACAATCAGATCAGCCATGACCTTATTGAATAGCAGAGCAGGCTTGAGGGCCCAAATGGCCTACTCCTGCTCCTACTTCTTATGTTATTATGTTCTTATATTTTACTCTTGTTCCTAATTGCCAGTGGCAGTGCATTTAAGTCAGGCCAAAAGAGCATTTTGTTCCAACTGTTGGATTCTGCAGTTTTAAGGGAGAGATTAATTTAGGCAACGTCTCAACCCAATGATTTAATTACCCATCCATTTAGAGAAGGGATTGGGCTGGTCAGCTCAGTGGGTGGGCCAACAACCTCCTAGATGGGTTTCAATACAGCCACAATTGATGGAATGATAATCTCTCTCTGGTGCCTGTAACAGTTCCACAGATTGTGGCAACACAACATGAACTTGCACTTATATGGCACCATTAATGACCCAAGGTGCTTCACAAGAGCATTATCAAACAAAATTTGACCCTGAGCCAGATAAAGAGATATTTGGACAGTTGACTAAAAGCTTGATTAAAGAAGTAGGTTTTAAGGAGCATTTTAAAGAAGAGAAAGGTAGAAAGATAGACAGGTGGAGAGGTTTATATAGAGAATTCCATTGTTTAGGGCATAGACAGCTGAAGGTATGGCTACCAATGGAAGGATGAAGAAAATCAGAGATGCTCCACAAACCAGGATTGGAGGAGTGAAGATATCTCAGAGGGATGTTGGACTGGAAAAGGTTACAGAGATAGGGAGGGGGCAAGACCAGGGAGGGATTTGAACACAAGGATGAAAATGCTAAAATCAAGGTGTTGCTGGACAAGAAGCCAATATGGGTTAACGAGCACAGGGGTGATGGATGAACGACACTTGGTGTGAGTTAGGATATGGGTATCAGAGTTTTAGGTGAGTTCAAGCAGAGGAAGATGCAGGTCTATTGGGATAGGCCACAGCAATGCCCCAGGAAAGAGCTGCGACAGACACAATGGGCCTAATGGCCTCTTTCTGTGCTATAGACTTGCACAGTTCTGTTTGAAATGTCATTAAGCAGCCTTAATGTAACACAGGTTTTACAATGCAATGCCAGTGACCATGTGATCATTTATAGGCCATCTCACACAGGGAGGCAAAAACATTCAGACTGGGACAACAGAGGTGCTTTTCTGAGATTACTGTAGAGGTGGAAATTCGGCATACTCTGGTTGTGAAACGGTGCCATGGAGATTAACCCTTGGACTTTATAAAGTATCTAAGCATAAAAGAATTCAGACTGAACTCAAAAACAGATGACAGGAAATGTATAAGACAATAATTACCCCTACATTGGAACAGTAACAACATTCAGAAGGACTGTGAAATACTTTGCAATGTCGAGATTGTGAAAGGTGCTGTATACATACAAGTCCTTTCTCTTTCTTCAATTCTGTGATAAATTTGAAGAAAAGAAGCATTGGGTTCCTTTGTGAGGAACAAGGAGCATTAACACCTCCATTTACCAACTGCTCCTCCACCAATACTTGCAGGGTTGTGTTGTTCTGTGGAAGGGGTGGGGAAGGTACAGGAAATGATGCATGCAAATGCAGACCTCCCGGATGTCATTCTCACACTCTGAGGAACTGACTCAAGTTACAAGGTTACAGCAGTCCACTTGCCCAATCCCCTACTCAGGTCGCCAACTCTGGCTCGAGGCATTCCTGGGAGGTTTGATCATGTGATGTCCTGACCACCTGATGTCTGACCATGTGTTGCCTCATCAAATGTGGCATCTGATCAAATGACTTCTACAAATCAATGAACACAACTTATTGCACCCTATGGCTTGAACATTGCCTTGCATGGAAGTGGACCTAGGAGCCCGCCACACCTCATGTAAAATATAAAAAGTAGTTTTAAAAGTTCTTACCCATGAGCGTGACACATTGTGCATCGCCACACTCTATTGCTTTTGTACGTACAGCATTCACGGCACACTTTGTGACTGCAGATACTACACACCACACCGACATTAAATACCAGTCCGAGTGTGGTCTGGCATCGAGCGCAGGATCGGCTACTGTATTCCCGGCTGTAACGTTTTGCCCCCTTCCGCCGAATTTCTTGATATTCAGATTTCAACTTCCTATACAAAAAGGAAGTAGGATTTTCAGTGACACACACACACAATACCAATTTTCTCAGTAAAGATGAAAGCAGTTAAGTGAGCAATGAAGTTTTATTTTTGTTTGCTTACAGCTAAACTACAATATTGGTACCACTTATACATGCCGTTGTGACATAACATTACACTTTCATTTTAGTTTAGTTTAGTTTAGAGATACAGCACTGAAACAGGCCCTTCGGCCCACCGAGTCTGTGCCGACCATGAACCACCCATTTATACTAATCCTACACTAATCCCATATTCCTATCACATCCCCACCTGTCCCTATATATTTCCCTACCACCTACCTATACTAGGGGCAATTTATAATGGCCAATTAACCTATCAACCTGCAAGTCTTTGGCATGTGGGAGGAAACCGGAGCACCCGGAGGAAACCCACGCAGACACAGGGAGAACTTGCAAACTCCGCACAGGCAGTACCCAGAATCGAACCCGGGTCGCTGGAGCTGTGAGGCTGCGGTGCTAACCACTGCGCCACTGTGCCGCCCTATCCATTCACAAATGTATAAAGGTTTGCAAAAAATGTTTTGGTGAACATTGCACCTCCACAATTATTTAAAATCTCTCACTAAACAAATACTTTATGAAAAGAGACCAAAGTCCTTCTTGCATATTTTTAATATGTCAGCTTGGTAGCATGCTCATCCCTGAGTCTGAAGGTCATAGGATCAGACCCCACTCCAGAGACTTGAACACATAATCAGTGCAGTAATGAGGGAGTGCTGCACAGTAGGAGGTGGTGACTTTCAAATGAGATGTTAAACTGAGATCATCTGATCATCTTCCTGCACATGTGGGTGTATAAGATCTCATGGAATTATCCACAGATAAGCTGGGAAGCTTCCCAACCAATAAAAACAGTTCAACGGGATATTCAAATCATTTGCATTTTAGTGGGATCTTGCTGTGCACACATTAGTCACCAGATTTGCCTGCAATGACTACACTTCAAAAAGAAACTTATTGGATGTGAAGCACTTTGGGACATCCTGAGGATGCTATATAAATGCAAGTACTTTACTTACTTCCTACATTGAAATCAACATCTTACTTACAAGCAAAGTAGCTTTTGTTGTGGTAATTTGAATGCTGCTTTTATAGATTCTGTTCCTACTGATATTCCTACTACTGTTCCTGTCAACTACTCTTCCTATTCCCCCTAGTTCTTTTTCTTAATCTCCCATTTTCTTTATTTCCTGCTCCCCTTTAATGGGTTTGCATAAGAAGACACAGACCAACTTGCTCCCAGTCAATCAACTACACAGAAATAAAATAGCTTAATTAGTGATCGTCTCTGGATGATGTATGCAAAAATAGGAGTTGGATTTTAAGCAAAAATTAACGTTGCTGCTGCACTGAATGTTTTGGCATTGAACAGCGTTTCTGGAACAGCATTTAAAGCATCCCTACAAGGTGGATTTTGCTAATGAATGAAGTATGTAGCACAGAATACAGTTCAACGAAGTACGACTAAACTCGGGAAATTTGGTGAGTGAGGGAAACTTTTGCAGGGAGGGAAGAGATGCTGTTCAGGTATGATGAAAAAGCAAGTAGTGGACCGAGAGAGGGAGCAGGAGACAACGTGACCTGAGAACCGAGAGAGGCATTAATTAAAATTAATAATTTAAACAAGGTACTAACTAGGTTCTAAAAAAGGTATTAGCTTTTTTAGATCATGGCTGGACAGCTGAGACCTGTTGCTTCATGTAGGAACTTCATGTGTCTTGGAGGACCACGTGAGTAGGAGGTCTTTCCAGCTGCTTGAGCTCGAGCTCGAGCTCAGGATTTCTCAGCTTGAGGGGCAGTTGGAGTCACTGTGGAGCATCAGGGTGGCTGAGAGCTTCCTAGATTGTACGTTCCAGGAGGCTGTCACCCCACAAGCAGAAAGAGATCAGGATAGTAGATGGGTGGCTGTCCAGAAGAATACGAAGTCGCAGGAACTGCAGGAGTCTTGAGAGTGTTGTTAATCTCAAACTAGTACTCAGCTTTGGAGATTACGAGCAGTGACGACACCTTTAGAAGTGCAGTCCAGACCATGGCATCCACGGGCAAGGTACTACACTGTAGAGGGTGGGCGGGGGGTGGGTGGAGGGCGGAAACAGCATAGCATAGGAATGCAGTCTTTATAGAAGATGCCATAGTTAGGGAAACAGACAGGTGTTTCTGTAATCGTCATCATGAATCCCACATGGTGCGTTGCTTCTCTGGTGCCAGAGTAAAGGACATCATGGAGAGAGTAAGGAATATTCTGCAGGGGGAAGGGAGTGAGCCAGAAGTTGTGGTGCACGCAGTACCAACAACACTGAAAGGACAGGTATGGAAGTCAGACTTTTAGGAGCCAGGGCGGAAGTTAAAAATAGGACCTTGAAGGTAGCTAACTCTACATTATTTCCAGTGCTATGTGCCAGTGAGAGTAGAAATAGGAAGATAGGAAGGATCAATGCATGGCTTGAGGCATAGTGCAGGAGGCAGGATTTCAATTGCTGGGGCATTGGGACCAGTTCTGGGGAAGAAGGCACCTATTCAAAAGGGGCAGGTTTTTTTCTTCATTCATGGGATGTGGACATTGCTGGCTCAGCCAACATTTATTGTCCATCCCTAATTGCCCTTAAGAAGATGTTGGTGAGCTGCTTTCTTGAACCGCTGCAGTCCATGTGGGGTAGGTACACACACAGTGCTGTTAGGAAAGAAGTTCCAGGATTTTGACCGAGCAACAGTGAAGGAACGGCGATATAGTCAGGATGGTGTGTGGCTTGGAGTGGAACTTGCAGGTGGTGGTATTCCCATACAACTGCTGCCTTTGTCCTTCTAAGTGGTGGAGGTTGTGGGTTTGGAAGGTGCTCTCTAAGGTGCATTGCTGCAGTGCATCTTGTAGATGGTACACACTGCTGCCACTGTGCATCGGTGGTGGAGGGAGTGAAAGTTTGTGGATGGGGTGCCAATCAAGCAGGCTGCTTTGTCCTGGATGGTGTCGAGCTTCTTGAATGTTGTTGGAGCTGCACTCATCCAAGCAACTGGAGAATATTCTATCATACTCCTGACTTGTGCCTTGTAGATTGGGGACAGGCTTTGGGGAATCAGGATGCGAGTTACTCGCCGAAGGATTCCTGGCCTCTGTCCCGCTCTTGTAACCATGGTATTTATATGGCTACTCCAGTTCAGTTTCTGGTCAATGGTAACCCCCAGGATGTTGATTGTGGGGGATTCAGTGATCGTAATGCCATTGAATGTCAAGGGGAGATGGTTAGATTCTCTCTTGTTGGGAATGGGCATTGCCTGGTACTTGCGTGGCGTGAATGTTACTTGCCACTTATCAGCCCAAGCCTGGACATTGTCCAGGTCTTGCTGCATTTCTACACTGACTACTTCAGTATCTGAGGAGTTGCAAATGATGCTGAACATTGAACATCAGTGAACATCCCCACTTCTGACCTTATGATTGAAGGAAGGTCATTGATGAAGCAGCTGAAGATGGTTGAGCCTAGGACACTACCCTGAGGAACTCTTGCAGTGATGTCCTGGGACAGAGATGATTGACCTCCAACAAGCACAACCATCTTCCTTTGCGCTAGGTATGACTCCAACCAGCGGAGAGTTTTCCCCCTGATTCTCATTGACTCCAGTTTTGCTAGGGCTCCTTGATGCCAATACTCAGTCAAATGCGACCTTGATGTCAAGGGCAGTCACTCTCGCCTCACCTCGAGTTCAGCTCTTTTGTCCATGTTTGAACCAAAGCTGTAATGAGGTCAGGAGCTGAGTGGCCCTGACGAAACCCAAACTGAGCATCACTAACTAGGTTATTGCTAAGCAAGTGCCACTTGATAGCACTGTCAATGACATTTTCCATCACTTTGCTGATGATTGAGAGTAGACTGATGGGGTGGTAATTGGCAGGGTTGGACTTGTCCTGCTTTTGGTGTACAGGATATACTGGGCAATTGCCAGGTAGATGCCAGTGTTGTAGCTGGACTGGAACAATTTGGCTAGGGGCGCGGCAAGTTCTCAAGCACAGGTCGTCAGTACTATTGCCAGAATGTTGTCAGGACCCATAGCCTTTGTAGTATCCAGTGCCTTCAGTCATTTCTTGATATCACCCAGAGTGAATCGAATTGACTGAAGACTGCCATCTGTGATGCTGGGGTCTTCAGCAGGAGGCCGAGATGGATCATCCACTCGGCACTTCTGGCTGAAGATTGTTGCAAATGCTTCAGCCTTATCTTTGCACTGAGGTGCTGAGCTCCCCCATCATTGAGGATGGGAATATTTGTGGAGCCACCTCCTCCAGTTAGTTGTTTAATTGTCCACCACCATTCACGACTGGATGTGGCAGTACTGGAGAGATTAGAGCTGATCCGTTGGTAATGGGATCGCTTAGCTCTGTCTATCACATGCTGCTTATGCTTTTTGGCGTGCAGGTAGTCCTGGGTTGTAGCTTCAACAGGTTGACACCTCATTTTGAGGTATGCTTGGTGCTGCTCCTGGCATGCCCTCCTGCACTCTTCATTGAAGCAGGGTTTGACCTCCGGCTTGATGGTCATGGGTGAGTGGGGTATATGCCGGACCATGAGGTTACAGGTTGTGGTTAAGTACAGGTCTGCTGCTGCTGATGGCCCACAGTGCCTCAATGATGCCCAGTTTTGTATTGCTAGATCTGTTCGAAATCTATCCCATTTAGCACAGTGGTAGTGCCACACAACATGATGGTCAATGTGAAGACGGGACTTTGTCTCTACAAGGACTGCGCCGCGGTCACTTCCACCAATACGGTCACGGACAGATGCATCCGCAGCAGGCAGATTGGTGAGGATGAGGTCAAATATATTTTTCCCTCTTGGTTCCCTAGCAGCTATGTCCTTTAGGACTCAGTCAGTAGTGGTGCTACCCAGCCATCCTTGTTGATGGACATTGAAGTCCCCCACACACATGTGGCGGGCAGCTGACCTGGCTTGTTAAGAAATGGGAACAGAAAGTGCCGAAAATACTCAGCAGGTCTGGCAGAATCTGTGTAGATAGAAACAGAGTAACGTTTCTGGTTCTCTGACCTTTCATCAGAACCGGCAAAAGTTAGAAATGTTACAGTCTTTGAGCAAGAAAAACGCAGGAGGGGGAAGAAGAACATGAGGGAAGGTCTGTGATAGGACGGAAGGGGAAGAGATTAAATGACAGAGATCTCATGGAACAGAATGCAAATAGAATGCTAATTAATTGTCGTAAAAGGCAAAGCATGAGCCCAGAGAGAGTGCTAATGGCAGAATAACTAACAGCAAAAACATGAAAAACAAGTTTAAGACTCGCACATGGTTAAAAAATAAAGTAAAACAATGAAAATATATAAAAATAATAAATAATAAATAAAAGGGCTCCTGGTCTGAAATTACTGAACTCGGTAGAGTGCTTAATCGGAAGATGAGGTGCTGTTCTTCAAGCTTGCGTGACCTTCAATGGAACATTGCAGCAGGCCAAGGACAGAAATGTGGGCACGAGAGTAGGGTGGTGAATTAAAATAGCAAGCAACCAGAAGCTTGGGGTCATACTTGCGGACCGAACGGAGGTGTTCTGCAAAGTGGTCACCCAATTTGCATTTGGTCTCCCCAATGTAGAGCAGACCACTTTGTGACCGCTATACTGAACTGAAAGTAGTACAAGTAAATAGCTGCTTCACCTGGAAGGAGTGCTTGCAGCCTTGAATGGTGAGGAGAGAGGAGATAAAAGGGCAGGTATTACACCTCCTGCAATTGCATGGGAAGCTGCCGTGGGAAGGGGATGAGGTGTCAGAGGTGATGAAGGAGTGGACCAGGATGTCGCAGAGGGAATGATCCCTTCAGAATGCTGACAGAGGAAGGGAAGATGTTTTTGGTGGTGACATAATGCTGGAGGTGGCGGAAATGGCAGAGGATGATCCTTTGGATGTGGAGGCTGGTGGGATGGAAAGTGAGGACAAGAGGCACCCTGTCACAGTTCTGGGAGGGTGGGAAGGGGGTGAGGGCAGAAGTGTGGGACATGGGTTTGACATGGTTGAGGGCTCTGTCAACCACAATGCGGGGGCATCTTCAGTTGAGGATAAAGGAAGATATATCAGAAGCGCTGTTGTGGAAGGTTGCATCATTAGAACAGATGCGTTGGAGACAGAGAAACTGGGAAAATGAAATGGAATCCTTACAGGAGACAGGGTGTGCGGAAGTGTAGTCGAGGTAGCTGTGGGAGTCGGTGGGCTTGTAATAAATACTAGTGAACAGCCTATCCCAGAGATGGAGGCAGAGAAGTCGAGGGAGGGAAGGGAAGTGTCAGATATGGACAATGTGAAGGTGAGAGAAGGGTAGAAACTGGAAGCAAAGTTGACGAAGTTTTCCAGTTCGGAGTGAGGCACCGATACAGTCATCAATGTACCGGAAAAAGAGTTGGGAAAAGGGGCCTGAGCAGAACTGGAACAAGGAATGTTCGATATAACCCAAAAAAAGGCAGGTATAACTAGGACCCATGGGGTACCCATTGCAACACCTTTTATTTGGAGGAAGTGAGTGGAGTTGAAGGAGAAGTTGTTCAATGTGAGAACAAGTTCAGCCAGGCGGAGGAGGGTGGTGGTAGATGGGGACTGGTTGGGCCTCTGTTCAAGGAAGAAGCGGAGAACCCTCAGACCATCCTGGTGGGGGATGGAGGCTTGTTAAGAGCCTGTTGAAGCCAATTAAAGGCGGCTGACTGGGATTTTCCAGTTGGTCTCCAGATCCCTGCAGGTGGCAAGGGCTAATTTAGGTGCCTTGAGGCAGCCTTCCAGCAGAGTCAGTGCTCCAGACATGCCCAGAGGTCCTGCCTGCCTAGGTGCAGGAGCAGCCACAGAGCCCCTGCAGAAGGACTCCCCCACAATTCCCCCCACCCCCCCAACAGCGATGGCCTGGCTGCAAGATCCATTTTTTAATTTTAGTTTTAAAAAGTTGGATAGAGGACACCTCTATTTTGAAGCACCCTCTCCCTTACTTACCCTCTATTGCAGCTTGCTGCTCCTTTCATGCTGGAAGGCCTCTGATTGTACTCTGCCTGTACCCAAAGATCACCCATCGTTCCGTTACAGTTTTTCCTTTCAAACTTTGGTTCCATTTTACCTTGGCTAGATTCCTTCTGATCCCATTGAAGTTGGGCAAGCCTGTCTCCAGGCCAATTAAGGGGGCTACCCTGTGAAAATCAGGGTTGGTGACTGTTTCACCGCAGGGTGAGTTCAGGACCTGGAAACGGTCCTGATTCCTAGTTCTCACATGCAGAGGGAAAATCCTGCCCAAAGTGTTCAGAAAAGGTAGAAAAGGGAAGGTGTGGTGGCAGTGCTGATTAGGGAAGACTTGCAATGTTGGAAAAAGAGAATGTCATTGAGGGGACAAGGACAGAATTTATTTTATTTATTTAGAAATACAGCACTGAAACAGGCCCTTCGGCCCACCGAGTCTGTGCCGACCAACAACCACCCATTTATACTAATCCTACAGTAATCCCATATTCCCTACCACCTACCTACACTAGGGGCAATTTACAACGGTCTATTTACCTACCACTTGCAAGTCTTTGGCTGTGGGAGGAAACCGGAGCACCCGGCGAAAACCCACGCGGTCACAGGGAGAACTTGCAAACTCCGCACAGGCAGTACCCAGAATCGACCCTGGGTCCCTGAAGCTGTGAGGCTGCGGTGCTAAAGCAAAATGGGTATTATCTCGCTATGGGGGTATTGTGTAATAGTGAGAGAGTGATAGAGAAGCAAATCTGCAGCGAAATCACAGAGATGTACAAGAACTGTAGAGTGGAGATATTGAGGGACTTTAATTGCCCATATATCAATTGGGAGAATGTTAGAATAAAGGAAAAGTAAAGAGAGGAATTTCTGAAATGTGTTCAGGCGAACTTCCTTGACAGTATGTTCTCAGTCCAAATAGGAAGAAAGCATTGCTGGATCTGGTGCTGGGGAATAAGGTGGGCTAAGTGGACCAAGTGACTGCAGGAGAACACTTGGGTAAGAGTGATCATTGTATCATAAGGTTTAGATTAGTAATGGAGAAGAGCAAGGAACAATTTTAAGTGGAACTTATAAATTGGAAGAGGGCTAACTTCAATGAATTGAAAGGGGGTCTAGCGAGAGCAAAATGGACCAAAGGTTGACAAAATGGTAACAGAACAATCGGTGATCTTAAAGGAGATGTTTCAGACACAGACTGGGTAGATTTCAACAAGGGGAAAAGCTAAGGGAACCAAAGCCAGGGCACCTTGGATGATGAGGGAGATTGAGAATATGATAAAACACAAAAAAGAGGGTGCATGATGCATGACAGGTGAATTGTTCAAGCGAGTACCAGGCCAAATACAATAGGCTGTGAGGGGAAGTGAAGAGGACAATATGATTGGCAGAGAGTATATGAGAATAGAATGGCTGTAACATAAAAGGTAGCCCAAAAATCTTCTACCGGCATATAAATAGCAAACGGGTAGCAAGAGACGGGTGGGGCATATTAGGGACAAAGAAGATCATCTATGCTTAGAGGCACAGGGCAAGGCTAGAATACTTAATGAGTACATTGTATCAATGTTTACTAAGGTAGAGGATGCTGATAAAATATGGGTAGAAGCGGAGATGGTAGAGGTAATGGATGGGGTGAAAATTGATAGGAAGGATGTATTGGAAAGGCTGGCTATACTGACAGTGGATAAGTCGCCTGGTCCGGATTGTTTGCAGCCCCGGTTGCTAAGGGAAGTGGGGGTGGAGATAATGGCACGGCTTGCCATAATCTTCCAATCTTTCCTTCATAGGGGGAAAGTGCCAGAGGATTAGAAAGTGGCAGATGTGACACCCTTGTTCGAGAAAGGCTGTAAGGACAATCCCCATACCTACAGGCCAGTCAGTTTAACATCAGTCGTGGGTAAGGTTTCAGAAGCAATAATCAGGGAACTACGAGGAGAGGTTTGAGCTAATGAAGGAGCACCAGCACAGGTTTGTGAAAGGCAGATCATGTTTGATAAATCGAATTGAATTTTTTGATCACAGAATCACAGAATAATACAGTGCAGAAGAGGCCCTTCGGCCCATCGAGTCTGCACCGATGCAATAAAGCCACCTGACCTGTCTACCTAATCCCATTTGCCAGCATTTGGCCCATAGCCTTGAATGTTATGACGTGTCAAGTGCTCATCCAGGTACGTTTTAAAGGATGTGAGGCAACCCGCCTCTACCACCCTCCCAGGCAGGGCATTCCAGACCGTCACCACCCTCTGGGTAAAAAAGTTCTTCCTCAAATCCCCTTGAACCTCCCGCCCCTCACCTTCAACTTGTGACCCCTCGTAACTGACCCTTCAACTAAGGGGAACAGCTGCTCCCTATCCACCCTGTCTATGCCCCTCATAATCTTGTACACCTCGATCAGGTCACCCCTCAGTCTTCTCTGCTCCAGCGAAAACAACCCGAGCCTATCCAACCTCTCTTCATAGCTTAAATGTTCCATCCCAGGCAACATCCTGGTGAATCGCCTCTGCACCCCGTCCAATGCAATCACATCCTTCCTATAATGTGGCGACCAGAATTGCACACAGTACTCTAGCTGTGGCCTTACCAAAGTTCTGTACAACTCCAACATGACCTCCCTGCTTTTGTAATCTGTGCCTCGATTGATAAAGGCAAGTGTCCCATATGCCTTTTTCATCACCCTATTAACCTGCCCTTCTGCCTTCAGAGATCTATAGACAAACACGCCAAGGTCCCTTTGTTCCTCGGAACTTCCCAGTGTCAGGCCATTCATTGAATACTTCCGTGTCACATTACTCCTTCCAAAGTGTATCACCTCACACTTTTCAGCGTTAAATTCCATCTGCCACTTTTCTGCCCATTTGACCATCCTGTCTATATCTTCCTGTAACCCAAGACACTCAACCTCACTGTTAACCACTCGGCCAATCTTTGTGTCATCCGCGAACTTACTGATCCTACCTCCCACATAGTCATCTATGTCGTTTATATAAATGACAAACAATAGGGGACCCAGCACAGATCCCTGTGGTACGCCACTGGACACTGGCTTCCAGTCACTAAAACAGCCGTCTGTCATCACTCTCTGTCTTCTACAGCTGAGCCAATTTTGAATCTACCTTATCAAGTTACCTTGTATCCATGTGCATTTGCTTTCTTGATAAGTCTCCCATGTGGGACCTTGTCAAAGGCTTTGCTGAAATCCATGTAAACTACATCAACTGCACTACCCTCATCTACACACCTGGTCACATGCTCAAAAAATTCAATCAAATTTGTTAGGCATGACCTCCCTCTGACAAAGCCATGCTGACTATTCCTAATCAAATTTTGCCTCTCCAAGTGGAGATAGATTCTCTCCTTCAGAATTTTCTCCAATAGTTTCCCTACCACTGACGTGAGACTCACTGGTCTGTAGTTCCCTGGCTTATCTCTAAAACCTTTCTTAAATAGTGGGATCACATTAGCTGTTCTCCAGTCCTCTGGCACCTCCCCCGTGGCCAGAGAGGAATTAAAAATTAGGGTCAGAGCCCCTGCAATCTCCACCCTCACCTCCCACAGCATCCTGGGACACAAATCGTCCGGACCTGGAGATTTGTCCACTTTTAAGCCTTCCAAAATCTCCAATACCTTGTCACTCCCTATTTGCTCAAGAACCTCACAGTCTCCCTCTCTAAGTTCCATATCTGCATCTTCATTCTCTTGGGTGAAGCCAGATGTGAAGTATTCGTTCAAAACCCTACCAATGTCCTCTGGCTCCACCCACAAATTTCAGCCTTGGTTCCTAATGGGTCCTACTCTTTCCCTGGTTATCCTCTTCCCATTGATATACTTATAGAATATCTTGGGATTTTCCCTACTTTTACCAGCCAGAGCTTTCTCATATCCCCTCTTTGCTCTACTAATTGCTTTCTTAAGCTCCATCCTACACTTTCTGTACTCCACTAATGCTTCCATTGATTTGCTCTCCCTGTATTTGCTAAAAGCCTCTCTTTTCCTTCTAATCGTACCCTGAATGTTTCTGGTCATCCATGGTTCTCTGGGCTTGTTGCTCCTTCCTATTACCCTAGAGGGAACATGTTGGGCCTGTACCCTCCCCATTTCCTTTTTGAATGCCCCCCACTGCTCTTCTGTAGATTTCCCGACAAGTAACTCTTTCCAGTCTACCTTGGCCAGATCCTGCCTTATTTTACTAAAATTTGCTCTCCCCCAATCCAAAACCTTCTTTTGCAACTTGTCTATTTCTTTCTCCATAACAAGCTTAAACTGTACCATGTTATGGTCGCTATCACCAAAATGCACCCCCACCAAAACATCAACCACCTGTCCAGCTTCATTCCCCAGAATTAGGTCCAGCACTGCACCCTCCCTTGTTGGATCCTCTACATATTGAGCTAAAAGGTTCTCCTGTATACATTTTAAGAACTCCACTCCATCTGCGGACAAGGGGACTGCTGGGTAAGTAAACCTATATATTCGGGCAGTTTAAAATAACTTACCTTTTGTTGTAGCAGCTTTTTCTGAAGCAGCAATATTGCGAGCGAGGTGTCAGCTGGGAAGGTGGGTTTCAGTTTAAAATAACTTACCTTTTGTTTCGGCGGACAAGGGGACTGCTGGGTAAGTAAACCTATATATTCGGGCAGTTTAAAATAACTTACCTTTTGTTGCAGCAGCTTTTTCTGAAGCAGCGATAGTGCGAGCGAGGTGTCAGCTGGGAAGGTGAGTTTCAGTTTAAAATAACTTACCTTTTGTTTTGGCGGACAAGGGGACTGCTGGGTAAGTAAACCTATATATTCGGGCAGTGGCTAAACCGGAAACACTACACCTGTAGTGTCTCCCACCCATCCTCCTCCTCTAACCAAAAAAAAGGACTCTTGTGTGGAGGGTTTGGTAAGGTAAGGTTTTCCTTTTTTTTTAATCTCTGTTGTCAATTTAGTGCGGAGGGGATGGAAGCTAGGGCAGTTGCATGCTCCGCTTGCAGGATGTGGGAGGTGAGGGTCACCACTTGTGTCCCTGCTGACTTCACCTGTGAGGACTGCACCCAACTCCTGCTCCTCGCAGACCACATTAGGGAACTGGAGCTGGAGCTGGATGAATTTCGGATCATTCAGGATGCTGAGGGGGTGATAGTAAGCAATTATAGGGAAGTAGTGACACCTAAGTTACAGGATAAAGGTAGCTGGGTGACCATCAGGGGAGGGAAAGGGAATATTCACACAGTGCAGGGATCCCCTGTGGCCGTTCCCCTCAATAATACGTATACCGTTTTGGATATGGTTGGGGGGGGGGGCGACCTACCAGAGGAAAGCCACAGTGGCCAAGTCTCTGGCACTGAGCCTGGCTCAGTGGCTCAGAAGGGAAGGGGGGAGAATAGGAGAGCGATAGTGATAGGAGATTCAATGGTTAGAGGAACAGACAGGAGATTCTGTGGTCCCGAACGAGACTCCCGGATGGTATGTTGCCTCCCGGGTGCCAGGGTCAGGGATGTCTCGGATCGAGTCCACATGATTTTTAAGGGGGAGGGGGAGCAGCCAGAGGTCATGGTATATATCGGTACCAATGACATAGCTAGGAAAAGGGATGAGGACCTGAAAAGCGAATATAGGGAGTGAGGTTGGAAGCTGAAAGGCAGGACGGGCAGGATAGTAATCTCAGGATTGTTACCGGTGCCACGTGCTAGTGAGGCTAGAAACAGGGAGCGAGTGCAGCTGAACACGTGGCTACAGAACTGGTGTAGGAGGGAGGGATTCAGATATGTGGATCATTGGGATACCTTCTGGGGAAGGTGGGACCTGTACAAGAAGGACGGGTTGCATCTGAACTGGAGGGGCACCAATATCCTGGGCGGGAGGTTTGCTAGAGCTCTTCGGGAGGGTTTAAACTAGTTTGGCAGGGGGATGGGAACCGGAGCCACGGATCAGTGGATGGGGTAGCTGTTGAACAGGCAGATACAGAGTGCAGAGAGTCTGTGAGGAAGGTTAGACAGTTGACAGGGCAAAGTTGCAGCCAGTATGATGGGTTGAAGTGTGTCTATTTTAACGCAAGAAGTGTCAGGAATAAGGGTGATGAACTTAGAGCATGGATCAGTACTTGGAGCTACGATGTTGTGGCTATTACGGAGACGTGGATATCACAGGGGCAGGAATGGATGTTGGATGTTCCGGGGTTTAGATGTTTCAAAAGGAATAGGGAGGGAGGTAAAAGAGGTGTGGGAGTGGCATTGTTAATCAGGGATAGTATCACAGCTGCAGAAAGGGAGGTCGTCGAGGAGGGTTTGTCTACTGAGTCATTATGGATGGAGGTCAGAAACAGGAAAGGAGCAGTCACTTTGTTGGGAGTTTTCTATAGACCCCCCAATAGCAACAGAGACATGGAGGAACAGATTGGGAGGCAGAGTTTGGAAAGGTGCAGAAGTAACAAGGTTGTTGTCATGGGTGACTTCAACTTCCCTAATATTGATTGGAACCTCCTTCGTGCAAATAGTTTGGATGGAGCAGTTTTTGTCAGGTGTGTCCAGGAAGGTTTCCTGACTCAATATGTAGATAGGCCGACTAGAGGGGAGACTATGTTGCACGACAGAAATGTGGAGGATGTTTAGGGAGCACTTGCTGCGACTGCTGGATAGGTTTGTCCCGATGAGGCAGGAAAGGGATGTTAGGGTGAAGGAACCTTGGATGACAAGAGATGTGGAACAGCTAGTCAAGAGGAAGAAGGAAGCTTACTTAACGTTGAGGAAGCAAGGATCAGACAGGGTTCTAGAGGGTTACAAGGTAGCCAGGAAGAAACTGAAGAATGGACTTAGGAGAGCTAGAAGGGGACATGAAAAAGTCTTGGCGGGTAGGATTAAGGAAAATCCCAAGGCGTTCTACACTTATGTGAGGAACAAGAGGATGGCCAGAGTGAGGGTAGGGCCGATCAGGGATAGTGGAGGGAACTTGTGCCTGGAGTCGGAGGAAGTAGGGGAGGTCCTAAATGAATACTTTGTTTCAGTATTCACTAGTGAGAGGGACCTGGTCGTTTGTGAGGACAGTGTGGAACAGGCTGATATGCTCAAACAGGTTGAGGTTAAGAGGGAGGATGTGCTGGAAATTTTGAATGATATGAGGACAGATAAGTCCCCGGGGCCAGACGGGATATACCCAAGGATATTACGGGAAGCGAGGGAAGAGATTGCTGCGCCTTTGGCGATGATCTTTGCGTCTTCACTGTCCACTGGAGTAGTACCGGATGATTGGAGGGTGGCAAATGTTGTTCCCTTGTTCAAGAAAGGGAATAGGGATAACCCTGGGAATTATAGACCAGTCAGTCTTACGTCAGTAGTGGGCAAATTACTGGAGAGGATTCTGAGAGACAGGATTTATGATTATTTGGAAAAGCATGGTTTGATTAGAGACAGTCAGCATGGCTTTGTGCAGGGCAGGTCATGCCTCACAAGCCTTATTGAATTCTTTGAAGATGTGACAAAACACATTGATGAAGGAAGAGCAGTGGATGTGGTGTATATGGATTTTAGCAAGGCGTTTGATAAGGTTCCCCATGGTAGGCTCATTCAGAAAGTAAGGAGGCATGGGATTCAGGGAAAGTTGGCTGTCTGGATACAAAATTGGCTGACCAAGAGAAGTCAGAGGGTGGTAGTAGAAGGAAAGTATTCAGCATGGAGCTCGGTGACCAGTGGTGTTCCAAAAGGATCTGTTCTGGGACCTCTGCTCTTTGTGATTTTTATAAATGACTTGGATGAGGAAGTGGAAGGCTGGGTTAGCAAGTTTGCCGATGACACGAAGGTTGCTGGGGTTGTGGATAGTGTGGAAGGCTGTTGTAGGTTGCAACAGGACATTGACAGGATGCAGAGCTGGGCTGAGAAGTGGCAGATGGAGTTCAACCTGGAAAAGTGTGAAGTGATTCATTTTGGAAGGTCGAATTTGAATGCAGAATACAGGCTTAAAGACAGGATTCTTGGTAGTGTGGAGGAACAGAGGGATCTTGGGGTCCATGTCCATAGATCGCTCAAAGTTGCCACCCAAGTTGATAGGGTTGCTAGGAAGGCTGATGGTGTGTTGGCGTTCATTAACAGGGGGATTGAGTTTAAGAGCCGCGAGGTTATGCTGCAGTTCTATAAGGCCCTGGTTCGACCACACTTGGAATATTGTGTTCAGTTCTGGTCGCCTCATTATAGGAAGGATGTGGAAGCTTTCGAGAGGGTGCAGAGGAGATTTACCAGGATGCTGCCTGGACTGGAGGGCATGTCCTACGAAGAAAAATTGAGGGAGCTAGGGCTTTTCTCATTGGAGCGAAGAAGGATGAGAGGTGACTTGATAGGGGGGTACAAGATGATGAGAGGCATAGATAGAGTGGATAGTCAGAGACTTTTTCCCAGGGTGGAAAGGGCTATCATCAGGGGGCATAATTTTAAAGTGATTGGAGGAAGGTTTCGGGGAGATGTCAGAGGTAGGTTCTTTACACAGAGAGTGGTGGGTGCGTGGAATGCGCTGCCAGCGGTGGTAGTAGAAGCAGATACATTAGGGGCATTTAAGCGACTCTTGGATAGGTACATGGATGATAGTAGAATGAAGGGTAGGTAGTTAGTTTGATCTTAGAGGAGGTTAAAGGTTCGGCACAACGTCGTGGGCCGAAGGGCCTGTACTGTGCTGTACTGTTCTATGTTCTATCTAAGCCCTTAACACGATGACTATCCCAATTAATGTTGGGAAAGTTGAAATCACCTAATATAATTACCCTATTATTTTTACACACCTCTGCGAACTGCGCACATATTTGCTCCTCAATTTCCCGCTGACTATCTGGGGGTCTATAATAAACACCCAGCAATGTGGCTGTCCCTTTTTTATTCCTAAACTCTACCCATAAAGCTTCATTTGATGCCCCCTCCAAGATATCATCTCTCCTTACTGCAGTAACTGACTCCTTAACTAATATTGCAATGCCACCACCTCTTTTACCCCCTCCTCTGTCTCACCTGAAGATTCTATATCCCGGGATATTGAGCTGCCAATCCTGCCCCTCCCTCAACCATGTCTCCGTGATGGCTACTATATCACAATTCCACGTGTCAATCATTGCCCTTAACTCATCCGTTTTACCTGCAATACTCCTGGCATTAAAGTAGAAGCCTTCCATCCTGGTCTTACTCCCTTGAAACTTACTTCCGCTGTATTCCCTCTGACTTGTTCACATTCCTGTGTTTAGCTGTGTCCCTATTCTGCTCGGAGTCTGCATCCCCTCCCCCTGCCAAATTAGTTTAAACTCTTCCCAACAGCACAAGCAAACCCGCCAGCAAGGATGTTAGTCCCCCTCTGGTTCAGATGTAGACCGTCCCGCTTGTACAGGTCCCACCTTCCCCAGAAACGGTCCCAGTGGTCCAGGAATCTAAAACCCTTCCTCCTGCACCAACTCTTAAGCCACGCGTTCATCTGTGCTATTCTCCTATTTCTATACGCTAGCACGTGGCACTGGGAGTAATCCAGAGATTACAAACCGAGAGGTTCTGCTTTTTAGTCTACTGCCTAACTCCCTGAATTCTTGATGCAAGACCTCATCCCTCTTTCTACCAATGTCATTGGTACCGACATGTACCATGACCTCTGCCTCATCACCCTCCCCATTCAGGATGCCCTGCAGCCGTCCAGTGACATCCCGGACCCTGGCACCAGGGAGGCAACACACCATCCTGGAGTCACGTTGACGGCCACAGTAGCATCTATCTGTTCCCCTGACTATAGAATCCCCTATTACTGTTGCTCTTCCTCTCTTTCCCCCTTCCTGTGCAGACAGGCTGCTTGTGGTGGCAGAAACTTGGCTCTGTCCACACTCCCTGGAGGAACCAGACTCATCAGCCTCCAAAATGGAATACCGATTTGCAAACGGGACCCCAGGGGACTCCTGAACTACCTGCCTGTTTCTCTTGGACTGCCTGGTGGTCACCCATTCCCTTCCTTCCTAGAGTCATAGAGTACAGCATAGAAACAGGCCCTTCGGCCCACCGCGTCCATGCCGACCATAATGCCTATCCATACTAATCCCATCTGCCTGTATTAATTCCATATCCCTCTATGCCTTGCTCATTCAAGTACCTGTCCAGATGCCTTTTAAATGTCGCTACTGTTCCTGCCTCCACCACTTCCTCAGGCAGCTCATTCCAGATACCCACTATTCTTTGTGTGAAAAATTTACCCCTTTGATCCCCTTTAAACCTCCTCCCTCTCACCTTTTGTGAGCATTCTCTTCCTTCGTAAACACTGATACAAAGTATTCATTAAGAATTCTCGCCTTGCCCTGCGCCTCTAAACATATATCACTGTCTTTGTCCCTAATAGGCTCCAGCCAGCCTCTTACTGCCCGCTTACTATTTACATGCAGGTAGAAGAATTTTGGATTCCCTTTTATCTTCACTGCCACTCTATTCTCATATTCTCTCTTTGCCAGTCTTATTTTCCTCTTCACTTTCCATCTCAACTTATTGGGCTGAATTTTACCAGGCCTCTGGAGACAAGCTGGGAGGTGGGAGGCGTCATAAAATGGGGGCGTATGGTGTCAGGATGGGAGCATGATGCCTTCCCACCATCACGGGATATTTTCAATGGCGCGAATGGCAGTGGTGTGGCCACCCACCAACTAGAGGTGAGCGGCCTATTATCTCAATCAATTGGTCAATTAATGGCCGCTTCCCACCCTGCCAGTATTTTATCCGCATCAGGACAAGCCCCTGCCAAGTGGAGAATTTACCTGACATGCACCATACACGGTCTTTTTTTGTTTCATCATGTTCTCTATCTCCTTCATCATCCAACATCGGACAGATTCGGGGTTTTCCAACTTTTTTAAAAAGCCTGCTGGAAAACCCCGAAGCTGTCCGATGTTGGGAGGTGCATTCCTGCTTCGGCAGCAGTCAGCTGTGAAACACAGTGCAATGCTTTTAAACAAACTGAACAACCCTGCCTTTCCCTCTTGTTCAAATGCAACTTGCCTGTACCTGAAACATCTTTTCTTTAAAGATCGCCCATTGTTCTCTTACAGTATTTTCTGTCAAACTTTGGTTCCATTTTACCCTGGCTGGATCCCCTCTCATCCCACTGAAGTTCACCCTCTTCCAATTCAGAAGTTCAACTTTAGATTGTTCCTGCTCTTCTCCATTACTAATCTAAACCTTATGATCTGATGATCACTTTTACCAAATGTTCCCGACAGACAAATGGTCCACTTGGCCCACCTCATTCCCCAGCAATGCCTCTTCCCTAGTTGAACTGAGAACATACTGGTCAAGGAGGTGCTCTTGAACACACTTTTCAGAAATTCCTTCCCCTCCTTTCCCTTTACTCTAACGTTATCCCAATCGATATTTAGGTAAATTAAAGTCTCCCAATATCACTACGCTATGGTACTTGCACATCTCTGTAATTTTCCAATAGATTTATTCCTCTACCTCACTATTTGGAGCCTATAGAACAGGGTTGTCCAACAAATGGCCCATGGGCCAGGATCCAGCCCGCCGATGCAAACTGTCCCTGGGGCCGTTCCTCAATCTGGCCAGGGCTCTGTGACTGGAGTTGGGAAATTTCCCTTTCGAGTGATACAGCACTGAAACAGGCCCTTCGGCCCACCGAGTCTATGCTGACCAACAACCACCTGTTTATGCTAATCCTACATTAATCCCATATTCCCTATCACATCCTACCGCCTACCTATACTAGGGGCAATTTAGAATGACCAATTTACCTATCAACCTGCAAGTCATTGGCTGTGGGAGGAAACTGGAGCACCCGGCAGAAACCCACCCGGTCATAGGCAGAACTTGCAAACTCCACACAGGCAGTACCCAGAACCGAACCTGGGTCGCTGGAGCTCTGAGGCTGCAGTGCTAACCACTGCGCCACTGTGTCTTCTTGCAGAGTGGCCTTTCAAAAAACATCACAAGTCAGTTTCACAGCTGCTGGGGCAGGAACGTGCTTCCCAGCATCGGACAGATTTGGGGTTTTCATACTTTTTTAAAAAGCCCACTGGAAAACCCCGAAGCTGCCGATGTTGGGAGGTGCATTCCTGCGTCGGCAGCAGTTAGCTGTGAATCTCAGTGCAATGCTTTCAAACAAACTGAACAACCACAAAGCTGCTGTGCTTAGCGCTCCCACTCAGTGCAACTGTCAGAGAGAGGGGAGGGGTGAGAGAGAGAGAGAGAGAGAGAGAGAGAGAGAGGGGAAACAGAGAGAGGAAAAACAAAGAGGGGGGAACAAAGAGAGATGGGGGGAACAAAAAGAGGTGGGGATAGAGAGAGAAAGAGAGGGAAAGATTGAGAGAGAGGGGGGGAATGGGGGGGGGGACAGAGAGAGAGGGGGACAGAAAGGGAGGGGTGGGACAGAGAGGGAGAGAGGGGGATAGAGAGGGAGAGAGAGGGGGGACAGAGAGAGAGAGAGGGGGGACAGAGAGATAGAGACAGAGGGGGTACAGAGAGAGAGAGGGAAACAGAGAGAAAGAGGCGGGAATAGAGAGAAAGAGGGGGAAACAGAGAGGGGAAGAGGGTGGGAACAGAGAGAGGGGTAAGAAAGAGATGGGGGAAAGAGAGAGATGGGGAAGAGAAAGATGGGGAAGAGAAAAATGGGGGGAGGGAGGAAAAGAGAGAGGGGAAGAACAGAGGGGGGAACAGAGGGGGGGCACGCGGGGAACAGGGAGAGGGGAGGAACAGGGGGGGAACAGAGAGGTGGGGGGAACAGAGAGAGGGGGAATAGAGAGGGGTGTAACAGAGGGAGTGAACAGAGGGGGAACAGAGGGGGGAAACAGAGTGAGGGGCAACAGAGAGAGGGGGAGAACAGAGAGAGGGGGACAGAGAGAGAGAGAGGGGGGAGCAGAGAGAGAGAGAGAGGGGGAGCAGAGAAAGAGGGGGGAACAGAGAAAGAGGGGGGAACAGAGAAAGGGGGGGAGAACAGAAAGAAGGGGGGCAACAGAGAGAGAGGGGGCATCAGAGAGAGAGGGGAACAGAGAGAGAGGGGGAACAGAGAAAGAGGGGGGAACAGAGAAAGGGGGGGAGAACAGAAAGAAGGGGGGCAACAGAGAGAGAGGGGGCATCAGAGAGAGAGGGGAACAGAGAGAGAGGGGGAACAGAGAGAGAGGGGGGAACAGAGAGAGAGGGGGGAACAGAGAGAGAGAAAGGTGGGGGCAGAGAGAAAGGGGGGAACAGAGAGAAAGGGGGGAACAGAGAGGAAGGAGGGAACAGAGAGGAAGGGGAGAACAGAGAAGAAGGGTGGAACAGAAAGAGATGGATACAGAAAGAGAGAGGGCAACAACAAAGAGAGAGGGTGAACAACAAAGAGATGGATACAGAAAGAGAGAGGGCAACAACAAAGAGAGAGGGTGAACAACAAAGAGGGAGGGTGAACAACAAAGAGGGAGGGTGAACAACAAAGAGGGAGGGGGAAACATAGGGAGAGAGGGGGAACGACAAAGAGAGAGGGGGAACGACAAAGAGAGAGAGAGGGAGGGGCAGAGAGGGGGGAGCATAGAGAGAGGGGGAATAGAGACGGGGGGAACAGAGATAGAGAGAGAGGGACAGAGAGAGGGGAGGACAGAGAGAGAAGGGGGGAACAGAGAGAGGGGGGAACAGAGAGGGGGGAACAGAGAGAGAGGGGGGAACGGGGGAGAACAGAGAGAGGGAACAGAGGGATGGGGGGGACAGAGAGGGGGGGGAACAGAGAGAGGGGACGAACAGAGAGAGGGAACGAACAGAGAGAGGGGGGGACAGAGAGAGGGGGGGACAGAGAGAGGGGGGGACAGAGAGAGGGGGGGACAGAGAGAAAGGGTGAGACAGAGAGAAAGTGGGGGAGAGAGAAAGTGGGGGAGAGAGAAAGGGGGCAGAGAGAAAGGGGGGGGCAGAGAGAAAAGGGGAACACAGAGAAAGTGGGAACAGAGAGAAAGGTGAGAACAGAGAGATGGGGGGACAGAGAGAAAGGGGGGAACAGAGGAGAAGGAGGGAACAGAGAGGAAGGGGGGAACAGAGAGCAAGGGGGTACAGAGAGAATGGGGGGGCAGAGAGAAAGGGGGACAGAGAGATGGGGACAGAGAGATGGGGGACAGAGAGAAAGGGGGAACAGAGAGAAAGGGGGGACAGAGAGAAAGGGGGGACAGAGAGAAAGGGGGGACAGAGAGAAAGGGGGGACAGAGAGAGAGAGAGAGAGGGGAACAACAAAGAGGGAGGGGGAATAACAAAGAGAGAGGGAGAATAACAAAGGGAGAGAGAGAGAGTGAGAGGGAGGGGAAAACTGAGAGAGAGAGGGGAAAACAGGGCTTAGTAGCTGGAGGCAGAGGGTGACGGTCGAGGGTTGTTTTTGGGATTGGAAGCCTGTGACCAGTAGTGTACCGCAGGGATCGGTGCTGTGACCCTTGCTATTTTTGTATACATTAATGATTTAGACGTGAATATAGGAGATATGATCACTAAGTTCACAGATGACACGAAAATTGGTGGTATCGTAAATAGTGAGGAAGAAAGCCTTAAATTACAGGATGATATAGATGGGCTGGTAAGATGGGCGGAGCAGTGGGAAATGAAATTTAATCCTGAAAAGTGTGAGGTGATGCATTTTGCAAGGGAAGGGAATATACAATGGATGGTAGGGCCCTAGGAAGTACAGAGGGTCACAGGGACCTTGGTGTACTTGTCCATAGATCACTGAAGGCAGCAGCACAGGTAGATAAGGTGGTTAGGAAGGCATATGGGATACTTGCCTTTATTAGCTGAGGCAAGGAATATAAGAGCAGGGAGGCTATGATGGAGCTGTAAAAAATGCTAGTTAGGCCACAGCTGGAGTACTGTATACAGTTCTGGTCACAACACTATAGGAGGGATGTGATTGCACTGCTGAGGGTGCAGAGGAGATTCACTAGGATGTTGCCTGGGCTGCAGCATTTCAGCTGTAAAGAGAGACTGGATAGGCTAGGGTTGTTTTCCTTAGAGCAGAGAAGCTGAAGGGGGACCTGATTGAGGTGTACAAAATTATTAGGGACATAGATAAGGTAGATAGGAAGAAACTTTTTCCCTGAGTGGAGGGGTCAATAACCAGGGGGCTCTCTCAGTACTGCCCCTCCGACAGCACGGTGCTCCCTCAGTACTGCTCCTCCGACAGCATGGTGCTCTCTCCGTACTGCCCCTCCGACAGCATGGTGCTCTCTCAGTACTGCCCCTCCGACAGCTGATATGCTCAAACAGGTTGAGGTTAAGAGGGAGGATGTGCTGGAAATTTTGAATGATATGAGGACAGATAAGTCCCCGGGGCCAGACGGGATATACCCAAGGATATTACGGGAAGCGAGGGAAGAGATTTCTGCGCCTTTGGCGATGATCTTTGCGTCTTCACTGTCCACTAGAGTAGTGCCGGATGATTGGAGGGTGGCAAATGTTGTTCCCTTGTTCAAGAAAGGGAATAGGGATAACCCTGGGAATTATAGACCAGTCAGTCTTACGTCGATAGTGGGCAAATTATTGGAGAGGATTCTGAGAGACAGGATTTATGATTATTTGGAAAAGCATGGTTTGATTAGAGACAGTCAGCATGGCTTTGTAAGGGGCAGGTCATGCCTCACAAGCCTTATTGAATTCTTTGAAGATGTGACAAAACACATTGATGAAGGAAGAGCAGTGGATGTGGTGTATATGGATTTTAGCAAGGCGTTTGATAAGGTTCCCCATGGTAGGCTCATTCAGAAAGTAAGGAGGCATGGGATTCAGGGAAAGTTGGCTGTCTGGATACAAAATTGGCTGGCCCATAGAAGTCAGAGGCTGGTCGTAGATGGAAAGTATTCAGCATGGAGCTCGGTGACCAGTGGTGTTCCACAAGGATCTGTTCTGGGACCTCTGCTCTTTGTGATTTTTATAAATGACTTGGATGAGGACGTGGAAGGCTGGGTTAGCAAGTTTGCCGATGACACGAAGGTTGCCGGAGTTGTGGATAGTGTGGAAGGCTGTTGTAGGTTGCAACGGGACATTGACAGGATGCAGAGCTAGGCTGAGAAGTGGCAGATGGAGTTCAACCTGGAAAAGTGTGAAGTGATTCATTTTGGAAGGTCGAATTTGAATGCGGAATACAGGCTTAAAGACAGGATTCTTGGTAGTATGGAGGAACAGAGGGATCTTGGGGTCCATGTCCATAGATCGCTCAAATTTGCCACCCAAGTTGATAGGGTTGTTAAGAAGGCGTATGGTGTGTTGGCTTTCATTAACAGGGGGATTGAGTTTAAGAGCCGCGAGGTTATGCTGCAGCTCTATACGGCCCTGGTTCGACCACACTTGGAATATTGTGTTCAGTTCTGGTCGCCTCATTATAGGAAGGATGTGGAAGCTTTAGCGAGGGTGCAGAGGAGATTTACCAGGATATTGCCTGGACTGGAGGGCATGTCTTATGAAGAAAGATTGAGGGCGCTGGGGCTTTTCTCATTGGAGCGAAGAAGGATGAGAGGTGACTTGATAGAGGGGTACAAGATGATGAGAGGCATAGATAGAGTGGATAGCCAGTGACTTTTTCCCAGAGTGGAAAGGGCTATCACCAGGGGGCATAATTTTAAGGTGATTGAAGGAAGGTTTTGGGGAGATGTCAGGGGTAGGTTCTTTACACAGAGAGTGGTGGGTGCGTGGAATGCGCTGCCAGCGGTAGTAATAGAAGCAGATACATTAGGGGCATTTAAGCGACTCTTGGATAGTTACATGGATGATAGTAGAATGAAGGATCGGTAGTTAGTTTGATCTTAGAGTAGGTTAAAGGTTCGGCACAACATCGTGGGCCGAAGGGCCTGTACTGTGCTGTACTGTTCTATGTAAGGGGCAGGAGGTTTAGAGGGATTTGAGAAAAACGTTTTCACCCAGAGGGTGGTTGGAATCTGGAACACACTGCCTGAAGGGGTGGTAGAGGCAGGAACCCTCACAACATTTAAGAAGTATTTAGATGAGCACTTGAAACGCCATCGCATACAAGGTAACGGGCCAAGTGCTGTAAAATGGGATTAGAATGGATTGGTGCTTGATGGCCGGCACAGACACGATGGGCCAAAGGGCCTGTTTCTGTGCTGTATAACTCTATGACTATCTGCCCTTATAACACCATCTGTGTAGCTCTGTACCAATTGTTGCCTTATAACGCTCCTGTGAAGTGCATTGGAACATTTTATGACTAAAGGTGCTGTATTAGTGCAAATTGTTGTTATTGTCCATAAGATGAAGGAAAACAAAAAATCGGAATACTAACAATCTAAAGTTTGGATATAATCATCAAAAAATGAGTTCTCCAACAGAATATGTTGAGACTTCAGGTCTGAAAGGTGGCCAGAATGGCAGAATAAAATAAAATTTCAGTGTGGAGAGTCTACTCATATGACTGCACAGTGGCCCTTGTGTTAGATGTCTAATATCAAATGCTGTATGCTTGCTCGATGTCGTAGAGATTAATCTAGCATTGGTAACACCAGCACCTGTTTGACACAGGGAGCAGAGTCAAGTCCTCACTTGTTGACATGCTCTACAGAGGAATCATCCATCTACAGGATTACAAAGGATATATAGCTCAGAAACAGGCCATTCGGCCCAACCAGTCCATAAACCGGCATTTATGCTTCACTTGACACTACTCCCATCTTTCCTCGTCTAAATCTAGCATCATAACCCTCTATTCCCTTCTTCCTAATGTGTTTGCCTAGCCTCCCCTTAAATGCACCTGTGCTATCCACTTAATCCATTCCCTGTGGTAGCAAGTTCCACACTCTCACCACCCCTTGCGTAAAGAGGTTTCTTCTGAATTCCCTATTGGATTTCTTGGTGACTATCTTATATTAGAGTCATAGAGAGATACAGCACCGCAACAGGACCTTCGGCCCACCGAGTCCACGCCGATCATCAATCACCCATATTGATGGCCTCGACTTATACTTTTTCCCCACAAGTGGAAACTTTCTCTCTGTATCCACTATATCAAAACCTTTCATAATTTTCAAGACCTCTATTGGGTCACCCTTCAGCCTTACAACCGTACGAATTAGGAGCAGAAGTAGGCCATTCATCCTGTTGAGCCGGCCGTTTAATAAGATCAAGGCTGATCTGTTTCTGTCTCGATTTCCACACTCCCATCTACCCCCAATAACAAAGAACAAAGAACAGTACAGATTTGCAAGCAGCACCCCAGGGGACTCCTGAACTACCTGTCTGTTTCTCTCGGACTGCCTGGTGGTTACCCATTCCCTTCCTTCCTCAAGTCCCTTCAGCTGCGGTGTGACCACCTCTCCATACGTGCTATCCACAATGCTCTCAGACTCGCGGATGTTCCACAGTGTTTCCAGCCACCGTTCCAGCTCTGAAACCCGAACTTCCAGGAGCTGCAGCTGGACATACTTCCTGCACACATGCTGGTACCAGGGACTGGAAATGTTCCCGGATTCCCACATGCAGCAAGAGGAGCAAACCACGGCTTTAAGCTCTCCTGCCATGACTAAACCCTTTAAATGTAAAACTTTAGAAGACTATTATAATTTTTAAAAAACAACTAAGTCTTGCTAAAACAATGACTTACAATTCAATCCAGTTTGAAAAATATCCACCAGGACTTACTCACCAGTCAGCTGTGCTCTTTGGAAACTCTCGGCTCCCCTCACTCTGAGGACAGGGAGGAAATGAAAGGAGCTCCTCGCTCCCTCCTCACCGAACTTCCTCACTCACCAAACTTCCACTTTAGCACTCTAATGCAACCCAAGTCAGCACTCCAGTACAAACAAGGATGAAGTAACAGAGAAGGTTGATTAAGGCATCACCCCTGTATCTAAGGTATATTGGAAGATTATGGACAGTGCCTCTGCTATTTTCTCCCTTACTTCCCTCACTATCTTCAGATGCATCCCATAGGTTCTGATGACTCATCATCTATAAGTACAGCCAGCCTTTCTAATACCTCATCAATTTTCAGCTCATCCAGCGTCTCAACTACCTTCTCTTTCATTGTGACTTTGGTAGCATCTTCTTCCTTGGTAGAGACAGATGCAAAGTACTCATTTAGTTCTCCAGCCATCCACGCATAGATCACCTTTTTGGTCTCTAATTGGCCCCACCCCTTCTCTTACTATTGTTTTACTTTTAATATGCCCAAAGACGACTTTTGGATTCCCTTTATGTTAGCTGCCAGTCTCCTCTTATACTTTCTCTTTGCTTCTCTTCTTTTCCTTTTCACTTCCTCTCTGATTTTTATATATCCAGCTTGGTTCAAACTTGTATTATCAACCTGATATCTGTCATATACACAGTGGTGCAGTGGTTAGCACCGCAGCCTCACAGCTCCAGCGACCCGGGTTCGATTCTGGGTACTGCCTGTGCGGAGTTTGCAAGTTCTCCCTGTGACTGCGTGGGTTTTCGCCGGGTGCTCCGGTTTCTTCCCACAGCCAAAGACTTGCAGGTTGATAGGTAAATTGGCCATTATAAATTGCCCCCAGTATAGGTAGGGGAATTGTGGGGATGTGAAAGGGCAATGGGATTAATGTAGGATTAGTATAAATGGGTGGTTGATGGTTGGCACAGACTCGGTGGGCCAAAGGGCCTGTTTCAGTTCTGTATCTCTAAAATAAAAACAAGAAATGCTGGAAATACTCAGCAGGTCTGGCAGCATCTGTGGAGAGAGAAGCATAGTTCATGCTTCAGGTCAGTGACCCTTCATCAGACCTGGCAAATGTTAGAAATGCAATAGGTTTGAAGAAAATAAAGCAGGGGTGGGGCAAGAGATAACAAAAGGCAAGGTGTTGACAGAACAGAGAGTCACAGAGAATAACTAACCCGAAAATCATGGCAAACACCAGGAGAGAAACAGAAAGCAAAAAGGACCCTTTTTCAGCTTCATCTCACTCTCTATCTCTTTCATCATGCAGAAAGCTCTGGATTAGCTTCCTCTACCTTTCCCCTCCATGGGAATATACCTCAACTAGAGCATGACAACCCAACGGGACCCAACGACATGTGTCGGGTTCGGGTCGCTCTTCCGGGTCCAGCATTCGGGCTCGGGTCAGGTCAGGCCTGATCGGACACAGTGTCAGTGCTGCTTTTTGGTCAGGGAAGGAAAGAGAAGTAAGAGTAAGCGTCATTAATTTCCGTTAGTCGGGTCGGGTCGGGTCGGGCAGGGAAAAAAACCAAAGAACTTGGGTCCGGATCAGGTTTGGGTTACATGTGGTCGGGTCGGGCGCAGGTCGGGTTTAAATGGCATACCCGAGCAGGCCTTTAACCTCAACTGTACCAGAACCATTTCCCCTTTAAAGGCAACCCATTTTTCCATGACAGTTTTGCCTGCTAATCTTTGATTCCAATTTACTCATTCCACTGAAATTGGCCCTCCTCCAATTAAACAAAGAACAAAGAACAGTACAGCACAGGAACAGGCCATTCGGCCTTCCAAGCCTGTGCCGATCATGATGCCTATCTAAACTAAAACCTTCTGCCCTTCCGGGGACCGTATCCCTCTATTCCCATCCTATTCATGTATTTGTCAAGATGCCTCTTAAACGTCGCTATCGTACCTGCTTCCACCACCTCCCCTGGCAGCAAGTTCCAGGCACACACCACCCTCTGTGTAAAGAACTTGCCTCGCACATCCCCTCTAAACTTTGCCCCTCGCACCTTAAACCTATGTCCCCTAGTAACTGACTCTTCCACCCTGGGAAAAAGCTTCTGACTATCCACTCTGTCCATGCCACTCATAACTTTGTAAACCTCGATCATGTCGCCCCTCCACCTCCGTCGTTCCAGTGAAAACAATCCGAGTTTATCCAACCTCTCCTCACAGCTAATACCCTCCAGAACCAGAACCATCCTGGTAAACCTCTTCTGTACCCTCTCCAAAGCCTCCACATCCTTCTGGTAGTGTGGCGACCAGAATTGCACTCAATATTCTAAGTGTGGCCTAACTAAAGTTCTGTACAGCTGCAGCATGACTTGTCAATTTTTATACTCCATGCCCCGACCGATGAAGGCAAGCATGCCGTATGCCTTCTTGACTACCTTATCCACCTGCGTTGCCAAGTTCAATGACCTGTGGACCTGTACACCCAGATCTCTCTGCCTGTCAATACTCCTAAGGGTTCTGCCATTTACTGTATACTTCCCACCTGTATTAGATCTTCCAAAATGCGTTACCTCACATTTGTCCGGATTAAACTCCATCTGCCATTTCTCCGCCCAAGTCTCCAACCGATCTATATCCTGCTGTATCCTCTGACAATCCTCATCACTATCCACAACCCCACCAACCTTTGTGTCGTCCGCAAACTTACTAATCAGACCAGCTACATTTTCCTCCAAATCATTTATATATACTACAAACAGCAAAGGTCCCAGCACTGATCCCTGCGGAACACCACTAGTCACAGCCCTCCATTCAGAAAAGCACCCTTCCACTGCTACCCTCTGTCTTCTATGACCGAGCCAGTTCTGTATCCATCTTGCCAGCTCACCTCTGATCCCGTGTGACTTCACCTTTTGTACCAGTCTGCCATGAGGGACCTTGTCAAAGGCTTTACTGAAGTCCATATAGACAACATCCACAGCCCTTCCTTCATCAATCATCTTCGTCACTTCCTCAAAAAACTCAATCAAGTTAGTGAGACACGACCTCCCCTTCAAAAAAACATGCTGCCTCTCACTAATAAGTTCATTTGTTTCCAAATGGGAGTAAATCCTGTCCCGAAGAATCCTCTCTAAGAATTTCCCGACCACTGACGTAAGGCTAACCGGCCTATAATTTCCTGGATTATCCTTGCTACCCTTCTTAAACAAAGGAACAACATTGGCTATTCTCCAGTCCTCTGGGGCCTCACCTGCAGCCAATGAGGATTCAAAGATTTCTGTCAAGGCCCCAGCAATTTCTTCCCTTGCCTCCCTCAGTATTCTGGGGTAGATCCCATCAGGCCCAGGGGACTTATCTACCTTAATGCTTTTCAAGACGCCCAACACCTCCTCCTTTTTGATAACGACATGACCCAAACTATCTACACTCCCTTCCCTAGACTCATCATCCACCAAGTCCTTCTCTTTGGTGAATACTGATGCAAAGTACTCATTTAGTACCTCGCCCATTTCCTCTGGCTCCACACATAGATTCCCTCCTCTGTCCTTGAGTAGGCCAACCCTTTCCCTGGTTACCCTCTTGCTCTTTATATATGTATAAAAAGCCTTGGGATTCTCCTTAATCCTGTTTGCCAATGACTTTTCATAACCCCCTTTAGCCCTACTGACTCCTTGCTTAAGTTCCTTCCTACTTTCTTTATATTCCTCAAGGGCTTTGTCTGTTCCAAACCTTCTAGCCCTTACGAATGCTTCCTTTTTCTTTTTGACTATGCTCACAATATCGCTCGTTATCCAAGGTTCCCGAAACTTGCCAAACTTATCTTTCTTCCTCACAGGAACATGCTGGTCCTGGATTCTAATCAACTGACGTTTGAAAGACTCCCACGTCAGATGTTGATTTCCCCTCAAAAAGCCACCCCCAATCTAAATTCTTTAGTTCCTGCCTAATATTGTTATAATTAGCCTTCCCCCAATTTAGCACCTTCACCCGAGGACTACTCCTATCCTTATCCACAAGTACCTTAAAACTTACGGAATTATGGTCACTGTTCCCGAAATGCTCCCCTACTGAAACATCGACCACCTGGCCGGGCTCATTCCCCAATACCAGGTCCAGTACGGCCCCATCCCTAGTTGGACTATCCACATATTGTTTCAAGGAGCCCTTCTGGATGCTCCTTACAAATTCTGCCCCATCCAAGCCCCTAGCACTAAGTGAGTCCCAGTCAATATAGGAGAAGTTAAAATCACCCACCACTACAACCCCCAACTATAGTAAACCCCCAACATCGTGACTGCACCCTTCCTATTCCTGAGCTCCACCCAAATTGCCTCGCTGCATGACCCCTCCAAGGTGTCCTCCCGCAGTACAGCTGTGATATTCTCCTTAACCAGTAATGCAACTCTCCCGCCCCTAAGTATTTTTACTGTCGGTTGCTCCTTGTCCTTTTCCATAGCTAACCTAAATCTTATCATACTATGATCTTATTCCCTTAATGTTCTCCGAGCGACACTTGATCCACCTCATTCCCCAGAACCAGATCCAACAATGTCTCCTTCCTCCTCCAGAAACATACAGATTAAGAGAATTCTCCTGAACATACTTCAAAAACTCTTTCCCCTCTCTGCACATTATACTATTGCTATCCCACTTTATATTGGGATAATAAAGTCCCTCATTATCACTACAGTTATTGCACCTCTCTGTAATTTCACTGAACGTTTCCCACTAGTTGGAGTCATAGTTGGTGGCCTATAGAATACACCAGTAGTGAAATGGGTGGCGAGGTTGGATGGTACCCTGGGATGGTTGGATGCTGGGCTAGATGATTGCATGTTGGACTGTGTGGGTGGGTGCTGGTCTGGGTGAGCTGGACCTTGGGCTAGGTGAGTTGTTTGTTTGGCTTGACGTGCTGGATGTTAAGCGGTGTGTGTGGGATTTTGGGCTGGGTCATTGGATGTTGAGTTGGGTTTGTTGGATGCTGGACTGCATGAGTGGGATGCTGGACTGGGTGCTTTGGATTCCGGACAAGATGAGTTTGAAGCTGGGTTGGGTGAGGTGTATGCTGGACTGGCTGGTTGGATGTTGGGATGTGTCAGCTGCACGTGGGACTGGTTGGTTGAATTCTGGGCTGGGGTGACTGGATGCTGGTCAGTTGAGGTGGATGTTGGGTTGGGTGTGTTGGAAGTTAGACGGGGTGTGTGGAAAGTTGAATTGGGTCATAGGATATTGGGCTGGGTGTGTTTCATGCCAGGCTGAGTGAGTTACATACGAACATATGAAAAGACCACCTTCTCAAGGGCAATTATAGGTGGGTAATAAATGCTGTCCTAGCCAGCGACGCCCACATCCCATGAACAAATATAAGAAAAATACGAACATACGAATTAGAAGCAGGAGTAGGCGACTTGGCCCCTTGAGCCTGCTCCACAATTCGACAAGATCATGGCTGATCTGATTGTAACCCCAACTCCACATTCCCGCCTACCCCCATAACCTTTCACCCCCTTGCTTATCAAGAATTTATCTGCCTCTGCCTTAAAAATATTCAGACTCTGCTTCCACTGCCTTTTGAGGAAGAGTTCCAAAGACTCATGACCCTCAGAGAGAAAATATTTCTCCTCATCTCTGTCTTAAACAGGCGAGCCCTAATTTTTAAACAGTGACCCACCCCCAGTTCTAGATTCTCCCACAGGAGGAAACATACTTTCCGCATCCACCCTGTCAAGACCCCTCAGAATCTTATGTATTTCAATCAAGTCACTTCTTAATCTTCTAAACTCCAGTGGATACAAGCCTAGCCTGTCCAACTTTCCTCATGAGACAACCTGCCCATTCCAGGTATTACAAAAACCAAAGAACAAAGAACAGTACAGCATAGGAACAGGCCATTCGGCCCGCGCCGATCTTGATGCCTGTCTAAACTAAAACCTTCTGCATTTCCGAGGTCCGTATCCCTCTATTCCCATCCTATTCATGTATTTGTCAAGATGCCTCTTAAACGTCGCTATCGTGCCCGCTTCCACCACCTCCCCTGGCAGCAAGTTCCAGGCACTCACCACCCTCTGTGGAAAGAACGTGCCTTGCACATCCCCTCTAAACTTTGCCCCTCGCACCTTAAACCTATGTCCCCTAGTAACTGACTCTTCCACCCTGGGAAAAAGCTTCTGACTATCCACTCTGTCCATGCCATTCATAACTTTGTAAACCTCTATCATGTCGCCCCTCCACCTCCGTCGTTCCAGTGAAAACAATCCGAGTTTATCCAACCTCTCCTCATAGCTAATACCCTCCAGACCAGGCAACATCCTGGTAAACCTCTTCTGTACCCTCTCCAAAGCCTCCACGTCCTCCTGGTAGTGTGG
The DNA here is from genome assembly GCF_036365525.1 of Heterodontus francisci. NCBI lineage: Eukaryota > Metazoa > Chordata > Chondrichthyes > Heterodontiformes > Heterodontidae > Heterodontus > Heterodontus francisci. The sequence goes on along the minus strand of NC_090383.1, from coordinate 44,943,371 downwards.
CGACCAGAATTGCACGCAATATTCCAAGTGTGGCCTAACTAAGGTTCTGTACAGCTGCAGCATGACTTGCCAATTTTTACACTCTATGCCCCGCCCGATGAAGGTAAGCATGCCGTATGCCTTCTTGACTATCTTATCCACCTGCGTTGCTAAGTTCAATGATCTGTGGACCTGTACGCCCAGATCTCTCTGCCTGTCAATACTCCTAAGGGTTCTGCCATTTACTGTATACTTCCCACCTGTATTAGATCTTCCAAAATGCATTACCTCACATTTGTCCGGATTAAACTCCATCTGCCATTTCTCCGCCCAAGTCTCCAACCGATCTATATCCTGCTGTATCCTCTGACAATCCTCATCAGTATCCGCAACTCCACCAACCTTTGTGTCGTCTGCAAACTTACTAATCAGACCAGCTACATTTTCCTCCAAATCATTTATATATACTACAAACAGCAAAGGTCCCAGCACTGATCCCTGCAGAACACCACAAGTCACAGCCCTCCATTCAGAAAAGCACCCTTCCACTGCTACCCTCTGTCTTCTATGACCGAGCCAGTTCTGTATCCATCTTGGCAGCTCACCTCTGATCCCGTGTGACTTCACCTTTTGTACCAGTCTGCCATGAGGGACCTTGTCAAAGGCTTTACTGAAGTCCATATAGACAACATCCACAGCCCTTCCTTCATCAATCATCTTCGTCACTTCCTCAAAAAACTCAATCAAGTTAGTGAGACACGACCTCCCCTTCACAAAACCATGCTGCCTCTCACTAATAAGTTCATTTGGTTCCAAATGGGAGTAAATCCTTTCCCGAAGAATCCTCTCCAATAATTTCCCTACCACTGACGTTAGGCTCACCGGCCTATAATTTCCTGGATTAACCTTGCTACCCTTCTTAAACAAAAGGAACAACATTGGCTATTCTGCAGTCCTCTGGGACCTCACCTGTAGCCAATGAGGATACAAAGATTAGTCTAGTAAACCTTTTCTGAACTGTTTCCAATGCATTTATATTGTTTCTTAAATAAGGAGACCAATACTGTACACAGTACTCCAGATGTGGTCTCACCAATGCCCTGTATAACTGAAGCATAACCTCCCTACTTTTGTATTCAATTCCCCTCACAATAAATGATAACATTCTATTAGCTTTCCTAAATACATGCTGTTGGCTCTGCTGCACAGGGGAGGAGTAAAAAATGTGGGAATGCAATAGTTATAGGGGATTCAATTGTAAGGGGAATAGCTAGGCGTTGCTGTGGCCGCAAAAGAGACTCCAGGATGGTATGTTGCCTCCCTGGTGCGAGGGTAAAGGATGTCTCAGAGCGGTTACAGGACATTCTGAAGCGGGAGGGTGAACAGCCAGTGGTCGTGGTACACATTGGTACAAACGACATAGGTAGAAAAAAGGATGAGGTCCTAAAAGCAGAATATAGGGAGCTAGGAAGTAAGTTGAAAAGTAGGACCTCAAAGGTAGTGATCTCAGGATTACTACCAGTGCCACGTGCTAGTCAGAGTAGAAATAGCAGGACATATCAGATGAATACGTGGCTGAAGAGAGGGTGTGAGGGGGAGGGTTTTAGATTCCTAGGGCATTGGGACCAGTTCTGGGGGAGGTGCGACCAGTACAAACTGGACGGGTTATACCTGGGCAGGACCGGGACTGATGTCCGAGGGGGAGTATTTGTTAGAGTGGTTGGGGAGGGTTTAAACTAAAATGGCAGGGGGATGGGAACCTTTGCAAGGAGTCAGAGGAGGGGGGATCAAAGACGAGAACAAAAGACAGTAAGGGGAATAAGAAAAGTGATAGGCAGAGAAATCAAGGGCCAGAATCAGACAGGGACACAGTGAAAAATATTGGGAAGAGGACAAGTAATGTTAAAAAGACAAGCCTTAAGGCTTTGTGCCTTAACGCACGGAGCATTCGCAATAAAGTGGATGAATTAATTGCGCAAACAGATGTAAACGGGTATGATATAGTCGGGATTACGGAGGCATGGCTGCAAGGTGACCAGGGATGGGAAATGAACCTCCAGGGATATTCAGTATTGAGAAAGGACAGACAAAAAGCAAAAGGCAGTGGAGTTGCATTGCTGGTTAAAGAGGAAATTAACACAATAGTGAGGAAAGGTATTAGCTCTGACGATGTGGAATCTGTATGGGTAGAGCTGAGAAACACTAAGGGGTAAAAAACGTTAGTGGGGGTTGTATGTAGACCCCCAAACCGTAGTGGTGATGTTGGGAATGGCATTAAACAGGAAATTAGAGATGCATGCGATAAAGGAACATCTGTAATTATGGGTGGATTTAGCTGCATATAGATTGGGCAAATCAAATTAGTCACAATATCGTAGAGGAGGAATTTTGGAGTGTATACAGGATGGTTTTCTGGACCAATACATTGAGGAACCAAATAGAGAACAGGCTATCCTAGACTGTGTATTGTGTAATGAGAGAGGAATAATTGACAATCGAATTGTGCAAGACCCCTTGGGGACAAGCAACCATAATATGATAGAATTCTTCACCAAGATGGAGAGTGACATCGTTCATTCTGAGACAAGGGTCCTAAATCTTAGTAAAGGAAGCTACGAAGGTATGAGGCGAGTTGGTCATGACGGATTGGGAAACATTACTTAAAGGGATGACGGTGGATAGGCAATGGCAAACATTTAAAGAGCGCATGGATGAACTGCAACAATTGTTTATCCCTGTCTGGTGCAAAAGTAAAACAGGAAAGGTAGCCAAACCATGGCTTACAAGGGAAATTAGAGATGGCATTAGATCCAAGGAAGAAGCATATAAATTTGCCAGGAAAAACAACAGACCTGAGGATTGGGAGCAGTTTAGAATTCAGCAAAGGAGGACCAAGGGATTGATTAGTTTTAGAGATACAGCACTGAAACAGGCCCTTCGGCCCACCGAGTCTGTGCCGACCATCAACCACCCATTTATACTAATCCTACACTAATCCCATATTCCTACCACATCCCCACCTGTCCCTATGTATTTCCCTACCACCTACCTATACTAGGGGCAATTTATAATGGCCAATTAACCTATCAACCTGCAAGTCTTTTGGCATGTGGGAGGAAACCGGAGCACCCGGAGGAAACCCACGCAGACACAGGGAGAACTTGCAAACTCCACACAGGCAGTACCCAGAATTGAACCCGGGTCGCTGGAGCTGTGAGGCTGCGGTGCTAACCACTGTGCCACTGTGCAGAAGGGAAAAATAGAATATGAGAGCAAGCTTGTGGGGAACATAAAAACTGACCGTAAAAGTTTCTATAAGTATGTGAAGAGAAAAAGATTGGTGAAGACAAATGTAGATCCCTTACAGTCAGAAACAGGGGAATTTATTATGAGGAATAAAGAAATGGCTGACCAACTAAATGCATACTTTGGTTCTGTCTTCACAAAGGAGGACACAAATATCATACCAGAAATGTTGGGGAACACAGGGTACTCTACGGTATTGTGAGAGAGAGGAACTGAAAGAAATCAGCATTAGTAGAGAAATAGTGCTGGGGAAATTGATGGGATTGAATGCCGATAAATCCCCAGGGCCTGATGGTATGCATCCCAGATTGAAGGGTAGCTAATGTACCCCCACAAAATAAAAAGGGAGGTAGAGAGAAAGCAGGGAGTTATAGACCAGTCAGCCTGACGTCGGTAGTGGGGAAAATTTTAGAGTTCATTATCAGAGCACTTGGAGGACAGTGGTAGAATCGGACAGAGTCAGCATGTATTTACGAAAGGGAAATCATGCTTGACAAATCCACTAGAATTCTTCGAGGATGTAACTAGTAGAGTTGATGAAGGGAAGCCAGTGGATATGGTCTATTTGGACTTTCAGAAGGCTTTCGACAAAGTCCCACATAAGAGACTAGCATGTAAAATTAAAGCGCATGGGATTGGGGGTAGTGTATTGCGATGGATAGAAAATTGGTTGGCTGACAGGAAACAAAAAGTAGGGATAAATGGGTCTTTTTCCGAATGGCAGGCAGTGACTAGTGGGGTACTGCAGGGATCGGTGCTCGGACCCCAGCTATTCACAATATACATTAATGATTTAGATGAGAGAACTAAATGTAATATCTCCAAATTTGCAGATGACACAAAACTGGATGGGAGGGCGAGTTGTGAGGAGAATGCAGAGAGGTTTCAGGGTGATTTGGACAAGTTGAGTGAGTGGGCTAATGCATCGCAAATGCAGTATAATGTGGATAAATGTGAGGTTATCCATTTTGGTAGCAAAAACAGGAAGGCAGATTATCTGAACGGCTGTAAACTGAGAGAGGGGAATATGCAGCGAGACCAGTCGCTGAAGGTAAGCATGCAGGTGCAACAGGCGTTAAAAAAGGCAAATGGTATGTTGGCCTTCATAGCGAAACGATTCGAGTACAGAAGCAGGGATGTCTTGCTGCAATTAAACAGGGCCTTGGTGAGGCCACACCTGGAATATTGTGTGCAGTTTTGGTCTCCTTATCTGAGGAAGGATGTTCTTGCTATAGAGGGAGTACAGCGAAGGTTTACCAAACTGATTCCCGGGATGGCGGGACTGACATATGAGGAGAGATTGAGTCGGTTAGAACTATATTCACTGGAGTTCAGAAGAGTGAGAGGGGATCTCATAGAAACCTATAAAATTCTAACAGGACTTGACAGGGTAGATGCAGGAAGGATGTTCCCGATGGTGGGAGAGACCAGAACCAGGGGTCATAGTCTAAGGATACGGGGTAAACCATTCAGGACTGAGATGAGGAGAAATTTCTTCACTCAGAGAATGGTGAGCCTGTGGAATTCATTACCACAGAAAGCAGTCAAGGCCAAAACATTGAATGTTTTCAAAAAGGAGTTAGATATAGCTCTTGGGTCTAAAGGGATCAAAGGGTATGGGGCGAAAGCCGGAACAGGCGACTGAGCTGGATGATCAGCCATGATCATAACGAATGGCGGAGCAGGCTCGAAGGGCCAAATGGCCTATTCCTGCTCCTATTTTCTATGTTTCTATGTTACCTGCATACTAAACCTTTGCGATTCATGCACTAGACACTGGGCTGGTGGATTGGATGCTGGGTTCGTGTGCTGAATGCAGGGTTGGGTGTTTGGATGATGGGCTGGATGAGTTTATTTTATTTATTTATTTATTTTATTTAGAGATACAGCATTGAAACAGGCCCTTCGGCCCACCGAGTCTGTGCTGACCATCAACCATCCATTTATATTAATCCTACATTAGCCCCCAGCCTTTCATGTAGCCCACCTACCCAACAGCAAACACACCAAGCCCAAGATCCAACCAGACAGCTCAATATCCAACCCACCCGGTCCAGTGTCAAATTCGCCCAGCCTAGTGTTAGAGAAACTTCCAAGCCTGTTTCTGAAGAAGACACTGAGACTAGGATGCTTTGGCAGAGACTGTTTATTGCTTGCCACAGAGCTTACTTCCCTACTCCTAAAAACACCAGAGCCAGTGCCGGCCGTCTCTTATTTATATATTCATGAGTACAATTAACTAATCAACAGCCAATGCCTGTTCACCCTGTTACCTTCAACTACTAGGTATTTAACATCCATTAACAGAACTTATTAGACAATAACACCTAGCATCCAACCTGTCATCCCAGCATCCAACACATCGAGCCAAACATCCAATCCAAATACCCAGACAAACATCCCATACACCCAGCCCAAGATCTAACCACCCAGCCTAACATCCAGCCCACACAGTAAAATATCCAACCACCCCAGCCCAGCATCCAACACACCCAGTCCAGCATCTGACCCACCTAGCCCAACATCCATTTCAGTCAGTCTAACATCCAACTTACCCAGCTGAACATTCAACTCATCAAGCACAGCAATTAACTAGTTAAACCATTATACAATGCACCAAACCCAACATCTGACCCAGCCAACTCAACATCCAATTCACCCAGCCGGACTTGCAACTCACCTAGACCAACATGCAACTATCCAGTCTGACATTGAACTCATCCAAACCAGCATACAACCCACCCAACCAATATCCAGCCTACCCAGACCACCATTCAACTGCCCAGCTCAACATCCAGCCACCCAGCCCAACATCAAACTAACCCAGTTTAGCATCCAACTCACCCTGTTCAACATGCAACAGACCTAGCTTGAATTGATCTCATCCTAATATCCAGCCACCCAGCCCAGAATCAAAGTCACCCAACACAGCATCTACACCACTCGACCCAGCATCCGACTCACCCAGCCCAGCATCCAACTCACCTAGCCCAGCATCCAACACTTCCAGTCCAGAATCTGACCCAAACAACTCAACATCGAACTCACTCAGCCCAACATCAGACCACAAAGCCAAACATTCAACTCCCCAGATGATAGATTGGGAAAAGGGGAGGTGCAGTGAGACCTGGGTGTCCTTGTGCACCAGTCGCTGAAAGTAAGCATGTGGTGCAGCAGGCAGTTAAGAAGGCGAATGGTACGTTGACCTTCATAGCAAGAGGATTCGAGGACAGGAGCAAGAATGTCTTGCTGCAATTATACAAGGCCTTGGCGAGACCACATCTGGAATATTGTGTACAGTTTTGGTCTCCTTATCTGTGGAAGGATGTTCTTGCTATGGAGGGAGTGCAGCAAAGGTTCACCAGACTGATTCCTGGGATGGCAGGATTGACATATGAAGAGAGATTGGGTCAATTAGGCTTGTATTCACTAGAGTTTAGAAGAATGAGAGTGGATCTCCTAGAAACGTACAAAGTTCTAACAGGACTGGACAAACTAGATGCAGGAAGGATGTTCCCAATGGCGGGGGAGTCCAGGACCAAGGGTCACAGTCTAAGGATAAGGGATAAGCCATTTAGGACCAAGATGAGGAGAGATTTCTTCACCCAGAGAGTGGTGAACCTGTGGAATTCTCTACCACAGAAAGCAGTTGAGGTCAAATCGTTAAATATATTCATGAAAGAGTTAGATATAGTTCTTAGGGCTAAAGGGATCAAGGGATACGGGAGAAAGCGGGAACAGGGTACTGAGTTTGGATGATCAGCCATGATCGTATTGAATGGCGGAGCAGGCTCGAAGGGCTGAATTGCCTACTCCTGCTCCTATGTTTCTATGTTTCTATGAATATCCAACTTGCCAAGCCCAGCAAGGAACCACCAAACCCAGCATACAACACACCCATCCTAACATCTGACACCCCCAGCCGAACCTCCAACGCATCCAACCGAATATTGCACTTGCCCAGCCCAATATCTACCAACCAGCCCAGCATCAAACTCATACAACCGAGAATCCAAACTCATTCTGCCCAGCATCCAACCCACCCAGCCCAGCATCCAACCCACCCAGCCCAGCATCCAACATCAAACGCACTCAACCCAGCATCCAACACACCCAGCCCAACATCCAAAGACTCGGCCAGCATCCCATACACAGAGCACAACTTCCAAGCACCCAGCCTAACATTCAACCACCCCAGCTCAATCCAACCAGCCCAGCATCCAACCCATGCAGCTGCACATCCAGTTCACACAGCCCAAAATTCAACTCATCCAGCCGAAAATCCAACCACCCAGCTGAAAATCCAATTCACCCAGCCCAACAATCCAACCACCCAGCTGAAAATCCAATTCACCCAGCCCAACATCCAAACACCCAGCCGAGCATTGAGCCACACAGTCCAACATACAACTCACCCAGCCAAACATCAACACACCCAATTCAAGATCTGACCCAGCCCAAAATCAAGCCCAACCAACCCAACATCCAACTATCCAGTCAAACATTGAACTCACCCAGTCCAACATCTGACCCACCCAACCCAACATTCAACTCATCCAGCCAAACATTATCCTCACTCATCCAACTCACTGAGCCCAACATCCAACACTCCCATAAAAGAAAAATACTGCAGATCATGAAAATCTGAAACAAAAACAGAAAAATGCTGGAAATACTCAGCAAGTCGGGCAGCAGCTGTGGAGATAAAAACAGAGTTAATGTTTCAGGTCTGTGACCTTTCACCAGAACTGGGAAAAGTTAGAAATGTAATAGGTTTTGAGCAAGTGAAAGGGGGGAGGGGGGGAAGAAGAATAAAAGGGAAGGTCTGTGATAGGTTGGAGGGCAAGAGGAAACCAACAAACCAGCAAAAAAAAACACAAGAAAAGAAAAAAATGGGGGCAGAGGTTATGATCTAAAATGACTGAACTCAGCGTTGAGTCTAGTTCTTTGGCCTCCTTATCTCGAGAGACAATGGGTAAGCGCCTGGAGGTGGTCAGTGGTGTGTGGAGCAGCGCCTGGAGTGGCTATAAAGGCCAATTCTAGAGTGACAGGCTCTTCCACAGGTGCTGCAGAAAAATTTGCTTCTCGGGGCTGTTTCACAGTTGGCTCTCCCCTTGCGCTTCAGTCCTTTTTCCTGCCAACTGCTAAGTCTCTTCTACTCGCCACACTTTAGCCCCGCCTTTATGGCTGCCCGCCAGCTCTGGCGAACGCTGGCAACTGACTCCCACGACTTGTGATCAATGTTTCCAGGACTTCATGTCGCGTTTGCAGACGTCTTTAAAGCGGAGCCATGGACAGCCGGTGGGTCTGATACCAGTGGCAAGTTCGCTGTACAATGTGTCTTTGGGGATCCTGCCATCTTCCATGCGGCTCACATGGCCAAGCCATCTCAAGCGCCGCTGACTCAGTAGTGTGTATAAGCTGGGGATGTTGGCCGCCTCGAGGACTTCTGTGTTGAAGATACGGTCCTGCCACCTGATGCCAAGTATTCTTCGGAGGCAGCGAAGATGGAATGAATTGAGACGTCGCTCTTGGCTGACATACGTTGTCCAGGCCTCGCTGCCATACAGCAAGGTACTGAGGGCACAGGCTTGATACACTCGGACCTTTGTGTTCCGTGTCAGTGCGCCATTTACCCACACTCTCTTGGCCAGTCTGGACATAGCAGTGGAAGCCTTTCCCATGCGCTTGTTGATTTCTGCATCTAGAGACAGGTTACTGGTGACAGTTGAGCCTAGGTAGGTGAACTCTTGAACCACTTCCAGAGCGTGGCGCCAATATTGATGGATGGAGCATTTCTGACGTCCTGTCTCATGATGTTCATTTTCTTGAGGCTGATGGTTAGGCCAAATTCGTTGCAGGCAGCCGCAAACCTGTCGATGAGATTCTGCAGACACTCTTCAGTGTCAGATGTTAAAGCAGCATCGTCAGCAAAGAGGAGTTCCCTGATGAGGACTTTCCGTACTTTGGACTTCGCTCTTCGACGGACAAGGTTGAACAACTTGCCCCCTGATCTTGTGTGGAGGAAAATTCCTTCTTCTGAAGACTTGAACGCATGTGAGAGCAGCAGGGAGAAGAAAATCCCAAAAAGTATGGGTGCAAGAACACAGCCCTGTTTCACGCCACTCAGGATAGGAAAGGGGTCTGATGAGGTGCCACTATGTTGAATTGTGCCTTTCATATTGTCATGGAATGAGGTGATGATACTTAGTAGCTTTGGTGGACATCCAATCTTTTCTAGTAGTCTGAAGAGACCACGTCTGCTGACGAGGTCAAAGGCTTTGGTGAGATCAATGAAAGCAATGTAGAGGGGCATCTGTTGTTCGCGGCATTTCTCCTGTATCTGACGAAGGGAGAACAGCATGTCAATGGTCGATCTCTCTGCTCGAAAGCCACACTGTGCCTCAGGGTAGACGCGCTCGGCCAGCTTTTGGAGCCTGTTTAAAGCGACTCGAGCAAAGACTTTCCCCACTATGCTGAGCAGGGAGATTCCACGGTAGTTGTTGCAGTCACCGCGGTCACCTTTGTTTTTATAGAGGGTTATGATATTGGCATCGCGCATGTCCTGAGGTACTGCTCCCTCGTCCCAGCACAGGCAAAGCAGTTCATGTAGTGCTGAGAGTATAGCAGGCTTGGCACTCTTGATTATTTCAGGGGTAATGCTGTCCTTCCCAGGGGCTTTTCCGCTGGCTAGAGAATCAATGGCATCACTGAGTTCCGATTTTGTTGGCTGTACGTCCAGCTCATCCATGACTGGTAGAGGCTAGGCTGCACTGAGGGCAGTCTCGGTGACAGCATTCTCCCTGGAGTCCAGTTCTAGGTAGTGCTCAACCCAGCGGTCCATTTGCTTGCGTTGGTCAGTGATTATGTCCCCTGATTTAGATTTGAGGGGGGCGATCTTCTTGATGGTTGGCCCAAAAGCTCTCTTAATGCCATCATACATTCCTCTGATGTTTCCGGTGTCTGAGGCCAGCTGAATATGACTGCATAGGTGTTGCCAGTAGTCGTTTGCGCAGCGCCTGGCTGTCCTTTGTGCAGTGCTTCTGGCTGCTTTAAGTGCTACGGATGTTAACTCGCTGGGGGCTTTCTTGTAGTTCAACAGTGCAATGCGCTTAGCGGCTATGACAGGTTCCAGCTCTTCAATATGAGATTGAAACCAGTCTGCATTCCTCTTCGCACGTTTGCCGTAGGTGGTCGAAGCTGACTCATAGATGGCGTCTCTGATGTGGGCCCACTTGGTCTCAGCATCCCCTGTGGGAGTGTTTTGAAGGGCTGTTACAAGTGAATTTAGAAATTTTTGTAACAGCTGTGGATGAGAAATTCTGCTCGTGTTGATGCGCGGGTGGCCCTTCTGCTTGGAATGATGCAACTTCTTTGGTCTGAGTCTAACCTTGCTGCACACCAGGGAGTGGTCGGTGTTGCAGTCCGCACTGTGGAAGCTGCGTGTGATTTGAACACTGTTTAAGGAGGCTCGCCTTGTGACGATGAGGTCTAGCTGGTGCCAACGGCGCGATCTTGGGTGCCTCCATGAAACCTGGTGACAGGGTTTAGTGTGAAAGAACGAGTTGGTGATGCAGATGTTATGATAGGTACACAACTCAAGCAGTCTCTGCTCATTCTCATTCATCCTTCCAACGCCAAAGCGCCCAAGGCAGGAGGGCCATGAGTCATGGTCAACCCCAACCCTGGCATTAAAGTCCCCCAGCAGGAACAGGTGTTCGGTGTTGGGGATGCTACTAATGATATTATGGAGTTCCTCGTAGAACTGGTGTTTAGCTTCAGGTGGGGAGCAGAGTGTTGAAGCATAGATGCTGAGTCGGTGTACTGGACCAGAGGTGGTGAGCAGTCGGATGGACAGTATGCGTTCCGAGCCATTTGAGGGAGGCTCTAACGTGCTGAACAAGAAGTTTCTGATGGCAAAGTCCACTCCATGCTGTCTTGGTTCTTCAGGATCCCTGCCCTGCCAGAAGAAGGTGTAGTCTTGCTCTGCTGGAGATCCACTCGCGGGGAGGCGTGTCTCCTGAAGTGCTGTAATGTCTACGTTGAGTCTGCTGAGCTCGTTGTTAATGATGGCGGTCTTCCAAGAATCGTTGATTTGTGTAAGGTCTTCCGACAGGCTGGGACACATCATTCTGACGTTCCAGCTTGCAAAGCGAAGGGCTGGTACCTTCTTTCCTTTTTTCGTGCTGTTTGGTGCGGTGTTGCAGTCCACTTTTCGGGCAGTGACCCTGAGCTCCAAGCACCCATTGAAGCAGGTGGACTGTGGCGGGACAGAACCTTATTGACCGGGGGCTGCCCGGTTTGAGGCGGGCGGTAGCTGTCCAGTGAGGTGCGATGACCACTCCCACCGACAAAGGCAACCCGTGGCACCCAATCTCTACGCCAATTTAGCTGGACTTTTAACCCGTAACTGCTGCCTTCCGTGTTGTTTCAGTCGCTGTGAGGCGACTATGGAGTGACCTCTCCATGGTGCATGCCTGGGCGAATGTATGGAGGTTGAGAGTTGCCCAAGCATCAAAACCCCCCTCTCGGCCTTTCTGGTGGGGTCCAAAGGAGTGCAGAGCACGACGTTTGGCACCGGTATGGCTGCAGGAACTGCCGGAAACATGCCAAAGGTGACACATTACCGCCTACGGGGTTCCGCTCCGGATTTTCTGTTAGGGTTTATTCCCTTAGCCTTGGCCTCTCCCGAGACACCCACAAGGCAGTGGGGTTGTTAGGGCCCTTACACAGGTGTAGGAGGATGCCGGTGGGAGGAGGGGGTGCGAGGGGGAGGGGTGGAGGGAAGGGGGTGCGAAGGTGAGCTGGAAAGGGGGCTGTAAGAGGGTGGGGGGGGGTGCAGGGAAATGGGGTGCAGGGGGAAGATGGTGCGAGGGGGGGCTGGGAAGGGGTTGTGGGGGGAGGGGGGGGCGGGGGGGGGTGAGCTGAGAGAATGGAGCTGGGAAGGAGAAGGGGGGGTGGAAGGGGAAGGGAGGGAAAGGGGATGCAGGTAATAAGCCATTTCCTCAGTTCCCACCATCGACGCCTGGAAAGCTCATCCGCGTCCTTCGGGAGATGAGCGATATCCTCGTGCGCCGGTACCAGCATTGCCGACAGTGCGCTGCAGATGCTTTCCGAGCCATCTCCCGCGGGCGCTTTGAAGTTGCGGCCGAGGAGCCGTTCATGGCTTTTTGCGTGTTCAGGGCTTCCCCTCTGTGATACTTATTTCCCTAGGGTCCCGCTGCTCCTTCTTCTCTGCAATGGACTTACCGCACGCCGTAGCCGCAGACACTTCGGACGGTCTAGACAGCAGGATCGGAGATCCAGGCATCACCAGCTGTACTTTGCAGTTTCATCCGGATTAGGTTCAATTTCATTGAGAAAACAAAGAGCAGGTATGGCTGGGGGAGGGCAGTGGGCCCAGGTAGCATAAACTAGCTGTTAACTTGGGCTAAAATGAACTAATTAAAGAGCCAGGGGAGTTTAAACAGTTTAAGAGGGTAGATTGGGGGAGAAAACACTAAGAATGGGAGCAGATGGCCATGGACAGAGTTGAGCAGCAAGGGAACTTCCTAGGGAGCTGACAACCCAGGAGCCAGTCTAGAAGGCTGTAAAGTGCCCATTCGAACTTGAGTTGAGCTTCATTGGAACACTGGAAAGGTCAGAGTGGGAGCACATTGAAATGACAAGCGACAGGACTCTCATAGTCACACTTTCGGACTGAATGGAGGTATTCTGTAAAGTGGTCACCTAGACTGCATTTGGTCTCCCCAGTGTAGAAGAGACCATGTCGTGAGCAGCGAAGACAGTATACTAAATTGAAAGAAGTACAAGTAAATCACTGTTTCACTTGGAGTAAATGGGGCCTTGGATGGTGAGAAGGGAGGAGATGAAAGAACAAAGAACAGTACAGCACAGGAACAGGCCATTCGGCTCTCCAAGCCTGCGCCGATCTTGATGCCTGTCTATGTCTTAAATGGGAGATCCCTTATTCTGAATATGTGCCCCCAAGTTCTAGATTCCCCCACCAGGGGAAACATCCTCTCAGCATCCGTCCTGTCAAGCCCCCTCAGAATCTTGTGTTTCAATAAGATCACCTCTCATTCTTCTAACCTCCAACGAGTCTAAGTCCAAACTGCTCTACCTTTCCTCATAAGACAACACCTTCATCCCCAGAATCAACCTAGTGAACCTTCTCTGAACAGTCTCCAATGCAAGTATATTCCTGCTAAAATAAGGAGACCAAAACTGTCTCACCAACACCCTGTACAGTTATATCAAGACTTCCTTACTTTTATACTCCATCCCCCTCGCAATAAAGGCCAACATTCAATTTGCCTTTCTAAATTACTTGCTGTACTTGCATGTTAACCTTTTGTGATTCATGTACAAGGACACCCAGATCCCTCTACAGTAGCATTCTGTAGTCTCTTCATTTAAATAATCTGCTTTTCTATTCTTAAAGTGAATAACCTCACATTTCCCTACATTGTACTGAATGAGCTGGATGCTGGGCAGGGTGAGCCGGATGTTAGGCTGAGTGAATTACACACTGGTTTAGGTGGTTGAATGTTGGGCTGTGTGGTTAGATGATGGTCTGAGTGAATTGGATGTCAGATTGGGTTAGTTGGCTGTTAGGCTGGTTGAGTTGCATGCAACATTCCCACTAAGCTGCATGGGTGCATGGCCATGCTGCAACCTGGAAGGTACTGCACAGGCAACTAACTAATAGGCGGCGCAGTGGTTAGCACCGCAGCCTCACAGCTCCAGCGACCCAGGTTCAATTCTGGGTACTGCCTGTGCAGTGTTTGTAAGTTCTCCCTGTGACCGCGTGGGTTTTCGCCGGGTGCTCCGGTTTCCTCCCACAGCCAAAGACTTGCAGGTTGGTAGGTAAATTGGCCTTATAAATTGCCCGTAGTATAGGTAGGTGGTGGGGGAATATAGGGACAGGTGGGGATGTAGTAGGAATATGGGATTAGTGTAGAATTAGTATAAATGGGTGGTTGATGGTCGGCCGAAGGGCCTGTTTCGGTGCTGTATCTCTAAATAAATAATGTATTTACGTGGCCACTCAAAACAATTAATAGAGAAGCAATTACAGCTGTGAGGGGGATAATATGTTAGAAGGATCATCAATTGATACCATATGGATTGAGCTTCGGTACAAAAACGCAGTCACACTACTGGAAGTTTGGGAGTATAGACCCCCAAACAGTCAGAGGGAGATAGAAGAGCAAATATGTAGGCAAATCTCGAAGTGCAAAAACAATAGGGCAGTAATAGTAGTGGAGCAATGACAAATGGTATGTTAATGGTGTGCTGAAAGACAAAGCGTTAGTGCAGAGAGGGAGTTAATTGACAGAAAAATAGAACAGCCCTAGCCCAAAGCACAAACATTAAAAAAAGCAGTGGATAGGCACATGGTTAAAAAAAAATGAATGATGAGACAAACTAATATAAAATAAATAAAAAAGATAAAATCATGAAAAATAAAAAGGGGGGCCAGTTATGCTCTGAAATGATTGAACTCAATGTTCAGTCCGGCAGGCTGTAGCGTGCCTAATCGGTAAATGAGATGCTGTTCCTCGAGCTTGCGTTGATGTTCACTGGAACACTGCAGCAAGCCCAGGACAGATGTGTGGGCCTGACAGCTGGGGTGTGTGTTGAAATGGCCAGCAACCGGAAGCTCAGGGTTACGCTTTCGGACTGAGCGGAGGTGTTCCATGAAGCGGTCACCCAATCTGCATTTGGTCTCCCCAATGTAGGTGAGATCACATTGTGAGCAGCGAATACAGTATACTAAATTGAAAGAAGTACAAATAAATCGCTGCTTCACCTGAAAGGAGTGTTTGGGGCCTTGGATAGGTGAGGAGAGAGGAGGTAAATGGGCAGGTATTACACCTCCTGTGATTGCATGAGAAGGTGCCAAGGGATTGGGGGTAATGGAGGAGTAGACCAGGGTGTCACAGAGGGAACGATCCCTTCGGAATGCTGAATGCTCTCATGCCCACATATCTGTCCTGGGATTGCTGCCGTGTTCCAGTGAATATCAATGCAAGCTCGAGGAATAGCATCACATTTACCGATTAGGCACGCTACAGCCTGCTGAACATTGAGTTCAATAATTTCAGAGCATGACGGGTCCTCCTTTTTGTTTTTAGTTATTTTTTCTTTTTTATTTATTTTATTTTAGTTTGCCTCATTAATTTTTTTTTACCATGTGCCTACCCACTGCTTTTTTTTCATGTTTGTGCTTTGGGCCAGGCTGTTCTATTTTTCTGTCAATTAACACCCTCACTGTACCAACGGTCTTTCATCACACCATTAACATACCATTTGTCTTTGCTCCATGATCTTCTGGTCAGTTATTCTCTGTGACCTTGTCCTATCAACACCCTCTCTTTGATTATCTATTGCCCCACCCCCGCTTTATTTGCTTAAAACCTATTACATTTTTAGCCTTTGCCAGTTCTGATGAAGGGTCACTACCCTGAAACGTTAACGCTGCTTCTCTCTCCACAGATGCTGCCAGACCTGCTGAGTATTTCCAGCATTTCTTGTTTTTATGGCTGAATTAAATGCTGGGCTGTGCGATTTGGATGGTGGTCAGGGTGGGTTGGTTGTTGGGCTCTGAGCTGAAGCTGGGCTGGGCTGAGTGGGTTAGAAGCTGGACTGGGTGAGCTGGATGTGGGGCTGGGTCATTAGATGTTGAACTGGGTGTGTTGGTTGTTGGGCTAAGTGAATGGATGTTGATCTGGGTGAGTTGGTCTTCGGATGGATGAGTCTGAGCTTTGGCTGGGTGAGTTGGATACTTGGTAGGGTGTTTTGATATTAGAGTTGCATCAGTTAGCCACTGGACTGGGTGGTTCGATGCTGGACTGAATGGGGTGGATGCTGGGCTGAGTGAACTTGACTCTGGGTGTGTGAGGTGTGCTCTATAATAGGCAGGTTAGATAAGAAATATAACCTTTTCGGTCCCTCTTTGAAATTCCTGTGCCTTCTCCAGCAGGTGACCTCATAATAGGATGAACAATGAGTAATCAACCCTGAACTTTAGAAATACTTCCAGGCAAAGATGTACACAGATGCTACAGGACTGTCCAATACTCCAATGTTATGGACAAAATGTTTTTCACAGATTTAATTCATCCATGTATTTTAAATCCTCCAGTTGCCTATGTTGATTTAATTAATTTAATGGGCATTTTTTATCCACTTAAAACATATCTTAAGAAATCATTATAATCATCCATGTTACTCACAGTCCCTTCCTGTGCATTTAACAGGAACATAGGAACAGGAGTAGGACATTTAGCTCTTCAAGTCTGTTCCACCATTTAATTAGATATTGGTTAATCTGTATCTTAGCTCAGTTTACTTGTCTTCATTTCATATCCCTTGCCTAACAAGAATCTATCAATTTCAGTTCTGAAATTTTCAATTGATCTAGTCTCAACAGCCTTTTCTGAGAGAGAGTTCCAGATCTCCTCTACCGTTTGTAAGAAGTGCTTCTGAATTTCACCCCCAAATGGCCCAGCTCTAAATTAAAGATTATGTCCCCTTGTTCTGGACTCCCCTACCAGAGGAAATTGCTTATCTCTATCTATCCAACATAAAGCACTTTAATCATCTTAAACATCTCAATTAAGCATCCCTTTCTATCTCAAAGGAATAAGGCCTTGTCAATGCAAACCTTCCTCATCATTTTAGCACTTTAGCCCCAGTATCGTATTGGTAAATCTCTGCTGCACCCCCTCCAAGGCCAATATAGCCTTCCTGAGGTGTGCTGTCCAGAACTTCATGCAGAATTCCAGATGCACTTTAACCAGTGCTTTATACAACTGTAACATAACTTCTACCCTTTGTATTCCAGCCCCCTTGAGATAAAGGCTAACATTCCATTAAAAAAATACTCTGATCTGTCTTTCTTGGGTCCAAAATGGATAACCACACATTTCACCACAGAAGTTCCATCTGCCACAGTTGTGCCCACTCTTAATTATCAACGTCCTTTTGCAACTTCTGCTCTCATCTACACTACTTACTGTGCCACACAATTTTGTGCAATCAACAGACTTAATTTTCTTCATCCAAGTCATTGATAATCAGGATGCTTCCTGAGATAAACTTAAATAACACTGGGACTTCTGCACAAGATCCATTCCAGTTATTTCTATACTGCAGATAGCTAAAAATGGCACCATCACTATAGTAATATGAAAAACCAAATCACAAAATGCACTAATATCAAACCATCAATCCATTTAATTTATATCAGGTTGCCCATCACTTAAGTCTTTCATATCTTATAATTGAAGAAATTAATCTGCCATCAATCTTTCTTGTACAGCAAGTTCAGAGCTATGGTTTACCATTTGGTCAATACAACTATGAAATGTTTGAGACATTTTATTTATGGCACAGAAGGAGGCCATTCAGCCCACTGAGTCCATGCCAGCTCTCTAAGGAGCTATCCAGTCAGTCCCACTCCCCTGCTCAATTCCAGTAGGCCTGCAAGATTATTTCCTTCATGTGTCCAACCAATTTCCTTTTGAAACCATTGATCGTTTCTGTTTCAACCATTCTCGTGGTTAGTGTGTTCCAGGTCATTACCAATCGTTGTGTAAAAAAAAACGTTCTTCCTCACATTCCTGTATCTCTTGCCCCAAACCTTCAATCTGTATCCCCTAGTCCTTGTACCATCAGTTAATGGGAACAGGTTTTCCTTGTCTAACCTATCTAAGCCTGTCATAATCTGTACACCTCGATCAAATCTCCCCTCAATCTCCTTTGCTTCAAGGAGAATAACCCCAGCTTCGCCAAACTAACCATGTAGCCAAACACCCTCATCCCTGGAACCATTCTGGTAAATCTCCTCTACACCCTTTCAAAGACCCTCACATCCTTTTTCTATCAATACTTTGATTCTAACTGTTGCTTTGGTCTCACCTTAGCAATAACCTGCTCAGTGATGCTCAGTTTGGTTTCCGCCAGCGCCACTCAGCTCCTAACCTTATTACAGCCTTGGTTCAAAATGGAAAAAGAACTGAACTTAAGAGATGAGGTAAGGTGAGAGTGACTGCCCTTGACATCAAGGCAGCATTTGACTGAGTATGGCATCAAGGAGCCCTTGCAAAACTGGAGTTAATGGGAATCAGGGGGAGAACTCTCCGCTGGTTGGACTCATACCAAGCGCAAAGGAAGATAGTTGTGGTTATTGGAGGTCAATCATCTCAGCTCCAGGACATCACTGCAGGAGTTCCTCAGGGTAGTGTCCTCGGCCCAACCATCTTCAGCTGCTTCATCAATGACCTTCCTTCAATCATAAGGTCAGAAGTGGGGATATTCGCTGATATGTTCAGCACCATTCGCGACTCCTCAGATACTGAAGCAATCCATGTAGAGATGCAGCAGGACCTGGACAATATCCAGGCTTGGGCTGATAAGTGGCAAGTAACATTCGTGTCACACAATTGCAAGGCAATGACCATCTCCCCTTGACATTCAATTGCATTACAATCACTGAATCCCCCACTATCAACATCCTGGGGTTACCATTGACCAGAAATTGATCTGGAGTAGCCATATAAATACCGTGGCGACAAGAGCAGGTCAGGGGCTAGAAATCCTGCAGTGAGTAACTCACCTCCTGACTCCCCAAAGCCTGTCTACCATCTACAAGGCATAGGTCAGGAGTCTGATGGAATACTCTCCACTTGCCTGGATGGGTGCGGCTCCAACAACACTCAAGAAGCTTGACACCATTCAGGACAAAGCAGCCTGCTTGATTGGCACCCCATGCACAAACATTCACTTCCTTCACTGATGCACAGTGGCAGCAGTGTGTACCACCTACGAGATGCATGCAACAACGCACCAAGGCTCCTTCGACATCACCTTCCAAACCGGCAACCTCTAGCACCTAGAAGGACAAGGGCAGCAGATGCATGGGAACACCACCACCTGCAAGTTCCCCTCCAAGCCACACACCATCCTGACTTGGAACTATATCGCCGTTCCTTCACTGTCACTGGGCCAAAATCCTGGAACTCCCTTCCTAACAGCACAGTGTACCTACCCCACATGGACTGCAGCAGTTCAAGTGGGCAGCTCACCAACACCTTCTCAAGGGCAATTAGGGATGGGCAATAAATGCTGGCCTTGTCAGCGACAGCCATAGCCCACAAATGACTAAAAAAAAACATTCATAGTTCATCGTAATTCTAACATATACTTTGATGTACAGGTCATAGGTACCACTTTTGTAGGATCAATAAGATTTCTATGCTGCTTACCTTATCCGTTCTTCTTCAGTTTTACGTAGCATTTCATCCCGATGAAGGACTTCCAGAACCTTTTCACGTTCTAGACCTTTGAGAGACTTGATATCAATATCCAGTGCCATTCTGGTTTCTGTCCAGTGTTAGCGTCCCGAGTGTTTGACAGTTCAACTCCACAGTTTTTAATGTGAGAGTCAAGACAGGTTCCCAAACCCAGGGACTAAGAGAAAAGTTATCTGAATTGTGCAGTAACAATAGGTATCAACTTCTTACTGTTGTGCCAAATTTATGGATTGAAAATTCGATATCAAACTCCTCTCCAATGTATTCCTGTTTCCAGTTTGAAGCGTTTTTTCACACTTTCCCGTTGCCACTTCATAAACTTGATTGCACCCTTTTCCTTTCAGCCTGATACACTCAAAATTATTCTTTCTCCAGTCACTCAATTCAACAAAATGCCAAACATTGATCCTGGGTCAGTGCTTCGCTTTCTGGAGCATCTTTAGGAACACAGTGAAGTGCCACATTTCTGGAACAACATCCAACTTTGAACTGACTGCCTTTCATGTATGAAGTGTTGATCCGAGTTATAAGCAGCTTTGAACACTACAAAGAGAACAAGATATAGCAACTGTCAGCCTGAGGTACTCATCACGGATTCTTTATTGAGTTGGAACACGTACATCTTATCTCAGATTTTATTTTTTTATAGCGCTTTCATGGTACCCACTTGTCGGGAACTTTGTCCCTTCAACTGCACTCATCATAGCTTTCATTAGCACGTAATAGATTAGCAAACTGAATAGTAGTAGTGCATAATTACCTAGCCAACATAGAGCTATTGGCCAGCTATATTACATATAGTCATAAAAATAATTTCTACTAGTCACATTGTATTGAATAAAAAGTTCGTCAATTGCAAACAATTAATAAAAAAAATGTATAACAGTTTGTTGACTGTATTGATTAACAGAAATTTCCTCTTTGCTGAACGTTGAATCCAAATTCAATTATTGTGCTTTCCTAAGAAATGAGATCACATAACCATATGCTGATATCTGAGAATGTATCTGCTGCCATGGAGGTAGCTTGGAATTTATTAAAAATACTACAATTTGCACAATTACTTAATGCTCCCAGTCAATTGTTTCTCATACAATGTGTAGAAATTGAACTTACAATACAGAAGGCCAGTCCATTGTATCTATGCCTGCGGTAGCTCTTCAACTTCAGCATTCTATTCTAATCTCATTGATCTGCCCATGTCCTGTATCTGTTTACATACTTCCTTTACAAATCTTATCTAACTCCCTGTTTAATGGAATGGTTACAACAAAGAAGGCGGCCATTTGGTCCATCGAGTCCATACCAGCTTTCTGCAAGAGCAATTTAGCTAGGCCCACAGCCCTGCCCTTTCCCTGTAACCCTGCTATTTTTTTTCTTCAGGTGCTTATCAAATTACTTTTTGAAAGTCACAATTGAATCTGCCTCCACCACCCTCTCAGGCAGTGCATTCCAGATCCTAACCACTCACTGCCTGCGGAGTATCAACACTTTGGGAACCCCACTGTGTACCTACCTCCAGTTCAAAAAACAGCCATTCACCACTGCTCCCTGTTTCCTGTCATTCAGACTACTTTGTATCCATGCTGCCACTGTCCCTTTTACTACATCGGTTTCAACTTTGTTGGCAAGTCTATTATGTGGCACTTTATCAAACACCTTTTGAATGACCATATAGACCACATCAACTGCATAACCTTCATCAAGCCTCGCCACTTGTCCAAATGACTGTTAATTTTGTCCCGCATTATCGGGCTGGATCTTGTACTCGTCCCAACGGTGGACTCCATGGCGCGGGGGGTGGTGGGGGGCTTGGGTAGCCGGGGAATTGGAGTGGCAGCAGCTGCCACGGAACCCGATACCCGGATTGCCAGACCTGACCTTCCCGGGGGCGGAATAGGCCAACGTCGGCCTTCCCACCCAGTGGTCAATTAAGGCCCTTAAGTAATTTACTGATGGCCAATTAAGGGCCTCTTCCCACCGCCGCTGGGATCCTACCAGCGGCGGGGGTGGCCTCTGCCCCGCGGGGAGGAAGCCTTGGAAAATGAGGTACCCTTCCTGCGGACTTGGGTCGGGGGGGGGGGTCCCTCCTTCATGGGCAATTCGTGGCCCACAGAGGACCCCACCACCTCCCGGACCAAATGCCCAGCCCCCCCTCGCCAGGGCCTTCCGGACTGGCCCCGGCGACCATACCTCAACTACCTCGGGTCCAGGGTTCCAAAGCTGGGCCTGGGTCTGAGGCCTCTGCAGTATAGGCAGTGGCCACTGCTCCCGGTGGTGCTGCAGCCCTGTGATTGGCCGGCTGCTCTTGTGGGTGGGATTCCCCATCCCTATAAAGTGTTTAAAGGGATGGGGATCCTGCCTCCTTCAACTTTGACAGTCAAAGACCGGAGGATCGCTCCGGGGCCTGAAAAAGTGCAGAGGTGGGGCTCCCCACCACGTTTTGGCCGGCGCCGTGGCCCCCACCTCCTGCACAAGATCCAGCCCATCATTTCTAAAAGCTTTCCCATCTACGAGGTTAAATTGACTGGCTTGCAGTTGCTGTGTTTATCCTTACACCATTTTTTTGAACAAGGGTGTAACATTTATGGTTCTGCAGTCCTTTCCCTTGTAGCTAAGGAGGATTGGAAGGCTATGGCCAGTAACTGCACAATTTCTACCCTTATTCCCGCAGCACCTGTGTATGCATCCCATCCGGTCCTGATGACTTATCAACTTTAAGTACAGCCAGCCTTTCTTCTTTGTCAGTTTTTAGTTTAGTTTAGTTTAGTTTAGAGATACAGCACTGAAACAGGCCCTTCGGCCCACCGAGTCTGTGCCGACCATCAACCACCCATTTATACTAATCCTAAACTAATCCCATATTCCTACCACATCCCCACCTGTCCCTATATTTCCCTACCACCTACCTATACTAGGGGCAATTTATAATGGCCAATTTACCTACCAACCTGCAAGTCTTTTGGCTTGTGGGAGGAAACCAGAGCACCCGGAGGAAACCCACGCAGACACAGGGAGAACTTGCAAACTCCACACAGGCAGCGCCCAGAATTGAACCCGGGTCGCTGGAGCTGTGAGGCGGCGGTGCTAACCACTGCGCCACTGCGCCCATCCTGTATCTCAACCATCTCCTCATTCACTATGGCTCTGGCAGCATCCTTTTCCCTTGTAATGGCAGATGCAAAGTACTCATTTAGCACCTCAGTCATGCCTTCTACCTCCACGTGTAGTTCCCCTTTTTGGTCCTAATCGGCCGCTCTTACTACACTTTTATTAATTATATGCCTATAAGAGACTTTTGGATTCCCTTTTACATTAGCTGCCAGTCTCTTCTCACTTCCCCTCTGAACTTTCTATGTCCAGCCTTGCTCTCACTTCTATTATCAACCTGACATCTGGCATACACCTTTTTCTGCTTCATTTTACTCTCTATCTCTTTCGTCATCTAGGGGGCTGTGGCTTTATATGCTCTACCTATCTTCCTTCTGGGAATATTCCTTCACTGTACCTGAACCATCTCCTCTTTAAAGGCAGCCCATTATACAATTACAGTTTTGCCTACCCATCTTTCTTTTCAATTCAACCTACTGAAATTGGCCCTCCCACAATTAAGTATTTTTACTGTAGTTTGCTCCTTGTCCTTTTCCACAGTTAATCTAAACTGTAAGGTACCATGTTCCCCTACTGACACTTAATCCACTTGACCCACCTCATTCTCAAGAACCAGATCCAGCAATGCCTTCTACCCTTGTTGGGTCGGCAACTTACTGGTCAAGAAAATTCTCCTGAACACACCTTAGAAACTCTGTCCCTCTGCCCTTTATACTACTACTATTTTAGGATAATTAAAGTCTTCCATTATCACTACTCTATAGTTCTTGCACCTCTCTGTAATTCCCTGCAAATTTGTTCATTCATATCTTTCCCGCTATAGAATATTCCCTGTAGTGTAACGGCACCCCTATTGTTTCTTAACTCTGTAACCTGAAACAATCGAGTTGATTGATGGAATTGACATTCAGTCTGTACAGAAATGGATGGGAACTAACTGGACTATTTTGGACATGGCCTTGTAGTAATTATATATTTCTAGTGATTGGAAAGGAAGACATTTAACAGCAACAACATGCATTTATATTGCCCTTTTAATGTCGAAAGACATCCTAATGTGGTGCACAGAGGTATAATCAAACAAAAATGGATGCCAAGCTCAAAGAGGAGATAGTAGAAGAGGTGACCAAAAGCTTAATCAAGGAGGTGGATTTGAGAGGAGAGGATGTAGAGGGATTAAGGGAGGGAATTCCTGAGAGTAGGGCCTAGATGGCCCAAGACATGAGCACTGATGCTGGGGCAAAGGGAGGAAGGGATGTACAAGGGCAGAGTCGGAGGAACTAAAAGCTGTGGGAGAGTTGTAGGGTTGGAAAAAGCCACCAAGAAAGGAAACTATGAAGGAATTTAACTCCTAGAGAAGATTAAGCTTTTGGTCACCTCTCCTAATATTTCCTGCATGGACTTGATGGGCCAAATAGCTTCCTTCTGTACCATTATGACTCTATAATTCTAATGTCTCCTTTTTCAGCCCAGCATCAATTTTTATTTGATTGTGCCTCTGTGCATTGCCTTAGGATGTCTTTCCACGTTAAAAGGTGCAATATAAATGCATGCTGTTGCTGCTAAATGTCATCTTTTCCTATCACTAATAATTTCCTTTGTAAAGCAAAAGATCACATTAAGAAGCCTTAATATGATTGATCTCTAAACATGCAGAATAAGAGCATCATTTTAGTAAGAGTAATCTTTAAACTAACAGGAGAATCATTGGACAGCAACTTAGAATCAAATAAAAACAGAAAATGCTGGAAAAACTCAGCAGGTCTGGCAGCATCTGTGGCGAGAGAAGCAGAGTTAATGTTTCAGATCAGTGACCCTTCTTCAGAACTGGCAAAGAAGAAATGTAAAAGATTTTAAGCAAGTAAAGCGAGGTTAGGGTAAGAGATAACAAAAGAAAAGGTATTGATAGGACAAGGTCACAGAATAGCTGACCAGAAGGTCATGGAGCAAAGGCAAACAATATTTATTTATTTATTTAGAGATACAGCACTGAAACAGGCCCACCGAGTCTGTACTGACCAAGAACCACCCATTTATACTAACCCTACAGTAATCCCATATTCCCTACCACCTACCTACACTAGGGGCAATTTACAATGGCCAATTTACCTATCACCTGGAAGTCTTTGGCGGTGGGAGGAAACCGGAGCACCCGGCGAAAACCCACATCTTTTATAATGGTGTGCTGAAAGACAAAGCATTAGTACAGATAGGGTGTTAACGGACTGAAAACTGAACAGCCACAAGTACAAACATAAAAATAGTGGGTAGGCACAGTAGAAGCAAACTGAACAAACTAAAATAAAATAAACACAAAAAAAAGAAGAAAAAATAACTAAAGATAAAAGTAAAATGGGGGGCCCGTCATGCTCTGAAATTATTGAACTCAATGTTCAGTCCGGCAGGCTGTAGCGTGCTTTTATTAACTTAGAATCAAAACTCACCTCAACTCAAGGCTGCTAGGGTAAAATTGCAATGCATATTATTTATATACAACAGCAACAACTTTATTTAGATTGAGCCTTTAATACACAAAATGTCCCAAAAAGCTTCACGAATTGTGATGGAGGCGGGGGGAATAAACTACATAGTTAAAATAATATATGCCAAGCCATGACAGGAGCGGTGGCCAAATATTTGGTCAAAGAATGTTTTTTGGAAGGTTTTCAGAGGTGGAGGGAAAAGTGGAGAGGGGAAGGGAGTTCCAGAGAATATCAAAGAGGCAACTGATGGCAAAGGATGGGGCAAAGGGTTCCACAGACGACCGAAGGATGCAGGAACAGATGTTAAGAATGAAGAACATTACAGAAATGGAGCGAGGTCAGGCTTTCTCTGACAGAGCTCAAGCCACGTGTGCCCACACATGTTTCATGCAGGAGAGGTTGCGTGTCTTGGTACTGCAACATAGCCTTGCTCCACATCATATCACTGCACTTCTGTTGATTCTGATTCTGGAACAGGCAATGTGCTTGTACATCATCTCCGATTTATCACTTCCATGCACCTTAAGATAACAAATGACTGCAACCATAACTTGTAATTTGACAGATATTACACACAAGGGGTGAAGGCACCAATTTTATTCTTTGAGAGAGGTCAAGTCTCAATGGGTATCAATCTTGCCTCTGAGGCAAAAGGTTGAGGGTTCAAGACATATTTTAGGACATGAGTACATAATCTATGATGACACTTTAGGCCCTGCCAGCCTGTTCAGGTGGATGTAAAGTATTGTGAGAGAATATTCATTAAAAAAACAGGAGTTTGCCTGGTGACCTACCCACCAGTGTGAAGAAGGGAGTTTGGTAAAGAGGGGAGGGAAAAATTAATTAAGAAAAAATAAATTTAATCAAATTAACACAATAAAGATAGCAGGACAGGTGATGTGTCGTGGCTACAATATGAGGGAGCTCCTGCATGCCATGGCAATTTATGGCAACCATGTCTGTAGTAAGTGTCTGCGGTTTGAGGAGTCATTAAGCTGGAGGCTGAGCTGCAGATACTGCAATGCATCACGGAGGGGGAAAGTTACCTGGGCACTTGGTTCCAGAAGGCAGTCACACCCCTTAGGATAAGGTCATTTGTTTTGGTCAGTGGTCAGGGACAGGAGGGTATGACTGCGAGTCAGGCAGGTCGGGGAAGGTGGGAGTGGAGGAGCCTCAGCCCTTGCAATTGAGCAATAAGTTCGAGGTTCTTGCAGCTTCTATGGACAAGAGCAAGGGTTGAAGTGTGGATGAGCAAACTGACCATGGCATGATAGTTTTGGAAGCCATTCAAGTGAGGAGAGCAAAAAATAAAGTAGTGGTAGTAGGGGACAGTATAGTGAGGTGGATTGACACTGTTCTCTGCAGCAAAGAGCGAGAGTCCAGAAGGCTGTGTTGCCTGCCAAGTGCCAGGATTTGGGACATCTGCTCAAGGCTGGAGAGGAATTTACAGTGGGAGGGGGTGTCATCGTGGTCCATGTAGGTGCCAACAACATAGGCAGGACAAGGAAAGAGGTTCTGCATAGTCAGTATGAGGAGCGAGGCACCAAATTAAAAAGCGGAACCTCAAAGGTAATAATCTCTGGATTATTACCTGAGTCACGTGCAAATTGGAGTACAGCAAATAAGATTAGAGAAATGAACGCATGGCTCAAAGACTGGTGTGGTAGAAGTGGGTTCTGGTTCATGGGGCATTGGCACCAGTACTGGGGAATGTGAGGGCTGGACCGTTGGGATGGTCTACACCTGAACTGTGCTGGCACCAGTGTTCTAGTGAGCCGCATAACTAGGGAAGTAGAGAGGGTTTTAAACTAAATAGTGGAGGCATGGGATCAAATTTTGCAAGATGTGATAAATCAGAGAGTAGAGACAAGGCAAGAGAGAAAGGTATTAATACGGGAAAAGATAAAATGACCGAAACAGGAAGGGACAGTGAGTACAAATCTAAGAGTAAATCAGCAGACAAGGCTAGAGGTTATAAAAATAATAAAAGGAGAAAACTAAAGGCTCTGTATCTGAATGCAGGTAGCATTCAAAAAAAAAACAGATGAACTGAAAGCGCAAATAGAAATAAATAAGTACAGTCTCTTCGCCATTACAGAGACATGGCTGCAGGATGCCATAGATTGGGTCCTGAATATTGAAGGATACATGACATTTAGGAAGGACAGGAAGCTAGAAAAAGGTGGCGGGGTGGCTCTGTTAATTAATGATGGTATTAGCACATTAGAGAGGGATGACCTAAGTTCAGGAAACCATAATGTAGAAGCGGTCTGGGTTGAGATGAGAAATCATAAAGGCAAGAAGTCACTAGTGCGAGAGGTGTACAGGCCCCCAAAAAGTAACTACATGCTAGGACAGGGTATAAAGGAAGAAATACTGGGAGCTTGTCAGTAAGGTATGGTGATAATCATGGGGGATTTTAATCTACATATAGACTGAAAAAATCAGTTGGGCCTAGATGAGGAGTTCATACAATGTTTTCGGGATAGTTTCTTAGAACAGCACATTCTGGAACCAACCAGAGAGCAGGCTATACTATATCTGGTATTGTACAATGAAGGCATCCCTAGGCAGCAGTGATCATAATATGTTACAGAATTTAAAATTCTGTATGAGGGAGAGAAGAGTGGGTCTAAGACTGGTACTTTAAACTTAGTTTTAATTTGGGAGGGAGGAACTCTAGAAAATTACAATCACCAGGGAAGATGTACTGAACAAATTGTTGGAGCTGCGGGCTGACCATACCCCAGGTCCTTTTTTTTTCTTTTTTTTTATTATTTAGAGATACAGCACTGAAACAGGCCCTTCAGCCCACCGAGTCTGTGCCGACCATTAACCACCCATTTATACTAATCCTACATTAATCCCATATTCCTACCACATCCTCACCTGTCCCTATATTCCCCTACCACCTACCTATACTACGGGCAATTTATCATGGCCAATTTACCTACCAACCTGCAAGTCTTTGGCTGTGGGAGGAAACCGGAGCACCCGGCGAAAACCCACGCGGTCACAGGGAGAACTTACAAACTCTGCACAGGCAGTACCCAGAATTGAACCCGGGTCGCTGGAGCTGTGAGGCTGCGGTGCTAACCACTGCGCCGCCTATTAGTTAGTTGCCTATGCAGTACCTTCCAGGTTGCAGCATGGCCATGCACCCATGCAGCTTAGTAGGAATGTTGCATGCAACTCAACCAGCCTAACAGCCAACTAACCCAATCTGACATCCAATTCACTCAGACCATCATCTAACCACACAGCCCAACATTCAACCACCTAAACCAGTGTGTAATTCACTCAGCCTAACATCCGGCTCACCCTGCCCAGCATCCAGCTCACCCAGTACAATGTAGGGAAATGTGAGGTTATTCACTTTAAGAATAGAAAAGCAGATTATTTAAATGAAGAGACTACAGAATGCTGCTGTAGAGGGATCTGGGTGTCCTTGTACATGAATCACAAAAGGTTAACATGCAAGTACAGCAAGTAATTTAGAAAGGCAAATTGAATGTTGGCCTTTATTGCGAGGGGGATGGAGTATAAAAGTAAGGAAGTCTTGATATAACTGTACAAGGTGTTGGTGAGACAGTTTTGGTCTCCTTATTTTAGCAGGAATATACTTGCATTGGAGACTGTTCAGAGAAGGTTCACTAGGTTGATTCTGGGGATGAAGGTGTTGTCTTATGAGGAAAGGTAGAGCAGTTTGGACTTAGACTCGTTGGAGGTTAGAAGAATGAGAGGTGATCTTATTGAAACACAAGATTCTGAGGGGGCTTGACAGGACGGATGCTGAGAGGATGTTTCCCCTGGTGGGGGAATCTAGAACTTGGGGGCACATATTCAGAATATACTCTCTGTTTCCTGTTAGCTAACCAATCTTCTATCCATGCCAATATGTTACCCCCTACACCATGAGATTTTATTTTCTGCAATAACCTTTGATATGGCACCTAAACAAATGCCTTCTGGAAATCTAAGTACAATACATCCACCGGTTCCCTTTATCCACAGTACATGTAACTCCCTCAAAGAACTCCAATAAATTGGTTAAACATGATTTCCCTGTCACAAAACCATGTTGACTCTGCCTGATTACCTTGAATTTTTCTAAATGCACTGCTATAACGTCTTTAATAATAGTTTCTAACATTTTTTCCCAAGATAGATGTCAAGCTAACTGGCCTGTTTCATGCTTTCTGTCTCCTTATTTAAGGAAGGATGTAAATGTGTTGGAAGCAGTTCAGAGAAGGTTTACTAGACTAATACCTGGAATGGGCAGGTTGTCTTGTGAGGAAAGGTTGGACAGGCTAGGCTTGTATCCACTGGAGTTTAGAAGAGTAAGAGGCGACTTGATTGAAACATATAAGATTCTGAGGGGTCTTGACAGGGTGGATGTGGAAAGGATGTTTCCTCTTGTGGGAGAATCTAGAACGAGGGATCACTAAAAACAAGGGGTTGCCCATTTAAGACAGAGATGAGGAGAAATTTTTTCTCTCAGGGGGTCGTGAGTCTTTGGAACTCTTCCTCAAAAGGCAGTGGAAGCAGAGTCTTTGAATATTCTTTGGGAGTTGAGGGCTATGAGGAGCTGGCACGAAAGAGGAGTTGAGGTCTGGGGCAGATCAGCCATGATCTTATTGAATGGCGAGGCCAGCTTGAGGGGCCGAATGGCCTATTCCTGCTCCTATTGCTTCTGTTCTTATGTTCTTAAGGCAGAGGTAGATAGATTCCTAATAAGCAAGGGTGTGATCAGCCATGATCTTGTTGAATGGCGGAGCAGATGCGAGGGGCTGAGTGGCATACGCCTGCTCCAAACTCGAAGGTTCATATTAACCGGTCATTCATCTCATTGCTGTTTGTGAAACCTTGCTGCACACAAATTGGCGAGCCCATTTACCAAAAAATTATAGTGACTGCTCTTCAAAAGTAAGTGGGTGGCTGTGAAGCACATTGGGACATCCCAAGGAAGTGAAAGGATGCCATATTAATAGCAGCTTATTACTTCTTTCTTAACATAGTCAAAATTAATCAACTGTGTTGCCATCCATTTAAATGCAAACAAGCTAACTCTACAGATACAAATCAGTATCCTGCCATCCCATCTCATTCTCTGAAGCAGTTACTTATTGTGAAATACTAATACCAACAATAGGTCAAAAAGTATAAATCAAATCTGCTTAACCTTTGAACACCCTACCTTAATTAAAAAGAAAATTACACCTTGAATTGATTAACCACTGGGTGCCAGCATGCTGGAAAGATGAATCAAGTTAATCCAACTGTGGCATACATTGATTTGGATTTATCTGTGAAGAGAACCAAAAACAGATATGTTAGCTTTTCCCATCCTGCTTTCCATTTCTACAAATGTAGAAATGCTCACCATTCTGCACAGATTGACGTGATTTGACATGTGAGAAGGGATGCAAAGATCACCAGAACAGTACTTCCTGACAACAATCAAACTATGCATTCCATCAGTTCCATACAATTAGGTCCTACGTTATTGGGGATGCACAAGCTCTGGCATCAACTGGAAAGATCCCAGGATAATCACCATAATCACGTCCCATGGATTTTCGGGGCCACTCTGACCTCTCTCGAGTATCGAGGGTTGTATTTTGGGAATGTTACACCTTAAATGTAGTTCAGGATCATTTCTATGTAATATAGAAATTTAAGTTCCAATATCACGCAGCTTAAGAAAAAGCAGGACAAATCCAACCCAGCCAATTACCGTCCTATCAGTCTACCTTCGATCATCAACAAAGTGATGGAAGGGGTCTTCAACATTGCAATCAAGCAGCACTTGCTCAGCAATAACTGATGCTCAGTTTGGTTTCCACCAGGGCCACTCCTGGCCTCATTACATCCTTGGTCTAAGCATGGACAAAAGAGCTGAACTCCTGTGATGAGGTGAGAGTGACTGCCTCGACATTAAGGCAGCATTTGACCGGGTATGGATCAAGAAGCCCTAGCAAAACTGGAGTCAATGGGAATCAGGGACAAAACTCTCTGCTGGTTGGAGTCATACCTAGCACAAAGGAAGATGGTTGTGGTTGTTGGAGGTCAATCATCTCAGTCCCAGGACATCACTGCAGGAGTCCGGCAAGGTAGTATCCTAGGCCCAACCATCTTCAGCTGCTCCATCATAAGGTCAGAAGTGGGGATGTTCGCTGATGATTGCACAATGTTCAGCACCATTCATGACAGCTCAGATACTGAAGCAGCCCATGTCTAGATGCAGCAAGACCTGGACAACATCCAGGCTAGGGCTGATAATTGGCCAGTAACATTCATGGCACTACCATCACTGAATCCCCCATTATCATCATCCTGGGGATTACCATTTACCAGAAACTGAACTGGACCAGCCACATAAATGCTATGGCTACAAAAGCAGGTCAAAGCCTGGGAATTCTGCGGCGAGTAACTCACCTCCTGTCTGCCTAATGCCTGTCCACCATCTACAAGGCACAAGTCAGGAGTGTGATGCAGTACTCTCCACTTGCCTGGATGCCTGCAGCTCCAACACTCAAGAAGCTCGACACCATCCAGGACAAAGCAGCCCGCTTGATTAGCACCCCATCCACCACCTTTAACATTCACTCCCTTCACCACTGATGCATAGTGGCAGCAGTGTGTACCATCTACAAGATGCACTGCAGCAACTCACCAAGGCTCCTTAGACAGCACCTGCCAAACCACGCGACCTCTAGCATCTAGAAGGGCAAGGGCAGATGCATTGGAACACAACCATCTGCAAGTTCCCCTCCAAGCCACACACCATCCTGACTTGGAACTATATCGTCGTCCCTTCACTGTCACTGGGTCAACATCCTGGAACTCCCTCCCTAACAGCACTGTGGGTGTACCTACACCCCAAGGACTGTAGCAGTTCAAGAAGGCAGCTCATCAGCACCTTCTCAAGGGCAATTAAGGATGGGCAATAAATGCTTACCGAGTCAGTGACATCCACATTCCACGAATGAATAAAAAAAAAGCAAAATCTGAAGTTGATAGCACATGGAGTTAACATGTTACATACGAATTAGCTGCAGGAGTAGGCCACTCGGCCCTTCGAGCCTGCTCCACCATTCAGTAGGTTCATGGCTGAACTGATTATCCATATTTCCACCTACCCCCGATAACCTTCCACCCCCTTGCTTAACAAGAATATATCTACCCCTGCCTTAAAAATATTCAAAAACTCTGCTGCCACCGCCTTTCGAGGAAGAGAATTACAAAGACTCAAGACCCTGAAAGAAAAAATTTCTCCTCATCTTTGTTTTAAATGGGCAACGCCTTATTTTTAAACAGTGACCCCTAGTTCTAAATTCTCCCATAAGAGGAAACATCCTTTCCACATCCTGGTATTGCAGGAGTCCCCTATGTCCATCTCCCTCTCTAACAGATATTCTGCTTTGAATATTGTTGGGGAGATAGCTTCTCAGGGGAATGCAGCAAAAGCCAAGTCTGCGGCACTATGTAAGGGCCTGCTACCCACCCGAACCCAGCAGGACCTGATGACATGTGTCGGTTTCAGGTCGGGTCGCACTTCCGGGTCCGGCATTCGGACTCAGGTCAGGTTTCCTTCACAGACCTTTAGCACCACGGGTGGCTCAGCTGCACGGGAGGGAAGGTAAAAGAATGGGAGAGCTATAGTGATAGGGGATTCTATCATAAAAGGGATAGAGATAGGCGTTTCTGTGGCCGCAAACGTGACTCCAGGATGGAATGCTGCCTCCCTGGTGCTCAGGTCAAGGATGTCATGGAGCAGCTATAGGACATTCTGAAGGGGGAGGGTGAACAGTCAGAGGTCATGGTTCACATTGGTACCAATGAAATAGGTAGAAAGAGGGGTGGGATCCTGCAACAAGAAATTAGGGAGCTAGGTAGCAGATTAAAAAGCAGGGCCTCAAAGGTTCAGGGGGCTAAAAATAGCAGAGGCCTTAGATGAGTATAGAAAGTGTAGGGGGGGGGTACTTAAAAAAGTAAATAGGAGAGCAAAGAGGAGGTATGGAAAAACACTGGCGGGCAAGATCAAGGAAAATCCCAATGCGTTTTATAAGTATATTAAGGGCAACAGGATAACCAGGGAAAGCGTAGGGCCCATTAGGGACCAAAGTGGCAATCTGTGTGTGGAGCCGGAGGACGTAGGTGAGGTTTTAAATGATTACTTTTCATCTGTGTTCACTATGGACAAGGACGATGTAGGTGTAGAGATAAGGGAGGGGGATTGTGATATACTCGAGCAAATTAGCATTGAAAGGGAGGAGGTATTAGCGGTTTTAGCAGGCTTAAAAGAGGATAAATCCTCAGGCCCAGATGAGATGTATCCCAGGCTGTTATGTGAGGCAAAGGAGGAAATAGCAGGGGCTCTGACTCAAATTTTCAAATCCTCTCTAGCCACAGGAGAGGTGCCAGAGGACTGGAGGACAGCGAATATGATACGATCATTCAAGAAGGGTAGCAGGGATAAACCAGGTAAGTACAGGCCGGTGAGCCGAACATCAATGGTAGGGAAACTATTGGAAAAAATTCTGAGGGACAGGATTAATCTCCACTTGGAGAGGCAGGGATTATTCAAGGATAGTCAGCATGGTTTGTCAAGGGGAGAACATGTCTAACAAATTTGATTGAATTGTTTGAGGTAACTAGCTGTGTAGATGAGGGTAAAGCAGTTGATGTAGTCTACATGGACTTCAGTAAGGCTTTTGAGAAGCTCCCGCATGGGAGATTGGTCAAGAAGGTAAGAGCCCATGGGATCTCGGGCAATTTCGCAAATTGGATCCAAAATTGGCTTAATGGCAGGAGGCAGAGAGTGATGCTCGAGAGTTGTTTTTGCGAGTGGAAGCCTGTGACCAGCAGTGTACCACAGTGGTCAGTGCTGGGACCCTTGCTGTTTGTAGTGTATATTAATGATTTAGATGTAAATATAGGAGGTATGATCAGTAAGTTCGCAGATGACACGAAAATTTGTGGTGTCATAAATCCTTCTTCTTCTTTGGCCTCCTTGTCTCGAGAGACAATGGATAAGCGCCTGGAGGTGGTCAGTGGTTTGTGAAGCAGCGCCTGGAGTGGCTATAAAGGCCAATTCTAGAGTGACAGGCTCTTCCACAGGTGCTGCAGAGAAATTTGTTTGTCGGGGCTGTTACACAGTTGGCTCTCCCCTTGCGCCTCTGTCTTTTTTCCTGCCAACTACTAAGTCTCTTCAACTCGCCACACTTTAGCCCCGCCTTTATGGCTGCCCGCCAGCTCTGGCGGACGCTGGCAACTGACTCCCACGGAGTCAGGTGTCATAAATAGTGAGGAGGAAAGCCTTAGGTTACAGGACGATATAGATGGGCTGAGCAGATGCAAATTGAATTTAATCCCGAGAAGTGTGAGGTGATGCATTTTGGGAGGACTAACAAGGCAAGGGAATATACAATGGATGGTAGGACCCTAGGAAATACAGAAGGTCAGAGGGACCTTGGTGTACTTGTCCATAGATCACCGAAGGCAGCAGCACAGGTAGGTAAGGTGGTTAGGAAGGCACATTGGATACTTGCCTTTATTATCCGAGGCATAGAATACAAGAGCAGGGAGGTTATGATGGAACTGTATAAAATGTTAGTTAGGCCACAGCTGGAGTACTGTGTACAGTTCTCATCGCCACACCATAGGAAGGATGTGATTGCATTGGAGAGGATGCAGAGAAAATTCACCAGGATGTTGCCTGGGCTGGAGCATTTCAGCTATGAAGAGAAACTGGATAGGCTAGGGTTGTTTTCCTTAGAGCAGAGAAGGCTGAGGGGAGACCTGATTGAGGTCTACAAAATTATGAGGGGCATAGACAGGGTAGATAGGAAGAAACTTTTTCCCTGGGCAGAGGTGTGAATAACCAGGGGGCATAGATTTAAGGTAAGGGGCAGGAGGTTTAGAGGGGATTTGAGGAAAAAATATTTCACCCAGAGGATGGTTGGAATCTGGAACACACTGCCTGAAGGGGTGGTAGAAGCAGGAACCATCACAACATTTAAGAAGTATTTAGATGAGCCCTTGAAATGCCACAGCATACAACGCTATGGGCCAAGTGCTGGAAAATGGGATTAGGATAGGTGCTTAATGGCTGGCATGGACACGATGGACCAAAGGGCCTGTTTCTTGCTGTATAACTCTGACTCTAAGACCCCTCAGAATCTTATATGTTTCAATCAAGTCACCTCTTACCTCTTCTAAATTCCAGCGGATACAAACTTAGCCTGTCCAATCTTTCCTCGTAAGACAGCCTACCCATTCCAGGTATTAGTCTAGTAAACCTTCTCTGTACTGCCTCCAATGCATTTACATCCTTCCTTAAATCAGGAGACCAGTACTGTACACAGTACTCCAGATCTGGTCCCACCAATGCCCTGTATAACTGAAGCATAACCTCCCTACTTTTGTATTCAATTCCCTTCATGATAAACGATAACATTCCAATAGCTTTCCTAATTACGTGCTGTACCTGCATATTAACTTTTTTCGATTCATGCACTAGGACACTCAGATCCCTCTGCATCACAGAGCTCTGCAATCTCTCATCATTTAGAGACATGCTTCTTTTTTATTCTTCCTGCCAAAATGGACAATTTCACTTTCCCACATTATACTCCATTTGCCAAGTCTTTGCCCACTCACTTAACCCATTTATATCCCTTTGCAGCCCCCTTATGTCCTCTTCACAAGTTACTTTCCTACCTATCTTTGTGTCATCAGCATATTTAGCAACCATACTTTCGGTCCCTTCATCTAAGTCATTTATATAAATTGTAAAAAATTGAGGCCCCTGCACAGATCCCTGTGGCACACCACTCGTTACATCTTGCCAACCAGAAAATGACCCATATATGCCTACTCTCTGTTTGCTGTTAGCTAACCAATCTTCTATCCACGCCAATATGTTACCCCCTATACCATGAGATTTTATTTTCTGCAATAACCTTTGACATGGCACCTTATCAAATGCCTTCTGGAAATCGAAGTACAATAAATCCACCGGTTCCCCTTTATCCACAGCACATGTAACTCCCTCAAAGCACTCGAATAAATTGGTTAAACATGATTTCCCTTTCACATGCTGATTCTGCCTGATTACCCTGATTTTTTCTAAATGCACTGCTATAACGTCTTTAATAATAGTTTCTAACATTTTCCCTAAGACAGATGTAAAGCTAGCTGGTCTGTAGTTTCCTGCTCTCTGTCTCCCTCCCTTTTTGAATAAAGGAGTTACATTCATTATTTTCCATTCACTACTTTAATGGAAAATTAAAACGAACCCTTCAACTATCTCACTCGCCACTTCTTTTAACACCCTAGGATGAAGTTCATCAGGACCTGGGGACTTGTCAGCCCACAGCGCCAACAATTTACTAAGTACCACTTCACTAGTAATTGTAATTTTCTTGAGTTCCTCCCTCCCTTCCATTTCCTGACTTGCAGCTTATACTGGGATGTTATTTGTATCCTCAAGGTGAAGACCAATGCAAAATATCTGTTCAATTCATCTGCCATCTCCTTATTACCCATTATTAATTCCCCAGACTCACTTTCTATAGGACCAACTCTCACTTTGTTAACTTTTCTTTTTAAAATATCTGTAGAAACTCTTAACATATGTCTTTATATTTCTAGTTAGCTTTCTCTCGTACTCTAATTTTACTTTCCTCATCAATCTTTTAGTCATTCTTTGCTGTTTTTTATATTCTGTCCAATCCTCTGACCTGCCTCCCATCTTTGCACAACTATAGGCTTTTTCTTTAAGTTTGATACTATCTTTAACTGTTTTAGTTAACCACGGATGGCGGGTCCCACCCTTGGAATTTTTCTTTCTGGTTGAAATGCATCTATTCTGTGTATTCTGAAATATTCCCTTAAATGTCTGCCACTGTATCTCTATTGGTTTTTCACTGTGGGTCATGTGTGAAATGAGTTTTGGCAGCGCAATCCAGCTCCTACCAGACATGGCCCATTACACAAAACTGTGAGGGTACAAAGGTGGCAGCATCCATCATCTTGATAAAATCTGGACATTCTGCCACTTGATGCACTGTAATAAAATGGAGGACTGTCATCATAAACTCATTGATACAATTATCAGATGTGCAGTTGGACATTCCCAAGTTCAGCATCGCCAGCCCCTCCTATAAATGGATTCTGCATCCTCTACAATCAGGAGCATTACCAGGGATCTTGTCAAGCATTCTCCTGATCGGCCACCAAAGCTTCATCAGGAATCTTGTGTTCGTGGTTTTCCAGGGTTTCCGCAGTCTTCTGTTGAAGTTACAGAGGCTAATCAGGAGAATTCCCAAGAAATTCCTGATTTATACCTTTACTGAAAAATATCTAGTCATACAATAATGAAATCTGGAGGTGTGCCCTGTTCCTCCACATGCCTTTCTCTCGTCTTCCAGAAGGTAGACTGATAAAACCCTCTAATGAGACAAATTCAATTGTAAACTAACTAACTGGTATATTCTACATGAAATATATGGCTGAACAGAATATTGTTTCCACAGCAAGTTTCACCTACTTCCTTCTGCTCCTCATAAACATCAAAAACTAATGAATTACACACACTTTGCCTTTGATATAAGTCTTTCTTCACTTTTTTTCGTGTTGTTTGGTGCGGTGTATCAGTCCAGCGGTAGCTGTCCAGTGAGGTGCGATGACCTCTCCCACCGACAAAGGCAACCCGTGGCGCCCAGTTTCTACGCCAATTTATCTGGACTTATAACCCGTAACTGCTGCCTTCCGTGTTGTTTCAGTCACTGTGAGGCAACTATGGAGTGACCTCTCCATGGCGCATGCCTGGGCGAATTTATGGAGGTTGAGAGTTGCCCAGTCGTCAAAACCCCCCTCTCGACCTTTCTGGTGGGGTCCAAAGGAGTGCAGAGCACGACGTTTGGCACCAGTATGGCTGCAGGAACTGCCGGAAACATGCCAAAGGTGACACATGACCGCCTACGGGGTTCCGCTCTGGATTATCTGTTAGGGTTTACTCCCTTAGCCTTGGTCTCTCCCGAGACGCCCACAAGGCAGTCTACACTTTACAAATGGATAAACTGAATGGCGCTAAACTATAGAATAAAATACGTTTCTTTGCCTTTTACAGTTCCACATCTGCTACAAACTCCCTTTTTTCTGCCCTTCCTCAAGCTATCTGCATCAAGAATTGTCTCATTAAGCCATCAATTTAAACTGCTATCATGGATCAGAAACCTCCCCACTCCCCACCCTGGTGTGAGCATCATGGCAATTTACACTGTCAGAATAGCCCACTGAGACTTCTGAATGAAAACCAATCCAACTTTGGGGGTGCCAATAGCTTTGGGAGGTGTTAGTTGTTCCTCACTATGCCAAACCTGTCAGGTATGACTGAAATTCAGTTCTGAGCTGGTTAGAAACACAGATAATATCATAAGCAGCATCCCAAATGGTTTGTGGGCTTCTAGAAGGTGTCTTCATAGCAGTATAAATTAACCAGAAATCCCTTCTATTTCCAAATTGCACAGTGTTATGGACAGGTGGGAAGGGGTCTGGGTGGTTCCCACTGTTCATCTCCTACCTGTTGATCTTAGAGTAGGTTAAAGGGTCGGCACAACATCGTGGGCCAAAGGGCCTGTACTGTGCTGTACTGTTCTATGTTCTAACTGACTGCAATTGTGTTTTGTTAAAAATAAAGCATTAGCCCGAGTGTCTTTCGGGTCAGATAAACAGACATATGACAGGTTTTCTTGTAGGTTAAAAAATTATAACTATTTTTACACAATTCCCGAAATGGTCGCAACCTCACCCACACACACATACACAAGAATAGACAGAGAGAAAAGGGTGGGATGTAGTTTAAAATTCAAAGCGAGGCAAGTGGTTTACAATAAACCTGTTGAATATTCTCAGAAGGAAAGTCTTTTTAAAGGTGCGGGCTTGGATGTTTGCAGTCTTGAACTTGTTGAGTTGTTGGAGAATTCTAGTGGTTACAGCTCAGCACAAAGCTGATGACGTAGATGTTATTACCTTCACAGATGGAGAGTCTTAAAGTCACTTTGTGATGTCTCTGCTGTAGTAGCTGTTCAGTTGTTGTTCAGCAGGGTTCTTGTTTGGCTGAATCTCTTGCACAGCCTCTGGCTGAACTGGCTTTCTGAGGTGTTGGCTTGATCTGCCCTCTCTCTCCAGAGGGCTACATTTTAAGGTAAAAATCCATCACATTAGAGTTTCTATTAGGGGATGCATGGCCCTCTCCCCTGGTGTGACCATGCAATGGACCAGAACATGATAACTATGGCTATCGATTGGTCCCCATTCAACATCATTCTGTTAACACGGTGCTATTTCACACTTATTCGTTTTGGTTTGGGCTGAGAGTCAGTCTGTCTCTAGAACCTTTGTTAGTTCATTCATGTCGACAGGAATCATCAATATACAAATAATGCTCTTTTCAATTTCAAAGGGGTTTACCCAGAGCTCTTTCAGACAAGGTTAACGAGTTCCATCTTTGCAGACAGGTTTCTTGATTTCCAACACAGGAGGGGGTCATGTAACCGCTACTCCATTTTGACTGTGGTACAAGTGTCCATGTTCTTGTGGTTTTGTTTAACAGTTGACTTTTCAAATTCATTATTCTTCCAATTCATTGTTTATTTCATCACGGCTCCTTCTGTGCATGACAAGCCATACTGCAATCAACGTGGCATCTGAGCACACTGCATGGTCCCTGAGAATCCTGTTTTGCAAGGCTATTGTAAACCTTGTCTTTTTTATTTTATTTTATTGCATCATTTACTAAGGACAAAATCTACGTATCATCTCTCTTTCCCCACACGTTTTTCATGAAAATAGTGTGCCTTTATCTCCAACTTATATTACTCCAGACTCCATAGCAGCATGCTTTGCCATGATAACAGGAAGTTGACTGATATCACACTACAAACACGAGTTCCTGATCTCGGCTGTGCTATGTTCAAGCAGAAGGTGAGGGAGAAAAGTTGTAGAGAAACTACCACCACGCACATTTTAGTATCCAGCTGCAGAATGTAGTTGCCAGAGAAATGCAGACAGATGACTTTCTCCCAGAGGGAAGACTTATCATGCACATACAGGGCTGTTGACAAGGTTTCGGGCTCCTGCCAACTCAAGGAAAATGCTGAAAGATTTCAGTATGGTGTGAACTGAACTGGGATTTTTAGAACGGGGGAGGACATTAATCCATTTAAAATATTTTTCTAACCAGTTCACAAAAGATGTTTTTCCTTAACTCAACCTTTCCCTTTTCCCTTCCCCAAATAACTGCTTTGAGCTTCATCACTCATGGAAGTTTTTATTTAATTGGTAAGGTGAGTGCTCAAACAGGCAAAGAAAAGTATGAAAACCCAGATTTTTAGAGGATTTTGTGCTATTGAGGATATCTGTTCCTGTAGAGAAATTTGTTAACTGTCAAATTTGTGGCTATTTAAAAAATGTAAGATTCCAGTCTTGTTTTTGTTGTTGACCAGAGTTATCTTTAAAAGGGTTCAGCTGTTCGTGCAGAATATATCATGACTTGTAATCCAACGGAAACACTGTTCACCACAAACAGATCTTGGGGGCGAGAGTGCACGGTGAAATGGAGCTTGTTGGAAAGAACTGAGTCATACCAAAGAAATTAAAGGCACAAAAAAGGCTCTGATGTAACAAGCTGAAATGTTGACATTTCAAAGTTGTAAAAGTATATTTTAAAGTAAAAGTCTTTGCTCGAGTCGCTCTGAACAGGCTCCAGAAGCTGGCCGAGCGCGTCTACCCTGAGGCACAGTGTGGCTTTCGTGCAGAGAGATCGACTATTGACATGCTGTTCTCCCTTCGTCAGATACAGGAGAAATGCCGTGAACAACAGATGCCCCTCTACATTGCTTTCATTGATCTCACCAAAGCCTTTGACCTCGTCAGCAGACGTGGTCTCTTCAGACTACTAGAAAAGATCGCATGTCCACCAAAGCTACTAAGTATCATCACCTCATTCCATGAGAATATGAAAGGCACAATTCAACATGGTGGCTCCTCATCAGAGCCCTTTCCTATCCTGAGTGGTGTGAAACAGGGCTGTGTTCTCGCACCCACACTTTTTGGGATTTTCTTCTCCCTGCTGCTTTCACATGCGTTCAAATCCTCTGAAGAAGGAATTTTCCTCCACACAAGATCAGGGGGCAGGTTGTTCAACCTTGCCCGTCTAAGAGCGAAGTCCAAAGTACGGAAAGTCCTCATCAGAGAACTCCTCTTTGCTGACGATGCTGCTTTAACATCTCACACTGAAGAATGCCTGCAGAGTCTCATCGACAGGTTTGCGTCTGCCTGCAATGAATTTGGCCTAACCATCAGCCTCAAGAAAACGAACATCATGGGGCAGGATGTCAGAAATGCTCCATCCATCAATATTGGCGACCACGCTCTGGAAGTGGTTCAAGAGTTCACCTACCTAGGCTCAACTATCACCAGTAACCTGTCTCTAGATGCAGAAATCAACAAGCGCATGGGTAAGGCTTCCACTGCTATGTCCAGACTGGCCAAGAGAGTGTGGGAAAATGGCGCACTGACACGGAACACAAAAGTCCGAGTGTATCAGGCCTGTGTCCTCAGTACCTTGCTCTACGGCAGCGAGGCCTGGACAACGTATGCCAGCCAAGAGCGACGTCTCAATTCATTCCATCTTCGCTGCCTTCGGAGAATACTTGGCATCAGGTGGCAGGACTATATCTCCAACACAGAAGTCCTTGAAGCGGCCAACACCCCCAGCTTATACACACTACTGAGTCAGCGGCGCTTGAGATGGCTTGGCCATGTGAGCCGCATGGAAGATGGCAGGATCCCCAAAGTCACATTGTACAGCGAGCTCGCCACTGGTATCAGACCCACCGGCCGTCCATGTCTCCGTTATAAAGACGTCTGCAAACGTGACATGAAATCGTGTGACATTGATCACAAGTCGTGGGAGTCAGTTGCCAGCATTCGCCAGAGCTGGCGGGCAGCCATAAAGACAGGGCTAAATTGTGGCGAGTCGAAGAGACTTAGTAGTTGGCAGGAAAAAAGACAGAGGCGCAAGGGGAGAGCCAACTGTGCAACAGCCCCAACAAACAAATTTCTCTGCAGCACCTGTGGAAGAGCCTGTCACTCCAGAATTGGCCTTTATAGCCACTCCAGGTGCTGCTTCACAAACCACTGACCACCTCCAGGCGCGTATCCATTGTCTCTCGAGATAAGGAGGCCCAAAGAAGAAGAAGAAAAAGTATATTTGCTATTCGCCCATTACATAAGCTCAACAAAGCATGTGAAATGACAGACAAGAGTTTCCCTTTGATTTTGATAAGAAAAGATAGCTTTTCAAAATCTACTGAAGGTGAAATGAAGTGTGATTATTTTTGCAACAAAAACAGAAAATGTTGGAAATACTCAGCAGGTCAGGCAACTGATGCTGAATGACCTGCTGAGTATTTCAAGCATTTTCTGTTTTTGTTTCAGATTTCCAGCATTTGAGTATTTTGCTTTTGTATTAGTGATTATTTTTGTGCTCTCTTACCTTCCAACACTAAGCATTTTTACAACAATCCAGTATCTTTTATTGTTGATTTCTTCATAGGGTCTGTTTAAAGAACAGCTTTAACCCTCAGCTATATCTGCTTGAGTAAAGGTGACAGAGAAACAGAAGAATGAGTGTAAAAGGAGAAATATTATTTGGATTCAAAGCTTATTTGAAGCCATTTTATCCTTTTTCCTTCTTTCAACATTGAGGTAATTTTTGTGTTCATTTTAATTTATTTAGCGTTTGTATGACACTCACTGACACACTTTGCTCTTTCTTGCAGGAGGAGGTGGCATGTAACAGCAGGCAGCAAGAAAGAATTGGAGGAGGACAAGCACACCCGCACGTCTTAACCCCCGGTGCTGGCCATCATTGGTAAGAGCAATGCTAAGCTCATGACCACTGGCGGGGCTACAAGGATCGATGATGAGGGTATTGCATACCTAATCCTTCTTCTCCCATCCCACTTCCCCCTTATCCTCAATTTTAACCCAAACCTTGTCCCTTGTTCACCTCAAACAAACAGGAACTGGAGCCTTCTCAGACAATGGAGGAAGAGGATGAAGAAAGTGAAGATGAACAGAAACCATTATTCGATCTTACATTTGCAGCCACCAGCTCAGAGACTGTAACTGTACTGGACTAGCAATCCAGAGGTCCAGTCAAAAAGGAATGAAACCGGACAGACCAACCAGCATCAGCCTAGGCACTGGAAATGACAACCCTGCAAAGTCCTCCTCACTAACATCTGGGGGCTTGTACCGAAACTGGGAGAGCTGTCCCACAGACAAGTCAAGCAACAGCCTGACATAGTCATACCTCACGGAATCATAACAGACAGACATTGTCCCTGCCACCACCATCACCATCCCTGGGTATGTCCTGTTCCACCGACAAAACAGAACCACCAGAAGTGGCGGCACAGTGGTATACAGTTGGGAGGGAGTTGCCCTGGGAGTCCTCAACATCAAGGGAGGGTGCAGTGCTGGACCTAATTCTGGGGAATGAAGCCAGACAGGTGGTTGATGTGTTGGTGGGGGTGCATTCTGGTGACAGCAACCACAACATGGTACAATTTAAGCTTGTTATGGAGAAAGAAATAGACAAGTTGCAAAAAAGGTTTTGGATTGGGGGAGATCAAATTTTAGTAAAATAAGGCAGGATCTGGCCAAGGTAGACTGGAAAGAGTTACTTGTCGGGAAATCTACAAAAGAGCAGTGGGGGGCATTCAAAAAGGAAATGGGGAGGGTACAGGCCAAACATGTTCCCTCTAGGGTAATAGGTAGGAGCAACAAGCACAGAGAACCATGGATGACCAGAAACATTCAGGGTACGATGAGAAGGAAAAGAGATGCTTTTAGCAAATATAAGGAGAGCAAATCAATGGAAGCATTAGTGGAGTACAG
Organism: Heterodontus francisci; assembly: GCF_036365525.1. Classification (NCBI taxonomy): domain Eukaryota; kingdom Metazoa; phylum Chordata; class Chondrichthyes; order Heterodontiformes; family Heterodontidae; genus Heterodontus; species Heterodontus francisci. The sequence continues at coordinate 44,899,192 of NC_090383.1, read as the reverse complement.
AAAGTGTAGGATGGAGCTTAAGAAAGCAATTAGTAGAGCAAAGAGGGGATATGAGAAAGCTCTGGCTGGTAAAAGTAGGGAAAATCCCAAAGTATTCTATAAGTATATCAATGGGAAGAGGATAACCAGGGAAAGAGTAGGACCCATTAGGGACCAAGGCTGAAATTTGTGAGTGGAGCCAGAGGACATTGGTAGGGTGTTGAACGAATACTTCACATCTGTCTTCACCCAAGAGAAAGAGGCTGTAGATATGGAACAGAGAGAGAGAGACTGTGAGGTTCTTGAGCAAATTGTCATAGGGAGTGACAAGGTATTGGAGGTTTTGGAAGGCTTAAAAGTGGACAAATCTCCAGGTCTGGACGATTTGTGTCCCAGGATGCTGTGGGAGGTGAGGGTGGAGATTGCAGGGGCTCTGACCCTAATTTCTAATTCCTCTCGGGCCACGGGGAAGCTGCCAGAGGACTGGAGAACAGCTAATGTGATCCCACTATTTAAGAAAGGTTGTAGAGATAAGCCAGGGAACTACAGACCAGTGAGTCTCACGTCAGTGGTAGGGAAACTATTGGAGAAAATTCTGAAGGAGAGAATCTATCAACACTCCGAGAGGCAAAATTTGATTAGGAATAGTCAGCATGGCTTTGTCAGATGGAAGTAATTTCTAACAAATTTGATTGAATTTTTTCAGCATGTGACCAGGTGTGTAGATGAGGGTAGTGCAGTTGATGTAGTTTACATGGATTTCAGCAAAGCCTTTGACAAGGTCCTGCATGGCCGACTTATCTAGAAAGCAAATGCACATGGGATACAGGGTAACTTGATAAGGTGGATTCAAAATTGGCTTAGCTGTAGGAGACAGAGAGTGATGACAGACGGCTGTTTTAGTGACTGGAAGCCAGTGTCCAGTGGCGTACCACAGGGATCTGTGCTGTGTCCCCTATTGTTTGTCATTTATATAAACGACATAGATGACTATGTGGGGAGTAGGATCAGTAAGTTCGCGGATGACACAAAGATTGGCCGAGTGGTTAACAGTGAGGTGGAGTGTCTTAGGTTACAGGAAGATATAGACAGGATGGTCAAATGGGCAGAAAAGTGGCAGATGGAATTTAACGCTGAAAAGTGTGAGGTGATACACTTTGGAAGGAGTAATGTGACACGGAAGTATTCAATGAATGGCCTGACACTGGGAAGTTCCGAGGAACAAAGGGACCTTGGCGTGTTTGTCCATAGATCGCTGAAGGCAGAAGGGCAGGTTAATAGGGTGGTGAAAAAGGCATATGGGACACTTGCCTTTATCAATTGAGGCACAGATTACAAAAGCAGGGAGGTCATATTGGAGTTGTACAGAACTTTGGTAAGGCCACAGCTGGAGTACTGTGTGCAATTCTGGTCGCCACATTATAGGAAGGATGTAATTGCATTGGACGGGATGCAGAAGCGATTCACCAGGATGTTGCCTGGGATGGAACATTTAAGCTATGAAGAGAGGTTGGATAGGCTTGGGTTGTTTTCGCTGGAGCAGAGAAGACTGAGGGGTGACCTGATCGAGGTGTACAAGATTATGAGGGGCATGGACAGGGTGGAAAGGGAGCAGCTGTTCCCCTTAGTTGAAGGGTCAGTTACGAGGGGTTACATGTTTAAGGTGAGGGGCGGGAGGTTTAAGGGGGATTTGAGGAAGAACCTTTTTACCTAGAGGGTGGTGACGGTCTGGAATGCCCTGCCTGGGAGGGTGGTACAGGCAGGTTGCCTCACATCCTTTAAAACGTACCTGGATGAGCACTTGGCACATCATAACACAATGCTATGGGCCAAGTGCTGGCAAATGGGATTAGGTAGACAGGTCAGGTGTTTTAATGCATCGGTGCAGACTCGATGGGCCGAAAGGCCTCTTCTGCACTATATTATTCTGTGATTCTGTGATTAGCTCCAGAACCCATGAAGTCTCATGTACCAGGTCAAACATGGGCAAGGAAACCTCCTGCTGATTACCACCTACTGCACCCCCCCCCCGCCCCTTCAGCTGATGAATCAGTACTCCTCCATGTTGAACACCACTTGGAGGAAGCACGGAGGGTGGCAAGGGCACTGGGTGTACTCTGGGTGGGGGATTTCAATGTCCATCACCAAGAGTGGCTCGGTAGCATCATTACTGACCGAGCTGGCCAAGTCCAAGAGGACACAGCTGCAAGATTGGGTCTGCGGCAGGTGGTGAGGGAGCCAAGAGGGAAAAATCTACTAGACCTCGTCCACACAAATCTACATATCGTAGATGCTTCTGTCCACGTCAGTATTGGTAGGAGTGACCACCGCACAGTCTTGCGGAGACAAAGTCATGTCTTCACATTCAGGATACCTTCCGTTGTGTTGTGTGGCACTACCACCATGCTAAATGGGATAGATTTCGAGCAAATCAAGCAACTCAAAACTGGGCATCCATGAGATGCTGTGGGCCATCAGCAGCAGCTGAATTTTTTTTATTCATTCATGGAATGTGGGCGTCGCTGGCTAAGCCAGCATTATTGCCCCTCCCTAATTGCCCTTGAGAAGGTGGTGGTGAGCTGCCTTCTTGAAACACTGATTGTATTCAGCCACAATCTGTAACCTCCTGGCCCAGCACATCCCCCAGATTACCATTACCATCAAGCCGGGGAATCAACTCTGGTTCAATGAAGAGTGTGGGAGGGCATGCCAGGAGCAGCACCAGGCATTCCTAAAAAATGAGGTGAAGCTATAACACAGGATTACATGCATGCCAAATAGCAGAAGCAGCACGCGATACAGAGCTAAGCGATCCCACAACCAACGGATCAGATCTAAGATCTGCAGTCCTGCCACATCCAGTCGTGAATGGTGGTGGACAATTAAACAACTAACAAGAGGAGGAGGCTCCACAAATATCCCCATCATCAATGAGGAGGGAGCCCAGCACATCAGCGCAAAAAACAAGGCTGAAGCATTTGCAACCATCTTCTGGCAGAAGTGCTCAGTAGATGATCCATCTCAGCCTCCTCCTGAGGTCCCCAGCATCACAGATGCCAGTCTTCAGCCAATTCAATTCACTCCACATGATATCAAGAAATGGCTAAATGCACTGGATACTGCAAAGACTATGGGCCCTGACAAAATTCTGGCAGTAGTACTGAAGGCTTGTGCTCCAGAACTGGCCCTGGCCGAGCTGTTCCACTACAGCTAACCGACAATGTGGAAAATTGCCCAGATATGTCCTGTACTCGAAAAGAAGGACAAATACAACCTGGTCAATTAGAACAAAGAAGAACAAAGAAAATTACAGCACAGGAACAGGCCCTTCGGCCCTCCAAGCCTGCACCGATCCAGATCCTCTATCTAAACATGTCGCCTATTTTCTAAGGGTCTGTATCTCTTTGCTTCCTGCCCATTCATGTATCTGTCTAGATACATCTTAAAAGACGCTATCGTGCCCGCGTCTACCACCTCCGCTGGCAACGCGTTCCAGGCACCCACCACCCTCTGCATAAAGAACTTTCCACGCATATCCCCCCTAAACATTACCCCTCTCACTTTGAACTCGTGACCCCTAGTAATTGAATCCCCCACTCTGGGAAAAAGCTTCTTGCTATCCACCCTGTCTATACCTCTCATGATTTTGTACACCTCAATCAGGTCCACCCTCAACCTCCGTCTTTCTAATGAAAATAATCCTAATCTGCTCAACCTCTCTTCATAGCTAGCGCCCTCCATACCAGGCAACATCCTGGTGAACCTCCTCTGCACCCTCTCCAAAGCATCTACATCCTTTTGGTAATGTGGCAACCAGAACTGCACGCAGTGTTCCAAATGTGGCCAAACCAAAGTCTTATACAACTGTAACATGACCTGCCAACTCTTGTACTCAATACCCCGTCCGATGAAGGAAAGCATGCCGCATGCCTTCTTGACCACTCTATTGACCTGCGTTGCCACCTTCAGGGAACAATGGACCTGAACACCCAAATCTCTCTGTACATCAATTTTCCCCAGGACTTTTCCATTTACTGTATAGTTCACTCTTGAATTGGATCTTCCAAAATGCATCACCTCGCATTTGCCCTGATTGAACTCCATCTGCCATTTCTCTGCCCAACTCTCCAATCTATTTATATTCTGCTGTATTCTCTGACAGTCCCCTTCACTATCTGCTACTCCACCAATCTTAGTGTCGTCTGCAAACTTGCTAATCAGACCACCTATACTTTCCTCCAAATCATTTATGTATATCACAAACAACAGTGGTCCCAGCACGGATCCCTGTGGAACACCACTGGTCACACATCTCCATTTTGAGAAACTCCCTTCCACTGCTACTCTCTGTCTCCTGTTGCCCAGCGAGTTCTTTATCCATCTAGCTAGTACACCCTGGACCCCATGCGACTTCACTTTCTCCATCAGCCTACCATGGGGAACCTTATCAAACGCCTTACTGAAGTCCATGTATATGACATCTACAGCCCTTCCCTCATCAATCAACTTTGTCACTTCCTCAAAGAATTCTATTAAGTTGGTAAGACATGACCTTCCCTGCACAAAACCATGTTGCCTATCACTGATAAGCCCATTTTCTTCCAAATGGGAATAGATCCTATCCCTCAGTATCTTCTCCAGCAGCTTCCCTACCACTGACGTCAGGCTCACCGGTCTATAATTACCTGGATTATCCCTGCTACCCTTCATAAACAAGGGGACAACATTAGCAATTCTCCAGTCCTCCGGGACCTCACCCGTGTTTAAGGATGCTGCAAAGATATCTGTTAAGGCCCCAGCTATTTCCTCTCTTGCTTCCCTCAGTAACCTGGGATAGATCCCATCTGGACCTGGGGACTTGTCCACCTTAATGCCTTTTAGAATACCCAACACTTCCTCCATCCTTATGCCGACTTGACCTAGAGTAATCAAACATCTGTCCCTAACCTCAACATCCGTCATGTCCCTCTCCTCGGTGAATACCGATGCAAAGTACTCGTTTAGAATCTCACCCATTTTCTCTGACTCCACGCATAACTTTCCTCCTTTGTCCTTCAGTGGGCCAATCCTTTCTCTAGTTACCCTCTTGCTCCTTATATATGAATAAAAGGCTTTGGGATTTTCCTTAACCCTGTTTGCTAAAGATATTTCATGACCCCTTTTAGCCCTCTTAATTCCTCGTTTCAGATTGGTCCTACATTCCCGATATTCTTTCAAAGCTTCGTCTTTCTTCAGCCTCCTAGACCTTATGTATGCTTCCTTTTTCCTCTTAGCTAGTCTCACAATTTCACCTGTCATCCATGGTTCCCTAATCTTGCCATTTCTATCCCTCATTTTCACAGGAACATGTCTCTCCTGCACGCTAATCAACCTCTCTTTAAAAGCCTCCCACATATCAAATGTGGATTTACCTTCAAACAGCTGCTCCCAATCTACATTCCCCAGCTGCTGCCGAATTTTGGTATAGTTGGCCTTCCCCCAATTTAGCACTCTTCCTTTGGGACCACTCTCGTCTTTGTACTGCTCCATCAGTCTACTCTCGATCATCAGCAAAGTGATGGAAGGTGTCGTCGACAGCGATATCAAGAGGCACTCGCTCAGCAATAACCTGCTCACAGATTATCAGTTTGAGTTCCGCAAGGGGCACTCAGCTCTTGACTTTATTACTGTCTTGGTCCAAACATGGACAAAAGAGCTGAACCCAGAGGTGCGGCGAGAGTGACTGCCCTTGACATCAAGGCAGCATTTGACGGAGTGTGGCATCAAGGTGATCCCTGGCAAAACTGGAGTCAATAGGAATCAGGGGAAAACTCTCCGCTGGTTGGAGTCATTCCTCACACAAAGGAAGATGGCTGTTTTTGTTGGGGGGTCAATCATCTCAGTCCCAGGACATCACTGCAGGGGTTCCTCAGGGTAGTGACCTAGGCCCAACCATCTTCAGCTGTTTCATCAATGACCTTTCCTCCATCATAAGGTCAGAGGTGGGGATGTTCGCTGATGATTGAGCACTGTTCAGCACCATTCACATCTCCTCTGACACTGAAGCAGTCATGTTCAGAGACAGCAAGATCTGGACAACATTCAGGCTTGGGCTGATAAGTGGCAAGTAACATTCACGCCACACAAGTGTCGGGTAATGACCATCTCCAACAAGAGAGAATCCAACCATCGCCCCTTGACATTCAATGGCATTACGATCGCTGAATCCCCCACTATCAACATTCTGGGGGGTTACCATTGGCCAGAAATTGAACTGGACCGGTCATATACATGTGGCTACAAGAGCAGGGAATTCTGAGGCGAGTAACTCACCTCCTGAGTCTCCAATGCCTGTCCACCATCTACAAGGGACAAGTCAGGAATGTGATGGAATACTCTCCACTTGCCTGGATACCTGCAGTTCCAACAATACTCAAGCCAGGCATTATCCTGACTTGGAACTATATCGCCATACCTCCACTGTCGCTGGGTCAACATCCTGGAACTCCCTTCCTAACAGCACTGTGGGTGTACCCATGCTACATGGACTGCAGCGTTCATGAAGGTAGCTCACAACAGTCTTCTCATGGGCAATAAAGGCTGGCCTAGCCAGCAATGCCCATATCCTGTGGAAGAATAAAAATAAAGTTAGAGGCTAGCATAGAGGAGGGATCTGCACATGGTGAGACACTGGGCACAATGTGCAGGAGCCAGGACAGGCACAAAGTATATCGCAAGTGCCAGCTTGCCAGCAGGCAAGGTTGCACATTAGTTCAACTGCTGAGGAGTAAGATGAGGACTTTGATGGGGGGCGGCACAGTGGCGCAGTGGTTAGCACTGCAGCCTCACAGCTCCAGGGACCCGGGTTCGATTCCCGGTACTGCCTGTGTGGAGTTTGCAAGTTCTCCCTGTGTCTGCGTGGGTTTTCTCCGGGTGCTCCGGTTTCCTCCCACAAGCCAAAAAAGACTTGCAGGTTGATAGGTAAATTGGCCATTATAAATTGTCACTAGTATAGGTAGGTGGTAGGGAAATATAGGGACAGGTGGGGATGTTTGGTAGGAATGTGGGATTAGTGTAGGATTAGTATAAAGGGGTGGTTGATGGTCGGCACTGACTCGGTGGGCCGAAGGGCCTGTTTCAGTGCTGTATCTCTAATCTAATCTAAAGTTTACAGAAAAAGGCCACTGGGTATACACAACCAAATGTTTGGTGCACTGGGAAGCCTACCAGAAAGCATGCGTACAATGTCAAGGAGCATGGAAGGGTACAACACCAACTTGTCATCGAGCTTTGCGCAGAGCTTGGAGGCCAGCTTCTCCAATATGGAATGAGTGGTCACCTCCAACAGCACACCTGTGAAAGCCACTGTGAAGCAGTGTATGGTGGCTGAATGCTGGCTTCAAACATGAGGCTAGGCAAAGGCACACAGAAGACGGCACGAAGAGAATGCACAAATATGATTAGTTTAATTTTTCATGCATTAAGTTATTAAACTGGAGTGGAAAGTACATTTTCTGGTGGTTTTCATTTTTGTGCTGTCAGGAAAAGGACGATGTGATAGTCAGTGATAGAGGAATGATAAGGAGCATGGGACTGTTAGTGAAAGGGTTGAGGTCACTGGTATCGCTCATGAATAATTCGATCACGTAGAGTCCAGGCAGAAAGCAAATGTCTACATTTTATCTTTCCTTCCTCTTTCTGTTCCTCTGCTTCCTCCATTTCCTCCTCCTGCTCCTCACCTGATAAGTGGTGGCAAAAGCTGTTCCCTGGTAATAGCGAGGCTGTGCACCATGCAGCATTCTACTACAAATGTTGATACCCACTCATCTACATACTGCGGAGCGGTCCAGTCAGCATAAGCATTGATTGAGGACACCAATGGTGTGCTGTGTAATGTTCCTTGTGGCAGCATGGCTCTCATTATAGGCCTACTACGCACATGTGTGGGTTCTGGTCCATAGTCATGAGCCATACCATGACTGGAAAACTCCTTTCACCCAGTAGCCAGCATTTGACTTGCTATAGTGTGCCAAATGCAGGAGGCACAGAAGTCTGACACAGAATCATGACTAATACCAGCATAACAGGATTTTACCAGCATGTTGAGGAAGTTGAATCCCTTTTGTTTCAGGAAAATGGCAGAGATCACATGAGGTACACACTAGGCAATGCGTGTGCAGTCAATGGCACCCTGTGCAATGGAAAAGCCGGTAGTCCATGAAAACCCTTATGCTTGCTGCACCTGCTTGTCTCTGGCAAGGGAGAGTGAGAGGAAGCACTCACTGTGTATAGAGAATGTCAGTGGCCTTCCCTGTGCAGCATGCTAGAAACTGTCAGATGTTGCTTATATCTCCAGCAGCAACCTAGAAGAAGCCAGACATATAATAGTTGAGTGCCACAGTCACCATGATAGCCTTAAGCAATGCTGTCCTCACCCTGCTTTGAGGTTGTATTTATGGCTGCAGCAGTTGGCAGATTTTTGTCATGATCTCTTTTGTGAAGCAAAGGCATCTCATGCATATGTACCAGCTGAAATCGAGGTAAGATGATTGCTCCCTGAAGATCCTCGAAGGCAATGGTCTCCTGCTGAGAGCTGTTCTCCCCCTTCTCCTCTTCCCTTTTCTCGCAGTTTATTCTGTGTGGCCTCTTCATTCTCCCAATCATGTTCAATCCCCAAAGGAAGGCCCACCAGATCACTCATGTCTGGAAGCAATTTGTTTCAGCAGAAGTTTTTAAAAGACCAAAAAACTACTACAGTACCAGCCAAACAACTGCCTGTAGAATATTCAAACTTTAGCCAAATAAAGAAAAGCTCCAAAAACACATACAATTGCACACGCAGCCAGAAGAAATAAATAATCTAGCAACTAGTCTGTAAGTAGTTAATGATCCTTTTAAATAATGTTCTTGGGGACTCCTTCACTTCATTTAACCTTGTGTTCAGCTGTGCAAAGTTATGACAGGATGTTGGCTGATGTGCGCAGTTCAAAAATGGCAGCTCTGGCATCAAATCATCGTTGCACACTGAGTAGCATCATGATCTGCCTGCTCCGCATATTGTGAGTTCACAGCACAGCAGCCAGTACATCTGTTCCATTCTACCAGAAAAAATAATAAAGAAACAGAGTAGGCTTCATCTGGGTAGTTTGGTCTAGAAATGACACATCCTGCAAAATGGACTGTTGAAGTACAAAACACTAGCAGAATTTAGCAGTCAGTATTATGTGTGGAAAGAATTCCCTAACTTTCTGCCCTGTGCTAAATATCACAGAAGTGAGCTATACATGCTCAACAGTTCACCCAAAATTCTACTCTGGAATTCCCTCCCTAAAGTTCTCTGCCTCTCTATCTCTCACTCCTTCTTTAAGTCTGGGCTTAAGCATTTAGTCACCCAGTCTAATAGCTCCTTCTTCAGCTCAGCACCAATTTTTGGCTGATTAAGCTCCTGTGAAGCACCTTGGAATATTTCCCTATAATAGAGATGCAAGTTGCCATTCTAGTGCTGAAACCCTTCAGTATCCATGAGGCTGGGCTTTTAAAGATTAGCCTTCAACCACATGACAACTAACAAGGCTTTTAACCAGCAGCCTCTCATAATGCTGAAAGCAGCCTACCTTGAACTCCCTGCTGGGCAATCTTGAAGATTAAATCCAGCTCTTTTGACAAAGGCCTCTTTGTTCAGGATCAGCTGCTTGCAGGGATTGCTGATCAAACAGTATTCAATATAGAGAGATCTCACATTCAATATAGAGTCATACAGCACTGAAACAGGTCCTTTGGCCCACCGAGTCTGTGCCGACCAACAGCCACCCATTTATACTAATCCTACATTAATCCCATATTCCCTACCACATCCCCACCATTCTCCTACCACCTACACTAAGGGCGATTTTTACAATGGCCAATTTACCTATCAACCTGCAAGTCTTTGACTGTGGGAGGAAACCGAAGCACCCGGCAGAAATCCACGCAGTCACAGGGAGAACATGCAAATTCCAAACAGGCAATACTCAGAACTGAACCCAGGTCGCTGGAGCTGTGAGGCTGCGGTGCTAACCACTTTTTTTTTTTTTCACATCGAGGGGGCCTTTATCCCTCAGGCCCCCTTTATGTACATATTTACAGTTTTAAAATAACTTTATTAAAACAGATAAATAAACAAAAAACTCAAATTAAAATGCCATTCTCGGCGTCGACGATGCACTCCAGTCCCTGCGGTGCCCACCGGTCGCGGAAGGCCTCAAGCGTACCGGCGGACACCGCATGCTCCTTTTCCAGGGACACCCGGGCGCGAACGTAACCGCGGAAGAGGGGCAGGCAATCGGGGAGGACGGAACCCCCGACGGCCCGCAACCTGGACCTGTGAATTGCCACCTTGGCCAGGCCCCGGTGCTAACCACTGTGCCACTGTGCCGCCCATGGAATGGTTGGAGTAAATGTCTAACATCACCTAACTCTGGAGGGCTTCAGAAGCTGGAATTGAATTATCCCAGTAACTAAATTACACAATCTGTTTCCGATACAAGACTGAGTGGTATTTCCCTAATCTCCACTCTGTTGACCTCACCATGCTTTTCTCATGACTGGATCTGGGTCCTCCCATTAGTAGAAATTCCTCCAATAATAGCTGATTCAGCTAAGTATACCACTATAAGCACCATTCAAGAGATAACAGGTGCCACTTTGTGATCAGCAATCCCTCCAAGAGCCCATTGCTGTTCAGCAGTAATCATTCTCAGACTTGATTTAAAGCAACCAAGCTATCGTGAGCCTCGTGCACGGAAGTCCTCTTGGACAATTCAGCCTGATCAATCTCACCAATCCTTCAGTGACTTCTCTTCAGAATTCTGTTCCATTCAGTTTAAGCTTAATTGCAAGTTGTTTATTCAAACAACAAAACTGAATTCACCTTTCAATAAGGTCCCACATAAGAGATTAGCGTGCAAAATTAAAGCACATAGAATTGGGGGTAAAGTACTGACATGGATAGAGAACTGGTTGGCAGATAGGAAACAAAGAGTAGGAATAAAAGGGTCTTTTTCTGAATGGCAGGCAGTGACTAGTGGGGTACCCCAGGGATCAGTGCTAGAACACCAGCAATATACATTAAATATAGAGATGAGGGAATTAAATGCAATATATCCAAGTTTGCAGACAACACAAAGCTGGGTGGGAGTGTGAACTGTGAGGAGGATGCAGAGAAGCTCCAGTGTGATTTGGACAGGTTGAGTGAGTGGGCAAATACATGGCAGATGCAGTATAATGTGGATAAATGTGAGGTTATCCACTTTGCATGGCAAAAACAGAAAGGCAGATTATTATCTGAACGGCGATAGATTGGGAAAGGGGGAGGTGAAGCGAGACCTGGATGTCCTTGTGCACCAGTCGCTGAAAGTAAGCAGGCAGTTACAGCAGGCAGTTAAGAAGGCAAATGGTATGTTGGCCTTCATAGCGAGAGGATTTGAGTACAGGAGCAAAAATGTCTTGCTGCAATTGCCTTGGTGAGATCACATCTGGAGTATTGTGTGCAGTTTTGGTCTCCTTATCTGTGGAAGGATGTTCTTGCTATGGAGGGAGTGCAGCGAAGGTTCACCAGACTGATTCCTGGGGTGGCAGTACTGACGTATGGAGAGAGATTGGGTCGATTAGGCTTGTATTCGCTGGAGTTTAGAAGAATGAGAGGGGATCTCATAGAAACCTACAAAATTCTAACAGGACTGGACAAACTAGATGCAGGAAGGATATTCCCAATGGCAGGGGAGTCCAGGACCAGGGATCACAGTCTAAGGATATGGGGTAAGCCATTTAGGACTGAGATGAGGGGGGATTTCTTCACCCTGAGTGGTGAACCTGTGGAATTCTCTACCACAGAAAGCAGTTGAAGCCAAATCATTAAATATATTCAAGAGAGTGTTAGATATAGTTCTTAGGGCTAAAGGGATCAAGGAATATGGGGAGAAAGCGGGAACAGGGTACTGAGTTTGGATGATCAGCCAAGATCGTATTGAATGGCGGTGCAGGCTCGAAGGGCCGAATGGCCTATTCCTGCTCCTATTTTTCTATGTTTCGATGTTTTCCAGAACCTCCACTCAATACTTCAATGAACATTTACTGAGTTGACCAGTAATGCATAGAACATAGAACATAGAACATTACAGCGCAGTACAGGCCCTTCGGCCCTCGATGTTGCGCCGACCTGTGAAACCATCTGACCTAAACTATTCCATTTTCATCCATATGTCTATCCAATGACCACTTAAATGCCCTTAAAGTTGGCGAGTCTACTACTGTTGCAGGCAGGGCGTTCCACGCCCCTACTACTCTCTGAGTAAAGAAACTACCTCTGACATCTGTCCTATATCTATCACCCCTCAACTTAAAGCTATGTCCCCTCGTGTTTGCCATCACCATCCGAGGAAAAAGACTCTCACTATCCACCCTATCTAACCCTCTGATTATCTTATATGTCTCTATTAAGTCACCTCTCCTCCTCCTTCTCTCTAACGAAAACAACCTCAAGTCCCTCAGCCTTTCCTCGTAAGACCTTCCCTCCATACCAGGCAACATCCTAGTAAATCTCCTCTGCACCCTTTCCAAAGCTTCCACATCCTTCCTATAATGCGGTGACCAGAACTGCACGCAATACTCCAGGCGCGGCCACACCAGAGTTTTGTACAGCTGCAGCATGACCTTGTGGCTCCGAAACGCGATCCCCCTACTAATAAAAGCTAACACACCATATGCCTTCTTAACAGCCCTATTAACCTGGGTGGCAACTTTCAGGGATTTATGTACCTGGACACCAAGATCTTTCTGTTCATCTACACTACCAAGAATCTTCCCATTAGCCCAGAACTCTGCATTCCTGTTACTCCTTCCAAAGTGAATCACCTCACACTTTTCCGCATTAAACTCCATTTGCCATCTCTCAGCCCAGCTCTGCAGCCTATCTATGTCCCTCTGTAACCTCCAACATCCTTCGGCACTATCCACAACTCCACTGACCTTCGTGTCATCCGCAAATTTACTAACCCACCCTTCTACACCCTCATCCAGGTCATTTATAAAAATGACAAACAGCAGTGGCCCCAAAACAGATCCTTGCAGTACACCACTAGTAACTAAACTCCAGGATGAACATTTGCCATCAACCACCACCCTCTGTCTTCTTTCAGCTAGCCAATTTCTGATCCAAAGCACTAAATCACCTTCAATCCCATACTTCCGTATTTTCTGCAATAGCCTACCGTGGGGAACTTTATCAAACGCCTTACTGAAATCCGTATACACCACATCCACGGCTTTACCCTCATCCACCTGTTTGGTCACCTTCTCAAAAAACTCAATAAGGTTTGTGAGGCACGACCTACCCTTCACAAAACCGTGCTGACTATCGCTAATGAACTTATTCTTTTCAAGATGATTATAAATCCTATCTCTTATAACCTTTTCCAACATTTTACCCACAATCGAAGTAAGGCTCACAGGTCTATAATTACCAGGGCTGTCTCTACTCCCCTTCTTGAACAAGGGGACAACATTTGCTATCCTCCAGTCTTCCGGCACTATTCCTGTCGACAATGACGACATAAAGATCAAGGACAAAGGCTCTGCAATCTCCTCCCTGGCTTCCCAGAGAATCCTAGGATAAATCCCATCTGGCCCAGGGGACATATCTATTTTCACACTTTCCAAAATTGCTAACACCTCCTCCTTGTGAACCTCGATCCCATCTAGCCTAGTAGTCTGTATCTCAGTATTCTCCTTGACAACATTTTCTTTCTCTACTGTAAATACTGACGAAAAATATTCATTTGACGCTTCCCCTATCTCCTCTGATTCCACACACAACTTTCCACTACTATCCTTGATTAGCCCTAATCTAACTCTAGTCATTCTTTTATTCCTGATATACCTGTAGAAAGCCTTAGGGTTTTCCTTGATCCTATCCGCCAATGACTTCTCGTGTCCTCTCCTCGCTCTTCTAAGCTGTCCCTTTAGATCCTTCCTGGCTTGCTTGTAACTCTCAAGCGCCCTAACTGAGCCTTCACATCTCATCCTAACATAAGTCTTCTTCTTCCTCTTGACAAGCGCTTCAACTTCTTTTGTAAACCACGGCTCCCTCGCTCGACAACTTCCTCCCTGCCTGACAGGTACATACTTATCAAGGACACGCAGTAGCTGCTCCTTGAATAAGCTCCACATTTCGATTGTACCCATCCCCTGCAGTTTCCTTCCCCATCCTACGCATCCTAAATCTTGCCTAATCGCATCATAATTTCCTTTCTCCCAGCTATAATTCTTGCCCTGCGGTATATACCTGTCCCTGCCCATCGCTAAGGTAAACCTAACCGAATTGTGATCACTATCACCAAAGTGCTCACCTACATCTAAATCTAACACCTGGCCGGGTTCATTACCCAGTACCAAATCCAATGTGGCATCGCCCCTGGTTGGCCTGTCTACATACTGTGTCAATGAAAATGCATGATGTAAAAACTTCTGGAGCTGGCTTTACATGGTTGGCAAAATACAAATTGCTGAAACAATCGGAAACACACACACGATACGAGCAGTACCACTCTTTTTTACATGTGGCAAATCAAAACGCTCAATATACCACTTTGCAAGTTAAATCTATGTTCAATGTGCTTGCACTGTATTTGTTTTTACTGCTAGTTTTACACAGGCATGAATGTGTTTAAAGCAAACACACGTAGTTGTGCAAAGGAATGTAGTACAAGTAGGTGAAGCACTTGCCAGTCGGAATTTCTATCCTGCCGAGTCAGATTGCTGCTTTCTGTCAAGAACATTTCTGAGCATTTGTGTTAATTTGCTGTCTTTCTCCCGGTGGTGGCGCGGGAAAAAGGGCCACTGTATGTCACACTCCCTAGCGATCTCCTGTTCGAACTTTCAGAATGCAATGGGTGGAATCTTACCAGCTTTAAAATGTTTTAGGCGTCGAAAACAAATGTGGGTCCCGACAGCATTGGTGTCGGCTGGCCGCACGGAGTCGCGATCTTCTCACAGGCGGCCTCCGTGTTCACCGTCCAATTGAGGACAGCAGGCGAGGCGGGAAGCCCAATCAGAAGGCGCTGGATGGCCAGCAGTCCCACTGGGAAAGGTAAAGACTGCCAGGGCATCTCAAAATGGAGGTGCTCTCTGAATCGTGGTGCAAATTTCGAAATAAAGAAGGGCCACATCTGTCAGGGGCATCAGTATGGAGAGAGAGCCCCTCTGCAGAATTGCTTTTGGCTGTGGCCTTCTCATCCTAACGGATTCGTGACTGGGGATTGAGAGGAGGCATTGATGGCCCCACGGCCTACCATCGGGGGGCCACCTCCAGGTAGCTGCCGGGCTCTGGCCTCAGCAGACGATACATCGGGAAGATGCCAGCACGTTCTGGAAATGGCTCAAGTGGAACCTTAATTGCTCTAAATGGCCTTAATTAGCAGTCAGTGATATTTGTGTGGAAAGAATTCCAAACTTTCTGCCCTGTGCTAAATATCACAGAAGTGAGCTCAACATGCCCAACAGTTCACCCAAAATTCTACCCTGCAATTCCCTCCCTAAAGTTCGCTGCCTCTCTATCTCACACTCCTTTTTTAAGACCGTGCTTAAAACCTACCTCTTTGACTAAGCATTTAGTCACCCATCCTAATATCTCCTTCAGCCCAGTGCAGGTTGCCAGTTCCTGTGGCAATCCACTATTATTTCTTTGGTTCTTTATGCTGCCACCCTATAGAGTCTAACCGGAGAAGTTCTTTGACTGTAGTATTTAAACATTAACCTTTGTTGTATAATAACTATATACATGTGAGCCGCATGGAAATTGGCAGGATCCTCAAGGACACATTGTACAGCGAGCCCGTCACTGGTATTAGACCGACCAGCCGTCCATGTCTCCGCTTTAAAGACATCTGCAAACGTGACATGAAGTCCTGTGACATTGACCACAAGTCGTGGGAGTCAGTTGCCAGTGATCGCCTGAGCTGGCGGATAGCCATAAAGGCAGGGCTAAAGAGTGGCGAGTCGAAGAGACTTAGCTGTTGGCAGGAAAAAAGACAAAAGCGCAAGGAGAGAGCCAACTGTGTAACAGCGCCGACAACCAATTTTATCTTCAGCGCCTGTGGAAGAGTCTATCACTCTAGAATTGGCCTTTATAGCCACTCCAGGCGCTGCTTCACAAACCACTGACCACCTCCAGGTGCTTACCCATTGTCTCTCGAGACAAGAAGGCCAAAGAAGACAAAGAAGAAGAACTATATACACTCCACACTAGCCTGTGTGTCTCCTTCAAAAGCCACACTAACTGTTCTCGAGTCTCTCCCACATAATCTCTTACCTCATCCTGGTGGATGGTAATCTTTACGTTCTGTCAAGATTAACCCTTTGATACCCTTATACTACACCTCCCCCCCCCCCCCCAAGTCTTTATCCCAGTCTATATTTACATAATTCACTTTTCTATTTACATGCTACCCCATCTCCCCCCCCCCCCCCCCCCCCCAAGTGTCTGACTTCATAGATTCAACCTATTTGGAGGCTTCACAACTCTCCCTGATCATCTTGTCGTTAGATGTGAAAGATTAGTAGTCTTTCTCTGATCCTTTGTTTCTTGACTTGGATGGCCTTTGTTAAAGTTTGTAGCATTCGGTGCTTTTTGAATTTTCAGTTCATCATCTGAGCCGTCTAAATGTATGACCGATTGATGTCTTTGATGTAAAGGAATACGATTCCTTCTATTTCTCCATATAGAATTCTTGAGTTCATAGGAGATAAGATCACTGTTGATTCTCGTCTATCTGGCGAATTACCCCTCCTATATTTTGGTCTTGTACCCATACCTTTTGCCCTTCTGACAACTTTGCTAGGTTTCTTGTACGGTATCTTCTGTTATAATTATGGATCTGTTTGTTTCAATACGACTTCTTGTTCTTGTACTTTCTGATCATCCTTGCTTTGCAATCCTGGAAGTAATGTCTTGGGTAGAATTGGAAGTTGTATTCCAAGTTTTCTTCTCATTAAGGGTTTTGATGGAGTTAATCTGCACAATAATGGTGTAATTCTGTATGTTAGTGCTAATTGGAAATCTTGGTCTTTTATCAACATAGTTTTGATGGTTCTGACTGCTCGCTCAGCTTCTCCATTTGATTATGGATACTTAGGGGAGCTTGTTAGGTGAACAAATCCACATTCTTTTGCAAAGTGTGTGAAGTTTGCAAATTGTGGTCCATTATCAGATACTATTGGATCAGGTATAACATGTGTTGTGAAAACCTCTTGTAAAACTCTGATGACTGATTCAGTTGTTGTTGTGTACATCCGCTTAACGTCGATCCATCTTGAGAAGTAATCAACTATAATTAGATAGGACCTTCCCTCAAAGAAGAATAAATCCATCGCCAACTGTTCCCACGGTCGAGTTCGGAATTGGGTCAAAATTAGTGTTCTCTTTGATCTTGCCTGTGAACCTGACAATTTTGTTGGACTTGCTTCTTCCCAAGTTCTTTGTCCATGTAGCACTCCTGTAGGAACTTATTGCATTTCTCTTTCTCTGTAGACTTTGAGCGGCATGGCGGGCTGTGCTGTGTTGTGCGGGTTCTCTCTGCATTGTGTGGGCTCTCTGGCGGAATCCGACTCTCTGCAATGCTCAGGTTAGGTTGGGGACTCCCTCTGTCCTGGCTCCTGAATTCTTATCTTTTTCAATTTTCTTTATAAGCTCTTCTACTTAAGAGTGAGACTCCTGATTGATTAGGACATACAGTGTTTTTTTTTAGAGATACAGCACTGAAACAGGCCCTTCGGCCCACCGAGTCTGTGCCGACCATCAACCACCCATATATACTAATCCTACACTAATCCCATATTCCTACCAAACATCCCCACCTGTCCCAATATTTCCCTACCACCTACCTATACTAGTGACAATTTATAATGGCCAATTTACCTACCAACCTGCAAGTCTTTTGGCTTGTGGGAGGAAACCGGAGCACCCGGAGAAAACCCACGCAGACACAGGGAGAACTTGCAAACTCCACACAGGCAGTACCCAGAATTGAACCCGGGTCGCTGGAGCTGTGAGGCTGCGGTGCTAACCACTGCGCCACTGTGCCGCCCTAATGTTTCTAATGTTTCTAATATCTGCTTTCCATTGTATTGAAGTGTTGCGTGTAACTTCCCTTTTACTTCAAGTACAACACCTCCTGGGCCATGTAACTGAGTTTCTGTTGGTTGCAGAATGTGTTTGGATAGCCACGGCTCTTTATCTGACAGGACCGTCACACTTGCCCCTGGGTTGAGTTTGAAATTAGTGATATGTCCGTTGACGTATATGTCTGCTGACCAAAATGTTTGTTTTGGATCATTGATCTCGCCCAGAAAATATTTTAATTGGTCTGCTGCAGGAGGTTGCGTAATTTCATTCTACTGCGGCGCAGTGGTTAGCACCGCAGCCTCACAGCTCCAGGGACCCGGGTTCAATTCTGGGTACTGCCTGTGCGGAGTTTGCAAGTTCTCCCTGTGACCGTGTGGGTTTTTGCCGAGTGCTCCGGTTTCCTCCCACAGCCAAAGACTTGCAGGTTGATAGGTAAATTGGCCATTGTAAATTGCCCCTAGTGTAGGTAGGTGGTAGGGATTATGGGATTACTGCAGGGTTAGTATAAATGGGTGGTTGTTGGTCGGCACAGACTCGGTGGGCCGAAGGGCCTGTTTCAGTGCTGTATCTCTAAATAAATAAATAAATATTCTTAACTCCATTTCCTGTTGAGGTAGTCGAGATTTTATTTCGGCACATCTTACTGAAATGCCCAACCTTCCTGCAATTAAAGTATTCTGCTCTATTGGTGAGGAATTGTTCGAAACTGTGGGAAGTTTTTGCACCACAGCGCTGGCAGGGTTTAAAGGCATCTTGGCTCCCCCCTCCCCATTGTACCATTTTCCCTGGTGCCTCTTGTTCAGTCCTGTACCAAGGTCTTTTCTCACCTCGTACGATTGGTCTGTTGCTGTGGTGCCACAGTGGGAATCACAAGATTTTAAGATTTTGTCAAATGTGGCTGATTTTTCATCAATACATTTTCTTGCTTTATGTCATCAGCCACAGCACCAATTAAATGTAATAATGTATGCACTTGCTCTGTTTTGGACCTGCTGTCCAATTTTGATGCAATTCTATACCTGAGGAGCCTTTTCCTCCATAGTTCCCTGTTCTGAGTCTGATTGGATCCCTCGTGACTTTTAAAACTCTCTGGCACTCCCAAATTTTGATCCATTTTAAAAATATTTTATAGACTCTTTAGTGTGTTCCCCCGTTCAGAAACTTTTTTTCAGGCTAGCTTGCTTTAATGGAGTGTAACAGGTGCTTGACAGTGTTCTCTGTTTTCCTTTCAGCACTTTGCTTATATGTTTACACAGCTGTTCGATAGGCAGTTCAAGGGTTTGAACTTTGCTTTTTTTTGCTAGAGTTTATTTATCTTCTTTGCGCTTGACTGGTTTAATGATTTTTTTTCTCTCTCTCAGCCTAGTTGCATTAATGGAGACTGTTGTGTTGGGGAGTTTCCTGCGCTTTTTCTCTCCTCTTCACTATCGGACTTGTTTTTTTCCTCGGTTGGCCAGCTTTTTGGGGTTTGCCCCATTTTATCTCTCTCTCGCTCACAGAGAACCTTTAGAAAATTACTTTAAGCTCTTCAAGGGCTTTTTTTTTACTGGGATTTCTCAATCATCGGCACAGTGACTCACCCGATCGCTTGCTTTGCAGCCATGCTTCTGTTCTCTGGAGCTTTTCTCAGGTCTGCAGTTTGTTTTTCCTCTCTCTTCAGCTACTTGTTTTAAAGTTTCTTCTCTTGGTGCTTCAAACTTTCTCTTCTGGGTGTAGGACTTCGATCCCAGTGCTGTTCATATTAGGTTCTTTTTGCTGCCACTGTATAGAGTCTAGCCAGAGAAGTTCTTAGACTATAGTAATTAAACATTAACCTTTATTATATAGTAACTATATACACTCCACACTAGCCTGTGTGTCTCCTTCAAAAGCCACACTGTAACTGTTATCGAGTCTCTCCCACGTGATCTCTTACCTCATCCTGGTGGGCGGGAATCTTTACATTGTCTCAAGATTAACCCTTTAATACCCTTCTACTACATCCACCTCCATCAAGATCGCACAAGAACACAGAAAAAGGAACAGGTGTAGACCATATGGCCCATCAAGCCTACTCTGCCATTCAATATGATCATGGCTGATCTTAGGCTTCAATTCCACTTTCCCGCCCGCTTGCCATATCCCTGGATTCCCTGCCTACAATAGGTTGTTACAGCTTCCTGGAACAAGCCCTCCTTCCCAGTGGAACCCAGGCAGGAACGCATCGGGAAGCCGACCAGACTTGCAACTTTCAAATATTCTCTGCCCCTCCCACCTCTAAAGATGCCTCCGCTGGCTTGATATGATTCCGCCCAATGTCAGCTACTCAAATTAATACACTGCAGTAAATGGCCTTTTATTCTATATAGCAGCAGAAATAATGGGCGGTAATGGGCGGAATTTTAACAGATCCACACACAGCAGGAGGGCAATATCAGATCAGGAACCCATTTGGAATTGAAGCGGGCTTAGCCGTGGCTCTTTAACTCAGACACTGCATTAGCATCCCAGTTCTGCATTTCTGAAGCAATCACAGAGGGTGGGCAGATGATGTGCTGCATCTGTCATAGGAAGAATTTCTTGTTAAAAGCACCCTGGTAGGGGTCAGAATGGCTGAACTGTACATTAATGCCTGAGGTTTCAGCAACTACAGGAATGGAAAGGAGACCTGAGAAAGCTGGCCGCAGGTCTATGACTCTGAGGGACTGAAGTGAGGTGATGTTTCCCAAGGACAGGAGGAAGAGGCGAATCTCTCAAACCAGGTATGCATGGATGCAAGTGGCTGAGAAAGTCAGCAGCAGGAGTGTGGTCCCTTGAATCTGAATACAGTGCCCCAAGAGGTTCAAGACCTCAGGAAGACAGGAAAGGTGAGTGGCATAACAGTATCAGATGCCAAACTTTTCCAGCATTCTCACATACAACACTCCTCAGACCAACACAGTTTACAGCTCTACCCATTCCTCTCTCGATGCACCTCCTCACATCCCCATCTGAGTAGCCAACACTGACACTCAACCTCATCTTTGTGCCATCTCACACCATTTGCCTAACTATCAACCTCAACAAATGTTGTCGTTTGCTCATCTCCATGCAATCCATTTCCTGCACTCACACTCACAACTCTCTACTTTATCTCCTTGCAAAAAAAATTGCAAAAGTCGAGGGAGAGGCGGAGAACTGGGGTGGGGGCGGGACCTCCAGTGATAACCACCTTGACAGCTACTGGCAGTGTGTTCCCACCTGGTCCACTGGGAAGGATGCCTTCTTCCAGGAAGCTGCAACAACCTACTGTAAAAGCCTGAGCCTCCTGAGGCACTAGTGTGCACACATGTCGAGGCAGCTGATTCTCTGCCTGTAGGTCCTGTGTTCAGAGTCTCACCTCCTTCCAGCTGGATCTCTTGTGTCCATTTCCTCTGTCCTGTGCACTGGCATGTGCCTGAGGAGAAGGCATCCGATGATGCTAGTGCTGTTGCTCCTACTGCTATTGGTGTTACTGCTCCTCTTGTTCCTCATCAAAGGTCTAAGGTAGAGCTGCACAAGCTGCAGTGAAGGCTGACAGCAGGGAAGTGCAGATCAAGGTGAGTTTTTTAAAATTTGTTTATGGGGATGTGGACGTTGCTGGCCAGGCCAGGATTTATTGCCCATCCCTAATCGCCCATGAGAAGGTGATGGTGACATGCCTTCTTGAATCGCTGCAGTCCATGTGGGGTAGCTACACCCACAGTGCTGTTAGGAAGGGAGTTCCAGGATTTTAACCCAGCGACAGTGAAGGAATGGCGATATAGTTCCAAGTCAGGATTGTGTGTAGCTTGGAGGGGAACTTGCAGGTGATGTGTTCCCATGCATCTGCTGCCCTTGCCCTTCTAGGTGTTCGCAGATTTGGAAGGTGCTGTCTGAGTAGCCTTGATGCATTGCTGCAGTGCATCTTATAGATGGTACACAATGTTGCCACTGTGCGTTGGTGGTGGAGCGAGTGAATGTTTGTAGATGGGGTGCCAATCAAGTGGGCTGCTTTGTCCTGGATGGTGTCAAGCTTCTTGAGTGTTGTCGGAGCTGCACCCATCCAGGCAAGTGGAGAGTATTCCATCACACTCCTGACTTGTGCCTTGTAGATGGTGGACAGGCTTTGGAGAGTCAGGAGGTGAGTTACTCGCCGTGAAGTGAAGGCCAAGACAGTTGAAACGACTTCCAAGATGTTGGAAATCATCTGTCAAGCAGTGAAAGCACATTCTTAGAAGTGCTGTGAGCACCAGCCTCTTACCTAGGTACAGCTACAACTATTCAGTTTCTCTCTTTGAAGGCTTCATAGCCTGTCAGTTTCATTGATCAGTGACCCCTCACTGTGCTCTCGCCTAGTTCACAGAATCACAGAATTATTACCGTGCAGAAGGAGACCATTCGGTCCATCATGTCCGCACCAGCTCTCTGAAAGCTCTCAATTCCATTCCCCTGCCTCTCCCCATAACCCTGCACATTCTTCATTTTCATATAACTGTCTAATTCCCTTTTAAATGCTTCAATTGAACCTGCCTCTACCATTTTCTCAGGCAGCGCATTCCAGACCTTAACCACTCGCTGCGTGAAGAAGTTTTTCCTCATGTCACTTTTGCGTCTCTTTCCAAATACTTTAAATCTGTGCCCTTTCGTTTTTGATCCTATCTGATTAGTAAGTTTGCGGACGACACAAAGGTTGGTGGAGTTGCGGATAATGATGAGGATTGTCAGAGGATACAGCAGGATATAGATCGGTTGGAGACTTGGGCGGAGAAATGGCAGATGGAGTTTAATCCGGACAAATGTGAGGTAATGCATTTTGGAAGGTCTAATGCAGGTGGGAGGTATACAGTAAATGGCAGAACCCTTAGGAGTATTAACGTACAGGTCCACAGGTCACTGAAAGTGGCAACGCAGGTGGATAAGGTAGTCAAGAAGGCATACGGCATGCTTGCCTTCATCGGTCGGGGCATAGAGTATAAAAATTGGCAAGTCATGTTGCAGCTGTACAGAACCTTAGTTAGGCCACACTTACAATATTGCGTGCAATTCTGGTCGCCACACTACCAGAAGGACGTGGAGGCTTTGGAGAGGGTACAGAGGAGGTTTACCAGGATGTTGCCTGGTCTGGAGGGCATTAGCTATGAGGAGAGGTTGGAAAAACTCGGATTGTTTTCACTGGAACGACGGAGGTGGAGGGGCGACATGATAGAGGTTTACAAAGTTATGAGCGGCATGGACAGAGTGGATAGTCAGAAGCTTTTTCCTAGGGTGGAAGAATCAGTTACTAGGGGTCATAGGTTTAAGGTGAGAGGGGCAAAGTTTAGACGGGATGTGCGAGGCAAGTTTTTTACACAGAGGGTGGTGAGTGCCTGGAACTTGCTGCCAGGGGAGGTGGTGGAAGCAGAATCGATAGCGACGTTTAAGAGACATCTTGACAAATATATGAAGAGGAAGGGATTAGAGGGATATGGGCCCCGGAAGTGCAGAAGGTGTTAGTTTCGGCAGGCATCAAGATCGGTGCAGGCTTGGAGGGCCGAATGGCCTGTTCCTGTGCTGTACTGTTCTTTGTTCTATCACAAGTGGGAACAGTTTTTCTCTATCTACTCTGTCCAGATTCCTCATGATTTTGAATACCTCTATAAAATCACCTCTCAGCCTTTTCTTCTACAAGGAAAACAGTCCTTACTTCTCCAATCTATCTCCTAACTGAAATTCGTAATCCCTGGAACCATTCTCATGAATCTTTTCTGTACTCTGTCCAATGCCCTCCCGTCTTTCCTCAAGTGCAGCACCCAGAATTGGACGCAATACTCCAGCTGAGGCCAAACTAGTGTCTTATACAAGTTCAACATAACTTCCTTGCTCTTGTACTCTATGCCCCGATTAATAAAGCCCAAGATACCGTATGCTTTATTAACCACTCTCTCGACCTTTCCTGCCACCTTCAATTAATTACGCACATATACACCTAGGTCCCTCTGTTCCTGCACCCCCTTTAGAATTGCATCCTTTATTCTATATTGCCTCTCCATGTTCTTCCGACTAGAATGAATCACTTCACATTTCTCTGCATTGAACTTCATCTGCCACCTGTCTGCCCACTCCACCAACTTGTCTATGTCCTTTTGAAGTTCTACACTATCCTCCTCACAGTTCACAAGGCTTCCAAGTTTCGTATCATCTGCAAACTTTGAAATTGTGCCCTGTACACCAAGATCTAGGTCATTAATATATATTAGGAAAAGCAAGGGTCCCAACACTGATCCCTGGGAACTCCACTACAAACTTTCCTCCAGCCTGAAAAACATCCGAAAAACACTACTCTTTATTTCCTGTCACTCAGCCAATTTAGTATCCATATTGCTACCATCCCTTTTATTCCATGAGCTACAAATTTGCTCACAAGTCTGTTGTGTGGCACTGTATCAAACGCCTTTTGAAAGTCCACGAACACCACATCAACAGCATTGCCCTCATTAACCCTCTTTGTTACCTCCTCAAAAAACTCCAGCAAGTTAGTTAAACATGATTTTCCCTTAAGAAATCCTTGCTGGCTTTCCTTAATTGACTCGCATTTGTCCACGTGACTATTGATTTTGTCCCGAATTATTTTTTCTGGAAGTTTTCCCACCACCAAAGTTAAACTGGCTGGCCTGTAGTTGCTGGGCTTACCTTTACACCCTTTTTTGAACAAGGGTGTAATGTTTGCAATTTTCCAGTCCTCTGGCACCACCCCCGAGTCTAAGGAAGACTGAAAAATTATGGCCTCTGCGATTTCCACCCCCACTTCCCTCAGTATTCTTAGATGCATCTCATCTGGCCCTAGTGCTTTATCCACTTTAAGTACAGACAACCTATCTAATACTTCCTCTTTATCAATTTTAAACCCCTCTAGTGTCTGACTTACCTCCTCCTTCACCATTGCCTGGGTTGCATCTTCTTCCTTGGTAAAGACAGATGCAAAGTATTCATTTAATACCTCAGCTATGCCCTTTGCCTCAATGTGTAAATCCCCTTTCTGGTCCCTAATCGGCCCCACTCCTCCTTTTACCACCCTTTTACTCTGTATATGCTTGTAGAAAAGGTTGGGATTTCCTTTAATGCTAGCTGCCAGTCTCTTTTCATGCTCTCTCTTAGCTTCTCTTATTTGCTTTTTCACTTCCCCTCTGGACCTTCTATATTCAGCCTGGTCCTCAATAGTACTTTCTATCTGGCAAGTTCCACACAGCACAGGACACCCATGCGCTGGCTGTTAAAGCCAGAATTATAGGTTAAATCCTGAGTTAATTGGGGATTTATAATATTGCAATTACTTACCCTACAGCTCCACAGCAGTTTCTCACTTGCCTGCAAACCCGCCTGGGTTAAACCCAGAAGCGGGCAGAATTATATTGTGTTTCCGATGCCACTTTCTGGGACTTTGACACCCCCGCCCACAGTCTAGCCCACTCCCTTGGCATTTACAATCCTGCCCAATGTCATAGTAAATTCAAAAGATGGGGGAAAATTTTTTATACAGTGGGTGGAGGTAAGGAATTAGGAAGAACATTTGGAGTTTGCTCCATCAGACCCTTGAAAGCAAGTTAACAGTTGCAGTAATTAGTGGGCACTGACAGCTCAGTACAAAAATTGCTAAAGAAAGCTTGCTGCAGCAGTTAGGAACAGTTAAAACTTGAAGGCAAATCATGATCCCACTGGTGCCTTCACAAAGAGAGGCCAGAAATACTTGTGTGTGTGGTAAGATGTTTACTGTAAACTTTCACGAACAACTGCAAGGGGAAACTGCCCACAGGATGAATTTATTTTTCAATGAAAATGTTCATTAACTTCATGCAATGTATATCTGGTTGTCAAAACACAGCTGTTAGTTACAAACACACAATCATAGAGCATGGGTTTAGGCAAAATAACCGCCCACTACATGAATCCACTCTGCTTGAGAGCAGAACTGTCAAATTGGATACACAGACACACATGGGTGCACATGGAAGCATGCAAGTGCACAAACACAGACATGCACAGATGTAAACACAACACATCACACAACACTCGCATGTACGTATGTAGTGGTTATAGTATGAAACTACAAATCTAGCAGTCATGAGCTCAAATCTCACCATGGCAAGTTGCAAACTGATATCAATAAACCTAGTAATTTATGGGCTGGCACATGAAAAGTTACCATGAAAAGCTGCCAGATTGTTAAAAAAACTAAACACACTCACTAATGACTTTCAGGGAAGGCAACCTGCCACCCCTACCCAATCTGGCCTACATGTGACTCCAGTCTAACACTTCATGGTTGACTTTTAATGCTCTCAGAGCAAGTAAGGAATGAGCCATACAAGTGGCTCTGCAAATGCTGTACACACCCTAATAACAAATTTAAAAAACATACCTACAATTGGTGCAAACCAGTCTCCAGCCTTCTGACAGGATGAGGTTGACGTGGCAACACCCTATATCGGTACTTATCACACCGTGTGCCTAACCACGGGGAACGGAAAAGAGATGCTGGCAACTTTTCCACAGTTTAAATGATGGCATTAAACTCTCACATGCTGTTGTTACAAGACATAGAGGACATGCTTCCTTAATTGTTAGAATGATTTTATTTTTCCAACAGTTAGTTTTGAAATAACCTTTCATCTGTTGGGTTTTCTCACTTGGTGAAATAATTGTTACTGAGCTTAATGCCAAATGGTATTTTAAAACTGGCAAGTAGACATTTGGGGTTGGATTTTCAAAGCCGTCTGAGTGCAGGAACGAAAGCGAACACGATTTGAAGATCACGTTCACAGATGTTGGCACTGGCACCCGCCACCTCCAGAGCGCAATGCCATTTTTAAAGGGACGCCAGCAGCGAGGGAATGGGTAGGACGCTCACCTCCAATTATGTGTCTGTTCAGCTCATTAAAATCTTTGAAGGCTGGTCACAGGAAAACGCCATGGGGGGAATACGACAGGGTTGTGAAGATGTGAACAGTGTGGAGGGCCATGAGGGCTATGGGAAGGGCTGATTGAAATAAAGCAGAGGCAGCAAATAAAGCTCAGCTGCTTCAGCTGTGCCTCAGTGTGGCTATTGCTGCATCTGGAAGCGCTGAATTTCTCATTCGTAAGTGACCAGAAACTAGAGAGGGACGCAAGGCCGCTGGCATCAGTTGGGCAGGTGGGGTTGGCAGGGGTAGGCCTGGTGAACGCAGAAAGCCCAGCTGAGGAAGTTCAGATGGTAACCAGTCACTGACATTGGACAGAGCAGCCAGGATGAGCTTCAGCAGATGCTACCTCCCGGACAGTAGGAGGTCAGAGGAGCACAGCATGGGGCTGCAAGGGGCAGAAGGTGCTACCCATTAGGTGCACAGCCCAAGAGTCACCTACCTGCAAATGACAGAGGCCCAGTGCCAAAGAAGCCTGTGTCTATCCAGGCAGATGGTCTCAGTCCTGTGTCCTCTAATCCACAATGACCGGAGGTCTCACAGCCCCCATGGCAGCCCTTACCTGTAGCCATCAAGGTTTTCATCGCCCTGAAGTTCTGTGCAACCGGGTCGTTCCAGGGATTAGCTGTGGACTCAGGTGCCATCTTGCAGTCGGAATCTCATTAGGCCATCAGGCAGATCATGGATGTCCTTTTCAGAAGGGCAGGGGAATAAACCCACTTTGACACACGATGGTCCTGCACAGGCACAGAGGGCATTGAGTTCAGCCTCCATCACTGGATTCTCCCAGGTGCAGGGCATCATCACTTGCACCCAGATGGGCATCAAGACAGCCAGCGACCAGCCAGTGAGATCCATCAACAGGAAGAGCTTCCACTCCCTCAACGTCCAACTGGTCTGTGACCACAACAAGAGCTTCCACTCTATGTGTGCTCACTTTTCTGGCAGCTACCATGAATCCTTCATCCTCCTGCAGTCCACACTGCCTCAGTCCTTCACTCCATCCCCCAAAGTGCATGGCTGGCTCCAAGGAGACAAGGGAAATCCCTGGAAGAGATGGCTACTGACCCCTCTAAGGGAACTCCAGACATAGGTGAAGTAACCAACGCCACCTGCTCAACAGGCTACCCACCGAGGAGACAGTGGCATAGTGGTAATGTCACTGGACTAGTAATCCAGAGGTCCAGGCTAATGCTCTGAAGACATGGGTTCAAATCCCACCATTGCAGCTGGTGGAATTTAACTTTGGTTAATTTTAAAAATCTGTAATCGAAAGCTAGTTTCAGTAATAGTACCACAAAACTATCAATTGTTGTAAAATCCCATCTGGTTCACTAATGTCCTTTAGGGAAGGAAATCTGTCCTTACTTGGTCTGGCCTATGTGTGACTCCATACCCACTGCATTGTGGCTGACTCTTAACTGCCCTCTGAAATGGCCCAGCAAGCCATTCAGTTCAACGGCAATTGCGGATGGGCAATAAATACTGGCCTTGCCAGTGACGCCCATGTCTCATGAAAAAAAATGTTTAAAAAAGGCCGTCGTGTTTGTGAAGATGCGATTGTGGTGCCTGGCTTGGTCAGTTGACATCCTCCAGTACTCTCTTGCAAGGGTCTCTGTCATGGCCTTCCATAGAGGTGTGGACCTTGAGGACAATGAGGCTCTGAAAGGAGACAGCCTATCGGAAGAGGAGCAGAAGGTAAGAGAGGGGAGCAGAGGGAGCTATAACTCTGAACAGTGTTTTTTCTGCACGACAAGGTGGCCTCCTCCTGCCACCCTCTGGGAAGAGATCTCCCTCCTCTCAAAGCAAAACTGACACGAGGAGAAACATTTTCACACAGAGTGGAATGCGCTGCCTGAGAGTGTGGTGGAGGCAGGTTCAACTGAAGCATTCAAAAGGGAATTGGACTGATATATGAAAAAGAAGAATGTGCAGGGTTACAGGGAGAAGGCAGGGGAATAGAACTGAGTGAATTGCTCTTTCAGAGAGCCAGTGCAGACACAATGGGCTGAATGGCCTCCTTCTGCACATTAACAATTCTGTGATTCTCTCCCTCACAGCCTCCAGCATTACTTTCAGGTGGGCAGCGATGAAGCGAGGGTCTGCCCTGCCCCTGCTGCCAGGCGTCCAACTCCCCTCTGATATCTCACTTCTCTCTGGTGCTGTGGAAGGCAGGTCTTTCCCTCAGGACAACCAGTAGCTGTCGTGGGTGTCTACAAAAGCCCCACACTTGATCTGACCCACCTCCATTTTCAATCCCATTGGCTCTAAGAGGTCAGGAACCCCGTCTCCCTACCAATTAAGGTCTTCCTACTTGAAAATTGCAATCTGAATCAGCTTCCCAGAGGAGGCTGGTTTCCAACCTAAAACCAGACCCGGTTCCTGTTTCCTGCCTCCATCATGAAAATACAGCCCTTGATGTATTTTATATTTTTTACCCCTGTATTCCAATAAAGACATTTTTACACCAGTCCCAAGACTCACTAGAAAGAGGAGCACTAGGAGGTGAAGCTTTTCCCTTACACACCTTGAGCTGGATTTTCAATCCAGGGTCAAGCACAGGCTGGAGGTGGGAACTTGTGACAGAGGGCGATTTGAAAAGGCAAACGGCAGCCATGACTGGGCTTGTCATTGCCTTTGAAAATGGAGCAGCAAGGAGAGCAGAGGGCCAGCAGGTAGGGCCTGTCATGGGGAATGTGAGGCTTTGGGCCATTATGCACAGGAGCATAAATGTTAGAGATCAACTGCCGAGATAGGCACAGTCTCCTACATCATTGGCACTCTGTCATTTGCAGATAGCTGACTCTTAGGCAGTACACCTGATGTGGACAGCGCCTTCTTCCCCTTGCAACCCCTCACTCTGCTCCTCTGGCCTCCTCCTGACCAGGAGTAGCTTGCTCCCATCTCAACAGATTCACCCGGCCCTCATTGATTTTCCAGGGCTTCCTCAACCCACCTCTGAAGCCCAAGTGATGCCAGCAGCCTCACATACCTCTCAAGAGTCCAAACACTCACTCCACACAAAGGGAAGCCTCTCAGCATCAGCAGTGGCAACTCTGTGCCATTGCATGAGCAACTGAGTTTAAATCTCCTGTTTTATACAACTTTTTCACACTGCAGTCATGAGCACTCATGGCTCCCCACTGTGTTCCCAACAGCTATGTGTTAATGTGTCCTAGACCCTCCGTTTTTCCCGTGCTTTTCAATTGAAAATTCCAGACTGTTGCTCCTCAGACTCCTAACTAGCTCAACAAGAAGTTAATTGAAGGCATGCAGGTTGCTGGCTCCCCCTCTCTTTGAAAACTGCATTGTTTCTCTGAGGCATTGGGAATCAGTGACACCCCCAAGTGTGTGATTTTCTGGGACTGTCCGCAACCGAACATGCCCCCATGGGCGATTGAAAATTCAGCCCCTTATCTCCATGAACTAGACAATCAAAATGGCAGCTGGCACCTATGGAAAGGAATGCAGTAGTGTAGCAGTTATGGCATTACATTCGTGTCCCAAAGATTGTGAGCCCAGGGCAAGTAATGAAGTCAATAAATCTGATACCGTGTGGGCTGGCACCGTAAAAGTTACCTCGAAAGCTGACAGGCCCCAATTGGTTCACTAATGTCCTTCAGAGCAAGGGACCCTGATCAGCTTGACTCTAAATGCCATCACGGCAACCAACATGGGGCATTAAATATTGCGGATCCAATGTCACCTACATCCTAAGAACAAATAAATAGGTTAACTGGATTATCACCAAGCAGCAAATAAATCAATTTATGACTTACTGCCTCACTGAAACTCTTGGAACAATCCAGATACTCCAGTTTTCCACAGTGTATTCTTGTCATCAATTGTGAGTCAGACAACTAGAAACTGGCATTTCCTTCCACAACCCACACAATACCTTAATTTTCTCCTATCTTTAAGACTCTTAGAGACTACACTGCAAAGCCAACATTTATTTCACAACAGAGTACAGAGTGCTCTAATCAATATACAGGAAGCTGGAAATTATCATAGAATGGTTACAGCACAGAATTAAACTTACCTGTTCCATGTTACTTTGTCGATTTCAAGGCCCTGTTCCACAAGTAACCTACTTGTTCCAGCTACGTTTTTCTTTACCAAGGTGTAACACAAAATATTTGTCTAAGTCCCAAAAGGAAAAAAAGACTTTAAAAGTTACCTCTCACTTTGAATTGCTCGACTATTTCTTGGCTTCCGTTTGCATTTACGTACTTATTGAACCCTTAAAACCACAGACCACAGCACTAATATCATGATGCTCGTATACAGGACACTGCAGTTACTGAAAGCTGCAGATAAGCTTAAAATAAACCATCCACAGCTCTTGAATTCAAACTTCAGAAGGAGCCTCTTGGAGGGACACCCCTGTGGTATGATCAGTGGACACATGCAAGCTTTCTAGTATACG
Organism: Heterodontus francisci; assembly: GCF_036365525.1. Lineage (NCBI taxonomy): Eukaryota > Metazoa > Chordata > Chondrichthyes > Heterodontiformes > Heterodontidae > Heterodontus > Heterodontus francisci. The sequence goes on along the minus strand of NC_090383.1, from coordinate 44,867,736 downwards.
TGTGAATTGACACAGTGCCTGAATCTTCAGTTAAAGGAAACACATTTTCATGAACAGAGTGCATGTTTATTAATCAGCATAAACTGCAATTTTACAAATATGATCCAAAACTTCATGACATTTACACTGATTTTTTAAATGGGTGAAATTAAAGCAAATTGTTACAGCCAGGTGGTGAGAGGTTTGGGTGATTTCCACTGTCCAACTCCCACCTGACTGCAACAAGTGTGTTTTATTATTAGGGTTTAACCCCCTTTGTCTTATTTCTCAAATAAACAGACAGTGACAGGTGTTCTTGTAGGTTTAAAACAGAATATCAATTATTTATTGATCAAAATTGCATTTGCATCCACTCATTCATTTGCACACACACACACAAGAAGAGACAGAGAGGAAAAGGGGTAAGTGGGTTTATAAGTGGGGAGGAGGTCATGGTAAGCCTGTTGAAGTCTCTCAGAAGTCAAATTCTCTTTGGTTGCAGGCCTGAGGTATTTGTAGATTTCTTTCTTGGTTGAAAGTTCAGTTGAAGACTGTGGATCACTGCTGTATAAATTGTGGATATAGAATTCTACTGCAATGTGCATCCCTTCTGGTTTTCTGGAAACAAGCTCTCTCTCTAGGCTGCTTTTTAAGGTAAAGATGCGTTAAATCTCTCCTCTGCTGGAAGACAGGTATTTTCTTCCCTGTAGTGATCAACAATGGCCTTGGATATAGCTACTTCACACCTTCTTTGTTTCAGAAGAACTCATTCAATTCAAAACAGTCTCCTGATGGGTTCAGGATTAGAATAATCCGGTTATGATGTTTCCACTTCAAATCTTCTTTGTTTCAGAAGAACTCATTCAATTCAAAACAGTCTCTTGATGGGTTCAGGATGAGAATAATTTGGTTATGATGTTTCCACTTCAAACCTTTTTTCAGATGAATCCATTCAATTCGGGAATATTTCAGGATGGGTGTAATTGATGTCATGATTGTATGTGTGGGCTTGAGCATTAGAGAATATATGGTACTTGGAAGTGAAACTGAAAGGAACTCAGTGCTTTGGGTGAAACACCTGACCTGGAGGTTGTTGAAAGGTCTGATAAGCTTATGCTGCTGTACTGAGAACAGTGAACAGAACTCTACAGTAGTCTTTAATAAAAAACTTGTTCAGTCTTTTCTAAAGTTAAAGCTGTGATTTCAAGTGTGATTCATTTCAGCCTGAGATGTGACATTGGCAACGAGGTAAATTTGGGGATATTTAGGATTGTGTATGGCATTTGCTGGAGCTGATATGTCTGCGGTACGGGGTGTTGAGCCATTTGATCCGATGGGTTATGCCAGTTCCGTCGGTGTGAAATGGAAAGCATGGCTGGAGGAGTTTGAAGTGTATGCTGACAGTCATGGTTTGTTTTTGGACAGGGTGACGGAGGTACAAAAAGCGCAGTGATGGTCGTTATTGCTGTTCAATGTGGGTGCTTCGGTGTGGGAGACTTTCAAGACGTTGTCTGACATGGGAGAAAAGGTGAATTATGAACGTGCAGTGAAAGCTTTGAAGGACCATTATGTGATGAAGCCAAATGCCATGTTCCAAAGGCATGTTTTCCATCGAATGAGACAGAAAGAGGGGGAAACAGTAGCCCAATTTGTGACGCGTTTGAGGCAGGCGTCGTCGGATGGATGCAATTATGTTGCAACAGATCTGAATAACCAGATAATGGATTAGGTGGTCCAACATTGCAAATTGGATAAGTTGAGGCGCAGGCTGCTGGAAACAGGAGGTGACTTAACATTAGATAATACTTTGAAAATAGTGGCTGCATTGGAAGCAGTGGATGGGCAAATTCACAGCATGAAACTTGGTCCCATTTCTGCCACGGCTTGACAAAATCTGAGGTTAATCGAGTGACACAATGGAATCCCAGTATGTGTAAATGTAAACAGCAAAAGTCTGAGAGAGAGTGTTTCAGATGTGGCAGCTTGGGGGCACTTTGGAAGAGATGATTGCTGCCCTGCCAAGGGAAAGATATGCAAGAAAATGTGGGGGCAGAAACCTTTTTGCCAAGAAGTGCAGAAGCAAAGCTGAACAGAGCAGGAAACCTGGCAAACCATGTAAAGGACAGCTGTGAGATGAGTTGAAGAAGATGCAGTGAGTGAGGACATGAGTAGCAAATATGGATAAATGTTTTCTGTCAATGGAAGCAACCATGAGAAAGTTCCAGTGATTGTTGGGGTGTTGGAGTGAGCACTGTATGGGCAGTGACAGTAATGTCATCAGCAGAGCACTGTGGGAGAAACTGAAGACAACGAGAATCAAATGAAAATCTCAAAAATGTGTCAAAAAGCTTTATCCTTACACATCTAAGACCCCACTTCAAACTGTTCGATGTTTCACGGAGTGTGTAAGAGCTGGGAATCAAAGTGTGGCGGCAGAATTCATAGTGATTGAAGACGACGGTGAGCCTCTTCTGAGTAGAGAAATTGACCAAGCCTTGGGGGTGCTACACATTGGATTGAAAGTGAATTCTGTGAAAGGAGTGTGGGCCAGTGTTTCAAGGAATTGGAAAATTGCACAATCGCCAAGTGAGATTAACAATTGATGAGAATGTGAAGCCTGTAGCTCAGCCTGTACGCAGAACACCTTTTGGCCTGAGAGGGAAAGTTGAGGCAAAGATCAAGGAACTGGTTGACCAAGACATGATAGAGCCAGTTGAAGGACAAACACATAGATCGTCACTAGAGAAGGAAGCTGAATCGTTTGTGACAGTTCCTGCTACACTGAGAGCAATAACAACTAGAGAGATTGAAAGAGAGTCAGACAAAGATCCAGAATTGAATGACATTAGAAAATCCAAGCTGGGAATTGGAAGCATTGCCCATTCAGAGCATACATCATTATATGAGATGAAATGTGCACATATGGGAAGTGTATTCTCAGAAGTAACAGACTTATAGTGCCACAAAATCTTCGGCCTAGACTAGTGATACTAGCTCATGAGGGTCACTTGGGAGTGGTTGGTACTAAGCAAAACTTATGAACCAAAGTATGGTGGCCAGGGATGGAGAAAGATGTGGAGTAGTTTGTTAAAACATGTCACGGATGTCAACTTTGTCAGTAGACCCAATCCACCAGAATCAGTACATAGTACACTGTTACTGGCTAGACCACGGGAGGTTGTAGCAGTTGACTTCTTAGGTCCATTTACATCAGGTCTGTTCATACTAGTGGTGATTGCATTATTACATCCGTTATTATGAGTATGTGGTAATGAAGTCTACAACGGCAGAGTAAATGGTGTTTGCATTGACTGAAATATTTGCAAGGCATAGGTTACCAGTCACTTTGTATTCAGACAATGGACCACAATTCGCTTCACAGACCTTTGCAGATTACATGCAAGTCACAGGCATTCACCATCACAGAGTAACACCTAAATGGCCCCAGGCAAATGGGGAAGTGGAAAGACAAAACCAATCCTTAGAGAAATGGATGAGGATTGCTCAGGCTGAGGGTAAAGACTGGAAATAGATGTTGTTGTCATATGTGGCCATGTATGGAGCAACTACACACATAACGGGAAAGAGCTCAGCTGAGTTGTTATTTGGACGCAAAATATGCACCAAGATACCAGAGCTGAGGGACATTAGAGTTGATCAGAAGGTTCAAGATCATGATGCTGAGAGAAAGGGTGCCACAAAATTTTATGCAGACAACAGAAAGAGAGTTGGACAGTCTGATTTAATGCCAGGTGATGAGGTATTGCTGAGTCGGGAGAGTCCAAGTAACATTGATACACCATATTATCCCAAGCCATACACTGTTATTGCCAAGAAGGGAAACAGTGTGACTGTGCAGTCGCCAGGAGTACTGTATGACAGAAATTCTTCATATGACAAAGACACAACAGCTGATTAGGAGCTGAGGCAAAGCTGACATTCAGCAATCCAGATGTCCAAGCGGGTGATGCTGTTGGCAAGCAGACAACTTGCTATCCAGAGGGAGAAACATCGGTTCCAGAGGGCCCAACAACATTTCCTAATCCTGATGTGATGACTAGAGTTCCTGAGATAACAGGAAGACCACAGCACGAGAGGAGACCACCAAAACGATATGAAGATTATGTGTTGTGATTATGTTCAAAAATCATGGTTGTGGGTAACATGTTGGAAAAGGTTATGAGATAGGATTTATAATCATCTTGAAAAGAATAAGTTCATTAGCGATAGTCAGCACGGTTTTGTGAAGGGTAGGTCGTGCCTCACAAACTTTATTGAGTTTTTTGAGAAGGTGACCAAACAGGTGGATGAGGGTAAAGCCGTGGATGTGTATATGGATTTCAGTAAGGCGTTTGATAAGGTTCCCCACGGTAGGCTATTGCAGAATTTACGGAAGTATGGGATTGAAGGTGATTTCGTGCTTTGGATCAGAAATTGGCTAGCTGAAAGAAGACAGAGGGTGGTGGTTGATGGCAAATGTTCATCCTGGAGTTTAGTTACTAGTGGTGTACCGCAAGGATCTGTTTTGGGGCCACTGCTGTTTGTCATTTTTATAAATGACCTGGATGAGGGTGTAGAAGGGTGGGTTAGTAAATTTGCAGATGACACGAAGGTCGGTGGAGTTGTGGATAGTGCCGAAGGATGTTGTAGGTTACAGAGGGACATAGATAGGCTGCAGAGCTGGGCTGAGAGATGGCAAATGGAGTTTAATGCGGAAAAGTGTGAGATGATTCACTTTGGAAGGAGTAACAGGAATGCAGAGTACTGGGCTAATGGGAAGATTCTTGGTAGTGTAGATGAACAGAGAGATCTTGGTGTCCAGGTACATAAATCCCTGAAAGTTGCCACCCAGTTTAATAGGGCTGTTAAGAAGGCATATGGTGTGTTAGCTTTTATTAGTAGGGGGATCGAGTTTCGGAGCCACGAGGTCATGCTGCAGCTATACAAAACTCTGGTGTGGCCGCACCTGGAGTATTGCGTGCAGTTCTGGTCACTGCATTATAGGAAGGATGTGGAAGCTTTGGAAAGGGTGCAGAGGAGATTTACTAGGATGTTGCCTTGTATGGAGGGAAGGTCTTACGAAGAAAGGCTGAGGAACTTGAGGTTGTTTTCGTTAGAGAGAAGGAGGAGGAGAGGTGACTTAATAGAGACATATAAGATAATCAGAGGGTTAGATAGGGTGGATAGTGAGAGTCTTTTTCCTCGGATGGTGATGGCAAACACGAGGGGACATAGCTTTAAGTTGAGGGGTGATAGATATAGGACAGATGTCAGAGGTAGTTTCTTTACTCAGAGAGTAGTAGGGGCGTGGAACGCCCTGCCTGCAACAGTAGTAGACTCGCCAACTTTAAGGGCATTTAAGTGGTCATTGGATAGACATATGGATGAAAATGGAATAGTGTAGGTCAGATGGTTTCACAGGTCGGCGCAACATCGAGGGCCGAAGGGCCTGTACTGCGCTGTAATGTTCTATGTTCTATGTTTTAGTCTGATAAGGGAGGAATGTCATGATTGTATGTATGGGCTTTGTTACAAGCTCACAAGACAACAGTCTTGCTTGTACTGTGTCTTTATTGAACTGAACTTGTGATGGCTGCCTGCATTGAGTGCCTCATGGTAGAGGTCACATGACTACGACAAGCCAGGAGGCACATTAGTAAAGTGTTGCATTTTTATCCCAAACATCCCCCTTTTCATACACCAAAAAATTTTTTAAAATTGTATGCATTATCATTTACACTGAGTTGCCTTAGTTACCCGCTATGCACACCACTGTTTTCATGCATTAGCAGTTTGTTATTCTCATCAGTCTCTGCACATGCATTGCACACATAATCTTTAACTCGTGCCAGTCTCTTAATGGTGCATGTGCATGTTGTCGTTGGCTGTTCATCTGGGTGATTTTCCATCTCCGGGCACTTGTTCCCATGTCACTTATTGCCGCGGTAACTGTTGTTCAATTTCCATTGTTGGGGTGCTCTGGGACTGGTGGTTGATCTATGGTCTGTGCAAATGGTGAGTTCACATCTTCCTGATCGGCTGCCTGCAGTGAAGGAACAGTTGCTCCAGTCATGCGTATGTGCCTGCAGTTGCGACGATATATCTGGTCGTTCACTTCCACCGCGTACAGTCAAGGTGACAACTGCTTTACGCAGGTCCCAAGTACCCTGACTGGCTCTCCAATCCTCAATTCTGGCAATGGTTTGGCAGTTTTGTCAAAATGAAATTTGGCTTTCTGCTGTTTCACCTTGATTTTGTCACTCACGCCTGTTACTACTTCTGGCTTCAGTAGCCTTTTTTGCTATTGGAAGCGAAGTTTGGGTGCGGTGTGACATTAGTCTTTGTACTGAACTGCTTTCCAGGCCATCAGTAGGTGTGTTTCTCCACTCGAGGATTGCCTTGTGTACATCTGTGCTGGATTTGCTTGCTTTCTTTATGATTCCTTTGGCGATTTTCACTACCGCCTCAGCCTTTCCATTTGACTGGGGATAGCGTGGAGATGATGTATGGTGTTGAATTTCCCAATACTTTGAAGCGGCTGAATTCTTCACTCAAGAACTGAGGGCCATTGTCCCTCATCACAATGTCTGGCTGATGTGCTCCTTGATTTCATCGCTCATGTTTGGCCAGTAGAGCACTTCTCTTGCCTTCCTCAGACTCGACTCAATTCCGTGGTGGCTTGCATGGATGCGTTTTAGCATCTCTCCTCTCAAGTCCTTAGGAATAATAACTCTATTTCCTTTGTGCAAGATGCCATCTTGGGCTGTCAATTCATCTCTGTATGCCCAATATGCTCTTGTGACCACAGGAGTCCCTTGATGCTTTCAGGCCTTCTTTCACCACTTCTTGCAACTCTTGGATAGTTGCATCTTGTTGGGTAGCTCGCTTGATTTGAGCAAGGCACTTGTCTGTCAGATTCAATGTCTCTGCTGGATTGATGACGTCCAGAGCATGTCGAGCTGCAGCTTCAAGTTGGATCTGGAAGATTTCACATTCTGTCGTCGCATCCTGTATTTTTTTCATAGAGAGTGCTTCACTTGACAGCATGTCAACGATGTACATCTGTTTCCCTTGCTTGTATGTCACCTCCAGATGATATCTCTGTAACCGGAGTAACATTCTTTGCAGACGCTTTGGAGCAGATAGCAACTTGAGGAAAATGCTTTGAAGTGGTTTGTGGTCATCTCAACTGTCACTTTGGCTGGAATTTTACGGCCCCCAAACAAGCGGGCTGGTGGTGCTGGGGAGGGGGGGGGGGGGGTGTCAAACCGAGTGGGAGGCGGGAGAGCAGCCGTTCCCGACCTCCTCCCACCCCCGCTGCAATTTTATGCGGGGCAGCAGCAGCGAGAAACGGCCCACCTGGCCCAGGCCAATCAACTGGCACTTAAGGGCCTCCTCCCACTGCTGCGGGTATTTTACTCTTGGCGGCCGGACGGCTATCAGGCGGCCTTCTTGCAGGCTGGGGGAAGTGGGGCCCATGGAGGACTGCCCCCAACTGCCCCCAATGCACAACACTTCCAATGCCCCCCCCCCCCCAAACCTAACCCTCCCCCTTGCCTCGCCGGGGCCCGGACGATTGTCCCCAGCGAGGCCCTAAAAACTTACCTGTCTCCCAGAGCCATCCCTAACCTTACTTGCGATGGCTGGGTGTAGTCTCAGCAGTGCCCTCCGCTCCCGGTGGCGCTGCTGGCACTAAGAGTTGCCGGCCCGCTGATTAGCTGGCAGCTCCATTAGACGGGACATCCTGCCTTAAGGAGGTAGAAGTCCCATCCAAGACCAATTAGGAGCCTGAGGAGCGAAAAATCCCAGTCTGGCTGCCCAGGCCCGGCGGAGGCGAGCTCACCGCTGACTGTTCAGCTGGTGGGCGGGGCCTCCCACCCAATGAAAAATTCCAGCCTTTGTCTCTTCCAAATAGGTATTGATGAAAATGTTCACAAGCAAAGACAATGGTCAGGCACTCTTTCTCCATATGAGTGTAGCATTGTTCCGTTCGCGTTAACGCCCTGGATGCAAATACAACCGGCTGTTCTTGCTGCATTAGGGTTACTCCAAGTCCTTTCTCACTGGTGTCACATTGTATGGTGAGTTCATCATTTGCATTTCAGCACTGGCGTTGCTGTCACTAGTTGCTTGATATTAGTGAACGCTGCTTCTTGTTCTGCGCCCCAATACCACTGAACATCTTTGGCATTGAGTTGGCGTAGTGGTTCACACTCCGACGATAAATTGGGCAAGAATTTTGCTAAATAGTTGACGAATTCAACAAATCGTTGCACTGTTTTTACATCTGTTGGTCGCTGCATCACTGCCACTGCTCTCACCTTTTCGGGATCTGGGAAAGAGCTTTTGCTGTTGGTACACGACTTTTGTACTTGACTTCGGGCATCTTTAATTGCAATTTTTTCTTGTTCAGCTTCAGGTTCATCTGGCGAGCTCTGTCTAGCAGTCGTACTAGATTTTGATCATGGTGAGCAATGGCTTCTTCCATTGAGTCTCCGTATCCATAAACCAGCAGATTATCCGCTATAGCTTTCACTGCAGGAAGATCACTAACTATCTCATGCTGTCTGCGGTGATACTCCTCTGGAGCTGTGGAAATGCTAAACAGCATGCACAGCCATCTGTATCTCCCGAATGGTGTCCAGAATGTAGTTAGAAAGCTGCTGCTTTCATCCAGCTTCATTTATTTAGAGATACAGCACTGAAACAGGCCCTTCGGCCCACCGAGTCTGTGCCGACCAACAACTACCCATTTATACTAACCCTACAGTAATCCCATATTCTCTTGCCAGTAACGATCCTTCACATCTAGGGTAGTTAAGATTTTTGCTTTTGTGAGTTGTGGCAAAATTCCTTTGATGGTTGGCATGGGGTAGGGAGATCACTTCAGGGCTTTATTTAGATCCTTTGGGTCGATGCATACTCTCAGCTTTCCAGGTTGTTTCACTGCTACCATGCTGCTAATCCATTCTGTAGGTGTTGTCACTTTCTTGATTACTCCCTTTTTTTTCCAGCTCTTCTATTTTGTCTTTCAGGCTGGCCTTGAGGGCAGCTGGAACTTTCCTTGGCAGATCAGAATTGGTCTTACCTCTCATCTACTTTGAGATGATATTCTCCAGGAAGACATCCTTCCTGGAGAAAGACATGTAACCGCATCATTGTACTCCTCTAGGATCTGTTTCCGGGAAGATGCGGTTTGCCTTTAAGGCTTGCAAAGGATCAGTATTACTTTAAGAACCAGCATGCCTCAGGAGTAATAGGAAGGTGCATTTTCATTGCCTTAGAAACAGCCATTTGGAGACTGCGATTCAAAGGGTGCATTCTCATTACCATAGATATAGCCACTGGGAGTGAGTCTCATGCGATACATTTGTTACAATTCAGTTTTGAACTGGCTTTTAGTTGAAGGCAGTTTGTTCTAACAGGACAGAGACAGAGGACACAGACAGCTGTGGTTTTTAGCACACCTGAAAAAGAGCTCTCAACCATTTAACCTGAAGGAATAGGATTTTAGTGTGTTTAATTATTATCTCTCAAAATTCTAAAAAAGGTCAAGCCAAAACTGATCTCTAGTAATTTAAATTGAAGAAAAGGAAGTTAGACTGTGACAATTTTTTATCCCTCAAAAACTTTCAAGTCAGATTGATTCTATTGAATGTGTTTGCAAATTGTTAATTATTGAAATTTGCTGGAGAAGGAAAGCATCACGTACTGCTGAAGTTAGACTACGGACAGTTCTATGTGGAAGAGCCTTTTTCCCCATTGGATGGCTGTGAGGACTTCAAGCAACATTCTGTGAGGACTTCAAGCAACACTGGACTGTAAATTTGCAAGGGCTGTATTTTTTTCTATTTTAAATGTTGTTCATATCTTCATAGTGTTTAAGAATTTAGTTCTTCTAATTAAAGAGTTAATTTGTTGATTTAAAGATGCCTGGTTTGGTTAGCCTCATTCGGGGGTTAATAGATGGTACAATTTGGCTGGGTCTCTCTTTAATTTGGAAAGTTTTAAATGATATGTTCGGCGATCTGTGGAGCAACAGGATTGAATTTTTTTATTTTATTTAGAGATACAGCATTGAAACAGGCCCTTCGGCCCACCGGGTCTGTGCCGACAATCAACCACCCATTTATACTAATCCTACATTAATCCCATATTCCTACCACATTCCCCCCCCCCCTTTCCTCAATTTTCCTACCATCTAACTATACTGGGGGCAATTTATAATGGCCAATTTACCTATCAACCTGCAAGTCTTTGGCGGTGGGAGGAAACCGGAGCACCCGGCAAAAACCCACGCAGTCACAGGGAGAACTTGCAAACTCCGCACAGGCAGTACCCAGAATTGAACCCGGGTCCCTGGAGCTGTGAGGCTGTGGTGCTAACCACTGCGCCACTGTGCTGCCCAGAGCAATACCTGGGTCTCTGGGTTACTAGTCCAGTGACAATACCAGTACGCCACCGCCTCCCCAATTATCAGTGTGTTTCTCCCACCACAATCATAATCATATATTTTGAGTGGGGGCTTTGACTGGAGTGGTCGGTCATAACACGGTCAATGGTTTAGTGTGCTGTGACAAGTTGCAAATCTCTTTTTGCACATTGAGGGTTATCAGTCCAAGCTTTAGACTTGCTCCGGCTGAGATGAACGGCTTTTGTTTGCCATCTGGAACTCCAGATCTTTTTTCTTGTCATTGCATTGGGCTCGCAGAGTAATTTGTCCCCTCAGCACTAGTATGGTGCCATCATATAGCCTCAACCTGACTTTCGAGAGCTTCATTTTTGGATTGCCATGTTGAGCCACTTCATACAGATCTGTGATGGTCATGATGTTGCATGACGCACCGGTGTCTAACACTTCATGTTGACTGGATATTCTCCTTCTGCAGTCATCATTCCAACAGTCACAAATCATTTATCACCTATCGACCTGACTGCACCAACCTGTTGTATGGTGTATTGTGATTCGTCAGAATCTTGGGCTGATATCTCTCTAGTGGCCATCTGTACCTGCTTGTTGTGCTTCCTTCTAGCCAAACACTTGTTTGAAAAATGATTCAGCTTCTTGCAGTAAGAACACTGCTTGCCCCATGCTGGACATGTCTTCTTTTCCTTTGTGTGATGTCCTCCCCAGTATTTGCATCCTGCCCTTTGTCCGTGATCTTTCTGCCCTTTCAGTCTGGAATGTCTATCAGCATAATGCAAGGCCTGGTCTGTTCTGCCATGAATATGCTGTAGCTGCTGATTTACAACCTCAGCACTTCTGCACATGTTGATCGCTTTCCTGAAAGTAAGTTTCTCCTCTCTCAGCAGCCGTGCTCTCACTGGAGGATCTCATGTCTAATACAATCCTGTCTTTAATAAGATCATCTTTTAGTTGCGCAAATTCACAGGATTCTGTGAGCTGTGTTAATCCAGTCACATATTGATCAATGGACTCTTTTTCACCTTCGGCCCTAATATTGAACACATACCTTTCATAAGTTATATTCACTTGGGTTTCAAAGCGTGCCTTCAAGGCTTTCAAAATTCCTGCTGTCCATTTTTTTTGTCCTTCAGCGAGATACATTTTGTAACAATCACTCCCAAACAGTGATAAAAGTGTAGCTACTTGTAGCTGTTCTGGTTTTTAGTTTTAATTTTAGTTTTAGAGATACAGCACTGAAACAGGCCCTTCGGCCCACCGAGTCTGTGCCGACCATCAACCACCCATTTATACGAATCCTACACTAATTCCATATTCCTACCACATCCCCACCTGTCCCTATATTTCCCTACCACCTACCTATACTAGGGGCAATTTGTAATGGCCAATTAACCTATCAACCTGCAAGTCTTTGGCATGTGGGAGGAAACCGGAGCACCCGGAAGAAACCCACGCAGACACAGGGAGAACTTGCAAACTCCACACAGGCAGTACCCAGAATTGAACCCGGGTTGCTGGAGCTGTGAGGCTGCGGTGCTAATCACTGCGCCACTGTGCCGCCAATCAGTAAATTAAATCAGTCGCAATTTCATAATTTTGTCACTGCGAGTGGAAAAACTGCCAGTTCTGCTTCATATCACCTTTCATTTCCACTGGTGCAGGGATAGGAAGATCCCAAGGCATTGTGTCTTACCCAGTGCTTTCAGTACTTCTTTGTTCCTTTTCTGTGGCTTTTAGTAGCTTTCAGCAGCTCTGAACATGCCTATGTTCCACATTTAGTAGTTGTGCTTCTATACAGCTCTTCAACACTCAATCTCAGCTCCATTCTGACACCATGTTACGAGCTCACAGGACAACAGTCTTGCTTGTACTGTGTCTATATTGAACTGAACTTGTGATGGCTGCCTGCAGTGAGTGCATCATGGTAGAGGTCACATGACTACAGCAAGCCAGAAGGCACATTAGTACAGTATTGCATTTCTGTCCCAAACAGGCTTGAGTATTAGAGAATATATGGTACTTGGAAGTGAAACTGAAAGGAACTTAGTGCTTTGGGGGAACACCTGACCTGGGGGTTGTTGTAAGGTCAGATAAGCTTATACTGCTGTACTGAGAACACTGAGTAGAGCTCTACAGAAGTCTTTAATAAAACACTTGTTAAATCTTTGTTAAAATTAAAGCTGTGATTTCAAGTGTTATTCATTTCAGCCTGAGATGTGACAATTGACACCTCTCTTTGTTCTAAATAAACAGTGTAGCTATTTTCAAATACACATGGCCATTTTTAGCAGAATTGTTCACTTTTTAAGAGAAAGCTCCATTTTTTAAAAGACAAAGTCAATCTTTATAACTCTTCAGTTTTAGTCCGTAATTTTTCATCGCCGTACTTTTTGTGCGTGTGACACCATCCCCAAAAGGGGAAAAAAATGAAATTCCTTGGATTTCATTTTTTTTATGTTTGTTTTTTGGGTTTAGAAAGAAAGAAGATATAGGGTCACACTACTGCCCTTTCATTCATACATGCAACAATCTTACAACTGCTACAGTTTGGCATTGTTTGTAACAGCCATTTCACAGAATTGTTACAGCGCAGAAGGAGGCCATTCTGCCCTTTGTGTCTGCACCGACTCTCCAAATAAGCAATTCATCCAGTGTCATTCCCCTGCCTTCTCCCCATAACCCAGCACATTCTTCCTTTTCAGATAACAGTCTAATTCCCTTTTGAATGCTTGAATTGAACCTGCTTCCACCACACTCTCAGGCAGTGCATTCCAGATCCTAACCACTCGCTGTGTGAAGAAGTTTTTCCTCATGTCGCTTTTTCTTGTTTTGTCAATTACTTTACATCTGTGCCCTCTCGTTCGCAATCCTTTCATGAATGGTAACACTTTTTCCCTATCCACTCTGTACAGACCCCTCATGATTTTGAATACCTCTATCAAATCTCCTCTCAGCCTTCTCGTCAAGGAAAACAGTCCCAAATTCTCCAATCTGCCTTCATAACTGAAGTTCCTCATCCCTGGAACCATTCTTGTGAATCTTTTCTGTACTCTCTCCAATGCCGTGACATCTTTCCTGAAGTGCGTCGCACAGAACTGAAAGTAATACTCCAGCTGAGGCCGAACTAGTGTCTTATACAAGTTCAACTTAACCTCCTTGCTCTTGTACGCTATGTCCCTATTAATAAAGCCTAGGATACTGTAAACTAAACCCTGTCACCAGGTTTCATGAAGACACCCAAGATCACATCGTTGGCACCAGCTGGACCTCATCGTCACAAGGCGAGCTTCCATAAACAGTATTCAAATCACACGCAGCTTCCACAGTGCGGTCTGTGACACCGACCACTCCCTGGTGTGCAGCAAAGTTAGACTCAAACCAAAAGAGTTACATCACTCCAAGTAGAATTGGCCGCTCACGCATCAACACTACCAGAATTTCTTACCCTCAGCTGTCACAAAAGTTTCTCAATTCGCTTGAAAAAGCCCTTCACAACACTGCTGCAGGGCATGCAGAGACCAAGTGGGCCCACATCAGAGACGCCATCTATGACTCAGCAATGACCACCTTTGGCAAACGTGAGAAGCAGAACACAGACTGGTTTCAGTTTCAGTTTGAAGAGATGGAACCAGTCATAGTTGCACTGCTGAACTACAAGAAAGCCCCCAGCGAGTTAACATCCTTAGCACTTAAAGCCGCCAGAAGCACTGCGCAAAGAACAGCCAGGCTCTGTGCAAACGACTACTGGCAACACCTTTGCAGTCATATTCAGCTGGCCTCCGACACCAGAAACATCAGAGGAATGTATGACGGCATTAAGAGAGCTTTTGGGCCAACCATCAAGAAGATTGCCCCCCTCGAGTCTAAATCAGGGGAAACCCAAGCATGCAAATGGACCGCTGGGTGGAGCATTACCTAGAACTATACTCCAGGGAAAATGATGTCACTGATACCGCCCTCAATGCAGCCCAGTCTCTGCTAGTCGTGGACGAGCTGGCCGGACAGCCAACAAAATCAGAGCTCAGTAACGCCATCGATTCTCTAGCCAGCGGAAAAACCCCTGGAAAGGATGGCATTACCCCTGAAATAATCAAGTGTGCCAAGCCTGCTATACTCTCAGCAATCCATGAACTGCTTTGCCTGTGCTGTGATGAGGGAGCAGTACCACAGGACATGCGCAATGCCAATATCATCACCCTCTATAAGAACAAGGGTGACCGCGGTGACTGTAACAACTACCGTGGAATCTCCCTGCTCAGCACAGTGGGGAAAACCTTCGCTTGAGTCATTTTAAACAGACTCCAGAAGCTGGCTGAACGTGTCTACCCTAAGGCACAGTGCGGCTTTTGAGCAGAGAGATCCAATATTGATATGCTGTTTTCCCTTCGCCAGCTACAAGAGAAATGCCGCAAACAACGGATGCCCCTCTACGTTGCCTTCATAGATCTCACCAAAGCCTTTGACCTCATCAGCAGACATGGTCTCTTCAGGCTACTAGCAAAGATCGGATGTCCACTAAAGCTACTAAGCATTATCATCTGGTTCCATGACAATATGAAAGGCACAATTCAGCATAACGGTGCCTCATCAGACTCCTTTCCCATCCTGAGTGGTGTGAAACAGGGCTGTGTTCTCTCACCCACACTGTTTGGGATTTTCTTCTCACTGCTAGTCTCTCATGCATTTAAGTCTTCAGGAGAAGGAATTTTCTTCCACACAAGATCAGATGGCAGGTTGTTCAACCTTGCCCGTCTTAGAGCGAAGACCAAAGTATGGAAAGTCCTCATCAGGGAACTCCTCTTTGCTAACGATGCTGCATGAACATCCCACTTGGAAGACTGCCTGCAGAGACTCATCGACAGGCTTGCGGCTGCCTGCAACAAATTTGGCCTAACCATCAGCCTCAAGAAAACAAACATCATGGGACAGGACGTCAGAAATGCTCCATCCATTAATATCGGTGACCACACTCTGGAAGTGGTTCAAGAGTTCACCTACCTAGGCTCAACTATCACCAGTAACCTGTCTCTCGATGCAGAAATCAACAAGCGGATGGGAAAGGTGTCTGCTGCTATGTCCAGACTGGCCAAGAGAGTGTGGGAAAATGGCATGCTGACACGGAACACAAAAGTCTGAGTGTTTCAGGCCTGTGTCCTCAATACCTTGCTCTACGGCAGCGAGACCTGGACAATGTATATCAGCCAAGAGCGACGTCTCAATCTTCGCTGTCTCTGGAGAATTCTTGGCATCAGGTGGCAGGACCGTATCTCCAACACTGAAATCCTCGAGGCTGCCAACATCCCCAGTATGTATGCCCTACTGAGCCAGCAGTGCTTGAGATGGCTTGGCCATGTGAGCCACATAGAAGATGACAGGATCCCCAAGGACACATTGTACAGCGAGCTCGTCACTGGTATCAGACCCACCGGCCATCCATGTTTCCGCTTTAAAGACATTTTCAAAAGTGACATGAAGTCTTGCGACATTGACCACAAGTCGTGGGAGCCAGTTGCCAGTGATCGCCAGAGCTGGCGGACAGCTATAAAGGCGGGGCTGAAGAGAGGCGAGTCAAAGAGACTCAGCAGTTGGCAGGAAAAGAGACAGCAGCGTAAGGAGAGAGCCAACTGTGTAACAGCCCCGACAACCAACTTTACCTGCAGCGCCTGTGGAAGAGTCTGTCACTCTAGAATTGGCCTTTATAGCCACTCCAGGCGCTGCTCCACAAACCACTGACCATCTCTAGGCACTTACCCATTGTCTCTCGAGACAAGGAGGCCAAAAGGAAGGATATTGTATGCTTTATTAATTGCTCGCTCAATCTGTCCTGCCATCTTCAATGACTTATGCATATAACCCCAGGTCCCTCTGCTCTTGCACTCCCTTTAGAGTTGTACCCTTTATGATATATTGTCTCTCCATGTTTTTCCTACCAAAATGTCATGTTCATGTTTGAATTTTTTTCATCATCCTTCATTTGCATGAGGTACTATTTCAAAATTGCATTTCTTTTGGTTATGTGTTGTCAAATGGGGTTGGAGTTTTTCTAGCATCAGTTTGTACTACTTTGGGAACATTAATCTCAAGAAGCATGTGGTTGTTGGTGAAGCTTGTAGTATGGAAATTTCCGTTACTGCATGGTTCTGGGTTGCTTGCAATGTTTCCTGTCTGTAAAAGCTTCAACCCCTGAACTATTGCTTCCATAATACATTAGGCTTTAATAATTCAGGTTCAGGCACATTGATAGTTTTTATTTCTAGGGTGATTGTGGGTGATAAATTATTTTTAGCCCCTGTAAGGTGTCTGGGATTTCCTCCTGCCCCCTGTTCTTGCTCAGTTCTAAATCTAAATTGTTGGGTTTAATTAGCTTTGAATTTGAAACCTGCTCATTTGATTCTTCAGTGAGTAGATCCACACTGACCTCACTTTTAGTTTTCCTGTGATTTTCACAAGTGTGGTTTACTTTAGGGTATTTTACCTTCCCTTTTACTTTTACTTTAGAGATAGGGTTTTCACTAATCTTCTTCATGTCCTGTGGGACACTACTGCTTGCAGGTGGTTGTCCAGCTTCCACTGCACTCCACTGTGGCACTTCAACTAGGTGAGGCATCTGCCTCACTCTTGGCTTTCCTACTTGGGAACTTTTCTTTTCCCCATTTAAAGGTTTATGCTAACCATATCTCTGGTGCATTTCCTTCAACCTTTGCTGCTTTTATCTTAGCTCCTTTAAATTTTTCTGGCTCTGTCTTGCCCTCTTTAAATTCCACTGGCTCTATCGCCCCTCGTGGGTTTCTTGGAACTTTCTCAGCCCTTTGCAGAAGTACGAAGTTTTGTTTGTTGCCCTTGGTTTCTCCAGTCTCCGTGGACTGCTCTGGACCCTTTGGATAGAATACTGTGTTTGCCATCAATAGGTCTACCCCCTGTATGGGTAAGCTCAGAATTATCCTGACTGTCACTACCCCACTGACCAGCTTACTCTGTATGTAAACTTTAACTAAGGGAATCGTCAAGCATTTTCCAGTAAGCCCTTTCACCAATACCATGGTATTTGTTCTGCTTTCGGGTGGCATTTTTGTAAATTTGGCTGAGGATGGTTATCTCCTTGCCTGGTGCCTGGGATACAAAATTAGTCATTTTTCTTTTGTGTAAAAAGTTCTGGTATGTGCTTTGTTCTTGAGTTAGAACATATATTAGAACATAGACTTACTACTTTCATGGCCACAGACACTGGTTTGACTGCAACGCCTCCGGTTGGGCTTTTGGCATTCCGACAATTTGCCTGGACATGCCCACATTTGCCACAAAGGAAACATGTCAGGCGGATTCTTACTGGTGTATCATCTGGGTTCCTTCTTTTAAAAGTTGGAGACTGATCTGGTTTTCCTTCTGTACTCTCCTTTTCTTTCAAGCCCATTTCTGCTTCCTTTGCATTCCTGCAATCTTTCCCTAGGTTGGAAGAGTTAATACACCCAAATTTATTGTGAGTTAGGGATTTGTGGATTAACTCATAATCATTGGCCATTTTCTGCTTCTCCTTCTCTTGTAACTCTTTGTTCTTCAATGTGGGTCCTTATACTACTTGGGGTGCTATTTTTAAACATCACCTCTCTCAAATTTTCAAATGAGGGTTCTAGCTTGAGAGATCACATCAAGCGATCAAAAGCCGTTATGTTTAATTCTTTCGAACTCAATGTCAGTATGTGCAAGTCTCTGCCTGGTGTGTCTGAATTTATGTCTATATGCTTCAGGTACTAGCTCATATGCATTTAGAATTGCAGTTTTAGATGGTTCATAATCAGAGGAACTCTCTTCTGATAACAGAGAAAAAGCTTCACGAGCCCTACCCACGAACTCGTCTTGGAAGAGGAGAATCCAAAATTCTTTCAGCCATTTTAGCCTAGTAGCTATTTTCTCAAAAGAGTTAAAATATAACTCATCCTCCACCTCATTAAATTTTCGCGTTAACTGTGAGTGTCTCAGTGCATCAAAGTTCTGCTCTGAACTGGGGATAAGGTTTGAATGGCTGGTGGCATTTTCATCTTGCTCTTGAACCTTTCTAACTCAAACGGTTTTGCCTCTGCTCTTTTTCCTTTTGAAACTGCATCTCCTCTCTTTTGAACTGCAACTGTATTTCTTCCCATTTCATCTGCATTTGGATTCTAGCTACAATTATTTTTTTCAGTCTCTGATCCTATTCTTTCTTCTTCTGGTTCAGGGGTAAGTTTAAAATGGTTAGCTAGACTCTTCACCAGTTCAGGTTTCTTTGCTTTTTGTTTGAAAGTGATTCCCACCTCTGTAACTAAGCTTTTTAAATCTTCAATACTTAATTTATTTCATTTATCATGGAATATCTCTGCCTGCTCTACAAACGCCTGAGTATTAAATGCAGCCATCTATTTTGTTTCTAGTACTGTAGAGAAAAAACAGAAGAATACAAGAAAAGCTTTGTTTACTTTTGCACAATTTTATAGGTCAATTTTCTCCCATTTTCCAAATCTCTCAATTATCTGGCAGTTCAGATCCTGGCTTCGAGGCTCCCAATTTGTTATGACCACCTGATTGCAACAAGTGTGTTTTGTTAGTAGGATTTAACCTCTTTGTGTTTTATTTCTCAAATAAACAGACAGCAACAGGTATTCTTGTAGGTTTAAAACAGAAAATCAATTATTTATTGGTCAATATGCCTTATCCCGAAATTAGCGCAACCACATCTACTCACTTATTCATTCGCACAAACACACACAAGAAGAGACAGATAGAGAAGAAAATGGGTAAATGAGTTTATAAGTGGGGGGGTCACGGTAAACCCGTTGAAGTTTCTTGGAAGTCAAATTCCCATTGATTGCAGGCCTGAGGTGTTTGTAGATTTCTCTTTCGGTTGAAAGTTCAATTGAAGACAGTGGATCACTTTTAATTCGCTGCTGTATAAAGTTGAGATGTAGAGTTCTACAGCAGGGCGCATCATTTATGATTTGCTGGAAACAAGCTTGATGGATGCTGCTTTCTGGGTGTCTCTCTCTCTCTCTAGACTGCTTTTTAAGGTAAAGATGTGATAAATTTCTCCTCTGCTGGAAGATAAGTATGTTCTTTCCTGTAGTGATCGACAATGGCCTATAATGTGGCTACTTCATACCTATTTTGTTTCAGAAGAACCCATTTAATTCAAAAGGGTCTCTTGATGGATTCAGGATGAGAATAATCTGGTTATGATGTTTCCACTTCACACCTTCTTTGTTTCAGAAGAACCCATTCAATTCGGGAATATTTCAGGATAGGTGTAAGATAGAATCACAGAAAGTTGATGGCACAGAAAGAGGCCACTTGGCCCATCGTGTCTGTGCCAGCCAAAAAATGATCCACCCATTCTAATCCCACCTTCCAGCATTTGGTCCGTAGCCCTGCAGATTATGGCACTTGAGATATATCCAGACTTCTTTTGAATGGGTTGAGGGTTTATGCCTCAACTACACTTTCAGGTAGTGAGTTCCAGACCCCCGCCACCCTCTGGGTGAAAAAACTTTCCTTATCTCCCCTCTAATCTTTCTACCAATCACTTTAAATCTATGCCCCCTAGTCACTGACCTCTCTGCTAAGGTCCTTCACCTCTATCCAGGCCCCTCAAAATTTTGTACATTTCAATCAGATCTCCCCTCAGCCTTCTGTGTTCCAAGGAGTACAACCCCAGCCTATCCAATCTTTCCTCATAGCTGCAATTTTCCAGTCCCAGCAACATCCTCGTAAATCTCCTCTGTACCCTCTCTAGTGCAATTACATCCTTTCTATAATGAGGTGACCAGAACTGCACACAGTACTCAAGTTGTGGCCTAACCAATGATTTATACAGTTGCAGCATAACCTCCCTGCTCTTAGATGCTATACTTCGGCTAGTAAAGGAAAGTATTCCATATGCCTTCTTAACCACCTTATCAACCTGTCCTGCTACCTTCAGGGATCTGTCGACATTTACTCCAAGGTCCTTCACTTCCTCTACACCTCTCAGTATTTTCCCATTAATTATGTATTCCTTTGCCTTGTTTGACCTCCCCAAATGCATCACTTCACACTTCTCCAGGTTGAATTCCATTTGCCACTTTTCTGCCCATCTGACCAGACTATCAATATTTTCCTGCAGCCTACAGCTACCCTCCTCACTATCTACCACAAGGCCAATCTTTGTGTCGTCTACAAACTTCTTGATCATGCCCCCACATTTGTTGGGGTACACAGAGAAAGGGGCTCTGATTGAAAGTACAGCAGATCAGACTGTAGCTTTGACAGGTGTCAGCTCTCAGACACATTCGATACAAAGTTCATTTGAAGATGCAAGGTTTCTGCAAATGTTCAGGGTTTCTTAAAAATGCAGGAGGCAAAAATACCCCAGAGGGTTGTGGAAGCTCAGTCATTGAGCATGTTTAAAGCAGAGATTGACAGATTTCTAAATACAAATGACATAAGGGGATCTGAGGATAGTGTGGGAAAATAGCACTGAGGTGGATGATCAGCCATGATCATATTGAATGGTGAGGCAGGCTTGATGGGCTGAATGGCCTACTCCTGCTCCTTTGTTCCTCATAGCAGGGATTTTTCAAATAGAGGTAACATTTTTCTTATGAACTCCTGGCAGATCCATATCAAATTGCAATTGCCTGCTTTAGTCCAAACTACTGGCTTTTAACAGTTCAAAATTAAACTAAACTTTTATTCCAGGCAAGTCTCATGCTAGTCATAAACCCTCTCTTGTCACAACAAGGAATAGCTCTTAAATCAAACCCCCTGTGCTGTTTACTTGAAATCACCTGTTTTCTAGTATTTGTTTACTGGTCAAAACCAGGAGCTTCTTGTTGACCTTCCTTTTTTTGTCAAAAGCGTCCATAAAGTTCAGCTATCTCCAGATGTTTCAATGTCCATTAATTTTTTTTTAGTTTTTAAAATATAGATTCCCAAGTTTTAACACAGAAAATGGAAATTCCATAACATAATAAACAACAAAATTATCAGTTTATTATAAAAAGACATAACCAGTAATGAAGCAAAGCATTAACACACAGAGTGAAATATGAAAGTTCCCTTTTACCTTAGCCCCTCACACACACACACACACACACAAACCGGTTAACCAAAAAAAAGAGATTTTCTTTTTTGAGCTCTGTTACAGAAAAAAGACAAAAAAGAATACATTCAGCAAATACTTGCTAATTCTTGAAGAAAAAGAGAAGATATGGAAAGATGTCAGTTGTTCCTTTTTTGTTTGGCATCCCAAATATATGTAGACGGCTGTCACTAGGATTTTTCTGCAACAGTTCTTTTCAGGCAACATTGAAGATCAGTTTGACAGGCTTTCCAGAAGAAATGCAGCAACAGGAGTTTCTGGCAGGCCTTTCAAGAGGAATGCAGCATCAATTTCTCTATTTCTTACACTCGCTTCCAGAGCTTCTCAAAGAGATGGAATAGCTGGCAGGCTTTTCAAAGAGATGGAAGAGGGTGCTGATGGTAACTGCTCTCTTGGTTGTTTTTCTCCAACTGCCTTCAAAATAGTTCACATCCCAATACACTGTCCAAAGCGAAACCAAAACAATATCTCAAGAGTCAGGCTTCCTGAGCTCTATAAATCTTGACCTGTCACTTCTCTGTCAACATCTCCCCCAAGTCAAAACTCCTGCTGGGCATTTATTTGAAGACAGGTGACTTCCAGTAAGGGTTATTTACAAACCAAGTCCAAAGGATAGGTGGCGAGCTTCAAAAACAGTGTGGCACATGTGTGAGATATACGCCACTGAGCTGCCACAATATTTAACATGGCGGCTCATTTACATGGAGGGGGCGGATCACCAGCACCTGATGACGTAGAGGGGCAGGCTTGCCATCCCCGGCAACGGTGTCTGGCGCCACTGCGCAGGCACCGGCGACATTTTTACAGGGCTTCAAGCTCTTACAGGTAATTTGAATTTTTAAAGAGAAATGGAGGGAATATTTACATTTATAAAAGTAATAAATGATCAAAGCCCCTTTCCCACCCCATACCCAATGACCAAACACTTCATTTATTGCCTTTTCCACACAAAAGAAAATGTTCTTCCCATCCTGCACTTCCCCCCTGAACTTTATTACCTTTACCTTTCAACCCTTTCCCACCATCCCCTCAGCCAATCGTAGGAGTTTTCCCCGCTTCACCCACCCCACCACCCCCGCCCCCCCCCCCCCCCACCCCGTCCCACCCTGAAAATTTCACTCCTCCACCCTCCCCACTAGTATTACGCCTTGGATCTCCGAACAAAGATCCGAAGGCGCAGGAGTTCTGGCCACCGGCCAGAATATTGGTGTGGGACTGCCATCGCGACAAGGTAAGTGTTTATGCATTCATTATAATTTATTTAAATATTTAAATTAAGGCTTTGCCGCCGAGCGGCAGGGGGGCCACCCCGAAGCCTCGCCACCGCTGGTAAAATGGAGTGAGGTCTTCCTGGCTTCGAGGCCCAAGTGGGCATCTCATGGACATATTTTCTGGGCCCCCGCCATGACCCCCAGAGTCGGTGGGGCTGGTTAAATTCAGCCCCATAATTCTAAAATACTTAAATCCCCCAAAAAAAGCAAAAAATATCATCATAACACTTGTACACCTTTAAAAAGTAAATTACATCTCATTCAACAAAGTATAACCTTTTAAAGGGCTTTTACAGCAAGACTAATGGCATAACAGTGAAGATCTCATCGGTTCAGTGATTTCTACTTGATTGCAGTTTGGGGGACTTCCGCAGCCCAGTCTTTGGAGAAGCATAGACTGTAGATTTCCGCATCCACCTTAATCCCATATATGTCTCAAATTACTTTTTTGCTATCTGTGGCATTTAAATTAAAAGTAAAGGGATTCAATTTTTTTTTACTTCTGGTTTGCTGACTCTGAGAATACTTGAATGTGATTGGCTGCTTACGCTCCTTGCTGACATCACCATTGCTGGATTTCCACATCTAACTGTCAGAGGAGCAATGACTGAAAATGCTGACAGTTTCACCGCCATTATTACTACAAAATCTGGGTAAATATTTAACTGAAGTAATGGGCTGAATTTTCCTGGCCCCGTGGTGGTGGGCTTGTAGGCAGGGTGCTGGAAAAATGGGGGGGGGGGGGTGGAATGTTGGGGTTGACGTTGGGACGGCTCCTCGACGCATTCCCGCTGCCGCTGAACTTCCCACTGTACGGAGGCGGGCAGCCAATTACATAGTTAAGACCCCAATTAGGGGCAATTTTGTGGCTTTGCTGGCATTTTGTTCAATGGAGGCAGCCTCCCTGTGGCAGGCCAGGGGCCATTGGAGCCATAGGCTCCATATCTTAATGGTGGGGTTGCGGGCAAGAAAGACTGCACTCTTGGCCCAAACAATGCACCTGGAGGGGTTTCCCCTCCGTTCCGAGGGGCCTACCACCTTCACCCATCTGAATGTTTTACTTAACTGAACCACTCCAAGGGCACCTCTATGTTGTGGCACCCTCATGTTCCCCAACCTGCCTTGGCAGCGCCAACCTATCCTGATGGGGCTGCCAAGCCTCCAGAGCAGCCTGCCCTCTGATTGGACAGTGAGCTCAGAGCAGCCAATTAGGAGGATACCTCTGGGAAGATTGGGACGCTGCGGCAATTACAGGCTCAAGATCCCCCAACTGGTCCTGACATTGGGGTCCCAAAGCTCACGGGAAAATCAAGCTAAATGATTCAGTTTGTTGTTAATAAATCCCTTAGGCATACTTGCTATCTGCTACTTCAAGTAAATTAATCTGCTTCAGAAAGGACTGTTTTAAAACAATATGATGGATAATTATTAACAGAATATAGAAATATAACAAGTGCAACACGTTTCCTTTCAATTTTCAAGTTTTAAATGTATCGATTACTTTGGTGGGACTGTTTTAATTTGGACAGCGCAGTTTTTCTAAGGATTCTGCCTGATCCTTACCAAACTACAATTTCTATTCTTAATTGTTTCGACATCATACCTTAACCTAGGAGTTGCCACAGACACAAAAACAGGAAGTTTTATTGAGCTCAAAGAATGGCAGAGGAAATATAAGGCCATGTGGACAAAATCCTGTTCTGCTCGCTATCCAGCTTGCCAGGTACCCTCATTAAACTGAGTGAGAACAAGTCGAACTCTCCCAAGGCCCCTTTCACATGTATTTCACCAATCAGAGTCAAGGACTTTAATGAGTCTGCCAATCCCAAGGGCTTACTCGTGATGAAGTTATTGATATCACCTGTTAGTTTCAGGTAAACAAATTATCTGAACAAAGATACCTTTAAAATGGGAAGATAGGCAATTATTGAAGAAATACGGAAATGTAAGAAAAATAGTAATACCAGTCAACAAACAATAGGCCCAGAGTAATACAAGGCTTGTCTTGACAGGTTCCTAAACACCTTCTAATAAACCCAGTTATCATTTTTTTAAAACTTATCCTTAGAGAGTATCTTGCCACTGTCTCTACAGACACACACCGACTAAGAGTCTGTAAAGGTTAGAAATACAAAAGCATTCAACAATGGAAAAAATAAGTGCCATTGGTTTAAACAAAACGTTACCTTATGACTTCTCAACCCTACTTTATGAAAAGGGATGAATTGTAATCGACTACTCACAAACGGAATGCCTGCCAAGTATCTTGAGCCACATGGTCCAGTGGAGAAATCCAGCATGTAACACATACCCAAGGGATACCATTGCATCTCCTTCATCCTGTGCATTCTGGGTAATAGTCCCCAGCCATATCATAATTACTCAATTTATTCTGCTATGTAGTTTTGGTGTTTCCTTGAAAAATACATTTTCTTTTTTCAATTAAAAGAAAACAATCAATACATGTGTTCATAAAGTTATCAAAAATTGAAACTGGGTGCAGAATTTTTTTAATCAGTTATATTATATATTTTATTGGGGGAAGGGTCCTAAAAGGATCCAATCAATTTTCCCGTTTCCACATCATTTGGCTTGTCTCTAATCTCCTGCATCTTCCTGAACAATGTTTCAAGGATAGTGCCTTATTGCAGCCGAAATATTTGACACCCATTGAATGAGGTTAATGTTTCATTCAACATCCACATCTTGCATCTATATAGCATCTTAAACATAGAAAAATTGCCCAAAGTGCTTCAAAGAGACATAACCAAAATAATTGGCACCAAACTAAAGGAAGAGATATTAGTAGGAGTGGCCAAATGTGTGTCAAAGAAGTAGACTTTAAGGAAGGTCTTAAAGGAGGAGTGGAGGCAGAGGAGTTTAGAGAGGCAATACACCAGAGGCCTGCATTGCTGAAGGCATGGCTGCCAATGGTGGGCAAAGGGAGGGAGTACGCACAAAAGGCCCGATTTGAAGGATCGTAAAGTTCCCAGTACATAGGAATGACAATCAGGGAGATGTTTTGCTCCGAAATTTGGCAAACATTAAGTCCAATTCTAGAGAACAAATATTTAATTTCTTTACATAAAATTTCAATTTTGTTTGATTTAATGAGAATTGTGACATTGCAGAGATAGCATTCTACACAACGCCCTCCATACCCTTCATTTCTGTACAAGAATGTGGTTCTGGGTATAATGCCATCCAGGGTCAGTGACAAAGGGCTTTCCCCAATGTTAATGACTGAAAAAATGCATTCCCACAGATTGTGTTTGTCAGTAAGCTACATGGTAATCGTTCTGCAAGTCAAAATTCCCGGTGTGGAGCCTTATTAAATAGAAGCAGATTGATCTCCAGCTCTAAGGAGTGATTCAGCAAGCTGCCTCCCGTGTAATGTGAGTCCACACTGAGAACCGGACTTCACATGGTTAGTTCATTCATTGCCTGGTCAGTAGGTTTGAATAAAGAACCTACATGACCAGAATGCCAACATCAAATCCTTGGATTATCATTTTGATATTTCATGAGCTCATCCCACTGATACTAATTGTTCCGCACATAGTGAGGAGCACAGAACTGAGTACATCATTAACAGAGTGCTAAAGTCAGGAATTCAGTACAAGTGGGAATTCAGTGCAGAGAGGGAAGGAGGTGTTTCTTTTTTTTTTACCTCCAGTAACTGGTAAGTGTTTTTCTTTTAAGTCTTAACTTTATTTCTGCTAGGTGAGTTTATATTCTAATCAATAGAGGCATGGCAGGGCAACTCAGTGCCATGTAATGTACATCCTGTTCCATGTGAGAACTCCAGGACACAGCAACCATATGTGCAGGAAATGTCGTCAGCTGGAAGAACTCGAGCACCAAGTTTCGGAGCTTGAGCAGCAGCTGGTGTCACTGCAGTGCCTCTGCGAGGCTGACAGCTACATGGATAGCACATTTCTGGAGGTGGTCACCCTGCAGCTTAAGAGTGTGCATGTAGAGAGGGAATGGGTGACTGTCAGACAGACAAAGAGGACCAGGCAGGTACTGCAGGAGTCCTCTCAGTGCATTTTGCTCTATAACCGGTATTCAGTTCTGAGCTCTGATGAGGGTGATAGTTTCTCTATGGAGTACAGCCAGTGCAAATTCCATGGCACTATGGGTGGCTCAGCTATACGGGTGCAGGGTGGGGCATGAGAAGGAGGAAGATCAGGAAAGCAATAGTGATATGGGAATAGTTAGGGGATCAAACAGGCTTTTGTATGGCCGCAAACATGATTCCAATGTAGTATGTTGCCTCCCTGGTGCCAGGGTTCAGGATGTCATGAGCAGCTGCAGAACATTCTGAGGGGGAAGCAGCCAGAGGTTGTGATCCATATAGGTAGCAACACCATAGGTAAAAGGAGAGGGGTGAGATTCTGCAGACAGATTTTAGGGAGCTAGGAAACAGATTAAAAAACAGAACCTCAAAGGCAGCATCAAAGGCAGCAATCTCTGGATTGCTACCAATGCCGTGTGCTCGTGAGTATAGAAATAGGAAGGTAGAACAGATGAATGAGTGGCCTGAGAAATGATGCAGGAGGGAGGGCTTTAGATTCCTGGAACATTGGGACTGGTTGTGGGGGGACATGAGACCTGTTCAGGTCGGACAGGTTTCACCTCAACAGAGCCAAGAACAATGTCCTCCAGGGCAGTCTGCTAGTGTTCTTGGAGAGGATTTAAATTTGGCAGGGGGATGGGCACCAGGATATTGCATCAGAGAGGGAAAACAAGGTGCATAAAGGATTGGGAGAGACAGAGAGTAGTAGAGCAATAAATACTAAGATGGAGTGAGACCAAGAGGGTTTAAAGTGCATGTATGTAAATGCACAGAGCATGGTAATTAAAGTTATGAGCAGCAGGCGCAAATAGCCAAATCGGACTATGGGGCAGGATTTTTGCCCCCAGATGGGGGTGAGCATGGAGCCGTCATGCCAGTTTGCTGGCACAATCCCCCCCCTGGGCCATTTTTCCTGAGGCGGGATGGGGGTCAGCAGGAATACTCGCACAAGCGGGAGGTAGCCAATTAAGGGGAATTAAAGGCCATTTAAGGTCTATTGTCAGAGGCTTACTGGAATTTTTTAGTCAGCCTGTGAGCCTCCCAAAGCATCAGGGACTAGGCTAGCTGCCTGGAGGCGGCCACCCAGCTAGGGAGAAGGGTGTCGGGGGTTGGGGTGACAGCACTCCAGACAGGCTTTGAGGCCCTCCACACCTGCCTGGCCGCAGGTACTGATGGTTGTCTGGCTGCTGATTCCACTTTTTAATTTAAAACTTTAAAAAGTTAGAGGCAGGGCGCCTCTTACCTAAAAGGCAGGCTACTGCTAGTTCCGAGCTAGAGGGTTTCCTATTGGTCCATCCTTAATTGGATTGTTAACCGTGGAGCGGAGTCAACTCCCCCTTGTCCCCTTTATTCCCTATACCCAGATGATCCTGGCCGTCAGGCTCAGGTTGAGTATTTGGGATATCGGATTTCAAGAGAGCCACCCTCCAACTTAATCCACAGCTACAGTTACTGGCTCAGTACAAAGAGGAGGAACTCAGTCCTTTCTTTAACTATCAATTTACTTTATTCACGTTGTTGTACAATGTAAGAATAAGGCTTATACACTTAGTTAGACAAAAACATACAACTCCCACTGAGTTATCCTGTTAATAACAAAACTAGCTAGAATTCATAAGCACACCCACTAGGTTTCTCTGACCTTTCCCTGACATAGTCACAGAATACAAAGGATATTACCCGAAAAAGGGAGAGTTAACGCTGGCCAGGCGTTCCGTTCTCTCTCTCTGCTACGTCGTCGCCGCATCGCTCACACAGGGTCTTCCACTTCCACGATGTTTGATCTCCGGAGTTTTCGCTGGCTCTATGCCCAAAAAGCTCTATTCTTATCCTGTTGCTTATCTCTCCAAATCTGAGCTGTGTCTTTCCGGTTGGCTTAAGCTTGCTCACCTCATTCACATCTTCTCTTAATTGGCCCAGGCCCAAAGACCCCGGTATCACACCGTGTCCAAATAAGGCCCTTTTCCTGTGTCCTGTTCTTTGTCTTGTCCCATAAAGTAATTAATTCAAACTGGTTTTTACCAGCACAGGCCAGTGTCCGAGCTCCAGGTTACTACAGGTCAAACAATCCCAGCAGTTTGTAACAGATTCTGTACTTCTTGCAGCCCCTGGCCAACATCTCCCCCCTCATGATCCAAAGATACTTATTAGAACATTACAGCGCAGTACAGGCCCTTCGGCCCTCGATGTTGCGCCGACCTGTGAAACCATCTGACCTACACTATTCCATTTTCATCCATATGTCTATCCAATGAGCACTTAAATGCCCTTAAAGTTGGCGAGCCTTATCTTAGGATCATCAAGTTTCCCTTCTCCGTGAACCATTCCTGAGAACGTCATTGTCCCCCAATGAGAGTGCAATACTGTTACATATAAAAAGATACATTATAACACTTAGTATATACAGTTGTTTCTTCCCGTTTTTGTTTATATTGATAACCGTTCCTTCTGTTTCATTATAGCCCCATCATCCAATCTTCGCAAAAGTTCATTTTTCCACCTTCTAAGCTGATATACATTGAATATAACAATTATTAGCGCACATAGAATCACTATGACAGCAATATGTGATACAATTCTGACCCATGGATGTATTTGAACATTAGATCCCCAATTCCAAAACTTACTCCAAAACCCTGGGTCGCGCAACAGTTCATTTGCCTTGTCGGCATGAGTTCTAATTGTTTTAGTGTGTTTATTCCATTGATGAATTATCTCTTTTGCCTCTTCTGCTATTTGTGCCCAATCCGCTGTCAGTTGTGGGATGGGTGGTAATTCAGTGGCAATATATTCCCGTACCTCTTGATCTGTATCAGTACGCTGGACCGTAAGATTCTCCTGTATCACTATCCTCGTTATTGGCTTAGGCAGGACATGTCCACCAACAACTAAGTCCGAGGTTACATTGTGAATGGCTACATTGTGTCCCTCCAGAGGGCACTGTTTCCATCCCTTGTTGTAGTTCATAGCAGCTCCACATTTGCCCCACAGGGGCATATTGCAAAATGGATGATGAACAATTTTCATAGGTGCTGAGCCCGCAATTTGTAAGTTTCTGTCTCGTTGTCTCTTCCGGACAGGCCCAGTGATTCCCCCCTTGATGACATTTTGACAAATCTACCCGTTTCTCAACACCATCCATTACAATGGCATGAGATGGTGGGTTATTTAAAGATATCCAAATACCTTCTTGGTACTTGCCCACGTTATTGACTCTCTTTAAAGGGTAGGTCAAATTGCTCCCGTGTCGGGGAATATGAAACACTGCCCCAACATAATATCTTCCTCTATCCTCATCACAGGTCCCCGTTGCTTTCTCCAACCCACTCCTACCCCCTCCTTTTTGTTTTGATACAAATGGTCCCTTGGGATTATTTGCTATCATGACTTGACACTCATGTTTCTCTCCTTGATACACTAGGTTGTCTGCCAACATAGTGGTAGTTTTTACTCCTTTCACGTTTATGTTTTTTCCCTGCAACAATAGTGACCACCTCACAATTCGATTCTGACTTACTGACCCATCTTTGATCCTACCGTCTAATAGTAACTGTACAGGGGTATGTTCTGTCAATATTGTGGATTCAGTCCCACTATGTAAGTAGAATACTGTACTGTCCAAAAAACTGCTAACAAATGTTTCTCGCATGTCGTATACCCCGCTCTACCGGTGAAAGCATACGCGAGGCATACACTACTGGTCTCAATTTCCCGTGTGTCTCCTGTAACAGAACTGCCGAGAGGGTGGTGTCTACGGTAGCTACTTCCAATGAAAATGGCTCAGTTGGATTTGGGGTTTTCAGAGCAGGCGCAGCAGCTAGTGCCTGCTTTAAATCTGAAATGGCCTGTGTGTGTTCAGTTTTCCACTCCCACGCCACATTCTTTTTCAATAGCTCCATTAATGGGGCCGCTTTTGTAGCGAATCCATCAATGTGGTCCCTGCAATATCCCACCAAACCCAGGAAAGATCTCAACCCTTTTACATCCCTCGGGACAGGGAGTCTGCCAACTGCTACTACCCTTTGTTGGTCAATTTCTCTCTTTCCCGGTGTCAAGATCATTCCCAAGTAAGTAACCTTCTGTTTCATAACTTGCACTTTTTTAGGGTTTACTTTTAGTCCCAATTCGTGTAACAATTGTAGTAATTCACTTAGTAACTGATAATGTTCCTGTTCCATTTCAGTTTGTAGAAGTAAGCCGTCTACATACTGCACCAGACATTCAGGCTTTGAGAACCCGTTTAACCCTTCCCTTACACGTTGGTGAAATATAGACAGGGAATTATGAAATCCCTGTGGCAGGGCGGTCCATGTATATTGTTGTCCTTGAAAGGTAAACGCAAATTTATATTGGCATTCCTTCTCCAGTGGAATAGACCAAAAACCATTACTTATATCTAAAACCGTGAACCACTGTGCGTCCTCATTTTGTTTAACTACCGTCTCTGGGCTAGTTGCTACGGTGGGGGCCGTTAACGGGGTTACCTTATTTAATTCTCAGTAGTCTATCGTTAGTCGCCAGCTACCGCCCGGTTTCCTCACCAGCCAAATAGATAGTTAGTGGAGGCTACCGGTCTTAATATCCCTTGTAGCAACAAACTCTGTATCACCTTTCCTACCGACTCTTCTGCCTGTTTCGGAAAACCATACTGCATCTGTGGTTTGGGGTCTGGGCCCTGTCTACACACACTCCCGGTCATTTCCCCACAATCATGTTTATGTCGAGCAAATACTACTGAATTCCGTGTGATAATTTGTTGTACTTCACTGTCGCTACTCATTTCTTCTGGTCTTGTCCACAGTGCCCCGAACGTGCATATCCCATCCTGGTATTCCCCCACCGGGACGGATGTATGATCTATACTACCCATGCCCAAGGGCATTTGCCAAATCGCACAATTAAAAGTCAAAACAGAGTCCCGCTTTAGCCATGTAATCACACCCTAATATATGTTCTTGTTCTCTGGGTAACTCAATAAGAACCATTGAGTGCTCTATTGCTACGTCCCCCACACTGACTTCTAACGGTACGCTCACATATCCCACTTGTGAATGTCCTGTAAATCCACGTAAAACAAGTTTACTTTGAATTTCCCAATCTACTTTACTAACATTGGTGGTGTTTACGGTGGTTCGGGATCCTCCAGTGTCCCAAAGGAATGTGACAGGGCGGCCTCCAAACCTACCATTCACTAGGGGTCTCCCTGTGTTATCCCACCGCGTGTCACACACCCATAACGGAGAGGACTGCAACCGTCGTTGTGGTTTGGGGTACAACCCCGAAGACGGTGCTATCTCTAGTATATTACATTGAGGAATTGACCTATTCGGTCCTTCCATGGGTAGGCTCTGGCGTTTGTTCTGGCCTCCTCCCCGACCTACATTTTGTCGTCTCAGGTTTGGGCATTCTCTTTTGAAATGTCCCTCCTGACCACAGTTATAGCAGTGGGTCGGCCCGCCCGGAATTCTCCCTGTTCCTAGGACAGATCCTCTCCCAATGCCTCTACCCCTTCCTCCTGTCTGAAAGGCTGGGTGGGGTGCCAGGCATCGCCTTTCCCCCAGGGGCGTTGGAGAATTTTGTTGTTTCCTTCTCCCATGCTCTAACCATCCTCCTGAGTACCCAAGCCTCTGTGTGCGTGTCATCAGAGGGATCAAATTGATCCAGTGCCCTTCTTGACTCCTCAGTGCCATGCGACACCAGCGTTCTCAGCCATCGATTTCTAATCTCTGGCGTTGGATTTGCTCTATCTAGGTTCGCGCCATATACCCCTTGAAACACCGCCCAGATGCGAGCCGCAAACGCGACAGGGTGTTCACCTTTTCTTTGATAACATTTCGTTAGCACCTCCACTGGCTCCCCTCTATTAGCACCCATGACATTTAATACTTGTTCTTTTAAATCCTCATTTGTGCCTCTACTGAGTTTTTGCTCCTCTGGTAGGGCGGAGTGTATGTGTGGGTGTAGGCACATTATAATTAATTTTCTTTCTTCAGCATCATCTAAGCCGTGTATTCCTCTCTGTTGACTGACCGCTTGGAACAGCTCCCTAGGATCATCCCCGGGTGCGCACATCCCAATATCTTTTGCAATATCCCTCAATTGCTGTACCCCTATTGGAGTGGAATATGTCATACACGGGCCAGCTGCCACCTGGCCATCTGCCCCTATCGCTGCCCTAGTAGTCACAAGGGGAACCATGGGGGCCGATGATTCCTTTGGCTCTGGCTCATATGCTGGTGGCGGATCCTCAGGTAGAGGGTCTCCATCATCATAGCCATATCTAGCCACTTCGTCTGCTAACTCATTCCAATCTATGCCCCCTTCACCATTTTCCTCACTTCCTTCGGGTGCAAAAGCACAGATTATACCTCTCTGCGTGACTAGCTGCTCTTGCAGTCTCGCTATGTATTTTTGACACTTTGTGTGATCAGCTGAATTACTTCTCTTTTCCTGAGCTGCTCTCTGAATCACATTCATGGCAGTTTTTAAATCACTACATTGCTGCTTCCATCCTTCCACCTCAGCTTTAGCTGTTTGGGCTTCTCCCTCTCGCCTACTTTTTTCCGTAACTAGTTTCTCACACTGTAACTGATATTGGTTCATATGCATCAAATCCTCACTTCTCTGTCCCTGCAAATTAGTTACTTTTTCACTAAGGCAGGCTGCCTCCTCACAGAGTTTTTTATTCTCTTCCTCTAGTCTGTTCTGCTCATTTTTAGCCTGCTGTTGGCATTCTATCCATTCCTCAAGTAAGCAGCCAAAAGCTACTGATTTCTGTATCTTTTTAAATTTCCTAGCTGACATCTTTGCTTGTGCAGTCTTCCAAAGGGCTTCCCCTACGGGTTTTCCCTTATCACTAGTGTGACCAGCATACGCTCCGTATTGTGGCCACTTCGCTATTACGTATTTTTGGAGGAATCCTTTCCAATCAAAACAATCTGAGTCTGCAAGGTTTGGAGATTCCCTTTGTTTCGTCATCTTATGTTAGTAGCTACAAATTAACCCCTAAGTTCCTGTTCTCTCAGTACTTTGCCAATTTGGTTCGGCTCGAGTCTCCCGCTGATTCAACGGAGAGATTTATCCTCGAGCCCACCCAGGGACGCCAATTATGTTAACCGTGGAGCAGAGTCAACTCCCTCTTGTCCCCTTTATTCCCTATACCCAGTTGATCCTGGCCATCAGGCTCAGGTTGAGTATTTGGGATATCGGATTTCAAGAGAGCCACCCTCCAACTTAACCCACAGCTACAGTTACTGGCTCAGTACAAAGAGGAGGAACTCAGTCCTTTCTTTAACTTTCAATTTACTTTATTCACGTTGTACAATGTAAGAATAAGGCTTATACACTTAGACAAAAACATACAACTCCCACTGAGTTATCCTGTTAATAACAAAACTAGCTAGAATTCATAAGCACACCCACTAGGTTTCTCTGACCTTTCCCTGACATAGTCACAGAATACAAAGGATATTACCCGAAAAAGGGAGAGTTAACGCTGGCCAGGCGTTCCGTTCTCTCTCTCTCTGCTACGTCGTCGCCGTGTCGCTCACGCAGGGTCACGATGGTTGATCTCCGGAGTTTTCGCTGGCTCTATGCCCAAAAAGCTCTATTCTTATCCTGTTGCTTATCTCTCCAAATCTGAGCTGTGTCTTTCCGGTTGGCTTAAGCTTGCTCACCTCGTTCACAGCTTCTCTTAATTGGCCCAGGCCCAAAGACCTCAGTATCACATCGTGTCCAAATAAGGCCCTTTTCCTGTGTCCTGTTCTTTGTCTTGTCCCATAAAGTAATTAGTTCAAACTGGTTTTTATCAGCACAGGCCAGTGTCCGAGCTCCAGGTTACTACAGGTCAAAAAATCCCAGCAGTTTGTAACAGATTCTGTACTTCTTGCAACCCCTGGCCAACAGGATGGTGAGCCTGCCTCTGACCAATTCAGAGAAAATCTCTGACGGGTGACTGTTTCCCACACAATATGAAGTTGTGACCTACATTTGACCCCGATGTCAGGGTTCCAACTCTGAACCCAAAATCCTACCCATGATGCTAAGGTAGACAAAAAAAAAGCTGTTCTCATTAGCTTATGGTACAAGGATTAGGGGACACAGATTTAAGATTTTGGGCAAGAGATGTGGGGTACGTGAGGAAGATTTTTTTTACGCAGTAAGTGGTAATGACCTGGAACTCGCTGTCTACAAAGATGATGGAAGCAGAGATAATGAATGATTTCAAAAGGAATTTGGATAGGCACGAGGAAAATAAACTTACAGGACTATGGGGATAGAATGGGGGAATGGGACTGATTGGACTACTCTGCAGAGAACCAGCATGGACATAATGGGTCGAATGGCCTCCTTCTCACAGCTCCAGCGACCCGGGTTCAATTCTGGGTACTGCCTGTGTGGAGTTTGCAAGTTCTCCCTGTGTCTGCGTGGGTTTCCTCCGGGTGCTCCGGTTTCCTCCCACAGCCAAAAGACTTGCAGGTTGATAGGTAAATTGGCCATTATAAATTGCCTCTAGTATAGGTAGGTGGTAGGGGAATATAGGGACAGGTGAGGATGTGGTAGGAATATGGGATTTGTGTAGGATTAGTATAAATGGGTGGTTAATGGTCGACACAGAGTCGGTGGGCCGAAGGGCCTGTTTCAGTGCTGTATCTCTAAATCTAAATCTATGTACCATAATCTGTGTTGTTGCAGTAATGGAAACCTGGCTTTAAAAAGAGCAGGGTTGGGTACGAAATATTCCTGGATACAAGAGGCCAGATTTTGTTTGACATCTGCCTGTCCCGCCGTCAGGGCTGGAAGTGGGTGCAAACACATTAGGGCCAGGAACGGCCAGCCACACATGATCCTTGGCAGCCCGCCGATTAAGCATAATGAGGCGTGAGGGCTGACCAATTACGTGGTCAGTGGTGGGACGGAGGCGGTGACACCAGCGTCAGCTGACGCCATGGCAGGTGCAGGTACCATTCTTAAAGGGCTGCCAGACCTGCATTCAATCTTGCTGTCTGCCATGATGGCGGGGGGGGGGGGGGGGGTGCCGGGAGATTTCTGAAAGGCTGCAGAGTAATGGCGGAAAGTAGACCTCTAGTGACCCCACGTTTCAGTGATCTCTTCCTCCAGGTGCTCTTACTGGCTTCCAGGGCAAGGCAGGTTATACTAGTCCCTTGGGAGGGGCAGAGGGGAGCTGGGAGCCTGACCACGCAAGCTTGACTGCAGATAGCGGAGAAGGTCAGCAACCTTGGGTTTACACCAAGGATCTGGATTCAGTGCCGCAAGCAGGTCAAATACCTCAACTGGGCAGCAAAAGTGAGTACCTCTTAATGCCTTCAGCTCGTGGGTCTTGCAGCTGGCAAAACATGAGGATGCATTGGGTGCAGAGGGGGTGCACACCCAGACATGGGCAAAGGATCAGGGATGCAGACAAACTGCCTGAGGCATGGCGAAATAGTCCTGACAGAAGGCTATTTGTCAGTGGAAACCCTCACAGGTCCCTGGAAAAGGGCCGAATGCAGGAGATATCTGTATGCCCCCATTAGTAACAGCTAGACTACCACCAGCACATGTTTTGGGATTGTTCTTGCTGGGGGACCAACAGCTTCCATCCCTCTGTCTGCAGGAGAAGATTGCACACAATTGGAGAGAGACGAGGCCAAGACTGGCAGTGGGCTACCAATTCTCCAAGACCTAACCCCAATGAAGCAGGAGGCCATGGAGTTGGCTGGACCACAGGATGGAGATGTTAAGGACAGAGAGACAGGGGCACCTTCCTAAGACAGTGAATAAGGTCATCATGGGGCACAAGGGTACATCTGAAGCTAAGGAGCCATGATGCTCATCAGGCATCCGGTGCCTACAAGAATCTCACACTTAGGAGTGTGTGCTATGTCAGGAGGGGAGGCCCTTGGCCAATCAATGTTCTCTCGTGCATGCCTACTCGAAGAGCTTCTGAGACTGTGGGAAAGCCTGCCACCTCTGAGGGGTATGAAGGAGCTTCAGAGGGTCCAGCATCACCTCATACCCCTGCATCCTCCACCAGCGCAGATATTCTCACATCGGTGGGTATGCGCTTGCAGTTAGATTAGGGAACACAACTTGGTGAGCACAGCACACATGCCCCCAAGCAGCTGATGGAGGCTCTGACAGCTCAGACCTCTGACAGTCGGAGAACTGTGGGAGGACAGGCCCATGCTGTGCCCCAGACTCATGATGTGCCTCTGGTGTTGCCAGTTTCATGGGAAATGCTGCAGCTGCATTGATAAGTCGGACAGCATCTGGCAAAGATTCCAAAGGCTATGCATGTCCATGCGCCTACGATGGAGGAGTCCATCCAGGCCATGAGCTCGGCACTGTCTCTGCCTGTGCACAACTGGCGTTCTCCATTGAGAGATTGGCAGCTCTGATGGAGAGCCACATCCAGCAGGGCACTCAGTATCTGCAGGACATAGGTGCAGACCTGCATGCCCTCGTCTGCACAAGGCAGCAGTGGTACAGCGAAAGGGTGATAGGGGAGCTGGAATCACAACCAGGTGCTCCACTCTCTCAGATCACCATGGAGGCACAAGTGTGCCTTGCAAGGGAGGAGGAGCAGCTGCCCACCACTGCTGGGGGCTCCTCTCAGGGTGCTCCTGATGCGGTGAGCAGGTCCGCCGTCCTTCTGCTAGTGATGCCAGGGCTCCATCATCCCTTTCGACAGAGGGTGATGCTGCTTCTGTGCAGGAGCACCCCAACATGCCAGGGCCCACCAGATCTTAGGCAACCAGAGAACGACCGGCAAGGTCATCCCTAGCCAAGGGCCAGCAAAGACAGCAGCCTGCCCCCACTTCAGTTGACAGCGCAGGAGGAGCACCTCATAGGAGTGCACACAAAAGAGCACCTAGAAGCACAGGGTTTTCAGGGATGATTGTGTATTGTAAATGGAAAGGGTAGCATTTGTTGTCACGGTCATTTAAGTTTTTTTTCCAACAAACAAGATCTCCTTCCTCTTCTGTAAGGCCTTTGGC
Source organism: Heterodontus francisci (assembly GCF_036365525.1). Taxonomy (NCBI): domain Eukaryota; kingdom Metazoa; phylum Chordata; class Chondrichthyes; order Heterodontiformes; family Heterodontidae; genus Heterodontus; species Heterodontus francisci. The sequence goes on along the minus strand of NC_090383.1, from coordinate 44,829,875 downwards.
CCTTCATATCAACCCAGCATCTGTGAAGAGGCTTGACCTGAAGCATCATGCTGCGAGGGATCCAGTCTGGAGCCTTCAACACTGCACAACTGATCAATGAGCATTTGTTCCCTGAAGGAAAGAAGGTAAAAACAGGGCTGCTTAAAAGGTAATTCTTTATTGGTCAATGTACGACTGGCAGTAAGGATAAAAGGAAACGTGATTGTATAAGGACATCATGAGCGTCCCTTGCACGTATCTCATGGCGTATCTCCAGTGGTCCCTGGAATCCTTCATCTGGTGATGCTTGGCCAGCTTCCTCCTCCACATCCTGCTTCTCGCATTCCTCATTGTTCAGCGCGTCCCCACTCTGTAGCGCCAGTTTGTGCAGTGCACAGCAGACCACCACGATATATGAGACCCTCACCGGAGCATACTGAAGGGCTCCACTGGACCGATGTGAGCACCTGAATCTCATCTTCAGCAGACCAATGACCTACTCGATAGTCACTCGCCTTGCTCCATGGCAGGAGTTGTACCACTCCTCTGCATCTGTGCATGGGGTCCTCACAGGTGTCAGCAGCCATATGCTCAGTGGCTAGCCCTTGTCTCCAAGGATCTATCCCTGAAGGCTTGAGGGAGGCCGGAAAGGTTCTGTCCCTGGGACTGCCTCAAAAGGTAGGCATTGTGGCAACTTCCCAGGAAGCGTGCACAGACCCTGCAGGATCCGTTTACAGTCATCACAGACCAGTTGTACATTGAGTGAGTGGAAGCCCATCCTGCTGAAGGCTGCTGGCTGGTGTTCAGGAGCCTTGATGGCCACATGTGTGCAGTTGATGACACCCTGTGCCTGGGTAATCCAGCGATATCCCCAGACTCGATGGTCCTCTCAGCTTGAGAGTTGGGATCCGTGCAAAAGCGCACATAGTCGCCAGCCTTCCTGAAAAGGGCATTGGTGGCCTCCTTGATACACTGATGGGGCGCTGACTAGGAGATCCCACACATGTGCCCAGTGGATCCCTGGAATGATCCAGAGGTATAGATGTTCAGTGCCACGGTGGCCTTCAGCACCACTGGCATTGGATTTCCACCAAGTCCCCTGGGATACAACTCGTTCTGCATTATAGTGCAGAGGTCAGTGATGGCCTCCCTGGACAGGCAGGGTCTTCGATGGCACTGCTCTCAGACATCTGCAGGTATTTGAGCCTCGACCAGTAGACTGTCCCTGGAGGGCACCTTCTCTGTGGGGGTGCCACCTGTCTTTCCCCTCTGTGCCCTTCACCACCATCTGGAGGCCGCTGCTGGACCTCCTATGGCCTCACAGGTCGTTGCGGTGCCACTACAGGTGCCTGGACCTCCCTCCCGCTCTACTGCACCTCCACTTCAACAGGGTCCCTGAAGCTTGGATAAATGAGGCCCATGAGGGGTGGCCTCTCCCTGAGTACAAGTCTTTGGAATAGCATCCTCGCTATCCTTGGACCTGTGCCCCCACCGCTCAGATGATGCCTGATACCATCCCTTCTCCACCCTGCCTAGCAGTGAGCTCCCACCTCCTAAGGCCTGGCTCAGGTATAAAATTAAAACTCGACCAGGGCCCGACCTGACCACAGCCAACCTGACCCGAGCCCGAGCCCTTTAATTTTTTTTCGTGCCTGACCCGACCCAACCCAACATGAATCTCCTTCATCTGTTCCGGCAGCAGGCTATTCCTGCAACTGGAGTTGTGGGGAATCATGGGTAAGCCTGATCCCGTGACTTCCCGGAAGCAGTGTTCAGCCCGACCCGACCCGAGCCCTAATGCTGGACTCAGAATTTCTTCCCGACCTGACCCGAACCCGACACAAGTAGTTGGGTCTAGTTGGGTTTGGGTCGGGTAGCTAGGCTTTACTGCCTCCATGTTGACTCCTTTAAGCAGGCAAGTCTCTGAAACCCCATGAATCCCATGCATCATTAATAAAATTTAAAATCACAAATAAAATCACTGCCAATAGGCCTCTTAAATGCCTTAATTGCCAGCCCGCCATGTTGTCATCTGATCACTGCCCTCCATGATTATTATCATGGACAAAATTGGGATGGGATGTCATGCGTCCGACATCTCCCGTCCCAATTTTATGCCCTTCCCCCGCTGTCCACCACCCCCCTGCCCCCGCTTCTGTTCCTGTCCCCAACATCTGCACAAAATTCAGCCCAACATGTTCAGTAAAGATAGAGAAGGACAGAAAGGAGGAGGGGTGACAGTATTGATTAAGGAGAATGTTACAGTGCTGGAGAGAGAGGATTTCCGAGAGGAGTCAAGGACAGAATCTATTTGATTAGAGTTAAGAAAGATTAACAGTGCCATTACACCACTGGGTGTATTCAACAGGCCACCAATATGGAAAAGATACAGAAGAGCAAATTTGCAGAAATTAGAGAGGTGCAAGAACCATCGAGTAGTGATAATGGGGGACTTCAATTATGCTAATGTGAACTGTGATGGTAATGGTGTAAAGGTCAAAGAAGGAGAAAAGTTTCTGAAGCATGTTCAGGAGAATGTTTTTGATCAGTACATTTCCAGCCCAATGAGGAAGGAGGTGATGCTGGATCTGGTTCTGGGGAATCAAGTGGATCAAATGGATCAATCAAGTGTCAGTAAGGAAACACTTAGAGAACAGTGATCATAGTATCATAAGGTTTAGATTAGCCATGGAAAGGGACAAGCAGCAACCTAAAATAAAAATACTTAATTGGACGAGGGCTAATTTCAGTGGGTTGAGAACGGATCAGTCTCAGGTAAATTAGAAACAAAGATTGGCAGGTGAAGCTGTAATCATACATTGAGCAACCTTTAAAGAGGAGATGGTTCGTGTACAGTCGAACAACATTCATACAAGGAGGCAAGGTAGGCCAACTGAAATTAGAGCTCCCTGGATGAAGAAAGAAGTGGAGAGTAAGATGAAACAGAAAAACGGTGCATAAGACAGATGTCAGGTTGATAATACAAATGAGAACCAGACTGAAAAAAGGAAATAAGAGTGTTTGAGAAGAGACTGGCAGCGAACATAAAAGGGAAGTGATCATGGTAATATTACTGGACTAGTAATCCAAAGGCACAAACTAATGCTCCAGAGACATGAGTTCAAATCCCACCATGGCAGCTGGGGGAATTTAAATTCCATTGATAGTGAGCTGGCATTGAGGTGAGCTGGCAAGATGGATACAGAACTGGCTCGGTCATAGAAGACAGAGGGTATCAGTGGATGGGTGTTTTTCTGAATGGAGGTATGTTACTAGTGGTGTTCCGCAGGGATCAGTGCTGGGACTTTTGCTGTTTGTAGTATATATAAATGATTTGGAGGAAAATGTAGCTGGTCTGATTAGTAAGTTTGCGGACGACACAAAGGTTGGTGGAGTTGTGGATAGTGATGAGGATTGTCAGAGGATACAGCAGGATATAGATCAGTTGGAGACTTGGGCGGAGAAATGGCAGATGGAGTTTAATCCGGACAAATGTGAGGTAATGCATCTTGGAAGGTCTAATGCAGGTGGGAGGTATACAGTAAATGGCAGAACCCTTAGGAGTATTGACAGGCAGAGAGATCTGGGCGTACAGGTCCACAGATCACTGAAAGTGGCAATGCAGGTGGATAAGGTAGTCAAGAAGGCATACGGCATGATTGCCTTCATCGGTCGGGGCATAGAGTATAAAAATTGGCAAGTCATGTTGCAGCTGTACAGAACCTTAGTTAGGCCACACTTACAATATTGCGTGCAATTCTGGTCGCCACACTACCAGAAGGACGTGGAGGCTTTGGAGAGGGTACAGAGGAGGTTTACCAGGATGTTGCCTGGTCTGGAGGGCATTAGCTATGAGGAGAGGTTGGAAAATCGCGGATTGTTTTCACTGGAACGACGGAGGTGGAGGGGCAACATGATAGAGGTTTACAAAGTTATGAGCGGCATGGACAGAGTGGATAGTCAGAAGCTTTTTCCCAGGGTGGAAGAGTCAGTTACTAGGGGACATAGGTTTAAGTTGCGAGGGGCAAAGTTTAGAGGGGATGTGTGAGGCAGGTTTTTTACACAGAGGGTGGTGAGTGCCTGGAACTTGCTGCCAGGGGAGGTGGTGAAGCAGATACGATAGCGACGTTTAAGAGACATCTTGACAAATACATGAATAGGAAGGGAATAGAGGGATATGGGCCCCGGAAGTGCCGAAGGTGTTAGTTTAGGCAGGCATCAAGATCGGCGCAGGCTTGAAGGGCCGAATGGCCTGTTCCTGTGCTGTACTGTTCTTTGTTCTTTGTTCTTGATAAATCTTGAATGAAATGCTAGTCTCCTTAACAATGATCAGGAGCCTACCAGATTGTTGTAAAAACCCATCTGGTTCACCAATGTCCTTCAGGGGAGGAAATCTGCTGCCCTTACCTGGTCTGACCTACATGTGACTCCAGGCCCACAGGAATGTAGTTGACTCTTAACTGCTCTTTGAAATGGTCTAGCAAGCCACTCAGTTGTAGATGGCTCACCAACACCTGCTCAAGGGCAATTAGGGATGGGCAAGAAATGTTGGCCTTGCCAGCAATGCTAACATACCAAGAACAAATTTTTAAAAAGTTCAGAGGACAGGTGAGAAGGGAAATAAGTGGGGCAAGGAGAGAGTAGGAGAAGAAACTGGTAGCTAACATGCAAGGGAATCCAAAAGACTTCCAAAGGCATATAAAGATAAAGGGTAGTAAGAGGAGGGTGGGGCTGATTCGGGACCAAAAAGGAGACCTATGAATGGAGGCTGAGGGCAGACCACCCCCAACACCCAGTACACCCCCGTCCCCCCAACCGATCACCCTTGCCTCGCCAGGGCCCGACCCATTACCCCCAGCGAGACAACCTTACCTGCCTTCCAGGCTCCCCGGCATCTTTTACTTCTTGCTGGGCTGTAATACCAGCAGTGGCCATTGCTCCCAGTGGCGCTGCTGGGACTAAGAGCTGCCAGCCCGCTGATTGGCCAGCAGCTCTATTAGGCGGGACTTCATACCTCAAGTGGGTGGAAGTCCCGCCTCACACCATTTGAAGCCCGGCAACCTGCAAAATACGGGTCGGTTCCCCAGGTGAGGCGGAAGCGGGTTCACCACCGACTTTTCAGTCATTGGCCGGCTTCCGGCGGCCTAGGGTAAAATCCCCACCAATATAAAATAAAGGGTAAAATTCTAAATGGGGTTCAAGAACAAAGAGACCTGAGGACATATGTGGACAAATCATTGAAAGTGGCAGGTCAGGTTTAGATTGTGGTTGCATAGGCATATGGATTGCTGAGTCTTATAAATAGAGGCATAGCGTACAAAAGCAAGGAAGTTATAATGAACCTGTATAAAACACTGGTTCAGCCTCAATTGTTTATTGTGTCCAATTCTGGACACTGCAGTTAATGAAGGATGTGAAGGCTATAGGGAGGATGCAGTAAAAATGCTCAAGAATGGGTGGCACAGTGGCGCAGCGGTTAGCACCGCAGCCTCACAGCTCCAGTGACCCAGGTTCAGTTCTGGGTACTGCCTCTGTGGAGTTTGCAAGTTCTCCCTGTGACTGTGTGGGTTTCTGCCAGATGCTCTGGTTTCCTCCCACAGCCAAAGACTTGCAGGTTGGTAGGTAAATTGGTCATTGTAAATTGTCCCTAGTGTAGGTAGGAGAATGGTGGGGATATAGTAGGGAATATGGGATTAATGTAGGATTAGTATAAATGGGTGGCTGTTGGTCAGCACAGACATGGTGGGCCGAAGGGCCTGTTTCAGTGCTGTATCAATAAATAAATGGTTCTGGCAATGAGGGACTTCAGTTACATGGATAGATTGGAGAAGCTGGGTTTGTTCTCCTTAGAGAAAATAAGCTTAGGAGGAGATTTGAGAGAGGTGTTCAAAATTATGAGGGGTCTATACAGAGTAGATAGAGCAAAATTGTTCCTATTGGCGGAAGGGTTGAGAACTTAAGGACAAAAATTTAAAGTGATTGGCTAAAGTAATTGGCAAAAGACTCAAAAGCGAGATGAGGAAGAACTTCTTTACATAGCAAGTGGTTATGACCTGGAATGCACTGCCTGAAAGCGTGGCGGAGGCAGATTCAATCATAGCTTTCAAAAGGGAATAAATTTGCAGGGCTCCTGCAGAGAGCTGCCAGGGGCTCAACAGGCCAGATGGCCTCCTTCTGTGCTGTGTGTGAGTTCTTCGCCCTGTTGTTTCTCTTTTCTTCCACACTGTCGGGAAGCTTACAACCTCTGTTCTGATTTTCCAGTGATCATAGAATCATAGAAATTGCAGGACAGAAATAGGTCATTTAACCCATTACTCCTGTGCCAATTAGCACTTCAAATGCAAATGCACTTCAACTAGAGTTATCTACTTTGATACCATTTCATTGCCCTTTTAAAATAAATATCAAAATTATATTTTAAATAATGTTATAGTCTCTACATTTAATGTCAATTGTAGCAAAGCATTCTGTGTTCTAATAACCCTCTCTGTTAAAAAAAATTCATTTTTTTGTTCTCAGGATGTGGTCAATATCAGCAAAGCCACATTTATTGCCCATTCTAGTTCCCTGCAAAGGTGGTGGTGGGGGCCTTCTCCTTGAACTGCTGCACTCATTGTCCTGATTGTACTCCCCCAATGGGTGAATTCCAGGATATTGATTCATCTTTATTCTTCTGATAATAATCCTAAATCTCTACCCATTTTTTCACTAACCGGTAGAAACATCTTTTTACCATATACTATTTAGCCTTCCAATCTCAAAAACTGCCATAAGATTCCCTTAACCTTCGCTGTTCCAGCGATAAAAGTCCCAAAATTTCAGTCCTTCCTTCACTATATCCTTCCTTCATTCCTCATTTCATCTCAGTCATCCTTATTGTGCCCTTTCCATTACAGAGAGGAACATTCTCCTCTCTACTGGGAATTGCATAGTTGGAAGAGTGTCTAGTCAATGAGGTTTTTAGCTACAGTTATTTTCTCCCCCATTGTTGAGTAGAATAAGTTTTCTATCTCTAGTAGCGGAAAGTGCTGGAAATATTCAGCAGGTTAGGCAACATCTGTGGAGAGAGAAGCAGAGTTAACATTTCAGGTCTGTGACCTTTCATCAGAACTGGCAAAGGTTAGAAAAGAATTAGGTTTTAAGCAAGTGAAGTGGGAGATGGGTGGTTGTTGGTGGGGAAGAGAACAAAAAGGAAGGTGTGTGTTAGTTCTAAATGGTTCATAACTGGTGCAAATAACACACTAAATATCAAGAGCAAATAGTATAAATTCTCCAGTGTAAATTCATTTCACATAATTATTCATAACTCCAGCCACATACTGTGGAGCTCCCACTCCAGTATTTCCTATCAGCTGTTGTTATATTTCCCACCATTCACCCATAAGTGAAAACAATACCTAATATTTCATTCCATGAAAATCCAAGGTTTGATCACCACTTTGCTCTGAGTTCAATTGTCTCAGTTGAATGACAATATATTTGGCCTGCAACAAGCCTGAGTCAGGATGGGGTAAATCAGCCAGAATTACTACTCCTGATCATTGGACTCTGCCAGCAATGGATCGAATGAGAACAAAATGGGGCACAACTATGATGGTCATTGTAGTTGGATAGTGCAGAGACTCACATTTGTATAATAGCCTTTTGACAGCTAGCCCTGGCACTTCTGGAAGGGAAAGGAGGGGATGCAACCATAAAAAAGTTAAATCCAGGCTGTCCAGGCATATATTAATGAAAACTGGACAGTGCTCTTCTTGCCTCCTGTCCCTGTGAGGTGGGGACCCCTTTCAGTTGCATCGCCTCTCATTTTCTCATGTCACTGGACTGTATAGAGGAGGCCTTCAAATACAGACAGACAGATGAATAAATGTCTGCACAAAATGCTTCACATTCAACATACCTGTCCGTGAACTACCAGAAGAAAGCACTTCTTGTTCTGTTTTGTTACTTATTAAATAAAACATTTTAATAATGCTTTTGTAATTACGAAAACAGCAACTCAAAGACAAACATATACAACTGTAAATACTGCTTCAGACTTGGGATGGAGGTCACAGATATTTTTACTTTTAGTTATAAATTCTCCCCTTCTGATGGCATGCTTTTGCTGTTGCAATGAAGTGATGCTATTTGACTGTGTGAGTGGATGGGAATGGTGGGGAATGTCTACTTTAAGCCCCACCTCCAAGATATTCCTTATCCCTGATCTACTTGATCAACTGAACAATGGGGGAGAAAATAACTGTAGCCAAAAACCTCATTGACTGGACACTATAGTTCACTCCTGGTAGCCTGGAACCGAATTTCCCATTGATTAATAGGAAGCTGACTGAGTAGCTAGTGAGTTTTTTTAAGTCTTAAATTTATTTCTAAGTTACTTAATAGCCTAATAAATAGAGGCATGGCAGAGCACATCAGTCCCATGGAATGCACATCTTGTGTCATGTGGGGAGCTCGAGGAAGCTTCCTGTGTCCTGCACAAAAAATATGCAGGAAGGTTGTCAGCTGTTGGAACTCGAGCTGTGGGTTTTGGAACTAGAGGAGCATCTGGAGTCACTGTGGTGCATCCACAAGACTGGGAGTTTTGTGGAGAGCACGTTTCAGGAGACAGTCACCCCGCAGCTTAAGAGAGTGCAGGCAGAGAAGGACTGGGCGACCACCAGACAAACAGAAGGACCAGGTAGGTAGTGCAGGAGACCCCTGCGAGCATCTCCCTCTCTAACTGCTATTCAGTTCTGAATACTGGTGAGGGCATTGGCACAAGAAAGGAGGCGCCACTTAGACCAGCAGCAACAGATGTGCTCCCACCTGTCAGAGTTCCCTAAGGCAGTGTGGGGTCATGGGCTGAGAATGGAGGAGTTCATTCTGTTCATGTGCGCCACTATGCCTCAACGTACAGACTATCTATGTAGCAGGACCCAGTGAGGATGCTGCCCCAGTACAACTGGCACTTCCACAATGAGGTAGACTGCCATGTGCAACTCAGCCGCAGGCAGAGACAAGCAAGCAGGCTGCTTCCACCTCATCCAGGCAACAAGGGGAGCTCCACATAGAAGTGGTCAAGAGCGGAGGCCATCGTACGGGCAGAGCACTGAATAGTTCACTGAGGCTTGACTCACCTGCAAATGTACACTTTTTTAACTTACTGAATACGCTGCAAATGTTGACACATTACGCTTCCATTCTTTAATGATGAGACTGGAAAAGAGGGAAGAGATGGTGAAGGGAAGCAAAGATCCTTGAAGGGGACAATGAGACCTTTGGACAGATCTGCATCATTCACTGGCAGTAAGAATGGATCTATTTAAAGCTGCGTCTTCAATGCTCTTACAGGCAGCTCAAAGTGAGTTCCAGACCATGCCATCCCCTAGGTTAGAAGGGCTCTGCTGAACCGTGCTTGGATCATTGATGTTGATGGCATCTTGACAAGAGACTCGAGTCCTGAGCCAGACCTGGCCACCTTCCTGTGCAGCCAGGGCACCTCTGTGTTCTGCATCTTCCTCCTCCTCCTTCTCCTCTTCCTCCTCTTCTTCTGATGAGATGTGTTGTTCCAGCGCCTTACCCTCTTCAAGGTCCATGTTTTGGAGAGTGCAGCAGACCACCACAATGCACGAGACCCTTGCAAGAGTGTATTGCAGGACACCACCTGACCTGTCCAGGCACCGGAACTGCATATTCAGAAGTCAGAAGGTCTGCTCGATGGCGGTCCTTGTCAGCAGATGGCTTTGGGCGTTTCCATCGTGGGGTCACATAAAGGGGTGAGTAGCCATCTTTTCAAGGGATATCCCTTGTTCTGTAGAATCCATCCTCGTAGTTTAGGGGTTGGAGTGAAGAGCGATGGCACCCTGGACTGCTGGAGGATGTAGGATTCATGGCAGCTGCCAGGATAGTGAGCGCACACATGCAGGAAGTTCTTTTCACAGTCGCAAACTAGCTGAATGTTGAGGAAGTGGAAGCCTTCCTGTTGATGAATTTCAATGGTTGGTCACTCAATGCCTTGATGGCCACATGTGTTACTGTCTAATAAGTTCTGTTAATGGATGTTAAATACCTAGTAGTTGAAGGTAATAGGGTGCTGGGTGTTGTTAGGAGTGGAGAAGTAGGGCTGCATTTTAAGACTCTGCCGCCGAAGTGGGCGGCAGACGTAAACAATTGTGGCCAGTGTGCATGGGCACCACGTCATGGAGCCGCCGCAATTTCAAATGGGGCAGCTCATTTGCATGGCCGTGGCGCCTGCCCCCTGTGGGGTGGGCGAGCTGTCGCCGGCGACGGCGTCCGGCGTCAATGCACAGCCGCTGGTGCCATTTTTAAAGGGCTTACAGCCCTGAGTGGAATTTAAAATTTAAAGGGCCAGGTAAGTTAAGTTTCCGCAAAACAGAATTAAATGAACTTTCCATGCATTTTCCCAATACCGCCCCTCCCCCATGGCATTTCAAAACATTCCTGCCCTTTTCCCCCCAGGAATTCCTGCATTGAGAATTTGACCTTCCCCCACCCCGCCACAAAGTTCAGCACCTTTGTCCTTTACCCCTTCCCATCACCCTCCGACCAACCTGCAGCGTTGTCACCCCGTTCCCCACCTGCCACACAGAGAATAAAACCTCCTCCCCTCTTCCCACTGGTGTCACGCCACGTTTACTTGAATGGGAATTCGAAGGTGCGGCATTGTCGGCCGCCCAAATGAAAATCAAAGCGGCGATTAAGGAGGAGACAGGACCTTCATTAAATCAGGTATGTAAATTGGTTTACATATAGAAATAGGGGTCCCGTCGGCAAGCGGCGGGGCGGCCACCAGGAGGCCTCGCCACAGCCGCCAAGATCGATACGGGGCCTGCCGGGGTCGGTAGCGGGCTCCGCCGTACCAATCTACCTTGTCCCCCCACCACCGTTCCGGATGGCGGAGGGGTTTTAAATAACAGCCCGTAAGCACTGTGGCAAACAATAAACAGTCCACCAAAGTATCCTCATTTCAGTGCCTTCTTCACAAACAGGCCACAAACCAGTTTCTCGAACATTGGTAGCAGAGGATGGTGGCCTGCAAGTGAAGATTAGAGACTAAGATTTGTTTCCAGACAGGATTTTAGAATTGGAGTTATTTTTTTGAGAAGACTGTAATTGGAGTTTTTTTTGAAAAAAGATGACTGAAATCAGCTGTAAGGTGTTGGGATATGATTTTCCACTGCTGTTTAGTGAAGCCGAACCTTATGATCAATGGAAGAATGAAGTTTTTTGAGGAAGTCATGAAGGTGATTGATGAAGGAAGGGCAGTGGATGTTGTCTATATGGACTTCAGCAAAGCCTTTGACAAGGTCCCTCATGGCAGACTGGTACAAAAGGTGAAGTCACACGGGATCAGAGGTGAGCTGGCAAGATGGATACAGAACTGGCTCGGTCATAGAAGACAGAGTGTAGCAATGGAAGGGTGCTTTTCTGAATGGAGGGCTGTGACTAGTGGTGTTCCGCAGGGATCAGTGCTGGGACCTTTGCTGTTTGTAGTACATATAAATGATTTGGAGGAAAATATAGCTGGTCTGATTAGTAATTTTGCGGACGACACAAAGGTTGGTGGAGTTGCGGATAGTGATGAGGATTGTCAGAGGATACAGCAGGATATAGATCAGTTGGAGACTTGGGCGGAGAAATGACAGATGGAGTTTAATCCGGACAAATGTGAGGTAATGCATTTTGGAAGATCTAATACAGGTGGGAAGTATACAGTAAATGGCAGAACCCTTAGGAGTATTGACAGGCAGAGAGATCTGGGTGTACAGGTCCACAGGTCACTGAAAGTGGCAACGCAGGTGGATAAGGTCGCCACACTACCAGAAGGACGTGGAGGCTTTGGAGAGGGTACAGAAGAGGTTTACCAGGATGTTGCCTGGTCTGGAGGGCATTAGCTATGAGGAAAGGTTGGATAAACTCGGATTGTTTTCACTGGAACGACGGAGGTGGAGGGGCAACATGATAGAGGTTTACAAAGTTATAAGCAGCATGGATAGAGTGGATAGTCAGAAGCTTTTTCCCAGGGTGGAAGAGTCAGTTACTAGGGGACATAGGTTTAAGGTGCGAGGGGCAAAGTTTAGAGGGGATATGCGAGGCATGTTCTTTACACAGAGGGTGGTGATGCCTGGAACTTGCTGCCGGGGGAGGTGGTGAAAGCAGATACTATAGCGACGTTTAAGAGGCATCTTGACAAATACATGAATAGGATGGGTGTTGCAGAAAATCCAGATAATGCCCAATTATTCAACAAATTCTCCGGACTCAGACTTTGAGAATAAACACTTTATTGCATGATGTCATGGGAAGCACACCTTCCCTAAAGGCGGTCTAGTGCTACTCCACCGGACAAAGGAAGATCCACAACGGATATACAGTTACTCAGCCCATCCCGGCTGGACATAATCCAATCATAATGGTTATTGATTACATACATTACACATATTACCAATTAGATAGGTATTCCCACAATGGGAATAGAGGGATACGGTCCCCGGAAGTGCAGAAGGTTTTAGTTTAGACAGGCATCAAGATCGGCGCAGGCTTGGAGGGCCAAATGGCCTGTTCCTGTGCTGTACTGTTCTTTGTTCTTTGTTTGTTCTTTGATACAGGTTACGTCTTTACCAAAAAGGAAGCAAGGAACAGCCCTTGCACTTGTACTTCCCACCAGAAGTAAGATCGGGGCAAAGTGTTCTCGGAGCTAGAGGCTCATTATTTGGACAATGAGGAAGGTTTGGATAATCTCATAAAATTTATGGATAAAATTTATATGAAAGATGAGTTATTGAGTGCCGATGAGGCGTGGTCGAACTTTGATAAATTTTGAAAAATGGAAGAATATATTACTGAGATTGACCAACTATATGCAAAGTTGCAGTAATTCTCCTTGGAAATTCCTACTTGCCTTCAAATTGTTGGATTGTGCTAGGATATCAAACATGGATAGGTTCTTGGTATTAACCGGAGTTAGATTCAAAGAAAGGGATACGCTTTTTGATCAGATGTCTGACGCCCTGAAAATGTTTTGGGAAAACATTCCTTTCCGGCTGCTTTCATGCTGCAAATGGGCTCTTCAGCAGTGACACCGAAGGTGGAGGATACAATGCTCGTAGCATTTCAAGGCCATTCAAATATTGGGCCCAAACGTCAGTACAAAAGAAGAATCACAAACAAAACGAATGAGGATAAAGACCCTTTTGGCCGCGATAACAGACGGCAGGAATTGGGCAATTATGGCAGAAGGATGAACCCCAAGAATAACCAAGGGGTGGTCAACAGGTGTTTTCGATGTGACTCAAAGTATCATTATGTATTGCATTTTCTGAAAAGGAATAACAGGGTTTTTGAGGTGACGCATGACATGGAAGGTTCAGAAGGCGAGGATGACGCTACTGATCAATCAGAAGGAATTGTACTGATCATGGGAAGCTTCAGTCCGGAAATGAGTGTCCTAGTCGCAGATTTGTCCAATTGCGCAGTACTAGACAGTGGGTGTTCATCCATGGTATGTGGAGTGGACTGGTTAAGGTGTTACATGGACTCTTTAAGTAAGGAAGAAGTAAGGTCAAAGAATATGACAGTTCTACCTGTTTCAGGTTTGCTGATGACAACACGTTGAAATCACAAAAAAGAATTGTAATTCTGTGCAAAATAGCAGGGGTAAACCATTTTATTAGTACCGATGTAGTATTCCGTGAAATACCTTTGCTGTTAAGTAAACCGTCTATGAAAAAGGCTCAGATGAAATTGGATAGGGAACATGATAAGGCGATTGTCTTTGGGAAATCTGTAGCTTTGCAGTTTACACAGTTGGGACATTATTGTATTCCTTTAGCGAGACCTAACATCTCTAAGTAGGATGTTAAAGAGGTATTAATGGCATCCAGGGGTAGGGATGTAAAGGAGAAAAGGCAAATTATTTCAAAACTACATTGACAATTTGCACATCCATCTTGTCATAGGTTGAAGATTCTGTTAAAAGATGCAGGGGTGATGATGATGACTATACTAAACTTATCGAGGATATCAGTGAAAAATGTGATATCTGCAAAAATACAGGCGGATGCCATCACAACCTATAGAGGATCTCCCATTAGCAAGGGACTTTAATGAAACCGTAGCAATGAACTTGAAGGTATGGGATAAAGACAAAAATATTTTTCTTCTGCACTTTATAGACATAGCGACTAGATTCAGTCTGTCAACGATAATTTATAGTAAAGACAAGATAATGGAAAGGTGGCTAGGAATGGGACTGGGAGCACCAGCTAGATTTCTAATTGACAATGAAGGAGAATTTGTCAACGATGAGTTCAGGAGTATGTGTGAAAATATGAATATTGTAGCGATGCACAGGGCAGCAGAAAATCCTTTTAGTAATGGAATTTGTGAGAGAAATCACGCCGTGATTGATGAAATGCTGAAAAAAATTTTAGCCAATCAACCATCAGGAGCGGAGAACAGTCGAACCTCTTCAAGAGCGCCGGAGTTTTGAAAAAAAAGGCAACAGTGACGTCACAGGAAAGCTGCAATGTGATTGGTTGGTGAGTTACCGCTGTGAGGGAATAACTCTAAATAGCTGGGTAAGTAAATAAAGTAAATGGAAAGGTCTACTGTTTTTTTAATATGGTAGGTACTTTTTTTTAGGGAATCAAGGTCCCTAGTGTAAATAATCTAATTGTTGGGTAATTTAAGGGGATAAATTAAATTAAGGGTAGGTCATGACAGGGCAACTTGGCAACGTGGAGTCCTCCTCCTGTGCAATGTGGGAACTCAGGGACACTTCCAGTGTCCGGGGTGAACACGTGTGCAGGAAATGTCTCCAGCTGCAGCTACTGGAAATCTGCATTTCGGATCTGCAGCGGCGGCTGGAGACACTGTGGAGCATCCGCGAAGCTGAGATCATCATGGATAACACATACAGGGAGATGGTCACACCTCAGGTAAAGACAGCTGAGACAGAAAGGGAATGGGTGACCGCCAGGCAGAGTAGAAGAACTAGGCAGGTAGTGCAGGAGTCCCCTGTGTCCATCTCCCTTTCTAACAGATTTTCCACTTTGGATACTGTTGGGGGAGATAGCTTCTCAGGGGAATGCAGCAAGAGCCAGGTCTGTGGCAATACAGGTGGCTCAGCTGCACAGGAGGGGAGGAAAAGGAGTGGGACAGCTATAATGATAGGGGATTCTATTGTAAGGGGTACAGATAGGCGTTTCTGTGGCCGCAAATGTGACTCCAGGATGGTATGTTGCCTCCCTGGTGCTAGGGTCAAGGATGTCACGGAGCGTCTGCAGGACATTCTGAAGGGGGAGGGTGAACAGTCAGAGGTCGTGGTATACATTGGTACTAACGACATAGGTAGAAAGAGAGATGAGGTCCTGCAACAAATTTAGGGAGCTAAGTAGCAAATTAAAAAGCAGGACCTCGAAGGTTGTAACCTCTGGATTACTCCCGGTGCCATGTGCTAGTAAGTATAGGAATAGGAGGATAGAGCAGATGAATACGTGGCTGAGGAGATGGTGCAGGGAGGGCGGGCTTTAGTTTCCTGGATTACTGGGACTGTTTCTGGCAAAGGTGGGACCTGTACAAGTTGGACGGGTTGCACCCGAACTGGAACGGGACCAACATCCTTGCTGGGAGGTTTGCTAGTGCTCTTGGGGAGGGGTTTAAACTAATTTGGCAGGGGGATGGGATACAGAATGGAGGTACAGTAAGGGGTGATGCACAGTCAAATGTAGAAGAGAAACAGAGTCAGTCTGGAAAGCAGAGCAAATATCGACCTGTTAAGGCACAAGTGAAAAATGCAAGGCTGGATTGCATCTATTTTAATGCAAGGAGTCTTACGAGTAAGGCAGATGAAATGAGGGTGTTGATTAGCACATGGGATTATGATATTATTGCTGTCACAGAGACATGATTGAGGGAGGGGCAGGACTGGCAGCTCAATATTCCAGGGTATAGAATCTTCAGGCGTAAGGGGAGGGGATAAAAGTGGAGGTGGTATTGCACTGTTGATCAAGGAGTCAATTACTGCAATAAGGAGAGATGATATCTTAGAAGGTTCTTCAAATGAAGCCATATGAGTAGAACTTAAAAACAAAAAGGGGGCAATCACTTGGCTGGGAGTGTACTACAGGTCTTCAAACAGTCAGGGAGAGATAGAGGAGCAGAAATGTAGGAAAATCTCAGGGGGGTAAAAATAATAGGGTAATAATAGTAGAGGATTTCAACTTCACGAATATCAAAGAACAAAGAACAGTACAGCACAGGAACAGGCCATTCGGCACTCCAAGCCTGCGCCAATCTTGATGCCTGTCTAAACTAAAACCTTCTGCACTTCCGGGGTCCGTAACCCTCTATTCCCATCCTATTCATGTATTTGTCAAGATGCCTCTTAAATGTTGCTATCATACCTGCTTCCACCACCTCCCCTGGCAGCAAGTTCCAGGCACTCACCACCCTCTGTGTAAAGGACATGCCTCGCACATCCTCTCTAAACTTGCCCGTCACACCTTAAACCTATGTCCCCTAATAACTGACTCTTCCACCCTGGGAAAAAGCTTCTGACTATCCACTCTGTCCATGCCACTCATAACTTTGTAAACCTCTATCATGTCGCCCCTCCGTCGTTCCAGTGAAAACAATCCGAGTTTATCTAACCTCTCCTCATAGCTAATACCCTTCAGACCAGGCAACATCCTGGTAAACCTCTTCTGTACCCTCTCCAAAGCCGCCACATCCTTCTGGTAGTGTGGCGACCAGAATTGCACGCAATATTCCAAGTGTGGCCTAACTAAGGTTCTGTACAGCTGCAGCATGACTTGCCAATTTTTATACTCTATGCCCCGACCGATGAAGGCAAGCAGGCCGTATGCCTTCTTGACTACCTTATCCACCTGCATTGCCACTTTCAGTGATCTGTGGACCTGTATGCCCAGATCTCTCTGCCTGTCAATACTCCTGAGGGTTCTGCCATTTACTGTATACTTCCCACCTGTATTAGACTTTCCAAAATGCATTACCTCACATTTGTCCGGATTAAACTCCATCTGCCATTTCCCCATCCAAGTCTCCAACCGATCTATATCCTGCTGTATCCTCTGACAATCCTCATCACTATCCACAACTCCACCAACCTTTGTGTTGTCCGCAAACTTACTAATCAGACCAGCTACATTTTCCTCCAAATAATTTATAGATACTACAAACAGCAAAGGTCCCAGCACTGATCCCTGTGGAACACCACTAGTCACAGCCCTCCATTCAGAAAAGCACCCTTCCATTGCTACCCTCTGTCTTCTATGTCCGAGCCAGTTCTGTTACCATCTTGCCAGCTCACCTCTGATCCCGTGTGATTTCACCTTTTGTACCAGTCTGCCATGAGGGACCTTGTCAAAGGCTTTACTGAAGTCAAGATAGACAACATCCACTACCCTTCCTTCATCAATCGTCTTCATGACTTCCTCAAAAAACTCAATCAAGTTCATGAGACACGACCTCCCCTTCACAAAACCATGCTGCCTCTCACTAATAAGTTCATTTGTTTCCAAATGAGAGTAAATCCTGTCCTGAAGAATCCTCTCCAATAATTTCGCTACCACTGACGTAAGGCTCACCGGCCTATAATTTCCTGGATTATCTAAACTCCCTAAACTCATCATCCACTAATTCCTTCTCTTTGGTGAATACTGATGCAAAGTACTCATTTAGTACCTCGCCCATTTCCTCTGGCTCCACGCATAGATTCCCTCCTCTGTCCTTGAGTGGGCCAACCCTTTCCCTGGCTACCCTCTTGCTCTTTTTATACGTATAAAAAGCCTTGGGATTCTACTTAATCCTGTTTGCCAATGACTTTTCATGACCCCTTTTAGCCCTCCTGACTCCTTGCTTAAGTTCTTTCCTACTTTCTTTATATTCCTCAAGGGCTTCCTCTGTTCCCAGCCTTCTCGCCCTTACGAATGCTTCCTTTGTCTTTTTGACTAGGCTCACAATATCCCTCATTATCCAAGGTTCCCGAAACTTGCCAAACTTATCCTTCTTCCTCACAGGAACATACCAGTCAACTAGAATAGTCTTAGTGCAAAAGGCTTAAAGGGGGCGGAATTCTTAAAATGCATGAAGGAGAGCTTTTTGAGCCAGTATGTAGAAAGTCCTACAAGAGAAGGGGCAGTACTGGACCTAATCCTTGGGATTGAAGCTGGACAAGTGGTAGAAGTGTCAGTGGGGGAGCATTTCGGGGATAGTGACCATAACTCTGTAAGATTTAAGGTAGTTATGGAAAAGGACAAAGACGGACCGGAAATAAAGGTACTGAATTGGGGGTAGGCTGATTTCAGTATGATAAAACAGGATTTGGCCAAAGTGGACTGGGAGCAGCTACTTGTAGGAAAGTCTACATCAGACCAGTGCGAGTCATTCAAAGAGGAAATAGTCAGAGTTCAGAGCCAACATGTACCCATTAAGGTGAAGGGTAGAACCAACAAGTCCAGGGAACCCTGGATGTCAAGGGATATAGAGAATTGGATCAGCAAAAAAAGGAGGCTTATGGCAGATTCAGAGTGCTGAAAACTGCGGAGACCCAACAGGAGTATAGAAAGTTTGGGGGTACTTAAAAAAGTAATGAGGAGAGTGAAGAGGGGACATGAAAAAACATTGGCGGGCAAAATAAAGGAAAATCCGAAGGCATTTTATAAGTATATTAAGGGCAAGAGGATAAGCAGGGAAAGAGTAGGGCCCATTAGGGATCAAAGTGGCTATCTGTGTGTCGAGCCGGAGGATTTAGGTGAAGTTTTAAATGATTACTTTTCATCTGTGTTCACTATGGAGAAGGGCGAAGTAGGTGTAGCAATCAGGGAGGGGGATTGTGATATACTTGAACATATTAGCCTTGAAAGGGAGGAACTATTACTGTTTTAACAGGCTTAAAAGTGGATATATCCTCAGGCCCAGATGAGATGTATCCCAGGCTGTTATGTGAGGCGGGAGGAAATAGCAGGGGCTCTGACACAAATTTTCAAATCCTCTCTGGCCAAGGGAGAGGTACCAGAGGACTGGAGGACAGCAAATGTGGTACCATTATTCAAGAATGGTAGCAAGGATAAACCAGGTAATTACAGGCCAGTGAGCCTAACATAAGTGGTTGGGAAACTATTGGAAAAAATTCTGAGAGACAGGATTAATCTCCACTTGGAGAGGCAGGGATTAATCAGGGATAGTCAGCATGGCTTTGTTAGGGGGAGATTGTGTCTAACTAACTTGATTGAATTGTTCGAGGAGGTGACTAGATGTGTAGATGAGGGTAAAGCAATTGATGTAGTCTACATGGACTTCAGTAAGGCTTTTGATAAGATCCCACATGGGAGATTGGTTAAGAAGGTAAGAGCCCATGGGATCCAGGGCAATTTGGCAAATTGGATCCTAAATTGGCAGGAGGCAGAGGGTGATGGTCAAGGGTTGTTTCTGCAAGTGGAAGCCTGTTACCAATGGCATACCAGAGGGATCGGTGCTATGACCCTTGCTGTTTGTAGTGTACATTAATGATTTAGACATGAATATAGGAGGTATGATCAGTAAGTTCGCAGATGACACGAAAATTGGTGGTGTCAAAAATAGTGAGGAGGAAAGCCTTGGATTACAGCACGATATAGATGGGCAGAGCAGTGGCAAATGGAATTTAATCCTGAGAAGTGAGAGGTGATGCATTTTGGGAGGACTAACAAGGCAAGGGAATATACAATGGATGGTTGGACCCGAGGAAGTACAGAGGATCAGAGGGACCTTGGTGTACTTGTTCATAGATCACTGAAGGCAGCAGCACAGGTAGATAAGGTGGTTAGGAAGGCATATGGGATACTTGCCTTTATTAGCTGTGGCATAGAATATAACAGCAGGAAGGTTATGATGGAGCTGTATAAAACGCTAGTTAGGCCACAGCTGGAGTACTGTACACAGTTCTGGTCGCCACACTATAGGAAGGATGTGATCGCACTGGAGAGGGTGCAGATGTTGCCTGGGCTGGAGCGTTTCAGCTATGAAGAGAGACTGAAAAGGCTAGGGTTTTTTCCTTAGAGCAGAGAGGGTGGTTGGCATCTGGAACGCACTGCCTGAAGAGGTGATAGTGGCAGAAACCCTCACAACATTTAAGAAGTATTTAGATGAGCACTTGAAATGACATAGCATACAAGGCTACGGCCCAAGTGCTGGAAAATGGGATTAGAATAGGTGGATGCTTGATGGCTGGCACAGACATGATGGGCCGAAGGACCTTTTTCTGTGCTGTATGACTCTATGACCAAATTGTAAATTGACAACTGCTCTGACGTGGGCAGTACATGCAAAAAACACGCTTCAAATGGTTGGTGGCTACAGCCTCTAACAATTAGTTTGTGGCAGGAATCTAAAAATACCTTTGGTAATGTGGAATCATCCCCCAGCTTTAGAGGGGACTACAATCAGTTCAATTTTTGCGGAACATTTGAATGCCATGCATGCAGGGAGAAGAGCATTTATTAAGGCGGAGGTTTCAGAAAAAATCAGGAGAGCTTTGAGGTATCAGATCAGGCCATCAGAAAAGAATTTTAATACCGGGGACATGGTGTGTTACAAAAGAGAAGGGCAGAAAGAATGGAGAGGCCCAGGAAAAGTTATTGGCACTGATGGCAAAACAGTAATTTTGCAGCATGGCAACCAAACTATTAAAGTACGTTCCTCGTGGCTTATTGGCACTGATTATATATTGACAGAGTCTGAAGAAATGATGGAGACTGATGATGCACCATTTATTTCGCATGCACATATGTCAGACCTTTATGAGCAACTGATTGTGGAGGATAACGGGCTAACTGAGAGTGGACCAAGTGATAGTGAAGATCAAGATAAGGCCATTTATCCCAGAGGTCAACTACCGAAAGTTGGGACTAGAGTGGCATATATGCCAGAAGGGGCTAGTGAATGGAGGGAAGGCACCATTATAGGAAGTGCAGGAAAGGCCATAGGGAAATACAAACATTGGCTGAATATGCAAGACAAGGGACAGGATATCAGACCTGTAGATTGGCAGAAGGAAGTGAAAATGTGGAAGGCCAGAAAACGTAGTTTAAATTCAGACAGTGGGCCTGAAGATGATCATAATCCAAGGAAAAGGTCATGAACTTGTGAAAGGAAGTCTGGTTAAAGGAGGGACAGGTCAAGTAGTCGCAGTCCAGAAAGGGATAGGAAATCTAATAAGGGATGTGACTTCACAAGAGCAAGAACCAGAGAGCAGGCGAGGAGCAGCACAAGAAGTAGGAGCCCTTACGATAGAGAAGCTCTAGTGGCTAGTAACAAGTTAGATGGTAAGTTGGTAAAAGATGCAAAACAAAAAGAGCTTGACAGTTGGAGAGAGTTTGGCGTATACATGGAGGTGCCAGATAGACGACAACCAGCATTGCCCCATAGATGGATCTGTACAGAGAAAGTACTTCCTGATAGTACAGATAAAGCTAAAGCCAAACTTGTAGCTCGGGGATTTGAGGAACAACTAGGCAACCAAGAAGTTAGAACAGACTCCCTAACAGCAGGAAAAGCAGGTTTGAGGATTTTCCTAGCCCTTGACATCAAAGCAACATTTTTGCAAGGGGAGAAATTTCAAAGGGAAGTATTTTTAAAGCCACGAAAAGAAGCTGGAGCTATAGAGGGGAAATTATGGAAGATAAACAAGTGTGTTTATGGGTTAAATGATGCATCCAGACTACAGAGCAGCCTGCTAAAAGCTGGTTGTATTCAACTAAAAGCGGATCTGGCCAATGTTTTATTGGTACTATGAAGAAAAACTAGCAGGCATTTTCTTGATGCATGTAAACGATTTTCTGTGGGGAGGATCTGTTGCATTTGAGAAATTGTGGTAGATAAAGTTTAAAATTGGAAGTCGGGCTTCCAGAGTTTTTAAATATATAGGGTTGAATATTAGGCAGACTAAGTTGAGGGTAACCCTGAATCAACAGTCTTACCTAGAGAATGTTAATAGAATCCCAATAAATTGGGCCAGATCCTCAAAAAAGGAACCAAGGAAGAAGCAGACCAGTTAAGGAGCTTAATCGGACAATTAAACTGGTTGTGCACACATATTAGGCTGGATGCTTGCTATGGTGTATTAGAATTGAGCACCATGCTGAAACATGCTACTGTTGGGGAATTGCTGAAAGCAAATAATACATTGAAGAAATTGAATTTAGACAAATTTATACTCAAGTTTCCAGCATTGGGTGACCCAGATGAAATTAAAGTAGTCATTTTTAGTGATGCCTCACACTTGTGATCTTAACAATGGATATTCGAGTGCAAGAGGGTTCGTTATATTTTTGGTGGGAAGAAATAATAAACTTTAACAAAAACAAGAAATGCTGGAGTCACTCAGCAGGTCTGGCAGCATCTGTGGAAAGAGAAGCAGAGTTAACGTTTCGGGTCAGTGACCCTTCTTCGGAACTTCGGGTTCCGAAGAAGGGTCACTGACCCGAAACGTTAACTCTGCTTCTCTTTCCACAGATGCTGCCAGACCTGCTGAGTGACTCCAGCATTTCTTGTTTTTGTTTCAGATTTCCAGCATCTGCAGTATTTTGCTTTTAAATAATAAACTTTGTCCATTAGCCTGGGAATTGAAGAAAATAAACAGGATAGTTAAAAGTGCCTTAGCTGCTGAGACACTTGCACTGATAGAAGTGGGTATGGGTATGTTTTTATCGAGTATTTTAAAGGAACTTTTGCATAAGGGGCAATCAGGGAAAGATTTTCCTATAGAATGCTATATAGATAACCATTCTCTCTGGGACAATGTCCATTCGACAAAAAGTGTCACAGAAAAGAGGTTGAGGATTGATCTCATGAGTAGAAAAGAAATTTTGGAAAGAAAAGAAATTTCCAAAATAAAATGGGTCAATGCAAGTCATCAATTGTTGGATTGCTTTCGGAAGAGAGGTGCTTGTTCAAAGAAATTGTCCTCGAGGAAGGCTGACTTGTATTATGATGAGTTAGGAAAACGAGAAAATTGTTTTGTGTTAAGATCACTTTGTAATTCTTTAAACAAGTTTTTTTGTTAAAAAAGGGGGAAAATATAGTATGTTACTGGCTGGTGCTATTGAAGGTTAATGGTATAATAATGTATGTTACAGAAAATTGTATCATTATTTTGTCTCTCTTCTTTTTTGTTTTATATATATGTATTTAATTTAAAGAAGAGGGGAACCTGTCAGTGTCTAATAAGTTCTGTTACTAAATGTTAAATACCTAGTAATTTAAAGTAATAGGGTGAACAGGTGTTGGGTGTTGTTAGGAGTGGAGAAGTAAGCTCTGTGGCAAGCAACAAACAGGCTCCACCAAAGCATCCAGTCTTCTTCACAAACAGGCTTGGACATTTCTCTAACAATGTGGGTGTAATCAATGATGCCCTGTACCTGGGAGAATCCAGCGATGGAGATGAAACCCACTGCCTTTTGTGCCTGTGAGGCCTCATCTGTCTGAAATTGAATGTAATGTCCAGCTTTCGCAAATAGGGCATCAGTGACCTACAAAATGCAGTGCTGTGCAGCTGTTTGCGAGATGCCACCAAGGTTGATCCTTGGAAGAAGGCAGAGGTGAAGAAGTTCAAGGCCACAGTGACTTTGACAGCTACTGGCAGGGCATGGCGAGCAGTGATGGAAGTTGTGAGGTCTTTGGAGATGAATTCACAGATGTCTGTGACCATATCCCTGGAGAGTTGCAGTCTCCTGCGGCGTGGTTCTCCAGCATCTCCAGGTAGCTCCCTGACGCAGTCCCACTGCTGGGGAAGTTACCCAATGACGAGAACAGCAGAACCTGAGCTGCCTGTCAATCGGAGGCAGGTGGCCAATTTCGACAATTAAAGGCACGATTAGGGGCCATTTTGCCGGCGGCAGAGAAGCCCCCTCCACGTGGGGAAGCCGTCAGCTGCAAGGAGGCAGCTTCCCTGTGACTTCCTGGGGGGGACATCGGAGCTGGAGGCTCCATGGCCCAAGGAGGAGGCTGCCAATGGCAAAGGCCACCCCTGCAGTCTCGACGCTGCTGCTGGAGGGGTTTTCCCTCTGATCACCAGGGCCTGCCTGCTTGGCCCTGGCAAAAAAAACAAATCTCTTCCACCCCTGGGAGGATACCTCAAATTGGAACCCTCTCTCTGATCCAATTGAAACATAAAAAATTCTTCTAGGGCTTGACAGGATAAATGTTGAGAAATGTTTCCCCTGGCTGGAGAATCTAGAACAGGGTCACAATCTCAGAATAAGGTGTCAGCTATTTAAGATTGAGATAAGGAGAAATTTCTTCCCCAAAGGGTTTTGAATCTTTAGAATTCTCAACTCCAGTAAGCTGTGGATGCTCAATCGTTGAGTTTATTCAAGGCAGAGGTCCATAGATTTTTGGGTATTAAGGGAATTAAGGGATATGGGGATAGTGCAGGAAGGTGGAGTTGAGGTAGATCAGCCATGATCTTGTTGAATGGTGCAGCAGGCTCAAAGGGCCAAATGGTCTACCTGTTTATTATGTTCTTAGGTAAGTTCAGTAGTATTTAATTGAATTATAGAAATTTACAGCACAGAAGGAAACCACCATGTCTATGCCAGCCAAAAATATCTATCCAGTCTAATCTCACTTTCCAGCTCTTGGTTGGTAGTCCTGTAGGTCACGGCACCTCAAGTGCACATCCAATCACTTTTTAAACGCGATGACGGGGGTTTCTGCTTCTACCATCCTTTCAGGCGATGACATCCAGACTCCCACCACCCTCTGGATGAAAAGGTTTCTCAACTCCCCTCTAATCCTTCTGCCAATTACTTACCCCTAGTTATTGGCCTCTCTGCTATAAGGGCTGTAGGTCCTCCCTATCCACCCTATCTAGGCCCCTCATAATTTTGTACACCTCAATTATATCTTCCCTCAGCAGCCCACGTTACAAAGAAAACATTCCAGCCTATCCAATCATTCCTCATAGTCAAAATTCTAGAGTCCTACCAATATCCTGGTAAGTCTCCTCTGTGATTTCTCAGTTGAAATTGCATCCTCCCTGTAATGAGGTGACCAGAACTGTAGCCGTACTCTAGCTGTGGCCCAACGAGGGATGGATCTTCTCAGCAGGTCTGGCAGCATCTGTGGAAAGAGAAGCAGAGTTAACGTTTCGAGTCAGTGACCCTTCTTCGGAACTAGCAAATATTAGAAATGTCAAAGGTTATAAGCAAGTGAGCCGGGGGTGGGGCAAGAGATAACAAAGGAGAAGGTGTAGATTGGACAAGGCCACATCGTTAACCCGAAACGTTAACTCTGCTTCTCTTTCCACAGATGCTGCCAGACCTGCTTAGTGGTTCCAGCATTTCTTGTTTTTATTTCAGATTTCCAGCATCCGCAGTGTTTTCCTTTTATTTGAGGGATGGATCTTGTTCTCCTCCTGTTGGCAGACTTTGTGGCGGGGGGTGGGGGAGGGGTGGTACTTAAGAATCGGAACAGCAGCGGCCGCCATGGAACCCGATACTGGAATTGCTGGTTCTGATCTTTCTGGGGGTGGCGAAACTCTGTGGCGGCACCTCCGCCACTCTGCGACGGGACCCTACTTTAAATACAGTAAGTACGTCTTTGCTTCCATTTGAATGCAATTTGCCGCATTCCTACCAGCAGTTTCAAATCTTGAGCTCGATGTGCTGCACTCACGTGCCTTCACTTTCCCATCCATGAGAAGCTGGTGCCACCGAGGCGGGGAAGGGGCCAACTCTGCATTGTGTGTATGGAGAAGGGGGGGAAGGGATCAACTGTGCATTCTTTTATGGCTAAGGGAGGGAAGAGGGTAACTCTGCATTTGGATACACTTTTTGCAGGGTTGTTAGTCTTTTAAAGATGGCACCAGCACCTGTTCCTGCATCAGGTAACGCCATTCACGGCATCACTAATGCCACCCTGCCACATGATTGGGGAGGTGGCTGCCGTCATTACCGCCCGCCACGTAATTGTGGCCGCGTGGGTCACGTGTGGGACAGCCGCCATGTTCCATGCCCGCTGCAAGCTACAAAATCCAGACCCTAGCGTTTTATACAGTTCTAGCAATAACCTCCCTGTTTTTGTATTCCATGCTTTGGCTAATAAAGATCCCAATGCCTTCGTAACCACCTTATCTACCTGCCCTGCTGTCTTCAGGGATCTGTGGACATGTACTCCAAGGTCCCTATGTTTCTCTAAATTTCTCAGTATCCTACCATTCATTGTCTATTCCCTTGCCTTCTTCACCCTCCCCAAATGCATTACCTCACACTTCTGTGAATTGAACTCCATTTGCCACTTTTCTGCCCAATTTATTAATATCTTCCTGCAGTCTACAGTTTTCTTCCTCACTATCATTCACATGGCCAATTTTTGGATCACCTGCAAACTTAATAATGTCCCCTACATTTAAGACTGAATCATTGAAATATACCACAAAAAGCAAGGGACCTAGTGCTGAGCCCTGTGGAACCCCACTGAAAACAGCTTTCCAGTCTCAAAAACACCTGTTGACCATTATCCTTTGCTTCCTGCCATTGAGCCAATTTTGGATCCAACTTAGATCCCATGGGTTTTTACTTTTCTGACCAGTCTACCATGTGGGACTGTTATGACCAGGTGAGAAAGGTGTCTAGGGGTCTTTTACTGTCTTCACCTGGTCTTATTGTAATAGGGTTTTAATTTTTAAACACACAGTGTTTTGAGCTCCCCTTTAGTGAATAGAGTCTTAGCGTCATGGAGTTATACAGCACAGAAACAGGCCCTTTGGCCCATTGTGTCTGTGCCGGCCATCAAGCACCTAACTATTGTAATCCCATTTTCCAGCACTTGACCCGTAGCCTTGTTCACCCTGAATCCTTGTTCACCGCTTTCCAATTCTAAGGCAAAGAAATGAGCACACCAGGTTTTCTTAGGTTTAAAGAAGAAAAGTGAAATTTATTAAAACTTAAACTCTAATTCGGTTAACACCTACGGATACATGCCGCGCCCCACACTAGCATGCATACGCGATACGCACATGCAAATAGGGACAGAAAAGAGCAGAAGAAAAATAAAGTAGAGAGGTTTGAGGCATTCTCTGAAGAGGGGTTTTTACTGTGCTTCGAGCTTGCTGTAGTCCTTGATTGTGGGTAGTCTTGCTTTTTGTTGGGGCCCAGTATTCTTCTTAAACCTTGTTCACCGTAGGAGACTTTTCTCTCTTGGGGTTCATATGTCTTCAATGGTTTCAGAAGCTGGTGAGAGCGAGATGAGAGCAGACAGGAGAGAGGTGTTCTCGGTCCAGGAGCAAACAGCTTTCTGACTTTTACAACTCTGTGGCAAGTTCAAATTCAAAAAAACTCCAACAGTCAGTTAGTCATGTGACTAAACTGGTCTGACCACGTCTGTTTGTGTATTCAGCCATCTTAGCAGTTAACCTGGAATGCTAGCTTCTCCACCTTCAACGTCTGGTAATCAAAAGCCCATTGTGGATTAAATTGGAGCATGGAGTGGCCCCTTTTCCCATTCAAAGTACTGTCCATTACTATGCAAGAAAGGTCTTTCCGGTGAGGGGCCTGGCAATTCCTTGTGATAGTCTATCTTTTCTTCCCAGCAGCAATTTTAAGTTTTAATGTTCATGTGGCGAAATAATTTGTGCCTCATTCTTGGCAGGTGGGGGCCTGCATGATAGGGACCTTTTCAGAAGCCTTGCTAAAATCTATGTAGATTTCAAATTCACTACCCTCATCAACCCCCCTCCTGCTATCTCCTCAAAAAATTCAATCAAGTCAGTCAGACACGACCATCTCTTAACAAATCCATGCAACTGTCCTTGATTAATCCATGCCTTTTGAAATGATGATTAATACTGCCCCTCAGAATTTTTTCCAATAATTTGCCCATCACCAAGGTTAGACTGACTCGCCTGTAAGTTCTTTCATCTGTATGATAGTAAGAGTATTCCTACCTCACTCTGTGTCAGCCTGAAAGAGTAAATAGGCTGTCCTGCGATCAGCTGCCAACGCATGACCTAGCCTCATCAGGAAAAACAGACATCAGAGTCTTTCCTTCCTCCTTAGCTACCATGACAGACAAACAGAGAGAGTTCAGGGGTAAAATTTCTATAGCCCTATCTCTTCAGGGACCTGCTCCAACTCCCTTTTGCTAGCAGACGAATGGATAATTGATTTTTTTTTACCCTTTCACGGGATGTGAGCATTACTGTCAAGGCCAGCATTTGTTGCCCATCCGAATTGCCCTTGACAACTGAGTGGCTTGCTTGGCCTTTTCCGAGGACTGTTAAGAGTCAACCACATTGCTCTGGGTCTGGAATCACATGTAGGCCAGACCAGGTAAGGATAGCACATTTCCTTCCCTAAAGGACATTAGTGAATCAGATGGATTTTTACAACAATTGATGGCACCATTACTGAGACTAGCTTTGAATTCCAGATTTTTAAAATTAATTAATTGAATTTACTAATTAATTGAATTTAAATTCCACCAGCTGCCATGGTGGGATTTGAACCCATGTCCCCAGAGCAGTAGTCTAGGCCTCTGAGGTACTGGATTAGTAGTTCAATGACATTACCATTGCTAAACACAGTTTTCAAAGTCTGAATGCCCCTGCAGTTTGATGGATAAGCTAAAACTGGGCACTAGATAATTTTGCTTAAAACCTCGTTTCGAGAATCTAATTTAGTCTTGTTCATAGCATGATCAATTTGAAAGCTACTGCAATTAAATCTGGGAAGGTGTATGCATTTAGAAATAGTTCAATAAATTCCATGCTTAAGATTCCCAATTGTTCATCATGTAGGACTATGGGGGGAAATTGGTTATTGCCCATTTTCAGGTCCACAACCACAGTGCCCCAACCGAGAGGCCTGCGTTTGGCTGTTAGCCCTTATTAATATATTTTGTGCGAGTTCCTGGTGCCTGTTATACCTCCACAGGCAGCTCCCATATTTTGTGAAGATAAATATTTGGGTGCTGGCCTCACCAGCAGTGGCCCAAAGCTAAGTCTCATGAGAGGCATTGGGAGTAACACCTGGTGAAAGGAGTTGAAAGAGCACTACTGCTTCTCCTGGCCCAACAGGAATGCTTCTTGACTATTTTTAAAATATTGATTTCACCTGTTGGTGGCCACTGCTACTTAGGCCATAGCATCTGATGCAGAATCCTGATTCAGCAGGCCTAGCACCAGCTCAGATCAATCCAAAACCACTTCTGTATGGGGACCTGGAACTAGCGATAGCCCCTCATTTAGATATGTAAGGAGCCTAACCCCTGTAATGGATGGTCACTGAGATGCCTCCAAAGCTTCCTTTACCAATATGGCAATGCCTGTATTGCAAACGCCGATTGAATGCAGTGCATTGTACCTCAAAATTTGGTCCTTGTTGCCTCGTTACCCGCCTGGATAAATGGTGCAAGGAACAATTTCTACCCCTACAAGCCCTGATGTCACCAAACAGAAAGTCAAGGCTGGCTTTTCCCAGTCCAGCCTTCAAAGGGTCAAATTGGGACTTCGCCCCAACCCTCTTTGGCCCAGTTACCTGGGTTGGGGGTAATTCGCTATTCACGAAGAATCCAGTCATTGCTGCACCAAGACTGTTGTTGCAACACCTGAAGAGACAGGAAAACAATAAAGGGCCACAGTACCTGAAGAACAGAGGAGCTCAGTGATTGAAGGTCATTGCCAAGACTGAGCCCTTCATCCGGAAAACAGCCAGAGAGAGAGTTGGCCTCTACTAAGCCATCTCCCTCCATTTCAGATATGTGGAGTCATTCCTGGTTTACCTGTTGCTACCAAGAAGCATGTTGAGTTGAGGCAGATGGGAGGTAAATAAGCAAGTGTCACTGGATGGACACCTGGTATAGAAGCCCTCGCTTCCCCTATTCCTAGTCCGTTGGCATGGACGCAAACTGTAGTTCCACTTCAACCACCCCTAGCTGAAATCAGCTGACTCAGTACAAACCAAGTGCTGAGCCTGGATCCTTTTTGGTCTCCATGGTGGCGCATTTGAACACTGGAAGATCAACTTCTACTTCAACTCATCCATTACATATACAATATTCAGCTTTATTTTATACACTGATCTTGTTTCTTATTTACTGCCATCTACCCAACCCCGCCCCCATCTATGCCATCCTTAGCTTCAAGGTCGGAATTGCGCTGTCTGCAGACTGTTCTTGCCTATTGTCGTCAGTCAACCTACCAGCTGGTGCTGACTTGAAAATTAAGAGAATAAATCCCGCTCGATGCATCCCTACAGGAAACTTACAAATTTTGAACTCTCTTATCATAAGAGATGTGGGGATGTGGGGATGGGGGTGGGGCAGGGATGGATTTCTGTATTTTAGTCATAAGTTTTGAAATAACTAGTGTTAAAGGAAGTTATGCTGGATCTAGTTATAAGGAATGATGTGGGGGTTGTTGGAGTACCTTTCAATGGAAGAACATCTGGGAAACAATGCGCATGGTATCATTATGTTTAGTTATGGGAAAGGATAATTACATAGAAAATACTGCACAGAAACAGGCTATTCATCCCAATCAGTCAATGCCAGTGGTCCATTTGAGCCTCCTTCCATCCATCATCTCATCTAACCCTATCAGTATAACCCTCTATTCCAATCTCCCTCATATGCTCACCTAGCTTCCCCTTAATTGTAAAAGCAAAATACTGCGGATGCTGAAAATCTGAAATAAAAACAAGAAATGCTGGAACCACTCAGCAGGTCTGGCAGCATCTGTGGAAAGAGAAACAGAGTTAACGTTTCGGGTTAACGATGTGGCCTTGTCCAATCTACACCTTCTCCTTTGTTATCTCTTGCCCCACCCCAGGCTCACTTGCTTATAACCTTTGACATTTCTAATATTTGCTAGTTCCGAAGAAGGGTCACTGACCCGAAACGTTAACTCTGCTTCTCTTTCCACAGATGCTGCCAGACCTGCTGAGTGGTTCCAGCATTTCTTGTTTTTATTTTATTCCCCTTAATTGTATCTGGTTACCCCAACTACTCCCTATGACAGTGAGTTCCACATCCTCACCACTCTTTGGCAAAGAAGTATCTTCTGAATTTCCTTTGCATCTACCTTCATAAAAGAGGATGCAGCCAATGTCACAGTAAAGGGGAAATAGGTAGAGAAATTGGATAGGATAAAAATAGACAAAGAGGAGATACTTAAAAAGGTTGGCAGTGCTCAAAGTAGAAAGTCTCCAGGTCCAGATGGAATGTGTCCTAGATTGCTGAGGGATGTAAGGATGGAAATAGCGGAGACTTTGGTCACAATCTTTCAATCCTCCATGGATATGGGAGTGCTGCCAGAGAACTGGAGGGTCACAAATGTTACAACCCTGTTCAATAAAGGGAAAAGTAATAAACCTGGTATCTATAGACCAGTCAGCCTAATGCCAGTGATGGAGAAATTTCTAGAGATCATAATCTGGGAAAAAGTTAATTTTCATTTGGAGAAACATGCGTTAATGTATGACAGCCAGCACGAATTAGTGCAAAACTGGTCATTAAAATTGAACGCTGTGCTAAAGTGGCAATGGCAGTATTGGCACAAAATTGGTTAAGAGGCAGAAATGGTAAAATTTTAAACATGATGCAGGAACGGAGAGACCTGGGGTGTATGTGCACAAGTCTGAGGGTGGCAGAACAAGTTGACAAGGCTGTTTAAAAGGCATACAGGGTCCTTGGTTTTATAAACAGTGGTTTTCAGATGTGACGTTAAACTATGGTCCCATCTGCCCTCTCAGATGGATGTAGAAAATCCCATGGCACTATTCAAAGTAGAGCAGGGGAGTTCACCTGGTGATCTGACTAATATTTATCCCTCAAACAAGACTTAAAAACAAATTATTTGGTCATTATCGCATTGGGTGTTTATGAAACTCCAAGCTACTCGGAGCTCCGTCATGGCAAGAAACACTTCCAGGATGTCCTTAAAGCCTCCATGAAAAAATGTGACATCTCCACTGATTCATGGGAATCTCTTGTCCAAGACCACCCAAAATGGAGAAGAAGCATCCGTGAAGGTGCCAGCCAGTTTGAACAACGTTGACATGCCCTGGCAGCGACTGAGCACAACAGCAGAATGAGCGTTCGGAAATTCGAGCATCCCATCCACTCGGCTCATCAAACACCACCAGCCCCACCTGTGGTAGAGTGTGCAGATCCAGAATTGGATTATTCAGTTTCCTAAGAACCCACAACCCTGGAGTGGAAGGAAGTCATGCTTGTTCCCGAAGGACTGCCTAAGAAGAAGAAGGGTGTTTATGAGGCTTTGCTGCTGCATTTCCCACAATACAATGGTGACTTCATAAAATACTTAAATAAAAACAGAAAGTGCAGGAAATACTCAGCAAGTCTGGCAGCATCTGTGGAGAGAGATGCAGAGTTAACATTTCAGGTATGTGACCTTTCATCAGAGCTGGCAAAGATTGGAAATGTAATAGATTTTAAGCAAGTGAAGGTGGGGAGGAAGAGAACAAAAGGGAAGGTGTGTGATAGGGCAGAGGGCAGGAGAGATTAAATGACAAACATGTCATGGGACAAAGGCAAAGGGAATGCTAATGGTTTGGTGAAAGACAAAGTGCAATGGAGTGCAATATCACAGTATCAGTGGGAAGAGCTGTGATAATCTTGGGCTCTTCAATGTCAAAAGAGATCTCATAGAGGAATTGTATAGAGAAAGTAAACCTAAAACAATGCTTTAAGGCAAAAGGGCACAGGCTCAGGCTTGTGGAAGGATAATTGAAGACAGCCAAAAACTGTTTCTTTTCAGAGCAAATACTAAAGCAGATTGGTAGGAATGGTAGATGAGGCCAGGACATCGGAATGATTTAAGTGTCATGAAGACATGATATGCTGAATGAGGATTTTTAATTCATCGACTGGAAACCTATATTAAACTTAAAAAGAAGGAAAGCTGGAATATTGCATTCAACTTTTACAAAGACTTTGCCACAGCTAAAAATGGCTGCCACAATTTGCATCTGAACACCTTTCACATTCCGAGGCATCAAAATGGAGATGCACATCTGATTAGCCTTTACCTAAAACAATGGCTTGCCCTTTTGATTGAACTACCTGAGATTGCATTCATTAGCAAGATATTCAAAACCATCCTAGGGCATTAACATTGAAAGGGTGAACCCCTGCAGGAGTAAACATTGACACCATGAAGCCTGAGAGAGATTGAGATTCCGAAACTTGAATCTCATTAGAAGACACCAGAGAATATACAGAGGCAGTGCATCTCTGTGAAAGATGGGATTTTCTCTTGGACAAGATAGACAAGGCAGAGACTCAATCTGTGCAGAAGCCAGATGGGGCATGTATGTGTGTGTGTGTCTCTCTCTCTCTCTCCAGAAGACCTTGTGTGGGACGTGCGAAGCCTGGCTGCCAGCTGCAAGATCCAAGACAAAGACCCCAGGAAGGAAACCCTCTGCTCAACTGTCTCCAAGAACAACTATCAATCCAGAACTTCAGGACCACGAATTCAACCAGAAGATCACTAAAGTTACAAGACACCACAGACTGTATATAAAAACAAAAAATGCTGGAAATACTCAGCAGGTTTGGCAGCATCTGTGGAAACAGAAGCAGAGTTAATGTTTCAGGTCAGTGACCCTTCCTCAGACCTCAGACTGTATATTCCTTTTTATCGATCCTAACTCTATCCCAACTATTATTCTTCTCCATTCTGTAATCTATTGGTGTGCGTGATTCTTGTGTGAGTGAGTGAAAGTGTAGCGTAATTTTATTATTTTATTTAGATCGGATTTTTACTTAAGTACAATAAACTCCCCTCTTGTTTAAACTCAAGAAAGCCTGCCTATTGGTTCTTGTATGGTCACAACAAAGGTAAAAGGTAAAGCACTCGCTGAAGTGGTAAGCACATCCACTGTTAAAAAATAAAACTTGTTGCAGTCAAGAGGAAGGAACTAGAGAGGAGTCTTGCGACCCTCCTCACCTGATTGTAACATAAGAAACAGCTACGTACTGTAATGAGAAATAGTAGAGTTGTTATTCTGATAGCTTGAGATCAAATAGTTTGTAGGATTCCTTTCATCCAAACTTAGCTTGCAAAATGATGATAACAGTAAGTTGGAGTCAACTTGTGATCATATTTCCAAGCCCTTTCTAAATGTGACCTCACGATCCAAAAAGTCAAGATTAAGGGCACTTTTAAAACTGCTAACCCAAATGTTGTAAGCATCTGTGTGTGTATGTGTGCGCGCGCGCGGGATTGAACGGGCAAGACTCTATACTGCAAGAAGAGTAGCTGAGAAAATTTTTTTTAAAGCTAAAAAATCTTCTGAAGACTTACTGGTTTGTTGAACTTGCTGAAAGGAAGGGCATTGATGTGATGATTATTATTCAAAATATTTGAATGATTCTTCGGCGTTGGAAGTGACCAGTTTCAATTCTGCAATAGGGATTTTGGAGGCAGAAAACCTGTTTCAGCCATCTTCTACAAAATACATGAGTGTGTTGTGGTTTTTGCTGACAACAATTTGTTATTTTTCAGATATATGTGTCAATAAGAACAACACAAATAGCTAATTATCACTTTTGGTCAGAACAAACTTTTTTCAGAACTTTAATGTCAAGCAAAACTACAGCTGAATTGCATCCTTCCAGGCTTTGTAACATAGAAGACTGGGATTTTAGTCCATAGCCATATGGACTATTTAATAACTATGCCGAGTCTTTAAACCAATATGAAGATTTATCAAAATAGGAAAAGTCAAACAGCATGGTCGTAAAATGAAAATACTGAGCTATTGTTTTAGAATGTTACATAATGTAAAAGCTTTCTAATAAAAAATAGCAATACACTTAAAGATGTCTTGATCTTCCATTGAGAAGTTAGGTTGTACTCAGATAAACTGTGCTTGGTCTTTAATTTTTCCCAACTGCTATTTAGGTGTTTTTTTTTAAAGAGTAGATCTTATTTCTTGATGAAACCATTATATAGGTATTTTCTGAGATACTTGAGCTGTGCATGTGAACTGTATATTGATATAGTTACAATGTAATCATGCATGGCTAATCATTTGTGTAAAACTAACCCTTTTAACAACTACATTGCAAAATTTGTGTTGAGGCATTGGGAATCTCTACAGCAATGTAAATGTAACCATATGGTTGAATTGGGTTTTTTGGAGCTGTTCCAGGGATTTGTCCTTCTCCAAAACTCTGCCCAACAGTCCCTTAAAGATTCTTTTAGAAATCAATTCCACATTTACAACTCTTTAATTAAGGAATAATCAAATAATAAAACAAGCCTATGTATTTGTTAAAAGTGCATTTAGTTTCTATACTTTTGGAGCCCTTTTGTGGGAAGTGCTTGAAAACATATTTCCCAGTTTCAAGTCTATTTTACAAGTCACAGAGATAAAGCAGAACCTCCCCTTCAAAGATTAGATTCATAGTCTATTATAATAGATTGCACGTGCTCCGTTGACTTGTTATCCTAAATGGCTTTTTCTTGTTGTTTACTTTGATGTGACCAGAAATAGTTAAGAACACGGTGCTTGATTTTTGGAGTGAACTATATCAAGACTTCGAATTGTAACTTCATATGATGCTTCAGTGCCTTGCTAAAAAAAACTTACCATTCTACAGAAATTAAAGTTAAAAATGCATATGCAGGAAATCCGAAACAAAAACAGATGGCAACAGAAAAGCACAACAGCATCATGAATGATTAAAAAATAATTGGACTCTGTAATGTAGGTTGTTGCCATCTGGTGGTTCATAGTAATCTCAGGAATGAAGAACTAGTTTGACCTGGAACTGTCTGGGAGCAGCGACCATAAACAAAATACTACCAATGGTGGAAAATCTGAAAAAGTAAATGCTGGAAAGACTCAGCAGGTTATTCTGCATCTTGTTATATAAAGCCGTTATCCTAGGGGATTGAAGCAGCCGATCACGAAGATAACAGCAACCGCTGCTCCAATGGAAATGTTCCATTTAACATTTACTTTCTTCTTTCAAGATGCTGAAATGCATTTCCAGCATCTTCTCTTTTTATTCCTGCAGTAACATTTAACAGAAATTTGCACCCTACCTTTACAAAGTTTGGTAATTTCAATGTTCTAAACTAAATGTTTGAGGACAGGTAACAAACACCGAAGGGTCACTGACCCGAAACATTAACTCTGCTTCTCTTTCCACAGATGCTGCCAGACTTGCTGAGTGGTTCCAGCATTTCTTGTTTTTATTTCAGATTTCCAGCATCCGCAGTATTTTGCTTTTACATTAACTTGAAACTTCCCTCCCACATTCCCCTGAACACCGCGCGACCTTGAACCATCTCTCCATCCGGGAATTGTCTCCGAGAATGGCGTCGGCCTGTTGCTGGGAGTCGCGCGTGCGTGGAAGGAACCGTTAGAAAAATGGACGAATATCAGAGCGGAGAGGAGGTGAGGGAGGCATAGGGATAAAAGTAGACCGGGTTTGAGGTGGTAGGGCGAAGAAACGTTCAGAAGTCGCGGATCTTTGTTTTCGTGTCACGGGTGACTCACACGTGCGGAGCGTTAGCTGTGAGGCCTCAAACGGCGGGGGCCTCGGCCTCATAAAGTAGCTGAAAGCTTGGTTGTCGCTGTCACACGTTAAAAGCCGCTCCGACATTGGGGGGGGAGAGAGAGAGGGGGGATCCCTGTGCTCTGGAGCAACATCATGTCCACTTCTGAGGGAACTGTCCATTTTGTTCTTGTGTGTTAAAACGCTTAACTTCGTGCGTTCCCAGCTTAATTGTATTTTTACAACGTATTTCCTAAGCCTATGTTTTGAAAGTTTTCCTTATTCTCTTCGCTCTGGAATAAAACTTACAATTTGAACATCTATTTTGAACCTTGACTACAGACTACAGTATTGAACTAGAACTGAATCGTTAGGTTTAGCAAGTACAAGTAGTGAGACTGCTGCCAAATAAAAAATTTAGTTACGTGACTTTAATACAGTAAAGTGGATGTATAAGTTTATCGACTTTAAAGGGTAGTTTGGGTACCGTTGAAGTGCATTCCCACAAGGAATTCTATGAGTAAGTAAAAAAAACAACAGAGCTAGCCTACTATTACAGTTTATGTCCAGTGTAGAAGAGAGCAATCAATTTGATACTTGCCTTTCATGAGCTGTAAGGAGGGCTGAAGGTTCTGATTTTCTTGAAAAGAGAAAGCTTGGGAGATACTTTGTAAGATTCTTAAAGGAAGAGATAAATTGATAACTAAGCAAGATAGAGTCTAACATGTATTTTCAGGTTTTATATAGTCTGAAAAGTACACAATCACAATCATTGAATGGTTACAGCACAAAGGAGGCAATTCGGCCCATTGAGTCCATGCCAGACTCTACAAGATTAATTTAGCTAGACCCACTTTTCCACCCTTTTGCTGTAGCAACAATTCCC
This sequence comes from Heterodontus francisci, assembly GCF_036365525.1. Classification (NCBI taxonomy): domain Eukaryota; kingdom Metazoa; phylum Chordata; class Chondrichthyes; order Heterodontiformes; family Heterodontidae; genus Heterodontus; species Heterodontus francisci. The sequence continues at coordinate 44,792,476 of NC_090383.1, read as the reverse complement.
TTTTGAAAGCCACAGTTGAATCTGCTTGCACCAACATTTCAGGCATTCCAAATCCTAACCACTGGCTTCAAAAAAAAGTTTTTCCTCATGATCCAGCAATATCTCCTTCCTCGATGGGTCTGAAACCTACTGAACAAGACAATTCTCCTGAACGCACTTCAGAAACTCATCCCCCTTCTCTGCCCTTTACTCTGTTACTATCCCAGTCTATATTAGGATAAATTAAGTCACCCACTATCGCTATCTGATAGTTCTTATACATCTCTGTAATTTCCCTGCAAATTTACTCCTCTACCTTTCCCACTCGGCCAGTAGAATACACCCAGATCACACATTGGACTTATCAGCCATTTTAGAACCCATCGAATCAGAGTGGAAGCAAGTCATCCTTGATCTTGAGGGACTGTCGAAAAAGACGATGATACCCAACACTGTAATGGAAACTCTGTTGTTTCTTAACTCTAGCCAAATAGATTCTGTCCTTGACCCTTTGAGGACAACCTCTCCAGCATAGTAATATTCTCTTTAATATTTAATAACCCCTACCTTCTTCCCTATCTTTCCTGAATAACTTGTATCCAGGAATGCATAGTACCCAGTCCTGCCCTTTTTTGAGTTAGGTTTCTGTTATCACCACAACATAGAAACATAGAAAATTGGAGCAGAAGTAGGCCATTGGGCCCTTCGAGCCTGCTCTGCCATTCATTATGATCATGGCTGATCATCCAACTCAGTAACCTGTTCCTGCTTTCCCCCCATATCTTTTGATCCCTTTCGCCCCAAGAGTTATATCTAACTCCTTCTTGAAAACATACAATGTTTTGGTCTCAACTGCCTTCTGTGGTAGCGAATTCCACAGGCTCACCACTCTCTGGGTGAAGAAATTTCTTCTCATCTCAGTCCTGAAAGGATTACCCCGTATCCTTAGACTATGACCATCTGGTTCTGGACTACACCACCATCGGGAACATCCTTCCTGCATCTACCCTGTCAAGTCCTGTTAGAATTTTATAGGTTTCTATGAGATCCCCCCCCCCCCCCCCCTCTCCTCACTCTTCTGAACTCCAGCAAATATAATCCTAACCATCCCAGGAATCAGTCTGGTAAACCTTCGCTGTACTTCCTCTATTGCAAGAACATCCTTCCTCAGATGAGGAGACCAAAATTGTACCCAATATTCCAGGTGTGGCCTCACCAAGGCAACATATTCTCTCCCGTGTGCCTATTTGCGTCTGCAGTTAACCAACTTTATTTACCATACTTTGTGCATGCACTGTAAACCTGAATTAGGTCTTCATGTATTCCATTAGTCGGACATCACGTAATGTCTTACAATTCCTACTCTAGTGCTATCTGTCTCTCCCAATCCTTTGTCCATCTTGTTCCCATCTCCCTGTCCTATCGTATACTTAACACGTTTACTTGATGTATCAGTGTCTATTCTTACGCGGTCAACTGTTAGCCCTTCCTCTATCATAACATCTAACTTCTAATCTTTTCTATGTCTGTCACTTTGTACATCTAAAATATGCTCTACGTTATCAATTTAATCCAATCATCCACTGCTTTATTTTCTTTCTCTTCAAAGATATTGGTATCAGTACAATTCAGGCAAAGCCTATCCCAAAACTTGTTCCAGTGCTCTAGCAGATCTATACCCCTCCTTTCTACATCACGATTTATTGCATTCTTCAACATCAGATCCATTTCAGGAGGTAATTTGAGTATTCAGTAGTTCAGAAAGCAAATAAACTCACAGGATTTTCTTTGGGGAAGGGTTGAGATAGGGAAGTGTGGCAAGGAATAAAACTAGAGAACTATTTGGGTCTTCGATAGTTAATGGTGCAATTATATTGCAGCAATGAAAAGTGATTTCAGATGCATATTGATTAATGTGGCAGTATAACTTGAGTCAAGTTCGTGATCAGTGTCTTGAGTGGAATAAAGCAAAAGTTATCAGAGCACTTCCAGTAGGCAGTCTCATTAGGTGCAGTATAACTCAGTCCAGTACAAAGGTGTCTCTGAGACCATCTGGAAATTTATCAACTCAGTTCATAGAATTTTATTTAGTGTAAAACCATTCAGCTCATTGCATCTGTGCCAACTCTGCTATCCATTTAGTCCTATTCCCTTGCTTTTTTCTTGTATCCTGTTTCCTTTGTCTACTTATGTATCTACATCCTTTCTGCTTCCACCACTGTTCTGGTGAATTCCTTTGGCCTAAAATGCTCTGTGTAAAATAAAATTCTCCTAACCACTACCTTCATTCCTTTTTGATCTTAAATTTATGCTCTGCAGGTACCAGCTCAACTACCAGTGGAAATTTTGTATTTTTCCTTGATGAAAATTATGAAGGATTTTGATAAACCTTTCTCTGATTTCCTTTTAACCTTTTCTGATCCAATGAAAGCCTCATAACTAAATTTTTTTAATACATTTATATAGGGCCTGTAATGTAATAAAATGTACCAAGCTGCTTCTCAGAAGCATTATCAAACCAAGCCACATAGAGGCATTAGGACAGGTCAACAAAAGCTTCGTCAGAGGTAGATTTTAAGAAGCTGTCTGAAAGGAGGAGAGAGAGGCAGAGAGGTTTAAGCAGGGAATTCCAGAGCTTGGACCCTAACAGCTGAAAGCATGGTCACCAGTGGTGAAGCAATTAAGATCAGGGATGCTTAAGAGGCCTGAATTGGATTGGTGCAAATATCTCGGAGGGTTATGGGGCTGGAGGAGATTACAGAGATGTTGAGGGGTAAAGCCATGGAGGGATTTGAAAACAATGATGAGAATTTTAAATAAAAGCAAAATACTGTAGATGCTGGAAATCTTGAAATAAAAACAAAAAATGCTGGAAATACTCAGCAGGCCTGGCAGCATCTGTGGAGAGAGAAGCAGAGTTAACGTTTCAGGTCAGTGACCCTTCATCGGAATTTCAAAATTGAGGGGCTGCTTAAGTGGGAGCCAGTGTAGGAAAACTCATAAAATTAAAAGTTATTTGCCTTAGATGGCTGCAGGGTGACCAGGGATGGGAAATGAACATCCAGGGGTATTCGGTATTTAGGAAGGACAAACAAAAAGCAAAAGGCGGTGGAGTTGCATTGCTGGTTAAAGAGGAAATTAACGCAATAGTGAGGAAGGATTTTAGCTCTGACTATGTGGAATCTGTATGGGTAGAGCTGAGAAACACTGAGGGCAAAAAACATTAGTGGGGGTTGTATATAGACCTCCAAACTCTAATGGTAATGTTGGGAATGGCATTAAACAGGAAATTAGAGACACGTGCGATAAAGGAACATCTGTAATTATGGGTGACTTTAATCTGCATGTAAATTGGGCAAATCAAATTAGTCACAATACTGTAGAGGAGGAATTCGTGGAGTGTATACGGGATGGTTTTCTGGAACAATACGTTGAGGAACCATCCTAGACTGTGTAATGAGAGAGTTGTGCGAGACCCCTTGGGGATGAGCGACCATAATATGATAAAATTCTTCATCAGGAGGGAGAGTGATGTAGTTGATTCTGAGACTAGGGTCCTGAATCTTAATAAAGGAAACTACGAAGGTATGAGGCGCGAGTTGGCTACGATGGATTGGGAAATGTTACTTAAAGGGATGACGGTGGATAGGCAATGGCAAACATTCAAAGATCGCATGGATGAACTGCACCAATTGTTTATTCCTGTCTGGCGCAAAAGTAAAACGGGAAAGGTAGCCAAACCATGGCTTACAAGTGCAATGAGAGATAGCATTAGATCCAAGGAAGAGGCATACAAATTCGCCAGAAAAAACAGCAGACCTGAGCATTAGGAGCAATCCAGAATTCAGCAAAGGAGGACCAAGGGATTGATTAAGAAGGGGAAAATAGAGTATGAGAGCAAGCTTGCGGGGAACATAAAAACTGACTGTAAAAGTTTCTATAGGTATGTGAAGAGAAAAAGATTGGTGAAGACAAATGTAGGTCCCTTACAGTCAGAAACAGGGGAATTTATTATGGGGAACAAAGAAATGGCTGACCAGCTAAATGCATACTTTGGTTCTGTCTTCACAAAGGAGGACACAAATATCATACCAGAAATGTTGGGGAACAAATATTGAGTGTGAGGGGGGAACGGAAGGAAATCAGTATTAGTCGAGAAATGGTGTTGGGGAAATTGATGGGATTGAAAACCGATAAATTCTCAGGGTCTGATAATCTACATCACAGAAATAGTGGATGCATTGGTGGTCATATTCCAAGATAATGGGTGGCACAGTGGCGCAGTGGTTAGCGCCGCAGCCTCACAGCTCCAGCGACCCGGGTTCAGTTCTGGGTACTGCCTGTGCAGAGTTTGCAAGTTCTCCCTGTGTCTGCGTGGGTTTCCGCCGTGTGCTCCGGTTTCCTCCCACCTCCAAAAGACTTGCAGGTTGATAGGTAAATTGGCCATTGTAAGTTGCCCCTAGTGTAGGTAAGTGGTAGGGTAATGGTGGGGATGTGGTAGAGAATATGGGATTAATGTTGGATTAGTATAAATGGGTGGTTGTTGGTCGGCACAGACTCCGTGGGCCGAAGGGCCTGTTTCAGTGCTGTATCTCTAAATAAAATAAAATAAAATAAAAAAATGAAATTCTATAGATTCTGGAACAGTTCCTGCAGATTGGAGGGTAGCTAATGTAACCCCACTATTTAAAAAGGGAGGTAGAGAGAAAATGGAATTATAGACCAGTCAGCCTGACGTCGGTGGTGGGGAAAATTCTACAGTCCATTATCAAAGATTTTATAGCAGATCACATGGAGAACAGTGGTAGAATCGGACAGAGTCAGCATGGATTTACAAAAGGGAAATCATGCTTGTCAAATCTACTAGAATTCTTTGAGGATGTAACTAGTAGAGTTGATGAGGGGGAGCCAGTGGATGTGGTTTATTTGGACTTTCAGAAGGCTTTCGACAAAGTCCCACATAAAAGAGATTAGCGTGTAAAATTAAAACACATGGGATTGGGGTTAGTGTATTATTTTATTTTATTTAGAGATACAGCACTGAAACAGGCCCTTCGGCCCACCGAGTCCGTGCCGACCAACAACCACCCATTTATACTAAACCTACAGTAATCCCATAATCCCACTGCACCACCCAAATTTCTTAATGAATACTTTGTGTCAGCCTTCACAAAAGAGGGGGACGATGCAGATATTGTAATTAAGGAGGAAGAGTGTGAAATATTGGATGTGGTAAACATAGGGAGAGAGGTAGTATTAATGGGTTCAGCATCCTTAAAAATTGATAAATCACCAGGGCCAGATGAAATGTATCCTAGGCTGTTAAAAGAAGCAAAAGAGGAAATAGCAGAGGGTCTGACCATCATTTTTCAGTCTACACTGGATGCAGGTGTGGTGCCGGAGGATTGGAGAATTGCTAACATTGTACCTCTGTTTAAAAAGGGAGCAAAGGATAGACCAAATAATTACAGGCCAGTCAGTCTAACCTCAGTAGTGGGCAAATTATTGGAATCTATTCTGAGAGACAGGATGTCACTTAACTTGTCACTTAGAAAGGCACAGGTTAATCAAGGGTAGTCAGCATGGATTTAATAAGAGAAGATCTTGTTTGGCCAACTTGATTGAATGTTTTGAAGAAGTAACAAGGAAGATAGATGAGGAAAGTGCAGTTGATGTGATCTACATGGATTTTAGCAAGGCTTTTGACAAGGTCCCACAGGGGAGACTGGTTAAAAAAAATAAAATCCCATAGGACCCAGGGAAATGCAGCAGGTGGATACAAAATTGGCTCAGTGTTGATGGCTGTTTTAGCAACTGGAGGGCTGTTTGCAGTGGCGTTCCGCAGGGCTCAGTACTGGGTCCCCTGCTTTTTATGGTGTATATTAACGATTTGGACATAAATGTAGGGGCATGATCAAGAACTTTGCGGACAACTCAAAGATTGGTCGTGCGGTAGATGGCGAGGAGGATAACTGAAGGCTGCAGGAAGATATTGATGCTCTGGTCAGATGGGCAGAAAAGTGGCAAATGGAATTCAACTTGGAGAAGTGTGAGGTGATGCATTTGGGGAGGTCAAACAAGGCAAAGGAATATATGATTAATGGGAAAATACTGAGAAGTTTAGAGGAAGTAAGGGACCTTGGAGTGAATGTCCACAGTTTCCTGAAGGTAGCAGGACAGGTGGTTAAGAAGGCATATGGAATCCTTTCCTTTATTAGCCGAGGTATAGAATATAAGAGCAGGGAGGTTATGCAGGAACTGTGTAACTCACTGCTTAGGCCACAACTTGAGTACCGTGTACAGTTCTGGTCACCTCATTACAGAAAGGATGTAACTGCACTAGAGAGGGTACAGAGGAGATTTACAAGGATATTGCCAGGACTGGAACAATGCAGCTATGAGGAAAGATTGGATATGCTGGGGTTGTTCTCCTTGGAACAGAGAAGGCTGAGGGGAGATCTGATTGAAATGTACAGAATTTTCAGGGGCCTGGATAGAGTGGAGGTGAAGGGTCCGATTCACCTTAGCAGAGAGGTCTGTGACAAGGGGGCATAGATTTAAAGTGATTGGTAGAAAAAGTAGAGAGGAGATGAGGAAATACTTTTTCACCCAGAGGGTGGTGCTGGTCTGGAACTCACTGCCTGAAAGGGTAGTTGAGGGAGAGACCCTCAACCCATTCAAAAGGAGTCTGGATATGCACCTCAAGTGCCTTAGGCTGCAGGGCTACAGACCAAATGCTGGAAGGTGGGATTAGAATAAGTGGATCGTTTTTCGGCCGGCACAGACACAATGGACTAAGTGGCCTCTTTCTGTGCCTTAAACGTTGTATGATTCTATGAGGAAATTCAGTTATGAAGATAGATTGGAGAAGTTAGAACTGTTTTCCTTGGAGAAGAGAAGGCTGAGAGGTGATTTGATAGAGGTATTCAAAATTATGGGGGGTCTGGACAGAGTAGACAGAGAGAAACTGTTCCCACTCGTGAAAGGATCGAGAATGAGAGGACACAGATTTAAAGTATTTGGTAAGAGAAGCAAAAGTGACATAAGGAAAAGCTTTTTCACAGAGTGGTTAAGGTCTGGAATGCACTGCCTGAGAATGTGGTGGAAGCCGGTTCAATTGAAGCATTCGAAAGGGAATTAGATTGTTATATGCAAAAGAGGAATGTGCAGGGTTATGGGGAGAAAACGGGGAATGGAACTGAATGAATTGCTCTTTCGGAGAGCCAGTGCAGACAAATTGTGCCAAATGGCTGCCTTCTGCACTGTAACAATTCTGTGATTCTGTGGTATTGAATTCTTCTCTGACCTGAGCCATTTTATCAGGATTGAGTCGATAAGGATTGTGTTAATGGGTGTAGCTGCCCTCTACATCAACCCCATGAATAGCCAGAAGAGCTCGACCTGGCTTACCTGCACATATGGCTTTAATCTCTGAACAGCTCAGCTATATCCCTTTTATGCTGTTCAGAAAGTTAGTGTAGAACTGTATGTAGATTTTCTAAAACTTCTGTGTTTGCCAGTTTCACTGCAGGGGGTTCAATCTGAGAGTTCTCATTCTCTGCCTCTTCCTCCAGTTCGTTGAAAGTAACACTTGCACTTAACCTCCTCTTCTGTCATTTGACATACATTTACTGACTGATAAGGTTCATGGTTATAGTATCTTTTCAACATATTCATGTGATACGCCCTTTCACCTTGCCTTCTGTCTGGAGTACTAACCAAATTGTTCACGTCACTAAGGTCCACCGAACCTAGCTTTCAGTGGTTCCCCAGGCAAAGGCAACAAAAATAACACTTTCTCTCCAGGCTGCAAACTGCATGCCTTAGCTGTTCTATCCACTTGGGTTTTCATCACTTGCTGAGAAATCTTGAGATGTTTTCTGGCCATCTTGCACCTCTTCCTGTGCTAAAAATCTCTCCTTAATGAGTTTAAGGGGACCCCAAACCTCATGCCCGTAGACCAGTTCAAATGGACTGAAACCAGTGGACTCATTTGGTGTGTTCCTGGTGGCAAAAAAAAGATATCCCTTTATCCCAATCATAAGGATACTCAAAACAATAGGCCCTTATCATAAAAGCAAAATACTGCAGATGCTGGAAAATGGAAATAAAAGCAGAAAGTGCTAGAAATACTCAGGTCTGGCAGCATCTGTGGAGAGAGAAACACAGTTACATTTCAGGTCAGTGACCTTGCATCAGAACTGTTATCATACTTTTTAAGGTTTGGTTTTACCTTTCCAAAGCACCTTGTGACTACGGGTGATAGCAGACGATTTGAACTGTCTCACTCCCAAATTACTCATGACCTCTTGAAATACCCAACATGAAATTTGGCCCCTGGTCTGACTGAATTTCTTTTGGCAATCTTTAATTAGTGAAAACTGAATTAACCCCTTAATTACAACTTCACTGTGATCTTGTTCAAAGGTATTGCCGCTGGAAACCTAGAGGACAAATCCATGATGGTTAAGAGAAACTTGTGACCTGACTTGGTTGTGGGACAATCCACAAAAACCCAACTAAACGTTCGTCAAAAGCAGGTATCGAAGGCTGTGGCTTCCCAACTACCTGACATGTTTGGCAAGTTCTGCAAAATTCAGCCAATTCAAAACTCTGGGGGGAACGACAACCTGATGAACTATACCCAAAGCCTCATCAGCGGGCCTCTGGGGCGGGGGGGTGGGGGGTCTCCAATTTCTCATTAGAATGTCATTCTTAATATAATAGCCTCATGGACCATTTCAGCTTCTGCCTCAGAACATGTCGTTTGAGACAAACATCTTAAATCAGAGTCTGCTTGTTGGGCCTCAATCAAGACAATCTGCCAAACAATTCACCATTGCTTGCCTTGGAGCCTTTTCCACCAACATCCCCATCCAAATCCTTGAAAGAAATCTCAGCCCACCAAACACTTGAATTGTCCACCATTACAACTGAGTCCTTAGCATCTTGTTTAATCTTATCAACCTGGGATCTTGTCACTATTCCATGAAATTCCTCCTGTAAAACTTCCGTTTCAGCAACCTCAGTTGGCTTTTTCGGAACTACTGGAGATGCCAATACCTTATCCCCAGCTAAGTCATTCCCTAATCTCAAATCCAGGACAATTTCCACTGTTACCGGACCAGTGACTAAATCACATTGCAAATTAACCTTATGCAATGCAACAGCTAAATAACCCCCCTCAATGCCCTGCATCATGACTTTCGCATTCATAGCACTGTTTGGGGAATATCTACATCCTTTGCTACCCCTGACTGAGCTGCCCCTGTATATTAAGCAACACAATCGGCTTGCCTTCCTCGTTTGACAACTATGGGAAGACTATACCCCAAGAACAAAACTTCTATACCCTTCAGGGACCTGACCTAATTCGTTAGCACACAAGGGAGAACACTTCTCTTCACTTGCCAACATTGCCGAAGCCAGTAGCTTGTCAACAGCGCCACCAATTGGGGCATCCTTTTCAGAACAGGCTTTCGGTAAACCTGCTATAGCTACTGACTTGCCTTTCACCTTCCAGCATTCTGATTTTATATGCCCTCTTTTATTACAAAAATAACACGTTGGTCCTTTTGACTCAACCCTAGTCTCCTGACTGTCTTTCTTACTACTATGAGGGTTGCCTGTATCCTTTTTCTCACTAAAACTGAATTTCTTCTCATTATACACTTTCCTATCTTTCTAACTCCTCTGAAAGTTTCCAAATTGGGACCTGTAACTACTGATTTTATGGGTCAATTCATAATAATCTGCCATTTGTGCAGCATTCCTTATTTTATCAACTTTATGTTCTTCCAGGTGGGACCTTATTCCTGAAGGGATACTATTTTTAAATTCCTCCATTAGGATTACTTCCCTAAGGTTTTCAAAGTCTTGTTCAATCTTCATGGACCAATACCAACGATGAAACCTCATTTCCTTCTCGCTAGCAAATTCCATAAATGTCTGACCCTGTTTCTTTTTTAAAATTCCTGAATTTTTGCCTGTAGGCCTCTAGTACCAACTCATAAGAATTGAGAACTGCAGTTTTAACCACCTCAGAATCACTTGACTGTTCCTCTGAAAGTGTTGAATATACCTCTAACGCTTTTTTCACTAACATAAAATTGTCCAACTTTCTTTCGGCCATTGCAGCTTGGTTGCAATTTTTTCAAAGGACACAAAATACATTTCAACTCCTTCCTCACTGAATTTAGGCACTAAGAGAATATTCCTTGCCAAATCAAAACCAGGAGTTAAATCAGATTCATCCTCAAACCTTCCTGCCACTCCTTGTCTGCATAATCTAAGCTTTTCTTTGTCCTGTTCAAATTTCCTGGCTTCTTTTTCTTTTTGTATCTCTTTTCCTTTCTCTTCGAATTCAAACTTTCTCAGTGCAATTTGAAATTGTCTGTCTTTTTCCCTTTTTTCAGTAGCCTCATCTGTAACTGAATTCTAGCTAACTCAAACTGAGATCTACCAGGATTACCCTTTTTTCCTTAAGGTTGAAATGTCGAGCCAACGCTTCAATAATTTCTGCGTTTTTGTCTTTTGATTTTGAACTAACCCCCACTTGCTCTGCTACAGCCATTAACGCATCCACTGTTAACTGTATTAAATCATTGAGAGTCAAATCTCATCTCTCCACAAAGGCTTGAGCACTAAAAGTAGACATGTTGACTTTTCCTTATGAGTATAACAAAAGCAATTGTGATATCTTGTTTGTTTAAATTCTGGCAAATTCCAATGTACCCGTTTTACAATCTCTGAATTTGTATCCCTGACCCGAGCCCCCAATTTGTTATGACCTCAGTGAGACCGTTAATGTTAAAATACGTGAAATGAACGCCAGACCAATTTAAAGAGTTACATGACAAGATTTCACGTTTTAATACTTTTATTATAACAAGTGAACGAGAAGAAATCCCCACTAACTAACTAGTACTTTGTAAGTAGCTGATAACCCAGATTGCAAAGAAAGGTATTAGAATACAGCCAACCAAATCGGAACTCAGTGATGCCATTGATTCTCTAGCCAGCAGAAAAGCCCCTGGGAAGGACAGCATTACCCCTGAAATAATCAAGAGTGCCAAGCCTGCTATACTCTCAGCACTACATGAACTGCTATGCCTGTGCTGGGACGAGGGAGCAGTACCCCAGGACATGCGCGATGCCAATATCATCACCCTCTATAAAAACAAAGGTGACCGCGGTGACTGCAACAACTACCGTGGAATCTCCCTGCTCAGCATAGTGGGGAAAGTCTTTGCTCGAGTCGCTCTGAACAGGCTCCAGAAGCTGGCCGAGCGCATCTACCCTGAGGCACAGTGTGGCTTTTGTGCAGAGAGATCGACCGTTGACATGCTGTTCTCCCTTCGTCAGATACAGGAGAAATGTCGTGAACAACAGATGCCCCTCTACATTGCTTTCATTGATCTCACCAAAGCCTTTGACCTCATCAGCAGACGTGGTCTCTTCAGACTACTAGAAAAGATTGGATGTCCACCAAAGCTACTAAGTATCATCACCTCATTCCATGACAATATGAAAGGCACAATTCAACATGGTGGCTCCTCATCAGACCCCTTTCCTATCCTGAGTGGCGTGAAACAGGGCTGTGTTCTCGCACCCACACTTTTTTGGATTTTCTTCTCCCTGCTGCTTTCACATGTGTTCAAGTCCTCTGAAGAAGGAATTTTCCTCCACACAAGATCAGAGGGCAGGTTGTTCAACCTTGCCCGTCTAAGAGCGAAGTCCAAAGTACGGAAAGTCCTCATCAGGGAACTCATCTTTGCTGACGATGCTGCTTTAACATCTCACACTGAAGAGACTTAGTAGTTGGCAGGAAAAAAGACAGAGGCGCAAGGGGAGAGCCAACTGTGCAACAGCCCCGACAAAGAAATTTCTCTGCAGCACCTGTGGAAGAGCCTGTCACTCTAGAATTGGCCTTTATAGCCACTTCAGGCGCTGCTTCACAAACCACTGACCACCTCCAGGCGCGTATCCATTGTCTCTCGAGATAAGGAGGCCAAAGAAGAAGAAGAAATCCCCACTAACTAACTAGTACTTTGTAAGTAGCTGATAACCCAGATTGCAAAGAAAGGTATTAGAATACCTGAAAACCTCACACCACTGTTAAACGTTACACGGTTCTTTTTGATGGTGAAATCCTTGCAGTTAAAAGTCCCAAACTCCTCCCAGTAACAATGGGTTGGATCTCCCAGACCTTTTCAAAGATCATTGTCCTCTTCACTCACTTCTCCGACCCGGCCATCCGTGAATAAGGCGAATCCTGGTGACCCTGCTGGTCTTCTACTTTTCCACAAGCTTCACCTTTCAAAACATGTTCAACTCTTCGCAGCCTTTTACTGTATCAGGCTTCCAAGAGCGGGTGCCCCTCTCTTGAGGCCGTAACAGCTGATTTCTGTCACCATTACTGATACCAGCTTTTTATTCCAGATTTATTTATTGACTGAATTTAAATTCTACAGCTGCTGTGATATTTTGAACTCCCGGATCATAGTCTGGGCCACTCTAGTACTAACCCTGTAACATTACCACTAAGCTACCATTCCCTGGATATGTACATTCATCAGGCTTTGAACAAAGTCCTCGGAAACCAGACAACATGCAAGCCCTAATGGGTGTTTATCTGCATCTATGCCATAGTTCATAGTATTTTCTTTCATCATGGATGACTGCCAATTCTCACTTAGGAAGCCTTAGTGCTTTTTAAGTACTGGGGAATTCTCCCAGTCTTCAGTTCAAGTTGGAGATTAGACTTCATGGATAACTGCCATGTGCCTGTCCATCTACAGCAATGCATTGCAAAGATCAACAAAAGACTGTTTTATTCAACAGTTAGAAATGTTCTAAGAAGCATATTTTAACCCTTTATGGATTGGTTCCAGTTTTATTTCATTAAATATTGTGCTATTTCAATATTTTGCTGTGTCTCAGTTTGTGAATTTCACCTGTCAATAAACCTAACCAAATAGCTTTACCTTGTTATATTTTCTCTCTTTTGAGAGACAAGAGAATATGTTATGTATCCCACATGATCACTGTTGTACTATGTACCACACACTGTACATGGTATGTGTTGGGCGCAAGGTTAAAATCATGGGAGGCTTGGTTTGCTATTGGAACCCATGATTTTTGTTGACAGGTGGTGTTCGGGAAGGAAGCCTAAACCGTATGACAACAGGAGTGAGATCACTAGTTTTTTGGGTGCAATTACAGTGCAAATACTTCATTTGGTGTGTGTAAAATACTACTCTGATTGTTCTGATATAAACCATTCCATCCCCAAAGTAGGTATTGCATCCTTGAAGAAATAATCAAGCATTTTCTAATTTAAAGGTCCAGGCATTTTATAATAAAAAATTTGTTAAAGCAAATTTGTAAGTGCACATGGGGAAACTGTAATATTTTAACAAAATGGACACTATGTTGCAAAATAGAAAGCATTGACGCATATATAGGACAGAGCAATTTTTAATTTCCAGCAACCATATTTTAAATTTTAAACTGGCTGTGAAAGTCTGCACACTTTGGCAGCCACTTATAGTGCGTGTCATGTTTCTTTGCAAGCCCTGACTATAAAGTGAACAAATCTCTATCTTTTGAAAATGCTATTATGTTATATCAAGACCAAAGCTAACCCCTATTTTTTTTTCTCAAGACTGCATTTATTGTTGATGAAATAAGTGGCATTATTAAAGAGGTAAGATGTTATGCAGAATAATTCAAATCTATTTAAATTCTCAATAAATGGTCGGCTATTGAAACTCATTGATTTTCTATTCTTTGCAGTCAATAGAGGCTGCAATTGGTGGAAATGCATATCAGCCTAGCAGAGTTAACCAATGGACAACAAGTGTGGTGGAACTGTGTCTGAGTCAACTCACTAAGCTGGGAAAACCCTTCAAGTATATTGGTAGGTGTTGCAAAAGATTGGATGACTAAGTGAGACTGAAGTAATAATTAGTTATCATATCCAGTGCTTGTGGCTCCTGCTCTGCAAAAATGTCTTACAATGTAGCCTTTGTGTTGCTTATGTGCCATATAATCTGCATGGACTGTTTGACTTTTGGTGACAATTGTACAGCAGTGTACTTCCAAAATGCAACATAGTGTTCAGTCTTGAGCCATGTTTAAAAAAAAATCTTTTCCTTCCCCTCCCTCCACCCCGCTCCCCCCACGCCCACCACCAAAAGAAAATGACTTCTTGCTGGAGTGTGGTTCTACCACAATCTGGTACTTCAGTCAAGGGATGTTTATCTGTGAGGTTAAACAGGCAGTGATTGATAGGCTGTTCGACTGTAGAGGCATCAACGCTGAGCCTTGACAAATATCCATATATGTACATTCATAGCAGAAATTGCTGGATGGTAATCAGGAGTGAGAGGCCTTAGCCAGATCATGAGGGAGCGTCACTCACTCTACTCTGCATTGTGAGGAGATGCTACATAGATGCCAGGTATTACCCATTGTGGGCCACTCATGCACATCGTTTAGAAGCAGTTACAGACCATTATGGACAGAGTATTGGGAGCAGGTCACCACTGATGCTGTGGCTGGAGTTGATGTGGGGTCAACAAGAAAGAGGTCATTTGGGAGAAACAGTATAAGTAGTAGACCGCATGATTTTACAAATAGTAGAGCGTGTTGAACAAACTTACTGAGAGTTTTTTGAGAATGTAAGCTGAAAAGGTAAATCAACATTAGCAGAGCCTTTGACAGAGTAACACACAGAATATAGGGTTGCAATATAGTAAAGGGCCGAAGAGGGGAAATATTTGAAAAGCATTATGGTGTAAAGGACAGAGAGTGGGAGGAGTTTCTAAAGTGTGTTCAGGAGAATTTTCTACATCAGCATGTTTACAATCCAGCAAGGAAGGAGGCATTGCTGGATCTGGTTCTAGGAAATGAGGTGGGACAAGTGGATCAAGTGTCAGTAGAGGAACATTTGGGGTCAGTGATCATAGCATCTTCAGGTTTAGGTTAGCTATGGGAAAGGACAAAGAGCAATCCTAAGTAAAAATAATTAATTGGGGGAGGGTCAATTTCAATGGAATGAGAACAGATCTGGCCCAGGTAAATTGGAATCAAATATTGGCTGGCAAAATTGTCATGGACTTCAGTAAGGCGTTTGATAAGGTTCCCCATGGTAGGCTGATGGAGAAAGTGAAGGCGCATAGGGTCCAAGGTGTACTAGCTAGATGGATAAAGAACTGGCTGGGCAACAGGAGACAGAGAGTAGCAGTGGAAGGGAGTTTCTCAAAATGGAGACGTGTGACCAGTGGTGTTCCACAGGGATCCGTGCTGGGACCACTGTTGTTTGTGATATACATAAATGATTTGGAGGAAAGTACAGGTGGTCTGATTAGCAAGTTTGCAGACGACACTAAGATTGGTGGAGTAGCAGATAGTGAAGGGGACTGTCAGAGAATACAGCAGAATATAGATAGACTGGAGAGTTGGGCAGAGAAATGGCAAATGGAGTTCAATCAGGGCAAATGCGAGGTGATGCATTTTGGAAGATCCAATTCAAGAGTGAACTATACAGTAAATGGAAAAGTCCTGGGGAAAATTGATGTACAGAGAGATTTGGGTGTTCAGGTCCATTGTTCCCTGAAGGTGGCAACGCAGGTCAATAGAGTAGTCAAGAAGGCATACGGCATGCTTTCCTTCATCGGACGGGGTATTGAGTCCAAAGGTTGGCAGGTCATGTTACAGTTGTATAAGACTTTGGTTCGGCCACATTTGGAATACTGCGTGCAGTTCTGGTCGCCACATTACCAAAAGGATGTGGATGCTTTGGAGAGGGTGCAGAGGAGGTTCACCAGGATGTTGCCTGGTATGGAGGGCGCTAGCTATGAAGAGAGGTTGAGTAGATTAGGATTATTTTCATTAGAAAGACGGAGGTTGAGGGGGGACCTGATTGAGGTGTACAAAATCATGAGAGGTATAGACAGGGTGGATAGCAGGAAGCTTTTTCCCAGAGTGGGGGATTCAATTACAAGGGGACACGAGTTCAAAGTGAAAGGGGAAAAGTTTAGGGGGGATATGTGTGGAAAGTTCTTTACGCAGAGGGTGGTGGGTGCCTGGAACGCATTGCCAGCGGAGGTGGTAGACGCGGGCACGATAGCGTCTTTTAAGATGTATCTCGACAGATACATGAATGGGCAGGAAGTACAGAGATACAGACCCTTAGAAAATAGGCGACAGGTTTAGATAGAGGATTTGCATCGGCGTAGGCTTGGAGGGCCGAAGGGCCTGTTCCTGTGCTGTAATTTTCTTCTTTGTTCTTTGAACAATGGGCCGCCTTTAAAGAGGAGATTGTTCAGGTACAGTCAAGGTACGTTGCCATGAGGAGGAAAGGTAGGGCAAACAAAGCCAGAGCTCCCTGGATGACGAGAGAAATAGAGATTAGGATGAAGCAGAAAAAGGGTGTGTACGACAGATAATAAAAACAAGAAATGCTGGAAATACTCAGCAGGTCTGGCAGCATCTGTGGAGAGAGAAGCAGAGTTAATGTTTCGGGTCAGTGACCCTTCTTCAGAACTGGTAAATATTAGAAATGTAAAAGGTTATAAGCAAGTAAAGCGGGGGTGGGGCAAGAGATAACAAAGGAGAAGGTGTAGTTAGGACAAGGTAACAGAATAGCTGACCAGAAAGTCGTGGAGCAAAGGCAAACCATATGTTAATGGTGTGTTGAAAGACAAAGCATTAGTACAGATAGGGTGTTAACGGACTGAAAATTGAACAGCCACAAGTACAAACATGAAAAAAAACAGTGGGTAAGCAAACTGAACAAACTAAGATGAAATAAAATAAACACAAAAAAAAAGGAAAAAGAAAAAATAACTAAAAATAAAAGTAAAATGGGGGGCCAGTCATGCTCTGAAATTGTTGAACTCAATATTCAGTCCGGCAGGCTGTAGTCGTCTAAATGAGATGCTGTTCCTCGAGCTTGCGTTGATGTTCACTGGAACACTGCAGCAATCTCAGGACAGAGATGTGAGCATGAGAGCAGGGGGGAGTGTTGAAATGGCAAGCAACCGGAAGTTCGGGGTCCTGCTTGCGGACTGAGCGGAGGTATTCCGCAAAGCGGTCACCCAGTCTGCGTTTGGTCCCAACACACCATTTGTCTTTCAACACACCATTAACATATTGTTTGCCTTTGCTCCATGACCTTCTGGTCAGCTGTTCTGTTACCTTGTCCTACCTACACCTTCTCCTTTGTTATCTCTTTCCCCACCCCCGCTTTACTTGCTTATAACCTTTTACAGTTCTAATATTTACCAGTTCTGAAGAAGGGTCACTGACCTGAAACGTTAACTCTGCTTCTCTCTGCACAGATGCTGCCAGACCTGCTGAGTATTTCCAGCATTTCTTGTTTTTAATATCTGTCATACACACCCTTTTTCTGCTACATCCTAATCTCTATTTCTCTCGTCATCCAGGGAGCCCTGGCTTTGTTTGTCCTACCTTTCCTCCTCATGGCAACGTACCTTGACTGTACCTGAACAATCTCCTCTTTAAAGGCGGCCCATTGTTCAATGGGACAGTGGCAGCATGGATACGAAGTTGGCTGAGTAACAGAAAACAGAGAGTTGTGTGAATAGCTGTTTTTGTTTGGACTGGAGGAAGGTACAGTGGGGTTCCCCAGGGGTTGGTATTAAGACCACTGCTTTTCTTGATCTGTATTGATGACCTAGTCTTGGGTGAACAGGGCACAATGTCAAAATTTGCAGATGACACAAAACTTGGAAATATTACGAACTGTGAGGAGGATAGTGATATACTTCAAGAGGGCATAGACATAGACGGGCTGACACGTGTCAGGTGAAATTTAATGCAGAGAAATGTGAAGTGATAAATTTTGGTAGGAATAAAGAGGAAAGACAATATAAAGTAAAGTATACAATTCTAAAGGAGGTGCAGGAACAGAGGGACCTGGGGGTAAATGTGCTGTAATCATTGAAGGTGGTAGGGCAGGTTGGGAAAGCGATGAATAAGGCATATGGGATCCTGGGCTTTATAAAAAGAGGCATACACTACAAAAGCAAGGAAGTTATGGTGAACCTTTATAAAATACTGGTTCGGCCTCAGCTGGATTATTGTGTCCAATTTTGGGAGCCACACTTTAAAGGATGTAAAGGCATTGGAGAGAGTGTAAAAAAGGATTAGAAGAATGGTTATAGGATGAGAGACTTCAATTACGAGGATTGGTTGGTGAAGCTGGGGCTGTTCTCCTTCGAGAAGAGAAGCTTGAGCAGAGATTTGATAGAGGTGTTCAAGATTGTGACAGGTCTGGACAGAGTACATAGGGAGAAACTGTTCCCATTGGAGGAATGGCCGAGAACCTAAGAACACCAATTTAAGGTGATTGGCAAAAGAACCAAAGGCGACCTGAGGAAAATCTTTTTTACACAGCTAGTAGTTAGGATCTGGAAAGTGTGGTGGAGGCAGATTGAATCATAGCTTTCAAAAGGGAATTGGATAATTATCTCATGGTGTTATTAAGGCACAGAAGGGAGGCCATTTCGCCCATCGAGTCCTTGCCCACTCTCTGTACAGCAGTCCAGTCAATCAGTCCCAATTCCCCGCTCTATCCCTGTATTCCTGTGAGTTTATTTCCCTCAAATGCCCATCCAATTTATTTTTGAAATCATTCATTGTCCTGACTTTCACCACCATTGTAGGCAGCGAGTTCCAGGTCATTACCATTCGTTGCGTAAATTAGTCCTTCCTCACATGCCCCCTGTATCTCTTGCGCAAAACGTTAAATCTTCGTCCTCTAGTCCTTGTACCACCAGCTAATGGGAACAGCTTTTTTTTGTCTACCTTATCTAAACCTCTCATAATCATGTACACCTCTTCAAATCTCTCCTCACTCCCCTTTGCTCCGAGGAGAACAACCCCAGCTTCTCCAACCTAACCTTGTAGCTAAAATCCTCCATCCCTGGAACCATTCTGGTAAATCTCCTCTGTACCTTCTCAAGAATCCTCACATCCTTCCTAAAGTGTGGTGACCAGAACTGGATGCAATACTCTAGTTGTGGCCTTACCAGAGCTTTCTTAAACTCCAGCAACTTCCCTGCTTTTATACTCTATGCCTCTATGAAGCCCAAGATCCCATATGTTTTACTAATTACTCTCCCAATAGGTCCTGCCACCTTCAAAGATGAATCCCCAGATTTCTCTGTCTGCAGGACTATGCCAAAAAGGCAGGGGATTGGGATTAGCTGAGTTGCTCTTAGAGACCTGGAACTGGCATAATGGGCTGAATGGCCGCCTGTGCTGTAATCAGTCTATGATTGAGCTTGAAGTTATAAAGGGTAGTTGTTAAGGGAGCAGTGTCAACATGGATTAAGGGGCGCCACCAAGATTTGTTCTGGTTGTTTTCAAGTTGTATTGATTGAGAAATGAATAATAGTGAAGCTTTCCAAGTTTGTCATTGGTACCAGATTTGGAACATTTGCACATTACATTTGGCAGATTGGGCCATAGAGTTGGAAATGATTAATATAGACTAATGCAAAGTCATAACTGTGGGGAAGGGAAACAGAGTACAAAATAAATGGGAGTAGTCTACAGGAAATAATGTCGATGCATCAATCCAACGAGCTGCCAAATTTAAATGAAGTTTGTCCAGAAAATCACGGACGCCTCTACACCGCCGGGAAGGCCAGCTAGCTTGCGTGCCCAGATGTTAAAATCAACCACTGTGGGTACTAAAGCTTGTTGAATTGAGGTATAGATAAACTGGCTCCCAGAGATATGTAATATTAGTACAAGCTCTCGGGCAAATGACATCAATACAAGCTTAGTTGACAAGGTAAAAATGCAGTTAAATAACTTTTTCATTTAGTGTGGTAAATTTGTGAAGTCTTCTTTGGCCTCCTTGTCTCGGGAGACAATGGGTGGTCAGGAGGTTTGTGAAGTAGCAAACCAAGAAGAGAGGATGTTATCAACTCTGAGAGTGATAAATACCTTTTTGGCAGACAGAGCAATTGCAAGTTACGAGAGATAAAGTGGGATAGGAAATCTGATGTTTGAGACTGCCCCAATAAATGGAAATAGCTCTTCTGCTCTAGTCTGTGTTCCTTAGGAGATTGAGGTATATTGATGTGTGTGAGCAGGGGATTAGATTTCTGATAATGTATTATGAGTTGTCCTGGTCTCTTAAAGATAAGTTGATTTCTTAGATTTTTTTCCTGAAACTGGCCAATGTTAACTTCTGGGAGAAGTTAAGAGAAATAAACATTCCTGGCGATTGGGAAGGGTTGTGCACTAGTTAACAATCCCATAGATCGTGTGAGCATTGAGACAACTTTTCCTTCTCCTTCTGTTCATATGAAAATGTCTTAAATGTCCATTTTTTAGCCAGTCAGTTTTTTGTTTTGTCTACTCTGCAAATATAGAAAGTACTTCTGTGACAGCAAATCTGTATTGGCAGTGGCTCGAACTTGAAGATTTCCATATTCTGAATGGTTTATGCACAGGAAAGCAACTTAACATTAAAAATCTATAGCATGCAATATCCAGTTCTAAATGAGTGAGCCCTAGAATCAGAAATTACAGCACGGGTGGAGGACATGCAGCATATCATATCCGTGCCAGTACCAACTCTTCAACTGGAACTGTCTAGTCCAATCCTTTTCCATTATCTTTTCACAATAATTTTAACTTTTTTGCATGCAGGTCTGTTGCTTTGTCATGTGTTTTATCCATCCTGTTTACTAATTCTAAGCATTAAAACTAGTTGGAAAGATATTAGAGATGTGCCAATAGAGATATAATTGGTGACTGTAGTGGTGTGTTGGGACTTCTCAAAAAACATATGACCAATATGGCTACCACTGGGACGTTAACCTATTTAATTTGTATTTGATTTAGTGACCTCTGTGATAATGCAGAAGAATGGAGCTGGTCTGCACACAGCTAGTTCCTGTTTCTGGGACAATAATGCTGATGGTGAGTATGTAAATCTGCAATAATGGGACCTCCTGTTTGCCTGATCATCTTTACACTCCAAAGAAAGGTTTCTTTGTTGTGGTGCTTTGAAATGTTTTAACATAAGGTGCTGTACAAATGCAAGTATTGTGTGCTACCTCTTTCCTTCTGTTCTCTTTCTCCTCCAACACACTGACTCGTCGGAAAGTTAGCTTGTTGAACTGTATTTGAAGTTCAGCAGCCAGTAAAACTGTAATCAATGTTTTCAAGCCCATTGGTTATGGTACGTAAGTGCATGATATAAAAATAGCTAACAAAAGAATGTTCCGATCTGTCATGATTCTGTTTCTAACCTTATGGGCAACTGCAGAAAGCAATTTTATGAATAAAAATTCATTCAAAACTGTTTTGAGGACATGTCATGGTCAGGGCACTGTTTTGTGGTTACTAAATAAGTCAAATCTATTTCTATTATATGCAGGCTCGGAGTTACTAGCAATTCTGAGGACCACATTCTTATATCTGTTTATGATAAGTTAAATTCTGTTTTTATTACATGAACTTTATTCCACAATTGCATCCACTTTTATATGAAAATTGTACAACAGTGGCTTTGGCATATCCAATATGATAAGATTTGATATGCTTTATTGATGCCCACTTATTTAATCATTGAAATGTGGAATGAAGTTGCAGCACACTGGAAAGAGTTCACTGCAACAAGTGGGATGAGAATCTGACCTAACGCCTGTCGAACTGAGATGAATGTGGAGGAAAAGCAAGCCCAGGATTACCTCCCGATTAGATGGTGGCAAGCTCAAGAACTAAAACTAGACACACTCCCTTCTGGGATTGCTACATGGTGTACTTGGAAAGAAAAAAAAATCTTATACATGTCAAATCTGTAGAGTGCTAATTCTAATTTCTAAGTTCTAATTTAAATTGCACCTACTTATGTTCCTCCTGTTGAAAGGATTCTTTATAACCCCTTCTCTTATTGCTTTCAGGAAGCTGCACTGTGAGATGGGAGAATAAGACCATGTTTTGTATAGTCAGTGTCTTTGGGCTGGGCATCTGAAACCTAGACTGCTGCCAGACTTCATCCTCAATCTTTTGTATCCTCCACTCGAAGACCATGACTATGAAACACTTCATTGCTGCCTTTATTATTACACAATATCCTTAGTAAACTTGAATGACAGTCAGATTATATCCAGTGCAGTATCTCGCTGTATTGTGCAGTATTGTGTTTTGGTGCGAAGTTTTATAGTTTTAACCTAGCATTGGTTTATACCGCTTAGAAAAAGTAAAGTAATACGACTAACACTAGTGTTTTCATGCAACGTTGTTTGTGTTGAAGTTTTTAAATAAATGTGTAATATTTAATTTACATCTTTTTTCATTATTCAAGGTTTCTTACACTTGGGCTACTTGCAGTCTAAGAACATTGGAAATTGCCTTGTTTACTGGCATAATAACTACACTTGAAAATCTTTGAATATAAAATGAAAGCTGGCCCCTCTCAACACCTACAATACAGCATGTTCTTAACTAGAGGAATTGCTCATTTAAATGAGATAAGTTGGGTTGAAAGTAATTGCACTTCAAGATCTGTAGATGTATTCTAGAGCCTACAAATATATGCTTTACTTTAAACTAAATTGGCAGGGGGTTAGGCACCAGCATATAAAGATGTAGAAAAGAGGAATAAGATGCATAAAGGAGTGAGTGTGTTGGATAGTACTAGAGAAGTAGTACCATATTACATAGGAGCAGACTGGGAAGAGCTACAAGGAAGGCAAAGACAGCTTTAGAATGCATGTATATAAGCGCACGAAGTGTGGTGAATAAGGTTGGTAAGTTACAATTGCAAATAGTCATGTGGGAATATGATATAGTGGCAATAATGGAAACGTGGCTTAAACATTGTGAGGACTGGATGCTTAATATTTAGGGATGTAAAAGCGTTCAGAAAAGATAGGAAAGGAAAAAAGGCAGTACTGATTAGGGAAGACATTGTAGAGTTGGAAAGAGAGGTGTCCTTGAGGGGGCAAAGATAGCCTCCATTTGGTTAGAGTTGAGAACAAAAAGGTATAATCATGCTACTTGTGGGGTATTGTGTAAGCTTCCAAATAATGAGATAGAGGAGCAAATCACAGAGATGTGCAAGAACTATAGAGTGGTGATATTTGGGGATTTTATTACCCAAATATCAATTGGGATAATGTTCGAGCAAAGGGTACGGAGGGAGGAATTTCTGAAATGTGTTCAGAATTTCCTTGACCAGTATGTACTCGGTCCATGGGGGAGCACTTGGATAAGAATGATCATCATGTCATAAAGTTTAGATTAGTAATGGAAAAAAGCAGGGAACAATATAAAGTAGCACTTCTAAATTGGAAGAGGGCTAACTTCAATGGGATGACAGAGGATCCCAAGGGTAAATTGAAACCAAGGTTTGCCAGGAAAATCTGTAACAGATTAATGGGTGATCTTTAAGTATGTTACGACCGAGGTGGGAGGAGTACAGTGTTAATTCAGTCCCACTTCTCCACGGGTCATAGCATATCAATAAATATTCCCACCTACCGAAAAACAGTCAATTACATACTCTGTCCCTGTAAATAAAGCACACCAACAGGTTTCTTTAATCAACAACATTATTTATTATAAAAACAAGTCTTAACCAATAATGAGATAACTCTACGTACGAGAAAGCTCTTATTTCCCTAACCCTCATGCACACACACATTGATTCAAAAAAAATATGGTTAACTCAGTGGCGCAGTGGTGAGCACCGCAGCCTCACAGCTCCAGGGACCCGGGTTCAATTCTGGGTACTGCCTGTGTGGAGTTTGCAAGTTCTCCCTGTGTTTGCGTGGGTTTCCTCCGGGTGCTCCGGTTTCCTCCCACATGCCAAAGACTTGCAGGTTGATAGGTAAATTGGCCA
The DNA here is from genome assembly GCF_036365525.1 of Heterodontus francisci. Taxonomy (NCBI): domain Eukaryota; kingdom Metazoa; phylum Chordata; class Chondrichthyes; order Heterodontiformes; family Heterodontidae; genus Heterodontus; species Heterodontus francisci. The sequence goes on along the minus strand of NC_090383.1, from coordinate 44,768,598 downwards.
TTAGCAATTGCCCCTAGTGTAGGTAGGTGGTAGGGAAATATAGGGACAGGTGGGGATGTGGTAGGAATATGGGATTATTGTAGCATTAGTATAAATGGGTGGTTGATGGTCAGCACAGACTCGATGGGCCGAAGGGCCTGTTTCGGTGCTGTATCTCTAAACTAAACTAAAACTAACTGGGGAAAAGGATTTTAGTTTACAGCTGTTTCATAGGAATAGAAGGAATAATAAAATAACTTAGTTTGTCACATTCTGGTAGGAAGTTCTTTGGTTTGGTAAGGTGTCCCAGAGTTGAATAGTCAGATGCCACTCGAAGTCTCTCCAGGTGAGGTTGATGAACAGATGGTTAGGCATTCAAGGAAATTCAATTGCAGCAGGCTTCACATAGGTCTTTCATCAGGGGTGTAGCAACTGGTCGTCTTAGGTTTTACAGCAGCAGTATGGCAGTAGAAGATTTCTTCAGATTTCAGGATTTCTTAAAACACAGGAGGCAACAGGAACCACACTTGATGCAGGAATCCTTCAGAGACAGGCAATAGGAATCTGCCACCTTTGAAATACAGGATTTATTTATTTTTTATTTTATTTATTTAGAGATACAGCACTGAAACAGGCCCTTCAGCCCACCGAGTCTGTGCCAACCAACAACCACCCATTTATACTAATCCTACATTAACCCCATATTCTCTACCACATCCCCACCATTCTCCTACCACCTACCTACACTAGGGGCAATTTATAATGGCCAATTTACCTATCAACCTGCAAGTCTTTGGAGGTGGGAGGAAACCCACGCAGACACAGGGAGAACTTGCAAACTCCGCACAGGCAGTACCCAGAATCGAACCCGGGTCGCTGGAGCTGTGAGGCTGCGGTGCTAACCACTGCGCCACTGTGCCGCCTCAAGAGATGCAGGATTCCTTTACAGTGAGAGGTAACACTTTTTCTGGGTCTTCCTCTCAGATCTCCAGGCAGGTCAAAAACCAAATTTCAAATGCCTACTCTTTGTCCAACTCACTGGGTTTTTAAAGGGTCCAAAGTGAAAGCAAAACCTTCCTGAACAGGTCATATGTCCAGACATAATGTCTCCCTTGTCATTCAAAGAGTTGCTCTGAGGAGGTCCAACCCCTTGCTGGTTTCCTTGAAATTGCCTGCTTTCCTGTCCTTGTATACAAAGTCAGCTTCTTTTCAAAACATCCAAAAATTTCAGCTATTTGCTGCTGTCAATGTCCACTGAAAAATCCTTTTTCGGCTTTTAAAAACACAGCATTCTAAGTTCTTTGTACAAAAATAAAAGCCTTGTAATAAGGAAGAGATATTTAATGTACAGGCTAGGTACATTCCAACAAGGGTGAAAGGTAGGAGGCCCAATGCCTGGGCTCCTTGGATCGTGCTGGAGATAGAGACTATGATGAAACAAAAAAGGGGGTGTATGATGCATGTCAGGTAAACTCTTCAAGGAAGAACCGGGCTAAATACAGTAACTTGAGAGGTGGGAGTGAAGAGGAAAATAAGACTGGCAAAGAGAGAATATGAGAACAGAATAGCAGTTAACATAAGTAACCCAAAGATCTTCTCCTGGCATGTAAATAGTAAGAAGGTAGTAAGCGGTGGGGTGGGACAAAAAAGGTGATATATGCTTAGAGGTGCAAAGCAAGGCTAGAATTCTTAATGAGCACTTTGTGTGGGTGTTTACTGAGGAAGGGTATGCTGACAAAATATTGGCAGAGATGGAGATGGGAGGAAAATTGATAGGCAGGAAGCACTGGAAAGGAGTGGATAAGTCGCTTGGTCTGGATGGCTTGCATCCCAGGTTGCTAAGGGAATTGGGGTGGAGATAGCGCAAGGGCTTGCCATAATCTTCCAATTTTCCCTAGATACAGGGGAGCTGCCAGAGACTTGGAAAGTGGCAAATTGTTCAAGAACGGGTGTAAGGACAGGTGTAAGTGCATTTCTAGTAACTACATGCCAGTCAGTTTAACATCAGTGGAGGGTAAGGTTTTAGAAACACTAATCAGCGAAAAAAATTAACCGGCACTTGGAGTGGTTTGAGTTAATGATGGAGAGCCAGCACGAATTTGTGAAAGGCAGATTGTGTTTGACTCGCCTAATTGAATTTTTTGATGAAGGGAATGCGATGGATGTTGTCTTATGTGGTTTTTAAGAAAGCGTTTGACAAAGTACCACATAAAGGGCTGGTTAGCAAAATTGGGGCTCAGACGAATCAGTGACAGCTTAGATTTTAAAAATTTGCCTAAAGGACAGAAAACAGCGAGTCGTGGTAAATGGTTGTTTCAGTGGATGGTAGACAGTGGTCGTCTTCATGGGTCAGTGCTGGGACCGCTGCTTTTTTTGTTATATATGACTTGGATATTGGATTACAGAGTAAAATTTCAAAATTTGCCGATGTTATTATATTTGGAGGTGTGGGAAACAGTGAGGATGATGCCATCTGACTGCAACAGGTCATAGGCTAGCAGAACAGGCAGACAAATGGGAGATGGAATTCTATCCAGAGAAGTGTAAGGTTTTGGCAGTAGGGGTAAGGAAAGGCAATAATTACTTAATTGCACAGTTCTAAAGAGTGCAGGGACAGAGGAATCTAGGGGTTCATGTGCATAGATCTTTGAAGGTGGCACAATATACTGAGAGAGTTGTTAGCAAAGCATATGGGATCTCTTGGGCTTCATAAATAGAGGCATTGAGTACAAAAGCAGAGAAGTTATGCTGAACCTTTATAAAGCTCTGGTTAGGCCACAACTAGAATATAGTGTCCAGTTCTGTTCACCACACTTTAGGAAGGATGTGAAGGTCCTTGAGAGGGTACAGAGGAGATTTACCAGAATAGTTCCAAGGACGAGGGATTTTAACTACAAGGTTAGATTGGAGAAGCTGGGGTGGTTGTTTTTGGAGCAAAGGAGGTTGAGGGGAGATCTGATAGAGTTGTACCGGATTATGACAGGTTTAGAGAAGGTAGACAAAGAAAAGCTGTTCCCATTAGCTAATGTTACAAGGACTGGGGGACACAGATTTAAGGTATTGGGCAAGTGACAAGGGGGGATGTAATGAACTTTTTTATGCAGCAAATGGTAATGACCTGGAACATTGCCTAGGTGGGTGGTATAAGTGGAGGCACTGGAGGGTAGCTAGGGAGAGAGGAGGTCCCCTTAAGGATCAGTGTGGCAATCTATGTGTGGAGCCACGGGAAATGGGCGAGGTCTTAAATGAATATTTCTCGTCTGTATTTACCGTGGAGAAGGTCATGGAAGCTAATGAGTTCAAGGGAGGGGACACCGATATCCTGGAGCATATCAACATTATAAAGGAGGACGTGTTGGAGATTTTGAAGCGCATTAAGGTGGATAAATCCCCAGGGCCTGACCAGGTGTATCCTGGGATGCTATGGAAAGCATGGGAGGAGATTGCTGGGGCCCTGGCAGAGATTTTTGTATCATCGTTAGCTACGGGTGAGGTACCGGAAGACTGGAGGATAGCTATTTAAGAAGGGCAGCAGGGATAAGCCAGGGAACTACAGGCTGGTGAGCCTTACATCAGTGGTGGAAAAGTTATTGGAAGGGATTCTGAGAGACAGGATTTATATGCATTTGGAAAGGCATGGTCTGATTAGGGATAGTCAGCATAGCTTTGTGCGTGGGAAATCATGTCTCACAAATTTGATTGAGTTTTTTGAGGAGGTGACCAAGAGGATTGACGAGGGCAGGGCGATGGACGTTGTCTACATGGACTTTAGCAAGGCCTTTGACAAGGTCCCACGTGGCAGGCTGGTCCAGAAGGTTCGAACACATGGGATCCAGGGTGAGCTAGCAAATTGGATACAAAATTGGCTTGGTGATAGGAGGCAGAGGGTGGTAGTGGAGAAGGTCATGGAAGCTAATGAGTTCAAGGGAGGGAACACCGATATCCTGGAGCATATCAACATTATAAAGGAGGAGGTGTTGGAGATTATGAAGCACATTAAGGTGTATCCTGGGATGCTATGGAAAGCATGGGAGATTGGAGGCCGGTGACCAGTGGTGTGCCGCAGGGATCGGTGCTGGGCCCTCTGTTTGTCATATATATTAATGACTTGGATGTGAATGTAAGGGGCATGATTAGTAAGTTTGCAGATGACACCAAAATTGGTGGTATAGTGGACAGTGAAGAAGGTTGTCTAAGGTTACAACAGGATATAGATCAACTGGGAAAGTGGGCAAGGGAGTGGCAAATTTAACGCAGACAAGTGTGAAGTGCTGCATTTTGGGAAGTTAAACCAAGGTAGGACATATACAGTGAATGGCCGGGCCCTATGACTCATGCAATTGTGACCACTCACAATTTCATTCTTGGATTTGAAGTAGTTGGCTGTCCATGTTCAATTAAACTTTTCTATAGAAAGTCCAATATTAACGAGTAAGACATTTACTGATTCTAAATGATTGTAGTTACTGATCTGGTCCATGAGACCCACCTCCTGCTCCTTCGATCCTATTGCCACCAAACTGCTGACCACCCAACTTGCCCTCCTGGTCCATGTGTTAGCTGATACTGTTAATGGTTCTCTCTCTTCAGGTGCTATCCCTGTCTCCTTAAATCTGCTTATCACTCCTCTCCTCAAAAAATCAATCCTTGACCCCACATCCTTGCAGAGGATCCCATCTCCAACTTCCCTTTCCTCTCCAAACTCCTTGAACGTGTTGCCGCCTCCCAAATCCATGCCCATCTTTCCTGGAACTGCATGTTTGAATCCCTCCATCAGGTTTCCGCCCCTCTTACAGTACTGAAACAGCTGTTATCAAAGTCACAAATGACGTGCTGTCTGCCTGTGACAAAAGTAAACTGTCCCTCCTTGTCCTCCTTGACTTGTCTGCAGCCTTTGATACGGTTGACCACACCATCCTCTTCCAATTCCTCTTCACTGTAGACCTGGGTCTATTCTTATCTAAATTGTAGCCGAAATATTATTTGCAATGATTTAATTTCCTACTCCCGCACCGTTACCTCTGATGTCCCCCAAGGATCTATCCTTGGCCCCCTCTGATTTTTCATCTTCATGCTGCCCATCAGCGATATCATCCAAAAGCACTGCATTAGTTTCCACATATACGCTGACAACATTCAGCTCTACCTCACCAGCTCCTGTCTCGACTCCTCCACTATTGCCTAAATTATCAGACTGCTTATCCGGCATGCAGTATTGGATGAGTAGAAATTTCCTCCAATTAAATATTGGGAAGACTGAAGCCATTGTCTTCCGTCCCTGCTCCAAACTCTGTTCCCTAGCTACTGACTCCAGCCCTCTCCTTAACAACTGTCTGAGACTAAACCAGACTGTTGACAACCTTGGTGTGACATTTGACCTCTGAGCTTCTGACCACATATCTGTGCCATCACTAAGACTGCCTATTTTCACCTCCGTAACATCAATGAAGAGTGCAGGAGGGCATGCCAGGAGCAGCACCAGGCATCCCTAAAAATGAGGTGTTAACCTGGTGAAGCTACAACAGAGGACTACATGCATGCCAAAGAGCGGAAGCAGCATGTGATAGAGCTAAGCGATCCCACAACCAACAGATCAGACCTAAGCTTTGCAGTCCTGCCACATCCAGTCAGGAATGTTGATGGACAATTAAGCAACCAACAGGCGGAGGAGGCTCCACAAATATCCCCATCCTCAATGATGGGGGAAGCCCAGTGCATCAGTGCAAAAGACAAGGCTGAAGCATTTGCGACCATCTTCAGCCAGAAGTGCCGAGTGGATGATTCATTTCGGCCTCCTCCTGCAGTCCCCAGCATCATGGATGCCAGTCTTCAGCCAATTTGATTCACTCCACGTGATAACAAAAAACAGCTGAAGGCACTAGATATTGCAAAGGCTATGGGTCCTGACGACATTCCGGCAATATTACTGAAGACTTGTGTTCCAGAACTGGCTGCGCACCCTAGCCAAGCTGTTCTAGTAAAGCCATAGCACTGGCATCTACCCGGCAATGTGAAAAATTGCCCAGGTATGTCCTGTACACAAAAAGCAGGACAAATCCAATTCCCGTCCCATCAGTCTACTTTCAATGATCAGCAAAGCAATGGCAGGTGTCAGCGACAGTGCTATCAAGCGGCACTTACTCAGCAATAACCTGCTCAGTGCCACTCAGTTTGGGTTCTGCCAGCACTGCTTAGCTCCTGACCTCATTACAGCCTTGGTCCAAACATGTACAAAAGAGCTGAACTCAGGAGGTGAGGTGTGTGACTGCCCTTGACATCAAGTCAGCATTTGACTGTGGCATCAAGGAGCCCTGGCACAATTGAAATCAATGGGAATCAGGGGGAAAACACTCTACTGGTTGGAGTCAGACCGAGCATAAAGGAAGATGGTTGTGGTTGTTGGAGGTCAATCATCTCAGTCCCAGAAAATCAATTCAGGAGTTCCTCAGGGCTAACCATCTTCAGCTGCTTCATCAATGATCTTCCCTCCATCATAAGGTGGGGATGTTCACTGATGATTGCACAATGTTCAGCACCATTCACGACAACTCAGATACTGAAGCAGTCCGTGTCTGTATGCAGCCATGTCTGGTCAACATTCAGGCTTGGGCTGATAAGTGGCTAGTTACATTCGCACCACACAAGTGCCAGGTAATGACCATCTCCAACAAGAGAGAATCCAACCATCTCCCCTTGACATTCAGTGTGCTGAATTCATAGAAACATAGAAAATAGGGGCAGGAGTAGGCCATTCGACCCTTCTCAGCCATTCATTATGATCATGGCTGATCATCCAACTCAGTAACCTGTTCCCGCTTTCATCCCATACCCTTTGATCCCTTTAGACCCAAGAGCTATATCTAACTCCTTCTTGAAAACATACAATGTTTTGGCCTCAACTGCTTTCTGTGGTAGTGAATTCCACAGGCTCACCACTCTCTGGGTGAAGAAATTTCCCCTCATCTCAGTCCAGAAAGGTTTACCCCGTATCCTTAGACTATGATCCCTGGTTCTGGACTCCCCCACCATCGGAAAATCCTTCCTGCATCTACCCTGTCAAGTCCTGTTAGAATTTTATAGGTTTCTATGAGATCCTCCCTCACTCTTCTGAACTCCAACGAATAACCGACTCAATCTCTCCTCATACGTCAGTCCCGCCATCCCAGGAAACAGTCTGGCAAACCTTCGCTGCACTCCCTCTATAGCAAGAACATCCTTCCTCAGATAAGGAGACCAAAACTGCACACAATATTCCAGGTGTGGCCTCACCAAGGCCCTGCATAATTGCAGCAAGACATCCCTGCTCCTGTACTCGAATCCTTTTGCTATGAAGGCCAACATACCATTTGCCTTTTTTACCACCTGTTGGACCTGCATGCTTACCTTCAGCAACTCGTGTACGAGAACACCCAGGTCTCGCTGCATATTCCCCTCTCTCAGTTTATAGCCGTTCAGATAATAATCTGCCTTCCTGTTTTTGCTACCAAAGTGGATAACTTCACATTTAACTACATCTGCCATGTATTTGCCTACTCACTCAACTTGTCCAAATCACCCTGAAGCCTCTTTGCATTCTCCTCACAACTCACCCTCCCACCCAGTTTTGTGTTATCTGCAAATTTGGAGATATTACATTTAGTTCCCTCATCTCAATCATTAATACATATTGTGAATAGTTGGGATCCTAGCACCGATCCCTGCGGTACCTCACTAGTCACTGCCTGCCATTCAGAAAAAGACCCATTTATCCGTACTCTTTGTTTCCTGTCTGCCAACCAATTTTCTATCCATCGCAATACACTACCCCCAATCCCATGCACTTTAATTTTACACGCTAATTTCTTATGTGGAACTTTGTCGAAAGCCTTCTGAAAGTCCAAATAAACCACATCCACTGGCTCCCCATCATCAACTCTACTAGTTACATCCTCGAAGAATTCTAGTAGATTTGTCAAGCATGATTTCCCTTTTGCAAATCTATACTGACTCTGCCCAATTCTACCACTGTTCTCTATGTGCTCCAATATAAAATCTTTGATAATGGACTCTAGATCAACATCCTGGGGGTTACCATTGACCAGAAACTGAACTGGACCAGCCATATAAGTACTGTGGCGACAAGAGCAGCTCAGAGGCTGGGAATTCTGCGGGGAGCAACTCACCTCCTGACTTTCTAAATCCTGTCCACCATCTGCAAGGCACAAGTCTGGACTGTGATGGATGAGTGCAGCTCCAATAACAGTCAAGCAGCTCGACACCATCCAGGACAAAGCAGCCCGCTTGACTGGCACCCCATCGACAACCTTCAACATTCACTCCCTCCACCACCAATGCACCATATACAAGATGCACTGCAGCAATGCACCAAGGCTCCTTTGACAGCACTTTCCTAACCTGCGACGTCTACCATCTGGAAGGACAAGGGCAGCAGATGCATGGGAACATAACCACCTGAAAGTTCCCCTCCAAGCCACACACCATCCTGACTTGGAACTATATCACCATTCCTTCACTGTTGCTGGGTCATAATCCTGGAACTCCCTTCTTAACAGCACTGGGTGTACCTACACCACATGGACTGCAACAGTTCAAGAAGGTGACACACCAACATATTCTCAAGGGCAATTAGGAAAGGGCAATAAATGCTGGCCTAGCCAGGGATGCCCACATCCCGTGAAAGAATTTTTAAAAACCCGACTTTGTCCCTGCTTCAGCTCATCTGCTGAAACCCACATTCATGCCTTTGTTACCTCTAGGCTTGACTATACCAATGCACCCCTGGCTGCTCTCCCAAATTCTACCCTCTATAAACTTGAGGTCATCCAAAATTGTGCTGCCCGTGTCCTTACTCGCCCCAAGTCCTGTTCACCTGTCACCCCTGTGCTCGCTGACCTACATTCACTCTCAGACAAGCAACACCTTGATTTTAAAATTATCATCCTTGTTTTCAAATCCCTCCCTGGCCTTGCCCCTTCCTATGTCTGTAATCACCTACAGCTCCACAAACCTCACGCTCTATCTAATTCTGGCCCCTGAGCATCCCCAATTCTAATCACTGTGCCATTGGTGGCCGTGCCTTCAGCTGCCTAGCCCCTATGCTCTTGGAATCCCCTCTCGAAACCTCTGCGACTCTCTACTCTCTTTCTTCCTTTTAAGGTGCTCCTTAATACCTACCTCTTTGACCTAGCTTTTGGCCATCTGCCCTAATACTTATAATTATTTGGCTCAGTGTCTAATTTTGTTTTATAGCTTTCCTGTGAAGTACCTTGGAACATTTTATTACATTAAAGATGCTATATAAATATAAGTTGTTGTTGACTATATCTTGGAGAATATTTAGTAACCCATAGTCCTGTAGCCTTCTGTGGCTGTAATTTGCATGTCTGCTAATGCAAATGAATACAGGCTTTGTACTGTTTGAAAAACAAATCCCTCATATATTGACCTAGGCCTGATACTCTACCCTATGACATCTGGCATTTGTACCCATTCTGAAATCTGACAAAAGGTGAATATTTCTGTTAAATATTCCTGTTTAGACCCGCACCAACTACCCTCACCTGGTTCAGGACTGAGACTGTCAGAAGTTAAATCTGCTGCTTGTGTATCATAGAGTTATACAGCACAGAAACAGCCCCTTTGGCCCATCATGTCCGTGCTGGCCATCAAGCACCTATCTATTCTAATCCCATTTTCCAGCACTTGGCCTGTTGCGTTGTATGCTATGGCATTTCAAGTGCTCATCTAAATACTTCTTAAATGTTGTGAGAGTTCCTGCCTCTACCACCCCTTCAGATAGTGTGTTCCAGATTCCAACCACCCTCTGGGCGAAACATTTTTCCTCAAATCCGCTCTAAACCTCCTGCCCCATACCTTAAATCTATGCCCCCTGGTTATTGGCACCTCCGCAAAGGGAAAAAGTTTCTTCCTATCTACTCTATTTATGCCCCTCATAATTTTGCAGACCTCAATCAGGTCTCCCCTCAGCCTTCTCTGCTCTAAGGAAAACAACCCTAGCCTATCCAGTCTCATAGCTGAAATGCTCCAGCCCAGGCAACATCCTGGTGAATCTCCTCTGCACCCTCTCCAGTGCAATCATATCCTTCCTTATAGTGTGGTGACCAGAACTGTACACAATATTCTAGCTGTGGCCTAACTAGTGTTTTACATAGCTCCATCATAACCTCCCTGCTCTTATATTCTATGCCTCGGCTAATAAAGACAAGTATCCCATATGCCTCCCTAACCACCTTATCTACCTGTGCCTTCAATGATCTACGGATAAGTACACCAAGGTCCCTCTGACCCTCTGTACTTCCTCGGGCCCTACCATCCAGTGTATATTCCCTTGCCTTGTTACCCCTCCCAAAATGCATCACCTCACACTTCTCAGGATTAAGTTCCATTTGCCACTGCTCTGCCCATCTTACCAGCCCATCTATATCGTGCTGTAATCTAAGGCTTTCCTCTTCACTATTTACGAAACCACCAATTTTGGTGTCATCTGCGAACTTACTGATCATACCTCCTATATTCACGTCCAAATCATTAATGCACACTATAAACATCAAGGCTCCCAGCACCGATCCCTGTGGTACACCACTGGTCACAGGCTTTCAATCGCAAAAACAACCCTCGACCATCAGCCTCTGTCTCCTGCCACTAAGCCAATTTTGGATCCAATTTGCCAAATTGCCCTGGATCCCATGGGCTCTTACCTTCTTGACTAATCGTGGGAGATTATCAAATGCCTTACTGAAGTCCATGAGGACTACATCAACTGCTTTACCCTCATCTACACATCTAGTCACCTCCTCAAAAAATTCAGTCAAATTTGTTAGACATGATCTCCCCCTGACAAAGCCATGCTCACTATCCTTGATGAATCCCTGCCTCTCCAAATGGAGATTAATCCTGTCCCTCAGAAGTTTTTCCAATAGTTTCCCTACCACTGATGTTAGACTCACTGGCCTGTAATCACCTGGTTTATCCTTGGTACCCTTCTTGAATAATGGTACCACATTCATTGTCCTCCAGTCCTCTGGAACTTTTCCTGTGGCCAGAGAGGATTTGAAAATTTGTGTCCGAGCCCCTGCAATCTCCTCCCTTGCCTCACATAGCAACCTGGGATACATCTCATCTGGGCCTGAGGATTTATCCACTTTCAAGCCCGCTAAAACTGCTAACACCTCCTCCCGTTCATTGCTAATTTGTTCATGTATATCACAATCCCCCTCCTTGATCTCTACACCTACATCGTCCTTCTCCGTAGTGAACACAGATGAAAAGTAATCATTTAAAACCGTACCTACGTCCTCCGGCTCCACACACAGATTGCCACTTTGGTCCCTAATGGGCCCTACTCTTTCCCTGGTTATCCTCTTGCCCTTAATATACTTATAAAGCGCCTTGGGATTTTCTTTTATCTTACCCCTCTTCGCTCTCCTAATTACTTTTTTAAGTACCCCCCTACACTTTCTATACTCCTCTGGGGCCTCTGCTGTTTTCGGCGCTCTGAATCTGCCATAAACCTCCTTTGTTTTCCTTATCCAATCCTTTACATTCCTTGTCATCCAGGGTTCCCTGGACTAGTTGGACCTACCCTACACCTTTACGAGAACATGTTAGCCCTGAACTCTCACTACTTCCTCTTTGAATGACTCCCACTGGTCTGATGTAGACTTTCCTACAAGTAGCTGCTCCCAGTCCACTTTGCCCAGATCCTGTTTTATCATATTGAAATCGGCCTTCCCACAATTCAGTATCTTTATTTCCGGTCCAACTTTGTCCTTTTCCAGAACTACCTTAAATCTCACAGAGGTATGATCACTACCCCCGAAGTGCTCCCCCGCTGACACATACCACTTGTCCGGCTTTATCCCCTAAGATTAGGTCCAGTACCGCCCCTTCTCTTGTAGGACTTTCTACGTGCTGGCTCAAAAAGCTGTCCTGGATGTACTTTAAGAATCCGCCCCTTTAAGCCTTTTGCACTAAGTTAATATTGGGGAAGTTGAAATCCCCTACTATTATTACCCTATTATTTTCTCTGATATTTGCCTACATATCTGCTCCTCTATCTCTCCCTGACTGTTTGGAGGCCTGTAATGCACTCCCAGCAACATTGCTCTCTTTTTGTTTTTAAGTTCTGCCCATATGGCCTCATTTGAGGATCCTTCTAAGATATCATCCCTCTTTACTGCAGTAAGTGTCTCTTTGATCAACAGTGCAATGCCACCTCCTCTTATTCACCCCCCTCCCCCACCCTGTCAAGCCTGTAGATTCTATACCCTGGAATATTGAGTTGCCAGTCCTGCCCCTCCCTCAGCCATGTCTCTGTGATAGCAATAATATCATAAACCCATGTGCTAATCAATGCCCTCAATTCATCTGCCTTACTAGTAAGACTCGTTGTGTTATAATAGATACAATCCAGCCTTGCATTATTCGCTTGTGCCTTCCAGACTGACTCAGCTTCTCTTCTATATTTGGCTGTGCATCACCCCCTACTGTACCTCCACTCTGTATCCCATCCCCCTGCCAAATTCGTTTAAACCTCCCCAACAGCAAGGATGTTGGTCCGGTTCCGGTTCCCGTTCAACCTGTCCAACTTGTACAGGTCCCCCCTTCGCCAGAAACAGACCCAGTGATCCAGGAATCTAAAGCCCTCCCTCCTGCACCATGTCTTCAGCCACGCATTCATTTGCTCTATCCTCCTATTCCTATACTCACTAGCATGTGGCACCGGGAGTAATCCAGAGATTACAACCTTTGAGGCCCTTCTTTTTAATCTGCTACCTAGCTCCCTAAATTCTTGTTGCAGGACCTCATCCCTCTTTCTACCTATGTCGTTGGTACCAATGTGTACCATGGCCTCTAACTGTTCACCCTCCCCCTTCAGAATATTTTCAGCCACTCTGTGACATCCTTGACCCTAGCACCAGAGAGGCAACATACCATCCTGGAGTCACGTTTGTGGCCACAGAAACACCTAACTGTACTCCTTATCATAGAATCCCCCATCACTATAGCTCTCCCACTCTTTTTCTTCCTCTCCTGTGCAGCTGAGCCATCCAAATAAAAGGGAAATGTCTACAAGGGGCGGCACAGTGGCGCAGCCTCACAGCTCCAGCGATCTGAGTTCGGTTCTGGGTACTGCCTGTGCGGAGTTTGCAAGTTCTCCCTGTGACCGCGTAGGTTTCCACTGGGTGCTCTGGTTTCCTCCCACAGCCAAAGACTTGTAGGTTGATAGGTAAATTGGCCATTGTAAATTGCCCCTAGTGTAGGTAGGTGATGGGGATGTGGTAAGGAATATGGAATTAATGTAGGATTAGTATAAATGGGTGGTTGTTGGTTGGCACAGACTTGGTGGACCAAAGGGCCTGTTTCAGTGCTGTATCTCTCTATGACTCTACATCTGAACAGAGTGTTTAAGCCAGCGGCATCCAAGCTTTTCATTTTCATGGGTTACTTAGGTACACACTTAAAATCCTGTTTCCATTAATATGTTTTGATCTTGAGCTTCTGTCCTGAACCCCCTAAGTTCCTCATCCTCAAGTGTCTGTTCAACTCCCTTTTAAAATTATTTATGGAAATCAGCTTCCCCACCTTTTCAGATCCCGAGAACTCTTAAGTGAAAAAAGTGAAAAAATTTCTTCTCATTTCCCCTCTAGATCTATGACCTCTGGTTATTGAATTACCCACCACAGAGAATTGTTTTTCTCTATCTTACTCTCATCTTGCCTCTATTCGTCTCTTAACCTTCTCAAGGAAAACACTGCACACTTTTCCAACCTCTCCTCATAATTGAAGTCCCTCATCCCTAGAAACATACAGGTAAACCTCACCTCTTTCTAAGGTCTTTACATCTTTGCTGAAGTGTGGTGCCCACAGTTGTCCACTCTAGTTGAGGCCTAAAAATTGAAAAGAGTAATGGACTCAAAACTAACCCTTAGCATCACTGCAAACCGCCTCCTAGTCTGATAAACATTCATCCTTCACACCCTTTCCTTCCTGTCGCTGAGTCAAGTTTGTATGCATACCACCACTTTCCCCTTAATTTTCTGGACTTCCATCTTCTTAATAAGCCTCCTGTGCGGCAATTTGTTGAATGCCTTCCAAAAGTCTATATAAACCTTCTCTTTTATTTCATCAAAGATTTCAATCAAGTTAGTCAGACACAATATGTCATTAACAGAACCATTCCTTTCCAAATGCAAGTTAACTCTGTCCCTGATAATAGTTTCCAATTACATCCCCACCATGTTAGGCTGACTGGCCAGTAGTTTCCTGGTTTATCCCTCTCTCCTTGAATAGTGGTATAACATCAGCAACCCTCCAATACTCCAGCTCTACTCCTGTGTCCAATGTGTGGTCAAGATCTGCAATGCTCTGCCTGAAAACATGGTGAAAGTTAATTCCATAGATAATTTTAAAAGTGAGATAGACTTGATGAGGAACCTACAGGGTAACAGACTAAAAGTGGGAATGTGGGACTAAGCACGGCTTCCAAGGATCAGCAAAGGCAAATGGCTTTCTTCTATACTGTAAGTTTCTACTTCCAATTAATCCCACTCTTCTCTTTCCCCATAATCCTGTAAATTTATTCTCTTCAAATATTTATCCAATTCTCTTTTGAATGTTACTGTTGAATCTGCTGCCACCACCCTTTCAGATTGTACATTCCAGATCACAGCCCGCTGTATTTAAAAAAAAGTTCCTCATGTTGCCACTGGTACTTTTGTCAATCATCTTAAATCTGTCCCAATCCTTCTGCTACTGGAAACAGTTTCCCTTTATTTACACTATGAAAAGCCTTCATGATTTTGAACACCTCTATCAAATCTCTGCTTTTAAGAACAACCCCAGCTTCTCCAGTCTCTCCATGTAACTGAATTCCCTCATCCCTGGTGCCATTCTAGTAAACCTCTTCTGCACTTTGTCTAAAGCCTTGCACATCCTTCATCACAGTCTCATTTGTAAAATAGGAGCAAATGGTATTAAAGGAATGGTGGTAACTTGAGTGACTAATAAGCTACTGGATAGGAGGCAGAGAGTAGTGGTGAACGGATATTTATTTGACTTTAGAGAAATATGCAGTGGGGTGCCCCAGAGGTCAGTATTAGGACTATTACATATAAATGACCTGGACTTCGGTGTAGAGAGTTTGTGGATGATACAAAACTCAGCTATGCAGTAAATAGTGAGTAGGACCTCAGGAAGACATGCAGACTGGTGAAATAGAACAAAGAACAAAGAAAATTACAGCACAGGAACAGGCCCTTCGGCCCTCCAAGCCTGCGCCGATCCAGATCCTCTATCTAAACATGTCGCCTATTTTCTAAGGGTCTGTATCTCTTTGCTTCCTGCCCATTCATGTATCTGTCTAGATACATCTTAAAAGACGCTATCGTGCCCGCGTCTACCACCTCCGCTGGCAACGCGTTCCAGGCACCCACCACCCTCTGCGTAAAGAACTTTCCACGCATATCCCCCCTAAACATTACCCCTCTCACTTTGAACTCGTGACCCCTTGTAATTGAATCCCCCACTCTGGGAAAAAGCTTCTTGCTATCCACCCTGTCTATACCTCTCATGATTTTGTACACCTCAATCAGGTCCCCCCTCAACCTCAGTCTTTCTAATGAAAATAATCCTAATCTGCTCAACCTCTCTTCATAGCTAGCGCCCTCCATACCAGGCAACATCCTGGTGAACCTCCTCTGCACCCTCTCCAAAGCATCTACATCCTTTTGGTAATGTGGCAACCAGAACTGCACGCAGTGTTCCAAATGTGGCCAAACCAAAGTCTTATACAACTGTAACATGACCTGCCAACTCTTGTACTCAATACCCCGTCCGATGAAGGAAAGCATGCCGCATGCCTTCTTGACCACTCTATTGACCTGCGTTGCCACCTTCAGGGAACAATGGACCTGAACACCCAAATCTCTCTGTACATCAATTTTCCCCAGGACTTTTCCATTTACTGTATAGTTCACTCTTGAATTGGATCTTCCAAAATGCATCACCTCGCATTTGCCCTGATTGAACTCCATCTGCCATTTCTCTGCCCAACTCTCCAATCTATCTATATTCTGCTGTATTCTCTGACAGTCCCCTTCACTATCTGCTACTCCACCAATCTTAGTGTCGTCTGCAAACTTGCTAATCAGACCACCTATACTTTCCTCCAAATCATTTATGTATATCACAAACAACAGTGGTCCCAGCACGGATCCCTGTGGAACACCACTGGTCACACGTCTCCATTTTGAGAAACTCCCTTCCACTGCTACTCTCTGTCTCCTGTTGCCCAGCCAGTTCTTTATCCATCTAGCTAGTACACCCTGGACCCCATGCGACTTCACTTTCTCCATCAGCCTACCATGGGGAACCTTATCAAACGCCTTACTGAAGTCCATGTATATGACATCTACAGCCCTTCCCTCATCAATCAACTTTGTCACTTCCTCAAAGAATTCTATTAAGTTGGTAAGACATGACCTTCCCTGCACAAAACCATGTTGCCTATCACTGATAAGCCCATTTTCTTCCAAATGGGAATAGATCCTATCCCTCAGTATCTTCTCCAGCAGCTTCCCTACCACTGACGTCAGGCTCACCGGTCTATAATTACCTGGATTTTCCCTGCTACCCTTCTTAAACAAGGGGACAACATTAGCAATTCTCCAGTCCTCCGGGACCTCACCCGTGTTTAAGGATGCTGCAAAGATATCTAATGGGAAGACATATGGCAGATACAATGTAATGTGGATAAATGTGAAGTCATGTACTTTGGGAGAAACATGAAGAGACAGTATAATCTAAATGGTACTATTTTGAGGGGGTTGCATGAGCAAAGGGACGGTGCGAAGGAGGAATGGGGTTGGACATAGTCACAACTCTGAAGTTGGCAGAGCAAGTTGACAGGGTGGCTAAGAAAGTGTATGGCTTTGGCTTTGTAAATAAGGGCATTGAATACAAAAACAAGTAAGTTATGCTAAACCTATACAAATCCCTGGTTAGTCCGCAGCTGGAATATTACGTAAAACTTTAGGAAGGCTTTCAAGACTTTGTAGAGGCTACAGAGGAGGTTTACCAGGGATGAAGGGATTGTAGAAACGAAATGTTATTCTCCTAAGAAGGTTAGGGAAACCCTAATGGAGGTATTCAATGTCATAAGGGGTTTTGATATAACAACCAGTTATTACGGCACAGAAGGAGGCTATTTGGCCCACTGAGTCCATGACGGTTCTCTTGTAGAGAAATCCAGTCAGTCCTATTCCCTGGTCTATCCCTGTAGCCCTGTAAATTTATTCCCCTCAAGTGCCCATCCAATTTCCTTTTGAAATCATTAATTTTCCCTGCTTCCACCACCCTCGTAGGCAGCGAGTTCCAGGTCATTCCCATTTGCTGCATAAAAAATTCTTCCTCACATTCCCCATGCATGTCTTGCGCAAAACCTTAAATCTGTGTCCCTTAATCCTTGTACCATCAGCTAATGGAACGGTTTTCTTTGTCTGCCTTATCTAAACCTATCATAATCTTCTCAAATCTCCCCATATTCTCCTGTGCTCCAAGGAAACACCAGCTTCTTCAACCTAACCCTGTAGCTAAAATCCCTGACCCCTGGAACTGTTCTGGTAAAACTCCCCTTGTATCCTCTCAAGGACCCTCACAACCTTCCTAAAGTGTGGTGACTAGAAATGGATGCAATTCTCTAGTTGTGGCCTAACCAGGGCTTTATAAAGGTTCAGCATAATGTCCCTGCTTTTGTGCTCAATGCCTGTTGATTTTTTTCCTTGATTATTGTTTCTAAAACCTTACTCACCACTGATGTCAAACTGATAAAACATCTTTGGGTTCACCTTGATTTTGCTTGCCAATATTCTTTCATGCCCTCTCTTCGCTTTCCTAATTTCCTTTTTGATTTCACCCCTCCACTTTCTGTACTCCTCTTGGCTTTCTGTAGTATTGAGTTCTCTGTGTCGGGCAAAAACTTTCCTTTCTGCCTTATCTTACCTTGTAAGCTCCTTGACATCTATAGGGCTCTAGATTTGGCTGTCCCTCCCTTTTTCTTTGTGAGGCCATGTTTACTCTGAACCCTTTGAATCTCCCCTTTGAATGCCTCCCACTGCTCTGACACTGATTTACCTTCAAGTAGTTGTTTCCAATCCACTTTGGCTAAATCACTCCTTAGTTTTGTAAAATTGGCTTTGCCCCAATTGAGAACTCTAACTCCTGTTCTATCTCTATCTTTTTCCATGATTATGTTAAAACTGACTGGATTATGATCACTCCCACCAAAATGCTCTCCCACTGCCACTCCTTCCACTTGCCTATTTTTATTTCCTAAAACGAAGTTTAAAACTGCACCCTTTCTTGTTGGACTTGCTACACACAAGCCAAAGAAGTTCTCCTGAATGTACCTCAAGAATTCTGCACCCTCAATTACTTTCACACTAAAACTATCCCAGTTAATATTGGGGTAATTAAAATCCCCGACTATTACTGCCCTGTTGTTCTTGCATTTCTCAGAGATTTGCCAACATATCTGCTGTTCTAACTCCCTCTGACTGTTTGGGGGTCTCGTACACTCCCAGCAGTGTGATTGCCCCTTTTTCATTCCTTAGCTCAATCCATATGGCCTCATTTGATGAACCTTCCAATATATCATCCCTTTTCACATCTGTAATAGTTTCTTTGACCAAAATTGCTACTTGCCATCCTTTCTTATCCCCCTCCCTATCGTGTCTGAAAACTCTGTAACCAGTTTGAGCCTTCACTGGACTGACAGCACATGCCAGGAGCCTACATCCCTGATGAGCAGCACAGTTCAACAGAAAATGTATTTATGCATATTCATCGTACCCTTTAATGGTGATTCCATCAGTTGGAGATACTATGTATCATTAGCAAATGCATGCCTTTTTGCATTTCCAATCATACTGTTGGCCAGGGGCTGCAAGAAATACAGAGTCTGTTACAAACTGTTGAACAGTTCATGAACTATAGTAACCTGGAGCTCAGACACTGGCCTATGCTGGTAAAAACCAGTTTGAACTAATTAATTTATGTGACAAGACAAGGAGAGAGATCACAGGAATAGAGCCTTATTTGGATACGGTGTGATACCGGGGTCTTTGGGGCTGGGCCAATAAGGAGAAGATACGAACGAGGTGAGCAAGCCTAAACCAACCGGAAAGAAACAGCACAGTTTTGAAGAGATAAGAAAGAGAATAAGTATGGAGAATCTTGGGCATAGAGCCAGCGAGAAACTCCGGAGACCAACCATCACGGAAGTGCAAGACCCTGCGTGAGCAACACGGCGATGACGTAAAAGAGAGAGAGAATGGAACGCCTGGCCAGCGTCAGCTCTCCCCTTTTTTGGATATTAGCCCTTGTTTTCTGTGACTAGGTCAGGGAAAGGTCAGAGGAACCTAGTGGGTGTGCTTATTGATTCTAGCTAGCTTTGTTATTAACTGTATATCCCAGTTTGAGTTGCATGCTTTTGTTTAACCAAGTGTATAAGCCTTATTCTTACATTGTACAACGTGAATAAAGTAAATTGATAGTTAAAGAAAGGACTGAGTTTCCTCCTCTTTGCACTAAGCCATTAACCGTAGCCGGTGGATTAGGTGGAGGGTGGCTCTTCTGTAACCCCGATATCCCAAACACCCAGCCTGAGCCTGAATTAAGAGGACTTAGTCTCACGTGATGGCCAGGATCAAGTGGGTGAAGGGAATAAAGGAGCCAAGGGGGAGTTGACTCCGCGCAACGGTTTACAATACTCTCCCAGTTATCTTTAGTTTTGATATAACCATTAAATCAGCTCAGGAAAAGAGAAGTAATTCAGCTGATCACACAAAGTGTCAAAAATACATGGCGAGACTGCAAGAGCAGCTAGTCACGCAGAGAGGTATAATCTGTGCTTTTGCACCCGAAGGAAGTGAGGAAAATGGTGAAGGGGGCATAGATTGGAATGAGTTAGCAGACGAAGTGGCTAGATATGGCTATGATGATGGAGACCCTCTACCTGAGGATCCGCCACCAGCATATGAGCCAGAGCCAAAGGAATCATCGGCCCCCATGGTTCCCCTTGTGACTACTAGGGCAGCGATAGGGGCAGATGGCCAGGTGACAGCTGACCCGCGTATGATATATTCCACCCCATTGGGACGTGCACACCCGGGGATGATCCTAGAGTGCTGTTCCAAGTGGTCAGTCAACAGAGAGGAATACACGGCTTAGATGATGCTGAAGAAAGATAATTAATTATAATGTGCCTACACCCACACATACACTCTGCCGTACCGGAGGAGCAAAAACTCGGTAGAGGCACAAATGAGGCTTTAAAAGATCAAAAATTAAACATCATGGGCGCTAACAGAGGGGACCCAGTGGAGGCGCTAACGAAATGCTATCAAAGAAAAGGTGAACACCCTGTCGCATTTGCGGCCCGCATCTGGGCAGTGTTTCAGGGGGTATATGGCGCAAACCTAGATAGAGCCAATCCAACGCCAGAGATTAGAAACCGATGACAGAACGCTGGTGTCGCATGGCACTGAGGAGTCAAGAAGGGCACTAGCTCAATTTGATCCCTCTGATGACACGCACACAGAGGCTTGGGTACTCAGGAGGATGGTTAGAGCATGGGAGAAGGAAACAACAAAATTCTCCAAGGCCCCTGGGGGAAAGGCGATGCGTGTAAAAGATCAGACAATAACCTGGAGAAATGAAGGGAGGGGAACTACACAAGGGGCACCCCACCCAGCCTTTCAGACAGGAGGAAGGGGTAGAGGCATCGGGACAGGAACTGTCTCAGGAACAGGGAGAACTCCGGGCGGGCCGACCCACTGCTATAACTGTGGCCAGAAGGGACATTTCAAAAGAGAATCCCCAAACCCGAGACGAGAAAATGCAGGTCGGGGAGGAGGCCACAACAAGTGCCAGAGCCTACCCGTGGAAGGACCGAATAGGTCAAATCCTCAATTTGATATAATAGAGATAGCACCGTCTTCGGGGTCAAACCCCGAACCACAATGACGGTCGCAGGCCTCTCCTTTATGGGTGTGTGACATGCGGTGGGATAACACAGGGAGACCCCTAGTGAATGGTAGGGTTGGAGGCCGCCCTGTCACATTCCTTTGGGACACTGGAGGATCCCAAATCACCGTAAACACCACCAATGTTAGTAAAGTAGATTGGAAAATTCAAAGTAAACTTGTTTTAAGCGGATTCATAGGGCATTCACAAGTGGGATATGTGAGCGTACCGTTGGAAGTCAGTGTGGGGGACGTAGCAATAGAGCACTCAATGGTTCTCATTCAGTTACCTAGAGAACAAGAACATATATTAGGGTGTGATTACATGGATAAAGCGGGACTCTGTTTTGACCCTGTTAATTGAGCGATTTGGCAAATGCCCTTGGGCATGGGTAGTATAAATCACACATTCGTCCCGGTGGGGGAATACCAGGATAGGATATGCACGTTCAGGGAAATGTGGGCGGCACAGTGGGACAGTGGTTAGCACCGCAGCCTCACAGCTCCAGGGACCCGGGTTCGATTCTGGGTACTGCCTGTGTGGAGTTTGCAAGTTCTCCCTGTGTCTGCGTGGGTTTTCTCCGGGTGCTCCGGTTTCCTCCCACAAGCCAAAAGACTTGCAGGTTGGTAGGTAAATTGGCCATTATAAATTGTCACTAGTATAGGTAGGTGGTAGGGAAATACAGGGGCAGGTGGGGATGTTTGGTAGGAATATGGGATTAGTGTAGGATTAGTATAAATGGGTGGTTGATGGTCGGCACAGACTCGGTGGGCCGAAGGGCCTGTTTCAGTGCTGTATCTCTAATCTAATCTAAAACCAGAAGAAATGAGTAGCAATCGTGAAGTACAACAAATTATCACACGGAATTCAGTAGTATTTGCTCGACATAAACATGATTGTGGGAAAGTGACCGGGAGTGTGTGTATACAGGGTCCAGACCCCAAACCACAGAAGCAGTATGGTTTTCCGAAACAGGCAGAAGAGGAGGTGGGAAAGGTAATACAGAGTTTGCTGCTACAAGGGATATTAAGACCGGTAGCCTCCACTAACAACTCGCCTATTTGGCCGGTGAGGAAACCAGACGGTAGCTGGCGACTAACGATAGACTACTGAGAATTAAATAAGGTAACCCCGTTAACGGCCCCCACCGTAGCAACTAGCCCAGAGACGGTAGTTAAACAAAATGAGGACGCACAGTGGTTCACGGTTTTAGATATAAGTAACGGTTTTTGGTCTATTCCACTGGAGAAAGAATGCCAATATAAATTTGCGTTTACCTTTCAAGGACAACAATATACATGGACCGCCCTGCCACAGGGATTTCATAATTCCCCGTCTATATTTCACCAACGTGTAAGGGAAGGGTTAAACGGGTTCTCAAAGCCTGAATGTCTGGTGCAGTATGTAGACGACTTACTTCTACAAACTAAAACGGAACAGGAATATTATCAGTTCCTAAGTGAATTACTACAATTACACGAATTGGGACTAAAAGTAAACCCTAAAAAAGCGCAGGTTATGAAACAGAAAGTCACTTACTTGGGAATGATCTTGACACCGGGAAAGAGAGAAATTGACCAACAAAGGGTAGTAGCAGTTGGCAGACTCCCTGTCCCGCGGGATGTAAAAGGGTTGAGATCTTTCCTGGGTTGGTGGGATATTGCAGGGACCACATTGATGGATTCGCTACAAAAGCGGCCCCATTAATGGAGCTATTGAAAAAGAATGTGGCGTGGGAGTGGAAAACTGAACACACACAGGCCATTTCAGATTTAAAGCAGGCACTAGCTGCTGCGCCTGCTCTGAAAACCCCAAATCCAACTGAGCCATTTTCATTGGAGGTAGCTACCACAGACACCACCACCAGTTCTGTTACAGGAGACACACGGGAAATTGAGACCAGTAGCGTATGCCTCGCGTATGCTTTCACCGGTAGAGCAGGGGTATAGCAGTTTTTTGGGCAGTACAGTATTTTACTTACATAGTGGGACTGAACCCACTTACAATATTGACAGAACATACCCCCGTACAGTTACTATTAGACGGTAGGATCAAAGACGGGTCAGTAAGTCAGAACCGAATTGCTAGGTGGGCGCTATTGTTGCAAGGAAGAAACATAAGCGTGAAAGGAGTAAAAACTACCACTCTGTTGGCAGACAACCTAGTGTATCAAGGAGAGAAACATGAGTGTCAAGTCATGATAGCAAATGATCCCAAGGGACCATTTGTATCAAAACAAAAAGGAGGGGGTAGGAGTGGGTTGGAGAAAGCAACGGGGACAGAAAGTAAAGATGAAAAGGAACAAGAAGAACCCCACTTAAAAATTTTTGTGGATGGTTCCTCATCAGTACAGGATGGCGAGAGGAGGACTGGGTGCGGGATATATTTAGAAGACGAACACAGTCAGGAAAAATTTAGCGCAGCCTTAAAATTGCCTAAAACCATGACTGCGCAGGTGGCAGAATTAGCAGCCGTCGCATATGTGGTTGGCCACCCAGAATACTTCCCGCCTGGATCAGTTATATATTCTGATAGCATGTATGTCTGTAATAGCCTCACGGAACATTTGCCCTTATGGGAGGCAAATGGGAGGTTTTGTCTCAGCGGATGGGAAGCCCCTTCCATCGGCCCCATTATTAAGATACATCTTTGAAGGAGCACAGGGGAAAGGATATGGGATCACGAAGGTAAAAGCTCATTCAAAACTTACTCCGGAAGGGAACAGGAAAGTGGATGAGCTAGCCAAACAAGGTGCTGTTAGTGGGCAGGAATGGCAGCCACCAATTGAGGACATTGGGGAACAGAAAGGGAAACAGGTTAAGGTAATGGATTTAACAGAGGAGCAGAAGAAAGATGGAGAATTGAAAAAACTGATAGGAGGAGTAGAGTCAGACACATACAAAGAGTACAAGGGGGTTTATATTCAGGACGGAGTGGTTTTATGTGAAGGAAAATTCGTAGTGCCAGAGGGGGGACGAAACCAAATAATCCACTGGTACCATGACTTATGGGGACGTAAAGGGACAGAGAGTACCCTGGAAAGGATAAAGGAGGTGTGCTGGTGGCCTGGAATGAAAGGTGACGTGGAACACTACGTCAAGAATTGTTTGATCTGTGCATAACAGAACCCCGATAGGAATGTCAAGAAAGGGGCCCTCCAACATACTAGACCAGTAGAGGGGCCTTGGACTAATTTACAAATAGACTATGTAGGACCCTTACCCCCCACTCCAGGAGGGTTTAAGTACATTCTATTAATAGTAGATACATTTACCAAATGGGTGGAAGCTTTCCCAACCAGAACAAATACAGCCAAAATCACCGCAAAAATTCTGTTAGAAAGGGTATTCACTCGGTGGGGTTTACCCTGAAGCATAGAATCAGATCAGGGAACACATTTTACAGCCCAAGTAATGCAAAATGTAATGACCCTCTTTGGGGTCAAACAGAAATTCCACATACCCTATAGACCACAGTCTAGTGGAATTGTGGAAAGGATGAATCGGACATTGAAAAACATGATAGCTAAAATGGTACAGCAGCACAAGACGACCTGGCAGGTCGTTCTGCCCTATGTGTTGATGGTAATCGGGAATACCGCAGCTTCATCAACAGGCTATACCCCCTATAAACTCATGACGGGAAGGGACATGAGAAGAATGGAGGGGTTGGTAGGTTTGGACTTGTCCGAACCCGGGGTGGACAGTATTATATCAGAAAGATGGGTGTAACAACTAGTAGAAACAATGAGAGAAGCAAATTAGGTAGCAGCCCACCAACAAGGAAAGAAGACAGCAGAGCAAGGCTTATTTTGATGCGAAAGCCAGCCCGATAGAGTTGGAACCCGGACAAAGGGTAATGCTCAGAATATACCAGCCCACTTCATTCTTGAGTCCAAAGTTCACCGGTCCCCATGAGATAGTAGATAAAACTAGTCCATCTGTATGCAAAGTATTGACGGCACCAGATAAGAGTGGCTGGTATCACATTAATCAGTTAAAGTTAGTAGGAGAAAAACAAGATAATCACAGTTGGCATGTGATGCTTGATGCTACCGATGTTTCGACCGAAGGTCAGGGAGATCAAGAGCAGAGTCAACTGCGGCTCCAAACGGAAGTGTTTGAAAGACATCCTGATGTTGTACATCTGAATAGAGAGAGAAATTGAGGGAAAAAACAAAAGAAAAATAAAGAAAACAGGGGAAGTGAGTGGGCTAGAAGAAATGGACGGTTAGAATCAGAAACAAATTGGGAACAAGATATAGACAGTCTGGCTCAGTGTATGGAGAGACTGGACTTAAAATAGGATAAGAAAGAAACTGTAAATAAGAGCAGAAAATACACTTGTATATTACAGGTCCAGCCCACAATGAAGAGGGTGATACATTTCATTGCTATTGGATTGACCATATTTGGGACTATAGGTGAACCCGCATCGGAGCTGTCACGACGAATGAACGTGCCTGAAGCAGTGTCGACACGGGAAGACTATCCCGTGGCCAGAAACAACTTTGCTCCGCAGATCAAGATAGTTCGAACCAACAAAGGACAGTGAGAAGATTTAAATTTGTATTATGCGGGAGTGGATGGGTTGGCGTGCGCGGGATAAACATTGGGTATACCGGAGGAACAGAAGTTTGACCTTAACTAACAGAGTGTTCGGTACCTGTGATGAGGATAGAGGAAGATATTATGTTGGGGCAGTGTTTCATATTCCCCGACACGGAAGAAATTTGACCTACCCTTTAAAGAGAGTCCATAACGTGGGCAAGTACCAGGAGGGTATTTGGATATCTTTAAGTAACTCACCATCTCATGCTATTGTAATGGATGGTGTTGAGAAAGGGGTAGATTTGTCAAAATATCATCAAGGGGGGAATCACTGGGCCTGTCCGGAACAGACAACGAGACAGAAACTTACAAATTGTGGGCTCAGCACCTATGAAAATTGTTCATTGTCCATTCTGCCTCTTAATAACCAGACCTTTTTACAATATGCCCTTGTGGGGCAAACGTATTACATAGCCACAGCTGCTATGAACTACAACGAGGGATGGAAACAGTGCCCTCTGGAGGGACACAATGTAGCCATTCACAATGTAACCTCGGACTTAGTTGTTGGTGGACACGTCCTGCCTAAGCCAATAACGAGGATAGTGATAAAGTAGAATCCCACGGTCCAGCGTACTGATACAGATCAAGAGGTATGGTAATATATTGCCACCGAATTACCACCCATCCCACACCTAACTGCGGATTGGGCACAAATAGCAGAAGAGGCAAAAGAGATAATTCATCAATGGAATAAACACACTAAAACAATTAGAACTCATGCCGACAAGGCAAATGAACTGTTGCGCGACCCAGGGTTTTGGAGTAAGTTTTGGAATTGGGGATCTAATGTTCAAATACATCCATGGGTCAGAATTGTAGCACATATTGCTGTCATAGTGATTCTATGTGCGCTAATAATTGTTGTACTCAATGTATATCAGCTTAGAAGGTGGAAAAAATTAATTTTGCGAAGATTGGATGATGGGGCTATAATGAAACAGAAGGAACGGTTATCAATATAAACAAAAACTGTAAAACAAAAAAACAACTGTATATACTAAGTTTTATAAACGTATCTTTTTGTATGTAACGGTATTGCACACCCATTGGGGGACAGTGACGTTCTCAGGAATGGTTCACAGAGAAGGGAAACTTGATGATTCTAAGATACGTATCTTTGGATCAAGAGGGGGGAGATGTTGGCCAGGGGCTGCAAGAAATAGAGTCTGTTACAAACTGTTGAACAGTTCATGAACTATAGGGGCGGCACAGTGGTTAGCACCGCAGCCTCGCAGCTCCAGGGACCCGGGTTCAATTCTGGGTACTGCCTGTGCAGAGTTTGCAAGGTCTCCCTGTGACCCCATGGGTTTTCGCCGGGTGCTCCGGTTTCCTACCACAGCCAAAGACTTGCAGGTGATAGGTAAATTGGCCATTGTAAATTGCCCCTAGGTGTTAGGGAATATGGGATTACTGTAGGGTTAGTATAAATGGGTGGTTGTTGGTCGGCACAGACTCGGTGGGCTGAAGGGCCTGTTTCAGTGCTGTATCTCTAAAATAAAATTTTTTTAAAAATATAGTAACCTGGAGCTCAGACACTGGCCTGTGCTGGTAAAAACCAGTTTGAACTAATTAATTTATGTGACAAGACAAGGAGAGAGATCACAGGAATAGAGCCTTATTTGGACACAATGTGATACCGGGGTCTTTGGGCCTGGGCCAATAAGGAGAAGATACGAACGAGGTGAGCAAGCCTAAACCAACCGGAAAGGAACAGCAGTTTTGAAGAGATAAGAAAGAGAATAAGTATGGAGAATCTCGGGCATAGAGCCAGCGAGAAACTCCGGAGACCAACCATCGCAGAAGTGCAAGACCCTGCGTGAGCAACACGGCGACGATGTGAAAGAGAGAGAGAATGGAACGCCTGGCCAGCGTCAGCTCTCCCCTTTTTCGGGTATTATCCTTTGTTTTCTGTGACTAGGTCAGGGAAAGGTCAGAGGAACCTAGTGGGTGTGCTTATTGATTCTAGCTAGCTTTGTTATTAACTGTATAACCCAGTTTGAGTTGCATGCTTTTGTTTAACCAAGTGTATAAGCCTTATCCTTACATTGTACAACGTGAATAAAGTAAATTGATAGTTAAAGAAAGGACCGAGTTTCCTCCTCTTTGCACTAAGCCATTAACCGTAGCCGGTGGATTAGGTGGAGGGTGGCTCTTCTGTAACCCCGATATCCCAAACACCCAGCCTGAGCCTGAATTAAGAGGACTTAGTCTCACGTGATGGCCAGGATCAAGTGGGTGAAGGGAATAAAGGAGCCAAGGGGGGAGTTGACTCCGCGCCACGGTTTACAATACTCTCCCAGTTATCTTTAGTTTTGATATAACCATTAAATCACAAAGTTCTTTTTATAATTGTCATTTAATTCATAATCACAAGTATTGAAGATTACCCAATCTGTAACTGAATTTTAATAAGTCAAGAAAACCATGCTCAATAGTCCAATATGACCAGATATTCCCATTTTATTGGCAGATTCAGAAATTAATCTAATTAGAACTTCTTCACAGATTTATACAGTGACACTGTAATATTTACAACTCCTGTAGCTGTACATTGCTACAATCTATGTATTACACAAATTTCAAAATAGGTTTTTTGAAACAAATTAAATATGAAATTAAATTTAATATTCACATCTTTCCTTCTTAGTATGTCTTTGCAGACTGTATACGGACAGTTGACAAATTAATTGCAACACAGTAAAAAAAGTGCACATGAAGGCAAATCTCTCAGCACAGTGCAATACCAGTGATTTGTACAAAATGGGGAAATGTATAGGGACAAAAAGTATAAAAAGAGCATTTCTAATAGGTGGGGTACTGGCAAGGATTTTTATCCATTTTGTTTTGTTGGCTGTGTAATGTGTGCATTATCCTCAAGTTCTTTAACTTTAAAATTAACATTGGTCCACAGACTATTCAATTGACTTTGTGCATGTGACTGCCATAGAGCCATTACAGCACAGAAGGAGGCCATTCAGCCCATTGATTCCATGCTGGCAATCCATTTCCTAGCTCTATTCCCTGTAGCCGTGCAAGTTGATTTCCCTCAAGCGGCCATCCAATTTCCTTTTGAACTCATTGATCACGCAAGTAGGCAGTGAATTCCAGGTCATTACCACTCGCTGCGTAAAAACTTTATCCTTACAACCCCCTGTTTCTCTTGCCAAAAACCTTAAATCTCTGTCCCCTAGTCCATGAAACATCACGAATGGGAACAACTTTGCTCTTTGTCTACCTTAGCTAAACCTGTTGTAATCTTGGAAACCTCTATCAAATTTCCCCTCAATCTTTGCTTCGAGGAGAACAACCCCAGCTTCTCCAATCTAAACTTGTAGCTACATTCCCTCATCCCTGGAACCATTCTGGTAAATCTCCTCTGCACCCTCTCAGACATTCACATCCTTCCTGAAGTGTGGTGACCAGAACTGAATGCAGTACTCCAGTTGAGGCCTAACCAGAGCTTTATAAAGATTGTTTTCACTGGAGCGACAGAGGTGGATGGGTGACATGATAGAGGTTTACAAAGTTATGAGTGGCATGGACAGAGTGGACAGTCATAAGCTTTTTCTCAGGGTGGAAGAGTCAGTTACTAGGGTACATAGGTTTAAGGTGAGAGGGGCAAAGTTTAGAGGGGATGTGCGAGGCAAGTTCTTTACACAGAGGGTGGTGAGTGCCTGGAACTTGCTGCCGGGGGAGGTGGTGGAAGCAGGTACGATAGCGACGTTTAAGAGACATCTTACATGAATAGGAAGGGAATAGAGGGATATGGGCCCCGGAAGTGCAGAAGGTGTTAGTTTAAGGCAGGCATCAAGATCAGCGCAGGCTTGGAGGGCCGAATGGCCTGTTCCTGTGCTGTACTGTTCTTTGTTCTTATATTGCCTGTCCCTATGCCTTCTGCCAAAATGCATCACCTCACACTTCTCTGTATCTGCCACCAGTCTGCCCATTCTGCTGTCCTGCTGCAGTTGATTTGCATCATCCTTACTATTTGCCACACTTCCAAGTTTGGTATCATCAGCAACTTTGAAATTTTACTCTATTCTAATACCACGACTCTCTTTACTGTCCTTGAGCCATTTTTTAAATCCAATCTGACACTGTTCCTTGAGCCTCAATTTTGTTGACCAGTCTTTATGTGTTACTTTGTCAAAATCTATAAAGACAACATCCACTGCATTCCCTTCATCAGCCTTCTCTGTTACTTCATCAAAAACAATTAGGCTAGTTAAACACAATCTGCCATTTTACAAATCTGTGCTGGCTGTCTTTAATTAACTCAAACCTCTCCAACAGCCTGTTAATTTTATTCCCTGACTATTGTTTCTAAAACCTTACCCACCACTGATAGTAACTACAAGCTGGTCAGTTTAACAAGAATGTTCTTACACCCTTTCTTGAATGAGGGTGTCACATGTGCCACTTTCTAATCCTCTGGCCCCTCCCTGTTTCTAGGGAAAACTATGGCAAGCCCTTCCACTATCTGCATCCCACTTCCCTGAGCAACCTGGGATGCAAGCCATCTGGAGCAGGTGACTTATACCCGTTCGAATTTAGCCAGCCTTTCCAGTAAATCCTACCCATCAATTTTCACCTCTACCATCTCTACTTCTACCGATATTTTGTCGGTATCCTCTTCCTGAATGGTTGTGGTCTTGCTTTGCCCTGTGCCTCTAAGCATATATCACCTTCCTTGTCTCTATTAGGCTCCACCTCACCTCTTCCATACCGGTGGAAGATTTTTTTTTTAGAGACATGAGTACAAAAGGAGGTTATGATGAACTTCCATAAAACACTGATTCGGCCTCAACTGGAGTATTGTGTACAATTCAGGGGAAGCATACTTAAGGAAGGTTTTAGAGAGATGCAGAAACAATTTACAAGAATGTTTCCAGGGATAAGGGACGTCATTTGCGTGGATAGATTGGAGAAACTGGGTTTGTTTTGCTTGGAGAAAAGAAAGTTGAGATTTGGTAGAGGTGTTCAAAATCATGAAATTGTTCCCATTGGAGGAAGGGTCAAGAATCAGAGGACACCGATTTTAAGGTGAATGACAAAAGAACCAAAGGCGACATGAGAAAATAGTTTTTTTATGCAGCAAGTCATTAGGATCTAGAATGCGAGGCAAATTCAAATGTGGCTTTCAAAAGGGAATAAGATAAGCAGCCGAAGAGAGAAAATTTGCAGGGCAATGGAGAAAGGGTGGGGAGTTGGACTAGCTTAGTTGCTTTTGGAGTGAGACACCATGGACACAATGGGTTTGTTCTATGTTGTAGCCATTCTGATTCCCCGACCTTCCCTTAACCAATCCATGCCAGCTGTCATTGATTAATCTATCCTTTTCTAAACAAGGACTGTGCATCATAACATTTTTTCCATAATTTCCCCACCGCTGAGGTTAGGCTAACAGGCCTGTAATTACTCGGACTATCCCTTCCTCCCTTTTTAAACGGTAAAACGTTAACAGTCCTCCAGCACTACAACTATAATATAGAGGATTGGAAAATGATCAGAGCTTCTGCTATTTAGACAGATTCTTGGTAGACAAGGGAGTCAAGTGTTATGGGGGTGGGGAGGGAAGACAGGAAAGTGGAATTGAGGCCACATTCAGATCAGCCATGATCTTATCAAATGGCAGAGCAGGTTCAAGGGGCCGAGAGGCCTACATCTGTTCCTAATTCGTATGTTCATATATCATCCCTCCTCATAGCTTGTTTCTTTTACCAATATTGCAACCCCAATTATTTATCCCCCTCTCTATCTTGTCTGAAAACCCTGTAACCCTGCATTGAAGTACATACCACTAATCACTGAACAGCTCATTTTGTTGTCTATTTTCTAGTCTTTGTGTCCTCTGGAGACAAGAGCTCTGGTTCTTTGGAACTGACATAGGAAGACTGAGCTTGAAGTTGCAACTCATTCCCCCAACTAAATTCACTTGGTTGTCAAGTACTGATTGCTAAGCCTTATGAGCATATTGTCATGGCGTCCATAATAAGAATTTATTGAGTGGAAGGGATTATTTTGATTTGTGAACAAAACACCATGCTTTATACATAAAATTTTAAAAAATATTACTTATATTGGGGAAATAATTTAAAATATGCTGTTAAATTCCAAGGGGCCTGACTCAATAATAAACTTAAATGAAGGCTTGACTCCATCCCCACAAGTGATGACAACCCTGCCAAGGGCCACTTTATTGGGGGAAGGGGAGCAAGCCTCTCCGATGGACTGAGTGACCTCCTTCAAGAAAAGAAAACTTCATATGAAGGAGCCATGATGGTTCTAAAGAAAATGGAGTAGTAGTGTGAGTAATGAATTGCGTGTCTATTCAAATACAAGTCCGATCTGTGTTCAGTTATGAACGATTGGGATTAGCGGTGTTGTGTGTTTCAACTGTTAACCATTTTAGTCATTAATACGACACACAATATCTGAATAGGGCTATATTTGAAATGAAGGGTGTTTGAATATGGAATTTCACTGTCCATTTCCAAATCCTGGAGTCCAAAACATGTGCTGCCATGAGGACAAACTAACAGACAGGTATTGATCATCAAACCTGATGCACTTAGGAGATTTGCTTTAAATTGGAAGTAATATTTCAAAGTTTCTTCTCAATGTTATGCATGGCTAAGGATTGTGGTGCCAGACACCTATTTACATGTTCATTGGCATTTTATTGAATTATGACAGACTAGGGTAAGAGACAAAGTTCTCAAACACGCCAACATTTAGTATTAAGACACTTAAGTAACACATTAAGGATTTATGCCCTTTCACATGGAGATCCTGGTCTTCTCAAGTCCTTGAATGCATAGTTGCCTCCCAGATTTGTGCCCATCTTCCCTGGAATTCCATGTTTGAGTCTCTCCAATCAGGTTTCTGCCCCTGCCACAGTATCGAAATGGCTCTCTTCAAAGTCACAAATGACATCCTACGTGACTGTGACAAACGCAAACTATCCTCGTCCTTCTCGACCCGTCTGCAGCCTTTAACACAGTTGATCATACCTTCCTCCTCCAACGTCTCTCCACCATCATCCAGCTGGGTAAGATTCATTCTTAGCTATCTAATCTTTGCCAGAGAATCACTAACAGTGGCTTCTCTTCCCATTTTTGCAGTTGCCTCTGGTGTTCCCCAGGATTTATTCTCGACAACCCCTCCACCCCCCATTTTTCATCTACACGCTGACCCTCAGTGACATCATCCAAGAACACGTCATTTTCCACATGCACACTGGGGACACCCAGCTTTATCTCACCACTACTTATGTCAAACTCTCCATTGTCTCTGAATTGTCAGACTGCATGTCTGACATCCAGTACTGGATGAGCTGAAATTTCCTCCAACTAAATACTGGGAAGATTGAAGCCCACAACAAATTTCACGCCCTCACCACCGACTCCATCCCTCTCTCTGACAACTGTCTGAAGCTAAACCAGACTGTTCGCAACTTTAGTGTCATATTTGATCCTGAGATGAGCTGGCAACCATCACAAAAACTGCCTATTTCCACCTCCGTAACATCACTGACTCCACCTATGCCTCAGATCTTCTGCTGAAATTCTCATTTATGCCTTTGTTACCTCCAGACTTGACTATTCCAAGGCACTCCTGGCTGGCCTTCTACATTCTACCCTTTGTAAACTTTAGGTCATCCAAAACTCTGCTGCCTGTGTCCCCTCCACCCATTACCCCTGTGTTTGCTGACCCACACTGGCTCCCGGTTAAGCGATGCCTCGATTTTAAAATTCTCATTTTCAAATCCCTCCATGGCCTGACCCCTCCCTATCTCTGTAATCTCCTCCAGCCCTACAACCCTCTGAGATATCTGTGCTCATCTAATTGTGGCAGCTCGAGCATTGCCAATTTTAATCACTCCACCACTGGTAGCCATGCTTCAGCTGCCACAGTCCTGAGCCCTGAAATTCTCTCCCTAAACCCCTCTGACTCTTAACCTCTCTTTCTTCCTTTAAGACACTCCTTATAAAGCTTACCTCTTTGACCAAGCTTTTGGTCATCTGCTCTAATATCTCCTTTTATGGCTCGGTGTCATATATTTTACATACATCTGTGAAGTGACTTGGGATGTTTTATTACATTAAAGGCACTATATAAATACAAGTTGTTGTTCTGTTGACTACATGGGTGCAGAGCTAAGGCTTTATTTTTATGTCTCCTCGGAACGGAATTAAAAATAGTTTAAAAGCTGACTCCAGTTCACATAGCAGCCTTCTTGGGAATATTACATGGCATTGGGAATGGAGTTAAGAACATAAGAAATAGGAGCTAGAGTAGGCCATTTGGCCCTTCAAGCCTGCTATGCAACAAGATCATGGCTGATCTTCTACCTCAACTTCACCTTCCCACACTATCCCCGTATCCGTCAATTCCCTTAGTACCCAAAAGTCTATCGGCCTCAGTCTTTGAATATACTAAACCACTGAGAGTCCACAGCTCCCTGGGGTGGAGAGTTCCAAAGATTCACAATGCTTTTGAGTGAAGAAACTTCTCATCAGTCCTAAATGGCTGACCTTTTATTCTGAGACTGTGACCTCATGTACGAGATTCCCCAGCCAGGGGAAACATTTTCTCAACATAGATACACAGCAATGTTACGGCACAGAAAGAGGCCAGTCAGCCCATCGTGTCTGCGCCGGCTGAAAAGACTAGCCGCCCAATCTAATCCCACCTTCTAGCACCTGGTCCATAGCCTTGCAGGTTACAGAACTTCAGATGCAGGTCCAGGTACTTTTTAAATGAATTGAGCATCTACCCTGTCAAGCCCCTTAAGAATTTTATATGTTTCAATTAGATCACCTTCTCCACTCCAGGGAATATAGGCCTAATCTACTCAATCTCTCCTCATCCCAGGAACCAGTTGCAGTTGCTCTTGGGCAAGTATGTCCTTTCTCAGATAAGGAGGCCAAAACTGCACACAATACTCCAGGTGTGGCCTCACCAATACTCTATGTACTTATAGTAAGACTTCTTTACTCATATACTCCAATCCCTTAGTAACAAAAACTAACATACCATTTGCCTTCCTAATTGCTTGCTGTACCTGCATGTTAACTTTGTGATTCACGTACAAGGACACCTAGATCCTTCTGAATGCAAATATTTCCCAGTCTATCATTCAAAAAAATTCTACTTTTTTATTTTTCCGACCAAAGGGGATAACCTCACACTTTGCAAAATTGTATTCCACCTGCCATGTTCTTGCCCACTCATCCAACCTGTCTATATCCCTCTGCAGTCTCCTTGCTTCCTCCTCACCGGTTACTTTCCCACCTAACTTTGTATTATCAGCAAACTTGGATATCTTACACTCAGTGCCCTCATTAATAATTAGCTAAGCAAGGTACTCCACTATTCAGCCTGCCAACCCGAAAATGTCCCGTTTATTGCTACTCTCTGTTTTACGCCCATTAACCAATCCTCAATCCATATATTACTCCCAATCCCATGAGTCCTAATTTTGGGTAATAACCTCTTGTGTGACATTATATCAAATGATTTTTGAATGTCTAAATATACTACATCCACTGGTTCCCACTTATTCATCCTAGTAGTTACGTCCTCAAAAAACTCAACAGATTTGTCAAACACA
Source organism: Heterodontus francisci (assembly GCF_036365525.1). Classification (NCBI taxonomy): domain Eukaryota; kingdom Metazoa; phylum Chordata; class Chondrichthyes; order Heterodontiformes; family Heterodontidae; genus Heterodontus; species Heterodontus francisci. The sequence goes on along the minus strand of NC_090383.1, from coordinate 44,733,345 downwards.
ATTTTCCATTAATAAATCCATGTTAACTGCTAAATCATATGATTTTCCAAGTGCCCCATTACCACGTACCTAATGATACATTCTAGCATTTTGCCGAATACTGATATTAGGCTAACGACCTATTATAGTTCCCCGTTTTCTCTCTTCCTTTCTTAAATAGTGGGGTTATGTTTCCTACCTTCCAATCCTTGGGAACTGTTCTAGGATCTAAGGAATTCTGGAAGATCAAAACCAATACATCCACAATCTCTCCAACAACCTATTTTAAAGCCCTAGGATGCAGGTCATCAGGTCCAGGGAATTTGTCGCTACTTAGTCCCATTAACTTCTCCTGTACTATTTCTTTGCTTATACTAATTTAAGTTCCTTGTTCTCGCTAGACCCTTGGTTCCCCATTATCTCCTGATTGTATCTATCTTCATGGCAGAAAGCACAAAAAACAAAGTATTTGTTTAATGACGTAATTTCCTTGTTCCCCATTAAAATGTCACTGTCGGTGCCTCAAATGGTTTACTTTCACTAATCTCTTCCTATTTACATACCTATAGAAATGTTTACAATCTGTTTTTGTGTCTCTTGCTAGTCTACTCTCATTCTCTTTCCTTATCAATTTCTTGGTTTTCCTTTGCTGAATTCTAAAATCTTCCAAATCTTCAGGTTTAATACGCTTTTTGGCAGCATTAAAAGCCTCTTCCTTTGATCTAATACTATCTTCAGTTCCTCTTGCTAGCCATTGTCAGACCACTTTTTCTGTGGAGTTTTTGTGCCTTAAAGGAATGTATATTTGTTGCACATTATTTATTAATTCTTTAAAAGTTAGCCATTGCTTGTCTAACATCATGTCCTTTAATGTAGTTTCCCAATTTATCTTAGCCAACTTGCCGCTTTTACCTGTGTAATTTGCTTTGTCTAGATTTAAGAACCTAGTTTTGCACTTAACTAAATCACTTCCAAACTTGATATAAAATTCTATTATATTTTGATTACTCTTGCCTAGAAGCCTCTTTACAAGGTTATTAATTAACCATTTCTCATAGCACATTACTTCTTTTGGGCCTCCTTATCTCGAGAGACAATGGATACGCGCCTGGAGGTGGTCAGTGGTTTGTGAAGCAGCGCCTGGAGTGGCTATAAAGGCCAATTCTGGAGTGACAGGCTCTTCCACAGGTGCTGCAGAGAAATTTGTTTGTTGGGGCTGTTGCACAGTTGGCTCTCCCCTTGCGCCTCTGTCTTTTTTCCTGCCAACTACTAAGTCTCTTCGACTCGCCACAATTTAGCCCTGTCTTTATGGCTGCCCGCCAGCTCTGGCGAATGCTGGCAACTGACTCCCACGACTTGTGATCAATGTCACACGATTTCATGTCGCGTTTGCAGACGTCTTTATAACGGAGACATGGACGGCCGGTGGGTCTGATACCAGTGGCGAGCTCGCTGTACAATGTGTCTTTGGGGATCCTGCCATCTTCCATGCGGCTCACATGGCCAAGCCATCTCAAGCGCCGCTGACTCAGTAGTGTGTATAAGCTGGGGATGTTGGCCGCTTCAAGGACTTCTGTGTTGGAGATATAGTCCTGCCACCTGATGCCAAGTATTCTCCGAAGGCAGCGAAGATGGAATGAATTGAGACGTCGCTCTTGGCTGGCATACGTTGTCCAGGCTTCGCTGCCGTAGAGCAAGGTACTGAGGACACAGGCCTGATACACTCGGACTTTTGTGTTCCGTGTCAGTGCGCCATTTTCCCACACTCTCTTGGCCAGTCTGAACATAGCAGTGGAAGCCTTACCCATGCGCTTGTTGATTTCTGCATCTAGAGACAGGTTACTGGTGATAGTTGAGCCTAGGTAGGTGAACTCTTGAACCACTTCCAGAGCGTGGTCGCCAATATTGATGGATGGAGCATTTCTGACATCCTGCCCCATGATGTTCGTTTTCTTGAGGCTGATGGTTAGGCCAAATTCATTGCAGGCAGACGCAAACCTGTCGATGAGACTCTGCAGGCATTCTTCAGTGTGAGATGTTAAAGCAGCATCGTCAGCAAAGAGGAGTTCTCTGATGAGGACTTTCCGTACTTTGGACTTCGCTCTTAGACGGGCAAGGTTGAACAACCTGCCCCCTGATCTTGTGTGGAGGAAAATCCCTTTTTCAGAGGATTTGAACGCATGTGAAAGCAGCAGGGAGAAGAAAATCCCAAAAAGTGTGGGTGCGAGAACACAGCCCTGTTTCACACCACTCAGGATAGGAAAGGGCTCTGATGAGGAGCCACCATGTTGAATTGTGCCTTTCATATTGTCATGGAATGAGGTGATGATACTTAGTAGCTTTGGTGGACATCCGATCTTTTCTAGTAGTCTGAAGAGACCACGTCTGCTGACGAGGTCAAAGGCTTTGGTGAGATCAATGAAAGCAATGGAGAGGGGCATCTGTTGTTCACGGCATTTCTCCTGTATCTGACGAAGGGAGAACAGCATGTCAATAGTCGATCTCTCTGCACGAAAGCCACACTGTGCCTCAGGGTAGACGCGCTCGGCCAGCTTCTGGAGCCTGTTCAGAGCGACTCGAGCAAAGACTTTCCCCACTATGCTGAGCAGGGAGATTCCACGGTAGTTGTTGCAGTCACCGCGGTCACCTTTGTTTTTATAGAGGGTGATGATGTTGGCATCGCGCATGTCCTGGGGTACTGCTCCCTCGTCCCAGCACAGGCATAGCAGTTCATGTAGTGCTGAGAGTATAGCAGGCTTGGCACTCTTGATTATTTCAGGGGTAATGCTGTCCTTCCCAGGGGCTTTTCCGCTGGCTAGGGAATCAATGGCATGACTGAGTTCCGATTTGGTTGGCTGTATGTCCAGCTCATCCATGACTGGTAGAGGCTGGGCTGCATTGAGGGCAGTCTCAGTGACAGCATTCTCCCTGGAGTACAGTTCTAGGTAGTGCTCAACCCAGCGGTCCATCTGTTTGCGTTGGTCAGTGATTATGTCCCCCGATTTAGATTTGAGGGGGGTGATCTTCTTGATGGTTGGCCCAAGAGCTCTCTTCATGCCATCATACATTCCTCTGATGTTTCCGGTGTCTGAGGCCAGCTGAATATGACTGCATAGGTGTTGCCAGTAGTCGTTTGCGCAACGCCTAGCTGTTCTTTGTGCAGTACTTCTGGCTGCTTTAAGTGCTGCGGATGTTAAATCGCTGGGGGCTTTCTTGTAGTTCAAAAGTGCAATGCGCTTAGCGGCTATGACAGGTTCCAGCTCTTCATTATGAGATTGAAACTAGATCCAAACAAAATAGCCTCTTCCTTTCCACATACTGATCTAGAAAACTATCTTGTATACATTCCATGAACTTGTCCTCCAGAGTATTACTGCAAATTTGGTTTGCCCAGTCTATATGAAGTCCCCCATGATTACTATATTACTCTTACTCCATGTGCCTCTAATTTCCTGATTTATATTCTGCCCTACAATATAACTACTGTCAGGAGATCTATAAACACCCACCAATGTTTTCTGCTCTTTGCTGTTTCTTAGCTCCACCCAAACTGATTCTACTTCTTGATTTTCCAAGCTAATATTCTTTCTATTTTCTTTATCCAATCCTTTATCAAGACTGCCCCCTTTCCTTTTCCATTTTGCCTGTCTCACCTAAAAGAAAAGTACACTTACACTGATCCCTGCGTAGTTTAAGTGGAGCCTGTCCTAACGGAACAGCTCCCTCTTTCCCCAGTACTGGTGCCAGTAGCCCATGAAGCGAAACCCCTGCCACTCACACTACTACTCTTTGTACATGTAACCTTCTAGTCTGTTTGTCCATATGCCAACTGGCACGTGGCTCAGATAAACAGATTAGAAGTTGTACTAAACAGGAGAAAAAACAGCTCAAGTAGGAAAATTTAAAAAAAATTAAGCAATGGTTTATGCGTACCTTCAAGATGGTCTAGTGAGCTTACTTTGTAAATACCACAAAATATTACCAGCAATTGAAGCCACCTGCTAATTCAAACAAAATTCAATACCAAGCATAAACAGGGCATTTAGATTACACGCAAGGATCAAAATGGTCCCTAATGGTTGATATCAATAAAAATATTTTGAAAAACGTTATTCAATAAACATATATTTTGGTGCTGCAAAGTCAATGGCAGCAACTAAAAATTAAAGTCTTTTTTAAAAACTAAAATACTCTCATGGCAATAATGAACTTTGTGTATTCATCTGGATTTTAGTACACCACTTTCTTTTCACATACCTCATCCCTGGTTGGCTAAAGCCCATTATAAACGTACATCTCTGCTCATCAGCCTGCAACCCCTGAAATATGTGGGAAATTCAGGACGTGTCCGGAAGTCCACATGTGCAGGAAGTGCCTCAAACTGAAGGTTATTGAGCTTGAGGGGGCATCTGGTTTCACTGCAGGGTATACGAGTGGCTGAATGTGTCCTGGATAACAGGTGCCAGGAGGTGGTCACCTGACAGTCAGAAAAGCAATTGGGTGGCCAACTAGAAGAGGCAGGAAATGTGGAATTCTCGAAATTCAGCATAGAATACCAATGAGGGTGATGACACCAAATTCTAGCACCATGAGGCAAAGGACCGCAGCCGGCGGTGGGGGTGGGTGGTGTGGTGCAGTGCAGGCACAGTAATTCGATAGTCAGGGGGACAGATAGGCCATTCTGCCAATGCTGACATGAGTCCCATATGGTATGTTGCCTCCATGGTGCCAGGATAAGGAACTTCACGGAAAGGGTAAAGAACATTCTGTGGGGAAAAGCCAGAAGCTGTAGTCCTGCAGTCAGAGTATAAGGAGCTAGAGAGGAAGTTAAAAGGCAGGAGCTCAATGGGAGTAATACATGGATTACTTCCAATGGCACGTGATACTGAGAAGAGAAATAGGATTTGGCAGGTTAAGGCATGGCTAGAGACATGGTGCAGGAGGGAGGGCTTCAGATTCCTGGGACATTGGGACCAGCATTGTGGCAAGATGGATGGGTTGCACCTGAACAGAGCTGGGACCAATATTCACACCGACAGGTTAACTCTGGGGGAGAGCTTAAATTATTTCAGCATGGGTTTGGACACCAAGATGTATGAATAAAAGCAGAAAACAGGTGCCGAGAACTGGGACAGAGTTAGAAATAATACAGAATTAGGGAGGATCATAGAAAATACAAGGAGGTCTAAATTATAGAAACTGTAGAATGTTTACAGCACAGAAAGAGGCTACTTGGCCCATCGTGTCTGTGCCAGCTGGAAACAAAAAGCCACCCAGCCTAATTTCACATTCCAGCATTTGGTCCATAGCCCTGTAGGTTACGGCACTTCAGATGCTCATCCAGACACCTTTTAAATGAGATGAAGTTTTCTGCCTCTGCCACTCTTTCAAGCAGTGAGTTCCAGACCCCCACCACCCTCTGGATGAAAAGATGTTCCTCATCTCCCCTATAATCCAATCACTTTAAATCTATGCCTCCTAGTCACTGACCCCTCTGCTAAGGTAAATAGGCCCTCCCCATCCACTCTATCCAGGCCCCACACAATTTTGTACATCTCAATCAAATCTCCCTTCAGCCTCCTCTGTTCCAACGAGAACAACCCCAGATTGTCCAATCTTTCCTCATAGCTGCAATTTTCCAGTCCTGGCAACATCCTCTGTACCATCTCTAGTGTAATTACATCCTTTCTGTAATGAGGTGACCAGAACTGCACACAGTACTCAAATTGCAGCCTAACTAATGTTTTATATAGTTTCAGCAAAACCTCCCTACTCTTACATTTTATGCCTCAGACAATAAAGAAAAGGATTCCATATGCCTTCTTAACCACCTTATTGACCTGTCCTTCAGGGAGCTGTGGACATTCAGTCCAAGGTCCCTCACTTCCTCTATATCTCAGTATCCATCCATTTATTGTGTATTCCTTTGCCTTGTTTGACATCCCCAAATGCATCACCTCACGCTTCCCTGGGTTAAATTCCATTTGCCACTTTTCTGCCCACTGACCAGTCCATTGATATCTTCCTGCAATCTACAGCTATCTTCCTTGCTGTCAACCACATGGCCAATTTTTGTGTCATCTGCAAACTTCTTGATCATTCCCCCTACATTTATGTCTAAATCATTAATGTATACCACAAAAAGCAGGGGACCTAGTTCTGAGCCTGCCGAACCCCACTATAAACAGCCTACCAGTTGCAAAAACATCAGTCAACAATTACCCTTTGTTTCTTGCCACTGAGCCAATTTTATATCCAGCTTGTTACATTCCCCTGGATCCCATGGACTTTTTTTTAAACCAGTCTGCCATGTGGAACCTAAAATCCATGTAAACCACATCAACTGCACTACGCTCATCAATCTTCCTTGTTACTTCCTCAAAGAATTCAATCAATCAAGTTAGTCAGACATCGTTCCCTTAATGCTGACTATCCTTGATTAATCCATGCCTTTCTAAGTAGCAGTTTATCCTGTCTACTTAGATAGATAAGTAGATTGATTCCAATAATTTGCCCACTACCGAGGTTAGACTGTGGCCTATAATTATTCGGCCTATCCCTCATTCCCTTTTGAAACAAAGGTACAAAATTAGCAGACCTCCAGTGCACCAGCACCACACCTGTATCCAGTGAGGATTGGAAAATAATGGTCAGACCTTCCGCTACTTCTTCCCTGGCTTCTTTTAACAGCCTGGGGTACATTTCATCTGGCCCTGGTGATCTATCTACTTTCATGGATGCTAATCCCCTTAATACGTCCTCTCCCTGTTTGGTCATCACATCCAATACTTCACACTCCTCCTCCTTAACTACAATGTCTGCAGCGTCCCCCGTTTTTGTGAAGACAGACGCAAAGTATTCATTAAGAACCATACCCACATCCTCAGCCTCCACACATAGGTTACATTTTTGGTCTTTTATGGTCTTTCCTTAGTTATCCTCATACTCAATGTTTTCCTAAAACACCTTTTGGGTTCTCCTTGATTTTACTTGCCAATATTCTTTCATGCTCGCTCTTTGCTTTCCTAATTTCCTTTTAGATTTCACCCCTCCACTTTCAACACTCCTCTCGGCTTTCTGTAGAATTGAGTTCTCGGTGTCAGACATAAGCTTTCCTTTTCTGCCTCATCATATCCTGTAAACTCTTTGACAACCAGGGGGCTGTAGATTTGGCCATCCCACCCTTTCCTTTGTGGGAATAGGTTTACATTGAAATTCCGCACTCCCACCCCCCCCCCCACCCCCCCCCACCCCCCACCCCGCCACTGCTCGGACTCTGATTTACCTTCAAATAGCTGTTTACAGTCCACTTTTGCTAAATCACTTCTCAGATAAGTAAAATTGGCCTTACACCAATTTAGAAGTTTAACCCCTGTTCTATCCTTGTCCTTTTCCATAATTATGTTAAAACTAACTGAATTATGATCACCATCACCAAAATGCTCTCTCAATGCCATTCCTTCAAACCCGCCCAACTTCATTACCTAAAACTAAGTCCAGAACTGCACCCTCTCTTGTTAGACTTGCTACATACTGGCCAAAAAAGTTCTCCTGAATGCACCTTAAGAATTCTGTTCCCTTCATTTCTTTCACAGTAAAACTATCCCAGTTAATATTGGTGTAGTTAAAATCCTCTACTATTACTGCCCTATTGTATATGAGGAGTAAGGTGGGATGGTATTTGTACAGACTCCAAAAACTAAACAATGTTTTAAACCCTCAATTCTCATGGATCAATTCACTTGTCCAGGCATTGACCTTTGTCACAACCCAGGGATATTACAGGCCAGTCATTAGACTTCCTGATTACACACCACAATTATCATGGACAAAGCCTCATGTGATACATGCTTCAATGCAGTCAAGCATACCAATCTTGTCCTGATTGATATAAATCAACCTCATGGACAGCCTTGGTTCAAGTGACAGTACCTCGCCAAAGTCAAACAATTCTGATTTTAGATCCTGCCACAGCTTGGTGACCTAGGCTCACAGTTCAGTGCAGTATGAGGGAGTGCTGCATTGTTGGAGGTGCCATCTTTTGGATGAGACATTAAATCAAAATCCCAGTTATCCCAAGAGAAGCAGGAGTTCTCCCAGAGTCCTGGTTTCTGCCTCAAATACCACCACCAAGGAATGGGCTAACTGCTCAATTATTTCTACTGCTGTTTGAAGGGTCTTGCAGTGTACAAATTGGCTGCCACATTTGCAACATAACTGTGTCTCTGCTTCCAAAGTACTTTATTGGTTGCAAAGTGTTTTTAGATGTCCTAAGGAGAGGAAAGGTGCATTATAAATACAAGTTTTTTCTTTCTTAGGACATAGCCCAAGAAACATTAAATACATATTATTTGCATTGTACTTGTCTTCATTCCCATATCTATTGTGTTGGTGTACATTGTATAGAAGAACAAAATTTGGAGACTCTCAATATCACACATTTGAGTGACATGATAACATTATCTTTAAATAGACTATTTCTGCTTTGTTACCAGTTCATCACCTGGAAGGGAGAACATCGACAAATGTAGTTTCCAGCAGAAACAAATGTTTAGTAAAAATAGAATAGGTTTAATTAGTTAGGATAAATTAACAATTCCTTTAAGACAGGGAATTTGTGGGGGGGGGGCTGGCAGGAAGATAGAGATAGTGAAAAGAGAAATAAAGTATTTACAATTTTTATTTTCCATATTTAGTTTGTAACTAGAGTTATTACAGCAAAATATTTCCTAAAATTTGAGTAAATTTATTACTGTAATATTAAGTACTACATCATAAAAAAAAGTCAGCCAGCTAGTGGGAAAAACAAAACAGTAACTTGCTGCAATGGCATGATCAGAGCAAATGAACTACTGCAGATTCTTTGCAGATATCAGCTCCCAAACTGTGGTACCATAAATATTATTTAACAAAAGTACAATATACAGCCTCATATTAAAAGTAGCATGAACTGAAATTGAGGTTGAAATTCCAGTCTTCATTAATATTGTGTTTTTTTAAAAAGTAAATTCCACTTTGTAAAGTGGTATAATTTATACTCGGATCTGCTTTTTGGGCTAATGTCGGCAGAACCTAGAATTTCAGCCCCTGGTCTGATGCTCAATTTATTTTCTTTAAGACTTCTTTGATTTTAAGAATCCAACAAATAAACTTATTCATAAGCAGCACCCTAAATTTTTGCTTTAAAAACATTATACACCTTTGCCCCGCTCCAAACACCTTACATATTAGTACCTAGCCTAAAAATAGGTTCACAACACAAACATTTGTGACGTTACACATGTTCACAAGGTACAAATGGTTTTAGAAGCTTAATGGGTTGGTTTCTGATAAAAATAAAACTATACTCCCTTTTTCCATGTGGAAGAAAAAATAAACCTCATCTTCAGCAGGTTGATCTGCTCCTTTGCTCACAAATCAGAAGGTATTGAATGCGGACAGACCAGTAAGATGAGGTGCTCGGAGAATAAGACAGTTAAATATTTACTTGTAAAGTTACCATGAGATGACTTCAGTTACAGGAATTGAGCTAGTTAAGAGGATGTGACATGAAAAATATTTCGAAGAAAATTCAGTCCATCCATTTTAAGGATTCAGCGAAGTGTATGCACTCTTGGCAACGATTAGTCCTCTGAAGATGTACTTCAGTCACTGTCAGACTCATCTTGATACTTGGATTTAATGGCACGGCCATTTTGTAGAGGCATTTCTTCATAATCACTCCTAACATGGAAAAGTTCAAAGTTACTGAACAAAAACTTGAAACTTTCAAAAATATTGGTTCAAATGATCAAAATTGGCTAATGGGTACATGTTGCATCATTTCATTTTTAAAATTCATTCACAGAATGTGGGCATCACCAGCATTTATTGGCTATCCTTAACTGTCCTTGAGAAGGTAGTGGTGAGCCACCTTCTTGAACACAATTGAGCCTGCTAGGCCATTTCAGAGGGCATTTTATAGAGTCAATCACATTGCTGTGGCTCTGGAGTCACATATAACAGCCAGACCAGGTAAAGATGGCACATTTCCATCCTTAAAGGACATTAGTGAACTAGATGGATTTTTATGGCAATTTGGTAGTTTCACCATTACTGATGTTCACTTTTTATTCCAGATTTATTTAATTAAATGAATTTAAATTCCCCAGCTGCCGGGATGGGATTTGAACTCATGTCTCCAGATGACGACTCCAGATTGTGGATGACTAGTCCAGTAACATGACCACTATGCTACCGTCCTGACAAACCTTATGAAATGCCTATGAAGTGCTTTGGTACTTCATGCCTCGAACCACATTTGGCAAGAATCTTTTAGCTGGTCCACTGCATATCCGATATGCAGAAACTAATTAGGTTTGAGCATCTCCAAATCAAACTGAGAAGTATTAGGGTTCCCAAGTGTGCATTTCAACAGCTAAGACCAATGCAACCTTTCAGCAGAGCTGATAACCCAGCTAGGACCACTGCACCTTTGTTTGCAGAGTTATATGGAGCTGAGTGGGAAGCATACCAGCCTCTAATGACACTCATGATCCTGCTGACTGTCAATCAACACAGGTGGCCTTTAGTACCTGCAGACCTGCCCAGCAAAGATGGGTCCAGGATATTTCACATGGAAAAAATGAAACACTTTTCTGCTAAAATTCTAAATCATGATACACATTACACTCCAAAAAAGCGAAGCTACACACTATTATTGAAGAAAAGAAGATCGACCAATGCAGCTTTCACCTTTACTCAGCATGAACCCAAGAACTGTGTCCAAGCATACACCAGAATTATACTGGTGTATAATCTGAAATATACTAATTGGGCCGCTTTCCTTTATATCTTCTAATCAATGCCTTTCATATCCTCTTCAGTGATGCAGAGACACAATAAGGTACTCAAAAGCATCCACTCCTTTATTCCAAAGGCTGGCCCATTGCTCAAGGTGCACAGAATTCCCAGGCAAACCAGTGAACATCACATTTGCCAAAAAAAAAGCACTGGCTGGAAAACACCCTCCAAGACAGTCCCTTAGAAGCATTACACAACTTTCATTACAATGCCTGAAGAGGGTGAACAGGAAATTAATAATCTTCCAAACGGCACTTATAGTGCTAGCCTCCAGAACTAAAATTTTATACTGCTAAAAGAAACCAAATTTTCTAGGAAAACAACAGCAACACAAACACAAGATGATTAAAGTGTCAAAAATGGCTCAGTTGTTAGTAATAAAACCAGTTATGGCCTTAAAGTATGACAGCACTTAACTCACCCATAAATCACATCATCATCAGAATCATTTAACATGGAAAAGGCTGGGTTATCCTTTAGCTGAGATTCTAAGGAGAGAGAATATTAGTAAAATAACTTTCTCTACAAAGGTTTATCTGAAAATGAATTTCAAAGTACTTCAGTTTAGATAGGCTAGCATTTCCGACTCATACTTGGTACAGATCCCAGTACGTCAAGGTGTCAGGCCTCTTTCAGTATTCTAATGTATTCTGCACATTCCCACAATACACCAAAATAGCTAATTGTGCTCTAAGTGACAAAAACATCAGGTCTCTGGAACATGCTTGCACCCCAGCAACCTCATCATGAGGCAGCTTTGACCATTATACCTCGTGTTTGGTAAAAGTATTGTCTCAAATTAAAATAAGCAAAAAGTGATTTATAGCACAGCTAATGTACTCAAAAGAACCACTATTCTTCGTGATGCATCAAGAGAAAAGTAATATTTAAAGTTGAAAGTTCTACTCTGTTGGTAATTCATAGAAAGATATAGCACAGAAGGACATTCGGCCCATCGTGCCTGTGCTGGCTCTTTGAAAAAGCTACAGGAACAGGAGTAGGCCATTTAGCCCCTCAAGCTAGTTCTGCCATTCAATGAGATCGTGGCTGATCTATGACCTAACTCCGTATGTCCACCATTGCCCCATATCCCTTAATATTTTTGGATAACCAAAACCTATCAATCTCAAATTAAAATTAACAATTGATCTAGTATCAACTGCCATTTGCAGAAGAGCCTTCCAAACTTCTACCACCCTTTGCATGAAGAAGTGTTTCCTAATTTCACTCCTGTAAGGTTGCCTCTAATTTTTAGACTATGTCACACTGTCCTAGACATCCCAACCAAAGGAAATAGTTTCTCTCCATCCACCTGATCTTTTCCCCTTAATATACTGAAATCTTTGATTAAATCACCCACTAACCTTTTTAAATTCCTGGGAATACAGCCCTACTTTGTGCAATTTCTCCTCCTAACTTAACCCTTGGAGTCCAGGTATAATGTCACCTACACTGCACTCCCTCCAAGGCCTTCCTAAGGTATGGTGTCCAGAACTGCTCACGGTACTCCAGGGGCTGGATTTTGTTCCCAGCCTGACGTCGGATTTCATGGCAGGGTGGGGGAGGGGCCGGAAAATTGGAGTGACAGTGGCCCCCACAGAACCCGACGCCAGGATTATCGAGCCCGATCTTGCCGGCGGCAGGGAAGCTCCGTCGCGGCTCCTCCGCTGCTCTGTGACGGGACCCGACTTAGCATATTTAAATTATACATGAATTAAAATCTAAACCACAGCGATCTTACCATCAGTTCCCGATTCTCAGCGTGACGAGCAGTACTCACGCCTTCACTTTCCTGTCCAGGGAAAGCTGGCACCACCAACGTGGGGAAGGGGTGAACTGTGCACTTTGTGGATAGGCAAGTGGAGTGGGGGGTGGGAAGGGGTGAACTCTGTTGTTGAACTGTCTGCAAGGCTAGCAGCCTTTTAAAAATGGCGCCATCTGCATTGGTGACGTGAACAACGTCGCCAATGCCACCCCGCCATGTGATTGGGGTGGGGTGGCCGCCATGAATATGTAAAGTGGCTGCCCGCCACAGAATCGTGGCGGCACGGGTCCAGTGTGGGCGGCCGCCATTTTCCACGCCCGCTGCCACTCCCACCTTCAATGAATTATGCACATATACACCTAGGTCCCTCTGTTCCTGCACCCCCTTTAGAATTGTACCCTTTATTCTATATTGTCTCTGTATGTTCTTCCTACCAAAATGAATCACTTCACATTTCTCTGCATTGAACTTCATCTGCCACCTGTCTGCCTGTTCCACCAACCTGTCTATGTCCTTTTGAAGTTCTACACTATCCTCCTCACAGTTCACAATGCTTCTAAGTTTCGTATCATCTGCAAACTTTGAAACTGTGCCCTATACACCAAGGTCTAAGTCATTATTACGTATCAGGAAAAGCAAAAGTCCCAACACTGATCCCTGGGGAACTCCACTACAAACCTTCCTCCAGCCTGAAAAACATCCATTAACCACAACTCTTTGTTTCCTGTCACTCAGCCAATTTCGAATCCATGTTGCTACTGCCCCTTTTATTCCATGAGCTACAAGTTTGCTCACAAGTCTGTTGTGTGGCACTTTATCAAACTCCTTTTGAAAGTCCATGTACACATCAACAGCATTGCCCTTTCGGAGAGCCAATGCGGGCACGATGGGTTGAATGGCCTCCTGCACTAACAATTCTGTTACCTCCTCAAAAAACTCCAGCAAGTTAGTTAAACATTATTTTCCCTTAAGAAATCCATGCTAGCTTTCCTTAATTAACTCAAATTTGTCCATATGACTATTGATTTTGTCCAGAGTTATTTTTTCTGAAGGTTTCCCACCACCGAAGTTAAACTGGCTGGCCTGTAGTTGCTGGGCTTATCTTTACACCCTTTTTTGAACAAGGGTGTAACGTTTGCAATTCTCCAGTCCTCTGGCACCACCCCCAAGTCTAAGGAAGACTGAAAAATTATGGCCAGTGCCTCTGCAATTTCCACCCTCACTTCCCTCAGTATCCTTGGATTCAACTCATCTGGTCCTGGTGCTTTATTCACTTTAAATACAGATAGCCTATCTAATATGTCCTCTTTATCAATTTTAAACCCCTCTAGTGTCTGACTTACCTCCTCTTGCAACATTGCCTTGGTTGCATCTTCTTCCTTGGTAATGAGAGCTGAAATGTGAAAAATTTACTACCTCAGCTATGCCCTCTGCCTCCATGTGTAAATCCCCTTATGGTCCATAATCGGCCCCACTCCTCCTTTTACCACCCTTTTACTATTTATATGCCTATAGAAAACTTTGGGATTTCCTTTAATGCTAGCTGCCAGTCTCTTGTCATGCTCTCTCTTTGCTTCTCTTATTTGCTTTTTCACTTCCCCTCTGGAGTTTCTATATTCAGCCTGGTTCTCAATAGTATTTTCTACCTGTCATCTGTCATAAGCACACTTTTTCTTCTTTATCTTAATTTCTATCTCTATTGTCAGCCAGGGAGCTCTGGATTTGTTTGCCCAACTTTTCCCCTTCGAGGGGACATACCTTGACTGTGCCCGAACGATCTCTTCTTTGAAGGTAGCCCATTGTTCATCTACTGGTTTTCCTGACAGCTTTTGGCTCCAGTATATTTGCCCCAGCTCTATTCTTACCCCACTGAAGATGGCCTTCCCCCAGTTAATTATTCTTACCCTGGATTGCTCTTTGACCTTTTCCATAGTCAGCCTAAATCTTATGATGCAATGATCACGATCCCCTAAATGCTCTCCTACTGACACTTGATCCAATTGGCCCACCTCATTCCCAAGAACCAGCTCTAGCAGTGCCTACTTTCTCGTTGGATGGAAACATACTGTTGTAGAAAATTTTCCTAAACACACTCGAGGAACTCTTGCCCCTCACTGACCTTTACACTACTATTATCCCAGTCTATGTTTGAATAAGTAAAGACCCCATTATAACTACCCTATAATTTTTGCACCTCTAATTTCCTTGCAAATTTGTTCCTCCACGTCCTTCCCACTAGCTGGTGGCCTATAGACAACACCGAGCAATGTAACCACACCTTTTTTGTACCTTAGCTCTCGGCAAATTGATTCTGTCCTCAACCCCTTGGGACATCCTTTTTCTCCAGTGATGCAATGCTCTCCCCACCACCCCTCCCCCTTTCTTCCCTTTCCTATCTTTCCTGAACACCTTGTAGCCAGGAATATTTAACACCTAGCCCTGCCGTTCTTTGACCCTGGTCTCTGTTATAGCCACTACATCACATTTCTACATGGCAATCTGCGCCTATACCTCACCAGTCTTATTAACCACACTCCATGCATTCACATTAACCCTGCTTCAGGCATTATTACTTTCTCCCTTACTCTGACCCCACCTTACTAATCCCTACTGTGGTGCTATCTATCTCCCCCAGTATTCTGTGCTCCTTGGTATTCCTCTCTGATACTTGCTCCTGGTTCCCACCCCCCCTGACAATTTTGTTCAAACCCTCCCCAAAAGCACTAGCAAATCTCCCTGCGAGGATATTCATCCCAGTCCTGCTAAGATGCAACCTGTCCATCTTGTACAGGTCCCACCTGACCCAGAACTGATCCGAATGTCTCAGAAATCTGATGCCTTCCTACATTTTAGTTGGATAATCAGCCATGATCATAATGAATGGTGGAGCAGGCTCGAAGGGCCGACTCCTGCTCCCATTTTCTATGTTTCTATTTTAGACAAATGTTAGCCTGTTAACTAAATCTGGCTCATTGCTCTTTACTAAACCCAATATGGTATCCCCCTTGCTGGTTCTAGGACATCTTGCTGCGGAAAACTTGCCTGAGCCCATCAAGAAATTCACTACCTTTCTGACATATGCTAGTCTGTTTCTTCCAATCTATATAACAGTTAAAATCCCCCACTAAAACCACTCTTGCTTTACTGCTTGTTCAATCTCTGCAATTATATAATCTACCACTTCACAGATGCCACCCAGGGGCCGACACATAACTCTCACAACAGTCTTAAATTCTATTGTTTAATTCTAACCATAAAAGCTACACTGCCTCCTTACCTATCTTGTCTTTAAAGTAATTTCATCCTTAATCACCAAGCCTATTCCTCCCACTCTATCATTTTATCTACCTTTCCTTTAGACCTTATAACCTGCTATATTCAGGTTCCAGTACTGACTGTCTTACAGCCACATCTCAGTGAAGGTTACCATATCATAGCCTCCAAGTTGAGTTTGCGCCGGCAATTCATTCAATTTGTCTTTATACTCCATGCATTTGTATACAGAAAGTTTATCTACGCCACACACCCTAATCTGAGCTTCTGTTTTGTTTACTCACATGTTTCTTAATCCTCTCTTCTGGTTTAACTACTTTACATCTTTTAGTTTTCTCTTTACCCAAGTGCCTAAAGCACAATTTCTGACTGTTACTCTACTCTCTTCCCTTTCATTTGTTTTCAAACTATCTATACTACCTTTTCCACCCGAGCCCTCCCCCCACTTACTTGTTTAAAGTTTTTGAGACTGCCCTATTATTTCTGCTTGTACCCTTATACCAGCCCAGTTCAGGTGAAGCCCAATCCAATGGTACGGTTCCTTCCTGTCCCAGTACAAGTGCCAGTGTTCCATGAAATGGGACCCCTCTTTCCCATACTGGTCACACAGATCTGAAATGTTTAACTCCGTTTCCCTCTCCACAGATGTTGCCTGACCTGTTGAGTATTTCCAGCATTTTCTGTTTTTGTTTTAGGCCTCCTGAAGTCTGTTACTATCCTCCTTACTGTTTGCTACATTTCTGAGTTTCGTGTCATCTGCTAACTTCACAATTATGGCCAGTATTCCCAAAACCAGATCATTAATATACATCAAAAAGAGTACTGGTCCCAACAGCGATCTCTGGGGGACACCACTGCATACTTCTTTCCAGTCTGTAAAGCAAACATTCACCAGTACTCTCTGCTTTCTGTCCCTTCCACAAAACCACTGCACCATAGGCTTCTGTTTTGCAAACAAGTCTAAAGTTATCTTAATACAGTTTGAAAAGTAACTAGATTTTTAAAATAACTCCAGTCTATGTATCAACCCCATTAGATGGCATTAAAAGTATACTTCAATTTTAAATCAAAGTCTAAAAATAAGTTTTGCACTACATGGTATTGCACATGCAATTCATCTTCAGACTTAAATGTGCAGTGGATGAAAAGCTGGCAACCATCTCAAAGTGTTACATCTTAACTGAAGCTAAAAGGCAGGACGAGCAGAGTTGTAATCTCAGGATTGATACCGGTGCCACGTGCTAATGAGGCTAGAAACAGAGAGCGAGTGCAGCTGAACACGTGGCTACAGAGCTGGTGTAGGAGGGAGGGCTTCAGATATGTGGATCATTGGGATACCTTCTGGGGAAGGTGGGACCTGTACAAGAAGGACGGGTTGCATCTGAACTGGAGGGGCACCAATATCCTGGGCGGGAGGTTTGCGAGAGCACTACGGGAGGGTTTAAACTAGTTTGGCAGGGGGATGGGAACCGGAGCTACGGATCAGTGGATGGGGTAGCTGTTGAACAGGCAGATACAGAGTGCAGAGAGTCTGTGAGAAAGGTTAGACAGTTGACAGGGCAAAGTTGCAGCCAGTATGATGGGTTGAAGTGTGTCTATTTTAACGCAAAAAGTGTCAGGAATAAGGGTGATGAACTTAGAGCATGGATCAGTACTTGGAGCTATGATGTTGTGGCCATTACGGAGACTTGGATATCACAGGGGCAGGAATGGATGTTGGATGTTCCAGGGTTTAGATGTTTCAAAAGGAATAGGGAGGGAGGTAAAAGAGTTGGGGGAGTGGCATTACTAATCAGGGATAGTATCACAGCTGCAGAAAGGGAGGTCGTCGAGGAGGGTTTGTCTACTGAGTCAGTATGGGTGGAAGTCAGAAACAGGAAAGGAGCAGTCACTTTGTTGGGAGTTTTCTATAGACCCCCCAATAGCAACAGAGACACGGAGGAACAGATTGGGAGGCAGATTTTGGAAAGGTGCAGAAGTAACAGGGTTGTTGTCATGGGTGACTTCAACTTCCCTAATATTGATTGGAACCTCCTTAGTGCAAATAGTCTGGATGGAGCAGTTTTTGTCAGGTATGTCCAGGAAGGTTTCCTGACTCAATATGTAGATAGGCCGACTAGAGGGGAGGCTATGTTGGATTTGGTGCTTGGCAACGAACCAGGCCAGGTGGCAGATCTCTTGGTGAGAGAGCATTTCGGTGATAGTGATCACAACTCCCTGACCTTTACTATAGTCATGGAGAGGGATAGGAGCAGACGGGATGGGAAAATATTTACAAGAAATGCTGGATTCACTCAGCAGGTCTGGCAGCATCTGTGGAAAGAGAAGCAGAGTTAACGTTTCGGGTCAGTGACCCTTCTTCGGAACCGAAGAAGGGTCACTGACCCGAAACGTTAACTCTGCGTCTCTTTCCACAGATGCTGCCAGACCTGCTGAGTGAATCCAGCATTTCTTGTTTTTGTTTCAGATTTCCAGCATCCGCAGTATTTTGCTTTTATTTTAGTGGGAAAATATTTAATTGGGGGGACTACAATGCTATTAGGCATTAACTGGGGAGCATAAATTGGGAACAGATGTTCTCGGGGAAATGCACGACAGAAATGTGAAGGTTGTTTAGGGAGCACTTGCTGCGACTGCTGGATAGGTTTGTCCCGATGAGGCAAGGGAGGGATGGTAGGGTGAAGGAACCTTGGATGACAAGAGATGTGGGGCAGCTAGTCAAGAGGAAGAAGGAAGCTTACTTAAGGTTGAGGAAGCAAGGATCAGACAGGGCTCTAGAGGGTTACAAGGTAGCCAGGAAGGAACTGAAGAATGGACTTCGGAGAGCTAGAAGGGGACATGAAAAAGTCTTGGCGGGTAGGATTAAGGAAAATCCCAAGGCGTTCTACACTTATGTGAGGAACAAGAGGATGGCCAGAGTGAGGGTAGGGCCGATCAGGGATAGTGGAGGGAACTTGTGCCTGGAGTCGGAGGAGGTAGGGGAGGTCCTAAATGAATATTTTGCTTCGGTATTCACTAGTGAGAGGGACCTGGTCGTTTGTGAGGACAGCGTGAAACAGGCTGATATGCTCGAACAGGTTGAGGTTAAGAGGGAGGATGTGCTGGAAATTTTGAAAGGCATGAGGACAGATAAGTCCGCAGGGCCAGACGGGATATACCCAAGGTTCTAACGGGAAGCGAGGGAGGAGATTGCCGCACCTTTGGTGATGATCTTTGCGTCCTCACTGTCCACTGGAGTAGTACCAGATGATTGGAGGGTGGCAAATGTTATTCCCTTGTTCAAGAAAGGGAATAGGGATAACCCTGGGAATTACAGACCAGTCAGTCTTACGGCGGTGGTGGGCAAATTATTGGAGCGGATTCTGAGAGACAGGATTTATGATTATTTGGAAAAGCATAGTTTGATTAGAGACAGTCAGCATGGCTTTGTGAGGGGCAAATCATGCCTCACAAGCCTTATTGAATTCTTTGAGGATGTGACAAAACACATTGATGAAGGAAGAGCAGTGGATGTGGTATATATGGATTTTAGCAAGGCGTTTGATAAGGTTCCCCATGGTAGGCGCATTCAGAAAGTAAGGAGGCATGGGATACAGGGAAATTTGGCTGTCTGGATACAAAATTGACTGGCCCATAGAAGACAGAGGGTGGTAGTAGATGGAAAGTATTCAGCATGGAGTTCTGTGACCAGTGGTGTTCCGCAGGGATCTGTTCTGGGACCTCTGCTCTTTGTGATTTTTATAAATGACTTGGATGAGGAAGTGGAAGGCTGGGTTAGCAAGTTTGCCGATGACACAAAGGTTGCTGGAGTTGTGGATAGTGTGGAGGGCTGTTGTAGGTTGCAACGGGACAATGACAGGATGCAGAGCTGGGCTGAGAAGTGGCAGATGGAGTTCAACCTGGAAAAGTGTGAAGTGATTCATTTTGGAAGGTCGAATTTGAATGCAGAATACAGGCTTAAAGACAGGATTCTTGGCAGTGTGGAGGAACAGAGGGATCTTGGGGTCCACATCCATAGATCGCTCAAACTTGCCACCCAAGTTGATAGGGTTGTTAAGAAGGCGTATGATGTGTTGGCTTTCATTAACAGGGGGATTGAGTTTAAGAGCCGCGAGGTTATGCTGCAGCTCTATAAAACCATGGTTAGACCACACTTGGAATATTGTGTTCAGTTCTGGTCGCCTCATTATAGGAAGGATGTGGAAGCTTTAGGGAGGGTGCAGAGGAGATTTACCAGGATGCTGCCTGGACTGGAGGGCATGTCTTACGAAGAAAGATTGAGGGAGCTAGGGCTTTTCTCATTAGAGCGAAGAAGGTGACTTGATAGAGGGGTACAAGATGATGAGAGGCATAGATAGAGTGGATAGCCAGAGACTTTTTCCCAGGGCGGAAAGGGCTATCACCAGGGGGCATAATTTTAAGGTGATTGGAGGTAGGTTCTTTACACAGAGTGGTGGGTGCGTGGAATGCGCTGCCAGCGGTGGTAGTAGAAGCAGATACATTAGGGACATTTAAGTGACTCTTGGATAGGTACATGGATGATAGTAGAATGAAGGGTATGCAGGTAGTTTGATCTTAGAGTAGGTTAAAGGGTTGGCACAACATCGTGGGCCGAAGAGCCTGTACTGTGCTGTACTGTTCTATGTTCTATAACTGGGAATGGATATGCAATACCATACAGCTTGTAACTTTTACTTTCAGCCTTAAACCGTTGATTTTGTTTGTACTCACTATAATAGGAGAGCTGTGCCTAGTGTCGTTCTATCATTTAGTAGAAGTTATATGTCCAGGGAACAGCAACATTTTCTTACTATGAAGGTCATATTACATAGGAACATAGGAAATAGGAGCAGCAGTAGGCCATTTGGCTCCTCACGCCTGCTCTGCAGTTCGAGATCATGGCTGATCTTCTACCTCAATGCCATTTTACCACACTATCCCCATATCCCTTGATAGCTTTAATATCTAGAAAGCTATCAATTTCTGTCTTGAATATACTCAATGACTGAGCCTCTACAGCCCTATGGGGTAAATAATTCCAAAGATTCACCACCCTCTGAAGAAATTCCTACTCATCTCAGTCCTAAATGGCCTACCTCTTATTCTGAGACTGTGTCCCCTGGTTCTGGACCACCCCCCCAGCCATGGGAAATATCCTTCCTGCATCCACCCTGTCAAGCCCTGTAAGAACTTTGTAGGCTTCAAAGAGATCACCACTTATTCTTCTAAAATCTAGAGAATATAGGCCCAGTCTCCTAAATCTCCCCTCACTGGACAATCCCGCCACCCCAGAAACCAGTCTGCTGAACCTTTGTTGCACTCCCTTTACGGCAAGTATATCCTTCTTTAGGTAAGGAGACCAAAACTTGTCTACGTTAAATCCATTTGCCAATCCCTTGCCCACTTTCCCAGTTGATCTATATCCTGTTGTAACCTTAGACAACTTTCTTCACTGTCCACTATACAATCAATTTTGTTGTCATCTGCAAGCTTACTAATCATGCCCCCTACATTCACATCCAAGTCATTAATTTACATGACAAACAACAGAGGGCCCAGCACCGATCCCTGCGGCACACCACTGGTCACCGGCCTCCAACCTAAAAAACAACCCTCCACTACCACCCTCTGTCTCTTATCACCAAGCCAATTTTGTATCCAATTGGCTAGCTCACCCTGGATCCCATGTGTTCGAACCTTCCGTAACGCCTACCATGTGGGACATTGTCAAAGGCCTTACTAAAGTCCATGTAGACAACGTCTATCGCCCCGCCCTCGTCAATCCTCTTGGTCACCTCCTCAAAAAACTCAGTTAAATTTGTGAGACATAATATCCCACACACAAAGCCATGCTGACTATCCCTAATCAGACACTAAAATAAAAGCAAAATACTGCGGATGCTGGAAACCTGAAATGAAAACAAGAAATGCTGGAAATACACAGCAGGTCAAGCAGAATCTGTGGAGAGAGAAGCAGAGTTAACGTTTCAGGTCAGTGACCCTTCTTCAGAACTGGCAGTTCTGAAGAAGGGTCACTGACCTGAAATGTTAACTCTGCTTCTCTCTCCATAGATGCTGCTAGACCTGCTGAGTATTTCCAGCATTTCTTGTTTTTATCCCTAATCAGACCTTGCCTTTCCAAATGCATATAAATTCAGTCTCTCAGAATCCCTTCCAATAATTTTCCCACCACTGATGTAAAGCTCACTGGCCTGTAGTTCCCTGGCTTATCCCTGCCGCCCTTCTTAAATAAAGGCACAACATTAGCTACCCTCCAGTCTTCCGGTACCTCCCCCGTGGCTAATGATGGCACAAAAATCTCTGCCAGGACTCCAGCAATCTCCTCCCTTGCTTCCCTTAGCATCCTAGGATACACCTGGGCAGACCCTGTGGATTTATCCACCTTAATGCGCTTCAAAACCTCCAACACCTCCTCCTTTGTAATGTTGATATGCTCCAGGATATCGCTGTTCCCTCTCTTGAACTCACTAGCTTCCATGACCTTCTCCACGGTAAATACAGACGAGAAGTATTCATTTAAGACCTCACCCATTTCCTGTGGCTCCACACATAGATTACCACATTGATCCTTAAGGGGACCTACTCTCTCCCTAGCTACCCTTTTACTCTTAATATACTTATAGAATCTTTTAGGATTCTCCTTTATCTTATCTGCCAGGGAAATCTCATGGCCCCTTATCGCCCTCCTAATTTCCTTAAGTGTACTCCTACATCCCCTATACTCCTCGAGGGACTCGCTTGATCCCAGCTGCCTATACCTGACATATGCCTCCTTCTTTGTTCTGGTCTGACCCTCAATATCCCTTGTCAACCAAGTTCCCTAAACTTGCCAGCCTTGCCCTTCCATCTAACAGGAACATGCCGGCCCTGAACTCTTCCTATCTCATTTTAAAAAGCCTCCCACTTGCCAGACGTCCCTTTACCTGTAAACAGCTTCTCCCATTCAACTTTTGAGATTTCCTGTCTGATGCCATCGAAATTAGCCTTCTCCCAATTTTGGACTTCAACTTGAGGACCAGTCCTATCCTTTTCCATAACTATCTTGAAGCCAATAGAGGTCACTGGTCCCAAAGTGCTCCCCCGCTGACACATCAACCACCTGTCCCGCCTCATTTCCTAAGAGGCGGTCAAGTATAGCCCCTTCCGTAGTAGGACCATCCACATACTGCTTCAGAAAACTATCCTGGACACACTTAACAAATTCTTCCCCATCTGATCCCTTAGCACTAAGACAGTCCCAGTCAATATTAGGGAAGTTAAAATCACCTACTATTACAACCCTATAATTCCTACACCTATCTGTGATTTCCCTACATATATACCCCTCCAATTCCCTCTGAATATTCGGGGGCCTATAGTATAATCCCATCAAAGTGATCACCCTTTTCTTATTTCTACGTTCTACCCATATGGCCTCGCTGGACGTCCCCCCTGGGATATCCTCTCTAAGTACTGCCATGATGTCCTCCCTAATCAATAGTGCGTCCCCCTCCTCTCTTACCTCCACCTCTGTCATGCCAGAAGCATCAGTACCCCGGAACATTGAGCTGCCAGTCCTGCCCATCCCTCAACCACGTTTCCGTAATAGCTATAATATCACAATCCCATATACCGATCCCTGCTCTGAGTTCATCTGCCTTACCTGTAAGGCTTCTTGCATTAAAGTAAATGCAGTTTAGCCGACCAGACCTTCCACGCTCCCTGTCCTACCCCTGCCCGGCCTGCCTACTGGACTTGTTTGCTTTAACCTCTACATTTGTCTCAACTATCTCATCGGAGAGACTACTACTTTGGGTCCCACCCCCCTGCCAGACTAGTTTAAACCCTCCCGAGTAGTACTAGCAAACCTCCCCGCAAGGATATTGGTCCCCTTCCAGTTCAGATGCAACCCGTCCCTCTTGTACAGGTCACCTCTGCACCAGAAGAGATCCCAATGATCCAAGTAGCTGAAGCCCTCCCGCCTACACCAGCTCTTCAGTCACGCATTCATTTGCCTTATCCTCCTATTCCTCCGCTCACTAACACGTGGCACAGGGAGTAATCCTGAGATTACAACCCTAGAGGTCCTGCTTTTTAACCTTCTGCCTAACTCCAGATATTCACTTTGCAGGACCTCATCTCTTGTCCTGCCTATGTCGTTAGTACCAATATGGACCACGACCTCTGGCTACCTCTGTGGCACCACTAACTGGTGAACTACTGTCCACTCCTTGCCTTCAGGTCTGTGAGGAGAACTCCATTTCCACATCAGTACCTCATTCTTTAAATAGTAGCAGTCAGGGACTTCCTCTGCTTCACTTTCAGATTGGGCAGCTTGTGCTAACTCTTGCAATACTGGGTCGGCTCGCTGAGCCTCAGCTGGGGAAAATCCATTTAATTCATTCTCTAGGTCTCCTAAATTTCCAAAGAAAGGCTCAGACAGGCAGATCTCATGGTCATTTGCCTGCAGTGTCAATGCAGTCTCCTCTGGGCAAGCTGGTTTGATCATGGCCTGATCCACTACACATTCAGGGAAACTGCAGGGAATCATCTCCTGCCACTGCCCTGTCTCTCTGACCTCCTGCAGTCTTTCTTTCACTACAGGGGGGGACCCACCACCTGCACCCTGCCAGATCATTACCGACGAGGTCAACCCCATTCACAGGCTAACTAGGGACAATACCTACGGTCACCGGTCCCGAAACTAGGCCGCACTCCAGGTGCACCTAGTGTACAGGTACAGGCATACACTGCCCTCCAATACCATTCACCACCATTTTGGTGTCTACTGCACTCTCTGGGGGAAAGGTCAGGCCTTTTCCCAGTAAAAAGGATCTAGTGGCCCCTGTGTCCCTGAGAATCACTATGGACTTGCTTGCCCCACTCGAGGGGTATGGGGTTACTTTCCCTTCAAACACAAAACCCTGATAACCTTCAGGAATCCTATTAATTTTTCCTGCACTGGCCATAGTAAGCTTCCTGGGTTGCATTCTTACTGCAGTTAAAGCCACAGCTTGTTCTGCTGTGCTTTGCATCAGGTCCCTGTCTTCACTGAATGGGTGTGCCCAGATTAACCCTACAGTTTCCCCTTTAGTTTCCAGCAGTCAGCTTTTAAATGCCCTGCCTTATTACAATGGAAGCATACAGGTCTCTGGGTCTCACTCTTGCACACAGCTCCTTCCGTTTTGGTTGGAGGAGGGCCCCCTGTGTCTCCTGCTTTCCCTTCTCTCCCAGGACTAGCTGGGCTTCTATCACCTTTCCACCCTTTCTCCTTTTCAGATTTGTGGGGGTGATTAGAAAAGGTTCTCCCTGGGAAACCGACTTATAAATTAAAGCAAACTCATCAGCCAGAGTGGCTTCTTGCCGGGCTCCCTGAACCCACTGCTCCTCTACATGGGTCTTTATTGAGAGTGGGAGAGTGTTTTTAAATCTCTCTGACAGAATTACTTCCTTGAGAGTCTCATAGCTGAGCTGTATTTTAACAGCCCTCAGCCACTGGTCAAAAGCCAGCTGTTTACTTCTTTCAAACTCCAGATAAGTTTGATTAGCTTGCTTTTTGCAGGTTCTAAACTTTTCGCGTTACACTTTGGGTACTAATTTATATGCCCCGAGGATAGCATTTTTGGTCAGTGCACAATTTGATGAACTCTCATCTGGCAACAAGGAATAAACCTCATGTGCTTTTCCGGTTAGCTTGCTTTGTATTAAAAGAGACCAGGTCTCAGCTGGCCATTTTAGCTGCCTTGCCAGTTTCTCAAAAGACACACAAAAAAAGCTTCCATATTTTCCTCATTGAATTTTGGAATTAATTGCGCGAGTTTTAGCAATTTTGTCCCCAGCCCTGAATTCTGCTCCTCCGTATTGGCCATGCTTTCACTGGAGTTACTCTGTTGGCCCCTAGTTAACTCAAGCCGCTTCAACTCTCTTTCTTCACATTCTTTCTGGAATATTCTTTCTCTCTCTCTCTCTCCTGCCTCTCTCATTCTTTCTCCTGTCTTTCTTTTTCTTCACGTTCCTTCTGGAAGGCTCTCTTTTTCTTCCTCTCTCTTTCCTCAAATTCAAGTTTCCTCTTTTCCAACTGTATCTTTGCTAACAATACCCTGGAGTCTGCTTCTAACCCCATTACCATTTCTTCAGATTCAAGGGAAAAATGGTTGGTCACTAGCCTTAGGAGTTCAGACCTGCTAGCCTTGCCACGTACAGTGATCCCACATTGCTCAGCCATTTTTCTCAACTGTTCCATAGACAGTGCTTTTAACTTATCCTAAGTTACTTCTGCCTGGCTTGGAGAGCTACTTGCTTTAGTTACAGACATGTTAGTATTCAATCACACACAACCACAAGAAAACCTGTATTAATCTTGCTCTTTTTGATTGGGAACAATTTGGCTTCCCACTTCAATTTTTCTTGTTTGTCTGTGGGTAAAATCTAGCACCCAAATTTCTGTTACGACCAGGTTAGAAAGGTGTCTAGGGGTCTTTCTCAGCCTTCACATAGTCTTATTGTAACAGGGTTTAATTTTTAAACACACCGTGTTTTGAGCTCTCCCTTGGTGAATTCTTGTTCACCGCTTTCCAATTATAAGGCAAAGAAATGAGCACAAACAAACCTTCTTCGGTTTAAAGAAGAAAAGTGAAATTTATTAAAACTTAAACCCTAATTTGGTTAACTCCTATGGATACACGCCATGCCCCACACTAGCATGCATACGCGATATGCACGTGCAAATAGAGACAGAAAAGAGAAGAAAGAAAAGAGGTTTGAGGCAATATCAGAAGAGTTTTTTGTTGCTGTACTTCAAGCTCACTGTAGCCCTTTTGTAGGTAATTCATGCTTTTTGTTGGGGCCCAGTATTCTTCTTAAGCCTTGTTCACTGGAGGAGACTTTTCTCTTTTGGGGTTCCTGTGTCTCCAATGCATTCCAAAACTGGTGAGAAAGTGAGCAGACAGGAGAGAGGTGGCGGCAAGCCAGCCACGAGAGGTCTTTGCCAGTCCAGGAGCAGAACAGCTTTCTGAGTTCAAATTCTCTGTGACAAGTTCAAATTCAAAAAGCTCCAACAGCCAGTTAGTCATGTGACTAAATTGGTCTGACCACATCTGTTTGTGTATTCAGCCATTTTAGCAGTTAACCTGGAATGCTAGCCTCTCCACCTTCAACGTCTGATAATCAAAAGTCCATTGAGGATTAAATTGGAGCAGGGAGTGGCCCCTTTGTCCTTTCCAAGTACTGTCTGTTACTATGCAAATGTCTTTCCAGTCAAGGGTCTGGTGTTTTTTTTTAAAAAACAAGTTCTTTCTTTACTCCAGTAACAGTTTAAAAATCAATGTTCATGTGGCGAGATATGAGTGCCTCATTCTTGGCATGTGGGGGCCTGCATGACACTACTTATAACTCTCCACCAAGCTGCTCCGACCGCAAACACTCTCAAGTCTGCAATCTCTGGACTCTCTGATTTAGATTATGGCTGGTCTGTATCTCAATTTCATTCACCCTCCTTTAAGCCATATCCAGTTACACCCTTTCTACCCTTTAACAAAAATCTATAGATCTCAGTCTTGAAAATTTTAATTTTCCTTGTGTTGACAGCTTTTTAGGGAAAGATTGTTCTAGATTTCCACTATTGTGCATGTGAAAAAGCACTTCCTAATTTTAGTCATGAATACTTAGCTCTAATATTAAAATTATGGCCCCACTTCTGTGTACCCCCACCAAAGGAAATAATTTCTCTATCTACTCTATTGAATCCCTTCATCATTTTAAACACCTCAATTATTGTCTAAACTTTAGGAAATACAAGCTAAGTTTGGTTTTCATATCACTGCTGTTTGGGGGGACATTGTGGTGTACAAATTGGCTGCTGTCTTTCCCTAAATTATCACAGAGATTTAGCTTCAAAAGCATTTAATTGGCTATGAAGCACTTTTGAACATTTGGAGCACATGAATTGTGCTGTATAAAATTCAAGTTTTCTTTCAATGTAGCAGAAACTTAACCACACTCCCAAGTAGCCTCAAAACAAAATTTCCACTAGCATGTTAATAAAACTCCATTCATCCATCCAATCATTAACTTCAACTGATAGACAGCTTTTCTTTTCATTTGGACATATTTCTTACATTGTATTTTGAAAAATCCTCAGTACTGCATCTGTAGCAATGTTCATTCAAAGACTACCGAAACAGAGTCAAACACCACAGCATGCTTTAAGCTTCACATACCATACACGGCATTCTTCGAAGGGGAATAAACATACGCCAATGTATACAGGTAGAAGTTCAGAAGGCCATAGAAAGATAAAAATTCAGCTGGTAGCCTTAGTAAAGGAAGAGAATCAAACATATAGAACTGCAGTATTATAAAAAACCTTATTAAAATGTCGAACACTCTGTGACAATAAGCCATTGGCTCAACACAAAAAGTTTGACACAAGACAATTTTAAGTATAATGAAATATTCTTGAATACATCAGAAAAATTAAAATTGCTGCACTTGCGTGACCTTTCCCCCACCTTTTCCAAATACTGGGAGGTGGTAATTGAGTTTGCATACAAATCATACCCCATTAAACCCTCCTGCAAAGGCTTACTCCCTGAAGTTTTCTTACAGATGGTTAACGATTTGTCTGAACTCATCAAAGTGACCCTTCCCTACCACCTCTGCCCCTCCTCAGCTATCCCCAGTTTCCAGGCTGGAACTCTGCCCTTTAGGATTTATCTTCTTTGCAGACGACACAAAGCTGGGGAGTAATGTGAGCTGTGAGGCTGATGCAAAGAGGCTACAATGTGACTTGGATGAGTTGGACGAGTGGGCAAATGCATGGCAGATGCAGTATAACGTGGATAAATGTGAGGTTATCCACTTTGGTTGTAAAAACAGAAAGGCAGATTATCTGAATAGTGACAGATTGGAAAAGGGGGAGGTGCAATGAGACCTGGGTGTCCTTGTCCACCAGTCGCTGAAAGCAAGCATTCAGGTGCAGCAAGCAGTTAGGAAGGCGAATGGTACGTTGGCCTTCACTGCAAGAGGATGTGAGTACAGGAGCAAGGATGTCTTACTGCAGTTTTACAGGGGCTTGGTGAGACCACATCTGGAGTATTGTGTGCAGTTTTGGTCTCCTTATCTGAGGAAGGATGTTCTTGCCATGGAGGGAGTGCAAATAAGATTTACTACGCTGATTCCTGGGATGGTAGGATTGACATATGAGGAGAGATTGGGTCGACTAGGCCTATATTCATTAGAGGTTAGAAGAATGAGAGGGGAATCTCATGGAAACCTATAAAATTCTAACAGGACTAGAGGGGTGAGGTGCAGGGAGGATGCTCCCGATGGCTGGGGAGTCCAGAACCAGGGGTCGCAGTCTCAGGATACCAGGTATGCCATTTAGAACTGAGATGAGGAGAAATTTCTTCACTCAGAGGGTGGTGAACCTGTGGAATTCTCTCCCGCAGAAGGCAGTGGAGGCCAAGTCATTAAATATATTCAAGAAGGAGATAGATATATTTCTTCAAGGGATCAAGGGATATGGGGAAAAAGCGGGAACAGGGTACTGAATTAGACGATCAGCCATGATCTTTTTTGAATGGTGCAGCAGGCCCAACGGGCCAAATGGCCTACTCCTGCTTCTATTTTCTATGTTTCTGCTTTTTTAATTAAGGTTGAATAAATATATCTATATCCCTATCCCATTTCACTTAACTCTCTCTAAATGGAACACCACATGCTAAACCTGTACAGGCTTGGCATCTTTATACGGCCTGCACTAGCTAGTGTTACATCACAATCAAATTTTTTTAATGCAGTCTAAACATTAGTCATCATTAGAAATCAAGTTGAAGCACACGAAAGGATATAGTTCTGATAATGAGTTGAAAGTTCAGCTACAAAGTTATCTTGCAGGACCTTTGCTCCAAACCTCAGGTATACTATTACAATGCTGAAAAAATACAAAATTAAGTAAAAATTAAGATTTTTTTTAGTAAGAGACTGAAATAATAAACAAGGGAAGGAGAAAAATATTGCAATTACATTTTTTAAGTAGTACTGGAAAAATAAGGTGTAGCTGCAAAAATATCAGGTCTGGTTAATGGCAGTGATAGGAAATACATATTAAAATTAGTCTCTGAAAAGGATCATAATAATATTTCATCAAACTAATTTTTAAAAAAGTTAGGATATCAAGAGGAAAAATATTCAAGAAGTGTGGTCAGACATATTCTAATATTTCAAAAGCAAAATACTGCAGATGCTGGAAATTTGAAATAAAAACAGGAAATACTGGAAATACTCAGCAGTTCTGGCAGCACCTGTGGACAGAGAAACAGAATTAACGTTTCAGGTCGATGACCCTTCAAATTTAATGTTTCTCTACATTCAGAAATTGCTAATTACACTTATGGCGGGGGGTGGGGGCTGTTAAATTGGATAAGACCTGAAAATGGGCACTTTGCACAATCAACCTGCACCCGTTTACTGCGTTGCAGGTAGCATGGTAAATTTGTGTTGTCTGCTGATTTAAATAATTGTTGGGCAGAATTTAATGCAGGGGTAAGTTGGTGTGGGGGCCAGAGAATAGCGTCGGAACTGTCCCAGAAATCCGGCATTGTGATGTCAGTTCCAAATTTTGCCAATAGCAGGAAAGCACCATGGCAGCATTGATGGCCCAACATGACAGGAAGCTATTTTAAATTGCTGAACTACTTTTTAAAATGCATTTAAATATAATTATTTCCGATTTAATGATTGGCCCCAGATTTTGTGAACGGCGGGTGGCACTCACGTCTTCGGGTTCATGGCCATTAAAACCTGGCGGCACCAAGGCGAGAGGCCACATTGCCACGAAGGGGAGGCAGCCCGATCATTGCGGCTTGGGGAAGGGGCATGCGGATTTGGAAGCCGTTGTCGGACTGCGTGGCTCTGTGCTCTGCACAGAGGTTCGTGGTCTCGGGGGATATGCAAGGGGATTCGGGGCCTCAGGGCTCTGAAAGGGTTGAGTGTGGGTTTGGGGGATGCTGTATTTGGTTAGCAAACTGCTGTGGTGTGTTTGGTGCTCACACTGCTGGAACAGAGGCTGAGCCATCAGCAAGGTTGAGGAACTACGCTGAGAGAACTGTCAAAGGCAGTTGCCAAGGCAGGGTCGCCTCTGCATCGACAACGACCTGCAGGCCCACAGGTCATCGGATTAGCTTCTTCCAAATGTTCGAGCGCCATTGTCAGTGAAGACCTTGGCTCTCCAGGGAGACCATCAACAACTGCTGCAGTACAGATTGCGATCTCTGGGATTTGGGGGTCATCCTATGCCAGTGGCCTTGTAGATCACCATGGTACTAAACTTCTACGCATCCAAATCTTTCCAAGGATCCATGGGAACATGTGTAGGGGCGCAAAGGCAGGAGCTCACCATTGCATCAAGGAGGTTACCAATGGCCTGTTTAAGAGGGCTGGTGACTATGTGCGCTAATGGTCCGATCCTGACAGGCCGTCGGGTGCGGGGTCACATCTCAGATGTCATCTTCAAGCGTTAGGAGGCTGCTTAGCACCTGAAAAATGGGCACTGCACAGCCCAATTTAGCCCCTATAATTTCTTCAGCATTTAACTGAGATGCTGGCTTACTTCCCTTGGAACCATATGTCTCTCTTACCTTATTACCAACACAATAAATGTTAGCCCAGTCAAAAACTTCAGTCGGAGATCTGAAACAAAAAGCATACATATAGATGGCAATCACTCATCTGAAATATGCACAAACGGTATTTTCACTTTATTAAAACAGAAAAATGAAACAGAGAAACTGAATTTAAAAATGCAAGACTCAATAACACAAGCAAAGCAAGCCACAAACTTCCACAACAGAATTACATTTCCTTGATTAAAGTGGAGTTACATTTTACCCTAAATCAGGGAACATGATGAGCGTTAGTCAAGGGTGTCAAATCTATAACCTGCCATGTGCTGTGCAAAGTTTCCTGGGACTGCTCTTACAGCCCGGTAGTCTTGCGCCTTGAAATTTGTGCCACAGTACTGCTCCTCTCTCGCTCAGCGGCGCCAGTGCCCCCTCCCGCTGGTACAAAGATTCAGCACCTGCTTGTGCCTTGTGGAGACGAGTAAGGTGGGGTACGGAAGGTGCAGGGAAAAGAACATGACTGGGGAACATGTGCACGTGTCCGACATTCTCTGCAGAGCTTGGAGCAGCAGCACCAGCAAGCCAGCAATGTGGGAGGCAGTGGCGTACTGGTATTGTCACTGGACTAGTAACCCAGAGACCCAGAGTATTCCTCTGGGGACATGGGTGTGAATCCCACCACGGCAGAAGGTGGAACTTAAATTCAATTAATAAAAGAAAAAATATGAAATTTAAAAAAGCTAGTCTAATGATGGCCAAGAAACCATTGTCAATTGTCACAAAAACCCATCTGGTTCATTAATGTCCCTTAGGGAAGGAAATCTGCTGTCCTTACCTGGCCTGGTCTACATGTGACTCCAAACTCACAGCAATGTGGGTGACTCTCAAGTGCCCTCTGAAATGGCCTAGCAAGCCACTCATGTACCTAACCGCTAAAAAGTCAATAAGGAATGAAACCGAACAGACCACCCGGCATCAACCTAGGCATCAGAAACGACAATGGCAAACCCAGCCCTGTTGACCCTGCAAAATCCTCCTTACTAACCTCTGGGGGCTTGTGCCAAATTTGGGAGGGCTGTCCTACAGTCTAGTCAAGCAACAGCCTGACAGTCATACTTACAGAATCATACCAAACAGACAATACCCCAGACACAACCATCACCTGGATATATCCTGTCCCACTGGCAGGACAGACCCAGCAGAGATGGTGGCACAGTGGTATATAGTTGGGAGGGAGTTCCCTGGGAGTCCTCAACATCGACTCCGGACCCCATGAAGTCTCATGGCATCAGGTCAAACATGAGCAAGGAAATTCCAGCTGATTACCACCTACCACACCCCCTCATCTCATGAATCAGTACTCCTCCATGTTGAACAGCACTTGGAGGAAACACCGATGGTGGCAAGGGCGCAGAACGTACACTGGGTGGGGGACTTCAATGTCCACCACCAAGAGTGGCTCGGTAGCACCACTACTGACCAAGCTGGTCAAGTCCTAAAGGACATAGCTGCTAGAGTGGGTCTGCGGCAGGTGGTGAGGGAACCAACAAGAGGGAAAAACATACTTGACCTCGTCCTCACCAATCTGCCTGCCGCAGATGCATCTGTCCATGACAGTATTGGTAGGAGTGACCACCGCACAGTGCTCGTGCAGACGAAGTCCCGTCTTCACATTGAGGATACCGTCCATCGTGTTATATGGCACTACCACTGTAGTGATTGGGATAGATTTTGAACAGATGCAAAACTGGGCATCCATGCTGTGGGCCATCAGCACCAGCAGGATTGTACTCAACCAGAATCTGTAACCTCATGGCCCGACATATCCCCCACTCTACCATTACCATCAAGCCAGGAGACCAACCCTGGTTCAATGAAGAGTGCGGGAGGGCATACTTCAAAATGAGGAGTCAACCTGGTGAAGCTACAATCCAGGACTACTTGCATGCCAAACTGCATACGCAGCATGCAATAGACAGAGCTAAGCAATCCCATAGCCATTGGATCAGAACTAAGCTCTACAGTCCTGCCACATCCAGTCGTGAATGGTGGTGGACAATTAAACAACTAACAGGAGGAGGCGGCTCCACAAATATCCCGATCCTCGATAACAGGGGTGCCCAGCACATCAGTGCAAAGGATAAGGCTAGAGCATTTGCAATAATCTTCAGCCGGAAGTGCTGAGTGGATGATCCATCTCGGCCTCCTCCTGAAGTCTCCAGCATCATAGATGCCAGATTTCAGCCAATTCGATTCACTCCACATGATATCAAGAAATGACTGAAGGGACTGGATACTGCAAAAGCTATGGGCCCTGACAACATTCCGGAAATAGTACTAAAGACCTGTGCTCCAGAACTTGCCGCGCCCCTAGCCAAGCTGGTCCAGTACAGCTACATCACTGGCATCTACCCTGCAATGTGGAAAATTGCCCAGGTATGTCCTGTACACAAAAGGCAGGCCAAGTCCAACTCAGCCAATTACCACTTCATCAGTCTACTCTCAATCATCAGTAAAGTGATGGAAGGTGTCACGACAGTGCCATCTAGCAGCACTTGCTTAGCAATAACCTGCTCATGACGCTCAGTTTGGGTTCTGCCAGGGCCACTCAGCTCCTGACCTCATTACAGCCTTGGTTCAAACATGGACAAAAGAGCTGAACTCCCGAGGTGAGATGAGGATGACTGCTCTTGACATCAAGGCAGCATTTGCCCTAGCAAAACTGGAGTCAATAGGAATCGGGGGAAAGCGCTCCGTTGGTTGGAGTCATACCAAGCGCAAAGGCAGATGGTTGCGGTTGTTGGAGGTCAATCATCTCAGCTCCAGGACATCACTGCAGGAGTTCCTCAGGGTAATGTCCTAGGCCCAACCATCTTCAGCTGCTTCATCAATGACTTTCATCAATGACAAAGAACGAGACTGAGTGAGACAGGCAGTGTTTAAAAAGAGCAACAGCAGCAGGGAAGAAGGAGACTGAGTGAGACCGGCGGTGTTTAAAATGTGCAGTGGCAGCACGCCTGAGTTTTGAAAAATAAAAGCAAACAGTGCCATCATGGGAGAGCTGCAAGGTGATTGGTTGGTCAGTCACTGCTGTTCGGGAATAGCTCTAAATAGCTGGGTAAATATCTCAGGTAAGAAAAAAGTTTTTTGTTGTTGAAAAAAAAACCTCTGGTGATAAGGTGAATACTACGAAAGTGTTTTTTAAAAAGTACAGTGTGGCTTATTAAGGACTTTAGATTGTAGTGAGTAGAACAAGGCCCCTAGTGTAATTAGTATTTTTTAAAGGGAGTAACTAAACTAATTTAATGGTAAGTCATGGCAGGAGAGCTAGCCCCATGATATGCTCCTCCTGTGCTATGTGGGAAATCAGGGATGCT
The DNA here is from genome assembly GCF_036365525.1 of Heterodontus francisci. Taxonomy (NCBI): domain Eukaryota; kingdom Metazoa; phylum Chordata; class Chondrichthyes; order Heterodontiformes; family Heterodontidae; genus Heterodontus; species Heterodontus francisci. Next base: position 44,698,489 of record NC_090383.1, on the reverse strand, counting down.
TCCAGTGTCCCTGACGACCATGTGTGCAGGAAGTGTATCCATCTGCAGCTACTGGCTATCCACATTACGGAGCTGGAGCTGCGAGTGGATTCACTGTGGAGCATCCGCGATGCTTAGGAAGTCAAGGACAGCAGGGTAGCGAGGTGGTCACACCGCAGGTAATTGCTGCACAGGCAGAAAAGGGATGGGTGACCACCAGACGGAGTAGTAGGCGCAGGCAGGTAGTGCAGGAGTCCCCTGAGGCCATCCACCTATCAAACAGATATACCGCTTTGGGGAATGACCTCTCAGGGAAAAGCAGCAACAGCCAGATCCGTGGCACCACGGAGGGCTCTGCTGCACAGCAGGGGAGGAAAAGGGGTGGAAGAGCTATAGTGATAGGGGATTCTATTGTAAGGGGTACAGATAGGCGTTTCTGTGGCCGCAAACGAGACTCCAGGATGGTACGTTGCCTCCCTGGTGCTAGGGTCAAGGATGTCTCAGAGCGGCTGTAGGACATTCTGAAAGGGGAAGGTGAGCAGCAAGAGGTCATGGTCCATATTGGTATGAACGACATAGGCAGGAAGAGAGATGAGGTCCTGCAAAGTGAATACAGGGAGTTAGGCAGAAGGTTAAAAAGCAGGACCTCCATGGTTGTAATCTCAGGATTACTCCCTGTGCCATATGCTAGTGAGGGTAGGAATAGGAGGATAAGGCAAATGATTGCATGGCTGAAGAGCTGGTGTAGGCTTCAGCTACTTTAATCATTGGGATCTCTTCTGGTGCAGAGGTGACCTGTACAAGAGAGCCGGGTTGCATCTGAACTGGAAGGGGACCAATATCCTTGCGGGGAGGCTTGCAAGTACTACTCGGGAGGGTTTAAACTAGTCTGGCAGGGGGGTGGGACCCAAAGTAGTAGTCTCCCTGATGAGATAGTTGAGGCAAATGTAGAGGTTAAAGCAAGCAAGTCCAGTAGGCAGGCCGGGCAGGGGTAGGACAGGGAGCGTGGAAGGTCTGGTAGGCTAAACTGCATTTACTTTAATGCAAGAAGCCTTACAGGTAAGGCAGATGAACTCAGAGCAGGGATCGGTACATGGGATTGTGATATTATAGCTATTACGGAAATGTGGTTGAGGGAAGGGCAGGACTGGCAGCTCAATGTTCCGGGGTACCGATGCTTCTGGCGTGACAGAGGTGGAGGTAAGAGAGGAGGGGGAGTTGCGCTATTGATTAGGGAGGACATCATGGCAGTACGTAGAGAGGATATCCCAGGGGGAACGTCCAGCGAGGCCATATGGGTAGAACTTAGATATAAGAAAGGGGTGATCACTTTAATGGGATTATACTACAGGCAGCCCAATAGTCCAAGGGAATTGGAGGAGCACATATGTAGGGAAATCACAGATAGGTGTAGGAATTGTAGGGTTGTAATAGTAGGTGATTTTAACTTCCCTAATATTGACTGGGACTGCCTTAGTGCTAAGGGATCAGATGGGGAAGAATTTGTTAAGTGTGTCCAGGATAGTTTTCTGAAACAGTATGTGGATGGCCCTACGAGAGAAGGGGCTACACTCGACCTCCTCTTGGGAAATGAGGTGGGCAGGTGGTTGATGTGTCAGCGGGGGAGCACTTTAGGACCAGTGACCATAACTCTATTAGCTTCAAGATAATTAAGGAAAAGCACTGGTCCTCAGGTTGAAGTCCTAAATTGGGGGAAGGCTAATTTCGATGGCATCAGACAGGAACTCTCAAAAGTTGAATGGGAGAGGCTGTTTACAGGTAAAGGGACGTCTGGCAAGTGGGAGGCTTTTAAAAGTGAGATAGGAAGAGTTCAGGGCTGACATGTTCCTGTTAGATGGAAGGGCAAGGCTGGAAAGTTTAGGGAACCTTGGTTGACGAGGGATATTGAGGGTCTGGTCAGGATAAAGGAGGAGGCATATGTCAGGTATTATTATTTTTTTTTATTATTTAGAGATACAGCACTGAAACAGGCCCATCGGCCCACCGAGTCTGTGCCGACCATCAACCACCCATTTATACTAATCCTACACTAATCCCATATTCCCCTACCACATCCCCCTACCACCTATACTAGGGGCAATTTATAATAGCCAATTTATCTATCAACCTACAAGTCTTTGGCTGTGGGAGGAAACCGGAGCACCCGGCGACAACCCATGCAGACACAGGGAGAACTTGCAAACTCCGCACAGGCAGTACCCAGAATTGAACCCGGGTCGCTGGAGCTGTGAGGCTGCGGTGTTAGCCACTGCGCCGCCCATATAGGCAGCTGGGATCAAGTGAGTCCCTCGAGGAGTATAGGGGATGTAGGAGTACACTTAAGAAGGAAATTAGAAGGGCGAAAAGGGGCCATGAGATTTCCCTGGCAGATAAGATAAAGGAGAATCCTAAAAGATTCTATCAGTATATCAAGAGTAAAAGGGTAGCTGGGGAGAGAGTATGCCCCCTTAAGGATCAGTGTGGTAACAAGGGAGAGAACAGTGATATCCTGGAGCATATCAACATTACAAAGGAGGTGTTGGAGGTTTTGAAGCGCATTAAGGTGGATAAATCTCCAGGACCCGACCAGGTGTATCCTTGGATGCTATGGGAAGCAAGGGAGGAGATTGCTGGAGCCCTGGCAAAGATTTTTGTACCACCTTTAGCCACGGGTGTGGTACCAGAAGACTGGAGGATAGCTAATGTTGTGCCTTTATTTAAGGAGTTCAGCAGGGATAAACCAGGAAATTACAGGCCAGTGAGCCTTACATCAGTGGCGGGAAAGTTATTGGAAGGGATTCTGAGAGACAGGATTTATATGCATTTGGAAAGGCAAGGTCTGATTAGGGATAGTCAGCATGGCTTTGTGCGTGGGAAATCATGTCTCACAAATTTGATTGAGTTTTTTGAGGAGATGACCAAGGGGATTGATGAGGGCAGGGCAATGGCCGTTGTCTACATGGACTTTAGACAAGGTCCCGCATGGTAGGCTGGTCCGGAAGGTTCAAACACATGGGATCCAAGGTGAGCTAGCCAATTGGATACAAAATTGGCTTGGTGATAGGAGGCAGAGGGTGGTAGTGGAGGGCTGTTTTTCAGATTGGAGGCCGGTGACCAGTGGTATGCCGCAGGGATCGGTGCTGGGCCCTCTGTTGTTTGTCATATATATATTAATGACTTGGCTATAAATGTAGGGGGCATGATTAGTAAGTTTGCAGATGACACCAAATGTGGTGGTATAGCGGACAGTGAAGAAGGTTACAACAGGATACAGATCAACTGGGAAAGTGGGCAAGGCATTGGCAAATGGAATTTAATGCAAACAAGTGCGAAGTGATGCATTTTGGGAAGTTAAACCAGGGCAGGACATATACAGTGAATGGCAGGGCCCTGGGGAGTATTGTTGAGCAGAGACACCTTGGGGTGCAAATACATAGTTCCCTGAAAGTGGCAACACAGGTAGACAGGGTGGTGAAGAAGACGTATGGCATGCTTGCCTTCATCGGTCGAGGTATTGAGTACAAGAGATGGGACGTCATGTTACAGTTGTACATAACGTTGGTTAGGCTGCACTTGGAGTACTGTGTGCAGTTCTGGTCGCCGCACTACAGGAAAGGTTAAGCTCGAGAGGGTGCAGAAAAGATTCACCAAGATGTTGCCTGGTTTGGAGGGCTTAAGTTATAAAGAGAGATTGGATAGGCTGGGTCTGTTTTCCCTGGAGCGAAGGAGGCTGAGAGGGGACATGATAGAGGTATATAAAATTATGAGAGGCATAGATAGGATAGATAGTCAGAGTCTGTTTCCCATGGTAGGGGTGACTAAAACTAGAGGGCATAGATTTAAGGTGAGAGTGAGGAGGTTTAAAGGGGATCAAAGGGGTAAATATTTCACACAAAGAATAGTGGATATCAGGAATAAACTGCCAGAGGAGGTGGTGGAGGCAGGAACAGTAGCAACATTTAAGAGGCATCTGGACAGGTACTTGAATGAGAAAGGCATAGAGGGATATGGAATTAATGCAGGCAGGTGGGATTAGTATAGACAGGCATTATGGTCGGCATGGACGCGGTGGGCCAAAGGGCCTGTTTCTATGCTGTACGACTCTATGACTATGACCTTCCTTCAATCATAAGGTCAGAAGTGGGGATGTTCGCTGATGATTGCACCATGTTCAGCACCATTCACAACTCCTCAGATACTGATGCAGTTCGTGGGGTAGAAATGCAGCAAGACCTGGACAATATCCAGGCTTGGGCTGATAAGTGACAAGTAACATTCGCACCACACAAGTGCCAGGCAATGACCATTTCCAACAAGAGAGAATCTGACCATATCCCCTTGACATTCAATGACATTCCAATCACTAAATCCCCCACTATCAACCTCCTGGGGGATACCATTGACCAGAAACTGAACTGGAGTAGCCATATAAATACCGTGGCTACAACAGCAGTTCAGAGGCTAGGAATCCTGGAGCGAGTAACTCACCTCCTGACTCCCCAAAGCCTGTCCACTATCTACAAGGCATAAGTCAGGAGATGGAATACCCTCCACTGGCCTGGATGGGTGCAGCTCCAGCAACACTCAAGAAGCTCGACACCATCCAGGACAAAGCAGCCCGCTTGACTGGCACCCCATTCACAAACATTCACTCCCTCCACCACCGATGCACAGTGGCAGCAATGTTTACCATCTACAAGATGCACTGCAGCAACGCACCAAGGCTCCTTAGACAACACCTTCCAAACACGCAAACTCTACCACCTGGAAGGACAAGGGCAAATGCATGGGAACACCCCACCACTTGCAAGTTCCCCTCCAAGCACACACCATCCTGACTTGGAACTGTATCACCATCCCTTCATGTCGCTGGGTCAAAATCCTGGAAATCCCTTCCTAACAGCACTGCAGGTGTATCTACACCACATGGACTGCAGTGGTTCAAGAAGGCAGCTCACCATCACCTTCTCAAGGGCAATTAGGGATGGGCAATAAATGCTAGACTAGCCAGCGATGCCCATATCCCATGAATTAACAAAAAAAAGTAACATGGTGAATGGAAGTGGCACCAAGAGTTAGAGCAGCCAGTAAAGGGTTGTGTGAAACTAGAGGACTTTATTGCAGGTAAATAGTGAAAAATTGTTTCCATTAACGCACAAATGGAGAACAAGGGGATGTCCAACTTCTTCTTTGGCCTCCTTGTCTCGGGAGACAATGGGTAAGCGCCTGCAGGTGGTCAGTGGTTTGTGGAGCAGCGCCTGGAGTGGCTATAAAGGCCAATACTAGAGCAACAGACTCTTCCACAGGTGCTGCAGAAAAAATTGGTTGTCGGGGCTGTTACACAGTTGGCTCTCCCCTTGCGCTTCTGTCTTTTTTCCTGCCAACTGCTAAGTCTCTTCGACTCGCCACACTTTAGCCCCGCCTTTATGGCTGCCCGCCATTAACGCACGAATGGAGAACAAGGGGATGTCCAACTAACAGGAGGAAAACATATACTGGGCTGAATTTTACCAGCCCCTTGACAGCAGGGGTCGCAGCTGGGGGGGGCTAGTAAAATTCTGTGGGAAGAGGCCCGTCTCAACTTGCGACAGAGAAGGGCATATTACCGATGGCGGGGGACCTCGGTGCAGCCCGCCCCACCTCCTCACCACCCCCCCCGCCTCCTGGCAGTGGGCCCTTCATCTAAATATGTAAATGTACAGTAATGATATGTTAATTGACCTACTTGCAGGCAGTGTCTGTCCCACGCCTATTTTGTGGCCACCGTTCGTCCTTCGTGCGCCTTCAGAACTCCATACGGAGTTCCAAGGCGAGAACCTGGTGGGGAGGGGGGCAGGAATAAAATTCTCGGGGCGGGAGGGGTGGGGGAGCGGGGAAATCACTTTTTATTGGATGTGGGGTTGGTGGAAAGGGTTTCAAGAGCAAAAGTCAGAAGGTTGGGGCGAGGGGGGGGTGGTGGGGGGGAAGTTCGGGTCAGGAAAAAGACACGTGTTGGTCATATCAGGCATTGAAATGATCATTGGAGGGGGTTTCGGGAAGGGCCTCCATATCTTTATTAATTGTTAAGTAAAAATTCCTAACACATAATCTTTAAAAATTACAATGACTTCTAAGGGCTTGAAGCCCTTTAAAAATGGCGCTGGCACCGGCGTGGTGGTGCCAGACGCCGTTGCCGGGGACGTGGCAGCCGCCCCCTCTATTAAAATCAGCCCCTGCGCGTAATATTGCGGGGGCTCAGGGACGGCGCATCCGTGCAGGATGCACACCTCCATCAGAGTGCGCCGCCACGAACTGCGGTGCACTCTTAAAATTCAGCCCACTAATTTCTATCTCAACTAACATTTGCTGATTGTGGCCCATGCCATTGCCAGCATGTTAAATCAGGATCACAATGTAAAATTACATTTGACAGTTCGCTTATAGATATATGCAAATTAATGAGAACATGGATTAAACTTTATATTGGTTCATGTTTAACATAAAGCTGTAATAATACATCCTTATGCAACAGTCTATTCTCTGTCATTTCAGATGAGTCAATATTTTAGCAGAAGTTTCATGCAGCAGTAAATTCCCCTTACCAAAGTATGGCATATTTTTCAGTTCAGAGCAGGCCCTCACAATCAGGAAAACAAGGTATAAAATATACAAGGAACCCACTATCAGGAAGAAAATCTTCATTCCCTACAAAACAGTAACAAAAATAAAATTGAAAATAAAGACATTTTCTTCACATAACAAGACACAACAAGGTACATCTTTTCAATAAAATTTTTGAATTCTCCATGGCCCTATACAAGAAACAAAAAACTTGCATTTATACAGCACCTAATAACGTCCTCAGAATATCCCAAAGCACTTCAAAACCAATGAACTACAGCTTCAGTCACTGTTAATCAGTCAACATGCCAGTTGCTTTCTACACACCAAGCTCTGTAAACACTAAGTGAACAACCAGTTAACCTGTTTTGGGTAGTGCTGGGGAAGGGAATATTGGTCACACTCTCCAAATAGTGTCATGGGATCTTCTGCACCCTCCCAAACAGGTACACAGGGCCTCAGTTTACAGTCTCAGCTGAAAGACAGTACTTCTGGCAATGCAGCACTCTAGGACCCGTGCTGAAGTATCAGCCTAGATTAGGCACTCCTGCAATAGGGCTCCTGACTCATGAAAAGTTAATACCAACTCAGCCGAGCTGGCATATAAATAAACAGATAGTCTGTTTAAAGCTGTAGATCAGCACGCAACATTCCACAAAAGCATGCATTCTATTAACAGTTCAACTACACTGAAATTTTTAACTCAAATATTTATGGGATCAACTTTATGGGCTGAATTTTATTTGGGTGCCGCACCCTTTCAACTCAGCGGGGCGCCCGCATTTAGTGGCCGCCGCAGAGCCCCCGCGATATTACGGGCGGGGGCTCATTAGAATCACAGCGCCGAGCCGCCCTCCCCATATTACGTGGGGAGAGGCGGGACATTCGGCGCAGCGAGAGTTTTTGATAGTTGGGCAGCAGGTGCTGGGGCCCTATTTTAAGCGCCCCAGCACCTGCTTCCTGCCAGCTGTCAAGGAACACTTACCTGACTGCTAAAGAGTGGGGCTGCCGTCAATCTGGCAGCAAAGCAGAAAGTGCTGCAGAAATCCAGCAGGTCAGGCAGCATCTGTGGAAAGAGCAGCAGAGTTAACTTGTCCAAGTTCACAGACCTGAAAGTTAACTCTGCTTCTCTCTCCACATATGCTGCCTGACCTGGTGACCCCAGCACTTTCCGCTTTGCTGCCCTGCTGTGTCCCAGTGTCCTGTGAAGTTGCGATCCTCTTCTCCCACCCAAGTGTAACATTTCCTTCTTGTAGGCGTGCCACACCTGGGTGAATAACCTTAAATTTGCACATTCCAGGACATGAGCCTTAAGTAGACCATAAAAGGTATTACAGAGGTTTACAGAAAACACACCGACACAAATGGGAATGCACGGGTGTCACTAAATATTCCTCACCAACATGCATGTCCTTTTCTCTGTGTGAATAATGTGTGCCAGCATGTAGCGCCAATGTCACATACCTTTGCACCGTTGGCCCTTCAGGAGAGCCAACGTATGGAATATCATTGCCATGCCACCATTACCCATGAGCGTCTCCACGGATGCAGTGACATGGACATTGGCTCAGTCAGCTGCTGCCTCTAATGGTTTACACAGGGATGCTGCAAATGTGGACTGGTGCACAGCAGGTGAGCCAAGAGTGGTATGTGGCTTACAGAGCTCATGTCGGTTCCTATGGAGCAGACAACCTTTGTCTGATAAGCCACTTACGTACATCCCTAGCTCACTGCTAGCCCTGCGTGCAGAGCCTGGGTGCCATCTGCCCTCCCATGCATCTTTCATGTTGTAGTTCCTCAGCATCCTCATAGTTCGAGCAGGAATCCTGTTGACGTCTCTCCTCCTCATGCCACGCCTGGCCCCGATTGGGTGTGTAGTTGTGCAAAGCAGCAAAGAAAGGAGCTGGCCTTTTCGGCCCATAGTACAGGGCATTACCCTATCCATACAGGCTTTGGAGGCACTCTTTCAGCATGCCAATCCCCTGCTCAATGGTGGCTCAGGTAGCTCAGTGGCTGGTGTTGTATCTCTCCTCTGCAGCAGTGGTGGGGTCTCTCACTGGTGTCGGAAGCCATGTCCTCAAAGGATAGCCCTCATCTCCAAGAAGCCACCCCTCCATCTGAGCCAGTTCAGTGAACAGTGGAGGCAGCCGGGACTGGCGCAAGACCCAGGTGTCATGGCAGCTGCCTGAGAAGCGGTCACACATTCGCAGCAAGCATCTCTGGTGATCACATACCAACTCCACCTAGATTGAAAGGGCTCCTTTAATGGTGACGTCTGCAGGTGGCAGCCTGGCAGGAGGCCTGATGGCCACATTAGTGCAGTCTATGAACATTACAACCAATGGTTCTCTGGCAATGGTGCCAGAACCAGTGGCCCTCTGGGCCTGGCTGAGAGAGTCTGTCCTGAAGTGGACATACTCACTGGCCCACCGGTGTAGGGCATTGGTGACCTCCCTGATGCAGCGGTGCACTGCTGACTGTGTGACCCCACGAAGTCTCTGGTGGGCCCCCAAAAAGCTGCAGAGGCGTCAGGCTTGAGAACCGCTGCCAATGAGGAACAAAAGCATGCTATGTCCACCGGAGCCCATGGGCCGCAGGTCATCCTTGAGCAGGGAATAAAGATGTGTCACCATCCTCTTTACATGCGCAAATCGCCTCTGACACTGGTGCTCTAACATCCGATGGCATGTCACATGGGGCCTGTAGATGCACGGCAAACGTAATGGTGAGCTCCCCATGCGGGCTGCTGCTCACGACCAAGGGCCTCTACGTGGATCACACCTGCCTGTTGCTATTGCCTCTGGTGCATACGGATCCTCACGAGCAGAGGATCACACAATGTAGGATGAGCCATACCTATTTCCATGTGATAAATAAAGTTGAACCCTTCATGTATTCGAAGGTTCCTAACGGCAGAGATTGGTGTTGACGGGTACATCAGCCACTTTCCTGGATCAACTATGTGGCATGCCATGGCATTGCCCATCTTGGCCAACACTCAGTGGCACAGCATTACCACATCAAGATCCTACCAGCTGAATTGATTGCTCCCATCATCCATATAACCTTAATGCTCCTGCCCTTTCTGCTACCCAACTCACACACAGGGTGCCTAGCGTGCCATTGCTCCCTCACAAACACGAACAAACACAGAGCATACACTGTTAACAGAAGGATGGTACACAGTACCTTCCTTCATGCCAGCAGAGCTTTCCCACAAGTAATCCCAGACCCCCTCCCTTTAAGAATGTAGAGTGAGACCACTGTGTATCCCACCCCCCTCCCTTTAGGAATGCAGAGTGAGATCCCTGAAAAGAAACTTACCTTCTGCCTCTGTGGACCCGCCGGCTTTTCCAATCATGAACAGGATGGCACATGATGGCCGCCCGTTCATCGAAAGATCAGGAAGGGTCAATGGAGGGGTGGCGGGCTGCATAATCAGCAAAGGTAAGTACCATTTACCATATGCTAATTGTGGTGCCGCTGCCATGGAGCGGGGGGGGGGGTTGGGGGTGGTGGCCACACTGAGGTCCCCCTGCCGCCAGTAATTTGCAGCGGGCCCTTCTCAACGCTGCGGGTTGAGGCGAGCCTCTCTCTGCAGAATTTTACCACCCCCTGCACCGCGACTCACGGCATCGAGGGGCCAGTAAAATTCAGCCCTATGTCATCAATATACTATCCAGAGGCTAAAACAGATGTCAGACAGCATCTTATCTACAGAGTACTGTTACAGATAGGGAACAAATGGTGTGCTGACTTCCACTTTTTACCTCTCAGATGACTGCAGACGCGTTTTAGTCCCCGAGTGCTTTTAAGGGTCAAATAAATAGACAAATGACAGGTTTTCTCAAGTTTAAAAAAAGGATAACTGTTAATTTTTACACAATAACCGAAAAATGTTCACAACCTCTCCCACTCACACACACAAACACACAAAAAGAGAGTAGAGTGGTAGCATGGAGTTAGAGTTCAATTGTGGCAAAAGAGTTTGTTGTTTTAAGAAAACCTTTAGCAGTTGTTCGGGTGGAAATCTTTCATCAGTGCAGGCCAGAATGTTTGTTGTCTTGAAAATGATGACATGTTGAAAGCTCCTTGTGATTAAGCCTCTATCCAAAGTCGAGGGGGAAATTCCTGGTTCACTTTCGCAGATGGGGAGTTCCAAAGTCACCTTACAATTTCTTTGCTGCAGTAGTTAAAAGTAGCAGTCAGCAGCCTTAGCTGGAACAGTCTCACAGCTGTTTTGCTGGAAAAGACCTTCGCTGGTTGTTCTGCTGTTCCTCCCCTCTCTCTCCAGAGAGATACCTATTGAGGTAGAAACTTGTCAAGTTGGGGTGTCAGTCAGGTGACTAAGGGCTCTCACTCCTGGGTGATTCATACAATATCCCAAGACATGGGAACCATTGTTCCATGATGGCGTTTGAATGTGGTCCATTCTGATGCATAGGTGCTACCTATTATTTTAATCTTGGCTGCTGAGTCAGTCTGTCTACAATGGTCTTTGTTAGCTCCATTGCTGAAGATAGGAGTTGTTTGCATGGAATGGGCTGTTTTACATTTCAATGTGTTTTCCCCAAAGCTAATTCAGATGTGAATAATGCGTTTCACCTTCATCAAACGGACATGTTTATTGACAGTCCGGGGGGGCTCACCTGACCTCTACTCCACTTCCGTCTGGCATAAATGTGCCCATTCGTAGTTCAGTTCAACAGTTGACTTTTATTTCATAATTCCTCCAGTGCATTTCATATTTCACCATTGTTCCCTTCATGAGCGTGACACCTCACCGCAAAAGTCAAGAATCCTTGGTATTTCATTTTTTGTTGTTTCTTATAATTTTTTTCAGAAACAAAGAAAGTAGGATATAGGATAGCACACATTCGTCCCATGCACTCCTCAGGCTTTCAGTCAGGATTTCTTTATAGATCTCTGGTCGTACAGGGTTTAAATTCTGGACAGCACATCAGCTATAATGTCCTTTCCAGCTATATGTACAATTTTCAAGTTGAACGGGCTGGAGAAGTAGTCTCCATCGAAACAGTCTGGCATTTTTAACACTGAATTTTTCCAGAAATGTGAGGAGGTTTTGGTAAGTATAGATTTGTATTTCTCAGTGTCTGTTATTTGCATAAACTTCAAAATGTTCAAGGGCTAGGAGAAGTCCTAATGCCTCTTTCTCTATTGTGGAATATTTTCTTTGATATTTGTTTAGTTTTTTTTTTGAGAAATTGCCAACTGGTCTCTCGAGAACTGATTCATCATCTTGGAGTAAGACTGCTCCCACTCTGACATCACTGGCGTCAATAGCTATTTTAAAGGGTTTATTATATTTTGGGGCTGCCAATATTGGGTCATTTGTTAAAACTGCCTTTAACTTTAGAAAGCCAGCTGGCACCACTCTGACTACACTACTTTTACATTTTTCTTTCGCAAGCCGGTTAAGGGTGCAGCTGAGGTGAAGTTGGGAACAAATTTTCGGTAGAAAGTGCACATTCCCAGGAATCGCATGATTTCTTTCTTAGTTTTAGGGACAGGCAAATCTACCAGGACTTGCACTTTTGTTGCCCTTGGCAACACCCAACCTTGGCCGACATTGTGGCCCAAATAGGTTACTTCAACCTCAGCAAATTCACGTTTTGCTAAATTGGCCACTAGGTAAGCTTTCTGTAAACCCTTAAAGAGTTGCCTTACATGGTTCAAGTGGTCTTTCCAGGTATCACTGTAAACTAACAGTCATCCAGGTAGATGACACAGTTGTTCAAACCAGCTACCACCTGATTCATTAGTCTTTGGAAAGTGGCTGGGGCATTCTTTAAACCAATTGGCATTATTTTACATTGAAATAAGCCATCGGAGGTGACAAATGCGGAAACTTCTTTTGTTTGGGTGATCATAAGGACTTGCAATAAATTAATTTTACTAATGTAGGTAGAGTTTCCTACTCGGTCAATGCAGTCCTCAACACGGGGGATTGGGTATGAGTCTGTTCGGGTTACTGCATTAACTTTGCAGTAATCAATGCAAAGTCCGGTTGATCCACTAGGTTTGGGATCTAGTAAAATGGGTGAACTCCAGCTGCTTTAGCTGGGTTCAATTAAATCGTTGTCTAGTATATGTTGGATTTCTGTGCGGACTTGAGCCAATTCATCAGGGCTCAGCCTATAATGGTTTTGTTTCAAAGGTGGGATCTCTCCGACATCTACATCGTGTATAGTTAGAGAGGTATAACCTGGGGTGTCCTTGCAAACTTCCTCAAATTCCCTTAGCAGTGTTGCTAGGTCCTTTCTCTGCTGGTCAGATAGATAGTTTGGCTTCACTAGTATTGTCCTCCTGCACTGCTCTCACTGCCTAACATACACTTACTGGTTTATCTGGTTCCCGACTGGTATTTTTTTCAGCATATTTATGTGGCACAATGTGCTGTATCATTTATGTAGTTCACGTCACTGACTTTTGTTCCCCCTGCACTGGGCCTCTGAATCTCGCTTTTAGAGGTTCACCCTGTAATGGTAGCAGTACCAGAACCTGGTCCCCTGGTTTAAATTCTCAAGCTACAGCCTTTTTGTCTGCCTGCCTTTTCATGTTTTGCTGAGATGCTTTCAGGTGTTCTTTCGCTACAGTGCAGGCTTTAAAACGTCTCTCACAAATAGTGGATACGTAATTTAGCAATGAGGTTTCCCCCCTTTGATCCAGGAATTTTCCCTTGATCAATTTCAGGGGGCCTCTCACCTCACATTCAAAAAATAATTCAAATGGGCTGAAGCCTGTGGATTCATTTGATGAATCTTTGGCAGCAAACATCAAGAAAGCTACTTTATTCCAGTGATGGGGGTCATCACAGCAATATGCCCTGATCATGGTTTTCAGGGTTTAATGGTATCATTCTAGAGCCCCTTGGGACTGTGGGTGATATGCTACAGCAAGCAATTAAGAAGGCAAATAGTATGTTGGCCTTTCTTACAAGAAGATTTGAGTATAGGAGTAAAAATGTCTCACTGCAATTATATAGCGCCTCGGTGAGACCGCACCTGGAGTATTGTGCGCAGTTTTGGTCTCCTTATCTAAGGAAAGATTTACTTGCCATAAAGGGAGTGCAACGAAGGTTCGCCACACTAGTTGCTGGGACAGAGGAACTGTCCCATGAAGAAAGATTAAATAGACTGGACCTTTATTCTCTGGAGTTTACAAGAATGACAGTGATCTCATTCAAACACACAAAATTCTTTCAGGGTAAATGCAGGATGTTTTCACTGGCTGAGGAGTCTAGAACCAGGGGACACAATCTCAGAATAAGGGGCAGGCCATTTAGGACTGAGATGAGGAAGAATTTCTTCACTCAAAGGGTAGTGAATCTTTGGAATTCTCTGCTCCAGAGGGCTGTGGAGGCTCAGTCATTGAGTATGTTCAAGACGGAGATCGAAAAATTTCTATATATTAAAAACATCAAGGGAAAATGGTGTTGAAGTAGAAGATCAGCCATGATCTCACTGAATGGCAGAGTGGGCTCGAAGGGCTGAATGGCCTACTCCTGCTCCTATTTCTTATATTGTTATATGCTTATCCTGAAGATTGCAGATGGTCAATACCAAGGCTGTGTATGACTTCTTGGAATATTAGGAACATGAAATTAATTCCTTGATCAGACCGAATTTGTTTGGGCAGTTCATATCAGGTTAAAAACTGGGTCAGTCCCTCGACTACGGCTTTAGCTATAATTTTCCTCAAGGGTATGGTTCCTGGGAATTGGGTGGCCACATTCATGATGGTTAGGAGGTATTAGTAACCTGTCCTAGTTTTAGGTAAGGATCCCACGCAATCGACCAGAACTCTGCTGAAGGGCTCAGTGAAAGCAGGGATCGGGATTAGTGGGGCAGGTTTGATTGTAGGTTGTGGTTTCCTGATAACCAGGCAGGTACGGCAGGTCCTGCAAAATTTAACCACAGCTTGGTGGATTTGAGGCCAGTGTAAAGTATAGGCTTATTCTTGCCTGGGTCTTTCTGATACCCATGTACCCGATTTCATAGGCAATCCTCAAAATCTCCCTACGATATTTAGGGCGACTACAATTTGGTGGACCACAGTTCACTCTTCCTCTGGAGGTCACTGCGGAGGTCTCCAATTCTGCAGTTTTACTCCATTTTTAAAGTAATAACATTCAGGCATTTTCTCTGCTTCTGCCTCAGAACAGGTGGTCTGCTCTTTTATTTTAAAATCAGGGTCTACCTGTTGGATTTCAATTAAAGAGGATCTACTATATACCTCCTTCGCCTCCCCTAAATCTCCAAAAAAATGTTTCAGCCAGCCAGACCTCAGGGTCACCTGGCTGAATTACTAGCTCAGCTCGCTCTGGTGGAGCTTGCTTAGCCATGGACCTGGTTATCACACAGGGAATATTCCAGGGACTTCCTCCTGAATTTGTTCTGTCTCCTTGGCCTCATTTGGTGGTCTAAGACTGCTGGGGCTGCTACCACCCTACCTCCAGCCAAATCATTGCTTAGCAGCAAATCTATTCTAGACATAGGCAGGCTAGGAACAATCCCTACTGTAACTGGTCCAGAAACTAGGTCACACTGCAGGTGGACCCAATATAGGGGCATGTACATGTTCCCACCTTCAATACCTTTTACCAGAACCTTCATCTTCAGCGAGCTCTCTGGTGGAAAGGGCATGCCTTTATCCAGCATTAAAGACTGAGTGGCCCTTGCATCTCTGATGAGGACAATGGAGTTGTCCGTCTCATCCGAGGGATATGGGGGCAACTTTCCATTTAAAACAAAATCCTGCTAACCCTCAGAATTTTTTTCGGTTTCTGCCATACCTAGGGCGGTATTCTTTGAGGGGTCTATCACTGTGGTTAGGGCCACATGCTTGTCTGCCTTACTACCTGCTGAGGCACTTCTCTCGGCTACCCTTGTGAACTTCAACAAAACTCACTGGCATCCCCTTCAATTTCCAGCAGTTGGCTTTCACATGCCCTGCTTTGCTATAATGGGAACACATGGGTCTGTGGAAAACATTCCACCTGCACTTACTTTCCTGACCGGTGGAGGGGTCCTGCATTCTCACTCGGTTTCCTTTTCACTATCCCACTTTCTGTCCTTCCCGGAGCTCTGAGAATTACTATGGTAGGTTTTTCCTTGATAAAAAGGATTTATGGGTGAGTTCATAATCAATTGCCATTGTAGCAGCTTCTCTTACTCTTGTGACCCTTTGTTCCTCAATATGGGTCTTTATGTTTTTAAATTCTTCTAATAAAATCACCTCTCTCAAATTTTCATACAAGAGGTCTAACTTGAAAGATTGTATCCAGCAATCAAAAGCCATGTGTTTAACTCTTTCAAAATCAATAAAGGTTTGGGCAGTTCTTTTCCTAGCACTTCTAAACTTTTGCCGATAGGCTTCAGAGACTAACTTGTATGCATTTAAGACAGCAGTTTTAGTCTGTCTGTAATCAAAAGAGTTTTCTTCTGATAACATGGAATGAGCTTCATGAGCTCTACCCACCAATTTGCCTTGTAAGTGGAGTCTCCAATATTTATTTTTAGCCATTTTAGCCAGGTAGCTATTTTCTCAAAGGAGATAAAATAGGACTCGGCCTCTTCCTCATTAAATTTTGGCACAAATCGTGAGTGTCTCAAAACATCAAAACTGTTCCGAATTGGGGTTGATATTTGAATTGTTGGTGGCATTCTTACCTTGTGCTTGCAGCCTCTCTGCTTGCAGCCTGTCCAACTCAAACTGTCTCACTGCTGCCTCCCTTTGCATCTGCAACTCCTCTCTTTCTCCCTTTTTTCTTTTTGAAACTGCAATTCTCTTTCCTCTTTTTCCTTTTGTCATTCCAATCTTCGCATTTCAAATTGAATTTTAGCTTGGGCTATCTTTTCAGTTTCCATGCTTGCTTCTTATGTTTCTGGGGTAAGATTGAAATAGATTCTGAGGTATTTCAGGTTTCTTTGTTTTTTGCTTGAAATGACTCCCACCTGGGTAGCTACAGCTTTTAAATTCTCAATACTTCATTGATTTAATGCATCATTGGATACTTATTCCTGCTCAACAAACACTTTAGCCTGGAATGTGGCCATGTCTATTGTTTTCAGCACAATAGGGAAAAGAAAAAGTATGAGAAAACCTACTTGTTTAATTTTTCCAATTTTAGAAAGCTCCGGTTTCTAAATTTCTCATATAATCTGTTGTTTCAAAAATCTCAGCTTCGAGCCCCCAATCTGTTACAGATAGGGGAGAAGTGTTGTGAGTGACTTCCACTTTTCACCTCTAAACAGACCTCAAACTACAGTTTTAAAAATAGTGTTTTAGTCCCCGAGTGTTCTTTAGGGTCAAATAAATAGACAAATGACAGGTTATCTAGTAGGTTAAAAAAAAGATAAATGTTTATTTTTATACTATAACCTAAAAATGTTCACAACCTCGCCCATTGCCTCTGTCTCTCACGCACATACACACACACGCACAAAAAGATAAGAGAGTAGAGTGGTAACATGGAGTTAGGGTTCTTCAGATGGACATCTTTCATCAGTGCAGGCCAGAATGTTTGTTGCCTTGAAAAAGATGAAATGTTGCAGGCTCCTTGTGGTTAGGCCTCTATCCAAAGTTGATAGGGAAATTCCTGTTTCACTTTCGCAGATGGGGAGTTCCAAAGTCACCTTGCAATTTCTCTGCTGCAGTAGTTAGATGATGTAGTCAGCTAGGCACCTGCAAAGCTGGTACAGTCTGACAGCTGTTTTGCTGGAAAAGTCTTTTTCTGGCTGTTCTTCCCCTCTCTCTCTCCAGAGAGATACCTTTTAAAGGTAGAAACTTGTCAAGTTGGGGTGTCGGTCAGTTGACTAATGGCTCTCACTCCAGGGGTGATTCAGATAATGTTCCTGGACATGGGAACCATTGTTTTATGATGGCATCTGAATGTGGTTCATTCTGATGAATAGGTGCTATGTCACACCTATTATTTTAGTCTTGGCTGCAGAGTCAATTTGTCTACAAGTGTTTGTTAGCTCCATTACTGAAGATAGGCATTGCTTGTGTGGAATGGGCCGCTTTACATTTCAATGTGTTTTCCCCAATGCTAACTCAGATATGGATAATGGATTTTGTGTTCTACAGTTATGTTTATTGACAGTATAGGAGGGGTCACCTGACCTCTACTCCATTTTGTCTGTAGCATAAATGCAGTAGCTCGGAGTTCAGTTCAACAGTTTTATTTCATAATTCCGCCAGTTCATGTCACATTTCATCACTGTTCCCTTCGTGAAGGTGACAGTACCATCATATTAACAAGGTCATTTGTGAGTTTCATCATATGGTAGAAAACAAACCCAAATGTAAATTAATCCTTTAGCAGCTCTAGTAAACTATTTTTTTTTTTTAAGAAAAGCTCAGAAATGAATTTCTTATCATTTAGAGACTGCAGGCATGTAGACTCTGCCCAGCGTAAATTGGCAACCTTTATCGTGAGTCCCATAAACTTTAAAAAATATGACTGCAGGGCCCAAGTTCACCCTCCCATACAGCAGTCTGTATGCCTCTCTGGCTTTTTAATTCTGCAGCAGCAAACAGAACCCAAGCTAAAATAAGAAAGGCAATTTTAATACGTTCCGTGCATGTGCAGCTTTTTATCTGCATGGTCTGTTAACTATTACAGAATCAGTTTCATGTAAAAATTACTAACATTTTTATTTTGATTATGTCTCTCTCTATAACAGTCATTACGCACTATAATGTGAAAACTGATTGCTGAAAGACATCACCCATCCAAGGGACTTGGCATTAATCCACATGATTATATATTCACTAAGTTTATCTGAGCTGCATTTATGAACTTTTAAGAATCGAGAATTTGTCACCTGGAAGTTGCTTGTGTCCAGTCTGTACTGATATGTTGGGTCACGTAACTCGTTAACTCTGAAAAAGTTCCAAACAGAGGTTAAAATAAAAGGGAAAAACAGAAAGTGCTGGAAATCAAAATGTTCAAGAAAGGGTGTAAAGACATTCGTAGTAATTATAGGCCAGTCAATTTAACATTAGTGGTTATTGGAAACAATAATCATGGAAAAAATTAACAGGCACTAGAAGAGGTTTGAGTTAATTAAGGATAGCCAGAACGGATTTGTAAAAGGCAGATCATATTTGACTAATCTAATGGAATTTTTTGATGAAGTAACAGAGATGGTTGATGAAGGAAATGCAGTGGATGTTGTTCATATGAATTTTAAGAAAACATTTGACAAAGTACCACGTAAAAGGTTGGTTAACAAAATTGAAGGTCATGGAATAGGAGGGTCAGTATCAGCTTGGATTTTAAAAATTGGCTTAAGGACTGAAAACAGCAAGTCAGGACATAGTTGGCCAGCAGAACGGCTAGACAAGTGGCTGTTGCAATTTAATAAGAGAAGTGTGAGGTGTGCATTTTGGCAAAAGGGATAGGGAGAGGCAGTATATAATAAATGGCACAGATCTAAAGAGTGTACAATCACAGAGGAACCTGGAGGTTCATGTAGAACCATAGAAAAATTACAGCACAGAAGGTGTCCATTCAGCCTGCTGTGTTCATGTCAGCTGAAAAAACACTAGTCACCCAATCTAATTCCACCTTCCAGCACCTGGTCCATAGACTTGCAGGTTATAGCACTTCAGGTGCATGTCCAGTTACCTTTTAAAAGAATTGAGGGTTTCTGCCTCCACCACTATTCCTGACAGTGAATTCCAGACACCCACCAGCCTCTGGGTGAAAATGTTTTTCTTCATGTACCCTTTAACCCTTCTACCAATCACCTTAAATCTGTGTCCCCTGATAATTGATCTCTTTGCTAGGGGAAAAAGATCAAACATAAGAACATAAGAAATAGGAAGAGTAGGCCATTCGGCCCCTCAAGCCTGCCCCACCATTCAATAAGATCATGGCTGATCTGCCCCAGACTACAACTCCTCTTTCATGCCAGCTCCTCATAGCCCTCAACTCCCCGATATTTCAAACATTTATCTACCTCCTCTTTAAATACTTTGTGATCTAGCCTCCACAACTCTCTGGGATAGAAAATTCCAGACATTCACCACCCTCAGAGAAGAAATTCCTTTGCATCTCAGTTTTAAATGAGTGTCCCCTTATTCTGTAACTATGTCCCCTAGTTCGAGATTCCCCCACTAGTGAAAACATCTTCTCAACATCTACCCTGTCAAGTCCCCTCAAAACCTTGTACGTTTCAATAAGATCACCCCTCATTCTTCTAAACTCTAATGAATAAAGGCCTAATCTGTTTAGCCGTTCTTGATAAATCAACTCCTTCATCCCAGGAATCAGCCTAGATTAGATTAGATTAGAGAGACAGCACTGAAACAGGCCCTTCGGCCCACCGAGTCTGTGCCGAACATCAACCACCCATTTATACTAATCCTACACTAATCCCATATTCCTACCAAACATCCCCACCTGTCCCTAAATTTCCCTACCACCTACCTATACTAGTGACAATTTATAATGGCCAATTTACCTATCAACCTGCAAGTCTTTTGGCTTGTGGGAGGAAACCGGAGCACCCGGAGAAAACCCACGCAGACACAGGGAGAACTTGCAAACTCCACACAGGCAGTACCCGGAATCGAACCTGGGTCCCTGGAGCTGTGAGGCTGCGGTGCTAACCACTGCGCCACTGTGCCACCCTAGTGAATCTCTTTTGAACTTCCTCCAATGCCAGTATATCCTTTCTTAAATACAGGGACCAAAACTGTACACAGTACTCCAGGTGCCGCCTCACCGACACCCTGTACAGTTGTAACAGGACTTCCCTATTTTTAAACTCCAACCCCCTAGCAATAAAGGCCAAAATTTCATTTGCCTTCTTAATTACTTGCTGCACCTGCATGCTAACTTTTTGTATTTCATGCACAAGAATGCCCAGATCCCTCTGTGCTGCACTTTTTTGGAGTCTCTCTCCATTTAAATAATAGTCTGCCTTTTGATTCTTCCTACCAAAGTGCATGGCCTCACACTTTCCTACAATAAACTCCATCTGACAAGTTTTTGCCCACTCACTCAACCTATCCATATCCCCCTGCAGATTCCTATGTCCTCATCACAGCATGCCCTCCCACCTATTTTTGTATCGTCAGCAAATTTAGATATATTATACTCTGCCCTCTCCTCCAAGTTATTTATATGGATAGTAAATAATTGAGGCCCTAGGGCCTTGTGGCACTCCACTAGTTATGTCTTTCCAACCTGAAAAAGACCCATTAATCCCAACTCTTCGTCTTCTGTGAGTTAACCAATCCTCAATCTATGCTAATACATTATTCCCAATACCATGAGCTTCTATCTTGTGCAATAATTTTTTATGTGGCACCTTATCGCATGCCTTCTGGAAATCCAAATACATTACATCTACCCGTTCCCCTTTTATTAACTCTGCTCGTTATATCCTCAAAGAACTCTAGCAAATCTGTCAAACATGATTTACCTTTCACAAAACCATGTTAACTCTGTTTGATTGCCTTAAGCTTTTCTAAATGTCCTGCTATTTCTTCCTTAATAATGGACTCTAGCATTTTCTCACAGACCGATGTTAGGCTGACTGGCCCATAATTTCCTGCATTTTTGTCTCCCTCCTTTCTTGAACAGGCGCCACATTAGCTGTTTTCGTTGGGATCCTCCCAGAATCCAGTGAGTTCTGGAATATTTCGACCAATGCCTCCACTATCTCTGCAGCCACTTCCTTTAAAACCCTTGGATGCAGGCTATTAGGTCCTGGCGACCTGTCTGCCTTTAGTCCCATAAGTTTATGAAATACTTTGTCCCTCGTGATGGAGACTGTCACAAGATCTTTCCTCCCATTAGCTCCATGCTTATCTGATATCTGTGGGATGTTTATAGTGTCCTCCACCGTGAAGACCGATGCAAAACATGGGTTTAAATTATCTGCCATTTCCCCGTTATCAATTCTCCAGTTGCATCTTTCAAGGGTCCCACACTCACTTTAGCTACTCTCTTTTTATATCCTTCCTGTCTATCTCTATCTAGGCCCCTCATAATTTTGTACACCTCAATTAAGTCACCCCTCAGCCGCCTCTGTACTAAGGAAAACAACCTTAGCCTATCCAATCTCTCCTCATAGCTGCAACTTTCAAGCCCTGGCAACATTCTTGTAAATCTCCTCTGCACTCTCTCCAGAGCAACTATGTCCTTCCTGTAACGTGGCGACCAGAACTGTATGGAATACTCCAACTGCGGCCAAACCAGAGTTTTATACAGTTCCAGCATTACATCCCTGCTTTTGTATTCTATACCTCGGCAAATAAAGGAAAGCATTCCATATGCTTTCTTCATCACTTTATCTACCTGTCCTGCCACCTTTAGGGACCTGTGCACATGCACTCCAAGTCTCTCACTTCCTCTACCCCTCTCAATATCCTCCCGTTTATTGTGTATTCCCTCGCTTTATTTGCCCTCCCCAAGTGCACTACCTTGCACTTCTCCGGAATGAAATCCATTTACCATTTTTCCGCTCACTCAACCATTGGTATCATTCTGGAGTCTACAGCCATCCTCTTCACTATCAACTACATGACCAATTTTTGTGTCATCAGCAAATTTCCCAATCATGCCTCTCACTTTAAGTCAAAACAGCAAGGGAACCAACACTGAGCCCTGCCCTGTCGAACGCCACTGGAAACAGCTTTCCATTCGCAAAAACATCCGTCGACTACTACCCTTTGTTTCCTGTCACTGAGCCAATTTTAGATCCAACCTGCCCATTTCCCTGTATCCCATTATCATGTGCACAGATCTTTGAAAGTGGCAGGACATATTGAGATAGTAGTTAGCAAAGCATATGGGATATTGTGCATCATAAATAGAGGTATTGAGTACAAAAACAGGAAAGTTATGCTGAACCTTTATAAAGCTCTGGTTAGGCCACAACTAGAGTATTGTGTTCAGTTCAGTTCACCACACTTTAGGATAAATGTGAGGGTCCTTGAGAGGGTACACAGGAGATTTACCAGAATGATTCCAAGGATGAGGAAATTTAAATACAAGGTTAGGTTGGAGAAGTTGGAGTTGTTCCCCTTGGAGCAAAGGAGGCGAGGTGAGATTTGATGGAGGTGTATAAGACTATGACAGGTTTAGATGAGGTAGACAAAGAAAATCTGTCCCCAGGTTGAGGTTATTAGCCGTCAGCTTGGGTACAATGCAAAGGAAATTACCACTGTGTAACACAACATGCTGCACTGCTGGGCTACCACTTAAAATATTTAAATGGTGAAAAAAATTATAAACCTGCATTTAAATTATACCTTTCACATCCTCAGGATGAGCTAAGGCACTTCCCAACTAATGAACTTACTTTTAAAGTGAAATGTAGGCAAGGACGGCAGATAATTTGCACAGAATAAGGTCCCACACAGACCAAATGAAATAAGTGACCAATGAAAACTTTGGTGGTGTTGACTGAGAAAGAAATGTTGGCCAGGACACTGGGAGAACCCCTTATCCTTCTTTGAACAGTGCCACGGGATCTTTTATGTCCAACTGAAGAGGCACATAGGACCTGGGTTTAATGGCTTATCTGAAAGACAGCGGGCTGAATTTTATGTTGCCACCGCACGCACGGCCTTTACTTAAACACGGTGGATCATTTACATGGCCGGGGCAAACTGCACCGTTCCCCCCCACCCTGCCACCGATGACAAGGAGGTGGCCGGTGGTCCACCTTGGCAATGGCATCAGGCGCCAATCAGGCGTCAAGCCCTTCCATTACATTTACAAGTTTAAAGATAAAGGCATCGTAAATTAAATTTAAAACATTAAATAATTGTTTGTAGCCCCTCTCTCACCCCTTCAATAACCATACACTTCATTCCGTGCCCTCTTCCCCCCCCCACCCAAAATACTTACCTTGTGTACCTGACCTCCCCTCCACCCCCAAAGTTCACAAATTTTTATCCTTAACTCTTCCCACCACCCCCTCCACCAATCATTTTAGTTTGACCCCGCTCCCCCACTCCCACACCGAAATACTTACCTGCTCCCCACCCCGCCCCACCAGCGTCCCGCATCGGATCTCCGAAGAGATCCAAAGGCACGAGACTGCCGGCCACCGGCTACAATATCGAAGTGGGACGGCGGCAGGAGCAAGTAAGTATTTAGTTCATTTATTTTAATAAATTTACATATTTAGATTTTCCTCCTATCGCCAAGTGGCAGGGGGGCCGCCACAAGGTCTCGCTGTCACCGGCAATATCGGGGCGGGCCTTGCCAGCGCCGAGGCCCATAGCAGACCTCTCCCGGAGACTTTTTCCGGGCCCCCCACCACAACCCCTGTGTCAGGGGGCCTATAAAATCCAGCCCAGCACGTCTGATAATGCAGTACTCCATTGCTACAGCCTAGATTATTTAATCAGGTCCTGGTGTTGGTCTTGAACCTACAGGCTGAGGTGAGATCACTACCAACTGAGCTACTACATTATCACTAAATTGTTTTGTTTTAATACTATGCCTTTGAGAATTTCTTAAAAACTGATCAACACAAGTAGCATTACTATACTGAAATGCTGAACTGCAACACATTGGAGAAATAAACCAACATCTAAAATCAGATTAGCTGATCATTCATCTCATTGCTGTTTGCGGGACCTTGTGTGCAAAAACAGCCTTCAGTGTTTCCTTACATTATGACAGTGACTACACTTCATTTTATTGGCTGAGAAGTGCTTTGGAGCCTCCTGAGGCCATAAAAGCCATCAAATCAATGCAATACTTTCTTTCTTAAAAAGCTTATTGATATCGTGACCAGTTGTTGTGGACCTGCTGTTATTACAGCAACTAAGTTTCACCAGTAACATACAAGACTGTTAACCTGCCAATTTACTTCAACAGTTTTCAAGGTCCTAAAGAAAATCTTTTAAAATTATACCGCTACTTACGTCTGCCAAATGCCCAGAGTTACTGCAGCCAGCCAAAGGAGACCAACAACAAACAATTTAGGCAAATAGAAAGTCATGAACTTCCTCTCTCCCTGAATGGGAAATAAAAACATACACAGCTGATTAGACTTGAACAAATCCATAATGTCAACAGCTTACAGTAATTGGGGCCCACTGGGTAGGGCGGAGAGGGGTGGGGAAGATGTAACAGGGTGACTGAGACCAGAGTGGGAGGTGGGGCAGTTGCTTGCAAGCAACAATGTTTACAAAGTTCCACTGCAATTCTTTACCTGCACACGAAATCCATGGTAAACACAGAGCCAAAACAGCAACAAAGCACACAAGAAGACTGCCTGGAATAGGTCATCAAGCATTCCTGGAAACCAGCTGTTCACAAGAAATGAGAGTGGGAAGAAAGGATCTGAGAAAAAAAGGAAAATTGTATAAATGTATCAAGCACTTTATAGAACCTGTGCACCTGAACATAAAAGCACATGGCAACATATGCTGCTTAATAAAGTGGGTATCTAGTGCCATGCTCATGCAATATGAACTTATGAACTATAAATATGAACTTATGAAGTATAAACTCGAAACTGACACTTTCCTGTAAAACAAAATAGGGTTGAGCAGTCAGGTGACATTTTCTTTCCTGCCAATGCACATGAAACTGCATGAACCCTGAGCTAATTTTCATGTCTGAACAAGTCTTGGCAAAGTCATTAAAATACAAATGGGTTCACAATACTGTTGCAAACTTTTTGACTCCAATCTTGAAATCCAGAAAATGGTGTGAATAGTTCTATTTTTATCGAGATGGTATGTGGATGAGTGATACACAGACTCCATTGTCTGACAATGGCCTAACCATCAGAACTATTTATGATGACAATGAAGAGACGCTCTGGTTACATGACAGAAACTAAGGCTGGATATTAAGAGCCGCCCGAGCAAAAAAATGGCTGATCACTGTTGAACCGCCACAATCTACCGTGTGGTGGCTCATTTAAATACCCGGGACAGCTTGTGTCCTCCCCGCACTGCCCCCCCAATCGTGTGGAGGGGCAGGCTGTGCGCGCCAGCAATGGCATCTGCTGCCTATGCGCAGGCGCTGGTGCCATTTTTAAAGGGCAGTCAGCCCTGCCAATGAGTTTAAATTTTTAAAGTCATACCCCACCCCATTGTTGCAATAAAAATTCTATCGCCCCTTTCCCACCCCCCATACTGCTAACATTAAGTATTTGCCCTTCCCCCTCCCCACAAAACACTTATCTTTGAAATATGACCTTCACTCCCCATACCATGCAAAGTTTAAAGTTCACCCCTTCCCATCATCCAAAACACTCATGACGATTATTTGACCTCACCTACACCCCCCCCCACCACCCCCCCCATCCCATCCCCACACAAAATCTTAACTCCCCTTCCTCCCAATCAATGTCACACCTGCTTTCCCCAGATGGGGAACTGACGATGCAGGAGTGCCAGCTGCCACTCTGAAGATTGCGGCGGGCCTGTAAGATCCCAGGTAAGTGCATGTTAATGTATTTACTTTATTCATTTACATATTTAGATGCAGGTTCCACGCTCAGCAGCTGGGCAGCCTCCACGGAGCCACGCAGCCGCTGGGAGGATGGGGCCCAGCCCTCCTGGTGTTGAGCTCCATGGCGGGCATCTACCAGAATGATCTTCCGGCCACCCACCCCCACCCCCCCGCCATGGAGCCCGACGTTGGGAGCTCGGTAAAATCCAGCCCTAGGTTTCTGATAAGGAATTTAAATACGGCACACTATGGGCAGATAGACAGTGGGAAAAACATCTATGCCAACAAAAAGAAAAGACCCTGCCTATGACCATCATCTTTAAGCCACAGGTAGGCAGGGACTCGAGTTGGACTTGAACTCTCCACCTGAGGAACCGTACCAGGACTTCGCCATTGAACCTTGACTAGAGCATAACAAGAGAAATCTGTTACTGTGAACATAATACAACAATGAATTTGTCCTCCAAAATCTCCAGAGCTTTTCTTCAGTGAACAATAAAGGATTACAGGCCTGCATCATTTCAAGTCTTCACCCCAGGGAAAAGCAAGTGTAACAGAGAACACTTGAAATCATAAGACCTAAATGCATGCTACTTTTATAATTACAATCTTTTCTTGAGTGTGTGTGTATCTGTCTGAGTGTGAGTGGGTGTTGAACAATAAACATTTATCTTTCTTTTTAAAACTTTTGAGAACTTTTAAGTGGTCATTGGATAGACATATGGATGAAAATGGAATAGTGTAGGTCAGATGGTTTCACAGGTCGGCGCAACATCGAGGGCTGAAGGGCCTGTACTGCGCTGTAATGGTCTAATTCTAATTCTGTCTGTTCCTGACAATTAAAGCGCACAGGAGCTAAACACTTTTTTAAAACACACGGTCTTAGGTCAATTGAGAGGTGAAAAGGAGGAGCCATCACTATCATCTCTCCCTTGTCCAAAATAGATTTGGGGCTCGCCCAGGATCTGAAATGTTAAATTAAATGAGCAAATTGGAAATAGGAAGAAAAATCGATTGCTAAAATTGTTTTTTAAAAAATCAGGAGGTTTTCTCATATTTTTACCGTGATAAACACTTAAGATGTGGCCGTGTTCGACGCTAAAGCGTTTGTAGAACAGAAGCTAACCTCAGTTGGGACAAAATCAGGAATGAAAATACAAGGCAGAAAATAAGTGGATGAGTCTGGAAAAAGAAGAAACATAGGCTAGAAAAAAAAAGTTTGGCAATACTCAAGAATATCTACTTCAACACCAGGAGTATACCAAATAAAGCAGACGAGCTGAGGGCACAGATATACATGTGGCAGTATGATAGCATAGCTATTGCAGAAGCATGGCTTAAGGAGTGACAGGAATGGCAGCTCAACTTTCCTGGTTACAAGGTTTTCAGATGCAATAGAGAGGGAATAAAAAAAAGGAGGTGCGGGTGGCAATTTTGGTTAAAGAAACAATTACAGCTGGGAGGAGGGATGATATGTCTGAAGGTTCATCAATTGAGGTCATATGGATTGAGCTAAGGAACAAAAAGGGGCAATCACACTGTTGGGAGTGTTCTATAGACCCCCGAACAGTCAGAGGGAGATAGAAGAGAAAATATGTATGTAAATCTCTGAGAAGTGCAAAAACAATAGGGCAGTAATAGCAGGGGATTTTAACTACCCCAATATTAACTGGGATAGTTTTAGTGTGAAAGGAATTGAGGGAGCAGAATTCTTAAGGTGCATTCAGGAGAACTATTATGGCCAGTATGTAGCAAGTCTAACAAGACAGGGTGGAGTTTTGGACTTCGTTTTTGGAAATGAAGCTAGGAAGGTGGAAGGAGTGGCAGTCGGAGAGCATTTTGGTGGTAGTGATCATAATTCAGTTAGTTTTAACATAATTATGGAAAAGGACAGAGATAGAACAGGAGTTCTCAATGGAGCAAGGCCAACTTTATGAACCTGAGGAGTGGTTTTGCAAAAGTCGACTGGAAACAGCTTCTTAAATCAGTGTTAGAGAAATGGGAGACATTCAAAGGGGAGATTCAAGGGGTTCAGAGAAAACATGTTCCCACAAAGAAAAAGGGTAGGATGCCCAAATCTAGAGCCCCCTGGATGTCAAGAAGCTTACAGGTTAAGATAAGGCAGAAAAGGAAAGCTTATGTCCAACACCGAGAACCCAATACTGCAGAAAACCGAGAGGAGTATAGAAAGTGGAGGGGTGAAATCAAAAACGAAATAAGGAAAGCAAAGAGAGGGCATGAAAGAATATTGGCAAGCAAAATCAAGATGAACCCAAAGATGTTTTATCAATACATTAAGGAAAGAGTAGGGCTCATAAAAGACCAAAAAGGTAACCGATGTGCAGGGGTGGAAAATGTTGGCATGGTTCTTAATACTTTGCATCTGTCTTCACAAAAGAGGGGACGATGCAGGCGTAGTTAAGGAGGAGGAGTGTGATGTATTAACAGGATTGACATCCTTCAAAGTGGATGAATCACCAAGGCCAGATGAAATGTACCCCAGGCTGTTAAAAGAAGCCAGAGAGGAAACAGCAGAATGTCTGACTATCATTTTCCAGTCCTCACTGGGTATAAATGTGGTGCCAGAGGACTGGAGGACTGCTAACATCGTACCTTTGTTTTAAAAGGAAGTGAGGGATATGAGGGATAGACTGAATAATTACAGGCCAGTCACTCTAACTTCAGCAGTGGGCAAATTATTGGAATCAAATCTGAGAGACAGGATAAACTGTCACTTAAAAAGGCACAGATTAATCAAGGATAGTCAGCATGGATTTGTTAAGGGAAGGACATGTCTGACTCACTTGATTGAATTTTTTGAAGAAGTAACAAGGAAGATAGATGAGGGTAGTGCAGTTGATGTGGTCTACATGGATTTTAGCACGGCTTTTGACAAGTTCCCACATGGCCCATTGGTTAAAAAGATAAAAAAAATAAGGGTGGCATAGTGGGCAGTGGTTAGCACCGCAGCCTCACAGCTCCAGCGACCCGGGTTCAGTTCTGGGTACTGCCTGTGTGGAGTTTGCAAGTTCTCCCTGTGACCGCGTGGGTTTCTGCTGGGTGCTCCGACTTCCTCCCACAGCTAAAGACTTGCAGGTTGATAGGTAAATTGGCCATTGCAAATTGCCCCTAGTATAGGTAGGTGGTAGGGGACGTGGTAGGGAATATGGGATTAATGTAGGATTAATATAAATGGGTGGTTGTTGGTCGGCACAGACTCGGTGGGTCGAAGGGCCTGTTTCAGTGCTGTATCTCTAAATAAATAAAATAAATAAAAAAGCACATGGGATCCAGGGGAATGTAGCAAGCTGGATACAAGAATAGCTCAGTGACAGGAAATAAAGGGTAATTGTTGACGGGTGTTTTTGCAACTGGAGTCCCCTGCTTTGTGTGGTATACATTAATGATTTGGATGTAAATGTAGGGGCATGATCAAGAAGTTTGCAGACAACACAAAAATTGGCTGCGTAGTTGACAGCGAGGAGGATAACTGTAGATTGCAGAAGATATTAATGGACTGTTCAGGTGGGTAGAAAAGTGGCAAATGGAATTCACCTGGAGAAGTGTGAGGTGATGCATTTGGGGAGGTCAAACACAGCAAAGGAACACACAAATAACGGGAGAACACTGAGAAGTGTAAAGGAAGTGAGGTACCTTGGGGTTAATGTCCACAGATCCCCGAAGGTAGCAGGACAAGTCAATAGGGTGGTTAAGATGGTATACGCAATCCTTTGCTTTATTAGCCGAGGTATAGAATATAAAAGCAGGGAGGTTATGATGGAACTGTATAAATCATTAGTTAGGCCACAACTTGAGTACTGTGTGCTGTTCTGGTCACCTCACTACAGAAAGGATGTAATTGCACTAGATAGGGTACAGAGGAGATTACAAGGATATTGTCAGGACTGGAAAAATGCAGTTATGAAGAAAGATTGAATAGGCTGGGGTTGTTCTCCTTGGAACAGAGGAGGCTGAGGGGAGATTTGATTGAGATGTACAAAATTGTGAGGGGCCTGGATACAGTGGATGGGGAGAGCCTATTTACCTTAGCAGAGAGGTCAGTGACTAGACAGCATAGATTTCAAATGATTGGTAGAAAGATTAGAGTGGAGATGAGGAAAAGTTTTTTCACCCAGAGGGTGGTAGGGGTCTGGAACTCACTGCCTGTAAGGATAGTCGAGGCAGAAATCCTCAATTCATTTGAAAGGTGTCTGGATATGCACCTCAAGCGGGTAACCTGCAGGCTATGGACCAAATGCTGGAAAGTGGGATTAGACTGGCTGGCTCGTTTTTTGGCCAGTGCAGACACGATGGGCCAAGTGATCTCTTTCTGGGCCGTACACTTTCTATGATACTACTAGAGGAATTCAAAAATAATATCCCAATTAATATCAAGTCCCATAGTGAGGAACAAAGGGTCTCAAAGGTGAGGGACGATGCTGTAATGGCAGACGATTACGAACTTGCGCACAAACTTTAATCAGGGAAAATCCTTCCCTAATAATCCCCAGAGGTCCAGGAAGGACAGAAAGTGGGAGAGTGACAGAGATGGTAGTGAAAGGGAGAATGAAAGTGAGAATGCTGGGGGCCCTCCACAGGTCAAGAAGGAAGGTGCAGAGGGTAGGAATGATTCCTGAAGACTAGTGTGTTCCCACTGTAGTAAAGCAGAGCACGTGAAAGCTGACAGCTGGAAATTGAAGGGAAAGCCAGTGGGTTTTGTTGGTGCTCACAAAGCTAGTCCAGGAAAGGGTGACCTAAGAGGTGGCATAGTGGACAAGTCCATGGCCCTAACCACAGTAACTGACCCCACGAGGAATATCGCCACAGGCACGGTAGAAACAGACAAGATCCGCAAGGGTTACCAGGGTTTTGTCTTCAAGGGAAAAGTGTCCCCGTACCCCACTAATGAGTCAAGCAAATCAACGGTCCTGCTCAGAGATACAGGGGCCACCCAATCATTAATGCTGGGTAAAGGCATGACCTTCCCATCAGAGAGCTTGGTAAATGCGAAAGTTCTGGTAAAAGGCATTGAAGGCAGATACATGCCTGATTCCCTATATTGGGTTTACTTACAGCGCGACCTAGTCTCTGGACCAGTTAGGGTAGGGATTGTCCATAGTCTGCCTGTGGCTGGAGTAGATTTGGGTAATGATTTGGCTGGGAGTAAAATGATAGCCTCCTTGGCAGTCTTAAACAAGCCAAATGAGACCAGGGAAACAGAACAGTTACTTGGAACATTCCCTAACTGCATAGTGACCAGATCCACAGCTAAGCGAGCTCCACTAGAGACAGCTGAGCCAGTAATTCGGACAGATGGCCCAGAGGTCCAGCTGGCCGAAACCTTTCTCAGGGATTGAAGTGAGAAAGAGGTGGTCTTCAGTAAATCCTCCTTCATTGAAGCTCAACAAGCCGACCCCAACTTAAAAGGAATAGCACAGACCCCCTTTTCTGAGGCAGAGGCAGAAGGGGTTCCCGCATGCTATTACTGATGAGAAAGTGACCGTCTCCTTGGCCACCTGCAGAGGAGGAGCGGACAGCGGTCCACCAAATTTTAGTTCCTCCCAGCTATTGAAGGGAAACCTTGAGGATTGTCCATGAAATCCCAATGGCTGGGCATGTGGATATCCGAAAGACTCAGGCTTGGATGAGCCAGCATTGGCCTCACCACCACAAAGATGTTGTTGAATTCTGTAGGACCTGCCATACCGGCCAGATTGTTGGGAAACCACAACCTGCAATCAAACCTGCCCTAATAACTATACCTGTTTTTCACAAACCCTTTAGCAGGGTTCTGATAGATTGCGTAGGATCCTTACCTAGAACTAGGACGCGTTTTCAATACCTCTTAATTATCTTGGACCTGGCCACCCGGAGCCCATACCCCTAAGAAAAATCACAGAAAAAGTTGTGGTTGAGGGACTGACCCAGTTTTCCTCCCGCTACAGACTGCCTAAAGAGATCCAATCAGATCAAGGATCAAATTTTATGTCCTGTGAATTCCAGGACATTATGCATAGCCTTGGCATCAAATAGTTAAAATCCCCAACATACCATCCACAGTCACAGTGGGCTCTGGAACGGTATCATCAAACACTGACAACCACGAACAGAGCCTACTGCTGTGAGTACCCCCAAGATTGGGACAAGGGGTTAACTTTTCTGCTGTTCACCACTAGGGAATCACCCAAAGTATCGATGGGCTTCAGTCCATTTGAACTAGTCTATAAGCATGAGGTAAGAGGCCCCCTTAAGCTGATCAAAGAAAAATTTCTGGAACAAAGGGAGGAAACCTCATGGTTGAATTATGCGTCAGCCTTCTGACTCTCTAAAGCCTGTGCTGTGGCTAAGGAACACCTTAAAGCCTCCCAGTAGATCATGAAAAGGCAGGCAAACAGACATGCTGAGGCTTGGACATTCAAACCAGAGGATAAGGTCCTGGTGCTGTTGCTGGTACTGGGTGAACCTTTAAAAGCTAGATTTAGTGGCTTGTAGTGCATCAGGAAAAAGATCGTGACGTCAACTACCTGATCAACACCCCCAACCAGAGAAAGAAACAACGGCTGTGCCACATAAGCATGTGAAAGAGATATTAATATCGGAAACAAGACAACCCAGTGAATGTATGCCAGGTAGTGAGGACGGATGAGGACAGAAATGATAGTGAGGAGTAACTAGGGGAAGAAGGGGACCTGTAAAATTCCCCAGATTGACCTCCCTACTGTGAAACTAGCTAACACAGAAGTCGTAGGGAGGCTAGACACAGTCCATGATTATTTAAATGACGAGCAGAGGAAAGGCATAATAAAACTGCTAAGAGAGTTTGGGGAGGTGTGTAGGGAGAAACCCAGTCACACTTCTTTGGCCATTCATGATGCGGATGTAGGGAAGACGCCACCTATTAAACAGAACCCATATGGACCGAGACCTGATAAATTGGCTCAAGTCCAAGAGATTAAATACAAGTTAGACAATGACATAGTCGAGACCAGTCAAAGCAGCTGGAGTTCTCCTACTATATTGATTCCTAAGCTGGATGGTTCCAAAAGACTCTGCATTGACGATCGAAAAGTTAATGCAGTGGCCCGAACCTTGTAATGACCAGGTCCACTTACATCAGTAAAACTGATCTATTAAAAGGGTACTGGCAAGTCCCCATGACCACCCAAGCTAAGGAAATCTCGACTTTTGTAACACCAGGTGGCCTATTATAATGCAAAGTCATGCCATTCAGTTTAAGGAACGCCACAGCAACCTTTCAAAGATTGACAAATCAAGTGGTGGTTGGCTTAAGCAACTGTGTTGTATACATTGATGGCCTGCTGGTCTACAGCGACACTGGAGAAGATTACCTAAATCATTTAAGGGCGTTACTCAAAAGTCTATAAAGCGCTAACTTAGTGGTAAATTTAGCCAAAAACAAGTTCACCAAGGCTGAAGTGACCTACTTAGGACATGTTGTAGGTCAAGATTGGGTGTTACCAAGGGTAACAAAAGTACAAGCCCTGATGGATTTTCCCGTTCCCAAGACCGAGAGAGAGATAATACGATTCTTGGGGATTTGCGGATTCTGCAGAAAATTCATCCCATATTTCAGGACCCTAGCTGCACCATTGACCAATTTATTGAAGAAAAATGTCAAAATAGTGTGTTCAGAACTGTGCCAGATGACTTTCGAAAAACTGAAGGCTATTCTAACAAATGAGCCCATGTTAGCAGCCCCAAACTTGAACCAATCATTCACGGCAGCTATTGATTTGAGCGATGTGGGAGTCAGAGCCATCTTACTCCAGGAAGATGACTTGGGTATTGAGAGACCAATTGGCTATTTTTCAGTTAAAAAAACATCAGTGAAAACATTCCACAGTAGAAAAGGAGCTTTGGGACTTCTGTTAGTCCTTCAACATTTTGAGGTCTACGTCAGTAACATATCTCCCTGATATTAATATACACTGACCACAATCCACTAACTTTCCAGAGAAATTTAAAGTCAACAACGCCAGGCTGATCTGATGGAGCTTACTCCTAAGGGCGTTTAAATTAAAAATTACGCATATTGCTTGGAAAAACAATATCATTGTTGATGCTCTGTCCAGAATTTAAACAAAGTACCACCAGTAAGCTGTGGAAGTGACAACGACCCTGAGGAATGCATGTGAATGAAAGCGTGCAGATGTTTGTTATCATGTGTTTTTACTTTTCTTTCCCTCTATGATGTAAAAAAAATGAAATATCAAGGACACTTTCCTGTTAAACAAAATGAGTTGAGAAGTCAGGTGACCTTTACTTTCCTGCCCAATACACATGGAACTACAAGAACCCTGAGCTAATTTTCATGCCTGAACAAGTCTTGGTGAAGTCAT
This sequence comes from Heterodontus francisci, assembly GCF_036365525.1. Classification (NCBI taxonomy): domain Eukaryota; kingdom Metazoa; phylum Chordata; class Chondrichthyes; order Heterodontiformes; family Heterodontidae; genus Heterodontus; species Heterodontus francisci. The sequence goes on along the minus strand of NC_090383.1, from coordinate 44,664,082 downwards.
TAAAATACAAATGACCCTTCCTGTGGTAATGGCTGCATTTCTCCAACGAATCAAAAAACTAGGTCACAGTACTATTGCAGACTCTTCGACTCTAAACTAGAAATCCAGAAAATGGGCATGAGAAGCTCTATTTTAACAAGATGTGATGTGGATGAGTGATACCCAGACTCCATTGTCTGACAACAGCCAAACCATGAGAAACTATTATGAGGACAAAGGAAAAGAGATGCTCTAGTCACGTGACAGAAACTAGGTTTCTGACAACTGGTTTTAATATGGGCACATCCCGGGCAGACAGACATTGGGAAAAACTTCTATGCCAACAAAAAGAAAACACCCTGCCTATGACCATCAGCTTTAAATCACAGGTAGGCAGAGACTCAAGTTGGCCCTGAACTTTCCACCTGATGGAACCTGACTGGAGTATAACAAGAGCCTGAATCGCTTCAAGTCTTCACCTTGGCGAAAAGCAAGTGTAACAGAGAATGCTTGAAATCGTAAGACATAAATGCATGCTACTTTTATAATTACAATCTTTGCTTGAGTGCATGTCTATCTATATGAGCGAGAGAATGGGTGTAGTTGCGTATATTTGGCTGTTGAACAATAAACATTTATCTTTTTAAAACTTAGGAGAAAACCTGCCACCTGTCTGTTCCTGACAATTAAAGCACTCAGAAGCGAAACACTTTTTTAAAACATGCCGTCTTCGGTCAGTAGAGAGGTGAAAAGGGGGAGCCATCCCCATCATCTCTCCCCTGTCTGTAACACTAGTTTGTGAATTTGTGGTTTGGGGATCCTCCAGGTTTCAAAAAGATCAAATTGTTTAAGGAGCATTATTCACTCCTCACTCCCCCATCCCCTTAGAAAGGAAAATAAACCTACCTTTGAGCTGCACACGCCCAACACCCCTTTCATGAAAAAAGCTTAGTTGCATCTTCGCAGTGACTTCTCAAATTAGACCTCTTGAAGGTGTGTAAAGAGAGCTCTCCAGTCATGGTCAGGGCCACTGAAAATTGGCAGCTACATTTTAAAAAACTGAGTGGCTCCTGACAACACAGAGCATGCCTAGAGTGATTGACGCCTTCATCAGTGCGTCCAAACACTTGCCAGCAAGAACCGGTGTATATGCACACTGACGACACCACACAATGATGCCAGACGTAATGACGTCCAAGCGCTGCCTCACCCCTCAATGGCTGCAATCGCCACCTCCATTCTCCCCCAACACTATCCCATTTCAGCCGCTTGCTTCCCACCTTGCCGCTTCACGCCCCCCTCGACCACTTGATCCCGGCCTCACCGCCTCCCCACCACCACCGCAGCCGCTCACTCCTGGTCTCGCTGCTCCCCACTTCGCTGCATCCTACCACACCCCACCCCACCAGCCAATTGCTCCTCGCCTCGCTGTTTCATCCACTCGCTCACCGCTTACCCCTGTCGGCCGATTGCTCCCCACTGCGCTGCCCAGAGACACGGCAGGGAACGAGCCGCCCAGGGTGGAGAGAGCAGCCAAGGGGTGATGGGGCAATGCGGGAAGGGAGCGGCCGAGAGGGGGGAAGCTGCAAAGCAAGTGGCTGAAGGGAGCCAGCAGCGAGGTGGGATGCAAACGGTGAGCAGACGGGCATGGGAGGGATCGGTAAAGAGAAGCACGATGGCAGGAGGGAACAGGATACTGTTGGGGGTGGGATGATGGTGATGATCGCAGCCATTGAGGGGGATTGGGTTTAACTTGCTTTTTGTGACAAATTGAGCAGTGCAATTTTTATTACTGGTAGCTGCCTGAGACGTCGCAGACATACCAACATACGAACTAGAAGCAGGAGTAGGCCACTCAGCCCTTCGAGCCTGCTCCACCATTCAATAAGTTCATGGCTGAACTGATCACTCCACATTACCACCTACCCCCGATAACCTTCCAACCCCTTGCTCATCATAAATCTATCCCTTGCTCTGCCTTAAATATATTCAAAGACTCTGCTTCCACTGCCTTTTGAGGAAGAGAATTCCAAAGACTCGCGACCCTCAGCGAAAAAAATTTCTTCTCATCTCTGTCTTAAATGGGCGACCCCTTATTTTTAAAACAGTGACCCTCTAGTTCTAGATTCTCCCACAAGAGGAAACATCCTTTCTACTTCCACCCTGTCAAGACCTCTCAGGATCTTATATGTTTCAATCAAGTCACCTCTTACTCGTCTAAATTCCAGCGGATACAAGCCAACCCTGTCCAATCTTGCCTCGTAAGACAGTTCTCCCATTCCAGGTATTAGTCTAGTAACCCTTCTCTGTACTGCCTCTAACGCATTTACATCCTTCCTTAAATAAGGAGACCAGTACTGTACACAGTACTTCAGATGTGGTCTCACCAATGCTGAAGCATAACCTCCCCTCTTCTGTATTCAATTCCCCTCACAATAAACGATAACAATCTATTAGCTTTCCTAATTACGTGCTGTACCTGCATACTAACCTTTTGCATTCATGCACTAGAACACCCAGATCGCTCTGCAATCTCTCACCATTTAGCGAATATGCTTCTTTTTCATTCTTCCTGCCAACGTGGACAATTTCCCACTTTCCCACATAATACTCCATTTGCCAGGGCTTTGCCCACTTACTTAACTTATCTATATCCCTTTGTAGCCCCCTTATGTCCTCTTCACAAGTTACTTTCCTACCTATTCCTAGAATAGTGGGAATGGAGGTTAAGGCAGTTGTATGTTCCTCCTGCAGAATGTGGGAGGTAAGGGTCACCAAGAGTGTCCCTGCTGACTGCATCTGCGGGAAGTGCACCCAACTCCAGCTCCTCGAGAACCGCGTTAGGGAACTGGAGCTGGAGCTGGATGAACTTAGGATCATTCGGGAGGCGGAGGGGGTTATTGAGAGGAGTTATGGGGAGGTAGTCACACCTCAGGTAAAAGAAGTAGGTAGATGGGTTACCGTCAGGGGAAGGAGAGAGAACCAGCAGGCAGTGCAGGGATCCCCTGTGGCCGTTTCCCTCAACAACAGGTATACCGTTTTGGATACTGTTGCGGGGGACGACTTACCAGGGGTAAGCAATGGAGTACAGGTCTCTGGCACAGAGTCTGTCCCTGTTGCTCAGAAGGGAAGGGGGAAGAGGAGCAGAGCATTAGTCATTGGGGACTCCATAGTTAGGGGAACAGATAGGAGGTTCTGTGGGAACAAAAGAGACTCACGGTTGGTGTGTTGCCTCCCAGGTGCCAGGGTTCGTGATGTCTCGGATCGTGTTTTTGGGATCCTGAAGGGGGAGGGGGAGCAGCCCCAAGTTGTGGTCCACATAGGCACCAACGACATAGGTAGGAAGAGAGATGGGGATTTAAGGCAGAAATTCAGGGAGCTAGGGTGGAAGCTTAGAGCGAGAACAAACAGAGTTGTTATCTCTGGGTTGTTACTCGTGCCAAGTGATAGCGAAGCGAGGAATAGGGAGAGAGAGGAGTTGAACACGTGGCTGCAGGGATGGTGTAGGAGGGAGGGTTTTGGTTTCCTGGATAATTGGGGCTCTTTCTGGGGTAGGTGGGACCTCTACAAACAGGATGGTCTTCACCTGAACCAGAGGGGTACCAATATCCTGGGGGGGAAGATTTGCTAGTGCTCTTCGGGGGGGTTTAAACTAATTCAGCAGGGGAATGGGAACCTAAATGGTAGTTCCAGTGTACAGGATGTTGAGAGTAGTGAGGTCAGGGATAAGGTTACAAGGACGCAAGAGGGCACTGGCAAGCAAGAACTTGGTTTAAAGTGTGTCTACTTCAACGCCAGGAGCATCCGGAATAAGGTGGGTGAGCTTGCAGCATTGGTTGGTACCTGGGATCTCGATGTTGTGGCCATTTCGGAGACATGGGTAGAGCAGGGGCAGGAATGGATGTTGCAGGTTCCGGGATTTAGATGTTTCAAGAAGAACAGAGAAGATGGTAAAAGAGGGGGGGGGTGTGGCATTGTTAATCAAGGAGAGTATTACGGCGGCAGAAAGGACGTTTGAGGACTCGTCTACTGAGGTAGTATGGGCCGAGGTTAGAAACAGGAGGAGAGGTCACCCTGTTGGGAGTCTTCGATAGACCTCCGAATAGTTCCAGAGATGTAGAGGAAAGGATAGCGAAGATGATTCTCGACAGGGGCGAGAGTAACAGGGTAGTTGTTATGGGGGACTTTAACTTTCCAAATATTGACTGGAAATACTACAGTTCGAGTACTTTAGATGGGTCAGTTTTTGTCCAGTGTGTGCAGGAGGGTTTTCTGACACAGTGTGTAGACAGGCCAACCAGGGGCGATGCCACATTGGATTTGGTACTGGGTAATGAACCCGGCCAGGTGTTAGATTTAGATGTAGGTGAGCACTTTGGTGATAGTGATCACAATTCGGTTAGGTTTACCTTAGCGATGGGCAGGGACAGGTATATACCGCAGGGCAAGAGTTATAGCTGGGGGAAAGGAAATTATGATGCGATTAGGCAAGATTTAGGATGCGTAGGATGGGGAAGGAAACTGCAGGGGATGGGCACAATCGAAATGTGGAGCTTATTCAAGGAGCAGCTACTGCGTGTCCTTGATAAGTATGTACCTGTCAGGCAGGGAGGAAGTTGTCGAGCGAGGGAGCCGTGGTTTACTAAAGAAGTTGAAGCGCTTGTCAAGAGGAAGAAGAAGGCTTATGTTAGGATGAGACGTGAAGGCTCAGTTAGGGCGCTTGAGAGTTACAAGCTAGCCAGGAAGGATCTAAAGGGAGAGCTAAGAAGAGCAAGGAGAGGACACGAGAAGTCATTGGCGGATAGGATCAAGGAAAACCCTAAGGCTTTCTATAGGTATATCAGGAATAAAAGAATGACTAGAGTTAGATTAGGGCCAATCAAGGATAGTAGTGGGAAGTTGTGTGTGGAATCAGAGGAGATAGGGGAAGAGTTAAATGAATATTTTTCGTCAGTATTTACAATAGAGAAAGAAAATGTTGTCGAGGAGAATACTGAGATTCAGACTACTAGGCTAGATGGGATTGAGGTTCACAAGGAGGAGGCGTTAGCAATTTTGGAATGTGTGAAAATAGATAAGTCCCCTGGGCCAGATGGGATTTATCCTAGGATTCTCTGGGAAGCTAGGGAGGAGATTGCAGAGCCTTTGTCCTTGATCTTTATGTCGTCATTGTCGACAGGAATAGTGCCGGAAGACTGGAGGATAGCAAATGTTGTTCCCTTGTTCAAGAAGGGGAGTAGAGACAGCCCTGGTAATTATAGACCTGTGAGCCTTACTTCGGTTGTGGGTAAAATGTTGGAAAAGATTATAAGAGACAGGATTTATAATCATCTTGAAAAGAATAAGTTCATTAGCAATAGTCAGCACGGTTTTGTGAAGGGTAGATCGTGCCTCACAAACCTTATTGAGTTTTTCGAGAAGGTGACCAAACAGGTGGATGAGGGTACAGCAGTGGATGTGGTGTATATGGATTTCAGTAAGGCGTTTGATAAGGTTCCCCACGGTAGGCTATTGCAGAAAATATGCAAGTATGGGGTTGAAGGTGATTTAGAGCTTTGGATCAGAAATTGGCTAGCTGAAAGAAGACAGAGGGTGGTGGTTGATGGCAAACGTTCATCCTGGAGTTTAGTTACTAGTGGTGTACCGCAAGGATCTGTTTTGGGGCCACTGCTGTTTGTCATTTTGATAAATGACCTGGAAGAGGGTGTAGAAGGGTGGGTTAGTAAATTTGCGGATGACACGAAGGTCGGTGGAGTTGTGGATAGTGCCGAAGGATGTTGTAGGGTACAGAGGGACATAGATAGGCTGCAGAGCTGGGCTGAGAGATGGCAAATGGAGTTTAATGCGGAAAAGTATGAGGTGATTCACTTTGGAAGGAGTAACAGGAATGCAGAGTACTGGGTTAATGGGAAGATTCTTGGTAGTGTAGATGAACAGAGAGATCTTGGTGTCCAGGTACATAAATCCCTGAAAGTTGCTACCCAGGTTAATAGGGCTGTTAAGAAGGCATATGGTGTGTTAGCTTTTATTAGTAGGGGGATCGAGTTTCGGAGCCACGAGGTCATGCTGCAGCTGTACAAAACTCTGGTGAGACCGCACCTGGAGTATTGCGTGCAGTTCTGGTCACCGCATTATAGGAAGGATGTGGAAGCTTTGGAAAGGGTGCAGAGGAGATTTACTAGGATGTTGCCTGGTATGGAGGGAAGGTCTTACGAGGAAAGGCTGAGGGACTTGAGGTTGTTTTCGTTGGAGAGAAGGAGGAGGAGAGGTGACTTAATAGAGACATATAAGATAATCAGAGGGTTAGATAGGGTGGATAGTGAGAGTCTTTTTCCTCGGATGGTGATGGCAAACACGAGGGGACATAGCTTTAAGTTGAGGGGTGATAGATATAGGACAAATGTGAGAGGTAGTTTCTTTACAGAGAGTAGTAGGGGCGTGGAACGCCCTGCCTGCAACAGTAGTAGACTCGCCAACTTTAAGGGCATTTAAGTGGTCATTGGATAGACATATGGATGAAAATGGAATAGTGTAGGTCAGATGGTTTCACAGGTCGGCGCAACATCGAGGGCCGAAGGGCCTGTACTGCGCTGTAATGTTCTAATTCTATCTCTGTGTCATCAGCAAATTTAACAACCATACCTTCGGTCCCTTCATCTAAGTCATTTATATAAATTGTAAAAAATTGAGGCCCCTGCACAGATCCCTGTGGCACACCATTCGTTACATCTTGCTAACCAGAAAATGACCCATTTATGCCGACTCTCTGTTTCCTGTTAGCTAGCCAATCTTCTATCCATGCCAATATGTTACCCCCTATACCATGAACTTTTATTTTGTGCAATAACCTTTGATGTGGCACCTTATCAAAGGCCTTCTGGAAATCTAAGTACAATACATCCACAGATTTCCCTTTATCCACAGCATGTGTAACTCCCTCAAAGAACTCCAATAAATTGGTTAAACATGATTTCCCTTTCACAAAACCATGTTGATTCTGCCTGATTACCTTGAATTTTTCTAAATGCCCTGCTATAACATCTTTAATAATAGCTTCTAAGATTTTCCCCAAGACAGAGGGCCTGTAGTTTCCTGCTTTTTGTCTCCCTCCCTTTTTGAATAAAGGAGTTACATTCACTATTTTCCAATCTAACAGAACCTTCCCCGAATCGAAGGAATTTTGGAAAATTAAAACTAACATCAATTATCTGACTCGCCACTTCTTTTAACACCCTAGGATGAAATCCATTAGGACCCGGGAACTTGTCAGCCTGCAGCTCCAGCAATTTGTTCAGTACCACTTGTAGTTTTGTATTGTATTGTACTGTATTTTTCTTGAGTTCCTCCCTCCCTTCCATTTTCTCACTTACAGCTAATACTTGTATCCTCACTAGTGAAGACCGATGCAAAATATCTGTTCAATTCATCTGCCATCTCCTTATTATCCATTATTAATTCCCCAGACTCACTTTCCATAGGTCCAACGCTCACTTTGTTAACGATTCTTTTTTAAATATCTATAGAAACTCTTACTTTCTGTCTTTATATTTCTAGCTAGCTTTCTCTCGCACTCTAATTTTACCTTTCTTATCGATCTTTTAGTCATTCTTTGCTGTTTTTTATATTCTGTCCAATCTTCTGACCTGCCTCCCATCTTTGCGCAATTATAGGCTTTTTCTTTAACTCTGATAATGTCTTTAACTGTTTTAGTTAACCACGGATGGCGGGTCCCACCCTTGGAATTTTTCTTTCTGGTTGAAATGCATCTATTCTGTGTATTCTGAAATATTCCCTTAAATGTCTGCCACTGCATCTCTATTGACTTATCCCTTAACCTGATTTGCCAGTTCACTTTAGCTAGCTCTGCTTTCATGCCCTCATAATTGCCCTTATTTAGGTTTAAAATACTAGTCTTGGAACCACTCTTCTCTCCCTCAAACTGAATGTAAAATTCAATCATATTATGATCGCAGCTACCGAGGGGCGCCTTAACTATGAAGTCATTAATTAATCCTATCGCGTCGCACAATACCAGGTCTAGTATAGCCTGGTCTCTGGTTGGCTCCAGAACATACTGTTCCAAGAAATTATCCCAAAAACATTCTATGTACTCTTCATCTAGGCTACCTCTGCCCATCTGATTTTTCCAGTCTATATGTTGGTTAAAATCCCCCATAATTATCGCTGTACCTTTCTGACAAGCGGCCGTTATTTCTTCCGTTATACCCCGTCCTACAGTGTGGTTATTGTTAGGCAGTACACCACTCCCACCCACAAGTGACTTTTTGCATTCATGATTTCTCATCTCTACCCAAACTGCTTCTACGTCCTGGTCTCCTGAACTTGGGTCATCCCTCTCTATTTCGCTAATACCATCATTAATTAAGAGAGCCACCCCTCCACTTTTTCCTAGCTTCCTGTCCTTCCTACATGCCATGTACCTTTCAATATTCAGGTCCCAATCTATGTTGTCCTGCAGCCATGTCTCTGTAATGGCTATCAGATCGTACTTATCTATTTCCATTTGTACTCTCAGTTCATCTGTTTAGTTTTGAATGCTACGTGCATTCAGATACAGAGCCTTTAGTTTTGTCCTTTTATTATTTTTGTAACTTCTAGCCTTATCTGTTAATTTACTCTTAGATTTGTATGCTCTGTCCCTTCCTGTCACAGTCTGTTTATCATTTCCCATATTTATACCTTTCTCTGTTGCCTTGTCTCTACTCCTTGATTTACCATATCTTCCCAAATTTGATCCCTCGCCTCCACTATTCAGTTTAAAACTCTTTCTACTGGCATTTCAGTCGAGGAGGCTGCTTTTGTGCATGTGCCAGTACTGTGCCACCTAGTGGTTGCACTGTCAGCAAATGCAGACTTTTAAAAATCACAGAATACTCGAGCATCACATGTCCCTCACACCCTCGACAAAAGCTATCTTGATTTGCTTCCCAACTCGTCCTACAGCCTCTCCCAGCTCCCAACTCCTCCAGGGGTTTGAGCACTGCAGGCAGGAATTCCTGGTCTCATGATGGGATTGGCTGTATACCATAGGCAAGAATTCTTGATCTCTCAATGGGACTGGCTGCAGGCAGGAACTCGATATCACACTTAATGTTGCACCATTTCTGAATAGCCTGTGCAGGCATGACTGATTTATTCAGATGAAAGGGTATAAGTCAGGATTATGTATTTTTAAAGCAAGGGAGTGAATAGCATTGCTTGAATCATCTGATCAACACCAGTGTGACTGGAAGAAAGAAGGATGGCTCAGTGAACTTTGAGGGAAGGGAGAGACAAATGAGTAAACATCGACCATAAATAATGTGTCATTCTGAAATAACTTGAGTCTCTGTTGCCTTCCTCAGTCAGGTGCCAAATTGAAGACAGGACGTTTAATCACACAAGGTACGCAAGACAAAGATTGGAGAGTTAAGAAAGCGTACATTCAAAGAATGAAATAAAGTTTCCAAAGATAAGACCAGAATAGACCAAACGAAAATGTTCTGTGTGAGCTCAGAATAACTTTTCAAAAGCCTCAGACCGTCACAATTGATCTGAACACTAATAAAAGGCATGAAGGAGGAGTATGTTTTCGAAGGCAATTGGCAGAATGACAGGGGAAAAAAATTTAATTTAGAAAACAAGATTTTGAATCCCATGCCAAGTGCAACATCTAAGTATTGCTGACACGTACCATTATAAAGCAGTAACAAAGGCAGCAAAATGGACATCCATTTCTGTTCAATCGCCCAATCTTTCATTGAAAACTTCCTCAAAGAGTGAGCGAACAAGCACTGTGGAATCAAAACAAGATTCTTCAGATTGACCAGCGCTGGCATAAGAACATTTCAATCAACGTTATCACAAACTTAGGAGTAAAACCATCACTCTGCCAGGAAACAAAACTCTTCCAAATTTTAAACTCGACACCAGTTTGTGCTCATGAACACTTGCCATTTACCAGTGGATCTCCTATGGTGTTGTTCACAGCTGGCGACGATGCGTGTGGGGCCAGCAAAGTGCAGCAGGTAGGCTTCTTAAAAATACCAGGGAGGCTTAGTTGGGGTGGGCTGGGTGTAGGAAAGTCAGACTGCCAAGAGAGCTGCTGCTAGTGGAGTGTCAGGGCGTGATATGTGTAGGAGTAGACTGGAGGGTTGGGTAGTCCTGGCAGCAGAAACAGATCAAGAACAAAGAACAGTACAGCACTGGAACAGGCCATTCGGCCCTCCAAGCCTGCGCCAATCATGAGGCCTGTCTAACTAAAACCTTCTGCACTTCCGGGATCCTTATCCCTCTATTCCCATCCTATTCATGTATTTGTCAAGATACCTCCTAAACGTCGCTATCGTACCTGCTTCCACCACCTCCCCTGGCAGCAAGTTCCAGGCACTCACCACCCTCTGTGTAAAGAACTTGCCTCGCACATCCTCTCTAAACTTTGCCCCTTGCACCTTAAACCTACGTGCCCTAGTAACTGACTCTTCCACCCTGGGAAAAAGCTTCTGACTATCCACTCTGTCATGCCACTCATAACTTTGTAAACCTCTATCAGGTCGCCCCTCCACCTCCGTCGTTCCAGTGAAAACAATCCGAGTTTATCCAACCTCTCCTCATAGCTAATACCCTCCAGACCAGGCAACATCCTGGTAAACCTCCTCTGTACCCTCTCCAAAGCCTCCACGTCCTTCTGGTAGTGTGGCGACCAGAATTGCACGCAATATTGTAAGTGTGGCCTAACTAAGGTTCTGTACAGCTGCAACATGACTTGCCAATTTTTATACTCTATGCCCCGACCGATGAAGGCAAGCATGCCGTATGCCTTCTTGACTGCGTTGCCACTTTCAGTGATCTGTGGACCTGTACGCCCACATCTCTCTGCCTGTCAATACTCCTAAGGGTTCTGCCATTTACTGTATACTTCCCATCTGTATTAGACCTTCCAAAATGCATTACCTCACATTTGTCCAGATTAAACTCCATCTGCCATTTCTCCGCCCAAGTCTCCAACCGATCTATATCCTGCTGTATCCTCTGACAATCCTCATCACTATCTGCAACTCCACCAACCTTTGTGTTGTCCGCAAACGTAGCACTGATCCCTGCGGAGCACCACTAGTCACAGCCCTCCATTCAGAAAAGCACCCTTCCACTGCTACCCTCTGTCTTCTATTACCGAGCCAGTTCTGTATCCATCTTGCCAGCTCATCTCTGATCCCATGTGACTTCACCTTTTGTCCCAGTCTGCCAAGAGGGACCTTGTCAAAGGCTTTACTGAAGTCCATGTAGACAACATCCACTGCCCTTCCTTCATCAATCATCTTTGTCACTTCCTCAAAAAACTCTATCAAGTTAGTGAGACACGTCCTCCCCTTCACAAAACCATGCTGCCTCTCGCTAATAAGTCCATTTGTTTCCAAATGGGAGTAAATCCTGTCCTGAAGGATCCTCTCCAATAATTTCCCTATCACTGACGTAAGGCTCACTGTCTTGTAATTTCCTGGATTATCCTTGCTACCCTTCTTAAACAAAGGAACGGCATTGGCTATTCTCCAGTCCTCTGGGACCTCACCTGTAGCCAATGAGGATACAAAGATTTCTGTCAAGGCCCCAGCAATTTCCTCCCTTGCCTCCCTCAGTATTCTGGGGTAGATCCCATCAGGCCCTGGGAGTTATCTACCTTAATGTTTTTCAAGACGCCCAACACCTCCTCCTTTTTGATATCGACATGACCCAGACTATCTACACACCCTTCCCTAGACTCATCATCCACCAAGTCCTTCTCTTTGGTGAATACTGATGCAAAGTACTCATTTACTACCTCGCCCATTTCCTCTGGCTCCACACACAGATTCCCTCCTGTGTCCTTGAGTGGGTCAACCCTTTCCCTGGCTACCCTCTTGCTCTTTACATATGTATAAAAAGCCTTGGGATTCTCCTTAATCCTGTTTGCCAATGAGTTTTCAGACCCCTTTTAGCCCTCCTGACTCCTTGCTTAAGTTCTTTCCTACTTTCTTTATATTCCAATGTGATTGGTCTATAACAACCATATGATCAACACCGAGCAATTAGCTATGCTTACTGGAACCTTCTAATTAAAATCACACAGGCACAACATTTTTAATAATGAGCTGATGTCCCATGGTATTGAAATTGGGTAGTCCGGGTTGGGAGCACTTTCATTATTTCAGGGTATAGTACACAGCAGGGAGCAAGGTCCAGAATTTTTAAATTAAAACTTTTGGACCTTGAGAGAAATAGAGCTTGCCTGTGTAATGGTGCTGGAGCACCCAACTGTGATGGCAGCTATTCCGGGAGAATTCTTTTCCACTGAATCTAATTTGCAATTAGAAGACTGTAGCCAAAAGAATATTTAGAGCTATCTTTAACAGCATATTTTTTTCAATAATTAACAGCATGATTGGCCATTCCCAAAGTATGCTACCACTTCCTGTTGGTAAGCCCCATTCTTTGTTCAGAACTTTACTGAACTCAGTAGTAAGTGCCAGTCCACAGCTGCATTCTGAATGTTGAGTAACGTGCAATGACCTGCTGGGAGGTATAGTTTTCTAGTTGCCATACATAGGGTGACATCAGTAGAGTCTAAGAATCTGCACATTGGTTAAGTCTCTTCATTCAGGCAAGACCCAGGTACACAAATGAAACTGGGGAATGTAGCAGAGGGGGGTGCAGGCCTTCGCAAGTGAAACTTCATGGAATTACTTTATCATGCAATGGCTGCTTTGATGGGCAAGTTTAGTTTATGTTACAAAGCAAATTTCTTTAACTTAGAAAAACATTCCACGGCACTTCACAGAGGCAATCAGGCAAAAAAAAAGACATGAGGAGGGTTGACTATAAAGCCATTCAAAGAGGTGAGGCAAGTTTTAAGGACCTGCTCTGGTTAGGCCCCAACTGGAGTATTGCGTCCAATTCTGATCATCACACTTTAGGAAGGATGTGAGAGTCCTTGAGAGGGTGCAGAGGAGATTTATCAGAATGGTTCTAGGGATGGAAGTTTTTAGTTAAAAGGTTAGGTTGGAAAACCTGCGTTTATTCTCCTTGGAACAAAGGAGATTGACGGGAGAATTAATAGAAGTGCACAAGATTATGACAGGCTTTAGATAAGTTAAACAAGGAAAATCATTAACAAATGGTACGAGGATTAGGGGACACAGTTTGAAATTTTTGGACAAAAGATGCAGGGGGAAAATGAGGAAGCAATTTTTTTTTTACGCAACGGTGGTAATGACCTGGAACTCGCTGCCCACAAGAGACAATCAATGACTTCAAGAGGAAGTTGGTTAGCCACCTGAGAGAAATAGACTTGCACAGCTATGGGGAATTGGGGAGTGGTACTGACTGATTAGCTCTGTGGAGAACTGGCATGGACTGGATGGGCCGGATGACCTCCTTCTGTGCCATAAACAACTATGACGAGAGGGAGATGGATAGGTGAATGGGTTTAGGGAGGGCATTCCAGAGCTTAGGGCCTAGATGGCTGAAGGTACAGCTGCCAAGGGTGGGGTTAAGAGAGAGGGGCAGGTGCACAAGGCTAAATTCGGAGGAATCGAGTGTTCTTGAGAGCAGTGGGGAGGTTGTCAAACTGAAGGAGATTTGAGACATAGGGAGAGGCAAGGCCATGAAACACAAGGATGAGAAATTTAAATTGGAGACGGGGAGCCAATGTAAGACAGCAAGGATAGGAGAAACGGATCATGGGATAAAATACTGGCAGCAGAGTTTTAGATGACCTGACGGTTTTACAGCGAGGATGGGAGGCCTGTCAGGAGAGCATTGGAATAGTCGAGACTGGAAGTGACAAAGGGATGGAAAAAAGGTTCATATGGACTGAGGCGGGGCAAAAGCAGGTGATGATACATATGGAACACAAAAAATTTAAAAAAGTGACTCTCCATCTACAAGGCACAAGTCAGGAGTGTGATGGAATACTCCCCACTTGTCTGGATGAGTGTCACTCCAACAACACTCAAGAAGCTCGACACCATCCAGGACAAAGTAGCCTGTTTGACTGGCACCCCATCCACCAACTTAAACATTCACTCCCCCACTGCGTATCGTGGCTGCAGTGTGTACCATGTGCAAGATGGATTGCAGCAACTCACCATGGCTTCTTCGACAGCACCTCTGAAACCACAATCTCTACCACCTAGAAGGTCAAAGGCACAAAATGTATGGAAACACCACCATCACCTCTAAAGTTCCCCTCCAAGTCAGGTACCATTCGGACTTGAAAACATATTGGATCAAAATCCTGGAACTCCCTACCCAACATTACTATGGGAGTAACTCCACCACACGGACAGCAACGGTTCAAGAAGGTGGCTCACAACCACCTTAAAGGCAATTGCAATTAGGGATGGGCAATACATGTTGGCCTTGCCAATGAAGCCTAAGTCCTGTGAATGAATAAAAATAATGGAAAGGGATGCAGAAGTGACCCAAAACTGACATTACTGCACACAAACTATTTCAATCAGTACTACACCTGACACTACATTATCCAATAATTTAGCTCACATCACCAAAAGATGTAATGTAAAGCTCCTTGTATTTTGATATAAAGAAGGCCTTTGAGCACCATCACTTCTGACATCAGAACATCATGCATCAGAATACTAGTCATTAGTAGCAAGTTATACTTACTGTGACCATGAAGGTGAAAACTACGAAGATAAATCGGAACCAGATTTCCACTTGTGAAAATGAGGCATTATACATCTTCAACTGTCAGGAGAAAATTTTAAAGTGGCATTAAAGAGAGAGAGGGCAGCTCCAGCACAGATTTTAAACTTGACTTGCTTTTAATGCATCAGCTAAAAATTATGAAGCTTTCAGGCACTTTTAGTTGGATAAAAATTTTTAAAATCACTTTTTATAGCTTAAACATACTTGATATTTAGTACAGCCAAAACTGAAATCCAGTTATTTTAATCTTGGTATGCTGCTTAATAACGTACATTGAGCATGGAAAATCAACTGTAGATTATTTCTCAATACGTCTGCAGTGATGTCACTATAGTTGTTAATCCTCTCATGCAAGAGTCATCACACGTCACAGTTGCTGCTGGTGCAGAATGTTGCCTACGTGCATTATAAAATCAATTATAATTTGAAAACAAGTTCAACACGAATTTATTAGTGTCTGACAAAGATGCAAACTGTAATTTTTTAAGTCACTGGAGGACACCAGCAGCACAAGAAAAGAGGTGAGTACATATCCTGTAGTTAGCCCAACACCACCAATTCAGCCAACAATCTTGAGAACCCTAACTTCAGCCGAACATCAGACTGCTCATGACGATCTCGATGAAAATGCTCTGCACCCTCAGCTGAACATTACAAACAGAAAAGTAGCATAGTCAGAGTCATTACAGCACAGAAGGTGGCCATTTGGCCCCTGGAGTCCATGCCAGCTTTGTGGACAGCAATCGAATCAGTCCCATTCCCTGTTCCATCCCCTAGCCCTGCAAGTTTATTTCCTTCAAGTGCCCATCCAATTTCCTTCTGAAATCAATCTTTCACCAAGCTCATAGTCAGCGAGTTCCAGATCAATACCAATCGCTGCAAAAGGGAATTTTTTTTCATAATCCCCCTGCAATTCTTACCAAAACCTTAAATCTATGTCCCCTAATCTCCGTCCCATCAACTCATGAGAATCTTGCACACCTCTATAAAATCTCCCTTCAATCTCTTCCTCCAAACAGAACAACCCCAGCTTTTCCAACCTAAACTTGTAGCTAAAATATTTAATCACTGGAACTATTCTGGTAACTCTCCAATGCACCCTCTCAAGGACTCTCACATCCTTCCTAAAGTGTGACGACCAGAATTGGACTCAATACTCTAATTGTGGCCTCACCAGAGCTTCATACAGCATAACTTCCCTGCTTTTGTACTCAATGCCTCTATTTATGAAGCCCAAGATCTCCATATGCTATACGAACTATTCTCTCAACATGTTCTGCCACCTTCAAAGATCTAAGCGCATGAACCCCCAGGTCCCTCTGTCCCTGTACATTCATTAGAACTGTGCCAGTAAGTCTATATTGCCTCTCCCTATCCCTTCTGCCAAAATGCATCACCTCACAATTCTCCATATTAAATTCCATCTGCCACTTATCTAACCATTCTGCTAGCCTATGTCCTGTTGCTGTCGGTTGGTATCACCCTCACTGTCTGCCACATCCTCAAGTTTAGTATCATCGGCAAATTTAGAAATTTTATTCTATATTCCAATATCCAATTAATTTATATATCTCAAGAAGCAGTGGGCCTAGCACTGAAGCTTGGCAAACACCACTGTTTACCATCCTCCAGTCTGAAAATCAACCATTTACCACGACTCCCTGTTTTCAGTCCTTAAGCCAATTTTTTATCCAAACTGACACTGACCCTCCCATACCATGAGACTCAATTTTGTTGGGCAGTCTTCTATGTGGTACTTTGTCAAACTGTTTCTTAAAACCTATACAGACAACATTCATTACATTTCCTACATCAACCTTCTCTGTACTTCATTAAAAAATGCAATTAGATTAGTCAAGCATGATCTGCCTTTTATAAATCTCTGCTGGCTCTCTATAATTAACTCAAACTACTTACCTGATTATTGTTTCTAAAACCTTATTCACAATTAATGTTAAACTGACCAGCCTGCAGTTACTTCATCCTTTCACCCTTTCTAAATAAGGGGGTCACATTTGCCATTCTCAGCCTCTGGCACCTTCCTCATATCAAGGGAAGACTGGAAGATTATAGCAAGCCCTTCCACTATCTCTACTCCCACTTCCGTGAGCAACCTGGGAAGCAAGCCATCTGGACCAGGCGACATCCACCTACGCACAGCCAGCCTTTCCAGTACATCCTGCCCATCAATTTTCACCCCACCCATTACCTCTACCATCTCCGCTTCTACCAATATTTTGTCAGCATCCCTTTCCTTAGTAAGCACTGACACAAAGTACTCATTAAGTATTCTAGCCGTGCCGAGCCTCTAAACATATATCACCCTTGTTACGACCAGGTGAGAAAGGTGTCTAGGGATCCCTCTCGGCCTTCACCTGGTCTTACTGTAACAGGGTTTAATTTTAAACACATCGTGTTTTTAGCTCCCCCTTGCTGAATCCTTGTTCACCGCTTTCCAATTATAAGGCAAAGAAACCAGCACAAACAGGCTTTCTTAGGTTTAAAGAAGAAAAGTTGAAATTTATTAAACTTAAACTCTAATTCGGTTAACGCCTAAGGATACACGACGCACCCACGCTAGCATGCATATGTGATATACATGTGCAAACAGAGACAGAAAAGAGCAGAAGAAAAATAAAGTGGAAAAGTTTGAGGCAATATCTGAAGAGTTTTTGTTATGGTTCTTCGAGCTCACTGTAGAGTCCTTGATTGTAGGTAGATCTTGCTTTTCATTGAGGCCTAGTATTCTTCTTAAATCTTGTTCGCTGTAGGAGACTTTTCTCTCTTGGAGTTCACGTATCTTCAGTGGATTCAGAGGCTTGTGAGAAAGAAATAGGAGCAGACACAGTGCCTTCAAACTCTCTGTGGCCAGTTCAAAAGAAAACCCTGGAACAGCCAGGTAGTCATGCGACCAACTGGTCTAACCAGTCCTGGCCCTTGTGGATTGTATCCTCCTTAGCAGACCCTGGAATGTGCTTCCTCACCTTCGATGTCTGTTAGTTTGTAAATGCTTTTTTTCCAGCCACCGCTGATCTGTTTAACAAGTCATTTCCTCGCTCCAACAACAGTTAAAAATCAATGTTCATGACAAAATTGATGTTGCTCATTCTTGGCAGGTGGGGGCCTAGCATGACATCTCCACACCCAGCAAAATGAAATGCAATTTGAAAAAAAGTGCATTTCATTAAGATACAGAAAAAAAAACATGCATTTCTCTCATTCATTCACAAATCCTGAAACTTATTAAAATCGCCCCTTTTTCAGCATCCCAATAGACATGCGGTTCTTTTTTGGGGGAGGTTTCTCTTCCATTTGCCCATTTCCATGGATGCCTAGGGTCATTATTCTTTTTGAGGTCTGAAAAGGGGGGCGGGTTGGGTTAGATTTAATTAGCCCTAAACTGGAATTTTATTTTTTCCTCGGGAGAGTCAGTAGTGGGCAGGTCTATCCTGAACACTCTTTCAGTGTTTTGCTGAGTCATACAAAGGCTTTTGACGGGGGATGGATGTTTTCTTTGGTTCTGACGATGGGGGAAGATTCTTTGCTAATCTCCCCTTTGTCCCAGACAACACTCCTGCCTGAAAGTATTTGTGCAGACTCTACTGTACTTCACTGTAGCACTTCAACTAGTTGAGGCATCACCTTTACAGTTTCTGTACCCCCTTGATGTCTTTCTTTGTCTCTGCAGGTTCCTGTAAATGCTGTTAGCAACTCTGGTGGGGTGCTTCTTGTGTCTGCATTTACGTAGGAGGATGTGGGGCCTAACATTTCACATTTTTTGGGGTTGGCTGACCGGACAGTAGGGGTTTTCATCCAGGATTCGTCCCGGACTTCCTTTAACCTGCCCTCTTGGTCACTTTTTCCCCTTCCCTGTCTCCCCTTTTACCAACCTTGTGTCTGCCTGTTCCTTTTTGTTCTCAGCAGGGGGGTCCGTTACAATTCACCAAGCCTCGGCTCGAGGGTCCTCCTAACTCAGGACTTAGGGGTGCAGATTTCACTGTAGGTTGGGATTTCCCCACAACCTGGCACATGTGGCAACTCCTGCAGTACTCCACCACAGCTTTGTGGAGTTTTGGCCAGTCAAACTGCTGTCTTATGCGGGCTTTGGTCTTTCGTATACCGGCATGTAAAGCCACTGTAGTCCTGTGGGCCCTTCTTAATATTTCTCCCCGGTACTTCTGCGGCATCACTAACTGGTGAACTACTGCCCACTCCTTGCTCTCAGGTCTGTGAGGAGAACTCCATTTCCTCACCAGTACCTCATTCTTTAAATAGTAGCAACCAGAGACTCCTTCTGCTTCACTTTCAGACTGCGCAGCCTGTGCTAACTCTCGCAATACTGGGTCGGCTCACTGAGACTCACCTAGGGAAAATCCATTTAATTCATTCCCTGGGTCTCCTAACTTTCCAAAGAAAGTCTCAGACAGGCAGATCTCATGGTCATCTGCCTGCAGTGCCAATGCAGTCTCCTTTGGGAGAGCTGGTTTGATCATGGCCTGATCCACTACACATTCAGGGAAACTGTAGGGGTTTGTCTCCTGCCACTGCCCTGTCTCTCTGACCTGCTGCGGTCGTTCTTTCACTACTGGGGGGGCTACCACCTTCACCCCCGCCAGATCATTACCTAGGAGCAGGTCAACCCCGTCCACAGACAAACTAGGGACAATCCCTAGCCTGTGAGGAGCTTGCAAGTTCTCCCTGTGACTGTGTGGGTTTCCTCCGGGTGCTCCAGTTTCCTCCCACATGTCAAAGACTTGCGGGTTGGCCATTGTAAAAATTGCCTCTAGTGTAGGTAGGTGGTAGGAGAATTGAGGGAAGGTGGGGATGTGAGAGGGAAAATGGGATTAATGTAGGATTAGTATAAAAAAATGGGTGGTCAATGGTCGGCACGAACTCGGTGGGCCGAAGGGCCT
The DNA here is from genome assembly GCF_036365525.1 of Heterodontus francisci. NCBI lineage: Eukaryota > Metazoa > Chordata > Chondrichthyes > Heterodontiformes > Heterodontidae > Heterodontus > Heterodontus francisci. The sequence continues at coordinate 44,644,484 of NC_090383.1, read as the reverse complement.
CTTTCGGTGCTGTATCTCTCTCTGACTCTGACTGTAATCCCTACGGTCAACGGTACCAAAACTAGGTCGCACTCCAGGTACAGGTATAGGCATACACTGCCCTCCAAAACCATTCACCACCATTCTGGTGTTCACTGCACTCTCTGGGGAAAGGTCAGGCTGCTTCCCAGCAAAAGGGATCGAATGGCCCGTATCCCTGAGAATTACTGTGGGCTTGCTTGCCCCACTCGAGTGGCATGGGGTTACTTTCCCTTCAAACTCAAAACCCTGATAACCTTCAGGAATCCTACTCGCTTTTCCTGCACTTGCAGCCATAAGCTTCCTGGGTCTCACTCTTACTGCAGTTAAAGCCACAGCTTGTTCTGCTGTGCTTTCCATCAGGGTCCTTCTTCACAGAGCAGGTGTGCCCTGATTAACCCTACAGGTTTTCCCTTTAGTTTCAAGCAGTCAGCTTTTAAATGCCCTGCCTTATTACAATGGAAACACACAGGTCTCCTCCGGGTCTCGTTCCTCATCGCACCTTCTTTTTTAGCTAGAGAAGGACCCCATATCTCCGGCTTTTCTTTCTTTCCCAGGACTGCTTGGGCTCCTATCACCTTCTCACCCTTGGTCCTTTTCGGATTTGTGGTGGTGACTAGGAAAGGTTCTCCTCTAGGAGACGGACTTATAAATTAAATCAGCTAGAATGTCTGCTTGCCAGGCTCTCTGAACCCGCTGCTCCTCTACATGGGTCTTTAAGGAGAGTAGGAGAGTGTGTTTAAATTCCTCTAACGGAATTACTTCTCAGATTCTCATAGCTGAGCTGTACTTTGAAAGCCCTCAGCCACTGGTCAAAATCCAGCTGCTTACTTCTTTCAAACTCCAAATAAGTTTGATTAGCTTGCTTCTTGAGGGTACTAAACTTTTGGCAATAGGCTTCGGGACTAATTCATATGCCCCGAGGATAGCATTTTTGGTCACTTCATAATTTGATGAACTCTCATCTGACAACAGGGAATAAACCTCATGGGCTTTTCCAGTTCGCTTGTCCAGGTCTCAGCTGGCCATTTTAGCTGCCTTGCCAGTTTCTCAAAGGGCACAAAAAATACTTCTACATCTTCCTCATTAAATTTTGGAATTAATTGAGCTAGTTTTAACAATTCAGTACCCAGCCCTGAATTACGCTCCTCTATATTGACCATGCTTTCACTGGAGTTACTCTGTCGCCCCCTTGTTAACTCAAGCCGCTTCAGCTCTCTTTCTTCGCATTCTTTCTGGAATGTTCTTTCTCTCTCTCCTCTCTCTTCTGTTCCTTCTCCTGTCTTTCTTTCTCCTCACATTCCTTCTGGAAGGCTCTTTCTGTCTCACTCTCCTGCCTCTCTCTCGCTTTCCCTTTCCTCAAATTCATGTTTCCTCTGTTCCAATTGTATCTCTGCTAACAATACCCTGTCAGATTCTGCTTCTAACCCTGTTTCTGCTTTGAGTTTCAAGGGAAAAATGGCTGGCCACTAGCCTTACAAGTTCAGGCTTCCTATAGTGATCCCACACTGCTCAGCCATTTTCCTCAACTCCTCCACAGACAGTGCTTTTAACTTATCCCAAGTTACTTCACCCTGGTTTGGAGAGCTGCTAGCCTCAGTTGCAGACATACTAGTATTCAATCACACACAACCACAAGAAAACCTATATTGAAATCTTGCTTTTTTTTTTGCTTGGGAACAATTTGGCTTCCCCCTTCCAATTTCTCTCATTTGTCTGTGGGTCGATCCCGGACAAGCCCCCAAATTTCTGTTACAACCAGGTGAGAAAGGTGTCAAGGTGTCCCTCTCGGCCTTCATCTGGTCTTACCATAAATTTTTAAACACACCGTGTTTTTAGCTCCCCTTTGGTGAATCCTTGTTCACTGCTGTCCAATTATAAGGCAAAGAAACCAGCACAAACAGGCTTTCTTAGGTTTAAAGAAGAAAAGTTGAAATTTATTAAACGTAAACTCTAATTCGGTTAACATCTACGGACAGGCGGCGCGCCCACACTAGCATGCATATGTGCTACACACGTGCAAATAGAGAAAGAAAAGAGAAGAAAAATAAAGTGGAAAAGTTTGAGGCAATATCTGAAGAGTTTTTGTTATGGTTCTTCGAGCTCACTGTAGAGTCCTTGAATGTAGGTAGACCTTGCTTTTCGATGGGGCCCAATATTCTTCTTAAATCATGTTCGCTGTAGGAGACTTTACTCCCTTGAGGTTCATGTGTCTTCAGTGGATTCAGAAGCTTGTGAGAAAGAAATAGGAGCAGACAGGAGAGATCTTCTCAGTCCAGGAGCAAACATACACACTGCCTTCAAACTCTCTGTGGCCAGTTCAAAATAAAACCCTGGAACAGCCAGGTAGTCATGTTACCAACTGGTCCAACCAGTCCTGGCCCTTGTGGATTGTATCCTCCTTAGCAGGCCCAGGAATGCGCTTCCTCACCTTCGACGTCTGTTAGCAGGCTTTTTTCTTCCAGCCATGGCTAATCAGCTTAACAAGTCATTTCCTCACTCCAGTGAAAAATCAATGTTCATGGCAAAACTGATGTGCCTCATTCTTAGCAGGCGAGGGCCTAGAATGACACTCATTCCCTAAGAGGCCCACAGAAAGGCTGCAAAGAGATATACACAGGTTAAGTGAGTGGGCAACAAGATGGCAGATAGAGAATAATATAGGGAACTCTGAAGTTATTCACTTTGTCGTTAAGAATAGAAAAGCAGAATATTTTTGAAATGGTGTGACACTTATAAGTGTAGCTGTTCAAAGAGTCTTGGGTGTGCTCATACAAGGAACACAAAAAGTTAGCATGCAGGTACAAGAAGCAATTTGCAAGGCAAATGGCATATTGGCCTTTACTGCAAAGGGATTGGGGTACAGGAATAAAGAAGTCTTGCTGCAATTGCACAGGGTTTTGGCGAGACCACATCTGGAGTACAGTGTGCAGTCTTGGTCTCCACATTTAAGAAAGGATATACTTACACTGGAAGCACTACAGCGAATGTTCACTAAATTGGTCTCGGGGATGAGGGGGTTGTCCTATGATGAGAGACTGAGTAAATTGGGACTACATTCTCTGGAGTTCAGAGGAATGAGAGGCGATCTCATTGAAACATACAAGATTCTGAAGGGGCTGGGTAGGGTAGACACAGAGTTGTTTCCACTGGTCTGGGAATCTAAATCATGGGGACAGTCTCAGCGTAAGAGATCGATCATTTAGGACTGAGATGAGGAGAAATTACTTCACTCAAAGGATTGTGAATACCCCAGAGGGTTGTGGATGCTTCATCGTTGAATATATTTAAGGCTGGGATAGACAGATTTTTGGTCTCTCAGGGAATCAAGGGATATGGTGAGCAGGCGGGAAAGTGTGGTTGACGCCTAAGATCAGCTACAATCGTACTGAATGGTAGAACAGGCTTGATGGGCCATATGGTCTACTCCTGCTCCTATTTCTTGTGTTCTTGTGTTATTGCCTGCTTACTGCTTACATGCTGGTAGAAGATTTTTGGGTTCCCTTTTATATTAACTACCATTCAATTCTCATATTCTCTCTCTGCCAGACTTATTTTCTTCACTTTGACTCGCAACTTATCATATTTGGCCTGGTTCTCGCTTGACGAATTCACCTGACATGCATCATACACCCTCACTTTTTGTTTCATCATATTCTCCATCTCCCTCATCATCCAAGGAGCCCTGGCTTTGGTTCCCTTACCATTCCGCCTTGTTGGAAACTACCTCGTCTGTACCTGAAACATCTCCTCCTTTAAGATCACCATTACTGTTCTTCCTGTCAATCTTTGGTCCATTTTACCTTTGCTAGATTCCTTCTCATCCCACTAAAGTTAACCATCTTCCAATTTAGAAGTTCTAATTTAGATTGTTCCTTGCTCTTCTCCATTGCTAATCTAAACCTTATGATACGATGAACATTCAAGTGTTCTCCCCACATACATTTTGTCTACTTGGCCTACCTCATTCTCCAGCACTAGATCCAGCAATGCCTCCTTCCTAATTGGACCAAGAACACACTAGTCATTGGAAGTTCTTCTGAACGCGTTTCAGAAATTCATCCCTACCCTTTCCACCAACATTATTCCAATTGATATTTCCATAACTGAAGTCCCCCCAATATCTCCACTCTACTGTTCTTGCACATCTGTGATTTACCTACAGATTTGCTCCTCTATCTCTATGTCTGTTTGAAGGCCTATAGAATACCCCCAATAGCATGACCTTTTTGCTTCTCAACTCTAACCAAATAGATTCTGCCCTCAAGGACATTCTCCCTTTCCAACACTACAATGTCTTCCTTAAACAGTAGTGCCACCCCACCTCCCTTTTTTCCTTCCCTGTCTATCCTGAATACTTTGTATCCATGATACTACGAAGGTATGAGGCGCGAGTTGGCTATGATGGATTGGGAAACGTTACTTAAAGGGATGACGGTGGATAGGCAATGGCAAACATTCAAAGAGCGAATGGATGAACTGCAACAATTATTTATTCCTGTCTGGCACAAAAGTAAAACGGGAAAGGTAGCCAAACCATGGCTTACTAATGAATTTAGAGATAGCATAAGATCCAAGGAAGAGGTATACAAATTCGCCAGAAAAAACAACAGACCTGAGGATTGGGAGCAGCTCAGAATTCAGCAAAGGAGGACCAAGGGATTGATTAAGAAGGGGAAAATAGAGTACGAGAGTAAGCTTGCGGGGAACATAAAAACTGACTGTAAAAGCTTCTATAGGTATGTGAAGAGAAAAAGATTGGTGAAGACAAATGTCTTACAGTCAGAAACAGGGGAATTTATTATGGGGAACAAAGAAATGGCTGACCAACTAAATGCATACTTTGGTTCTGTCTTCACAAAGGAGGACACAAATCTCATACCAGAAATGTTGGGGAACACAGGGTTTAGTGAGAGGGAGGAACTGAAGGAAATCAGTATTAGTCGAGAAATGGTGTTGGGGAAATTGATGGGATTGAAGGCCGAACAATCCCCAGGGCCTGATGGTATGCATCCCAGAGTATTTAAGGAAGTTGCCCTAGAAATAGTGGATGCATTGGTGGTCATCTTCCAAGATTCTATAGACTCTGGAAAAGGTCCTACAGATTGGAGGGTAGCTAATGTAACGCCACTATTTAAAAAGAGAGGTAGAGAGAAAACAGGGAATTATAGACCAGTCAGCCTGACGCTGGTAGTGGGGAAAATTCTAGAGTTCATTATCAAAGATTTTATAGCAGAACATTTGGAGAACAGTGGTAGAATTAGACAGAGTTAGCATGGATTTACGAGAGGGAAATCATGCTTGACAAATCTACTAGCATTCTTCGAGGATGTAACTAATAGAGATGATGAGGGGGAGCCAGTGGATGTGGTTTATTTGGACTTTCAGAAGGCTTTCGACAAAGTCCCACATAAGAGATTAGCGTGTAAAATTAAAGCGCATGGGATTGGGGGCAGTGTATTTATTTATTTTTATTCATTTAGAGATACAGAACTGAAACAGGCCCTTCGGCCCACCAAGTCTGTGCCGACCATCAACCACCCATTTATACTAATCCTACATTAATCCCATATGGAATTAGTGTAGGATTAGTATAAATGGGTGGTTGATGGTCGGCACAGACTCAGTGGGCCGAAGGGCCTGTTTCAGTGCTGTATCTCTTAAAAAAAAAAATTCCTACCACATCCGCACCTTCCCTCAATTCCCCTACCTATACTAGGGGCAATTTATAATGGCCAATTTACCTATCAACCTGCAAGTCTTTAGCTGTGGGAGGAAACCGGAGCACCCGGCGAAAACCCACGCGGTCACAGGGAGAACTTGCAAACTCCGCACAGACAGTACCCAGAATTGAACCCGGGTCGCTGGAGCTGTGAGGCTGCAGTGCTAACCACTGCGCCAGAAAATTGGTTGGCAGACAGGAAACAAACAGTAGGAATAAACGGGTCTTTTTCCGAATGGCAGGCAGTAACTAGTCGGATACCGCAGGGATTGGTGCTAGGACCTCAGCTATTCACAATATATATTAATGATTTAGATGAGGGAACTAAATGTATTATCTCCAAATTTGCAGATGACACAAAATTGGGTGGGAAGGTGAGTTGTGAGGAGGATGCAGAGAGGATTCAGGGTGATTTGGACAAGTTGAGTGAGTGGACTAATGCATGGCAGATGCAGTATAATGTGCATAAATGTGAGGTTATCCACTTTAGTGGCAAAAACAGGGAGGCTGACTATTATCTGAACAGCTGTAAACTGAGAGAGGGGAATATGCAGTGAGACCTGGGTGTTCTCGTACACCAGTTGCTGAAGGTAAGCATGCAGGCCAAATCGGCAGTGAAAAAGGCAAATGGTATGTTGGCCTTCATAGCGAGAGGATTCGAGTACAGGAGCAGGGATGTCTTGCTGCAATTATACAGGGTCTTGGTGAAGCCACACCTGGAATATTGTGTGCAGTTTTGGTCTCCTTATCTGAGGAAGTGCAGCGAAGGTTTGCCAGATTGAGTCCTGGGATGGCGGGACTGATGTATGAGGAGAGATCGAGTCAGTTAGGATTATATTAGCTGGAATTCAGAAGATTGAGGGGGGATCTCATGGAAACCTATAAAATTCTAACAGGACTTGACAGGGTAGATGCAGGAAGGATGTTCCCGATGGTGGGGGAGTCCAGAACCAGGGGTCATAGTCTGAGGATATGGGGTAAACCTTTCAGGATTGAGATGAGGAGAAATTTGTTCAGCCAGAGAGTGGTGAGCCTGTGGAATTCGCTACCACAGAAAGCAGTTGAGGCCAAAGCATTGTATGCTTTCAAGAAGGAGTTAGATATAACTCTTGGGGCGAAAGGGATCAAAAGATATGGGAGGAAAGCGGGAACAGGTTACTAAGTTGGATGATCAGCCATGATCATAATGAATGGTGGAGCAGGCTCGAAGGGCCGAATGTCCTACTCCTGCTCCTATTTTCTATGTTTTTATGTTTCTAATAAGTGCCTAGTCCTCACCATTTTTAAGCCATGTGTCCATTATTGCCACTACATCATATTTCCACACGGCTGTTTGTGCTTGTAGCTCACCAACCTTACTCACCACACTTTATGCACTTACGTACGTGCATTTTAAACTTGCCTTCATTGTCTGCTCCTATCTAATATGGCATTACTTCCTTCTCTAGTACTACCCAACATGCTCACTCTTTTATGTACCTTATTCCTCTTCTCTACTTCTATATGCTGGTGGCCACCCCCATGCCAATTTAGTTTAAACCCTCCCCAACACCACCAATGAACCTCCCCGCGAGCATATCGGTCCCAATCCATTTGAGGTGCAACCCATCTCTTTTGAATAGGTGCTTCCTGGCCCACAACTGGTTCCAATGTCCCAAGAATCTGACGTCCTCATTCCTGCACCATGCCTCAAGCCACGTACTGATCCTCTCTATCTTCCTATCACTAGCACATGGCACTGGGAGTAATCCAGAGAATACAACATTTGAGGTCCTACTTTTTAACTTCCTCCCCAACGCCTGAAAATCTGACCCCAAGATCTCAATAGCTGCTCTCTCTATGTCATTGGAACCAACGTGGACCACAACTTCTGGCTCACTCCCTTTTCCCTGTCCATGATGTCCTTTACCCTGGCACCAGGGAGGCAACACACCATGCGGGACTCACTATGACAGTTACATGCCTGTCTATCCCCCTAACTATGGAACCTCCCATAACGACTGCATTGCTACTCTTTGCTGTTCCCTCCTGTGCAGTCCCTTGCCAATGGTGCCAAGGTCTGGACTGCATTCCTTCAAGGTGTCGTCAGTCCCAGCAGTTTCCAAAGCCGAGTACCGGTTTGAGTGTAACACACACCCCAAAGACTGCTGCACTTCCTGCCACCCATCTACTATCCTGAACTCTCTCTGCCTGTGGCGTGACCATCTCCTGGAACATATGATCCAGGAAACTCTCATCCTCCCTGATGCTCCACTGTGATTGCAGCTGCCCCTCAAGTTCAGAAATCCCGAGTCATGCTCAAGCAGCATGTGACTTCCGACACATAAAGTATCCTGAAATTCCCACATGGCACAGAAATTGTAAACAACAGGTCTCAGCTACCCATCCATGATAGAGTCAGAGAGTCGTACAGCATAGAAACAGGCCCTTCGGCCCACCGCGTCCATGCCGACCATAATACCTATCTATACTAATCCCACCTGCCTGCATTAATTCCATATCCCTCTATGCCTTGCTCATTCAAGTACCTGTCCAGATGCCTCTTAAATGTCACTACTGTTCATGCCTCCACCACCTCCTCAGGCAGCTCATTCCAGATACCCACTATTCTTTGTGTGAAAAATTTACCTCTTTGATCCCCTTTAAACCTCCTCCCTCTCACCTTAAATCTATGCCCTCTAGTTTTAGTCACCCCTACCATGGGAAACAGACTCTGGCTATCTACCCTATCTATGCCTCTCATAATTTTATATACCTCTATCATCTCCCCTCTCAGCCTCCTTCGCTCCAGGGAAAACAGACCCAGATCTAAGAAAAAAATCTCTATTCCCTCTTTTATTATCTAGTTAGTAACTTGCATAAACTATTCATTTTAACTAATGCCTCTAGAACTGCTCTGTGCTAATACTCTTATTAATTCACTTACTGTTACACTTACCCCACTTGAAATTTCATTAATTAAGCTACGATGTAACTTGTAGGATATCCTAATCATGTACACATAGAGTTAGGATTTGATTTAATCTCATTAGGGTTTTTGCTTTCTTTATACTTATCAACAACTACCGTGAAATCTCCCTGCTCAGCATAGTGGGGAAAGTCTTCGCTCGTGTCGCTTTAAACAGGCTCCAGAAGCTGGGTGAGCGGGTCTATCCTGAGGCACAGTGCGGCTTTCGAGCAGAGAGATCCACCATTGACATGCTGTTTTCCCTTCGCCAGCTACAGGAGAAATGCCATAAACAACAGATGCCCCTCTATGTTGCTTTCATTGATTTCACCAAAGCGTTTGACCTCGTCAGCAGAAGTGGTCTCTTCAGACTACTAGAAAAGATTGGATGCCCACCAAAGCTACAAAGTATCAACACCTCATTCCATGACAATATGAAAGGCACAATTCAGCATAGCAGCGCCTCATCAGACCCCTTTCCAATCCTGAGCGGCGTGAAACAGGGCTGTGTTCTTGCACCCACACTGTTTGGGATCTTCTTCTCCTTGCTGCTCTCACATGCATTTAAGTCCTCAGAAGAAGGAGTTTTCCTCCACACAAGATCAGGGGGCAGGTTGTTCAACCTTGCCCATCTAAAAGCGAAGACCAAAGTACGGAAAGTCCTCATCAGGGAACTCCTCTTTGCTGACGATGCTGCATTAACATCTCACACTGAAGAGTGTCTGCAGAGACTCATCGACAGGTTTGCGGCTGCCTGCAATGAATTTGGCCTAACCATCAGCCTCAAGAAAACGAACATCATGGGACAGGACATCAGAAATGCCCCATCTATCAATATCGGCGACCACACTCTCGAAGTGGTTCAAGAGTTCACCTACCTAGGCTCAGCTATCACCAGTAACCTGTCTCTCGATGCAGAAATCAACAAGCGCATGGGAAAGGCTTCCTCTGCTATGTCCAGACTGGCCAAGAGAGTGTGGGAAAATGGCGCACTGACACAGAACACAAAAATTCAAGTGTATCAAGCCTGTGTCCTCAGTACCTTGCTCTACAGCAGCGAGGCCTGGACAACGTACGTCTGCCAAGAGCGACGTCTCAATTCATTCCATCTTCGCTGCCTCCGGAGAATCCTTGGCATCAGGTGGCAGGACCGTATCTCCAACACAGAAGTCATCAAGGCGGCCAACATCCCCAGCATATACACCCTACTAAGCCAGCGGCGCCTGAGATGGCTTGGCCATGTGAGCTGCATGGAAGATGGCAGGATCCCCAAGGACACATTGTACTGCGAGCTCGTCACTGGTACCAGACCCACCGGCCGTCCATGGCTCCGCTTTAAAGACGTCTGCAAACGCGACATGAAGTCCTGCGACACTGATCACAAGTCGTGGGAGTCAGTTGCCAGCGATCGCCAGAGCTGGCGGGCAACCATAAAGGCGGGGCTAAAGTGTGGCGAGACGAAGAGACTTAGCAGTTGGCAGGAAAAAAGACAGAAGCGCAAGGAGAGAACAAACTGTGCATCAGCCCCGACAACCAATTTTACCTGCAGCACTCTGTCACTCTAGAATTGGCCTTTATAGCCACTCCAGGCGCTGCTGCACAAACCACTGACCACCTCCAGGCGCTTACCCATTGTCTCTCGAGACAAGGAGGCCAAAGAAGAAGATACTTATAAACAGCTCACAGATTTGTACTGTAGATAGAATAAAATGAAATGGTTAAGTTGTTCGTTCCCCAGATGATTTCTGATTTAATGTGCCAGGATATGGATGAGCTGATTGTGCTGTTTAGCTTCTGCTGAAGGTGCAGGATGCTTGATTTGTGCCTGTTGACTTCTTTTTGTTGTTACATTGTGAAATGAGATAGCCAAGATAGTCTTGAGATAAGGAAATGGGACAATCAGCTTAAGGTTATTAGTCACATCCTAAATAGTAAGCAAGTTGTTTTGTAGGAACTACCTCATTTCTGGGTGTCTTGTGAACTACAGGCCTATAAAAGTTCTTGAACTGTCCTTCACAATTTGCAATCAGGATCGGAAAAAAGTCTCTGCCTGGGGAAAAACAGGGTGATCGTGTTTATTTTTCTGTATGTCTACTGCTTCAAGGCAATATGAGCGTCAAAGACTTGGATGAACAAAAATGAATTACTTAGCAACCGTATTTGGTGTCAGAATTGAATTTTCTTACATACTAGTAGACACGAAGCTAATTTTAAAAACCTGTTAATCAGTTGGCAGGAAAGAAAAAGGCAGGCAAACAAGGAATCCTGACAAATACAGCCACTTTCACCATTCACTTAAACCAGCAACAGGTTGCAACACCAGTAAAACTGTTGATCTTGTTCTCAACAGCAACGTATCTCCTCTCACACCCCTCAACCAATGCAACACCTCAAAATTTACGCAGGGCGGCTGAACTAAAACAAGGTGGCATCCCATCTACTGACCCACAACTGGCTCTTCTGTAGGCTGCCTACGAAGACACCCCATGTCCCAGACTTCCCTGCCCCTCTGCATCCCAATACCCAACTCTACAAACATCAGCCACACCAAGTGCCATTTGTAATGATTACTGACCCCAATCTCTAGAACGAAACAGAGTCCACTGCCCCAAATGCAATGCCCAACAATGCTACTGTGCTTATATAAAAATATATCACAGATTATCACAAAATATATCTCAGACTGTTCATGATATTTTACTATGAATTCTACGAAACTATACAATACTATGAATTTTGACATTTTAGTAAGACTGACAAATGATTTTCACCAAAATTAACATGGAAAATTATAATTGTAACCTACTCAAGATTTCATCTTTCAGACTTCTGAACACTTCAAGTACTTCCTTATTCAAAGCAGAAATATTCAATAATTCACAGCAGATTAAATTTCCAAATCTCTCATTGCACATCATCTGAATGTACCATCCTAGCTCCCAATGTCAGGGAAATGCCCACTCCCATCGCAATCCTCTTCACTTGATTTGTCTTTTAAGTAAAACTGTAGGCTGGGATTTTATGTGGCCCCTTGAGGTGGGGGGCAGGGAGTATTGCGACGGGTGGTGGGGGAGGCAAAGGGCCCGCCACCAAGCGATCTTCCCGGAGGCAGTACAGGCCAATGACGGCCTCCTGCCCAGAGGCAAATTGAGGCCCTTCAGTGGCCTATCAATTAAGGACCTCTTCCTGCCACCACTGGGATTTTACCAAGGGCAGGGAGGCACCTCTGCCACGCGGAGAGGGTGCCTTGTAACACAAGGTGCACTCCCTGCAGGCTTGGGATGGCCCTCCTCTGTGGGCAATCTGTGGCCCACGGAGGAACTCTGCCAGAAAGCACTTTACTCCCCGGGACCCCCCTTCCCCTGGACTGCATGACCACTCCCCCCAACATCCCTGACTTCGCCGGGGCCTTCCAGACTGGCCCTGTCGACCCTGCCTCACTTACTTGAGGTCCGGGGATCCACCGCTGAGCCTGAATCCAAGGCCTTTGCAATATTGGGAGTAGCCACGGCTCCTAGTCGTGCTGCTGATTGCTGAGCTGCCAGCCTTCTGATTGGTCAGCAACTCTTGGAGACAAGATCCCCATCTTTAAAGGGACAGGGATACCGGCTCCTGAAACTTAAGATTTAAAAAGACCGGAGGATCGCTCCAGCGGAGCACGAAAAGGCAGAGGTGGGCTTTCCCCTGCCTTTTCGGCCCAGTGCCCCGCCACCAACATAAAATCCAGCCCATAGACAACGTAGTTGGAATGCTCTTGCAGGCAAATAACCTGGTAATAATTACTGTGCAGGCCCACACATGGAAAATGGCTACTTGGGCAAGGTACCAGAGAAAGAATGCCACCTATGGGACCATACCCCAGTCATGAATCCAGCATCTCCGGAAAAGGAGGGAAGAACACTGGAAGTGGGGCAGTGGGCTGAAAAAATATTTTCTAAATATGCACCATGACTGATAATAGGAATGAAGTAATTATTGTAATGAAAACAATCTTATTGCAGGGTGGGTGCTTTTCAATATTAAGCTTTGCTCTTGCAGATTATGACATCTGAAGCCTTGACTTTTGTCTCTCACATTCCCTCATAACCAATTTTGATAGCACCTATGCAATGCACATTACAATTGAATAACCCAACTCAGTATCTGGGCTTACACAGGAAAAGCCTCTTCGTCACGGTACAGGAAGGAGGTACTTTCAGAGTCAGTGCCTTCAGAAGAGGGGGACAATTGTAGGAAGAAAAACAGGACAAGAAATGAAAATGGACTCGGGAAATCCAGTTATTAAAAAAACACTCAGAAGGTTAAATTTCTGAACTTACATCTTCAAATCTGAGCTGTTGATCAAAAGATCATGCAAGGTATATTTGTGATAAAAATTAAATACTACTCACCAATTTCAAACCTTTGAAATTGTAACTTAATAAAGGATCAATAACCTGTCTAAATAAGTTTACAATTTGTAGTTCAGTCTAACACTATCAGGAACATGCCAGACAATCAAGCTCATCAAAATAGATGGTGTACTTACAGTGAAATTCACATTCTTTATCGAAAACTCAGGGTTTTCTAGACTGTAGAAAGTGACAGTGATCATGTATTCTGTGTAGTTCAGATAACCAAGGTGGAGCACAATTATTTCATCACAGAGCCACTTAAAAAAAAAATGTAAAAATGCACATTAGTCATTTTCTCTTGAAACTAAAATGATCTTGTGACTGTGTAACTTCACAGTCCATAGTAGCTGACTTATTATGGTAACAAATTGTGTATCTATTAAAATTTTTGTGTATGCACACACTTCTTGCTGTTACGATTTTTGGCCAAGCTCACGTCAAAATTTATCATTGAAGCCTCCTATATAAGAATTTAAAACTCTGTAGCAATGCAGTTTCAGGGTCTGACCAATAGGTAGTACTGTGGTAACAGAAAAACACTGCCGATGCTGGAAATCTAAATTAAAAACAGAAAATTCTAGAAATAAGTCAGGCAGCATCTGTGGAGAGAAAAGCAGAGCACAATCATTTCAAGTGAATACCCTTTCTTCCGAACTGGGAAATGCTAGAGAAGTAACAGGTTTTAAACAAGTACAGAGGCACGGAAAGGTGGGGGAGGGGAGCGAGTCATAGATCCATTATGGCCCAGAAGGCAGCCATTTGGCCCATCGAGTCCGTGCCAGTTCTCTGTAGAACAATCCAGTCAGTACCATTCTCCTGCTCTATCCTCATAACCCTACAGATTTATTTCCTTCAAGTGCCCATCCAATTTCCTTTTGAAATCATTCATCATCTGTTTCCACCAAGCGTGTAGATAGTGACTTCAAGGTCATTACTACTCGCTGCATAAAAAAGTTCGTCCGCCCTGCATTTCTTGCCCAAAACCTTGAATCTGTGTCGCCTAGTCCTTGCACCATCAGATAATGGGAACACCTCTTTGTCTATCTTATCTAAGACCATCAATCTTATACACCTCTATCAATCAAATCTCCATTCAACCTCCTTTGCTCCAAGGGAACCCCAGCTTCTCCAAGCTAACCTTGCAACTAAAATAATTTATTGCTGGAACAATTCTAGTAAATCTATTCTGCACCCTCTCAAGGACCCTCACATCCCTCCTAAAGTGTGGTGACCTGAACTGGATGCAATACTCTAGTTGTGGCCAAACCAGAACTTTACAAACGTTGGGCAAAACCTCCCTGCTTTTATACTCAATACCTCTATTTATTAAGCCCAAGATCCCATATGGTTTGCTAACTGCTCTCTCAATATGCCCTGCCACCTTCAAAAATCTATACAAGGGGAATGGTGCCATAGTGGTAATGTTACTGGACTAGTAATCCTGAGGCTCAGACTAATGCCCTGGGGACGAGTTCAAATCCCACCACAGCAGCTGGTGGAATTTAAATTCAATTAATTAATAAATCTGGAATTAAAAGCTAGTCTCTGTTATGATGACCATTAAACTACTGGATTGGTGCTAAAAATACTAATGCCCGTTAGGGAAGAAAATCTGCTGTTTACTCAGCCATGTGACTCCAGTCCCACAGCAATGTGGTTCACTCTTACCTGCCCTCTGAAATGGTCAAGCAAGCCACTCAGTTGAACAATTCGCCACAGAAATGTCAATTAAGAATAAAACCGGACGGACGATCCAGCATCGACCTGGGCACCCAAAACAACAACGGCACACCATGCAAAGTCTACCTCACGAACATCTGGGAACGTGCCAAAATTGAGCGAGCTGTCAACAGACTAGTCAAGCAACAAAAACCTGACATAGTCATACTCACCGAATAATACCTTACAAACAATGTCCCATATGCCTCCACCGCCATTCCTGGGTATGTCCTGTCCCACCACCAGAGGTGGCGGTGTAGTGGTGTACAGTCGAGAGGGAGTTGCCCTGGAAGTCCTCAGCATTGACTCCAGACCCCATGAAGTCTCATGTCATCAGGTCAAACATGCACAAGGAAACCTCCTGCTGATTACCACCTACTGCCCTTCCTCAGCTGATGAATCAGTACTCCTCCATGTTGAACACCACTTGGAAGAAGCCCTGCAGATAGCAAGGGCACAGAATGTATTCTGGGTAGGGAAACTTCAATACCGAAGAGTGGCTTGGTATTACGACTACAGACCGAGCTGGCCAAGTCCTGAAGGACATAGCGGCCAGACTGGGCCTGCGGGAGGTGGGGAGGGAACCAACAAGAGGGAAAAACCTGCTTGACCTTACCCTCACCAATCTACCTGTGACACTAGAGAAGCACAGTAGTGTGAACACAGAAGACTGGCAAACAACTAGTATGTAATTCTAGTGGAACCACAATTATCCCAAGATGTGGAGAATTAAAATTGGCAGATAATCAACAGGCCCAAATTTTGGTCTTAGATAGGATACACTGGGAATTGAGCCAAGTACAACATAAATAACAGGACAGATATTAGAAAATTTTATTCAATGGAAGATGCAATAAAAATGTTTTCTCCAGCACTGTACAATTTCTAGACAGTACATATAATCCTCGAAGTGGAGGGTATTTTTCTTTAATTCATTCGTGGGATGTAAGAGTTGCTGGTAAAGCCAGCATTTATTGACCATCCCCAATCACCCTCGAGAAGGTGGTGGTGAGCCACCTTCTTGAATCACTGCAGTCCACATGGTATAGGTATACCCACAGTGCTGTTAGCAAGGGATCTCCAGGATTTTGACCCAGCAAGTGAAGGATTGGCAATATAGTTCCAAGTCAAGATGGTGTGCGACTTGGGAGGGATGCTTGTATGCATCTGCTGCCCTTGTCCTTCTAGGTGGTAGAGATCACGAGGTTTGGAAGGCGCTGTCAAAGGAGGCTAGGGGAGTTGCTACAGTGCATCTTGTAGATGATACACACTGCTGCCACTGTGTGCTGGAGGTGGAGGGAGTGAATATTAAAGGTGATGGATGGAGTGCCGTTCAAGCTGGCTGCTCTTTCCTGGATGGTGTTGAGTTTCTTGAGTGTTATTGAAGCTGCATTCATCCAGGAAACACTCCGGATTCGTGCCTTGTAGATGGTGGTCAGCCTTTGAGGAGTCCAGACCTGTGTTAATCACTGCAGAATTCCCAGCCTCTGACCTGCTCTTGTAGCCAAAGTATCTTTCTGATACTTTGTATCAGGTTTCTGATCAAAGGTGACCCCCACCGCCCGCACCGGATGTTGATGTTGAGGGATTCAGCCATTCAACATCTAGGGGAGATGGTTAAATTCTCTCTTGTTGGAGATGGTCATTGCCTGGCATCTGCTGTGGCACAATTACTACTTGCCACTTATCAGCTCAAGCCTGATTGTTCTCCAGGTCTTGAGATGTGCAGGGACGGCCTGCTTCAGTATCTGAGGAGTTGAGATTGGTGCTAAACACTGTGCAATCATCTGTGAACATCCCCACTTCTGATCTTATATTGGAGGAAGGTTATTGATGACGCAGCTGAAAGTGGTTAGACCCAGGACACTAAGGAACTCCTGCAGTGATGTTCTAGGGCTGAGATGATTGGCCTCCAACAACCACAACCACCTTCCTTTGTGCTAGATATGACTCCAACAAGTGGAGAGTTCCCCTCCCCACCCCCGATTTATTTTTATTTATTATTTATTTAGAGATACAGCACTGAAACAGGCCCTTCGGCCCAACGAGTCTGTGCCGACCAAGAACCACCCATTTATGCTAACCCTACAGTAATCCTATATTCCCTACCACCTACCTACACTAGGGGCAATTTACAATCGCCAATTTACCTATCACCTGCAAGTCTTTGGCGGCGGGAGGAAACCAGAGCACCCGGCGAAAACCCACGCGGTCACAGGGAGAACTTGCAAACTCCACATTGGCAGTACCCAGAATTGAACCCGGGTCCCTGGAGCTGTGAGGCTGCGGTGCTAACCACTGTGCCACCCTAATTACTTCAATTTTGCCAAGGCTTCTTGATGCCACACTCAGTCAAATGCCACCTTGATGTCAAGGGCAGTCACTCTCACCTCAACTGTGGAATTCAGCTGTTCAGTAAATGTTTGGAACAAGGCTGTAATGAGGTTAGGAGCCAAGTACCCCAGCGGAACCAAAACTACAGATATTCAACAGGCCCAGATTTTTTTTTACAGATTAATGCAAAGTAAGTGCCGCTTGATAGTACACTGTCTGTCACTTTACTGGCGATTGAGAGTAGACTGATGGGAATGTAATTGGCCAGATTTGATTTGTTCAGCTTTTGGTGGACAGTACGTACCTAGGCAATTTTCCATTCTCAGGTAGATGCCAGTGTTGTAGCTGTACTGGAACAGCTTGGTCAGGTGCGTGGGTAGTTCTGGAGTACAAGTCGAGGAGAACCACAGGTCCTTATCTTGAAGGAATATTTGATTGATTCTTGCTTCTTTTATTTTCTATTTCACTTAGTCACATTCTTACGGACAAAACAATTCAATGCACCCTTGTTCCACAAGACTATAAAGATTTTTAAAATATTTTCCTCTTCTCCTCACTGCTGGTGTTTTTCCTTACATTGCCACTATGCACATCATGAAAATAAACCTGTCACTGCTCAACCTTTTTCTGATTGAGCTCCTCACACTCAAAAATTTCTTTACCATTATCCAAAATAAATCCAGCAACGATATCACTTAGGACTATTCTTCATTGTAATCAAAGCCAAGGAAATTAGAACGTTACAAGTAAAGTGCCTGTAGTGCTTCCAGTGCAGGCCAAAGCTCACACCAGAGTGAACCAGGGTGGCCAGCTTCACCTCAAAGTGTGAATGACCTCATACTTTTTTTTTAGAATTAGAATTAGAACATTACAGCGCAGTACAGGCCCTTCGGCCCGCGATGTTGCGCCGACCTGTGAAACCATCTGACCTACACTATTCCATTTTCATCCATATGTCTATTCAATGACCACTTAAATGCCCTTAAAGTTGGCGAGTCTACTACTGCTGCAGGCAGGGCGTTCCACGCCCCTACTACTCTCTGAGTAAAGAAACTACCTCTAACATCTGTCCTATATCTATCACCCCTCAACTTAAAGCTATGTCCCCTCGTGTTTGCCATCACCATCCGAGGAAAAAGACTCTCACTATCCACCCTATCTAACCCTCTGATTATCTTATATGTCTCTATTAAGTCACCTCTCCTCCTCCTTCTCTCCAACGAAAACAACCTCAAGTCCCTCAGCCTTTCCTCGCAAGACCTTCCCTCCATACCAGGCAACATCCTAGTAAATCTCCTCTGCACCCTTTCCATAGCTTCCACATCCTTCCTATAATGCAGTGACCAGAACTGCACGCAATACTCCAGGTGCGGTCTCACCAGAGTTTTGTACAGCTGCAGCATGACCTCGTGGCTCCGAAACTCGATCCCCCTACTAATAAAAGCTAACACACCATATGCCTTCTTAACAGCCCTATTAACCTGCTTTGTAGTGCTTCATGAGGGAAGTTTCTCAACAACATGTTCCTGTATTGATTCTTCAGGTACTGGATGAGACCATGGCTATAGGATGGATGATGAATGTTAGGTAATAAAAATACGAAAATTGAAGTATCTTCTTCAGTTAAGATGCATTTGTCAGGTTGTGAAGGTGCATTCTCAAACTAAAGCTGATTCAATGCAGGTTCTTGATGCTCAGATGGTTATCATTTGCTGGTACAAATGTATGATAAATCAGGAGGTCAAATCCCTTTCAATCCATTTATGCAAATAGCTGGATGTATCATAGAATCAAAAAAAGCACAGAATGAGGCCATTCGGCCTGTTGTGCCTGGCTCTTTGAAGGAGCAATCATGCGTAGTCCCAAAACCCCGTTTTTTGTCCATAACCCTCTTAAGTTCTTCATCCTCAAGTACCTGTCCAACTATCCTTTTTAAATTATTTATGGAATCAGCTTCCAGGTACAGCGTACCAAATCCAACAACTCTAAATGAAAAGAAATTCTCCTCATATCCACACTAGGTCTTTTTGCCAATGATTTTAAATCTGTGACCTCTGGCATGCACTAGAGGGAATAGTTTTCTCTATCTGCTCTATCAAAACCGATCATCTTGAAAATCCCTATTAGGTCGCCTCTGAACCTCCTCTGTTCCAAGGAGAACAATCCTAACTTTTCCAACCTCTCCTTGTAACTTAAGTCCCTCATCCCTGGTGACATTCTGGTAAACCTCCTTGCTACCCTTTCATCTTTCCTGAAGTGTGGTGCCCGGAATTGTCCACAATAGCCCAGCTGAGGCCTAACCAGTGATTAATAAGATTCTAGCGTGGTCTCATTGCTTTTACTTTCTATTTCTCGACTTATAAACCCTAGCAGGCTTTTTTCAACCACCTTATCAACTTGCCCTGCCACCTTTAAGGATTTGTGTATATGAACACCACGTCTCTCTGTACACCTACAATTTTAAAAATTGTGCCATTTAAAGTATTTTTGCATATCAGTTCATATTGTAGTAGCAGATAATGCATTTCAGTTGTCTTAAAAAAGAATGTGTTTCGTTTTGCCTGTCCTATGCAGGAAAGCCGCAGATTGAGAGTACCACAGTCATTGCTGCAGAAAAGTAATGTAATTACTTATTCTCCCTGTTCCCTAGAGCACAGGTTTCTTACTTGGTTATATAAGAGTTATGGTCGAGTGTATATCCAGTGTAGATCAACCTGTATTGTAAATCTGAACTTCACACCCTGGTTGAATTGAGCACGAAAGGTAGACATAGCCTCAGAGTTAGTAATTTGTCCACCTTCCTGTATGCCGTAACGCACTTTAAACCTATGCATTACTTGCACTGAATGACATCTTTCTACCTAACTGTTCATGGGAATACTTAACTTTAGCTGTGATGAAGTGACAACAACAGGATCTCTGATGATTTCTGCTGAGATCACAGGTACAATTCCTGTACAAATTTAACAAAGCTAGATTTCCTTAGACTTACAAACCAAAGCACCGACAATATTAACAGATTCCACTAAAAAGTGATCATCCGCCAAGCAGACGTGTGTTTGGGCAAGCTCATTCCAATTCCTGTTGAACAGAGGAAACCACCCTTAAGTTAACACTAACTGGCAAACTGGCTCAAAGGCCACAGACAAACATTATTTTCCCCATTTCACACATCCAAGTATGGTAGGAAACGCCCCTAAGATACATTGTTGGGATAGAATACAGCCAATTTAATTTGCACCTGGCTGTGTTGCAAGAGTACAAGAAGCATTATTCTGTACCTGTCTGTGCTCTATCTGATATGCAGCATGGTGTTCTGTTGGGGTGCCCAAAATGGAAACCCCCAGCAATGTCCTTCAGTTTGTTGGGTGAAAAATTCACAAAACTTTCAAAAAATTCTGAAAGTTGGGCTTTACAGCCAATTTTTATCACATCTATAGCTGTGTGCAATGTTAAATAAACTAAGTATCCTGTGTCAAATGTTTAACATCTCTAGACAATATTTTTATCTCTTATGAAATGCTGCCGGTGCATTTCTCATATCAAATGACATGACCTTAGACTGAAATAGGCCATCTCGGGGGTCACAAAGGCAGAAATTGCTTTAGGTTGGTCTGTTGAGGAGATTTGCCACAAACCTTTCAGCAAGTCAATCTTGCTAATAAAGACAGACTTCCCCACTATGTTAATACAATCCTCAAGTCGTGGGATTGGATAAGAGTCTGTTTTAATTACTGCACTGCCTTTCCGATAATAATATTTTGGAATCATCTGGCTTTGGTGCTGGCATAACTAGTGTACTCCAGCTACTTTGACTAGGTATGATTATATCGTTCTGTAGCATATATTGAACCTACTCGCTGACTTGAGCCAACTTAACAGGATTGAGTCAATAAGGGTTCTGTTAATGGATGCAACAGTCCTGACATCAGCCCCATGAATAGCCAGAGTTCAACCTGACATATCTGCATACAAGAACAAAGAACAGTACAGCACAGGAACAGGCCATTCGGCCCTCCAAGCCTGCACCGATCTTGATGCCTGCCTAAACTAAAACCTTCTGCACTTCCGGGGTCCGTATCCCTCTATTCCCATCCTATTCATGTATTTGTCAAGATGCCTCTTAAACGTCACTATGGTACCTGCTTCCACCACCTCTCCCGGCAACAAGTTCCAGGCACTCACCACCCTCTGTGTAAAGAACTTGCCTCGCACATCCCCTCTAAACTTTGCCCCTCTCACCTTAAACCTATGTCCCCTAGTAACTGACTCTTCCCCCCTGGAAAAAAGCTTCTGACTATCCACCCTGTCCATGCCGCTTATAACTTTGTAAACCTCTATCATGTCGCCCCTCCACCTCCGTCGTTCCAGTGAAAACAATCCGAGTTTATCCAACCTCTCCTCATAGCTAATGCCCTCCAGACCAGGCAACATCCTGGTAAACCTCTTCTGTACCCTCTCCAAAGCCTCCACATCCTTCTGGTAGTGTGGCGGCCAGAATTGCACACAATATTCCAAGTGTGGCCTAACTAAAGTCCTGTACTTGCAGAAGCTGCAGCATGACTTGCCTATTTTTATATTCTATGCCCCGACCAATGAAGGCAAGCATGCCGTATGCCTTCTTGACTACCTTATCCACCTGCGCTGCCACTTTCAGTGACCTGTGGACCTGTACACCCAGATCTCTCTGCCTGTCAATACTCCTAAGGGTTCTGTCATTTACTGTATACTTCCCACCTGCATTAGACCTTCCAAAATGCATTACCTCACATTTGTCCGAATTAAACTCCATCTGCCATTTCTCCGCCCGAGTCTCCAACCGATCTATATCCTGCTGTATCCTGTGACATTCCTCATCACTGTCCGCAACTCCACCAACCTTTGTGTCGTCCGCAAACTTACTAATCAGACCAGCTACATTTTCCTCCAAATCATTTATATATACTACAAACAGCAAAGGTCCCGGCACTGATCCCTGCGGAACACCATATACTGGTTTAAATTCTTTTAACACCTCAGCTATGTCCCTTTTATGTTGTTCAAACAGGGAGTGTGGCGCTAGAAATCATAGAAAAGTTACGGCACAGAAAGAGTCTACGCCAGCTGAATAAAATTAGCTGTCCAATCTAATCCAACCTTCCAGCACCGGGTCCATAGCCATGCAGGGTCCAGCACTTCAGGTGCAGGTCCAGGTACCTTTCAAATGAGTTGAGAGTTTCTACCTCCACGACCAATCTGGGCAGTGAATTCCAGATACCCACCACCCTCTAGGTGAAAAAGCTTTTCCTCTTGTCCCCTCGGATTCTTCTACCTTAAATCTGTGCCCCCTTGTAATTGACATCTCTGCTAGGGGAAGCAGGTCCGTTCTGTCTACTCTATCCAGGCCCTTCAATTTTGTACACCTCAATTAAGTCACCCCTCAGCCTCCTCTGTTCTCGGAAAACAACCCTAGCCGATCCAATCTTTGCTCATAGCTGCAATTTTCAAGCCCTGGCAACATTCTTGTAAATCTCCTCCGTACTCTCTCCAGATCAATTATGTCCTTCCTGTAATGTGGTGACCAGAACTGTACGCAATACTCCAACTGTGGCCTAACCAGCGTTTTATACAGTTCCAGCATTGCATCTCTGCTTTTGTATTCTATAACTCGGCCAATAAAGGAAAGAATTCCATAGGCTGCCTTCACCAAAGAACAAGCTCTGCAATCCTGCCACATCCAGCCGTGAATGGTGGTGGACAATTAAACAACTAACTGGAGGAGGTGGCTCCACAAATATCCCCATCCTCAATGATGGGGGAGCCCAGCACATCAATGCAAAAGGATCATACTCCACCACCTCCAGTGTGATACCAACACCAAGCACATCTTCCCCTCAACTGCTCTGTCAGCATTCTGAAATGACCATTCCCTCAGTGACACCCTTGTCCACTCCTCCATCACCCCCGACACCTTGTCCCCATTCCAATGCACCTTCCCATTGCAATCACAGGAGGTGTATACCTGCCCTTTTCTCCTCACCAGCCAAGGCCCCAAACAGTCCTGTCAGGTGAAACAGTGATTTATTTGTACTTCTTTCAATTTAGTGTACTGTATTCGCTACTCATAGAGCGATCTCCTTTCCATTGCAGACTGGGTGACAACTTTGTGGAACACCTTCACTCAGTCTGCAACTATGACCCCGAGCTTCCAATTGCTTGCCATTTTAATTCACCACCCTGCTCTTATGCCCACATTTCTGTCCTTGGCCTGCTGCAATTTATTATTTTTATTTTATTTAGAGATACAGCACTGAAACAGGCCCTTCAGCCCACCGAGTCTTTGCCGACCAACAACCACCCATTTTATACTAATCCTACATTAACCCCATAGTCTCTACCACATCCCCACCATTCTCCTACCATCTACCTGCACTAGGGACAATTTACAATGGCCAATTTACCTATCAACCTGCAAGTCTTTGGAGGTGGGAGGAAACCGGAGCACCCGGCGGAAACCCACGCAGACACAGGGAGAACTTGCAAACTCCACACAGGCAGTACCCAGAATCGAACCCAGGTCGCTGGAGCTGTGAGGCTGCGGTGCTAACCACTGCGCCCACTTTATCTACCTATCCTGCCACCTTCAGGGACCTGTGAACATGCACTCCAAGGTCTCTCACTTCCTTTACCCCTCTCAATATCCTCCCGTTTCTTGTGTATTCCCCTGTTTTGTTTGCCCTCCCCAAATTTATTACCTCACACTTCTCCGGATTGAATTCCATTTGCCACTTTTCTGCCCACTCAACCAAACCATTGATATCATTCTGGAGTCTACAGCTACCCTCTTCACTATCAACTACACAGCCAAGTTTAAGTCCAAATCATTACTATATACCACAAACAGCAAGGGACCCAATACTGAGCCCTGTGGAAATACTGGAAACTGCCTTCCATTCACAAAAACATCCGTCGACCATTATTCTGTCACTGAGCCTATTCTGGATCCAACTCACCACATTCCCCTGGATCCGATGAGCTTTTATTTTTCTGATCAGTCTGCCATGTGGGACCTTGCCAAATGCCTTACTAAAATCCATGCAGACAGTACCCACTGCACTACCCTCATCAATCCTCCTTGTTACTTCCTCAAAAAATTCAATTAAGTTACTAAGAAACGGTCTTCCCTTAACAAATCCAAGCTAACTATCCCTGATTAATCCATGACTTTCTAAGTGATAGAATAAACTAACAATTTGTCCACCACCAAGGTCAGACTGACCGGCTTATAATCATTTGGCCTAACCCTCACATCCATTTTAAATAATGGTACAATATTCACAGACCTCCAATCCTCTGGTACCTCGCCTGTATCTAGTGAGAATTTGAAGATGATCGTCAGAGCATCTGCTATTTCCTCCCTCGCTTCTTTTAACAGCCTGGGATACAATCCATCGGCCCTGGTGATTTAACCACTTTCAAGGATGTCAGACCCTCTAGTACTTGCTCTCATTATGCTTATCATATCTAATATTTCACACTCCTCTAACGACAAAGTCTGCATCATCCCTCTCTTTTGTGAAGACAGAGACAAAGTACTCATTAAGAACCCTGCCCACAGCTTCTGCATCCAAGCATAAGTTCCCTTGTACATCTCTGATAGACCCTACCCTTTCCTTAGTTATCCTCTTGCTCTTAATGTACTGATAAAACATCTTCGGGTTTTCCTGATTTTACCTGCCAATATTTTTTCATGTCCTCTCTTTGCTTTCCTAATTTCCTTTTTAGTTTAGTTTAGAGATACAGCACTGAAACAGACCCTTCGGCCCACCGAGTCTGTGCCGACCATCAACCACCCATGTTATACTAATCCTACACTAATTCCGTACTTTGGACTTCGCTCTTAGACGGGCAAGGTTGAACAACCTGCCCCCTGATCTTGTGTGGAGGAAAATTCCTTCTTCAGAGGATTTGAACGCATGTGAAAGCAGCAGGGAGAAGAAAATCCCAAAAAGTGTGGGTGCGAGAACACAGCCCTGTTTCACACCACTCAGGATAGGAAAGGGCTCTGATGAGGAGCCACCATGTTGAATTGTGCCTTTCATATTGTCATGGAATGAGGTGATGATACTTAGTAGCTTTGGTGGACATCCGATCTTTTCTAGTAGTCTGAAGAGACCACGTCTGCTGACGAGGTCAAAGGCTTTGGTGAGATCAATGAAAGCAATGTCGAGGGGCATCTGTTGTTCACGGCATTTCTCCTGTATCTGACGAAGGGAGAACAGCATGTCAATGGTCGATCTCTCTGCACGAAAGCCACACTGTGCCTCAGGGTAGACGCGCTCGGCCAGCTTCTGGAACCTGTTCAGAGCGACTCGAGCAAAGACTTTCCCCACTATGCTGAGCAGGGAGATTCCACGGTAGTTGTTGCAGTCACCGCGGTCACCTTTGTTTTTATAGAGGGTGATGAAGTCCAAAGTACGGAAAGTC
This sequence comes from Heterodontus francisci, assembly GCF_036365525.1. Classification (NCBI taxonomy): domain Eukaryota; kingdom Metazoa; phylum Chordata; class Chondrichthyes; order Heterodontiformes; family Heterodontidae; genus Heterodontus; species Heterodontus francisci. The sequence goes on along the minus strand of NC_090383.1, from coordinate 44,618,884 downwards.
CTCATCAGAGAACTCCTCTTTGCTGACGATGCTGCTTTAACATCTCACGCTGAAGAGTGCCTGCAGAGTCTCATCGACAGGTTTGCGGCTGCCTGCAATGAATTTGGCCTAACCATCAGCCTCAAGAAAACGAACATCATGGGGCAGGACGTCAGAAATGCTCCATCCATCAATATTGGCGACCACGCTCTGGAAGTGGTTCAAGAGTTCACCTACCTAGGCTCAACTATCACCAGTAACCTGTCTCTAGATGCAGAAATCAACAAGCGCACAGGTAAGGCTTCCACTGCTATGTCCAGACTGGCCAAGAGAGTGTGGGAAAATGGCGCACTCACACGGAACACAAAAGTCCGAGTGTATCAGGCCTGTGTCCTCAGTACCTTGCTCTACGGCAGCGAGGCCTGGACAACGTATGCCAGCCAAGAGCGACGTCTCAATTCATTCCATCTTCGCTGCCTTCGGAGAATACTTGGCATCAGGTGGCAGGACTATATCTCCAACACAGAAGTCCTTGAAGCGGCCAACACCCCCAGCTTATACACACTACTGAGTCAGCGGCGCTTGAGATGGCTTGGCCATGTGAGCCGCATGGAAGATGGCAGGATCCCCAAAGACACATTGTACAGCGAGCTCGTCACTGGTATCAGACCCACCGGCCGTCCATGTCTCCGCTATAAAGACGTCTGCAAACGCGACATGAAATCCTGTGACATTGATCACAAGTCGTGGGAGTCAGTTGCCAGCATTCGCCAGAGCTGGCGGGCAGCCATAAAGACAGGGCTAAATTGTGGCGAGTCGAAGAGACTTAGTAGTTGGCAGGAAAAAAGACAGAGGCGCAAGGGGAGAGCCAACTGTGCAACAGCCCCGACAAACAAATTTCTCTGCAGCACCTGTGGAAGAGCCTGTCACTCCAGAATTGGCCTTTATAGCCACTCCAGGCGCTGCTTCACAAACCACTGACCACCTCCAGGCGCGTATCCATTGTCTCTCGAGATAAGGAGGCCCAAAAGAAAAGAAAAAGAAGAACACTAATTCCATATTCCTCCCACATCCCCACCTGTCCCTATATTTCCCTATCACCTACCTATACTAGGGGCAATTTATAATGGCCAATTTACCTATTAACCTGCAAGTCTTTGGCATGTGGGAGGAAACCGGAGCACCCGGAGGAAACCCACGCAGACACAGGGAGAACTTGCAAACTCCACAGAGGCAGTACCCAGAATTGAACCCAGGTCGCTGGAGCTGTGAGGCTGCGGTGCTAACCACTGTGCCACTGTGCACTTTCTATACTCCTCTAGGCTTTCTAAAGTATTAAGATTTTTGTGACGGTCATAAGTTTGCTTTTTCTGCTTTATCTTACCCTGTATGTTTCTAGATAACCAGGGGGCTCTAGATTTGGTAGTACCACCCTTTATCTTTGTGGGAACATGTCTACACCATGCCCGCAGAATCTCGCTTTTGAATGCCTCCCACTGGTTTGCCACTGATTTTCCTTCAAGTAGCTATATCCAGTCCACTTTTGCCAGGTCACCTCTTAGCTGTGTAAAATTTGCTTTCCCCCAATTTAGAACTTTTACTCCTGTTCCGTCTTTGCCCTTTTCCATAATAATGGAAAATCTAACTGTATTATGGTCACCATCTACAAAATGGTCACCCACTGCTACTTCATCCATTTGCCCAGCTTCATTTCCTAAGACTAAATCTAGAATTGCACCCCCTCGCGTTGGGCTTGTTTTGTGCTGGCTAAAAAAGTTCTCTTGAATGCAGTTCAAGAATTTTGTGCCCTCTGTGCCCTTCACACTGTTTGTCTCCCAATTGATATTAGGGTAGTTGAAATCCCCAACTATTATGGCCCTATAGTTTTTGCACTCAGAAATTTGCCTACATATTTGTTCTATTTTCCTCCCACTATTTGGGGCTCTATAGTACACTCCTAGTAGTGCAGCTGCCCCTTTTTTATTTCTGTGCTCAACGCATATGGACTCATTTGATGATTCATTTAGCATATCATCCCTCCTCACAGCTGTATTTGAATCTTAAACCCCCTTTTTTTATCCCCCTCTCTATCCTGCCTGAAAACTCTATATCCAGGGATGTTGAGCTGCCATTTTTGCTCTTCCTTAAGCCAAGTTTCCATTGTAGCAACAATATCATGCTGCCATGTGTCTATCCGTGCCCTCAGCTCATCGGCTTTATTTGCTATATTCCTTGCATTTAAATAAATACATTTTAGCACTGCCAAATTCCTGTGCTGCACACTTTTTAACCTTTGCTTCTTCTGTCTTTCAGAGTCACTCACTAATTTGTTGCCTCCCATTCCATTTGTCCTATCAGAAACTGCCCTCAGATTCCCATCACCCTGTCAATCTGATTTAAACCATCCCCAATAGCACTAGCAAATGTTCCTGCAAAGATATTCGTCCTGGTCCTGTTCAGGTGTAGACCGTCCTGCCTACACAGGTCCCACCTTCCCCAGAAATCTGAAGCCCTCCTTCCTGCACCATCTCTCCAGCCATGCATTCACCTGGCGTATTCTCATCTTTCTATACTCACTAGTATGTGGCCTTGGGAGTAATCCGGAGATTACTACCTTTTGAGGTCCTGCTTGCTAACCTCTTTTCTAACTCCCTAATGGGCGGCACAGTGGTTAGCACCGCAGCCTCACAGCTCCAGGGACCCGGGTTCGATTCTGGGTACTGCCTGTGCGGAGTTTGCAAGTTCTCCCTGTGTCTGCGTGGGTTTTTGCCGGGTGCTCCAGTTTCCTCCCACATACAAAGACTTGCAGGTGATAGGTAAATTGGCTGTTGTAAATTGCCCCTAGTGTAGGGAGGTGATAGGGAATATGGGATTACTGTAGGGTTAGTATAAATGGGTGGTTGTTGGTCGGCACAGACTCGGTGGGCCGAAGGGCCTGTTTCAGTGCTGTATCTCTAAATAAAAAATAAAAATAAAACTCAGCCTGCAGGACCTCATCCATTTTACTACCTATATCGCTGGTACCAATGTGGACCACGACCTCCACACCCTCGCCCTCCAGGATGCTCTGTATCCGCTCAGTGATATCTATGATCCATGCAATAGGGAGGCAATACACCATCCTGGAATCACGTCTGCGACCACTACGCAATCTGAGAATATTCCAGGAAATTCCTTCGGCAACACTTACATTTCAGCAACCTCAACTGGCTTTTCTGAAACTACTGGAGACACCAATACCTTATCCCCATCTAAGTCATTCCCTACCAAGAAATCCATTCCTTCAATATACAAATCCAGCACAATTCCCACTGTCACTGGACCAGTGACTAAATCACATTGCAAAATAAACCTGTGCAATGAACAGATAAATAATCCTCCTCGATGCCCCGCATCATGACTTTTGTATTCATAGCACTATTTGAGGGAAAAGCTATGTGCTATGCTACCATTAATGACTGAGATGCCTTGTATCTCTAAGCAGCACAACTGGCTTGTCTGTGTTGTTTGCCAAATATGGGGATACCCTACCCGTGAACACAGAACTTCAATAACCTGCAGGGGCCTGACTTAATTAATTAGCACACAAGGGAGAACATTTCTGCTCACTGTCCAACATCGCCAAAGCTACTAGCTTGTCAACAGTGCAGTCTAATGGGGCATCCTTTTCGGGACAGGCTTTTGGGAAATCTATTATAGCTACTGCCTTGCCTTTCAACTTCCAGCATTGATTTTATATACCCTCTTTTATTACAAAAATTACACATTGGTCCTTTTGGCACAATCCTAGTTTCCTGACTGTCTTTCTTACTACTCTGAGCCTTTACCCTTTCTCTCACTAAAACCAAATCTCTTCTCATTAGCCACCCTCCTATCTTTCAAACTTTTCTGAAAGTTTCCAAACTGGAGCCTGTAAGTACTCCTTTTGTGGGTCAATTTGTAATCATCTACCATTTCTGCAGTACTCCTTACTTTACCAACTGGGACCTTACTCCTGAAGGGATGCTATTTTTAAATTCCTCGATGAGGATAATTTGCCTAAGTCTTGTTCAATCTTCATGGACCAATACCAGTGGTTAAATATCATTTCCTTCTCGACAGCAAATTCCGGTTTCTTTCCTAAATTCCTCATTTTATGCCTGCAAAGATCTGGTACCAACTCATAAGCATTGAGAACTGTAGTTTTAATCAATTCATAACCACTGACTGTTCCTCCGAAAGCGTTGAATATACCTCTAACACTTTTCTCACTAACAAACTTCGTAATAAAATTGTCCAACTTTAGTTCGGCCATTGCAAATTTGTAGCAATTTCTTCATAGGACACAAAACATATGACACACTGAATTTAGGCACTAAGCCAATATTCCTTTCCAAATCAAAACCAGGAGTTAAATTAGATTCATCCTCAAACCTTCCTGTCACTCCCTATTTGCGTAATCTAAATTTTTCTCTATCCAGTGCAAATTTTCTGGCTTCTCTTTCTTTTTGTAACTTTTACTTTATCCTCGAATTCAAACTTTCTCAGTAAAAGTTGAAATTGCCTGTCTTTTTCCCTTTCTTCTTTTCCAAGTTCTGAATTCCAGCAAACTCAGTCTGAGCTACCAGGATTACCCTTTTCTTCCTCAAGGTTAGAATGCCTAGCCTTCAACAATTTCTGCTTTTTTAGCTTCTGATTTTCAACGTGGGTCCTGACAACCCGCCGTCGTCATCAGAGTGCTGCAAGCTGCGCACGAGCGCAAACGGGCTCCTTTTCTCTGCGCATGCACGGCCTGCCATCATGCCAGGACTGGTTGGCGCATGCGAGAGAAAATGTCATTGCGCAACACGCCTGGTCCGTCTCAGCACATGCGCTTGATGTTAGCGAATGCACGGCAAATCGTCTGATTGTTCCCCACTCCTCGCTTCCCATACCATTCCCCCCACCCCGATCTCCAGCCTCACGCACCCACCCCCCCCTGGTCTCCAGCCTCTTGCTCCCTGCTTTTTTCTTTTGTCATGATAGGCCCCCCACCTGCCAAGAATGAGGCACATTAATTTTGTCATGAACATTGATTTTAAACTGGTACTGGAGTGAAGAAAGGACAGATCAAAATACTGGGCCACAACGAAAAGCAAGATCTACCTACAATCAAGGACCCTACAGTGAGCTTGAAGAACCGTAACAAAAACTCTTCAGATATTGCCTCAAACTTTCCCACTTTATTTTTCTTCTGCTCTTTTCTGTCTCTATTTGCATGTGTGTATTGCATGGGCATGCTGTGTATCCGTAGGCGTTAATTGAATTAGAGTTTAAGTTTAAGAAATATCAACTTTTCCTCTTTAAACCTAAGAAAGCCTGTTTGTGCTGGTTTCTTTGCCTTATAATTGGAAAGCGGCGAACAAGATTTCACCAAGGGGGTGCTAAAAACACAGTGTGTTTAAAATTAAACCCTGTTACAGTAAGACCAGGTGAAGGCTGAAAGGGAATGTGGACCTCTTTTTCGCCTGGTCTGAACACTTTACTTATTAAAATACTTGATAAACTTACATCACACTTAAACGTTACACAGAACTCTTTGACAGTGAAATCTTTGCCATTAGAAGTCCAAACTCCTCCCAGTTTCAATGGGTTGGATCTCCCAGACCTTTTTCAAATACAATGCCCTCTTCACTCACTTCTCCGAGCACTTCGGACCTAGATGTCCGTGAATAAGGCGATTCTTGGTGAGCCTGTTGGTTTTTGCCTTCTCCGCAAACTTCACTCTCAAAACAGGTTCAGGTCTTATATTTTTTTTTTATATTTTAGAGATACAGCACTGAAACAGGCCCTTCGGCCCACCGAGTCTGTGCCAACCATCAACCACCCATTTATACTAATTCTACATTAATGCCATATTCCTACCGCATCCCCACAATTCCCCTACCACCTACCTATACTAGGGGCAATTTATAATGGCCAATTTACCTACCAACCTGCAAGTCTTTGGCTGTGGGAGGAAACCGGAGCACCCGGCGAAAACCCACGCAGTCACAGGGAGAACTTGCAAACTCCGCACAGGCAGTACCTAGAATTGAACCCGTGTCGCTGGAGCTGTGAGGCTGCGGTGCTAACCACTGCGCCACTGTGCTGCCCACTGTGCAGCCTTTCACTGCATCAGGCTTCTAATTCGAATTCACAAAAAGGGGAGCTCAAAACACTGTGTTTAAAATTAAACCCTGTTACAATAAGACCAGGTAAAGACAGCCGAAGACCCCTAGACACATTGCCCACCTGGTTGTAACAGCCAGATTCAAACCCAGTTCCAAAGATGAAAGGGCATTATATTAATTGAGGAGCTATTCAGCACCCAGCATGACTCTGTAGGGGCAGGGAACTGCATGGTGCTTAACAGGGTTTAAGTGAAAGTATTATACACCACAGTTCCAAATAATCGTTACTAAAACTTACATTGGTACAGTGAAGTGACCTGGTGTGATTGTGAGCATCAACTCTGATGTTTGGCACACTGGTATCTTGGATGACTCCACTTATTGTAACCATCATTGGGATATCTTTCCTGAATTCGACACCTGAAGAAAATCAAAAACGTGATTTAATAGGGACTCTTGCTATTTATGCATTACCCCACACTGATGTTTTGAAATTAAATGAAAGTGACACTACCTATTATAATAAAAACAAAATACTGCAGGTGCTGGAAGTCTGAAATAAAAACAGAAAGTGCTGGAAATACTCAGCAGGTCAAGCAGCATCTGCAGAGAGAGAAGCACAGTTAATGTTTCAGGTCTGTGACCTTTCATCAAAACTGGCATAGGTTAGAAAAGAATTAGATTTTAAGTAAGTGAAGAGGGGGGGTAGTGGGGAAAAGAACAAAAGGGAAGGCTTGTGATAGGGAAGGGGGCAGGAGAGATAAAATAACAAAACTGTCCTGGGACAAAGGCAGTGTGTTAATGCTAGCATTAGTGAAAGACAAAGCATTAGTCCAGAGAGAGTATTAATAGAGGAATAATGAATAGCTCTGTCTGCATGAAAAACAGGCACTTAGTTAAAAAATAAAATAAAATGAAAATATAAAAAAGGCCAACCATGCTCTGAAGTTATTGGAACAGAGAAGGCTGAGGGGAGATCTGATTGAAATGTACCAAATTTTGAGGGGCCTGGATAGAGTGGAGGTGAAGGGTCCATTCACCTTAGCAGAGAGGTAAGTGACGAGGGGGCATAGATTTAAAGTGATTGGTAGAACAATTAGAGGAGAGATGAGAAAAAACTTTTTCACCCTGAGGGTGGTGATAGTCCGGAACTCACTGCCTGAAAGGGTAGTTGAGGCAGAGACCCTCAACTCATTCAAAAGGAGTCTGGATATGCACCTCAAGTGTCGTACGCTGCAGGGCTGCGGACCAAATGCTGGAAGGTGGGATTAGAAGAGGTGGATCATTTTTCAGCCGGCACAGACATGGGCCAAGTGGCCTCTTTCAGTGCCTTAAACTTTCTATGATTCAATGTTCCGTCCGCAAAGCTGTAGAGTGCCTAATCGAAAGATCAGGTGCTGCTCCTCGAGCTTGCGTTGATGTTCACTGGAACAGTGGAGCAGGCCAAAGACAGAAATGTTGGAATGAGAGCAGGGGGTGTTGAAATGGCAAGAAACCGGAAGCTCGGGGTCATGCTTTCGGACTGAGCGGAGGGGTTCCGCAAAGCGGTCACCCAATCTGCGTTTGGTCTCTCCAATATAGAGACGACCACATTGTGAGCAGCGAATACAGTATACTACATTGAAGGAAGTACAAGTAAATTGCTGCTTCACCTGGAAGGAGTGTTTGGGGCCTAGGATGGTGAGGCGAGAGAAGATAAAAGGGCAGGTATTACACCTCCTGCAATTGCATGGGAAGGGGACAAGGTGTCAGGGGTGATGGAGGAGTGGACGAGGGTGTCACGGAGGGGACAATCTCTTCGGAATGCTGACGTGAGGGGAAGGGAAGATATGTTTGGTGGTGGCATCACGCTGGAGGTGGTGGAAATGGCAGAGGATGATCCTATGGATGTGGAAGCTGATGGGCTGGAAACTGAGGACAAGGGGAACGCTGTCGCGGTTCTGGGAGGGAGGGACGGGGTGAGGAAGTGCAGGAAATGGGTCGGACACAGTTGAGGGCCCTGTCAACCACAGTGGGTGGGGTGGGGGGGGCAATCCTCAGTTGAGGAAAAAGGAAGACATGTCAGAAGCGCTGTTGTGGAAGGCTGCATCATCAGAACAGATGCGTCAGAGAACGAGAAACTGGGAGAATGGGACAAAGTCCTTACGGGAAACAGAGTGTGAGGAGGTGTAGTCAAGGTAGCTGTGGGAGTCGGTGGGCTTATAATGAATATTGTTAGACAGCCTAACCCCAGTGATAGAGACAGAGAAGTAGAGGAAGGGAAGGCAAGTGTCGGAAACAGACCATGTAAAAGTGAGAGAAGGGTGGAAATTGGAAGCAAAGTTGATGAAGTTTTCCAATTCACCCCTTCCCCTCCCTCCCAGAACCACGACAGAGTTCCTCTTGTCCACAGCCTCCCGGACTAAACACGGAGTTCAACAATTTCAGCCAGTATTCTCTGCCCATATTTTGTACCTTTTCTTTGCAGGTATAAGTTTTCGTCTTGTTGACGGCAGTTGCTCATCATTCTGCCATTCACACCTCCTCTAGACACATCTTTTGTTTCTTTACTTCTCCCATTACCACGCCCTGCACCACCAACTCTTTTGTCATTTAATTTCTCCTGTCTTCCACCCCATCATAGGGTTTCCCTTTAGTTCTTTTACCACCCTCCCCCTTCACTTGTTTAAAACCTATTACATTTCTAACATTTCCCAGTTCTGATGAAAGGTCATGGATAGGATCAATTTTAGAACATAGAACAGTACAGGCCCTTCGGCCCACGATGTTGTGCCGAACCTTTAACCTACTCTAAGATCAAACTAACTACCTACCCTTCATTCTACTATCATCCATGTACCAAGAGTCGCTTAAATGTCCCTAATGTATCTGCTTCTACTACCACCGCTGGCAGTGCATTCCACGCACCCACCACTCTCTGTGTAAAGAACCTACCTCTGACATCTCCCCGAAACCTTCCTCCAATCACCTTAAAATTATGCCCCCTGGTGATAGCCCTTTCCACCCTGGGAAAAAGTCTCTGGCTATCCACTCTATCTATGCCTCTCATCATCTTGTACCCCTCTATCAAGTCACCTCTCATCCTTCTTCGCTCCAATGAGAAAAGCCCTTGCTCCCTCAATCTTTCTTCGTAGGACATGCCCTCCAGTCCAGGCAGCATCCTGGTAAATCTCCTCTGCACCCTCTCTAAAGCTTCCACATCCTTCCTATAATGAGGCGACCAGAACTGAACACAATATTCCAAGTGTGGTCGAACCAGGGCCTTATAGAGCTGCAGCATAACCTCGCGGCTCTTAAACTCAATCCCCCTGTTAATGAAAGCCAACACACCATACGCCTTCTTAACAACCCTATCAACTTGGGTGGCAACTTTGAGCGATCTATGGACATGGACCCCAAGATCCCTCTGTTCCTCCACACTACCAAGAATCCTGTCTTTAAGCCTGTATTCTGCATTCAAATTCGACCTTCCAAAATGAATCATTTCACACTTTTCCAGGTTGAACTCCATCTACCACTTCTCAGCCCAGCTCTGCATCCTGTCAATGTCCCGTTGCAACCGACAACAGCCCTCCACACTATCCACAACTCCAGCAACTTTCGTGTCATCGGCAAACTTGCTAACCCAGCCTTCCACTTCCTCATCCAAGTCATTTATAAAAATCACAAAGAGCAGAGGTCCCAGAACAGATCCCTGCGGAACACCACTGGTCACCGAGCTCCATGCTGAATACTTTCCATCTACTACCACCCTCTGTCTTCTATGGGCCAGTCAATTTTGTATCCAGACAGCCAACTTCCCCTGTATCCCATGCCTCCTTACTTTCTGAATGAGCCTACCATGGGGAACCTTATCAAACGCCTTGCTAAAATCCATATACACCACATCCACTGCTCTTCCTTCATCAATGTGTTTTGTCATATCTTCAAAGAATTCAATAAGGCTTGTGAGGCATGACCTGCCCCTCACAAAGCCATGCTGACAGTCTCTAATCAAACCATGCTTTTCCAAATAATCATAAATCCTGTCTCTCAGAATCCTCTCCAATAATTTGCCCACTACCGACGTAAGACTGACTGGTCTATAATTCCCAGGGTTATCCCTATTCCCTTTCTTGAACAAGGGAACAACATTTGCCACCCTCCAATCATCCGGTACAGTGGGGCGGCACAGTGGCACAGTGGTTAGCACCGCAGCCTCACAGCTCCAGGGACCCGGGTTCGATTCCCGGTACTGCCTGTGTGGAGTTTGCAAGTTCTCCCTGTGTCTGCGTGGGTTTTCTCCGGGTGCTCCGGTTTCCTCCCACAAGCCAAAAGACTTGCAGGTTGATAGGTAAATTGGCCATTATAAATTGTCACTAGTATAGGTAGGTGGTAGAGAAATATAGGGACAGGTGGGGATGTGGTAGGAATATGGGATTAGTGTAGGATTAGTATAAATGGGTGGTTGATGTTCGGCAAAGACTCGGTGGGCCGAAGGGCCTGTTTCAGTGCTGTATCTCTAATCTAATCTACTCCAGTGGACAGTGAGGACGCAAAGACCATCGCCAAAGGCGCAGCAATCTCTTCCCTCGCTTCCTGTAATATCCTTGGGTATATCCCGTCTGGCCCCGGGGACTTATCTGTCCTCATATCATTCAAAATTTCCAGCACATCCTCCCTCTTAACCTCAACCTGTTCGAGCATATCAGCCTGTTCCACGCTGTCCTCACAAACGACCAGGTCCCTCTCACTAGTGAATACTGAAGCAAAGTATTCATTTAGGACCTCCCCTACCTCCTCCGACTCCAGGCACAAGTTCCCTCCACTATCCCTGATCGGCCCTACCCTCACTCTGGCCATCCTCTTGTTCCTCACATAAGTGTAGAACGCCTTGGGATTTTCCTTAATCCTACTGCCAAGACTTTTTCATGTCCCCTTCTAGCTCTCCGAAGTCCATTCTTCAGTTCCTTCCTGGCTACCTTGTAACCCTCGAGAGCCCTGTCTGATCCTTGCTTCCTCAACCTTAAGTAAGCTTCCTTCTTCCTCTTGACTAGCTGTTCCACATCTCTTGTCATCCAAGGTTCCTTCACCCTACCATCCCTTCCTTGCCTCATCGGGACAAACCTATCCAGCAGTCGCAGCAAGTACTCCCTAAACAACCTCCACATTTCTGTCGTGCATTTCCCTGAGAACATCTGTTCCCAGTTTATGCTCCCCAGTTCCTGCCTAATAGCATTGTAATTCCCCCTCCCCCAATTAAATATTTTCCCATCCCGTCTGCTCCTGCCCCTCTCCATGACTATAGTAAAGGTCAGGGAGTTGTGATCACTATCTCTCTCCACAGATGCTGCCCGACTGCTGAGTATTTCCAGCATTTTCAGTTTTTACTTCTATTCATGCTGCTGCTTTTCTTTTATATCATATCCCTGTATTTCACCAAGACTTTCATGCCTTTTGAAAATCACAATATACTACATTCCCTTTATTTATCCATCAGTCACTAACAAATACTATCAAATTTGTCACCTGCAATTTGCATTTAACAAATCCATGCTGGCTATCCTTGATTAATCCTTGCATTACTAAATGTTCACTAATTTTACTTCAAATTAAAGTTTGTCAGGGTTTTCCCAAGACTGATGTCGGCCAAACCAGTTTATAGTTACTCGGTTTATCCTTCAACATCATATTGGTTGCTCAGCACCCTCACACTACAAAATTTGCATATTTCAGGAGAACTGAAAATTGCAGTCAGCATCTCTATCTCCTCTGACTCTAATATTTGGGAACTCAACTCAACCCCTTCAAAACAGATTTGCAGAGGCACTCTAAAAAGCTGTTAGGGAGATTCGTCTGCAATTTCCCAATATGCACAGCAGGCAAGCGATGCTCTGTCTGCAGTGCACATTAGCAACAATTGGCCTGTCAAGCTGGTTTAAATTTAGCTGGTGCACGAAAAACTTAACATTTTAAACTAATCTTTCATTCTATTTTAACTCATAATCTAAGTGATAATGTGATTATGAAGTTATTACAGTGAAAAAGAGGCAACATAAAGCTAAAAGAAAAAGCATATTAAAATGGAAAACAACAGAGATTTGAGAAAATGGGTCACAAAACAGACAGTAAGAGTTACAAAAAGGAATATAAAAAGAAACTTTCAAGGGATATCAAAAATCAACACAAAAACTTTTGTAATTATATTACAAAAAGAGGGTGGTCGGGAGCAACGTGGATCCCTTGAAAACTGCTAAATAATATTGTCACTGAAAATAGGGAAATGGCAAACATGTTGACTAATTACTATGCATCAGTATTTACATGTCAAACTTCCCAAGGAAACTAATGAATCAGGGACAGGGATTCACCAAAATAACTTATTTTGCTTATATTAAGAAAATAATGGCACTAGACAGTGACAAATCCTCAGGACAGGATAGTTTCCATCTCAGGATTTTAAAGGAAGCAGGTGAGAATACTGCTGATGCCTAACTATAATCTTCCAAAATAAAAACTGAAAGTGCTGGAAATACTCAGAAGATCAGGCAGCGTCTGTGGAGAGAGAAGCAGAGTTAACGTTCTAGGTCTGTGACCTTTCATCAGAACTTTATTTCAGATTTCCAGCATCTGCAGTATTTTGCTTTTACTTTAGTGTATAATCTTCCAAAGTTCTCTCTATTCGGAAAACTGCACATCACTTTGCTATTTCAGAAAGGTAAGAGGGGGAAACCAGGGATTTATATACCAGTTAGCCTAATATCTGTCGTTGGAAAAACTACTATATAGTCTATAATTAAGGAAAGGATGACTGAACAGCTTGAAAATTTTCAGCTGATTAGAGAGAGCCAGCATAGATTTGTAAAGGATAGGTCATGCCTGACAAACCTGACTGAATGTTTCTGATGAGGTGATTAAAATAGTGAACAGCAACATCAATGGATGTTATTTACATGAACTTCCAGAAGGCATTTGCTAAAGACCCTCATAAGAGCCTGCTAGCTAAAGATGAAGTTCAAGTTCATGGAAATGAAGGCAAATTGTTGACCTAGTTAGGAAATTGGCTGAGAGGCAGGAGATAACGTAGGGATAATGGTAGGTAACTCTATTTGACAGAATGTGACTCGTGGTGTCCCGCAAGGATGTGTTGGGGCCTCAGCTATTCATCGCATTTACTAATGACTTAGATGATTGGATAGAAAGCCACGTATCCAAATTTGCCGACAACAGTTACATCCAGTTTGAAAGACAGAAGAGTGGGTCTAAGACTAGTATTTTAAATTTGAATAAGGGCAACTATGTGGACATGAAAGCTGAGCTAGCTGAAGTGAACTGGGCTACTAGGCTTGGAGATAGAGCAATAGAGAAGCAGTGGCAGACATTGAAGAGGATATTTCAGAATACTCAGAAGAAGTATATTCCTACTATAAAGAAAAATTCTAAGGGGAGGATCCACCATCCATGTTTAACTAAAGAAGTTAAGGAAAGCATCAAACCTAAGGAAAAGGCATATAATTGCGTAAACATGAGTGGCAGTTCAGATGATTGGTTAGAAAATAAAGAATGGCAGAGAATGACTAATTTCTTTCTCCTGATTAACCCCTTAGAGTATGAGAGGAAGCTAGCTAGAAATGTAAAAACATATAGCAAGAATTTCTACAGGTATTTAAAAAAGGAACAGAGTAAGTAAAGTGAGTGCTGGTCCTCGAGAGAGTGAGAATGCAGCAGACTGGAAAGTAGCAAATATAACCCCCTCTATTCAAGATGTGGGGGAGGCAGAAAACAGGTCAGTTAGCTTGACGTCTGTCATGGGGAAGGTGTTAGAATTGATCATTAAGGAGGTTGTAACTGGGCACTTAAAAAAACTCAAGGTAATCGGGAACAGTCAGCATGGTTTTGTGAAAGGGAAATCATATTTAACCAATTTGTTGGAGTTCTTTGAAGAAGAACTGTGGATAAAGGGGAGCCCGTTGACGTACTGTACTTGGATTTCCAGAAAGCATTTGACAAGGTGCCACGTAAAAGGTTATTGCGCAAAGTAGAGGAGTTCATGGTGTAGAGGGTAACATATTAGCATGGATAGAAGATTGGCTGGCTGGCAGAAAACAGAGCATGCAGAAATGGGTCCTTTTCTGAGTGGCAGGATGTGAAAAGCGGAATCCTGCAGGGGTCTGTGCTGGGGCCTCAACTTTTTACAATTTATATTAATGACTTAGATGAGGAGAGCGATAGCATGGTAGCTAAATTTGCAGATAACATAAAGATAGGTAGGAAAGTATGTTGTGAAGAGGACATAAGGAGGTTGCAGACCGATACAGACAGGTTGAGTGAGTGGGCAAAAATCTGGCAGATGGAGTATAATTTGGGAAAATGTGAAGTTGTTCACTTTGGCAGAAAGAATAAAAAAGCAGTGTATTATTTAAACAGATAATGAATGCAGAATTCCAAGCTGCAGAGGAACCTAGCTTTTCTTGTGCAGGAGTCACAAAAAGTTAGTATGCAGGTACAGCAATTAATAAAGAAGGCCAATGGAATGCTATCCTTTATTACGAGAGGAATTGAAAATAAAAGTAAGGATGTTATGCTTCAGTTATACAGGGCATTGGTGAGATCATATCTTGAATACTATGTGCAGCTTTGGTCTCCTTATTTAAGAAAGGATGTAAATGCGTTGGAGGCAGTTCAGAGGAGGTTTACTAGATTGATACCTGGAAGAAGTGGGTTGCCTTATGAGGAAAGGTTAGACAGACTAGGCTTGTTTTCACTGGAGTTTAGAGGAGTGAGGGAGACTTGATCGAAGTTTATAACATCCTGAATGGTCTTGACAAGGTGGATGTGGAGAGGATGCTTCCTCTTGTGGGTGAGTCCAGAACTAGGGGGCACTGTTTTAAAATTGGGGTCGCCATTTTAGGACAGAGATGGAGAAGTTTTTTCTCTCAAAGGGTTGTGTGACTTTGGAACTCTCTGCCTCAGAAGGTGGTGGAGGTGGGGGATCATCGAATATTTTTAAGGCGGAGGTAAATAGATTCTTGCTCGGCAAGGGAATCAAGGGTTATCAGGGATAGATGGGAGTGTAGAATTCGAAACACAAACAGATCAGCTATGATCTTATTGAATGGCGGAGCAGGCTCGAGGGGCCGAATGGCCTACTTCTGCTCCTAATTCGTATGTAGATAGAAGTATAAAATTACAAAGATATCGATAAGTGAATGGGCAAAACTGTGGCAAGTTAGAGAGAAGGAGGAGAGGTGACTTAATAGAGACATATAAGATAATCAGAGGGTTAGATAGGGTGGATAGTGAGAGTCTTTTTCCTCGGATGGTGATGGCAAACACGAGGGGACATAGCTTTAAGTTGAGGGGTGATAGATATAGGACAGATGTCAGAAGTAGTTTCTTTACTCAGAGAGTAGTAGGGGCGTGGAACGCCCTGCCTGCAACAGTAGTAGACTCGCCAACTTTAAGGACATTTAAGTGGTCATTGGATAGACATATGGATGAAAATGGAGTAGTTTAGGTCAGATGGTTTCACAGGTCGGCGCAACATCGAGGGCCGGAGGGCCTGTACTGCGCTGTAATGTTCTATGTTCTAAGTGGATTTCAATGTAGGCAAACGGGAGATCAACCACTTTGGACCTTAACAAAAGGACAGAACAGAGTGCTTTCTAAATGGTGCAAATCTAGAAACAGTGGCAGTCCAAAGATTATTAAAATGTCAAAAACAAGTACAGAAAATAATCACAAAGGATAATGGTATGCTGGCCTTCATATCTAGAGGACTACAATACAGGGGGGTAGAAGTTATGCTTCAGCTATACAAAGCCCTGTGGTTAGACCACACTTCGCGTACTGTCAGCTGTTCTAGGTACCACACCTTGGGAAGGATATACTGGCCTCGGAGGGAGCGCTGCTTAGATTTACCAGAATTTTATCTGGACGCTAAAGATTAAATTATTAGGAACAACTACACAAACTAGGGTTGTATTCCCTGGAATTTAGAAAGGATGATTTGATCGAAGGTTTCAAGTTATTAAGGAGAACACATAGGGTATATAAAGAATATCTATTTCCGCTGGTTGGGGAGTCTAGGACTTGGGGGCATAGTCTAGAAATTAGTGCTAGACCTTTCAGGAGTGAAATTAGGAAACACTTCTACACACAAAGTTTGTAACTCTCTTCCGCAAATGTCAATTGATGATCAATTGTTAATTTTAAATCTGAGATTGATAGATTTTTGTTAACCAAAGGTGTAAGGGATATGGGGAAAAGACAGGTATATGGAGTTATGTCATAGATCAGCCATAATCTCACTGAACAGTGAAACAGGTTTAAGGGCCTACTCCTGTTCTTATGTTCCTATTGGGAGATCAGCGGCCCTGTTTTGAACCTGTTTGACTGCAATTCTTTGATTCACCAGAGGCGTCACTGTACAACTATGACGATATAATTCAGAATTAAGAAGGTGACACAGAAGAAAAACTGAAAGCCAAGTATAACTGACACACTCTAAGTGATTGCCTTTCGGCGCCAACAAATTGTTAAGTTGTGCACATCCTCCATTATTAAAGGAGCCATAATTGTGTGCACTGTACCAGGCACTGTGGGGACCCTCCTTGAACACTATATGGTGATTCTGCACTCCCAAAAGCAGCCTTGCAGGGTCACAGCCCATGACTTCATATAATCATTTTAATTGATGATAATTTATAGGCTGCACATTCACAATTTCCTATGGTGCACCCAATGGGAGCGCAGATTCAGTCCTTATGCACCTTGCCCACAATTTACATTCTCTCCTTTCAAAGTGTTCAGCACAACAGAAAATTAAGATGTTCATATTAAAATCTATGTTAATAAAAGCAAAATATTGCAGATGCTGGAATCTGAAATAAAAACAGAAAGTACAGGAAGTACTCAGCATCATGATGAAAGGTCACAGGCCTGAAACGTTAACTCTGCTTCTCTCTCCACAGATGCTGCCTGACCTGAGTATTTCCAGCACTTCCTGTTTTTATTTAAAATCTAAGTTGCTGTCTAAATTCTGAGATCTAAGGCTGGAAGGCCAGAACTAATTTGTGCATGTTCAAACTATATAGCAGAATAACTTGCCCCTTATTTGGATTGTCATACCTGTGGACTTGTTCAGTTCAAATCGACACATTAACCATAGCTCTTGATTGTACGTGGACAACCCAGGTGTTTGCAGCTTGAAAGGGCTAGTCTAATGAGGGGAAAAAAAGTCAAATTTTAAACTTCAATGATTACTTGGTGGTATAGTAGCTACCAACTGAATCACATCCCAAAAAGACTTCAAATTCCAGGTAGGATTTGGAGAATTCAGTTCAAATACTTCAAATCTCCAGGAATCCAAAATTTAGCTTAGGTAACCCAGACTGATGAATACCCAAAACTGGTTTGAGCTCTGCTCTAGACTGTGACTGATGCCAGTCTCTTGAAGCTCATTTATTCAAAGCTTGTTTCAATTCCTTTACCCTGCCATAATAATTTTAATAGAGAGCTTCCATTATAGTCCAGACCCACAGCAATGCCCTCTGAAGTGGCCGAGCAAGCCACTCAATTCAAGGGCAATTAGTGATGAGCAATAAATGCTGGCCTAGCCAGAGATGCTCACATCTCACAAACGAATAACGAAAATAGCTATGTATGCTGGAATACAATCCTCCATAATATTATCTTGCTTTCTTTCAAGACCAAGAAAAATGTCAGGAATTACCAGCAGAGTCCATAAATGCATATAATCAATCTCACGGGTGAACTCAGGTGGTTTGGTAGGTCTGTGAACAAAAGTGACCTAAAACATAGAACATAGAACAGTACAGCACAGTACATGCCCTTCGGCCCACGATGTTGTGCCGAACCTTTAACCTACTCTAAGATCAAACTAACTACCTACCCTTCATTCTACTATCATCCATGTACCTATCCAAGAGTCGCTTAAATGCCCCTAATGTATCTGCTTCTACTACTACCGCTGGCAGCGCATTCCACGCACCCACCACTGAACTAGAGTTATTCAGGCAGACATTTACATAGCCCCACATTCCTCAAAACTAGTTACTTAATATCAGGGGTGTCAAACATGCAGCCCGCAGAACAACTTTCACAGTTCTGTGCTTAAGGTTGCTGTTTGTCCTGTAATGGTTCATGAATCGCCCATGTACTGCTTCTACTAGCCAGGGAGAAATGAGCTGAAAAGGGTATCAGCTGGTAGAGGGACAGAGAGTTGTGGGATTGGACTGAAAAAGGGTTACCAGAGACTAGGGCAGGAGATTGGGACTCTACATGGAGCAGGGGATAGCAAAGACTGAGATTGGCCCTCTCCTCCTATCCCAGTCAGGAGGCTGGGGTTGACCAGTAGATTGGGGTTAGGGCAGGGGGAAAGGAGAGGGCGACATGGCCATTGGCGCTTAAGCGGGGAAAAGAGGACTGGAAAATGGGGTGGGGCCTTGCATTTCCTGCACAACCAGGAACAGCTGCAACAGTGAGGAGCAGCTGCAACGCGAGAGAAGCAGTTAGCAAGGTTGTGTGTGGAACCTGGGGATTATACTGTGGGAAACTGTGAAAGATTGTTTCCATTCGTGAGCCAATGCGGAAATGAGAGACTGAGGATTCTCGTGGCACATGGAATTGCGCTCATTGGTTCTCACATCGCAAGTCCCAGCACATGGAGAGGTGAGGCAGGAGGCCAGAGTCTGGGCTGGCACTCTTTCTTCTCTACTGTCCACAGAAGGGCCAGGTGAAGAACATTTTTCCAAATACTCCTTCAGTGGCCTCCAATGGTTGCTGTGGAATTTTTCATATTTAAATTAATCCAATGCTCATTTCATGCAGTCAGTAGTTCTACCTAAAAACAGGGAGGTCCAATATGGCAGTGGCCGTGCTTTTGGCACCATTAGGTGCAGGACCTCTTGCCCAGAAATTAGTATACACAGCACACAATCTATACCCCAAAATCTGGCGAAACACAGATGATAGTTCAGTATGTCCAGATAGCCTTTGCTGAATGTTGCCCATGGCAATGCCACACCATCTACATTGAGTTTGACACCCCTGTTCTACATGCTAACCTCTTCTACACTTTAACTGTACATAAGGCATTGCTTCATGATTAATTACAACTTCCTTATTTTTTAAAAATGACACTAATAGTACTCTAAGATGTGAAAAACTAGCAGGAAGAATAGGTTAACAAGGAAGCTAAAGTTAATAATACCCGTACCAAAAGTAACATCTATGGAAAGGACTCAGAACTCTTACCATGATAGACAATAGAATCTCCTGGCATAGGTTTTATGATTGTATCACTGACAGGATCCAATGATTGCGTGGATAATCAGAAAAACTAAACACTTATGCAAATAGAAATCCTGGCAACAACAGACAAACAGCAGCAAATGATGCAAAACAGTAAAAGCTAGATAAAAGATTCCTCAAACTCCATATGAAGCAAATTAATGCTTCATAGCGCTTACTTACCAGACTATCTTTGCTTTTGGGTGAAATTGGTGGCAATGATCTGGATGTAATAATTTCTGGACCTGAAAATCAGAAGGAATAGATCATGCAAAACAGGACATAAAATATCTGAGGTTGGTTGGGGAAGGGTAGTGAAATATAAGGGAGGTCAACACATTTTCTTTCCAAGTTATACACACTGGCCAAGAGACAGACAGGCACCTGCCTCAATTTCAGGAGATACTGAAGAAATATCTAGGATAAATTTCTCTCATATCTTGTGCAGAACCAAATGCATTCTAGCTAGCTCCTCTTCCCCTGATCAGAGTTGATAATGGTGATCCAATGCAGGAAATAGTTGTATTGGAGACACTCACCACTTGGTGATATGCCCAACTGGAAAAAAAAAAAGACCAACTACCATAATGCTGCAGCTTGTTAAGTTTAACAGGGTTACAAACTGCAAAGCTGCAAACACTGCAACTACAATTTTAATGCTGCTTGCAGTCAGAACCCCATAGCAGGGAGTTTGCCCTGGTATCATGGGCAATATTTTTCCCCCAACCAACACCAAAGAAAGACTAACTAATCATCCATCGCATTTACTGTTTTGTGGTACTTTAAAGTGGCTGTCACTTTTCCATATGTAACAATAGTGACTGCTGTGTAAAACTAATGCTTGAATGTGAGGAGATGGTGCTGCACTCGTGAGGGTGGAGTGAAATCTGAAGGAGAGTAAATCTAGCTCACTACTGCACCTCTTAACTGTTTCAGACAAAGTTGGGAGCAATTTTCCCAATTTGCTCTTTCAGAATAGCTTATGGCATAGATAAGAGGAAGCAACCAAATTGTTTCTTCTAAGCCCCTTCAGTTTCTACTCTCCACGTGCTCAGCTTTTATTCGAGCTTAAGTTTTTTCTCTCAGTTTGCCTTATTTTACACACAATTCCAATTCCTCAACATTTTGCAGTGCCAAAAAAAGGTTGGGAGGTGGGGGCAGGAGACGGCGGCGGGGCGGGAGGAGGAAGCAAGAGTTGTGGTTGTGTGGGGAATGAGGGAAAAGGTGAAGGAAAACAGATGCTCAGGCTGGGGTGGGGTAGGAACATAGAAACTTCCAGCACAGAAGGCAGCCATTCGCCCATTGCACCTTTACTGGCTTCTTCAAGGAGTAGTCATGCTTAGTCTTACATTCCCGCTTTTGTCTGTAACCCTATAAGTTCTTCATCCGATGCCTGTCCAATTTCCTTTTAAAATCATTTATAGAATCAGCTTCCATCATCTGTTCAAGCGATATTCCACAACCCAACAGCTTGAATGAAAGAAAGTGAAAATATTTCTTATCTCCCCTCTGGATCTTTTGGCAAATGATTTTAAATCTATGATCTATGGTTGTTCACTTACTCTTCAGGGCAATAGATTAAAATAGAGAAAAACTATCAAAACTTTATTAGGGCACCTCTTAACCTCCTCTATTCCAAGGAGATCTGTCCTGACTTTCCAACCACTCCTCACAACTGAAGTCCCACATCCCTAGTAACATCTTGATGAACGTCACCTATACCCTTTCCATCTTTCCTGAATGTGGTGCCCAGAATTGTACACAATACTCCAGCTGAGGCCTGACCAGTGATTTATAAAGTTTTAACATTATCACTCTGCTTTGATAAATAGCAGAAAGGAATATAATCCACATGCCTTTTTCCAGCACCTCATCAACTTGGTATGTCACTTTTAAGGATTTGTGTACAAGAAAGCCCCCAGCGATTTAACATCCGCAGCACTTAAAGCAGCCAGAAGTACTGCACAAAGAACAGCTAGGCGTTGCGCAAACGACTACTGGCAACACCTATGCAGTCATATTCAGCTGGCCTCAGACACCGGAAACATCAGAGGAATGTATGATGGCATGAAGAGAGCGCTTGGGCCAACCATCAAGAAGATTGCCCCCCTCAAATCTAAATCGGGGGACATAATCACTGACCAACGCAAACAGATGGACCGCTGGGTTGAGCACTACCTAGAACTGTACTCCAGGGAGAATGCTGTCACTGAGACTGCCCTCAATGCAGCCCAGCCTCTACCAGTCATGGATGAGCTGGACATACAGCCAACCAAATCGGAACTCAGTGATGCCATTGATTCCCTAGCCAGCGGAAAAGCCCCTGGGAAGGACAGCATTACCCCTGAAATAATCAAGAGTGCCAAGCCTGCTATACTCTCAGCACTACATGAACTGCTATGCCTGTGCTGGGACGAGGGAGCAGTACCCCAGGACATGCGCGATGCCAACATCATCACCCTCTATAAAAACAAAGGTGACCGCGGTGACTGCAACAACTACCGTGGAATCTCCCTGCTCAGCATAGTGGGGAAAGTCTTTGCTCGAGTCGCTCTGAACAGGCTCCAGAAGCTGGCCGAGCGCGTCTACCCTGAGGCACAGTGTGGCTTTCGTGCAGAGAGATCGACTATTGACATGCTGTTCTCCCTTCGTCAGATACAGGAGAAATGCCGTGAACAACAGATGCCCCTCTACATTGCTTTCATTGATCTCACCAAAGCCTTTGACCTCATCAGCAGACGTGGTCTCTTCAGACTACTAGAAAAGATCGGATGTCCACCAAAGCTACTAAGTATCATCACCTCATTCCATGACAATATGAAAGGCACAATTCAACATGGTGGCTCCTCATCAGAGCCCTTTCCTATCCTGAGTGGTGTGAAACAGGGCTGTGTTCTCGCACCCACACTTTTTGGGATTTTCTTCTCCCTGCTGCTTTCACATGCGTTCAAATCCTCTGAAGAAGGAATTTTCCTCCACACAAGATCAGGGGGCAGGTTGTTCAACCTTGCCCGTCTAAGAGCGAAGTCCAAAGTACGGAAAGTCCTCATCAGAGAACTCCTCTTTGCTGACGATGCTGCTTTAACATCTCACACTGAAGAATGCCTGCAGAGTCTCATTGACAGGTTTGCGTCTGCCTGCAATGAATTTGGCCTAACCATCAGCCTCAAGAAAACGAACATCATGGGGCAGGATGTCAGAAATGCTCCATCCATCAATATTGGCGACCACGCTCTGGAAGTGGTTCAAGAGTTCACCTACCTAGGCTCAACTATCACCAGTAACCTGTCTCTAGATGCAGAAATCAACAAGCGCATGGGTAAGGCTTCCACTGCTATGTCCAGACTGGCCAAGAGAGTGTGGGAAAATGGCGCACTCACACGGAACACAAAAGTCCGAGTGTATCAGGCCTGTGTCCTCAGTACCTTGCTCTACGGCAGCGAGGCCTGGACAACGTATGCCAGCCAAGAGCGACGTCTCAATTCATTCCATCTTCGCTGCCTTCGGAGAATACTTGGCATCAGGTGGCAGGACTATATCTCCAACACAGAAGTCCTTGAAGCGGCCAACACCCCCAGCTTATACACACTACTGAGTCAGCGGCGCTTGAGATGGCTTGGCCATGTGAGCCGCATGGAAGATGGCAGGATCCCCAAAGACACATTGTACAGCGAGCTCGCCACTGGTATCAGACCCACCGGCCGTCCATGTCTCCGTTATAAAGACGTCTGCAAACGTGACATGAAATCGTGTGACATTGATCACAAGTCGTGGGAGTCAGTTGCCAGCATTCGCCAGAGCTGGCGGGCAGCCATAAAGACAGGGCTAAATTGTGGCGAGTCGAAGAGACTTAGTAGTTGGCAGGAAAAAAGACAGAGGCGCAAGGGGAGAGCCAACTGTGCAACAGCCCCAACAAACAAATTTCTCTGCAGCACCTGTGGAAGAGCCTGTCACTCCAGAATTGGCCTTTATAGCCACTCCAGGCGCTGCTTCACAAACCACTGACCACCTCCAGGCGCGTATCCATTGTCTCTCGAGATAAGGAGGCCCAAAGAACACCAAGGACTTTCTGCTCAGCTACACTTTCCAAAAACTATACTGTATTTCCAGATTAGTCATCCCAAACCTTAAACTTCTGTGCACTGAACTCCATGTCATGCTTCTCTCCATTTCACTACCCTGTAGCCCATAAATATCCTCATCACTAACTACTACTTTGCCAACTTTTGTATCATCTGCAAACTTAATGCTGCTCCCTACACCTGATAAGGGGGAGGTATTAAATAGGCTGTCTATACTTAAAGTGGGTAAAACACCAGGGCCAGGTGGGATGCATTCAAGGATACTGAGGGAAGGGAACGTGGAAATTGCAGAGGCACTGGCCATAATTTTCCAGTCTTCCTTAGACTCAGGGGTGGTGCCAGAGGACTGGAAAATTGCAACTGTTGCACCATTGTACAAAAATGGATGTAAAGATAAGTCCAGCAACTATAGGCCGGTCAATTTAACTTCGGTGGTGGGGAAGCTTGATAGAAGACTCCCCAAACTCCATATGAAACAAATTAATGCCTCACGTATCTTTAGACTATGACCCCTGGTTCTGGACTCCCCCAACATCGGGAACATCCTTCCTGCATCTACCCGGTCAAGTCCTGTTAGAATTTTATAAGTTACTATGAGATCCCCCCTCACTCTTCTGAACTCCAACGAATATAATCCTAACCGACTCAATCTCTCCTCATACGTCAGTCCCGCCATCCCATGTGAGGCAAGGGAGGAGATAGCAAGGGCTCTGACACAAATTTTCAAATCCTCTCTGGCCACAGGAGAGGTACCAGAGGACTGGAGGACAGCGAATGTGGTACCATTATTCAAGAATGGTAGCAAGGATAAACCAGGTAATTACAGGCCGGTAAGTCTAACATCAGTGGTTGGGAAACTATTGGAAAAAATTCTGAGGGACTGGATTAATCTCCACTTGGAAAGGCAGGGATTAATCAGGGATAGTCAGCATGGCCTTGTCAGGGGGAGATCGTGTCTAACAATCTTGACTGAATTTTTCGAGGAGGTGACTTGATGTGTAGATGAGGGTAAAGCAGTTGATGTAGTCTACATGGACTTCAGTAAGGCTTTTGATAAAGTCCCGCATGGGAGATTGGTCAAGAAGGTAAGAGCCCATGGGATCCAGGGAAATTTGGATCCAAAATTGGCTTAGTGGCAAGAGGCAGAGGGTGATGGTCGAGGGTTGTTTTTGTGATTGGAAGCCTGTGACCAGTAGCGTAGCGCAGGGATCGGTGCTGGGACCCCTGCTGTTTGTAGTGTACATTAATGACTTAGACGTGAATACAGGAGGTATAATCAGTAAGTTCGCGGATGACATGAAAATTGGTGGTGTTGTAAATGGTGAGGAGGAAATCCTTAGATTACAGGACGATATAGATGGGTTGGTAAAATGGGCAGAGCAGTGGCAAATGGAATTTAATCCTGAGAAGTGTGAGGTGATGCATTTTGGGAGGACTAACAAGGCAAGGGAATATACAATGGATGGTAGGACCCTAGGAAGTACAGAAAGTCAGAGGGACCTTGGTGTACTTGTCCATATATCACTGAAGGCAGCAGCACAGGTAGATAAGATGGTTAGGAAGGCATAGGCGATTCTTGCCTCTATTAGCCAAGGCATAGAATATAAAAGCAGGGAGGTCATGATGAAGCTGTATAGAATGCTAGTTAGGCCACAGCTGGAGTACGGAGTACAGCTCTGGGCACCACACTATAGGAAAGATGTAATTGCACTGGAGAGGGTGCAGAGGAGATTCACCAGGATGCTGCCTGGGCTGAAGCATTTCAGCCATGAAGGGAGACTGAAAAGGCTAGGGTTGTTTTCCTTGGAGCAGAGAAGGCTGATGGGGGACATGATTGAGGTATACAAAATTATGAGCAGCATTGATAGATTAGATAGGAAGAAACTTTTTCCCTTAGCGGAGGGGTCAATAACCAGGGGGCATAGATTTAAGGCAAGGGGCAGGAGGTTTAGAGGGGATTTGAGGAAAGATTTTTTTCACCCAGAGGGTGGTTGGAATCTGGGACGCACTGCCTGAAGAGGTGGTAGAGGCAGGAACCATCACAACATTTAAGAAGTATTTAGATGAGCACTTGAAACGCCATGGCATACAAGGCCACGGGCCAATTGCTGAAAATGGGATTAGAATAGGTGGGTGCTTGATGGCCGGCACAGACACAATGGGCCAAAGGGCCTGTTTCTGTGCTGTATGACTCTATAATTCCAGAAGAGATGTGTGAGTGACTACCCTTCACATCAAGGCAGCATTCAACCAAGTGTAGCATCAAGGAGCCCTCGCTAACATTGAAGTCAATGGAAATCAGGGGGAAAACTCTCCACTGGTTGGAGTCATACTGAGCACAAATCAACATGGTTGTGGCTGCTACAAGCCAATCATCTCAGCCCCAGGACATCGCTGCAGTTCCTCAGGGTAGTGTCCTAGGCCCAACCATCTTCAGCTGCATCATCAATGATCTTGCCTCCTGCATAAGATCAGAAGTGGGGATGTCTGTTCATGATTGCACAGTGTTCCAGTACCACTTGCAACTCCTCAGATATTGAAACAGTCCATGTCCACATGCAGCAAGAACAGAGAGAACATTCAAGCTTTTTTAATAAGTGGTAAGTAACATTCAAGCCACACAAGTGGCAGGCAATGGCCATCTCCAACAAGAGAGAATCCAACCATCTCCCCTTTACATTGAACCCATTGCTGAATCCTCCATCATCATCCTGGGGTTACTATTAACCAGAAACTTACCAGGACCAGCCATATAAATACTGTGGTTATAACAGCAGGCCAGATGCTGGGAATTCTGCAGCGAGTAACTCATCTCCTGATTTCCCAGAGAAATCTACATGGCACAAGTCAGAAGTGTGATGGAATACTCTCCACTTGCCTGGATGACTGCAACTCCAACAACATTCAAGAAGCTCGACAATATCCAGTGTAAAGTGCCCCATCCACCATCTTGAACATTCACTCCCTTCACCACCAGAGCACAGCCGCAGCAATGTGTACCATCTACAAAATGCACTGCAGCAACTCACCAAGGCTCCTGCAACAGCAGCTTCAAAACCCATGACCTCGGCCACCTAGAACAACAAGGGAAGCAGATGCAATGGGAACACTATTACCTACAAGTTCCCCTCTATAAGAACATAAGAAATAGGAGCCAAAGTAGGCCATTTGGCTCTTCAAGCCTGCTCATTAAATAAGATCATAGCTGATTTGATTGCACTCTCAAAACCACTTTGCTGCCTGCCCCCAAAACACTCAACGCCCTTCTAGATCAAAAATCTGTAATACTCAGCCTTGAATATAAGACCCAGTCTTCACAGCTCTCTGGGGTAGAGAATTTCAACATTTAGAGAAGAAATTTCACATCTCCGTCTTAAGAGGTAACAGAGAGGGTTGATGAGGTGTACATGCATATCCAAAAGGTCTTTGATACAGTGCCACACAACAGACTTGTGAGCAAAGTTGCAGCTCATGGAATAAAAGGCGACATTAGCAACATGGATAGGGAATTGGTTGAGTGACAGGAAACAAAGAGTAATGGTTAATGGATGTTGTTCAGACTGGAGGAAGGTTTTTAGTGGAGTTCCCCAGGAATCAGTATTGGGACCCTTGCTTTTACTGATATATATTAATGACCTAGGCCTTGGTGTACAGGGCACAATTTCAAAGTTTGCAGATGATATGAAACTTGGAAGCATTGTGAACTGTGGGGAGGATAGTGTAGAACTTCAGAAGGACATAGACAAGTTGGTCAAATGGGTGGACAAGTGGCAAATGAAGTTCAAAGCAGAGAAATGTGAGGTGATTCATTTTGGTAGGAAGAACATGGAGAAACAATATTTTAAAAAGGGCACAAGTCTAAAGGGGATGCAGGAGCAGAGGGACCTGGGTGTCTATGTGCAAAAGTCATTGACGGTGGCAGGACAGGTTGAGAGAGCAGTTAATAAAGCATACAGTATCCTGGGCTTTATTAATAGGGCATAGAGTACAACAGCAAGGAGGTTATGTTGAACTTATATAAGACTCTAGTTCAGCCTCAGCTGCAGTATTGCATCCAGTTCCAGGCACCACACTTTAGGAAGGATGTAAAGGCACTGGAGAAAGTACAGAAAAGAATCACGAGAATGGTTCCAGGGATGAGTAACTTTAGTTATGAAGATAGATTGGAGAAGTTAGGACTACTTTCCTTGTAGAAAAGAAGGCCGAGAGGTGATTTGATAGAGGTATTCAAAATCATGAGGAGTCTGGATAGGGAGAAACTGTTCCCACTCATGAAAGGATCGAAAAGACACAGGTTTAAAGGAACTGGTAAAAGAAGCAAAAGCAACATAAAGAAAACCTTTTCCACTCAGTGAGTGGTTCAGGTCTGGAATGTACTGCCTGAGAGTGTGGTGGAGGCAGGTTCAATTGAAGCAATCAGGCGGGGGAATGGCACTAAGTGAATTGCTCATTTGGAGAGCCAGTACCAACACACTGGGCTGAATGCCCTCCTTCTGCGCTGTAACAATGAGATTCTTAAATGGGAGCCGGGAAACTGTGTTGAGTTCTAGATTCGCCCACGAGGGGAAACATCCTCCAAGCATCTACCCTGTCAATCCCCTCAGAATCTTATATGTTTCAATAAGATCACCTCGCATTCTTCTAAACTCCAAGGAGTATATAACCTGCTCAACCTTTCCTCATAAGACAACCCCAGGAATCAGCATAGTGAAGCTTCTCTGAACTGGTTCCAATGCAATTATATCCCTCCTTAAATAGGATGACCAAAACTTGTATAATACTCTAGTTGTGGTCTCACCAATGCCCTGTCAAGTCACACACCATCCAGACTTTGAACTATGTTGCCATTCCTTCACTGTCGCTTGGGCAAAAGCCTGAAACTTGCTCCCTCGCAGCACTGTGGTTGTACCTACACCACATGGACTGGAGCAGTTCAAGAAGGCAGCTCACCATCACCAACTCAAGGGCATAATTAGGTATAAGCAATAAATGCTGGCCTTGCAGTGACGATCACATCCCAAGAATAAATTTGAAAGGTTTTCAGACTCAAAGTGATATGGGAGGCTGCTCAATGTAGAGACCTCGCTACCCTAATGGTTCAGATTTTTGTGGAGGTTTTTTTTACATATCATGTTGATAGTCATGCACACCTCAGGTTCACAACAACTGCCACAAATTGGTGCCATGGAGTGGGGTCTGTTGTCACAGACTGCCAGCCCACATAGCTACTTCACACAGCTGCTGTGCTCTACATACATGTTCAAACTTTCTTTGCAGGATGCACAGACACCGAGCATCAACGGTCTCCAAGCATCTTCTAAATGTGGCAATACAATGGGAGGCCCAGGCACTCAGGGCTTCCTGACCTCAAGCATTTGCAAATTCAGTCAAGGATATGAACATTATGTTTCTAGAAACTTAATTATTCCCATCGATCCCCAATAACACAGTCCATGCTTGGATTAAGACTGTATTGTGCTCTGCAGCCAAGTCGGTCCTGGCCAAATTCAAACTTAGCATCAGAGAACAGCTAAGCAGTGTGCAGATTTTGCCAAAAGGCACTACTGAAGATTTCTACGACCATTCTGCTGATTCAAAAGCAAAATACTGCAGATGCAGAAAATCTGACACAGAAATATGAAATGCTGGAAAGGCTCAGCAAGTCATGAAGCATTGACTGAAAGAGAAACTGAGTTAACGTTTCAAGTCCTGATGAAAGGCAATCGACCTGAAAAGCTAACTATTTCCCTCTCCAGATGTTGCCTGACTTGTTTCCAACGTTTTATATTATATAACTCAGCTAAAGATTGGGAGGATGTTGACAAGGCAAGCCAGACATGATCAGATTAGAGTTTTCTTGTCTCTCTGGGTTATCCTCCACATCAACAGCGAGATATCCTCGTCAAGGTTGCACTGGAGCAGCTTGGCTTGGGAAGCAGCAGGCTCTGATGCTAGGTCTCTGCACCTCATTTGGGGATATTGTCACAGCCCGGAGTCACTAGTTTCACTCATTCCTTTACTGGCTGCTCCTCTCTCAGCTTTGCTCCCATTAACTGCTGTTGCTGCTGCTCCCAACTTATCCCACACGATTTCTCTCGCCACCCCTCCATTTGCTCATGTTTCTCCTATCAGGTGGCCTCTAACTCTAAGCTGTTCTAAAGTAAATAGGTCCATTCCAAGTCTTTGAGTAAGCAAGGTTCTTGAAGCGAGGAGTTATCCGCGTAGCTCTCTTTTGACCCTTTTCTAAGGCAATCATATCGCGAGAGGGGCAGAACTTGGCACAGTGCTCGTGATGTAGTCTAACTAGCAATGTCTATAATTACAGATCCTCTGATTTGAACTGAAGGGTTGTAATAGAACCAAAATACCATTAGCTTGAACTACAAATTTTCTACATTGGTCATGAACCTTCAATGATCTATGAACAACAACACCTAGATCTTTTTCTCGCTCTAACTCTTTCAGTATTATTCCTTATAAATATTCTGTGTTGGTCCGACACCAACATGCATGACACTAGATTTAAGTGTTATTTGCCATTTTGATGTTTGGCATGCAGGCAGGCCTTCACAGTAGCTTCACTAGGTTTGTAAGCCTAGGTACACTTGCTGTTACTCCCAAGATGATCTTCCACACCACACATTGCAGGACTGCCCAGAAGATCCGTGAGATCTATCTTTGTTGTATCTGATAATTAACGTGTAACGTTTAAACAATATAGACAATGATTTAAATGTTAGTTCACGTTTAATTTATGTTGGTTTGAGAGTAAAGTAAAGTTTATCAAAGCGAAATCTTGCCCGTTTGTTTTTTTGTTCCTCTAAACTGGGGTCAGTCGGTGGATTGGATTCTTTTGGTTTGTGATCTTGTTACGAAAGTTAAATTTTGAGGAATTGTGTTTTAAAACTGAAAAAAGGATTCCATAGATGCTGGACTTTCTTTTTTTTTTAAAAGAGGTCATCATGAGGTCTTTTGAACTTGGTTCCTTACTGGAAGTCACCTGTCTTCAGATAATTAGCCAGCAGGGGCTTTTTGACTTGGGGGAGATGTTTACAGAGAAGTGACAGGTCAAGATATATAGGGGTCAGGATGCTTGACTCTGGAGATATTGTTTTTGGTTTCGCTTTGGACAGTGGTTTTAAAAACCAGCCAGGAGAGCAGTCACCCCAGCTCAGCCTTTTCCACCTCTTTGAAAAGCCTGCCAGCTTTTCCATCTCTTTGAGAAGCTCTTAGAACAGAGTGGAAGAAATACAGAAATTGATGCGACATTTGTCCTGAAAGGCCTGCTTGAAACCCTGTGACGCTGGAAAAGCCTGCTGGATATATCCTCGACGCCGGCTGAGCGAATTGCTCCAGAGAAAGATCCCAGTGACAGTCGTCTACGTGTGTTTGGGATGCCAAACCAAAAAATGGACAAGTGACATCTTTCCATATCTTCTCTTTTCCTCTGCCAGTATTTGGCCAAAGTATTCTTTTTTGTCTTTTTTTTTTTGCAACAGAGCTATAAAAGGAAATTCTCTATTTTTCGGCGGGGGTGAGGTGTGTGAGGGGCTAAGATAAAAGGGAACTTGCATATTTCACTCTGTATGTTAATGCTTTGCTTCATTACTGGTTATGTCTTGTTTTATAATAAACTAATAATTTTGTTGTTTATTAAAGAAACCTGGTTGGGGTATTTTATTCTCAGATAAAAATAGAGTCTATGATTGACCATCTCAGTAACTGGGTAAACATTTAAGTATATGTTGTGACCTGTGGAGAAGTGGAACTAGAAAAAACAGTACACTCCTCCTGCCTTGGTCGTAACAATCTCCACGGGGATCATAATATTAAGAACTGTGGAACTGCAGAAATTGAGGTCCAAGGACAGAAATCATGAATAACTAGTAGACAGATACAAAAAATAATTAAATGGCTAATGGAACGTTGGCCTTTATTTCAAGTGAGCTGGAAAACAAAGGTGTGGAAGAGGGAGGCAGTGGTGCAGTGGTAATGTCACTGGACTAGTAATCCAGAGCCCATGCTGATGGTCTGGGGACATGGGTTCTCATCCCACCATGGCAGATTTCTTTTAGTCGTAAAAACCCATCTGGTTCATCAATGCCCTTTAGGGAAGGAAATCTGCTGTCCTTACCTGGTCTGGCCGACATGTGACTCCAGACCCACAGCAATGTGGTTGACTCTTAAATGCACTCTGAAATGGCCTACCAAGCCACTCAGTTCAAGGGCAATTAGAGATGGACAATAAATGCTGGTCTAGCCAACGATGCCCACATCCCATAAATGAATTTTTTAAAAGTTCTGTTACAGCTGCACAGAGCTCTGATTAGACCCCAGTAGAGCACTACATTCAGTTTTGGGCCGCACACTTTAGAAAGGATATATTAGTCTTGGGGAGGGTGTGGCACAGATTCACCGCAACAATATCAGGGATAAAAGGGTTAAATTAAGACAGCAGGTTGCATAGACTAAGTTTGTATTCCCTTGAATAAAGAAGATTAAGGGATGATCTAATTGAGTTCTTTAAAATGTAGAAAGGATTTGATACTGTAGATAGAGAGAAACTATTTCCTCTGGTTGGGGCATCACCTTAAAATTAGAGCTAGGCCAGTCAGGGGTGATGTCAGGATGCATTTTGTACAAGAGGGTAGTGGAAATCTGAAATTCTCTCCCTAGTTGTGACCAGGTCAATATTAATCACGAAATTTTGAAGAGTTTTCTAAGGCAAGTGCAATTGAGGGATATGGAATCAAGGCGGGTTCATGAAGTCAAGATACAGATCAATCATGATCTATTCAAATAACAAAACAGGCTTGAGGGGCTGAATGGCCTCGTCCTGTTTCCATTTTCCTGTGGCAGTCCAAGAAATCAATGTCAGCCAGATATCAGGAGGAGGGTACAAGAGTGGTTATGTCTTCCGTAGTGGCAACAGTTACTGCTCCCCTGTCCCCGCCACAAACTCCATTCCCTTGCTACTGATTCCATTCCCCTTCTGATCACTGTCTCAGGTTGAAGCAAACTGTTTGCAACCTCAGCATCCTATTTGATCCTGAGCTGAGTTCCAATGTCATATCAGATAAAAGTCCCACCTTTCACAACATTGCGCATTTAAGCCTCTACTTCAGCTCACCTGTTGTTGAAAGCTTCACCCATGCCTTTGTTACCTCCTTGACTTGACTATATCTAATGCTCTCCTGGGCAGCCTCCAATCTTCCACCTTCAACTTGAACTCATCTAAAACTCTGCTGCACATATCCTAACTTGCAGCAAGTCCCATTCACCCATTAACCCCATATTCACTGACCTACACTGGCTCCTGATCCACCAACACCTTGATTTAAAAATTCTCATCCTGATGTTCAAATCCTTCCATGGCCTCATCCCTTCCTTACTGAACTCGGTCGTGTCAACACTGTGTCCTCTAAACTCTAGATTGCCTGAAAAATGACTGCAATGTGTAATTTGATTCGAAGCGTTGGGTGAATATTGTCTTCCCACATCCTGTCGTTGGAAATAGGGAGGCTGCTCCTTTCACCATGTGGTAGAAATTGACACAGCCACTTAAGTGCTCCCTTTAACTTCTGCACTACAATGATCCACTTTAATTTTTTTTATTCATTCATGGGATGTGGGCGTCGCTGGCCAGGCCAGCATTTATTGCCCTTGAGAAGGTGGTGGTGAGCTGCCTTCTTGAACTGCTGCAGTCCATGTGGGGTAGGTACACCCACAGTGTTGTTATGAAGGGAGTTTTTCAGTCCTTTTTATTGTCTTCACAGCGGTTAAATACAACTGAGTGGTTTGCTAGGCCATTTCAGAGGGCATGTAAGAGTCAACCACATTACTGTGGTTCTGGAGTCACATGTAGGCCAGACCAGGTAAGGACAGCAGATTTCCTTCCCTAAAGGATAATAGTAAACCAGATGGGTTTTTACAACAATCGACAATGGTTTCATGGCCATCATTAGATTAGCTTTTTTAAAAATTCTATATTTATTAATTGAATTCAAATTCTACCTTCCGCTGTGGTGGGATTTGAACCCATGCCCCCAGAGCAATACCCTGGGTCTCTGGGTTACTAGTCCAGTGACAATACCACTACGCCACCGCCTCCCCAGAATTCACTGCTGTAATTTGATCCATGAGTGTCAAGTTGAGAACGTAACAGTGAAATACTACCCAAGCCTACTGTAAACCAACTTCTGTAAACAGGAAATGGATGAAAGATGATGGCAGAGATCTGCCTTCTTTTGAATCATAAGACTTTTTAACTTTTTTTTGGAAGTTTATGCCTGTCCTGTACAATAGTCCCTTTATATTGGTTGCCGCATTACCGGGAGCTGCTAGCTCCAACAGAATGCACACATTATCTGGACCCACAACTCCTATCATCTAAAGTGAATTATGTAAATAGCATGGCTGAATTCCTATCCTTCTGATGCCTCATTTGTTGGCAGGAAAAGGCATGGCCACAGGTATACAAGAGAATACTGAAGAAAAGGCAGCATGCAGCAAAGAAAGGATAGAAGACCAACAGGTAGCTGTTTCTCTCTACAGAGCCACTATTAACGATTACTGGGCTCAGGAAACACAACAAAGAACAGTACAGCACAGGAACAAGCCATTCGGCCCTCCAAGCCTGCGCCAATCTTGATGCCTGCCTAAACAAAAACCTTCTACACTTCCGGGGACCGTATCCCTCTATTCCCATCCTATCCATGTATGTGTCAAGATGTCTCTTAAACATCGCTATCGTACCTGCTTCCACCACCTCCCCCGGCAGAAAGTTCCAGGCACTCACCACCCTCTGTGTAAAGAACTTGCCTCACGCATCCCCTCTAAACTTTGCCCCTCTCACCTTAAACCTATGTCCCCTAGTAACTGACTCTTCCACCCTGGGAAAAAGATTCTAACTATCCACTCTGTCCATGCCGCTTATAACTTTGTAAACCTCTATCATGTCTCCCCTCCACCTCCGTCATTCCAGTGAAAACAATCAGAGTTTATCCAACCTCTCCTCATAGCTAATGCCCTCCAAACCAGGCAACATCCTGGTAAACCTCTTCTGTACCCTCTCCAAAGCCTCCACGTCCTTCTGGTAGTGTGGAGACCAGAATTGCATGCAATATTCTAAGTGTGGCCTAACTAAAGTTCTGTACAGCTGCAGCATGACTTGCCAATTTTTATACTCTATGCTCCGACAGATGAAGGCAAGCATGCCGTATGCCTTCTTGACTACCTTATCCACCTGCGTTGCCACTTTTAGCGACCTGTGGACCTGTACGCCTACAGCTCTCTGCCTGTCAATACTCCTAAGGGTTCTGCCATTTCCTGTATACTTCCCACCTGCATTAGACCTTCCAAAATGCATTATCTCACATTTGTCCGGATTAAACTCCATCTGCCATTTCTCCGCCTAAGTCTCCAACCAATCTATATCCTGCTGTATCCTCTGACAATCCTCATCACTATCCGCAACTCCACTAACCTTTGTGTCGTCCGCAAACTTACTAATCAGACCAGCTACATTTTCCTCCAAATCATTTATATATACTACAGACAGCAAAGGTTCCAGCACTGATCCCTGCGGAACACCACTAGTCACATCCCTCCATTCAGAAAAGTACTGCTACCCTCTGTCTTCTATGACTGAGCCAGTTCTGTATCCATCTTGCCAGCTCACGTCTGATCCCATGTGACTTCATCTTTTGTACCAGTCTGCCATGAGGGACCTTGTCAAAGGCTTTACTGAAGTCCATATAGATAACATCCACTGCCCTTCCTTCATCAATCATCTTTGTCACTTCCTCAAAAAACTCAATCAAATTAGTGAGACACGACCTCCCCTTCACAAAACCATGCTGCCTCTCGCTAATAAGTTCATTTGTTTCCAAATGGGAGTAAATCCTGTCCCGAAGAATCCCCTCTAATAATTTCCCTACCACTGGTGTAAGGCTCACCGGCCTATAATTTCCTGGATTATCCTTGCTACCCTTCTTAAACAAAGGAACAACATTGGCTATTCTCCAGTCCTCTGGGACCTCACCTGTAGTCAATGAGGATGCAAAAATTTCTGTCAAGGCCCCAGAAATTTCTTCCCTTGCCTCCCTTAGTATTCTGGGGTAGATCCCATCAGGCCCTGGGGACTTATCTACCTTAATGCTTTGCAAGACACCCAACACCTCCTCCTTTTTGATAGAGATGATTGAGACTATCTACACTCCCTTCCCTAGGCTCATCATCCACCAAGTCCTTCTCTTTGGTGAATACTGATGCAAAGTACTCATTTAGTACCTCGCCCATTTCCTTTGGCTCCACACATAGATTCCCTTCTCTGTCCTTGAGTGGGCGAACCCTTTCCCTAGTTACCCTCTTGCTCTTTATATACGTATAAAAAGCCTTGGGATTATCCTTAATCCTGTTTGCCAATGACTGTTCATGACCCCTTTTAGCCCTCCTGACTCCTTGCTCAAGTTCCTTCCTACTGTCTTTATATTCCTCAAGGGATTCGTCTGTTCCTAGCCTTCCAGCCCTTACGAATGCTTCCTTTTTCTTTTTGACTAGGCTCACAATATCCCGCGTTATCCAAGGTTCCCGAAACTTGCCAAACTTATCCTTCTTCCTCACAGGAACATGCCGGTTTAGGTTTTGAATTGCTGACAACCTGAGCATGTTAGTCTGTATAAGTGGCCATTTATCTAAGGTCTCCAAAGTTATTGTTTATCAACAGCTCCATGCTCAGAGGCCACCTAAAAGAGAAATAAATACTGGAGCCTTCTTCTAGTTCAGTAGTTCTCTTCTTGCTGTGCTGCTGTATGGGCATGTGTCAACAAAGAATCCCTTGTTGTTCAGTCTTCCTTAACACTTTCCCCGTAGATTGGTTTTCCAAGCTACGAGGATTAGAAAATCTTCAGGAATTTTATTACTTTGACATAGAACCAAGAACTTGAGTACACTTCTGTAATATAGTGAATTCAGCTGCATTTATTCTCGTTTCTATTTGACTTCACTTTTTAAGAATTTGGATTCACAGTGTGTCACCTTGTATACATGATCTGTCAGGGTGCCACTGGTCTCCTAGTTGAAGAGGTCAAGAATTTATGGTGGAATCCAGTTTTGTTTTGAACCCATGTGGACCTTAATGGTAAAAGGCATCATAGTTTACCACATGCCCACTATGCCAGATCGCATCTTGGTTCACAGAAAATGTGGCTTTGCTTTAAGAAAGAGCTCTATGTACAAGAAATATTTTCTAGATTGCATCCAAAATGCACACAAGATATCAACAGATGTGAGCTTGCTCTGTGGACAAGGTTATAATCTGGTAATCAGTGGACTGACTACGACCAAAAACGACAATGAAAGTTGCCAGATTGTTGTAAAAACCCAATTGGGGTCACTAACATTCTTCAGGAAGGGTGCTTTTCAGAAAGGGAGGGGCCTACCACCTCTGATCGCCAGTCCCTCACAATGCAGTTGACTCAATTCTCTCAGGGTAATTGGACATTAAATAAATGGTCAGCATCACTCATATCCCAAGATCAAATTTAGAAAGCAATATCACTAACTGCAAAAATGATCACATCAGGTGAAAGTCCTTTTTATATGGCAACTTGACTCTAGCTTTACTCCTAACAATTAGCATTAAATTCAAGTTCTGCACTTTGGTACTTACCAGCTATTCCGATGAAAACTATCAGTGTAAAACAGATGAAGAACACAATAAACACCAGGACAAAGTGCCTCTTTGAGAGCGTGTATAATCGCATCGGTGCTATCCTACAAAAGGACAAATCAGCAAGATGTCAATGTGAGTGACCTAAAGTGACATTCAATACAATCTCATCTGAACACATCATAATATCTGTCACATCAGGGTGACCACACTTTATGCCACCAGATTCTATATGGTTAACTGTTGATACCATGTTAAATGAAAGTCCATTCAAGGGCTGGGGCGGGGGTGGGGGGGGGGAAAAGAGGGCGGTCGGGGAAAAGTGAGCTTGTAACTACAGACCAGTGAATTTAATGTCAGTTGTTTACAACTCTCAAAATCCATAATTCAAGATACAACTCATGAGCATTTAGAAACTCTACTTTCATTTCAAATATTTACCCTCCTTTTTTGAACCAACTTTTTACCTAACCTGTTACATTTCCTCTTGTACTACAGCCTGAAACTTTATAACCAGCCTTTTGAGACATCTCAAGCATTTTCTAAAGATCCATATACATGATATATACTGTATTCCCTTATCCATGCAACATGGAATTTAATTCCATAGATGCACCAAATTCCACTCATCCATCACTCCCATCCTTGCTGACCAACTGTGACTTACAGCACCTTAATATTTAAAATTGTCATCCTCATGTTTAAGTTCCTTCATCTTCTCTGCTCCCTATCTATAATTTTCTCCAGTCCTACAATCCCCTCCCCTCCAAAACTCTCCATTCCTTCAATAATGGCCTCTTGTGCATCCCCACTCCCATTGCCCCATCACTGGCAGCAATGCATTCAGCCATCTGGGCCCCAGCTCTGGAATTCCCTTCCTAAATCCTTCTGCCTCTCCATTTCCTCCTTTAAGACTCTACTTAAAATCCATCCATTTCTCAAGCGTTTAGATATCCTTTCAAATGTCTCCTTCTTTGGCTCAACATCCATGTTTATCTAATTATGCCTCCATGAAGCACCTTGGGACATTTCTCTACATTAATGGCACCATATAAACATATTGCTATTGAGGGAAGTTGATTGCAATAGGACCACTGGAGCAGCAGCAGGCCATTCAGACCCTTGACTCTGTTCTAAAGCCTGGCTACCCAACCAGAACCTGACTAGACCCAACTACATATGTCAGGTTTGGATCGGGTCGGGTCGAAATTCCGAGTCCAGCATTCAGGCTCGGGTCGGGTCAGGTCAGGTCGGGCTGGACACTGCTTCCAGGAAGTCACGGGATCAGGCTTACCCATGATTCCCCACAACTCCAGCTACAGGAATAGCCTGCTGCCGGAACAGATGAAGGAGATTCGTGTCATAGAAACATAGAACATAGAAAAATAGGAACAGGAGCAGGCCATTCGGCCCTTCTAGCCTGCTCCGCCATTCAATACGATCATGGCTGATCATCCAAACGCTGTGTCGGGTCGGGAAAGAAAAAAATTAAAGGGCTCGGGGCGAGTTTTAATTTTATACCCAAGCCAGGCTTTACTCTAATATAAAAGCAAAATACTGCAGATGCTGGAAATCTGAAATAAAAACAAGAAATGCTGGAACGACTCAGCAGGTTTGGCAGCATCTGTGGAAAGAGAAGCAGAGTTAACGTTTTGGGTCAGTGACCCTACTTCGGAACTAGCAAATATTAGAAATGTCAAAGGTTATAAGCAAGTGAGCTGGGGTGGGGCAAGAGATAACAAAGGGGAAAGTGTAGATTGGACAAGGCCACATAACTGACCAAGAGGTCATGGAGCAAAGGTAAACAATATGTTAATGGTGTGTTGAAAGACAAAGCATTAGTACAGATAGGGTGTTAACGAACTGAAGATTGAATAGCAGAAAGTACAAACATGAAAAAAAAAGTGGGTAAGCAAACTGAACAAACGACAATGAAATGAAATAAACAAAAGAAAAAAATTGTAAAAAATATAAAAAGGTAAAAAGAAAAAATAACTAAAAATAGAAGTAAAATGGGGGGCCCGTCGTGCTCTGAAATTATTGAACTCAATGTTCAGTCCAGCAGGCTGTAGTGTGCCTAATCGGAAAATGAGATGCTGTTCCTCGAGCTTGCGTTGATGTTCAGTGGAACACTGCAGCAAGCCCTGGATAGAGATGTAAGCACGAGAGCAGGGGGGAGTGTTGAAATGCCATCTCATATTTAAGATCTTTGGTCAGCTATGTGGCCTGGTCCAATCTGCACCTTCTCCTTTGTTATCTCTTGCCCAACCCCCACCTCACTTGTTTATAATCTGTGACTTTTCTAATATTTGTCAGTTCCGAAGAAGGGTCACTGACCCGAAACGTTAACTCTGCTTCTCTTTCCACAGATGCTGCCAGACCTGCTGAGTGAATCCAGCATTTCTTGTTTTTGTTTCAAAAAAAAAGTAGACAGGAACAGAGGAACAAAAGGTACCTGGGAGTTCAAGTGTACAGATCCTTAAAGGTGGCAAGACACATTGAGAGAGCAATTAGCAAAGCATATGGGATCTTCAGCTTCATAGTATTAAATACAAAAGCAGGGAAGTTATGCTGAACCTTCATAAAGCTCTGGTTAGGCCACAATTAGAGTATTGCACTAAGTTCTGGTCACCACACTTTAGGAAGGATGTGAGTCCTCAAGAGGGCGTGAAGGCAATTTACCAGAATGGTTCTAGGGATGAAAGGATTTTTAGCTACAAGGTTCGGTTGGAAAAGCTGGGGTGTTCCCCTTGGAGCAAAGGAGACTGAGGGGAGAGTTGAAAGGTAGACAAAATTCCCATTACCAATGGTACAAGGCCTGGGGAACACAGGTTTAAGGGTTAGGGCAAGCGATGCATGGAAGAATTTTTTTGACTCGCTGTCTATGAGGGTAGTGGAAGCAGAGATGATCAATGATTTCACAAGGAAATTGGATGGACATTGCAGGAAATAAATTTGCAGGGTTACGGGGATAGAGCGGAGGAATGGGACTGACTGGATTGCTCAACATAGAGCCAGCATGGACTCAATGGGCCAAACGGCCTCCTGTTCCACTATAACTAATTAATTCAAACGGTTAAATGCTATTCTGCACCCCTTCTGCTTCTCATCTACATGCTGCCTCTCTGCAATATCAAAAATAACTTCAGATTCCATGTGTACAGTGAAGACACCCAGCTCTACCTCACCACCACTTCTCCAATGTCTAATTTGTCATGCTGCTTATTTGACATCCACTACTGGATGGGAGCAGAAATTATCCACTACTAAAAATTGGGAAAATTGACTTCTGTCCCCGCCACAAACTCCATTCCTTAGGCACTGACTTCCTACCTCTTCCTAGCAACTGTCTGAGGCTGCAACAGACCATTCACAACCTTGGTGTCATATTTGACCCCGAGATGTGCTTCCGACCGCATATCTGCTCGATTACCAAGACCATCCACTTCCGCCTCTGTAACTTCACCCAACTCCAAGCATGTCTCAGCTAATTGGCTGCTGAAACCCTCAACCGTGGCTTTGTTACCTTGAGACTCCAATGCATTCTTGGCCAGCCTCCCAACTTCCACACTCAATAAACCTGAACTCATCCAAAACTCTGCAGCCCATATCCTAACTTGCACCATGTCCCACTCAACCATCATCTGTGCTTTCTGGCCTATCTTGGCTACAGGTCCAGCAACATTACTCAATTTTAAAACTTATAGCCTTGTTTTCAAATCCTCCCCATTGCTGTAACCTTCACCTACAACTCTCCGAGATCTCTGCACTCCCCCAACTGTGTAGATGTTTGCCCCTTTAAGGGGAGGTGGGGGGGGAGGTGGGGGGGGAGGTGGGGGGGGAGGTGGGGGGGGAGGTGGGGGGGGAGGTGGGGGGGGAGGGGGGGGGGAGGGGGGGGAGGGGGAGGGAGGGGGAGGGAGGGGGAGGGAGGGGGAGGGAGGGGGAGGGAGGGGGAGGGAGG
The DNA here is from genome assembly GCF_036365525.1 of Heterodontus francisci. Taxonomy (NCBI): domain Eukaryota; kingdom Metazoa; phylum Chordata; class Chondrichthyes; order Heterodontiformes; family Heterodontidae; genus Heterodontus; species Heterodontus francisci. The sequence continues at coordinate 44,577,766 of NC_090383.1, read as the reverse complement.
GGGGGAGGGAGGGGGAGGGAGGGGGGGAGGGAGGGGGGGGAGGGGGGGGGGAGGGAGGGGGGGGGAGGGGGGAGGGAGGGGGGGGGAGGGGGGAGGGAGGGGGGGGGAGGGGGGGGGGAGGGGGGGGAAGGGGGGGGGGCAACTCTAACTGACATCCAGTAATTTGAATAAGTTCATTGAAAAGTCAATTGTATTCAAGCTGGAGTTCAGAACTTTAACTTCATTTTTGGGAAGTTAATAAAGAGCACACAGACATTGTAGCTCCAGTATTTTCTGCTCATCATAAATTACTGTTTATATTCTTAAAAATGTGACAAACATGCTTTGGACATGGAATCGGTCACTCTTTTTAATACACATACTGGTGGTTTTTACTGACATGTTTTGTGAACGTCAGCCAAACAAGGTGATCTGTTGTCATATTTCACTGCATGAGCCTATACCCAGGCACTCTCTTACACTTCCGAAAATATTGGCTAAT